>NC_089840.1:67732181-70432181 GCF_035609145.1 Eleutherodactylus coqui | reverse complement strand
CCAGGAATGGCATATTCCACAATACTGTTGCAGAATATTCTGTCCAATCTGAAAGGTCCCTTAGGCCTTTTTCACACGGGTGTCATTTTAGCGCAGTATAGGCGTGTGAAAAAATTGCGGCTATACTGCACTAAATGGGCAATTTATCATGCGCAGAAGAACCGAGCTTCATGTGCGTGAGAATCGAGCATTCACTGGAGCAGTTTGTCGCTTAAAAAAAGCATAGCTACTCCAGGAGGAGAGAGAGATGAAGCCCCACAGGGCTTCTGAATTTCCCCATAGCAGAGAGAGAGAGTGGGTCTATGTGGGATTAACCCATAGCCCATCTCTCTCTCTCTCCCTGCTATGGGAAATCCCCCATAACCTGCTTTCTCTTCCTACTATGGGGGATTAACCCATAGCCCCACTCTCTCGCTCTACATGTTATCAACCAGCAGCACACAGCTCTGCTACATGCATGTGTCACACACAGTTCTGCTACATGCGCATCACACACAGCCCACACAGCTTTGCTACATGCACATCACACACAGCACGCACAGCTCTGCTACATGCACGTGTCACACACACACAGCTCTTCTACATGTACACATCACACACAGCACACACATCACAGCTGCATGCGTGTCACACACATCACACACAGCTCTGCTACATGCGCATCATACACAGCACACACAGCTCTGCTACATGCATGTGTCACACACAAACACAACTCTTTTACATGGCCATCACACACAGCTCTGCTACATTCCCGACACACACACCACACACAGCTCTGCTACATGTATGTTGCACACAGAGAACACACAGCTCTGCTACATGCACATGTAACACACACCACACAGGCTCTTTTACATGCACATCACACACAGCATAAACAGCTCTGCTGCATACGCATCACACACAGCACACAGCTCTGCTACATTCATGTGTCACACACAAACACAGCTCTTCTACATGGCCATCACACACAGCCCACACAGCTCTGCTACATGCACATGTCCCACACACTACACAGGCTTTTCTACATGCATGTCACACACAACTCACACAGCTCTGCTGCATGCGTGTCACACACCACACACTGTTGTTCCACATGCATGTCATCACACAGCACGCACAGCTCTGCTATATGTGTGTCACACACAGCACACACAGCTTTGCAATATGTCTGTGTCACACACAGTTCTGCTACATGTGCGTCACACGCAACACAGACAACTCTGCTACATGCACATCACACACAGCTCTGTTACATGCAAACCATACACAGCACACACAGCTCTGCTACATGTACGTCACACACAACACACACAGGTCAGCTACATGCACGTGTCACACATAGCCCTGTTACATATGCATTACACACAGCACACACAGTTATGCTACATGCATGTGTCACACACAAACACAGCTCTTCTACATGCGCATCACACACACCACACACGGCTCTGCTACATCCAGGTGTCACACACACCATACACAGCTCTGCTGCAAGCGCGTGTCACACACAGCACACACAGCTCTGCTACATGCACATCACATAAAATACAGAAAGCTCTGTTACATGTGCGTCACACACAGCACAGACAGCTCTGCTGTATGTACATCACACACAGTACAGACAGCTCTGCTACATGTGCATCACATTGAGCACACACAGCTCTGATACATGTGCATCACACACAGAGCACACATCGCTCTGCTACATGTGTGTGACACACAGCTCTGCTGCATGTGTGTGTTCTGCTACATGCGTGTCACACACACCACATACAACTCTGCTACATTCGTGTCATACACAGCACACACAGCTCTACTACATGTGTGTGACACACAGCACACACAGCTCTGCTACATGCGCATCTCACACGCCACACACAGCTCTGCTACATGCGCATCTCACACAGCACACACAACTTTGCTACATGCGCATCTCACACAGTACACACAGCTCTGTTACATGAGCATCCCATGCACCACACACAGCTCTGCTACATGTGCATCACACACCCCACACACAGCTCTTCTACATGCGCGTGTGACACACAGTTCTATTACATGCGCATGTCACGCGCACACACAGCTTTGCTACATGCACATGTCACACACACCACACAGCTCTGCTACATGCATATGTCACACACACCACACATAGCTCTACTAAATGCATGTCACATACACCACACACAGCTCTGCTACATGCGCGTGTCACACACACCTCACACAGCTCTACTACATACATTGTTCGTCAGCCTCTGCTGGTTTAGGATCTGTTATGATGTCACTGTCATGTGATCAGTGGTGGAGCCAGTGATTAATCACATGATGGTTACATCATCACAGGTCGTGTCAGAGCAAGGCTGCTGTCAGCCTCTGCATGTTTTATGCAGTAGGACCTGCAACGACATCACTATCATGTGATCAGGGGCAGAGCATGTGAAGCACTCACACGTTTACTCACGGACAACTGGTCCTTAGCGCTTTGATTAGTAAAGGGACTATCCAGAAGTAAGGCTAATAAATAAGGCAATACCTATAGCTGACATTTACCTGCTATATATTTTTATTAGGGCTTGCTCTTTGGCTGCTTTTAGTTCTGCTCTAAAAGGGCAGAGATATAAACTGTAACAGTTTGTTATCTAAAGTATCTACACTGAGCCCTAAGGACAGTAGCAGCCATGGCAAGCTCAAGGGAGCAGAGAGACCTGTACAGAACACACAACTCTGGGTGCCTCTCTCTATAATACCCTGATATCAACCTACCTACCAACAGAGCTATTATAATCTATTCTAGTTTTGAATGCTAACTAAGATGCTAACCCTGCTGTCCCATTACCGTATTAACTCCTGACTGAATGTATTAGTCGTCTATATTTCATCTCTCTTAGATTGGGAAAACTGCATGGATTTAGCAGAAAAACTATAATATGTTGATGTCCGTGATACAAAATAGGTCTGTTAAATACTCATAAAGGTTGTTAAGGCAACGGAGCAATTACAGTACTTTCTCAGCTTGTTTTGTGTAAATGAAAAGATGTTGTGCTTCATTAGACTGCCTGCTGTTTAGAGCTTGGATTGTCTCTCCACATACAGGAGAACAACACAAAATGTGTCCTGATATAAAAATCTATATAGTTATTTTTCGACTATCTATCTATATCGCGTGTGGAGGTGTAGGGATACAGGATTCAATATACAATGTGTAGTACCCCAGAGTTGGGTACTCCAGCACTTTTTGTGTTGACTGGAGCCTTCAATCAGGTCCTAATGTGATGTTTAAGAAGTGTGAAAATTTATGATGTTGTTGTTCATATTTCTCCACTGTAATACGTGTTCTGGTAATATTCCACAGCCCCTGGTGTGTACAGGTCACCTAGCAATAGTGAGGGGAATGGTTAGCCAGGCTTAGCAAGAATAGAGGGCTTGGGATTGGTAGTTTAGATTCCCATCACAGGTTGAGCTAACTTCGTAGTACAAAAGGTAGAGTGGGTGGAGTTAAAGTCAGTCTGACCCAGTAGTCTAATCCAGGAGCCCAGTCCAGGAGAGGCCTGCGGTAAAGACTGGAAAGGAACAAGGAGAAAAGCCAGTGCGGTTGGAAGTTGAAAATCTAAAGTGTGAGTACTGAAGAGGAAAAAAGTTTTAGTCACAGAAGAGAGAGAGAAGAGGAGAGAGAAGGAGATCTAAGTCAGTTATTCCTAGGCACCAAGCGGAAAGGAAAGCAAGTCGGTCAGAGTTATGTCTAGCCAGGGAACAGAGCTAAAATGCAACGCATTTAGGATAAATATACTTCCCTGTATTAAGTCCCTGAGGATCTGGAGAAGTAATTAATGCCTGTAGCTGTAACTGTTTCTACTAAAGTCTGTCAATTTGAACTGTATGCAACAAGTCAAGTTTATCTCTCATCTGCTCTTGAAGAATAAAACAGTTTTGGTTCACTATACGACCTGACACTTGGAGTCACCTCCCACCATCTATTCCATCTTTAACATGTGCACTGAGGTACCACACTAAGCATTCCAGTCAGGATAGAGGTTTATTCCCCGTTTTTATTTAGTTCTCCACTTTTTTATATTTAATATTTTGTTCAGAATGGGTCCTAACCCATACACAGGCTGGTGTCATGACATTGCAACATCTTCACCTACCCCACTCTGCAGGTAGCGCTCCACTGGGGTATCACCATCTTACCATGTGCAACCCCGCGGGCAGTATACAGTGAGGACTGCCAAATTTTGCCACTGTGTAGAACCACATCCTGATCACATTTACCACCTTGTCAGGAGGAGCAGCAGAGTCACTGTGACTACCACCTCAATTTCCCTCACTGCTCAACCCCTCCTAGGTCTGGCCGAATTTCCACAGTTCTTGGCGTCACGAACAGGATGAGCTTCCGTGCCTTATCACCAGTATTCACACAGGATGTGTTTTTGTGAAAAGGAAGAAGTGAGGGACATGAGTAACAAGGATTTCTCTGTCTACAGTCTGGACAAGTTCCCTACCACTTCTCTGAGTTCTTTAGAAGAAACTACGAGCTTAAAGGGGTTGTCCCGCGAAAGCAAGTGGGGGTATACACTTCTGTATGGCCATATTAATGCACTTTGTAATGTACATTGTGCATTAATTATGAGCCATACAGAAGTTATAAGAAATTATTCACTTACCTGCTCCGTTGCTAGCGTCCTCGTTTCCATGGAGCCGTCTAATTTTCAGCGTCTAATCGCCAGATTAGACGCGCTTGCGCAGTCCGGGTCTTCTTCTTTTCTGAATGGGGCCGCTCGTGCCGGAGAACGGCTCCTTGTAGCTCCGCCCCGTCACGTGCCGATTACAGCCAATCAGGAGGCTGGAATCGGCAATGGACCGCACAGAAGCCCTGCGGTCCACCGAGAGAGAAGATCCCGGCGGCCATCTTCAGCAGGTAAGTAAGAAGTCACCGGAGCGCGGGGATTCAGGTAAGCGCTGTCCGGTTTTCTTTTTTAACCCCTGCATCGGGGTTGTCTCGCGCCGAACGGGGGGGGGGGGGGGGGTTGAAAAAAAAAACAAACCGTTTCGGAGCGGGACAACCCCTTTAAATAAGAAGTACTACAGCATTTTCCTGGAAGTAAAAAGATTTTTAAGTGCTTTAACCCCTTTCCGCTCCAGGACGTACATTTACATCCTGGAGCGTCGGGGTATGTATGCAGATTGGTCGTGGGGCGACCTCTCTGCATACAGCGCGGGAGACTAAAGTTCCACACGCCCCCCTCCCCATGGGGGAGCCATGCAGGTGTCATGGCTGCTGGGGGCCTTCTGAAAGCCTTGAGAGACTGCCTACCAAGCCATCCCCATGGGGTAGCTTGACAGGCTGCCTGTCAGAATGCAGTATGACTTAATGCTATAGCATTACGTCATACTGCAGGAGCGATCAAAGCATCGCATATTGTAGTTCCACAGGGGGACTTAAAAGTAAAGTAAAAAAAAAGATCAATAAAGTTTTTTTAATTTAAAAAAAAAGAAAGAAAGAAAAGTTTAAATCACTCCCTTTTGCCATATCTGTAATTAAAATATCTAAATCATAAATTATAAATACATATTTGGTATCGCCAAGTAGCACATTATTTACCCCGCACAGTGAACCTTGTCCAAAAAAAAAATAAAGAACGCCAGAAATGCACTTTTTCAGTCACCCTGTCTCCCAGAAAAAACGCAATAAAAACCGATCAAAAAGTTGTTGTATTCCGAATTAGTATTAACGAAAAATACAGGACATCCTGAAAAAATGAGCCATCGCTGAACTGTGTGAACGAGCCCTCAAAGGCAAGAAACTCATGAAAACAGCAACTATAGATTTACTGAACATTTAGCAGCAGGTTACAGCTAATCTTTACCCCAGCCACAGCAATCACATTACTTGTAAAATCCACAGTATATCCAATGTGTGGATCTCTCATGCCCAGGGAGCTTTGCTGTATCTCTGCCAGCAGCTTAATCAGAGTGACTTACTTTCCGTGATCCCAGCTTCTCTTCTGTACTTTTATTGCAGGAACAGAGGACCCTGGAGACTTGCTTTTTCAGGAAATGAGGTGTTTATTATGCCAGCATACACCCAGTGAATACACATTCAAAGACTGCGGGCCCAGAACAAAGCAAAAGAGTGAATTATGTGATTACATCATTAACTAACAGACACTATATAGTATAAGTATATTTCCTACGTATCAAGAAGCTACTGAAAAAAGGAATATAACTCATGGTTTTTAACTTCTATAGAAACCCTTATCTTGATCAGAAACTATGCAAGGTCTGAGTACGTTCTGCTCTTGTTTAAAGGGGTTGTCTCGCGGCAAACATCAAAATTTTACATTACCCCATTCCCCCTGTCACCCCCCCTGGCATCAAATAGCAATTTAAAGCGGTTTTTAAACCGCTTGCTACTCACCGATCCGACGAAATATGGAGTTATAAAAATCTTCTCCCTAAGATGGCCGCCGGTCCTTTCCCAGGGATGCACCACGGGTCTTCTCCCATGGTGCACCATGGGCTCTGTGCGTTCCATTGCCGATTCCAGCCTCCTGATTGGCTGGAGTCGGCACAGGTGACTGGGCGGAGCTACGATGACGATGCGGTGACCAGCTCTTCGGCACGAGCGGCCCCATTCACCAGCCAGAAGCACGGACTGCGCAAGCGCGTCTAAAAATGCCAGAAGACATCAGAATTAGACGGATCCATGGTGACGGGGACGCTGGCAACGGAGCAGGTAAGTGAATAACTTCTGCATGGCTCATATTTAATGCACGATGTACATTACAAAGTGCATTAATATGGCCATACAGAAGTGTATAACCCCACTTGCTGCCGTGAGACAACCCCTTTAACCTTTTACATTAACATTTAACCATTTCCTTCCCAGGCCTAGTTATCACACTTTCACTAGTCTGTATTCCCTCACAATAGTTTTTATACCTCATGTAAAGCCTTGGGGTACACTTTGGGTTAAATCCAGGTGTATTTTACTCCTGCTGGTCTCCACATACAAAAGGCTGAGGCTCTTTTCTGGGCTGGGAACAATTCTGTAACATTGGGTGCTGAACACTAAATGAGCAGATCATTCACTATACTCTCTGCTCTGCTCCGACTATACACTACTCTGTACTGTTATACTAATATATGTATTCTATTGTATATATCTTTTCAAATGTTTTCCACATCAGCCCATGCAAACATGGATATATATATATAGATATATCTTCCTTCTTGGTAAATAGCAGCAGCTAAATGGTTAAATTGTTCAATATTATACACTAGAATGTATTAGATTCTTGTATTCACCTCGCACGGGCCTTTCTCATGAGAGAGGCTTCAATTCTGATAAGGGAAGCAGCTCATCCCCCCCTCTTTGCATTCCTTAGGCCGAGCAGTGATATTGATAAGTTTATTCTCTGTCTGTTTCGTTTCTCTTTGTTTCTTGGAAATCAGATGTTTTAGTAGTAATACACACCTTAAGGTGTTAACATATGTTAATTGTAAGAAACTAGAGCCTGTCCTGAGATCTTATGACTTTAGGGGTATGTGTCTGTATTGCTACGTCATTTGAAGTATATATTTACCATGATGCTAGTAATAATTCAGAAGTACACTGCCTTTGATACATGGTCTGCGTCAAGTGTCAGCTGTCTGCATGCACGCCTTCTCAATAACCAATGTGAAACAGATAGTGAAATCAGAGGGACCCACTGGGGTTTCCATAACATCTGGAGTCCGAACGATGGACAAGTGGATCTGGAGCCACAAATCCAACCACTAGGCACAAGGATTGGTGGACGCAAGTAATGGGGACAAAAGCTACAGCCACAAGGTGAGAACATATTTTCTCCCCACCATTGTACGTTCTGTCATTCTAAGTGCCACGCATTGGGTAAGTGAGTCTGCATAAAAAGGTTCTCATTTTTTGTAGATCCACTTGTCTATTGTAGAAAAAACCCTGTCTGATTTCACTGTACTGTCTTGCTATGTGCTGTTAAATTGCTGTCAGACATCAGATAGCTGTTATCATCGCTTGAGGAAGGCTCCTGCTTTGGAGCTGAAACGTCGCAGTTTTTGTTACATGGAGGAATAAAAGCTATATTTTACCTTCACCTGCTGCTGGATATCTTCTATTTCTTGGCTTACTACTGGGCAGGGTTTGGATCCATCGGCCAGTCTGGCATACAGCCTTAGAAGCTCTAGCCATATGTGTTTGGCATTTATTTGAGTGCTGCTGACACCTTTTTTTGAAGACATCAGATAGCTGTTATCATCGTTAGTAGTGTGCCCTGGTTCCAAGTCCTGATGGGGACTTGATGGATATTTGAGAAATGGAGACAGTTTTCTGCTTGCATAGTGTCTGTATGGACATCTGATCTCATGGTTATGTTAATTGGTTTGCATCCATGCTGAATAATTGACGGAAAAGCTGGCTTATAGGTGTCGGTTTTTAGCCCTACAAAATGGGTATTACTGACAGTAAGGATGATGATGAAGATAGGATGTATACAGCAGGAAATAATGCAATGTGTTAAAGGCAAAAAGCATGTACGGAAAATTAGAATTCTGGAAATTGCAGAATGTGGTCCCACCAACCGTTTAGATGAGCAGCTCTAGAAAGTTGTGTTACATGATAGTAAAAGGGACTTTGTCTAGTGAAGGAGTGCTCAGATCTGCAGAGGCTTGGTGGAGAATGTCTAGGCAGGTGATAAAGGGAAAAATAGTTGAAATTGAAGATGGCAATTGTTACATGTTTTGTGTGTAAGACAAAGAAGGTCAGCCTTTCTACACCATCTGAGGGTTCCATCCTGGATGTCTCACAAATATTGCCTGCGCCCTATTGCTCTGCCTCCAGATGGGCGTGTTGGTATTGTAGCCAACAGAACCCGGTTTGCCGTGATACATGTCTAGTGTGTAGTATTCCTAGACACCGCCCCTTATCAGTGCCCAGTCAGGCCATGCCTTGGTGGCCATTTCAGTGCAGGCCACGCCCCCATGGCCATTTTAGAATCTACGGTAACAATACTCTCAGAAGCATTAGATAAATCTGGGAGGAAATGGTTTAATAATTATTAAATCTGTGTTATATGTTAAAATCTTGTTTCCTTTGAATGCTTGATTCTTGCAAAAAGTGATAGCGATGTCTTTGGCCCCCCTCTCCCTTCAGCCTTAGACTTACAATGTGTTGCTTGTCATACACACAGAGAAGGGAGGGTAGCATGGTAAAATGTGTGCCAGCACAGAGGGAGAAGAGTGTGACTGAACTTGTAATGTACAAGTCTTACTGGATAGCTATATGCTGCTTTCTTAGACTGAATTGATCTGTGCAGCATATTTAAGCTACTTGTGGTGATGGAACTATGCAATATTTTGAGAAAAAAGGATATTGTATGGGTAAATGTTGAATAACAGATTTTGATGAAGAAAAAAAATGAATGAAGTGAATTAAAGTGTCTTAGTAAAAGTTTGTGCAAATAAAAAGTTGCATAGGAAAGATACAAGAATCTTAAGGCGTATTCTTGCTGTTATTTGTGTAAGTGAAAGTTCTGTGATTGGTTTGAAGTGTGTATAATTGTTAAATGGTGTTACTGTTGTGTTTTCAGTGTGATAATGTCATGTAAGGGAAATAACTTGTTGTTTGAAAGGTTCATTCCCCGACCAGTGAGTGTACTTGCACCTAAAATAACATGGAGATGGTAGACCTACTGACAATTTAACCTCTATGTGAGACCTGAGTGTTTCTATAATGGGAAAAATATTAAAGTGATAAAAATGTTGTGAAAATCTTTTATACAGTTCTAGTACTAGAAACAGAAAGTTTTCCTTTTTTTCCTTTCATTTTCATCTAAGATAAGAGAAATTCAAAGGGAAGGGCTGTTAGTTTAGAGAACCAGAGGTGGCCAATGAGGGAGGTAGTAGTAGTAATTGGGTGAGCTTGAATGCCCATAAGGGAGGTAGTAGTATTTGAGTAAGTTTGTATGCCATGCTGTAAACATTGTGTGGGTAGTGTGTTGGTCGATAGAGGATTATATGGTTATTACTATTTTAAAGCGAAAGAGAAGCCTAAATTCTGATAAGAGAAGCAGCTCATTCCCCCCTCTTTGCATTCTTTAAGCCAAGCAGTGATATTAATAAGTTTATTCTCTGTTAAGTTTCATCTCTCTTTGTTTCTTGGAAATCACATATTTTAGTAGACACACACTTTAAGGTGTTAACATATGTTAATTGTTAGAAATTAGAACCTATCCTGAGATCTTTTGACTTTAGGGGTATGTATCTCTTTTGCTACGTCATTTGAAGTATATATTTACCATGATGCTATTAATAAATCAGAAGTACATTGCCTGATACACTAACTGTGTCAAGTGTCAGTTGTCTACGTGCATGCCTTCTCAATAACCAATTTGAAACAGATAGTGAAATCAGGGGGCCCTATTGGGGTTCCGATACCTGTACTAACCCAAACAGGAAGTGCAGGGTCTTATATTACCTCCCCTTCTAGCACCTTCTGGCTCAATCTCCTCTGCCAATCAGGGCTAAGGTAACAGAGAGGCTGACTAACAGTAGGAGATTTTCCAGTTGCTAAGGCCAGGCAGAGATACAGCCATATAATCAAAAACAGTAAATAAATGTATATACTGACACAATCTCCCTTAGAAGTTACTATTACTCAGTAGTGCCAGTACTCGGTCACTACACCTCCCCTTCCAGAAGTTTCTAGCACCTTCTGGCTCAACCCCTCTTCTATCAATCAGGGCTAAGCTAACAGAGGGGCTGACTAACAATAGGAGATTTTACAGTTGCTAAGGCCAGGCAGAGATACAGGAGGTACAGGCAAATAATCAAATGCAGCAAATAATTGTTTATGGTGGCAAAGTCTCCCTTAAAAGTTAATATTACTCAGTAGTGCCAGTATGGGGACACTACAGCTAGAGTACTTAAGTGCTATCTACCGCTAACAATGCATAAAAAGGTAATACCTTGGGAGTAATCCTAAGTGACAGTAATACCCTATGAACAAGATCCATAACACTTGGTTAATATTATTATCGTTTTACATAAGTACTAGAGTTGAGTGAACATACTCTGCTGAGCTTGATGCTCTTTCAAGTATTAGCGCACTCGACAGTGCTCGTTACTCGAACGAGCATCAAGCCATGTTCGACCCCGCCCCAGTTTTTGGCTCCTCCCCGCTTTGACATGTCTGTTTGGCCCCTCCCTGCCACGACGCAGCCAGAGAGAGAGAGAGAGA
This sequence comes from Eleutherodactylus coqui, assembly GCF_035609145.1. Lineage (NCBI taxonomy): Eukaryota > Metazoa > Chordata > Amphibia > Anura > Eleutherodactylidae > Eleutherodactylus > Eleutherodactylus coqui. Next base: position 70,420,924 of record NC_089840.1, on the reverse strand, counting down.
TAGAGAGAGAATGCATGCTCAGTGTCCGTTTTGAAGCCAGCCTCACTTACTGTATGATGTGCAAGGCCTTCACAGTGACAGACAGACTAAAATATAACTTTTATTCAAGACTAACATAAAATAATAACTTGGGCTAAGAACAAGACAAACATAAAGACAGAGAATATTACAGATAGGTGGGTAATTGGAGTTATTAGAATCACCCCACCTAGGCTATGGTAAAGACGAGACTGAAGAGTCGCTAGTGATGCATCAGATAGTCCATAATTTAATGAGTAGAACCACGGGTATCAGATATAAGTCTAAGAACACTTTGGTACTGGAGCAAAATTGCTCAAAAAACCTATGGAGATCGCACTGGTTTAGTCGTCACTTGCGATTAATTAGTCCAATGGTCACTAAAGTGGGGCCCCAGTACCTATAAACTATAAGAAAAGTGTCACGCATCAGTATAGCGACCGTCTGTAACAAAGTGGTCACATTCGGATAGGTTGATGATCACAGGATTTGATAGTTACTTAGCCAATAATATGATTTGAGGAAACCATAAAAGTGCCTCGAGTATTTGGCTCAGAGTAGTATCAATCCATATCATTTGGAAAGAACGGTAAGCTCTCTTTAGTATAAGTATAGCTCAATATACAACTCATATAACTCGAGAGAAGAATGGATGACCTCTCTTTATGTGAAAGGGTGATTACTGCTCAGGAATAATTACTGCTCGTAGAAATATGATTACTTGCTCAGTATTTGGCTCAGAGTAGTATCAATCCATATCATTTGGAAAGAACGGTAAGCTCTCTTTAGTATAAGTATAGCTCAATATACAACTCATATAACTCGAGAGAAGAATGGATGACCTCTCTTTATGTGAAAGGGTGATTACTGCTCAGGAATAATTACTACTCGTAGAAATATGATTACTTGCTCAACGCGTTTCCCTACTAGGATTGTTGGTAGTTCATCAGGAGCAATTGTATGAGTTATGCCATACGATATGACAGGTTCATTGAGTTGAAAACTCAAGAGAAAGAGAGAGAAAGTACCACAATCGTGTTTTGAGACACGAAGGGTTAAATACTTTGTCAAATTTTGAGAAAGTGCCACAATCTTGTTTTGGGACACAAAGAGTTAAGAGAAAGTGCCACAATCGTGTTTTGGGACACGAAGGGTTAAATACTTTGTCAGATTTTGAGAAAGTACCACAATCGTGTTTTGGGACACGAAGGGTTAATTACTTTCTGCCAGATTTTGAGAAAGTACCACAATCGTGTATTGGGACATAGAGGGTTATATAATCTCTGTCAGATTTTTGTTGGTGTGGTCATGCAGGCGCGTTAGGGGATGTGCAGGAGATATACTGATTTATAGAGAAATACTGCACATCAACTAACCTCAAAGAATTGAAATGGGATCAGAACTAGAAAGTAGGGGATTATTCAAGACCCATACTTAGTTCATCATCCAATAATCTTTGAACAAGGTCGCTAAATAGCGAAATAATAGCGGTCTGCAACTTGTTCATATAATAAGCTCTATAGATATATAGTAGCCTGGGACTAGTCTATCAAAAAAGAGATAGAGTTCTAGGCTACATAGAGCTTTTTTCAGATCCCTTTCATTCTATCAAGGTCTCTAGGCAGCGCATAGTAGCAGAAGCAGAGCGATGTCTTTGCTGCCTAGATATGAGACCTGCATCCAACACACACACATTCAGATAAAATAACAAAAGTGGTAGAGCCTGGAGCTCTGATGGTGAGCTCAGGCATTATCAGGCATAATGCCTGAGCTCACCATCAGAGCTCCAGGCTCTACCACTTTTGTTATTTTATCTGAATGTGTGTGTGTTGGATGCAGGTCTCATATCTAGGCAGCAAAGACATCGCTCTGCTTCTGCTACTATGCGCTGCCTAGAGACCTTGATAGAATGAAAGGGATCTGAAAAAAGCTCTATGTAGCCTAGAACTCTATCTCTTTTTTGATAGACTAGTCCCAGGCTACTATATATCTATAGAGCTTATTATATGAACAAGTTGCAGACCGCTATTATTTCGCTATTTAGCGACCTTGTTCAAAGATTATTGGATGATGAACTAAGTATGGGTCTTGAATAATCCCCTACTTTCTAGTTCTGATCCCATTTCAATTCTTTGAGGTTAGTTGATGTGCAGTATTTCTCTATAAATCAGTATATCTCCTGCACATCCCCTAACGCGCCTGCATGACCACACCAACAAAAATCTGACAGAGATTATATAACCCTCTATGTCCCAATACACGATTGTGGTACTTTCTCAAAATCTGGCAGAAAGTAATTAACCCTTCGTGTCCCAAAACACGATTGTGGTACTTTCTCAAAATCTGACAAAGTATTTAACCCTTCGTGTCCCAAAACACGATTGTGGCACTTTCTCTTAACTCTTTGTGTCCCAAAACAAGATTGTGGCACTTTCTCAAAATTTGACAAAGTATTTAACCCTTCGTGTCTCAAAACACGATTGTGGTACTTTCTCTCTCTTTCTCTTGAGTTTTCAACTCAATGAACCTGTCATATCGTATGGCATAACTCATACAATTGCTCCTGATGAACTACCAACAATCCTAGTAGGGAAACGCGTTGAGCAAGTAATCATATTTCTACGAGTAGTAATTATTCCTGAGCAGTAATCACCCTTTCACATAAAGAGAGGTCATCCATTCTTCTCTCGAGTTATATGAGTTGTATATTGAGCTATACTTATACTAAAGAGAGCTTACCGTTCTTTCCAAATGATATGGATTGATACTACTCTGAGCCAAATACTGAGCAAGTAATCATATTTCTACGAGCAGTAATTATTCCTGAGCAGTAATCACCCTTTCACATAAAGAGAGGTCATCCATTCTTCTCTCGAGTTATATGAGTTGTATATTGAGCTATACTTATACTAAAGAGAGCTTACCGTTCTTTCCAAATGATATGGATTGATACTACTCTGAGCCAAATACTCGAGGCACTTTTATGGTTTCCTCAAATCATATTATTGGCTAAGTAACTATCAAATCCTGTGATCATCAACCTATCCGAATGTGACCACTTTGTTACAGACGGTCGCTATACTGATGCGTGACACTTTTCTTATAGTTTATAGGTACTGGGGCCCCACTTTAGTGACCATTGGACTAATTAATCGCAAGTGACGACTAAACCAGTGCGATCTCCATAGGTTTTTTGAGCAATTTTGCTCCAGTACCAAAGTGTTCTTAGACTTATATCTGATACCCGTGGTTCTACTCATTAAATTACGGACTATCTGATGCATCACTAGCGACTCTTCAGTCTCGTCTTTACCATAGCCTAGGTGGGGTGATTCTAATAACTCCAATTACCCACCTATCTGTAATATTCTCTGTCTTTATGTTTGTCTTGTTCTTAGCCCAAGTTATTATTTTATGTTAGTCTTGAATAAAAGTTATATTTTAGTCTGTCTGTCACTGTGAAGGGCTCCAATTTGATTTAGTCAGACAAAGTTCTGCCCCTGTGATTCTCTATGATGTGCAAGGGTTGCAGCTTTTACAGACACAAGCATCACAGTGGTAAGGGCATCAGGAGTGCTCCTCTCCCTTTCTCTCTCTAAGTCCTCTTTCCCGGTGCTGGTCAATTCTCTTGCTCTCTGAGACTGAGCGATCCTGTTCCTCTTTTCTAGCAGCTCCTATGCTGCTAACTGTGGCATCCTCTCTCATGGGCCCTGCTGTGCTTCTCCCTCTGCTGCACTCCACTCTGTACTGCTACTTCTCCTGTGATGCAGCCTTTTATATGGGACTTGCAGCACCTAGAAGGTTTCATACATGGCCGGGGACATGGCTCTTCTTCTCATAACTGATAAATCCTGTTAATTTTTGGTGCTAAATCTTCTTCTGTGCACCTGAATCAGGCACACAACTGTCTCCACTTCCCCATATCCTGTCTGACAGTAGGTGGAGCTTTGCGCTGCCAAAGCAGCTGCTTGTGAGAATGTCTGTCAGCTGCACATGTAAGAGTAAAGCGGAGCACCTCTCACTCCTTTTACATATCTATCTAGCCTTATGAAAGCAGTATACAGTATCTATAAAATGTGGGTCTTGATCAAATTGGTTACATGTTTAATGTATTTCCCCTTGATTTACTACACTAGATACTTACAGATATTTTGTTTAGATATTCAGCAACCTGTTTTCTAGTATTCTCTGGAGGACAAGCACCTTAAATGGCAGCATGATGCTTGAATTTTGTGATAAAGAATGGGTCTTAATTAGGTTATTAAGCAATTTGACTGGAATGGAATAGCACATGATGTATCATTATTTCTCCATTGCAGTTTAGTATTTGTGTCAAGTAGGTGGTTGAGCTATATGATTTAGTAGACTAGCTGGGTTAATTGTTCTTGTCTTACACTGGATGTATACTGATTACAAGCCCTGCTCAGGAATACAGTACTTCAGGGTAAGGTCTATGAGACAAAAATATACAATTCATGTTTGCTGCCTTTGCAAAGAAATCTGTATCAAATGCATTTTTTGAGCTATAATATTTTTTGTTATACTATATGATAAATGTGAAAGAAAAAGTGCTAGGATCCTGCTGATTAGAGTTTACAATATACAGGATCTTTCACATGGGTGCTACAATTTTTGGTCGCCTGCATTATGGCTGCAGCGTGGCTGAAAGTTGCATGAACAAGAGGCAGCCGTGACCAATTCATGGCTGCAGCTCTCATTTTATCATCCATTTAGACTTCCGGGGCTGCAGCGCATATACGCTGCAGCCCGGGATACTGTCTGGCGGGGGAAAAGAATTAAGCTCTGCTAAACTCCCTCTCTCTTTCTGCCCCTTGTCGGCTGACGGCAAAGGGAGGGGGCGGGACATTGTGGGAGCTAGTGTGATAAACTCCTGCCCCCTCTATGCCTCTTGCCAGCTGCCAGCAATGAGAGGGGGGAGAACGGGAGCTAGTGTGCTAATCTCCCGCCCTATCCCGCCACCTCCCTTTGCTGACAGCCATCAAGTGGCAGAGAGGGGAAGGGAGTTTAGGAGAGCTGCTGCTAAACTCCCTCACACCTCATTTTTCCGGCAGCTCTCATGGGCTCCCATAGGAGTATTTTGGCTGGAAGGTAAGTCCAGACATATCTTGGCCAGCCGGAATACACACCGTATGTGCTATCTTTCCTGGCCGGCCATTTTTACGCACTGAAAAATCGCCCATCTGAACTGATGCATTAGAATCCAATGCATCAGATGGTCACGATTTTTGGCCAGCGTTTGTCCTACTGTATATTCAGGAACTTAGAGCAAACTTAAAGTGAATCTGTCAGCTCTAACATGCTGTCCAAACTGCAGGCATTGTGTTATAGATGTATAGTTTTATGGGGAAAGATCCAGGATAACTTGTTTAACCCCTTAGTGACTGTCACATAGCGAGGCGTGGAGGAAGGCTTAGATTGTGGAATGACTGGTACCCAACTTTCTTGGACTCTGCTGCCACCCAGACAAGCGACCATCAATGTCTGCCACAATTCTACTGCAATCCACCTGGCCCTGCATTACAAATCAATTTGTCCCATAATGGACAGGAAAAGAGAGAAGAAGGGACGATACCTATCGATCCCGCCTCTGTCCTCAATCACTCTGCAGTCTTTAGAATACAGGCTGATTTGTACCTAGCTTTCCCGAGCTCCTGCACGCTTCCGAAGCGAAAGTTTAAATCATCCACCCGATCAGCTCTAACACACTCCTGAGCTCTACAATACCCATCCAGCTGCCACCATCAGTTTCTTAATGGTAAACTGGAACCCGACTTATGAATTATTCATACAATCTTTGGAGAATATGGTTCACTAATTAATTTTTTTTTAAATCAAAATTTATTGGTATTTCAGTATTGTTTCAGACATAACATCAGATAGAGCGTAAAACAATTTTTGCATTCCAGATCTTACAAATTCTGAGCGAAAAACAAGTGAAATAAATACACAGTGAAATATAAGCACTGTTTGGTATGATCAGCGGCTACATCAGAGAGTTCAGGCTCATATTTATATCCACTTAAATTACTGAAAACGATCAAAAGTCAAACTCTAAGGGACTCAAGGGGTAGGGAAAGGAGATACACAATGAGAAAGGGGAGGGTAGAGGAGGGGGAGGGGAAAATGATGGGGTTGGGAGAAGGAGTAGAGGGGGAGAGGGCATGAGCTTCTGTATGTACATTTACCGCTCAGAGTTCATCTTCAGACTGATCTCGCAAGAGTCCTTTTGCTTTAGTGTGTGGCTATGTCTGAGGTCTCAACGTCTCCCCCCAGAGGAGAGATTATTCCCCAGGTCAGGGAAACACACTCAAAAGCACCCAGAGGATCAGATAGCAGTCTTCTAGGACAAACCTATGCAGACCTTATCTCCCAAGACTTTTGCCTGAAACATCTCCAGGGGCTCCATATCTGTACAAATCCGTCATGCGAGCCCCTTGACCAGCTGTGATGCTCCTCCAAATTACAAATTACGTCTACTTTTTCTTTCCATTGAGTAATGAAGGGTGATACTTTTTGAAGCGAGAATAAGGGAGATCAAAGCCTTGGTTGAATCCAGTAGGAAAGCGATCAATTTATTCTTCAAAGGGTAGAAACTAACAGATGGTCTCCATAGGAAAATCATACCTGCTGTCATCGACAATCCCGGTGACAGGTGCTTTAGGACTTCCTCTATTTCCCTCCAAAAGGGAACGATGATCGGGCATTCCCACCAGATATGCAGATATGAGCCTGTTGTGCCATCACATCTCCAGAACTTATCATGTGGAGCTAGTTTGTAGGTAAATAACCATTGTGGGGTTTTGTACCATCTCACTAATAGTTTATAGTGGCTGTATTGCAATAAAATGCATGGAAAGAGACTATATGACGTTTTTAGAATTAATTTTGCTTCCTCTGGAGAGAGCCACATTTTAAGTTCTTTTTCCCAAGAGCTGAGAAACGCTAGTTTATAGGCTAAAGGGGAGGTTATAAACCGTTTAGCTAGGATTGTAATTTTACTGGACCTGGAGGTCCCCTCAACAAGTAATTTCTCAAATGGGGTTTGGGGTCCAGTTGATTTAAAGGTTTTGAGAAACTACTAATAAATGTAAAGTTTAATTCTCAAAAAGGAACAGTGCTATTTAAAGAAGATTACAAAAATGATCTTACAAGATAATCAGCAAGAGACTTACATATGATATTACAGACAGTAAAATAACAGGGATTAAAGTAAGAGTGTTACCATTCTTATGCATGGAGTCTCGCAGGGATACTGTGGGGTGGTCTTCACGTATCTGACCTCCAAGTGGTGGACCCTTTGGGGTCCGTGGGCTCCCACTTTTAAAGGATCGCTCAGTACACACCTTCTCCCCGCTCCTCAGAGGTTACACAGAAAAGGGAGGGTTGGGTTTGTAGGAACTCATAAAAATCATAATTCGCTACTTTCAGTTGTATCTACACATGCAGTTAACTGATCGGAAATATAAGCACGGCATATTTTTAGTCATGATTTTACCTGCGTCTTGAGTCCACACATGAGTAGCTTCAGGTGTATCCTGTCCCAGATATGCGATTCTCGTTTTCTGAGCATCCCACAAAGCTGGGGGTCCCTGCATCTTATTTGCAGTAATGTGACATTTCGCAAAATACCCTTGTCAGCGGGCTCAACGTACAGATCTTTCGTAATTCCTAAATTACACTTTTTCTTTGTCTCGAGTGAATGTCCTCTGTTAACTTTTGGCTCTAAAAGCTATCAGGTCTGGCTATTGCCAGCTGGACCAGTGGGAGAGGGGAGAGTTACTGGGGTGTAAAGCTTGTTCTTATAATATAAACATATTCTAGCTCTGGCTTCAGCAGGGCTGTAGGACATTAGAGACCCCCTAGGGGGGAGTGTAACAGTCTTTGCTGAAGTCTACTTCAAAGCTTCCTACCGTACTCAGCTTTCCCAGATGCTGAAAAGCATTTAACTCTTTCACCTACAGACTACACCGGTGTTGCAAAACCATGTGGGACTAAGGTAGCCTCATCATACTGCATGGGCTAACATAACAATGGATGCTAAGACACACGCAGAATGACTGACAGCCTCCACATCACACATATATCTATGAATCCCATATATATGTCTACCTCTCTGGTATCTATCTATCTATCTATCTATCTATCTATCTATCTATCTATCTATCTATCAACTGGGTGGACACTTTATTCATCTCTTTATATTACAGTGACCAAGCCTGTTTGCTCCTTAATGACCAGGCCAAATTTCGGAAATGTGCCATGTGTCACTTTAACATAGAATAACTCCGTAAAGGTTTTGCATATTGAAGTGATTCTGACATTGTTTTTTTTTGCCACATATTGCACTTCATTTAGGTGGTACAAATAGACCGATAGAATTTATATATATTTAATAAGGCGTCAGTCAGATGAAAAGGTGGCTCTCGGCCAACATTGGTAGCCAGGAGCAGGAAGATTTGAAATTTCCAGGACAATCCTGGGCAATCCATGACAAATTTTAGAGCAGGAGGAGCTGACCAGATTGATATATAGTTTTGTGAAAAAATGATTCATTTATATCTCTACACATTCCCAATATAGAGGTCCAGTGGACGGTCCTATCAGTGATTGACAGCTATTTCTGTATGCATAGTCGTAGACATATAGTGGTCAGTCGCTGATATCACTGCCCGCTAATGGAGCTGAGCTAACAATCAGTAAAGCAGCAAGCTCTGAGGAAAGTAAATAGCAGGTTATCATCCCCTATTATACAAGTAGATTTTCGATCTTTAATGATTGCTAATTGCCAATTTTAGCAACATGACTACATAGGACCAAACGATCGTTCATAGAATTATACAGTCACATACAGTTTTATTATTGTCAACAGCACATGCCGTGTTTGACAGCAAAGTTGTGCCGTCGAAAACTGGTGATTTTCATGTCCACAACTCATACAAGATGCAATCAGCTGACCAATGAGCATTTGCTCATACGCATGTCTGTTTGGCCAGTCATCAGCTTCTGTAGAGCCTTTGCATAGCATTATTGAGCTGGTCAATCACTTTAACCCTTTCCAATCCAATTTGTATCCTGGTTTTCCTAGGGGCTTACTCTTTTTCTGCCGTTATACAACAGCGCTATCTGCTGGCTAAAGCCAGTACTGCATGAGGTGACACGTTGGATAGGCTTCGACAGCAGAGAGGCTGGCAATATACAGTAAGAGAATCCTGACGGACGTCTTCCAACATCAGAGCTGTACAGCCTTAAATCATAATGTCTTTCGACGTCAGACAGTGGATCGGAAAGGGTTAAAAATAACCCAATGCTTTCAGATTGGGTGCTGCACTGTAGTCATGTGCAATTACATAGGTTACAGTTGCAATCAAGATAATTCAGTCCGCATTACAAATTAGTTTAATTTGCCAAATATAGAAACCAATCAAACAAGTACAATTTAAATAACTCAACATTGCTAATATAACAAATAATTTCTCCAAATTGAATATAAAATGCCACTTTTATTGATTACTGCAGTCTCAGAATTATTCAACCCCCTGATTAGAATCCCTTATAATACCACACAGTTGCAAATATAACCAATTACCTACATAAGCTAAAATAAAATAAAATGACAAATAAAATGTATCAAAAACTAAATTACATTATGGAGCTTAAAGATTAGGGAAGGGGAAGGCCGGGGAACTATGTTTCATACCCATTGGGTGCCCTATTCCTGTGCTGTGGTCTTGCATGCACACAGCGTGACTCTTTTTTTAGACACTTCTATGAACACATCTTCCATAGACATGAGTAATAGTCAGCAGAGGGCAGCACTCCAGTCATAAGGTGAAAAACAAGACCATACAATAATCTCAGATATCTGGTGTGGGGATGAGAAATATATTAAAAACTCACCCTGAGGTGCCAGGGCCCCCTGGACAGGGATTAACCGGCATGTCTCTAATCCACATAGGCAATCTATTCAATGAGTTTCTTGGACAGGGAGGGACCGGCATGTCTCTAATCCACATAGATGATCGATTCAATGAGTTTCCGCTAGGTGCATCTGTCCTGGTCCTCCGGACATCCACACGGAGAGAGCGTGAGTGGCGGTTCCGAATGAGGGGGTCAGAGAGCATATAAAGGAATAAGTAATAGTCAAACCAAAAAAAGCCTCAGCGCTCCAGGACATAAGTGAAGCAGAAAAAGTATATATACGAGGAACGTACTTCACAGGGGTGTCTCATATGAGAAACACCCCTGAGCGGTTCAATCCCCTTAAAGGATTCAAATTCCCAGGTGGTATCCAGTAAAAAATTCCGATAGGCAATAAATAGGTGCTATATTCTAGGTTTTATAAAGGTTCTGAACCACGGGTTCTGTATTACGCATGAATATACACGAGGACCAAAATTAGCCCTAAGGCAATATTGGAGAAACCATACATATATTTAACTGAACGTTTGTATGTGTTTTTAGAAAAATGGTCCGTAGGGTACATGTCTGACACTACAGAGCAATGGTAATTAGACCATAATTCTATCTGTCCCCATAATTATTTTCCCTATTTGTTATTATACAATATTTTCTATACTAATTATCTATTCATTATTCTCATCCCCCTATTTAATCCATGTCTCTGTTGTCCCATTTATGTTTTTTTAATAATATATTTCCCCTCCTCCCACCCACCATTGTTTATTACTTTGAATAACGTATTCATGATAAAACCACAAAAGGAGCTTTTATACCTTTTATCAAGTGAGTGGTTATTAACATGCATACGTAATGCCAGATAATTTAATTTTCCTAATATTTTTATAATGATTTCTTATTATATGTTGGAATTTCGAATTTCTTGTATTATTTGTGCTGCCTGAAGAGATCGCTATGCATCGGTCAAACTTAACCCTTTCCAATCCACTGTCTGACCTCTGAAGACATTATGATTTAAGGCTGTACAGCTCTGATGTTGGAGGACGTCCATCGGGGTTCTCTTATTGTATATGGCCAACCTCTCTTCTGTCGGAGCCTCTCCACCGTGTCAACTCATGCAGTACTGGCTTTAGCCAGCATACAGCGCTGTTGTATAACGGCAGAAAAAGAGTAAGCCCCCTAGGAAAATTGGATTGGAAAGGGTTAATGGATTTACAGTGTTCCTGTGCATATGGATATAGCCTTTTAAAGTTTCTATAGAAGTTTCTATTGAAGATTGACACAGTAACGTCACCCCGTTCTATAGCGTAGCGCAAATTTGCGTTCCACTCATAGTGCCGCGGCCCCCGGCTTATCGACTTATATGGATATTTTAAATGTTTTTAATAATCTACATAATAATCCCTTACTGTAGGTCCTATGTTGAATGAATATACTATACCAATTAACTAACTGTGCCGCTTGATGAGCTAGCCAGGTATCACCCTATGGGCTAACAGTGTTCATGTCCAAAAAGTTTGCTTGAAATGTTGTAACATCACGAGTCACGTATTGCATCATCAAACTACGCTGAGATGCCGGGAGACAGGCTGGTGATAATCTTTAATTTTATGTAAGTCCTATACTATATATATTTCGTATGTGATTTTGATTTGTATGCTTGAAAAAGGCTCTTAAAGGGCCGAAACGCGTTACCATTTACAATAAATAGAATATAAAACCTATTTGTTGCCTATCGGAATTTCCACTGGATACCACCTGGAAATTTGAATCCTTGAAGGGGATTGAACTGCTCTTCAGGATCAGGGGTGTTTCACATATGAGACACCCCTGTGAAGTAAGCTCCTCATATATACTTTTTCTGCTTCAGTTATGTCCTGGAGTGCTGAGGCTTTTTATTGTATGACCATTACTTATTCCTTTATAGACATGAATAAAAGAGGCGCAGGAATGAGGCACCCGATGAATATGAAACACAGCTTCCTGGACCCCCTGCTCCTTATACCTTTGAGCCTTTTGAGCCCCATAACATAGTTTATGGGGCTTAAGGTTGATAACTGGTTCCCTTTAAATGTCTTTGTACAACAAAATGAATATTGTGTCTGGTTTCCTGATAATACTATAAATGATTAGGGTCAAAGTATAATGTATATTATAAATATGAATACTAGAGAGCCGGACACCCGGAAAAAAAAGAATGTGTTTATACTATTAGAAAACCCGGAGAACAAAACTATTAATAACGTAACTAAACAATTGGGAAATGGAATTCTCACCCCATCATACTAATACAGGAAAATCCTGCCTAAAAGTGCGGCAATCGCTCTGAAGAGGGTGGTCCGACAGCCAGAACCTGGGGGCTACCAAAGTTCGTGGTCAATGGGGTGACAATTGAGAGGTGTAAATAACAATAGTCACAACAGTACTAGTAAGCAGATATCACAATACCAAATAATTAATGTAAATATCAGGGGCTTATCTGAAGTTCCCCATGCAAAGGAATAACTGGCACCCTCTGAGAGGAGGGGCCAGAATAAATGCACTACAATAATGGTTGATTGTCCTACTAGGAGAACCACCTCCCCGCCAACCAATCATGCCTCACATCAATAGATGGATGTGCACAAATCGCCGCCCAGTGCCAAATAACAGGGTGCATGTGCCGGTACCACAATCACATGGGCACGCCACAAAACTAGTTTACCCAGGATCATGTAAAATGTCTAATCATTTAAAAAGTGTTTGCATAGTGAATGTGAATGAACATGCAATATACATAAGGAAATGTGAGCAGAATTACTGCCTTATTGGTTAATGAACATTATGCTTGTGCAATGGCCAAGATGAGCGCGTGAAAGTGGGGGAGACCACAAGGATTGAAAGATGGTTATCACAGGTGGCTCTGTAATCCCTCCTGACAGTGGCGATAATGGGGCTCTGCTTATCTGTTGCACAGTGGCACAAATAACGTACTCGGGTACACTTAGCAATGAATAATTATTTTGTCACGGGTGACGCTAGTACTCCAACCTGAACTCACAAGTCTAATGATGGTGGAATAACTTGAGATGGGTCCACAATCAATGCAGTGAATTGACAACATGGAAACTCTAGACTTGACAATTGAATCTCCACTTATCTTCAACACTCTCTCTGTAGCGCTAGAGGTAACTCAGTATTAATCTCCCCACTTGTTACTAGTTGAGGGTTCACTAGAAGTGTAGCATGAAGGAGTGAAATGAGAGTTGTAATGGCCACTGACCTAATCCTGGCTTTGAATTCATCGGGTAGTTTAAAGGGGTTGTCCCGCGCCTAAAGTGAATTTTTTTTTTGCCCAGTCCCCCAGTACTTGTAAAAGAATACTGCTGCCAGGTGTTATTAAAAAAAAATTCCCTTACCTGAATCCCCGTTCAGCAACTTTAAAAAATCTTCTTTCCAAGATGGCTGCCGCTGGTCTTCTCCCACGATGCACCACGGGTCTTCTCCCATGGTGCACTGTGGATGTTCTTCTGCTGTCTGAGCTCCATTGCTGATTCCAGCCACCTCATTGGCTGATCGGCACCATGAGATGGGGGCGGAGCTACGCGATGACGCTGAGAAGGGGGAGGACCCAGGACGCAGCTCGTGAGCAAGGATCTTACAGAAGGGGATTCCTCTCTGTGCAAGCGTGACTGTTCCGGTGACCTGAGAAGCAGTTTACTCGTTGCAATGGAGACAGGGACGCCAGAACCTGGAGGGGGTAAGTGTATAACTTCTGTATAGCCAATATTTAATGCACGATGTATATTACAAAGTGCATTAATATGGCCATACAGAAGTGCATAACTGCACTTGCTTCTGCGGGACAACCCCTTTAACTCACTGTTAAGTGGAACGCTGGCCTCCAACTCTTTCCTATTGCTGCTGGAAAGACAAGGAAGCAGAAAGGGACCTCACTACCCCTGCTGGACCGCTGAATTGTTAAACACATGCTGAACTGCAGTCACCTCCTTTCCACGACCACGTGTTGCTGCCTCTCCTCTCCTACTCCAACCACTCCAACTACTGCGACACTCTCTAACTCCTCCACTTCCTCTCTTCTTCCCGCACTTTCTCCAATCTCCACCCCCTCTGCATAGGGAATCATGTAGTGTTTTCCTGCTCTGGAGTCACCAGCCAATGAGTGGAGGCGTGACATATAGCCAATAGCCAACCAGCTATTGCTAGCGCTAAGCTATCAGCTCAGAAAAGGAGAAAAACAGGGTTTCTCTGATGCATGGCAACTTCTATGCTTAAGGGAAGCGTATAGACAGGTGGGACAGGTCTAAAAAGAGACAAATCTTTAGACCCCATGCAGACTTCAAAGAGGGATACCATGGGAACCAGGCAGCGGGTGAGTATAAAAACCAAATTCCCTGGCTTCCCATCACCAACTGGAACAGTATCATAACTTAGTTTATGGTGCTATGCTTGGTGACAGTATCCCTTTAATGTTAGCAAAAATTCACAGAAAAAATAATGTTTCTAGTGTCAGTTTATAATTGCTTTTGTTTTTGCAGCTATTAGAAATGTTGTTTACAAGCTTTGCAAAGCTCGATAGTGATATTTATGTGCTGTAATAGGTATCACAAATTGACCTGCTGTCTCCAGAGGTAGACATTGGTACACAACAGCAGTCATTCTGGATAATAAAGCCTCACACTGCAAATCAAAGGCTACATACAACAAAACAAAGGACAAAAGTACATTTTCCATGTTTCCATGCATTATCCAAGTGCCCAAAAGGGATCGGAGTCATGAAGTATTTTAACACTACCTAGACCTAATTTGCTGTACACAGTGCTCAGTGTTTACATATGATGGGGTACCCTCCATAATAAAATATAAAATGATTCATATCAAGCAGGAGTATAGCTATAGAGGGTGCATTTGTAGCAGAAGAACCGCATTCTCAATTGTTTGCTATGCTGTAAAGTTTTGTACCTTTCCGAGGGGAAAGGAGTGGAAAAAGTGAGTCTCTGCATGGGAACAGGAAGCTAGACAGTGTAAAGCGGCTATGCTGCAAGTTCAGATGCAGGGGATACTCCCCAGAGCAACTACATCTCAAAAGGCTGCAGCTCTATGGAGATCAGGCTTCTGATTGAGACAGGAAAAGCCAGCTCTGATTAAAGCAGGCAGGACAGAAGAAAGCATCCGTACAGAGATAAGCTCACTGCGCTTTCCTCTCTTCAGCAATTTCTGCAGTCACCACCATTTGGATCCTGCCCTGAGAAATGGCCATATTATGGGACTTGTAAGTAATGCAGTTTCTAGGAAAAGTGGGACAGTTAGAGACTTTTGCCTCACCCAAAGTGGCTTGAGAACCACCTGGCAAGTGGTAAATATTGTAATTTTTGAAAATGAACTATTCTATAGTTTCCTTTGTTGCTGTTTGCATTAAAGTTTTATGAGCATGAGGCATCGAGTGAATACCTGACTTATGGCAGACCAGTTTGCTTCCAATTGACCTGGTATTGTCTGACTCGGCAATGAATGCCTATTAGTACCGATCTGACCTATGTGGACCAGCAACACTCCCGGCTACTCCTACCCCTCATCTGAAGCAAGGGGTACTCCAACGCCTGACCCAGGCCCCCTTCTTACACATTTTCACCTGGGCCCTTATCTACTACACATGAAGGCACCAGTACAATATATGGCGCACGATTAATATGTTGTACTGTTACGGATTTTGCACTGGAGCTTTAGAGCTTCAAGTTATACCTCTGGCCAGAAGATTTTTTTCTGGTGGATTCTTATTCCTTGTGGCTGTGTTCATGTGCTGTTCATAATGCATGTGACCACTCAGCCAGTCACAGGCTTTAGTGGTGATTCTGCGATGAAAGACACATGACAGCTAAAGCTTGTGATTGGCCAAGTTGCTTCATACACAATGAATGGCACATGACTGCAGCTGGCTTCTGCTGGGTTCTGAGCAGTGGAGAACAAATCTACAGCAACCCCACAGAGAATCCATGGCAAAATGTACAACATGCAGGTTTTGACAGTGGTTTTGTGGTGGAATTGCACCCCAATCCATAAGATTTACTATTAGGCCAGCTTCCCACTGCTGTTTCAGGCAGACACGGCCGTCATCCTGCTTTCTATATTACATCAATTGCTGCACACTTCTCTCCAGCACATTAGAGATTACCTCCCCCAGTGCTCTCAGCTCAGCTGTAGGGCATGGGCAATTACCTCCCTATTTAACTGAGCTGGGAATCCTCCATCATTGCTTCAGTGCTGATGTGTGTTTGTCTCAGACACCCAGCATAGGTCCTGTCTCCCACTACTTTGTCTGCGCTTACTCTGCATTTATATCAGTATTCGTTTGTTTGCTGCCTGTCTTTGTTTGGATCCTGTCTCAGACCTAGTTGTCTGTCCCTCTACCTGTTGCCTTTGTCTGTGTGCACTTGTTCATTGCCTTCCTGGCCCTGCATCATTCCTGTCCCTGTGATGTGTACCGTCTTGTCCTGTGTCCTATTAAGTATAGTCAGTCTTGAGAGGAAGACTGTGGAGCCATCCTTGTTAGGACGCCTACCCCGTTTTTAGGCAGGGGTACCCTCATCTTGAGATTTCCCCTCTGACCACCGAGGGTCAGCTGCCAAGCCAAACCAGTAGGTTGGTACAGTGGGTTCACACTCCCAGTCCTAAACATTTACACAACAAAATGGGCATGCTGCAGATTCGAAAAGGTGGATAAAGTTTTTAAAATAGTACTATAATTGCATTACTATTGACTTCAATAGTTATCAAGCCGGAGCCACTCAGAGATAAGATCATAGGCATTGAGTTGTCAAAATTTCACAGGTGGGCACGGGAATCATAAAACACATCAGTCTACAAATGAATGAATGAAACCATGGTAATAGTAAAACGATGCTTGCATCAATGTACAAAGCATCCTTGTTGTCAGGGGAACCTCCGACTATGCAGGCTGAGATAGTCCAAGTGGCTGTAACATCTCTTCAGCATCCATGTTACTGTACCTAGGCAATTGGTAGTTTACTTCTTGCTCATCTTGGAAAAGAGACGCCTTAGAGGTTATGTAAGTTATATGTATAAACATACAGGGTATAGTCAGAAAGATGGATCATGCACTATATCTCAATACTGGTGTCCTATATTGAAATAACAATAGTGTACCTGAATAGGAAGATATGGATGGCCTATACAATGATATGGCGCACAGATCCCTGGGGGCCTCAGAATGGATTTCCATTTTGTGATGTGGCTCCTGTAGGAGATAGAGAGTAAAACCCAATTGCAGAGTTGAAGAGTATAATGTGAAAAGCATAAATCGCTTTCCACATTCGTGGGACCACTGCTATGACTGAAGTAAGAAAAGCATACTCAAAGTGGGACTCCTTCTGCTACAGATCATCAAGGAAGTCATCCACCATCGTGTGCAGGCGATTCAGGGACTGATCTGCATTGAGGGTCCCAACGAGGCGATCATACAAAACGCCAACTCACATGTTCATACTGAAGTTTGCATTGTCTACAGATTGGGTTGTGCTCTTACTAATTTGCATTGCATCTGTACTGAAGTATCACTTCACTGTTCACTGACACGGTCCCGCAATGAAAGCATCATCCATGGACTGCACTGTTGAAAAGCTCCATGCATGTATCACAGCATAAGGGCTCAGTCACAAGGGCGCATCGGCACCCATACACCGGCGCCGATGCACCTGTGGGACTGACAGTTAGAAAACAGCCGTACATGAAGATGGCCGTCTCTCTCCAGCGCTGATCATAGAACACATGACCGGCAATGGAGCTGGTCACATGTTCTTCCTCCCGGCGCTGCAGAGAGACGGCCGTCTTCAGGTACGTCCGTCTGCTGGCTGCAGTAACACGGGCGTCAATGAGCCCGTATGACTGAGCCCAAAGGAGGTCATTTTGAGTGCACTTCCCTTACTTCAGCCATTGCAACGGTGCTACGGGACCTAGAGAGACACAGAAAGCGAATTTCTGCTTCTCACATTCTACTTTTCAACTTTGCAGTTCTCTATCTCTCTATCTCTTACAGGGGTCACAACACAAAATTGAAATCCATGTTCCAGGCCCCCAGGGGCCCGTGTGCCATACCATTGTGTAGCACATCCATGTCTTCCTATTCAAGTACACTAGTGTTATTTCAATATAAGACACAAGTATAGAGATATAGCGCTGGATCCGTCTTTTTGACTACACCCTGTATGTGTGGTCAGTACAAAGGACTGACACAGGATTTATATTTCCCAAAAACCTCTCAAAGAACTAGGGGAAATTCTTTACAGGTGGCTGAAAGGTTATTTTGACATCTACAAGTGTATAGGAAATGATTCAATACATTTAGAGTTGTCAAACTACCTAATAGTAGTAATTATTAGGAAATTATAATACAAGTGTTTCTGGTGGCGCAATGCACCACACAGTTCTGCTACATGCACATCACACACACCACACACAGCTCTGCTACATGCACGTGTCACAGACACACACAGCTCTGCTACATGTACGTCACACATACACAGCTCTTCTACATTACATGCGTGTCACTCACCACACACAGCTCTGTTACATTACATGCACATCACACACACCTCACATAGCTCTGCTACATTACATGCACATTACACACGCCACACACAGCTCTGCTACATTACATGCATGTCATACACACCACACACCTCTGCTAATTACATGCATGTCACACACACAGCTCTGCTACATTACATGTGTGTCACACACAGCTCTGCTACATTACATGCACGTGTCACAGATAACACACACAGCTCTGCTACATACATTCTTCGTCAGGCTGTGCTGTTTTAGGATCTGCGATGATGTCAGCACCATGCGATCAGGGGCAGAGCTAAGAGACAGTGACTGATCATATGACCGTGACATCATCACAGATCCTGTAGAAACAAGGAATTACCAGCAGCACAAATAAAACCTCAATCTGGGTGGGACTTGTCAAGATGCAGCAGCCACAGGAACTTGAACCATATTCCAACACAATCATTACAGGTCCTGTCAGCAGACGTCTGCTGTCTGGCTCTGCAGGCTTTTAAAAGTGAAGCAGCTGTGATGACGTCAGCATCATGCGATCAGGGACAGAGGTGAGAGCCCAGGTGACTGATGACATGACGGTGACATCATCACAGGTCCTGTGAGCACACAGCTTCTGTCAGGCTCTGCATGTTTTATGCTTTAGGACCTGCAATGATGTCAGCATCATGGGATCAGGGTGGAGCATGTAAAGCACTCACACACTCATGGACAAGTGGTCTTTAGCACTTTGATGGCAGACAGTATGTCAGCATGTCAATCATGCTATTATTCTTTTTCAGTGTTCACCAAGTGGTATCATTGACATGATAACTTCTTCTGTGGGTTGGTACAATTACCACGATACAAAATGATTTATTTCTTTTAGGCTTTTCCAATTTTGCACAATAATAGCTTATTGTTTGGAAAATATCTTTTTTTGCCATTGCTTATTCAAAGACCCATAACTTTTTTATTTTTCCATAAATGGAGCTGTGTAAGGACATATTTTTTGCACGATCAGCTGTATTATTTTGGGTCAACTTTTTTTAAAATCACTTTTATTAAGTTTTTCTGGAAAGCAAAATGAACAAAAAAAAGCATTTTTGGATCAATTTTTTTATTTGCTGTGCGGGTAAAAAGTGTGTTTAATTTATTGTATAGGTCATTACAGATGTGGCGATACCAAACGTACTTTTTGGAAAGAAAAGGAAAAGTGCACAAAATTTTTTTTCATTATTTTTTTTATATGGATTTTTCATTATCCTGTGATCGCTTGCATAATACACCTCAGTACTTCTCTACAGCGGTGTATTATCTCTATTCTTGGCTGTGAGATATGATGACAGACTCGGATTGTCTACCATTTGTTTGCTATGGCAAGCCATCATCCCTCTGTGATTGGATGGAAGATGGCCTATCACAGAGGCAGCTGACACCCTCTGTTAACAGCTTAAGTGCCATGATCAACATTGATTACATCATATAAGGGGTGAACTGCGGGGATTGGAGTTCTCTGCACTCCTTGCTGTTGCATTGGGTCCCTGGTTATCAGTTACAGTTGTCCCCCACTGCAAATGGCGTGGGCTCAGCTCCTAGGCCATGTTCAGCATTTTGTGAAAACCCCTTCCTTCCCTTGATGCAGGGCTGCTTTAATCATAGGTAAAATGATGCATCTGCACCAGGCCCCCTGGCAAACAATTTGTACTGTATTACATGGACACAGTTGAAGAGTGATGAGGAGGTTAAAAATAATAAAAATATATACTCCCATATTGCTTGTCTCTCCGCCGCACCGGTTTCCACTTACTGCTGGGTCCAGCAGTCACCCAGCTGTTGAAGCATGGGACCGATGTGGCCAATCACTGGTCTCAGTATCTGTTGCAGCTGTGGATTGACAATAGGAATCACGTGCTTAGATGGGAAACTGACTGCTGGACGCAAAGGTGAGCAGAGACCACAGGGAAGTCTGCAGTCTTCTGGGCCTGGGCTACATGAGTATGAGGGCTTTTTATTTTTTGCTATAAAAAGGTTGGAGATGGGGAAGCAGGGCAAAGGTAGAGGGGAGACCCGATTTAATAACTGTAATAATTGTGCACTGGGCCCAGTCGGGTATTAAAACAACCTTGTAACAGCATTTTCAACCTGCTTATCATCCTGCCTCTGCTTTCCTCTGTGGCTATGGTGCCCCCCAAAATAAATGTTGTATCCAGTAGAGAAATAATGTTGGAGGTCAGGGGGCAATTACTCCACTTGACATTTCTGTCTGGGTCTGTGAGCTACACTGAATGTACACATTTATTGATCCTGTCTTCTCATTGACACAATGTCTCGCATCATATTTCATGACCTGAATAATGTCAGATTTAGATAGGGTGGAAGTGATATTTATAAGAGTAGTAAAACATTATAATTATATGTGGAACAAGGGCATAGGTGTCATGGGTACTGTAGTACATACTTTTGCTTTGAATCTATTTTATTCTAGCAACCAAATATTGGAAGGGCTGAAGAATTTCAAATAGCTCATGCAACTCATATGTCCCCCCCCCCACCCTGCATGCTTCCCCTTGCCCTTCCTGGATGTCTTTCTCCTCACCTCTGGCCTTTCCCTTGTCCATTCCTGTGTGCTTTCCTCCTCTCCAGCCTTCTCCTTGTTTCCTTCCTGGGAGTCCTCCTCCTCTCAGGCCTTTATCTTGTACCTCTCTGGGTGTTCTCCTCCTCTCCGGCCTTCCCCCTGTCTCTTTCTGAGTGTTCTCCTCCTCTCCAGCCTTCCCCTTGTCTCTTCTTAGGAGTCCTCCTAATCTCCAGCCTTCTGCTTGTTTCCTTCCTGGGAGTCTTTCTCTCAGGCCTTTATCTTGCACCTCTCTGGGTGTCCTCCTTCTCTCCGGCCTTCCCCTTATCCCTTCTTGAGTGTCCTACTCCTCTCCAGCCTTCCTCTTGTGGCTCCCTGGGTGTCCTCCTCCTCCTCTCCGAACTTCCCCTTGTTCCTCCCTGGGTGTCCTCCTCCTCTCTGGCCTTCCTCCTGTTCCTCCTGTGTGTCCTCCTCCTCTCAGGCCTTTATCTTGTCTCTCCCTGGTCGTCCTCCACCTCTCTGGCCTTTGCCTTGTCCTTTCCTAGGTTTCCTCCTCCTGTCAGGCCTTCCCTTGCACCTTCCTGATATAGTGGCCCGAAACTCCTATTTCTGTCCCCTCCATAATTGTCATGTCTTCAATATGGATGTACTGTGCAAAGTATCTTGTCTGCTGTTATGTGTATTGCACAGCTGCAGCATGTAAGAGGTCAATGTCTGAAAGTGGCTGGGATATGTCTGGAAAAGTATCTTTATCTGATTAGTCATGTGATGTCTGCAGCCTATAAATATGAGTGATTAGGGTGTGGTTCCTGATTAGAGATGAGCGAGCACCAAAATGCTCGGGTGCTCGTTACTCGGGACGAAATTATTGCGATGCTCGAGGGTTCGTTTCGAGTAACGAGCCCCATTGAAGTCAATGGGTGACCCGAGCATTTTTGTATATCGCCGATGCTTGCTAAGGTTTTCATTTGTGAAAATCTGGGCAATTCAAGAAAGTGATGGGAACGACACAGCAACGGATAGGGCAGGCGAGGGGCTACATGTTGGGCTGCATCTCAAGTTCCCAGGTCCCACTATTAAGCCACAATACCGGCAAGAGTGGGCCCCCCCCCTCCCAACAATTTTTACTTCTGAAAAGCCCTCATTAGCAATGCATACCTTAGCTAAGCACCACACTACCTCCAACAAAGCACAATCACTGCCTGCATGACACTCCGCTGCCACTTCTCCTGGGTGACATGCTGCCCAACCCCCCCCCACACGACCCAGTGTCCACAGCGCACACCAAACTGTCCCTGAGCAGCCTTCAGCTGCCCTCATGCCACGCCACACTCATGTCTATTTATAAGTGCGTCTGCCATGAGGAGGAACCGCAGGCACACACTGCAGAGGGTTGGCACGGCTAGGCAGCGACCCTCTTTAAAAGGGGCGGGGCAATAGCCCACAATGCTGTACAGAAGCAATGAGAAATCCAATCCTGTGCCACTTCCATCAGGAGCTGCACACGTGGGCATAGCAATGGGGAACCTATGTGCCACACACTATTCATTCTGTCAAGGTGTCTGCATGCCCCAGTCAGAGCGCAGTTTTTTATAAATAGTCACAGCCAGGTACAACTCCGCAATGGGAATTCCGTGTGCACCCACAGCATGGGTGGCTCCCTGGAACCCACCGGCGGTACATAAATATATCCCATTGCATTGCCCATCACAGCTGAGGTAATGTTGTGCTTAATGCAGGTGGGCTTCGGCCCACACTGCATGCCCCAGTCAGACTGGGGTTCTTTAGAAGTGGACACATGCAGTTACAACTCCGTGTGGACCGACAGCATGGGTGGGTGCCAGGAAGCCACTGGCGGTACATAAATATATCCCATTGCATTGCCCATCACAGCTGAGGTAATGTCATGTTTAATGCAGGTGGGCTTCGGCCCACACTGCATGCCCCAGTCAGACTGGGGTTCTTTAGAAGTGGACACATGCAGTTACAACTCCGTGTGCACCCACAGCATGGGTGGCTCCCTGGAACCCACCGGCTGTACATAAATGTATCCCATTGCAGTGCCCATCACAGCTGAGGTAACGTCCGATTAAATGCAGGTGGGCTTCGGCCCACACTGCATGCCCCAGTCAGACTGGGGTTCTTTAGAAGTGGACACATGCAGTTACAACTCCGTGTGGACCGACAGCATGGGTGGGTGCCAGGAAGCCACCGGCGGTACATAAATATATCCCATTGCATTGCCCAGCACAGCTGAGGTAATGTCATGTTTAATGCAGGTGGGCTTCGGCCCACACTGCATGCCCCAGTCAGACTGGGGTTCTTTAGAAGTAGACACATGCAGTTACAACTCTCTGTGGACCCACAGCATGGGTGGCTCCCTGGAACCCACCGGCGGTACATAAATATATCCCATTGCAGTGCCCAACACAGCTGATGTAACATCAGCTTTAATGCAGGTGGGCAAAAAATTAATTGGATTACACTGTAGGCGAGGGCCCCCAAAAATTGGTGTACCAACAGTACTAATGTACCTCAGAAAAATTGCCCATGCCCAACCAAGAGGGCAGGTGAAACCCATTAATTGCTTTGGTTTATGTTGCTTAATTGGTAACTAGGCCTGGAGACAGCCCAGTTAAAATAAAAATTGGTTGAGGTGAAAGTTTCAACGCTTTAATGAGCATTGAAACGTATAAAAATTGTTTACAAAAATTATATGACTGAGCCTTGTGGGCCTAAGAAAAATTGCCCGTTCGGCGTGATTATGTGAGGTTTCAGGAGGAGGAGCAGGAGGAGGAGGAGGAATATTATACACAGATTGATGAAGCAAAAAGGTCCCCATTTTTGATGGTGATAGAGAACGATGCTTCCATCCGCGGGTGCAGCCTACGTATTGCTTAGGTATCGCTGCTGTCCGTTGGTGAAGAAGAGAAGCCTGGGGAAATCCAGGCTTTGTTCATCTTGATGAGTATAAGCGTGTCGGCACTGTAGGTTGACAGGCGGGTACGCTTATCTGTGATGATTCCCCCAGCCGCACAAAACACCCTCTCTGACAAGACGCTAGCCGCAGGACAAGCAAGCACCTCCAGGGCATACAGCGCGAGTTCAGGCCTCGTGTCCAGCTTCGACACCCAGTAGTTGTAGGGGGCAGAGGCGTCACCGAGGACGGTCGTGCGATCGGCTACGTACTCCCTCACCATCCTTTTACAGTGCTCCCGCCAACTCAGCCTTGACTGGGGACCGGTGACACAGTCTTACTGGGGAGCCAGAAAGCTGGCAAAGGCCTTGGATAATGGTCCCCTGCCTGCGCTGTACATGCTGCCTGATCTCTGCGCCTCCCCTGCTACCTGGCCCTCGGAACTGCGCCTTCGGCCACTAGCGCTGTCGGATGGGAAGTTTACCATCAGTTTGTCCACCAGCGCCCTGTCGTATAGCATCATTCTGGAACCCCTTTCCTCTTCGGGAATGAGAGTGGAAAGGTTCTCCTTATACCATGGGTCGAGCATTGTGTACACCCAGTAATCCGTAGTGGCTAGAATGCGTGTAACGCGAGGGTCACGAGAAAGGCTTCCTAACATGAAGTCAGCCATGTGTGCCAGGGTACCTGTACGCAACACATGGCTGTCCTCACTAGGAAGATCACTTTCAGGATCCTCCTCCTCCTCCTACTCCTCCTCTGCCCATACACGCTGAAAGGATGACAGGCAAGCAGCATGTGTACCCTCAGCAGTGGGCCAAGCTGTCTCTTCCCCCTCCTCCTCATGCTCCTCCCCCTCCTCCTCCTCCTCCTCAACACGCTGAGATATAGACATGAGGGTGCTCTGACTATCCAGCGACATACTGTCTTCCCCCGCCTCCATTTCCGAGTGCAAAGCGTCTGCCTTTATGCTTTGCAGGGAACTTCTCAAGAGGCATAGCAGAGGAATGGTGACACTAATGATTGCAGCATCCCCGCTCAGCATCTGGGTAGACTCCTCAAAGTTTCCAAGGACCTGGCAGATGGCTGCCAACCAGGCCCACTCTTCTGTAAAGAATTGAGGAGGCTGACAGTAACCGCGTTGGTGAGGGCGTGTACAATGTTGCGGGAGACGTGGTCGTGCAGGGCTGGGACGGCACATCGGGAAAAGTAGTGGCAACTGGGAACTGAGTAGCGCGGGGCCGCCGCCGCCATCATGCTTTTGAAAGCCTCCGTTTCCACAAGCCTATACGGCAGCATCTCCAGGCTGATCAATTTGGCAATGTGCACGTTTAACGCTTGAGCGTGCGAGTGCGTGACGGCGTACTTGCGCTTGCGCTCAAACAGTGGCGCTAGCGACGTCTGGACGCTGCGCTGAGAGACATTGCTGGATGGGGCCGAGGACAGCGGAGGTGAGGGTGTGGGTGCAGGCCAGGAGACGGTAGTGCCTGTGTCCTCAGAGGGGGGTTGGATCTCAGTGGCAGGTTGGGGCACAGGGGGAGAGGCAGTGGTGCAAACCGGAGGCGGTGAACGGCCTTCGTCCCACCTTGTGGGGTGCTTGGCCATCATATGCCTGCGCATGCTGGTGGTGGTGGCTCCCCAGCTGATCTTGGCGCGACAAAGGTTGCACACCACTGTTCGTCGGTCGTCAGGCGTCTCTGTGAAAAACTGCCACACCGTAGAGCACCTTGACCTCTGCAGGGTGGCATGGCGCGAGGGGGCGCTTTGGGAAACAGTTGGTGGATTATTCGGTCTGGCCCTGCCTCTACCCCTGGCCACCGCACTGGCTCGGCCTGTGCCCACACCCTGACTTGGGCCTCCGCGTCCTCGCCCGCGTCCACGTCCTATAGGCCTACCCCTACCCCTCAGCATGGTGTATTACCAGTAGTGCAGAAACAGAACGCTGTAATTAAATGTGCCGCTTATTGGCCTGTGGTTGGAGGCTGACTTCACTTACGGAACGCCAGGAAATAATTCTGCGCAAGCCTGCTGTAACACTTAGCTGGCTGCGTATGAATTAGGAGGACAACTACACCCAGCACAGAACCAGTACACTGAGGACAGTCACAGGCAGCCCAAATAGATTTTTTTCCCCAAATGTTTTTGGAAAGGCCCACTGCCTATATACACTGTATATGCCTTCTCTCTCTGCGTCACCACTACTGGCCCTGGAGTATGTCAAATAACTGCAGACTGTTGCACTGTGGACTGGAATACAGCGGTGATTTAACAGCCAACACAGAGCCAGGAAATAATTTTGCGCAAGCCTGCTGTAACACTTAGCTGGCTGCGTATGACTTAGGAGGACAACTACACCCAGCACAGACCCAGTACACTGAGGACAGTCACAGGCAGCCCAAATAGATTTTTTTCCCCAAATGTTTTTGGAAAGGCCCACTGCCTATATACACTGTATATGTCTTCTCTCTCTGCGTCACCACTACTGGCCCTGGAGTATGTCAAATAACTGCAGACTGTTGCACTGTGGACTGGAATACAGCGGTGATTTAACAGCCAACACAGAGCCAGGAAATAATTTTGCGCAAGGCTGCTGTAACACTTAGCTGGCTGCGTATGAATTAGGAGGACAACTACACCCAGCACAGACCCAGAACACTGAGGACAGTCACAGGCAGCCCAAATAGATTTTTTTCCCAAAATGGCCCACTGCCTATATACACTGTATATGTCTTCTGTCCCTGCCTCACAATATATGTCTTCTGTCCCTGCCTCACCACTACTGGCCCTGCACTATGTATAATTACTGCAGGGCGCAATGCTCTGCACGGCCGATATACCAAAAAAAAAAAAGTGCAACACTGTAAAAAGCAGCCTCCACAGTACTGCACACGGTTAGATGTGGCCCTAAGAAGGACCGTTGGGGTTCTTGAAGCCTAAAATCACTCCTAACGCTCTCCCTATAGCAGCTCCAGCAAGACAGCACTTTCCCTGAACTATGTCAGAATGCATCTGTGGCGAGCCGTGGGAGGGGCCGATTTTTATACTCGGGTGACACCTGATCTCGCCAGCCACTCACTGCAGGGGGGTGGTTTAGGGCTTGAACGTCGCAGGGGGAAGTTGTAATGCCTTCCCTGTCTTTCTATTGGCCAGAAAAGCGCGCTAACGTCTCAGAGATGAAAGTGAAAGTAACTCGAACATCGCGTGGTACTCGTCACGAGTAACGAGCATCTCGAACACGCTAATACTCGAACGAGTATCAAGTTCGGACGAGTACGTTCGCTCATCTCTATTCCTGATCTTCAACGGTTGAGAGTGGAGTGCTGGCCACATGGGGATACCTTCAACCCTCATGTGGTGAAGTGATTGAAGAGAAGGAGAGGTATCCTGAAGTCCTCTATGCCAGGAACCGCCTCTAAAGAGAGAGTGAAGTGAGGAGTCTGACGTGCAGAGCTGTCTTCAAGTACTGAGTGAGTGTCTGTGGAGTGTTCCTACCGCCATCCTCCTCCGGAGTGTTCCTTTTCCAGGAGCAGTACCGTACAGATAACTTGGCCTGTAGGACCAGCATCATCCTGTGTCCCCTCCCTGAACTCACATTCTCTGTCTTGCCTGCACTGGAGTGTAAAGCTGTAATCTGCAAAGCTTCAAGTAAAGTTCACTGGTCATTGCCCATTCGCAGTGACTGAGTTATCAAGTTTCAACTGTGTGTCTGGACTCTCTTCATTTAACTGCCGGGTTCAAGCTACGGTGAGAAGGAATGGTCGCATCACGCATGACAAATCTAAAGTCTACCACACGTATATAGGTAACTGCTGTCCCAGCTTTGCCTGGAAGAGGCGTCACAGTACTTGGGCTGAGGTTGCGTGCGTCCTTCTGGTGGTAGAGCCACCGTGACAAGTGACACCTCTATCCCTGCCAGCTCCTCAGTGTGGGCCTCATGTATAGGTGGCTGTTGGGATGTTGCACTGGGAATCTTCCTCCTCTCAGGGAATCTTGTCCCTCCCTGGGTGTCCTCCTCTCAGGCCTTCCCATTATCCCTTCCTGGGACTCTTCCTCCTCTCAGGCCTTTATCTTGTCTCTTCCTGGGTGTCCTTCGCTCATTATCACAGCATTGTGATCACCTAATTAACATATGACCACAAGCTGTACTGTCACTTTAAGGAATTTGCTCCCCTTTCCGCGTTGCAGGAAGGAAAAAAAACATGAGAAAAATAGTTCTCATAGAGTTCTGCTGGAGTTGGTCATGGTTCAACGTGTAATTTTTAAAGTGTTTAGTTTACATTTTACATTAAAGGGGTTTTGCAATAAAAAATTCTATACTCCTCTTTTACATCCCCATCAAAATCCTTACCACATCTTCTCATGACTGAGCTTCTCCAGTGTTTTGGGTCACCTCACTGCATGCTAGCCATCTTGTTATGAAGCTGGCATTCCTTCCTGCTGGGTCAGTGAAGGTCACATCCCTCTGCTGCAGCGTTCACTGCCTAGGAAGGAATTGTAATTCAGAGCAATCTCTGAAGAAGATCGTCAATCCCCCTGCTGGCCTGTGAGCTGTGACGTAACGTACATTGGCTGGCAGGCAGAATACTGCCAACCAATGTACGTAACCTCACAGGAAGGAGAGGAATCAGGCAGCTGGAGGTGAAGTGATCCAGGGGACTGCTGGAGACAGGAGAAGATAGGGAAGGTGAAGGTCAGGTAAGTAGACTGACGGGGAAGGAATAGGTAAGTATAGAATTTTTTTTAATGACAGAACCCCTTTAACCTCTTAATGACGGAGGGCCTACAAGCATGCACTTGGCCGCTGTAGGATGTATGATGCAGGCTCTTAAGCAAAGCCTGATCCATACCAGGTGCGTGTCAACTTCCTAGACAGCCAACACCCATCGGCAACCATCATGATCAGAGCTAGCTGTGATTATGGCTGTTCAAAGTCTTAAATGCCAAGGTCAATGCTGTCCCCCTCTGATGACCCTACATCAATACATGAATAATACAACTGTTTATGTTCCCAGATTTTATTAAAAATGAAGAAATATTGGTAATTCCTAGGGGTTCACTTACATTTACTTGCAACTGTAGTTTAAAGAAGACATACATTAGTGCCAAAGAGATTTGCCCACTCTTCCAAGAGTCCACTATGTCCCCTTTTATTGGAAGTCTCACACATATTTGGGTGAATTGTCACGTATGTATTGCAGAAGACCTTTGAGTGGACATATGAAACATGTCCTAAACAGGAAAAGGGTTAAGGTGAGCAGGTGATTTGCAGGTCTGTGTTCTACAACCTACTATAAAAATGCATGTTTAAAGGCACCTACCCACTAGCGATATTTTTTTCTTGCGATGCGAGAGCCTCACCCCTCGCAGTACAGAGAAAACTCTGCGATATCGCTCATTGTTTTCAATGGGGCCGGCGGCAGCAGCGCCAGCCACATTGAAAACATAGAGAATACATCGCAGACTTCTGCCACAGCTGTGAAAGCTGTGGCACAAGTTCATGATGCTATCCTATTGCTTTCAATGGGGTTGGCACTGCTGCAACCCCATTGAAAGCAGTGAGTTGCAGGCAACCCTGCAGTGATGATTTTCGGGGAAGGGCTTGAAAGATAAGCCCTTCCTTAAAAATCATCCCTAGCTGTAAAAAATTATACATATTCTCACCTAGAAGAGCCGTCCGGCTCCTCTTTCTGGCACGGCAGTCTTCTTCTGTGTTCTGGAGGCTGGGGATAGAAAGTCCCCGCCCCAAGAAAGCGCTGATATCATTGGCTGAGCGATTAGCCAATCACAGGCAGTAATCAGCCATTGAATGATATTCATTGAATTCATGAATGGCTGAGTGCTACCTGTGATTGGCTGAGAACTGTGACCAATCACACCAATCACGATCTTTTCCACGATGGTGTGGGATTCAGTCTTTTCCTTATTATTGAAGATCCTGGGGTGTGTGGGCAATTGGGACTGTTGTTTTTGGTGTTGGCATGCATCATCTCAGGAGAAGAAATGTGTCTGCGTTATAACTAGTGTTGCTTGTTGTGATCAGCCAGACAATGAAGTCAACCTGATTTTTGCAAAATTGGATTGGGTTATCCCGACCCGATTCTTAGCAAAAAATGTTTTATAAAGGGGTGTGTTTGTGCCCTTCTATGAATGTAGCTCAGAAACTAGCACTCTTGCCTTTCAGTGTTGGGATCTTAGGTACAAATCCCATCAAGAGTAACCTCTTCATTACTCTGTAACGGTGTCTACAGTTGGACAAACCCCAACCAGAATTTGCCCTTGATCAGATGTGAGCCTACAAATCCAGCACTGCAAAGCAGCCATGCTAACAACTGAGCCATCATACTTGGACAAGAAGAAGAAGAACAAAAATAAACACAAAGAGAACATTAAAAACCCACCCAGATGTTGCCTTTGATCAGATTTGAACATACAACCCCAGTACTGTAAGGCAGCAGTGCTAACAACTGAGTCACATATCTGGAGAACAGGGAGAATAAACACAAAGATAACATAAAAACACGATCCAAATGTTGCCATTGGACAGATTTTAACCTAGATCTCAAGCAAGGCAACAGTGCTCATGACTGACCCACCATGCTTGCCCTTCCATGTTCTTTTTGCCCCTTTTCCTCTTCCAGTGGAGGATGAAAATAACAAGAAAGTGAAAGAGAAAAAAGAATAAGGAGAAGCAGTAGAAGAAAAATAAATCAAAGTAGGAGAAGAAGGAAGAGAAGGAAATGAAGATTTTCTATTTCTCTTTCTTTTTCTCATTCTCCCCCTCCTCTGAAGAAGGAGTAGGAAGAAGGAGGAGTTTGGTGGCTCAGTGGCTAGCACTATTCCTGTCACTATTAAAATGCGATTCACTATATAATGCTGTTTGGGATGATTTAGTGAATCCTGCATTGAACAGAGGGTTGGACCCTCATGACCCTGGAGATCCCTTCCAACTCTACCATTCTATGATTCTATTGACTTGTAGCACTGGGGTTCTAGGTTTATGGCTGATTATGGGCAACATCTTCATGGAGTCTTTACAACATCTTCTACTCCTCTGGAGAAGGAATAAGAAAGAAGTAGTGTGGTGGCTCAGTTGTTAGCACTGCTGCATTACAGTGCTGAAAAGCTAGGTTCAAATCTGACCAAGAGCAACAACTGGATGTTGTTTTTATGTTGGCTTTGTGTTTTCTTTCTGTTCTTCTCATCCTCTGGAGCAGGAAGGACAGGTGTGGTGGCTTAGTTGAGAGCCATCTGGATGGAGTTTTTCAACTTCCATGCAGATATTATCCTTGATTGGATTTGAACCTAGGACCCCAGGCACATACACAGAAGGTACACACACAATTTTGTTGTGGGAATCAAGGCCAAAAACATGCCTGGTCATGGGAAGGTTAATATTGACTTCAACTCAAGTCATCAAGACACAATTTCTTGATTCTGTAAAGTAGTTGGTCATTTTTTGTAATTTGTTTTCCTTTTTGATGCTTTCCCTAAAGCTTGATGCGCTCCATTGTGTGGATACAGTAGCTAGTTTCTATAGTGTCTGGCTCGCCAATGCGTTCTGCATCCTTCTAGTAATCACTATTATTTCATAACTTGGAATGAAAGCCGAATATCCAGGAAAACGATTCATCACTAAAATGACCTCAAAACTGGTGCAATTGTTGTTGAAGCAGCTTTGAATGTTTGTCTTGTTCGCTCCTCAGAAACATATGGCCGCAGCCATTAATAATAGACATTGAACAAAAAACATGCAAATGAGAGATAATTACTAAGAACAAAATGAATAGAAAATCAAAGAACATTTTTGCATTATTTCAAGAAATTGCTATTCTCACTGTAATGTCCTCAAGGACCATGCACATTAGCTGTACCCTTTAGTTGAAACTTCAGATTTATTAGCCTGTTTACAACCATGCACCTTCATAACACATATTCCTTCCCAACTTCTAAATAACTAAGGCCTCATTCACACAGGCGTTGTTTTCACGCATAATAGGCGCATGACAAAATTGCTTCTAATAGAACCAATGGTTTCCTATAGAAGCGTTGAAGGAGTTTTAGTCGCGCAGAAAACTCACACCTTCAAAAGATAGGACATGCATGGCTACAATGCCCGCATCTAAGGTCCGTGCTGCGTGAAAAGATTGGATCAGACCTATCTTTGGTGCGAGATGTGCAGGAGTCTCCATAGACTCCTATGGAAGCTTGAGTGTAGCTGTGTCCGACACTCCAAAAAAAGATTAGAAGTCATTAGGAGGATTGCAGCAGCCGCCTCTTCACCCAAAAGCACATTTTAACTGTCCCGCTGTAAATTTCTGTTAGTCCCCTCTGGAGAAGGGTTCCGTCTATCTCCCCAGGGTTTACCTTAATCCCCGCGGGGACTAACAGGAGTTTACAGTGGGACATTTAAAATGTGCTTCTGGACAGCCAGTTCCAAATGTCCCACTGTAAGCAGGGGGGAATTCCTCCAGCTTCGCTTCTGGGGAATTTCCTGGCAGGGGGGGGGGGGGGCAGTAGGAGACTCGCTCTACTACTCTCCGCAGTATCGAGTTTCCCAAGGGATTTCCCCATAGCAAAGAGAGAGAGGGGCGGAGTAAGATGGCTTCCCTGAGAGCACGACGGGGCTAGAGGAATCTGCCCCCTAGCCCTGCCCTTCTACCACCCCCCCCCCTCAACTTGCAATGGGGAAATCCCAGGGAGGAGACCCTTTAGCCCCGCCCTCTCCCCCCGTGCTATGGGGATATCCCTCGGGGATCCCTTGTAGCCCCATACCCTATCTCTATGCACTATGGGGATATTCCTTGGGAATCCCCATGGCAGGGAGAGAGAGAGCGGGGCTATGGGGGACTAACCCATAGCAGGGAGAGAGCAGGGCAATGGGTTAATCAGCCATTGCTGGGAGAGAGAGCACATGGCTATGGGGTATTAACCCATAGCAAGGAGAGAGAGAGCGGGGCTATGGGTTAATCTCCCCATAGCCCCGCGCTCTCTCTCCCTGCTATGGAGAAATCCTGAAGCCCTTAGGGGCTTCTTTTCTCTTTCCTCCTGGAGCAGCTATGCTTTTTTAAAGCAACACACTGCTGCAGTGAATGCATGATTTTCACACACATGAAGCTCAGGTCTTTTACACGTGAAAAATTGCTAGTTCACGTGATTTTTGATGCAGTATAGGCGCGATTTGTTTCGCACGCCTATACTGCACTAAAACCAGGCTCATGTGAACGAGGCCTAAGAGAGAGACAAGTTGTGCAGCGGTTGTAGCAAATTTAATTACATTAGGCCATGTCTTTCAGTGACCCTCTCACAGCAATGGTGCTCATCTGTGATTATCTCACAGTAAGGCCTCGTTCACAGGAGCGTAGTTTTAGCGTGAACGGTCTATTTCCAGCTATTAAGTCTCAAGCTTAATTAGCAGTGAAATCGCCCGTTCACACGATCGGAAGGTGCATGGTGCATGTTATCCAGCTCCCATAGGAGTCTATGGAAACCCTCGCGCATTGTGCACCAAAGATAGGTCAGGTCCTATCTTTTCACTCACCACGGACCTTGGATGCGAGCATTGCAGTCGCATGTCCTATCTTTGTTAGGTGCAAGTTTTTTGCGCATCTAAAATTCCTTCATATGAACGTTTCCATAGGAAACCATTGGTTCTATTAACACAATCTTTTCATGCACCTATACTGCACTAAAACCACGCTCCTGTGAATGATGCCTAATAGTGCCCCCTATTAACTTCCCCCTCCAGTAATAGTGCCTCTTAGTTAACCTTCACAGTAATAGTGTTACTCAGTGACCCCTTGACAGTAATAGTGTCTCTCAGTTACCCCATCACAGTAATACACAGTAATAGTGCCCCTTAGTGATGCCCTCCAATAATAGTACCTGTTAGTGACCCTCTCACAGTAATACTGCCACTCAGTGACTCCTTCACAGTAGTTGTGCCCCTCAGTGACCCCCTCAAAGTAATAGTGCCTCTCAGTGACCGCCTCAAAGTAATAGTGCCTCTCAGTGACCACTTCAAAGTAATAGTGCCTCTCAGTGACCCCCTCAAAGTAATAGTGCCTCTCAGTGACTGCCTCACAGTAATAGTGCCTCTCAGTGACCGTCTCACAGTAATAGTGCTTCTCAGTGACCCCCTCACAGTAATAGTGCCTCTCAGTGACCGCCTCACAGTAATAGTGCTTCTCAGTGACCCCCTCACAGTAATAGTGCCCCCTAGTGGCCCCCTCAAAATAATAGGGATAGTTGCCCCAGATGAAGCAAGTGGGTTAAATCCTGGATCGGGCATTGGTTGAGGCGTGCTGTCTGTGTTTTCATTGTTCTTGTACAGTGCACCTTTGTGAGTATAATGATTTAAACTGATCTGTTCTAAACTACTCCCTGCATTGTTACACTATGTGATGTCTCTCCCGCTATCAGTGAAAGTGAGTCCAGCTGTTTTTGCCATCTGAGGTGGAGCAAGAGGTAATAAATTGCCAGCAGTTAAACACAGAGAGAGCAGGAAGCAAGCAAACGCATGCTAGCACTCAAGTAATAATAATTTCCCCTTTATTAAACACAGTACATAAACACATTACCCTACAAAAAACTAAAAACATTTAAAAACACACACACATGTGACCAGAGCCTTGCCCCTAGATTGCACTATAGACAGCTAAAAGTAATGAATAAAGATGCAAATTCATTCAATATAGAAAGTGCTGTGTGGATTACAGGTTAAGGATATGCATCTCCACAATAATATATAAGACCAGTGATCCCCTCCCCTCTGCATCATATATCCTGCAGCAAAAGTGTGACTGCAAACCAAATGAAATGATAAAAAGACAACCTGCACGGAGGAATCGCTGTTAAGCTTGTCATATGGTAGCAAGATCCTTGGCCCCTCAACCACTCTGTATTTTGCTTGCATTGCCAGCAGTGGCGTACCGCTAGGGGTCGCAGGGGTCAAAATTGTGACTGGGTCTCTGCGCCCACAAATCTCTGTATTTAATTAAGATATAAAAGTTATACTAAAAGACATGAGACACTCACTGGAGCAGCAAACTGCTGGGTAAAATCATGTAAAGACAATCATATTATGCTCTCATAATGTGTACAAGTCTATGGTAAGTATGCAAAGTTTGGCTGGAGAATAAGTTTGAAGTCACCTTCTATTTTTTTTTTTTGGATTATTTTTTTCAAACCTGCCTAAAACTTTTACACAGTATTGTATATACTCTGCTTATATGGTAAAACGGACTGTTATACAGACAGGAATTATACTGAGTATGAATGGGGGTCTTTTTGCCACAAAAAAATCTTTGGGGACTGGGTGGGGGGAACAGTGGAGGTGGTGGGGCGTAAGTAGAGGCGGTCCATTTTAATACCCTGCACCGAGCGCACTCAGAAATTAAAATGGGCTTGTACATGTATGTCATTGGGCAAGAAGGGGTTCATTGTCTTTAACAGTAGTAAATGTTTTCTCATTTTTGTTTTTCACTTTTTCAGAGTTTCGAAGAGGATTCTTTGTCTGTTCTTTCCTCTGCGTATCTGAAATTGCCTTTTGGCCTATACTTAATTTAGGTTACTTGTCAGCATTTGCGTGGTGTAAATATGAGTCAGCGATATGCTAAATGATCTATAGCCATTAGGGAGGGCTGCTCTTTTATCTAGAGATGGCACTTATGGCACAGTGGGTGTGGATAAGATAGTGAGGGAACAGACCTAACAGGGAATCTGCCACATGCTGTGATGGAATAATGGAAAGAAATTTATATTCATTACATTCAGTTGGCTCCATTATTTCCCATTGGTCACTGGTTTGTTAAATAGCACTACCCTCAGATGAGGCAGGGGTGTGTTGGCGCTGGTGCTTTGTTCTGGTATTTACTTATCGTTTCTTGCTGTCAATGCATTTGTCATATTTTATGTAAACGCTGGTTGGATTGCTGCTATATGCTGGCATTACTTTGTGCTGTATTGTAGCATTTTCAGTCTTCTTTGCCGTGCAGATCCATGCTGATAATTAATATGGCTCTTTGTTTCCTGACTGTTCATCATCTTTTTTTGGGTGGATGTCTCCGTATGTTTAATTTTATTGTCATTTATGATATTGTCCTAATAAAGAATTTGTATTTTCATGCTATTTGGTTTACATGGGTTCAGCCGAATCTACTAAGCAATGCCTTAAAGGGGTTGTCCAAGGTTAAAAAAAACATGGCTGCTCTCTTTCAAATATAGCGCCACTTTTGTCCATACGAATGGACAGCTCCATTAAAGTAAATAGGATCGGAGCTGCAATACCGGATACAACCCATGGACAAGGGTGGTGCTGGGTTTTGGAAGAACACAGCCATGTTTTTCCAACCTTGGACAAACTTTTTAAACAAAAAATTCCTGATTGAGATAGAGCAAGTAAACGCTGGGATAATCACTGTAGCATAAAAGGAGCACATATAGGTGGTGCGACCAATAAAACTAAAAAATGTACTACCTAATAAAAACCAGTAAATATTGTAATTAATATGATCATTTTAAAAAGTTCAACCTCTAAAAGGCGCCTCTAAAAATTAGCCACCTGTCTTCAAACTTTGTATTAATAGCAACCTTCCAATTTTGGGACAAAATTCTGTGCCAGGACAGGAGCGGGCAAGGAATATATTACCTGCAGTTGTTCTTCTACTCTGCCCCTCTGATCTGCTGGCTCTGGGTCCCATTTTCGGCTGTCTAAGATGTCTGCAGCCATTTTCTACACTGCTCTCCGAGTGGCTAGTGCTGATCACATGAGAAACTTTGGCCAATCGGAGATCAGGTACAGTGCATTGTTGGTGTAACACTACCAACACACAGTCAATGGCCAAAACGGGGCCAGGAACCAGCAGATTAGAGGAATAGCAGAGAAGAACAACTGCAGGCAACATACGCCTCTCTGGTCCTTGGAAAGAATTTGTCCTAAAATCAGAGGGTTGCTTTACTATTTTATTATTAAAAGACACAAAATTAGCGGGTGAAACACTGGTTTATGCAAAATTTCAATTTTGAGTGGCACCCAACTATACACATTAGAAGAAAGTTGGCTGCACTGCCAATTTTGGAATCATATGAAGGTATCCTGACTCTCCACAGTAGAAGATTTTCGGGAAAGAAAGACTGGGTATGTTGGATCCCTTGTCATACTACAGGTGACAGGAGGTTTCTGGCAGTGGTTTACTCCCCTCTCATCATTAGAAAACACAAGCATATACAGGGGGTGGACAGAAATATAGAAACACCAAAGCTGTAGTCTGCTCCTTTTTGGCACAACCCTACGCAATGATCGTCTGTCTCTGTCATTCAACATACATTTCTGTCCACGCTGGTGTTTATTGGATGCAGTTTTGAAAGTCTAAGACCTCATTTCCACAGGCGGATCGAATTCCATATGCGGGAGCCCGCAGCTGAATCCGAACCTGCCCGTGGCAGAGGACATCGCAGGTCTTCTACTTACCTGTCTGGGTCTTCTAATTTCTCCACTGTCGATGTGTGTGGAAGCACCGGCTGCCGCACATATGCAGTGGAGGTTTATTAAATGGCTTCCCAGCGGAATCCGCTTTTCAATTGTGGACAGGCCGCGGATCGGACAGCTTCCATTGACTTCAATGGAAGCTGCCCATGTGATATCCGCACTGAAATGGAGCATGCTGCTATTCTTTTTCCGCACTAAAAGGTCTGCAAATCAAATCCATATGCTCTAATTCAGATGTGGACACCCATGTATCCCTATGGGCGGCTTGATTTGCAGAACTTCCACACGGATTCCTCAAATCAGATCCGCCTGTGGACATTGGGCCTTACTGTATACGGTCATAAGCTTTAATACTTTGTGATAATGCTATCTCGAAGACAAATGATGCTTACCACATGTTGGCGCTGTCATACAGATCATTGCATCACGCAACAACTACAGCACCGCCTACAAACTCCGCTGTAGTACACAGGTATGGATCCCGGACCATTAGGAGCGATCCACATGGGATCTTAATCATTAACACTGAGCTTCCCTTTTGATATAGTTAAAATTTACTATTACTATTGTGAAATAGGATTTATAATCCCATGTAAATAAGGCATGCATTTCGTACGGTGTTTCCATATTTTCGTCCATATATGGGGAAGGCAAGAGGAATAGCCAACAGCCTAA
Source organism: Eleutherodactylus coqui (assembly GCF_035609145.1). NCBI lineage: Eukaryota > Metazoa > Chordata > Amphibia > Anura > Eleutherodactylidae > Eleutherodactylus > Eleutherodactylus coqui. The sequence goes on along the minus strand of NC_089840.1, from coordinate 70,382,755 downwards.
TAAGCAAACCCCTATGAGTTATTTTTTTCTTTTTGGTTAAAAACAGACTATACTCCCCAATCCCAACTCCCTGCAACTTCAGCGGCACACCTCAGTTCTCCCCATCAGCACTCTATTTGTGGACCGCCGTCAGCCTGTTCACGAGTCAGTCCACCCAGGATTGGTTAGTATAGTCTGTTTTTATGATTTTTAGTTTTTTTGCATGGCCACCAAAAATAAGGAACCCCGGAAAGTCCCTTAAAATGTAATACCAGGGAACGTGTTGAGTGACCTCATGTATCAGTGGATGCAGCTTGGTCATTGCAACACATTTAGGCATGTGCATATATATTGTACCCCATACATTACACTATGTTTTTAGAATATGTTATCTACTTAAAGAAAACACATGATGCAGAATAAGAGTGCTTGATTTGCACCCGATGAACCTTTGTTACGGCTATAAAATGCCAATAGATTATGAGGCGACATAACAGGAAAACATAATAGCTAATCATTAATGTGCAACTTGAACAAAGACTGCAGGAGTAAATGCTTCAGTGGCATTTGTGCCTTTTGAAATGTACGGTAATCTTCCCTGAGGATGTAATTGGTAGCTGTTCACAATAGATTTTCTGCTACACCTGTTCCTTAGCAGGGGGTATCACATGTGATGCACTTTCTCTAATTTGCTCTGTGTGTGACCCTCTTAAAACCTCAAATTTCACAATATGTCACACTTCTGAAAATTAACATGCAGAATGCCCCAATGTATCGGAGACATTGGTCACCCCACCATCTGCATCACAACCACATGTTAATGAACAACCAAGTCTGATACATTGTGTTGGGTGTGTGACTTCCACCTTCTATATTCATTTGTGACATCTGACTGCAATTATAGAAATTAACCCCTTACTGAGGAAGCCTGTTTTCATCTTAACTACCAACTAATTTTTCAGTTTTTTTCATCATCGCATTTCTACAGCCATAATAACTTTTTAATTTTTCCATTGACTTTTTTTCTTAAGGTTAAAGTTTTTTTTCAATGACATCATATTGAAGTACATAGAATGTATTGTATATGGATCAAAATGTAATATATTTAAAACAAGTTTACAGTGTGACACGTTTCGGCTTGTGCTAAGCCTTCCTCAAGCATATACAACATACCACACCATGTTGTATATGCTTGAGGAAGGCTTAGCACAAACGAAACGCGTCGCATTGTAAACTTGTTTTAAATATATTAAATTTTGATCCATAAAAGAACACGCTTTTCTCTACAGGGTTTTCTGCCTTCCTGGATGTGAGGGGTGCCAGGAGGTCGGGCACCCCCAAACAAATAAGATCCTGATATTTAATATTGATACATCTTAACGGAGCGCTGAAGTATTTTTCTTCTGTCCTGATTGCAAATTATATTTTTTGTTGGTACCATTTTTGGGTGCATATGAAGTATTGTAAAACTTTTATTATTTTTTTGAGAGCAGGCAGAGGAAACACATCAATTCTGATATTGTTTTTTATTTTATTTTTTTACAGCATCAATCATACAGCACAAGGGCTTATTCACAGGAGCGTATATTGGCCGCCATTTTCACAGCCGGCCGATATACGCTACCATCTGAGCTGTCTTCCCCCTTCCCTCCCCCTCATCGGCTCTCTGCCTCTCACCTCCCCTCTGGCTGTTTGCAATGGGAGGGGGCGGGTCTTAGCTCCCATTGCTGCCTGCAGGCATGTGGCAGGGAGCTCCTGCACCCTCCCCCTCCCATTGCAAACAACCAGAGGGGAGAAAGGAGGAGAGAGGCAGAGAGAAGCAAAGGGGGGAACTAAGGAGGCAGATAGCTCAGATGGTAGCATATATCAGCTGGCCGTGAAAACGACGGCCGATATATGCTTCTGTGAATAAGCCCTAAGGCTTCATTCATACGAGCGTATATCTGCCACGCTTTCATGGCCGACCGATATACGCTGCCGATCTAATGCATTGGTTTACAATGCATTAGTTTAGATAGGCATATTCCTGCGGTGTAAAAGCTCCCGGCTGGCCAATATAGTGCATACGGTGCGCATTTCGGCCTTGGCACTTTAACGCTGGCAGCGCTACCATAGACTTCCATGGTAGCCTATGGTAGCTACCAGAGAATAGAGGTGGGAAAGAGTTTAGCAGCGTGTCTGCTAAACTCCCACCCCCTTCCCTCCTCCTCTCTGCCCCTTGCCAGCTGTTTGCAGTGGGAGAGGGCATGACAGGGCAGGAGCTAGTTGCTAAGCCTGCCCCCTCCCATTGCTGGCAGCTGACAAGGGGCATAGAGAGCTAAACTATCTCCCATCACCCGACAACATTCCAGGCTCGGCATATATGCGCTGGCCTTCTGAACGGTTGCACAAATGGCAGATTTGTGCACAAAATTCACGCGATTTTATAGCACCACTGGGGGAACGAATAAACGCCTACACTCGTGTGAATAAGCCCTAAATGACACAATACTTTTTTTTTTGCAGGACGGTACGATTACAATACCAAAAACATTATAATTTTTTTGGTGTTTCCACTTTTACACAATAAGGGCGCCCACCCACTGGCGATTTTTTTTTCTTTGCGTTTTGCGTTTCTTCTCAAGAGCAATTAGAATTGAATGTACTCCTGTCCACTGGCGTTTTTTTTGCGTTGCGTTGCGTTTTTTAACATAGGAACTGTCAGTTGCATATGTGTCCTTATTTTTCTCCTAATGCACCCATGAAAGTCAATGGAAATTAATGGAAAAGCCGCGAAAACGCGGCAAAAAACGCAGCGAAAAACGCTGCGTTTTTCACGCACAAAAATCGCAAGCGCCAGTGGGTGGGCGCCCTAAAACCCTTTTTTTGTGGAAATTATAATTATTTTTGCATCGCTGCATTCAAAGTCACATAACGTTTTATTTTTCCATGGACAGAGCTCTGTGAGGGCTTGTTTTTTGCATCACGAGCTGTAGTTTTTATTTGTACCATTTTGGGGTGCATATGACTTTTTTGATTGCTTTAAATACGCTTTTTGGAAGGTAAAACAAAAAAAAGCATTTTACCTCTGTTTATTTTTTTTACGTTTTTTGCTGCGCAAAATCATTATTGAGCTCATATTATAGTACTGATCATTACAGACACAATGATACCAAATATGTGGGGTTTTTCTTAAATTTTTAATTTTTTCATACAGATAGGGGTTTTTAATTATTTTTCTAATGTTTTTTTACACTATTACTTTTGTTTGTTTTACACTGTTTATGTCCCTGATGGGAACCTGATCCATAGCAGCTATGATTGCTATGGTAAGGCATTGCAGAGCTTCTGTACTATCGTTTTTAATAGCCATCATAGGCAATGGCAAAGCAGGATGCCTGTAGCTAGCGTCCTTTTGCCATGGCAATCCGTCAGCTCTCTGCGATTACATTGGGGGGGTTCGATGACATCACAGAAGGAGCGCGCTCCCTCTGTAAACCCTTTACATGCCCTTTACATAGATTGGGGCATGCAAGGGGTTAACAACTGGGGTCGCTGTCCTTGTGCACTCCTGCTGTTGCTGCGGGAGGCCGGCTATCAGTAACAGCTCCCGCTGCAGGATGGCGTGGGTTCACTTTCGATCCCATGCCATCCACATGATGTAAGGTTACGTCATGTTACTTTAAAGTACCCCAGAAAAATGTAAGTCTTAACATAGAACAACACTCCTTAGAAATAGTACTGGAACAGGGAGGCTTCCCGGGGGATTACTCAGCCACGGTCCTAGTTATCTGTTGGTTATGTCTCCTGGTAACTTTCTCTTTCCACTGCCAGTCACTCACACGTCTTTCGCTTTCTAGCGGTTTCTCTCCTTCTCTGGACTCGAGGCACATTCACTTTTTCTGGATAGCGGACCTAGGGTGTTTCCTCCAGAAGGGCTACAAGACAAACATGAAACATGTATTTTTTAAGGTGATGGAGGAGACCCTTACACTCCGGGCCACTACAGAACGAGCCAATGTTGATTTTTATGCCTGCAGAAAATGAATGAAAAGCGAACGATTATTGTTTGGTCGTTGGTCATGCCGTGTTTTTAAAAAACGGCCATGCGAATTGATTTACATTACCTTCCTACTACGGTGCACAAAATATGGAATAAATACAAAGTTAAAATACACTCATCTGAAAGCGGCCATATAGGTAGAGCAGGTTGACAGCTCTTTCTTCTTAACCCTTTCCAATCCACTGTCTGACGTCTAAAGACATTATGATTTAAGGCTGTACAGCTCCATGGTTAGAAAACGTCTGTTGGGGTTCTCTTACTGTATATTGCCAGCCTCTCTGCTGTCTGAGCCTATCCAATGTGTTACCTCATGCAGTACTGGCTTTAGCCAGCAGATAGCGCCGTTGTTTAACAGCAGAAAAAGAGTAAGCCCCCTAGGAAAACCAGGATACAAATTGGGTTGGAAAGGGTTAATATAAACGTTAGACCTCCTTGCTATGGAGCGTCTCTTCTCTGGTTTTACATTTGGACAGTACAGTCCGTAAACTTACTGTTTATCTTAATATGTGACTTTGGGGCTTGCATGAATTGGCTTGATATTACTATTGAAACTGCCCACTCTGCAACTATGTATTCACAAATTAAGCAGGGGCTAATAACATTCTCCATTATTGCTCTGCAAATTTCTTAGCAGAATGAAGGATGTGCTCAGAGTAGCAGACACAGAAAGGGGTAAAAAATGGGGTTTGAAATGTGCCCTGACTTCACAGTTATATGTTATTGGATAATTGAATTGCTCTTGCTTATAAGTTAGGGAATAAGCACAGGTAAGGGAATTATTTTTCTGTAATTGAGCATAATATCTGTGGGTTACTCAAAGGTGAGATTTTCTTATTAAACGTTTTGCACTACTGGGATGACTTACAATATCAGATGCAACTTATCAACAAGACTGGAGCTGATTCTGGACATCCTCTGTAATTTCCCCCTAAAATTTTAATTTCAAAAGCCATCTGAGAGACAGCGGTAAGCCGAAGGGGTATAGCTTAGTGTTCCTAGTCAGTTCTAAATACTGCAGACAGTAGTGGGGGGAGGCTCCTGCTGCAGTCAGTCACTCTACAGCCAGTCACAGGATTGTGACTGTTTTAGCCCCAAAATGCATTGAGCCTACTGTTGTTTGATTGGTGCCTGCTGTTAGTTTATCCATCTGAATAAGGCCCCCTGCACACGGGCGGAAATTCTGCGGCGGAATCTCCCGCAGAATTTCCCTGCCTGCATAGGATTGTAGTATAACTAATGTAGTGCAGTTTAATAAGAATTATTAAATACACCAGCTTGGTGTGTCTGATTTGTGTGCTTTTTTTCTATATGTAAATTGTTTTTGTGCATGATATTATTGTGCAGGTTTAAAAATAATCACTGTTTCATCTGCATAAAGTGTCGCTAGCAGCAAAGCTTAGTAACTAGGCTGTTGGAGAAATCTGTCGGAGATACATTAATGTTAGATGTAACCAAAGCAACTCCAAGTTCAATTGCTGGTTACACGTAGTGCTGTTAAAAACCACAACGTGAAGGATAGCCCTTTCCACAAAAGACAGTTCTTTCACGTTAACATTTTCTGAAATGTAATTTAGACATGTCAAAAAAGTATATTGATGGATTTTTGAAAGTCAGGATCCCATCTATCTTCTATCTATTGAAGTAAATGGCTTTCCAAAGGCTGTTTAAAACCACTAAGGTCAGTCAATTTACTCATTTCCAAGAGCCATTCAGGGCATGAGTGGGGGTCCAGTCTCCTGAAATCTCACTGATGTAATTGTTCGACATTACATGTAAGAGGACATTAAAACAGATAAACGATTCAATACATTTTGATTATATCAGTCTTTCATAGTTACTTGTGGTATCGCTATTGGTTGGTTTGCAAAACTGCTGTCAGCATGGGTATAACTAGAATCCTATGGGCCCCAAAATTTTAGACCATGCCACCTGTTCATTGCCTAGATGCATTGGTCCTAGTGGCATTGCTAGTAGAAAGCTATATGAAACCACCACCAAGAAAAAAAATAACACAAACAATGTATGTACATACACATAATGATCAATGCATTAGGGGCAGCTTGCGAATGACATCTTGTGATCAGTAACGTAGTACCAGGTGATGGCCATGTCACAATCTGCTCTCAAATAATGGGCTGACCTCTCTCCTGCACAGCAGAAGGCAATATTTGACTGCCATGAGTAAAAGTGGTGTCCAGATTGACTTTGACAGCAGGCAGATTGTTGGTGTCCGGAGGTGTGCTGCCAGTATTTCTGAGACAGTAGCACTGGTTGGCTGTTCCCAAACCACAGTATCAAACGTTGAACCACAAACAGTTATCTGACATAAGATTACTCAACAACAGACTATGCATGGTTGATCCTAGAGGTGAGCATCGAGTGGCACATCTATTATCTCAGCAACGGCGTACCACAATGGACCAATTGACTCAACAGTACAACAAAGGGGAAGTTATATGAATTTCCACAATGATCATGCAGAGTAACTTGCCTCGACTGGGGTTTATTAGCCGAAGATAGAAAAAGTGTGCCTTCTGTGACCCGGCAGCATCACCAGCAGCTCTTTGCAGGGGCCAGGAAAGATGTCAATGGACCTTGGATACATGACAGAAGGTCATCTAAAGATACGAGTCCCATTTCCCACTGAACCATACAGATGGCTGGGTCTGCATCTAACGTAAACGGCAAGAAGCTGCATCCCATGGGTACATTGTTGAGGTTCATCAGGCAGGTGGTGGCCTGGGGAGCATTTTTCTGGTATGCCTAGGACTATTGGTGGTCATACCACAATCCTTGAATAGTGAACACTACAGGTGACCATCTGCACCCATATATTCAGGAAGTCTTCCCAAAACACAGTTCCATCTTTCAACAGGACAACTCTTCCTGTCATCAAGTTTTAGATCACTAGGGAGTGGTTGGAGGAACATGACAATACATTTTCCACACTGCTTTGGCCTCCAAACTCACAGGACTGCAACCCCATTGAACATGTTTTCAATATGCTGGAAAGGGCTATAAGATCTACTCCCACTTATCCGCAAAATATGCACCAACTGTTGAGCTGCTACAGAGGCCATGGGTCCAGCTGAGTATGCAGGATGTTCAACTCCTTGTGGAATCTGTTCCCCGACATCTGAAAGCCGTGATCGCCCCAAAAGATCAACCAATCTGTTATTGAGTAAGTGTTCCTAATGCAGTGATCGTTCAGTGTACATAAATGTTTGCGTGTCAGCTATTAGTTTTTAATAAGTACATGCTTTTATTTCTATGACCTTTCTCCTCAACTCAATGACACTTGCTTGATACTAGTGTCTGTATAACTTGGGGCAGTCTCCTCTACACATTAAACATTTCCATGTGTTCTGCCTTTGGCTTATGAGTTGAGCACAGAGCTGCAGGCCTGGACTTCCCTGGCCATGTTTCTAAGTAAGTGTAATAAAGTCAGGTAATAGAAAGTGACGTTGTCCCCCGTAGAGCATCTGTAGGCTTAATGCAGCAAGTTCCATCTCCATCATACGGAAAAGAAAGAAAAACTTCTGCAAACACATTAAATAGCTGTTCATTTTTTGCAATGTTGCAATGTTCAATCCTGCATGAATCATTCTATGCAGATCATTACATATACTATGCATCTACTTGCTATCATTAGCTATTGGAGCCAGGGCTGGCATTACAGAGGTTGAAGTTAATCCAGTGCACGACCGTACTCATACATTATTTTTTGCATTTGCATACAAACAAGGGGGTGGGGTGGTGCATACAAACTGATGCAAAGGGGAAGTGGAGTAGCTGCTCATGGCAACCAATCAGAATTCAACTCTCATTTTTCAGATACTCTCTGCACAATGAAATACCGTAGCAACCTGATTTGTTGCAGTGGCTCGCGTATGTCGGCGAATTATATTTTAACCCCTTAGTGACGGCCCCATAGTGTTTTTATGTCCTGCTATTGCAGGACGTATATGGAAGGAGATAGCGCCGCTATCTCTCTCCATACAGCGCGGGCATCAGCTGTTTATTACAGCTGGCACCCACGGGCAATAGCTGCAATCGGCCGCTCGGCTGATCGAGGCTATTAACCCTTTAAATGCCACTGTCAATTCTGACAACGGCATTTAAATCCCCGAACGATGTTCGGGGGTCCCGTAGCCGTGCAGGTGTCATGGCAGTCGGGGCCTTCTGAAAGGCCCCAGGGCTGTTTTGGCAGTATGCCTATCAAGCCATCCCCGTAGGGTGGTTTGATAGGCTGCCTGTCAGAATGCAGTATGATGTAATGCTATGGCATTACATCATACTGGCAGAGCAATCAAGAGCATCGCATATGGTGCCCACTGGGGACTAAAAGAAAGTGTAAAAATAAAGACAATAAAGTTTTACTAATTATTTTAAAAAAGCAGAGTAATAAAAGTTCCAAAAAAAACCTTTGCCGTATTTGCAAAAAAAAATCTAAACAATAAAGCAAAAATACGTATTTGGTATTGCTGCGTCTGTAAAAGTCCAATCTATCAAAGTAACCCATTCTTTACCCCACATGGTGAACGTTGTCTGAAAATAAGTAAATAACGAACGCCAGAAATGCGCTTTTTTGGCCACCCTATCTGCAAGAAAAAATCTAATAAAAAGCGATCACAAAGTCGTTTGTATTCAAAAATGGTAGCAACGGAAATGACAGGACATACCGGCCAAAATGAGCCCTCACACAACTATGTTGATGGAAAAATAAAAAAGTTATTGTGCGCAGAAGATGGAGACAGAAAATAATTTAAAAAAATTATATATCTTAAAAAAAAAAAATACAAGTACCACAGCAAAAAAAAACTATACAAGTTTGGTATCGTAGTAATCATACTGACCCATAGAATAAAGTTATCGGGTCATTTTTGTGAGGGCGCATTCAGACGACCGTATATCAGCTGGGTTTTCACGCCCAGCCGATATACGGCGTCCCTCTTCGCAGGGGGAGGAGGCTGGAAGAGCTGGGAGCAGTACACTTAGCTCCCGCCCCCTCTCCACCCCCTCTTCGCCCCTCGGTACTATTTGCAACGTAGCTCCGCCCCCGTCTGCACTGTGACAGCCCTTCAGATATTTGTAGACAGCTATTAAGTCTCCTCTCAGCCTTCTTTTTTGCAAGCTAAACGCTCCTAGATCCTTTAACCGTTCCTCCTAGGACATGATTTGCAGACTGCTCATCATCTTGGTAACTCTTCACTAAACTTGCTCCAGTTTGTCTATGTCCTTTTTTTTTTTAATGTTTTTATTAAACAATCGAGATGCGTTTTCCACGTTATTACAGGTAATCAATCATTCTTGAACATATTGTGGTTTTCTCTCGGCAGATTATAGCGTGTATGATTTCTCGATATACATTTTACATTTCTTTTTTACAACTAATAATGAAAATAACAAAATAAGACAAAAATTAAAACAAAACAAACATTTATAAACAACCTTCGACCTTTTGTGACCTCAAAATTATATGCCATCTCCCTCCTTTTTTCATTTATTATCCTTTAGGCCAGTGATTCCCAACCGGGGTGCCGCGGCACCCAGGGGTGCAGTGAGAGGCTGCCAGGGGTGCCGCCTCTCTCCGGCTGGTTACTAGTGTATTATGTCGCCGCCGTAAGTTAGGGTGACGACATAATACAGCAGTTTTGACAAATGTTAACGCCCCTAGCTTCTGATTAGCTGGGGGCGTGTTTAATTCACAGAGTCGACAGTATCACAGAGCCGTTGCCGGGGACACATGACGATAGTGCTGGTGGGTGGGACGCTTGCCTGCCCTACAGAGCAAGCAGCCGGGACACAGTGAGCGCGACACTGCAAGGAGTAGCTAAGTATATGGGGATTATTGGAGGAGGGAGGGGGTTAATGCTATTACTGGGGGGCGGATGGTTAATATTACAGCCGTGGGCCACAATAGAGGTCGCTATTACAGCCGGGGGCCACAATAGGGATCGCTATTACAGCCGGCGCCCGCAGTATTGGGGATCGCTATTACAGCCGGCGGCTGCAGTAATGGGGGTCACTATTACAGGCCGCGACCGCAGTAATGGGGATACCTATTACAGCCGGCGGCCGCAGTAATGCGGGTCGCTTTTACAGCCAGCGGCCGCAGTAATGGGGGTCGCTATTAGTCGGTGGCCGCAGTCATGGCGGTCGCTATTAGAGCCGGCGGCCGCAGTAATGGGGATCGCTATTACAGCTGGCGGCCACAGTAATGGGGGTTGCTATTACAGCCGGCGACCGCAGTAATGGGGGTCGCTATTACAGCTCGGGGGCCGCAGTAATGGGGGGCGCTATTACAGCCGGCGGCCTCAGTACTGGGGGTCGCTATTACAGCCGGGGTCACAGTAATGGGGGTCACTATTACAGCCGGGGGCTACCAAAGTAAGGGGGGGGGGGCGACACTATTACCACATGGGGCGGATTAGTTGTGGAATCTATAGTAACTGTAGCAGCAAAGTGGTTGAGATTTTGAGAATCATCCACACAGTACAACACATGTGTGGACACTGATATGTGGTTCAGGATTTAATTCCACAGCATGTTCATTTTAAATCTAATGTATATCAATAGCGCCATACAGTGCTCCTCCCTGTGTTTTTTTTTTTTTTTTAATAGCCCTGTCCTTTTAATAACGATAGAGGTAAAAATCATATGTCGTAATAAGCCACACCCTAGTCATGCCCCTCACCAACCCATAACCACACCCCTAACCACACCCCCTTTGGGAGGGGTGCCATGCCGTAAATTTTTCCTCAAGGGGTGCCGCAAGGCTGAAAAGGTTGGGAAACACTACTTTAGGCAATGAATAACTGTTTTCAGGGTCTTTTCTCAGCGTGTCCACGCACTCGAGACAAATCCCCAATTGGTGAAGTGAAGAGTTGGCCTAGAGTCCTAGACTCCCCTCCACGGCACCAGCACAACAATCATGACACCCTAAAGGGGAGGATCCCCCAATACCATCTGTTCTTGATACCAACACATGTAGTAGAAATTTCTGTCTATGTCTTTTTTAAAGTGGGATGCCCAGAACTAGACACAGTATTCCAGATGAGGTCTAACTAAGGAAGAGTAGAGGGGGATAATGACCTCACATGATCTAGACTCTATGCTTCTCTTAATACATCCCAGAATTGTGTTTGCCTTTTTGGTTGCTGCATCACATTGTTGACTCATGTTCAGTCTATGATCTATTAGTATACCCAAGTCTTTTCCACATATGCTGCTGCTTAGCCCAATTTCTCCTATTTTGTATGTGTTTTTTTCATTTTTCTTGCCCAGATGTAGGACTTTACATTTCTTCTTGTTAAATACCATTCTGTTAGTCGCTGCCCACTGTGCAAGCCTTTCTAGATCTTTATTAATACTCTCTCTCTCATGCCTAATGTTAGCTATCCCTCCTAGCTTTATGTCATGTACAGAGTTGATCAGTTTCCCATCAATTCCCTTCTCCAAATCATTTATAAAAATGTTGAACAACACTGGGTCTAGGAGAGAGCCTTGTGGTACCCCACTTGATACATTCTTCCACTTGAATGTGCAGCCATTTATGGCCACTCTTTGAGTACGATCACTCAGCCAGTTGTGAATCCACCTAACAGTTGCCTTGTCAATACCATATTTGATCATTTTTTCAATACGTATGGTATGAGATACTTTGTCAAATGCTTTACTAAAGTCAAGATATATAATATATCCACCGCATTTCCCTGATCAACCCAGTTGGCGATTCTGTCATAGAAGGAAATTAGATTTGTCTGGCATGATTTGTTTGTTACAAATCCATACTGACTCTGGTTAATTACTCCATTTTCATCCAAGTACTTGCATACATACTGTTTAATAATTTGTTCAAAGATCTTTCCCAGTATAGAAGTCAGGCTCACAGGCCTGTAGTTTCCTGGATCCAACTTCTTCCTTTTTTGAAGATAGGGACAACATTTGCCCTTTTCCAATCTTCTGGGACATCTCCTGTTCTCCAGGAATTTTCAAAGATTATGGTGAGTGGTTCAGCAATTACCTCCGCTGATCCCCTTGATATCCCATTGATTTCAGTGGGGTTTTAAGAGCCCTTAGTTTTTACTCAGTTCATTTTTTTTCTCCACTCAGCCACAATAGCTTGCTGCTTTTTTTCTGTCCAAAAAAGAGGAAATCTGACTAAAAGTAGACTATTTTCTTCATTGTTGTCAAAAGATAATTGGAGTCCGGACAAGGACATCATCAGTGGCGTCCCATAAACCCGCCTTGAGGCTTCTACATTGGAAGTACACGTGACAGGTTTACAGGATGTCACCAGGCCTGGCAAACAGCTAAACGGCAGGAAGTCCTAGGCAACGGACACCCCCTCCTTCCCCGCCAATCTGATGTTGATTACGTATTCTGAGAATAGGCCATCAACTGCTTACATCCAAGCAACCCATTTAAGTATCTACTGTTATTATATAATCATTACTATGGACAAGTGCACAAAACTTAAGACAGCTTAAAAGTAGTACTTATATTTCAGTTATATTACATTCATAAAATTATAAAAATATTCATTGTGTTATTTTTAATTAGATTCATTTCAAGATTTTGGGTACATTCACACAGGCATATTAAAAGTTGAGCAACTCGCATCGAACAACATCTTGGTCATGTGCTGTCCCATGTGCTGAACACAGCACATTAACGTGCTATTCTTGTCCGAAAATCAGATAAGAATAGCACATGCTGCAATTTTTTTTTTTTTTTTAAATTGGACTATTCAACCGAGTAAAAGAAAGGCTGTGTGCATACATCCGTTCAAATGAATGGGTGCTTTTTAGTGCCGTAATAAAATAGTAAAAGAACAACATGTTTCCAATAGTAATGCTGATACAATTTAGGCTAAATACCATACAACACAATTGATGTTTAGATAAGAGTTTGCATACTATTTGCTGCAATGGGACCCAGCATAAGTTGGTCCTATCTACCTATCACATGGGTGGTGGGAATCAGTGCAAGCAGGCCTCTTAACTGCCCTGGATTTGGTGGGACAGTCCTAGATTTTGGGGGCTGTATCGCTGTTCTGCGAGACAGGAAACATATCCTGTGGGTCACACAGCAATGAAGTAAAATAAAAAGCAACCTATACCCATCCCTTTGTCTTGCCCGCCACTCCAGTCCGTACTCTCCAATTGCCCACTTCCTTGTAGCATGATCACATGCTTTCTGGTACATGAAACCGCTTTGGCCAATCACTGGACTCAGCCATGCCAACACTGAGGCCGGGTATTGGCTGCACACAGTGATCAGGTAATCGTTCTACCCAGAAGTGAGTGAGGGACAAGAGGTTGTTTTTTTTTTTAAAGCTTTTTTAAAGGGGTCTGGCCTAATGTAAAATAAAATTGGCTGAGTACCATGCATGCCTCAAGGATTGTTCTGTTTCTTGTTCAAAATTTGGGATGTATGAGTGCAGGACTCATTTTCTCGACATGCACTAGAACATTTAAAAATGAGGTGGGGAGCTAGCCCTGTAGGCATGATAACTTCAGCTCCTATAACAGATGGAAAGTAGGGTGAACAAGTGCTGGGCCCACTTATCCTGGGTTGGGAGCAAGGAATAATATCTTCTTTACAATTCCCATCACTTCTATAGTCCCATAAGGTGACGCAAAGACACACATTCTGTTAATAGTTTTCATTGTGTATTGTCTTCAGATGTGGGTAGTAAATAACAATACAGTATATTTTTGTCTTGTTAATTATGTGATTCACACTATATCTTATATGAAGCTGAAGAATATTTAATTACAAAGTGTAAGTATATTCTTTTAGCTCACTCTGCTATCCACATTACCACATTTATGTTCTGAAAGTCTATATATTTTCCCTACGTATATAAACAGTTGCAGATATGGGGTACAGAGTGTTAAGCCAGCAGTATGCAGTTCTAAGCTCTTGCTCATGACCTGAAGGTTGCGAGTTCAATCCCCACTTGGTTCAGGTGGCCGGGTCAAGGTTGATTCACCCTCCTGAAGTCAGCAAAATGAGTACCCAGCTTGCTGGGGGGTAATAAATAAATTACCTTAAAGCGCTGCGGAATAAACTGGCACTATACAAATAACAGTTAGCGTATGTTTTCTCCTTTTCTTAAAGGAGTTATTCCACAATTTTGTCAAAAGCCAAGAACCTTCCTAATATAATAAAAGAGAATGTGACATGCCCAAGTGAATTTACTATGTGTCTTGTTATTCCCAAACCGCAAGCAGGACGGTCAGTCTGCTCAGCCAACGTGAGCGGCATATCTAACTGGGAAATTACAGTTGCACCGCCTCCTTAGGGTGCATTCAGACGACCGTATATCGGCTGGGTTTTCACGCCCAGCCGATATACGGCGTCTCTCTCTGCAGGGGAGGAGGCTGGAAGAGACGGGAGCAGTGCTCTGAGCTCCTGCCCCCTCTCTGCCTCCTCTCCACCCCCCTGCACTATTTTCAATGAGGAGAGGCGGGGCGGGGGCGGAGCTAATTCCCGCAACTTAGCCCTGCCCCCGTTCCGCCTCCTCCCATTGCAAATAGTGCAGAGGGGCGGGAGCTCAGAGCACTGCTCCCGCCTCTTCCAGCCTCCTCCCCCTGCAGAGAGAGACGCCGTATATCGGCCGCCGTGAATACCCGGCCGATATACGGTCGTCTGAATGCGCCCTTACTGCCAGCATCTCCCACTGCCATGCATTTAAACTACTCTGCCTGTGCACTGGAGCAGTTTAACCCTTTGTCCAGCCTCTGAGCTTGCAAATAGCAGGAGCCAGTATTTACACAGGAGGGGAGGGGCTGGACATCTGCAAAACTTCTGCCCCAATAAGACCCATGTAACTGTACCTGTGCATAGGAAGGGGTTAATATTTTGTACAGGAAGGGGAGGTGGAGCTAAGCAGTGCCTATTAAATACAGGGGAAAGAGCAGAGAGACAACTTGCTCTGCAAATGCTCAACCTACGTGCTGAAGGCAGTGGTATTGTGGCTAGAGTAAAGTATAGTTTAGGAGGGGTTAAACAGCCCACTGACTCAGTTCATTAGTTTATCTAATTACCTTTAAGTTAGTGGGAACAGCAAAAGTTATAGAATTTTTTGTAATGTTCTAGAAAGGTCATAAGAGAGCAGATAGTACTGTAGTGCAAAGCAACGCAGCTTGTTCCTAACAGTCACTTCTGGATCTAACTTCTGAAGGAGAAAAGGTGCATAACACAGGCTGAAATTTCTGGGCCATGGTGAAAAAAACTCCACATCAACAGTATGGAGCAGAAAGGGCAGCAGCACTTGAAGCCACCACTTTCAGGACTGGACTTGGCAAAATGGATTGTAAAGGACTTTGTCTTCATCATCTGGATTTGTCAACTGTTACCCTTCCTGTCTCCCTGCACTCTCTTCCACTGTGGGTATTACAGTGCACCAAGTCATCACACCAGGGAACAGAGAGCAACCCCTACCATCAAAAAACACAAAAATGTCCATAAACTTACTATTGTGTAACATAGGGAGTGCAGGAAATGCACCATATCCCTCAGCATGCCAATGACCAAACTGCTATAGGAGAAGCACAGGTGCAAGTTACTGGGGGAGCCTAGGGTGTCAGTGCTAGTGTGGTTTACCCATGGGATGCAGCACAGCCCACTGGTTTGAAATATGACATCACTAATAGGCTGTGAACTTTGCATGGTTCGCTACATGTACTGAGTGACCTGATACCCTGCCTATATATATTTTTTACACACATTTTTTACTTATGTGCCTGTATAGTTCTCCTTCATATAGGGAAGGAGTGCAAGTGGTTGTTTATCGGTATATTGCAACTGTGCCCCTCCTATAGCAGTTTGGCTGTCTGCATGCTGAGGAATATGGTACATTTCTTGCACCCCCTATGTTACACAATAATAAGTGTACGACCATTTTTGTGTTTTTTGTTTGCCTATGTCCTATTTTTTATTCACCCCCCTATCATCAATCCTAATCTTTCACTGTAGTAAAAGCTGCGTGAAAGATCATGTATGGCCACCGTGAATATGACCTCTCATTCTAGCTTACTACATTTGGCTTGGGGGTGAGAAGGCAGGACGAGTGCCTTTTCAAAAAAAATGTGCGTATTTGCAAAGGATAATGATTTCAGGTATAGATCACACTAAGCCACAAATGTGATCATAGGAATAACTCCATGCCCTTTATGTCAATATGGTCCATTAGGCTCCACCAGTATCTTTTGTAACATGGCTTCAGTTAATAACGGGATCCATGATCCAGATGAGAACAGAGCCTAAGGTCTCATTCAGATGAGGATGTCTAATTCAGGTCTATTTCCATTTGTCATTTGTTTGCATTGCGTGTCAATTTTCTTACGTCCATCTATAAGTAGTTTTTCTTGTTTGCAAAAAAAAAAAAAAATGAAAAAGGCCCAATTTTTCGTTAGCAACGATCCATAGAAAATGGAGCTCATATGGATGTCATTCATGTGTGCTCAATTTTTTTTGCACAACTAGTAACTTTAATGAGATCCTCAGGCACTGGCGTAACTATAAGGGGTGCAGTTGCACCTGGGGCCAGGAACCTTAGGGGGCCCATAAGGTCTCTCTTCTCCATATAGAGAGCTCAGTACTATGAATAAACCATTATAGTTGGAAGCCTGTTACAGATTTTGCATTGGGACCCAAGAACTTCAAGTTACGGCTCTGTGTTAACGGGGTTAAGAGAAGTTTGAGCGCCCCCAAGATAAACTTTTGCACCCAGGCACATGAGCCTCTAGCTACACCCCTGCCATCAGGGCCTCTTTACATTTGCGCATGTTTTTGCATGTGTAAAATATACACGCATAATGAGTAGAGAGTAGAACCCATTGGCCTTAATGGGTTTATTCTCATGAACTTGTTTTGTGTACAAGCAAATAAAAATAGAACCTACTCTATTTTCTAGCATATTTGCGCACCAAGGGTGCCTCAATAACTGAACCCCTTTGCATCAGGCCTATATAAGCTGAACTGTGCTAGCATTTATTACCATTTATGAACTGCAGAGAATGATCATACCATTACTCGTCAGGTTTAGCTGTTTGCCACACCATGTGCACATTTATTGGAGTCTAAACAGTTAACTGCCAGTTACTGTACATTATTTGATGTGATTGGTCCTGGGTCACAGACTATAATTAGGTTTACTTTGTACAGCTTATGTTAGCAGTTATTGTGACATTTGTCAGAGAGAGCGCAGAAGTGTTAGTAAGCCTACTCTGACTGGAGTACTAGAGACATGTGCAACTGGAGTTGGGTCCAGCAAGCCAAAAGCTGAGCTGTAGACCCTGGGATCCTGTGGCTGGTGATGTACTGCCCTGGACTCTTGAACAGTGGGATTGTAACCCTATATAGAACTGCAGCCTGGAGAGAGTTCTCGTTAGGATTATTGTTGCTACACCAGACCATTACCTGGAAGTCTGCACTGTGGGCTGATCAAGCCTGGGGAAAGCTGCTGAGTGAACCCAAGTTGATAGTCATAAGCTGTTGTCCAGTTTAGGTGTGTGCCCTGTGAAGTAGCAGAGACTGTAACAAGCTAAGTTCCCTGCAAAAAAGACTGTAACCATCAAGCTAAGTGATCTCATAAAGAAACTAGAATCACTAAGCTCTGCATAATTATTGTCATGGTGCTTCACCGCTGCTCACTTGCTCCTGGGGTTGCTGTCAGATGCCACTGACTGTCACATGCTGCACACCATTCCTCTGCTTCTGCTCACCTCTTGACTCCTACCCGTAGGGCTCATGTACACTCCCTAATCCCACCCCCCAACATTCACCAGCCATTCCCTGCTATACTAATTATCCCCCCCCCCCCCCCCCATGGAGGATGTCTTGGCAATTTCGTCTCAATAGACATTTGTGACAATAGCCATTTGTACTTTCTGGTTCTGATCTTTTGCCTGACTCTGACTATTCCTGACCTTGGCTCTGTATTTTGGACATTATTGCTTGCTGCCTGCCCTTGACCTTCTGCCTGGACCTTGTTATTACACTTGTGCTGCCAGTCCTGACCACAGCCTGTATTCCTGCAGGACTCCTGTTCAGACCTTGAGGTACCGCACCTCGGCCCAGTATATCGTCAGCAGCCACAATACTTTCTGTGTGTCTATCGACTTGCTGACCCCACAACAAAGTCAGGATCCCATTTGTAGGGGTCAAGCTTGATGCCCGAGTGCTGTCATCTCAGATTGCCAAACCAGTGTCTGACAAGGTAGATACACATCCATCTGCCTAAAAATTATTGTAAGCATCAAGCCTTATATAGACTCTGTAGACATGAAGCTTTTGCCTATTGTGACTGTAACTGCTATGCTTTGTTCCTCCTGTGGACTAAAGTATTTGTAACTCAACTGCTAGTGTCCACCTCATTTACTACACCATTTTCCATTGAAAACCTGCAAGTAGAGTCAATAGCCGCACCAAAATCTGACCCTCTTGTAGACCGTCAATGGAATCCAGCACCGCTTTCCACTCACCATTGCTGTATGATGCCTGCCTTTGTCTTATAGCCTAAACCTTACCTCTTGTCTAATTTCTGCTTGGCATATTACTTGTGGTTGGGACTTTTCCTTTTATTCTATAGCTAGGTGTCTTACACAAGGTGAGTATTGCCCAAAAAACTCCCATGTAAAAGCAACAAAGTACTGAGTGAGATATCGTTCATTAGTCGCTGGTCGCTTCGTTTCAGTGAGCTAATGAGTGACTTCTTAACAGGAAGTGTTAATCTATGCACAGGAGCGACAGTCCCACGTTCCGTGTAAACGTATCCTTAGGTCTAGTTGGATGTCTAAATTTCTTCTCATAAAGCTTGCCCAAGGCGAATAACATGTCTAACCCGGAAACTACAGCTGTGAAACCAGATTTTTCTGAAATGTGAGAAGGAATCATGATGCAACTTATTGGCATTGTTAGACTCTAGCACCTTGGAGTCTTATTAGCTTTCAGTTCTCACCTCCCTTTCTGGCTGCGGCTTAAGCAATACACTCATGTGGCTTTTGGGTAAATGACTTCCATAAATACTGCATGATGGCATTCAAGGACGTAAAGGTTGTTTCATCAAGATAAACCCTTTTCGAAAACAAACCATCTGGCAATTAACTGTTATGGCCAGAGGTAGCCATGGGTAGTCACACATTTTCTTTGCAGCAGGAAAATATTGCATTACATGCCAGGACTTATGGCACATATAAGGGGTCAAAGTGGTTCCCTCTCTAAGACATCTATATGCATCAATAGGGCTTATACAATAGTGATTGTCACGTTAATGCTTGTAGTATTTGGACACCGTATGGCAAAGTGTTATCTAAGAATTGTAAAAACGTATCTGAAAAGTTCATGGTGATATGATTGGAGCATGCGTGTCTGTATTAACTGAACAATGTACATTCTTGGCACACGGTATACCAGTATTATATGAGCAAGGTATGGCAGTATTTTTGGACGCTTTATGGTGATATTATTTACCACCGTATAAAGATTTTTTTAACAGTTTATTTTCTCAATAAAAAAAAATTTTAAGTACAACATATGCATGACTGTAGATGTTACAGGTGAGAGTATGACACAACATATCTGAATTCACATGGAATGGAAGAGATGGGATTCGCATTGAAGTACTTTCAAGTCACTATGTCAAATTGAGGTGTTTAGTTCTGATATGTGGTTCAGTTGCAACGTCCGAGAAGGTGGCCACGGCCTAGGAGACAGTGGGGTAGAGTTTGGGCCTTGTCACTGTGGCGCTACCGTCTCCCACCCAAAGAGAAAGCTGTGACTCTTCCAACGGCCGAGGCCAGGTTAATAAAAGGGAAACCCAGTATTGGATTACCTTAGTCTCTTTTGTCACGGGTGACGCCACTGTTTCTTCTGCAATGGGGGATTCCTAGTTGGAGGAGTAAACCCTCTCTCACGCAGCTTCCGTGGGGAAATTCCTAGTTGGCACACACAGTAAATCCGCACACACACTGGTACTGTTTAAGACACAGCCTCCGGAAACAGACAGGCGACTGGTCGTTTTACTAGAACTTGGTTACAAACGTCTTTTCAGTAAATAACAAGTTAGCAGAGGCATGACAGGGAGAACTCATGGGATACAGGAGAAACCACAGCCACAGTTCTTTGTAGGTCCAGGCCTGATATCACATTTTTCCTCTGTCTCTACCGGTCCACACTCACAAGCAAAAAACACGCTGCCAAGCTTTGGGGAATATTGGGCCCCACAGACATTAGGCCATGCTTTTAGCCTCTTCCATTCCGTGCCTGTGGGCTGAAATTACCCACAGACAGCAGCCTTGTACACCTTTCTTGAGAGATCTCACTCCAGACTCTCTTGTACACGTTGCATACGCATATACATAAAGTACAATCACGTGATCGACAAAAAGATACATAACCTAGACACCAGACACTTAATCCAGTGCTGCAGGTTGTGCAATACACTCCACTCACACAACACAAAAGACACTGACAACACAACATTAAGCCTACACACTTTTTAGGGGGGCCCAGTAGTATTGGGCCACTACACAGTCAATCAGGGAGAAATTTTTAAAAACAAATATAAACAACAAGACAATAAATGTAGTAACATGGGAGGAGGTAGAAGGAGACTAGTAATGGAGTAGTGTTACTGTTGGTAGTGTCAGTCGGAAAGAGAGCTAATAAGGAGGAGTTGGGATGAGTTGTAGTGTAACTTAAAGGGGTTGTCTCGCGGCAGCAAGTGGGTCTATACACTTCTGTATGGCCATATTAATGCACTTTGTAATATACATCGTGCATTAAATATGAGCCATACAGAAGTTATTCACTTACCTGCTCCGTTGCTAGCGTCCCCGTTGCCATGGTTCCGTCTAACTTCGGTGTCTTCTTGCTTTTTTAGACGCGCTTGCGCAGATGCATCTTCTCCCTTCGGCTGGTCTTGGAAGCATCGGCGTTTTGGCTCCGCCCCCTTTTCGCGTCATCGCGTAGCTCCGCCCCATGACGTGTGCCGGTTCCAGCCTCCTGATTGGCTGGAATCGGCACATGACGGGGGCGGAGCTACGCGATGACGCGAAAAGGGGGCGGAGCCAAAACGCCGATGCTTCCAAGACCAGCCGAAGGGAGAAGATGCATCTGCGCAAGCGCGTCTAAAAAAGCAAGAAGACACCGAAGTTAGACGGAACCATGGCAACGGGGACGCTAGCAACGGAGCAGGTAAGTGAATAACTTCTGTATGGCTCATATTTAATGCACGATGTATATTACAAAGTGCATTAATATGGCCATACAGAAGTGTATAGACCCACTTGCTTTCGCGAGACAACCCCTTTAATTTGGTGTATTCAATCTAGGGTTTCTAAATTGGCCTAATGTATAGCATGGATGACACGGATAGTATTGAATTTCCCTTCCCTACTTGATCAGGGTGAATTAGGTTTGGAAGGAGAGGGAAAATGTGATGAGAGATAAGTTTCTTCCACAGCTTGAGATCAGAGTTTAATAGTGAAATAGGGCGATCATTACTGCACAGTTCATAGGCTTTCACCTATTTAGGTATTAGTAGGATGGAAGTCTCTTGTTTGGGGAGTTGTACCCCAGATAGTAATGAATTGCAGAGTCTGACAAGATATGGGTGAAGTATTTCAGAGAATGCTTTATAATAGCATATGCGTAGACCATCTGGACCTTGGCTTTTTCTATTGGGGATGGAGGCGAGTACTTTGGCAACTTTCAATGCTGTGTATGGTTGAAGTAGTTGAGAAATATCTTCATTGGTTAATTTGGGTAACGTTAGATTTAGGAAGGAAGCAGAGGGGGAAAGGGTTACGTTTAAAGGGGTTTTGTCATTAGAAAAAAAAAATCAATACTTACCTATTCCTCTCCAGGCAGCCTTCTTACGAGATCTTACCAGCTAATGGGCACTCCAAAATAGGAAGAGGATCCAGATGGCTGGCAGTGTGGTGACCCGGGGGACTGGAGGAGCCAGGAGAAGATCAGTGAGGAGAAGATCTGGTAAGAAGGCTGCCTGGGGAGGAATAGGTAAATATAGAATTTTTTTTTTAATGACAAAACCCCTTTAATGTATCTTGTATGAGCCTTGTGTGGTGCAGAGTGTAAGCTGTCGCCTACCACCTGCAGGTTTGCAAGTTCGATCCCCGCATGAGTCAGGTAACAGGCTCAAGGTTGACTCCTCCTTCCGAGGTCGGTAAAATGAGAACCCAGCTTGGTGGGGGGTAATAAGTAATAATTACCTGAAAACGCTGCAGAATAAGTTGGCGCTATACAAATACCAAGAATTAGATTTTTTTTTTAGTTCACTTTTAGATAGATAATAGAGGGCATCATAATATGTTTGAAATTCTGCAGCAATGTCTGACGTAGATGTTAATTTGTTACCAGAAGCGGATTTTAATTTGAGAATATATGCCTTCTCCTTCTGTTTTTCCATAAGTCTGGACATGGTTTCGGTGCCTCTAATCTCCATGTGCATATATTTTAAATCTAGAAGGTGAGAAGGATTTTAGCCACTTTCATGTTTAAGAGGTCTTTTAATTTGTTTCTGAGTTTCTTTAAATCAAGTTATGTTTTTTTTTTTAACAGACGTTTTGTTTATTCTTCATAGATTAAAGATTTGGGCAAGGAGGGAGCTTAATTCTAATTCTCTCTGTTTTTTAACTCTTGTCCCCAAGGCTATCAGCTCTTCTCTTACGTATGCATTTTGAGCTTCCCAGAGGATAGGGGATGGAATATTAGGAGTGTTGTTAAGGTCAAAGAAATCTTTGAGTTTGTTCGACAGTAAAAGGGCATTTCTGAGGTGCTGTTTAGATACCATGTCTATTCTCTAGTGGGAAGACCGCTAATGGAGAGTGTCAATGAAATTGGGGCATGATCTGATATTGTAATTGAGCTGATGTCGGCGTCAATCAAAACTTAAATGTGTTTTTCAGAGATGAATAAGTAATCAATTCTGTGGGATGAGGAGTGAATCAGGGAGTAGTAAGTATAACCTCTAACATCTGGGATTAGGATTCCCCAGTAGTCTTTGAGACACATATCTAAGAGGGTAGTTTTAAGTTTGCGCAAGTGTTTTTGCGAGATAGAAGAAGTAGTTGAAGTAGTGTCTAAAGAACCTATCACTATCAAACCCTCTGTAAATTTAATACTTCTTTTCAGCATGTTAGTTTGCTTTTTGATTTGGGGTGTAGAAGTTCGCAAAGGAGATTTTAGTGTGTGATATTGGAGTCCTTCAAAAATATATAGCGCCCTTCTGGGTCTGATATGGACAGTGATGGTATAAAAGGAAAATTTTTCCCATTGGCAATATGTTCCTCTAAAGGCTGATGTGTGTGTGTACTATGAAACCATTTACTGAAGTTATAGATTGGGAGCTTGGGTATATGGTTATTTCTGAAGCGTATTTCTTTCAATTTCAAATTTGAGTTTCTGCTTTGAGTAGTGAAAATTTGATTTATTTTTTGAGGCATATTCATCTACTATTGTAAGAGGTACGCATAATGTTAGCCATGACACTTAGAATGGGGGAAGAGGTTGTTTAGGGTAATTTCAGGAGGTACTACTTAGGAAAGACGACTTATTATGTAGGGGGAACTATATGCAGAATTGGCTAATGCCAGTGATGAATTTTTGTCAAAGATAAGGGCTGAGCGGGTGGGGTAGGTAGATAAGAATGAACACTACAGAAGATTGTCCGACTGTGAAGCTGATCTGAATGAGCAAGCTGCTTGGTGCTGGTAAAATTGTGAAGAAAAAGTCTTGTGGTGCAAACAAGACTCTAAAAATGAGAGGAAAATGTATTCCAACAGATATTGTTGAAAGATGAAGTGCTCCAAGTGAAGAAGGAGATAAAAGAAGTCATTTAGGAAAAGGCTGTATTAAAAGGGCTCATTATACAGTTTAATACTGAGTTAAAACACTTGTGGCCTGTCAATTATGGTACTGAGAAGAAGGTTCAGCGACTTGAGAAGTCTAGAAGCATGTTCAGATAGCACGTGGAAGTAATGAAGGCTCAGTTGACGAAGTTAAGTTGTGTGAAAGTAGAGATGTTCCATGTAAAGAAGTAGAATGAGCTTTCTGTGAAGAAGGCAGAGTGTTGCATTGGTCCTGAAATGCTGACACTTAGAGGTAGAGGTAAGATGATAAGACAGTCTGCTGCTGTTCCAGAGCTGGGTGAAGATGCATCAGTGGCTGCAAAATCCATGTTGAAAATTTTGAAAGAAAATGTTGCTCAGACACCTAAAGTGAAGTATTCAGATGAGTTTTGATTGTGTTGTGGAGCAGAACTCAACAGCAAGGAAAAGAGTCTGCCCTAAAGTTCAAGGTGCTTTTCAGATGACTGTTGGGGAAAAAAACTAGAAGATTCAAGCCATATGTAAATTGGTGCCTATGCTACAAAACCTACCAGTGCTGAAAGGGAAAGCATTGGATGTTTCAGTCATAAAGAAGAATTGTAGAAGGGCCCAGGGGATGTACCAGTAGTAATGAAGGGAAAGTTTGTGTTTTCCAGTACCTTTAACAACAGACAGCAGAATAGACTCCTTAACATGGCTCAGCCATCAGAGCTTATAATACTGAGAGTACCCCCAGGCTGGAGGATTGAATCAGGTAACAAGACTAATGGCCTTAGTCAGGGGGATATATGTCGAATGCAGTACCAAACATCCAAAAATGGCCAGTAGGGGACTTGAGAACAGACTCCTTGAGGAAATATCTGGCAGTGAAATGGTTGGTTCCACTCATTAATTAGGAAATATCTGTCTGGCTGTTTTTCTAAGACAGAAAAACTCTCGTGTTCATGAGCTCAGAGTCCATTCGAGACCCAGTGATGGTCCACTGCAGAGTTCCTGCTGCTACTTGGGAGGGTCACAAGTCTAACAGGGGTGGACTGACACCATCAAGGGTATGAGTGAATGGACATTGTTTCATTGTATTAAAAAAACTAGACCTGTGTTCAAGACCATGTGTATAGTTAATAGCCAGATGACTAGGTATTACTTTACTTGGGCATGTACGCTGTGACGCCTATAACAGTGGGAAAACTGTATGAATGCTGCTGATTTACTGCAATAAAGGGCTGCTAATGCTAAACCCAGTTTCTACTAAAGTCGTGTCTTGGACGTGACTTTGTGATGTGGGTCCACCCATCTGATGGAGGAAAGATGTTGTTAGCTCACAGTCCTGTGAGCTAACAACTCCCAAGTTGTCACAATACACACTTTTTGTAGAAAAAAAAAATCAAGCAACTAGAAGGAGTTGTCGCTTTGCTGCAAAACTCAGCATGCAGTTACATCTCAGGCAGATATACAAATGAGTTATGACACGGTTAGATGAACGGTCTTGCCACCTGAGGTCCTAAAAGTGATTCCACGCTGCCTATAAAAACTGACATCCTTAAGGGTATGAGTGGATGGACATTTTTTTTTACTGTATTAAGGAACTACTGTGTAATGGACCTCTTTTTCCGCTTGTGTACAGCTTGTTGACCACTAGATGCCTCCACAATGCAATCAAGGAGATTTCGCCTAGTTAGCAGAGTTTAAGAAGGGGCACATTATTGGAATGTGAGAAGCTGAATGGTCATATTGACAAATTGCCCTCCACTTGGGTTGTTCTGACCAGACTGTTAGAACTATGTTGGGACCAGTGGATGCATAAGGGCATGAACACAAGGCAACTGGGTTCAGGACGCCCTCGACCAACTACCAGTAGAGAGGATCATCTGATCATCCAACATGCATGAGCAGCTCCATCTGTTTTGTTGTTCTCCATCAAGAGGCAGGTAGCACCATTGTTACTGGCCCCTGTGTCTGTCAGAACCAATTCCAGGGACTTGGCTGAAGGACATTTGGTCTCATTGCACCCATTACATGTACTGCCTTAGACACCCTCCCACCATTGCCTATGGTTGCACTGCTGTCATGAACAATGAAGCTGGACTGCTACAGAATGGAACCAGGTTGTCTTTAGTGATGAATCCAGGTTAAGTTTGGGCACTAACAGTGGCTGTGTTTGTGTCTGGAGACCTAGGGGCTCCTACCTCCTGCTAGTGTGATGACCTGAGGGGCCATCGCATACAACAGTCAGTCACCCCTAGTAGTGGTATGTGGGACAATGACAGCTCAGCGATATGTTCAGGACATCCTGCAGCCACATGTGTTCCTCTCATGGTGGCCTCCAATAGGCATTCTCCAGCAGAATAATGCTCGACCACACACAAAGGGGTCACAGGAATGTCTCCACAAAATTGCCACATTTTCATGGCCTGCCCGGTTGCCAGATTATTCGCCAATAGAACATGAATGGGACCATCTGGGGCATCAACTTCAACAGCCTATGAGTTTGTACAATGTAGAGGCTCAGTTACAGCAAATGTGGACCGATATGCCACAAGATACCATATGGAACCTGTATGCCTCCATGCCTGCTCGTATCACATCTTGTATCCATGCTACAGGCGGTACAACAGGGTACTAGAGCCTCCATGCCCGCTCGTATCACATCTTGTATCCAAGCTAGAGGCGTTACAACAGGGTACTAGAGCCTCTCTTTAAGTGTTCAATGTTTTGCAATAAATTATCCTCTTGCTCTAATATTGTAATCACTTACTTATATCAACATCACAATTACACAGAGAAAGTTTCATTCCACTCTGACAACTTCTAGGGGCAATGAGTGTGTATATATATGTAGTTGCTGCAGAGAAAAAATGGGGGTGGCTGTGGCTTCCCTGCAGAAGAAGCTGTGTGCTGGGGACCTCGAGGCGATCAGCTATTTTCCATGTGCCGCGCATTGTGGAAGGGGGGGGGGGGGGGGGTGCCAGTTGGCACAACCCCTTTTAACTGTATTACTACATCAACAGAAGCAGTTCAGTAGGAACCTTCCTTTCACGATGGTGCCATTACAGTGGCATGGTTTGCCTCCCCAGCAGCTATGCTACTATTGCTGAAATGTTGAGTTAATAAAAACTCACACGGTTTTTTTCCCTCTAAAATCAAGAGGTGTCTGAAATAACAGAAACAAATTTTAAACAGAATGGAAGCGTGAAATATTTTTCATCTAATAGAGGTTGTAATTTTACATTAAGATCAAATCATTGTCTACGTCATCTCGGGTTAGTATATTTGCAGATAGATTATTCTGTGCATCATTGCATACAAAGCAATACATTCTACCTGACAGCAGTAATGGCTTCCATTTTTTGCTTGGATGCTCTCCCTTTTAAATTTTTCACTTAAGCAGATTATACGTCTTCTATCCTTATAACATACTGCAGTGTGCAATCACTCACCACAGGCAAAAAAGTGAATGGTTTCCCGTCTAGACCATGTCATTATTCATGGTCTTTGTAAATATCTTTTACCAAGCTGTAGATGAAAAGAAAGGCATTATGGTAAATAACAAAAAGCTTTTCAGTGACTAAAGAGAATGACAAATAATATTCTAGTACTGTGTTACATTGGAAATAACGAAGTTGGGATTTAGAAATGCATTTTTTCTATAGACTTGGGAGGGGAATTTCTGAAGGACTTGAATCTGGTGTAAAGAAAAAAGTTGCAAAAAAGAAAAGTTGGTGGGCCTTAGCGGGAGCAACATGGCACTACATGGTCATTGGTGCTGCTACCATGAAGCGACCTGATATTGCCGCCTCAGGGGGCAATTTGCAGGACTTCAGATGGGCAGCGGGTTACCACCTGGCTGGTAATTAGTTTTTACTGGCTATATTAATGGCTGGTAAAAAATAATTGCCAGCTGCGCAACAAACTGACAGGCTTTCACTTACTCAGTCCACAGCTCTGGTCCCCTGGCAGCCATCACTGCTGAGTCTGTAGCCTTTGACCTTTTCCCTGTCATCTGCTTGCAGGAATGTCTGTATGCAGCGTAGATGCTGAAGGAAAGGTCAGGGTTCACAGACTGAGCACGGGTGCCTGCCGGAGGTGCGGAGCTGCGGACTGAGTAAGTGTTGCCAACCGGAGGTTAGGGACACCATTATTACTGTGGCCGCTATGGGGATTACTATTACTATTAGGGCCCCTAATTGGGTCAGTATTACATCTGGAGCCCCTAGCAGGGTTACTATTACTACTGGGGCCATTAAGTTTGCCATTACTATTGGGGACACTAAGTGAGACACTTACTATTGGGGCCACTACTGTGGACACGATAACTCTGTCACTTCAGACACGCCTCAATGGTTCAAATATATGTTGGGTATATTGTATTTCACACTTACACATAATTTCACACTTTGCTTCAGGCAGAATAAAGGGGCACCTCTGTACACAGTAACATAGTAACATATGTTCATCGAGTTAAGCCTGTTTTTCCCCCAATGTTGATCCAGAGGAAGGAAAAAAAAACATTTAGGTAGAAGCCAATTTTCCCCATTCAATAGAAAAAAATTCCTTCCAGGCTCCAATCAGAATACTGCTTGGATCAACAACCCTTCTGAAGTAATTAGTGACTATAATATGTAATATTGTAATGCTCAAGAAATGCATCCAGGCACCATCAGCACGTCCTCAGGCAGAGAGTTTCATATTCTCTCTGCTCTTACAGTAAAGAACCCCCTTCTATATCAG
Source organism: Eleutherodactylus coqui (assembly GCF_035609145.1). Taxonomy (NCBI): domain Eukaryota; kingdom Metazoa; phylum Chordata; class Amphibia; order Anura; family Eleutherodactylidae; genus Eleutherodactylus; species Eleutherodactylus coqui. The sequence continues at coordinate 70,354,141 of NC_089840.1, read as the reverse complement.
TGTAGAAACCTTCTTTCCTCTAGACGTAGAGGATGTCCCCTTGTTACAGTCACAGTCCTGGGTATAAATATTAGGAAATTATATTACCAGTGTTTCTGGTTGCGCAATACGCCAATGACTGTTGTGATATAGTGAAAGGGATTGGAGTAGTACGCACACGGTTGCTGTTTTAGTACCTGGGATGATGTCACCGTCATTGCTTACATGCGTGTCATGCACAGCAAACACAGCTCTACTACATGCGTGTGACACACAGCACACACGGCTCTGCTACATGTGCATGACACACAGCACACACGGCTCTGCTACATTCATGTGACACACAGCTCACATGGCTCTGCTACTTTCACATGACATATACACATACACAGCTCTTCTACATGCACATCACACACACGTCTCTGCTACATGGGTGTTACACACAGCACACACGGCTCAGCTACATGCGCATCACTCACAGCACACATGGCTCTGCTATATGTGCATCACACACAGCACACACAGCTCTGCTACTTGAGCATCACACATAGACAGCTCTGCTGCATGCTCGTGACACACCACACATGGTTCTGCTACATGCGCGTCACACAAAACACACATGGCTCTGCTATATGGGCATCCCACACAGAACAGACGACTCTGCTACATGCGCATCACACACAACACACATGGCTCTGCTAAAGGGGTGTGACACACAGCTCTGCTACATTCACAGCACACATGGCTCTGCTACATGCGCGTCACACACAGCACACACGGCTCTGCTACATGCGCGTCACACACAGCACACACGGCTCTGCTACTTGTGCAACACACACAGCACACATGGCTCTGCTACATGCGCATGACACACAACACACACGGCTCTGCTACATGTGCCTCACATACAGCCCGCGACTTTGCTACATGCGCATCACTCACAGCGCACACGGCTCTGCTACATGCGCGTCACACACAGCACACACAACAAATTGTACACAGTATTCCATGTGTGGTCTGACCAGTGACTTGTAAAGAGGAAAGCTGTGCTGTAAATTTAGAAATTTTGGAGATAACCTACTTCATCTCATAGCTGGGGGAGATCTGGATTGTGGCGCATGAATGACCTGAATGGGATTGTTCTTCGTAAGATAAACGAAGTAATCCTGTAGATATGATACCTTTTTCATGTGTGAACATTTGTATTTATATATGTCCCAACCAAATCTGTTTCAATATGCCTTAGGAAGGATTCTGAGAGGATCCAAAAGCTCGCATTAACATCATGTATTTTTGTTAGCCATTAAAAGGTATCATATCTACAAGATTACTTGGTTTCTCTAACTGAGAATAATCACATTTTGCTCTACTGGTTAACATGGTACCAAACCTTTTTTTCATTGAACGACCTGAGATACACCAAATGTATTGAGAGGTTTGCATCTCCTAATACAATACATTTGGTGCATCTTCTAGCGGGCTTCAGATAAAGATTGGCATATGAACTCTTGGGCCAAGATAGCAAATTCTACAATTATGTATCAAAAGTAAAACAATTGTTAAAGTCTTGACTGAAAGTTCTGAAGGATACTGTACATTAGCAGGCTATACAACATGGTTGGACCAGAGCTGGTCCCTAGTCAGATTGTAATGGAAACTTTAACACAATATATCAGTAGCATAGATACATGGTTTGTATATAAGATATGTAATATATTTAGGCAATAGTCTTCAAAATATTTCATATTCAACCATTTGTGCCCAGAAATCTCTTGAACATTATGTGTACAGTACACGTGAGAACAAAGTTTTCCTCCACATGACAACAATTGCAAGTGGACCTTTTGGTCATAGTTGATGTCCTCTGAAATGAACATTGCAATTGACATATTTTTAGCTACAGTCCACTTTCCTCTCTTGTTTTCATTAATCCTGTAGAAGATAGTATTATTTTTTGAACTTCTGTTTTCACCTTGCTACCTAGCAACCAGAAAAAGATTTCAAGTAGTACACAGCTGCCCACTCAGTATTCTGAGGTGGTAAGTTATTTTTTCTTACTAGCTTATGCTTTTTTGGAGAAGGAATAAATGTGGTCAAAGCCAATCGAATATTCGTATGGAAAACTAGGCTACAACCGGAATTAAAAAATAAAATTTTCCTATGTGGACATTCAATAGGGTCCCGGACATTAAAGGGGTTGTCCCGCGCCGAAACGTTTTTTTTTTTTTTCAATAGCCCCCCCGTTCGGCGCGAGACAAACCCGATGCATGTGTTGAAAAAAAAAAACGGATAGTACTTACCCGAATCCCCGCGCTCCGGTGACTTCTTACTTACCTTGCGAAGATGGCCGCCGGGATCTTCACCCTCGGTGGACCGCAGGTCTTCTGTGCGGTCCATTGCCGATTCCAGCCTCCTGATTGGCTGGAATCGGCACACGTGACGGGGCGGAGCTACGAGGAGCAGCTCTCCAGCACGAGCAGCCCCATTCAACACGGAGAAGACCGGACTGCACAAGCGCGTCTAATCGGGCGATTAGACGCTGAAAATTAAACGGCACCATGGAGACGAGGATGCTAGCAACGGAGCAGGTAAGTGAATAACTTCTGTATGGCTCATAATTAATGCACAATGTACATTACAAAGTGCATTAATATGGCCATACAGAAGTGTATACCCCAACTTTGTTTAGCGGGACAACCCCTTTAAGGCCTTAGTCAGACGGGCGTTTTTTCGCGCGATTTGCGGATCGCATGACGGATGCGCATCAGCAAATCGCGTGACCGGTGCCCGAAAATCGCTCGAAAATCTGCTCCTAGCCGCATTTCATTAGAAACGGGCCGGAGCTGTCCAGCGCATTGCATTCAATGGAGCCGGCAATACAGCCGACTCCATTGAAAGCAATGCGCTGCGGGCGAGTGTGGGATGAATTGTCGGGAAGGGCTTAAATATATAAGCCCTTCCCTGCAATTCATCCAGAAAAGTGTTAAAATAAAAAATATATATATACTCACCTGCTCCCGGCAGCCGGAGTTCTGCGCGGCCGTCCTGCAGTGGGTGTGAAGGGGGTGTGAGTCAGACCTGCCCCCTGATTGGCTCAGCGCTGAGCCAATCGGAGGCAGGTCTGACTCACACCCCCTTCACACCCACTGCAGGCCGGCCGCGCGGAACTCCGGCTGCCGGGAGCAGGTGAGTATATATATATTTTTTATTTTAACACTTTTCTGGATGAATTGCAGGGAAGGGCTTATATATTTAAGCCCTTCCCGACAATTCATCCCGCGCACGCCGGCAGCCCATTGCTTTCAATGGAGCCGGCTGTATTGCCGGCTCCATTGAATTCAATGGGCAAACATCGTTCTTCTCTGCCACAGCTGTTACAGCTGTGGCAGAGAAGAATGATTTGTCTTCTATATGTTCTCAATGGGGTCGGCGCTGCTGCCGCCGGCCCCATTGAGCGCATATAGAGAAGAGAACAGGAATCGCAGATCGCAGATAGGTGCGATCTGCGATTTCTGTTCTATAATTTATCGGACGAGCGCATAAAAAGCGCTCATGTGTCCGATACCATTGCAAAGCAATGGTTTTAAAAAATCGCCGGACGCATGCGCATGCGCAAATCGCGCGAAAAAACGCCCGTCTGACTAAGGCCTAAAACTGTTTTTTAAAAATAGAAACACTTCATAAATACCTAAACTGAATGTCCAGTTTACTAGAGACAGTCATCTAGTAGTGCAATGGACCTCCTTTGGCCTTCAGAACTGCAGGAATTGATCACAGAAGATTCCACTACCTTTTTTAAATCACTCTGGTCCATTCAGACAGGATAGCTTATTGCAGCGTTCTCAACACAGATGGAGATACTGCCATGCTGTGAATAGCCTGTTCTACTTTGTCCCAGAGATGCTCTGTAAGAATAGGAACTGGGGACTGGGAAGTCTAGGAAAGCAAAGAAAAATCACCGTTATGTTCCCTGACCCACGTCATGACTATTAGGGTAAGCCATGCTCGTGCATGCTTTATTTTCAATTCAGTGTGTCACTTTTCTTATGTGTTCACAAATTCTGAGTTGATTGGGGGTAAGCAATTTTTGCTACCAGGAAAACACAGTTTACTTAAAATTCTGTTTTTTTTGTCATAACAGTTGACTATTTTCGTCATAACATTTGCTATTACAAGTGATTATTTCTGTGCCTATGTGCAGGCCATCTAGGTGAAGATAAGAAACACCACATATGTGATAGCAAGAAGGTGTTCCATGCTAAAGAGCGTGCTATGAAGTACTCGAGAGCAGATGAGAATTCCAGTGGCATTTTTGTTGATAGCAGGAAGGACAACACATTTTTATGCACGAGGAGATCACAGGCACCTTCAGGAAACGCACCATCAAGGAAAGTCATATGACTGTTACAGAAGAGCCTAAAGGTCGCTATCTTACTCACTATAGACCAGAGTCCAAAACACGAGCTGCAAAACCGGCCAAACAGTGTGCAATTGGATTATTCGATTGGTTAAAGGACAGAGTTATAGATCTTAGCCTCAAACAATTTGGCAGTGATACCACTAATGACATGTCTGGCTGGAAAGGTGGCATGCTTCACTGTGTTGAAGAATTCCTCAAACAAAGAGTTTTGGGGACTTTCTGCTTCACATCAATGAGCAGCCATTCCATCATATTGTGGCAAAGCTTGATAGACCAACCTCTTCAGATAAAGGCTGGTGTGGTACAGTTGGTTGACTATTTTCCAAAGTTGATACTCTGGTTAGAAAGACTGAATTTGAGCCAATTCTGGAACCCATTGTTGATATCAGCAAGAATATTGCTATCCAAATGACCACTGACAGCGTAGTATCATGGAAGTATCTTCATGCAATAGTGAAAGGCAAGCTCGATCCTGAAGTAGCAGCTCTTAAATGTGGTCAACTGTCACACGGTAGGTGGCTTACTTGTGGCATGAGGTACATGCTGCTCTATATGAGCAAGCATGCTTTTCGACCTGAGATGCGGAGGACTTGAAGCTGCTTGCAACCTGGGTAACACAAGTTTACCTTCCCATGTTCTATGAGATCAAGTATGCACCTTGACATCTAATAAAGTTATTTTGACTTTGGCAGAAGCAAGATGCGAGGGTCAAGGGTGCCTCGAAGATCCACCTAAAAAGCAGATGCTGGTGGGGTCATCCTGAGAATGTACTCGTCGATCTTCTCTGTTCTGATGATACAAGACAGAGAGTGTTTGCAGTTGACACGATAATGGCAGTCAAGGCTAGAAGGGAACAATGGTGAACCTCGATTCTTTTGACCATTGATTGGGAGGCAGAGACCATCACTGAACCAATTTTCACAACAAACATGACTTTGGCCCAATTTGATGCAATGAAAGTTGGCCCCCTGAAGCTTCCTCCATATTCACTACACACTCACAGTTGTGAGAGAGCATTCCAATTGATTACAGAGCAGCTGAATCAGTGTGTGGTTGAGCCAAGAGAGATGGCTTCATACAAACACAGTTGCGTAATCGGGAAGTGATGCCTTCTTTGAAAACAAAGAAAGACTTTCTAAAAGTGTTCCAAGCTTAAATAATAACTATATCACTAACTGTCTGGAGTTTTGCTTTTGTGCACTAAAACAGAATGCAGATATACTTTTTTGCCGTTCAGTCATTATATCTATGCACATTGTTTTATCACCTGTTTGTTCTTATGTTCAAATAATTGTAATTTACGGGTGTTTTATTACTAGCGGTGACTAAAGTAGGTTTTATTTTACTTTCATCTTGCATTTTAATTATTAAAATAAATGCTATTAATTGATACTAAATGTCTCTAAACAGTCAATAAAAGGCAAGCTTTATTATGATTAATATGAACATTATCACGTAATTTTAATTACCATTTCTCGGTAGGTAAACCTCAATATTTTACAAAAATAAATGTATTCTCTATTTCCAAATACATTAGGTTCCAAATGTGCAAGCCAATGTATAAAAAAATTACAGCTTTCACCGACACATGACATACCCTAATGACTATACAACCCTTGTAGCATGGTGCATTATCCTCCAAAAAGTGTTGTTCTGCCGTAGGGTAAGTAGCTGCCATGGAGGCATGAAGTTGGTTGGCCATAATACTTGGGTAAGCTATAATGTTCAAACGTCCATCCACAGGGATCAGAAGACACAAGGTATGCCAAGAAAACATTCATCACGCCACCACCACCAGTCTGGACTGTTGACACCTTACAGTAAGGTTCGTTAAATCATGCTGCTTGCACCAAATTCTACCTCTCCCATCTGCGTGTTGCAACAAAAATCTGGATTTATCTGACTAGGCAGTGTTTTTCACCCTGCACAGTGGTTCAATTTTTGAGCTCTTTTACCCACTAGTCTTACCTTTTGGTTTCTCTTGGACAACGATGGTACTCGAACTGGCCACCTGCTGTTAAAGCCAATCTGTGCTAAGGAATGACAAGTTGTGTGTTTGAACACTTTAGTTGAAGCACCAGCATTGTGTACCATCCGTAAGATGGTAATAGGAGTAGAGCCTACTCAAGAGTTGAAACATTTGTTTATGGTTCCTTCATAAAAATAATGTTGACCACATACCATTCACATATCACTACAATAAAGGCTTGTAGGACATTCTGATCTTGATTGTGAATGACTCATTGTATTACAATCTTTTTGCAGAGCATTCTATCATTAGTTCTTTCAGGACCTTCTATAGCAGAGGTGCACAACACATGGCCACATGCGGTCCACAATGCTATTCTGTGCAGCCCCAATCATCTGGACACTGAAATATCTATGCGTGGCTGCTCACATATAGTTTCCATGTCAGGGCGAAGTGGAGTGGCATACAAGAGGCAACAGGAACAGACGAATACTAAAGGTGCTTTGTGTAGCCATGTCTGGATCCTCTTTATATTAGGAGAATAAATTCTCTTGACCCGTTTGGCACTTCAGAAATTAGTATATGAGTTAGAGGCATCGTACAGCTCTTTCTATTGTAGTTCATAGGACTTATGAAATGCCAGGCCGTTACCTCAACATCCATTATCTACAATGGAGAGTGCCACATGCGTCGTCTTGTCCTCTCTGGAGTGCTGATTGCAGGGGAAGGTGACCCCCATTCTCCCAATAAGTGGGAGTCCTCCATTTATTATGGCATATACTTGTCTCAGATGGAATACCTTTTGCTGCCCTTGGAAGTGACTCAGTATGGCAATGACCAGATAAAGTTGGGCACCCCTGCTCTATAGCAATGGACTTTGTCAGTCTGCAGTAACTTTAAAAAATATTAAAAAATGCAATTATATAGGAATGTTTTTGTGTATGAAAACTCTTCTATATTACAAAGTTATTAATATGAAGCTACCATAATAGTGTTTTGATGGTACATTATCATGGAATAATGTTTGTCAATCTGCCATTGCCATCTCTTTCCCTCTGAACACATTCATTGTTGTAACTAAGTATTTTTATCATTTTTGTGATGGCAAAATTTAATTTCCTTTTGCAGCAATGTGACGAGCTGAACTTTTGCTTGTAGTACAAACCATTAATTAATTTTTGCAAGTAACAATTTAGGTTTTGTTCAGTGACATTACACTTTATCTCCACCGTATATTTAGTGACAAAAAATAAATAAAACTAAAGTGTTACATAAGGAAAGGTCCGTAACGTCAACATGAACTTTAAAAATTGCATTTTAGCTGTAAACGTTGGGCTGTTGATTTTCAAGTGAAACAAAGCCTTTGGATCGGTATCTCTCCATATAAAACTGTGCACATGTTACCGGAATTTTGTGAAATGTAGGTATTTTGAAGAATGTGGATCCACCCGGCCACATACCAATTTGACTTTGGGCTATCTCAGGAGGCAGAACACCGGTTTTCACCCTTGAGCCCTCCGTGTGGGATTTGGTCTTTGCTGCAGGATCCCGAAGCTATTACTCACAAAGATAGACTCTATTCTGGGGTTGCTGGCTCTACACAAGGTTAAGTTTGGTATGTGATGGTGTGAACAGTGTCTTCTCCATAATTCTAGCAATGGTCAGGGCTGGAAACACAACTTTAATACTGGTATCCAGGCAAAGGTCAGGGCAGGCAGCAGACAATATCATGGTCCTGGATTTACGAAAGTCAGATAGGTCAGGAATAGGCAGAGGTCAGAATTAGAATACAACACAAACTAGGGCTTTATCACAAAGGGTGTGGAACCAATTCCTTAGGCACCATCCATAAGGGGAGGGGATATCTAATATAGCTCATTGGTAGGGGTAGGTTCAGGAAGCAAATGTTGGTCCTTTAAGAGAGTAGGGCTGGTAAGCCCTATGGACAGACTGCAGAGAGCCAGTGCAGTAAGTGCAGAGTGGCCAACCGCAGCCCCAGCAGTAGATGAGCGAGGTGAGCAAAGGCGGTGTGCCATGATCAAATGCTTAGCATTTTTTGGCAAAATATAAAATAAGGTTATTTCATTCTGACCTTATACACTTTGAATAGGGATTTCAAGGAATGCTTAGTTATTCTATAGCATTACTAGCATTTTCCCCAAAATGTATTACAATTGACAACAGGGTGGACACTTAATTAACAAAATGAAACCTATGAAAACCAAACTAATTAAAAAAGAATAGATAACAAAAATGAGAAAATGTTATTAACAAACTGTTATCTCAGAGTACATTCCTAAAAACATTTGTTTACCAGAGCACTGGGCAATGTGAAGGTGCTGACCATCACTCAAGGAATGATTGAACGTTTCATGCGTCAAAAAATAATCCTTGTTGGTGGCAGATCTCCCCGTGGGAACGAAGATGTGCTGGTGATGACGATAAAACTCTATGGGGGATGAACGATTGTTTGTCCTTTTATTGAATCTGATTTGGCCTTGTGAAGGCCAGGTAAAAGAACGCCAATCTCATTGATCGATGGCCATCAAAGGGGCGAGAAATATCTATTAGTGTAAAAGGACCCTAAATGGGGTTGCCTCTGAATCCGTGTTACAACTCACTTTGGCAAAGAGCTTTTCCTGCAACTCACCAGAACCGCCATGGGCAGTAAAATGGCACCGCAATATGCCAACCTTTTCATGGCAAAACTGGACAGTGACTTTCTGGCCTCCTGCACCAGCAAACCATTGGCCTACTTCCACTACATTGATGACATCATAATAGTCTGGCCCAACACCGAACAAGAACTAATAAAATTCCATGAGAGATTCAAGGCATTCCACCCCACCATAAACCTGACATTAAGCTATTTGTATACCAAAATCAACTTTTTGGACACCACCATAAAAATTTCAAACAACTCAATACAGATATCTCTATACCGAAAACCGATTGATCAGTCCACATACCTGATGGGACAGTTCCTATCCTAAGCACATCAAAAAGTCCATTGTCTACAGCCAGGCCATCAGATACATCTGGATCTGCTCCAACTCAACAGACAGAGAGGAACATTTATACCATCTTAAAAGGACATTTTTAAATCAGGGCTACCATCCCACCTCAATTGATGACCAAATCACCAGAGCCACCAGGATACCCAGGAATCAACTACTCAAATACACAGAGAAGGAAAGAAACAGTCTTGTACCTTTACTAGTAACCTACAATCTGCAACTGGGGATACTAAGGAAAACTGCAAACAAACTCCACCATACCCTACACAAGGATGACTGTCTGAAAATCATATTCCCAGACCCTCCCCTTCTGTGTTACAGGCAACCTCCTAACTTGAGGAACTCTATAATCAGGAGTGCATTACCCTCTGACACAGACAAAGGAACTTATCCATGTAATTTAAGGAGCTGTAAGAACTGCTCACATGTACGGACCACGGACAGGATACACATCCTCAACACACAGCAGGACTATAAGATCCTGGGGACATTCACATGTTCCACGTCTGATGTTGTGTACCGATCATGTGCAGTATATGTCTAGTTGGGGGCCTTTATGTTGGGGAAACAGGGCAAAAACTGAAAGCAAGAAAGAGATCTCATCGCCATACAATTAAACAGAGGAAGACAGAATTACCTGTGGCCAAGCACTTGGCCACATCATGGACATGAGATAGGAAATATGAGAGTTTTGATATTGAAGGGTGATTTCAAATCACAAAGCCATAGAAGAATTTGGGAATATAAATTTATAACAACTTTTGACATGTTCAATGGAGGATTTAATTATTGCCGAGGTTTAATGGGTGAATGGCAGGTATAAGACCTCTATAGCACAGATAAGGCTGCTGGCCTGGTGAACCCCCACCAACAGTAATTCAGGGACCATAAACTTTTACTCTCTTATCAGTGTCTAGTTAAAATGTTTGTGTTTCTGTTGCAGCATTCCTGGCCTGACGACCCCCCAACAGTAATTCAGGGACCATAAAATTTTCACTCCCTTATCAGTGCCTAGTTAAAAATGTTTCTGTTGCAGTATTCATTTTAAGTGTAAACCAATCACATCCATGTCTCTGCCTTGTCATAAGTATGTGTGCCATGAGTGTGAAAATATTCATGCCTCTTCGGATCTATTCCATTTTAGCCTGAAGAAGAACCCGAGAGGTTCGCCAGCTTGCTATTACATCATGAAGTTTTGTCCCGCCCCCTCCCATTACAATCAGCCGGAGGGGAGGAGAGAAGGGGGAGGGAGTTTAGCAGTCACACTGCTAAACTCCCTCCCACCTCCCTTCTCCGGCCACTGTCACTTGCTTCAATAGGAGCCCATGCAGCGTTCAACGTATTCCAGCCCGAAAGATAGTTACAGGTCTATCTTTTGGGCCCGACGTAAAAAGGCCCGGAACTATATTAGCCTGGCCAGGTGCTTTTACGTCACGGGAATACGGCCAAGTGATCTGATGCATTGGAATCCAATGCATCAGATTGTAGCGTATATCGGCCGACCGTGAAAACGGTGGGCCGATATATACGCTCATGTGAAAGAGCCCTAAAAGGATTGGACAGGGTTTTTTTTAAAAACAGCGCTACTCTTGCCCCCAACCTTTCTCTGGTATTGCAGCTCATCCACATTGACGTGAATGGGGCATAGCCACAATATCAGACATAGTCTATGAACAAGAATGGCGCCATTAAAAGAATTAGACCATTTTTTTCTAATCCCATACAATCAATTTAAATCATATCTTCATGTTTAAAGTAGTAAAAGAGGAAGCTCTGTCTTTGCACTTTTAAACTCTGTACATGACCTCTACTGACTTTTTGCCTGACGTATCCTGCTCCAAGGGAATATCAAGTCTAGTACGCATGATGAATTTAAGGAAAGCAAGATAAATACTACTCCTCATGTTTCTTTTATGATCCATATCATTCCCTAAATCCCAGATGACAATATTAGCTAATTGAGATACTCTGAGGTCAAAAATTCAAAGTGGAGTCTTCAAACAATTTTCCAATCAAGCTTTTAATACATTTTGAGAGCAGCTCGGTTAATTAGGAAAAAAAGCCAGATCGTTTGATTTTTCAGTGTGACAGCTAGTTTGTCTTTATGAATTAGCAAAGACAATTGATGTTGTAACATACTTAAACCCAAAGGGACACAGTTAATCCTTTTTTGTTTTCTAATTACTTTCTTGTTGCCAAAGGTATTACATCTGCTACCTCTGAGATCTGTATCCGCTGTCTCATAGGCTCTACTACTCTCTATGTGCATACAGTTCCTTACAGGCAGTAATACTTGAGAATGGTGTTGAGCTGTCATTAAACATCTTCAAAGCCTTGTTATTACTCTACTGGCAGTGCCAAAAGGGTATATATTGTTGTAAGACTCTGGGAAAACCAAACTCATGCAAGCAGCAAACTTAAGTGAGTAAATTGCCTTTCCTATTTTTTTTTAAGTCTACTTTGCTGAAAAACACAACTTCATGTTCCTACTGAAACCTTACTGTCATGTCTGAGCTGGACGTGAAACACTTTGCCCAGATCGGACATAATTAGTTGTCCTAAGGGGACAGCTATACACACATAATATATATATGTATACACACAATCTAATTGTTACATCTGTGCAGGCCGTGGGAACAACGACCTACTTGAGCATAACCAAATAGAAAGCTGAAAACGGAAGACGGGAGGAATATGCACTCAAATGGACACCGTATACACCAAACGCAAACTGAGCTTGCACACCAACACCAGGCGGCTAAATACTTCCCAATGAACAAATACACATAGGCAGATGGAAATATAATAAGTACATATGAGGTATTGGTTAGTATTTTAGCTAGAATATGTAAGCTTACAAGCCCAAGGGGCCTCGTTGTCTTGTGAGTTCCCAGTCTAACAAGACAACCAAAACCACAAAAAGGGAATTCTGCCTACAAGAAGGTCAATCATCCTAATAGGGACAGCCCCACGCTGGACCTAGAGGTCTTCATAGGAGTTGTACACACAAAATTGTAGAACATTTATGTAGAAAATGGGGAGAAAGGCTAAACCATCCTTCTCCTGGTGGCAGGTTCTTGTAGGATCCGCAGCTAGAAATTGCCTTATGCATGGCCTTCTACCAAAAGAACTGAAGATTGCCAAAGAGTGGCTAGAGGAAGGTGAAGTAGGTAAATTATAGTGGGATCCATCTGATTTTACTATTTGAATAACATTGGTGCCCTTATTGTACTTGAGGTCTGGCTTCATTTAGAGGTCTGTCTGGGCATTAACCAATTTTGAGGTTAGGTATAGGATCTTAATGTATGTATGTACGTGTTTTATATATATTGCACATGTCATCCAGTCCTACTTCTGAAAATGTTAATGAGGGAAGGAGTATAGAAAAGATTGACATGAGCATAATGTGATTGGATATGTGTGATGGAGGGCAGGTCAAAAATTTGTTCTGAAGCACGTACTGTTGGACTCTAGTGACGCCCCTGACTGTTAATAAGTGTTCTTTTACACAGGACTGTCTAGTGCTTAAGCGCCCGACAGCTGTCCCAAAAATCATTGCTCCTGTGCTTTCTAACAAGAGCAGTAATCACTCACTAAATGGAGACAGAGCAACCTGGAGCTCTCTTTCAGCTGCCCACCTCCATTCAGAGTAAACAGGCAGTCGTTCATAGATGGATAACACGGGCCGAGTGCCCGTTTTTTCTGCCTGAGCAATCTGCACAAGCAATGCTACGCAAATGAATTATCCTTTATCGCCCAATCCATGGCTATGTCAATACTGAACGATTGTCTTCAGTTTCACATGCTCCAGCGATTAACTAAACAATATTGTGCCATGTAAAAGGCCACTTATTATCAGTTTTAAGTAAGTCATGCAAATATGTGCAAATTTTGTCTTTGGCATTGGCATAAGCCCCATTTACATGGGACGATTATCGCTCAAAATTCGCTCAAACGATGTCTTTTGAGCGATAATTGTTGCATGTAAATGCTACCATTGTTTGCTCTTCGACCAAACGATGATTTTATGTTGAGTTTAAAATCCACTGGCAACTGATAGCAGGGACCGCAGGCTGTGATTCTCCACACTAATAACATTGTTTTCAGCTGCAGTCCCGTGGCAGAACATAGGGTCTGTATGCAGATAACAGACCATCTGCTGTTCTCAGCATACATAGAAGGGCGCCTCATTTACATGCAAATCAAGCAAATAAGCTACTAATGGGCATTCTTCCCATCTTTTGAACGGATTTTGAGCGATCATCTTTGCGTGTAAATCGGGCTTTAGAAAATTACTTCAAAAAGTGCATGTGTTTTTCCAAAAACCATTGTATATGAAATCACCCTCAAAACTACAAACACTTCATAGTACTTCATAGACCTGGTAATATAAATGTATTGTATTCCCAATTTACAGCATATCTCAACATTATAGTGTGTAATATATTCCCATTTTACTTAATATGATATGATTTATTATTAAATGGACACGCAACTTTGAAACAACTTCATAAATAGAAAGTTTCATGACCAATATTCTGGCGAATGGTACAGATGCCCTCGGCATTGCAATAAACTGGGGAAAAGTAAGCAGGGCAATATTAAAAAATATGACAGGCATGTCCTTCCAAGTCATGTTGACAGACTCATTACGCCCCCTGGGTTGTATTCCTTCAATCTTCTTATCCAGGCATATTCTTCCAGGGATTAGAATTTATTTCTATCTCTTTGCCTTGATGTATCATCTACCACCTACCACAGTAATTCATCCGTGTTGTGTTTGCCCTCCCAACACCGACCCAATACTTTCTATGTCTTAGTAGGTGACATTCTATTGCATTATGTCCTTAACAGATTACACTGTTTCATCTACATATATAGTTCTAAGTTACTGGTTGATGATACTCATCCCGCAGGTGAAGCCAGGCAGGATGTGCTCACAATAAAATACTTCTTGACTATTCTTCTGTTGCACAGGCAATGATTCAATATTTTATCTCACCTAGTTGTCAAGTACCAAAGATATATATTCCAATATATCATATATTCTGCTCATCCGGGAACGGTACAGCATAGCAACAATAGCAAAATGTATTCCAACTCACATTGAGTCTTTTTACTATTCATATCTTTTTATGTGAAAACAAGCAGAATCCTTGATGTGATGCCGATGTATTTAAAGTGAATGAGTCAACTCAGCTGACACAGACTATGCGCTGCTATGGGGTCCTGCAACTCTACCCTCCACTCCGTTACTGACTCTACAGACCAAGCAGCAGAACACTTTTTAATTCGCATTTCTACCTACATGACCTGCCACACAGGGCAGATCTTACTCCTCCAATGTCTCCTGTCTCAGTACAGTAGAGTAGTGAGCATCGGGAGATGTGGGAGGAGTCAGCTCTGCACTTTATGGAGCTACACAAATGTAAGTTAGCAAGTGTGCTGCTGGATGGACTTCCTGGGGGGCACAGAGGGGGCACTATAAGATTTAGGGGTATAGATGGGCTGCGGTAACTTTGAGGGCCACAGACAAGGCACTATAAATGAGTGGCACAGATAGAGTGCTATGATTGTAAGGGCCACTGACAGGGTGCTATAATTTTGAGGGAAAACAGAGGGAGCACTATAACCTTGAGAGGCACATGAGGGTGTATTATAACTTTGAGGGCAGCAGAAGAGATGCTATAACTTTGAGAGGCACAGAGGAGGTGCTATACTTTTGAGAGTCAAAGAGAGGGCACTAGTACTATGGTGGGGGTTACTTAGATTGACATTGGTGACAGCAGCTGGATGGGGAGTCTATGTAGACACAGGTTGTGGCTGAAAGTAGTCTTCATGAAAGTCTTTGCCTGGATACAGAAGAAATATGAAAGTGAACAACACCCAATAAGAGAAGAGGTAATTGCACTGTAACCACTATTATTGTGTAGAACTGGTATCTATTATTTTTTACTGCATTATTTTGGTATACTAGACTTGAGCTGGGACATCTAAATGCCCACCATGTTATAGATGTGCTGTCTCCATTTTTTGGGGGGTGAGGAATGGGGGACTGCACTGTTCCATACAGAGGCATTCAGTAATATACCATGTGGTATACATAATTTCACAATTGCAGCCTATGGGTGATGTTTACAGCCGGGTCAGGCTACCTACACACAGGCAAGCGCAATATCGGGCCATGGAACTCTGCCCAATACCGCGCTCATAAACATGCGAGTTACCTGTGGATGCAAGGCTTTTTTCAGACAAAACGCCTCACATCTGTGAAGTTCCGATCCTCTTGCACGAGTTTCACGCACAATAGAGGATTGGAAATGTTTCCCATTGATTTCAATTGGAAACCTTACATTGCACGGCATTTGGGAGCCATGTGATTTATTAAAGGTCCCTTTAAAATAAATGGGCAATACTTAGTAAAATAGAGCATGATGAGATAGAGCATGGTACGTTTTTTCGCTCTTATATATGACTCCATTCAAAAGATTGGGATTCACATTTGCATGAGTTTCACAGCCATGTGAAGGCGGCCTTACCTTCATGAATCCTTCCACCAGAAAGCTTGGACATAAGGAAAGGCACAATGAGAAAGATGCCTAACACATATACTAAGAAATGTAGTAGGGTTTGAAGATGGCTAAAGATGTTGAACAGACGCATTACCTTCAAAGGGCGCCTACCCACTGGCGTTGCCGATTTTTTGCGCGTTTTCCACGGCGTTTTTTGCGCGTTTTCCATTAATTTCCATTGACATTCATGGGTGTATTAAGAGAAAAATAAGGACACATATGCAACTGACAGTTCCTATGTGAAAAATCGCAACGGACCGAAAAAAAAAACGCAAATGGACAAGAACACATTCTATACTAATTGCTCTTCAGAAAAAACGCAAAATGCAAAGGAAAAAAGATCGCCAGTGGGTGGGCGCGCTAAGGCTTCTTTCATACTGCACTTCTCTGTACGTCCGTCCATCAAGAGGACTTATGAAAGTAACCTCTGATGTATATACACCTTTAATTGATGTCAATTTGTGAAATCCGTTACACATAAGCTTCTACTAAATAAAAAACAAAGCAAATGCCAAACAAAAAAATTACCTTATTTTTTGGACTGTAAGATGCATCCAGGTTTAAACAACAGAATATAGGATAAGAATATTTCATAGTAATTAAAACTTCCCTAGTGGCCAAAGGGGGAGGTTTTAATTTCAAGTGTACATGCATAGCCGCAGTGGCATCAATAGTAATCATGCCCCTCTCAATGTCTTTATAGTAATTGTGCTCCCTCTCACTGCCCCCAGTAGTAGTAGTGGCCCTCAGTTGTTAATTGTTACGAACTTCAGCTTAGCAAATCTGCGTACTCCTAGATTACTACCACAAGCTACCGGACTCAATTATTTCATTGGCATTCCATCCCGAGGCTCCCGATTGGCGTACTGGTGTCACCTGTGACAAAACAGGCCTTCCTGTTAAGCATACCACGGTACGTTCTTTGGGCCACGGCACAACCCCTGAGCAGAGCACCCTTAGCGCCCCTGTCGGGAGGGACCACAGTGCCCCCCATGACAACCCTTCTGCAAACTCCATGGTCTCCCTCACTTTGGTGCACTCGGCTGGGCCGTTGAACCCGTGATACTTAGTGGCATCCAGTCCATCGCTATGCAGAGAACGTAATGTTTTTCCTGGTAGGGTTGCTGGTCTTAACGATCAGTTACAGCATTTTTGCACTGTTACTGATCATTATAGAAGCAGTCAGAGGGGTCTGGCAATGCCACACCCTTCTGACATTGGACCAAAAGAAGCAAACACATTTTTTAGCAAGATTTTTTCTTCCTAAATAGTGTGTCTTTAAGTCCAAAAACTGCGGTAACTTGAATTTCTAGATTAAGCAGGCTAGTTTTAAAATTGGTTTTAATTTTTTTTCCATTACACAATATGAATTAATAATATGAAAATCATGAAATGAAGCCAAAATGTAAATAAGACATAGCAGTCATAACAGAATTAATAGAAGAATGTAGAAGAATCCCCTTAATTTGCCTTGGCTACTCACATAGTCTTCACGTATATTTATAACCCCCTATTTATTGAAAACGCACAACACGAAAAGTGAGTTTCATTTCAAAGTAGCTAAAGTGACCTAAATTTCTTAATAAAATTGTAGAAGTGTGAGATATCGAACTAGAGACTTCTGAATACACAGCTCATTATGCTCCCATCATGCATAGAAGTGCTGTTATTTTGCTGGAGTTGCAAAAAAAAAAAAAGCCGACATTATTACCGAATGGAAGGCAAGAACACAGTGTGATTTATAATTCATGCTAAGTGCCGCTGCTGCTAATTTTGCCAGCCCTGTTTTATTTAACATAGAGATTGGAGAACAACACTGAATCTCATGTGGTTGAGTAGTCTTGATGTCTGCTGGAGTCCCGGTCACTCATGCATATGCTGAAATACTGACGTTGTAAGAGATGCTATGATGCATAACATAGCAATATTAATCATGCATTGTATTATTCGGAATGAGACAATTGGACTTAAATATATTCAATTTGCATGAGGAGAAAATATTGTCGTAAATCACCAGACTCGCGACACGTAGTATATGCTTGGAATATAAGTGGCTATACTAAAAGGTGCTTAAAGGGGTTGTTTGGTTACCAGACAATAGGGCTGATTGTAGTAAAAATAAACTAAAAGGTAGTTACCTCTTTGCCACCGCCAAGATACAGCCCTGCTGTGGTCCCAGTGTTTGTTGTAATAGCTGATGTCACCAGATGTCAGGTGACTGCTACAGCCAATCAGAGCTGCAGTGTCATGTTGCCGTTCTTCTGTAAACAATGCGTTGAGTATGTGAGCGCCAATGCCAGGAGAACAAGTGGTGAAACTGTAGCTTTTGATTGGCTTCAGCGTTCACCTGACTTCTGGTGACGTCAGCTGTCACAAGCATCAGGACCACAGTGGGGCTGCAGCACTGGATTCTGGCAGTAGTGGTGCTTAGTACTAGTCAACCCTATTGTAGGAATGTTGTTGAGAAACGAAATAATCTCTTTAAAAAGGCTTTACATTCTATCTTATCAAGGGCAGATTAAGTCTGCCTTGACCCCAGGGCTGTATAAAGATTGTGGGTGCCCCACCAATCTAATTTTAAAATAATCTGAACTACATAGATACACTACTGAAAGCAAGCTCACTACACATATGTATATGATTCCAAAACCAAGCTCACTGCATAGATACAGTAACAGAACAAAGTTTGCTACAGGGATACTGTAGGTACTTTTGTATTATGTCGCCACTGGAAGTTAGGGGTGGAGACATAATACAGCAGTCTTGACATTTGTAGACGCCCCCAGCTTTTGATTGGCTGGGGGCGCTGCTGTGCTATGCGACTGTCTCACCTCTGAAGGGCCGTCCGGCAGTGAAATGCGACGACACACGCTACTCCTCCGACTGTTATGGGTCATGGGTGTATTCTCATACACTAGAAACATGTTAAGGCCCACTTACACTAGCAGATGATCGCTCAAATGACAGTGTGAGTGACAGCTTTAAGCGATCATTTTGCATAAACTATTAAGTAGCTACTTATGTACCAATCAAGTGTGCAAATGAAGCCTTCACTGAATGCAGTTAATAACCAGAGGGCTACTATCTGCACTCAGATCCTTTGTTCTCCAGCGGGAAATAATGCTATCAGTACTCCCCGTGGAGAACTGCTGATAAGGCTGACTGTCGATTTTTAGGTTAGACTGAATTTAACGATCAGCTAGCAGTGCCCGAACAGTGCACTATGGCTGTGCGTTTAGACGCGCCAATGATCGCTAAAACGATCGCAGATTGTTTTAGCGATCATCAGCTGGTGTAAATGGGCCTATACTGAACCCTGCAGTCAGTAGGGGATTTACATCTTTGCAGCCTTCAGACACAGATTGTCTAGCTTATCTAAACTATGCCCATCAAGTAGGCCAGCCCTGGCCCCTAAATGGATGTAAAATGTTTGTCTGCTCTTACTGAATAAACCAAGTCATTGCAGTGTTCTCACACTCCCTAGCACCTTCTGCAGGCTTCCCCTTCTCCCTTTTTTGGGTCTTCCTCTCACTCCCACAGTACTATATGCTTCTAATTAACATATACATACACATAATTTGCATATGAATACATGCTGTTCAATGCATTCATATGTCAATTCTCCTTATAGCAGGCACCATTAAAAGGGGTTATCCCACTAAAACAACTTGTCTCCTATCCATAAGATAGTGTTTGCTTGGTGGGGATCCGACCACTGGGACCCCTGATGATTACAAGAATTGGTTTTCCTTCTGTCTCCGTATGAATGTAGTAGTGATCACACTAGTGCTCTACCATTCCATTCATTTCATAGGACTACCGAAGATAGCCAAATACAGCACTCGCTTATCTCTAGGAGTAAGCACAGATCTTGCAAACAGTGAGGAACTGATATTAGAAAATTGTCGAACTTTTCATTATACTCTATAACATTCATTTGCTGAAACTGAAAATTATCATGCTAGTATGAAAAAAAAGCTTACTGTGCTACAATTTGTACAAAACTTTGCAACTGTAGCAAATGGAATTGATTTGCAGTTTGATGCTGTGCAGTTGCCCATTAATACACTATTAGAAGAAATACAGAAAACATTAGATGAAACACAATTAGGTTAAATACAATTAATTAAATTCAGGGCAGGGTAAAAGAAGAGACTTTCACTCTAACAGTAAAAGTAAGGCACAGAACACGTTGTCTATATGCACCTATTAAATACAGGATACAGACCACAAAAGTTAAACATCCATTTATATATAAATGTTGAAACTAGAGATG
Organism: Eleutherodactylus coqui; assembly: GCF_035609145.1. Lineage (NCBI taxonomy): Eukaryota > Metazoa > Chordata > Amphibia > Anura > Eleutherodactylidae > Eleutherodactylus > Eleutherodactylus coqui. Next base: position 70,333,908 of record NC_089840.1, on the reverse strand, counting down.
AGCGAGCACCAAAATGCTCGGGTGCTCGTTACTTGGAACGAACTTTTCGCGATGCTCGAGGGTTCGTTTCGAATAACGAACCCCATTGAAGTCAATGGGCGACCCGAGCATTTTTGTATTTCGCCGATGCTCGCTAAGGTTTTCATGTGTGAAAATCTGGGCAATTCAAGAAAGTGATGGGAACGACACAGCAACGGATGGGGCAGGCGAGGGGCTACGTGTTGGGCTGCATCTCAAGTTCACAGGTCCCACTATTAAGCCACAATAGCGGCAAGTGTGGGGCACCCCCCCTCCCAAAAACTTTTACTTCTGAAAAGCCCTCATTAGCATGGCATACCTTTGCTAAGCACCACACTAGCTACAACAAAGCACAATCACTGCCTGGATGACACTCCGCTGCCACTTCTCCTGGGTTACATGCTGACCAACCACCCCCCCTCCCCCCCACAGCGCACACCAAAGTGTCCCTGCGCACCCTTCAGCTGCCCTCATGCCACACCACCCTCATGTCTATTTAGAAGTGCGTCTGCCATGAGGAGGAACCGCAGGCACACACTGCAGAGGGGTTGGCACGGCTAGGCAGCGACCCTCTTTAAAAGGGGCGGGGCGATAGCCCACAATGCTGTACAGAAGCAATGAGAAATAGAATCCTGTGCCACCGCCATCAGGAGCTGCACACGTGGGCATAGCAATGGGGAACCTATGTGCCACACACTATTCATTCTGTCAAGGTGTCTGCATGCCCCTGTCAGACTGGTAATATGTACCTTAACAGTAACCGCGTTGGTGGTAATGTGGAGGTAACTGCGGACCTAGTAGCGCGGTTTTATTTTGTTGGTTTTCGGAATGTGGCCAGGATTAAGTGGGCCGTGGCGGGGGGATGGTGGGGGGGCTCTCTTGTAGTGTCGGTAAAGGTGAAATTCTTGGACTGCCACCAGACGAACCAATGCAAAGGCATTTGCCAAGAATGTTTTCCCTGTTGGAGGAGGAGGGGGATGTTTTTGAGGCACTACGTGTCCTCTCCACGTGTCCGTGGTTATATGCACCTTAACAGTAACCGCATTGGTGGTAATGTGGTGGTGACTGCGGACCTAGTAGCGCGGTTTTATTTTGTTGGTTTTCGGAATGTGGCCAGGATTAAGTGGGCCGTGGCGGGGGGATGGTGGGGGGGCTCTCTTGTAGTGTCGGTAAAGGTGAAATTCTTGGACTGCCACCAGACGAACCAATGCAAAGGCATTTGCCAAGAATGTTTTCCCTGTTGGAGGAGGAGGGGGATGTTTTTGAGGCACTACGTGTCCTCTCCACGTGTCCGTGGTTATATGCACCTTAACAGTAACCGCGTTGGTGGGAAATGGCCTCGCCGCCATCATGTCTTTGGGAAGCCTCTGTTTCCACACCCCAGAGACATACCATTAGCAGCGGTATAGGCAGAGCCCATAATTCGTAACATTTCAGCCGTAGCATTAGGACAGGCCCCACTAACATATCACTAGCAGCATTATAGGAGGAGTGCAGTCTTCGTTCCATGTCAGCAATAGTAGCACTCAAGACAGGCCCCAGTAACAATTCCGAAGCAGCAGTATAGCGGGAGCGCAGTCTTCGTTCCATGTCAGCAATAGTAGCACTCAAGACAGGCCCCAGTAACAATTCCGAAGCAGCAGTATAGCGGGAGCGCAGTCTTCGTTCCATGTCAGCAATAGTAGCACTCAAGACAGGCCCCAGTAACAATTCCGAAGCAGCAGTATAGCGGGAGCGCAGTCTTCGTTCCATGTCAGCAATAGTAGCACTCAAGACAGGCCCCAGTAACAATTCTGAAGCAGCAGTATAGTGGGAGCGCAGTCTTAGTTCCATTTCAGTAGCCTTAGTATAGCCAAGGCCCAAGTTACATTTATGTAGCTAAAGTGTAGGCCAACCCCACACACACTTCTGTACCATGAGTGCAGGCGAAGAACATACAAATTGCTATGATTACATTGTAGGTGAGGGCCCCAAAAAATTGGTGTACCAACAGTACTAATGTACCTCAGTAAAAATTGGCCATGCCCAACCAAGATGGCAGGTGAAACCCATTAATCGCTTTGGTTAATGTGGCTTAAGTGGTAATTAGGCCTGGAGGCAGCCCAGTTTAACGAAAAATTGGTTCAAGTTAAAGTTTCAACGCTTTTAAGAGCATTGAAACATATAAAAATTGTTTCGAAAAATTAGATGAGTGAGCCTTGTGGCCCTAAGAAAAATTGCCCGTTCAGCGTGATTACGTGAGGTTTCAGGAGGAGGAGCAGGAGGAGGAGGAGGAATATTAGACACAGATTGATGAAGCAGAAATGTCCCCGTTTTGGATGGTGAGAGAGAACGTAGCTTCCATCCGCGGGTGCAGCCTACGTATTGCTTACGTATCGCTGCTGTCCGCTGGTGGAGAAGAGAAGTCTGGGGAAATCCAGGCTTTGTTCATCTTGATGAGTGTTAGCCTGTCGGCACTGTCGGTTGACAGGCGGGTACGCTTATCTGTGATGATTCCCCCAGCCGCACTAAACACCCTTTCCGACAAGATGCTAGCCGCAGGACAAGCAAGCACCTCCAGGGCATACAGCGCTAGTTCAGGCCACGTGTCCAGCTTCGACACCCAGTAGTTGTAGGTGGCAGAGACGTCACGGAGGACGGTCGTGCGATCGGCTACGTACTCCCTCACCATCCTTTTACAGTGCTCCCGCCGACTCAGCCTTGACTGGGGAGCGGTGACACAGTCTTGCTGGGGAGCCATAAAGCTGGCCAGGCCCTTAAAGACTGTTGCACTGCCTGGGCTGTACATGCTGCTCGATCTACGCACCTCCCCTGCTACCTGGCCCTCGGAACTGCGCCTTCTGCCACTACCGCTGTCGGATGGGAATTTTACCATCAGCTTGTCCGCCAGGGTCCTGTGGTATAGCAACACTCTCGAACCCCTTTCCTCTTCGGGAATGAGACTGGGAAGGTTCTCCTTATAGTGTGGGTCGAGCAGTGTGTACACCCAGTAATCCGTAGTGGCCTGAATGCGTTGAATGTGAGGGTCACGAGAAAGGCATCCTAACATGAAGTCAGCCATGTGTGCCAGGGTACCTGTACGCAACACATGGCTGTCCTCACTAGGAAGATCACTTTCAGGATCCTCCTCCTCCTCCTCCTCCTCCTCCTCAGGCCATACACGCTGAAATGATGACAGGCAAGCAGCATGGGTACCGTCAGCAGTGGGCCAAGCTGTCTCTTCCCCCTCCTCCTCATCCTCCTCATGCTCCTCCTCCTCCTCCTGAACGCGCTGAGATATAGACAGGAGGGTGCTCTGACTATCCAGTGACATACTGTCTTCCCCCGGCTCGGTTTCCGAGCGCAAAGCGGCTGCCTTTATGGTTTGCAGGGAACTTCTCAAGATGCATAGCAGAGGAATGGTGACGCTAATGATTGCAGCATCGCCGCTCACCACCTGGGTAGACTGCTCAAAGTTTCGAAGGACCTGGCAGATGTCTGCCAACCAGGCCCACTCTTCTGAAAAGAATTGAGGAGGCTGACTCCCACTGCGCCGCCCATGTTGGAGTTGGTATTCCACTATAGCTCTACGCTGCTCATAGAGCCTAGCCAACATGTGGAGCGTAGAGTTCCACCGTGTGGGCACGTCGCACAGCAGTCGGTGCACTGGCAGATTAAAGCGATGTTGCAGGGTGCGCAGGGTGGCAGCGTCCGTGTGGGACTTGCGGAAATGTGCGCAGGGCCGGCGCACCTTTACGAGCAGGTCTGACAAGCGTGGGTAGCTTTTCAGAAAGCGCTGAACCACCAAATTAAAGACGTGGGCCAGGCATGGCATGTGCGTGAGGCTGCCGAGCTGCAGAGCCGCCACCAGGTTACGGCCGTTGTCACACACGACCATGCCCGGTTGGAGGCTCAGCGGCGCAAGCCAACGGTCGGTCTGCTCTGTCAGACCTTGCAGCAGTTCGTGGGCCGTGCGCCTCCTATCTCCTAAGCTGAGTAGTTTCAGCACGGCCTGCTGATGCTTGCCCACCGCTGTGCTGCCACGCCGCGCGACACCGACTGCTGGCGACGTCCTGCTGCTGCTGACACATCTAGATTGCGAGACAGAGGTTGAGGAGGAGGAGGAGGAGGAGGAGGGTGCTTTAGTGGAAGAAGCATACACCGCCGAACATACCACCACCGAGCTGGGGCCCGCAATTCTGGGGGTGGGTAGGACGTGAGCGGTCCCAGGCTCTGACTCTGTCCCAGCCTCCACTAAATTCACCCAATGTGCCGTCAGGGAGATGTAGTGGCCCTGGCCGCCTGTGCTTGTCCACGTGTCCGTAGTTAAGTGGACCTTGCCACTAACCGCATTGGTGAGGGCGCGTACAATGTTGCGGGAGACGTGGTCGTGCAGGGCTGGGACGGCACATCGGGAAAAGTAGTGGCGACTGGGAACTGAGTAGCGCGGGGCCGCCGCCGCCATCATAGCTTTGAAGGACTCCGTTTCCACAACCCTATACGGCAGCATCTCAAGGCTGATAAATTTGGCTATGTGGACGGTTAACGATTGAGCGTGCGGGTGCGTGGCGGCGTACTTGCGCTTGCGCTCCAACAGTTGCGCTAGCGACGGCTGGACGGTGCGGTGCGAGACATTGCTGGATTGGGCCGAGGACAGCGGAGGTGAGGGTGTGGGTGCAGGCCATGAGACGGTCGTGCCTGTGTCCTGAGAGGGGGGTTGTATCTCAGTGGCAGGTTGGGGCACAGGGGGAGAGGCAGCGGTGCAAACCGGAGGCGGTGAACGGCCTTCGTCCCACCTTGTGGGGTGCTTGGCCATCATATGTCTGCGCATGCTGGTGGTGGTCAGGCTGTTGGTGGTGGCTCCCTGGCTGATCTTGGCGCGACAAAGGTTGCACACCACTGTTCGTCGGTCGTCAGGCGTCTCTGTGAAAAACTGCCAGACCTTAGAGCACCTCGGCCTCTGCAGGGTGGCATGGCGCGAGGGGGCGCTTTGGGAACCAGTTGGTGGATTATTCGGTCTGGCCCTGCCTCTACCCCTGGCCACCGCACTGCCTCTTGCAACCTGCCCTGCTGCTGCCCGTGCCTCCCCCTCTGAAGACCTGTCCTGTGTAGGCGTTGCACACCAGGTGGGGTCAGTCACCTCATCGTCCTGCTGCTCTTCCTCCGAATCCTCTGTGCGCTGCTCCCTCGGACTTACTGCCCTTACTACTACCTCACTGCAAGACGACTGTGTCTCATCGTCATCGTCCTCCTCACCCACTGAAAGGTCTTGAGACAGTTGCCGGAAGTCCCCAGCCTCATCCCCCGGACCCCGGGAACTTTCCAATGGTTGGGCATCAGTGACGATAAACTCCTCTGGTGGTAGAGGAACCACTGCTGCCCAATCTGAGCAGGGGCCCGAGAAAAGTTCCTGGGAGTGTTCCCGCTCCTGAGCATGTGTCATTGTAGTGGAGTGAGGAGGCTGGGAGGAAGGAGGAGCAGCAGACAGAGGATTCGAATTTGCAGCACTGGACGGCGCAGAACTGTGGGTGGATGATAGCTTGCTCGAAGCACTTTCTGCCATCCACGACAGGACCTGCTCACACTGCTCATTTTCTAATAAAGGTCTCCCGCGTGGACCCATTAATTGGGCGATGAATGTGGGGACGCCAGAAACGTGCCTCTCTCCTAATCGCGCAGCAGTCGGCTGCGACACACCTGGATCAGGAGCTCGGCCTGTGCCCACACCCTCACTTGGCCCTCCGCGTCCTCGGCCGCGTCCACGTCCTCTAGGCCTACCCCTACCCCTCAGAATGCTGTATTACCAGTGATTTGATTTCCCAGGCAGGAAATAAATTGGCGCAAGCCTGCAGGCCAAATATAATTTTTTCGCTTTTTTGCAAAGGGAAGGCCCTACTGCGTATATTCAATGAACAATAACTTTTGTAACTGTGGTGTGGCCCTGAAAAAGTGTCACACAACTTTAGTGTAGCAGAGTTATTAACTCTGGCAGAGCAGGTATTTGCCAGTCAGGAAAGACAATGGCGCAAGCCTGCAGTAAACCGTAGCTGGTTGCGTTTGATTTTTGTACGTTCTCCACGCAGCACACACGTACACGGAGACCTTAGGACTGACACAGGCAGGCCAAATATAATTTTTTCGCTTTTTTGCAAAGGGAGGGCCCCACTGCGGATATTCAATGAACAATAACTGTGTTGTGGCCCTGCCTACACAATTCTGTCCCTGTAGTATCAATGGAGGGTGCAATGCTCTGCACAGACGATTTTTTGAAAAAAAAAAAATGCAACACTGCTAACAGCAGCCAGCACAGTACTGCACACGGTTAAATTTGGCCCTAGAAAGGACCGTTGAGGTTCTTGAAGGCTACACTCACTCCTAACACTCTCCCTGCCTAAGCACCACTTCTGTCCCTAATACCGGGTGCAATGGTCTGCACTGCCGATTTTGAGAAAAAAAAATAAATTTCCACTGCTAACAGCAGCCTGCACACACGTAGATGTGGCCCTAAGAAGGACCGTTGGGGTTCTTGAAGCCTACACCCACTACAAACACTCTCCCTACAGCAACTCCAATAGAACAGCACTTTCCCTCACTAACTCACACGGCATCTGAGGCGAGCCGCGGGAGGGGCCGACTTTTATACTCGGGTGACATCTGATCGCCCCAGCCACTCACAGCAGGGGGGTGGTATAGGGCTTGAACGTCACAGGGGGAAGTTGTAATGCCTTCCCTGTCTTTCAATTGGCCAGAAAAGCGCGCTAACGTCTCAGAGAGGAAACTGAAAGTAACCAGAACACCGCGTGGTACTCGTTACGAGTAACGAGCATCCCGAAAACACCCTAATATTCGCACGAATATCAAGCTCGGACGAGTACGTTCGCTCATCTCTAGTTGAAACCTGTTTGCCGAGGCAAATAAATTGCACTGTATCAGCTTCTATTTCCATTGGAAGGTAGTAAGAGCTTTTATTAGTGACTACTATTTTAGTGGAGTGGAGGTGGTCATTGGCGAGCATAGAGAACAAAAGTTTGGAGGAGATAGATGCAGAGAGTAGAGTTGATGAGGCAAGGTGAATACCTTGCCTTGAGTGGCACTGTTCAGTGTCTGTAAGGGCTCTTTCACACGAGCATATATCGGCCCGACGTTTTTACGGTTGGCTGATATACGCTACCCTCTGCATTCCAATGCATCAGATCACAAGGCCATATTCCTGCAACGTAAAAGTGCCTGGCCGGCCAATATAGTGCCGGTCGCTTTTATGCCGCGCCAAAAAGATAGTCCTGGAACTATCTTTCGGGCCGGAATACGCTGGCCGCTGCATGGGCTCCTATGGAAGCCAATTACAGTGGCCAGACAAGGGAGGTGGGAGCAAGTTAAGCAGCGTGATTGCTAAACTCCCTCCCTCTTCTCCCCTCCTCTTTGGCTGAATGCAATGGGAGGAGGCGGGGCCAAGCGCCGCACCATCCCACCTCCTCCAATTACTGGCTGTATACAAGGGGAGGGGGTGGGAGCTTAGCTCAACACCCATCTCACCCCCTCCCAATGCAAACAGCCAGAGGGGAGAAGGGAGAAGCTGAGCCAGGAGGAGTAGGGAAGGGGAAGGGGCAACGGCATGGCAACCTCGGCATATATGTGCATGGTCCCATAACGTCTGAACGGGCGCACTGACGTTAGATTTGTGCGCCCGTTCACGAATTTTCACTCCTCAGTGAAAACGGCGGCCAATATGCGCCCGTGTGAAAGAGCCCTAAGGAGTAGTATTTTGATAGCTTCACTGCACTGAAAAAATATCTGTTTAACTGTGGAAGGCATGGTAGTCCAGCAGCACTACTATTATACAAATCACTGGACTGCCGAGAAAAATATTACAGCATATCTTATATAAGTATAAGTATGATATGCTTAATGGGATGAAGCTACAGTACCAGCGACAGCCACTACAACATGTATGGAACTGTGCCTGGTAAACAATGGTCAGCACCTCAGCTGATCACAGGGGCGCAAGGAGCCAGACCCCATTAATCAGATATTGATGGCCTATCTTAAGAATAGGCCATCAATATTAATGTCACAATTATGTAGGATCTGTCATACAACCTCTTTAATACTGTTTTTGTTTGTGAAGGATCTATAACTTTCATCTTACAGATTAGTGAATAGAAACTGCTTCAGTTAGTGAATAAAAACATCCAGAGGCTGAGCAATACACAGATATAATACATCAGACAGCTGTCGGTTTGCTAAAGTATATCAGATCTATGCAATCTTCTGCAGACTAAACACATCAATAACAGAAATCTGTCTCTTTTCCTGTTTGTTTGCTTGCTGCAGTGTAGATAAGATGTAACAGTATACAGCCCTGACTTTTGGAAATTATCAGGGTATATGCAGATTCATCAGACAGAAATATCTGCATCTATTCCACTATGCATCCATATACCCTTGGTATGAGTTTGCAGACTCTGGATGGAAATAATATATTTATTCAGTGACTGCAGACATATAAAAAAAGGGAGCGGAATTCAAATGCAAGGATTTGACAAACAAGAGAGTAGTGTATCATGAACTGAGCCTTCACAACACATGATGGAGCAGGACCTCACGGAGTTGACTTCCTTCCACTCCTATAGCTAGTACAATCTTCTAGCGTTCTGACCAAGGGGGTTCTGCATCCCTGGGTCTTAAGGGCTCTCTTAGCAACAAATTCTACCTCTTCACTATCATATGGTTCATATATATATATATATATATATATATATATATATATATATATATATATATATATCATATTTTCTGTTTGTATTTTGTTTGTTTTTTTTAAATCAAGATTTTTATTGGATTTTGTAACATAGGTATACATAATCAACAAACACTGTAAACATGAGCATCCTCCAGTCAAGTAGTTAGGACAGCATCGTATAGTCCTAGCGGATGATGTTAGGTAAACTACCGTAACGGCTCGAACAAATGTCATACATTTTGCTTGGTATGAAATATCTAAACGTCAAACAAACAAAGACAAACAGGTGGAGGGGGGGGGGGAGGAGGGGAAGGGGGGGAAGGGTTGGGTCCGGACAGAGGGGATCAAGGCCCTCAGGGGGGATCCCACATAATGGAGACAGGAGATCTCGTTGCATGCGACTACTCCGGTATCGCTACGCCATACCTCTTTTCACAGTCCACGAACGTGACGTGGCTCCGCCTCTCATCACAATGCTATCTAGGGAACCAACGTGTCGCGGATAGCACTCCATTGTCCCCAAGTCATCAGGAACTTATCATGGGTATTTTTTGACCAGCTAGAGAGCTCTTCTATGCTGTATGTCTGGTCCATTCTGTCCCTCCATTGACTCAGGAGTGGGGGGGGTTTTTGCAGCCACTTTAGGGGGATAAGTGCTTTGGCAATGTCAATCGCTTGAGCCAACAGTTTGTGTTTGATAGGGTTAAAGCTACTCGAGGGCTTCCACAGAAACAACACCTCCGGGGTGAGTACAAAGTTTGGGGCTATCCTCTGGAGGACTGCTGATATTTCTTGCCAAAAGGTGTTCAGAACCGGGCAGCTCCACCAGATATGAGTGAAGGTACCAGTGTCCCTCTCGCATCTCCAGCATTTGCTACTTAAGGAAAGTTTATGGTCAGAGAGCCACTGTGGCGTTCTATACCATCTGGCAAGAAGTTTATAGTGGGCTTCCTGTGAGATAATACAGGGAGACAGTCCGTATGCGAATTTTAAAATCAAATGTGTCTCTTGGGCTGTCAGAGAAATATGTAGCTCTTTTTCCCAAGAAAATAGAAAGGCTGGTTTGGCGTCAGGAACGGGGGGACAGCAGCACCTCCGCATGGCCGCGATTTTTTGGCTCTGTGGTCTATTTTCCCTTACTGCTCTTTCAAAGGTGGTGAGGGGTCTAGTAGATACATATGTCCTATTGAAGACTCCCACCACTCCCTCCACCTGTGCTTGTTGGAGGAAGGTCAGTGGCCGATCGGTCAACAAGGACCCCACCACTTCCTTGGGGCTTAAATGACTCAAGGTTTGAAGCTCACTGAGGGGTTTATCTCCGAACTCCATCCAAAGCTTATTTGTACACGGGGCCGTCGGTAGGTCCAAAAGGGCCGGCAGCATGCTTAAGGGGGTGATTGGAGATGGTGTTGGAGCCAGTGTCTCCCCCCGCAAGTCCCACGCCTCACATGGTCCCCGGAGCAGAGGGTTGTATTTTTTGTTTTTATATGTTGTTTTCCTGGGGAACCACAGGTCCCTTTTCATGGAATCACCGTATATTTCCTTAGCAAGCTGATACAGCAAAGGGTCTCCCGTTACTGAGGATAGTTTCAGCCAGTAGCTTATATGAGCAGCTATATAGAAGTCGTAGATATTGGGCATCCCTATACCACCCTCCTCTCTTCTCTTCAACATTAGACTATAGGCCAATCTGGGGCTCTTCTGTCTCCATATGAATTTTATGAACATAGAGCGCAGCGTATTAAAAAAGTCAGGTGGTAGATAAATCGGGAGAGACCGGATATGGTATAAAATTATAGGGAATATGTAGGTTTTTATTAGGTTCTTCCTCCCGAACCAAGAGATGTAGGGGACATCATAGTTCTGCAGCAGAGTCTTAATTTTAGTTAGCAGCGGGGGGAAGTTTGCTGTGTAAAGATCACCAATCCTCCTAGTCAGTTTTATTCCCAAAAATTCTATTGTCTTGTCGGACCAGGAGAACGGGGATCCCGACATCAATTTCAAACACCCAGCTCTCGGAATAGAGACGTTCAGGACTGTTGACTTGCTAAAATTAATTTTAAAATTTGAGAGTGTCCCAAAATGCTCCAGACTTGCAGTGAGCTTGGGCAGACCTTTCTCCGGATTGGTAACCAGAAAGATGATATCGTCTGCGAAGGCCGTTGCAGAGAGCGTGAGTCTCCCCGCGTCTAATCCTCGTATCTCCTGGTCCAGCCTAACATCTTGGAGCAGAGGTTCCAAGGCTAATATGAACAGCGTGGGGGACAGTGGGCATCCCTGGCGTGTACCATTTTTTATTTCAAATGGGGGGGATAGAATATTATTTATTTTTAAGCGGGCATAGGGTTCCGCGTATAAAGAAAAGATGGCCTCGACAAAGGGGGGAGGGAAGTTAAACTGCCGCAGGACCGATCTCATGTATGTCCAATCAACTCTGTCAAAAGCCTTTTCGGCATCAGTGCTTACTAAGGCTAGTGGAGTTCCTTTTTCATTCGCATAATGAATTGCGTGGAGAATACGCATGCAGTTATCCCTTCCCTCCCTACCCTTCACGAAGCCCGCCTGCTCCCTATTAATCAGATGTGGGATAAACTTTTCCATGCGCTTGGCAAGCAGTTTGGCCCACAGCTTAACATCAAGGTTTATTAAGGAGATGGGCCTATAACTGCCACACATCTCCGGGTCTTTGCCCTCCTTGTGGATCAAAGTAATATGGGCCTCTTGTGCCTGTTTTGGGAGAGAGCCACCCTTTAGAAGACTATTAAATGTTTCCGTCAAGTGTGGAATTAGAGTAGAGCGGAAGGCCTTATAATATACAAGGGGTAGGCCGTCTGGCCCGGGACTCTTTCCCGGGGGGGAAGAGTCAAGGACCTCGTTCACCTCCTTCTCTGTTACAGGGGCCAAGAGTTCCTCTTCCGATCCCGCTTCAAGGCTAGGGAGGTGGAGCTTTTTTAAATATTCTGCTATCTGGTCGCTGATCTTTACTGGATCGGAGCTATCCCTCACAGGACGTAAATTATATAATTTTGAATAAAATTGCTGGAATTCTGCCGCAATATCGGGGGTGGACGTGGCCCTTACCCCCGTGTCTGATTTTATTACGCTAATCTGATTTTTAGTGCGCGCCTTTTTTATCATTGCCGACATGTGTTTACTACCCCTGTTGCCTTGGATGAAGACTACATGTTTGAGATGGAGACATCTTTTATTGAACCTCGCTTTCAAACATAAATTCAGATCTTTTCTGAGGTCGGTCAGCTTGGACAGGTTCTCTTTGGAAATTGTTTGTTTGGTGGAGTATTCGAGTTTGGCAATATCTTTCAGTAAGTTATCTATCTCTTGTTGTTGGCACTTTTTCTTTCTGGTGCCCAAAGCTATCAGCAGGCCTCTGCCGAACGCCTTGTGCGTTTCCCATACTAAAGTCGGTGACTGGTTCCCCTCCCTATTGATCTTAAAGAATTCTTCCAGTTGGCTAGCAAATTGGGCTTTATCTTTCTCGGAGTCCAGCAAGGATGGGTTCAACCGCCACCTCCACTCCCGAGGGAAATTGCACAGGGGTTTTAAATCCACATGTAAAGGAGCGTGGTCAGATATTGTCGCTGCTGCAATGGTCGAATTGACCAGGGAGGGTAGCAATTCTGAGGCTATTAAAATATAATCAAGCCTCTGGAATGTGGCGTGTACCTGTGAGAAGTAGGTATAGTCCTTTACGGAGGGAGAACACTGGCGCCAAGCATCTACCAACCCCATCTCAGAGAGAGAGCGGTGTAGTCGTCTCAGTTTGACCTGAGAAATCTGAGAGCGGCCCGTTGACGAGTCTATCAAGGGATTCATCGTGAGGTTTAAATCTCCACCTAATATAATGGGGCCCACGGCAAATTCCCTGAGGGTCCCTAGTTGCCCGATCAGCCACGAGACCTGGTTGGTGTTGGGAGTGTAAAGATTGGCCAGAGTGATTTTAAAGTTGTTAATGTGCCCTCTTAGGTAAATAACTCTACCCTCTCCATCCATATGTTGCGCTTCGCATATGAAGGGGATAGAGTTATGAAGCAAGATGGAGACCCCCTTAGAGGCCGATGTTGGGTGTGGATTGTGGAAGCCCTGCGAGAACTGTCTGCCCGGGAGGGCCAAGCACTTACCCCTCTTGTAGTGCGTTTCTTGAAGAAAGGCGATTTTTGTGCCATATTTTCGGAGTAATTGAGCCACGTTGTTTCGTTGAAAGGGAGAATTGATCCCTCTCACATTGAAAGACGAGAGGCGGAGGTCCCCGTCCACGGTAGGTCGCGGAAGCTGAGGCATGGTGTATCAGGTAGTTGATCTAGAGATGAGAAAGATTAGTATATCAGAAAGTCAATATGAGATTATATCAAGATTAGGCGGTTGGTGGGTCGGTATGGGTGGGGGGACGACTTCAAGGTTAGAAGGAAGACACACAAGGGGGGGGGGGGTAACACAACAACTGAAAATAACAATCAGTTATGTAAAAGACCAGAAAGTCCTAGGACGGTCAGTGGGGGTGGTGTGCAAGGCGGTATTGCCCACTTTTCGTGGGGATCTGGTATGTATTCAATACCAGGCAGAGGTACCGAGTTGCACTAAGCCTGCCCTGACAGACATCCTGGAGGACTGATTTTGAAGTAATTTAACAAACTAAAGACTCATAACTCGAGAGAATCGAGAAAAAGGCCACCACCGGCCCGCATCAAAGTGCGACAAGGGGAAAAATTAACCGAACACTTTAGAAACAAAGGCGGGGCGGACCCCGCAGAATGGCGGAACCCCCACTCAGGGGTTTCGGAAGATGTTCCAAAGCCAGCCGCCACACCGCAAGCCATCGGTGTGTGGCCGGACAAGACTCAGGCTCCTCTCTGGGTGTTTCCCACAGGAGCGGCTAAGACGACAGACATAGAAAAAAAAAAAAAAGAGAGATCAGTCCCCCGCTGGAGTAGTGTCCCGATTCTTCTTTTTCTTGCCCTTTGGTGACTTTACTGATCCAGCCGATCCCCAAGCCGCCGCAGCAGGGAGTGCAGGAAGATCGGGCATCTCAGGGAGTGGGAGCCAACACGGCAAATCCACCGGCTCCATCTCTAAGAACTGCCAGCACGCCGTCAGATCCCCAGGATCTCTAATATTGATCCTCCGGCCTTTATGCGAAATGCCTAGCCCAAATGGGAAAAGCCACGCATATTTAATACCTTTATCTTTGAGTATGTCCAAGAGTGGCCGGAAGAGACGGCGTTTCGCCAGAGTAGTGGGGGCAAGGTCCTGATAAATTTGCAAAGGCGCATCCGAGTATTTTAAGTCTCTATAATTTCTGGAAGACCTCAGTATAGCGAACGCGTCCTGGAAGGACAGGACCTTGCAAATCACGTCCCTTGGAGGGTCTGTGTTCGCAGGCAGGGGGCGGAGAGCCCTGTGAATCCGCTCGATTGTAATGGGGCCAGCTCTCTCTTGCCCCAGCAGGGTAGAGAAGATCTCTTTTGCCACCTTTGGGAGACAGTCTATAGCCCATGATTCCGGCAGCCCTTTGATGCGAATATTGCATCTTCTACTCCTATTCTCCTGGTCTTCCTGCATCAATAGGGCTCTATTTAAGTGGTTGTGGTGTTCTTTCAAAATTAGCGCCATTTCGGTGGCGTGGGATGTTATAGACACCGCGGACGTTTCCAACTCCTCCACTCTCCGTCCTAACTGTTTAATGTCCTCTTTAATTTCACCTAATTCAGCCATAACCGGGTGCAGGGCTTTTAAAATGAGGTTTTTCATGAAGCCTCTTGAAACTGTCGCTTCATCCTCGCTATCTGAGGCAGCCCCCTCCTCCCCCTCCTTACTGTTAACTTCAGTGGAGTTCTGAGCCGGCGCCATCTTAGTGGGGAGCAGCGGTGAGCGGGAGTTCTTCTCCTTCAGGTAACGCTGCATGTCCGCTTGTCCTCTGCTCACCCGCGGAGTCCCCGAGTGTTCAGTGTTCTTCTCCCTCCCGATTCTCTTCATTTTAGCGCTAATGATAGCCGCTGGAGTCCTCTGCAGATGTCTTGCCGCCGGAGCTCTGCACTCACACGGCCATACAGCACAGCGGTCAGGCTCCGCCCCCTTCTGTTTGTATTTTGTGTCACAACTGAGGCTGTTTCAGTTGTTTGAGATCTACTGGTGCTCTTCTTGAGTGGATGTCCCTTGGCGATGGGAGCCTCCACCATACCAAGATCGTTTGTGCTTTTGGTAAGCCCCATGCTGTGGGATTCTTGCTTAACCACTCGATGAGTCTTCATTAAACATTTATCAATCCATTTTATTGGTCCTAAGGGTACATTCTTTGCCATTTTTTGTTTATTGGATATTAACATTTGCCCTGGCACCACCCCTTGAGAGCATCCGGTTAGGCTTCTGCAACCAGAGGACCTATAATGCAATCATTGGCTAAAGAGTAGTGCATACCGAGTGAGAGACTCAAAAGCTCATTGAAGAATGAACCTATGTTTACTGATTTGATTATTGAACTACCCATATTTCTTGATTCTATGTACTGTGAAACCAGTTGAGTTACTTTTAGAACCCTTAGACTCTAAGGCTTAGAGGAAGGGAAAAAGGAAAAATATTTACTAAAGGATGTGGTGGAAAGCTTGTGGCGACATGCTCTGGAGTGGTTAATCCTGAAGATCTATAAAGATAATAAGATGGCCCTTAGAGGCTTAAGAATGCCATTCAAATCAGCTTTTGTTATGGATATACAATTTACTCGAGAATGGAACTTAATGCTAGACACATTCTCCAATTTGATGTTGGATACATTAATTTTAAAAAGGCAATAACTAGGAAAATGATGTCTTAATTTATGGTGCGTATTGAATGCTTGTTGAATGATATCAGTATGTGTTAAATTATATTAATAGTTGGAAATATCACATTTTATTTAAAAAGACTAACACATTGAAGAAGGCTCTCAAAAATCATAAAGGGAATACAATCCAACTGTGAGAATACAAAATACAATTCCCTGTATTAACTCACATATTAAAGTATAGTGAGGTCAGAAAAAATGGGGATACATTGGGTCAATAGGAGGGTAAAAAACACCCCTGGTGAGAGAAAGTTATTGTAATAGTACTTTTAGAAGGGATTATACGTATGATAATGATAAGAATGAAATTACAAATAGACAAGTAAATTAAATATTAATTAACAGCAAATCTGAACAATTCATTCCTGATGATAAAACTGAGACAAGTTCAGATGTGATATGGCAGACTCTAGACTATGTCTCACATCAGTTTGAAAATTTGCAGTCCACAAGCGCAAATAATAATGAGAACTAAACAAGTCCTCAAATGACAAATTCTAATGTGGGATCTAATTCTTTTTTAGAAGATACATTAAAGATGTGAAGAAAGAGATCACCATGCAAGATCAAAATATATAAACACCATATACAAATAGTCTATCAACAAAATAGGGAAAAACAAAACTATGTTGTACTTAGCATCTATGGTATGTAGATAAATCAATCTGGGGGGAGTCTAGGTTCATCAGCCCAATAGGTCGAAAGTAGACTTCTACAACACACTTCCTTTGTGGACCCCTTGGAGAAGATGCTGATGTTGGGGAAGGCAAAATGAAGAGGGGCCGACCAAGGGCAAGATCGATGGATGATATCCTTCAGGTGACGGACTGGACCTTGGTGGAGCTGGGAGTGGCAACAGCCAACAGGAAGCTCTGGCATAGGCTAGTTTACGAGGTCACGAAGAGTCGGAAATGACTGAACGAATAAACAACAAGAGTCTAAAATACTCCTTCCATAGACATTTTACCGATTGACTTTATGATAAATTTATCACAACCAATGGTAAGTCTTTAAACCTAATAAACCTAACCTTACCAATATGCGTGCAATAGTACATGAAAAAGCAGATACAATATAAATATTATAGCCAAAAAATGTATACAATGGCTTGAAATAAGCCTGAATATATCCATAAACCAATTAGTAGAGCTATTCCACTTTCCACTTGTGCATCTAGTAGTCTGTAGATTTAGATATGCAATGAAACCAATTGCATTTTCCAGTATGCCAATTACAAGTAGCCAAATATTTACAAAATCATCTATGCTCATCCCTCAAACAATCAATTTGAATCATTGGAGCTTTGATGCATGGCCATCCCCTCACTTGACTGTGGATTGTTATGCAGCCCTGCTGGTTGGCGGTGTACAGCTGAAATTCCTTGTCAGATAAGATCCACCCCTGGACAACAAGAAGGCAAATGACAAGGGATGGCAGACCTGTGGTTAAAGTCTTGTGGTTGGGCAGTAAGTACCGCTGGAAGCCATGTTTTAGGAGACTCACAACCAGTGATGGCTCTCTGCGACGTGTCAGTGGGCTCTTTTAGACAGATGCAGCCTGTACTTAATAAAACAAATATGTAAAAGATTTTCAAAGTTCTGGCAGAATGATGCAATTTAGAATCAGATTAATCCAAAATAGTTCAGTCCAAAATAAATGTAATCCAGAGTAACACAGTCCAGAATCAACTAAATGAAGAATAGCGAAGTCCATGACCATGTAAAATAATGCAGTTCATAGCAGTAAGCTGCGTGGGGTGTGTTTTATAACTTCTCAGAACCAGGATTTACTCCTCACATATTATTTCACACTTCAATCTGTTCAGTCCAAGTAAAAAGAAGACAAAAATAAGCTCAACGTTGACTAAATTGACCTCTGACCTTTCCATTATAGTAAAGATGTTTTTAACCTCTTTCTTATATGGGCCTAGTCGACTATCCCCTGCACCAAGATATACTCATATGTGTTGTGTCTATCCCTGTTCCTCGATTATTTGTTAATTATTAACCCAATAAGAATTGACCCTTTAAAAAGAATGATGTGTTACAGTTAGATCATATTACTCTGGCCACTGAGTGTGTAAAACATACATCAGAAGTATAAGCTTGGCTCATCATTAATCCAATCAAATATTGTTTTTTTACTCACACCTGTTTGAGATACAATAGATATTAATAACCTTATTATTTATTGTTATATATTTAATATACACCTCTGAGTGATCATGCATGCTTGATAATGTACATTTGCTTGTTATCCATGCTCAAGATGTAACGCACTTTAACTCCTTAATGATGCGGCTCTTTTTTTTCCCATTTTCGTTTTTTCCTGCCCCTTTTAAAAAATCGTAACTCCTTTATTCATCCATCAACGTTGCTGTATGAGGGCTTGTTTATTGCGAAATGAGTTGTATTTTTCAATGGTACTGTTTAATGTACCATATAATGTACTGAAAAACTTTTTAAAAAGAGGAGTAAAATAAAGAAAAAAATTCTGCCATCTTTTGGTGCATCTTGTTTTTACGACGCACAAACTACAACAAAAATGACCTTATAACTTTATTCTATGGGTCAATACGATTACTACGATACCAAACTTATAGTTTTTTTCTGGCTGTACTACCTTTATTTTTTTCAAAGACTTTTTTATTATTATTATTATTTTCTCGCCATCCTCTGCGCACAATAACTTTTTAATTTTTCTGTTGACATAGTTGTGCGAGGGTTCATTTTTTGCTGGATGTCCTGTAGTTTGTGTTAGTACTATCTTGAAATACATACAACTTTTTGATCGCTTTTTTTTACATTTTCTTCTTGGAGACAGGGTGACCAAAAAGCGCATTTCTGGCGTTCTTTAACTTCTTAAACATTCCCCTGTAGTGACAATAGTCACTGGCAGAGCTGACCAGGGTCTACTAAGACCCTGCAGCTCTGCTGCAATAGAAGATCCCAGCTGGCTCGCATAGTGGAAGAAACACTTGCACTTTCACTTTTTAGTACATAGTGTTCATTGAGCGCTGTGTACTAGGGAAAGGAGAAGGCAGAAGGGGTTAAAAACAACTTCTACCTTTTCCTTAAGGTTATCAGCTGTGACTAACAGCTGACAGCCCGACCTCCTTCTGATTGATTGCAGAAGCAGGGGCTTTAATCCCACAACACACTTTTACTATCGGCTGGGATTAAAGCCCAGGACCTGTCCTATAAGCACCATAAACAAAGTAATGGTGATAGGATAGGGAATGAAGAGTCCGGGAATGTGCTTTTCATCCCTTCCCTGTACTTTAGTTTATGATGCGATTGTTAACTTAGTTAATGGCGCTCATAGGATATGATAGGTTCCCTTTACATTTTTTATGATTTTAAATGGAAAGATATGTAGATCTGGGCTACTTTGAACATAACTGCGTTGTACATCAGTGTACCACATGGTAACAGTATCAAGGCAATACAATATTTTTTTAGAACAGGATCCCTCCATGCATGAAAGACAACAAAGATTCATTGTTGGGCTATTGGTTTGGTCATAGACAATAATTATTTGCGCCACAACAATAAATTATATCAACAAATAAGGAAAACAGCTGTAAAGACAAAATATGTCCCCAGTTGTTTATATGGGAGTTTTCAAAACCCAGATACAGGATCCTAGAATAGTCTTATATGGCACATACATTGATGACATCTTAATTATTTGGAATGGCCTTGAGTCAGACTTGAGTCTCTATATAAATAGGTTTAATACTAATGATTAGGGCCTTAATTTCACAAGTTCGATAGATAGTACAAGAATTGTATTTGTAGATGTTTACATTGTAATTGAGGAAGCTAATATATTATGCTAGACACTAAAGTGTTATCTTGATTATACTAGTTGCCATTTAAAAGTCTGGGGAAAAAAACATTCCATTTAGTGTATTCAGGAGGATAGGCAGGAATTGTACACATGATAAGAGTTTTTATAAAGGAGCCATGGTTTTATGAGAACATTTATGAACCACTCAAGAGTATAGTATGTCGCCACAAGCTTTCCACCACATCCTTTAGTAAATATTTCTTTTCTGTTTCCCTTTCTTTAAGAATTCTAAGTTGACTAAACAGGTTTCACAATACATAGGTTCAAGACTAGAGATGAGCAAACACGTTCGGCCCCGCCCCTTTTTCGCCCGAACACCGAACTTTGCGAACACTTCAGTGTTCGGGCGAAAAAAGTTCGGGGGCCGCCGTGGCAGCGCGGGGGGGTGCGGCGGGGAGTGGGGGGGAGAGGGAGAGAGAGAGGGCTCCCCCCTGTTCCCCGCTACTGCCGCCCGCGCCGCCGCGCATCTCCCCGCCCCCCGGCGGCACCCGGACCTTTACGCGCGAACACTGCAGTGTTCGGCAAAGCCGGTGTCCGGGTGCGGATGTGTCCGTAACGGACATGTTCGCTCATCTCTATTCAAGACATATCGGCAGTTCAATAATCAAATCAGTAAACATAGATTCATTCTTCAGTGAGCTTTTGGGTCTCTCACTTTTTGGAGCCTAGCTGGATGCTCCTGAAGGAGACCGGTGAGAAAAGATAAAACCCCCAAAATGGCCCTTAGGACTAATGGAATGGATTGATAAATGTTTAATGGGCACTCATTGGATTGGTGATTGCCACAAACACCAAAAATTCTGGTATGTCTTTAAAAAGCTACAGACTCCCATCACCAAAAGACATCTATCCTTTGAGAGTGCTGGTAGGCCCCGAACAACTGAAACAGCCTTGGTTATGACATGAAATGTAAGCGAAAAATCCCAGCACTCAGGGTCTGAACTGTATGACATTGAAGAATGTAATTAATGGGAGGTGGGATACCACTTACTACAAAAGGGGTGCTTGGAACTTCCAGCACTCCTTCCATATCCCACTATGTATTAAAGTTTTTATCGATAATGTCTTTATTGGAATTTTTTTTTATTTTATGGTTTAATTTGATTGCATTAGCACACAACTTTACTTTTTATTTTGGAATGCATATCTGTTCCCCTTGCTAGACCTTTAAACCTATTGAAACATCAGTGTCCATGGGATGTTTGAGGCTGGTCAAATCTCTAATCGATCTTTAGAACATTTTGCGTTCCTTTTTACCGTAAGTTTTATACACGTAGAACAGATGCCTGATTGGAGCACACCTAGTGGGTGGGTTACCAGAGGTGGCATACATTGGAACGCATATTTGTTTGTGAGTGATACGCATGTGGTGTTCGATGTTGGAACAAACATCAGACGGAAGCTCTGCTCAGTGGAGCACATGCTGTGCCGAACTTCTGGGAATGCCTCAATGGCGGGATGTATAACACATGTGTCAATTGATTGATTCACTTCTAATGTGTGTTAAGGCAGCAGTATGCAGTTTAAGCTCCTGCTCACGACCTGAAGGTTGCGAGTTCAATCCCCAACCGGTTCAGGTAGCCGGCTCAAGGTTGACTCAGCCTTCCATCCTTCTGTCGGTAAAATGAGTACCTAGCTTGGTGAGGGGTAATAAATAAATTAAATTACCTGAAAGCGCTGTGAAATAAGTTGACACTTTACAAATAACAAGTCCCTCTTCCCCTTTCCCCTTACTTGTCCTTGAGAAAGGGGGTGATGAGATACCTCTGAAATGTGGTGTACTGTCTGTATTGGATTGTCACTTTCATCAATTTCTCTGGAGACTGTAGATTTCTAAGAGTAGAAACATGTAGAATTATTTCCATGAGTCGGAAGGTGTTGGCTTTGGATGCAATCTCTTATCACTGAATGAGCTATTCAGGTCCGTGAAGAATAGCACATGCTGAGATTATTTCATGCAGTTCATCAACCTATGTGAGCAGCACAGGTATGAATAGTCTATTTGGCTATTATGACTCCATATGTTGTCTATGTGAACTCCATTGAACATATTGACCGCACACGGATATGAATCCCACCTAAGCTTTATATTACATCAGAACAGTACAAAAGCATACAAATACAATATGAGAGATCATTTTGGAAGAAATCTTCCTTTTATCATCCTGATGATACTATATCTCTCCTCTCATGTATTGTGTATATTCTCCTTAGGGACTTATATTTGTAGATGTGACAATCATTGCCTTCTCCTGGTTGTGACACAGTGAAATAGAGCTTACTATCTATTGTTCATATGCACATTCCTCATACATAATTACCGACAACAAATATTACAGACGGTGCAGCTGTCTCCAACTCCCACTACTTCTTTGTCACATATCTCACTATCTACCTTTCCCAGCTGACATACAATTCTGTACAGCATCTTTGAATAGACTAGGGATGTAATATTGCTTTATAGCCGCATTCTGATAACATAGAAATGTCTCGCTTATACGTTTCTGCTGCTGAAGACTGGTACTGGTATATATATATATATATATATATATATATATATATGTATCAGAAAAGAAGACCATGAAAAGACTATAGACTCAGATTCATTTTGAATCCTTCGTAATATCCTAACTTTGCAAGTCTATTTTTTATTTCTATGTAAGTGATCTTTTTTTGGTTGGTTGCATCAGTAAGAAGCATGTATGTAAATGAGAAGTATAGATTAAAAAATATATCACACTCATTGCCCTTCATGTGGACAGGCTCTTCCTAGATCTGGCTCCTAGCACTGTCATTGTGGCAAATGAACTGTTCCTACCACTCATTGGGGGACATTGGACTGTCGACGGGGATGCAGACCTTAGAAGTGCTTGTCCAGACAAAGGAAGTTGAGTATGGGAAAAAATGGAAATAGATTCAACAGGGCCGTAAATACAGCAACATTGGCTTCTTCCAGTCATAGGTACTATTTACATATATAGCGTAATATAAAGAGATTGAGAAAGTTTCCCCCCAGCTGTCCAGTATCACTCAGCTACCGTTCCGAACACTAGAAAAGGTGAGCTGACATCCTTTCCCCTTGAATCTACTGTGATGATGGATAGATATTAGATAGATAGATAGATAGATAGATAGATAGATAGATAGATAGATAGATAGATAGATAGATATTGTGATACAGAAACTTTAGGCTGTCAGACATGGTAATTTGTCAGACTACAGAGATATGCCTCGGCATAAGGCTATTCCATTCGCTTCCGTGACCCTGCACGTATTGGAACATTGGACCGATATCCAAATCCGCTATCTTTATTTTATTTTCTCCTGTTTATTTGAAAAATCTGTGTTGTTGTGTATTCATACTGTATTCCTTATTCTCCCATGTAACAACCTCTTCTATATCTTTGTACATATATTGCACTGCTAGACCTTTCCTGGAATAAATCTACAATTTATCAGTCAAGCCTTATCCCTTTTAAACTGAACCATAACTCCGAAGATTGTTCTCATAATTCATAAATCATGTTCCAGTTTACCGATAACAAACTGGTGGTGGCAGCGTGTATTTATGTCAGTATTGCAAGGCACTGAGTCATTAGAAAAGATCAGGCGGGATATGAGCTTTCACTTTGTATGCATGCAGACATCCGGGAAAGCTGGGTACAGATCCACCTGTAATGTAAGGACTCCACGCTTGCAATACTGCTAGAGTGATTGACCGAGGCTTGGCTGTGATGGTTGGTAGCAATTAGGCGCTTGGAATAGTCGATCAGTGAGTAATTGGGGGACAGAAACGGGACCGATGGATATCGTCCCCTCTCTCTCTCCTTTCTGGTACATATTATACATTATGTTGCATACCCAGCTGTTTCAAATGCTGCCAGCCATTTGAAACAGCTGACACCAGCTGCAAACAGCCACGATTGGGACCAGCTTACTTTCTTTGCTGCTGGACACTGTACACCTGTCACAATCTGGTTCTGGTTTGGAGCCTCAGTGTTGTAACCTGAGCAGACAGATAGCATAGTCAGAGAAAGCCAGGGGTCGGTAACAGTAGGTATCAGATGAATGACAAAGGGAGCAGGCAGGTAGCGTAGTCAGAGAAATGCCAGACTTCACCAGAGTAGCACCCATCCTCTGGAACACTCTAACGCAAGGCATCCGGACAATTCCCGGTGCACAAAATTTCAGACGCGCCTTAAAAATGCACCTCTTTAGGGAGGCATACCAAATCTCCTGAACTAGTCCCCCTGCCCCTCCCTATGGCTCCCCACAGCTTCATGCTTGTGGATGGTTGAGGTGGTAATTTTTTTACATTCCCTTAGCTTGGGAAGGAGGGCTGGCTGCTGATCTGGGACACGTTGCCCTTTTGTTTTTCTGCGATCCCCTACTTGCTGCCTTGCAATGTCTGCCTCTTTCTCCCCCCAACTCCCCGCAAGCTGCTCTAATGACTTCATATTGTTTTAAGAACCTCATCATCTTCCACCTCCTCCTCCTCGTTCTTCTCCTGAGCGGACTCTGTCACGTTGAGCATTGGGAGATGGTACCTCCATTTCCACATTCCCTGTAGAGAGAGGGCTGACCATGCACACTGACCCACCCTCATCTTCCTCTTTGGAGGAAAAAATGGTTGGGTCATTCATTGAATGTCTTGGTCCTCTCCATCTGGTTGTTTGAACTGCTCCGCTGACATCCATGACTCTGAATAATCAAACAGCTCCTCAGACTAATCCATGTGAACTGCTGTGGAGGATGTGGGGATCTGGCACAGGGTGAAGTGGAGGGGGAATACTCATGGCCGACTGGTGAGGACTGACTTCTGTGTACCTGCGACTGGAAGGAAGAGGTAATAAGGCATGTAGTTTCATTCACTCTATGACCTGTACTGCTTGCTGTGGACGGGAGCTGTTCTTACTGAGTGGCTCTCCATTCTGAGACATGAAGGGGGGTCTGACTTTGGGGACCCCAGTCTACGACATTCGTATGCCCTAATATGGTATATGAACAGCGGATGCCATCTTGGCACAAGCCCTTTAATTACGTTTTTTTAAAATTTTACATGGAATGATTAAGATGCGACCATAGTGTAGACTGAGGTACTTACTACTGGATGAGTTCTACAATGTATAAATTAGTATGCAGCTTGGCAAATTTAATTGTATTTAAAGAGGATTTGTTTTCTAATTAAAATATGTACTAAAACACCGTTTTCCCTAACATGTTTTCTGATTTTCTGTGTATGCATTTGTTATTTTATCCTTTTCTGCACATAATTATGTGAGGAACAATCTTATCTGAACTGCTTCCCTGAGCTACAGAGATCTGATTTACAGTAGGAAACCAAATATAGAAAATGTAAGACAGAAAACAACTCATTGACTTATATGAGAGACAGTTGTGAGCATGCTCTGTGATGTGTAGTCATGCAGGGATGGGAAGGATCAGCAGAGGAGGAACGGAGCATCACCTGTTATCA
Source organism: Eleutherodactylus coqui (assembly GCF_035609145.1). Taxonomy (NCBI): domain Eukaryota; kingdom Metazoa; phylum Chordata; class Amphibia; order Anura; family Eleutherodactylidae; genus Eleutherodactylus; species Eleutherodactylus coqui. Next base: position 70,309,008 of record NC_089840.1, on the reverse strand, counting down.
ATGGTGTCGTGTATTATCTATCCTTGGAATTCTGTTCTCTGATCATAAAATAACAGCTCATCCCCCAGTGCAGCAAAAGTTGAAGAATCACCGCTCCAAAATAGGAAATGCCATCTAAGACTCAATCTTCTGATAATAATAGGTAACCTTTAACCCTTTCCAATCCACTGTCTGACGTCTTCCTTTATTCTGATTGAAGCTTGTACAGCTCCTATATCAAAAAGACGTCCGACAGGGTATTCTTACTGTCTATTGCCAGCCATTCTGCTGTCGGAGCCTCTCTGGCGTGCATACACTGGCTTTAACCAGCAGATGGCATTGTTGTATAACAGCAAAAAGAGAAAGCCTTTTAGGAAACCCTGAATCCAAAATTGGATTGGAAAGGGTTAAAAATATATATATTTTTAATTTTGGTGTTCTTTTTATTTTTAATGTCATGATCTATATTTTAAAAAAAATCTAAAGTCCTGCAGTTTTCACTGACTATGGAGCCTAAAAGTCTGACACTTCCTGTACTGCGTAGAAAACCTTTCAGCACTCATCTAATCATCATCACAATGAAAAATATACACATGGATAGATAACACAGGATCCAGCATCCACAATAGATGATGATCATAGCTCACCTCCTCCCCCTCCCTGCATGATAACCACTACACTGGTCAAAGAGCACCTAGAACAGTATTCCATAGAAGTCAATGGGTCTCCTCCTGTCCGTTATGTGAATAGCTCATGATTTCTGCTGTGAAGCCTATATCTATGTATTGTTAAAAGCCCCTCAAGCAATATTTCAACCTCCATAGTCATGTACAGGCAATACAGGGTGAGCTACAAATTTGGACACACTTGTTTAACTGGTGCAATAATGAGAAAATTGACTTCCAATGTGGGAAAGTATTAATTGGGAAGCAGGCTGCATTTCTTGGTGGAGGAGAGGTTTTCCGCAATCATTTTGAACTCCGCCATATTGAATTCAGCTCAGGTTTTTTAAATGAGAAGCGGATGACGAGATATATCTGTCTTGACTAGAATGTACTCAGGAAGTGTCAGTTTTGTTCTATCTTTACTTGTTTCAGAGTTAAATGAGGGCAAAATTGGTAAATTATGTCTGATATCCAGGAGCCCATTGATGGATCACTTAACAGTTGGAACCACCTCTAGTTCTTACAGGATACCATATTCCCATCTGTGCTCATTGAGAACAGGGAGTTCCCATGCTACTTTCAACAGGATGGCACTCCTGACTATGCTGGGGCTGTACACAGATGGCTGGATGTGCAATTTTCTGGTCACTAGATTACATAGTAACATAGCATGTTAGCCTGAATGAAGACAATGTCCATCTAGTTCAGCCTTCTTCAACCCCCTTGTTGATCCAGAGAAAGGCGAAAAACCCCAAGAGACAGAAGCCAATCAGCCCATTCGGGGGAAAAATTCCTTCCCGACTCCATAATGGCAGTCAGAATAATCCTTGGATCAACTTTTGATAGTCCCTACCTAAATGTTAGACCCGGAACAACAGCCAGAAAAGTCAGGAACAATGGCCTCCAAAATTGCTGGACTTAATGCCTTTGGACAATATGGTTCACCTGAAGTAGTGAATCCTACAGCCCTGTGAAGAAATATCACCTGGAGTGCTTCAGCATGTTGGCAAAGACAGGATTAAATGTTTAACCATGTGCACCTGGCAGAATATTGGACACATTGATCCTGCCATGTAAAGCACTTTGTAAAACTCTACCCTCACTTAACTCCTAAACTAGTAAAGATAAGGTAAAGTAATACTTCTAGTGTTTTCTGGCTAAATGCTAGCCAAGACTGATATATCACATGACCCCCTTCTCATTTGAAAATCCTGACCTGAAATCAATATGACGGAGTTCAAAATGACCGCCAAAAACATCTCCTTCACCAAAATATGCGACCTCCTTCCCAATTAATACTTTCACATAATGGAAGTCAATTTTCTCATTATTACACCAGTTTAAAGGGTGTGTCCAGATTTTTGCCTCACCCTGTAGAATGCAAAAATCTGCAATCAGAAAATAAGAACAGAGTAGAAAAATGGATTATGTGCCATTATCTGGTTTTAATTAGCAAAACAAATAAAAGTGATACATTCCCTTTAAAAGAAATCTATTTCTAAAAGTAATCTTGCTTGAGCAGCAGTACAGGTTGGGATATGATGTACTCTATGATTTCTTCTCACATTGCGGCTTTCATACCACAGAGTTAAGAAAAGTGCTTTTCTGGCATGAACATAATTTGATATTTTGCCAGACTGCATTATGGTCCCATATTGTGACCATGAAAAACACTTTTTATGGTTGTACCTTTTATCAATCACACTTTCCCCTGAACATTATGATTTACACCCAGTGCTGCGTTTGCATGTGTTCCCCTTACTATAATACATCAACTGCAGCACAGAGAGCTGTACGGCGGCGGGGCCATTAACCATACCTTATGTCTCTCCATATAACAGCTATTATGGATTTGCCTTGAGCTATTACATCTAGAACCAGGGGTGTAACTATAGAGGATGCAGGGGATGCGGTTGCACCCGGGCCCAGGAGCCTTGGGGGGCCCATAAGGCCTCTCTTCTCCATATAGGGAGCCTAGTACTATGAATTAGGCATTATAGTTGGAGGCCCCGGTCCAGATTTTGCATTGGGACCCAGGAGCTTCAAGTTACGCCTCTGTCTAGGACTGTTTAAGATCTTGCAGTCAGGCTGGGTTGACAGCTGTAAAGGAACCACACAGATCCGGCGCAAAATACTCAAAGAAATGGCTCTACCTGCAGTGGTTTTTCTACTGGTCAAATGCTGGATAGCTATGTGGAAACCAAACGAATCCCATTATAGTCGATGGGATCCATTCAGCATTGCTAGTTTCCGTCATAAGACGGACCCACTTGGCCCCTAATTGAGCAGAAAAATTGAATCCCCCCTACAGGTGTCAAACCACTTTTAGGCCCAATGTTAACGGACGGGGGCACCCGCGCAGGACATCTGGAAATCAAGCCAACCATAGTATGCATTAGCATCTGCAAAACAATTTAAAGGTACGTGGATGTAATTTTTTCTTGCCGTGCGGGTCGCATGCGTGGGAGGAAACCGTAGCATGCTCCATTCTTCTGAGTATCCCGCAGGGACGGCTTCCATTGAAGTCAATGGAAGCCGTCCGATCTGTGGCACAGCCACAGCTGAAAAGTAGGAGATTTTAAAAAATAAATAAATTGCACTGTGCATGCGTCCGGCATGTCGGCCAGAGCATCCGGTGATGCATCCGCTATGCTGAAGAAAGAAGATCCGGACGGCATGGAGGAGACTCATGCTAGATCTGTACAGGTAAGAAATTTTTTTTTCTGTCCATGCCTGCGGGCATGCCTGGATTCTGCTGTGGGATTCAGCCCATGGAATCCAACCCGCCCGTGGACATTGGGCCTTAGATTACTGGTATAAATTGAGTCATGCATAGAAAGTATAGCACCTACAGAGTTATTTGTATCATGAAATACTATACGGACAATATAAGCATTGCAGCAATAATGTCAAGATTAGCATACTGCCACAGCTCACCGGCCATGATACTGTTGCGGTGTGATGGCCACGATGCGGAAACAGGCTGGTGTCACAATGTCAACCAGAGTCACGTGATCATGCTTTCAGCCCATGCACCGTGTTACTGCAGTAGTTCTCTTGGGTGTTGAATGTTGGAAATTCCTTGTGGTTTTATGTTTCCCCGGCCAGCTAATCAGCCATAATGGAAATGGATATATTCCAGCCTCTCCTGTTGTTGGGTGCCAATTATACCTCTGAAATTAGTGGCATTTTGGTTTGATCCACGTCCTCCTGGGGTCATCTGCCTGTCAGAGAAGTTGCTGATGTACTTGTTTTATGTAGCAGTGTGTCATCCACTTAAGGCTAACCACACGGGCGAGCGCAATATCGGGCCGTGAATCCCGACCCCACATCACGCTCCACCCATGTGAATTCCCCATGGATGTGAGGTGTTTTCATGGGAAAACAGCCTCACATCACTTCGGGGATGCAGGGTTCCTCCAGCTGTGACAGCAGAAGATCGCAGAGTCTCTCCCATTGCCTTCAATGGGGTCAGCACTGCTGCTGTTGGACCCATTGAAAACAATGGGTGGTGCGATGTGAGTGCACTCACAAGATAAAACATGCTGCGATTTGTTTCCCACATAGCATCACATTGTGGTGCCATGCGTGAAAACATTGCTCATGGGTATGACCCCATTCTAAAGAATGGGCTTCATATTTGTGCGAGATTTGTGCCTCTTGCAACGGACAAATCTTGCGTGATTTTCTCGGCCACATGACAAATATTGTTGTGTCAATAGTTATTTCCATTTGTTTATTGGCTTTCCCTGTTTCCATCTAGGAACAGTTTAGATGGCCCTGGTTCTGGACATTTGGCCGCCCTCTTCAGGGCAATTGCCCTGTTTCAGGACAAATTATCATGGGTATATTGCAGTGAATAGAATGCTTTGCTTTCATTAGATTCGTTCCCATGGGTTTATTTTCCAGCGTTTTTTGGTCGTGCAACAGAAAAATAACAGCATGCTCTATTGTCCTGCATATTTGCTCACCAAAAGTTCCTATAGTAGTCTAAGGTGATATGTAAAATACACAGCCAATGCGTGAAACTGTGTAATCGCGCAGAAAAAAGAACACATCTGGAACTCAGACTAATTAGCCATTTCAATTGGTGCGTAGTTTTTTGCCGCAGGCAAATGCAGATGCCTTATGCATGGAAAGAGTACAGTAAAATACGCCGATGCACACACAAAAAAAGCATAGTTTGTCCACAAAAACGCCATCATCATGTGCACGCAAATACGCTTTTGTGAGTCCATCCTTAGAGCTCTTTCCATTTAATTATCATAGGGTTTCTTCACACGGGCATATTTGCATGTGTATTTGCACATAAAGGTTACACGCGCAATACACAGAGACTATATCCTATTGATGTCAATGGGTTAATTCTAGAGATGAGCGAGCGTACTCGGTAAGGATAGATACTCGAGCGAGTATCGTCCTTACTGAGTAGCTGCCTGCCTGCCCGCAAAGATGCGGGTGCCGGCGTGGGTGAGTGCTGTGTTGCGGGAGTGAGCAGAAGGGAGCGGGGTGAGAGAGAGAGATCTCCCTCCCATTCCCCCTCACTCTCCCCCGCCGCTCCCTGAATCTTTGTGGGTGAGCAGGCAGGTACTCGGTAAGGACGATACTCGCTCGAGTATCTGTCCTTACCGAGTACGCTCGCTCATCTCTAGTTAATTCAAATTTCCGAATTTTTGCACGCAGATTTTGGTCACGCAAAAAAATAAAAACACAGCATGCTGTACTTTTCCCCATACATGACAATGGGGTGGGGGTTGCAAATTATATGCAAGGAGATCTCTTCTCCCCCTTGCGGTGTTAGGTTAGTGGTTGTTGTGTTCTCAGTGTTACGTATTGGTGTTGTTCCGGGTGGACGCTGCTTTTCTCCATATCTGAGCGTGGTGCTTGAACGCAAGACATATGCTTTCATTATAAGGAAACCTGTTATTTTCCCTACTCTAAGTAGCTGCAGTCCTCTTTCCTGCTCATGTCTCTGCTGGGAGGGCATTTGGCTATTTTGTTGTATGGCTGTATACTATAATTTACAACTTTCAATAAATAAATGGCTTTCCCCCTAATAAATGGCTCCAGCGGATTTATATTTACACCACTGAACTCAATCTGATATAAAACAAACCCATTACTAAGGCGGATTGCCTGGAGGCATCAGGAACGTTAGCTTATCGACCCCAAGGTTTCTGAAATTTAACATCAATTTCTTGTTATTTTTCCCAGACATTAAGAGATGAAACCGAAAGCTAATTTTCTGCGTAGAGGAGGATGAGGATAGCGCTCTTCGGCTGCGCGCTCATTTATAACAGGGAGTAAAATATATCAGTTATTTGTTGTTGTGATAACTTGATCTTGTGGTTGCAACAATGTTGCAATTTAGAACTAAAATTCTGAAACATGTTCCTTGTTAGTCACTTGGAATTGCTGCTATCGAATTTAATGGAAAACTGCTAAATTGTTGCTCCTCTTACAACGCAGACTGCAAATGGATTTTTTTTTTGTTTGTTTGTTTTTTCCGTATCTGAAATTACAACTACTATCAGATACTTGGAGACCGTTCATCTCCTTGATCACTTTGTCCAGTAGTCTCTGCACTAAAATCTGTCCTGCCAAGAATTAGAAATTTAGCGCACCTGCCAAAAGACATTCATCTTGTATACGGCTTACTAATCATAGACATTGGCACAGAAACAGCTGCCGATAGGCTTCTTGCCTCATTCTTGTTGGATGCCGGCATTGTAGGAGATATATATATATGAGGGCATGAAACAGGTATATGTGGTGGGCTGCACTATGATGCTGGCATTATGTGCTGCCCATAGGGGCTCATGCAGATGGCCATGTTATGGCTCTATACATGTTTAGAGCTGTACCATGTACAAGTATATGGGTGCTTTCGGCACCTCTACATGCCTCCAATTTCATGCAAAGGCACATATATATTTTTTTCTATTGGATGCTGTACAAATCTAACAGAAGATATTATTGGGCTCTGTGTATAAGGGGGTATTCTCTCCTACCTGATTTCCCAAAAATAAAACCTGCCTCTAAAATAAGCCCTACCCTGATTATTTGGGGGATTTTGGGGGAGGTTGGGAATATAAGACCTACCCTGAAAATAGGTCCTAGCTGCATTACATTAAAAAAAAGAATACCTTACCTAGTAGGCTCAGTCCACAGCTGCTCTCCGGAGCTCCAGCATACTTCCTGTAGTTCTCAGCCACCCACAGAAGATCGCTTCCTGGTTACGGGACTCATAAATCCCGCCTTCAGGAAGCTATGGCTCTGATTGCTCAGCCAATCAATGCAGCGCTCGATGAACCAATGCAATGACTGTGATTGGTTCTCAAGTACTGCTCAGCCAATCAATGCAATGCTGAATTAACAAATCAATGCAGCGTTCGATGAACCAATGCGATAGCTGTGATTGGTTCATTCAGCGCTGCATTGATTGGCTGAGCAGCGCTTGAGAACCAATCACAGCCATCACTTTGTGGAGGCGGGATTTATGAATTGACCAATCAATGTCGCGGCTCAGGCACGTGGACCGAGCCTGCTAGGTAAGTATAATACATTCCCCGAAAATAAGACCAAGTGCCTCCTTTGGGGCACAAAGGAATATAAGACAGGGTCTTATTTTCAGGGAAACATGGTAGAAGCAATGCATATTTATAAAAAGGCTTTCCAAAGCTTTATAACAAAAACAATAGTTTAAAGGGCCACTCTGGTGAAAAGCTATTTATCCATCCCGCCCCCCTCACTTGATTGCCTGTCACACTGTGGAGATCTCCTCTGTGTATTGCAGTCAATTCCTTGCACTGCACCCCCTGTTTGATGCTTATCAGGCACCATCTCAATGGTGAGATTTTTTTAAATGTTATTTTAAATAGCTGAGGCTATGCCCTTCTGCCTGTTGGGGAGACAGTTTAATTATATCCTTCTGTATTCAGTTATATAAGCTACTGATCATTAGTATACAGTCAGGAGGATGAGCTGTGATCTCCTCTACTATAACTGTTTGACAGTGCAGCGACCCAGAACTAGGAGGTAATTTAAGCAGTGGGGCAAAAAATAAAATGTTAGTCACGAGGCTCTACTACTCCTTTGGGCAGATGGCAAAATACGAGGTCTGCGGGCCGAGCAACAGCCAGTGGTAAAAACGGTAAAATACCTGACTAAAACTATCGTGACGCCAGTCTGTGTATGGATAGAGATTAGAGATGAGCGAGCATACTCGTCCGAGCTTGATGCTCGTTCGAGTATTAGGGTGCTCGAGATGCTCGTTACTCGAGACGAGCACCACGCTGTACTCGTCTCGATTAAACGAGCACTGACCATTGAATTCAATGGAACCGGCAATACAGCCGGCTCCATTGAAAGCAATGGGCTGCCGGCGAGCGCGGGATGAATTGTCGGGAAGGGCTTAAATATATAAGCCCTTCCCTGCAATTCATCCAGAAATGTGTAAAAATCAAAAAAATATATACTCACCTTGTCCCGGCAGAACGATGTTAGCCCATTGAATTCAATGGAGCCGGCAATACATCAATCTGATTGGTCCCGCTGAGCCAATGAGAGGCAGCAGTCACTCACCCATTCATAAATTCATGAATGGGTGTGTGAGTGAGATCTGCCTCTGATTGGTCAGGCTGTGACCAATCAGAGGCAGCTCATTCAGCAGGCAGGGATTTTAAATCCCCGGCTGCTGAATACTACTCACAGCTGTTCAGAGCAGTTCAGAAGGACTGCCGCCGGCCGCGCTGAACTCCGTCTGCCGGGACCAGGTGAGTATATATATATTTTTTATTTTTACACATTTCTGGATGAATTGCAGGGAAGGGCTTATATATTTAAGCCCTTCCCGACAATTCATCCCGCGATCGCCGGCAGCCCATTGCTTTCAATGGAGCCGGCTGCATTGCCGGCTCCATTGAATTCAATGGGCTAACATCGTTCTGCCGGTACAAGGTGAGTATATATTTTTTTTATTTTTACACATTTCTGGATGAATTGCAGGGAAGGGCTTATATATTTAAGCCCTTCCCGACAATTCATCCTGCAATCGCCGGCAGCCCATTGCTTTCAATGGAGCCGGCTGTATTGCCGGCGCCATTGAATTCAATGGGCTAACATTGTTCTTCTCTGCCACAGCTGTTACAGCTGTGGCAGAGGAGAACGATCTTTATGCTGACAGTGCGGGGGGGGGGGGGGGGGTCTCACTCTTGCCACTATTGAAAACCTTAGCGAGCATCGGTGATATACAAAAATGCTAGAGTCGCCCATTGACTTCAATGGGGTTCGTTACTCGAAACGAACTCTCGAGCATCACTGAAAGTTCGACTCGAGTAACAAGCACTCAAGCATTTTGGTGCTCGCTCATCTCTAATAGAGATCCATCACGACCACAAATAAAAATAACGAAAATCAAGATAAACAAAATACTGAAAAATAGGAGTTTTCCTTACGTGTCTTGGAACTCGATGAGGTACTCAAGTGGTATTCATTGTGGTACTTGATGTGGTACTCAAGTGCAGTGGTTATAGTTTCGTGAGAAGTAATCCAGGAGACAACTTCCAATTCTTTATTACAAGTGGACGGAAAAGACAAGCTCGCTCAGCAGTAGATTAATCACAGTTCAGATTCAATGGCAGTAGGAAAATCATACCATTGGCAACCACATTTGAAGTATCGGCTCAGGGTGGCTATGGCAATAACTTGCAGTAATACACTTCCAGATTTTTTCCCTTGGCTTTGAATAAAGTCTAATACACACATTTTAGTCTCCATTCCATTCTCTTTCCTTTCCTGGTTACTCTTTCTGTCTCTGTCCCACTTTGATAAGTATAAAAAGAAGACTCCAGGCAGCGTCAAATAGGTGCAGTTAAAGCTCAACCATGATGGATGAGATTAGAGATGAGCCAGCGTACTCGCTAAGGCAAACTACTCGAGAGAGTAGTGCCTTATGCAAGTACCTACCTGCTCGTCTCTAAAGATTTGGGTGCCGTCGGGGAGCGGCAGGGAGGAACAGGGGGAGATCTCTCTCCCCCCGCTCCTCCCTGCTCACTCCCGCAACTCACCACTCTCCCCCGCTGGCACCCGAATCTTTAGAGACGAGCGGGCAGGTACTCGCATAAGGCAATACTCGCTCGAGTAGTTTGCCTTAGCGACTACGCTCGCTCATCTCTAATGAGAACCTTTATTGCACCCAACCTACAAGTAGCAGCAACGTTTCGACCCAAAATGCAAGCGGGTCTTGTCAAAGGTGTAACAGTAATATACATCTATTTATATACATGGACATTTAACCCTTACATATATGGGACCCCATTTAAGCAAAAACAGGTGAGACCAGTACACCGAATATGAAGAAAAGGCATCCTCCTGATTATTCTTATTGTGGCCCTCTATGTACGTATCTCATACCCATTGCACTTTCCCATCTCTACTTTAAAGCGACCCTCCAGTCCTGGGGGATAAAAATGGCCGAGCTGCTTCTCTCACTACCTAATACACACTGTGTATAGCATGCATTGATAGTCTTAGACACGGCATGTTGGTCTGACTGGTCACCACTGCTCATATGTGCGGCACTGGTCGATCCAAGCAGGTGTAGTGTCTTAGACTAAGGATGCAAACTAATGTACAGTGTGTATCAGTCAGAGAAGCTCATGCAGTTATCTTTGTTTCTCGCGACCAGAAGGTCGCTTTAAGGGCTAGGATTCGCCATTTCACTTAGCGTTGCATCATTTATCTTTGTCCATATGAATGCACTATCCTGATTGATCATCTACTGGAAGACTTCTTTAGCAGTAATTCTGCCTCATTTATCACTGTAAGCTGTAAGACTCAAAGAAACAACTACAATTAAATATACTGTAAGAACATGCCAATATCATTACTGATGCGCAAATGTTTTTGGCAAGATCATCAGACTACTGTTATATAGATGTTTCTATCATTAATCCTGCTCTGATCTGCTAAATATTAAGCAGTCACCATCTTTATGCTGTTGAACAGTAGGAATTGGGCAGTTGAAGGTTGCAAAAACTATATAGAGCGGTTTTACTTCATAGTCAGTCTATGCTGCACAGTGAACCCTCATAAAATATACTCATATTCACAGAGGCGATGCCAGCTGCACCTGAGCTTCTTGAGCGCAACTCGTATAGCACTGTGCATAGACACTATGCTTGCATGCTGTCTGATGTGCAGGACAATGCACAGTACATGTCTGCCACATCTGTCTCCTGAGATCTGTGGTTCTACGGGTGCTCTGGAGTTCTCCTGCTCAGGTGTGAAGGATTGTGCTGGCTGGGTGTGTGTGTGTCTCCAGTCAGCCAATCATCTCTAGGTCAATACACATAAAGCTGTCTTCCCAGGTGTGGGTGTGTTCAGCTTTCTCTGTTCTCATTCTCTCTCTATGTGTGCTGTGAGGAGGTTCTGTGTTTGGTTGCTAAAAGAAAGGTTTGTGTTTTGGGTTTTGCTTGGTTATGTTGCTGTACTCCTGGTTAATGTAGGGACGTGGCCCGCTAGCTTCCATATTTTGGCCAAAGTATCAACAAACACCTGGCAATTATAACATTAGCATCTGCTACTAGTGTTTGTGTAATGACTGCTGTATGGTGTGATTTTGTCTCTCTGTGTCTTCTTATCCTGTCCAGTTGTCCCTGTTGGTGGTGGCATGTGTATGTGTCCTAACTAGAGATGAGCGAACGTGCTCGGCCACGCCCCTTTTTCGCCCGAATACCACGATTTCCGAGTACTTCACTACTCGGGTGAAAAGTACTCGGGTGCGCCGGGGGGCGGGGAGAGGCGTGGTGGCGTGGGGGGTAGCAGCGGGAAACAGGGGGGAGCCCTCTCTCTCTCCCTCTCCCCCCCACTCCCCACTGCAACCCCCCACGCCGCCACGGCGACCCCCGAATTTTTTCGCCCGAGTACGGAAGTACTCGAAAATCGCGGTATTCGGGCGAAAAAGGGGCATGGCCGAGCACGTTCGCTCATCTCTAGTCCTAACCTGAGTGTGTGGGTTCTACATCCGAAGACCGCTGGGCCGCCACCTATTGGGGCAATGTCCCCGCTCAGGTAGGTCTTTGGCTATCTTCCTATGAAGAGGATAGGGAGAGGTGTTAAGTGGTAGTTGTTTCATCTGGTGTTCCCTATCTTTGGTAACATTCTTGTGGGCTTGGTGCTGACTTGCCCACACAAACGTAAGAAAGTCCTGTTTATCAATGTTTTCTTCATCAAGCCACTTAGTTATCACTTTTGACTTGTGACCTGGTGGTCTATCATGCTGGAAAAAGCATTACTTTAGCATCACATTGCTCCTGGATCATTGGGAGACGCTTCACTTGGAGGATACTTAGATACCATTCTTATTCATGTCCAGGGCCAGATTATGACTGCCCACAGTATGAAGTAGTTGATTATGATGGGGCTCCCCTCATGTTGAAGTTCATCAGTAGCAGAATCTTGCTGCACACGCAGCATGCCCCCTAAAGTTTTTAGCTACTCCCTTTGTGTTCCCTCACACTAACAGGACTCACTAGTGATGCTTCCATAGTAATAGTGTATCTCTAAATAATATTTAGTTACCAGCTGTATATAGTGACATTGATTACAGTGCAGTTACAGATGGCGTCATCTCTGATTGGTATCGTCTTTTCTCCCTTTTCTTCTCTGTGCCCAGACTGCCATAATGTCCCCTCCTGGCCGCAACTTGTTTCTGAAGAATTTCACACACACGAATCTCTGGCTCCCAAAGATAAGACATGCAATTTCTTCCCGCAACGCATTGAGGATCGGGAAAAAAAGAAAAACGCTCATGTATATGACCCCATTTAAAAGAATAGTGTTCGTATTCGTGCGATATCTGTGCGTCTCAGAATGCCTAAATCTTGTGCAATTTTCACGCCCGTGTGAAAGCAGCCTAAAAGATATAAAAACGTTGATGCAACAAACTTTCTGAAAAGCAAAATTTGTGTCAGTATCAAAACTGTTGGCCACAACTTGTACATTAATCCATTCAAATGAATTAAATGAGTTATTTTCCTATATCGCAGTCGGGAATATCGCCCATGTAAATATACCCTCAGTTTAATAGTTCACGTAAATTAAGCTCTAAGGTTACAAGCTTCTAAACCCAGTTAGGGGTGGATGCTGCTTGTCGGAGTCGAATGGGAAATGTGGTCTCGGTGTTAGCCCCTAGATTTCCACTGAGGGAAAACTTAATAGCTGTCTACAATTATCTGAAGGCCTGTCACAGTGCAGAGGGATCAGCCCTATTCTCATTTACACAAGGAAAGACTAGAAGTAATGGGATGAAACTGAAAGAGAGGAGACACAGATTAGGTATTAGAATAAAATTACTGACAGTGAGGGTGATCAATGAGTGCAACAGGTTACCACGGGAGGTGGTGAGTCCTTCTTCAATAGAAGTCTTCAAACATAGCAGCCTGGGATGATTTAGTGATCCCACATTGAGCAGGGGGTTGGATCCGATGACCCTGGATGTCCCTTTCAACTCTACGATTTTATGATCAAAGCTTATGAAATGTCTGTTTGACATGTAAGTAGGGAAGGGACTTGTTATTTGTATACCACCAACTTATTCCTCAGCACTTTCAGGTAAATTGTTTATTGCCCCCCTCGGTACTCATTTTACCGACCTCGGAAGGATGGAAGGCTGAGTCAACCTTGAGCCGGCTACCTGAACCATTGCTTTTAAAAACAATAGCTACGATTAAATAGAAAGCTGAATGAAAAAAGGGTAGAAAAGCTTTAACAGCAACCATTTACATGATTGTAAGGAAAGTGGGCTGCAAAATAGCCTCATTGTTGTCCCTTAACTTATATGACACCCTGTGCGAAATTTATATTGGTGTCCCCCATCATAAGACAAAAATTATATATATTGCACTGATAGGCAGTTTGCCTGTATTCGGCTTGTGCAGAAAGGAGAATACCCACACCAGAAGAGCTTGGAGAACAAATACGGTACCAGAACCAAGCTGAATACATAAATACAGCACAAACCAACCTCACTACATAGATAGAATACCAGAATCATGTTTATAACATAAATACGGTAGCATAACTAAGAGTTTGCGTTGCGAGGATCTGATGGGCTGACAACAACACAGCCAGAAGGAGGATGTAGCTCCAGAAGACGCTTCTGTATGGAAAATGAACATCTGGCTCTTAGGATCTAAGTGGGCAATCGCCTCGAGACTATATCCAACTGTGCCTTCCCCAACAAGCTGGTGGCCAACATCCTGTGGTCCCACACAGGTTGCAAGTAGTTAAGGACGGCCTTGTGTAGCCTAATAAATAGATGCTGTGGCTCTTCTTACTTTCAAAAATCATTTGCAGTAGTAGAGAGAGCTCATATGTCCACAGTCACAGATGTGTAGAGCAAACCTAGAATTGGTACTTTGATATAGGTTTTGTGGTGTTACCACTGCTGTAACTATAGGGGATGCAGGGGATGCGGTTGCACCCAGGCTCAGGAGCCTTAGGGGGCCCATAAGGTCTCTTCTGTCTATATAGGAAGCCCAGTACTATGAATAAAGCATTATAGATGGAGGCCTGTTACAGATTTAGCATTGGGGCCCAGAAGCTTCAAGTTACACCTCTGGGTGCAACTATCAATGAGATGACCTTATTGCTAATGTGCCATACAAGTGACAGATCTTATTTAAGGCTAACACACATTTATACAGATTCCCTTGAAACATTCATAATGAAACATCCTCTTAGGAATGGTGCCACTAAAGGGTTTTTAATGTAGACGCTAAACGGCTGGGAAGTAAGCTCTTCAATATTTCAGATTGGCTTTTTTGCAAACCAGCTTCCTGATTCTGCATCTTACCCAGTTGTACAGCAGGTAGGATGATACTTACATGAAATTTAACAGCAGTTTAAAAATAAAAAAAAACCTGTCTGAAACTTTTTAACAGTTGTGATAACAAATACAATTGTTCTAAAGTGTTTAGAGATAGAATCAATATATTGAGATTAGATGTATCTTTAGGACAGCTCAAAAATGACACAGCCACTATATGCTGATTGAGATGCTTTGCTTCTTTAGGAGGGACAGTGTCTAATTTTGAAACTGAGTTGAAAATGTAACTAGGTGATGCCTGAAGCTGAAGCAACACTGGGCATTGTCCTCGACTTGGCAGCTGGTAAAAAATGCATTTCTTGTTGCCCACTGCAAATTTTCATCGCAAATACGTCTGGGGATTGGGGTTTGTTTACACAGTAACACAGTATGCTAGGCTGAAGAGAGCCAATGTCCATTTAGTTCAGCCTGTTTCAACCCCCCCCCCCCCCCCCCATCCCCTTGTCCTTGTTGATCCATAGGAAGGCAAAAAACCCCAATGAGGCAGAAGCCATTTAGCCCATTTGGGGGAAAAAATTCCTTCCGGATTCCATGATGGCAGTCGGAGTAATCCCTAGATCAACGTTTTGAAAGTTCCTACCTGACTCTGGGACCTGGACCAACAGCCCTGCTGGTTATTTAATGCCTATATCCTGTAATATCATAGCGCTCTAGAAATACATCTAGTCCCCTCTTACACTCCTCTATTGATTTTGCCATCACCACGTCCTCAGGCAGAGAGTTCCACAGTCTCACTGCTCTTACAGTAAAAAAAAACCCTTCTCTTCTGGTGATGAAACCTGCTTTCTTCTAGATGTAGAGGATGCCCTCTTGTTACCGTTGCAGTCCTGGGTATAAACAGATCATGGGAGAGATCCTTGTATTGTCCCCTGATGTATTTATACATAGTTATTTGATCGCACTTTAGCCATCTTTTTTCCAGCTTGAATAATCCCAATTTTGATTGACCCTCTCTGGGTATTCCAGTCCCTACATTCTGTTTATTAATTTGGTTGCCCTTCTTTGAACCCCCTCAAACACTGCAACATCTTTCCTGAGCACCGGTGTCCAGAACTGTACACAGTATTCCATATGGGGCCTGACAAGTGCCTTATATAGTGGAAGAATAATGTTCTCATCCCTCGCCCCTATGCCTCTTTTAATGCACCCCAAGACATTATTTGCTTTTGCAGCAGCTGACTGGCATTGATTGCTCCAGTTAAGTCTACAGTCCACTAGTACCCCCAGGTCTTTTCCCATCTCACTTTTCCCTAGCAGTACCCCATTTAGTGTATATTGGTGACATCCGTTTCTCCTGCCCATGTGCATAACCTTACATTTATCAATATTGAACTTCATTTGCCATTTTTCTGCCCAAGCCCCCAGCTTATCTAGGTCCGTTTGTAGCCGTACATTGTCCTCCGTTGCATTGATTATATTGTATAAATTTTGTGTCATCTGCAAATATTGATATTTTACTGTGCAGTCCCTCTATTAGGTCATTGATAAATATATTCAACGGAATGGGCCCTAATACTGAACCCTGTGGCACCTCACTAGTGACCGTGGCCCAATCAGAGTACGAACCATTTATTACCACCCTCTTCTTTTTTTTTTTAAACATGTTTTTATTAGACAAGTCAGGATAATCAAATGACATTACATCATATTTGTTGATTTTTCCGGTTGTGAATATATGATTTATCCTAGCTTGTGTTTTTCATAATATTAACTATGATAACCAAACAAAATCTTAAAATAAATCAAACAGGAAGGACGGGTATGGAGGTGTGGGTTTGGGAGAGGGGGTGGTGGGGGGAGGGAGGGGACATGTGGGGGGGGAGAAAAAAAACAAAAAACACATGTGTTTTTAAATTAAAGGGGTTGTCCCGCGGCAGCAAGTGGGTCTATACACTTCTGTATGGCCATATTAATGCACTTTGTAATGTACATTGTGCATTAATTATGAGCCATACAGAAGTTATCAAAAGTCTTATACTTACCTGCTCCGTTGCTGGCGTCCTCGTCTCCATGGTGCCGACTAATTTTCGGCCTCTAATGGCCAAATTAGCCGCGCTTGCGCAGTACGGGTCTTCTGCTGTCTTCAATGGGGCCGCTCGTGCAGAATGCCGGCTCCGTGTAGCTCCGCCCCGTCACGTGCCGATTCCAGCCAATCAGGAGGCTGGAATTGGCAATGGACCACACAGAAGCCCTGTGGTCCACAGAGAGAGAGGATCCCGGCGGCCATCTTCAGCAGGTGAGTATGAAGACGCCGGACCGCCGGGATTCGGGTAAGTACTACCCGGTTTGTTTTTTTAACCCCTGCATCGGGGTTGTCTCGCGCCGAACGGGGGGGGGGGGGGGGGGTTAAAAAAAACAAAAAAAAAAACCCGTTTCGGCGCGGGACAACCCCTTTAACTTCTTGACCTGTTTTGATTGTTGACGTGTTCTTCCGTAGATTTTTTTTTTTTTTTTTTTGCTGGAGATCTTCATGGTTTGTAGGGGCTCCGTACGGCCACGGCACGACCATCATTTCACCCTAGACTGGTGGTTCACCTGCTACCATTTGTTCTTGGAACCAACAGGTGTATTGAAAGCTGTTTCTCAGTTTTTCTTTTACTCTCTGTGGCATTTATTCGATAAAGCTGTCCCAGGTCTCAAAAAAGGCTTGTACCATTTTCTCTTTAAATAGTGAAGTCTCTGCCCAATCTATTTGGAAGAGGAATGCTAGTTTGTCTAGAAACAATCTAAATGGGGGGCCCGACGGTTGTACCCATGTTTGTAAAATGGCTTTTAGCCCCGCTGCCGCTATAAAATGTAATAGTTTTCTGACTCCCCTTGAGCAGTGGTATTTCTTGGGGTCTAGGTATCCGAATATTGCCCATGTTGGTTCTTGTGGGCAGAAGTTTGTTAGATGTGTTGTTGTATATTCGCCTATTCGGGCCCAAAAGGCTTGTACCTGAGGGCATGTCCACAGGCTGTGATACAGATTGGCATTTGATGTTTGGCACTTAAAGCAGTTTGATGTGGTATAGATTCCCATATGGAATCCTCTGGCTGGGGTGAGGTATGACCTGTGGACGACCTGTAATCGCATTTCTAGGAATCTTGGTGACGGCAGATATTTATGTGCCGATTTCAGTGATTCCATAATTAGTGTGGGTGTGAAATCCAGGTTGTCCAGGGACCATTTCCCAACCCCTGGGTCGGTGTCATCTTGCTCTCTCATGTTTCTTATTGCCCTGTATAGTTTAGAGATCATTCCCCTTGTTCCTGTTGTTTTGGCAATCCAACAGTTATTTGTCTGTGTCCAGTCTGGTTCTCTGAGCTCTGGTATGAGTCCTGTAACGTAGTGTCTGGCCTGTAGATATGAAAATAGTGGGATTGGGAGTTTGGGGTATTTTTGTTTCATTTCTTCATGTGATAGTATTCGTTTTTCTCTTTTGTGTAGTATTTTATCTATTGAGTCTATTCCTTGGGCCCTCCATTCAGTAAAAATGTTATGAGGGTTGCCATCTTGGAAGTTGGGATTATTTGTTAGTGACAGATGTGGGGATATGTGGGGTGAGGTTTGACTGTCTCGGCGTAGCTTGTTCCATGCCCTCCAGGCCGTGAGTATCAAGGGGTTGTGTTTGATTTTTTCTGGTAGTTGTGTATGGGCTGTGCAGGATGTTCTTTAGTCGTATTGGGTTGGCCATTGACTGTTCAATTAGATCATTTGTGTAGTCTGATTTGGAATAGATACAGTCATGTATTATTCGTGCCTGTGCTGCGAGGTTGTAGTCTTGTATGTTAGGTAGATTGGTTCCGCCATTATTCCTGTGTTTGTGTAAGATTTTTAGTGCTATGCGTGGTCGTCTCCCACCCCAGATAAAAGTTTCTGTATAGACCGTTGATTTTTTAAATGTCTTTTAGTTTTAGGAATACTGGTAGTGATTGTAAGATGTACAGTAGACGTGGGAACTCTATCATTTTTATGAGACTGACTCTGCCCAAGAAGGATACCATAAAGTTTTTCCACAGGTTTAATGTCATTTCCAGTTTTTTGATGTAGGGTTCTATGTTTGTGTTGTATAGCGAGGAAGGTTTTTTTGTAATTTGGACTCCTAAGTATTGTATTGAGTGTTTCTCCCATCTGAATGGGTAGTGGGTTGCCCATAGGGGTTTGGTCGGTCCTTGGAGTAGTAATGCTTCCATTTTATCGAGATTTAGAGTATAGCCCGAGAGTTTACCAATTGTTTTGATTTCCTGTAGCAGGGGTGTCAGAGTTTCCCTAGGGTTGTTGACTATTAGTAGGAGGTCGTCCGCGAATGCTTCTACTTTTATTTTTGCGTCTCCGTAGCGTGCCCCTGTGTATATTGTCGTGTGTGTTAGGTATCTAAGTAGTGGGTCTATTGACAAGTTAAAGAGTAGTGGTGATAGTGGGCATCCTTGTCGTGCCCCTCTAAATAGGTCGATTTTGGGGGTGCTGAGGCCGTTTACTGTGAGAATCGTAGTTGCGTTCGTTTGTGTTGCATTAATATATTTCATAAAAGTCTGTCCAAACCCTCATTCTCTTAGTTGTATGTTCAAGAATGGCCAGGCCATTTTGTCGAAGGCTTTTTCGGCGTCCAAGCTTAAAAGCATCGTTACTGGGCTTTCCGGGTTCCGTGCCGCTATCGTCGCCGCTATGGCAGCTCTGATATTTTTTAGAGCACTTCGCCCTTGTGTGAAGCCTTTTTGTAACGTGTCAAGTATAGCTGGCAGAATGTGTTGTAGCCTGTCGGCTAGGATTTTGGACAGAAATTTATAGTCACAGTTCAGCAACGCAATTGGTCTATATCAGGGGTCCCCAACCGCCGGTCCGCGGACCGGTCCCGGGCCGTTGGGTGTTTAGCGCCGGTCCGCGGCACCGCCGGGAACTTTTACTCTAAACACAAGGCCCGCGGGCCGAATCCGGCCCGCTGCCTTGTGCTATGTGGCCCGCGGCGTGCCGACGCCGCTGACCACCGAAGCGATTACCAGCGAGGGCGCCGCAGCTCCCCGCTGGTAATCGCGCTGATGCCGGCGCACACTGAGGTCTGTGCAGCCAGGATTCTCTTCCCCGAGTCCCCTGCTCATTAGTTCCGCAGGAGAGGACTCGGGGAGGAAGCGTTCCGGGCTGACGTCAGGGCAAGCAGACAGAGAGCGACAGCAGGGAGGAGGTAAGTATATGGGTTGGGGGGCTGCCTATTACGGGGGGGGGGGGGCTACTTATTACAGGGGAAGGGACTGCCTATTACTGGGGGGCTGGTTATTACTGGGGGGTGGGGGCTACTTATTACAGGGGAAGGGGCTGCCTATTACTGGGGGGGCTACTTACTACTGGGGGACCTGCTTATTACTGGGGGGTTGCTTACTGGGGAGGGGGGAGGGGGTGTGCTTATTACTGGGGGAGGGCTACTTATTACAGGGGAAGGGGCTGGTTATTACTGGGGGGGGGGGCTACTTATTACAGGGGAAGGGGCTGCCTATTACTGGGGGGCTGCCTATTACGGGGGGGCTGCCTATTACGGGGGGGGGGGGGACCTGCTTATTACTGGAGGGGTTGTTTACTGGGGGGGCTGCTTATTACTGGGGAGGGGGGATACTTATTACAGGGGAAGGGGCTGCCTATTACTGGCTGGGGGGACCTGCTTATTACTGGGGGGAACCTGCTTATTACTGGGGGGGCTGCTTATTACTGGGGGGGGGGGTTCTTATTACAGGGGAATGGGGTTGCTTATTACTGTGGGGGCTGGTTATTACTGGGGGGGGGGGACCTGCGTATTACTGGGGGGGATTGCTTACTGGGGGGGGCTGCTTATTACTGGGGTGGGGTGGGGGCTACTTATTACAGGGGAAGGGGCTGCCTATTACTGGGGAGGCTGCCTATTACTGGGGGGGGGGGGGCTGCCGCCTAGTACTTGGGGGGGGGGGGGCTGCCTATTACTTGGGGGGGGGGCTGCCTATTACTTGGGGGGGGGGCTGCCTATTACTTGGGGGGTGGGGCGCTGCCTATTACTGGGGGGGGGGACCTGCTTATTACTGGGGGGGGGGACCTGCTTATTACTGGGGGGGGGGACCTGCTTATTACTGGGAGGGGACCTGCTTATTACGGTGGGGGGGGACCTGCTTATTACAGGGGGAGGGGCTGCTAATTACTGAGAGGTGGGGGCTGTCTATTACTGAGGGATGGGGGCTGTCTATTACTGGGGGGGGGGAGATAAATTATATGCTGCCCTATGTGTGTGCTGGGGGGGGGGGGGGGGGGAGATTATACACTGCCCTATGTGTGTACTGCCAGGACATTCTAATGTCATAACTAAATAAGAATGCACTAAACTCCAACCCCCTTCATAACCCCGCCCCCTATAACCAAAGCCCCACCCATGTCCCGCCCAACCCTGCCGGGCCTTGTAAAAATGGTCTTGCTTGAAGCCGGTCCCTGGTGCCAAAAAGGTTGGGGACCACTGGTCTATATGATCTGGGGTCTGTCGGGTCTTTGTTTGGTTTTGGGAGCAGGATCGTTCTGGATGTTCCAAAGTCTTCTATTTGGGTGTCGTTTGTGTATATTGCGTTGTAAAGTTGCGTCATTATTGGTACTATGTCTGTTGCTAGTATTTTATAGTACTCTGCCGTGAGACCATCTGGTCCCGGTGATTTTCTCCTGCTGTCGCTGCGATCACTTCCCAGACCTCCTCCTCCCTTATGTCGGCATCTAATAGGGATCTTTATTCCTCTGAGAGGCTTGGTAGATTCATTGTTTCTAGCAGATTGTTTATGTCTTGTGTATTAGCAGGTTCTGCTCTGTACAAGTTTTTGAAATATTCATATAGTATTTGGGAGATCTCTTCTTGTTTTTTTGTGAGGTTGTTCCCGTTGGTGTGTTTTAGCGTTAGTATTGGTTTATGTGGTTGTCTTTGTTTGGTCAAATTAGCCAGTAAGCGCCCTGTCTTGTTACCCCACCTGTAGAATTTGTTTTTTGTTAGCTGGGTTTGCCAGTGTGCGTTTGTATGTACGAATGTGTTTAATAGGTTTTTTGCTGTAAGGTATATTTGATATGAGTTGTCATCATGGGAGTTTATGTATTCCTTCTGTGCTGTCAAAAGGGAGTCATGTAAGGCCTCGAATTCCGTTTGGAATTTTTTCCTCTTATGGGAAACATATCCTATGATGTGGCCTCTCATCACTGCCTTTGAGGCTTGCCAGAATAGTGTTATGTTATCCATATGCTCCCTGTTGTCGTCTACGTAATTATTCCAGTGTAGTTTAAGGTACTTTTTGAAGTCTTCCGATTCCCTCAAAAATGAGGGGAAGCGCCACATCCTTGAGACCCACTGGGGGGAATTATTTGTAGTTGCATTGTAATTGGTGCGTGGTCACTAAGAGACATTGGGTGGATTGTGGATTGGCGATGATAATTAAATGTTATTTGATATTAGGAAAAAGTCGATGCGTGAGAATGAACGATGGGCGTTGGAACAGCATGTGTACTCTCTGTTTGTAGGGTTTAGGAGTCGCCAGGGGTCGCATACACGGAGTTGATCTGTCAATGTTAGTAGTGCATGTGTGGTTGAGATTGGTTCAGTTGAGGGTCCAGTTCTGTCTGGCGAGTTGTCCTGTACACTATTAAAGTCTCCCCCCAAGATTGTCTGGTCGTTTAGGTATGGTTGTAGTTTTTCTATTAGTGTGGCATAGAAGGCCGGTTGATCTGTGTTAGGGGCATATATGTTTACCAGGTTGTAAGTTTGTGAGTTTATGTGGATTCTCAACATTAGATATCTTCCCTGTGGATCGTCTATGGTTTCCTTTATTGTGTGTGGTATATTTTTCCTAATTAAGATGGCTACTCCTCGGGATGCTGATGTATGTGAGGCTGTATAACATGCGTCTATCCAAGGTGCCTTCAGTTCTCCCTTCCCTCCTTTTTTCCAGTGTGTTTCCTGTAGGAATATGATGTCTGGTTTGTGTTTCTTCAGGTGTGTGAGAACTTTTTTTCGTTTAATGGGTGTATTGAGCCCGTCTACGTTCCAGGATAGGATTTGTAGTGTTTCGGGTGTCTGGTGGTCTGTCGTGTCTAGGTCTATAGGCATAGTAGTGTATGTTTTTTGGTCTTGTTTACCGTTGTTCTTGCCTCTCTGTTATTGTCGCATCCTTCGGTCCCAGCAAGCCGTGGATGCAACTGTGTGGTGGTCGTGCCGTGTCGGCGGGGCCCTCCGATCTCCTTATTAGGTCTTTTTCTAGAAATCAAACAGGTCAGAGTTAGAAACATGAAAATAAACATTTTAACTGTTAACACAACTTTCATTTTTTCTTATGCATGGGGATTGCCACATCCACTTTGTTTGGGATAGGGTTGTAGTAGGGGGTGGAGATAGCATTTCTCCTTCTCATCGGTCTCAGCCCAGTTCTCCATTCCCCTCCATGTGTAGGTATTCTCTTGCTTCTTCTGGTGTGTTGAACACCATAGATCTGTTGCCGTCTTGAACCCGAAGCTTTGCTGGGTAGAGCAGTTGAAAGCGTGTGTTCCGTTCGTGTAGAGTTTGACAGATTGGGGTGAATAGCTTTCGCTTTTGTGACACTGCCACTGAAAAGTCCTGGAATAGGAGGATCCTATGCTCCTTGGATTGTTAGGTTTCCTTGTCGTCTATATGCTTGTAGTACTGCTTCTTTTGTTGCCCAGTTCGCTATTACTGGGCGAGGTCGGGTTCTGCTGTTGCGTCCGTCCCCGGGTGGGCCAATTCTGTGGGCTCTTTCTATTGTTGATGGGCTGTTGGGTATTTCCAGTTGAAGAGCTTGTGGCAGGTCTGTGGTTAGATATGTTAGGAGTTGGGCGTTGGCTATTGATTCCGGTATTCCCACAAAGCGCAGGTTATTACGTCGGTGTCTGTTTTCAAGGTCGTCGATTTTTTCCCGGAGCGTTTCAGTTTCTGATTGGCTCCTCTGTAATGAGGCTTCTAGGGTTGCAATGGTTTGTTCTGTGTTCTGGGTTTTTGCTTCTATCTCCGTCAGTCTTTGGGTGTTGTCCGTTATTTGTGACAGCGCTGAGTTTATAGATTTGTGTAGAGTTTCTAGCCTGCTGTCAAATAGTGGTAGAAGTATTTTCGAGACCTCTCGTGCCACCATTGTTGCTTGTGTCATTTCTGCTAGGTTGTCTGCTGGTGCTTCTGTGGTTTGTGGGGATTGGGTGTCCATTGCCTCAATGCTTTGGTCTGGTGTGTTGGAGGCTCGGGGTGGGGTGTTCTTTAGGGGAGACGTATGTTGTTTGCTGCTTTTACCCTCTTTTTCTTTGATGTTGTTGATGGGTCTGCTCTTCTGTTTTCCTCCTGTGTTTGTTTTGTCTGCGTCGGGTTGGCGTGTCGCTCTTGTTGAGGTACCCACAGTGCGTTTGTTTAGATATCTGTCCATATTTTGGTTTTTCCACGCTTAACTGCTGTGTGAGTTTTGTGCACGGGTAGGCTCTTTATTTTTTTTCCCCTCTCTGTTTCCCAAATCTCTTTTGCTTTGTTGCTGTTTTTTTTTTTTTCCCTCGTGGATGTGGCTTCTCCTTTGATAACTATTCTTTCATTTCTGTTTGTTTAGGTTTTCTGGCTTGTCTCGCAGCCAGTATTTCTTATTGATAGGGTATTATCTCCTATTCTCCCAACTTCTGTTCCCACGGTGTATGGTGTGCCTGCCTCACAGGTGTTTTTTTTTTTTTTCCCTCTTCCTTTAGAGGACTATTCTATTGCAGGAAGTTATGCCTCTCAGTATCTCCTGTTTCTTCCCTTCCCCCTCTGCCGTTTGTTTGTGGTCTCTTATTTGGATTGCTGTATCCGCAGGCGTCTTTTTGATGGCCTTCCGTTTTTGTCACGGTTGGCAGTCTGAGTTGCAGTCCCGGCTTGTGCCAAGTTTTGGTGCCCTGCGGTGTCTTCTGGCGTGGCCCGTGCCCTCTGGCACTTTTGGGTGTATATGGGCTTCACGAAGGTCTTATGGGACTCTGTGTGGTGTTGCTGTGGGAGGCGTTTTTGTCTCCTTTAATTTATTTCAGGTTTGGGGTCTTTATGTGGGGCACCTGGGCCTGTTGTGACTTTATTTTAACTTGGGGCCCTTCTGCAGCTTTGGTGTGGGTAGGTAGCATTCCCACACTGCGTTGCTGCCTCCCGGCTCCTCCCCCCTCCTGTGGTGGTGGGCGGGGCTTGCGGCTGATGGGTATCGCTCCCACGCTGCGTTGTAGCCTCCCGGCTCCTCCCTCCGCCTGTGGCAGTGGGCTTGCCGCGGATGTCGCGGCCGAAAATTTAGGCCGCGGCTTCTGGTGTTGCTAGGCCGCTGCCCTCCGGTGGGTTCTTGGGGAGATTTCCGCCTCGGCGGGGTCCTTCGGGCCGTCCGGGGGTCTCCCGGAGCCCCTCTCTTCGCCCGCGGTTCTGCACAGGGGGTGTCGCGGCTGGGGCTCTGGATCGCGGCTCTGGCTGTCCCTCGGCTGTGGTGTTCCGGCTGCTTTCCGGCGGGTTCACGGCCTTCGGTGGGCCTCTCGGGTCTCCTCAGCGTTCCCCGGGGCCTTTTGTTTCCCCGCGGTTCTGGCCGGGGGTTGCCGCGCTCTTCGCGGCCGGGAATCTGGGCCGCGGCTTTGGTTGTCTTCTAGGCCGCAGCGCGCCGGAGGTCCTCTGTGCGGCGCGGGCGGGGGTCTGCGGTCTCTGAGGAAGGTAAGGTCCCGGTGTGTTGTGTCTCTCCTCGTTTCTGCGCTCCGTTTCTCCGTCGCCACGAGCCGCGTCCGGGGGCCTCACAGAGGGGTTCCCCCGTTGTCTCTTCCGTGGTGTGAGGGGCTTCTACCGAGCAAGCAGGGGAGATGTCTGTCCCCCGCAGCTGCCTTTTTTTGGGGCACTAGAGGGTCCCGGTGTCTCTGGGAGATGGTGTTTGCAGAAGCTCTGTTAAACACGTCCTGCTGCCTCTGTGTCCTGGGCGGAAGTCACCACCCTCTTCTTTATATCTCTGAGACAGTTCTTTAGCCAGATACACACGTTTTCGCCCAGTCCGAGCTGTCTCATTTTATATATCAGCCTGTGAGGGTATATGTATATATTGCAAAATGTTTTTTATGCTTTATACCTATATGCAAGTTCTATTCAATTCCAAATGAGAAAAAACTTATATGTCGCCTTACATCAGATATTCCAAAGGCCTTGCAAGGCGAAGACAAAATGTATCTTGAACAAAATGTATTTTAAACACAGCAAAGAAGAATCGGACGAAGGACGCGTACTTGGCTGTTTTCCCGGAGGCGCCAGTATTAAGATAACAACTGTTCAACTATGCATCTGAACTTTCACTGTCTCAGGCCGGAAATCCGGACTTCCCATATATGGTTATGAGCCCATCACCCATTCCTGGTGATGAGACAAAGGGTATAAGATCTCATGTAATCTGTAATAAAGCGCAAAGCGCAGCCATGTCCCCGTGTGAGGAACGATACCAGACCTCCGTGTGGTGTTTCTTTCTTTACGGCCGGCAGCGGGGCAAGTGGGGTGGGCCTGATTGGTGCTGTACTTAGAATTTTACCCTGACAAATGGCGCAACCAACTGGGGCGGTAAAACACCGGAGCTTACAACGCATTCCACCCGGATCCACGCCACGGAGGAGCCGTCCTGCTGCAAACCGAGCCTGATCAACTCACAGAACTCCAGGTAAGACCAGCATATATTTATGTTGTGTTTTACGCTGAGAGTCTTGCAGCGGGATGGACTATCTGTGGTTTGTGACCGGACGGGTTGGGTTAAGAGTTCTACACGGTAACTCGTGTGGGCTTCGGGTTTGCCGTCATGGACCACTGACCGTGATATGCGCACCAATCGCTCACCCAGAAACTAGTCTGTAGTCTATTTGTACTTTGAAGTCCGTAGTGTTTTAACAATAGTGGAGATTGTTTGTTGTATCTGCAGAATTTTTTTTTCCTCTTACTTTTCATTTTGTCTCATAGAAGAAGGGACCCTCGATTTTAGTTTAGTTAGTTAATGGTTTAGCTGAGGAGGAGATGCACTCTATGAGATAAGTCTCATAGAAAAAGGGACTCTCGGTTGTTTTGCCTTATATATGGGGCTAACGATTTGATTTCAGAAAGATGCATTTTATGAGGCTGGTTCCATAGGAGAAGGGACCCTCGGTTGTTTTGCCGGTATATAAGGGGCTGACAATTTGGAATTAAGAGGGATGCACTCTATGGAGCGTGTTATTATTATTGTTGTTGCTGTTCTAATATGCGTAAGATCTTATTAAAGAAGACAGAGCCCCTTATGGGCCGCCGCCGTGCGGATGAATTTGTAAACTGTAAGAAAACTCTAATGAAAATGTGTGACATCGACCCGCACGGTAGATTACAAAAATGGTGTCTGAGAAGAGGTCTTTAGGACCAAGAAGCGTGCCTTGGAAGACCAAGGGTTGCTAGAAAGTGCTGAAGTAACAAGCAAAGGCGAGCAGAAGGTTATAAAACATGTGATTTGTTGGCAAAGAGAGAGGGAAAGGTGTATAATATGTATAATCCATACTAGGTGGATATATGTGTGTATATATGTATATACTGTATGTGCAAACGGTTAACTGAGCTTGCTTTTAGAAGAGAAGGTTTTGTTGACATGTAGCTGCGAGCTTGTGTTTAGTTTTCAAGGTCAAGAAGATAACAAAGCGAGAGAGAATGCAATAATAACCCTGGATAATATCTCTGCTTGCTTAAATGGAATGGAGGCTTGAAATGAATTTAATTAATTATACTGTCTTAGTAGGCAGGAAATATAGCAATTTCTAAGGTATATTCTTACTTATACAGGGGTTAAAAATGAATGTTGCAAGGTCCCAGCATATGTGTTAATTATGAGTTCAAATGCAGGGAATAGTTAAGCTAAAACAACTCAGTCAGTGAATGCATATTCGGAGAGATAACAGTTGGTTTTCACAAAGGTGGGGGCTTTCAGACTTCACTTTTTGTTCAGGGTCAAATACAGAGAAAGAAAGACAAGGGGGGCTGAAAAATACCCATGTATTCTAAAATACTTCAGCGTTTAATACAGCATATAATAGCTTCAGTAGATAAGAAATATAGAATGTCTCAGTCACTCAGCAAACTTTTTTCACATAATTTGTCAATGAGAGCGCTCATTCACAATCTCATCTCAATAGAATCATGTACTTTATAACATTATAGCACTCACCTCAATGTTTTTCAACTGATGTATGTTTGTTTGTCAAACTTTTTTTGTCTGTGCATCTGTATGTACTGGTACACCTTCAAAGGGGGTGACGGAGCAGACTTGAGCGCATGGATGGATGAGAGTTAATGACTGGGGATAAAAGTCCCCCCCATGCATAAGACTTTGCTTGGTTGAGATGTGGACATGTAGACTGTTAAGCTGAAATGAGCTGTGAAAAAAGACGCACGGAGCCAATATCGAGGGGGTGGAGCTAGATGATGTAAAGTACGTAATGTTTCATCCCTCTTCTCCACAAGGGAGAAAATTTGATAAGACATTGCAGGCAGGAACAGACTAATAATGAATTTGCTTAAAGGAATATCACATTTCAAATATTAATAGGTGTTTGTAGATTATTCTGCCCTGATGTAACTCATGTCTCTGCTATTGGTGCTAACATTTTACAGGCCTTATCTGCATCCATCAAATCTTTTTACAATGTTGTACTAACTTGAACCCGGCTACTATTTCTTCCAATTGCGTACCTGGGTTCAAAGGGGGGGAGAAGAAGGCATAGGTGATCTAGGTATTGCAAGTCAGCCATTTTAAAATTTTTTTTTTTTTTTTTGCAAGCCATTTTAAAATTTTTTAAATTTTTTGCAACAAGATTCTGATCTTTTTGAAATAGAATACCAGCCTAATTGTCTAGCAGTGATGCAACAAGAAAATTTAAGTTTTAAAAAGTTACTGAAAGCCCTTGTTAACAATGCATATTTTGAGTTGGTTTTTTTTTATAGATGGTACCCAGGGTGATTGATGACTCCACACTGGATATGCAGTGGTTACACAACAAGATGTCCTAAAAGCAGAATGCCTCCGCATGTCGCAGTACAAGAAGCGGAACTAAAAAAGACCCTCACTGAGGCGTGTAGAGTGGCCACAGGTAAGACGGCAACCATTTACACTGACTCCCGGTATGCATTTGGCATAGCTCATGATTACGGCCCAATAGGGAAGGCCAGACAGTTTTTTTACCTCAGCAGGACAGCCAATTAAGAATGATGCAGCGGTGCAGTCTCATGGAGACCCTATTTCTACCTGACAAGGTGGAAAGCTCACACCAATTCCTACACCGGAGAAGCAAGAGGCAACGCCATCACAGGCCACACAGCAAAAGCAGCGGCCCTCAAGCCATGAAGAACAGAAGAAAAGAAGAATTTGACTACACTTTGGACTTTGATATGAACTTGGACTTTGATAAAAACCTGGACTTTGATAAAAATTTGAACTTTGATATGCTAAAGACTTTACAGTTACAAGCCAGCAAGGAAGAAAAGGAAAAATGGACTAAAAAGGGACGGCGTATGGTGAACAGTCAACAGAACTTGCTTACCACGGTCCCTGTGCCCCATGATGGCCCAGCTGATGCACCAAAAGACGCACCTCTCAAAGCAGCAATGGTGTCGACGCTTGAATGAGGACAGGTGGCTCCTGGGTTTTCTGTAGCTGCTGCATCATTTGTCCAATTTTGCATGATCTTTGCCGTAAGCAACAGGGCAGAAGTAAATGTGCCACATCACACTTGCCTAGACCACTCTACCCATTTCAGGGATTGCAAATTGGCTACACTCAGCTCCTACTTGTTGGGAAGCATGAATATGTGCTTGTTGTTGTTGATTTCTTTTCAGGTAGGAGACCTACTCTGTTACCAAAGTAAATAAGCAGGTAATCGCACAGAAGCTCATGAATGAGGTAATCTGCAGATATGGGGTACCGGAAGTGATTGAGTCAAACAAAGGTACACACTGCACAGGTGAAATAATGCAACACATTATGTCTGCTTTGGGTATATTCCAGGCTTTTCACACACCCTACCATCCGCGGAGTAGGGGGAAAGTAGATACAAAAGGCAATGAAGAAAATGGGTAAATCTTGAATTGAGTGTCTTCCATTAGTTTTTCTTTTTCTTAGGAGGATACATGCCACAGTAGCTGAGTTTGGGGAATGATTCTCTTGTTAATGTTGTCATAGGCCTCTCCAAGGAATTGTCAATAATGCATTCTGCAGTCTCTGCTTTCCTCCCAGGTCCTACAGATGAGTGTCACTATCTGAAACCAGGTGACAGGGTCTATGTGAAAAAGTTTGAGAGAGAAACCCTGTTTAAAAGTCCCTACCAGATGTTGCTTACCACCCCAACTGCAGTCAAGCTCGAAGGAAAGCCCACTTGGATCCACACTTCGCACTGAAAGAACTCATGATCCTGTATATCCTTTACATGCTATAATGTGGTACAATTCCTCTAACACACACCTTTGACTACTGTACACTAGCCCCCTGTTTCAGAACAAATTAATACAATCAAATGTGCAATATGAAGCCTACACTGAGGGTGGGAATCCAACACCGCATCATGCTAAGAGAGAAGTTGACGCTCCAGGTGGTAACTTTGATCCACATGTACACATAGATGTAATAGGAGTGCCAAGGGGGGTGCCAGATGAATATTAATTCTAGAGATCAGGTTAAAGCAGGTTTTGATTTCTTATTTGCTATTGTCACTGTTAATAATAATGTAGATTGGATGAATTATATCGATTACAAATCAGCAGAGGTTTGTAAACTACACCAGAGATGCTTTACAAGGGTTAGCGGACCAGTTAGGGCCCACTGAATCCATCGCGTTCCAAAATAGAGTGGCCCTGGATATGATTTTAGCAGAAAGAGGTGGGGTACGTAATTTCCTGTATGTGTATAATCCCTTTGATCAAAAAGAGTATGAGTAAGGGACTGGACAATGTGACACCAAAATTTCCCTTGTTTGAAAAAGATGAAGAGCCAGTTCCGATAATGCCAACCACGTACGTTACCAGAAGAATGGAGAGATGGACTAGTACTGCGCCTGTCCCGATCTCCTAAGATGGACTGTCAGTGGACTTCCCATTTGCCTAGGGAAAGTGCAGAAGACCTTAGGTTCCGGCGAGGGCACACCCTGTGGGGTGTTAACTCGTACAGATAGAGGGTATGGATGCCCAGAAATAAGCCCAGGGAATCCATGGCCTCCTTCTGAGGTGAGGTAGGGATCCCCCTCCTAGGAGTAGGGACTTACGGGCAGTGGAGAAACCCTGATGCAAGGGAGAGGCGACCGAGGAAGAGTGCAAGGTCTGATGCTTGATCTCCATATTAAGTTTTTTAGGGGGGTTTGTGAGGGTATATGTATATATTGCAAAATGTTTTTTATGCTTTATACCTATATGCAAGTTCTATTCAATTCCAAATGAGAAAAAACTTATATGTCGCCTTACATCAGATATTCCAAAGGCCTTGCAAGGCGAAGACAAAATGTATCTTGAACAAAATGTATTTTAAACACAGCAAAGAAGAATCGGACGAAGGACGCGTACTTGGCTGTTTTCCCGGAGGCGCCAGTATTAAGATAACGACTGTTCAACTATGCATCTGAACTTTCACTGTCTCAGGCCGGAAATCCGGACTTCCCATATATGGTTATGAGCCCATCACCCATTCCTGGTGATGAGACAATGGGTATAAGATCTCATGTAATCTGTAATAAAGCGCGAAGTGCAGCCATGTCCCCGTGTGAGGAACGATACCAGACCTCCGTGTGGTGTTTCTTTCTTTACGGCCGGCAGCGGGGCAAGTGGGGTGGGCCTGATTGGTGCTGTACTTAGAATTTTACCCTGACAAGCCCACTATGCCGCACAGTGTCAAATGCTTTAGAAAAATCCAGATATACGAGATCAATAGACTCTCCCAGGTCCAGCCTAGAGCCTACTTTATCGTAGAAGCTGACCAAATTGGCCTGGCATGATCGACCCTTCGTGAACCCATGCTGATGAGGAGTTATACCGTTGTTTTCCTTGAGGTATTCCAGGATGATCCAAATACGTGAGACTTACCAGCCTGTAGTTACCAGGCTTCCTTCTTGACCCCTTTTTCTATATTGGAACCACATTAGCAATAAGCCAATCCAGTGGTGCAATCCCCTTCTCGATAGTGCCCCTAAACATAAGAAATAGCGGTCTGCCTTTCACGTCACTTAGTTCCCTTAGAGACTCGCAGTGTTGTACTCATACTCCCATGTGAACGAGCCATATAATTGAATGAGAACAACTGAAGGATCAATATTTAAACTGAATGCTAAGTGAATGAGCCAAAAATTATTTTAATGCCTGAACGAAAAGCAAACGATTTTTCGTTCGTCCAATTTTTGGCTGCGTTTACACTGAACGATTATCATTCACTTGCGCTCATTGGAATAATCTTTTGAATGACAATTGTTCCATGTAAAAGGTGACAGTGTCATCCTTAGGCCGAATGCCCATGGACGGATTATCGCTGCGGAAATCGTGGTTACACACCCGCTGCAATTTCCACAGCTATGTCCGTCCATAGACATTCTGTGTAAAACGATTCTCCCCTGCCCACGAGCGGAAATCAGCTGTGATTTTCTCCTCATGGGGGGAGAATCTCAGCATGCTCTGATTTGTGCAGAAAAACGCACGGATGGCTTCCATTGCAGCCAATGGAAGCTGTTTGTCCCACAATACTCCGCGCTGTGGGTAAAGCAGAGGTATTGCAGGAATCCGCGCCATACCCCAGCGCCGGCAGACACTCTCGCAGCGGATCCGGACAGGTGAGTATAGGGTCTCTGGGGTGTGTGGGGGGGGGGGGGGGGGGCGCCAAGTCTGATTATGCTGCGAGATCTTGCAGTTGGGCATGAGGCCTAAATCCTTCTATGCTCACATTACTCTTTTTTCATACTGTCAATAGATTTGCATCAATGCATTGCTATATTGTTCCAAATGGCGTGTGACTTAATATATACAGTATGTGTGTATATGTGTATATATATATAATCTATATGACAACTTGGGGGTTGTTAGTTCATTGGATTGCCATCTTTCCTCCACCAGATGGAAAGATAGAACATGCAATTGCAAAGCTCTCATCTAAGGTCTGTGGTGCGACTAAAGATAGGACCTGACCTATCTTTGGTGCGTGATGCGTGGGAGTTTCCATAGACTCCTATGGGAGCTGGAAAACATGCAGCTCCCCGTGTGAACGGGCAATATTACAGATAATTAAGGCCACCTGCAGACGGTATCGCAGCGGGACCCGACCCGAACCCCTGCAGAGAGCAGCGTGTACTCACCTGTTTGATGTGCCGCGATTTGTTTGCCACGTGAGATTTCGCGCGGACAAAGATTGAGTTTGTTAACGCAATCCTATGGCAGCTTCCACGGGTGGAAATTCCGTGGGAAATCCCACCCGTCTGCAGACGGCCTAAGCTGGAGACTTAATAGCTGGAATTCACCAGTTCATGCGATTTTTAGTGCAGTATAGCTGAGATCTTTTCATGCGCCTATACTGTGCTAAAACCACGCTCATCTGAAGAAGTCCTAACTCAAAGTCCATCACCTCATACCCATCCAGGGTGCCAGTCTAAAGGCTGCCCAGCCTTGCCAGACTCATGGTTCTCTCAGCCCTTTTAACACATCTAACCAAGTAATAAGGGCCTTTTTTCCAGCTGTCTCACTTCACATGCAATATCTGGAAGGCATACACTCTTCTTGTCTAGAGTAGCAGTTACTCTCTTCCTTTACTATCTTGGACAAGATTCTCTTGCACTGAGACACTTGATCCTTAAGTACCCATCTCAGGTCAGCTTCACATTCAGCCAATCTTCTGAGGTGCTCATTCTCATCAACCTTCTGCTTTAATGAGACTTCAACCCTCAACTTCTCTTCCAGGAACCTTCCTGTTTCAGTCTTCTGCCTAGTGGCTTTGTGGTGCTCCAGCGGCCACCTAGTCACAAGGCCCTCCCCGGAGAGACGCATGCAACCTTAGCACAAGTAATGCTAGGCCTCTTCCAGGTAATGCTGGGACAGCGATTACCTGTATACGTGTGGTGGACTGTAGACTTATCATGTGTGACACCACCCTTCTTTCTCACCATAGTTTGTACCCAGCAGTTAAATGAAGAAAGTCCACACACACAGTTAACTTAAGTACCTCAGTCCCTGGGAATGGGCAGAGACTGGAAAAAAATTACTTGAAGCTTGACAGCATATAACTTAATACAGACCAATGCAGGCAGGACAGTAGACTTGAGGTCAGGGAGGAGACACAGGATGACACCGGTCCTACAGGCCATGTTATCAGTAAGGTACCGCTCCTGAAAGGGGAACACTCCGGAGGAGGATAGGGGTAGGATCACTCCACAAACGCTCACTTGATTCAGAACTTGGATCACTGCACGGCGGACTCTTCTCTCCACTCAGCTCTCACTCTTAAATGAAGGTTCCTGGGATAGGGACATCAGGATACCTTTCCTCAGCCTCCATTCTCTTCACCCCTTGAGTGTTAAAGGTACCCCCATATGGCCGGCACTCTCACTCCTCTCACTACCGTTGAAGATCATGGACTCCTGCACCACACCACAATCACTCACTTTTATAGGGTAGAGACATCATGTGACTAGACAGATATTGATACTTTTCCAGACATATCCCAGCCACTTCCAGACATTACCCTCTCATATGCTGCAGCTGTGCAGCACACATAACAGCAGGCAAGACACTTTGTTCAGTGCATCTACATTGAAGACATAACATGTATGGCAATTATGGAGCGGCCAGAAATATAGACTTCGGGCCACTACAGCCTCTTCTGCCCAATGTCCATGGGTGGATTGGATTACGCATGCGGGAGCCTGCAGCGGAATCCAACCCTGCTAGCGGCCAAGGATACTGCTTACCCATCTGGGTCTTCTGCGTGCCTGTCCGGGTCTTTTTGTTTCTTCACTGCGGATGTGTGTGGAAGTGCCAGCTGTCATGCCACCGCACGTGCGTGATGGAGGTTTTTTTTATACTTCTGCTTTCCAGTGGAATCCGCGGCCTGTCCGCAATTCAATTGCAGACAGGCCGTGGATTGGATAGCTTCCATTGACTTCAGTGGAAGCTGTCCGTGCGGGACCTGCACTGAAATGGAGCATGCTGTGATTTGTTCTCCGGACCAAACGGTCCACAAAACAAATCTGGATGCTTTAATTCATGTGCGGATGCCCATGCTTTCCTATGGGTGGCTTTATTTGCGGATCTTCCGCGACAGTGACCCACGTGGATTCCGCAAATTAGAGCCGCCTGTGGACATTGGGCCCTCCTCTACCGCAGACCTTAGCCTCTCAGCTTCAGTGGTTCTATGTGAGCACTCATCCTGAGAACCTCTACAAGTGCTTTTACCTTGCCTTCGGCTTCCAGTATCCACTGGTTACACTCTTATTCACAGAGTGACATTTCAATTCTGCATTGGCATTACCTGAACAACTTCCATTTGAGGTGGGCACACTCCTCTTCCAGAACAATACGCTGCTGCTCAACATTATTTACCTTTGTCTTCAGCCACATAATTTGTGTTCAGCCCATAACTTTTAGGAAACAGTTTCTTCAACTATCTCTCTCTGTTTCTTTAATTAATTTTGCAACAACCATCCGTTTCTCTTGCACTCCACCTGGAACAACATTTTAGACTTTAGTAACAGAGTCCTTTGGCGAGGACACAGTCAGTTGTGTCTTCATAGCTACGCGGTTAAAGTCCAACTGCGTCCAGAATTTCTCATTATCCGCTTTATTCTCAGATGAACAACACATGACAAATTAAACCATGTTATTATTTATTTAGCAAAAACAATGCAGAACGGTGTGTGAAAAATTAAGTACACCCTTACTACTTTAATAGGTTTTAAGAAATTAAGTAACTGCTATTCAAATGCCCTTGATTAATTGATCATCAGCATGTGCTACCATCTCTATAAGGGCTCCTTCACAAGGGCGCTGCGTTTTTCAGCCACCCGCATCATGGTTGAAATTTGCATTAATGAGAGGCAGCCTCTCCTGTTTTCTAGCCCATTCAGACGTCCGTTTGGTATACCATTGGCCAGAGAGAGAGAGAGTTCAGCTCTGCTAAACTCCCTCCCACTCTCCGCCCCTTGCTGGCTGACGGCAAAGGGAAGGGGCGGGAGCTTTGAGGAGCTAATGAACGAAACTCCCTCCCCCACTCCGCCACTTGCCAACTGCTGGCAAGGGGAGGGGGCAGAACAGGGTAGGAGCTTAGCAGAGCTAGTCCCTCTCCAGCCTATGCGAGCTGACGACAAGGGGAGGGGGGAGGGACTTTAGCAACGCAAGCCGCTGCTAAACTCCCTCCAACCTCCCTTTTCTGTCAGCTCTCATAGGCTCCCATAGGAGTCTATGGGACAGGCCGGCGTATTCCTGCAAAAGATAGAACAAATCCTATCTTTTCCGGTCACACGTTAAAGTGGCCTCTTGCGGCTGGTTGATTTTACGCAGGGGAAAATCGCTCATCTGGACAAGTGCATTGAAATCCAATGCTTCGGCTGGTCTCAATTTTCGGTAAGTGTTTTATCACAGCGAAATAACCGCTATAAAACGCTTGTGTGAAAGAAGCCTCAGACTATATTTATTTACACATCCATTAAACTCATGCGGTCCGAGATTTTAAAAAATTGCTGCATGCCCCATTTTTGAGCATATATCACACAAGAATTGGACATGAAGTGGGCGGGGTCCTGCACTTTTCACAGACAGGGTATCCATGTGTAGTGCAATGTGAGTTGCGCCCAAGAGTCTCAGGTGCAACTCACTGGGGGTCTGTGTAAATACAGCCTGAAAGCAGAAGTTTGGGCAATTTTCTGGTCTTGAGCATTCAGGCATGTATTGACACAATGCCAAGGAGGAAAGACATCAGTAATCTTAGAGAAGCAATTACTGCTGCCCATCAATCTGTGGAGGGTTATAAGGCCATTTTCAAACAATTTGGAGTCCATCATCCTACAGTGAGAAGATTATTCGCAAGTGGAGAACATTCAAGACAGATGACAAGCTTCCCGAGAGTGCATGTCCCATCAAATAAACTCCAAGGACAGACCGGGAAATGCTCAGAGAACTTGCAGAAAACCAAAAGCAACATTTCAGACTGGAAAGGCCTCAGTTGTCCTTATATGTTAAACCATAGAATTCAAAGAGGGTGTACTTTGTTTTTCTCATGAATTAATAAAATATGCCTTGGCATGTGCCAGTTTGTGACTGAAATACTGTCAGCGCCCGCTTCGGGATGTTGGCGGCACCAAGCAGAGGGGAGGAAGGCATCTCATCCAGACTCGCTTCACTGTGCCCTGCACTCAGGGCTCCTGTTACATTAATGTTTTCCAATCCACTGTCTGACGTCTTCCTACATTCTGATTCTGATACCCAACAGGGTATTCTTACCGTCTATTGCCAGCCACTCCACTGTCGGAGCCTCTCTGGCCCACACACACTGGCTTTAACCAGCAGATGGCACCATTGTATAACAGCAAAAAGAGAAAGCCTTTTAGGAATCTCTGAATCCAAAATTGGATTGGAAATGGTTAACCAGAGTGTTTGGCTCATCTGCTTCACCAACTTGTGGCCGGCCACTCCTGCTGCACTCAACGCCCCCATTGAAGCACTGTACGGAATGTACAGCATGATGTGGGCACTAGCAAGCACAAGGGGTTTCCATGCTTAGTGATTCCTGTGCCAAGTTGTTCCTGCTGCCCAAACACAAGGGGGAAAATATCAGGAAAAACTTTAATTATATATGCTAACAATAAAAAAAACTCTGCGGAGGCTTAGGAAAAATTTCACCTGTGTCTCCACATTGGTTTGTCCTGAGTATTTTGTGTATTCGAAATGGCTGACATCTTTATGTATTTTCACTATTATTCCTAATTCCACAAACTCATTTTTGTGAGCATGAAGATATATATATATATATATATATATATATATATAGACTGCAGTCGTTGTCCTGCGACAAGAACTCTACCCTTCAGTGGATGCATTTTCTGTTACAGTCTCTGTCTTGAGACAGGATATCTACTAGTATGTCTGTGTGTGTCTGTATATATATATTGTGGCCATCTGGGGGATTGTCACTCG
Organism: Eleutherodactylus coqui; assembly: GCF_035609145.1. Taxonomy (NCBI): domain Eukaryota; kingdom Metazoa; phylum Chordata; class Amphibia; order Anura; family Eleutherodactylidae; genus Eleutherodactylus; species Eleutherodactylus coqui. Next base: position 70,271,338 of record NC_089840.1, on the reverse strand, counting down.
CCCAGAATTGCCGTCTTCTATTCTAAGTTGGTTGGCAGCAGTCAGAGAACCCACACAGACCAGTTTGTGCTGAAATCAAAGCAAGTCCATTTATTTTCAACAACATGGGAAGAAATCAATGATATTCCATTCAGGAGTTCTCTCAGGAATCACCTCAGGGCAGCAAACATATAAGCTCCTCTCTGGGATCACACAGGTCCTCATCCCAGAGAAGGCAGTCTTCTCCAGCATTGAGGAACTCCACAGCCCCCTGAGTGTGACAGGAACCAAAGCTTTTACCTTGCTCCCTGCCACATCCACATAGGTGTTCTCTCCTATGGTGTTCTATCCAGTATTACTGAATGGCCACTTTACTAGAGGCACCCATTTAGTAGCACATTCAACTTAGTTTGGCCTTCAGTGGAGGTTCTGACATACTTTGAACAGGTGACAGGTGACAGGTTCATCAATTCATGCTGTATGCCCCAAATTCTGACCCTCCTATCACACTCGCCAACATGCATTTTCTCTGTGTATGTGAGGCATTTTTGTTTCAAAACTGCTTTGCATCACTTCGGGGAAGAAGCGGTCATCCCATTAGGGAGTAATCCTCCGAGAGCTTCTCCTATTGTTCAAAAAAATGGGGTTCAAATTCGTGCAAGATTTGTGCATCTTGCAGTGCAGAAATTTTGTGCAATTTTCTCGCCCATGTGAAGCCAACCTTAGACAGCAATGGCACTCAAACTGGTCATCAATGGTTATTATAGCCCATCCATGTTAAGGAAGGATGAGTTGTTTGTTTAGACACACAAATATATATATGCGCAGTCATGAGAAAAACGTGTTAGTTGGAGCAGTATAATTTTCTTGATTGTGCATCACCTGTTATTAGACAACTTTGTTGATTACATCCACAGGATCCTCTTTCACTGGATGTTTTTCCTCCATCACACCATTCTCAGTATACTCTCAAAAATGCTGCATTTTATACTGGAAAGAATGTTATGCTGAACCACGTTATGCTGGTTTCACACCTGTGCTGGGGATTCCGCTCTGCTGCTCCACTCGGAGAGAGCAGAAAAGTGGAATCCCCATGGCTGAACGTCTCCGTCTCAGGATGGAACCCAACAGTGTTGAACAGACCCCAGATAGCGCAGTCTATTTGGCTTCTGCTCAGCTGCGCAGCTTTTAGCTGATATTTTGAGTCGGAGCTTCGGCGGGACAGTCAACTGCCAGTTCCAACGCAGATGGGAAACCTGCTTATTCTTTCTGGCATAAAATAACGGAAACCTGCAGAAACTAAAACCTATTGGTCTTAGTTTCAGCAGATTTCATGAACAATGGAAATAGGTTCCATCTCCCTTAGGGCGGACACCCACTGGCGGTTTTTTCTCCACTACGCTGCGAGAGTAAGTGAAAAGTCTCGCAGCGCAGTGCGAGAAAAAAAACGGGATCACGCCGGCATATCGCCAGTCCTTTCAATGGGGCCAGAGTCAGCAGCGCTAGCCCCATTGAAAAGATATGGAGAATACCGCGGACTTCTGCCACAGCTGTTACAGCTGTGACAGCTGTGGCAGAAGTGCAGCATGCTATCCCATTGTCCCATTATCCCATAAGTCTCCGTCTTGGTGCTCTCCCTAAGGGGAAAAGATAGCGTTTCTGTTTGTCGGAAGTGATGTGACAAAGTGGAAGACATTTAAACTAATGTGATTACTTCTATCCACGAATACAATAATAACGGACAATAAGAAAATTGTTGTTTATAACCTACACAAGAAAGTGTTTGAGTGTCCAATCATCTATCTATCTATCAATCTATCTATCTATATCTACCTCATATCTATCTATCTATCATCCAGCGGATGCATTTTGCACTTGGCTGTATGGTGTGTACATGCACATAGTGTGGACAAGCCTGTATGGCCCCCTGGTGGCTGTTTGGATGTGTGTGGAGCATGCCAACAGAGACCCATGAAGCATTCAAACAGCAGGTTAGCAAAGACAAGCACATCGTCTCCTAATAGCAGCAGAGAGTAGCTGCTTCATCTCAGCTCTGCTCATCTGGAAGACTGGCAGGATAAAGCTCCCTGACTGCAAGCCTCTAATTTATAGACAAGGATTTCTGCCACCCAGGTAAGGATGCCTACATATGCTTCTCATCAAAGGGACATTCTCCTCCAGACTTCCATCCTATGTACATCCAGCCATGCTGTACTTGTGTGTTTAACTCTTTACCTACCCAACTAATCCATTTCCATACTGTTCATCGATTCCTGATGCGGAATCCGTGCCTGCCTTGATCTATGCATTTGGTTGCAGAAGTTGGATTTTCTGTTATGCTTGTCATCTGCATCGTCCTCCGAACGATTCCTACGTAGAACCTATTCAGATTTTGCTGACACCTGCTGCCTGGGAATACCCTATATGATGTAAACAGCTCTATTTTTACGTTGCTTGAGGGAATTGCTGGCTAAGCCAATTATATAGGGCATTTAAGTATTCATGATGGCTGGCATTTTATTTATGCCTGGGCTGTGCCATAGTGCAGTATGATAAAGTTGGAATTCCCTTTATGTGATGGGTGATTTATTCTGGTTACTAGCATGGATAGACATAAGGATGTAGGGGAATCGGTGATTATTTTGGAAAGCTCTTGCATATGACCTGTTGCTTATGCAGAAAGATGCCTTTAAGGAACGTAGAGGGATATTGAAAGTTATCCCACTGGCACTGCTGCTGGAGGAGAACCGCTGCTGTGATGGCATAGGAATATACAGTCCCACTAAGCTGGTAAAGAACACAAGACGATGAAGCTCAAGTGAAAAGCAAGAACATTTCATTTACTGCTATTATGAGAAAATGTTGATTTTATAACATTTCTTGCCGTTCTGATGTCACAGAGTATCACCCATATAATGTGCAACCAGAACGAAAAAAGTTGATTTACGTATATGATACGCTGTGTGGATTTGATCCTACATCTACAGTGGATATGGACTTCGGGACTGTCAGCATTTACTATTATGTTCACATTATAAGTCGTTTCTTGACTACTAATGGCTTTATGCATGATATACGTCCAGAACGGTCTGTATAATGCTTGCTGTCATATAGCCAATCTGTTCATGCCTGTCACATGTCAGTAGATATGATGCTCGCCTGCAGTGTTTAAAATGTGTAGCCGTAAGAATATATTCCAGATTTGTCCGGAAGCAATTGGGCTAAGACATTGCCCATGTGTAGGAAGATATCAAGTTACTTCTTGGGACATTTTGCCCTGGGTTCCCCTTGATGGGCATCAACCACCTTGTGCACACTGGTTTAAATTCTTCTCTCTTATTTCCTCTCAAACTTGATGGTTTCAGTTGTGATATAGGCACACTTACATGGATGGTACAGTTATGTATTCGCTTTATTATGTAGCCATTGCAAGGTCCAGTTGCCTGTATCCATTCACAGTAAACAGGCAGTCATTCATAGATAAACGACTGCCTGTTTATTATACAGGTCGATCATCATTTGATTTTTATGCCTGAGGAAGTAGTTGCAGGCGTTTACACTGAATGATTTCGTTCTGATGCCCACGATGCAGCGAGAAGCTGAACGATAATCATTCAGTGTTAATGGTTCCTTAAACTGCAGGTTCGATATACAGTGCAATGTAAAAGCTGCAGAAGACATATGGTGCAAAATTCTTAATTAAAGCCTATTGCAAAAATGATTGGCAACCCGAAGTATATGCATTTAAAGAGACTCTGTCACCATCTTTTTGCACCTTTGTCTGAAGGCAGCATAAGGCAGTACCTGTCATACTGCTTATAGGGATATGTTTGTTGTGTGGATCTGTGCAGTAGTTGTGGAGAAACTTGAATTTTATCAGTAGCTGCACTTGCAGTAGACGAATACTTAAAGGAGTCCTGAATATTCTTGAGCTACAGGCTTGATACACTCATCAGGCCCGCCAACCAATGACTGACTGCTGTCTGCCTATTGCTGTGCATAGACAGAGAGCTGCCAGTCATTGGCTGGAGGCTGAGATGGGTGTGGCTTGCCTGCAGCTCCTGAATATGCAGGACTACTTCTGTGTCGGGTTGCTACTACTAATAAAATGCAAGTTTCTCCAAAACTACTGCACTGATACAAAAAGAAGAAATATCACTGTAATCAATGTGACGGCTGCAAAACAATAATGACATGTTCCTTTAAGTGAAAAAAATGGCCCCCCAAATTGTCCACAACTTTAAATTTTGCCCACTTTCTAAACTTTTGTAAATAACAGAACTCCCCCTGTTACCTCTTTAAATAGGACTAGTCTGCTCTCCTGACTTGTCTGTTTTAGGAAATACTTGTATTCCCCATGAAACAACATTTCTGGGCCATCTTTTCATATTACTCTAGGTTATGCTGTTCCTCTGTTATTCCTCCTGAACAGTTATGGATAAACTGACAACTGGGCATTATTAATGTCCTTGTCAATGGGGTGTGTCCCTACACAGTAATGTCCAACTAGAGACACCCCCCCCCCCCCCACACACACACCAGTAACACCCAGTTGCCAATTTTTTCAGTTATTGTCAGGTGAAGTAACAGAGAAACCTCATAGCACACTTATAATAAGACATGCTCCAGCATTATTTCATGAAGTATTTGCTAAAATGCACACGTCAGGAAAGCTGACATGTCCTCCCATTCCTCCAATCGTGTCTTGAAGGCTTGCAAGAATGGGAATGTGTGATGTCAATCATAGCTGTCATTGAGATATCTGACTGTGCATGACAATAAGCTGTGGATGTGTGCCAGGTACTATTCCACTAGTAGGAAAAGTGACATACTATAGGATATCAGAGTAATTGAAATGCTACTGGTATCACCATGTCACAGCATGTGGCAGGATGAAACTCTGTCTATGTATTCAAGACTTTTCACTTTTTCATCTCACGTAGACTATGGGTAGTGTCCGTGACCTCCTTGCGTCTTGGTTTGCTTCTTCTGTTGCATAGGAAATTGTGTAGCTTCATTAGCTAGACTGGGCTGTCTGTACTGAATATTAAACAGTGTATATATGTAAGATATAATACTATAGACATGATATATTGTCCTTTGTGGTAGACATTGACATGACCATGTCATAAGGATTTTGCAGCTACTTCAGGCAGAAGAGTCAGATGCACTTTTAGTGATTTCTGAAGCAACGAGGAGGAAAGAATTGCAAGAAGCCGCCAACTGACATGTCTCGGTTTAAGACCCTTCTACCATTTCCTAATGAATCGGCATCATAGCTATATGGATGTAGCTGGGTCACGGACTGCCCCAAAAATCAATAGGACTCTCAGTTACACATGATAGAGATTTGCAGGGAGCATTGAGAGGGAAAAGGGAGCAGTCTTACTAATTCACTTCGCAGCTATAGATCACAATTGGGTGATGTACATATTAGTTGTAAGAGTTTGTGCCATTTATCACTTTGGCTGTGTGATTAGAGTGTGTTCTGCAGCAACTACTGACTATGGTGTAGGCAATTTCTCGTGGTATCTTCAGGGCCAAAAGGGCCCTATCATCGCTGGTTCGCTGGAATCCGAACAATGGTCTTCAATGTAAATCCCTGCTGCGAGTGAACGAAAAGTAATCAAAGATGATCGGCCTGATTAAACAGACGTCTATCTATGAATGATGGCTTGTTTATTGGGAATGGAAGCAGACGAGTCAGAGATTGTTCCGGCCCGCCCACCTCCATTCACTGAGCGATTATCACTGGGATGGCTGTCAAGCTCTGAAGCGCTCAACAGTCATCTAATGTAAAAGGGCCTTTAGTGTTACTAGAAAATATTTGCAAAACCCATTTTCAGTTGGTACATCGTTCCATCGATCTTCCAATGAGATATACAGCATTACAGTTCAGGAGAAATTAAAAAGTTTATAATGTGATTTATGACTATGTGCGATGTATGAGTGCTCTAAGAAAGAATACTCTTCATTAAAGGGGCTGCTCACTTGGAAACTACTGATGGCCTATCCTCAGGGTAGGTCATCAATAGTAAATTAGTGGGGGTTCATCGCCCAGAACCTCCGCCAATCAGCAAAGGGCAAATATATGGAAAAAAGATAAACTGCTTCTTGTTATAACATAATTCATTTTTGTTTCTTCGCTTGCAAATAAATATCGTGCCATTTTGTAACTCCTTCTGCTGCATCGTATCCTGAATTTGTGTCCATACCACCTACCCACGACATATATCTTATAAATGTACTTGATTGAAGAATACACCTGCGTCACGATAGCTTGCATTTCACTACCAAATCTAACTCCATTTAGATTTATCTGGGAATGAAAACATGCAGCATGGGGCACCGAGCAACCATTAGAAAATTAAAACTTTAATTTGATTGCTGGCCATCGTTAATGTATTTGCAAAATTGTTTTCCATGTTTGGGTCAGATTCTCAATTGTTTGGGCTTTACTTTCTGTAGAACAATGTAGCATTGTTCAACTGGTGCCACTGCATCTGACAGGTGACGCCACCCCTGATGAAGCTGGGTCACGAGTCATACATGTGTCGTGCTGCCGCAAAGCTCTATGGTGAGCGCTAATTTTATTATTATTATTTATGGCTGGCAATTAATTGTGATTTGTTTTGTTCGGACACCAGTGCCCTCGGCACAATTTGTAGTTGTGAGTGGTGAGGAGTAATTCACAGAGCCAGATATTTTGTTTTAATTGTTGTAACCGTGATATTATTAAATAAGGCAGTGAGACGAGGCAGCTTTCTTCATCACATTCAGTGCGTAATAACTGATACACAAATTGCAACAATGTAGACAGATACCTGTGTCTAACTCATCCATATACTGGGAGCTTGCTCTGGATATTTTTCTCTCTATCCTTCTTTGTATTTATATCGCTTTATTTCTTTATCTTCCACTCTTCATATTTACATATCTTTTGTTTTCCCTCTATTCACTGTCAAAGCTGTCTCTCCTTCTCAGTTGCTCATGGTTTCTCATATTTTTCTCTTGTTTCTCTCTTTCTCTCTCTATCACGGCTGATCTCTGCCTCTTTTCACTTCTCTCTCCTTCCTGGCACTCTATTTTCTCCTGTCGGGTGCTTCTTTTTTTCTGGTGCTCTCTCTCTGCCTGGTGCTCCTCTTCTTGGCACTCCTCTTCTTGGCACCTCTATTTTCTCACTACTCTTTACTCTCTTTATTATTGCTTAACATTATTCTGTCTTTATTCTCGTGCACTTGCTTGCCTGGTGCGTCTCACTCACTCTGGCTCCTGCAACTGTTGTCCGGCTATTTATCATCTCTGTCACCTGACCAGTTTGTCTGCAGCCAATCACAGCCTATCTGGTTGCTAGGTTGAGTCTCTATGCATTTTTTCTATCTTGTGCAGCTGGATAAAAATGTCCTAACTTGTTGCTAGGTTACCTGCATCCCTTGTGTAAACGTACTCAGATTAAACCCTGGGGCCGGTTATTATATTACCGGTCCCCATAACTAAACAGTGCTATGTAGTGCCTATTTTCAGGCCACTACACATATTTGGGGGGGTAAATCTCTTTATTAATTGCTGGTAGGCAACGTAGTAATGTCCCTAAATCTTCCACTGTGAATAGCAAGGCTTGAGTTCAAGTTAGTCTACACAACTTGATTGCTACCAATATAGTTTCCTCTCTATAGTTGTTACATACTTGCTTTTTTAATTATTTTTTTACATTTTCTTGCCATTGTTTTCTGTGATTAGCAATTCATTTCTATTTTACTTCCGATTTCTTTTAATCTTTCATTGACTTGCCTTAGGTAAAACAAAACATAGTGTGGAATAAAATTAAAAGATGCTAAATATTTCAGATCCTGCATTAATTTCCCAGATTAGAGGAAGTGAATATTATGCAGTGATATTTGCATATTTGAAATTGTATATTTTGGATACAATTTCCCTGAAATTCATGTATGTATTCATGGCCTGCTGCACAGGGACTATATCCAAGAGTCCTCACATTGTTAATAAATCTTATTTTTTTTCAGCTTTGGATGCATTGCAATTACATAATAATTAAAGAACCACCTCCAATCACTTAATGGCTGGCGTGAAAACCTTCTTCCAACATAAGAATCAGTAACGAGCTTACCATCCTCAAACAGTAGAACGTGATTATATTCCTATCATGGTTAAATGGGTTTTCCAGGCAAATACAGTGCTATTGATAACCTATCCTCAGGATAAGTCATCAATAGTTGACCGGCTGGGGTCCACCGCTTGAGACCCTGGGCAATCAGTTGATTGGGTGCCTACTGTCAGTGCTACAACACATAGGGGTACAGAGCAGAAGTAGTTTGCTGCGAACCCAGTGTAGTGGACTGGTGAAGGCTCAAAAAGTGCCAATTACAAGACTCGTACCGCTACGGCTGATGCTATGTCTTTGGTCATTACCTATTAAGTCCTATAATTGGCATTCTTCGAGTCTTGGCCAGGTCTCTTTCATTGACCTTCTGACATCAATTCATATCTGATGAAGGGTATTATTACCCGAAATATCAGATATGCATACAAACTAGAGTTTATTCATGTTACGTCTTTTTCACCCGAGGAGAGATCAGCGGGATCCATAGCCTCAGAATTGTTATGAATTAACGGAATGTGGATCCACTGGACCAATCAGCCTGTCCTGGAGTGGTTGACAGCTGACTTCTCAGGTAGAGGGACTGTAGCTGGGAATTCAGAACAAACTCAGACTCGGGAATACCTACAGAACTCAGACTCAGGAATACTGACAGAATTCAGAACAGAGAGATGGACTACATACTCGCGGATAGACAGAGGGAAGACCAACTGCCATAGACCTAAAATACTTACCCGCATACCCGCACGAATAAACAGATGGAATTGACAGTGAGTGATCGGGACCTCCCAATTGACACTTTCCAAGCACTGGGAGCTAAAGAAAACCAAGGCAGCAATAGAGGCAATAAAACCCCAGCTGCAAAGCTACTGTATGCAGCTGGTCCTGCCAATATAAGGACATGATGCCCATAACAGTGCCAGCCACTCGGTGTCCCCTAGAATGGTGCTATGTACACAGTGCAGCACTAGTACTAATTTTTTGCTACTTGCTGGTTGCATGCGGCCCCTGGGATGCAAGTTGTGTCCCTCGGATATAAAGCATATCTTTTATAATACATTCACTAGTGAATCCATATGTTACTGTAGGTAGACTTCATAAACAAAATTGTATGGCTCCCGATCAGCAGAAGCCAGATATTTCACATGTGCCCATCTGCCTCTTTACGGAATCTCTATAAATAGTTGTCTTTGTGCTCCGATCAGATTTATTTTGCCTGTAAATGTTCTGTTCCATTATTGGAATGACCCTACTATGATAATGGAGGTTCTGTACCGTACATCACGGAAATGATGTATAAGCAATTAACGAACGGTTGAACTTACGATCCAGAACTTCAGGCGGCCCTCGTTTTATGCGTGGCAATTACCTGATAATCTGTTTCTCACTGGTGACTACTTTGCATTTAGTTTATAATAATCTTACACTTGTTGATATGGAAACCATGTTAAACTAAACTCACTGACCTCCCTGTGAGCTGGTGCTAATACACTGCAGTCAGTCTGAGCATTCAGAGCTGCAGTGTAAGAGCTCATTCACACAGGCGTATGCAATTTTAGTACATGAAAAATGCACCATTATCACTGCATGTGTAAGTTGCATGCATCTTTGATGCATGTGCACATTTACGCTTGCATTGCATCTGTAGTCACTATTTTCCGCACGCGCGTGAAACACACAGCGAATACACATAAAACAGCATATTTGCTGCATTGTAATGCAAAAAAAACCCCTCTCTATGTATATATAGAGGCTGGAAAGGCTGGGAGCATGGACACTTACTGGGTATTGGTGTATCTTGTCTCTACCAGAAGAATGGGTGGAGACCTGGGATTGTGCTGGCCAATTGTGGCTGGACTGCTGGCCGCTGGTCTCCAGTCTCCGCTGTTGTCCTTCTGCTATCTACTCACCGATGCCCTCATTTCTCTGCTGCAAGCGGCCCTTCCTCCCTGTGACTGTCACCACTGCCTCCGTGCAAGTGCCCCGCTGTTACTGTTACCAGCCTGCCCTCATCAATATATAATGCCGTACCCGCTTTTTCCAGAAGGCAGCCCCGCTGTCTGTCCTGCCGTGTCCCCAATGGCTGTCAGCCCTTTCTTCTAAGCCGCACAGAGACCCTGTGGTTCGTTCCCCATCTGGCAGTGCTGCCGACGGTAACAGCACTCTCAACCTCCATGGGGCCACAGCGATCCGCGGCTGCAGCAGTGATTCTCAGCCACCTCCAGAAGCCACCTCAGTGAGTGCCGCTACTCCTGTAAGCCTAACCGTAATGCTAACCCTAGCTTTCAGCCACAGCACACCTGCTTTATGTATCCCTAGCCCTCCAGCCATGGCAAACAACCACCCTAGCCTAACCCTAACCGTAACCCTCCAGCCACAGAAAATTGCCGCCCTAGCTAATCAGCAGCTTGGGGGCGTTAAATGGGTGGCTACAGTCACTTACTATGTCTCCACCCATATTTTTGGTGGAGACTAGATACACCAATATCCACTTGCTGAATATAAAAGTTCAGGTAAAGGCCCAGTTGTTGGCCAACTCACGCATAAGGGCGCCTACCCACTGGCGTTTTTTTTCCTGCGATGCTAAATTGCGTTTTGCGTTTTTTCTGAAGAGCAATTAGTATAGAATGTGTTCTTGTCCATTGGGGGTATTTTTTCCGGTCCTTTGCAATTTTTAACATAGGAACTGTCAGTTGCATATGTCTCCTTATTTTTCTCTTAATGCACCCATGATTGTCAATGGAAATTAACGAAAAAGCCGCGGAAAACGCAGCGTTTTTCACGCACGAAAATCGGCAACGCCAGTGGGTAGGCGCCCTTACACTGTTCCTAAGCCTGTAACGGTAAAAAATAATTAATCATTGATACATTACTCCAGACTAGAAGCTAAAATAATATCACATACTATAGCTATAAGGTGCAAAGTTACCAATAATACTACCTCTATAGTATCACTGAACAAAACCCACTATACCAAGATCAGTATTACCAATAGTAACACTCTATAATGGCCAGAAAAACACTATACAAAGACCAAATAATTACTTCCATACAGTGGCCATATATACCTTATGGTTGATGCTAGCTCTACTGGGACACACTGTTAACCGTAAATGATTACAGTGCAGTCACCTCCAGTGATCAAAGGTGACTTTCTGTCCAACTAGAATCGTTTAATTTCCCCTTCTCCATCCAGCTAAGATCGCCATGATGACTTCCCCTAGTCAAAACTTATCTCTGTAGAATGAGACACAGACATCTTTGGCTCCTCATTTTTCCAGCATCCTCCATACTTTTTCCACTCTATCTTGCAATCTGCAGTGCTCTAGATAGTAGTAATGCAACCTGTGATGCCCCACACAGCAATAGTATCCCTTTTGTTTTCCACTTACAGAGGCCACACAGTAAGTTATCTTGGCTGCTTATAGTGACTCCTACACAGTAAAAATGCCCGTGTTAGGTCTGGCCATGGTAGATGGACAGGAAATCCCTATGCCAACCCTTTCCCGTGTCCCTACCTACTTGCCCCCCCTGAGCTAAGCCCCAGGGCGACAACTGGGCGACGGTCCCTGCGCTGCACTAGTGTCAGGAAATCTGGGAAGGAGAGACTGGGAACAGACAGGTGGGAACCTGAATAGCAAACAGAACCTAAATCAGCAACCAGAGAATAGTCAACTGGCAGGGTCAGAACCGGAAAACACGTGCGCAGTACCGAGGGAAAACCAGAGGTGAAGTCAGCGGCAAGCAGTAGTCAAAACACTAGAAGTCAGGTCAAAGATAGCGGGTGTCAGCTGAACGGAGCAACACCAAACACTGGCAATGAGAGACTGGTTGACCAGGTTTACATGTAGAACTCCCCGCCCGGAGAGCAGGGAGAAGTCACATGACCACCAGGAGGAATTATGAAACCGCCTCCCCCCCCGTTGACGCACACAGACCAGAATGTCGTGCGGCCGACCAGCAGATGGGCGCACCCGTGCACGATTCAGGGCGCACCGCCAGCTGCCGTGACCAACCACCAGAGTGGGGGAACCCGGGACAGAGACGCCAGCCCGGACCCCCACACTCCTGGTGGTAACCCCAGTTCTAACAGCTCCCATGTGGTAACAATGCCTTGACTGCTTGCCTGACCTAGAAGCCTAGAACATCTTCTCCTTGGCCCCTGTGCAGCCAAGAGCTAAAATGGCTATTACACTAGCAATATAATATCATATGTTATAATCATTAATAACTCCAAAAGGAATTGATCTGAGGATTATTCCGATTGCCAGAATGAGCCAGGAAGGATTTTTTCCCTTAAATGAAGAAAATTGGCTTATGCCTAATTGTTTTTTTTGCCTTTTTCTGGATCAACATGGGGGAAAGGGGTTGGATTGGGACGGGGAGGGAGGGGGGGGGGGTGATAGGCTGAACTGGATAGATGTGTGTCTTTTTTCAGCCTTACACACTATGTTGCACTTCCGTCTCCAACACCAGGGTCAGTCGCAGGAGTGTAATAGCCGAACCAGGTCTCGTTGATTTTAGTTGAAGTGAAGCCAGCTAGACCACTTCCTTTCCTGCATGTCTAGCCTGCTACACTGACGACAGGCCGGGTGATCAGGTAATTCCCGGGGATCCCGTGCAGTGGGTCCCTGGTGATTAAATATGATTGACCTATCTTGAGGGTCAATACCGTGTTTCCCCAAAAATAAGACACTATCTTATATTAAGTTTTGCCTTAAAAGAGGCACAGTATCTTATCTTCCGGGGTTGTCTTATAATACTTACCCAGTAGCCGGCGTTCGGGTCCCTTGTGCTGGTCTCCGGCGCTGCTGCAGGCTTCCGTGTCCTCCTGCACGCCGACAGAGCAGTTCTTCCTGGTAGCAGGGCTTGAATACCCCACTTCCAGCAAGCTAATGCTCTGATTGGTTAATCGATCGCCATGTCAGCCAATGAGTGCCGGCGCTCGTTTAATCAATCACAGCCCTTCATTGAATAACATCATTGAATGTCTATGACTGGTTACTCGAGAGCCGGCTTTCATTGGCTGACGTCGCACTCGATTAACCAATCAGAACATTAGCTTGCTGGAAGCGGGGGATTCAAGCCCCGCTACCAGGAAGAACTGCTTTGTCAGCGCGCAGGAGGACACGGAGGCCTGCAGCAGTGCCGCAGCCCAGTGCGAGGGACCAAAACGCTGGCTGCTAAGTGAGTATTGTTTTTTGGTTTTTTTTACATGTAGTAGCTTGGGCTTTTTTTCAGGGGGGGGGGGGGCTTATATTTCAAACCCCCACTCCCCGCCCCCTGAAAATCAGGGTAGGGCTTATTATCAGGGAAACACAGTAGTTTCTGTCTGGAAAAACCCTTGAATCAACCCCTTGAAATGAGTGAAGTATTGCCATAATTTAAGTGTGAGACTCTACTTACACATACAGGGTTGCATTAGCGAATTACAATACTGCCTGTTATGTCTCTCCGTGAAAGATGAGAGTTCTTCGACTGCTCTTCTGTGAATCTCTGACTTCCTTTCAGAAGCACTTGCTTATCTGTTCCAGAATTTTTGCTTCAATAGCTGTGACATGTGGACAAGTGTCTTAGGAATGCTCCTCTGAAATGTCTCCAAAAAAACATCCCCTACTTGTTTCCAGGTCAGCGGGCAGGCCCTCACAACTGACATCTTTATTGTACTAGCATACTTTCTAATCCGCAGAAGTAGGAGTCGATTCAGGGTTTTTATTTTAAGTGCTTTGATCTTGTACTTTAAATGTGGAGTATGCAGCCAAAAAAGCACTAAGGGGAAGGACTGTAAAGATGCAAGGCATGCATCCTGGTGTTCACAAAATAACTGAATACCAAGTAAATGAATTAAAGTGGCCTATTATATTAAATCTCAATTAAACTTTAATGCTACAGTCCTCCATCTAAAGTCAATGTTAAGATAAAAGTTGTGTGCACACGTTCCATTGATTACCCTGTGGCCTCTTCGATACAATTTCAACTTAGTTTTAATTATAGTGTAATTAAAGGGGTTGTCTCATTTAGACAACCACTTTTCATACGTAAGCCGCCAAAGTGAGTGATCTGCTGGTCACTGCATGCCTAACTTCAGAAAGCTATGGTTCCTGCAGAAGAAATGCGGCATTTAGAGATGAGTGAGCACGCTTGAACAATGCAGTTACTCGAGTGAGCATCGCTCTTCTCGAGTAACTGCATTCTTCTCCGAACACAGGCTTGGGGGGGGGGGGGGCGGCGGGGGTGAGCAGGGGGTAGCGGGGGGGGGGGGGAGAGATCTCTCTCACTCTCCCCCCCCGCTCCCACTCGCCCCCCCCCCCCCCCCCCCCCGAGCCTCCTTGGATGAGGATGCAGTTACTCAAGAAGAGCAATGCTTGCTCGAGTAACTGCATTATCCGAGCATGCTTGCTCATCTCTAGCGGCATTCTATGCCTGCTGTACACCGACCATTGAGAGACTGAATCAGGTCAAATGCTTATTAGGATGCATGAATAACTCCCTAAAATAGTCTTTAAAAAGGTTAGATGATATTTTAAAGAATATTCACAATCTGTAGGACCTGCTTATTTTCTTGCCACAAACATACATGAAAGACTCACTGTATATTCTAAACAGATATACAGTTCCAATTATTTGATGTGTTTTATAACAAGCACACCTGATGCAACTAATGACCCTGATTAGTTACATCAGGTGTGCTTGAGACAATACCTGATCTGCAAGTGTGTGGCATTCTATGCAGGGAGTTAAATAATTCTGAGACTACAGTAGTCATTAAAAGTGGCATTTTGCATTGTATTTGGAGAAACCACTTGTCATGGGTGGTGGTCCGTCAATAGATTCAGGATGGCGCAGCAGCTGACGGACTGAGACGGTTATCTCATTTAGACAACCACTTTTCATATGTAAGCCGTCAAAGTGAATCATCTGCTGGTTGCTGCATGCCTAACTTCAGAAAGCTGTGGTTCCTGCTGAAGAAATGTGGCATTGTATGCCTGCTGTACACCGACCATGGAGAGACTGAATCAGGTCAAATGCTTATTGGGATACATGAATAACAACTCCCTAAAACAGTCTTTAAAAAAGGTGGATGATGTTTAAAAACTATTCACAATCTGCAGGATCTGCTTATTTTCTTGCCACAAACATACATGAAAGATTCACTGTACATTCTAAACAGATATACAGTTCCAATTATTTGATGTGTTTTGTCACAAACACACCTGATGGAACTAATGACCCTGATTAGTTACATCAGGTGTGCTTGAGACAATACTTGATTTGCAAGTGCGTGGCATTCTATTCAGGGAGTTAAATAATTCTGAGACTACATTAGTCATTAAAAGTGGAATTTTGCATTGTATTTGGAGAAATCACTTGTTATATCGTTACCTCTGTGAAGTGCCCTGCCATCATGGTACATCGCTGTCATTAACCCCAACATAACCAGTGCACACCCTAACCCATAACCACTAGTCGCATCCATCTGTTATAGTCCATAAAGTATGTACACACTTAGCCACTGTAGGTTGGATCACATATTTGGCAGCTTTTGATGTTCTGGATCCATCTTACCGCCATCTATTTCCCTGCGGTAAGGGAGCCTCCCTCTCCTTCCACGTGGTATGTGTCTTTTATTGCCCTCTCAGTTCACCAGCTTTGGCCTCCATCGTCCGGGCCCGTTTGTTGCCTCTTCTTATAGTGCCGCCCGCCCAGAATAGAGACAGCGCTCTGGTCACAGTTCTTAAATGGCCACTGGCACTTGCTCTCTCTTATGTCTTAGTGCCCTGACACTCTGCACCACATGGGGCTCATTTGTTTTTGATTTGATTCTTCTTAGATTTTTTTTTTTTTGCAAACAGCTGAAAATTTGTACATTTTGGCAAAAATAACTTACAATGGGGGTAAATAATCTCGATTGCAATTGTAAACTAGAATAGATACAACTTTTACAATACTATACCGGCACATTTACTGAATATACCATACCAAAGTGAGAATGTCTCCTGCTCCGTGTCATCTTAACCTTCTCTGTGTGTTCTGAAAACTGCAGTGTGAAGCACTAAAAATAGTCCTGTCCACCTGAGAAGATCATAGCAGAAAATCCCATTGAAGAAGTTGACATGGCCTCTCCGTTATATAAGTGATATCTTGCCTTTAAACTATTTAATGAAGCAGTGAGACATTTCAAGGTCGATGTGCGGGGGTCAACATTGAGGTCTATAAATGGATAATCCCATTTGGTCATTTCTTGGACATCTTCAGCTATCAGCACCGGCGTTCGGCATCATTCAGGAGTCAGAGCGCATGCGCCAAATCTCTGGGTGTGACGTATGATGTTTCCAGCGGTAGAGCTGGAGGTGTCATTCAGAAAAGAGGGGGGAGTGTTTGAGTTGAAGAGGCAGGGAGAGAGCCTGGACTGCTTGCAGAGGTGCACCGCCCATTGGACGCTCCACAGTTAATTTGCATACCGGGATGAAAGAGTTCCTGCAGCAATATCTCAAGATGGGAGCCTCAGCTGAAAAAATAAAGATACCATTGAATTCTTTGTCCAGGTGCACATGCATAGATATATGGTGCCAGGTGCATTCACACGGCTAAGAGAGAGTCACGCCGAACATTCTCGGACACCCTGTTTTGTTCGCACGAAAATAGAACATGCTGCAATGCTTCTGTCCCCGGATCGCTGCGAAAGAAAAATCACTTGTATATATACAGTACACCGAATACAACAATAGATTGTATTTTCATGTCTCGCAATGCACAAAACTTGCACGATTTTTTGGCCCCTGTGAATGCACCCCTAATAGGACAAAAATAATGTGACCGACTTCCTTTATAACGAGGGGCTGCAGATTTCTTAAAACTTGCAAATATAATTTTTCTTGTTGGCCGATGAAACTATCGCTCCTATAAAACCTACACAACAGTATTTAGTATCATGTAATACGGAATACAGAAAGCATTGAACTATATGGAGATGTTTCTAACCTTATGAGGTATTTATAAGGCTAAACAGTGCACTCCTGAACTAAGTCCTTTAGGGACGGTGACGGCTACAGAGACCGCGCAGATAGCTTGAGCAGATATCTCTGAAGTCTCTACACTTCCTTTTATCCCTGGTAGAGTTCTATCCTTTTATCTCTGCATTGCCTACAGTATTTGTTTTTGTACAAGAGACCGGTCTTTCTACTGTCACTCAGAGCAGCACTTGTGGAAACCGCCAGAAATAACAGATTGTCAATCCAGGACTGGCTGGCACTGTATATAGGGCCCCTTCAATCAGCTGATCAGTGGAGATCTAAAGTGGTGGACCCTACGGGTCAGATATGACAATTGACCATCAATTTTACAAGGTTGGATAACCACTTTAGTAGGGTTACTCAGAGGCACTTTTATTGTCATTGTGGTTAATAGGCAATGTATACATAAGCAAAAATGCCAGGTCCCTAGCAGAAAAGCTGTTCTAAGTAGCCGAGCCACTGTAATGTGTAAGAGAGGAGTGGGGCACCGATTTGCCCTCTTACAGATACTCCTCTAATGTATATGGTCATCTTTAGACTTGCCCAGTCTTTCCCAATTACAATTTTCCAGTACCTATTTCAGCTATTATAGGGTATGTACAGTATATTGTGCGCAAGTTGTGACAGATGTTTGTTTCATTGTTAGTATTTCCAAGCTCAGTCCTATTGCTGAACATTACCATGCTGATCAATACGTGTCAACGTGCTTCCTGTGAGGTTCCCTTTGCACTGATTCACCGGAGTGTTTTATCTCCCCCTGCAGCTTGTTACACTGCTGTTTATTCCTGTCAAGCAAACAGAGAATCTCTGTACTCCCTAAATACTCCTGTACGGAGGCTCGCATGTAAGTGCCGACGTCTTAGTATTGTGCCGGCGTGCAAATAACTGCTGCATTGCAGTCATTACATCCATCAGTTGATCAGAGTTTTCGCTGGCACATTTATTTATTAGTAACAGTAAATTACGTGTTTGTAGTGCGTGCAGCGAAGTCTCGCCATCCTGTCCAATTAATAACCTTTGCAACAGACATAACGCTTTCTTTCGCACTGTACAGCTGGAAGATGAATATATTAAGGTAATTTCCTCTATTAAGTACTTAAAAATTCTTGGCTTGCCACTACAACATAATGTAAAATACTTTAGCCTAATAGTCGTGTTTCATTCACGTCAGTACGCGGATCGCACAACTCTATGTTATCTGTTCATATAGCGAGACTTTGTAAAGACGTGACTAATGCAAAGAGAGCTTGACTTGCTGGGGCGCCCTCTAATTTGGGCAGAATTTTGCAATCTCAGCTCAGTCTGTAGGTATGGGTCCACACAGGGGGGCTGATTGGCAGCGGAATGCCCGCAGCAAATCAGCAGCGGAATGCCCGCAGCAAATCAGCAGCGGAATGCCCGCAGCAGATGGAAAATCTGATCCAAACCCGCACCACTTGGTGCAGGTTTTATCTCATATTTCTGCTCCGGATTCCCCCCTTCATTGACAGCAGGTGAATTTCGCAGCGGAAATGGTGATAAAATTGACCTGCTGTGCAATTGAATTGAAGTCAATTTCCGCATGGGTTTTGTGCGGATTGTTTCTGCATCTTGTGGAGGAGATTTTCAAGATCTCAATCACTTTGTAGCTACTGTAAGGCCGCCTGCACACGAGCGGAAATCCCGACGCGGGATTTCCCGCGGGATTTCCGCCGCTGAAAGTTTGCATAGGAGTGCATTAAAATACGCACTCCTATGCAGAAGGCCGCGGTTTGGCCGCGCGAAATCTCGCGCGGCAAACAAACCGCGGCATGTTCTAATTTTCTGCGGGGCACGCACTCACCCGGCCGCCGGCTCCGGTCTGCGCATGCGCCGGCTGTGCGGCAGCCGGCACATGAAAGAGCCGGGGCTGCCAGGCGCGGGTGAGTACGCGCTCGTCCCTGCAGGCGCTCGGGTCGGATCGCGCGGCGAGAATTCTCGCTGCCGGATCCGACCCGCTCGTCTGCAGGCGGCCTAAATGCGTGGAATTTCCGTGTGGAGGGTCTACATGGAAATTGCATGGCAAATCTACTGTATCGCAAAGTGTTTTTTTAACCAGAAGAAATTATTAACTTTTTCTCTACACTAATTGGCCACTTTATTAGACACCCTGGCCCTGTTACGATTGGATCTGTTCTGTATGGAAATTAGATATGTACCCCTGGAGGGCAGCAAGAAATGAAGTGAGCAAGTTTTCAGTGTGAATCTTCCTATACCCCTTAGTGGCGGCCAATACGCCTTTTTACGGACCTCACTAATGGGCTTTAAACCTGCACATACATGACAGCCAGGCTCCTGCTCTAAGCACCTGTAGAGGAGAAACCTCAGATTCTGGCAGTTTAACCCCTTACATGCCATAATCAATAGCCGATGACAAGAGTAAGGATGTCCTTTTGTCATCCATCGGCACGCCACAGTGTGATAGTAAGGTACTAATAGATTCCCATGGCAGCTGGAAGCCTGACAATGGCCCCCTAATCCCATTTTTGCGCGTCAGCAAAATAATAGGTCCTGATGTATCTTTCTGTGAATTTTCTGCAGCTGTAAGTTGGTGAAACAGCCCTCCTGTTGTGAATGTACCTATTTATGTTGTTATAACTGATATTTTGTTGTTTGACCACAAAAGGGCACTGTAGCCTGGAATGCAACAGGGGAGAGGAAGTGCATCATGGCTGCCCAGACAGGATAGAGCTTAAAAGAAAAGAGAGAAGTGTGCATGTGTCGGCCATCTTGTGTAGTGTGCTTTTGAGGACTGGAGAGAGTGATCCAACGTAATACACATGGAGAAGGACCCCTAAAGGACTGGAGTTATAGTGAAGGGGAGCTGAGTGTATATAAATATCTGGGGGGGGGGGGGGGTTCTCTTTGGTAAAGAGTTTTACTAAACTAAGTAAAATCTCAGTTAAACTAAGTGGGTTGGAGTCGCCTCTTTGGTTCAAGACTTCGCTGTATCCTGGGGAGCTCACCCCGGTACATGGCTTACACAGCAAAGGTCCCCATAGAAGTCTATGGTAGGCGCCCAAATGCGTGCGCAATACGTAAAGGGATGCGCAATACGCTGTGAAAAACGGCAGAGGAAAGAACACATCTGGACCTCAATAGGCAACATAGCCATTTAAACCAGGGCAGGGGTGTGGCGCGCACATGTGAACAGGCCCTGCGTGGAGTAGTTTCGCACAACATTGTCGAGAGTATACTGAGAATGGTGTGATGGAGGGAATGCGTCCAGCGAGCGGGGATCCTGTACAACTTGTCGATGAAAGGGTGAGATGAGAATGTCAAGAATGGTTCTGACAATCAGGTGGCACAGAGACATGCAAATTATCTACTAAGTTGTCTGAATGCACTACTCAGGGTTCTATAGCATGGATGGGCTATAACAGCTGACAAGCATTCCTACTGCCACTGCTGTTTAAGGGCTCCTTCAGACAAGTCTAAGCGCAGAAACGCTTGTGATAGTGTGACTCTTTGCGCAGTGAAGGTTGCGCTTTTTACTGTATTGTTTGTGCTGCCAGCACCATTCAAATTGGCGTGGGATACGCCCACACCGTGACTTTAAAGGCTGTGCAGCCTAAATTAGTTCCCTTTAAGTTGATTTCCCTGCAAAATTGTATAGTTTATTGTGCAATTGCGCAGTTATAGGGTGTGAATTTTTGCACGCCCATAGACTTCTATGGCTTCTTTGGAGCACAAATGCGCTCCAAAATAGAGCATGTTGTTTTGGGTTTTTTTTGCGCACGCAAAAGCGAAACTGAGAATAAGCCCATTGAAAACAATGTGGTCTATTCTTTGTGCATGGTCAGATTATGCACGCCCTCGTGTGAGTAAGTCCTAAGGGTGCATTCCCACGAACGTATATCGGCTCGGTTTTCACGCAGAGCCGATATACGTTGTCCTCGTGTGCAGGGGGGGAGGGGAGGATGGAAGAGCCAGGAGCAGGAACTGAGCTCCTGCCCCCTCTTTGCCTCCTCTCCGCCCCTCTGCACTATTTGCAACGGTGAGAGGCGGGGTGGGGGCAGGGCTAATTTGTAGAATTTAGCCCCGCCCCACCTCTCCCCATTGCAAATAGTGCAGAGGGGCGGAGAGGAGGCAGAGAGGGGGCAGGAGCTCAGTTCCTGCTCCTGGCTCTTCCATCCCCCCCCCCCCTGCACACGAGGGCAACGTATATCGGCTCGGCGTGAAAACCGAGCCGATATAAGTTCATGGGAATGCACCCTCAGAGAAATAAAAAAGCAAGACACTAGTGGGCAAAAGAGTGCAAAAGTAGGGCTTCTTCAGACGACTGTGATTTTGTTTTTTATTGTGGCTGTGATTTCAATGGTTTCGTTATCACTAGTGGCATTTGTGCGCGTTAATACTATGTGTCAGAAAATATAGGACTGGCCCTATCTTTCTCGCACATAGTTTATTATTTTTTTTAAACTCCCATAGGAGTTTGAATAGTCAAAAAAAAAAAACAATGGTTCATGTGCTAAAACACTTTGTAGCGGCGAACATCTGTTTAAGCCCTTAGGGTGGTTTCACAAGAGCTTAAACAGATTGCCTCTGATTGGCTGATCGCTGTGACCAATTACAGGCAGACCTCAGCTGTCATTCAATGAATGGCTGAGTGCTGCCTGTGATTGGTCACAGCACTCAGCCAATGAGAAAGAGTGCTTTCAGGAGGCAGGGATTTTTAAATCTCCAGCCAGGAGAAAATGCTTCAGAAGACTGTCGGGAAGCCAGGGAGAAGACGCACCAGAGCTGAACAGCGCCAGAGAGGTGATGTGTATATATATATATATATATATATATATTTTTTTGCAAGCAGCTAGGGATGATTTTCAGGGAAGGGCTTATATTTCAAGCCCTTCCACAAAAATCCATGCGGGGTTGCCTTCATACCATGGCTTTCAATGGGGCGGCAGCTTCGCTGGCCCCATTGAAAGCAATGGGATTGCATAGCGGTATTCTGCCACAGCTGTGACAGGGGATTCTTTCGTTCCCGTGGGGAGTCCCATCACCGAAAATTGGGTAGCTCTTGTTACATAAAACGGTTTACAGGACAAGAGTCGTCTATAGTGGGGGGAGACTGGAGGTCATTGAAAGGAGGGTACTTGCAAGTTTAAGCAAGGTAGAAAACTTAAATGAAGGTTATTTTTTATACTATAATAAACTTTTTGCTGTATACTTTTATTTTTATCTATAAAAGTAGAAAATGGGAACATGTCAGACCCTCTTATTGACTCAGACAGTAAAGAGATAGGGCATCGCACAGGATTGTCCTGCTTTGTCTAGACTAAATGTTTGACTGTGCATAATGAAATGACCTGTCACAACTCGTCATACGCAGGACATGTGCATAATAAGCTTTCATTAGCTGCCTGCAGATCACGAGCTGCCAGTTTGATCAGCCCAGTGGTGATTTATTCAGCTTTCGCATAACCTTCAATGTCCCCATCCATAATAATAACTTCATCACAAAACCCAGTGATGTATTTCTGCCACCGAATTCCCTCTGCTGTTTTTTACCAGATGGTAAGTATTTGCCAACCTGTGAAGCCTGGCATCTATTCTAATATCAAATCTTAGGCCCTTTTCTACAGCCTGGAGTCATGTATTTCTGTATCATTGCAGAAATATGGTTGGAAGCCCCAATGTTTACTGGATCGGCACTGACAGTTCAGGAATTTTAATTTACTGTCGCCAAAGGAAAGAGCGATGGATGAAATTGGTTTAACAGATGTCCATTTTCTATGCCTTTCCATGCATCATTTGCTGAAGCCATATCTTTGTATAGTACTATGCATGGAGAGTTATGTTCATTTTACTTCAGGATCACAAAATGTGAAGGAAAAACTTTTTTTTCAGAAGTTTTAATGACTTAGGAGTTCCAGGCTGGTTGAGCATGGAGATTCCGCTGTACAAGTCATGAAGGCCATGGACAAGACCAATTACAAATATTAGATTGCCATTATAAACTCCAACCATCAGGACCTAATTATACACACCTCCCATATTTGGGCATTTTAAACCCCACCCCATTATCCTTAGGAATGCCACCTAATTGCCTAGAGATGCAGTAGCCCCTATGTTGACTACTTTTTGGTTTTCACTATTTATACGTCATTAAAAGTGTAACTCTGCTTTCTAAAAACTTTTGACATGTCAAAAGTTTTCATTGCTGAGGCTCTGCCTGCTGAGGGCCCCATCAATTGCTAGAACGACCCAGCTGAAGTGCTCGTCTGAGTGCTGTCACTGCTCGCTAGCCAAAATCACCCTCAAAGGGTTAAAAAAATAAAGACCAGCATCTCAAACAATGGCTTTAATAATCTTTCTGCCTGCACTCAATGCGCCTAATACATGAAGATGCATATAGCTACGCAGGTACAGCATTTCCCCCAAAATAAGACACTGTCTTATATTATTTTTTGCCCCAAAAGAGGCACAGTGTCTTATTTTTGGGGGTGTCTTATACTCACCTGGCCGTGGCATCTGAATCCCTCGTGCTGGCCTCCAGCGCTGCTGCAGGCTTCTGTGTCCTCTGTGCTAACATATCACTCTCTTTCTGGTGACTAGGCTTTGCATACCCTGCCTCCAGCAAGCGAGTGCTGTGATTGGATTCCGAGCGCCGCTGGCTCAGCCAGTCAGATCCGGCGCTCGATGAACCAATCACAGTCATTCAGTGATGTCATTGATCCAGTGATCCATCAGCGATCAAAACTTTTGAAATATCCCTATAATATGTCAAAAGTTTTTAGAAAGCACAGCTACACTTTATTAATTTATATGTTAAATAATGAACAGAACATGATAATATTACTAAATGAAGATAACAGTTATATTGATGATAAACTAAGGCCTCATTCACATCTGTGTCAGAGGTTCGTTTAGGAGACTAGTCTTTTACTAGCTCTGCCCATAATTTGACATTTTTAGAGCGCCATCCCCTTCTTGCGCACCATCTGACGTGTTACCAGCATGGACCTCCCACCCATAACATGGACGCTGGTGCAGTTACATGTCACCTGACCATCCATCACTGGTCTCCTATAAAGTTGCACACCACATTGTGCATGCATTACTTTCTATTGCAGTCAACAGCATTATTGGAGTCCGCTGAAGGACAGGTCAGTTCTCATGCACCTCCATCAGTGGCCATGTTATAGATGGGCCAGCAGCGATTCAGATGGTGCTCAAGGCAATGCTGATAAGACTGCCGCCTCCTATTCTTTCGATCAGTATAATGTCTTAAAAAGGAGTAGAAAATGGCTAGCCCCTTTAAATAATGAACACCTGTATTAAAAGGGGTTTTCTAGGACTGACAAGAATCCTGGGGGTGAAAAATGGAAGAAATAAGCAGTATTCAGTACTTTAATTGCCCACCAGTTCAGCATAGCCGCCCTAGTCCCCACCACTATAAGTACAAAAGAAGCTGCAACAGTCACTTGCTGTTCATGGTGCATGTGGTCACTCAGCCAATAGGCTTCCATAGTTTTGTGCCATTTGTGGCATTATCACCACTGAAGCCAGTGATTGGCTGAATGGTCATGTGCACCATGAGCGACACATGACCACTGCAGCTTTTTTCAGGTTTGTAGAAGCAGGAACTGGGGCACTTGTTCTGAACTTGGTGGTGGTAGTGAATAGGGGGGGGGGGGGGACATTTAAGAGGGGAGTATGGCTTATGTTAAAATTTTCCTCCTTAGCCTGCCCATTAGATTTTTTGAGTCCCAGAACATCTATTTGAAGTCAAGCTTTTGGCTTTGGATCATGTGTACCTCCTTAGGCTTCATTAGCATGACATTTCTGCCACAGTTTTTGGTTTCCAGTCTGGGGTTCCAACTGTATCGCTGAAAATGGCATCTAGATGGAGCCCTGGAAGGAACCATAGGCTTTAATTAGTCAAATGAAGATCACTTTGGTTACTATTTGAACAGGTTTCCATCCCTTTCCGGCATTAGTGCTGGACAGAATCGCACAGTCAACTATAATATTCTGGAAAACAGAATGGAGTAAGCTATGCCCATGGCGATCACCTCTCCATTACTTTAATGCCTAGCTGTGACTACTGGTTAGCAACGTCAGGTAGAATAGGGGTACTCCACATCGGTGTGGGCCCAAAGATGGGACTCAAAATTATTAGAAATGACAACATATCCTGTGGAAGTCCGTGAAGATATTTTTATTTAGGTCATGAGTCCATAACAGTCAGTAGAAGCAGAAACCAAAAAACGGCAACGTTTGCTCGTTTGATTGTTTTTTTGAACAGTAATCGTTCCGTCTAAAAGCACCTTTTTCTGCTGTATTTAATCACAAGTCAAAGACTAGACTACAAGGTAGTCAATGCATTGAGAGCTTATATACATTACATCACGGACAAAATGATTCTAAACTACAACTAGCTAAACCATGGTGAGAAAAAGATTATCTGATAATTGCTGCACCTCAACTGAGTTAAATGAAACGCAAATGGGAAGATAGAACAATACCTCTGTAGCACCACCTATTGGAAAGCAGCATTCCTGCAAGTCAATGTCAGTGTCTCCTTCATCTGGAACTAGTGAACTATGAACAGGACTTGTGAGCAGATATGACACAACAACTGGCAAACATCCAAAACACTCACCTAGCATACCTGCACGCATAAACAGATGGAACTGCTACAGAACGTACGAGGCATTGATTCATATTTTGGCCAATATACTTAAGCCCACAAGCTCGTGACAAGGGTCCTCGTTGTCTTGTGGGTTCCTACGCTTACAAAACAACAATGCTGTGAGTACTGTCTGCAAGTGGGGCGATTGTCCCAATAGGGATGGCCCCATGCTGAAACCTAAGAACATGGCTTGCCTGAGATGGAAAATGATCCAAGCAGAACAGGACACAAGGAAATGCATAATACACAGAACAGGACTGATCATGCCACATGTCTGGCCACCTACACAGACACGTCGCTGTTCACACCTACAGAATAACATGCATAAGTGCAACCACAAGACTTCTAGGAGGGAAATGAGGAAACCAGCACCCTCTGGTAGACCGTTGGTGCACATAAATAACACACCCAGCCAGCTCAAACATCCCACAACTGTGGCAGTGTGCTCCCATAGAACTACAGGTCCCAGGAGCACAACCTGACAGTCAGACTTTTTAAACAAGCCTTATAACAATGACTGGGAATTGTAAGCCAAAGCCAGAATAACCATACACAGACAGCTATTTCTGCATTTTTTTTCCCTCACCAGTGTGCAGTAGGTTTTGCCTTGGCTAGTGAGAGGCCTATGACGCGAGTCAGGAAGGGTTTAATTTCTCCTTAAAGACAGCACCTATAATGTGTGTGAAGAGACTTATAAAGCCATGCATGCTCCTCTTGGAAATAAATGAAACTCAGAAACAGCAAATTTTAAATATCCACTGTGGCAAAGTAGTACACAGGATGGCCTGCAGAGAGCATAAAATCAGGCATAATGTGAGCTAATCAGCAGGGACAGCTGTATTGGTGTGTCTAAAGAAGTTAAAACCTCAAGACACATTGAGTTGGGACACATTGGGGGAGGACGCCCCCTAGCCGCCTTGCTGGGTAGCGTGACAAGAACACTGAGGTTGTACGCCCTAAAGTTTATGTTAAGGTCCCAGTATTCTGATGCTGTAATACTTTGCTATGTATGCAATAAAGTGTTGAAGCCAGAGTGTTAGACTATAGAGCAGGATAAGAGTGCACGTAGCATAGTGTAATATACACATATACAGTATTGACACCGCAGGAAATCCTTACCAAGTACTCTAAATCCAATAACCATTTTAAAATTAGATCTTAATATCTGTGCACCGCTAACTTCCATCTTCGCGTCTGTCTTGGTGCCCTCCGTGCTCACTGTATATGTATTTTCAGGAACATACTCTCTTCGGAATCGATAAGTAAGACCGACCTAATATCTTTATTGTGTAGCCTATAGTAAGAACACGCTATAACCATGTCATCTGTCAGATGTAGTGTGCAGAACTCCTGTTCACATTATCTGGGTTCTTTGGCTCTGTCGCTGTGAGCGGTGTTCGGGGAATGAACCTTTAATATATAAAGTGAAAGTACGTCTTGGCTTACAGCTAAGCTTCTCTCATCACGACTGTGTTTTCCCACATCAGCGTTCCATCTCGTACGATTTCTGTGCTTTCTCTAGTAGCAGCTTTTTGATTCAGTGAAGACATTTTTACTTCTGTTCCACTATTTATTTCTATAGAAATTGTCTCTTGAGCAGCCGAAGGTATAAAATTAAGTCCGCCGTATCTCCGTAAGAACCATATAATCCGGACAGTAAATGTTTACTTGGCAAAGTATACGGTAAATCATTAAAGTGCTGAATATCCATGCAGGTCACACTTCTTCTGGTTCATAGGTCTAGTGGGTTTAATAACTTCACTTGCATACTCAGTACTGTGGCTGAAGCTATTGGACTCCTAAAGGGTCTATTACACACTTGTTCCTTTTCAGCGCTCAGTCATGTATATCTTATGGCGCATCCTGGATATGTCTCTGAATAACATTTCAATGAAAAAACTAGCATCCCCCTTTTTGCATATAAGCAAAATATTTATATATTGTTTATAATAATTCAGAGCCCAAGTGTCTCCGAACGAAATGCGAGGCGGGCACATGTGTGCAATAACACGCTATTCATTTCAGCGGGACTACCTTAGATTGCTGAGGGCTCGTACCCAGATGAAATGAATGCAATGGTAGTACACCACTCCATCCATTTAGAGAACTTTGGGACCCCCGCTCGTTTGATTAGTGGCGGTCCCAGTGGTCAAACCCTTATCTCCTGTGCACAGTATCTGATCATAAGTTATTTCCAAGGGACAACCCTTTAAGGGCTTATTTACACAAACGCATTTGTGTTACGCGAGTAAAATTTGCACAGGTAATACACAGAGAACAGAGCCCATTGGGTTTGTACACATGAGCGTACTTTGTGAACACATTTCATTTGCGCAACAAAATATACAGCATATTCTATTTTCATGCATATTGCGCCCAAAAATAGAATATATTAAATTAATTAAACTTAATTGCCCATTGAAATCATTGGGAGCACGCTTGCATGATTTTTGTGTGCGCAAATACGCAGAGCATCGACGTGCAAAATAGAGTAAAATATGCACTGACGCGTAAAAATCGAGCAAATATGTGGGTAAATACACTTACGCCCACTTGAAGTTGACCTAAGGATTCTTTCACACGGGACATAAATGCTGTGGAATTTGCTGCAGAAGATCTGTAGCATTTAGGGCTCCTTTACACGTGCGCATTTGTGCACGCAAAATTTACACGTGCAATACACAGAGAATAGAACCCATTCGTGTCAATGGGTCAGTTCTCATTTCCTTCTTTTGCGCTCAAAACAATAGGACCTGTCCTATTTTGTGTACATTTGTGCACCTAAGGTTCCCAAAGAAAAAAATCACAGAAGTGAAAGAAAAAAAATGCACAAAAACATAACTCACAGAAAAAGAAGCCAAATATGCATCCCCTGATACTGCAGGGCAGGCTCAATCACCATGTAGCCTAACAGCATGCAGAGAGACAGATTGCGATATGAGGGAGCAATTGTTCAGTGCAGACTAAAATGCAGCCACACCAAATGGGGAGAGGGGTGACTACACATGTGAACTGCTACCAAAGATGTCAGCCATAGATTAGTGTGCCACACTATACAGGATTACAACCTATGCCGGAAAAGCAGTGGATTGCCCTGTATCACCACAGTGCGCCACACTGGCATGACATCCCATTTTATCTCAGCATCTATAGCAGACCGCACGCAAATAAATACTGATAAATGTTAGTTAGCATTTTGGCCAAAACACATAAGCTGACGGGCCCCGGCAAGGCCACCACACTACGTCAGAACCTACACTACCTCACTATTAACTACATTAAAATCACAGATGTGAGAAAAAATGTACAAAGACATAACTCACAGAAAAAGAAGCCAAGTATGCATCCCTTGATACATTACAGGACAGGCTCAATCACCATGTTCCCTGATAGCATGCAAAGAGCCATATAAAGGTTCCCCTAGAAGTCTAAGGTAGGTACGCAAATGTGCACGCAATGCAAACATAAATGTGCAATATGCAAGTCCGTGAAAAAAAGAACACTTTGGACATTATTTGGCTAAATAGCCTATTAAATCAGAGCAGGGTTGCGTTGCATATGCATAGGAACAGGCCCTGCATGCGCAAAATATACAGTAAAATGCAGCCGATATGCGTGAAATCAACCTGGTTCATATGGTAAAAGCATTGCGTTGAAGCTTGCGCATTTGTGCGTATGCCTGCGGGATGGAGCCATGTCAGTATAAGCCATGCAAACAAGATTTAAAAAATGAGGCAGAAAAATTCTATGCGGAATCCGCAGCCTACTTGAGACGCTCTGTAGATTCTAAATCCACAGCATGTCAATTCATACTGTAGATTTTGACAGCAGATTCCAACCTTAGAAATGCAAAGATTGAAATTTGCAGCAAATCAGCACCAAGATCTGCTGCATTATTCGCACCATCTTGGTGTGGGTTTGCTGCCGATTTTCCACTGTGGAAAGTCGGAAGTGAATATGCCCGTGTGAGGATACCCCTAAAGTGACCCTCCAGGCCTGTCGAAACAATGATGGCCAAACCGCTTCTCTGACTGCATGCTCTGTATACTATGCATGAGTAGTCTAAGACATTATATGCTGCTCTGACTGATCAGTACTACTTACGTGGGCAGCACTGGCCAATCAAAGCAGGAGTTGTGTCGCAGATCAAAAATGCATTTAACTAATATACAGTGTCTCAAGACCCAAAGAGTCGCCTTAAAGGAATTCTCCCACTTCTAGCTGCTTTCAGACAGCTACGTACATTTCAGTGGCCCAGGTTGGTACTTCAGGCTAAATTCTATTGAAGTGAATGAAACCTAGCCTGCAGTACCAACCCATGCCACTGCTCATTGTACAGAGCTGACTGAAAACAGCTAGAAATCGGAGAACCCCTTTAAGGTTCCGTATTATAGGCTACGGCTACACAGTGACTTTGGTCATGTGACTTCAAGTCTTGCAAGTCCCACAACCAAAAACTTTATGCAATTTGATGGTGTGGAACTGTTTTAGAACTGTTGTTTGGCTGTTAGAAGAACAAACAGCGTGCACATTGAGCTTGCTTTTAGCTAAACGCATAGCAATATGTACAGATAATCTGACCTATCCACTACTTCTTGGTTACGTCACACCTGAAGGCTAAAATAAAACTACTCACTGTAGACCACTTTGGAGAGTGGTGGGGACCCTGTGATGCAGTGCAAAAAGGTGCACTGCAAATCACTGACTGCAAGACTGTGATTCCTGTGTTGAGTCACAAGACTGATGTCTGCCATCTTACTGGAGTGGGTGCTATGGTTAATAAAGTTCCTTTTCTCAGTGAAGCATTTCATCTGAGATTGTGGTTTCATCCTGTCTGGCCTATAACTTCTCCCCTCTATGTCCCATATCTCGTGGGTGGAAAGCGCGGTGATAGAGACCTGACAATATATACTCGAGGTGAGTTGCCTTCCCATTCTCATACCATCCTTTCCAACCAAAGTTGCACTGTTGAAAAAACTCACTGCCAACCCTTTCACATACGACCCTTCACAGCCAAAGTCGCCCTAGTAAAAAACCTTGCTGCCGACCCATTTCTATACCATCTTTCACAACCAAAGTTGTCCTAGTGAAAAACCTCACTGCCAACCCAATCCCATACCACCCTTCCCAACCAAAGTCCCCCATGTAAAAAACCTCACTGCCAAACCATTCCCATACCACCCTTCACAACCAAAGATGCTCTACTAAAAAACCTTGCTGCCAACCCATTCCCTTACCACCCTTCACAACCAAAGTCCCTCTAGTAAAAAACCTTGCTGCCCATCCATTCCCATACCATCTTTCACAACGAATGTTGCCCTAGTCAGAAACCTCGCTACCAACCCATTCCTGTACCACCCTTCCCAATCAAAGTCACTTTAGTGAAAAACCTTGCTACCAACCCATCCCCATATCACCCTTTACAATCAAAGTCGCCCTAGTGAAAAATCTCGCTGCCGACCCTTTCCCATACCACCCTTCATAACCAGAGTTGCCCTAGTGAAAAACCTTTACTGCTGACGTATTCCCATACCACCCTTCCCAATGAAAGTCATTCTAGTGAAAAACCTCGCTACTAACCCATTCCAATAACACCCTTTACAATCAAAATCGCTCTAGTGAAAAACCTCACTTCCAACCCATTCCCTTACCTCCTGTCACAACCAAAGTCACCCTAGTGAAAAACCTCGCTGTCAACCCATTCCCTTACCTCCTATCACAACCAAAGTCACCCTAGTGAAAATCCCTTCTCATTTCTTGTCCTCCCACTGAATACATTGTACAATCAGGACAGATACATATCCACAGATGTGTTTTCAGTCAGTCTGCATGACATGATCCCAGGCTAGTGAACCATTTACTACAATAAATCCTTCTCCATCTCCTTTCATTCACGTTTTTCATATGACTGTTAAGGTCCATTATTGCTCTTTCACTTCTGTTTTTCCATTTACGTGAACAAGTAGACAGAATCTTAGCAACCTTTTATTAATGTAGGTCAAAGCCTCTGCTTGCAGGGCACATTCAATATCCTCTCTTTCTATTTACTTACTGTATCTTTTCCATCTCTACACCTTCCAACAGAATGCAGAATTTGTATTGATCTAAAAATATCCGCTCTCTCACGTAGGAGAAGGTTCACTGACAGATACATTTGCTTTTATGCAGAGGATTTTGGCTCAGAAAGTGACAATTTGGAAAAGACACTTTTCTTTGCAAAACTTGGGCTCCAAAATACATATGTGTTGCCAAATGCAAGTTGTCACATGGAGGCTCTTTATGCAGTAACTTTTCCCTACCGATGATGATGGGACGATTGCTTTATGCCCAAATTACTGATATTTCAAATAGAATGCAATGGTTTACACTTAGTGGAGATATTTGATTAAAGCTAGATGGTAAAGAGCCAGATTAGTGTTCATCAAGGGGTCTTTATCGATGGGGTAAGCAACTCCTGCAGCACTTCACATGATGATGACTTCATGCATGACATCATCATTGTATGACTAGCCATGGGGAAAGTTGTAGCTCATTACACATACAGTCTAGAAGTCTAGCTTAATGCAAGAGTGATCACTGGCTGGGTTCTGGTGCTAGGGGAATATCTGTGAATGCCAATCTGAGTTCCATCTATGATGATCAACCTGGTGCTGCAGCAGGGGTGCGGATATATGGGGTGGAGGGGTAGCAGTTGCTGATGAACACTTGAACTTAGCAATATCTGATGCTCTTATTGAAAGGAGTGGAGCAGTGGTACACCTGCATGATCTCCGTTCATTTAGGGACTGTCCGGATCCTCGTTTTCGGATCAGTCCCAGCAGTCAGCCCCCACTGATCTATCAGCTTTTTCCTATTCAGTGGATGGGTAAAAACTTTAACGTTAAAGGGATATTCCCATCTCAGCTTTTCATGGGCAAACCCAGCCCTCTGTTTCAGCCCGACCCTGTTAATGTAGCTCCTTTTAACTACAATGAGGGCTACGAAAGTGGTGCTGGGCTGAAGCGCTCAGCTGTTTCCACAGGCTTCAGTTGTGTGGCCAGTAACTATAGCAGCAGTTTCCCATATTAACTATAAAAAGCGATGGGATTACTCATTTATGTGTCCAGCATACCCCTTTAAGTATGGATTTCTTTTTATTTAACCCCTTAAGGACATGGCCTATTTTGGCATTGAGGACCAAGCGATTTTTGGTATTTTTCCATCTCCATTTTTCAAAAGCCATAACTTTATTTTTTCGTCGACGCGGGCATATAAGGGCTTGTTTTTTGCGTGGCAAGCTATAGTTTTATCGGTGCCACTTTTGGGTACATAGGCTATATCGTAAAACTTTTATTATTTTTTTTATAATAACAGGGAGAGAAAACACATCAATTCTGCCATAGATTTTTTTTACAGCGTTAATCATGCAGCATATATGACACACTAAATTTTTTCTGTGGGTCGGTACGGTTACAACGATACCAAAATTCATATATTTTTTTTAGGTTTTTACACTTTTTTGCAATAAAAACTCTTTTTTTGGAAATCTTTTTTTTTCCTCTATAGCTGCATTCAAAGTCCTGTAACTTTTTTATTTTTCTATGTACGGAGCTCTATAAGGGCTTATTTTTGCGAGACGAGCTGTAGTTTTTATTTTTTTACGCTTTTTGCCGTACAAAATAAAAAGCATGTTCAACTCTTTGTACATGTCGTTACGGATGCGTCAATACCCAATATGTGGGGTTTTAATTTTTTTTTACCTTTTTTTATGCGAATATTAGAAAAAGCATAAAAAAAGGGTTTACATTTTTATTTTCTTTTTTTTCACTATTTGAGTCCCTCTGAGGGACTTGCAGCACTGTGCCTATGATCGCTGTGATAAGGCATGGCAGAGCTACTGCTCTGCCATGCCTCATCGCTTATACAGCGATCACAGGCATAGGCAATACAGGACGCCAGTGTTGCCATGGTGACAGGCCAGGCTCTCACAATAACATTGCGAGAGCTGGCCAGAGACACAGAGGGAGCGCACTCCCTCTGTGAACTCTTTCCCTGCCGCGATCTACTTAGATCGAGGCAGGGAAGGGGTTAACAGCTGGGGGGAGGGGCGCATCTCCAATGCCCCCCCCCCCCCCCCCCCCGCTGTTGCAGCGGGACACCGGCTGTGACTGACAGCCAGCTACCGCTGTGGAATAGCGCGAGGTCAGTCATGACCCCGATAACGTACCGGTACGTCATTTTGCGCTAAGTACTCGCTTCCCATGACTTACCGGTACGTCATGGAGCGGGAAGGGGTTAAAGGGGTATTATAGTGGCGAAGCAAATTTTCTAAAATTCCAGATAAGGAATGTGTTTGTGCCAGGTTTATGCACATCTGTTTATGGGTAGAAATTGTATAGCCATTGCCTCTTTCCTGTCGATTCATTTTTGTTGTTTCCCTGCATCACTATTTTTCAAGATGGCCGCTACATTCTTCCTAAAATGCAGCTTCAAACTACATTTACCACAATTCCCTGCTCTGTATTTCCTTCCTGTGTGTCCACACTGAGTGCTGCCCTGCTATTGGTCAGCAATCTGGTTTTGAGAGCTGAAGAGAAAAAAGATGACTGTGGTTGTTACTACTGAGCACGCCCGACCGGTAACGCAGGAATGCCTACAGGTCGTATCCACTACAACCTGTGAATAAACACTTCTGAAGTGCCAGGAGAAGGTGATGGTTTATACATGTACAGATACAAAATGCAAAGCAGAACCACATTGCAACCTTTAACCCTTTCCAATTCAAATTTGGATTGAGGGTTTCCTAAAAGGCTCTCTCTTTTTGCTGTTATACAACAGTGTCATCTGCTGGCTAAACCCAGTGTGTCCACCAGAGAGGCTCTGACAGCAGAGTGGCTAGCCATAGATGGTAAAAATATCCTGTCGGATGTCTTCTGACATTGGAGCTGTACAAGCTTCAATCAGAATGTAGGAAGACGTCAGACAGTGGATTGGAAAAGGTTAATCATTTTTGATTATCATTTGACAGCAACTTCGTGTAAGAGGAATATCCCTTTAAATGTATATTCTCAATAGCCAGGTATTTTGGGAATGGATGTTACTTCAACATATTGCAAAATAATTTCATTTATGTATGAAACGATAAAAATAGTTAACAAATAAAACATCATAGTTTTGAATCTCAATAATCTGCACCAAAAATCTAAATGTTTACTTCAGTGCAATAAGTTGAGAGCTTTTAAATCATATTAAAAAAAAGCAGATATTCACATTTGTGAAGCACTAAAGGATTCAGAGCTTTTATTGCAGATGAATGTATGATCCTTGGAGCTGTTTTTAGAGGTGAGCTGAAGGACACATTCGCTCTGACTGTGCTGCAGGAATGTATGGGTCTTTGTACTCTTATGATTCAAATGTCACAGCATGTTTACATGGGGAACAAAATATTATTTTATATATTCATTATTTCTATATATAATACGTTCATTTAATGAACATATATTTTAGTGATTGATTTGCATTGTTTTGATTTTAAGAATTAGAAACGGTTTGGGTAAGAATACAAGGAGAGAACAACAGAAAGGACACCATTGTATGCATTTACTATAGACCACCTGGGCAAACAGAAGATATTGATGAACTGTTTCTACATCAGATGGCCAAGCTCTCAAAGAAGCACAACATAGTGATTATGGGAGATTTTGACTATCCAGACATTTGTTGGCAAGCTCTCTCATGTAAAAGTAATGGAACCAACAAATTCTTATCTGCTCTTGCTGAAGGCTTTGTCTTCCAAAAGGTCAAAGAGAAAACAAGGGGATCTGCTATCTTGGACCGAAGTCTTACCAACAGGGAGGGAATGGTTGAGGAAGTAAGAGTGTCAGGGACCTTAGGAGGCAGTGATCATGCTATCCTTGAATTTTGGATAAAAAGGGGAGGAAGACCTGAGAAAACTCAGACCTCAAGGTTGGATTTCAGAAAGGCAGATTTTAATGGACTAAGAAAGAGGCTAGGAAGAATCTAATGGCTGGATGTTCTTAAGGACAGAAATGTCTGAGAAGGTTGGGAAATATTGCGAAATTTGTTTCTCAAGGCACAATCATTAACAATCCCTAAAACAAGGAATGAGTAGGATAGGAATGCGCCACAAGGTTTTTTCGAAAAACACCACTCCACTGGGGTTCCGTGAGTACCCAATCCACGTATTAACAGGAGAGCTGCAGGACATTCAAAAGGGTTCCCTAATACAGGGTAACCCTCACAAAGAAATATATAATACAATATTGTTAGAGAAAATTGTCACCGCGCTACAAGGTACTTTGTATTGTATGAAGAACACTTTTCCTTTAGCGGTAAACATAAAGGCAAGTGATAGTGTAAGAAAGACACTTACTGGGGAGGAGGGGAGGGGTGTGGAAACAGAAACCCCCTCCTTAAAGTGTAGACTCCAATCACAGATGATGGTACACGCCGGTGTACTGGCTAAAATCCAAGGTTTTATTAATCAATCCACCGATTGTGGATGACGTATTATACAGGAAACGCGTTTTGGTGTCCCAATGACACCTTTCTCAAGCCATATGATACATAAAACAACATCAAACATGTACTCACATTTATAATGAAATCGAAAATGAAAGTGCTCGTTGCATCCGTGGGTAGCGCCATTTTGTGGGCGGGGTTT
Source organism: Eleutherodactylus coqui (assembly GCF_035609145.1). Classification (NCBI taxonomy): domain Eukaryota; kingdom Metazoa; phylum Chordata; class Amphibia; order Anura; family Eleutherodactylidae; genus Eleutherodactylus; species Eleutherodactylus coqui. The sequence continues at coordinate 70,234,907 of NC_089840.1, read as the reverse complement.
ACTATGATGATGTATGACATAGTGATGGGAGGAAGGGCCAGCCTTACAGTGACTGGAGGATGGAATAAAAGTTAAATTTGGGCAATAGTAAGTAAATATGTGTGGATGAGGGGCCCCTAAATTATAAAAGACATCAACACACTGGAATGCGTTACCAAGATGGTGAGCGGTCTGCAAACCATGTCCTATGAGGAAGACTTAGAGGATCTGGGAATTTTTAGGTTACAATAAAGAAGGCTGAGAGGAGACTTAATATCTGTCTACAAATATCTGAAGGGCTGTCACAGTGCAGAGGGATCAACCCTATTCGCATTTGCACAAAACTTTCTGACAGTGAGGGTGATCAATGAATGGAACAGTTTGCCATGGGAGGTGGCAAGTTCTCCTGCAATGGAAGTCTTCAAATAGTCTAGACAGATGATTTAGTGAATCCTGCACTGAGCAGGGGGTTGGACCCGATGACCCTGGAGGTCCCTTCCAACTCTACCATTCTGCAATTAGCACCCCTGTAGCTGGATCTTAGCTGGTGCATTCATTTTCACAGTATGATATACACAGCTTTTTATGCACATGGAATCTGAGATTGCCTCTTTAAAAAGCCTATCATCTAAAAGGGAATAAAACATGAATATATACTGGTTTGTTCTCTTTGGGCTGCAAAATTCCCAAGATCCAAGAGCAAGGAAATGATAAATGAAAGAATTATACTTCCTCTATCTTTTGTATCTACTCTTCTGCATAGTTTAAAATGAACTGCATCAAAAACTTCACCACAAACCGCATATGTGAAGGCAGCTATAGGACCGATTCATACTTTGCTGGTTTGGTACAGTTTTTCTGCAAAAATTTTTAAAATCCAAAAACAACAGTAGAGGGACCTGAGGCGGACATTGGCTGAAGAGAGCCCCTGTGCAAAAATAGTCTTTGGGCCCCTCTGTTAAGATATGCAGTCAGTGATCTTCATGGAGGTTCTCTGATAACTTACTAGAAATTATTTCACCCAATCTAAGACCGCCTACAGACGGGCGGAAATTCCGCGGCGGGATTCCCCGCAGAATTTCTGCCCCTGGACGCCTGCATAGGATCGCATTACAGCACGCAATCCTATGCAGACAGACACTGTTTGTCTGCGCGAAATCACGTGCAGCAAACAGACTGCGGCATGCTCTAATTCTGTGCGGGGCTCGCAGAAACGTCACTCACCGGCCGCCGGCTCCGCTCTGCGCATGCGCCGGCTGCCCGGCAGCCGGTACATGAAAGAGCTGGAGCTGTGGGAGCCGGTGAGTCCGCGGTGCTCTCTGCAGACGCTCGGGTCGGGTCCCGCTGCGAGAATTCTCGCAGCCTGATCCGACCCGGCCGTCTGCAGGCGGCCTAAAGTATATAGTCTTCTATCTGACCTTTCTTCTTGCTAATCTACAAGCACTCGCAAAGGGGCAGATGGAAGGAAGTAACACATGCTTGTTTGTAATCTGTAACCACGGAGACACATTTCTCTGTATATGAACTGTATACACAAAGCAATGCCACATTTTTAAGACTATTTGAAAAGTTGTTTCATTTTATGTTAAATGCGCTGGAACAACAACGGGGCTTATTAATTATTGAAAATGCAACCGTTTTCTGGTGTAAATTGCACCACAAAACTGTCAGACATACTTTCCGATACATTTACTATGTGTTTTAGATATTTTTGGACAGATTTTCCATTGTGTTCAACAAAGGGGTGCTCCTTCGTAGGAAAGGGGCGTGGTCTAAATGTGACACAGTGCACCAAAATTTTTTTAGCTTAAACTAAACCAAATAAAAGGTTCTATAGAGTTAGACCAGATAGTCTTAAAATTCGAAAGATTTATCATTCAACAAAGCTACTGTGATAAATCTAGTGCATTTTACGACTGTCTAGTCTACGTTTGTGTGCTTAGACAGCATTAGTAAATAAGCCCCAGTATGTTTAGTATTTGCCAACTTCTCTCCATGCTTCTCTGTGGCAGACTAGGGTGCCTAGGGACCACCAGTTGAATACATTCTGGGGGTCTTTTGTATACCTACATGTAAATAGTACCCGATTTGTGTTTATAAATTCCCAGCCTCCGTATTCCCCATACATTTCAATGGAAAGTTGCCAGCATTTGCATATTTGCCACCAACTTGCAGTAAAATCAGGGCCCGGGGAAGAAAGAAGAATACAGGCTGGTGTGCGACTGCCACTGCGCCTACATTTTATCTCAACCGACCAGTAGATAAATAGATAAAGTAGTTTATTACATGGATATATAGGATGGCTGCTTGGGATGTTGTATGCTGCCTGCAGTACCCGTACGTACTGCAGTGCAACAACAGTATTACACCATGAACTGCTCAGTCGGGTGTAGACGGATTGGGGGTCCACTCCTAGCTGAGGGCCCTCTGGGGGGATCCACCTGTTTACCTGTAGACCATTCCGAGCCTGCTCATGTATCTTATTACTTTTGTTTTAAAGTAGAAATGTAACACCTTCTTGTTTTTATTGAAGAACGCATATTCTTGTTTTGGACATACGACATGAAAATGTTTTGTACATATGATTCATATTCACATTATTCTAACTAGAGCCCCGGTGATCATCTACATTAGCTTCTTTTCATCCTATTTCTCATGACAATAAGCATCAATTTTCCTTATAAGTGCCCTCAATGAGATAGTGCAGCGCATTACCATTACTTCTCTCAACCCTAATTAGGCAGCATAACAACCATTACTATATCTAATTGTGGTAGAACATTACAAAACATTGCAGTCTGCCCCAGAAGTTATTCAATGCAATTACATTGAAACAAGAATGTTGTACATAACATGCTGCCAGATAATAGTGGAATAGAAAAAATACTGATAAATAAGCAGTATGGGGACTGAATGCAACCGGCGGATAATGTTTATTAGCTGGCATGTATTATATCATGGCAGTACCCTCACATAGATAACAGAACCCGCTGATTAGCATTATTTATACTTTGTCACGCTGTATTTGCATGTCCTCCTCCTGTATCTATTGGCTGTCCACCTCTTTGACTCGAGAGCTCTGTTCCTAAGTCATACAGGCAAGCTTCATTCTGAAATGCCGCAGCACTCCTGAATAAGCCATACAAGAGGACGGTCAATTTTATCAATAAAGTAGGAATAGAATCTGTTGGGACCAGAGGCGTAACTTGAAGCCCCCGGGCCCCGATGCAAAACTTGTAACAGGGCCCTCAACTATAATGCTTTATTCATAGTACTGGGTTCCCTATATGGAGAAGAGAGGCCTTATGGGCCCCCTAAGGCTCCTGGGCCCGGGTGCAACTGCATCCTCTATAGTTACACCCCTGGTTGGGACCACTGTAATAGAAGATAGATGTATGTGGGTCAATTTTTATGTGTGGTCTTTGACCCACTTGTAGGGTCCTAGTCGAGGTTGAGAAGAAAACTAACGGTAAATGTAAAGGGGTTTTCCAAAGATTTTAACTTATCCACTATCACTTGAACAGATCATAGGGTGACAGGTTATTTTATTTTTAAAAGTCCCATTAAAGGGGTTTTCCAGTGAAATATTATTGATGAGTAGGGATGAGCGAGTGTACTCGTTAGAGCTTGATGCTCGTTCGAGTATTAGGGTGTCCAAGATGCTCGTTACTCGAGACGAGCACCATGCGGTGCTCAACTCCATTACATTTCCTTCCCTGAGAAATTTGCGCACTTTTCTGGCCAATAGAAACACAGGGAAGGCATTACAACTTCCTCCTGTGACATTCCAGCCCTATCCCACCCCCCTGCAGTGAGTGGCTGGGGAGATCAGATGACACCCGAGTATTTAAATCTGCCCCGCCCGCGGCTCCCCACAAATGCACACTGAGAGAGATCAGGGAAAGTGCTGTCTTGCTATAGCTGCTATAGGGAGAGTGTTATGTGTTATTTTAGTCTTCAAGAACCCCAACGGTCCTTCTTAGGGCCACATCTGACCGTGTACAGTACTGTTGAGGCTGCTTTTAGCAGTGTTGCACAATTTTTTTTTTTTGTATATCGGGCATGCAGACCATAGCGTCCTCAGTCTGCAGTCATTTTACAGAGTATAGGGGCAGTACTGGGGAGGCAGGGACAGTGGTACAGGGAAAGAGGTATACTGGCTATATAGGCAGTGGGCTTTTTCCCAAAAAGTGGAAAAAAATACTATATTTGGCCTGGCAGTGACCGTCTTCAGTTTACACCGCGTGTGCTGGGGGTAGTAGTCGGTGATTAATACCCAGTCTTGCGCATAATTGTTTCCTGGCTGCACTGGGCTTTCAGTAACCATAGTCATCCTCCAACAGGGAAATCCAAATGCAGGGTATATCAGAGGCAGTGGGCTTTTTCCAAAAAAGTGGAAAAAAATACTATATTTCGCCTGGCAGTGACCGTCTTCAGTTGACGCCGTGTGTGCTGGGGGTAGTAGTCGCTGATTAATACCCAGCCTTGCGCATAATTGTTTCCTGGCTCTGCTGTGAGTTCCGTAAGCGAAGTCAGCCTCCAACCACAGGCGAATAAGCGGCACATTTAATTACAGCGTTCTGTTTCTGCTCTACTCGTAATACACCATGCTGAGGGGTAGGGGTAGGCCTAGAGGACGTGGACGGGGGGGGGGGGGGGGGGGGGGAGGACGCGGAGGCCCAAGTCAGGGTGTGGGCACAGGCCGAGCTCCTGGTCCAGGTGTATCGCAGCCGACTGCTGCGGGATTAGGAGAGAGGCAAGTTTCTGGGGTCCCCAGATTCATCTCACAATTAATGGGTCCACGCGGTAGACCTTTATTAGAAACTGAGCAGTGTGAGCAGGTCCTGTCGTGGATGGCAGAAAGTGCATCCAGCAATCTATCAACCACCCAGTCTTCTACGCCGTCCACAGCTGCAACTCTGAATCCTCTGGCTGCTGCTCCGCCTTCCTCCCAGCCTCCTCACTCCATGAAAATAACACATTCTGAGGAGCAGGCAGACTCCCAGGAACTGTTTTCGAGCCCCTGCCGAGATTGGGCAGCAATGGTTCCCCTCCCACCGGAGGAGTTTGTCGTGACCGATGCCCAACCTTTGGAAAGTTCCCGGGGTCCGGGGGATGAGGCTGGGGACTTCCGGCAACTGTCTCAAGAGCTTTCAGTGGGTGAGGAGGACGAGGACGATGAGACACAGTTGTCTATCAGTGAGGTAGCAGTAATTTCAGTAAGTCCGAGGGAGGAGCGCACAGAGGATTCGGAGGAAGAGCAGCTGGACGATGAGGTGACTGACCCCACCTGGTTTGCTAAGCCTACTGAGGACAGGTCTTCAGAGGGGGAGGCAAGTGCAGCAGCAGGGCAGGTTGGAAGAGGCAGTGCAGTGGCCAGGGGTAGAGGCAGGACCAGACCGTATAATCCACCAACTGTTTCCCAAAGCGCCCCCTCGCGCCATGCCACCCTGCAGAGGCCGAGGTGCTCAAAGGTGTGGCAGTTTTTCACTGAGAGTGCAGACGACCGACGAACTGTGGTGTGCAAGGTTTGTGGCGCCAAGATCAGCCGGGGAGAAACCACCACCAGCATGCGCAGGCATATGATGGCCAAGCACCCCACAAGGTGGGACGAAGGCCATTCACCGCCTCCGGTTTGCACCACTGCCTCTCCCCCTGTGCCCCAACCTGCCACTGAGATCCAACCCCCCTCTCAGGACACAGGCACGACCGTCTCCCGGCCTACACCTACACGCTCACCTCCGCTGTCCTCGGCCCCATCCAGCAATGTCTCTCAGTGCAGCGTCCAGCCGTCGCTAGCGCAACTGTTTGAGTGCAAGCGCAAGTACGCCGCCACGCACCCGCACGCTCAAGCGTTAAACGTGCACATAGCCAAATTGATCAGCCTGGATATGCTGCCGTATAGGTTTGTGGAAATGGAGGCTCTCAAAAACATGATGGCGGCGGCGGCCCCGCGCTACTCGGTTCCCAGTCGCCACTACTTTTCCCGATGTGCCATCCCAGCCCTGCACGACCACGTCTCCAGCAACATTGTACGCGCCCTCACCAACACGGTTACTACCAAGGTCCACTTAACAACGGACACGTGGACAAGCACAGGCGGGCAGGGCCACTATATCTCCCTGACGGCACATTGGGTGAATTTAGTGGAGGCTGGGACAGAGTCAGAGCTTGGGACCGCTCATGTCCTACCCACCCCCAGAATTGCGGGCCCCAGCTCGGTGCTGGTATCTGCGGCGGTGTATGCTTCCTCCACTAAACCACCCTCCTTCTCCTCCTCCTCCTCCTCCTCCTCCTATGCAACCTCTGTCTCGCAATCAAGATGTGTCAGCAGCAGCACGTCGCCAGCAGTCGGTGTCTCGCTGCGTGGCAGCACAGCGGTGGGCAAGCGTCAGCAGGCCGTGCTGAAACTACTCAGCTTAGGAGAGAAGAGGCACACGGCCCACGAACTGCTGCAGGGTCTGACAGAGCAGACCGACCGCTGGCTTTCACCGCTGAGCCTCCAACCTGGCATGGTCGTGTGCGACAACGGCCGTAACCTGGTGGCGGCTCTGCAGCTCGGCAGCCTCACGCACGTGAAATGCCTGGCCCATGTCTTTAATTTGGTGGTTCAGCGGTTTATGAAAAGCTACCCACGCTTGTCAGACCTGCTCGGAAAGGTGCGCCGACTCAGTGCACATTTCCGCAAGTCCAACACGGACGCTGCCACCCTGCAGACCCTACAACATCGGTTTAATCTGCCAGTGCACCGACTGCTGTGTGACGTGCCCACATGGTGGAACTCTACGCTCCACATGTTGGCCAGGCTCTGTGAGCAGTGTAGAGCTATAGTGGAATACCAACTCCAACATGGGCAGCATAGTGGGAGTCAGCCTCCTCAATTCTTTACAGAAGAGTGGGCCTGGTTGGCAGATATCTGCCAGGTCCTTGGAAATTTTGAGGAGTCTACCCAAATGGTGAGTGGCGATGCTGCAATCATTAGCATCACCATTCCTCTGCTATGCCTCGAGAAGTTCCCTGCAAAGCATAAAGGCAGACGCTTTGCGCTCGGAAACGGAGGCGGCAGAAGACAGTATGTCGCTGGATAGTCAGAGCACCCTCATGTCTATATCTCAGCGCGTTTTGGAGGAGGAGGAGGGGGAGGAGCATGAGGAGGAGGGGGAAGAGACAACCGGGCCCACTGCTGAGGGTACCCATGCTGCTTGCCTGTTATCCTTTCAGCGTGTATGGCCAGAGGAGGAGGAGGAGGAGGATCCTGAAAGTGATCTTCCTAGTGAGGACAGCCATGTGTTGCGCACAGGTACCCTGGCACACATGGCTGACTTCATGTTAGGATGCCTTTCTCGTGACCCACGCGTTACACGCATTCTGGCCACTACGGATTACTGGGTGTACACACTGCTCGACCCACGGTATAAGGAGAACCTTTCCACTCTCATAACTGAAGAGGAAAGGGGTTCGAGAGTGATGCTATACCACAGGACCCTGGCGGACAAACTGATGGTAAAATTCCCATCCGACAGCGGTAGTGGCCGAAGGCGCAGTTCCGAGGGCCGGGTAGCAGGGGAGGTGCGGAGATCAGGCAGCATGTACAGCGCAGGCAGGGGAACACTCTCCAAGGCCTTTGACAGCTTTATGGCTCCCCAGCAAGACTGTGTCACCGCTCCCCAGTCAAGGCTGAGTCGGCGGGAGCACTGTAAAAGGATGGTGAGGGAGTACGTAGCCAATCGCACCACCGTCCTCCGTGACGCCTCTGCTCCGTACAACTACTGGGTGTCGAAGGTGGACACATGGCCTGAACTCGCGCTGTATGCCCTGAAGGTGCTTGCTTGCCCTGCGGCTAGCGTCTTGTCAGAGAGGGTGTTTAGTGCGGCTGGGGGAATCATCACGGAAAAGCGTACCCGCCTGTCAACCGACAGTGCCGACAGGCTTACACTCATCAAGATGAACAAAGCCTGGATTTCCCCAGACTTCTCTTCTCCACCAGCGGACAGCAGCGGTACCTAAACAATACGTAGGCTGCACCCGCAGATGGAAGCATCGTTCTCTATCACCATAAAAAATGGGGACCTTTTAGCTTCATCAATCTGTGTATTATATTCTTCCTCCTCCTCCTGCTCCTCCTCCTGAAATCTCACGTAATCACGCAAAACGGGCAATTTTTCTTAGGCCCACAAGGCTCAGTCTTATTACTTTTGTAAACAATGTTAATACATTTCAATTCTCATTAAAGCATTGAAACTCGCACCTAAACCAATTTTTCTTTTAACTGGGCTGCCTCCAGGCCTAGTTACAAATTAAGCCACAGTACGATAAGCGATTAATGGGTTTCACCTGCCCTCTTGGTTGGGCATGGGCAATTTTTCTGAGGCACATTAGTACTGTTGGTACACCAATTTTTTTGGGCCCTCGCCTACAGTGTAATCCTAGTAATTTTTATGGGCTTCACCTGCACTCATGGTACAGCAAGGTGTGTGGGGTTGGCCTACACTTTTGCTACATAAATGTAACTAGAGCCTTGTCTGTACTGCAGCTACTGAAATGTGAAAGAGACTGTTATCTCCCTAAACTGCTGCAACGGGAATGTTATTGTGGCCTGTCTTGACTGCTACTACTACTGAAATGGAACTAATACTGTGCTCCCCCTATACTGCTGCTAGTGATATGTTACTGTAACATAGTATGTAAGGCCGAATGAAGACAATGTCCATCTAGTCCAGCCTGTCTATCCTACTGTGTTGATCCAGAGGAAGGCAAAAAACCTTACTGGGGCCTGTCCAGACTGCTACTACTACTGAAATGGAACTAATACTGTGCTCCCCCTATACTGCTGCTTTGGAATTGTTACTGGGGCCTGTCTTGACTGCTACTATTACTGAAATGGGCGGTTGGGCAGCATGTAACCCAGGAGAAGTGGCAACGGAGTGTCATGCAGGCAGTGATTGCGCTTTGTTGGAGGTAGTGTGGTGCTTAGCTAAGGTATGCCTTGCTAATGAGGGTTTTTCAGAAGTAAAAATTGTTGGGGGGGGGGGGCACTCTTGCCGCTATTGTGGCTTAATAGTGGGACCTGGGAACTTGAGATGCAGCCCAACATGTAACCCCTCGCCTGCCCTATCTGTTTCTGTGTCGTTCCCATCGCTTTCTTGAATTTCCCAGATTTTCACAAATGAAAACCTTAGCGAGCATCGGCGATATACAAAAATGCTCGAGTCGCCCATTGACTTCAATGGGGTTCGTTACTCGAAACGAACCCTCGAGCATCGCGGGAAGTTCGACTCGAGTAACGAGCACCCGAGCATTTTGGTGCTTGCTCATCTCTATTGATGAGCGATCATCAGGATAGGTCATCAATAGGTGATTGTCTGGGATCCACCGCTTGGGACCCCGACAGATCAGTTAAGTGAGCGCGTGTTGTCAGCACCGAAATAACACAGAGGTCGGAGTGGAAGCCTCCGTGCTGACTTTCATATATTGTCCGGTGCTTGTAAAGGCAGGCACGACTCCCATTGAAATCAATAAGAGACGTGATTGCAGTTCACTGGAAAACCCATTTAGTTCTAGGGGAGGCAGGAAGGAGACAGTAGGTGAGGGTAGAAGGTGCTCATGTAGTAGTGGCAGCAGGGCTACTGTAGGTTATAGGCTTGTCTAAAGAGGTGGGTTTCCAGGTTCCTTTTGAAACTTTTCAAGGTGGTGAAGAGTCTTATGCTTTGAGGTAGCGAGTTTCAAAGCATAGGTAACATGCTGGATTGAAGATGGATTTGAGGGGCATTAGAGCATTGGATGGGAGGCCACAGAGAAGGATGGTGAAGTAGTCTACATAGGCTAGATAGATGTAATCCCAGGATGGAAATCAGGAATGTAGACTGAAACGTGATGCGAATGCCCCCTTAGTGTGGTAAGTGCCCAGTAACGTAAACTATATTGTGATTACATTTTAGAAACTGGGTGGTTGGGGTTTAAACCATTTTCAGATAACTTTGCAATTAGATTATTGCACTTGACTTAGTGAAAGAAATGGTTAACACGAATGCAATGTCAGATCTTCTGCCTATTTAGAGAATATTTTTTCATATCTCTCTTTTTCAAGAAGAACATAAATTTTGGTTCTTTAGGGGATTTTTGAGGTTTCCCATGTGATAAAAAATTGAGAGATAAAAAGCTTTGATGAATTGAAAAGAGAGTCTCAGCTGGAGAACGCATAAGGGTTTAGGTAGAAGCAGTTAAGACGTGCTCTCCTGTAGCAAAAACAGAATATTTGCAATTTGAAAAGATCAAGGTAATTGCACAAAACTTTAAAAATACGAATTCTCCTAGATGCTAGGATATGTGTTGGGGCATGATAGAGTAAAAAACTATGGAAAACAGTTAAAATGGTACTATATTTTGCCAGGAAAAGGATGGTTAAAAATGGGTTCCTCCAGAAACTTCATCTGAGACCGAATTGATTTTGTATTCAGATCATTTGTTGCAACATGAATATATAAATGGGTTCAATGTTCTAAAATTAAGCATTTGCATGTTCAGATCTGGAGATTTTGGATGGCAGCATATGGTGAAGAAACACAATTGTTAACAACAAATGATGACTAGTGAGGGGAGACAGAGGTCTTGTGTTTTTTTCTTCTGGGGGAGGGAACTTATAAATAGGAAGCAAATATAATTGTAATGTTTTTATGCTTTGTAATTGTAAAATTATATATCTTTACAGTAGTTCTGATCAACTGGAAATCTCCTGCTGTATCATTATCTCTTGCCTTCTAGTTTATTAATGAGGCAGTTGCTGATCCATTAGAGAGAGTCCATTGACCACACTGCTGCAACTCAGTCTTGTTTTTTGGGAAGCGTTCCTCAATGTCCTACTTCTCTTTAAACATTCCTGGCTTCTGCAGTGTGTTGCTGGTTATAGTGGAACTGTGTTTAAGTCCAATATTCCTTGTTTCCAGTTTGTTCTTTTCAGAGTAGTCTTGTTACCATGGATATATCTAGTCCAGTCATTGCTTACTAGACTTATGGCTTTTGTTTGGCCATCCCTGTTTGCATTTCCAAATCTTGTTTCATAGTTCAATTTTGCTTTGGTTGGCTTTCTTGTCACTGTACATACTAGTGTTTTTCTCTTTTCTTGTTAGGGACAGTGTTTTTAGATTGTGCTGCCAATATAGATATTTGAGGTTACTCAGGGACAGAGGTATCTGATGTTAGGGTCAGGGAAAGACTTAGTGTTAGTTTGTTATTTCTGTTTCAATCAACCATCTTCTCCATTACCTGTCATAATTACCATCAATTAATATCACCATTTTGTTCTGGTCATCTATTGTTGAGTTCCAAGTCTTGTATTTGGGTTAACTGGCCCAACTGTGAGTCTTGGGGGTAATTGAGCAGTCGGAGACACCTTTATTATCCAGGGAAGGCGACCACTAAAAGTAAAGTTCTGCCATCTAGTGCTTTGCCAATGTTGTTAAAATAATGAGCTTCCACAGGAAGGTATTAATGTAAAGCTTCGGAACCAGACTTAAGGTCTTACCAATCTCTGTTTTCCAGGGACATCCCCACTCTTTCTTCTATTAAGCATATTATATCACCAGTGTAAAGGGATTGTCTAAGTTCAACATCCCAAACATTTTCTTGTAGTAGAATGTAATTGTCACCAACAAAAAAAGTAGTTGTGTAGATTTAGAGTGGCTTAAAAGGTAAATCCCGTATGACAAAATAATATGGATACCATGGGTAATGGGGAATCACATACTCGAAAAAAAAAATTTAAATGCTGTTTTAAGAATAAGGGAAGTTAACACTTATGCTATCTGCAGACTAACACTTCCTGACAGTTAATATTACATGTCATGTGTTAAAACAGGTAGTTATTAGACAGTGAACGCTCCCCAGAACAAGTACTGTAATAGGATTTCATGCCATTATGTGCAGAGTGGAAGTAGCCTTCCAGTGGTCTGTCTGTCTGTTACAGACAAACAGGCTTTCTACTAAAGTCTAATACAGAGAATACATTTTGTACTTTTTTGCTTTGATTTTACATTTCCCTAGAACTATTTCTATTGACAACCGAGCTACGGCAATGAAAATTAACAATAAAACCTGCAAAATCAGCAGATTCTCAAGTGCATCCTACCATTACAAGAAAATACAACAAGCTCAAAAACTGCTACAAAACTGCAGTGGTAAATAATGCATTGTGCCAAAGGGAGTTTGTAAATCCCTTTTTACTTGCATTGCACATATGGCCACTGCAGTAGATTACCAGAGCAGCAAATTAGAGGGAAAACGCAACATGAAGAGGACAGATGTTATAGCTCTATACATGTTACAAGGGAAATATAGCAGCACAACTCTGAAATAATCCTCCACTTACCTACAAGAAAGGAATGTTTTGACTCCAGTACAATTAATGGGTACAGCATTACATCCAAACATAGCAGCAGTGTGTTATTCTGTTCCATCTGCTTCAATTTCTACGTTTTCTAGATTAGCAAAACATAGGAATCAGAAAAAGCATAACACATGACTGCAGGATCAGACTACACTAGGTTTGTTTGTAGTCTGTTACCATGGAGACACATAGGTCTGTATAGGAGCTATAAAAGTAAAACTGTGGGATATTTTAACCCCTTAAGGACCAGCCTGTTTTGTACCTTAAGCAAACAAGACACACCTTTTAGGGATTTGTTTTCCGTGACATATAGGGGTATTTTTTTTAATATCTTTTTTACTGACTTTTCTTTCCGTTTTTTAGTTTTATTAGGGGTTAAAAACTAAAAAAACAAAATGATTTTTTAACATTTATAGTTTCTTTTCTTTTAAATTTGTATATTTACGTTAAAATAAAATATGGGAATGGGTCCCTCATCCTGTATTGGATGTTTTGATATATAATATGTAGGGTTTTGGATTACAGGGCGCATACAGCGACGGTTGTCGTTGCTGTCGGCTTTGGGTTATTTTCTTTCTTGTGTTATATTTTTATTTTATTCTGTAATTTTGTTTTACTATCTATGTCCCCCATGATGTCATATAAGACCTCTAGGGGATATTCACATGTTTGTTTTTTTTTTATTTGACACTTGCCCACTGTAGCTGGGGCTTCCATAGGAGCCCCGTTACAGGAGAAAACATTCCCCTCTAGTGACAATAGTCACGGGCAGGGTCTGTGCCAGGGGATCCCGATGGCCATGTGACTGCTGGCTGGTGTACTGGAAGTTATACTTTCACTTTTTAGTACATAGCACTCATTGAGTGCTGTGTACTAGAGAAAGGAGAAAGCAGAAAGGGTTAAAAATCCCTCCTGCCTTCTCCTGCAGGTTATCACCTGTGACTAACAGCTGATAACCCGACATGCTTATGATTGATTGAAGAAGCAGGGGCTTTAATCCCAGCTGTATTTTTACTATCGGCTGAGATTAAAGCCCAGGACCAAGCGCCGTACATTTAATGTGCTTGTACCTTAATGGGTTAAGTAAGGCTATTTGTAAATTTTTCTCATTTCCTGTTATAAATATATTGAAGCAAAAATAGACAAAACCTTTAAAGAAAGGTTGTCCCGAAGAAGATAACTCCAGTTACGTAATATGAACATAATAGTGCTAAGTCCCCCTCTATGAATCAAAACATTCTATTCTGCTGGATTTCAGCTCTCTTTGTATCAGGCCACTTTCAGACATGCATATGTTTGCTCTGCATTTGGTTCGTGTTCTGCAAATAACATGGGGCAAATGTAAATCTATGTATCTATTCAAATGGATGTATTTTTCGTAGCCCTTTTCTTAAAAAAATGCTGCATGACCTATTTTTTTGCGTATTTGCCTCAGTATTTCTATTCCTTTCTATTGGGTAAATACGGATCCATATTTGTCCAGTAGAAAATAAACTACACCAACAGTTTTACGGGGGAGGGGGGGGGGGGGTGAGGGTGAGAGGGACCTGAGGCGATCAGCTGATCATGCTGGGAACTGCATTCTGAAATGGGTTGTCTCTGATTGGATAGTGACATCTGACACTCATGACAATCTGATGCATTTGTGTATGACCACGTGACTTAAGAGCGTGAATATCTGCACCCCCCCTAGAGTATTACATAGGGAGATACCTAAATATATAGATATCCCTCTTGAACATTTAACCCCATTTTATCTGGGACCAAATTAAAACCACACTAAATTTATATCCCAAACATACATCTTCTTAAAACCAGGATTACCCAGCAACGAGTGGGAAAGAATGAAAAAACATTTCTTACAAAAGCATATTCAATCATTCAATCTTAATCTATTATTTAACCCCTGAGGGGTCCAAATCTTTAGTTTATAAACATACATACTTTCTTTTTGCAACAAAGTTCTATTCCAGCCGCCACCCCTGGAATCTCTGGAACCTGATAAATAACCATGAATTGCATGTCCTCCAATATTAGTATTCGTTACTAGGCTAAGTCCCTATACACATTGTTGATGCCATATTTCCATAATACTTATTTATCTGGATGCAGGCAGCAAGCGTTTGTCATTTTTTGCAAAGATGTTGCTACTGATATTTCAATTGAAACATTTTATTGAAAATGAGATGTCATGAAATTGTAAGATTGCTTTAAAATGTCTTATTTTATTTCCAGATCTTTGAACATTTGGATTATTCACACAAATCTTCCATCAGTTCTGAATTTAAAGGGGTAGTGTCACCTTGATAAGCCCTTTACATATGCCATGCTGGGAAGAGTAGCCCTTTACTCTTTCCTGATTTTCTGGGCCTCCACCCCCAAATCTCCAACAGCAACATCAGACAAACTATCTTCTTTCTTTACACAGTCGCGGCTGATGCTGTCTGCTGTATGCATACCATAACTTTCCGCCATGTCCTGATGGAGGAATTAAGCTGTGTACAAAGTGCACAGTGTCAGCCAGGATGGTATGAAGAAAGAAGACTTCTTTGATGCTGCTGCTAGAGGTTCAGCAGTGGATTGCAGGGGCTAGAGGAGGGCATTTTTACTAACTGGAGCCACAGAAGGGGCACTATTTTTTGTGGGGCCACTGAGCAGGAATTCTTATTGTGTGGGGCCACAGAGGTATCTCAATTACTGTACAGAGCCCCATAGGGAGCTCTATTATTGTGCAGATTCACAGAGGGGGCACTTTTACTTGGTACTGGTGTATCATGATGCCATCGGAAGTAGTGGTGGAGCCAACATACAGTGTTTTTGACAGGGGGTTGACGCCCCCTGTTCCTGATTGGCTGTCCGGCTATCTCCTCGTCCTCACAGATCCTGTAGGCGCCGTCAGCCTCCCTGCAGTGCTGAACCTCACGGCCTCCGCTCCCTTGTAGCGGTGAGCGCTGCTGTGCCACATCTGAGGGCTGCCCGTTGAGGAACGTGGCAGCCGCCGGACTACAGTTGCAAGCAGTGTTCAGCGGAGCAGACTGGGGAGGGAAGCCGGCAGCGCAATGTGATGATCGGCTAGACTTGGGAGCGCTGTTCTTGGGTAAGCGGAGCGCAGAAAGCAGTGGGGTTGGGGGGCACGGGAGCGCACTGTCATGAGCATGGGGTGGCCGGGAGCGCAGTGCCTACAGTGGTGCTGGGTGGCAGCACAGTGTCAGGAGTGGGGGTGGCTGGGAGCACAGTTTAATGTGAGTAGCAGCCCAGGAGTGCAGTGTCAGGAGCGAGGGAGAGCGGCCACACAATGTAGTGAGCGGAGCACACAGTCAGGAGCTGGGCACAAGCTGCTGCTAGGACCTGCTTGCATCTAGCCAATTGGGAGATAGGGGTGTGAGAGGCGTTCCTGCATGGAAGCCCTGTCAAACCCCTAGCTTCCTGGTGCTGTCAAGATACATCAATACCCTATTACTTTTTGTAGGCACTAAGAAGAGAAGGCCACTGGACTAGGACTGGTTATCTGACATTTTTTGCTAGCTGTTCATGATCTGGGACTATATGGGTTAACTGTCACTAATAAACAGAACAGCAATTGGCACAACTGATACAGCATTCAGGCTATTACTGTTCATTGTGACACTCAGACTGTTGGTACTATTTATTGGGTTTTCTAATTTGCATTAATGGTGGGGGCCCTCCAACTGACACTTTTCATTGAGTAGTCTGACATGGCACTGCTATGGGGGCACTTTAGCTTTGTAATGTGAACACGGTCATCATTTGAGGACAGAGCTAATAGAGACCCCTGGAAAATGTTTCTTATATGAGCTTTATATTATGGATTTTCATGACTTACATTTTTCTCTTAGTTTTTTCTATTTATTTTTAGATCTTATATTAACATTGTATCATTAACCAAAGAAAAAACTATTCAGGCATATTTTTCCCGAAGAGAAAAGAGCAGCATTTCCTGCAGGAATTCATCTCCATCAGAAAAACTACACTACCTGCCCTTGGAAATATACAACTTCCAGCTGTAAAGGTTGCTATCTGTATAAACTTGAAATCAATGCTGCTACTTGTTGAAAATGACAAACGTCAAACTAAAAATCCTACTGACCTTGAAGCTATTTTTGTGTTGTCGTTGCTTAGGAAATGTACTCGGTAGCGTTAGTAACAGGTGAGAAAATTGACTCAAGCTGCTCAGATATTGCAAACTTCAGTCAGGTCTTAAATGATGTTTATGATAGAAGGCTGCTTACACAAGTATTCCCATGACTGAGATGGGAAAATCCAGTCCTCTGTTTCCAACCACCAGGTGTCTGGTAACTACAGCATTGGTTTTCATAGCCAAGATGGGAATATCCCTTAACCCTTTGCAATCCAATTTTGGATTCAGGGTTTCCTATGGGGCTTTCTCTTTCTGCCATTATACAATGGCACCATCTGCTGGCTAGAGCCAGTACTGCGGAATGAGACATGCTGGAAAGGCCCCCGACAACAGAGCAGCCAGTAATGTACAGTAAGAATACCCTGCCGGACGTCTTCCAGCATCGGAGCTGTACAGGCTTCAATCAGAATGTCTTCAGATGTCAGACAGTGGATTAAGAAGGGTTAAAAGATAATGATAGATGTTTAGAAACCAATTATGGAGGCATAGGGCAGTGGAAAGTGCAGTGTCCCCATAGCAGAACGACGATGTCTAAGGGTAAGTTCACACGCAGCAGATATTTTGCAGCAGACGTTTTCACGACAGTCCCATTCATCTGAATTGAGCTTGATAAAATTGATGCAAAAATGTATATAACATCTGCTGCATGTGAACATGAACTAAAGTAGACCAATCTACTGGTGTATGCTAGCCTATGATTGAGATGTAGACCCTAAACAGAACCTCATAGCAGCACTTCCAGAGACGTTTTCATAATGGCGACTTTTCCCGTCATATGCTGCCTTTTAATGGGGGAATATATCATATACCAAACTAATATAAAAAGTTTGCAGTGTCAAAAATAACTTAGAAGACACAGTGAGAATAACATATCCGTGTCACAAATCTTGCAGAAGAATATCTTTTCGAATTTTGAATGAATATTTAATTCCAGCAGCAAGGCTGCTCCTCGTAATCATGCTCATCTTTTCAAATACTCACGATTCAGCAATTCAACAGCTGTATTTAGTAAACGTTATATCATACCAAGGTTATATCATGCTTGTAAAGAGCAGGAGCCAATATTTACACAGTGTGAAGAGGGGAGGGGGCTCTGCAAAACTTATCACCGACCACTCTGATAAGGCCGATAAAACTGTACTTGTACATATGAAAGGGCTAACATCTTGTTCTGGAAGGGGAACGGTACCTGAGCTGTGCTTACTTAGTGTTTCAATCCCTCCTGCCCTCACCTGATTGCCTATCACACTCTGGAGGTCTCGGCTGTGTATCACAGCCATTTCCATGCAGTGCAGCCCCTCTGTCTGATGCTTATCCATTACCATCTTAATGTTGAGATTTTTTTGCTTTCAGTTTCACATCTATTGCATGATTCTTTACACTACATTCGCTAAGACTATATCTGTCAGGGTTTGAACCCATGACCTACTGTGCAATGGTTGGTGGCTCTCTCTATTGAGCCATCCAGCCTTCAACAGTTCCCCCCTGACCTTGTTTTCAGATCCTTCTTCTCAGTTTCTGTTCTGGCTTGCTATATAAACCTAGCCTTGATCCTTCCTTCCTCTAGTGATTATTCTGCTCTACAGCTTGACTGATCACCTCCAGTTTTGCCTGTTCCTCCACCATTGTGAGAAGACCTCCTAATATCGACTTCTGGCTTTCCACCAGACTACGTTACCCACCTAATCCCCTTGTGCTGCAAACAGTGATTCCCATTGCTGACCTCTGGCTTTGCACCTGAATACATTACCCACCTCATCCCTTTTTGCTGCAAACCAAGATTTCCATTGCTGACTCTTGTCTCTACCTTGACTGCTCACCAGACCTGAGGCTGCTACACCTAAGGCTTCTATCCAGCGCTGGTAAAATGCTTACAATACCGTTTTTGCCTGCTGGGGAGACAGTTTAATTATTATTAGCTTCTATAGTTTTGTAAATAAGCTACAGACCATAATTATGCAATCAAGAGGATGAGCTGTGATCTCTTGTATTATAACTGTGTGACAGGCACGGTGTTTGTCATCACTAACTCTGATAGGAAAGTCTGTGTCGCCCTGTAAGCAGTTTTTGTGGTAGTTTCATGTAACAGCATCAAACAGACTGAGAATTTGGTTAGTTTAAGGCATCATAACCCTAAGAACATTTGAGCTTGTCAGAACTGAGATCACATGACCATCTGAGGAAAAGGAGTCTGGAAGTTACAGATAGAAATAAATAACTAACCAGAGTAACACTAGCTCATTTATATATACTGGGGGAATAACTACAATGCTTCTGCCTTGTGTACAAGGCCTTAAAGGGGCTTTCTTACTGCTTAAAATTACTTGACAGCCACTCTGTACTTCCTAGTCGCTGCTGACCAGGACATGTGACTGCTGCAGCCAATCACCGGCAACAGCAGCGACATTCTATAGCCAGTAGTTGGCTGCAGCAGTCACATGTCCTGGTTAACAGCCACGAGGAATTACAGAAAGGCTGTCAAGCAATTTTAAGTAATAGGAAAACCCCTTTAAAGTGTGTGTGTGTGTGTGTGTGTGGACTTTCAGGTAACTGCAGAATAAGCTGTCTTCTGTATTAATTAGTAGTTTTCCCTTCTGACTGTTGTAATTCTAATTTTCAGTTTCCCCTGAGCTGGTGGGTGTAGACTAGCTACTGTGATATATCCAATATACTGCATGCACATAGAAGAGGAGATTCTGCTCCCCTATCTCTGGCTCTCAGCAGTGTGACCATTTAAGTTAGAACTATGCACAGACATCCACAATAGTAACTGCCACGTAACATTTTTTACATATCTTTGCTTCTAATATCTTCCTCATGCTAAAAAAACAACAAAAAAACCCATAGAGCTATGATTTAATATATTCTTATAGACTGCAAATGTCTGAAATTAGCTAGCATGGCTGTCGTACAACATTAGGCTGCATGTAGATCTAAATGACTAAGGCATCATTTATATAAAGTGGCAAGTGATTTCCATTGGTTTGTTTTACCAGTATTGAATGAATTAAGTTTATATTTGAAGTCTGTGCTTACTTTGAGTCTAGTACTATCCATTGAAATTAGTGTAGCACTTAAACTGATCCATCTATTCTACAACTTCACCGTAGCAGCAAGCAAATAGCCTTGTCACACCTTGGTTAGAGCTAATTGGTCCTAAGTGCATTGCTGGTAAGATGCTATTGATAATGCATTAAAGATTACAGGGAATAATGGGAGAAGGAATAATATAATAAGAAAAATACCTAATAGCATTATATCACTACAGGGTGGAATCTGCAATTTGTCATCAATTCGATGATGTGTGTTTACAAATAGACAAAAATAATAATAAATGAAGGTGATAAATGAAGAAATTAGTGAGAGAATAGATATATACAGTATATATAAAACAAATACATCTTGAACAGTTAATAAACTCCTCTCACTCAAGCTTCTAAGGAAGGAGGGGGGAGACCCGAAACGCTGCGGCATGCCCTAATCCGAGGATGTGTAGGCAGACCAAGGAGTGATTGCCTCAGATACTTGTATGAAGAAAAGGTCAATATTCATAAAACGGAATGGAATAGCAACTGCTGTATTTTATAGTTATGGAACAACATCCGGTATAAATCCTTCCTTGGAATGAAACTGCTGCATGTTCTTCTTAGGCCTCGTTCACACAAACGTTATTTTAACGGTCCGTTAGCAGTCTAATAAATCGTAGCTATCGGAGAGCTAAATCACCGTGAGAATAGCCGTGAGTTTTCATGGCTGGCTGTGGCGTCTTGCAGTGCACTGACACCGCAGTCCCGAAATCCCTCTGCTGCCAGAACAATCAAGGGGATTCCCTTCATTGTTCTGGTGGGCACAGGCATGAAGGAAACCCAACAGGGATTCCCTTAATTGTTCTGGTGGCTGCGGGGATTCCATTGTTCTAGCGCTCAGCGCTGCTAAACTCCCTGTGTCGGTCGGATCCATAGAGTCGCTTAGGATTTTCTTGGCCGCGAAACGGGACAAAATCATGCCCATCTGTTTAGGCTCTTAGGTGGGAATTTGGTCACTGCAAATAAGCTGTGGATTTCTTACACATTTTCACACTGTGGAAAGCCCGCAGAGTATTTGCCATGTGCAGAGGCACATTTAGGCCACCTTCAGCCATGACGCAAAGTCTGTAGCCTTTACAGTCCAAGTCATTTGCAGGAGATTTCTAAGATCTCCTTCATTTTGGCCCCCTGCACATTACAAAGCCGAATTCCACATGCAGAATTCCACAGCGCAATCCGGCTCTGCCCCGACGGCATCCATGCATACCTGGTTAGTTTCTCTTTCCTCTGTACTGTGGATGGTCCGCATGGCGAGTTGTTGGACATGTGCAGTACAGATTTTTCTTTTTTGAAACTACTGTGGAATTGCCGCGGATCAGACGGCTTCCATTGACTTCAATGGAAGCTGTCCACATGGAATCCACTAAAAAAAAATGGAACAGGCTGCGATTTTACCTCCACAATACTGAGCTGCCTGCTGTGTCTTGGATGCATATATATATATATATATTGTAGCAACACTGGGGTTACTGAGTACACCAAGGGTCACTTTTACTTCTCGGTTAGTTTATTCAACGTAAGTTTTAGCAGAACAGAAACGTCTGGGTCTCCAGAAGAATGATAACATTTGCAAAGTCCTTATAATTTAATCCTCCATAGTCAACAGGCGGAGCAATTAAGTCCACAGCTACCAAACAGTAACAAGTCCGTTCACCTTCACAGACCTGTAGTAGTCCAGAAGCGCAGCTCATCACCATGCCGTAGCGTCTCCAGACCTCAATCCCAGGGCCAGAGTTCCCCAAGTGTCCCACCGATACAACGCAGCTCTCTGCCTAGTCACAGCGTCTCTCTCTGCTTACAACAGGAGTCAGTTTAACCAGAAGTCTGGTCACAACACAAGTCTGGTTCTCCCAGACACACACACCTCCTTCTCACTTCCACCTGACTCTTTACATAGCTTGCTGGTTCAGGTGGAAGATCTGGCCTGGAGTAATATTGGACCAATCTATATCACAGAAGCTAACAACCTCTGTGACATAAATCTTCCATTCCATACCATACCTGTGGGTGTTTTCCTTTTTCTCCGGCACCAGAATGCCTGTCTGTTTCACCCTACAGGCCATTCTCTATAGTGCACCTCTACAATATATATATATCCATCTTTTGAACGATAATCGTTGTGTCTAACTGCACTGACATCATGCAGTTTTCGTTAAGCCGTTGCTCATAGTTGTCTTTCAGCGTGCTGAAAGACAACAATGAGCCTTATCAGGGATTCACAGCGGGATACAGCTGATACTATTGTTTCAGCTGTATCCCGCTCCCTGATAACAGGCTGAGTATGAAGAACAGAGCAGTCCAGCTCTGTTCTCCATACCTGGCACGGACCGCTCGGCTGTATAACAGCCAGGCTCTCTGTGCAGAAAACATCTCGATGCAGAATGACAAGCGGGGATACCCCGCTTATCTTCTGCATCCTCCTCTCCGAGCGTTCGGCTGTATAACAGCCGGGCGTTGGAGCGGGGGAACAGCTGTATGCAGAAGACAAGCAGGGAAACCCTGCTTGTCTTCTGCTTCCTCTGCGGGCAGCGCAAGGTGATCGCTCATCTTGAGCGATCATCTTGCGCTGTAAATAACACAATAATGATCGCTCAAAAGTCACTTGAGCAACATCTTTTGAGCAATTATTGTTGTGTCTAAATGGGCCTTGAGACGTTATTATCTTAGACATCACTTAGCGGTCCTGACAGGAGACACCGACCTACTGCCATCACAGAGATCCAGTGGGCTAAAGGACCTGCGGTGACAGCACTCACACATGACCAGGACTGCTGTTGGAGGAGCCATACTGGAGTTTGGTAGAAAGTACTGTATACTGGATAAGCACCAATCCAAAGAGCCACCTACAGAGCCGGAGAGCAGTGTCACGTCTCAGTCAGTACATAGTTAATTATTTGCCAGCACACCTTGTTTCTGTAGGTTCTGTCCAGACAAGCCAGGGTTAACAGCTCCTGTGCCTTCTAGTCTAGGTTAATTACCCTGCTAGTGTCTGAGACGGGTGCTGGTGATTGACATGTCTGTCTGCCAATCAGCTTCTTTCGCCTCCCTATAAGATCCAGCTCTTACTGCCTGGGAGTTGCCGATTATTCTCCAGTGATCCCTGAGCAGTCCTGCTGCTCAGACCTGCTAAGTTCTGGCTCTGGTACTTTGACCTTTTCCCTGTTTGTGTTGGGTGTTCTGTGGTTTTCCTGTCATATTGGTCTATCCTTTCAGCCTAGCCTGTCGGTACCAGTAAGTTGTTTCCTGCATAGGTACGGCGGTTTCTTCCTGTCTTGCCACTAGGCAGTGTAGGGTCAGTGTTGGCGGCCTGGACCTGTCCACCTTTGGGGCTACCTCCAGGAAGGGACATTAGCATGGGTGAGGGTCAGGGAGTCCCTCGCCATGCGTACCTGTGCACTCTAGTAGTATTGTTACAGTCCCTCTCCGTGCGTACCTGTGCACTCTACTAGTATTGTAACATACCCACGCCGTGCGTACCTGTGCACACTACTAGTATCGTAACAAGCAGCTACCAGGACCTGTGATCATGTCACCGTCATGTGATCACCTATGTGGGTGGAGTCAGGCATCACATGACCAGGGGCTGACCATTGTATGCAGGAGTCTGCTATGCTGGTTGTGATCCCTGTTGGATGAGCTGAAGGCATCAGGATGTGGCAGAGCTGTGTGTGTGATGTTTTGGGGATCAGGATGGATGTAGAAGAGCTGTGTGTGTAATATGTGGGGATCAGGATGGATGTAGCAAAGCTGTGTATGTGATGTCTGGGGATCAGGATGAATGTAGCAAAGCTGTGTATGTGATGTCTGGGGATAAGGATGGATGTAGCAAAGCTGTGTATGTGATGTCTGAGGATCAGGATGGATGTAGCAAAGCTGTGTATGTGATGTCTGGGGATAAGGATGGATGTAGCAAAGCTGTGTATGTGATGTCTGAGGATCAGGATGGATGTAGCAAAGCTGTGTATGTGATGTCTGGGGATCAGGATGGATGTAGCAAAGCTGTGTATGTGATGTCTGGGGATCAGAATGGATGTAGCAAAGCTGTGTATGTGATGTCTGGGGATCAGAATGGATGTAGCAAAGCTGTGTATGTGATGTCTGGGGATCAGAATGGATGTAGCAAAGCTGTGTATGTGATGTCTGGGGATCAGGATGGATGTAGCAAAGCTGTGTATGTGATGTCTGGGGATCAGGAGGGATGTGGCAAAGCTGTGTATGTGATGTCTGGGGATCAGGAGGGATGTGGCAAAGCTGTGTATGTGATATCTGGGGATCAGGAGGGATGTGGCAAAGCTGTGTATGTGATATCTGGGGATCAGGAGGGATGTGGCAAAGCTGTGTATGTGATGTCTGGGGATCAGGATGGATTTAGCAAAGCTGTATATGTGATGTCTGGGGATCAGGATGGATGTAGCAAAGCTGTGTATGTGATGTCTGGGGATCAGAATGGATGTAGCAGAGCTGTGTGTGATGTCTGGTAATCAGGGTGAATACAGTAGAGCTGTGTGTGTGATGTCTGAAGATCAGGATGGATGTGGCAAAGCTGTGCATGTGATGTCTGGGGATCAGGATGGATTTAGCAAAGCTGTGTATGTGATGTCTGGGGATCAGGATGGATTTAGCAAAGCTGTGTATGTGATGTCTGGGGATCAGGATGGATTTAGCAAAGCTGTGTATGTGATGTCTGGGGATCTGGATGGATGTAGCAAAGCTGTGTATGTGATGTCTGGGGATCTGGATGGATGTAGCAAAGCTGTGTAGGTGATGTCTGGGGATCAGAATGGATGTAGCAGAGCTGTGTGTGATGTTTGGTGATCAGGGTGGATATAGTAGAGCTGTGTGTGTGATGTCTGGGGATCAGGATGGATGTAGCACAGCTGTGTGTGATGTCTCGAGATCAGGATGGATGTAGCAGAGCTGTGTGTGATGTCTGGGGATCGGGATGGATGTAGCAGAACTGTGTGTGTGATGTCTGGGGATCAGGATTGATGTAGTAGAACTTTGTGTGTGATGTCTGGGGATCAGGATGGATGTAGCAGAGCTGTGTGTGTGTGATGTCTGAGGATCAAGATGGATGTAGCAGAGCTGTGTGTGTGATGTCTGGGGATCATGATGGATGTAGCAGAGCTGTGTGTGATGTTTGGGAATCAGGATGAATGTAGTAGAGCTGTGTGTGTGATATCTGGGGATCAGGATGGATGTAGCAGAGCTGTGTGTGATGTTTGGGAATCAGGATGAATGTAGCAAAGCTGTGTATGTGATGTCTGGGGATAAGGATGGATGTAGCAAAGCTGTGTATGTGGTGTCTGAGGATCAGGATGGATGTAGCAAAGCTGTGCATGTGATATGTCTGGGAATCAGAATGGATGTAGCAAAGCTGTGTATGTGATGTCTGGGGATCAGGATGGATGTAGCAAAGCTGTGTATGCGATATCTGGGGATCAGGATGGATGTGGCAAAGCTGTGTATGTGATGTCTGGGGATCAGGATGGATTTAGCAAAGCTGTGTATGTGATGTCTGGGGATCAGGATGGATGTAGCAAAGCTGTGTATGTGATGTCTGGGGATCAGGATGGATGTAGCAAAGCTGTGTATGTGATGTCTGGGGATCAGGATGGATGTAGCAAAGCTGTGTATGTGACGTCTGGGGATCAGGATGGATGTAGCAAAGCTGTGTATGTGATGTCTGGGGATCAGGATGGATGTAGCAAAGCTGTGTATGTGATGTCTGGGGATCTGGATGGATGTAGCAAAGCTGTGTAGGTGATGTCTGGGGATCAGAATGGATGTAGCACAGCTGTGTGTGATGTCTCGAGATCAGGATGGATGTAGCAGAGCTGTGTGTGATGTCTGGGGATCGGGATGGATGTAGCAGAACTGTGTGTGTGATGTCTGGTGATCAGGATTGATGTAGTAGAACTTTGTGTGTGATGTCTGGGGATCAGGATGGATGTAGCAGAGCTGTGTGTGTGATGTCTGGGGATCAAGATGGATGTAGCAGAGCTGTGTGTGTGATGTCTGGGGATCATGATGGATGTAGCAGAGCTGTGTGTGATGTTTGGGAATCAGGATGAATGTAGTAGAGCTGTGTGTGTGTGATGTCTGGGGATCAGGATGGATGTAGCAGAGCTGTGTGTGATGTTTGGGAATCAGGATAGATGTAGTAGAGCTGTGTGTGATGTCTGGGGATAAGGGTGGATGTAGCAGAGCGGTGTGTGTGATATCTGGGGATCAGGGTGAATGTAGCATATAGCAGAGCTGTGTGTGTGATGTCTGGGGATCAGGGTGAATGTAGCATATAGCAGAGCTGTGTGGCGCATTGTGCCACCAGAAACACTGGTACTATATTTCCCTTGTAATTACTAGTATATATGTATATTCGTGTGTCTGTGTGTGTGTGTGTGTGTGTGTGTATATATATATATATATATATATATATATATATATATATATTTGTTTTTTTCTTCATGTATATATCCAGTATACATAATATTATGTATATATAATATACATACACGTATGTACTAACACACATCTATCTGTATGGTTTATGGTTTATTTTGACCGTACTATCACACATCATGTCAATATATCATTAATGTTCCCAAGCTGCCAAGTAACGCCTAGTTCTAATATTTACACTCCACAAGTGAGAATGAGTCATTGCCACCTTGTCAACATTGCTGCATGTCTGATTAGAATTAGTTTCTATATACTGTACAGTATTTCACACATAGTCATAATAACATTTTCAAAAGCGTATTAACTAACACTCATTACTAAGTAACTTGAAATTTCTGATCTTAGCAGTCCCAGGCTGGTCAGTAGGTATATCCGACCTAACTGTTACCCATGTAGTCTGCACTCCATTACATTCAGACGAAAAAATACATATGCAGTGCATCATTAGAGATAGTAATATTACATCCCATATATTTTTAATTCCTGAAACACAGAGCTTAACTGGAGAAGGTTCAGATGATGCAACAAAAAAGAATTATTGAATGACAGCGCCAACAATATTTAACTTGCACCAGGGGCATAACTAAAGGCTCAGGGGCCCTGATGCAAAAGGTGAGCTGTTCCCCCCCCCCCTCTATTTGTATCTGTACCCGTACCCATACCTAAACCATGCTGCACAGAGACATAACTTGAAGTTTCTGGGCCCCAATGCAAAACCTGTAACAGGGCCCCCAACTATAATGCTTTATTCATAGTACTGGGCTCCCTATATAGAGAAGAGAGGCCTTATGGGCCCCCTAAGGCTCCTAGTCCCGGGTGCAACCGCATCCCCTGCACCCTCTATAGTTACGCCCCTGACTTGCACTGTTTAGTTTGAAGAGACGACATCCAATGGATGACCAACAGTAGTTATTCTGTACTACTATCTCATAGGCTCACACAAGGTAACCACAGGAATGTGTTTAGGATTTTTTTCAATAAGGGACTTATTCTGATATTGATGTATTTGAAGTTGAGAAGGAGTTTTACCTAAAATTAGGGTAATTAAAGGGGTTAACCAGCCACAAAATTCTTCTTAAAGCTTGCTCGGGGTGGTGGAGAAACATCAATAAAGTCATACTCACCCGATTTGCAGATGCTCCTATTCTGACAGTACCTGGTCTCCCACTGCTGTCCACTTCCTGCAGCGCCAATGACTTTCCAACACAGGTACATGTGACCACTACAGCTAGTTACTGGCGGAAGTGAGACAGTGACCGCCTGCAGCGCTGACAAGTCTCCGGTGTTGGTGATGCAAAGGATCAAAATGTGCGCTACTGGATGTGCTTAGGAATGCAGTAAAATATGTGGAACTTACTTCACAGAGGGAACTTGGATGCCACCAGGTCCCCCTAGTCTGAGTTAGCAGAATAGAAGATATTTACAGGTGATTTCCAGCCATTTAATAAATCAAATTACAAAGACAAAATATAGTGCAAATAAACAAAAAAGAAAATATATAAAAAGTAAAGGAGGTAAGTGTCTTGGTTTCTGGGTGCAGGGGACCCCTTTATCAAGTGACTTATCTCCTATACTTGTTATATATTTTCTTTTTTGTTTATTTGAACTATATTTTGTCTTTGTATTTGCTCATTTGATTTATTAAATGGCTGGAAATTACCCTTAAACATCCTGAAGTGACTTCCATTGCCAGTCTCCCTGCTTATTAACATCTGGCGGGATCACCTGCTTTTGATGGCATTCAGAAGGCTTACTTGGACTATAGAGGACACCAGTTGAGTCCGCATTTATACTGTTTATAATATATCATCCGTAAGTTATTCCTCCTTGGAGCACAGACACTACTATTTATTCTTGGTGTTGGTGATGTCTTTGCCGAAACAGGAAGTGGAACGCATGCGGGGATCAGGATTCCGGATAGGAATGACAAGGGTTTGGGTGAAGTGAGCAGTACTGTTTTATGTTTCTCCACTATTATTTTCAAGTTTCCAAAATATGTTGGTGGGCTAGATAACCCCTTTAGGAACAGATGTATAGGGTCTGCCTTTCCCTATTCTGGATAAATACTGCTGGGTAATAGGTTGGAATAAATGACTATTTTTAACCTATGTAATTCTAGGGTACCGCTAGGAAGATATTAGAGGGACATGTGCCCCAGATGCTGGGTGCCAGAAGACGGCTTCCAACAAGCCATGATATTTAGAAAAAGAACTAGGGCAGCAAACAGAATCTTAACGGCCCATTCAGATGGGCATATTTTTGGTCAGTGTGATGTGCATGTATTCCACGGACAGCACATAGACTCATGATAGCCAATTAGGCTATTCATACAAATGTTCTTCTACACGGACCGATGGTCAGTGTGAAAATAAAATTGCTGTGTGTCCTATTTTCATCTTTTTTTCATGCACTTGAGTAGGACTTACAATGAATGAAGCCAAGAAAATTAGACCGCAAATGGACAGCGTCCAAATTTTTTTGCACCCTAGGTGCAATAAGGCTTGCTGAAAACAGCTTTACTCTGATTGAAGGAAAGCTTAGCTACAACTCTGATATAAAGGTCCTTTTACACTGTCTAATAGTTGAGCATGAACATAGGAATGTTCATTTACCTGATCATTGGGTCATGGGAGTAGGTCCCCGATCAGCCGACAAACAAGCAAACTCTTATTTATTGGCTAATTGGCTCATTTGGGATGCAGTAACAGTCGTCATTGTGTGAACAGGTATGTGCTGCTATCAACGATGAAGTGCCATACAGCTGACATCGGCCGGCGTGAAGGCCATTTATGCAACCACTGATCTTATTGATCGGCTCTGCTCAAATGGCATGCCCTTAGTCATACGGTATGAGCGGAACTCTCAATGACTGCAACATAAAGGACAGCATTAGAGATGAGCGAGCATACTCGCTAAGGACAATTGCTCGATCGAGCATTGTCCTTAGCGAGTATCTCCCCGCTCGGAGGAAAAGGTTCGGCTGCCGGCGCTGGTAACAGGTGAGTTGTGGCCATGAGCAGGGGGGAGAGAGGGAGAGAGATCTCCCCTCCGTTCCTCCCCGCTCTCCCCCGCCGCTCCCCGCCGGCAGCCGAATCTTTGCTCCCGAACGGGCAAGCACTCGCTAAGGGCAATGCTCAATTGAGTAATTGCCCTTAGCGAGTATGCTCACTCATCTCTAGACAGCATCATAGGCAAGTAACATTGTACTTGTGATACCGCTCTGATGAAGAATGAAATGCAAGTATGTGGAATCAATCACATGACAGTTGATCTCCGTGAAAGTGTTTGATAGCGGCTGCCTCATAACATAGTAAACTAATTACCCGGGCATTAGACGGGATCAAATTGAAAGACATTTTATTTAGAGATAAATTGCCATTCTGCATCTTGTATCTCCGACCGACACAATGTAATCTTTCAACCTGATGAATGCAAACGAATGCACATTCGCACCGTCTCCGAGACAGCCATGTCATGGTCCAGTAGTATCCTGATATGACAGCGTTCTCTCCTTGCGCATTAACTGAATACCAGGTCAGTTCCCTCTCATGCCTCCAGTCTTAATCTTTGTGTTTCTTAATAATGGGAGGGAAATGCATTCATTTCTTCTTCATACATCGCTCCTGGCGTGTATCTGACAGCTGCAATCCCTCTCGAAGTCGCAGAAATTAGGCGGATGTCTACTGCAAACACTGCTACACTATGAATTGTGACATTATACGTATTGTGTGATACTGATGGATCTTGATGCCGGCCGGAGAAAAGCGGCCATAAGCCATCACAAAGTCGCCTTCTTCTGCACCTTCAGAAATATGTAGAGTGAAGGCCAAACAGCAAATATGTGACCCGAGGACTTTGGTTCATTTCGGATTACAGTAAGACAGTCGATAAGCACTTATATTACAGATTGGGTTGGCACCAAAGGAATATTCGGCACACCACTTCTGTTTAATTTCGTTCAGCACCTAACACTATTTGCTATTTAGCCTAATGAAGTCCAGTTGTGTTCTTTTGCCAGTGGAATTGCGTAGCGTATTGAGCATTTCCGTGCATATTGAGTGTGGATTTGCACTACTCCCATAGACTTTTGAAGAGCACAAAAATAGAGCATGCTGCGTAATATGAATGAACCCATTGATACGAATTGGCTCTATTCTCTGAGTATTGTAAACGCAAATCTGTTCATGTGAAGGGGTCCTAAGATATACCAGAACATACTGATTGATGGTAATCCCACTGCTGGGGCCCTCATGATCCCCAGAGCAAGGATACTGCAATGCTGGTAAAGCAGGGCATCTTCTTTGGATTTGTCCCTCGACAGAGACTTGTAATGGGGTGGTCCGAGAACAACTGTTAGAGCAATAATCCATCCCCCTCCTGCACAATTATTAATCCTCGGACTGAGATATGCCAGTAACTGGTGACCAATGTTATTTTTCATAATGCTTTGCACCATCTATGCAGTGTTTAACATGTATTTTATTGCAGGCATTATACCTTTATGCACTATTAGAGATGGGAGTGTAAGTTATCTGGACCAGTGGTTATATGTGCAGCTGCTATATACTCCGCTGCATAGGAAGGGGGGGCATATCAGAGCACCTTGAGGTCAGTAAGCAGAACAAAGTGTTTTGAGCAGAATGAGCACCTGTCCTGAGCTGGATGTGTAGTTGGAGTTCGGAATTCTAACAGGACTAGTGGCACTGAGATCAGACTGGGCAATTATGGGCCACTGCCTAAGGCCGCCTGCACACGAGCGGGTCGGATCCGGCAGCGAGAATTCTCGCTGCGGGACCCGACCCGAGAGCCTGCAGGGACAAGCGCGTACTCACCCGCGCTTGGCGGCCCCAGCTCTTTCATGTGCCGGCTGCGGCGCAGCCGGCGCATGCGCAGACCGGAGCCGGCGGCCGGGTGAGTGCGTGCCCCGCAGAAAAATAGGACATGCCGCGGTTTGTTTGCCGCGCGAGATTTCGCGCGGCCAAACCGCGGCCGTCTGCATAGGAGTGCGTATTGTAATGCACTCCTATGCAAACTTTCAGCGGCGGGATTTCCGCCCGTGTGCAGGCGGCCTAAACATGGATCTTACTCTGGACTGCTTCATCTGATTGGTCCTGCTGGAGTGAGTGATCTGTGGGTAGAAGTGGTTGCAGACCACTTACAGTCTACAGGCTGTATGGTATGCAGGCACAGGTCAGTTACCCTGTACTACATGAGTGACCTGAGACTGTAACCCAGCCTACGTGCAAAGCTATGCAACAGCCTACTGTGGGTCAAGAGGGGTGTCGTCTCTTCTTAAGGAGAGCACCCAAAAAGTGTGTGGAGACACCTGGGGGGGGGGGGGGAGTGAGTTGGAGGATGGCATTGTCTCTCCACAAGGAGAACACCCAGAAGGGTTATGAGAAGACAACTGAAAAGTGAGTGAGGAGACTCATATGGCCATGTGCGCTCCTCTGGGTAATATATTCAAAAAAGAAGATGGAATTGAAATAAGACCTCTGCAGCGCCATCTATTGAATGGCATAATTCCTTCAAATCAATGTCAGACCCTTTACACAGCCTGCTGTGTGACCCTGTGAACATCGACTGTGAAGTATAACATGGTTAGTGACAAGAGACGGTTCCTGTTACCACTGGTGTAACTAAAGGGGATGCAGTTTCACCCAGGCCCAGGAGCCTTAGGGGGCCCATAAGGCCTCTCTTCTCCATATAGGAAGCCCAGTACTATGAGTAAAGCATTATAATTGGGCGCTCTGTTACAGGTTTTGCATTGGGGCCCGGGAGCTTCAAGTTACGCCTCTGCTTGTTACTACTGTTGAGAGAAAACGGCGTGGTACCGTGTTAGCCAGGAAAATAGAGATGATAACTTTGTTGGCTAACCAAAAAAAATTCCATACGCAAGCTTTAGAAGATACTTCATGTCAATTCATCAGGCTTCAGTCAGATTATAACCGAGAAAGCATTTATATACAACAGAACAGAGACAATATGATCGATTTACATTTCAAACAGGCAGGATGACAACTGGGAGGAAGAGAACAGCATTTACATAATGATAAACTAGAGCTAAAGGACTAAAGTTTGTATATAAGATGAAAGAGGGAGAATTGATGATTAGTAAATTATAGAAAAAGTTGATTGCGGGGTAGTGTCCATATAGGGAGACATATACCATGGGGCAATGTTAAGCCAACATGTTAATGTGCGGAAAGTTCTCATTAGTTTCAATTCCAGAATTTTCTTGTCTGCCCTTATTTAAGATGTTCCTTGAGTTCTAAAACTTTTAGACCCATTAAACTGTGACCCGGTCCAGAGATATAGTTCCCTATGGGTGTATCCAGATTCTTTATTATTGTGTGTCTGTTAGTTTATCCTGGTCTGCAGTTTCTGCTTTGCTTCTCTAATATAAGTTCCAACAGGGCACCTTGTACCCCGGATCATGTACACCATATTAGAGAGTGTACAAAAGCAGGCCTGTTGGGTCCCGTTACTGCTGCCAACTGTCTGTTGGAGTTACATGATAGTTGTACCTAGAGACTGTTCCGTTGCTACAGAAAAGGCTGGACTGCCATGACAGTGCAGGAATAGGCTTCATGACTGAGGTAGTAAGAAGGTAAAGGGAAAATTCTGGGAAGTGCTGGAAGATGAGAGTGTGGAATGGCGCAGAAGTGGCTGGGTAGGTTGCAGGTGGGGTTAAGGGGCTTGGGGCCAGATCTGCACAGGCAAAGGTTTACTCACCCTATAGACAGCACTACGGAGACATCCAGTCATAACTGTGCTGAGTGGTTTTGTTACGGTGATCACTGGCCTCCTATTGAGAGGTCTGTGGATACAAGAGAACCAGGCAATTCTCTTGGTTGCAGGATCAGGTCAGGGCCCCATTTGTATCTCCTCGGCCTCCAGGTTCTTCACTTTACAAAGTGCATAGTATGCCCATTTCTACCGCCCCCAGCAGATCTCAGTCCTGAGGTGATGCAGAGAGCCTGCCCACTCGGAATTCCTCCAAGGCCCCTCCAGGTCTCATGCTGGGTAGACTGCATGTCATTGACGGTGTCAGCCTTGGGAGGAATGTATTACTGTGGTGGGGCTCAGCGGTTGGTAGAGTGATACCATGGTCCCCATGTGGCCCTCTCCTCTTCTGGTACTGTAGTAGGGAAGTCTGGAGCTCTGTTCCCTATACTGCGCTACATTTGGAAGAGTGTTTTTGGGTGGGTTTTCATGTTCCCCTGCCCTCTCACATTGTCCTGTTTAACACCCATAATCTTTAGTCTGCTTACCAGCATGCCAGGGTGGTTTCTGAAATACTCAAGGAGGAGGTATCTTTCGGCCAAATAGCAGGCTCTTATTAGTCCCAGGTTTGCTTATTTTTCCCTCTTGGAGTGGTGCCAAAGAAGGAGCTGAAAAATTTTCACCTCATCCATCATCTCCCCTATCCCAAAGGGTTGTCAGTCAACGGTGGTAAATTCACTGAATACCTTTTTTGATGCGCAGGATGGGTAAGGTCATTTGGGATATCAGCGTTGAGGGTAAAAATGGATAGATGTGGCTTTTCATCTATTGCTCGTTCATTCTGACAGCCAGCACTTGTTGGGATGTTATTGGGACAGTGGGTTTTAAGTAAACTGCTATGGGATGTTCCATCTCCTGTGCTTATCTTGAAGCCTTTAGCTGAATTTTAGAGTGGGTGGTTAAGGATATCACAGGAGTGGAATCTCTCATACATCACCTTGACGACTTTCTGTGTATAGTTCCTGAGGGGACTCAGATTTGTTCTAATCTTTTACTTACCATCCAGTAACTGCCATTAATTTTTGGTATTCCTCTTGCCCCTGAAAAAAGCTGAGGGTCCATGCACCGCTATCGTTTTTTAGGGATTACCATTGACTCCATGGCTATGGAGTGCTGGTCTCATGAGGATAAGTTAGTGGTTTTGAAGCAAGAGGTTGTGCTGGCGTGTTATCTTATATGTACACTGATACTTAATGCAATTCTCACTGTCAAGTGGTATGTGGGTAATTTACTCTGGGGGTTGCCGGCGGTGGAAAGAGTGGGTGCGTTGGTTGGGTGATGTTCAAACGGATGGGGATTGCCTGGTAGCCTTGTTGCTGTTTTTGCTGAGGAAACGGGGTGGTCAGCGGCTAAGGTGAATGCTTTTGTTGCAGCTCTCAGATATGGCCTTCAGCTTCAGGGACTCAAAAATATTTGAAAATATTTTTTGATGGGGTAAGACCTGCGTGAAATTAGAAGGGGCGTCGTATCTTGAGATCAGAGCTGGTATCTTTTTCACTGTTATGTTCTTTCAGGCATCTTTAGACAAGGTATGCCACTCATTTTTGGTGCTCTACGGGTAGGAGAATTGGTATCCTCTAGTACATCACAGCCCTGGAATTTGTTGGAGGAGGACTTAGAACTATATGGTGATCGTGTGGAATTTTTTGCGGAGATTGAAACCGGATTAGTTTCTCTGGGGATGGCGCGTAGTTCTTTTTGAGGTCTCAGGTGTTGCTGTTTGCTCGGTGCGTTGCTTTATGGAAATCGTAAAGCCTGCATGGTCGGATTATTTGCCTTTATTACAGCAAGACGATGTGTCCTTTCTTTTCCGTTATAAGTTGAGTGCCATTTTTCATCTTTGTTTACAAGTGTGCGGGGTTATCAGGGGGCATGATTCTTCTCATTCCTTTTTAGATTTGGCCAGAGACAGAGGCAATGGGTTGTTGATGTTTGGATGGGGAGGTATTACGACGTATTGGATGTTGGGAACCACACAGATTCTGTTTGTATGTTCATACTAAATTGTTGTCGTTTTTGGGAGAGTCTGTGGTTCTCCGTTTTTGGTGGGGTTGTGATAGGTCATTTTGTATGACTGTGACATTATGTTTTCATGTTCATAATTATTTCTTATTTTTTTCCAGGCTCCCACTCTTGCCTGATTTGTATATTAGGACATTCATATGTTTATTGGGAATCTCTGCGGGCTGATATTCGGGTGGGTGGGCATCAGCTTAGTTTCCACCGCAGCGGGACAGTCCTCCACTAGCTGGGTTTCCGAGGTATGATTTGGAGGCAGATTTTGAATACATGCATCCAGCTTGCCTGGGTCCTGGACATCCTTGCCCTTCACATTGGGAGCAATGATTTGGAGCTTGGCCTTTTGGAGAACTGATTAGGGATGTGAAGCATGACTTTCTTCACTTGATTGTTTTGGTTGACATTGTTCCAAGGAAGCAGTGAAGGTTTTCCCGCTTGGTGGAAAGGCTTAATACAGCCCATATAAAGGTGAATAAAACTATCTCAGCCATTATGGGCAGGAATGGTGGTATACAGAGATCTCGTATCAGGTGCGGGGGGGGGGGGGGGGATTCTGGAGGGACGATGGGGTGCATCCTATTGATGTATTCATGTTTGGCACTTCAGGAGGGCATTGTTCAAGCTTGAAAGTTATAGAGGAACACACAGGCTTAATGTGGTTAACGCCTGCTTGCTGTGGTGGGGAGAGTCCTTGGAGTTGGTGGTTTAAGTTCTGTATATTGGGGAAGCATTTTTGGCATGTATATAGTTAAGGAAATTGTTGATGGCTCATATTCATGGCTGAAGGTTGGGCTCCTTAGAATGTTATCCCTTCGGAGATGTCCATTGTGATAATCCATGATATCTGCAAGTGGATTACTTCTGGGGGTAAATTGGGTGATACAGAGTATCATTAATTTGTAGTTTCAAGGACTTCCCCTGTTGTACTTTCTTGTTCAATGATTTATGTAGGGTCAGGTTTGTACGGGTAGAATGTTGTACAAGTTTTATCAATATTACTGATATCTTAGGAATATTAATAGAGATGAGCGAGTATACTCGCTAAGGGCAATTACATGAGCAAGTATTGTTCTTAGCGAGTACCTGCCCGCTCAGACGAAAAGATACGGGTGCCGGCGCGGGTGAGCGGTGAGTTGCGGGAGTGAGCAGGGGGGAGCGGGGGGGGGGGGGGGGGGGAGAGATCTTTTCTTCAGAGCGGGGAGGTACTCGCTAAGGACAATGCTCGCTCGAGTAATTGCTCTTAGCGAGCATGCTCGCTCATCTCTAAATATTAACTTTCATATCCGTTCTTCTGTAAGAAAGGCTGCTGTGGCCATTAAATCCAATTCTACTGCCCTGGTTTTATTTTATTGGGGATTATAGAAATGAGGGCAATAATTTGGGCGTTGTGGTAGAGTCCTGGTCCATCCGAATTGACCTGCTCCGTCATGATCTCCACCAGGTTTTGTGTATAATTCTGTCTGTAACTTCCAAGATTGTGCCCTCTGTGAGAGAAAGTAACTGCTACGTTAGTGGCCTGAATCTGAGTAAGCTTTGCTGAGTCCATGTAAGTCACTGCACCATCCTCAAGTGGCATACCATGTAATGCCGGTGTCACACTGGTGTAAGCACATTTATGTGCACATTTGCGCCATGTATTTGCGTGTTGTGTATTTGCATGCACAAGTGCGCATTTTACTGTACTTTTTGCATTTGCGTGTATGAAAAACATGCAAACATGCTTCCATTCATTGAAATGGGCAATTGGGTTAATTAGTTCAATATGTGCTATTTTCTAAAGCAAATGTGCAGGAAAATAGAGCGTGTTGCGTAGTTTTTGCTCAAACAAAATTCGAGTGCAAAATACATACATGTGAATGTATTGCAATGAATGGGTTCTACTAACTGCATATTACGTGCGCCAAAGGCTGTGCAAATACGTTCGTTTGACACAGGTCGTAAGGGTAATAGACTACATCCAGTTTCTGACCCTCTTACAAGCTCTTCCCACCACAACTGTAACCTGCTTACTTGAATGGGGTCGTGTTCCAGTTCTGTGCACAGAACCTTCTACTAACCAAAGGTGACAATTACTCTTTAGGGCGCTTGCACACGAGCGGAAATTCCGCGGCAGGATTTCCCGCAACAAACGCAATCCTATGCAGACGGTCGAGGCATGCTCTATTTCTGTGCGAGGCTCACAGAGCCCCACACAGAAACGTCACTCACTGGCCGCCGGCCCTGCTCTGCGCATGCGCCGGCTGCCCGGCAGCCGGCACATGAAAAAGCCGGGGCCACAGCAGAGGTGAGCGCCCGCGCTGCTCTCTGCAGGCGCTCGGGTCCCGCTGCGAGAAGAATTGCTAAACTGTATTGTATACTGTACAATGACTATTCTGTTGGATGTCTGTTTTTGTTGGTTTTTTTGTCATTTTGAAGTCTATCATATCATGCTAGTGCCAGATTAAGTAAACCAGAGTATGAGCGAGCAGGGGTATAACAATAGGGAATGCAGGGCATGCAGTTGCACCCGGGCCCAGGAGCCTTAGGGGGCCCATAAGGCCTCTCTTCTCCATATCGGGAGCCGAGTACTATGTATAAAGCATTATAGATGGGGACCCTGTTACAGATTTTGGAGCCCAGAAGCTTCAAGCTGTGCCTCTGTGAATGAACATCCCGGTCTGATCTCCTGACCCGAACTCTATGAGTTCTATGAAGCTCTATGAGTCTATGAGGCTTGTGGTTTGGGTCAGGATACCTACGGTAGGTTGGGACACCAATCCATATTATGAATGCATAAATGTTGCTGGAATATGTTTGTCTCTCACTGGCCTTAAAGGGCTATGTCCAGCCATCGCTGAGCGTATCTGTCCGTGTAGTGAATCATTCAAGTCTTTGGATGAATACACTTTTACTCTTGATCAAGTTTCATTATTTAATGAAATTAGATAGAGTGCATTTTTTAATGAGGCTAAAAGGGTTGATTTCCCTCCTTATCCATTATAATTAGAAGCTCACATATGACTCTGATATAGATGAGCGGAGAAGGTTTGCAACTGAAAGGTGAAATGTTGCACTAACTATATCAAAGCCCTAGTCCAACCTTGATCATAGCAGGAAACGGAAAAGTAGAAGAGACTGAGCAGATTGACATTCTAACGGTGCAATGTGGCCAAAGCCAGGGCAGCAAGTATGGCTTTACCCTTGGATAATAAGGCACTAGAGCTGAAGAAGAGACTATTATCCACTCTAACAGGTCTGGAATCATCAGACAGCGATCTGGACATCAGCAATCAACAAAGAATGAAATGTCGCAAAGGACACAACACCATCTTCTTGTCTCTCCCTTCCTGTATAGGGTCAATATTGAAGAGACGTGTAATGAGACCCTTGTCAGCTCTTATATTTGTACTGTTCAAATACTGCAGGTTTATTGCAGAAATTACTGACACGTTCATCAGAATGCTGCTTGCTGATATCTACGTGCATGCTGCTAAAAGAACCCCATTCAGATTTATAGCATTGATATTTAGTCATCAAAATTTCTGCAATAAATGTGCTGCAATTGAGTTTAGCCTAAAATAGCTGAGAAGACTAATTTATACCTTAGTCACCACCCCATAGTGTTTTTACGCCCTAGCTTGCTGGGCTTTAATCCCCAGGGACGTAAAAACATGCTCTCTGTGGGGATTAAAACCCTGCAAGCTAAGGACATGACAGCTCCATGCTGCTGGCTCCTGGAGGTAGCTGACAACCTGGAGCTGTCATCACGTGCTGCAGGAAACCCCCACCTCCATTCCCCCAGTCACATGATGGCCAGCATTTACCGAATGCCAACAGTCATATGAAAGTCAATGGAAAGTAAAAACAAGTTACATTTTGAATGTCAGTTGAGTGCTGCTTGTGATTGGTCACAGTGCTCAGCCAATCACAGGCAGCGCTTTCTAGAGGCAGGGATTTTTCAATCCCTGGCCTCCAGAAGACAGAAGATGACTGCTGGAGAGAAGAGCCGGACTGCTCTTCTAGGTGAGTGAAAAATGTTTTCTTTTCCTTTTTTTTATACAGCTAGGGATGATTTTCAGGGAAGGGGACCGCAGGGAGGAAGGAATTCCCTGCCATAGCTGTGACAGGTCCACGATATACTTCCTATGTTTTCAATGGGGCTGGCGCTGCTGCCACCCGCCCCATTGAAAACAATGAGCAATATCGCAGATTTTTCTTAGCGCTGCAAGGTTACAGTGAAAAATCGCAAAGGAGTATGAAACCAATGAAAATGATTGGTTTTATAATCATGCGTTTTCACTCGCTTTTGCATCGCAAGTAAACATATCGCTAGTGGGTAGGCACCCTGATACCTATGAGCCTTTGCAATCTTGGCTTGGTGCAGGAAAACAAAGTGTTCCTCAAAATGTTGATAAGTAATGTTAACTTTGTACATCTCCTAAATGGTTAAAAAAAACCTGAAGTTTTTCCAATGTGCGTCCAGAATAAAGTAAACAGATGGAAATATATATCTTATCAAAAATTTGTACGGTATGTTTGCACATATTTTAGATATTATAGTTGAAAATGTAATAAAGTGACAATTTTTTATAAATGTTCCCAATTTTGGCCCTTTTAATAAATGTACACAAATTCTTTTGGTCTATTTTTACCACCTAAATGAAGTACAACATGTGACGAAAAAACATTGTCAGAATGACTTGGATATGCAAAACCTTTATGGAGTTATTCTATGTTAAAGTGACGCATGTCAGATTTCCAAAATTTGGCCTTGTGATTAAGGCGAAAATAGGCTTGGTCACTAAGGGGTTAAGTAAAGCGCACTCTCTATTGACAAACAGTATGTTAACACCCTATTTTTATTTTATTATTTTTCCCAGGAGGTATAACAGAGGAACAGCAGAATGTAGAGCCATGAGAAAATATGCCCCACCATTGGTTTGTTATTTAGGCCTCGGTCACACGGGCGTTTTTTCCCGCGATTTACGGATCGCATGACTGATGCGCATCCACAAATTGCGTGACTGGGGCCGAAAAATCACCCGAAAAATCTGCTCCTAGACGTGTTTCATTAGAAACGGGCCGGAGCAGTGCAGCGCTGTCCAGCGCATTGAATTCAATGGAGCCGGCAATACAGCTGGCTTCATTGAAAGCAATGGGCTGCGGGCAATCTCACGATGAATTTTCGGGAAGGGCTTATATTTTTAATATTTCATCCAGAAATGTGTAATAAGTAAAAAAAAAATATATACTCACCTTGTCCCGG
This sequence comes from Eleutherodactylus coqui, assembly GCF_035609145.1. Taxonomy (NCBI): domain Eukaryota; kingdom Metazoa; phylum Chordata; class Amphibia; order Anura; family Eleutherodactylidae; genus Eleutherodactylus; species Eleutherodactylus coqui. The sequence goes on along the minus strand of NC_089840.1, from coordinate 70,194,789 downwards.
CAGACGGAGTTCAGCCGCGGCTGGCCGGCAGTTCTCCTGAACTGCTCTGAGTAGTATTCAGCAGGCGGGGATTTAAAATCCCCGCCTGCTGAATGAGCTGCCTCTGATTGGTCACAGCCCTCACCAATCAGAGGCAGTTCTCACTCACACCCATTAATGAATTCATGAATGGGTGAGTGAGTGCTGCCTCTGATTGACTCAGCGCAGGGACCAATCAGGGGCAGCTCTCAGCTGCCGGGACAAAGTGAGTATATATTTTTTTTACTTTTTACACATTTCAGGGAAGGGCTTATATTTTTAAGCCCTTCCCGAAAATTCATCGTGCAATCGCCGGCAGCCCATTGCTTTCAATGGAGCCGGCTGTATTGCCGGCTCCATTGAATTCAATGGGCAAACATCATTCTTCTCTGCCACAGCTGTTACAGCTGCCGCCGGCCACATTGAGCGCATATAGTGAAGAGAGCAGGAATCGCAGATAGGTGCTATCTGTGATTTCTGTTCTATAATTTATCGGACGAGCGCATAAAAAGTGCTCATGTGTCCGATACCATTGCAAAGCAATGGTTTTATAAAATCGCACATCGCATGCGCAGATCGCACGGAAAATCGCCCGTGTGACCAAGGCCTTAGAAGTACCTATTAAAGTAGACATATCAGAGAGCTAACAGGTCCTCTTTAACCAACACTGCATGTGCTGTGGCCATGAAAATTCTGCATTGTATTGATAACAGCATTGATTCTGAATATTGCTGGTGCTTTTAAAAAAAATATTTAAAAGTGGAGTGGAGTGATTGAGGTACTGTATAACTATTTTATCTTTTCAGATTCCTACAAAAGCTTCAATCAGCAAGCATTTTCTGAAATGCTCGTCTCTAGTGTTGAATGATAATTTAAATATTCGAGTCAGAAGTGCCCAATCCGATTTTCCAAAAATAATCGTGAATCATAAAAACTGATTCTGACTGCCATTGAAATCAATGAGAGTAAAAATTGTGTTTGTGTGTCCTACTTTCAAAACCCCATTAAGGATAATATGCGCATGGACTTTGAAAAAAACCCATCCTGATGTTGCCCTTGGACAGTTTTGAACCTTCCACTCCAGCACTATAACGCAGTAATGCTAACAACTGATCTGATTCTCTTTCTGCTCCAGAAGAGGAGAAGAACAAGAAGAATAAACACAAATAGAACATAAAAACACCATCCTGAGGTTGTCCTTGGACAGATTTGAACCCAGAACTTCAGCATTGCAAAGCAGCAGTGCTAGGAACTAAGCTACCATGCTTGGTCTTCCTTGTATGAAGGAGAAGACAGAAAAACACAAAGAGAACATAGAAAGTCCATGCAGATGTTGTCCTTGGATAAATTTGAACCTAGGTCCTAAGATCTGCAAGGCAACAGTGCTAATGACTGATCCACCATGCTTCCTCCTCCTCCTCCATCCTCCTCTTCTTCAAAAGATGATATCCTCCTCCTCCAAAGATGAAGATGATATCCTCCTCCTCCTCCAAAGATGAAGATGATCTCCTCCACCAAAGATAAAGATAATATACTCCTCCTCCCTCTCCTCCAAAGATGATATCCTCCTCTAAAGATGAAGATTATATCCTAGTATTCTGAAAGTGAAGATGATATGCTCCTCCTTCTCCTCTAAAGATGAAGCAGGAGGAAGATAACATAAACTTGGTGGCTCAGTGGCTAGCTCTGTTGCCTTGTAGTGCTGGGTTTCATGCTAGGTTCATGGTTGATTGTCAACAACCCCTGCATGGCGTTTATATGTTCTTTTTGTGTATATTAGTCTTATTCTTCTCCTCCTCTGGAAAAGGGAAAAGAAAGAGGTTTGGTGGCTCAGCTTTTAGCACTGCTGGAATTCTAGGTTCAACTCTGTCCAAGGGCAACATCTAGATGGTGTTTTTATCTTCACTTTGTGTTTATTCTTCCTGTTCTACTCCACTTCTGGAATAGAAAGGACAGGTGTGGTGGCCCAGTTGTTAGCATTGATACTTTGCAGTTCTGGAGTGGTAGGTTCAAATCTGACGAAGCACAACATCTGGATAAAGGTTTTTCAAAGTCCATGCTGATGTTATCCTTGATCAGACTTGAACCTAGGACCCCAGCAATGAAAAGCAAGAGTGCTAGCAATCGAACGAACACATACACCTATCTCTTTACGACTTGTATTTGTAAAACATATTTGGCAATTTTTGTTAAAAATCAAGTCGGGATGACCCAATCTAATTTTGCAAAAATTGGCCCAAAATTTTCGCCTGGCCAATCATGACGATCAGTGCTACTTTACTATATACTATAAATTGTCTCATTGGAAGAAAACTTCCTGTCTGCTCCTCTCAGCATATTTGTGACCAATTTTCAATGGATAGTACCTCTACTCCTTAAAGGGTTGTCCATGCTGTCTCAAAACTCGGCTAAGGGGGAAAATTTGATCAAGCATTACTTAGTGTGGCTTTACACGGAACAACTGTAGCTGGAATATTCACTGGAAATAGTCTCTATGGGGAATTGTTAGCATATGAACAACTGTTGTTCATGTTGTACATGTTCACAATCAATGAAACCCACATCTCCCTGTTAGAGCTCATCCCCTTTTAGTCAATTCCAGGTTTTGCTTTTTTCCCCCCCAGAAACAGTTCATCTTCATTCACTTGAATAGGGATGAGCTGTGATACCAGGCATAGCCCATAAATAGACTTGGTAAGCTTTCCATACTAATACTGGATATTTCCTTTAACCCCTTAACGACACACAGTGTGCGGTTATGTCCTGTGTGTTTGGGGTGTGTATGCAGGGGGATCAGATGCCAATGCCACTCCTCACAATGTGGGTTCCGGCTGTTTCTCATAACTGACACTCGTGATCAGCGTGAACTTTGTATTACAAAAAAAAAAACCTTTTAAAATCCACACATTATTTATCCTGCTTGGCAAAAAACAAATCTAAAATTCTTATTTTGTTTATTTTGCCTCCCAAGAAAACACAATTAGGACGGTTTCAGACAAGCATATGCGCAAATACGTTTGCCGCTATGGATTGTATTTGCGCATGAACTAGGTTTAGAGGTGACAAGAAAAAGGGTGATGCGCACGTGCCAGTGGACACTACTGCAAGTTTTGCAAGCTAAATGCCAGTTCACACGCTCACATGTTACACCCATCCCGTGGAATAGAATGGCAAAAAATGCCAAATTAGTGCAAGTTGTCTTCTTTTCCCTGGTAACTCCCTCCACCTCCCATTTTTTAAGCTGCCATATACTTCTATGGTACCTTTCTGCGTAACGCGTACAAAGATATGGCAAGTCCTATCTTTTCTCATATGCAGATTTTGCACACCAGAAACACGCAATCTGAACTAATTAATTGTTATTCATATCGTACATGTTCCCTTTGTCACGTTATATGGGTTGGATTTCACAGACAGAATTGCCTCCGCAAATACGTTTGTCTGTTTAAGCCCTTAAGGGATAAAAAAAAGCAGTATGTATCCCAATACGGTGCTAATAAATTCTAAAGCTCATTATGCAACAAAAAGTCCACAGAGAGCTCCGTGCATGGAAACCTAAAAACTTTATGAAACTTTGAATGGAATGATGTAAAAACAAAAAAATTCTTAAAAAAAGGATTTTTATTGTGCGAAAGTGGGAAAACGTGGGGAAAAAAATTTGGGGTAACATCGTAATCATACCAGCCCACAGAAAAAAAACTTATTGTACCATTTATGCTATATGAGTAATGCTGTTAAAAAAAACAATAGCCGAATTGATGTATTTTCTCTCTTTACCTTACCAAAATACTTAAAGTTTTATAATACATTATATACACCCAAAAATGCTAACAATAAAAGCTTCAATTGGCCACGTTAAAAACAAGCCCTCATATGACCATGTTTATAGTACAGTTGAATAGTGGAGAAGGAAATCCCCCCCCAAATTGCCCTATCCTTATGGCCAAAATAGGCCATGACCATAAGGAGCTAAAGATGTTCAGATAAACCGCAGTATGTACAGGTGATTTAAAAAAATTGGGCCCACTATTCACGTCTCTGACACTGTGCACCAAACACCAATTTCCTGGTCGTACGGTGGTGTTTCCTGAGTCAGGTGGGGAGTTTCAGTAGACCAGTGCCTCGTAGTCTATAAATTCATGTGCCCTGAGAAATGAGACTACGCTTCCTCATAAAGTGCAGTAATGGGTCTAAAAGTCCTCCAGCAATCATAGTCAGCACCTACGTAATTTTTCACCATTAGCATTGTCAAGCTCTTTCAATTCCTGAACACACTATTCAGTATGGTTTCAGGTTCAGAGTTTTCAGCTCTCACTGACACGGCGTTCATGATACACCAACTTAGTGGGACCATCTCCAAGTTGATTTTCGAGGGCTATTTGCAATCCATTACTGAATGTCACAGACAACTTCAGATGTCTGGAATGACAGAAGCCTCACTTTCTTTATGATAGACCCGCTTTGGCACCAGGCTCCAAATACAACGTCTAGCAGGTGGTTATCTACATTGGGTACTTATTGACGAAGACCTCTTGCATGTCTTAATTGACCTACTTCACAAATAGTCTTCCATTGTAGCTATCTTCTGTTGCCAGAAGAACACCACAGAAGTACTAAATAGTAGGATATAAAAAAGCCAGAACACTGTACTTGGGACAATACGACCTTGCCAGACAGCGCAAGGGGCTATGGCCTCCTCCAAAGAGTGTAGTATCAGGATTGGAGATGGCCAACTTTTTGATGGCCCACCTTATTGCTCAATGAAGTAGCTTTGGCGCTGTAACTGTTAAACTTGTTTTGAACAACTTTGCCTGAAAAGCAGCTAAACTTTACTAATGGAGAAAAACTCATTACAGAAATACAAATTCATTAATATAATTAGCAATGTTTGCATTCTGTTCATGTCATTTGGGGATTATGATTCCAAAACAAATATATTCAGCGAATACACCCAGCAAGGCACTTACTTCATGGGCTATTATGTTGGCAGACGATGCCGGCAAAGCAACACAAAGCAGATGGCTCTCAGTGGAAAATTATATTCACATACATACAATGAAGTCTCCTTTTCAGGATAGCTCCTTTATAGGGGATATTTTTTGCCCACTTGTAAATGGTAATATAGTGTATCCAAATTTCATTGGAACAGAAAGGTTGGCATTTCCATTAAAATGGATATTGTGTTATCTTGTAAAGGGATCTCAAGGCCTTTTGTGGCTATTTAATATGAATGAATATGTTCATGTTGCTCGGTGGTAGACGGCACTGTGCTAACTGGAGCTTACCTTACCTTTGATGTACGAGGTGGAAGAGGCAGGGAGTCAGGCTCATGGGTATTGTCAGAACGCATTCAGCCTCACCATTGGTTTTGCATTTCAAATCTGGTTTCCAAAATTATTCAGCCATAGTGCAAACATCTATGGAGGTTTCATATGTATTCATCTAGAATTGTGTTGTAAAGCTTTAGACAAATGGAGCATATACCAATGAGCTTTGTAGTGTCTTCAACTTCAAGTGTAGTGACCCAGAAGGGCACTACAAATCTCTAATGAGAAAAAGAGGTAGTTGTAGCACTTACCCCAGGTCCAGGAATGGGTTAAAACAGTGCCTCTGATGAGTATGGAAGTCTGCCTAGCAACAGGGTATGATAGACCCGTTCTATTGGTTGCAGGCAGTGATTTTTTCTGCCAAATGAGAGAAATAATGAGATTGTCCAGAAGGCAGTGTCAGAACAATAAAGAGCCTGGGATTGGAGGATCGGTTGCCCAAGCCACAGAAGGTCCGGCAGAGAGAACCCCACATGGGTAGGATGTGTGCGATGACTCTGCCGGAGCCTGCTGAGAGAGACCCACATGGGTAGACCATGCGTGAGGAGTCGGTCAGAATTGCTGACGATTGAGCACCAAAGCAGAGAGACTTAAAGTGAATCCTATGAGCAGCCTTAGCTTCAAGAAAGTGACTGTAGAGACACCCGCTACTGCCAGAGTGTGAGTGCAGACCAAAGATCCCGTAAGCCTCTTATCCACAAGCCAGTAGTATTAGAGAGTTTTGGCAGGAAACACCATAATTCCAGAACAACAACAAATGAATTCATGGATAGCCGTCCGATCATAATTATTTGAAGAAAATGGAACTCACCTGGTATGGAATGCCCATCATTGGACAGGCATCCACACCACCAGTCCAAGGGGCCTTGTATTGTATTCAATGCACAGATCCCTGGTAACATCTTCAAGGAGCAAAGGGAGAGCATCAGGGGAAGAACCCACAGGAAAAAGAGTACCTTGGACGCATGAACACAATAGGATAGTGTAATAAAATCCCTGCACTCCTTTTGATTGGATAAAAAGTGAATTATAAGTATATGCTTACTTAGCAGAGTAGTCCTGTTCCAGGTAGGATTCCTCTAAATCCAAGTAGATCTTCAGTAATCCAAAAGACTTCTTGGGTAATTTCAATACATAGAGCTTTCATTCGAAAATGACGGGATATTCATGAAACATAATATAGACAAGTGGGATATACAACGCGTTTCGAAGATGTACAAAGAAACCTTCTTTTTCAAGCATGCTTGACTTGTTAACTTTATTCTATAGCTCGGTATGACTAAAAAAATGTCAAATTTAGAGAATTTTTATTATGTTTTACCCCTCCTTTAAAATAAAAAACTGACAAATTTGCTTCCCTCACAGCAATTTGAGACCCATAACTTTTTAATATTTCTTTCAATGAAGCTGTACGAGGGCTTGTGTTTGTGCACAGCAAACTGTAGTTATTGAAATCACAGAAAGGGAAGCATAAAACAGACACAAAAAAAAAACAAAACACTTTTTAATTTTTTTTTTTCAATATTTTTTTTGTTTTTTTATTTTGTGGTCGCTATTGTTATTATTTGGGGATTCAGACAATTTTCAATTATTTTTTATTCTATTTTTTGGGGGATAGAAAGTAACCAGAGGACCACAATTCTGGCATTTTTTGGGATGTATGGGAAACCGAGGGAGCCCATAGCATCTTTCTAACCACTTAAATGCTGTGCTTAATATTGATCAAGGCATGTACGTGGTTAAACTAATCTCAAATCATGGCCACTTCAATTAGGTGTCAGCGGTGTAATACAGCCCGTACTCACTGCATTTTGAGCAGACTTGGTTCCTGAGTGCGCTCCATATGAACTCTGTGCACATTGGCTCTACAGATGTAGCAATGTTATCTTGAGCGTGATAACATTCGGGGGCAATTTCTCTTATATTAAGTCATTGTTCTCTTATGCTAACACAACAAAAGCAGTTGTAAAGAACTGAAAGAGCAAATAAACTGTGACTTATTGTCAAGTTAAACTTTGCTACATTTGTATATATGCAGCATATATCATAAAGGGGTTAACCCCTTAGTGACCAGCCCATTGCCTTTTTATGTCCTACCTTGCTGGGCCTTAATCCCTGAGGACATAAAAACATGCTTCCTGCAGGGATTAAGGTCCTGCAAGCTGAGGACATGACAGCTCCATGCTGCCTGCTCTCGGAGGTATCCGGCAACCTGGAGCTGTCATCCTGAGCCGCGGGACCCCCACCCCGATCACATGATCGCCAACATTTACCAAAAGCCGACAATCATATAAAAGTTAATAAAAAGTTTAAAAAAGTGAAAGATTCAGCTGCCCTGATAGATCGGATCTGAAAGTGCTCACCCGCCTCCTCTGTGATGTCCTGCAGTGTCCTGACCTCTTGGTTCCCGACGGTGCCTTCTACGCATGCGTGCCAGACGTCATACATCAGGCACGCGCACAGAAGGGCGTGCGGCCCGAGAAATTTAAAATCTCTCCCTGGCTCTCGGCTCCCATGTGTAGCTGAGAGCATAAAGTTGTCACCTGGAGCTGCTGTATGCGGTTTCCAGTCACATGATCGCTGCTATCCAATAGAAAAAAAAGTTTTAAAAAAGTAAAAAAAAAAAATTAAGTACTTAAGGCCACCGTATTCATCCGTCGACCTCACCATGGCTTCTGTGCATGTGCTCATCGACAAAATGGTGGACACATGTGCAAAAGCCACAGATTGCCAGGGTAATTTAAAATCTCCCTGCTCCTGGCTACCAAACATAGCCAAGAGTCTGGAGATTTCACTAGAGGCTGCGGTACGTGGTCGCTGTTCACGTGACCGCTGTTTTCCAGTAGAAAACGGCGATCGTGTAACAGTAAAAAAAAGTTAAAGTTTCACCTCCAATCATGGATTGGATCCGTGAGGGAAGATGAAATGACTTACCTAAGGCCTCTGGTGATGTCCCCTGATGGGATCTTCATCCACGGACCTTTCCCCAACTTCAGCGCATGTGGCCATCAGCAAAGTGGCGGACGCAAGCGCAGAAGCTGGATAGAGGCCGGGAAATTTAAAATCTCTTTGCTCCTGGCTACTAAAGGTAGCCAAGAGCCTGGAGCAGTGACAGAGGGCCGCAGTGAGCGGTCCACGGTCACGTGATCACCGTTATCCAATGGATAATGGCGATTACGTAAAAGTTAAAACACAGTTGAAAATTTTGTTTTGAGCCACGTTGTGCATACGGTCATAATATTAGGGCCACAACGTGTATGTTTCTGAACACGGGACAAATGGGGGGATCCATTTTGGGGTGAAAGTCTTCATTCATATGTGTGCTGTACAAAAAAAAATGTTTTTAAAATGACACAATTGCCTGAAAAATTTAAATCGTAACTTTTTCCTTCTGCTGTGCTCAGATTCATTCAAAGAATGTGGGATAAAAATAAGCAGTACACCCCTAGATGAATTCGTTAGTTTTCAAAATGGGGTCATTTGTGGGGGTTCTCCTCCATTTTGGCTGCTCAAGGGCTCTACAAGAGGGCAATGGGGCGTAAACCCCCCTCAAAATCTCTGTTGTGAAAGACACTGGTTGTTCCTTTTGGTTTGGGCCCCATTGTGCATACGGACACAAGATTAGAGTCACATTGGGTATGTTTCTGAACACGGGACAAACAGGGGTATTCATTTTAGGTGCAAATCCTTGTTTTTATTTGCACTATAGAAAAAAATTCTGTCTTTTAAATGACATATTTGCAAAAATATGAACTTTTATTTTTTCTCCTCTAAATTGCATTAAAGGGGTTGTCCCGCGAAAGCAAGTGGGGTTATACACTTCTGTATGGCCATATTAATGCACTTTGTAATGTACATCGTGCATTAATTATGAGCCATACAGAAGTTATTCACTTACCTGTTCCGTTGCTAGCGTCCTCGTCTCCATGGTGCCGTCTAATTTCAGCGTCTAATCGCCCGATTAGACGCGCTTGCGCAGTCCGGTCTTCTCCCTGGTGAATGGGGCCGCTCGTGCCGGAGAGCTGGTCCTCGTAGCTCTGCCCCGTCACGTGTGCCGATTCCAGCCAATCAGGAGGCTGGAATCGGCAATGGACCGCACAGAGCCCACGGTGCACCATGGGAGAAGACCCGCGGTGCATCGTGGGTGAAGATCCCGGCGGCCATCTTGGTAACGTAAGTAAGAAGTCGCCGCAGCGCGGGGATTCGGGTAAGTACTAAACGTTTTTGTTTTTTTTTACCCATGCATTGGGTTTGTCTCGCGCCGAACGGGGGGCCTATTGAATAAAAAAAAAAAAACGTTTCGGGGCGGGACAACCCCTTTAATTTCTGAAAAAAAACTGTGGGGTAAAAATACTCCTGACCCCCTCAGTGTATACATTAAGGGGTGTCGTTTTTCAAATTGGGTTATTTGTGGGGGTATCTATCATTCTGACACCTATAAGCTTTTGCAATCTTGGCTTGGTGCCAGAAAAGAAAAGGTTCCTCAAAACAAAGGTTCCAAAAAAACAATGTTAAATTTGTATGTCCCCTAAATGGTTAAAAAAACCCTGAAATTTTTCAAATGTGCCTCCAGAATAAACAGATGGAAATATATATCTTATCCATAAATTGTACAGTATGTTTACATATATTTGAGATATTGCAGTTGAAAATCTGAAAAAATGACAATTTTTTCAAATGTTTCCCAATTTTGGCGCTTTTAATAAATGTACACAAATTCTATCAGTCTTTTTTTAACTATCTAAATGAAGTACAATATGTGGCGAAAAAATAAGGTCAGAATGACTTGGGTATGCGAAACCTTTACGGAGTTATTCTATGTTAAAGTGACACGTCGGATTTCCAAAATTTGGCCTGGTCATTAAAGGGGTTGTCCCGCGAAAGCAAGTGGGGGTATACACTTCTGTATGGCCATATTAATGCACTTTGTAATGTACATTGTGCATTAATTATGAGCCATACAGAAGTTATTCACTTACCTGTTCCGTTGCTGGCGTCCCCGTCTCCATGGTGCCGTCTAATTTCAGCGTCTAATCGCCCGATTAGACGCGCTTGCGCAGTCCTGTCTTCTGTCTTCTGAATGGGGCTGCTCGTGCCAGAGAGCGGCTCCTCGTAGCTCCGCCCCGTCACGTGTGCCGATTCCAGCCAATCAGGAGGCTGGAATCGGCAATGGACCGCACAGAAGACCTGCGGTCCACCGAGGGTGAAGATCCTGGCGGCCATCTTCACAAGGTAAGTAAGAAGTCACCGGAGCCCGGGGATTCGGGTAAGTACTACCCGTTTGTTTTTTTTTATCCCTGCATCGGGTTTGTCTCGCGCCGAACGGGGGGGCTATTGAAAAAAAAAAAAACGTTTTGGCGCGGGACAACCCCTTTAAGGCGCAAACAGGCTTGGTCACTTATGATACATAACATCCATGAAGTGTAACCATACTAACATTTTTAATGCGGTGTGTGTGAGGGAGGTGGTGGGGGGACAGCTCCTCTCAAGTCAGCATTATCAGGAAAACCATGCGTAGGAGAGGACAAGAATCTAATACATACTAGTGTATAATATTGAACAAGTTAACCATTTAACTTCTGCTATTTACTAAGCAGAAGCTTATATATATATATTAAAGATGAGCGAACACCAAAATGTTCGGGTTCGCGTTATTCGAAACGAACTTCCCGCGATGTCAATGGGCGACCGGAACATTTTTGTATTTCGCCGATGCTCGCTAAGGTTTTCATGTGTGAAAATCTTGGCAATTCAAGAAAATGATGGGAACGACACAGCAAGTTCTCCTCTGCCACAGCTGTAACAGCTGTGGCAGAGAAGAACGATGTTAGCCCATTGAATTCAATGGAGCCGTCAATACAGCCGACTCCACTGAATGCAATGGGCTGCCGGCGATCGCGGGATGAATTGTCGGAAAGGGGTTAAATATATAAGCCCTTTCCTGCAATTCATCCAGAAATGTGTAAAAATAAAAAGCCAATGAGAGGCAGCCCTCACTCACCCATTCATGAATTTATGAATGGGTGTGAGTGAGGGCTGGCCTCTGATTGGTCAGGCTGTGACCATTCAGAGGCATCTTATTCAGCAGGCGGGGATTTTAAATCCCCGGCTGCTGAATACTACTCACAGCTGTTCAGAGCAGTTCAGGAGAACTGCAGCCTGCCGCGCTGAACTCCGTCTGTCGGCACCAGGTGAGTATATATATATTTTTTATTTTTACACATTTCTGGATGAATTGCAGGAAAGGGCTTATATATTTAACCCCTTTCCGACAATTCATCCCGCGATCGCCGGCAGCCCATTGCATTCAGTGGAGTCGGCTGTATTGACGGCTCCATTGAATTCAATGGGCAAACATCGTTCTTCTCTGTCACAGCTGTTACAGCTGTGGCAGAGAAGAAGGATTTGTCTTCTATATGTTCTCAATGGGGTTGGCGCTGCTGCCGCCGGCCCCATTGAGCGCATATAGAAATGATTTCTCAGGGAAGAAAGTTAAAGTAACCCGAACATCCGAACATCGTGTGGTGTTCGTTACGAATAACGAACATCCCGAACACCCTAATATTCGCCCGAGCATCAAGCTCGGACGAGTACGTTCGCTCATCTCTAATATATATATATATATATATATATATATATATATAAGCATTCAGAAAAACTTCAAAACATTCCACTGCCAACTGGTAAGGAAGGGACACACATTCATATGCACCAATAATGTGGCAGATGAAGTAGAGGCCAAAATCTTTAACTTACAAAATGACCATTTATAAAGAAGTGTAGAATGTCAATTAGAGGGTATGATTGTTTCCTAATGAGCTGACAATGCCATTAACCTCCAATAATTGCTGCACTGACATTGTGTAACTGCACTTCATTCTGGGAGGTATAGACTTCACTAAGACATTTCCTGTATACTATATGTTACTCTTAAAGAAATTATACCTGTTTATTAAAAGCATAAAAGGCAAAGTAACATGACTCTGTATTGGTATACTGGACAGTATGTTCTGGTGCTCACCATTCTAGTAGAGTTTATAGGGAAGGATGGAAGATAAGTGATCCTCACTATATGAATGAGAAACTATAGATCATAAAATATCAACAGATTTGCAGTAGCCTGAAATCATGGTTATTTCTGGCTGCAATAGCTGCAAATTGTGTAAGAGGGGGTGCAGGGCACCACTCACCCGCTCTTACACAGGCACTGATCAATGGGAACAGTGATTGCAGGACCAACCGAGGCTGCTGCTTAAAGGGGTTGTCCCGCGCCGAAACAGGTTTTTTATTTTTTTGCATAGGCCCCCCGTTCAGCGCAGGACAAACCCAAGGGATGTGTTGAAATTAAAAAAAAAATTTTACTTACCCGAATCCCCTCTCTGCAACTTCTTTCTTCTTTTCCTCCAAGATGGCCGCCGGGATCTTCACCCACGATGCACTGCGGGTCTTCTCCCATGGTGCACCGTGGGCTCTGTGCGGTCAATTGCCGATTCCAGCCTCCTGATTGGCTGGAATCGGCACACGTGATGGGGCGGAGCTACACGATGACATGTAGAAGGGGGTGGAGCCAGAACGCCGCTCGTGCCCAGACCGACCAGAAGGGAGAAGACCCTTCTGTGCAAGCGCGTCTAATCGGGCGATTAGACGCTGAAATTAGACGGAGCCATGGAGACGGGGACGCCAGCAACGGAGTGGGTAAGTGAATAACTTCTGTATGGCTTATATTTAATGCACGATGTATATTACAAAGTGCATTAATATGGCCATACAGAAGTGTATAACCCCACTTGCTGCCGCGAGACAACCCCTTTAATGTATGGAGCTGTCAGTGTCCAACTCCATACACAGTGACAGCAGCCAGCAAACAGCTGATCAACTCTTCAGGGCCTATCTTGAGAAAAGCTCATCAATAGTTAAGAAGTGGACAGCCCCTTTTAAGTATGAGAATGTTTTCAATTACCATCCTGCACGCAAGTTTCCTCTTTCATTTCAGTATCTGTCACACATGTACGTCAGCGTCTGATAACTTTGTCTCTGTTTGTTGCATAATAATTATGGCATTACAACTTTAGTACGTGACAGTGAGAAGTCAGGCTTACTTGTTTCCTGCAGTTTATTGTAATGCTGTGTGCTTTCAGAATATATACGTGACATTCACTCAATTGCTTTGCACTAATGAAAACCAAATTTATGTCCCGAAAACTGGTATCTGTAGGTGAAACCACAGCCAAGGGGTGTATTGCTGGGTGTGGTTTCCTGCATACATTCAAGCTTATGCACGCTTGGGAGGCCAAAATTATTAATTGCAGCCTAGGTTTTAGTACATCAATGGCTGCAATCACTCATGTGAAACCACACAATACAAAGGTAACAAGTACATTAATGCTACATTTCACAGCTTGGAAATAACCTGTTCAAGAATAATAAACTTGTCAAAAAATATCAAGCACCTAGAAGGAGTTGTCAGAATCGAGTGAAACGTTATATTTGTGATTGTAATGTTGATATAAGTAAGTGATGAAAATATCAGCGCAAAAGGAAAATTTATTGCAGAAATTTGACCCCTGGAAGGGAGGCTCTAGTACCCTTTGGGCCGCCTCTAACTTGGATACAGGATGTGATATGTGTGAGTGCGGAGGCTCTAGTACCCTGTTGTACCGTCTCTAGCTTAGATACAAGATGTGATATGGGTGGACATGGAGCCTCTAGTACCCTATTGTACCACCTCTAGCTTGGATACAAGATGTTATACGGGTGGGTATGGAGGCTCTAGTACCCTGTTGTACTGCCTCTAGCTTGGAAACAAGATGTAATACGGACAGGCATGGAGGCTCTAGTACCCTGTTGTACCACCTCTAGCTTGGATACAAGATGTGATATGGGTGGACAGGGAGGCTCTAGTACCCTGTTGAGCCACCTCTAGCTTGGATACAAGATGTGCTATGGGTGGACATGGAGGCTCTGGTACCCTGCTGGGCCACCTTTAGCTTGGATACAAGATGCAATACTGGCGGGCATCGAGACTCTAGTACCCTGTTGGGCTGCCTCTAGCTTGGATTTAAGATGTGATACTTGCGGGAATGGAGGAATACAGATTCCATATGGTATCCCGTGGCAAATCGGTCCACATTTCCTTTAAGCAAGTGTCTAGATCATCCAAACTCATAGGTTGTCGAGGTTGGCATCCCATATACGTTCTATTGGCCATCAATCCGGAAACTGGGCAAGCCATGGAAGTGTGACAACGTTTATGGACATTCCTTTGACCCCCTTGTGTGTGCAGCCGAGCATTATCCTGCTGGAAAATTCCTCTTGGAAGCTGCCATGAGAGGAACACATGTGGCTGCAGGATGTCCTAAACATATTACTGAACTGTCATTGTTCCTCGTACCACTACTAGGGGTGACTGTCATATACAATGGTCTCCCAGACCATCACAGCAGTGAGGGCAAGTGTGCTGCTGTACATCAAAGGAGCCCACCCCTAGTTCTCCAGACATGAACATAGCCATCAGTGCCCAAACTAAACCTGGATTTGTCACTGAAGAGAATCCGGTTCCACTCCGTAGTGGGTGTTCAAAGGCTATACTCTCAAAATCTGATAACGGGGCAAAATCTCTGTGATTGCGTTGTAAATGCATCTATTAGTCAACAAGATCTATATAAGCAGAAAAAGAGGTTCACTACACACATAGGAAGCCTCTGAGGGTCTAGGCCAAGGGTGGAACCATTTTTAGGGCCGGTAAGACCGTTCATCTATTCACACCACAACCCTAATCATTTGCATACCTACCTGAGATGTAACTGCATGCTAAGCTTTACGGCAATTGATAACTCCTTCTAGGGTCGAGATTGTTTTAACAAAGAGTATATTTTATCTTCAGTAATTAATAGAGATGAGCGAGCACCAAAATGCTCGGGTGCTCGTTACTCGGGACGAAATTTTCGCGATGCTCGAGGGTTCGTTTCGAGTAACGAACCCCATTGAAGTCAATGGGCGACCCGAGCATTTTTGTATATCGCCGATGCTCGCTAAGGTTTCCATTTGTGAAAATCTGGGCAATTCAAGAAAGTGATGGATAGGGCAGGCAAGGGGCTACATGTTGGGCTGCATCTCAAGTTCCAAGGCCCCACTATTAAGCCACAATAGCGGCAAAAGTGGGCCCCCCCCCCTCCCAACAATTTTTACTTCTGAAAAGCCCTCATTAGCAATGCATACCTTAGCTAAGCACCACACTACCTCCAACAAAGCACAATCACTGCCTGCATGACACTCCGCTGCCACTTCTCCTGGGTTACATGCTGCCCAACCCCCCCCCCTCCGCACGACCCAGTGTCCACAGCGCACACCAAAGTGTCCCTGCGCAGTCTTCAGCTGCCCTCATGCCACACCACCCTCATGTCTATTTATAAGTGCGTCTGCCATGAGGAGGAACCACAGGCACACACTGCAGAGGGTTGGCACGGCTAGGCAGCGACCCTCTTTAAAAGGGGCGGGGCGATAGCCCACAATGCTGTACAGAAGCAATGAGAAATATAATCCTGTGCCACCGCCATCAGGAGCTGCACACGTGGGCATAGCAATGGGGAACCTATGTGCCACACACTATTCATTCTGTCAAGGTGTCTGCATGCCCCAGTCAGACCACGGTTTTTTATAAATAGTCACAGGCAGGTACAACTCCGCAATGGGAATTCCGTGTGCACCCACAGCATGGGTGGCTCCCTGGAACCCACCGGCTGTACATAAATGTATCCCATTGCAGTGCCCTGGACAGCAGAGCTAACGTCAGATTAAATGCAGGTGGGCTTCGGCCCACACTGCATGCCCCAACCTGACCGGGGTTTTTAATTCATAGACACAGGCAGGTACAACTCCCTATTGTGAAGTCCCTGTGGACCGACAGCATGGGTGGGTGCCAGGAAGCCACCGGCGGTACATAAATATATCCCATTGCATTGCCCATCACAGCTGATGTAACGTCGGCTTTAATGCAGGTGGGCAAAAAATTAATTGGATTACACTGTAGGCGAGGGCCCCAAAAAATTGGTGTACCAACAGTACTAATGTACGTCAGAAAAATTGCCCATGCCCAACCAAGAGGGCAGGTGAAACCCATTAATCGCTTTGGTTAATGTGGCTTAATTTGTAACTAGGCCTGGAGGCAGCCCAGTTAAAATAAAAATTGGTTCAGGTGCAAGTTTCAACGCTTTAATGAGCATTGAAACGTATAAAAATTGTTTAGAAAAATTATATGACTGAGCCTTGTGGGCCTAAGAAAAATTGCCCGTTCGGCATGATTATGTGAGGTTTCAGGAGGAGGAGCAGGGGGAGGAGGAGGAATATTATACACAGATTGATGAAGCTAAAAGGTCCACGTTTTTGATGGTGATAGAGAACAATGCTTCCATCCGCGGGTGCAGCCTACGTATTGTTTAGGTATCGCTGCTGTCCGCTGGTGGAGAAGAGAAGTCTGGGGAAATCCAGGCTTTGTTCATCTTGATGAGTGTAAGCCTGTCGGCACTGTCGGTTGACAGGCGGGTACGCTTATCTGTGATGATTCCCCCAGCCGCACTAAACACCCTCTCTGACAAGACGCTAGCCGCAGGACAAGCAAGCACCTCCAGGGCATACAGCGCGAGTTCAGGCCACGTGTCCAGCTTCGACACCCAGTAGTTGTAGGGGGCAGAGGCGTCACGGAGGACGGTCGTGCGATCGGCTACGTACTCCCTCACCATTCTTTTGCAGTGCTCCCGCCGACTCAGCCTTGACTGGGGAGCGGTGACACAGTCTTGCTGGGGAGCCATAAAGCTGTCAAAGGCCTTAGAGAGTGTTCTCCTGCCTGTGCTGTACATGCTGCCTGATCTCTGCGCCTCCCCTGCTACCTGGCCCTCGGAACTGCGCCTTCGGCCACTAGCGCTGTCGGATGGGAATTTTACCATCAGTTTGTCCGCCAGGGTCCTGTGGTATAGCATCACTCTCGAACCCCTTCCCTCTTCGGGTATGAGCGTGGAAAAGTTCTCCTTATACCGTGGGTCGAGCAGTGTGTACACCCAGTAATCCGTAGTGGCCAGAATGCCTGTAACGCGATGGTCACGAGAAAGGCATCCTAACATGAAGTCTGCCATGTGTGCCAGGGTACCTGTACGCAACACATGGCTGTCCTCACTTGGAAGATCACTTTCAGGATCCTCCTCCTCAGGCCATACATGCTGAAAGGATGACAGACAAGCAGCATGGGTACCCTCAGCAGTGGGCCAAGCTGTCTCTTCCCCCTCCTCCTCATCCTCCTCATGCTCCTCCTCCTCCTCCTCAACGCGCTGAGATATAGACAGGAGGGTGCTCTGACTATCCAGCGACATACTGTCTTCCCCTGCCTCTGTTTCCGAGCGCAAAGCGTCTGCCTTTATGCTTTGCAGGGAACTTCTCAAGAGGCATAGCAGAGGAATGGTGACGCTAATGATTGCAGCATCGCCGCTCACCATCTGGGTAGACTCCTCAAAGTTTCCAAGGACCTGGCAGATGTCTGCCAACCAGGCCCATTCTTCTGTAAAGAATTGAGGAGACTGACTCCCACTGTGCCGCCCATGTTGGAGTTGGTATTCCACTATAGCTCTACGCTGCTCATAGAGCCTGGCCAACATGTGGAGCGTAGAGTTCCACCGTGTGGGCACGTCGCACAGCAGTCGGTGCACTGGCAGATGAAACCGATGTTGCAGGGTGCGCAGGGTGGCAGCGTCCGTGTGGGACTTGCGGAAATGTGCGCAGAGTCGGCGCACCTTTCCGAGCAGGTCTGACAAGCGTGGGTAGCTTCTCAGAAAGCGCTGAACCACCAAATTAAAGACGTGGGCCAGGCATGGCACGTGCGTGAGGCTGCCGAGCTGCAGAGCCACCACCAGGTTACGCCCGTTGTCACACACGACCATGCCCGATTGGAGGCTCAGCGGCGCAAGCCAGCGGTCGGTCTGCTCTGTCAGACCCTGCAGCAGTTCGTGGGCCGTGTGCCTCTTCTCTCCTAAGCTGAGTAGTTTTAGCACGGCCTGCTGACGCTTGCCCACCGCTGTGCTGCCGTGCCGCGCGACACCGACTGCTGGCGACGTGCTGCTGCTGACACATCTTGATTGCGAGACAGAGGTTGCAGAGGAGGAGGAGGAGGGTGGTTTAGTGGAGGAAGCATACACCGCCGCAGATACCACCACCGAGCTGGGGCCCGCAATTCTGGGGGTGGGTAGGACGTAAGCGGTCCCAGGCTCTGACTCTGTCCCAGCCTCCACTAAATTCACCCAATGTGCCGTCAGGGAGATATAGTGGCCCTGCCCGCCTGTGCTTGTCCACGTGTCCGTTGTTAAGTGGACCTTGGCAGTAACCGCGTTGGTGAGGGCGCGTACAATGTTGCGGGAGACGTGGTCGTGCAGGGCTGGGACGGCACATCAGGAAAAGTAGTGGCGACTGGGAACTGAGTAGCGGGGGCCGCCGCCGCCATCATACCTTTGAAAGCCTCCGTTTCCACAACCCTATACGGCAGCATCTCCAGGCTGATAAATTTGGCTATGTGCACGTTTAACGCTTGAGCGTGCGGGTGCGTAGCGGTGTACTTGCGCTTGCGCTCCAACACTTGCGCTAGCGATGGCTGGACGGTGCGCTGAGAGACATTGGTGGATGGGGCCGAGGACAGCGGAGGTGAGGGTGTGGGTGAAGGCCAGGAGACGGTAGTGCCTGTGTCCTGAGAGGGGGGTTGGATCTCAGTGGTAGGTTGGGGCACAGGGGGAGAGGCAGCGGTGCAAACTGGAGGCGGTGAACGGCCTTCGTCCCACCTTGTGGGGTGCTTGGCCATCATATGTCTGCGCATGCTGGTGGTGGTGAGGCTGGTGGTGGTGGCTCCCCGGCTGATCTTGGCGCGACAAAGGTTGCACACCACTGTTCGTCGGTCGTCTGCACTCTCAGTGAAAAACTGCCAGACCTTTGAGCACCTCGGCCTCTGCAGGGTGGCATGGCGCGAGGGGGAGCTTTGGGAAACAGTTGGTGGATTATTCGGTCTGGCCCTGCCTCTACCCCTGGCCACCGCACTGCCTCTTCCAACCTGCCCTGCTGCTGCCCTTGCCTCCCCCTCTGAAGACCTGTCCTCAGTAGGCGTAGCAAACCAGGTGGGGTCAGTCACCTCATCGTCCTGCTGCTCTTCCTCCGAATCCTCTGTGCGCTCCTCCCTCGGACTTACTCCAATTACTACTACCTGAGTGATAGACAACTGTGTCTCATCGTCATCGTCCTCCTCACCCACTGAAAGCTCTTGAGACAGTTGCCGGGAGTCCCCAGCCTCATGCCCCGGACCCCGGGAACTTTCCAAAGGTTGGGCATCGGTCACGACAAACTCCTCCAGCGGGAGAGGATTCGGAACCATTGCTGCCCATTCTGGGCAGGGGCCCGAGAACAGTTCCTGGGAGTCTGCCTGCTCCTCAGAATGTGTCATTGTAATGGAGTGAGGAGGCTGGGAGGAAGGAGGAGCAGCAGCCAGAGGATTCAGAGTTGCAGCAGTGGACGGCGCAGAATTCTGGGTGGTCGATAGATTGCTGGATGCACTTTCTGCCATCCACGACAGGACCTGCTCACACTGCTCATTTTCTAATAAAGGTCTACCGCGTGGACCCATTAATTGTGAGATGAATGTGGGGACGCCAGAAACGTGCCTCTCTCCTAATCCCGCAGCAGTCGGCTGCGATACACCTGGATCAGGAGCTTGGCCTGTGCCCACACCCTGACTTGGGCCTCCGCGTCCTCGCCCGCGTCCACGTCCTCTAGGCCTACACCTACCCCTCAGCATGCTGTATTACTAGTAGTGCAGAAACAGAACGCTGTAATTAAATGTGCCGCTTATTGGCCTGTGGTTGGAGGCTGACTTCGCTTATGGAACGCACAGCAGAGGCAGGAAAGAATTTTGCGCAAGCCTGCTGTAACACTTAGCTGGCTGCGTATGAATTAGGACAACTACCCCCAGCAGAGACGCAGTACAGTCAGGACGGTCACAGGCAGCCCAAATAGATGTTTTTTCCCAAATTTTTTTGGAAAAGCCCACTGCCTATATAGACTGGATATGTCTTTCACTGTCCCTGCCTTACCACCACTACTGGCCCTGGACTATGTAAAATTACTGTAGGACGCAATGCTCTGGACGCAATGCTCTGCACGGCCGATATATACAAAAAAAAAGTGCAACACTGCAAAAAGCAGCCTCAACAGTACTGCACACGGTCAGATGTGGCCTTAAGAAGGATCTTGGGGTTCTTGAAGCCTAAAATCAATCCTAACACTCTCCCTATAGCAGCTCCAGCATCAGCAGCACTTTCCCTGATCTCTGTCAGAATGCATCTGTGGCGAGCCGTGGGAGGGGCCGATTTATATACTCGGGTGACACCTGATCTCGCCAGCCACTCACTGCAGGGGGGTGGTATAGGGCTTGAACGTCGCAGGGGGAAGTTGTAATGCCTTCCCTGTCTTTCTATTGGCCAGAAAAGCGCGCTAACGTCTCAGAGATGAAAGTGAAAGTAACTCGAACATCGCGTGGTGCTCGCCTCTAGTAACGAGCATCTAGAACACGCTAATGCTCGAACGAGTATCAAGCTCGGACGAGTACGTTCGCTCATCTCTAGTAATTAATATTGCCTACATAATAAGCTTAGATATGCCCTGTACAATGAGTAAAGCCGTATTGCAATTGAATCATATGACTATAGAGCTGATCAAAGTCCAATAAAGTCACCTGCAGGATGTGAGAATCTTCTGACCAGAAACTTAACTTGAAGCTACAATGCAAAATCTATACTTTGACCTCCTACCTGCCACATGCTCTTTATAATACAGCATGTGGCAGGTAGGTGGTCAAAATATAGGTTCCAAAAGTGTAGAAGCACCCATATAGAATGAAAACGGTTTGGCAGACGGTGATTCAATTTTGCATACAAGCTGCGGGGGAAGTGGGAAAACCTGTTAGGCCATGTGACCAATGTATCGGTCATTTTGAATGCTGCCATCTTGGATTCCATTCTACGTTTTCCACTGGAACAATAGGTGTTTGATATATCATACTAGAAGAGAATTTCACCAGAAAAACGAAAGTGTGCTTCATTTTAACATAGCTTTATTTGTTCTACCACCCATGGTATCATCTTTTCCCATTGTCTGCCTATTTGATGATATCCAACCTTTTTTTACTGAGGATCTACAGATTGACTAAATGATTGACAGTTTCCCTTTAACAATAAAGATTTCATGTAGTTCATTTTAAAAGCATCAACATCAGTCTAACTCAGTGTCAGACATTGATTTACATGTTAATGAAACGGCAATCTTTGGATTCATGATGTCTCAGGAAGGCACGGCATGTAATCTTGCATTGTAAGGCTGGCAATTGGCCAGCTACTTTAAGGTTTCGAGAAGAAGCCATAACTCTTATAACTAATTACTGGATATAAAGCTTCTCTGTTAGCCTTCGTGAACAGTCTGTATTAAAAATTGGCAAAAATTGCTTTCTTAAGTGATTCATATTCCCTTTGTCATGAAAATGTCTTGGCTTTCAGCAAGGTAAAGTACCATAAGCAGAAGCTGAGATTACAAAGTGGATAAGAGAAGCTCTAAAATGGAAATTAAACATCTCCAATGACGGACGGAACGTTTTTGGCAACTTGAAACAGCCACATATTTTGGGTAGCATTATTTTTTAATAAGTCAGTGTAACTCATCACACCTCGCACTAGTGCAGGTCCCAACATTTGCCAACATCAGAACCCAGAATCTTATTGATATCTTGACTTTTCAAGGATGTTCTCCTTGATATGAACTCTGTATTGGTGTGTGTCTTTAGCCATTTTTGCAGTGGTTGTGATTGCTGGTTATGAATTACTGCTTTTTCTCCAGTGCGGTCACTGGTTTTGACATTCAGTTTTGGTCTGGACTTTTGATCATGACCCTAACTTTGACACTTGAGTCAGTTTCTGGTTCCACTTGGTTCTTGTCCCCGTCAGACCTACTGTATGTTATTTGGCTTCTGACTAAGATTGTGTATCTGTCAGTCAAATATATTCTGATGTTCCCATGCCATCATCTATGTGCTACCATTTGAAAGCTACTCTAAGATGCGTGACGTGTAAACCCTCTTGCTGCTGAGTTCATGTCATCTTGAGAGGCTGGTGGTCTCGTCTAAGGTTTTGAGTGTTGACTACCTCCATTCTAGTTGGGCACCCTATACATTTATGTCCCAAGTACTTCTAATCATAGTGTGTAACCAGATCCGACTTTCCCTAAATGCCTTTTTTTAACCTAAAAAGAGGCAAGTCTGTCAGTGTGGGTATCCCATATACAAGAGGTTATCTTGTTGCAGAAGATGGGCTAACATATTTTGATCAAAATGCATGTTAAGAACCTCACATGTTTGTGTGCAGTAAATATAATAGTTATGCAGTTTTCATCCAATATTAGATGCTTTGGGTTTTCTGTGGCCACTTGTATTTGCTTGCTTGTATTGCCAAAGCCACAGTTAATATGTGTATGCACAATTAAGTTATTTGCAGGAAGTTACTGACTACATTTATTTTTTTGCTGCATGAGGTTTAGACAAAAACATTTATTAGATGCTATGCTGTATTTTAATTTGGTAGGGAAATGCAACAGGGGTTTAACCGCCAGAACCCAGCGCCCATCTGCCCGTGTCTCTGCACGATAAGACGGCTGGACCGCGAGTGGACGACTCTCTGCATGAGCGGCTCCATTGTCAGCCATGTGTTCTTTCTTCCAGCGGTGCGGAGAGTCGTCCGCACCTGCAGTGCAGCGGTCTGAATCGTGCAGAAACACGGGCAGATCGGCGCCCATGTGACTGAGCCCTAATACTGTACAGTTGCATTTAAATGGTCATTTTTCAACCAACTTGTGCTTATGTGATAGCCATCGCAAAAGTGCTGAAAGTCACTTGAAATGCTATCCACTAGCAGTCTCTTTCCTTTTAGTTTGCTGTCCACTGCCTGTTGTTAAGTGACATCTGTCTATAGTAACAGAAATAATAGGACTTAAGACTGGAAGTAAGGGAGGATGATGACTTGTGCTGCCCATAGACGTTTATGGAGATCAGAATATAGGGGGATGAGAAAGACAGAAGCAGAGACTCAAACAGACATGGCTGAAGCTAATAAGAGATTGTTTACTGTGTTATAGTTCCTAAAATCACATCTGCACTGCTCAGTATTTCTCTAGTGCTCAATCCTTACTGATTACATTATGTCCTTGTGTGTGTTACAGCCAAGATTCAAAATCTGCAGTCTTCTGTTTGCACAGTGTATGAAAGCATCATAACAGGAGAGTCCTCTCACCAGCTTAGAGTCAACTGAAAAGTAGATATACAGCCTGCAGAGTGTTAAACTGGTGAAAAATGCAGGCTATAAGTCATATAATGGCAAAAAATAGTGTATTCCTCAAGTGCACAGACATGGCAGTTTATCCTGAAAAGTCATCTGAGACGTCAGGTACACTTTAAGCATCTGCGTTAGACACTTAGCACTAGGGGTCCTTTGTGTGGTTAGATAACTGTAGGGTTTTACTGCCATTCAAATTCGGTTCAGTAGTATTGGAAATGTGTGTGGTGGGGGTGGATGGGGGCGGGGGGGTTGCTTGGTCTTGCAACTTTGTTACAGTCATCTGAAACCAACCTGAACACCAAGCAAATGTAACAGCTGATATCATGTTTAGTCCAATAATATAATCCAAGATGGAAAATTTAAAGTGATTGATCTCTTACCAATGTGTGTAATGCAACTAAGGGAGATGGAATAATACCTCCACAGTGCACCTATTGGAAGGCAGCATTCCTTCAAGCCAAAGTCAGACTCTTTATACAAGTCTTATAACAATGACTGGGAATTAGAAGCAAAGCCAGGCTCCATGCACAGACAGCTGTTTCAGGGTATTTGCCCTTCATCAGTGTACAGTAGGAGTCTGGCTTTGCTAGTGAGAGGCCTGGGACGGGGGTCAGAAATGCTATCTTTTCTCCCTAGGGAGAACACCTAGACGGTGAGTGAGGAGACTCAAATGCAACTAAAGATGCAGCATTTACATAGAATGCAAGTAAGCTAATTCAACCAGGGCTGTGACTCTGATAAAGGGATAAATTCATAGTATTAACCCTTTCCAATCCACTGTCTGATGTCTAAAGACATTCTGATTGAAGGCTTTACAGCTCCAATGTTAGAAGACGTCCAGCAGGGTATTCTTACTGTATAGTACTGTATGTACTGTATTACTGTATATTACTGGCTGCTCTGTTGTCGGGGGCCTCTCCAGCATGTTCCATACTAGAGTACTGGCTCTAACCAGCAGATGGTGCCATTGTATAATAGCAGAAAGAGAAAGCCCGCTAGGAAGCCCTGAATCCAAAATTGGATTGCAAAGAGTTAAAATGGTTACATCAGGCTTTTCACCACTATTATGATAAAATAATCCAGCTATTTAGATAGAACAGAAAATATATTTATTGGAATTCACTTTTAGAACACAAAACTTTAAGGCCGCATGTCCACGGCATGCGCGGATTCCAAGCAGGGAATCCTGCACAGAATCCAGCACTGCCCACAGCCAGTGAGCCATGCTTACCTGTATTTCCCTGGTAGTGGCGTCTGCGTGATGCCTTCACTTCCGGGTTTGCTGTACTGTTCATGATTCATGGTCTGCAAATCAAATCTGCATGCTTTAATCCATTTGTGGACGCCCATGCATCTCTATGGGCAGCTTGATATGCGGATCTCCTATGCGGGTGGCCCATGCGGATTCCACAATTCAAGTTTGCCCGTTGATATTCTGCCTAATAAAGTGTGAATATGCAACACACTATATGCATTTAGTAAGTGGGGGGAAAAAACTGATTTTTTATTGCTGTTACACTAGTTGTCCATGTTTTTGATAAATAGGGACTTGGATGAATTGAACATATATGTTCAGGATGTTTCAAAACTTTCCTAAATTTCTAAGAAAGGAAGTATGCAAAAAAATTCTGCAATAATAAATTATACCATATATATTATATATTTTTTTATAAACCAGTCTGTACATTTCTACAGACTACAACTCCACCGCTCCGACATCACAGCCCTGAATACAGCCACCTTTTTGTGATATCGATCTTAAACAATGTTGTTTTACTATTCTGTGATGCAAGGATGACGATAGCAGAAATCACTATTAACCCTTTCCAATCCAATTTGTATCCTGGTTTTCCTAGGGGGCTTACTCTTTTTCTGCTGTTATGCAATGACGCTATCTGCTGGCTAAAGCCAGTACTGCATGAGGTGACAGGTTGGATAGGCTCTGACAGCAGAGAGGCTGGCAATATACAGTAAGAGAGCCCTGACGGACGTCTTTCAATATTGGAGCTGTACAACCATTTATGTCCGTAGGCTATATCTGGTATTGCAGCTGAGAGAATGGGGTTATGCTTTTCTCACATAGCAAAGAAACAACTTGTGCATTTGAAATACCAAATATATTTCAAGGCTAGAACAGAAACTTCAATTAAAGCCGGGCTCACATGACCGCGTTTGCCAGTGGGCTGCGCACAAGCATACAGCAAGCATACAGTGACACGCGTACTTGTTGCGTGCCGCCAATCCTATGCACTATCTTGTTGTTTATGCATCTGTTATACGTGTCAAAATAGCACATGCCACAATTTTTTTCTGCATGCATTGTGAGAGTGGCACAATTAAAAGTCTATGAGAGATTAGTGCAGTGCACATGTAACACGCAGAAGCCTATGCTTGTGTCAGACCGTCCGTAGAAATGCAACACTTCTCTGTTTACTACATTTCCCAAACGTTAAAGAAATGTACAAAACAACACTGCTATTTCATGAACTCACATTGTTGCTCGAAGAGATAAGAAAATGACATGATAACATTTCAAGGCAAAACAGGATACTGCTTGACATTCATCAAAGGTACAAAGTAGAGCGCAGTACGGGCTGATCACATGCTGGTACTATATGTTAGTGATACTCCAGATTGTGAAATCCTTTGGTCCTAATGACATTGAATACTGTCCGTGGCATACTTTCTACTAACATCTCATACTCTTCAGCTGATATGTCCCTCCATCCAACTTGCAAACGTCCGTCGAGTTCTGTCAAAGAATATGGATGCTGTTCATATTTACTGACCAAAAGTTCTAGTTAGTCTCAAAGATGTTCAGTAGGGTTTAGGTCAAGACTTTGTAGGCCAGTCCAATCGTGGAACATCCATGTCCTCACACCAACGTAAAACAGCGTTGAGTTGGTGGCAAGATGTGTTGTCTACTTGCTGACCACTCCCATAGTATTGCCACATTGTCAGCAGCACATTACTGTCTAGAATGTTAAGATTCACCACCATGTTCTTGGTTCTTGCCACTGTAACCGACAAACCAAGACCATACCGCATGAGGCATCCCCAGACCCTAATGGAGCCTCCACTGTACTTAACTGTTGGCACAGCACACTTGGACAAAAGGTGTTCCCAAGGCATCCTCCACATTCTGATTTCTTCTGATGTGAAGATGGAGGAATGTGATTCGTCACTCCATAGAACATTAATCCATTGCTTAACTGTCCAATGACAATGCTCCTTGCCCCATTAAGATGGGCCATGCATCTTCTTTGAAAGATTTCGCCAGATGTTTTCCAAGATGATTGGAGGGAAATGCCAGCTAAAGTATATGAGATGTTAGTAGAAAGTATGCCATGGAGAGTAACCAATGTCATTAGGGCCAAAGGAGCCCCACTAAGTATGACCATATGTAAATAAATACTACTTTTGATTCTTGCTCAGGTGTCCGATTACTTTTGGCAGGATAATGTACTGTACCTTAACGTGGTTTGTAAGGCACTCATGATGGATTTGTTATGATCCATTATATTCTTGGACCAAGATGATTCCCATTGATATATAATTGTTGTATCAGCTTTCTGTTTTCTGTTTTCTTTTTTTCTGTAGTTGAATGTTTTTTATGCTGAACTAAAAATCATCATTTGGCCAAAAAGTTAACGATGGTAGCATTTACATGCAACGATTATCGCTCAAAAGGCATAATTTGAACGAATTTTGAGCGATAATCGTTGCGTGTAAATGGGCCTTTAGCCTCTCTGTGATTTGCATTCATTTTCCCACTCTCACCTTCTTTCATCTTCATAGACTCTTTTAGGTCTTGGGTCCTGTGTCAGCTGCTATGCGTTCATGCAGTGCATGTTACACTATTGTGGCCATTAAAGAGTAGAAACATGATGGAATGAATTTGATGAGAGTATGAACAGAACCTTAGCCTTATTTCCTTTATTAATATATACTTATTCTGTCATTTTGTTTATCCTTCAGACTGTCTTTTTCAGTTATTTGCCTAAAGTGAGTACGCTTTATGGTTTTAGTAATTTTCCATGTTTTTAAATGGAGTATTTCGTTTGGAAAGACAGCGATTCCACCAAAACTTTTTATAGCAAACCTAAGGTGGCCATACACAGTTCAAAGTAGTCTTTTTTCTTAGTTGCAATAACTGTATTTGGGGAGATTTTCCTTCTTTTTATCTATAAATTCTAAGTTTATTAAACTTCTTAAAGATCCTCAAATAGAAAACAATAGATTTAATAATTTAGGAGAAAAATAAAGAAAAAGCAGCATGAATTGCTAGCACAGAGGCCAGTAATAGACGATTAAAGTTTAGGACAAGAAATAACAAATCAAATATTTATCCGCTGCAAATCCCAGTAAGGTGAGATAAACACTGGACGTTAAGAACATAAAGAGCAATGAAGTACATCAACTCATGCGTGGGCTAAATAACAACAATAACAGGAAAAGTTAACATTGAAGTAAATGGGCCTCGCCACTGTGGTGGGAATGGAGCTTTCAATCAATCTGGCACACAGGCGCACCAGTCCAGCGAACAGCTGATCAGTGGGGATCGTGGGCAGCCGACCCTTGCTGATCTACTATTGATGGCCTATCCTTCCAATAGACAATCAAAAGTTTACAACTAGACAACCCATATAAGGATATATTCCTTGGTATTCTAAAAACACAAGCAGTGATGCCATGAGTGGAGGAATTTGTCATGGCATCTCTGACAAAGTCCACCTGGACTTGCTAAAACCAAACCCATATTGTAGGTGGCTTATCTTGTCTCCAGAGGGCTAAAATACAAGAACGAGTTGTATTAGTCAACTGATGGATAATTGATTTCCTCTAGGTAGAAAGCACTGTGTTGCTCAAATGAAGCAGGAAGATATGGCATCTTAGGAAATGTGTACACCATAAATTTCAGTGCAACGTACCAATAATTATTGTCACGTTTGTGCTCCTGGGACCTGTAGATATTTAGGTTTTGCAGGAGCACATTGCTGCAGGTGTGGTTGACTAGGCTGGTTGATGGTGTGGAGTTCTCCAGCCACCCAATCACCATCGGTCTGCTGCATATAAATACTAGCCCCTCATACTATAAGGTACTGGTCAATTATTCATCCTATCTCATTCCAACTCAGAGCTGGGTGATATGCATGATGTTAGTCTGAAGTAATTCTCCCATCTTCTCGGAGGACAGTCTGGACTTCTGTATTCCCCATCTTCATGTTATACACGCCCCTTCTCTCTTTGACAGGTGCGGCCTCCAGACAACTGATGTCATGTATGTTGTCAGGTGGGAGATGCCTGACACTGTTCCCTTTATGATAGTTTGGTGTATGACTCTCTTTCCCCTTGGAGCGAGGACACTTGCACTAACTTCTGTTTAATATCTGTATGCATGAGTTCCGAGTGGGGTTTCTGTCTATTTGTTGATGTGAACAGCAATATGTTCAGCGTCTGTGTAGGTGGCCAGATATTAGGTGTCCTGTTCAGTGTGTATATTTCACTTGTCTGTTGTTGGTGTGTGTGAACGGTGTCCTGTCTCTTACCATCTATGGCGAGCCAAGCCTCTTGATTCCAGTGTGGGTCCGTCTTTATTGGGACGATTGCCCCGTATGTAGGCAGGACTCCTAGGGTTAAGTTGTCTTGTTATAGCAGGGACTTACAGAACAACGAGGACCCTACAAGTTTACGTACTTTGGCCAAATTACTAACTAATGCCTCGTATTCATTAGATTCCATTTGCTGATGGGTGTTGATATTATTGGTAAGTGTTTTGGCGTTTGTCAGTCATTGTTGGTTGTCTGGACACATGCATACCTATTACCATTACAGTACAGATTGTTGATGACGTCTGTTGTATGTGTTGTTGTATATGCACGTTTTCTCTCCCTGTGTGCACACAACCTTGCCTTCATTCTGGGCGTGGTGGTGGGTGTGGTGCATCCTTGTCTTCAGGTGAGTGCAATGGAGTGATCAGCCCATGTTTGGGGTGCGTCTGTGGAGGTCATTGTTCCACTACCTGCAAGAATGTGACAGGTAACCCAGAAACTAGCCAATTTCTGACACTCTCAGAAAACATTCGTATTCTCTTGAGAGCCGTAAAACCAAAAAAGACGAGAAGCAGATGAGAAGAAGCAGTGTAGCTTGGAGGGATACCTGTACCAACTGGTCAAAATTTTAAACCCCGCCTCCAGTATCTTGCTGCATGTAGAGGAAGTATTTATATGTCATTGCCTTAAGGCTTGTGCGTGGATGTGGAGGGAACTTGGTGTGTCAATTTCTTTCCAATTTGGAATAATATGCTACGTGTAGTTCTCTGAAGAAGAGACATTAAGAGATTCCGTTTTTTGAAAGTTAATTTTAATATTGGACAGAGTAGCATAGGATTTGAATTCTGCCATCAGATTAGGAACAAAGATATGAGGAGAAGAAATAAAGAATAGAATATCATAGGCATAAGCTACAACTTTATGTTGCATAACATCAGCTGTTTCTGGATTTTCGCGGATATCACAAAGGAAGGGTTATAAACCTAAAATATTAAAGGGGGTTTTCCCATTACTTAAAATTGCTCCACAGCAACTCTGTACTTCCTGGTTACTTCCATGTGACTGCTGCAGCCAATCAACAGCCACAGCAGTTACCTTCTATTGGCTGCAGCAGTCACATGTCCTGGTCAGCAGCAACCAGGAAGGACAGAATGGCTGTGGAGCCATTTTTAGTAATAGATAAACCCCTTTAAGGAATAGAGGGGGCAACCCTAGTGGGTTGTGTTGGTTGTGGAGAGAGTACAAGAGAGTTGCACATTGAGCTGCACACATGCTGAAAAGAAGGAAAAGATTGGAAATCCAGTTTAGCATAACTTCATCTACACAGATTTGAGAGTGTTTCTTTCAGAAAGGTCCAGTCAATCTGGTCAAAAAGTTTTTTTGGCATCTGTGGGGAGCATGAATGCAGGAGTGGAAGAGTGGGATGTGTAATACTAAACTGTTAGCTGGGATAGTACTATCCCTAATCTCAGATAGGTAGGAATCCCACTGGTCATGTATGGGTTCTTTAAGATAAGCAGTCAGATGAGTCGATAGTATTTTGGAAAACAATTTGAGGTCTACCATGAGGAGAAATATGGGGCGATAGCTACTGGATGCAGAAGGACCTTCTCTTCTGTGGGGATAACTGTTATGCGGGCTCTCAGTGTATCCATACACATCAATGTGCCCTTGGGAATGCTGTTAAAGACAGCTAGAAACAGGCAGATCAAACACTCTTCAAATTGAATATAGTAGGCTAAAGAAAGGCCTTTGTGGAGATATTCTAATATCTCTTTTCTTCATCCTCAGTTTGCTTAGTATTTATTTTGTCAGTTTGCTTAAATCCAATTTCTAATTAGAGTCTTTGTGATCAACCAATCTTTCCCTTTTCTCATAAAAAGCAGGTCAATACTTGTGAATAGGGGCTTACTACCCTTGTATGGTTTTTTGCAAGCACGTTGCAGATGGATGAAACTGTTGCAAAAAATGTGCCTTGTGAATTTATTGTAAGGGTTTGTTCACATGACAGACTTCTTACATGGATTTTTGACACGTGTTCTGCCTCCTATTGATCTCACTGGGAATTAAAGCTGTAATTCATACACAGAGATCAGAGGTAAAGTGTCACATGGGCCCTGAAAAAACTACCCAACAGGAAAGCTCCGGGCATTGATCACAAACCAGCTGAACTGCTCAAACCAGTGTCAGTCAAGATTCTAACTGACCTATGTCAAAAGATCTGGAGCTCCAAACTGTGGCCCAAAGACTGGACAAGATCTGTCTTTGTCACACTTCCAAAATAAGGTGATGCTCAAGGATGTTCCAATTACTGCACCATCACCCTCATACCTCATGAGCAAAATTCTTTTAAAGATCATACAAAAATGCATTGCTCAATTGTTGAGCGGGAACTGCCAGACATTCAAGCTGGCTTCTGCAAAGGTCGTGGCAGCAGAGACCAAATCGCAAAACTGAGCTGGATCGTGGAGAAGACCTGGGAGTATCAAAAGGATGTGTACATGTGTTTCATCGACTACAGCAAGGCATTTGATTGTGTCGAACATGACAAGCTTTGGAAGTGTCTGAAGCAAATGAGTGTCCCAGAACATATTGGACAGTTTATAAGGTCGCTTTACAAAAACCAAGAAGAAACAGTCAGGACAGCTTATGGAATCACGGATTGGTTTGGAAACAAGAAAGGCATATGGCAAGGCTCCATTCTATACCAATCCTTTGCAATCCGTATGCAGAAACGGTCATGAAGTGATACAATTTGGACAAATTTGAAATCTGAGTCAAAATCGGTGGCAGAAATGTCAACAACCTTTGATATGCAGATGACACCCCGCTGCTTACTGAAAGTGAAAGAGACCTGGAATACCTTATCCATTGAGTTCAAAAGGAAAGCGAACGCATTGGACTGTACAACAGCAAGAAAATGAAAGTCATGACCACGGTAGGCAACGGTACAGTGAACATAAAAATTACCAATGAAGAAGTCGAGTCGGTCCAAGATTTCATCTTCCTTGGGTCCAAAGTAGATTGTAATGAGCAATCTGGACCTGGGATCAAGAGTCGGATTACACTTGGTAGGATTGTAATGCAAGGAATGGAAAAGATCTGGAAAAGCAAGGATATTAGCATTGCAACAAAAAACAGCTTGGTAATTGCAATCGTCTTTCCCATAATGACGTATGGTTGCGAAAGTTGGACGCTCAGAAAAACAGACGGAAGAAAAATTGATGCGTTTGAACTATGGTGCTGGAGGAGAATGCTACGGATACCTTGGACTGCCATGACAACGAACAAGGTCGTGTTAGATCGTGTCAAACCAAAAATATCACTATAGGGCAAACTCATCAAACAGCGGCTCTTTTTTTTTGGCCACGCGATGTGCGCTAACTCACTGGAAACAGCATTGATGCTTGGGAAAGTCATCGGAAAGAGAAGATCAAGACGACAAAGAACAAGGTGGCTAGATACAATCAAGGCCACCACCAACATGTCAATCGTGGAACTGAAATAAGCGGCGAAAGACAGAAAAATACATGGAGAACATTGATCCATAGAGTTACCGAGGGACGGATGCGACTGAACTGATAATCTCCTTAGAAAGATCACCTAGAATGTGTGAGGAGACCTGTAAGGCCATGCAGACTCCCTTTGGAAAGTTTATGCAAATGGAAAGCTGGAAAAACACCCCTAATGCACCACTTATTAAAAGGTGGCATTCCTGTAAATCAATCTCAGACCTTTTAACAGGCCTTGTAACAATAGCTGGGAATATAAACCAAAGCCAGAGTCTGGGTAAGAAGCCTAAGATAAGAGTCAGGGTGGGTAAAGTGTCTTCTTAGGGAGAACATCTAGTAGGTGTGAGGAAACATAATTATAAGGAAATCAATCACTAATAACTTCAGAAGGGTTGTTGATCCAGGGAATATTCCGATTTGCAGATTGGAGCTGGAAGAATTTTTTTTCCTTAAATGGGAAAAATTGTTTTTTACCTTATTGGGTTTTTTTCTGCCTTCCTCTGGACCAACATTGGGTGTGTGCAAAACTAGATAGACCTATGTCTTTTTTCAGCATTACATACTATGATACTATAAAGCCATGCAGACTCCTCAAGAAAATTTATGCAAATAGCAAGATGGATCAGTATTTCTACAGCGCCACCTATTAGAAGGCATCATTCATGTAAGTCAATGTCTGACCTTTTAACAGGCATGCATAGCCTTATAAGTCTCACACCTACTAGGTGCTTTCCATAAGGAAAACCTTTAGGCCTCATGTCCACTAGAAAAATACAATCCGCGCAGAATCTGCCGCGGATTTCACGGCAAAATAGAGCATGCCGCGTTTTTTCTTCCGCGCGTAAAAAACGCAATTCTTTTAAAATGCCATCCGCAGGTGCAAAAATCAATTTAATGGACTGCGGATAGCCAATGATTCCCTATGGGCAAAATCCGCTGCGGAAATCCACTGCGGAATCCGCAATTCCATTTAGCTAGGGGACATGAGGCCTTACTCCTCCTGACCCATGTCATAGGCCTCTTACCCAGCCAGCAACCTACTGTACATTGATAAGGGGTACAAACATCCAAATAGCTGTCTGCACATGGTTATCTTTCCCTTCTGGAGAAGACTTTGATTTATATATCCAGCCATTGTTATAAAACCTATCAAAAGGTTTGACATTGACTTGTAGGAATGCCACCTTGTAACAGGTGGCGCTCTAGAGGTATTGATAAAAAAAAATAAGTGACATGTTACTTATTGAGCTGGATACTACACAGACTCCGCAGCAGGTAGCAACACGTGTATCCGCACATATCAAACTGATAATTTGATGCAGAAATCTGTACGTCATATGTCATGTGAACAACCGCAGTGTGGTGCTTACTGCTCCTGGCCTCCACCACTCTTTGAATACCTCACTGTTGCTAGGTAGAATATGTAAATGAAATGAGCAGCAGTTAAGCATGCTGAATCAGTGAGCACTACATACTACTCACTAGTCGTACCACCTATTCCACAAACCGCCTGTTTTTCTTTCTAGTATTTCCTTTGCTTCTTTTCGCAGTGCAATATATTTCAAATTACCAGTGAGTTATTGGTTTACAAACAACTCCAGGGATGAGAGAATCATTGCCCCGGTCTGTAAATCCGTTGACCAAATTGAATTTATATTGACACCTCTTGATGGAAAATCTTAAATTTATTAGAATTCTGTTTTCCAGACAAATGTATTTTTCATGGTCTCTGCTCCAGAGTTATTAGAGTTGATGGAGCCTTATGCTTAGGTCTTGTGCAGTAACATTGCAGGGATGTTATGTTACCACTGGTTTTATTGCTTTAATTTTTCTCTTGCAGTTTTTCTTATATGTTGTTGTAAGCCGTTTAGTCATTCACAACCCTTGGCGACCCTAAGGGCAAGCTCCCTCCATGTTTTTCAGTTGTGTGATATCCATGCCAGCATCAGCTTTGACAGTATCAGCCATTGTGTCCTTTGGCGGCCGGGTCTTCTTTTGCCACTGATCTGTCCAAGCATTATGGATTTTTCTAGTGACTTTGCTTACATTACATGGCCAAAATACGTGAGTCTGAGCCGGGTCATCTTGTCCTCCAGTCTTATATGATTCAGGACTAGAGTTGAGCGAACATACTCTGCTGAGCTTGATGCTTGTTCGAGTATTAGGGTACTAGATGGTGCACGTTACTCGAATGAGCATCACGCCATGTTCGACCCCGCCCGGTTTTTGGCTCCTCCCTGCTGTGACGTGCCTGTTTTCGCCCCTCCCTGCCGTGACACAGCGTGCGCGTCAATGGCAAATTTTTTGGCTGGCAGCCAGGCAGGAAAGAGAGAGAGAGAGAGAGAGAGAGAGAAAGCTCGGGACTCAGCGTCCCACATACAAAAATGCTCGAGTCTCCCATTGTAGTCAATGGGGTTCGTTACTCGAGTAGAGCTCTCGAATTTTACGAAAAGCTTGACTCGAATAATGCGGACTCGAGCATCTCTATTTAGGACCTCTCTATTTGTTACTCTCTTTTTGTTTGGTGCAAATCAGTTTAGAAAGATTTACTATTGATTTGCGCCAAAAAGAACAGATGTTACACCTCCCACTCTACTTTTCAAAAGTGTTTTCTAGAAACGTGGTTGGGATTTGCTGCTTGGCCAGAATTAAGAACCATTTATGATATGCAACTTTTTTAAAAGTCAGTTTGTTGTAATCTCACTTCAGTAGTTGCAAATTAAAAATTACCCCTTATTTCTAAACACAATAAAGATACGTCAAATGTATCAACATAGTGCAACATTTGATCAAATTGGTGCATTTTAAACTGGAGAAGAGAAGAAAGGTATGCCAGAAAAGTGGCAACAAAAGTTGCCCTGTTGATACATGTTCCCCAATGTGTGTGATTTATTGCAGCTAAAATGTAAAGGAATCAATTGACAGACAAATGGCATAGATTATTTTAGTTTCCAGGAAGTGATGGTATAGAGCCCCAACCACAGAGACCAGGGAGTGATGGGAGATTCTTATCTATCTGCATGATGTTGCCATTCTGCCTTATCTAGGCCTGCTGCAGTATGGAAGAGCAGTTATTAGCTTCCCTAACATTTAATGATAAAAAAGATGACTTTGCTCATTCTGTCCTCATCTACTGTTGCAATCAAAATGATTCAACCTTCATGGCGAATTAGCTTTGTTTACCAAATTTACAAACTTTCAACTGTTTGCAAAAAACAAACAAGCAATTCAAATAGTGCAACACTACTAGTATAATAAGTGTTTTTTTTTCAAAAATTAACACAAAATACCACTTTTATTGACTACTACAGTCTCAGAATTATTCAACAACCCCGCCCTCCCCCCTCCTCCTCACCAAATAGAATCTATCTTAAAAGCGCACACTTACAAATCAGGTATTGTCTCAAGCACACCTGATGCAATTTATCAAGGGCTTCATTAGTTGCATCAGGTGTGCTTGAGATAAAATACATCAAATACTTGGACTGGCTAAGGCTTTGTTGACTGTGATAATTGGTTGTTAGAAATATAGCTAAGTCAAGAGAGTGGTCCAAGAAGTTAAGAAAATAAATCATTACCTTGCAAATGCCTCTCCTTTTTGTGTCCAGTGTATGGAAGACACCATAGCAGCTCATCTACACCCACCAGCTCAGGGACAACTGATAATTAGGGCCCATTTACCTGGGCGTTTGTGAGTTACTCCAGAGATACTTGGGTGCAACTTGCATCAGGAAGCATACAGACACATGTTGCCCGGGCAGAAGACATTGCATGTCCCTGATTCTCGCCTGTGATACACACCAGAATAGAACATACTAAGATTTTTTTCCACACAGACAATTGGTCCATGTGAAAAAACACCTGTATAAATGGCCTATTTGGCTATAGTGGGTTGCTGTGTGTTGTCCATGAAATACACAGACGGGAAATATGCTCTTGTGAATGGACCCTTAGATATAGAGGCTGCAGTAGGAAAAACTGGTCAAAAATGCAGGGTACAAGTCATATAATGGCCAATCCTGTTGAACTTAATAGAATCAGTAAAAATACTTCAGTTTGCTCCCTCTAGTGGGGATTGTGGGCCTATTTGGGAGTGAAGTCTCCAATATTGACAGAAATCACCACTGTCACTCTTTTGGGTTAAACCGACATTATTACATTTTCTGCATTGAGAAAGTGTCAATCTGGTATGTTATAACTTATCTTGTATGTTATTTCATACATCAGTACTGTTGTGTAGTTATGCGTTTCTATATTTGTAACTGGAAAACTGCAGAAGAACATGGACATGCATGATAAAGTGGATAACTTAACCCTTTACAATCGCTGCCACCCAGTTCTTATGTATTTTGAGTGGGAAAGCGCGTTGTGAATTCCTTGGAAGTATTCAACTGAAACATAAAAATGATCCGTCATGATGATTTTATTAGCAATTTTTTGACAATTAAACATGAGTTATGAGTGTTTCACATCGGGAAGATCATTTGTAAGGGCTCCTTCCCACGGACGGATTTCTGCCGCGTAATACTCGGCGAAAATCCGCCGCGTTGCCAGCAGGTATTAGGTTCTATTGAACCTAACAGCTCAATGCTCACGGTGCGGAATTCCATCGCGGAATTCCGCACCGTGAAATCACCCGTCTTCACCCGCGGCATGCTCTATTTGCCGCGGGTGTACGCGCGGCCGGCTTCCATTGCAGTCAATGGAAGCCGTCTGTCATGCTATCTTCCGCTTCCCCGCCCACCGCCAGCCGCGTTATGTGACGCTGTGGACGTGTCATATGACGCGGCCGGCGCATCACGCGCTCTATTGCGCATGCGTGCGAAGCGTCATGCGTGACGGAAGACGCCGGATCCGGAGGTAAGTATTGGGGTCTCTGGGGGGCGCCGTGACAGGCTCCACCGCAGAATTCCGCGGCGGAGCCTGTCACAGCCGTGGGAAGCCAGCCTAATAATTCTGTAAATTTATGTATATTAATATAACATATAATAAGACTCTATTCATTTCTAATTTTTCTAATGATGCATAGATAGATAGATAGATAGATATGAGAGATAGACAGATAGATATCATTAGAGAAATAAGAAATAAATAATCTTATTATATCAATTAGAAATGAATAGAGTATGCAGGACAGCTCTCCAGTGTCGGAGGGCTGTTCTACATATGTATATTACAGTCTGCAGAACAGCCCTCCGACATCGGAGCACTGTCCTGCTTAGTGTTAGAAACATGTGTCAGACCTCGTCCAACATCACAGCTATGCAGGAAAATTTGAATGTTGGACGACATCCAACACTGGATTGGAAAGGGTTAAAGGGAATCTGTCAACTATAAGCACCATAAACTAAGTTATGGTGCTTATAGTTTAGGTGATGTGGAGTCCGGAGAGACTCTCTTCTTACTCGCCCGGTCCCCCATTACTGTGGTGTCCCCCAGCATTCATCATTATGAGCATGAAAAGCTCCCCTATAACTATAAGCACCATAACTTTGTCTATGGTGCTTATAGTTGATGACAGGTTCCCTTTAAATGAGTTGTCCCACAAAAAGAAGATATTCGCTATACACAGCACATGTGTCACCAGCACTCCATTCATACAGAGACCACTGTTCTCATGATCATTTGGGATCCAAGTGGTCTGACCCCCACTGATCAAATAGTTTTCCTATAGCTAGGGGGTTTACTTCTTTTTGAGGGAAAACGACTTCAATGGATCTTGAGTAGAATCCTAGAATGGTAGAGTTGGAAGGGACCTCCAGGGTCATTGGGTCCAACCCCCTTGTCCAGCCTCTGTGTCCCCTTTGATCATCTGAAATGTTGGGAGATATGTTCAGGGTACTACAAATTTCAGCATGCCTGGACAACTCCTTTTATTTTCACAACGTGAATAGTAACAGATGAGCCCAAGAGTATACAGCATTGAGTGCATGTGTATGTATATACAGAAGCACAACATCAACTCGTTAACAGACTCCTCCTTAATAGTAAAAAGTTTAGTAGATTAGAAAAAGCGCTGCACAGGTCAGCAGACAAGCCCTGCACAGGAAACTGAGAAGTGACTTTCCCACAAAGCTCGAAACACAAGATCTCAGGCCAACAGCAGCAGTTTTAGAATCTGCAGGAGCTCCTATCTATCTCCAACCTGCCCACTTCTCCCCTCTCCTCCTCTGACTGCGCTCAGCTCAAGTGCAGAAGTCGTTGGAGAAGGAACTGCACAGATGTTCAGAAGAAAACGCAGCGTTTCGTTCGGAGGTTACGGCTGGTGGGTTCATCACCTCTCATTTATATCCGTATGTTTATAGATGGAACCAATTCTGTATATCATAACTCATATCATCATGTGTTTTGCACAGGACTGCAACAAACCTACTGCAATGCCCAGTGTTCTCATGATGTATGAAGATAGAATAGACATCTAGATATCTGTTTGTATCAGTGAGGGTGATACTAGGTAGCTTAGAACTATTCCTAATAGGATGTTGTGATGCTGCAGTAACTCTGGAAGTGACAGTCAGCTGTCGATGTGGTTTGTGCTGTACTATTTACTAAGATGCAGACCAGGAAAAAGGAGGATTCTGGTATAGATTTTTAGCTCTAGTGCAGAACTTGCTTTATTTTGACGGCATTGCATATTACAGTGCTGCAAGGAGGGTTCATTGCATTACAGCATGTCATCACTGTACTAACTGCAATAGAAATGCAGATTTTGCTACTAAGGAGAATCTTTGTATCATTTTGTATCCATGCAGATCATATATTTCATTTTCTGTTGTTTTCAAAAAGCCACTTTTTTTCTAAACATTACAAAATCAAGTTTAAAGAGGCTTTGCCACATCATAAGACAGGGGGTAACTTGCTGATTGGTTGGGGGTCTCAGCAGTGCTTCTCGAAAATGGGGTCCCATGTCCTCCTCTGTCTGTCACTACAGGATTCGCGTCTTCCCCCGCAGTGCCATCCGATTGAACAGAGCGCTGGCCAAGTATGCATGATCAGTGCTCCATTTATTTCAATGGAAGTACCTGAGCGTTTGCGGCTCGGCTATATCCACAGTCCCACCGAAATGAAAGGAGCATCAGTGCGACCAGTGCTCCATTCAGACTACTATTTACTGCAGGAGCTACAGTAAGCAAACAGTGAGGTGGAGTGGGAACACAAGACCCCAGTTCTCAGGATCGAGGGGTTCTCAGCGGCGAAACCCGTACAGTTCAGCAAGTGGTCAGGGGATAACTTGGGATCTTGCTGCAGCCCCTTTAATTTCAACATATGACTTTGTTCATACTAGCATCATGGCTTCTGTTTTTAATGGAAACCAGAAACAGTTTTCCGACTGATACATTTGGACACGGACAGACCGCATTGACTTTCAGGTGAGTTCCCACACCGCGAAATAGTTGTGGAATTTTAGCTGCAGAATGCAAGACACAATTCTCCAGCAATGTACAGTATGATGTAAGTGAATGTGGTCTTAGCAAGCCCATTCACTTACAGCAGAAATCTCTGTAGCAGAGGGTACTCATACTCATACTGCTGATTTTCATATCATAAAGCAAGCACTCATGGCAAAGGGCGAAATGCGACCAAACTGGGCAAAAAACACTGCTGTTAGGGAGGCTAGGATTTATGGTTCCCCTTGATACTGAGGAGGGTGTTTGAGTCTTCCACTTGGTTCATAGTGAGCTTAGGGCAGTTTCTCACTTGCATATGAGTGTTTCACCTTATGATTTTTTCCTTTCTTCTTATATGCGATCATTTGCCCCTGATTGTGATCAGATATTTCAAGCATTTTCCTATACTAAGCAGCGTGTTCCATTCTTCCACTCATGTCCCTGCGAAATAGAGCAAATCTGTACTCTCATACAGGTGATTTACCTTATGAGTGCCTATTTGTCTCAGGCAATCGGCAATCCGGATTTCTAACCTTTAGCAAATGAATTTAAAGTTATAGCTAATAAAAGTTATATTTTAGGTAACTTGGTATAGGGATTTATGCCTTTGGCATTTCCTTTCACTTCTCTCCTAAGGATAGACATCAATAGTTTACAATTGGAGAAGCCCTTTAAAGCAACTCTCCAGTCGGGGGCTGAAAATTGATATATAAGTCACAACCTACAGAAGATTATTATCTATTATTTATGTTATCTCTCATCTTTTTCCTTGGCTGCTTTTTAGCCCTATTAGAACAGAACTGTGATCTGCGACTATAGTTTAGCTACAGTGCCTAGTCTAAAGTAGTCTGGGACACCCCCCCTGTCTGACACCTCTGTAGTCTGAACCAATGATGAGACAGGGGGTGTGTTCAAAACTATGTGTTTCAGATAACCTGACAGAAGGACTGTAATGTACACTGAGCCTGAATCTGTCTGGTATAAAGTTGCACAGTATTTACTGGTTCATCATATATAGTACAATGACTCAAAATAATGGGATGTACGGGAGTACTCTATTCTCTGAACTTGAATGAGGTGGACACGATAGTGGATGTGATTTAACAACATGTTGATAGGAAGTACTTAAGCCGTATGACTATTCATTACCTTGTGAATAACTTTTATTTGTCTTGGAATTAATCACAGAGACAAAAATCTATTCAAGTAGTAAGTCCCTTCACAGTATAGATTAAATAATTAACCCTTTCCAATCCAATTTGTATCCTGGTTTTCCTAGGGGGCTTACTCTTTTTCTGCCCGTATACAACAGCGCTATATGCTGGCTAAAGCCAGTACTGCATGAGGTGACACGTTGGATAAGCTCCAACAGCAGAGAGGCTGGCAATATACAGTAAGAGAACCTCGACGGACGTCCTCCAACATCGGGGCTGTACAGCCTTAAATCATAATGTCTTCAGACATCAGACAATGGATTGGAAAGGGTTAAAACAAAATTTTATTGTAATTCATTAAAATACAATCCATAGGGCACACCAAACAAAAGAAAAAACAAAAACAAACATTTGCAGCCCTCCAGGACTATGTGGTTATGTTATTCCCACATTCAATGCATGGGGAGAAAAAACTCTAATCAGTAGGCTACCCTGATTTATATTAGTGGAGCAAGATCAATTATTTTCCAACATCCCACTTCTGGGAAAGTTATGCTGATTACTGGTTACTAGGCGATAGGGTAACCTCCCATCACTTATATCAATTCTTCATGAACGTGGATAGTGGATTTTCGTTTCCAAGAGGAAGTAGATTTTCTCCTTCATAGATAACTGCCACTATTCTCCCACGGGTGCTGCTGATATAGCTTATTGTCTCACGAAATGACAGTTTCTGTACTTCGTGTCTCACTTCATATATATCTTCTGTATTTCGTATCAAACTTCATATATACCTTCTATATACCTTCGACACATTTCCCCGCTAGTTACACGGTTCATCAGGAAGTATATTTATTCCCTTGTAGAATATATTTCTAATAGATGGTATTTTCTTAATCGCCGCATATAGGTTGTTTTGCTCAATCGACCATAAGATGGATCATGCCCAATATTCCACTTAGTCGCTTAAATGTTATTGGGAGCGGTATAATGCCTAATTTGGTAATATGGCTCGTCTCTGTCTTACAGGAGGAGGGGGTTTATATAGTATAAAGGTGGATCATGGATAAACTAATTTTGTGTATTACTAATTAGTCTCCAACTGGTCAAACCTAGGACATATTTGTGGATTTTATTGCTTAACCCTTTCCAATCCACTGTCTGACGTCTAAAGACATTAGGATTTAAGGCTGTACATCTCCGATGTTGAAAGACAACCGTCCGGGTTCTCTTACTGTATGTTGCCAGCCTCTCTACTGTCGGAGCCTATCCAACATGTCACCTCATGCAGTACTGGCTTTAGCCAGCAGATAGCGCCATTGTATAATGGCAGAAAAAGAGTAAGCCCCCTAGGAAAACCAGGATACTAATTGGATTGGAAAGGGTTAAACCACTCAATTCACCAATATCCCCCATTAATAGGTGTCAGTTCCTCTGGTTTTTGTGTGCGTTGTATTTTAATGAATTACAATATAATTTAGTTTTAATTATTTAATCTATACTGTGAAGGGCCTTATTTGTCTTGGAAAGTCTTAATACAGAACTTTAGCTCTACATTTGAGGATAATCTATGGCTGTGTCAATAATATGGGGAAGAAACATTATTTCACACTTAGGAAATGATACAAATAATACATCTTGGGGCAAGTTTGCTAATACTGCTTAAGGGCCATATTGTAGCATGATCGTAATACAGATCTGTATTACTAACTAGTTACAGATGACAATACAACCGTATATCAGCAGTATTTGCCTCCATATTGTATATATTTTCTATTGGGCCTTTCCTGTGAAGTCACTTCCCCCTTGAAGCCAAGCCCCTTTTAAGACATGATGGAAAAATTGTCTAAGATACATAATAAATGTGGTGTCAGGCATGTTAGTCAGTTTTGTAGCACAACTTGCATTGTATTCTTTTCGATGCATTCCTGGCTCTCATGCGAACAGCTTAGAATTTCAGTAGTAATATTATAGGCGTGTTTTCAGCTTGAGATAAGCCAATGTTATAGGAAACTATGTTTAACCCTTGACGTACACTTGATTCTGAGACATAGGCTCCTATGGCTATGACAATTATATGACCATAAAGATATTAGTACATCTCTCCTAATTATTGAGTTTAGGTACTTCAACCACATTCATTGCAAACAGGTGCATCAAATGAAGCACACAGCATTGGGATCTCCTTAGACAAACATTGGTAGTAGTATGGGTCGTACTGAATATCTTATTGAGTGCCACCTCTGCCCCAAGTCAGCTTGTGAAATTTCAGATATTCTAGATCTGCCCGGGTCAACTGTAATGTTCGGTTTACAAGGGCCAACTTCTCGGGTCGAGAATTGGTTTGTGGAGACCAATGATGTACTGCCAGTTAGCCAGCATTTTCATGTTCACATAAACGAGTTGATCAGCAGATGAATGATGAACCCTCTGACCCCATAATCATTCCCCGTATAAGGACCATACGTAGTATTATTGTGGCATGGAAGTATCTACCAGGAATACCAGCCAAGGCAAAAAGCTGTAATCCACATAAACTCACACAGCGGGACCCATTTTTATGTGTGATTTGAGATTAACTGAATACCAAATATGGTCCAGACCTTCTCAGCCAACATCTGTAGCTCACCTCTAAAATGCTGTTTGCCTGAATGGAAATTAATTCCCAATGATACACTCCAGACCCTTATGGAAAGCCACCATACCAAAACCGTAAAAGGTGGCCGAAACCCTATACTTTTAGAAAGAAATGTCCACAAAGATTATTTAAGTGTGATGATTGGGCGTCCGCATAATTTTTGTCCTAAAGTGTAGATAACTTGATGATACACATTAATGTATAGCTATATTCATTTTAAAATGAACATTCGGTGCATCGAGTTTGACTACTCTGCACCTTACGCTAGTGCATTGCAGCTTATTGATGTTATAGGGTGCCATGCCACTCTTGTTGGCGCAGGCCACATCATCAGATCTACCATTACGTTTATCATCTGTTAAAAATGGACTTTGACTTCTTCCACATGTAAGCAAGTCGATACCATATGTGTATGAAGAGGTGTGTCTTATTAAAAGGGTTGTCCAATGAAAAATATTGTTTATACTTAAATCCAACCCATAATTATAAACATTTTTTGCATTTACACTTTAAAAAAAATGATTTTATCCCCAGATACTCCAGGACCAATGTTAGAATAGAGCTACCTGCTGTTTCTATTCTGTATCCATCTCAATAATTGTTCCACCTCCTTGGTCTTGATTCTTATTCAGCTCCATTGCAGAGAAGCAAGACTGAGTAGGTGCGACCACATTGGAAGATTTACTGAGGTGGACCGGACACAGAAGTGCTCTTCAATACAAACAGCAGGTGGTGCTATTCTTAGTCCAGGCATATCTGGGGATAGAAACTGTTTTTTAAAAACA
Organism: Eleutherodactylus coqui; assembly: GCF_035609145.1. Classification (NCBI taxonomy): domain Eukaryota; kingdom Metazoa; phylum Chordata; class Amphibia; order Anura; family Eleutherodactylidae; genus Eleutherodactylus; species Eleutherodactylus coqui. The sequence continues at coordinate 70,150,017 of NC_089840.1, read as the reverse complement.
AAAATATTTATAATTATGGGCAAGATGTAACTATAAACAATTTCATTCATGGAACAATGCCATTGTAAGTGTAAGCCAACGTGGTGATGAGCTGATCTGGCTTTGCTAACCTCTGGTAGTGTAGATTTAGTTATTTTTGAGTCCAGGAAGGAGAGCACCTAGAAGGTGAGTGAGGAGACTTATAAGGCCATCCATGCTCTTATGGGAAATATGTAAATAAGGAATATGGAACAATACCTCTGCAGCGCCACTTATTGGAAGGCAGTATTCCTGCAAGTCAATGTTAGACTCCATATGCAAGCCATAACAATGACTGGGAATTGAAAATGGCAGAGGTATTGTTTCATCTTCCTTATTTGCATATTTCCCAGAGGAGCATAGATAGCCTTATAATGGCCCAATGATTCTCACTCAAAATTCGCTCAAAGCCGTCTTTTGAGTGAGAACCGTTGGGTCTAAATGCACAGATATTGCGCAGTTTTCATTAACGATTCGCTCATAGTTGTCTTTCAGCAAACTGAAAGACAATGATGAGTCTTATCTAGACCGCACGCTGAGTTCTCAGCGAGATACCGGTGATACTATCCTTTCGGCTGGTATCCCACTTGGAGAACACAGCAGAGGTATGCAGAAGACAGCTCTCCAGCTGTGTTTTGTATAGCTCGCTCGGAGCTCTTAGCTGTATATCAGCTGAGCACTCTGCGAACATAGCGGGAGTATCCAGAAAACAGCACTCCAGCTGTTTTCTGTATACCCCAGTCGTTGCGCTCAGCTGTGTAGCAGCTGAGCGCTCCGTGAACACAGCAGGAGTATGCAGAAGACATTGCTCCAGCTGTCTTCTGTATAACCCGCTTGGAGCGCTCAGCGGTATACCAGTTGAGCGCTCCGTGAACACAGCAGGAGTTTGCAGAAGACATTGCTCCAGCTGTCTTCTGTATAACCCGCTTGGAGCGCTCAGTGGTATACCAGTTGAGCGCTCCGTGAACACAGCAGGAGTTTGCAGAAGACAGCGATCCAGCTGTGTTCTGCATACCACACTCCGAGCTCGCAGCTGTTTACCAGCTGAGTGCTCCAAGGAGACAATAGCTATATGCAGAAGATAGTGGTCCCGCCTGTCTTCTGCATACAGTGTGAGCCTTTATTTACCCACTTATGCAAAGTAAACACTCAAAGTGTAACTCAAACTGCCGTTTGAGCAAATTTTGAGCGATCATCTTGCCGTGTAAATGCACACAACGATGTATTTTGAGCGAATTTTGAATGATAATTGTTGTGTCTAAATGGGCCTTAAGTCTCCTCACATACCTTCTTGGTGTATCCTCTCCTCATACACCTTCTAGGTGCTCTCCTTAAGGAGAAATAATACCCTTCCCGACTCACGTGGTAGACCTCTCAGTAGCCAAGCCAGAAACCTGCTGCACACTGATGAGGGGCAAAAACCCCTGAAACAGCTGTCTGTGTATGGATTATTGATTGGTTTTCAATTCCCAGTCATTGTTATAAGACTTGTATAAAGAGTCTAACATTGACTTGCAGGAATGCTGCCTTCCAATAGTTGGTGCTGCAGAGGTATTGTTCTATCCAGAGGCGTAACTTGAAGCTTCTGGGCCCCAATGCAAAGCCTGTAACAGGGCCCCCAACTGTAATGCTTTATTCATAGTACTGGGTTCCCTATATGGAGAGGAGAGTCCTTATGGGCCCCCTAAGGCTCCTGAGCCCGGGTGCAACCGCATCCCCTGCACCCTCTATAGTTACGCCCCTGGTTCTATCTTCCTTATTTGCATTTTGAGGCCAAACATGAAGTTATGGAATGTCTCAAAACTACTGCATCTTAAGTTACTTGTCCAACAAATCTTATTTGTTTGTGGTATCTTCACTGCGCAATTGAAGACAGTTCTAGTTAAATTTGATTCCTCTGCCGCAGTGAAAGAGTATTATTTGTTTGTGGGTTTCAAAAAAAAGTGAGTAACCCTCTATAGAAATATTTGTACGTTTTACCTATTTAGTTCATTAACTTTTGGCGCCCATATAATTGCAGTAATCACAAAATATGTAAAGATTCAAATTGCCAAGTCAGTGGTCTAATGTGTTATTCAATCAGTCAAGGGGATTGATTTTTCTGTAATTTTAAAGACCGCTCAGCTAGATGGACATGATGGGTTCAGATTGTCTCCATTCAGCCAACCATTAATTTCAATGGCCACAGTCAACATTGGACTAATGTGGCACTTAGTAGCTACTACTCTTTACCGACCTTCCCCCAGTAACTGCCAAAAAAAATATATAATTAACTTTATCCAAAAAGGGAAGTGATCTGCACCGAGTTCTGCAGTGAGAAGCATTACTCTTGACACGTCTATGACACTACTTCCCACGGGTTCTCTCTTCTTTCTTCATTCGTTCCCAATATAGTCAGCTTAAATTTACTTTCCATATCCAGCAACTGAGTGAGAAAGTGCACGTTCACTTGTAGATCAATCGCTCTGCTCTTCCTCCTCCACAGTCTTGCACTTGCAAGTTTACAGCAGGAGCTAAAGGGGAACTGGGAAATTTCATCAGAACCTCCTATTAAATTCTGTTATTTCAAATGAAATGAGCCCAAAATAATACTTGTACTTGTTATTTTCTCTTATAAAAATATAGCATTTAAAGGGCTTGTATCATCATAAACAACTACTTTCAGATAGCTGTTGAAAAGGGTTCACATAGAACATCCTATGAAAAGTAATTAGACACCCAAGCAAGAACCAAAAGTAATATTTATCTACATATAATAATACTTGATGAGGCCTCTTTGCCCCTAAAAAATTGGATACTTTCCATGGCATGGTTTCTACTACCACCTGATGCACTTCAGCTGGTATTTCCCTCCATTCATCCTGCAAATGTCTGCTGAGTCCTCTCAATAAAGATGGTTGCTGTTTATATTTCTTGACCTGATCTTCCAGTTCATTCCAAAGATGTTCAGGTGCAGCCAGTCCGATCGTGGAACATCCCTATCCTCAAAGCAATGTAAAACATTAGATTACAGTTTTGACAAGGCATATTATGTTGCTGGAGTGTTGCTGACCATTCCCAGAGTATTCCCATCTATGATTAAGGCCTCTTTCACACGGGCTACAAAAAGTGCTACAAAATCATCGCTACAAAAGGTATGTATGCGAAGCTCATGGTTTCCAATGCGTTCTTTCAGGCTACAAAACATCTCCCATGTGAAAGAACTCATTGGTAACCCATGGGCTTCACATACATGTGATTTGTAGCGATGATTTTGTAGCGACATTCTGTAGCTCGTGTGAAACATGCTAAGGGCAACATGCTTACCTGAAACATGTAAGGCCTCCTGCACACAGGTGGGTCGGACCCGCATGCGGGATTACCGCAGCGGAGTTCGACACGGTGCCTGGCTGATGATCCCTGTGTACCTGTTCGGTGTCTTCTGTCAGTTCTGCGGATGTGCTGGCCGGCGCTCCATCATGCGTGCACAGTAGATGCCAGCGCTAGGCGATGAAGCGGATCCTGCAAAACTTCCACAGTGCTCACTGCGGGTGGGCCGCAGGACGGGCGGCTTCCATTGACTTCAATGGAAGCCGTCTGTGCGTAGCCCGGACAAAATCGCAGCAAGCTATGATTTCTTCTCCACGAGTGGAAAATCGCAATTGATTTCCACTTGTGGAGATTAAATAGTGATTTGCTAGGGGGCGGTAATTGCTGCGGAGTCCAGAGGCAGACGCCTACCGCGGACTCCGCAATGCAAATCTGCCCGTGTGCAGGAGGCCTAAGACGGCACATGTCCTTTGTTCCTCCATGTTTGTCTGGATTATTTAATAAAGACTGAAAGCTTTTAACCCAACGCTGGACTTTCTCTATTTTCCTGTGCATCAGTTATGGTTTCCAGCCAGTCCTTGCGTGGGAGTGAGTGCAGAGGAAGCTGGTTTCTGGGTTGCATTTCTACTGTTTGACCCTAGGGTACAAATTCTGAGTGCACTATCCCTCTCATATCTGGCTTTGCTATTAATTCCTAGTCATTGTTACAAGGCTTGTATAAAGAGTCTAACATTGATTGGAAGAAATGCTGCCTACCAGTAGGTGATGCTCCATTTTTCAGTATGATGTATCATGTGTACCATCCAAACTTGATCATCAAATAGTATCTGAATATGTAAAGATAAGCAGAATATGAAGGGGCAGATGTAGATACTGTAATAGACGTCACCAATGAATTCTTCACATATGGACTTGTAACTGGATTTCCCCTTTGGCTGGCCAGCCAGCGCATGTGCAGAGCGGAGCTGGCCCATCACTACTGACGTTTCTGTGTGGGCTCAAATAAAACATGCCGCGATTTGTTTTCTGCGCGTGTTTTCATGTGGACAAATCGCGGCTGTGTGCATAGGATTGCATTTTCTAATGCAATCCTATGGCAGCGGGCACGGGCGCAAATTCTGCGGGAAATTCCGCCGCAGAATTTCCGCCAGTATACAGGGGGCCAAACAGTGGGAGAATTGTAATGTTTGGCTACAGGAATGTCTTAATTCCCCTCTGTCGCTCTGCGATAGTCAATCAGGGGACTCCAAATAATTTTGTTCCACTGTGGTTCTGGTGTGTAGGGCAGAATGAAATTTCCCATTCTCTGCTCCCATGGCTAAAGGGAACTGCTAACATTGTATCAAGAAATTGCTATTTCTATTTACAGTATGCATGTCCCTGATATAGCGCTTATAGCAAAAGATGGAGAGCCTACATGGCTTTAGGCCCCTTGCACACCAGCGGAAATTCTGCAGCCGGATTTTTCCGCAGAATTTCCGCCCCTGCCCACCTGCATAGGATTGCATTACAAAACGTAATCCTATGAACACAGCCGCGATTTGTCCGCGTGAAACACACACGAAAAACAAATGGCCACATGTTCTATTTCTGTGCAGATCTCGCAAAGGCCCCCACTGAAATGTCAGTAGTGACGGGCCGGCTCCGCTCTGCGCATGCAGCCAGTGCAAAGCAGAGACAGAAGACGCTGGGAGTGGGTGAGCCGCAGGCCTCTGCAGGGACACGGGTCCGCATCCCGCTCTGAGAATTCTCACAGCGGAATCCAACCCAGCCATCTGCAGGCGGCCTTACGTTGAAGTTTTAAGTGGACTCCTTTTCAAAGTATGTCCTTTTAAATTTATGCCTGTACATACAGGGTTAACCTGTGTATTTGCAAAGTATAAAACTAGCTTAAAGGGGTTCTGTCATTAGAAAACAAAAAATCCATACTTACCTATACCTCCCGCGTCAGTCTACTTACTGCATCTGCTCCCCGATGACCTTCTCCTGGCTTCTGCAGTCCCTCCAGGTCACCTCATCTCCAGCCGGCCGATTCTTCATCTTCCGCTGACGAAGCGTCCATTCTCTGCAGTCTTCTTCCTGCCAGGTAATGTACACTATGTCACTAGTGCAATAGTATATGAATGCGCATGTGCAGTCTCGGCAATAGATCGGCACTCCCTGATAGGCTATGAACGTTACATCACTAGGGACGTAGCATACATTGCCCGGCAGCAAGAAAAATGCCGGCAATGGACGCATTATACCAAGAATAAGATGATCCAGCCATCGGGAGGTGAGGTGTATTGGGGGACTGGAGAAGATCGGTGAGTAGAAGATGCGGTAAGGAGTTTGCCTGGGGAGGGATAGGTAAGTATTGATTATTTCTTTTTAAATGACAGAACCCCTTTAACTTTAAGTAATTATTGCTTTAATTAAACATTCCAGACCAATTTCAGTTCATTAGAAGATAAAGTTGGCCGACCTATTTGACGACGCTTCGCTGTCCTTTTTACTAGTTTCAGGTGTAGAATGGGTTATTATGGCATGCTGCGAGATCTCTATGCTCTAGACATCTATTATGTGTGTGCGCCAAGTTCAGCATCAGTAAAACATTGGACAGTTTCACTGGCAGACGATATGTTCCTAAATGCCGGAGGGCATCACTCGTATCTCAGAGGGGCTTGTTATATGTGCATGAATGAGAATGGAAAATCCATCTGATATATGGAAGGGGAAAATTAGGAAGCCGTAGAAAATGAGTCTAATGACTTTTCTGTTGTCCATGTTGTTCTATTCATGTTATATAACATTCAGATATTTATATAGAGTACTTTTTGGACAGTTCAATTTATGTCTGGCTTTAACTACTGAAAACTACAACCAACTCCTTGACTTAATTGAAAAGTGACTTCCTACCTTTGATTACCATTGGCTATACAGTTGGTTACGCTGCGCCGTGTAGGGAGAAATCTTCTGTTGTTGCTTGGAAGCTGTCAACAAGATGCTGCTTGTATAACCTTAAGGCTGGGTTCACAAAGGGCGGATTTGCTGTGGAAATTCCGTCCGGAATTTTGCCGCGGCAAATCCGTCTGCGGCTGCTAATTTCGGGATCAGCCAGCGATGTGGACGAGATTGCTCGTCCACACGGGACGGAAAATTCGCAGCTGCAAAGCCGGCAGAAGCCGGCACCGCGGCGCGGTTTGCCGGCCGCAGCATGTTCATTTTTTTACTTTTTCCGCTGCGGCTGCGCTCTCCTCTATGGGAGCGCCAGACGCAGCAGAAGAGCAAGCGGCCAGGCCGCTTCAAAACCCGCGGCTAAGTGCCGCGGGTTTTGAAGCAGCGCTTCTCCTGGCGTAAATCTCGCGTTTTTTCGCTGCGGTCAAACCGTGAGATTTCCGCCGGGAATCCGCCCCGTGTGAACCCAGACTAAGGGCTCCTTCACACGGACGTATTTGTGCCTGCAATATTTGCACGTGCAAAACGCCAAGTAAGGGTGTGATCAGATGAGTGATTCTTTTTCATGCGATGTACGATTTTTTTTCCGCACCTATACATGCGTAAAAAAAATTGCTCGTCTGACTGCACCCTAATAGAACTTATTGATTTTAATTAGAGATGAGCGAGCGTACTCGTCCGAGCTTGATGCTCGTTCGAGTATTAGGGTACTCGAGATGCTCGTTACTCGAGAAGAGCACCACGCGATGTTCGAGTCACTTCCATTTTCTTCCCAGAAAAGTTTGCGCCATTTTCTGGCCAATAGAAACACAGGGAAGGCATTACAACTTCCTCCTGTGACGTTCCAGCCCTATCCCACCCCCCTGCAGTGAGTGGCTGGGGAGATCAGGTGACACCCGAGTATATAAACTGGGGCCGGCCGCGGCTCGCCACAGATGCACGCTGAGAGACATTAGGGAAAGTGCCGTCTTGTTGTAGCTACTATAGGGAGAGTGTTAGGCTCTTATCTTCGTCTTCAAGAACCCCAACGGTCCTTCTTAGGGCCACATCTGACCGTGTGCAGTACTGTTGAGGCTGCTTTTAGCAGTTTTGCACATTTTTTTTTTGTATATCGGGCGTGCAGACCATAGCGTCCTCAGTCTGCAGTCATTTTACTGAATATAGGGGCAGTACTGGTGAGGCAGGGAAAGAGGTATACTGGCTATATAGGCAGTGGGCTTTTTCAAAAAAATTGGAAAAAAAAAATCTTTGGGCTGCCTGTGACCGTGTTCAGTTTATTGCATATCTGCTGGGAGTAGTAGTCGCTCATTAATACCCAGCCTTGCGCATAATTTTTTCTGGCTGCACTGTGCTTTCAATAACCACAGTCATCCTCCAACAGGGAAATCCATATACAGGCTATATGGGCAGTGGGCTTTTTCCCAAAAATTGGAAAAAAATACTATATTTCGGCTGCCCGTGACCGTCTTAAGTTTACTGCGTGTCTGCTGGGGGTAGTAGTCGCTCATTATTACCCAGTCAAGCCTGTGACCGTGTACAGTTTACTGCGTGTCTGCTGGGGGTAGTAGTCGCTCATTATTACCCAGTCAAGCCTGTGACCGTGTACAGTTTACTGCGTGTCTGCTGGGGGTAGTTGTCGCTCATTATTACCCAGCTAAGCGTTACAGCAGGCTTGCGCATAATTGTTTCCTGGCTCTGCTGTGTCCGTTACATGATCGCCGTCATCCCGCCAGAGGGAAAGAGTATACATACATATGCTGCATACGGTGTCTGTCTGGTTTTTCACCTCACCATTTAAAAAAATTGACTGCTACTACTACTGAAATGGAACTAATACTGTGCTCCCCCTATACTGCTGCTAGTGATATGTTACTGGGGCCTGTCTAGACTGCTACTACTACTCAAATGGAACTAATACTGTGCTCCCCCTATACTGCTGCTAGTGATATGTTACTGGGGCCTGTCTTGACTGCTACTACTACTGAAATGGAACTAATACTGTGCTCCCCCTATACTGCTGCTAGTGATATGTTACTGGGGCCTGTCTAGACTGCTATTATTACTGAAATGGAACTAATACTGTGCTCCCCCTATAATGCTGCTAGTGATATGTTACTGGGGCCTGTCTAGACTGCTACTATTACTGAAATGTTACCAATACTGTGCTCCCCCTATACTGCTGCTAGTGATATGTTACTGGGGCCTGTCTAGACTGCAACCACTACTGAAATGGAACTAATACTGTGCTTCCCCTATACTGCTGCTTTGGAATTGTTACTGGGGCCTGTCTTGACTGCTACTATTACTGAAATGGGCGCGGTTGGGCAGCATGTAACCCAGTAGAAGTGGCAGCGGAGTGTCATGCAGGCAGTGATTGTGCTTTGTTGGAGGTAGTGTGGTGCTTAGCTAAGGTATGCCTTGCTAATGAGGGTTTTTCAGTAGTAAAAATTGTTGGAGGGGGGGGGGCCCACTCTCGCCGCTATTGTGGCTTAATAGTGGGACCTGGGAACTTGAGATGCAGCCCAACATGTAGCCCCTCGCCTGCCCTATCCGTTTCTGTGTCGTTCCCATCTTGAATTTCCCAGATTTTCACAAATGAAAACCTTAGCGGAGCATAGGTCCCATACAAAAATGCTTGAGTCGCCTATTGACTTCAATGGGGTTCGTTACTCGAAACGAACCCTCGAGCATTTCGGGAAGTTCGACTCAAGTAACGAGCACCCGAGCATTTTGGTGCTCGCTCATCTCTAATTTTAATGGCTTCACCCTCATTCACCTTTTTTTGTGCACAAAATAAAAAGAGCACCTGCTCTACTTTTGGGCGCATTTGCACACCAAGGGTCCCCATGAAAGTTCATAGGAGGTGCACAAATTCATATTCAATGTGCCCGTAAAGGCACAAAATTCCGTTAAAAAAAGAACACATCTGGACCTCATAAGACTAAGTAGGCTGGGATGTGCCCATATGAGCATGCACTGCACGTGCAAAAAGGTACACTAAAATGTGCCGATACACATGCCTTGTTCACGGCGCAAATGCATTGCATTGAAGCATGTGCAATTGGACATATGCCCATGTGGAGGAGCCCTGATTAATATGACTTAGGGCTCATTCACACACACGTGAGCGTATTTGGGTCGGTGAATACCCAGCATAGTCCCTGTGTATTTCGGCGGGCTTTTTTTTATGTGTAAATATACAGGATATTTCCACATGCAAAAAAATAACTAGAAAGGCCATTGTTTGATGCACAAATATGCAATGAATACGCACATGTCAGGCATATTTACATTGGCCTATTCACTTCTATGGCCTATTTTGGTGCGTAACATGCATATTTTTTCAGATAACTGAACATTGAACGAAAAGTTGGCAGATGTGAACGAACCCATTAAAATAAATGGGTTCAATTCAATGCATATTACGTTCGTAAAAAATACATGCATAATACGCAGCATATTTACACCCATGTGAATGACGCTTTAGGTCGGCTGCACGCAAGCATGAGTGCAAAAACATGCGCAATGTCTATGCGCAGTAAAGGAGTGTTTTTTGCACCCATGCCTGTGCAAATGCTGAAAGTATTTGCGCATGCACCGCTTGTTGACACGGGTCGGATAATTACCTCCGTCCTGATTTAAATGGCAAATTAAGCTTGCAAGGTGCGCATTTGCACACCCCATAGACTCCTATGGGGTTCTTTGGGGCACAAATACCAACAAAACTGGAGCATGTCGCGGGTTTTTTTTGCGCAAGCAAAATGTGCATGCAAAAAAGAACCGCGAGGATGAACCCATTGAAATAAATGGGTTCTATTTGCTGTGTATCACAAAAATTGCCCCCACAGATATGCCCATGTGCGGAGCCTTTATACTCACTATGAAAATCAGCAGCAGTTTTTCATCTCATGAGGCGATAGGCACAGATTGCTTGGTGCCTTACATTTCTCCAATCAAGTGGGCCACAGCTGCAATCATGTCTTTCTGCTTTTGCTAAATAGCGTAGAACATTGTGGGGCGCCTCTTAAACCATATAGTGCCTTCTGCAGTCTTCCTCTTGTCAATATTGTGTAGGTGCCCAATTATGTTCCCATAACTGCTCTGACCCATCCAGGCATGGTGTTATGATGTTTTGACATGTACTTCTGGGTATTGTTGTGCTAGGCACTGACAGGAGTGCAGCTCTGAAGGCATTGATGGTTAGGGCGAGCTGTGAGGTGGATTGTTCTGGGCAGATATTATCAGGCCCCTCCTCTCAGAGGGCACCGTTTATACTTCTGGTTTGTTCCCAGTCTTCTTCTGGTGTGCTTGGCTTCGTTTGAAGCACCTGGTTCTGTCATGCACCTCTGTTATAGTCTAACTGTGGATTTACTTATAAGTTGAAGTGTTTGAGATCTTATTCTTGTGCTTGTGGTAATTTATTTTGACATCTATGCTTTGCCCCTGTACCCTGGTTCCATCTAGTGAAAGCCACGTTTGCCCTAGTTCCTGATGTGGGGTCATCCTTATCAGGGCGGTCACTCCACTTATAGATAGAAGTTCCCATACTCCTAGATAATTTCTGTATTATGTTTGTATTGCTATGTATGTTATCCACATTTGTTCCAAATAAATGTATAGCTTTTATTTATCCACATTGGTGTTGCTTGCAGTTGTGGTATATTCTTGTCCAATTTGAGACTACTATTACGTTTGATCCGGACAAGGTGTTTGGCTTCCAGCACGGATGTAACACATGGACTTCATTAGACCTCTGAAGATTTCCTGTACCATGATGTTAGCAGCAAATTCTTTAATTCCTGTAAATTGTAATTTGGTGTTTTCATGGATTGGACTTGTTTTTCCAGCACATCACAGAAATGATCAATCCTATTGAGATCTGGGGAAGTTAGACGTCAAGTCAGCATCAGGAACTGTTTGTCATTTTGCTCAAAGCACTTCTGGGCAAATTTTGCAGTGTGGCAGGATACCTTATTCTACTAGGAGAGGCTATTGCCAATAGGGAATATTGTTGCCATATATACTTGATCTGTAATAATAATAAGGTGGTATGTTCCAAAGGAACATCTACCTGTTTGCCAGGACCCAAGGTTTTACAGGAAACATTGCCTAAAGGATCACATTGTCTCCTCTGGCTTGCCTTCTTTCCATGGGGCATCCTAGTGCCATTTCTTTCTACTAGACCCATTTGTATAGTAAGTACTAAATAATCCTTTTGCATTCTATTCCCTAATAACCATAGGGGCAAAGGGAAATAAATCAGACATTGTGCGTATTAATCACCTATTTTTTATGTACCATTATCAGATTTTGTTTTATCTCTTCAATAGAACATTGGTTCTGGAAATGCAACCACTGACATAGAAATTACTGATCTTTTATGACCTTTCAGAAGGTTTGTATAACAAGCTCGAAGCTACTTGATCCGTAGGTGTTATTCAATTAACTCCTTTACTGGTTTATTCCTCTTGTGGCCTCAAAGCTACAACCATTTCCTCATAACAGCAGGTCTCTCTAGATTCCTAGACTCTGTCTTATGTACTTTATTAAATAATTTGTCTGCTTCCCAGGGTTTCTCACCTACCAACTTAGTCAAATCAAAAGATCTTTGTCATTTCTTCTACTTGTACAGATAATGACCTGAATGGTCCGGTATTAAATACTTTTGAGGATGCTGAATATTAAAGCAATTTTGAACACTTAAAAAATGTATCTAGATGTAAAATGATAAAAATTCTAATATAATTACTTTTTAGTCTTGTCACCATTCCCATGCTAAACACTGGCGGCAGCATTGATGTATCGCCGAGAGATATGTCACTGCTAAATTCAGTGTTTAGTTGCCTTAGTGTCAGGATACCGGACACTTCACCACAGCAGGAAGCAGCAATGGATCCCATGACTGTTACCATGAGGCCGGTCAGGGACCACGGGTGGCAGTGGAGCGGTTCGCCGCAGCGTGATGGGATGGTGTTGCACCCACGTTCGGGTCGGCGAGCGGCGGCGCCATGCTCTGGTGTGATAGCGCATGTGTGCCTGCTGTAGGGGGCGCGCTCTCTACCTCTGTGAGTTATAATGGCTGGCTGGCAGCTCCAGTCACCCGGCTTGATAGGTCTCCACCCAAGGGGTGGAGACTCCTGAATATAGTCTGGCAGCTGCTGATAGCAGTTGCCAGTTATTTGTTCCGTTCCCTGTGTGTCTGACTTCGGTCCTGCTCCAGTGGAAGTTACCTTGTCTCGATCCAGCTCTGCCTGTGTTCTGTGGTTCTCCTTTTGTGTTGGTTTATTCTATTGGCCTAGCCTGTCGGTACTAGTAAGTTGTCATCTGCATAGGTACGGCGGTTCCTTCCTGTCCTGCCACTAGGCAGCATAGGGTCAGTGTTGGCAGCCTGGACCTGTCCACCTTTTGGGCTACCTCCAAGAAGGGACATTGGCGTGGGTGAGGGTCAGGGAGTCCCGCGCCATGCATACCTGTGTACACTACTAGTACTGTAACATAATAACTGGCCAAAAAAATATTTTCCTGCGTTTTTTTGAGGTGGGATTCACGGTGTGAATGGAGTCCTACAGTACGATTACCAGTCAGATTGGTGACCTGGCTGGGATGGTTCAGGTCCTGTCGGGGTATCTCAGTCATCATGAGCAGCGGTTAGTTGTGCCCGCTAATCCAGTACCTGAACCTAAATGCCCATTACCCGAGGTGTTCTTGGGGGACCAGAAAAAAGTCTTTGTCTTCCGGGTGGCTTGTAAGATGTTTTTTCGCTTGTGGCCTCGTTCCTCTGGGTCCGAGCCCCAACGGGTGGGGATTGTTATATCTCTGCTCAGAGAAGGGCCTCAGTCATGGGTCTATTCTTTACCGTCTGATTCCGCTTGTCTGCAGTTGGTAGACTCTTTTTTCATTGAGCTTGGGAATATTTTTGATGAACCCGATCGTCTAGGTTATGCAGTCAATAAGTTGTTGGCTCTACGCCAGGGGCGCCAGTCGGCAGAGGAATATTGCCCTAGTTTCAGGCAGTATTCAGGTGAATCTGCATGGAACGACTGTGCGCTCAAACATTTGTTTTTGGTAGGCCTGTCTGATGCAGTAAAAGATCTATTGCTGTCCCATCCGTCACCCTCTACTTTGAATCAGGCTATGGAATTGGCAGTCAGAGCTGATCGTAGACTCAGGTCTAGAAGGGAAGCTAAGCTAGAGTACCGTCAAGAATGTGGTGCTAAGTCTCTGGTGACTTCTATAGTCTGTACCCCATTGTCAACCCCCGGAGTTGATGGTATGGAAGTGGACCAGTTGAGTCCTGAAGAGTGGAGGCGATTCCGGGTTTCAAACCAACTCTGGCGAACCTTATCAATTTGCAGTTCGTAAGACCACTGTTATCAAGTTTTACCACATTAGGTTTGCCGATCCACTTTACCAGTATTGATGCAACGCCTATGTCCTCAGGGGTAGTGCGTTGGAGGACACCAGAACTTTGGTTCATGGTGAGCGCACTACATTCGAAGGTTATTTCATTTCTGGTCATGGAGAAGATGTCCATGGATATCGTTCTGGAATTGCCGTGGCTAAGGACGCACAATCCTCAGTTCGATTGGACTACTCTGGAGCTAGTTTTGTAGGGAGGGTCATGTCAGGGAGCATGAGGCTCTTAAATCCTATATTTCAGAGGCTTTAGCCAAGGAACATATCAGACCATCAAAGTCACCAGCTGGAGCAGGCCTATTTTTTGTTGAAAAGAAAGATGGGTTTTTGCAGCCTTGTGTTGACTATCGGGCTTTAAACAAGATCACCATAAAAAATTAGTGCTCGCTCCCTCTGATCCCTGATCTGTTGAATCAGGTGGTGGAAGCACGCTGGTTCTCTAAGCTTCACCTTCGGGGGGCTTATAATCTTATAGGTATTAAGTCTGGAGACGAGTGGAAGACCGTGTTCAACATTCCGTTGGGGCACTTCGAGTGTCTGGTTATGCCCTTCGGGTTATGCAACACCTCTGTGGTTTTTCAGGGGTTTATGAACACTGTCTTCTACGATTATCTAGGGGTTTTTATGGTTGTCTATTTGGACGACATTTTGGTGTACTCGAATTGGGACACGCATGTCAGACATCTCCATTTCGTGTTAGAGTGGCTACCAATTGTATGTTAAATTGGAAAAGTGCTCATTTGGGGTCAAACGCATGTCATTCCTTGGGTATATCGTTACTCCAACTGATGTGTGTATGGAGTCAGACAAGGTTGCGGCAATCGCACAATGGGCTAAACCAGTTAATTTTAAGGCTCTTCAGTGCTTTCTTGGGTTTACCAACTTTTGCAGAAAATTTATCAGAAATTTTTCAGTGATTGCACAATTGCTGACTGATCTCACGAAAAAAGGAGCAGACGTGACGTTGTGATCTCTGGAAGCTTCAGAGGCGTTTGAGCAACTTAAGAGGGTTTTTTCCACCGTGCCAGTGCTTGCTCAGCCAGACCCTCAGAAGCCCTTTTTCATGGAGGTAGACGCTTCGGAGGTTGTGGTGGGGGCAGTCCTCTCCCAGGAATTGGTGGGCCATTCAGGGTATAGTCCGTGTGCCTTCTTTTCCCGTAAATTCAGTAGCACCGATCGCAACTACGATGTTGGGAACAGGGAATTGTTGGCAATAAAACAGGCATTTGAGAAATGGTGTCATCTTCTGGAGGGGGCTTGACCCCAGGTGACAGTCTTCACCGATCACAAGAACTTAGTGTATCTTGAGAATGCTAAGCGTCTCAATGCACGGCAAGCCAGGAGGGCGCTATTCTTCTCAAGATTCAATTTTACAGGCACGTACCTGCCAGGAGATAAAAATGTGAAAGTTGACGCCCTCTCCCGCAGTTTTGGGACTCCAGAGGTTAAGGACTCTTCTCTGGAAGGCATCCTCCCACCCGCTGTCGTTGTGGCAGCCCTGACACAGAACCTTCCGGCTCAGCTTCAGGAATATCAACAAGAAGCTCTGGAGGGGGTTCCGGCAGGGAAGTTATTTGTACCGATGTCTCTGCGGTTGTTGGTTCTGGAAGAGTCTCATTCCTCCATTTTTGCAGGGAATCTGGGGGTTCAGGGGACTCTTGAGCTATGTTCCTGTTTCTACTGGTGGCCTGGGATGGCACGGGAGATCTGGGAGTTCGTAAATCGATGCTCAGCTTGTGCATGTGGTAAGAGTCGCTGTAAGAGCCCTGAGGGACCGTTAATGCCTCTGTCAGTACCTGGTAGTCCATGGTTGCACGTGTCCATGGATTTTGGCACTGACCTGCCTCTGTCACAAGGTTGTTCAACCATTTTGGTAGTTGTTGACAGGTTCTCGAAAAAATGGCCCATTTTGTTGCTTTGGAAAAATTACAGTCTGCCGCTGAATTAGTGAAGATTTTCATTAGAGAGATTATAAGATTGTACGGAATACTAGTCAATATAGTTTCGGATCGGGGGGTGCAATTCGTGGCCCAATTTTGGAGGGCCTTCTGTAAAAGCTTGAGAACATCTCTGTCTTTCTTGTCAGCGTTTCATCCGCAGATGAATGGGCAAACGGAACGTAAAAATCAAGACCTAGTGCAATACTTGCATCTTTATGTGGGCGAGAGGGTCAGTTCATGGGTAGAGTTTTTACCTTTGGCCGAATTTGCCATAAATAATCGTATCAGTTCTGCGACAGGGGTGTCACCTTTCTTCTGTATGTTCGGTCGGCATCCCGGGTTTCTGACTTCCATTCCAGTACCTATAGCTTGTCCCGCTGTTGATGTTGTTACTAGTGAGTTGCGGGAGGTCTGAAATGGTGTGCACAAGAATCTGGAGGAAACAAGTGGTCGTATGCAACTACGTAGTTGTAAAAGGTCCACTGTGTCGGAGCCATTTGAGATCGGTCAGAAGGTCTATTTGTCCACAAAGTATTTAAAATTGAAGCTACACTTGGTAAAGCTTGCACCGCGTTTTAATAACACGAGTCATTAATCCTCTAGCTTATGAGTTGGATTTACCGAGTTCTTGGAGGGTGCATAGGGTGTTTCATAAATCCCTGTTGAAATTGTTTATCCCTCCGGTTGTTTATCACCTTCCCTAGGTGAAATTAGGAAAAATGAGAATGCAAGTAAATACCAGTAAGAATAAAGATCCAAGGGAAAGGTGAAGAAAACAATAATGATGAAGTGCAAAGAAAAAATATAGCTATATACAGATGGACGTAGTCAGAAGCTTAAAATCCAAAAAGGACTATGCAAGAGTTGCACTCAGAAGGCAAAAGAACCCCTAGAACAGAGCTTGACCAGGATACAAATGTGAAACTGGCACCCGTTGTCCAGAGGAGCAAGAAAAATAAACATAAAGAACCTCAATTATAGGCTGACTGGGTCAAATGACAACCCACCAGTCTATCAGCATGATAATAGAAGGGAGAAATTTCTTCCTTGGTGATGGAATGCCATCACATAGGCACCAGCATGAACATCACATGGTCCAGTGTTGATGCCGTGACATGACTCGTGCCTGATCACAGCCAGTGCTAGTGGCGCCATGACAAATCTTTGAAGCCACCAAAAGAAAATAAACTTGGTGACATACTTACCTCTTAAATTTGGCCTTATTCCCTCATCCCTGGCCACCAGTAATTATGGTAATGATAAGATGGTTGCTATCAAAATTTTCTGAGTTCTCTGATTTTTAAGGCATTTCAATAAGATGTTCTTGAATTTTGTTATAATATCCGAACATCCCATTTCTGGTCATATATTTTTTCCATTTTCACTTCAACTCTTCAGTGTCTTTTTTTACAATCAGCCAGGCCCTCTCATATTAAATCCAGAGAAAGGTAGGTTTGGTCAGGTAATTAGTGCTTCAAGTGATAGGGTGGATTAGTTAGACATCCACTTGTGGCTTTTTCATCCTTATTTTCTTGATATATAGTTATCAAGAAAAAAAATATATACATATAGACTTTAGCCTTTGTCTATGCTAAGGTTCAAAGGCATCAATACTTTGCCCGTCCTACTTCTTCATTGTCTAGCTTTTACATCCATAAATAACGACAATAATATACCATAGCCAAGCAGGACCCAAAAAGCAGATAGAAAAAAGAAGATATAACATTTGCTACTAAACATAGAACCAACCTGTGCAGGTATCTCCTATTGACAATTCAGGTGTAGCCTTGTATGCCTGGTTATGAATTGGGTTAGTAAAATAATCATGGCTCTCAATATAATGATAGGAAGCCTGAAATAAAATCCTCCAACAGTAGAGAAGGAAAAATAAGGACAAACTCAGTCACCTAGTGGAGTATAAAGATCACTTATCCGTGCCCATGTGGAAATGACTAGGAAATTAAGCTTTAGAACTCTGGAGAGGATTCAACATTAATCTAAAGTTGCCACACTGACAAGTATTTATTGGTGTCTGTGTTCTGCACTTAACTCCTCCATGGGGCATAGGTGAGACATTTCCTGTTGGCATTCAGACATAGAATGGCAGCAGGAATGGGACATGAGTGGTACGTCAGTGACATGGAATGACCGTCTGTGCTGCGGTCAAGCAGAATCAGAGTAAACTCTTTTTCTGTGAGCCAATTGAGTCGGCCAGTATGGAAAGAAGAGCAACCTGAGGAGTATTGTTTATCTTTTCTCTGCTAATTGAGTTGTACGTGGAAAATACCTCGTCCCAAAAAGGTCGCAACTAGAGATGAGCGAGCATACTCGCTAAGAGCAATTGCTCGAGCGAGCATTGCCCTTAGCGAGTACCTGCCCGCTCAAGAGACAAGGTTCGGGCGCCGGCGCGGGGGAGCTGTGAGTTGCGGCAGTCAGCAGGTGGGAGCCGGGGAGAGGAGAGAGGGAGGGAGCGATCTCCCCTCTGTTCCTCCCCGCTCATCCCCGCAGCTCCCTGCCCGCCGCCTGCACCCGAACCTTGTCTCTTGAGCGGGCAGGTACTCTCTAAGGGCAATGCTCGCTCGAGCAATTGCCCTTAGCGGGTATGCTCGCTCATCACTAGTCGCACCAAGTTGCAACTTTGCCAAACGTGTAGCATGGTGTCCCTATCAGTTCCACAGCGCCAACACACTGCAGTCATCAAGGGGAACATTGTATGAAGGCGATCTGGGTATCTATACCACCTTGTTAAAATTTTATAATTTTTTTTTTCTTAGCAGTACAGGCTATAAATAGTTAATGTGTAAAGATGAAGGCCTTCTGTCAGTCATTCGGTAAAATTCTATTCTCTAGTTCTTGGAAGGAGCTGCTGAGGACATGGTCTACCTGTGTGTCGTCTCATGCCTCCCAATCTAGGAAGTGTTCTCGGGTGATACCAGGGGGAAATGCTGGTTTGAAAAATACCAAAGTAAGGGGGCTATCTACTCTTTACAAGATCTGTGTTGCGCCAGCTGCCAATGAGCGGTAACTATATTTTTTAAATAAACGCATGGAAATGGTTAACAC
The DNA here is from genome assembly GCF_035609145.1 of Eleutherodactylus coqui. Taxonomy (NCBI): domain Eukaryota; kingdom Metazoa; phylum Chordata; class Amphibia; order Anura; family Eleutherodactylidae; genus Eleutherodactylus; species Eleutherodactylus coqui. Next base: position 70,131,334 of record NC_089840.1, on the reverse strand, counting down.
CACAGATCCCAGAAAGCAAACAGTTAATGGAAAAAAGAAAATAAGGTAAATGTGTACTATCCCTAATGGACTCTAAAATGGGAATGCCCCTGCCTAAATAGTCAGTGTACTGTCCCAATAAGGAGGCACTCACGCCGGAACCTGGGGTATTCTCTAACCCGGATACCTGGAAATAAAGAAATAACAATCCTAGTGAACACACTCCACAAATAATCAAAAACCCAGAAATTATCTTAAAGTAGCAAGCAGGAACTCTCGCTCCAATCTCTGGAAGAACCACTGCACCCAGCTATGATCGCCCTTGCTTCCAGAAGAAGACTGCTAGAACTATTGAACAGCACAGAGCCCAATCTGAGGAGGAAATGAAAACCGTCCCAATCACCCCGTAGTTATGCTCCAACAGCAACACACCTAGAACAACACCCACCAGTGTCAGGGAACACAAGACATAAAAAAACCATAACACCAGCATAGTGACTCCCACCGACACAACAATCTGTTTTCTTATTGTTGTGTCCTAAAGCTTAAGAGTCACTTTTAAGACTTAATTGGGGGATAGCGTTTGTGCTCTGTCACATGGTCGGATCCAAGGGAGAAGCTTTAGGTGGGGTTCACATGAGGAGGATTTGCTGCCAAATTTCCGTGTGGACCCTCCGCACTGAAATTCTATGGCATTTACAGTAGCAGCAAAGTGTATATGATTTTCAAAATCTCATCCACAAGCTGCAGGAATGACTTGCATAAGACCCATGCGGAAATTGACACGTGGCATTGACATGTCAATTTTATCGAGGTTTCCATAACGGAATTCATCCCCTCTCAATGAGGTGGTGAATACCAAAGAGGAATTAGCGATAAAGCCCACTTCAAAACCCACACCGAATGCCAAATCAGCCCCTGTGTGGACATAGCCTTAGGGAAATAGGTAACTCTAGAACAGGTAGACTTTTCTATTGTTAATGAGCAGAGTGGCAGTGCCCAAGTAATAAGTGAGTTAAGATTACAACTATATGATATAGTCTTAGATTTGGCAAGCCAGCACCCCCTTTATCTTAGGGCGAAAGAGGGTATGAATTCCCAGTGAAAGAGGAAATGTCTCCGGGGTTCCTGAAAACAAAAAAGTGACCCTAGTGGTGGACTTGTAGGTTGAAAAGGAAATCATAGCCACCACTGCTAACTGCGCTACTGGTAGGTGAGGTTGCCGCAATGGGCAATTGGCTCCCTGCTCTGTCTGCAGTGCAGGGATAGCGGTTCCTGTAGGAGCAGTGTCAGGGGAAATTTTGATTGTTTTCAGTAAGACAAAACCAAGTAATCTGATAGATATGATACCTTTTAATGGCTAACAAAAATACATGATCTTTGGAATACCTAGCGGGTATGCTGCTGCGGCTGCTATGTTGGCCGATGCCCGTTGTGCTTCTACTGGCTTAGAGCTAGAGAGGAAGCGCTAAATACTCTGTGGGGCCGGAGAGAAGGTATGAAGGAGATTTCTCCTCCTTCTGTTGCCCATTTGTATAGCCTTGGAGGCCTTTTTGTCCCAGAACTAGCTCTTACTTAGTTCCTGTGTAGTAGGGAAGGACAGGATACATGCGTCCTCACTTCTCCATAGCCAGCCCATGCCCTTCATAGTCAAACAATTCATGATTTTTGTGGATTCCTCTTTACATTTGAAGATCTCTAGGTTATAAATCATTACTATAGATGAGCGAGCACCAAAATGCTCGGGTGCTCGTTACTCGGAACGAACTTTTCGCGATGCTCGAGGGTTCGTTTCGAATAACGAACCCCATTGAAGTCAATGGGCGACCCGAGCATTTTTGTATTTCGCCGATGCTCGCTAAGGTTTTCATGTGTGAAAATCTGGGCAATTCAAGAAAGTGATGGGAACGACACAGCAACGGATAGGGCAGGCGAGGGGCTACGTGTTGGGCTGCATCTCAAGTTCACAGGTCCCACTATTAAGCCACAATAGCGGCAAGAGTGGGCCCCCCCCCCCTCCCAACAACTTTTACTTCTGAAAAGCCCTCATTAGCATGGCATACCTTTGCTAAGCACCACACTACCTCCAACAAAGCACAATCACTGCCTGCATGACACTCCACTGCCACTTCTCCTGGGTTACATGCTGACCAACCGCCCCCCCTCCCCCCCACAGCGCACACCAAAGTGTCCCTGCGCAGTCTTCGGCTGCCCTCATGCCACACCACCCTCATGTCTATTTAGAAGTGCGTCTGCCATGAGGAGGAACCGCAGGCACACACTGCAGAGGGGTTGGCACGGCTAGGCAGCGACCCTCTTTAAAAGTGGTGGGGCGATAGCCCACAATGCTGTACAGAAGCAATGAGAAATAGAATCCTGTGCCACCGCCATCAGGAGCTGCACACGTGGGCATAGCAATGGGGAACCTATGTGCCACACACTATTCATTCTGTCAAGGTGTCTCTGCATGCCCCAGTCAGACTGGTAATATGTACCTTAACAGTAACCGCGTTGGTGGTAATGTGGTGGTGACTGCGGACCTAGTAGCGCGGTTTTATTTTGTTGGTTTTTTTGGAATGTGGCCAGGATTAAGTGGGCCGTGGCGGGGGGATGGTGGGGGGGCTCTCTTGTAGTGTCGGTAAAGGTGAAATTCTTGGACTGCCACCAGACGAACCAATGCAAAGGCATTTGCCAAGAATGTTTTCCCTGTTGGAGGAGGAGGGGGATGTTTTTGAGGCACTACGTGTCCTCTCCACGTGTCCGTGGTTATATGCACCTTAACAGTAACCGCGTTGGTGGGAAATGGCCTCGCCGCCATCATGTCTTTGGGAAGCCTCTGTTTCCACACCCCAGAGACATACCATTAGCAGCGGTATAGGCAGAGCCCAGAATTCGTAACATTTCAGCCGTAGCATTAGGACAGGCCCCACTAACATATCACTAGCAGCATTATAGCGGGAGCGCAGTCTTCGTTCCATGTCAGCAATAGTAGCACTCAAGACAGGCCCCAGTAACAATTCCGAAGCAGCAGTATAGCGGGAGCGCAGTCTTCGTTCCATGTCAGCAATAGTAGCACTCAAGACAGGCCCCAGTAACAATTCCGAAGCAGCAGTATAGCGGGAGCGCAGTCTTCGTTCCATGTCAGCAATAGTAGCACTCAAGACAGGCCCCAGTAACAATTCCGAAGCAGCAGTATAGCGGGAGCGCAGTCTTCGTTCCATGTCAGCAATAGTAGCACTCAAGACAGGCCCCAGTAACCATTCCGAAGCAGCAGTATAGTGGGAGCGCAGTCTTAGTTCCATTTCAGTAGCTGCAGTATAGCCAAGGCCCAAGTTACATTTATGTAGCTAAAGTGTAGGCCAACCCCACACACACTTCTGTACCATGAGTGCAGGCGAAGAACATACAAATTGCTATGATTACACTGTAGGTGAGGGCCCAAAAAAATTGGTGTACCAACAGTACTAATGTACCTCAGTAAAAATTGGCCATGCCCAACCAAGATGGCAGGTGAAACCCATTAATCGCTTTGGTTAATGTGGCTTAAGTGGTAACTAGGCCTGGAGGCAGCCCAGTTTAACGAAAAATTGGTTCAAGTTAAAGTTTCAACGCTTTTAAGAGCATTGAAACATATAAAAATTGTTTAGAAAAATTAGATGAGTGAGCCTTGTGGCCCTAAGAAAAATTGCCCGTTCAGCGTGATTACGTGAGGTTTCAGGAGGAGGAGCAGGAGGAGGAGGAGGAATATTAGACACAGATTGATGAAGCAGAAATGTCCCCGTTTTGGATGGTGAGAGAGAACGTAGCTTCCATCCGCGGGTGCAGCCTACGTATTGCTTACGTATCGCTGCTGTCCGCTGGTGGAGAAGAGAAGTCTGGGGAAATCCAGGCTTTGTTCATCTTGATGAGTGTTAGCCTGTCGGCACTGTCGGTTGACAGGCGGGTACGCTTATCTGTGATGATTCCCCCAGCCGCACTAAACACCCTCTCCGACAAGACGCTAGCCGCAGGACAAGCAAGCACCTCCAGGGCATACAGCGCTAGTTCAGGCCACGTGTCCAGCTTCGACACCCAGTAGTTGTAGGGGGCAGAGGCGTCACCGAGGATGGTCGTGCGATCGGCTACGTACTCCCTCACCATCCTTTTACAGTGCTCCCGCCGACTCAGCCTTGACTGGGGAGGGGTGACACAGTCTTGCTGGGGAGCCATAAAGCTGGCCAGGCCCTTAAAGACTGTTGCACTGTCTGGGCTGTACATGCTGCTCGATCTACGCACCTCCCCTGCTACCTGGCCCTCGGAACTGCGCCTTCTGCCACTAGCGCTGTCGGATGGGAATTTTACCATCAGCTTGTCCGCCAGGGTCCTGTGGTATAGCAACACTCTCGAACCCCTTTCCTCTTCGGGAATGAGACTGGGAAGGTTCTCCTTATAGCGTGGGTCGAGCAGTGTGTACACCCAGTAATCCGTAGTGGCCAGAATGCGTTGAATGCGAGGGTCACGAGAAAGGCATCCTAACATGAAGTCAGCCATGTGTGCCAGGGTACCTGTACGCAACACATGGCTGTCCGCACTAGGAAGATCACTTTCAGGATCCTCCTCCTCCTCCTCCTCCTCCTCAGGCCATACACGCTGAAATGATGACAGGCAAGCAGCATGGGTACCGTCAGCAGTGGGCCAAGCTGTCTCTTCCCCCTCCTCCTCATCCTCCTCCTCCTCCTCCTCCTGAACGCGCTGAGATATAGACAGGAGGGTGCTCTGACTATCCAGCGACATACTGTCTTCCCCCGGCTCTGTTTCCGAGCGCAAAGCGGCTGCCTTTATGGTTTGCAGGGAAGTTCTCAAGATGCATAGCAGAGGAATGGTGACGCTAATGATTGCAGCATCGCCGCTCACCACCTGGGTAGACTGATCAAAGTTTCGAAGGACCTGGCAGATGTCTGCCAACCAGGCCCACTCTTCTGAAAATAATTGAGGAGGCTGACTCCCACTGCGCCGCCCATGTTGGAGTTGGTATTCCACTATAGCTCTACGCTGCTCATAGAGCCTAGCCTGGCAGATTAAAGCGATGTTGCAGGGTGCGCAGGGTGGCAGCGTCCGTGTGGGACTTGCGGAAATGTGCGCAGAGCCAGCGCACCTTTACGAGCAGGTCTGACAAGCGTGGGTAGCTTTTCAGAAAGCGCTGAACTACCAAATTTAGACGTGGGCCAGGCATGGCACGTGCGTGAGGCTGCCGAGCTGCAGAGCCGCCACCAGGTTACGGCCGTTGTCACACACGACCATGCCCGGTTGGAGGCTCAGCGGCGCAAGCCAACGGTCGGTCTGCTCTGTCAGACCCTGCAGCAGTTCGTGGGCCGTGTGCCTCCTATCTCCTAAGCTGAGTAGTTTCAGCACGGCCTGCTGACGCTTGCCCACCGCTGTGCTGCCACGCCGCGCGACACCGACTGCTGGCGACGTCCTGCTGCTGCTGACACATCTAGATTGCGAGACAGAGGTTGAGGAGGAGGAGGAGGAGGGTGCTTTAGTGGAGGAAGCATACACTGCCGAATATACCACCACCGAGCTGGGGCCCGCAATTCTGGGGGTGGGTAGGACGTGAGCGGTCCCAGGCTCTGACTCTGTCCCAGCCTCCACTAAATTCACCCAATGTGCCGTCAGGGAGATGTAGTGGCCCTGCCCGCCTGTGCTTGTCCACGTGTCCGTAGTTAAGTGGACCTTGCCACTAACCGCATTGGTGAGGGCGCTTACAATGTTGCGGGAGACGTGGTCGTGCAGGGCTGGGACGGCACATCGGGAAAAGTAGGCGACTGGGAACTGAGTAGCGCGGGGCCGCCGCCGCCATCATACCTTTGAAGGACTCCGTTTCCACAACCCTATATGGCAGCATCTCAAGGCTGATAAATTTGGCTATGTGGACGGTTAACGATTGAGCGTGCGGGTGCGTGGCGGCGTACTTGCGCTTGCGCTCCAACAGTCGCGCTAGCGACGGCTGGACTGTGCGGTGCGAGACATTGGTGGATGGGGCCAAGGACAGCGGAGGTGAGGGTGTGGGTGCAGGCCAGGAGACGGTAGTGCCTGTGTCCTGAGAGGGGGGTTGGATCTCAGTGGCAGGTTGGGGCACAGGGGGAGAGGCAGCGGTGCAAACCGGAGGCGGTGAACGGCCTTCGTCCCACCTTGTGGGGTGCTTGGCCATCATATGTCTGCGCATGCTGGTGGTGGTGAGGCTGTTGGTGGTGGCTCCCCGGCTGATCTTGGCGCGACAAAGGTTGCACACCACTGTTCGTCGGTCGTCAGGCGTCTCTGTGAAAAACTCCCAGACCTTAGAGCACCTCGGCCTCTGCAGGGTGGCATGGCGCGAGGGTGTGCTTTGGGAAACACTTGGTGGATTATTCGGTCTGGCCCTGCCTCTACCCCTGGCCACCGCACTGCCTCTTGCAACCTGCCCTGCTGATGCCCTTGCCTCCCCCTCTGAAGACCTGTCCTGAGTAGGCGTTGCACACCAGGTGGGGTCAGTCACCTCATCGTCCTGCTGCTCTTCCTCCGAATCCTCTGTGCGCTGCTCACTTGGACTTACTGCCCTTACTACTACCTGCAAGACAACTGAGTCTCATCGTCATCGTCCTCCTCACCCACAGAAAGTTCTTGAGACAGTTGGCGGAAGTCCCCAGTCTCTTCCCCCGGACCCCGGGAACTTTCGAATGGTTGGGCATCAGTGACGATAAACTCCTCTAGTGGGAGAGGAACCACTGCTGCCCAATCTGAGCAGGGGCCCGAGAACAGTTCCTGGGAGTCTTCCCGCTCCTGAGCATGTGTCATTGTAGTGGAGTGAGGAGGCTGGGAGGAAGGAGGAGCAGCAGACAGAGGATTCGGATTTGCAGCAGTGGACGGCGCAGAACTGTGGCTGGACGATAGGTTGCTCGAAGCACTTTCTGCCATCCAGGACAGGACCTGCTCACACTGCTCATTTTCTAATAAACGTCTCCCGCGTGGACCCATTAATTGGGCGATGAATGTGGGGACGCCAGAAATGTGCCTCTCTCCTAATCGCGCAGCAGTCGGCTGCGACACACCTGGATCAGGAGCTCGGCCTGTGCCCACACCCTGACTTGGGCCTCCGCGTCCTCGGCCACGTCCACGTCCTCTAGGCTTACCCCTACCCCTCAGCATGCTGTATTACCAGTGATTTGATTTCCCAGGCAGGAAATAAATTGGCGCAAGCCTGCAGGCCAAATATAATGTTTTCGCTTTTTTGCAAAGGGAAGGCCCCACTGCGTATATTCAATGAACAATAACTTTTAGAACTGTAGTGTGGCCCTGAAAAAGTGACACACAACTTTAGTGTAGCAGAGTTATTAACTCTAGCAGAGCAGGTATTTGCCAGTCAGGAAAGACAATGGCGCAAGCCTGCAGTAAACCGTAGCTGGTTGCGTCTGATTTTTGTACGTTGTCCACGCAGCACACACGTACACGGAGACCTTAGGACTGACACAGGCAGGCCAAATATAATTTCTTTTCCTTTTTTGCAAAGGGAAGGACCCACTGCGTATATTCAATGAACAATAACTTTTAGAACTGTAGTGTGGCCCTGAAAAAGTGACACACAACTTTAGTGTAGCAGAGTTATTAACTCTAGCAGAGCAGGTATTTGCCAGTCAGGAAAGACAATGGCGCAAGCCTGCAGTAAACCGTAGCTGGTTGCGTCTGATTTTTGTACGTTGTCCACGCAGCACACACGTACACGGAGACCTTAGGACTGACACAGGCAGGCCAAATATAATTTCTTTTCCTTTTTTGCAAAGGGAAGGACCCACTGCGTATATTCAATGAACAATAACTTTTAGAACTGTAGTGTGGCCCTGAAAAAGTGACACACAACTTTAGTGTAGCAGAGTTATTAACTCTAGCAGAGCAGGTATTTGCCAGTCAGGAAAGACAATGGCGCAAGCCTGCAGTAAACCGTAGCTGGTTGCGTCTGATTTTTGTACGTTGTCCACGCAGCACACACGTACACGGAGACCTTAGGACTGACACAGGCAGGCCAAATATAATTTCTTTTCCTTTTTTGCAAAGGGAAGGACCCACTGCGTATATTCAATGAACAATAACTTTTAGAACTGTAGTGTGGCCCTGAAAAAGTGACACACAACTTTAGTGTAGCAGAGTTATTAACTCTAGCAGAGCAGGTATTTGCCAGTCAGGAAAGACAATGGCGCAAGCCTGCAGTAAACCGTAGCTGGTTGCGTCTGATTTTTGTACGTTGTCCACACAGCACACACGTACACGGAGACCTTAGGACTGACACAGGCTGGCCAAATATAATTTCTTTTCCTTTTTTGCAAAGGGAAGGACCCACTGCGTATATTCAATGAACAATAACTTTTAGAACTGTAGTGTGGCCCTGAAAAAGTGACACACAACTTTAGTGTAGCAGAGTTATTAACTCTAGCAGAGCAGGTATTTGCCAGTCAGGAAAGACAATGGCGCAAGCCTGCAGTAAACCGTAGCTGGTTGCGTCTGATTTTTGTACGTTGTCCACGCAGCACACACGTACACGGAGACCTTAGGACTGACACAGGCAGGCCAAATATAATTTCTTTTCCTTTTTTGCAAAGGGAAGGACCCACTGCGTATATTCAATGAACAATAACTGTGTTGTGGCCCTGCCTACACAATTCTGTCCCTGTAGTATCAATGGAGGGTGCAATGCTCTGCACAGACGATTTTTAGAAAAAAAAAAAAATGCAACACTGCTAACAGCAGCCAGCACAGTACTGCACACGCTTAAATTTGGCCCTAGAAAGGACCGTTGAGGTTCTTGAAGGCTACACTCACTCCTAACACTCTCCCTACCTATGCACCACTTCTGTCCCTAATGCCGGGTGCAATGCTCTGCACTGCCGATTTTGAGGGAAAAAAAAACAAAACACTGCCAGCAGCAGCCTGAACACAGGTAGATGTGGCCCTAAGAAGGACCTTTGGGGTTCTTGAAGCCTACACTGACTCCTAACGCTCTCCCTACAGCAGCACCAGCACGATAGTACTTTCCCTCAGCTAAGTCACAAGGCATGTGTGGCGAGCCGCGGGAGGGGCCGACTTTTATACTCGGGTGACATCTGATCGCCCCAGCCACTCACAGCAGGGGGGTGGGGGTAGTATAGGGCTTGAACGTCACAGGGGGAAGTTGTAATGCCCTCCCTGTCTTTCAATTGGCCAGAAAAGCGCGCTAACGTCTCAGAGAGGAAACTGAAAGTAACCAGAACACCGCGTGGTACTCGTTACGAGTAACGAGCATCCCGAACACGCTAATATTCGCACGAATATCAAGCTCGGACGAGTACGTTCGCTCATCTCTAATCATTACTCTATAAAGTGGGAGTCTGCTTTATAATTCTTGATTCCTAATTGTTTTTTATTACTTTAAATAGAAACTATGCTTTGGGATCATGCTTTATATCCGGGTTTGGTTTTCCATTGGCTTTCCAACAGGGCTAAGTAGAACTGCATTCCTTTTTGCTATAAAGCAATTACAGAAAAATTTATTTTTAGAAAAATGTGATTAACTATGAGCCTGAGATGGGGATTTCATGGATGTCATCACTGCCAAGTTGATTTTTCCCCTTCCCTGCTGGCAGCATAGTACCAATCCAGCTTTGAGTAATGTTTCTATATCTGTTGGCTTGAAAAGTTCTGCCCAGTAGCTTCAGCCTTTTCAATGGGATATTTAACTTTTAATAGGCTTTTATTAACCCCTTAATGACACAGCCTATTTTGGCGTTGAGGACCAAGCGATTTTTTGGTATTTTTCCATCTCCATTTTTCAAAAGCCATAACTTTTTTATTTTTCCGTGGACGCGGCCGTATAAGGGCTTGTTTTTTGCGTGGCGATCTGTAGTTTTTATCGGTGCCACTTTTGGGTATATAGACAATATCGTAAAATTTTTTTTTTTTTTTTAATGATAACAGGGAGAGAAAACGCATCAATTCTGCCATAGATTTTTTTTTTTTTTTACAGCGTTAATCATGCAGCATAAATGACACACTAAATTTTTTCTGCGGGTCGGTATGGTAACAACGATACCAAAATTGTTATATTTTTTTTAGGTTTTTACACTTTTTTGCAATAAAACACCCTTTTTTTGGAAATCTTTTTTTTTTCTCTATAGCTGCATTCAAAGTCATGTAACTTTTTTATTTTTCTATGTACGGAGCTCTTTAAGGGCTTATTTTTTGCGAGACGAGCTGTAGTTTTTATTGGTACCATTTTGGGAAATGTACGGCTTTTTTGATCACTTTTATTGCATTTTTTGTGAGGCAAAATGCTAAAAATTAGCATTTTGCCTCTGTTTTTTAGCATTTTTTTTAACGCTTTTTGTCGTACAAAATAAAAAGCGTGTTCAACTTTTTGTACACGTCGTTACGGACGCGTCAATATCCAATATGTGGGGTTTTAGGTTTTTTTCCCTTTTTTTATGCTAATATTAGAAAAAGCATAAAAAAGGGGTTTTTTACATTTTTTTTTTTTACATTTTTCTTTTTTTTACACTTTTCTTTTCTTTTTTTTATACTATTTGAGTCCCTCTGAGGGACTTACATCACTGTGCCTATGATCGCTGTCATAAGGCATGGCAAAGCTACTGCTCTGCCCTGCCTTATCGCTTGTACAGCGATTATAGGCACATGCAATACAGGACGCCAGTGTCTGGCGTCCTGTTGCCATGGTGACAGGCCGGGCTCTCGCGATAACATCGCGAGTTCCGGCCGGAGACACACAGGGATCGCGATCCCTCTGTGAACTCTTTCCCTGCCGCGATCTACTTAGATCGCGGCAGGGAAGGGGTTAACAGCGGCGGGCGCATCTCCGATGTCCCCCCGCTGTTGGAGCGGGACGCCGGCTGTGACTGACAGCCGGCTCCCGCTGCGGGATAGCGCGGGATCTTATGTGATCCCGTGCTATCTCCAGGACGTACCAGGTACGTCATGTTGCGGGAAGTACCAGGCTGCCCTGACGTACCAGGTACGTCCAGGAGCGGGAAAGGGTTAAGTTTTATATAAACAGAAAGAACAAACAGAGTATATAACTCTTATGAGCCTTTGCATTCACATACATATTGTAATCAATAGTGAGCTTTCTAATTTTCAGAGAGAAACATAGATTTTCGTGTTTGGTTAGATAGGCCAATCAACATAAAATTATAGAATAGCCCTACCAAGTCAGTAGAAATTCTGAAATAAACTGGAATTGACTTGATCTTGTATATATTGCAGAGGCTTATTTCTCTGTATAAGGGCTCTTTCACATGAGCGTATATTGGCTGCCGTTTTCACGTCCACCTGATATACGCTATGATCTGATGCATTAGATTCCAATGCATCAGATCCCTTGGTTGTATTACCGCGGCGTAAAAGCGCCTGGGCGGCCAATATAGCGCTGGGCGCTTTCACACTGGGCTAAAAAGATAGTCCTGGACCTATCTTTCTATCCGGAATACGTCTGCTGCTATATGGGCTTCTATTGGAACCAATGACAGCAGGCGGAGAAGGAAGGTGAGAGGGAGTTCAGCAACGTGACTGCTAAACTCCCCCCCCCTTTTCTTCTTCTCTCCTCCCCTTCAGCTATTTGCAATGGGAGGGGGCGGGAGTGGCGGAACTAAGCTCTGTCCCCTCCCATTGCTGGCTGCGGACAAGGGGCGGGGAGGGGGTGGGTGCTTAGCCCTGACCACGTCTCGCCCACACCCATTGCAAACAGCTGGAGGGAAGGAGAGACGAGGTGAGCTGGTTAGGAGGAGGCAAGGGGACGCAACGGCATTGCGGCTGCAGCAATTTCTGCGCCCGTTCATGTGTGTTTACGGCGCCAGCTGGTGCACGTAAAAACGCCTACGGCCATGTGAAAGAGGCCAAAGGCATATCAATTAGGGTGCCTACCCACTGGCATTTGCGTTTTCCGCGCGTCTTTGGCGCGTTTTCCGTTAATTGGCATTCATGGGTGCATTAAGAGAAAAATAAGGACACATATGCAACTGACAGTTCCTATGTTAAAAATTGCAACGGACCGAAAAAAAAACGCAAGTGCACAAGAACACATTCTATCCTAATTGCTCTTCAGAAAAAACGCAAAACGCAAAGGAAAAAAAATCGCAAGTGGGTAGGCGCCCTAACTGGAGAAAACCATAAAGCATGCCTAGGAAAGTAGCCATTCAATGAAATCGGAGAAAAGAAAAAGAGTCTGAACAAATAGATGTCTAAGAGACACATTTTTACTTGTGTCTCCTCAGAAATGACAGTATTTGCTAGAGATCCAATTTTTCCATGTATCTGAAAACATACTGATTGGTTATTAATAGCTAATATTTGTCATACATTTATGTCAAATTTAATGATGCAATTATTTCTGAAATATTTGAGCAAACTGAACTCTTCAGGCTTTTAGTTATTCTAAGCATAGTAGTCATGAATACAAAGACGGCAAAGATGCAGACCGGGTTAGGGATGGTTTGTAGATATAGAATAGCAGAGCGGTGGCAGGATCCATTTCGAGATCAAACTGTGATGTATCCCTAATCAGCCGGTAAGCAGCTGACCAAAGTGGTCTATTGATCCCACAACCCCAAAGGGTATGTTACAGGGTCCCCATGGAGCCACAGCCTCTCCAGCAATATCTACAGGACTCTACGAATGTGGTGTAGATTTGATGAGCTAAAATGCCACCTCATTAAAGTTTTAATGCTAGCTTCTTGATGCAAGGTATTGCATAAACCGTTTAATGCAAATGTAACTATTCCAAATCTGAAAGCTTCTTACCCAAATCTCCTTCCCTACTATGTAGAGATGAGCGAACGTACTCGTCCGAGCTTGATGCTCGTTCGAGTATTAGCATGTTCGAGATGCTCGTTATTCAAAACGAGCACCACGCGATGTTCGAGTTACTATCACTTTCATCTCTGAGATGTTAGCGCGCTTTTCTGGCCAATAGAAAGACAGGGAAGGCATTACAACTTCCCCCTGCGACGTTCAAGCCCTATACCACCCCCCCTGCAGTGAGTGGCTGGCGAGATCAGGTGTCACCCGAGTATATAAATCGGCCCCTCCCGCGGCTCGCCACAGATGCATTCTGACATAGTTCAGGTAAAGTGGTATCTTGGTGGAGTTGCTATAGGGAGAGTGTTAGGAGTTATTTTAGGCTTCAAGAACCCCAACGGTCCTTCTTAGGGCCACATCTAACCGTGTGCAGTAGTGTGGAGGCTGCTTTTTGCAGTGTTGCACATTTTTTTTTTTTTGTATATCGGCCGTGCAGAGCATTGCGTCCTGCAGTAATTTTACATAGTCCAGGGCCAGTAGTGGTGAGGCAGGGAGGGAAGACATATTTAGTGTATATAGGCAGTGGGCCTTTCCAAAAACATTTGGGAAAAAAAATCTATTTGGGCTGCCTGTGACCGTCCTCAGTGTACTGGGTCTCTGCTGGGGGTAGTTGTCCTAATTCATACGCAGCCAGCTAAGTGTTACAGCAGGCTTGCGCAAAATTCTTTCCTGGCTCTGTGTTGCCTGTTACATCACTGCTGTATTCCTGTCCACAGTGAAACAGTCTGCAGTAATTTTACATAGTGCAGGGCCAGTAGTGGTGAGGCAGGGACAGAAGACATATTTAGTGTATATAGGCAGTGGGTCTTTCCAAAAACATTTGGGAAAAAAAAAACATTTGGGCTGCCTGTGACCGTCCTCAGTGTACTGGGTCTCTGCTGGGGGTAGTTGTCCTAATTCATACGCAGCCAGCTAAGTGTTATAGCAGGCTTGCGCAAAATTCTTTCCTGGCTCTGTGTTGCCTGTTACATCACCGCTGTATTCCTGTCCACAGTGAAACAGTCTGCAGTAATTTTACATAGTCCAAGGCCAGTAGTGGTGAGGGAGGGACAGAAGACATATTTAGTGTATATAGGCAGTGGGCCTTTCCAAAAACATTTGGGAAAAAAAATCTATTTGGGCTGCCTGTGACCGTCCTCAGTGTACTGGGTCTCTGCTGGGGGTAGTTGTCCTAATTCATACGCAGCCAGCTAAGTGTTACAGCAGGCTTGCGCAAAATTCTTTCCTGGCTCTGCTGTGCGTTCCGTAAGCGAAGTCAGCCTCCAACCACAGGCCAATAAGCGGCACATTTAATTACAGCGTTCTGTTTCTGCACTACTGGTAATACAGCATGCTGAGGGGTAGGGGTAGGCCTAGAGGAAGTGGACGCGGGCGAGGACGCGGAGGCCCAAGTCAGGGTGTGGGCACAGGCCAAGCCAGTGCGGTGGCCAGGGGTAGAGGCAGGGCCAGACCGAATAATCCACCAACTGTTTCCCAAAGCACCCCCTCGCGCCATGCCACCCTGCAGAGGCCAAGGTGCTCTAAGGTGTGGCAGTTTTTCACAGAGACGCCTGACGACCGACAAACAGTGGTGTGCAACCTTTGTCGCGCCAAGATCAGCTGGGGAGCCACCACCACCAGCATGCGCAGGCATATGATGGCCAAGCACACCACTAGGTGGGACGAAGGCCGTTCGCCTCCGGTTTGCACCACTGCCTCTCCCCCTGTGCCCCAATGTGCCACTGAGATCCAACCCCCCTCTGAGGACACAGGCACAAGTGCCTACCGGCCTGCACCCACACCCTCACCTCCGCTGTCCTCGGCCCCATCCAGCAATGTCTCTCAGCGCAGCGTCCAGACGTCGCTAGCGCAACTGTTTGAGCGCAAGCGCAAGTACGCCACCACGCACCCGCACGCTCAAGCGTTAAACGTGCACATAGCCAAATTGATCAGCCTGGAGATGCTGCCGTATAGGCTTGTGGAAACGGAGGCTTTCAAAAGCATGATGGCGGCGGCGGCCCCGCGCTACTCGGTTCCCAGTCACCACTACATTTCCCGATGTGCCGTCCCAGCCCTGCACGACCACGTCTCCCGCAACATTGTACGCGTCCTCACCAATGCGGTTACTGCCAAGGTCCACTTAACAACGGACACGTGGACAAGCACGGGCGGGCAGGGCCACTATATCTCCCTGACGGCACATTGGGTGAATTTAGTGGAGGCTGGGACAGAGTCAGAGCCTGGGACCGCTCACGTCCTACCCACCCCCAGAATTGCGGGCCCCAGCTCAGTGCTGGTATCTGCGGCGGTGTATGCTTCCTCCACTAAACCACCCTCCTCCTCCTCCTCCTACGCAACCTCTGTCTCGCAATCAAGATGTGTCAGCAGCAGCACGTCGCCAGCAGTCGGTGTCGCGCGGCGTGGCAGCACAGCGGTGGGCAAGCGTCAGCAGGCCGTGCTGAAACTACTCAGCTTAGGAGAGAAGCGGCACACGGCCCACGAACTGCTGCAGGGTCTGACAGAGCAGACCGACCGCTGGCTTGCGCCGCTGAGCCTCCAACCGGGCATGGTCGTGTGTGACAACAGCCGTAACCTGGTGGCGGCTCTGCAGCTCGGCAGCCTCACGCACGTGCCATGCCTGGCCCACGTCTTTAATTTGGTGGTTCAGCGCTTTCTGAAAAGCTACCCACATTTGTCATACCTGCTCGGAAAGGTGCGCCGGGTCAGCGCACATTTCCGCAAGTCCAAGACGGACGCTGCCACCCCGCGGACCCTGCAACATCGGTTTAATCTGCCAGTGCACCGACTGCTGTGCGACTTGCCCACACGGTGGAACTCTACGCTCCACATGTTGGCCAGGCTCTATGAGCAGCATAGAGCTATAGTGGAATACCAACTCCAACATGGGCGGCGTAGTGGGAGTCAGCCTCCTCAATTCTTTACAGAAGAGTGGGCCTGGTTGGCAGCCATCTGCCAGGTCCTTGGAAACTTTGAGGAGTCTACCCAGATGGTGAGCGGGGATGCTGCAATCATTAGCGTCACCATTCCTCTGCTATGCCTCTTGAGAAGTTCCCTGCAAAGCATAAAGGCAGACGCTTTGCACTCGGAAACGGAGGCGGGGGAAGACAGTATGTCGCTGGATAGTCAGAGGACCCTCATGTCTATATCTCAGCGCGTTGAGGAGGAGGGGGAGGAGCATGAGGAGGAGGGGGAAGAGACAGCTTGGCCCACTGCTGAGGGTACCCATGCTGCTTGCCTGTCATCCTTTCAGTGTGTATGGCCTGAGGAGGAGGAGGAGGATCCTGAAAGTGATCTTCCTAGTGAGGACAGCCATGTGTTGCGTACAGGTACCCTGGCACACATGGCTGACTTCAAGTTAGGATGCCTTTCTCGAAACCCTCACGTTACACGCATTCTGGCCACTACGGATTACTGGGTGTACACACTGCTCGACCCACGGTATAAGGAGAACCTTTCCACTCTCATACCCGAAGAGGAAAGGGGTTAGAGAGTGATGCTATACCACAGGACCCTGGCGGACAAACTGATGGTAACATTCCCATCCGACAGCGCTAGTGGCAGAAGGTGCAGTTCCGAGGGCCAGGTAGCAGGGGAGGCGCAGAGATCAGGCAGCATGTACAGCGCAGGCAGGGGAACATTCTCCAAGGCCTTTGCCAGCTTTATGGCTCCCCAGCAAGACTGTGTCACCGCTCCCCAGTCAAGGCTGAGTTGGCGGGAGCACTGTAAAAGGATGGTGAGGGAGTACGTAGCCGATCGCATGACCGTCCTCGGTGACGCCTCTGCCCCCAACAACTACTGGGTGTCGAAGCTGGACACGCGGCCTGAACTCGCGCTGTATGCCCTGGAGGTGCTTGCTTGTCCTGCGGCTAGCATCTTGTCAGAGAGGGTGTTTAGTGCGGCTGGGGGAATCTTCACGGAAAAGCGTACCCGCCTGTCAACCGACAGTGCCGACAGGCTTACACTCATCAAGATGAACAAAGCCTGGATTTCCCCAGACTTCGCTTCTCCACCAGCGGACAGCTAATACGTAGGCTGCACCCGCGGATGGAAGCATCGTTCTCTATCACCATCAAAAACGGGGACCTTTTTGCTTCATCAATCTGTGTATAATATTCATCCTCCTCCTCCTGCTCCTCCTCCTGAAACCTGACGTAATCACGCCGAACGGGCAATTTTCCTTAGGCCCACAAGGCTCAGTCATATAATTTTTGTAAACAATTTTTATACGTTTCAATGCTCATTAAAGCATTGAAACTTGCACCTGAACCAATTTTTATTTTAACTGGGCTGCCACATTAACCAAAGCGATTAATGGGTTTCACCTGCCCTCTTGGTTGGGCATGGGCAATTTTTCTGAGGTACATTAGTACTGTTGGTACACCAATTTTTTTGGGCCCTCACCTACAGTGTAATCCAATTAATTTTTTGCCCACCTGCATTAAAGCTGACGTTACATCAGCTGTGCTGGACACTGCAATGGGATATATTTATGTACCGCCAGTGGCTTCCTGGGACCCACCCATGCTGTCGGTCCACATGGACTTCCCATTAGGGAGATGTACGTCCCTGTGTATACTTATAAAAAACTCGAGCCTGACTGGGGCATGCAGTTTGGGCCGAAGCCCACCTGCATTTAATCTGACGTTAGCTCTGCTGTCCAGGGCACTGCAATGGGATACATTTATGTACAGCCGGTGGGTTCCAGGGAGCCACCCATGCTGTGGGTGCACACGGAATTCCCATTGCGGAGTTGTACCTGCCTGTGACTATTTATAAAAAAACACAGTCTGACTGGGGCATGCAGACACCTTGACAGAATGAATAGTGTGTGGCACATAGGTTCCCCATTGCTATGCCCACGTGTGCAGCTCCTGATGGCGGTGGCACAGGATTATATTTCTCATTGCTTCTGTACAGCATTGTGGGCTATCGTCCTGCCCCTTTTAAAGAGGGTCGCTGCCTAGCCGTGCCAACCCTCTGCAGTGTGTGCCTGCGGTTCCTCTGGCAGACGCACTTATAAATAGACATGAGGGTGGCGTGGCATGAGGGCAGCTGAAGGCTGGGCAGGGACAGTTTAGTGTGCGCTGTGGACACTGGGTCGTGGGGGGGGGGGTTGGTCAGCATGTAACCCAGGAGAAGTGGCAGCGGAGTGTCATGCAGGCAGTGATTGTGCTTTGTTGGAGGTAGTGTGGTGCTTAGCTAAGGTATGCATTGCTAATGAGGGCTTTTCAGAAGTAAAAATTGTTAAGAGGGGGGGGCCCACTCTTGCCGCTATTGTGGCTTAATAGTGGGACCTGGGAACTTGAGATGCAGCCCAACATGTAGCCCCTCGCCTGCCCTATCCGTTGCTGTGTCGTTCCCATCACTTTCTTGAATTGCCCAGATTTTCACAAACGAAAACCATAGCGAGCATCGGCGATATACAAAAATGCTCGGGTCGCCCATTGACTTCAATGGGGTTCGTTATTCGAAACGAACCCTCGAGCATCGCGAAAAGTTCGTCTCGAGTAACGAGCACCCGAGCATTTTGGTGCTCGCTCATCTCTATTGGACATACATTTTTATGCTTATGCTTAGAGCAAAAAGGACAGGTGTGTTCGCTTAGCACTGCTAACTTGCGATGCTGGAGGTCTAGGTTTGAATCTCCCCACCACTGGAAGGTAGCAATAATAACTACTGGGCCACCACTGTTCTTCAAGGTGGCCAAATTAGAGAACTCAATTTTTCCTCCTATTGATTTTAATGAAAATCAGAATTAGGAATCCACAATTATTTTTTTAAATCGGGTCGGTCATTCTCAACCTGAACTTCTTAATAAAATCGCTTAACACTAGTATTAAGATAAAAAAAAAAAACTTGTTGCAGCACATTATCAGCAGTTGGGTTAAATTTTGCTAGATCTATAGACAGAGGAAGAGATGTGCGATATGCAATTATAAGTGGCATGTAAAGGAGTAGAAATAACCAAAAACATACCATTTCTGCCTGTCCTACATATAACACATTTCACTGAAAAATAGCAAAACTAATAAAATATAATTTTTATGGCAAATAAATAAAATTTGTCCAACAAATTACACACCAAAAACAGGGTGCTTATGTAAAAAAGAGACTACGAAGACTACTGCTGGTCATATCTAGGTATCCTAGCTTGTTAGTGACATGGTAAGATAATCTATTCAGCATGTCTCCACCAGTTAATGTCTATTTTTTTACTAATTCGGTGCTGCAGTCAGCGCTGATAAAAGCAAATATTTAGTGCAATTATTAGTGTTTTTAATTCTGTTGATTTCAGAATAGAAATCCTCAGAGAAAACCAGTAGGGAAGGCTTCTGTTGTTCCAGTATCCTCATTAATGTGATAAGACCTTTTTATGAAGCCAATCATAAACCACTTATAGTTTAAAGAGCTTAATATCTTGCAGAATGCAAGAACCGGCTTGTGTTGCCCTAATGTACTTCTCTGGAAGTGAACGTCTGATTACTCTTATGTTCCCATTTCATGTTGTATGTCCCGCATTCAGTGGTGGCGTTGACAACCTGAACTTCTGCATGTACACTGGCAAAGTAGATCTGTATATTCTTTACCTTATACCAAATATATTTTAGATTGACATTTCCCACTCAACGTTCAATGAACAGAAACATACAGTATTGATTTGGCCTTTTTTGTGTCATGCTGTTAAACGTTGTATATACAGCTTTTCTTAGTTACATGACCGCTATTACAGTACAGAGATTGACTACTCCAGAACATTAGTTACCTTGTATAGTGCAGAGTGTTAAGGCAGCAGAAATGCAGTCCTAAGCTCTTGCTCATGACCTGAAGGTTGTTGGCTCAATCTCCGCTTGGTTCAGGTAGACGGCTCAAGGTTGACTTATCCTTCCGGCTGGTAAAAGGAGTACCCAGCAATGGCAAACCACCCCACAAAAACAGTCTGCCAAGAAAATGTCACGATGTGACGTCACCCTAGGAGTCAGTCACGACTTGGCGCTTGCACATATTGTAACTTTACATAACATTAGTTAGGTAAAGTAATGCAGAATGGGGGCTATACTGGTCACATAATTTATTTCCATTATATAAAGACATAATTATGTTATGATGTTCTATTTTATATAGATTTCATGGGGATGAGGACAAATTACCTGACAAATACTAACAAGAAAAAAAAATGACATGTTGTTTACCAAATTGTTTTTGCTAAGCCAATGACTCCAAGAAGTGCTAACCTTGAAATGAGCATAGTGACTTTGAATGTTCAAATGACAACCATACAGCAGCCGGCATTCAAGTCCTAATGATGCCAGACTCAACAGACAGATGCTTCTGTAGTTTGATGAAAGGCTCCACAAATAAATAAATCTCATGCCTTTTAACACTCATAAGGCATTATAATTAGCTATAAAGACATTTCTACAGGATTGACAAGTCTATATAGAAGGATTACATATGCGCTGCAAAAATGTAATATATACATTAGGATAATTCGGGATTTAGTAATAATCTAACAAACATGTAAATAGTACTGATTTTAACACAATGTTACAATAAAAAACCATGTACTGTATCATGTAAAAAAATCACAACTTCTCTTTAGGCAGCTGTTGATGTATGTTAGAATTGATAGGATCCTACATGGGATTGCCCTTATCAGGGCGATTACTCTGAATTAGTAGGTGGAAGTAGTAAAGTCACCTAAAAGAAGGTCTTTATAGTTTTTCTGTGGGATTCAATTAGGACCCCTCTCAGTTAGAACAGAGAGACATTCTGGTGGACTCGACCTGTCCATGCTTTACATAGCCATTGACCTGAATAGCCCCCATATAAGACTGAATTACATTTCTAGCTAGAGAAGACTTCTCCTCACCAAAAAAACTGTTCGCCAAGAGGGCCAGGACCTTATACAATGTTGTACATTTCTGGCCAACTAAGTGCCCTTCGGGAGCCAGCTACAGTAGCTATTTGTAAGCCTCAATAATGGAAATATAACTGCATGTACAACTGCAAATTCTAGGTAACCTAACTCCAACTCTAAATATATGTTCACATGGGTGAGATTTGCTGTGGAGAATCCATGGGAATTTTTTGCAGCAAATTCACTTGGAATTCCGCAGATTTGCATAGTTTTTTTGGTGCAGATTTGCCACTACGGTGGCTAATGTCTTCACCCCCCCACCCAGCTGCAAAGCAGTGAAATGATGGGGGAACTTGATGTGGAATGTTGGCCTCTGCTCCTGGATATGATGTTGTGGTGTAAGATGGTGGAGGTCCTCCAGTGAGAGGGCGCTCCATGAGTCACGAAATAGCTAAACTTACTTTTTTTTTAAAGCTTCAGGCTAACAAGGTGACTGTCATTCTCATACATCTGGACTCAGAGTTGGTGATTGGAGATACAACTGGTCCAACACAAAAATTCCCATACTGCTTGTCCAGATTTCTCACTGGGGTCCTAACTAAATTAAAGAGAGGTTAGGTTATTAAAAAATGTATTTTAATTCCCGCAGGTACACGTGCAAAATCACACAGATACAGAAATATGCCAGTAGGCATCCAAAAAAATAAATAAATCACAATTCCCAGCTCCGGGGTGTGGATCCTAACAAACGTGACAGTTGTAGAGGGGCAGTGAGTCAGGGTGGAACTCTAGATCTCATGCAAGCTTCAAAACATCTTCCCATAGACTAACCATCTGAATATACCTTAAATGAACTGTATAACACCTCCTTCTAAGTAACTAATGTGGATGGGCTCACTAGATGGTTCACTGTAAAATGGGGGTATCAACATTTTTTTTTCAGCTCAACATGAGGTTTCTTACAAGATGCTGTAATAAACGTCTCAGTAGAATATTTCAATTACGTAACAAATTATTATCATATAAAACCATTTTCATTAAACATTTCTATGCAGTAATAAAAGATTCATTACAATGGAAATAAATCCCAAAATACAATATTGGTTGGGTTTACAATGGCACTTAGGCCCAAAAATACAATAATAGTTGTAAAAATCGGGTAAAACTATATGATAAATATGAAGGCCAGTGGTAGACAGTCATTTTAATAGTTAAATGCTTCATTTCTTGGTCCACAGGTATAGTTCGGGCGCACAGACCATAAAACATTGCTGCACCAGGCTGTTTAGGGCAATAAAGGAGTGCAAGCGTAGGATATCTTGAATAGAGCTTTATACAACATAGCATAGTCCTAAATGTCAATGTGGCTCCTTTAAATTTTAATGTGATCACAAAGTACAGCAATTGCACTAACACTTGCTTTTTCAACAAGGAGTGGAGCAACTAGTGCAACATAAAACAAAACAACTAAATAATACCCCAACGTGAATGGGACTTAGTAAATTTCAGCCCATAAGGGATTAAAGCTGTACATTAATGGAATGGGTCTCTGTTTCATGGTTCAGCCCTTAAGAAGACCGACATCTTACTTTCTCCTGTCTCTGCAGGCTCCTTCATCATAACTCTGATGGAGGTTTTCTGTGGCAAGGTTGGCCCTAGCCCTCTCTTGCTCACGGGCCCTACAAGATGAGTCAAACACGGTGGGGCCGGGGATGAGTTTACCTTGATGTGAATTTGGATAGGAGGTGTAGTGGCTCTAGCTAATAGCTCCTCCTGCCCCGGATCTGTAGAAGTGGATCCTAATGAGCTGCGCGAGGCTCTCAGTGGGACTTCAGGCATCAGGAGGGCGTCCACAGATGGGGGAGTTACAGCTACAGGGTTAGGAAGAACTAATGCAATCCTTGTTAGGGCTAGCTCTACAACAGCATGCTGTAAGGGGTTATGTTTAGGTTCCCTCAGGGCTGTTGCCCTACCACAAGAGGCTTTGGTAGCTCTGCAGGGGCAGGCATGGGCTGTAGGGGAGGTGGTACTGGTTACAAAAGAGCATTGGACCTTAGTCTAGGAAGTGGTGTTGGATGGGCCTGAAGCTCGGGTGGTGCAAAGGGGTGCTCATGGGGACGTACTACCTTTGTGGCTCAAGAACCTTTTACTCCCTCCAGTTTTGTATAGAAAACAGTCTTGCCTACCTGCAAATTGTGGAGATACTCGGGCTAGTCAGGGCGCTTAATGGACTTGCGGTTAACCCAAGCCACCTCTCCAATATTATCCTGCTGTATAAAACCATAGCCATGCTGATTACAAAATGTTATGACAGTCTCCTGTACATTAACATGGCCATATCTTTGGCGATGGACATCTGATGGAAAAGGACCGCTGGGCTACTTTTCTGCCTGCATTCTCCTCTTCTCCACAAAGGAGATCCTTGATGGTTGGAAAGAGGCAGGCTCATCATCAGGCCTGGGCTATGGCACCACTTATGACTCAGTAACCGTGCAGGATCGGGCACAGGTTCCGGTGCATCGGGAGGCGCTGGTAGGGCAGGAAAGATGGAGAGTTCATGCTTCAGCCAGAGCAGTGGACTCTCCTTCAGTGGGAGCCACTCTGGCAGTGTAGGTAGCAGTGGACTCCTGGCCGGATGCACAATGATCTAGGAACAGAGGTAGTCCAGCAGATTACTGACTGCAGGAAGCCACTCCTGTGGCAGGATGATCCACGGAGGGAAAGAAGACCTCAGTGGTTGGACCACAGCAGTGGCGTTCATAGCATTGGGTCCAGGCTCCTTCAAAAAGTGCTCCTGTAGCTCTGATTCATCTCCAAAGTACAGCAGAAGGTCCTGTGGAAAGTAGCCTAAGGGTCTTCCATGCAGCAACTTCTGTCTCCTCAGATATCCTTCACTATTGCGCACTTCTTCTGCAGTTTTGGTGTACCAAGGGTCCCCATAGAAGTCAATGAAGGGTGCACAAATATGTGTGCAATATGCAAGGAGATGCGCGAAACACTGTGCAATTCCGCTGGAAAAAGACTACATCTGGGACTCATTAGACTAAATAGCCATTTAAATAGGGGCGTGCTTGTCTGTTCTACACATATGAACTTGCACAAAAAGTGCAGTAAAATATGCTGATATGTGCGCAAAATAACCTTGTTCATGGCTCAAATACGTTGCGCTGAGTGATGCCTAATTACGCATATGACCATGTGAAGCCACCCTTACTCTCTGCGCCTCCATACAAGCTCTGTGCACATGGCTCTGCCGTTTGCATGACCCTAACATTGAGAAGAACCCTGAAAGGGTCATAGCGTAGATCATGTTTACTGCAGAAGGAGCCCCAATCATACATACAGATGTAACTGAGCAGATGCAGGGTGTTAGGAAGATTGCGAAGGCCAAACTGGAATAGATTAACTGTGCATTCATCTCCCCAGTTACAAAACTTCTGGATGTATTTTCATTTTTCTTAATGGGACCATTGATCTGTTTGTGGTGACCTGAGCGTTTTATGACCTGCTGATAATAAGTAGCTTAGTTGTGCTGTTCCTATCTGCAGCTTCACAGAGTCAAATTACCTTTGTCAAGGGCAGAGTGAGTTTTTCCTCTGGACCTGCTGAAAACATAACTGTGATAGGGCATTATCATCAGCGGGATGCTAAATGTAGCGGAAACATAATCAACATGATCTGCAGCTACACATGCTGGTGCGCAGCCTTCGGGTAGGACGTCTATCTCAGATATGTTTGGCTGGGTTCTTTATGGCTGATGTTGCGTGTTGTGTTTATATTATTTTTTTGTACTTTTTAAGCATAAAGAGTAATTGTACGTTTTGAGATTTCATCTGGATAAGCCATATTAAGTAACTTTGTAGTATATTTAACCTATTTACCTCCAAACAGCTTTTTGCAGTTTCAGTACCTGTCTGCCAAGGACTATTTCTATTTCTACAGTTAGTAGTGTATGGAAAGAGTCAGATTTTTGGCCGGCCAGCAGACCTTACAAGGCTTGTCGGGGAGATACTATTGATGACCTATCCTGATGACCCCAGCCGATAGGTCATCAATGGTTGATCGTCTGGGGTCCACCACTCGGGAAGCCTGGCAGATCCGTTGATCATACACTTCCTGACAGCACCACAACACACATGGTACAGAGCAGAAGGTGTTGGCTCTGACCCCTGTGTTGTGGACAACTCTGGTAATTGCAGGTACAACTCTCACTGATTTTAATGAGACATACAACTGCAAATTCCAGCGCCGGCCATTCAGGGCCAAATGTTTCCACTTCATACCCTGTGTTGTAATGCTGACAGCAGGCGCCTGAACAGCTGATCAGTTGGGGTCCCAAGTGGTGGACCCCAATCTATCAAATATTGATGACTTATCCTGGGGCTAGAAATAATGAAAGAGAAGTGGCAGCATAGATAGTGAAGTCTCTTATATGCACAATAGAAGGAAGCTACTACTCATGTACAACAGGATCCGGGTGATGGGACTTATCTACTGAGCATGTGGGACCACTAGCATTGGACACATTAGATGAAAATTCTGAGAGCAAATCAAAGGATCCCAGGGGGTGCCATAATAAATACAGTATATCTAGACAAAGGAGAATTTTTAAAAATGAACCCAAATTAAGAAATGTTATGTGTTGCATTATCGACCAAAGTATTTTTACTAGAGATGAGCGAACGTACTCGTCTGAGCTTGATACTCGTTCGAGTATTAGCATGTTCGAGATGCTCGTTACTAGAGGCGAGCACCACACGATGTTCGAGTTACTTTCACTTTCATCTCTGAGACGTTAGCGCGCTTTTCTGGCCAATAGAAAGACAGGGAAGGCATTACAACTTCCCCCTGCGACGTTCAAGCCCTATACCACCCCCCTGCAGTGAGTGGCTGGCGAGATCAGGTGTCACCCGAGTATATAAATCGGCCCCTCCCGCGGCTCGCCACAGATGCATTCTAACAGAGATCAGGGAAAGTGCTGCTGATGCCGGAGCTGCTATAGGGAGAGCGTTAGGAGTGATTTTAGGCTTCAAGAACCCCAACGGTCCTTCTTAGGGCCACATCTGACCGTGTGCAGTACTGTTGAGGCTGCTTTTTGCAGTGTTGCACATTTTTTTTTTTGTTTATCGGCCGTGCAGAGCATTGCGTCCTCAGTCTGCAGTCATTGTACAGAGTATAGGGCCAGTACTGGTGAGGCAGGGAAAGAGATATTCAGGCTATATAGGCAGTGGGCTTTTTCCAAAAAATTGGGGGAAAATACTATATTTGGGCTGCCTGTGACCGTCTTCAGTTTACTGCGTGTCTGCTGGGGGTAGTAGTCCTAATTAATACGCAGCTAAGCGTTACAGCAGGCTTGCGCAAAATTGTTTCCTAGATCTGCTGTCTCTGTTACATCAGCGCCGTCATCCCGCCAGAGGGAAACAGTATACCTAATATTATACGCTGCCTACAGTATCTATCTGCTGGGGGTAGTAGTCCTAATTAATACGCAGCTAAGCGTTACAGCAGGCTTGCGCAAAATTGTTTCCTAGATCTGCTGTCTCTGTTACATCAGCGCCGTCATCCCGCCAGAGGGAAACAGTATACATAATATTATACGCTGCCTACAGTATCTGTCTGCTGGGGGTAGTAGTCCTAATTAATACGCAGTTAAGCGTTAGAGCAGGCTGGCGCAAAATTGTTTCCTGGATCTGCTATCTCTGTTACATCAGCGCCGTCATCCCGCCAGAGGGAAACAGTATACATAATATTATACGCTGCCTACAGTATCTATCTGCTAGGGGTAGTAGTCCTAATTAATACGCAGCTAAGCCTTACAGCAGGCTGGCGCAAAATTGTTTCCTGGATCTGCTGTCTCTGTTACATCAGTGCCGTCATCCCGCCAGAGGGAAACAGTATACATAATATTATACGCTGCCTACAGTATCTATCTGCTGGGGGTAGTAGTCCTAATTAATACGCAGCTAAGCGTTACAGCAGGCTTGCGCAAAATTGTTTCCTGGATCTGCTGTCTCTGTTACATCAGCGCCGTCATCCTGCCAGAGGGAAACAGTATACATAATATTATACGCTGCCTACAGTATCTGTCTGCTGGGGGTAGTAGTCCTAATTAATACGCAGCTAAGCGTTAGAGCAGGCTGGCGCAAAATTGTTTCCTGGATCTGCTGTCTCTGTTACATCAGTGCCGTCATCCCGCCAGAGGGAAACAGTATACATAATATTATACGCTGCCTACAGTATCTATCTGCTGGGGGTAGTAGTCCTAATTAATACGCAGCTAAGCGTTACAGCAGGCTTGCGCAAAATTGTTTCCTGGATCTGCTGTCTCTGTTACATCAGCGCCGTCATCCTGCCAGAGGGAAACAGTATACATAATATTATACGCTGCCTACAGTATCTGTCTGCTGGGGGTAGTAGTCCTAATTAATACGCAGCTAAGCGTTAGAGCAGGCTGGCGCAAAATTGTTTCCTGGATCTGCTATCTCTGTTACATCAGCGCCGTCATCCCGCCAGAGGGAAACAGTATACATAATATTATACGCTGCCTACAGTATCTATCTGCTGGGGGTAGTAGTCCTAATTAATACGCAGCTAAGCGTTACAGCAGGCTGGCGCAAAATTGTTTCCTGGATCTGCTGTCTCTGTTACATCAGCGCCGTCATCCCGCCAGAAGGAAACAGTATACATAATATTATACGCTGCCTACAGTATCTATCTGCTAGGGGTAGTAGTCCTAATTAATACGCAGCTAAGCGTTACAGCAGGCTTGCGCAAAATTGTTTCCTGGATCTGCTGTCTCTGTTACATCAGCGCCGTCATCCCGCCAGAGGGAAACAGTATACATAATATTATACGCTGCCTACAGTATCTATCTGCTAGGGGTAGTAGTCCTAATTAATACGCAGCTAAGCGTTACAGCAGGCTTGCGCAAAATTGTTTCCTGGATCTGCTGTCTCTGTTACATCAGCGCCGTCATCCCGACAGAGGGAAACAGTATACATAATATTATACGCTGCCTACAGTATCTATCTGCTGGGGGTAGTAGTCCTAATTAATACGCAGCTAAGCGTTACAGCAGGCTTGCGCAAAATTGTTTCCTGGATCTGCTGTCTCTGTTACATGATCACCGTCATCCCGCCAGAGGGAAACAGTATACATAATATTATACGCTGCCTACAGTATCTATCTGCTGGGGGTAGTAGTCCTAATTAATACGCAGCTAAGCGTTACAGCAGGCTGGCGCAAAATTGTGTCCTGGATCTGCTGTCTCTGTTACATCAGCGCCGTCATCCCGCCAGAGGGAAACAGTATACATAATATTATACGCCGCCTACAGTATCTATCTGCTGGGGGTAGTAGTCCTAATTAATATGCAGCTAAGCGTTACAGCAGGCTTGTGCAAAATTGTTTCCTGGATCTGCTGTCTCTGTTACATCAGCGCCGTCATCCTGCCAGAGGGAAACAGTATACATAATATTATACGCTGCCTACAGTATCTATCTGCTGGGGGTAGTAGTCCTAATTAATACGCAGCTAAGCGTTACAGCAGGCTGGGCAAAATTGTTTCCTGGATCTGCTGTGCGTTCCGTAAGGGAAGTCAGCCTCCAACCACAGGCCAATAAGCGGCACATTTAATTACAGCGTTCTGTTTCTGCACTACTGGTAATACAGCATGCTGAGGGGTAGGGGTAGGCCTAGAGGACGTGGACGCGGGCGAGGACGCGGAGGCCCAAGTCAGGGTGTGGGCACAGGCCGAGCTCCTGATCCAGGTGTATCGCAGCCGACTGCTGCGGGATTAGGAGAGAGGCATGTTTCTGGCGTCCCCACATTCATCTCACAATTAATGGGTCCACGCGGTAGACCTTTATTAGAAAATGAGCAGTGTGAGCAGGTCCTGTCGTGGATGGCAGAAAGTGCATCCAGCAATCTATCGACCACCCAGAATTCTGCGCTGTCCACTGCTGCAACTCTGAATCCTCTGGCTGCTGCTCCTCCTTCCTCCCAGCCTCCTCACTCCATTACAATGACACATTCTGAGGAGCAGGCAGACTCCCAGGAACTGTTCTTGGGCCCCTGCCCAGAATGGGCAGCAATGGTTCCGAATCCTCTCCCACTGGAGGAGTTTGTCGTGACCGATGCCCAACCTTTGGAAAGTTCCCGGGGTCCGGGGGATGAGGCTGGGGACTTCCGGCAACTGTCTCAAGAGCTTTCAGTGGGTGAGGAGGACGATGACGATGAGACACAGTTGTCTATCACTCAGGTAGTAGTAATTGGAGTAAAGTCCGAGGGAGGAGCGCACAGAGGATTCGGAGGAAGAGCAGCAGGACGATGAGGTGACTGACCCCACCTGGTTTGCTACGCCTACTGAGGACAGGTCTTCAGAGGGGGAGGCAAGTGCAGCAGCAGGGCAGGTTGGAAGAGGCAGTGCGGTGGCCAGGGGTAGAGGCAGGGCCAGACCGAATAATCCACCAACTGTTTCCCAAAGCGCCCCCTCGCGCCATGCCACCCTGCAGAGGCCGAGGTGCTCAAAGGTCTGGCAGTTTTTCACTGAGAGTGCAGATGACCGACGAACAGTGGTGTGCAACCTTTGTCGCGCCAAGATCAGCCGGGGAGACGCCACCACCAGCCTCACCACCACCAGCATGCGCAGACATATGATGGCCAAGCACCCCACAAGGTGGGACGAAGGCCGTTCACCGCCTCCGGTTTGCACCGCTGCCTCTCCCCCTGTGCCCCAACCTGCCACTGAGATCCAACCCCCCTCTCAGGACACAGGCACTACCGTCTCCTGGCCTGCACCCACACCCTCACCTCCGCTGTGCTCGGCCCCATCCACCAATGTCTCTCAGCGCACCGTCCAGCCGTCGCTAGCGCAAGTGTTGGAGCGCAAGCGCAAGTACGCCGCCACCCACCCGCACGCTCAAGCGTTAAACGTGCACATAGCCAAATTTATCAGCCTGGAGATGCTGCCGTATAGGGTTGTGGAAATGGAGGCTTTCAAAGATATGATGGCGGCCGCGGCCCCACGCTACTCAGTTCCCAGTCGCCACTACTTTTCCCAATGTGCCGTCCCAGCCCTGCACGACCACGTCTCCCGCAACATTGTACGCGCCCTCACCAATGCGGTTACTGGCAAGGTCCACTTAACAACGGACACGTGGACAAGCACAGGCGGGCAGGGCCACTATATCTCCCTGGCGGCACATTGGGTGAATTTAGTGGAGGCTGGGACAGAGTCAGAGCCTGGGACCGCTCACGTCCTACCCACCCCCAGAATTGCGTGCCCCAGCTCGGTGGTGGTATCTGCGGCGATGTATGCTTCCTCCACTAAACCACCCTCCTCCTCCTCCTCCTACGCAACCTCTGTCTCGCAATCAAGATGTCTGAAGCAGCAGCATGTCGCCAGCAGTCAGTGTCGCGCGTCGTGGCAGCACAGCGGTGGGCAAGCGTCAGCAGGCCGTGCTGAAACTACTCAGCTTAGGAGAGAAGAGGCACACGGCCCACGAACTGCTGCAGGGTCTGACAGAGCAGACCGACCGCTGGCTTGCGCCGCTGATCCTCCAACCGGGCATGGTCGTGTGTGACAATGGCCGTAACCTGGTGGCGGTACTGCAGCTCGGCAGCCTCACGCACGTGCCATGCCTGGCCCACGTCTTTAATTTGGTGGTTCAGCGCTTTCTGAAAAGCTACCCACGCTTGTCAGACCTGCTCGGAAAGGTGCACCGGCTCTGCGCACATTTCCGCAAGTCCCACACGGACGCTGCCACCCTGCGCACCCTGCAACATCGGTTTCATCTGCAAGTGTACCGACTGCTGTGCGACATGCCCACACGGTGGAACTCTACGCTCCACATGTTGGCCAGGCTCTATGAGCAGCGTAGAGCTATAGTGGAATACCAACTCCAACATGGGCGGCGCAGTGGGAGTCAGCCTCCTCAATTCTTTACAGAACAGTGGGCCTGGTTGGCAGACATCTGCCAGGTCCTTGGAAACTTTGAGGAGTCTACCCAGATGGTGAGCGGCAATGCTGCAATCATTAGCGTCACCATTCCTCTGCTATGCCTCTTGAGAAGTTCCCTGCAAAGCATAAGGGCAGACGCTTTGCGCTGGGAAACATAGGCGGGGGAAGACAGTATGTCGCTGGATAGTCAGAGCACCCTCCTGTCTATATCTCAGTGCGTTGAGGAGGAGGAGGAGGAGCATGAGGAGGATGAGGAGGAGGGGGAAGAGACAGCTTGGCCCACTGCTGAGGGTACCCATGCTGCTTGCCTGTCATCCTTTCAGCATGTATGGCCTGAGGAGGAGGAGGATCCTGAAAGTGATCTTCCTAGCGAGGACAGCCATGTGTTGCGTACAGGTACCCTGGCACACATGCCTGACTTCATGTTAGGATGCCTTTCTCGTGACCCTCGCGTTACACGCATTCTGGCCACTACGGATTACTGGGTGTACACACTGCTCGACCCACGGTATAAGGAGAACCTTTCCACTCTCATACCCGAAGAGGAAAGGGGTTCGAGAGTGATGCTATACCACAGGACCCTGGCAGACAAACTGATGGTAAAATTCCCATCCGACAGCGCTAGTGGCCGAAGGTGCAGTTCCGAGGGCCAGATAGCAGGGGAGGCGCAGAGATCAGGCAGCATGTACAGCGCAGGCAGGGGAACACTCTCTAAGGCCTTTGACAGCTTTCTGGCTCCCCAGCAAGACTGTGTCACTGCTCCCCAGTCAAGGCTTAGTCGGCGGGAGCACTGTAAAAGGATGGTGAGGGAGTACGTAGCCGATCGCATGACCGTCCTCCGTGACGCCTCTGCCCCCTACAACTACTGGGTGTCGAAGCTGGACACGTGGCCTGAACTCGCGCTGTATGCCCTGGAAGTACTTGCTTGTCCTGCGGCTAGCGTCTTGTCAGAGAGGGTGTTTAGTGCGGCTGGGGGAATCATCACAGATAAGCGTACCCGCCTGTCAACCGACAGTGCCGACAGGCTTACACTCATCAAGATGAACAAAGCCTGGATTTCCCCAGACTTCTCTTCTCCACCAGCGGACAGCAGCGATACCTAAACAATACGTAGGCTGCACCCGCGGATGGAAGCATTGTTCTCTATCACCATCAAAAACGTGGACCTTTTAGCTTCATCAATCTGTGTATAATATTCATCCTCCTCCTCCTGCTCCTCCTCCTGAAACCTGACGTAATCACGCCAAACGGGCAATTTTTCTTAGGCCCACAAGGCTCAGTCATATAATTTTTGTAAACAATTTTTATACGTTTCAATGCTCATTAAAGCGTTGAAACTTGCACCTGAACCAATTTTTATTTTAACTGGGCTGCCTCCAGGCCTAGTTACAAATTAAGTCACATTAACCAAAGCGATTAATGGGTTTCACCTGCCCTCTTGGTTGGGCATGGGCAGTTTTTCTGACGTACATTAGTACTGTTGGTACACCAATTTTTTGGGGCCCTCGCCTACAGTGTAATCCAATTAATTTTTTGCCCACCTGGATTAAAGCTGACATTACCTCAGCTGTGATGGGCAATGCAATGGGATATATTTATGTACCGCCGGTGGCTTCCTGGCACCCACCCATGCTGTCGGTCCACACGGAGTTGTAACTGCATGTGTCCACTTTTAAAGAACCCCAGTCTGACTAGGGCATGCAGTGTGGGCCGAAACCCACCTGCATTTAATCGGACGTTACCTCAGCTGTGCTGGGCACTGCAATGGGATACATTTATGTACAGCCGGTGGGTTCCAGGGAGCCACCCATGCTGTGGGTGAACACGGAATTCCCATTGTGGAGTTGTACCTGCCTGTGACAATTTATAAAAAACCGCGGTCTGACTGGGGCATGCAGACACCTTGACAGAATGAATAGTGTGTGGCACATAGGTTCCCCATTGCTATGCCCACGTGTGCAGCTCCTGATGGCAGTGGCACAGGATTATATTTCTCATTGCTTCTGTACAGCATTGTGGGCTATTGCCCCACCCCTTTTAAAGAGGGTCGCTGCCTAGCCGTGCCAACCCTGTGCAGTGTGTGCCTGCGGTTCCTCTGGCAGACGCACTTATAAATAGACATGAGGGTGGTGTGGCTATGAGGCCAGCGTGTGGCATGAGGGCAGCTGAAGGCTGCGCAGGGACAGTTTGGTGTGTGCTGTGGACACTGGGTCGTGCAGGGGGGGGGTTGGGCAGCATGTAACCCAGGAGAAGTGGCAGCGGAGTGTCATGCAGGCAGTGATTGTGCTTTGTTGGAGGTAGTGTGGTGCTTAGCTAAGGTATACATTGCTAATGAGGGCTTTTCAGAAGTAAAAGTTGTTGGGGGGGGGGCCCACTCTTGCCGCTATTGTGGCTTAATAGTGGGACCTGGGAACTTGAGATGCAGCCCAACATGTAGCCCTTCACCTGCCTTATCCGTTGCTGTGTCGTTCCCATCACTTTCTTGAATTGCCCAGATTTTCACAAATGGAAACCTTAGCGAGCATCGGCGATATACAAAAATGCTCGGGTCGCCCATTGACTTCAATGGGATTTGTTACTCGAAACAAACCCTCGAGCATCGCGAAAATTTCGTCCCGAGTAACGAGCACCCGAGCATTTTGGTGCTCGCTCATCTCTAATTTTTACCATTTAATAGTGGGACTACTGTTCATATGCCCTATGACATGTGAAGGTGATAGGGTACCCATACAAATTGGACTAAAGTTGATGAAAATAGATGACTTCAACAAAAAAAAAAAAAATAGAAAAATAAATCTTAGCACAAACAAAATTCCACAGCACTTTCAAGTAATATTTTCTATTTATTACCCCCCACCAAGCTGAGTACTCATTTTACTGACCATGGAAGGATGGGCCAACCTTGAGCCAGCTACCTGGCTGGTTGTGTGTTCAATGGGGATTGAACGCACAACCTTCAGGTCGTGAGCAAGCGCTTAGGACTGCATACTGTTGCCTTAGCACTGCACCACACAGGACTCTAATGAATGTTCAATGAGTTATATTTACCAATGAACCTTGGTTTTAACAAACCAATGACAGAAGTCAGACATATTTGAAATTTTTATCTGATAGTCGAACAAAAAATTTTTTGTCCAAAGAAGGTCTTTTGTGCACGCTGTTGAAAGAACACAAAAAAAAATGCTCTATTGTCCAGTGTCGTTGAACATGCATGGCCAGTTTGAACCCCATTAATGGCCAATAGGAGCTAAAATATATATGGATGTACTTATGAAATTAGATGATTGTTTGTTCAACCGTTAACCTACTTCTGCCTAATGTGTATGGCCAGCCTTTCTTTATGTCGGACTTGTATGACAGGACGTCATGTACTACCATATTTCCGCTGCAGTGGTTGCAGGAAAAATGCCCAGCTGGCCATAGCTTTCCACATCAAATTAGATGTTTCCTGGGGTTGATAAGAAGACCCAGGACATTCAGCATTTTGCCCAGTGCATGGCATACTGAAAAGGGTCACCTCTTTAAGAAAATATAATGTTGCATAATACAGCAATGCACAAAATAGCAATGTTTCATTTCTCCAGAGCAGTTTAGAAAACAAATATTTTCTCTGATACCAATATACATCAGACTTGAAGGCCCATGAAATCTGCTTACAAACAGCTGACAATGATATAAAATAGCAAAAGTAGTAATACCTTACTGATCCCCTGCTGCTACCATGATGATGCTTCCCTGATTTGTCGCCAGTGTTTGTTTACTGAGCTCCAGTGATGAGGTAATATATTGACACAGGACTGTGGGGGGCCTGGGGAGCATCTGCACAGGAGCTTTAGGGGATTGGTAAGGTATTACTGCTTTTGTTATTTTATACCATTGTCTGTTGTTTGTAAAAAATGTCATGAAGCTAGAAAAAGTCCTTGAACCGCATTATATGAGGCAAGTTTGTAGAGAAATAAGTATGGAGTTGCTCTATGCACATTTTATTGTCCAAAAATAGGCTTTATCTGGATGGACAAGCTGAGTGCTCACATTTTGGCATATTTATTCAGTCTAAGGCCGGCTGCCCACGGGTGTTGCGAAGTCCCGTGGCAGGCTGGCCACGGAGAATCGGGGCAATTCACAGCATGCTGCAATGAATCGCAATGATTCTCCGCTCGTGGACAGGGGCCAGCGCTTTCCATAGCAATGCTATGGAAAGCGTCGGGCGGAGTGATTCGCCGGCGGTTTACCGCTGGCGAATACACATCCGTGGACAGGGGGCCTAAATTAGTTTCATGAGTGTTAAAGAGGTTGTCTTGTTTAGAAAAACCCAACAGAAGTTGGGTAACTCTGAGATAATAGAAGCAGTTTCCCCATTCAGGTGCCTTATCATTATCCAAAGCGGAGATTACTGTAGCTACAAAGCTCTGGAGGACCTGTCATGCAGTACCTTAACAGTCCATCAATTTCAATGGGAACTATGTAATGCTCCATTTCGTCTGTGGTGGCGCTGCAGGGAAATTGAACATTTTTTTTACAGTTTCTCAGCACAGTATCGCCGATTGCTGGGTGCCTTAGCAGAGGAGCCCCTTGTTATCAGTGCATTTATAAGGGAACTTTAAATAAGAAGGCAAAGGACTACCAAATTAGTACAACCACTTTAAAAAGGTTATCTAGTCCTCCAACTTTTTTTAAAACCTGCTCAGATGATAAAAAAGTCATACTCACTTCACCTTATCCCCTCTTCCACTCATGTTCACTGTTTCCCCACTACTCCCCACTTTCTGCTACTGTTGCAATAACATCACCAATACCAGGTACAGGAGTGGAAGGGGCTCAGGTGAGGTGAGTATGACATTTTTGTGTTTTCACATTCACCCTGAGTAGGTTAAAAAAGCTAGAATTAAATAACCCCTTTAAACTTATTACTGGGTGGGTTTTGGGGGATTATACTGATCCCATCATATTGTGGTATTATTGGAATTGCTCCATCTAGCAAACAGAATTTTAAATTCTTTGATGTGGCCATTTCACTAGACTACAGGTTTACAATTACTGGACTTTACATCAGGTTAGGCCTTATACACACAACCCTATGTGGGATCCATACCACATGGTGATAATACATTACACTGGGGTAGGGCAGGCTCCAGGCCTGCAGTGGGCCCCCTTAATTATTTATAGGCATGACTGCACCCCTTTAGAAATGTATAGGCCTGATGTGTCCCCTTAGCAATTTATAGGCATGCCTGGGGTATATTTTTGTACGCTATCGGTAGTACTTGGGGAACCATAACCTGACTTGTAGTTTTAAATGTAATTTGCAGGTCCAACACTTGCTATGATCTGGCTTTGAGTCACAATATCCAGTGCAACGGTCTGCAGTGTGCTTTTTATTGTAAACCACAGTGTAGCTTCCAATGAATAGAAAAGTTACCACCCATTCTTTTTAATAGAAAAAGGTCATTACCCTGTAATCATTGATAATTAATGTGCGTAGAGAGCCGTGTGAATCAAAGACTTCTCCGTGACACTAAATTCATGCATTGAAGGAGCATGGGATAATTACAATCTACCTAGCTAGCTGTGGTCTGTAAATGTAACCTATTATACCTATGTTCAATACCCTGTAGATAGGATTATATCTATCTAATGTATCTCCTATCTATCTATCTATCTATCTATCTATCTATCTATCTATCTATCTATCTATCTCATACCTATCTATCTATCTATCTATCTCATATCTATCTATCTCATATCTATCTATCTCATATCTATCTCGTATCTCTCTCTCTCTCATATCTATCTATCTATCTATCTATCTATCTATCTCATATCTATCTATCTATCTCATATCTATCTATCTATCTATCTATCTATCTATCTATCTATCTACAGATGGTCCCCGACTTGCGAACAGGTTCCGTTCCAGGAGCCCGTTCGCAAGTCCATTTTGTTCGAACAAATGCTTGTATGGAGCGGGATCGCGGGTGGATCCCGCTCCATACAACGTCGGGTGCCGGCTGTTCTTACAGCTGGCACCCGGCGGCAGCAGTTCCGCCGAGCCGCGCGCCAGAACTGTTAACACTTTAAATACCGCTGCCGCGCCGCTCGCCAGAACTGTTAACACTTTAAATACTGCTGTTGACAGCGGTATTTAAAGTGTTAACAGTTCTGGCGAGCAGCGCGGCTCGGCGGAACTGCTGCCGCCGGGTGCCGGCTGTAAGAAACAGCCTGCACCCGACGTTCAGGGGGGCCCGTACAGCGTCCCACAATGAGATTGCGGGACGCTGTGTGGTTGCTAGGCAGCCGGGGACCTCCTGAAAGACCCCAGGGCTGCCTATGCAGAGTGCCCATCAAGCGCACGGCCCTTTCAGAAGGCCCCCGGCTGCCTAGCAACCGCGATCTGACCGGACAGGCTTCTATCAGGCTTGATAGAAGCCTGTCCTGTCCCTGCACAGTATGATGTAATGCCATAGCATTACACCATACTGTGCAAAACAGATAGTTCGTATCTAGCGAAATTCGTAACTCGAATGTTCGCAAGTCGGGGACTATCTGTATCTATCTATCTCATATCTATCTATCTATCTCATATTTATCTATCTATCTATCTATCATCTATTTATCTATCTATCTCATATCTATCTATCTATCTATCTATCTCATATTTATCTATCTATCTCATATCTATCTATCTCATATTTATCTATCTATCTCTCATTATCTATCTATCTCATATTTATCTATCTCTCATTATCTATCTATCTCATATTTATCTATCTCTCATTATCTATCTATCTCATATTTATCTATCTATCTATCTCATATCTATCTATCTATCTATCTATCTATCTATCTATCTATCTATCTATCTCATATCTATCTATCTATCTATCTATCTATCTATCTCATATTTATCTATCTATCTCATATCTATCTATCTCATATTTATCTATCTATCTCATATCTATCTATCTATCTCATATTTATCTATCTCATTATCTATCTCATATTTATCTATCTATCTCATATCTATCTATCTATCTATCTATCTATCTATCTATCTATCTATCTATCTATCTATCTACCTCATATCTATCTATCTATCTATCTATCTATCTCATATTTATCTATCTCTCATTATCTATCTATCTCATATCTATCTATCTATCTCATATCTATCTATCTCGTATCTATCTATCTATCTCATATCTATCTCGTATCTCTCTCTCTCATATCTATCTATCTCATATCTATCTATCTCATATCTATCTATCTCATATTTATCTATCTATCTCATATCTATCTATCTATCTATCTATCTATCTATCTATCTATCTATCTCATATTTATCTATCTCTCATTATCTATCTATCTATCTCATATTTATCTATCTATCTATCTCATATCTATTTATCTATCTATCTCATATCTATTTATCTATCTATCTCATATTTATCTATCTATCTCATATCTATCTATCTATCTATCTATCTCATATCTATCTATCTATCTCATATCTATCTATCTCATATTTATCTATCTATCTCTCATTATCTATCTATCTCTCATTATCTATCTATCTCATATTTATCTATCTCTCATTATCTATCTATCTCATATTTATCTATCTATCTATCTCATATCTATCTATCTATCTCATATCTATCTATCTATCTATCTATCTCATATCTATCTATCTATCTATCTATCTCATATCTATCTATCTATCTATCTATCTCATATCTATCTATCTATCTCATATCTATCTATCTATCTATCTATCTATCTATCTCATATTTATCTATCTCTCATTATCTATCTATCTATCTATCTCATATTTATCTATCTATCTATCTATCTCATATCTATCTATCTATCTCATATCTAGTAGAGGCAGAAACCAAAATTGGCAGCAGCACGCAAAATAAATTCACTATCAGAGGTATACAAACCTATAATCTAACCACATTAAATAATGCAAGGTTCTTAGTATATAATTTGATCAAATTACATTGGCCCATCTACCAACGTCCAGGTGACCAAGCTCTCAGATGGGTCCTAACATTAATACCAGGTGGATATCTTAACCTGGGAAAGCTGAGTTCCTACCTCTCAAAATGCTCCTCTCTTGGGACTAAGCCTACAAATAAAACCGGTGAGGGTAGGATACTATATAGATGTTTCAATAGGAGGGACAGGAGGTAAATGGGCGGCAGGTGTGCACGACCCAGTGAAGGCAGCCAAAGCTTCACAATATTTATATAGAAAGAGAAAAAAAGGGGGGTCAGCACTACCCATTGGAAATATATCCCAATAGAAATGTATAGGTGCACGCTAAACCATGGCTGCAACATACAGTAGAGGCAGAAACCAAAATTGGCAGCAGCACGCAAAATAAATTCACTATCAGAGGTATACAAACCTATAATCTAACCACATTAAATAATGCAAGGTTCTTAGTATATAATTTGATCAAATTACATTGGCCCATCTACCAACGTCCAGGTGACCAAGCTCTCAGATGGGTCCTAACATTAATACCAGGTCCAATACCATTAAACCTCCTGTCCCTCCTATTGAAACATCTATATAGTATCCTACCCTCACCGGTTTTATTTGTAGGCTTAGTCCCAAGAGAGGAGCATTTTGAGAGGTAGGAACTCAGCTTTCCCAGGTTAAGATATCCACCTGGTATTAATGTTAGGACCCATCTGAGAGCTTGGTCACCTGGACGTTGGTAGATGGGCCAATGTAATTTGATCAAATTATATACTAAGAACCTTGCATTATTTAATGTGGTTAGATTATAGGTTTGTATACCTCTGATAGTGAATTTATTTTGCATGCTGCTGCCAATTTTGGTTTCTGCCTCTACTGTATGTTGCAGCCATGGTTTAGCGTGCACCTATACATTTCTATTGGGATATATTTCCAATGGGTAGTGCTGACCCCCCTTTTTTTCTTTTTTTTTTTTTTCTCTTTCTATCTCATATCTATTTATCTATCTATCTCATATTTATCTATCTATCTCATATCTATCTATCTATCTCATATTTATCTATCTATCTCATATTTATCTATCTATCTCTCATTATCTATCTATCTCTCATTATCTATCTATCTATCTATCTCATATCTATCTATCTATCTCATATTTATCTATCTATCTAATATCAATCTATCTATCTCATATTTATCTATCTCTCATTATCTATCTATCTCATATTTATCTATCTATCTCATATCTATCTATCTATCTATCTCATATCTATCTATCTATCTATCTCATATCTATCTATCTATCTATCTATCTATCTATCTCATATCTATCTATCTATCTATCTATCTATCTATCTCATATTTATCTATCTATCTCATATCTATCTCATATTTATCTATCTATCTCTCATTATCTATCTATCTCATATTTATCTATCTATCTATCTCATATCTATCTATCTATCTCATATCTATCTATCTATCTATCTATCTATCTATCTATCTCATATCTATCTATCTCATATTTATCTATCTATCTCATATTTATCTATCTAACTATCTATCTATCTATCTATCAGCAGGGACAGCCGTGTGGCTGTGTCTGGAGGAGCTAAACTTTCCAGACACATTCAATTTCTTGCTGCAAGCTGAGAGCCAAGCTTTAAGCTGGGGCAGACTGTAGTGGCCCAGAACACCATCCTGGTCCCCTCCATAAATGTCATACATGTTTGTCTCCTGTAGATGCACTGTGCAAAGCTTGTCCTGTCATATCCAGTGTGTGTGTTGCACAGCACGGCGCTTGAAAGGTTAGCTTCACTAAAGTCATTGCCTGCATGTCGATGTATCAGTTTGTCATGCCATGTGGTGTGAGTGAAGGTATAAATAGGAGTGCTTGAGAGCAGAAAAGGAGATTCATCTTATAACCTAGTGCTAACACAAAGCCACATGGAAGCAACTTCAGCTTCCATGTAGGTGAAGATGGAGGAGAAGGAGAGGTATCCTGTAGTGATTAGAGTCTGGATGTTAATGGAGTGAGTCCCAAGATCCTAGAGAAAGAGAGCAATCCTAAATAGTCTTGTATAGAGGAACCCACTGTACAGGTACCAATTTACACTACAGGCTTTTCCTTTGTGGCCGTTCATAGTCAGTATCACCACACAGTGATACGCTTCTGAGACACACCCATGTGCCTTCCGTGCGGGGTGTTATAACGGGGACTGCAGAACCAGTTTACCTGTTACCTGTTGTAAAAGTTTATTTCTTCAAGTAAAGTTATACCAGGTCCTAACTGTTCCTCGGGACCTGAGGTAGTATACACAAGTCTCTGTGTTATTTCTCATAGCATACCGGTGTGTGGAAACCATGGCATCGTGAGTAATATCTATCACTACCCCCATTAACTGTTTATTGGCATTCCTTATCCTAGGGGTATCAAAGCTGGCCTGCAGTCCTGCTCTGGCCTTGGCTACGTGTTATCCCTCTGGGACCAGGGCCTGGTAATTGCCGCCATGACACTCCAACACTTAAAGGGGTTGTCCTGCGCCGAAACTGTTTTTTTTTTTTTTCAATAGCCCCCCCCGTTCGGCGCGAGACAAACCCGATGCAGGGGTTTAAAAAAAAAAAACGGATAGTACTTACCCGAATCCCCGCGCTCCGGTGACTTCTTACTTACCTTGCGAAGATGGTCGCCGGGATCTTCACCCACGGTGGACCGCAGGTCTTCTCCCATGATGCACCGTGGGCTCTGTGCGTTCCATTGCCGATTCCAGCCTCCTGATTGGCTGGAATCGGCACACGTGACGGGGCGGAGCTACGAGGAGCAGCTCTCCGGCACGAGTGGCCCCATTCAGAAGGGAGAAGACCGGACTGCGCAAGCGCGTCTAATCGGGAGATTAGACGCTGAAATTAGACGGCACCATGGAGACGAGGACGCTAGCAACGGAGCAGGTAAGTGAATAACTTCTGTTTGGCTCATATTTAATGCATGATGTACATTACAAAGTGCATTAATATGGCCATACAGAAGTGTATAACCCCACTTGCTTTCGCGGGACAACCCCTTTAACCCTCCCAGCTCTACATGGTAGTCAAGTGTCTGGAGTCACCCCTCGGAGGTGTTGCACAGAGCTGTTGCTGAAAGCCATGCCAGACTCTGAGAGAGAGCTGGAGCTACTAACTTAGAGAAAGGCTAAGAGGAGGCTGAAAGCCAGATGTCTTTGAGAGACCAGGCTGTGGCAAGACCAGGAGTCTGATTGGGAAGGACACCCCCAAATTGACATCCCATTGGGTACGTGTAGTGGTGCTACACCACACTGTAGTAGTTAGTGAGGAACTACTGTTCAGTTAGCACCTTGTTGGGCAAGTGTTATAGCACCAAGTGTATGTGCTGTCAGTGGTTGTTTTTGTATTTGCACTGGATTGCCTTGCTACCGCTGAAAAGTCAAGAAGAAAATAAAGTTATTTGGACTTTTATATGGACTGAGTTAGCCACTGTGATGTCGCCGATCCCTACCCCCCCCCCCCCCCCCCACACACACACACGCACACAGACATTGCCTCTATCTATCTATCTATCTATCTATCTGGATTCTTTTCATTATTGGGTTAGCCATTGCTAATGCACATCAAGTTTTGCTATTTTGAAATGGAAATGTCTAGGAACAAAAGCAGCTCATTGACAAATCATTCGAACATAGAAGCTCATTTTATATGACCTCAGAGAGCTGATACACTTGGATTGTCTGTTGTTTGTTGCAACATTTACTGTCGAATGCCAGACTGTGTCTTGAAGTAATATCAGGACAAGAACTCTTTGCAAGGAGCACATGAATTGGGTTACCTTGGATGAGCAGCCGCAAACAAGCCTGAGGTCACCACATGTAATAAAAACACACGGCCGTTGACTTTCTAACAGTGAAAATGTGCTCTGCGGCTTTACAAGTCACGTTTCTGCACATGAAGCGATTGCAGCCAGCATTCTGATATAGGAATTATAATCTTCTAGAACAAAGCAAATGTAAAGCTCTTCTGCCATGGAAAGTCAGCGCTGAGGAATCTTTCATTGTTAGTTATTATCACAGATACTACAGTCTGTTGCTTGATGCTCCAGACTAAAGACCCATTTACATGCAACAATTATCGCTCAAAATTCGTTCAAACGATGGCATATGAGCAATAATCGCGTGTAAATGCTACCATCGTTTACTTTTACTCAAAACAATGATTTTACGGTGAGCTTAAAATCCATCCTTCAGCCAGAGAGAAGATAACAGGGATAACATACTGTGTTCTCCACAAGAGACGCTGATTACATTGTATTCATGCCAGCAGCATGTCCGAGAATAAAGGACGTGTGTGCAGAACTCAGACCACCTGCTGTGTTCTGCAAGCGGCTCCTGGAGGCCCATTTACATGCAAATGAAGATGATAAAGTGTTAATGGAAATTAGTGATCATTAGCATTTTATGCAAAATGATCGCTGAAACTATCAATCTTTCAATTGTTTGAAAGATTGTCTTTGCATGTAAATGAGCCTTAAGGCCGCCTGCACATGGGCGATCTGGATTCCGCATGCGAGAGCCTGCAGCAGAATCCGTCTCTGACCCCCGCCAATCCCATGTACCTGTTAGTTCTGTATTACGCATGACTGCGGACACTTGCCGTCGGTCATGCTTAGTACAGATTGAAAAAAATAAAATGTTTTTCTTGCGCCGTCACTAGGCGATGACGCAAGTACCTGCGGCCTATCCGCAATGTCAATTGCGGATGGGCTGCAGGTCGAACAGCTTGCATTGATTTTAACGGAAGCCGACCATGTGTAGTCTGCACAAGAATAGAACATGCTGCGATTTTAAATTCGCTCGCGGAAATTGCAATTGCTATCCGCTCATGTGAATGGACATGCGAATGTTCTACTTTTTCAATGTGTGCGGAATACCGTGAATCGGGTGACGATCACGGATTCTGCAATTGAAATCTGGTTGGGTGCAGGCGACCTAAGAACCCTTCTAAATGGAATGATTTATCATTCGAACAAGCGAATGATGTCAGAGTTCACTCGTGCAGCCTGTACAATAACTCATTCACTCATTTGTTTGCTAAATCATTCAGTCTATTACATTTCCTGTAGAAGTGAATGAGGAGAACAATTAGCGAACGAGCCAGCAATGATTTTCACGTTTGTATGAAATG
Source organism: Eleutherodactylus coqui (assembly GCF_035609145.1). Lineage (NCBI taxonomy): Eukaryota > Metazoa > Chordata > Amphibia > Anura > Eleutherodactylidae > Eleutherodactylus > Eleutherodactylus coqui. The sequence continues at coordinate 70,087,502 of NC_089840.1, read as the reverse complement.
AATGGTAAGCGAAAGAATTTTCATTCAATTGTCGGCCATATTTACACTGAATGAGTATCATTCAAATTCGAATGATCTACCTTTTTTTTTTTGAATCGTTCCATCTAAACGCACCTTACAACCAAGACTTCTGATTATTCCAACTGTTTTAACTCTTTTGAGTTACAGAGTTCTAATGACTTCCTTCCAATCCTTATTGCACTGCACATCCGGGATGCTGAGTCAGTTCATTCTCTGGACACAAAGATAATGCATTCAAGTTCTTCTTGTAACCAATAAAACAATATTCCAAGACTTGGAGTATTTCATCACTTCAACTTAAAAGGATTTCTACAATACATATATACAGAGTCTGGCAGGAGTAGCAGAACATATTTATCAATGCCATTTCGGTGTATGCACAACTTTTACCATTACTTTTACTGCGTATTTTGTGAGGCGACATGAACCAAAACAGCATTTTGGCTTTGTTTTCTCTTTCTTATGTTCAATTTAGTTTGTAGCACATTACTTCTACCAGACCCTGTATATATATTATATATACTACACTATCCTACTAAAGTATTTGAATGCCACTATCAGTAGATTGGATTGTGTCTTATTAGCATGTCACCTGTTCTAAATCATACTACATAAGATGCAGACATTTAACCCCTTAATGACGCGGCCCTTTTTCTTTTTCCATTTTCGCTTTTTTCTCCCCCCCTTTAAAAAAATCATAACTCCTTTATTTATCCATCGACGTCGCTGTATGAGGGCTTGTTTTTTGGGGGACGAGTTGTATGTTTTAGTGGCGCTATTTAATGTACCATATAATGTACTGAAAAACCTTTACAAAATTCTAAGTGGAGTAAAATGAAAAAAAAACCCCGACATTTCGCCATCTTTTAGTGCGTCTTGTTTCTACGGCGCACAAACGGCGACAAAAACGACATGATAACTTTATTCTATGGGTCGGTACGATTACTACGATACCAAACTTGTATAGGTTTTTTCTTTACTATACTCCTTTTTTTTTTTTTTTTCAAAGACATTAAATTTTTTTCAATTATTTTCTGCCGTCATTTTGTGCGGGCGATAACTTTTTAATTTTTCCGTCGACGTAGTTGTGCAAGGGCTCATTTTTTGCGGGATGTTCTGTAGTTTCTGATAGTACCAATTTGGAATAAATAGACTTTTTGACCGCTTTTTATTGCGTTTTTTCTGGGAGACAGGGTAACTTAAAAGGTGCATTTCTGGCAGATCTTTATTTTTTTTTTTCGGACGACATTCACCATGCGGGGAAAATAATGCGCTACTTTGATAGTTTGGACTTTTACGGACGCGGTGATTTTTTAATTTATTATTTAGATTTTTTAATAATAGATATGGCAAAAGGGAGGTGATTTAAACTTTTACAACTTATTTTTTTTTTTCAATTAAAAAAAACTTTATTGATTATTTTTTTACATTACTTTGAAGTCCCCCTGGGGGACTTTAACATGCGATGCTTTGATCGCTCCTGCAGTATGACATAATGCTATAGCATTACGTCATACTGCTTTTTGACAGGCAGTCTATCAAGCCACCTCATGGGGATGGCCTGATAGGCAGTCTGTTAAGGCAGCCCTGGGGCCTTTCATTAGGCCCCCGGCTGCCATGACACCTGCACGGCTACCCTGATCTCACCGCAGGGGGGGGGCCGTGTGGGACCCCCGAACATCGTTCGGGGGATTTAAATGCCGCTGTCAGAATTGACAGTGGCATTTAAATGGTTAATAGCCACGCGCGGCCGCTCCCGGCTACTGCCCGCGGGTGTCAGCTGTTATAAACAGCTAACGCCCGCACTGTATGAAGAGAGGTTGCCATGCAACCTCTCTTCATGCATACCCGGACGCTCTATGACGTACCGGTACGCCATTGGTCGTGAAGGGGTTAAAGGGCTTAGCCTTCATTTGTGATGGGAACTGCATGCTATTGGATATACGGTTTATACCGCTGCACACAAGTCATCCATCATGAAATGCAATGCATTGGCCCATCTACAATGAGTGTTGTCATTGGACAGTTGAGTAATGGAAGAATGTTCTATGGAGTGACGATTCCCACTACTAAATTTTCAAATCAGATGGAGGAACCTGGGTATGGAGGTCGATGGAGAACGCCTCTTGCCCAGGTGTGTTGTGCCAGCGGTTAAATCTAAATGATGTTCCATTATAATCTGGGGATCTTGTACATGGCATGGTCTCGGTCCATTGGTTGTAGTGGCAAGAACGCAGAGATGTCCCTTGTCATTCTAGACAATAATGAGCTGCAGACAATACTCTGGGAATGAACATCAATACTTCCAACAAGACAACACACCTTGTCACAAGTCCAACGCTGTTTAACGTTGGTTGGAGGATATGGATGTTCCATGATTGGACTGACTTGCACAGAGTCCCAGCCTGAACCCTACTGAACATCTTTAGAATGAATTGGAACCCGGGTCAGGAAATATGCACATCAGCCATCTTCTTTGAGAGAATTCCCCAGATGTTTTCTGAATAAATTGAGGAAAATACCGGCTGAAATATGTGAGTTGTTAGTAGAAAGTATGCTATGGAGAGTATCCGATGTCATTAGGGCTAAAGGAGCCCCAGTAAGTATTAACATATGTAAATAAATACTACTTTTGATTCTTACTTGAGTACAGTACTGGAAATGACCACTAGGGGTCTTTGTGAGAGTTGGTCCAGAAGAGAAAGGGTGCCTCTACTCATTAATCATAAGGCAGCTGTGAAGTTATTTGTAAAAGGAGTAGGCATGCCACTTCTCATTAGCTTCTGAGCTAGGAACTTGGATTTCTGCCCCCAGACTGTGATAGAAGGGACGCCTTCTGTACTGCAGCGCAAGATTGGTAATGGCCTTTGTTTATGATGATGTGAACTGTGATGGCACTAGGCCCATGAGTTATGCTGGGTTTACACGGGACGAATGTTGGGCAAACAATGCCCTACACTCGTCCCTGTGTGTCCTTGCTACTGTGCTCCTGCACAGGAGCTACTATCACTGGCTCACTCACAGAGTGGCCAGCAGGGGGTGGAGTGGCTGCAGGAGATTTCTCTCCACTCGCTCCCCTGCCCCTCTCCATTGACATAACACAGCGGACGTTCACTACTTACAGGTGCAAGGGAGCTAGCATGTGCGGGAGACGAATGTCAGGCATCGTTTGCCCGACATTCGTCCTGTGTAAACCCAGCATTAGGCCCAAGTCTGATGTATAGTTAGTGGCCAGACGGCCAGGTTTTATTTGTGTATTGGTTTACTGTTAAGTGTAGAGTGCTGTAAACCATTCCTATGCTGAAAATAAAACTGTCAGGGGGCATATAAAGAGAGATCAAGTTGTGAAGTGAGTTTTTGAGAGTGAAGCCAATCAACTTGTGTGAAGAAGATGGTAATCCCGAGTTGCAAACAATCCCCTAATGTCCCAATACCTAGATAAAAATTTAAAACCAGTTTCACATGATAGTGACATAATATCGTAAAGATACCACACTTTAATTACAGTCAACTGGCTGCTGAAGGAAAGGAATCTTCTTACAAACTCTTCATTGTTCGCCAGACATTTACTTGACTTTTAATACTAAATCTTCTACATGTCATTACCGTACTTAGTTTTTCCTTATTATCATAACGTGATACATTATATGCTTATTTTTATATATGTTCCACTTTATAGACTGAAGTAGTCCTACTGCCATACTGTACATACCATAGCCAAGTCCTGGGGTCTGGATACGGTTGTAACTTGAGAGCTGTCTCCTGCCTTCTTTACCTTGTAAATATTATGAGAGCTGTACTGATGTGAGACGTGTCAACATTACACATTGCTGTTTACAGTAAACGTTACGAGATGTCAGATATTATAACCTTTGCCCGCTAGTTCTTTGTAGAGTAACACCTTATATTCAGATATTTGGTTCCATTATGTTGGCGCTATATAAATAAAGATTATTGTTATTATTTCAAATCGGAAGCTTCTGTGATCCTTATGGTTCAAATTGTCTCATACTAAAACCTAATTTGCAGAAAGTCCCTGAATTGTCCTTTTGTTTTAGTATTTTTTTTACTTTTGCAACCACATCTGAGTTAAAGCAAAGCCATATTCAGTAAAACAACTAAACTGCTATAAGAACTCTTCAGTCTATTACAGAGGTGCACAGCCTGTAGCCAGGGGTAGATTGGAAACCCAAAGTGGCCCTGGAAAAGAACTACAAAGTTGTCCCATGTTATAGGTGGGCCGAAATCAGCAGTAAGTGGGGTGAACTCAAGTAAGCAGGGTCAACAAACTGCCAGCCACAGCCACGAAAGTTGTAGAAGTGGAGAAGTCCATGCGGTATGCATAGCTTGCCACTGTAAATTTTCCATGACGCACAAAACATGTTACGACAGTCTGGAGGTATACATTCAAGGGGTTTTTTGGGTAAATACTATTGATGACCTATCCTCAGAATAGGTCATTAGTAGTTGATTGGCAGGAGTCCGCTGCTTAGGATCCCAGCTGGTCAACTGATTGGGTGATTGCTGGCAGCGCCACACCACAGCGTATGGAACAGAAGCAGATGGCTCTGACCCTTGTGTAGTGGCCATAGCTGATAATTGCAGGCACGGCTCTTATTAGTCTGTGCCTTCCGAACTGCTTAACGGCTTGCTTTGCAGTTTTAGATGCACAGGGAATAATTATTTGCTATACTGAGTATACCAAAGAACACATTGTGACGTCCCTCATGGGTCTACATAAATAATGGAATAAACATTAATAAAGTTTATTTTGTAAAAGTGAAAAAAAAACAAAAAACGAAATAGTCTTTTAGACATACCTTTTAAAAGCTAACAAATTATTGTGAACTGTATAATCACCTCCACTGTTACTGGACAAAATCCACTATATCAAGACTAACATTACAAATAATGACGCTGTATATGCGCCACATAATACCACTAGACCTTGATCGCATATAGTCACCACTTAGTGACTAATACAACCATACTAAAATCAATATTACCAATAACACTATATGAAGGGCAACTAATATCATAGTACTCTTGTTTAATAACAAGCACTGCAAAGATCAATGACAACACTATATGAGGGCCAGATAAAAGCCTCAGTCTGTGACAAAATATCACAATAGCATTGTTGAAAAAACTTGATATAAAGACAATTATTACCTTCTTATGCAATGACCATAATGATCATGGGAGATACCAGCTCTCCATATGTGTTCAATAGAACCTAATAGCTGCAGTGAAATGCAGCGGATTTCCATTAGCATTAGGCTGCCTGTCCACCGGCGTTGCGGTTTCCCGCGGCAGAGATACCGCCGCCTGGGAGCAGGAGCCAGAAGGGGCCGCGGAGAATCGCGGTACATTCGCAGCATGCTGCGAATTGCCGCCCGCGAGCGGAGAATCGCAATGATTCTCCACTCGTAGTCAGGCCGGAAGAGCTCTCCATAGCAATGCTATGGAGAGCTTTCACTGCATTCCCTGCGGCCGGATTATCACCGCAGGAAACACAATGAAAACCCGCCCGTGGACAGGCAGCCATAAATTGTCTGGCAAGATGCATCAAAACTATTATACTGCATGTGCCATGTTGTGGTGCAGTTGATGTCTGTCTGATCTAGGCTTATCTCTCCCAAAGTACAGTATTGACATTAGCATTTCAGTGTTTAAATTGAACTCCAATATCAAGTAATATATTCAGTGCAGTATGAGCAGTTCCCATATCTATCACCCTAATCATCCCTTTCTAGCTGGGTCGTCAGTGATCGCCGTCAAAATATTCAGATGCCATAAACAGGTTAGAATATGGCGAATGTTTTGCATAGTAGAACTGCATTTTCCTCCCCTGCTATCAGTACACCGCTCATTATGTGTCTGCTGATGAAGTTGCTCTACTTTAAAGTGATCAATCAGCCAGAGATTTTAGCTGTGACAACTCCATCTATTTCCTAAGTCTATTCGTTCTTGTTAAAGTTTTGTGTACAGTACGTGAAAACTGAATAATTAATTGGTTTATCGATTTTATCCTTGCAGGATTGATAAAGCAATGCTGGCCAGCCTGAAAGTCAAGTAAGTCATTCTTTTGTTTAAGTGATTTTATTTGATTGATTACAGTTCAATTTCTCAAGGCCCTTTTACATACAATTATTGCTCAAATTTCGTCCAAACAGCCTAAAATGAGCGATAATCGGTACATGTAAACACGGGCATTGTGCACTTTTCGTTTGATCGAAGGATTTAAGTTCACTAACAATCCATCATTCAGCTGCTTAAAAGACTAAAGGCCCTTTTACACGCAAAGATAATCTTTCAAATGATTAAAAGATTAGCGATTAGAGATGAGCGAGCACCCAAATGCTCGTTATTCGAGTCAAGCTTTTCGTAAAATTCGAGAGCTCTACTCGAGTAACGAACCCCGTTGACTACAAAGGGAGACTCGAGCATCTTTGTATGTGGAACGCCGGGTCCCGAGCTTTTTTTTTTCTTTTTTCTTCTTGGTTTGTCTCTCTCTCTCTCTTCCCCTTCCCTCCCTGCCAGACCAAAAATTTTCAAATGACGGGCGCTATGTCGTGGCAGGGAGGGGCCAAAACAGGCACGTCACAGCGGGGAGGAGCCAAAAGCTGGGGCGGGGTCGAACGCGATTTGATGCTCGTTCAAGTAACGAGCACCATCGAGTACGCTAATACTCGAACGAGCATCAAGCTCGTCAGAGTATGTTCGCTCAACTCTAGTTAACGGTCTATTTGCTACAGTGTTAATGGCCATTAACACTTCATCATTTTCATTTGCATGTAAAAGAACTTCCAGGAGCTGTTTGCAGAGCCCAGCATGTGTTTAAACACATGCCCAGCTGTGCAAACATCTGCCAGCAGATTGCATTATTCTGCTCGCAGCTAGTATAAGCGTGTCTTGGGAAGAACACCCTGCAGTCTATTGAAAGCGAAATACATTCAAATGGAATGTATTTGATTAGTTTTTTAGCAGCTGAATTATGAATTATGAATCCATTGTTCCACCGAAAAGAGCATGTAACAATTATCGCTCATTTTCAGCCATTTGGACGAATTTTGAGTGATAATCGTTGCATGTAAAAGTGCCTAAAGCAAATACATTCCATTTGCATGTAGAAAGCATGTTGCTTTATGAGCACATTATAGACTTTAATAGCAAAACAGTTTTTTTGATTTTTAATACTGTAATAATTGCTGAAACCATTTGCAAAAGGTGCTTTACCGGTAGTAAAGCATTTGATTGAATTAGTGTTACAATTTGTATCAAAGAATAATAGTTTCAAAAGAAGATATTCACTTACACTTCCGGCGAAAAGGGACTAAATTGATACCTCTCATCCACTCGAACCAAAGTCATCTTCGACCCTGCGATGGTGTAAGGAGGATGATTAGAAAGCACAGTTTAGGAAGCATTGGGCCCAAAGTACTGCCTTTGCTAATAATTATGTTACCAGTAATGAAGGTTGTTTTTGCAAGATTCTTTGTATTAGATCCCTAATTGGTCTTCTATCATTGTTTGCTTTTCATGTTTCTATATCATGTAAATAATTATTTATAATAATTATAATCTGCACTGTTATTGGCTGTTGTGGATCAGGGGGTGTGTGCCATTATTGAAGGTCCTTGAGCGCACTAGGATTTAGCTTCGACCCTAGGAGGAGTTTACATCAGGATGAGCTAAAAGGGAGTTATGACTGCCAGTTGGGTGCTATCTCAGGCCATCTGGCATGGCCTTCAGTTTGTCTGTATCTGGCCTGAAGAGAGAAACTAAGAAGCATGTGACAGAGAGCTGCTGAGTTCTGGGGAATCCCCGTAACATTGAGATTGATAGGTTTTGTTGCCTCCGATCACTGTCATTGGCGACTCAACTCCTGACCGGGACACTAAAGTATTGCAATAAGGACTTTGCAGAGACACTCTTCAATTGTTCATAGACTGGCATAGTTATTAGTATTAGTTTGCTAATTGACAATAGCCTTAAGCTAGCAAGAGAGAGAGACAGTCATTCCTCGATATCGAGGGTAACGCATGTAACTGTTATTAAAGGATTGTTTAAAAAATGTTCACAATGTATAAAGGCTTGCACCTCCTATAACTTGAAAGCTGTTTGTTAATTCCTTCCCTTTGGTTCATTAAATAAACCATTGAAGCATTATGACCAGTCCTGCATTTGTTGTATGCCACAAGCTTCTGCCCCTCCTACTGCAAGCATCTGACTTATTTACATAGTTATGGACCAGTGTCTGATCCCAAATCCTAATCCCTGGGAGGATAGGAGCCTCTCTCCGCTATTGGCAGTACTCTAGTAACCCCAAGTCCATACTACTTGTTGCCAAATCTGCACAAAAAATAGTTGTGCTGTTTGACTATTAGGGACAACAAAACAATACACGAAACACATAGTTGCCTCCTCTACCCATCAGGATGGGGATTCACTAGCTGCTGAATAAGTTCATATACCCAGCAACCTGTCAATCAATACTCTGAGAGGAGAGGGAAGAAGAGGGGCGGCGCTCTCCTTTTAAACACCTTTGGCACTAGTATACCTCAGATTGACCACTACCCTTGTGAAACCTAGACAATATAGCGGGACAGCCATAATAGTGAGTAGGCATTCAAAGTTTTCTATACAAAAGAGCTGCAATGAAGCCCAAAAGTGGTAATGAGCAAACCAAAACAGTCAAACCCTGTTGAACTTTGCTAAAAGTTCAGCTTGGTGTGAACCAGAACCTCAAGCGGTTCGTCTTAGGCGAACCCCCAAAAACATCTTCTCTTCTTCTTCCGACTTTTTCTTTCCATCTTTTTTTTCTTTTTCTTTCTCCTTATTTCTCCATCTTTCTTCTTCTAAAAAGCTTTTACACAAGGCGTTTATGGCTCTTAGACAGTGTCGTATACCAGTTTCATGGGTATTGGTGAAGTTCAGGTTTGGTTTGAACTAATTCGACCTAAACCAAACTTTTTATTCAAATTCGGCAAACTTTTAAAAAGTTTGCTCCTCACTACCTACAAGCATCCTGGATTTGAAGTTCTGTTCAAAATGTTATCTACTGTGCCATGTGTATAAATGACACATAGAGATTTACCCTCAGATTGTGTGGCAGTATCTAGGTCGCTTCTTCTAGCTTTAGCAGTTGTCTCCGGTTTGACGTCATGTACGTGGCTCTTCAGAAGTCTATTATGATATCAGTAGACCAATATAAAATAGTCATTAGAGCCAAATAAAAACAAGGAAGCTTGATAGGTAGAGCTCATCAGAAGGCTCGGGCTCTTATTGCAGAACTTGTTATCTTTTTATCCATAAAGAACATCTCTCCGGTGTATACTATATCTCTGATTTTGAATAGCATCCTCCTTCCACCCCCAGAAGGTGTGTTCCAACATGCAATTAGCTCTACGTATGGCTTACAAGAAATCCTAGCAGTCTTCAGTAATTGCTATTCATACTTGAAATGTGAAGTACAATGTCATAGAATGTACATCTGATTTATGATGCATGGGAAATAAAAGCTATGTGGAGAGGGGGACTCATCCAATGCTTTTATAAATTAGATCGTTGTATAGCATGCCAGCTGCTGATTGAAATGACTCCAATGGTTGGTTTGGAGAGCGCTCTTACCTCTGAAAGTAATGGCCTAGAGTAGGGGTTTTAGAAAAGGAAAATCAAGTAGTTTCCATAAAAAGAAAACAACATCAGGTGAGCAGAAATGTCTCCGGCTAGGTCATGTTTCATGTTATTAGAGCCTTAAAAACAGTTTGGCTTTGAAGGTTTCATTTTTTTTCTCCGTACTGCTAAATTTCTCAGCTGTGATTATATGCCTTGAGTGTTGTTTCATTGCATGGCGTGTGCTCGTCTGTCAGTTTTCAATATAGGAAATAAGTTAAATGGGTTATAGAAAGAAAACTTTTTGCTTTTTGAAGCTTGGCCTAAAACATTTCTATCAACCACCTAGTACTCCGGTTCCTTTGATGGACAAGTGTCAGGCAGGAGAAAGCAGTAGATGATGATAACTTTAAGAATAACCAGGGCACAGAACAGGAAAAAAGGCAAGGTGGCTTGAACCATGGTAATCATATAGAATACGCTGAGGAACTCCAAGAAACGAGCATAAAGTAATGTGGTTTTATTACATGGGCCGAATTCTCGACCTCCTATAACAAGGCCTGTCAACGTGCATGTTGATCGGCTCTTGTTTAGCTCTTCTATCACGGGACAGGAATTAGCTTATAGGGACGCATGAATGGCAATGTGATTGTTTGTCCTCATTGGCCGGCTGTACATCTCCCTGTTTACCTGGGGTGATGTACTGCCGAATAGCGAGCATTTTAGTGCTCGCATAAATGGCACAATCAGCTAATGAATGAGTGCTTGCTTGCTTGTTGGCTGACTGTCCCTTTACATGGCCTTGAGGAACACTTAGGCTTGATAATTGACCCGCGTTAAAGGACCATAAGGGCAGTCTATTGTATATGTAAGAGACTCATGAACTATATGTGTAAAATGGGAGATTCTAGGAAAAGGAGGGTTGTTAAGTTCTTCGGTTGCTGGAGAGTAGGTTGAGCTGAGCTAAGTGCAGCTTGAACGGTTGAGAAGATTTTGTCCATGACCACCCTGGTCAATTGACATGAGCAGTGCCAAGAAAGGAGATGATTAGTACTGTTAATGACCTACTGCCATGCCTGACAGGCACTTAAAGCATTTTTTTAAGGCATACACATTGATTGCCAATTCTTCTTAAGCAGACCCCTTGGCCCGCCCTACCCATCAGCAGGGCAAACAATGGAGCGTTATGCACGCTTCAGTGTTTATCTAGGCACAGCAGTACATCTGTGCATATGGCTGTGCCTGGTAATGCAGCTCAGCCCTGTTCCACAGTCCCCTCATTAACCTGATTAGTGGAGGATCCAGGGTTAAATATCCACCAGTAGAACATTGTTGTATTATGGTAAGGATAGAAGATTTGTTTTCCTGTAAAACTTTTTTTTTAACCAGAACGCACTCCATACCCCATCTCTTCTATCTACACACTATTACTTTATACTGTACTAATATGATATGTTTCAATCATTCTATGCATATTGTTGCATCTTATTTCTTGATTTATGACATACAGTGGCATGGAAGATCCCATATTAATATATTAGTAGTAATAGCAATAAAACAATTCAGCCTCTCTTGGCTGAGAACTGAAAGATCACTGAAGGTCTAAAAGATCTTATTTTATAAAATATGCTAAAATTTGTGCAGAAATAAAGGTTTTGTACCAAGATAAATTTCTCCCTACTAGCAGGATAGGGGATAACTTGCTGATTGGTAGGGGGTATGACCACTGAGACCCTGGCCGATTACAGGAACAGGGGTCCTATGTTTCCTTCTGCCTATCACTATGGGGTTCGCCTCTCTCTCCACAGTGATGTCAGAATGAATAGAGTGCTGGCTGACCATGCGCGGTTGGCGCTCCTTTCATTTCAGTGGGGTTGACAGAAGTACACAAGCACTTGTCACTCGGGTATCTCCAAAGTCCTACTGAAAGTGAATGGAGAACTTGCAGTAACTCCACAGTGAGGAGGATGGTGGTCATGGGACCCCTCTTCTAGAGATCAACAGGGGTCTCAGTGGTGAGAGCCCCAATGATCAGCAAGTTATCCCCTATCCTGTGGATAGGGGGTAACTTATAAGCTTGGTCTAACCCCTTTAAGAATACAGAGATATTGTCATTATTCTTTTTTGTTGCCATCTCCACTGCAGTTAGATTGTTTTTTCCATTAGATCCTTATCCGCTATTATTTTGTCAGCAAGTTTTATAAATAAAAAGTGACATCAGTTTTTTTCTGTTGACACTTTAGTAAAAATTGCTGATGCAGTTCAACACAGAAATGCTAATATCTTTGCAGCCATCGGCATATCTACCAGAGTAGCAGACATAGAATCTAAGATCCATTCAGTTATTGTAGATAGCTCCATGGTGGAAGAGTGACAATGGCGGAATAAAAAAAAAAAAAAGAGTAACGGTGTAGAGTACCCAATGATCGTATGCTTTGATATCCTGACCTCACTTACTATTGAAGGTGCACAAGGGAGCCATCTTCAAAGTTTTTTCCTATAGGGGCACTGTCTGTACCTAGAGCAAACTAACTTCTGATTTTCTAATGTATGACCAACTTGATATTCTGTTTGGTAATCCTCTGTAATAGTAATTAAGAGCAGTATACATCGGCTCCTAACGGACTGCTAGTTTATATTTCCTGAAAGTAATGCAGTAAAATAAATATGTTTTCGGTTTACACGCCATGTATAATACCATTATTGTGTTTAAGAAATCTTGTGACTTCCAAAAGGGAATGAATATTGCCAGCGAGGATTCTCATTATCTCGATTCTTAATTAACTTAATTAAATTTGTTGTGCTTGTATATGTGAAATGGAATAACAACATAAGCAGGCAATGTTTAAAACTAATACTCCTACAAAGCCTATGCCGCAGATAATATTCTAAGTGTAAAACATTTGCAAAGACTCCATAGATTCAGCCGGTTTGATAATTGTGGATTTTAGAACATTTGTTTTAAAGGATTACCACTCTTCAAGAATTGTTATTTCGCAGTAACTTTCTATAAATTGTAAGAATTTCAGTATGATTTTAACCCCTTTAGTGGCACGCCCGGAAAATCTCCGGGGCTTGCTGCACTGACCATGCAGTTAAACCCCAAAATATTTCTGTGGACAGCTCTAGTGCTGAAATGCTGGCCAGGACACACATCTATTGTGCCACTGTACACTTTTGCCACTTTGAATTACCTCAGTAAAATCTCCGGGGTTTGCTGCACTGACATGGTAATAATAAACCTGCCACTGAAGGGGTTAAGGACCACCCCTGGTTTTGATTTTCGGTTTTCCCTCCCCACTTTAAAAAAAAAAAAAAAAAAATCATAACTTTTTAATTTATCCATCGACATAGATATATGTGGGCTTGTTTTTTTGCGGGATGAGTTGTTTTTTTAATGTTACTATTTAATGTACCATATAATGTACTGAAAAACTTTAAAAAAATTCTAACTGGAGTGAAATGGAAAAAAGTGCAACTCTGGAGGGTCTTATTTCTACGGCGTACACACTGCAGCAAACATTCCATGCTAACTTTGTTCTATGGGTCAATATGGTTACAACCATACCAAATTTATGCAGTTTTGTGGCACTACTTGTAAGAAATAAAATATCTATATTACTTTCTGACAGAAGATCGCTCTATATTATATTTTTTCTTGGAGACAGTGACCAAAAAGCGCAATTCTGATGTCTATTTTTTTTCTGACGATGTTCACCGTGCGGGGTAAATTATGCATTATTTTGATAGATTGAACTTTTATGGACGTAGCGAAACCAAATATGTTTTTGGCTTTTTTATTTAGTTTTTTAATATAATAATGGAAAGGGAGGGGGTAAACTTTTATTAACTTTTTTCTTTTTCTTTTTGGGATAATTAATAAAACTTTTTAAAACTGATTTTTACTATTGGTATACCTGGAGAAGGGCCCAATGCATTGTACTGGTGCCAATTTAACTAGTTTATAGCCGTGTACATCTGGACTTTGTGTACTTGCATTGGAAATATGCTTCATCCAATTTTAAACTGGGACATAAGATAACCTGTGCATTTCTTGTATATACTTATATATGTACAGTTGGTATAAGTGCTATATTCTGTATACAGTGTTATGGACTGTCCTGGTATAACCTGGGCATCTCCTGTTTATAATTATACATGTGCAGCTGGTATAAGTTATACATTTTCCTGTATATACTGATATGGAGCATGCTGGTATAGCCTGGGTATCTACTGTATATAATTATATATGTACAGCTGCTATATGTTATACATCCTGTATATAGTCATATGGAGCATGCTGGTATAACCTGGATATCTTCTGTATATAATTATATATATACAGCTGGTATAAGTTATACATCATGTATAAAATGATATGGAGCATGCTGGCATAACCTGGATATCTCCTGTATATTTTTATATATGTATAGCTACTATATGTTATACATCCTGTATATAGTGATATGGATCATGTAGGTATAACCTGGGTACTTCATGTGTATAAGTATATATATATATATATATATATATATATATATATATATTTATTTATACAGCTGGTATAAGTTATGCATCCCCCTGTATATAGTGATATGGACCATGCTGGTATAACCTGGGTATTTTCTGTATATGATTATATATGTACAACTGGTATGAGTTATACATCCTGTATACAGTGATACTGAGCATGCTGGTATAACCTGGGTATTTCCTGTATATGATAACACGCTTTACACACAATTAAAAAACACATCAGAAACCTGCCTGCATTTTTATAAAGACTGCATGCAATGTTTAATTCCACAGACGTTTTTTAATAGTGTGTGCAGTTTCATAAAAATGCATGCAGTTTTTGAATACAGCCTGCAGTTTTTTAATGTATTTTTTAATTGTGGCTCAAAAATGAAACACAAAACATGAACACAGCCTGAGGGCTCTTTCACACCAGCGTATATCGGCTGCCGTTTTCACGGCCGGCCGATATACGCTACGATCTGATGCATTGAATTCCAATGCATCAGATCACATGGCCATATTCCCGCGACGTTAAAGCGCCTTCTCGGGCCAATGTAGCACTGGCCGCTTTTATGTCGGGCCCAAAAGATAGTCCTGGAACTATCTTTTGGTCCGGAATACGTCGGCTGCTGCATGGGCTCCTATGGGAGCCAATGACAGCGGCCCTGACTGCTAAACTCCCTCCCTCTTCTCTCCTCCTCACTCCTCCCCGACAGCTGTTTGCAATGGGATGTGGCAGGATGGAGGCAGAGCTAAGCTTCACCTCGTCCCACCTTTTCCAATTGCTGGCTGCAAACAAGGGGCGGGAGCTTAGCTCCGCCCCCGTTCTGCCCCCTAACAGCCGGATGGATGGAGAGAGGAGGTGAGCCAGCGAGGGGGAGGCCCAACGGCATTGTGGGCTCGGCGTATATGCGCCGGGGCCCATGTCATCTGAATGGGCACAAAAACGTTAGATTTGTGAGAACCCAGCTTGGTGGTGGGTAATAAGTAATAATTACCTGAAAGCACTGCGGAATAAGTTGGCACTATACAAATACCAAGATTTATTTATTTTATTTGTGCGCCTGCTCACGCGTTTTTATGGCGCCAGTGGGCGCATGTAAAAATGCCTACGGCTGTGTGAAAGAGCCCTAATGGTCTAGAAACAAATTTTCACGTAGTTCAACAAAAAAGTCATGTTTGGAGAGCTTATGCCCAGGGGCTAGAACATGTACAGTATGTAAATTTGCCTTGCTTCTATATGCAGCACGGTTTAGGTATGGGTACAGGGGTGGGGGAACCTAACCTGAACTTTTCTTACCCGGGCCCCCGAACTTTTGGTTATACTCCTGCCAGCAACATTGCTTAGTCTAGAATTTCACCTCCAAACTGCATCCTGTAATGGCTCCTCGCTGCCCCCGGTGTATGGAGGGCCTAGCTGCAGCCCATGTGATAACAATAAGTTAGTGTATCTACAAGTTGCTTACTCCAGAGAATCAGTGCCGTATGTCAGAGATGCCGCTTGCGGTATTTTCATGCAGCACAAGTTTCATATTTAATTAAAGCCCGACACAAACGTTACAAAGCGGCAGCTCAGCAATACCCAGGAAACTCGGGCTGTTATCCTGCCAGCGCTATCGTTATTAATAAAGTCATGCAGGTGGTGCTGAGCTTCAATCCACTTTTTTTTCTTCTTTTCCTCATAAATCAGTTTTCATTAGTTCCCATGACAACCTTTAAAAAATCCTGTTAAAGGAGTTGAAATAGGAGAAAATAAGTAGACATTACAGCATGGGATCGCATGCAGCGAGCAGCTGAACGGATAAGCCCTGAGCCCGACTTCTCTATTCTGCTTCACCTAATTGGTTGAGTTGTCCAGACTTATCCTGTAGAGGGTCTAAGACAACAGCTTCTGGTCTGAGATATCTTCAGGTTTCGCCTAGACAATGTACAGGAGGTTATGGTAAGTTATTACATGCTGTGGGTTTTCATTTGTGATTGGTTATAAAGCTATTTCTAATGGGACGTTCTATTAGAAATATCACTCTTCCATAGAAGGGTGAGCACTGTCCTGTATCGATATAGTAAAGTTGAATTTGGCTTTTTCTGGATCAACATTGCAGGATCATAATCTGAACTGGATGCATATATGTTTTTCTCAGCCTATATTACTATGGTTAACGCTTTAGGATTGTATCTTATGTACATTGTGGTAACGGTGGACTAAGATTATATAGCAGGTGTACCTGCAGTCCTATGTAAAGCTACAGATAACATAATACATAGTATCAAGGATTTGCATATCATCTAAAAAAAGTTGTATATCGCTGACAGAACATTTTTTATGTTAGAATTCACTTAAACCTTTCCAATCCAATTTTGGATTCAGGGTTTCCTAAAAGGCTTTCTCTTTTTGCTGTTATACAACAGTGCCATCTGCTGGCTAAAGCCAGTGTATGTGCGCCAGAGAGGCTCCGACAGCGGAGTGGCTGGCAATAGACGGTAAGAATACCCCGTCGAACGTCTTCTGACATTGGAGCTGTACAAGCTTTAATCAGAATGTAGGAAGATGTCAGACAGTGGATTGGAATGGGTTAAGGTATAAAAATATTCTATTATGGCATTTTAAGTTAAATTCTGATTGGTGGGGGTCTCACTGCTGAGACCTGTACTGATCCTGTGTCCCCTTCTCTTCCTCCCTGTGGCGATTCATTGGAGCCATCAAAGATGTATGGTGCTGGTCCATTCTTTTCAATGGGGCTGACGGAAATAGCGGAGTACAAGCACTCAGCTATATCTAGCACTTTCAATGAAAATGAATGGAACAGCACCACGAATGTGTGATTGCCACTCTATTTTGGTGCAAACCTTTTAATATAAGGCAAGAGTGTTCTTCATTCAGTATCTCCACCAATTAGCCAGTTTAGAGTAGCTAAAAAGAATATTCCTCTCTCTGGAGGACATGACATGTCTGTGCATTGCATGGTATTAATGGTGTCCAAGTAATACTTTGATTCCCCTGTAGCGCCATCACAGAAGAAATAAACCCTTAAGATGTGATGTGTCCTTCCTTACCTTTCCTGTTTTCTGGATATGATTAGATATGTGTATCACGAGATAACCAGCTGTTCAAGACAACTTGATTTTGTGACACTTTGTCATGCGATCACCCAATGGTTATGCTGCGAGTTACAGCTTGTCAATAGTTTTGTTGTCTGTGTATGGATTCTGGCTTGGTTTTCAATTCCTAATCATTACTCTAAAACACCTGTCTAAAGGATCAGACATTGATTTAAAGGATTGCTGCCATCCAATAGGTGGCACTGCAGAGGTATTGTTCCATCTTCCTTATTTGCATATTACCAAGAAGAGCATGGATGGCCTTATAAGTCTTCTCACTCACCTTCTTGGTGCTCCCCCTAAGGTTGATGTTACCCCTCCTGACCCATGTCACAGGCCTCTCACTAGCCAAGTAAGGATCTTGCTGCAAGCTAATGAGGGGCAAGAATCCTGAGACAGCTGTCTGTGTATGGATTCTGGCTTGGTTTTCAATTCCCAATCACTGCTCTAAAAGACCTGTATAAAGGGTCAGGCACTAATTTGAAGGAATGCTGCCATCCAATAGGTGGCGCCACAGAGTTATTGTTCCATCTCCCTTATTTTCAATGGTTTTATTAGCATGTCACAATATTGTATTGAATTAGTTCCATGAGAACTTGTTTCAAAGTTTCCAATTGCAGGATTGCAGCCACGTATCCATAGAAAGTAGGTTTAAATTTGAGTAGGAACACTGCTGTAACATCCAGTGCTGCTTACAATGTCATGGGGTCCGCCTGCCAATCATGTAGCCCTGCCCGCTTAGGCGGAACAAGCTGGCAGCTGTTTCTCAAGTCTATTCCTTACCCATGTGAACTTGTTCCATCCAAAAGGTCGAGGCTACACAGAGAGTAGCCCACATAATCAGCAGCCAAAACATCATAGTGTTGCAAAAATGTTAAAGTCATGGGACCGAGGTCAGAGAAGTGCTCTTACCCAAATTTAAACCTGTTTTCCATGAATACATGGCTGCAATCCTGGCATTGGAGACTTTGAAACAAGTTTTTAGGTGAGCAGACAACCCTTTAACCAAATTAGAGATACGGGGAGACACATATATACTGCTGTAATCTCATCCTGATTACATCTGTTCACTAGGGGTTCTAGCAACAGGATACAACTTGAGAACAGATTATTTTTGGAGGATGTTTATACCAAAAAGAGATTCTTTTGACAGTCACTTTGCTGAAAACATATATTTTGAATTTGCTGTATAAATATGTGCTTTAAACATGTACACCATTAGTGCAATTAGTGATGAGTGAATATTTGTGAAAGTTTGGTTCAACCGGTTTGCCAAACTCTTGCAGAAAGTTTGGTTTTGTCTGAATTAGTTCAAAACAAAGTCCATTATAAAGTCCTAAAATGGCCGTATAACACTGTTTAATAGCTATAAAAGCCCTGTATAACAATACTGGATTGGAGCCGCAGGTGTAGTAGCCGAGCCGGTCACTGGGGAGTAGTCAGAATAGTTGGGAGTCATTATTGGGAAGTCACGGTATGCAGTACAAATGGGATGAGATGGAAGCATAGTCAATGAAAGCCAAAGGTCAGCAGCAGTAGGTATCGGTATGCAGTACAAATGGATGAGACAGAAGAGTAGTCAATGGAAGCCAAAGGTCAGCAGCAGTAGGTATCGGTATGCAATACAAATGGATGAGACAGAAGCGTAGTCAATGGAAGCCAAAGGTCAGCAACAGTAAATATCGGTATTCTTATAGAGGAGCCGGAGGAAGAGGAGCTTGATCAAGGTGGTGGGACACAAGAGGTTGTGGGTTTGAGCCCTGATAACATCAGTGTTCAGGACTAGTTTTCAGGACTACTGCTTTTTACATTGAACTTACTAAAAGCTTGGTTTGAGCTCATGCCAAACTGAACTTTTAGCAAACTACAATTCAAAACAGTGTTCGACTGGTTTGGTTCGCTCAACACTACTTATAATGATCCCGATATTTGCTAAAAGATGGTTGGCAGTGTAGTCAACTATATTTTTCAATGCAGGGAATCTAACAATGAAAGTATTCCATGAAACATATGGGTCTTGTCTTTTTACAATGGTTCTCAATGAGCGACATATGCAACTGTATGGCATCCAGGTGTTTCTGTCAGGACTCAGCACATATTTTATATGACATGACAATTACCTGGCATGTATGCCAAGCATAGTGTGCAAACAAGCAAAGTTTTACTCCTTACCCATTACATTCAATTGGCCATTCACGTAATCCATAGAAGCATAGGTCTTCCAGAATGAGAGCAGATCTTTATAGTAGCTTCCATTTAGGATGGAGTTTTCTCATCATATGTTCTTATGCCTCATATGTGACCCCCGCTCTATCAGCTGGAGCAGCGAATCATTGAAAAAAGCAGTTCAAGAAAACTTTTTTAAGACTACTGTATTTCTCCTGCAGTCGAATTTGAGAGGTTTCCTACAGCTTTTCTCTGACAACATCAGCTGATCAGCAGGGAATGGCAATTCCAAATCCAATTCGATCATCTGATCAGCAACGTATGTCAACTCTATGTAGAATAATAGGTAATATGGAATGGGGTTGTCTAGCAAGAAGAAACCCCTTTAGAATATAAAAAAAATATGAATGTATGTATTTCCCTTTATACATTATGTACAATAAACCAGAAAGACATTTATAGGTTCACACGCTTTTACACTTGTGGTGTGAAACCATCTCAGTGAGAATACTGTAACCCGTTTCCTCTTGTTGGCAGTGGACATGAATAGGAAACTATGTTTAGATAAAAGTGTAAACTTGAGAACTTGAACTTTGTAGAAAAAAATTAATTATCTTCATTGTGTTGATAAGATTTTTATGTTATTTATCACTTTTCCGCTATCACCAATGGAAATAGTTTAATTTATTGTGAAGTTAAAAGGTGTTTTGCCTTTTCCAAGAATTTATTTTCAATCTACAGTATGAATAGCATCCATTGGTAAGTCCTATTGCCGGTAGCGCTGCAGCATTGTGTTGTCTTGTGTAGTATCTGTTCACAACCTCCAGACGTTCTTGGTGTGTGTACAGCACACCAACCGCAATCAGAAAGTGAAGCTTGGGGGGGGGGAACACATAACAATTTGAGCTCCGTCCCACGTGACTGCGCCTTTACGGCATGTATGCTGTCATTCGGTGCTGCGCACCTATGAGTGTCTTCTTCTGTCACTGCAGAAGGCTCCTTAGGCATCATCTGTCAGAAATCCCTTAGTGGGCTCAGTGTATAAAGTGCCCTTCTTCACAACTGCTACAGCCTCTCGTGTGGTGTATGGACTGATTGGCTGACAAGGACGTGTGTCCCCTAGCTGAAAAATCAGCCATAACAGAAGTGTATTTATTCTGCATCCGCCTCTAGATGGGTGCCGGTTATTGTCCTGCCTGAGGTGTTTGGTGAAGCAATTAACTCCTGCCAGCTACGTACATGTGGCTATTTATACTATGTTATATTCATCGCTCTTTCTGTTTGTATTATACCTCTTACCTTTTCCCCATCAGTACTATTGTATTATGTCGCCACCGGAAGTAAGGGGTGGCAACATAATACAGCTGTGTAAGAATTTAATAACGCCCCCAGCTTCTAATTGGCTGGGGGCATGTGATTGGCTGGGGGCCGGTCAACGGTAAGGATAGGAGTGGTGGCCTGGCCTCTGATGTTGCAGTGCTCAGGGTTATGTAACAGCCAATCACGTGCTGTCCCCAGCTTCAGCAGAGCCACCCGCTAATGGCAACTCTGCTTCCCTTGCCTCTACTTCCTTCAGCAGCTGTCACAGGTGCTGCTGCCGAGAGGACCATGGGGAGCAGAGTAGCCATCAGCGGCCGTATCCCCCCGCACTCCAGGGGTGCCGATGCTGACAAGTGCACTCCGTTGGCCGATGGAGAGCAGGGTATGGATGTTTGGACTTGCAGGCAGGAGTGCAGAGGGGAGGCCGTTGGCAGGGGGGTTAAGGTGGAGGAGACTTTTGCATGGGATGGATGGTTAGGGGTAGTTTCACAGTTAGGCTTACATTATTAGGTGTCAATGCTTCCATGTAAATGCTGGCCGGCACTCACATCGAACCATTTACAGCTAATAAAGTAAGCCTAACACTGAAACTACCTCTAACCCTAACCCTCCATCCCATGGCAAAACGCCTTCCACGCTGCTGTTGGCCCTCTGAGCTGTGCTGGGTTAGCAGCCAATCGGAAGCTAGGGGTATGACAGGGGCGTTCCTCCATCTAAGCCCTGTCAAATCCTTAGCTTCCAGTGGCATCAAGGTACACCAGTACCTCCCCCATCTAGGCACAGGCTAGGCCTTCTAAGTTTCTGACATGGGGACAACCTTATCAAGATGATCCCCCTGCTTCTCGGCAGGGTCTACCACCCCAAAGTTGGTTAGGGATAGCGTTCTCATTCCCATATTTCTATTCCCATTATTTGCAATATTTTATTTTCCCTACATTTTGGTGACTGTATTAGCCCTTTGTGGATATTTATTATGTCTTGGTCTGATGTATTGGTGACATCTGTGAGGGCCCACGTTCTAGCACTCTGCATGAATGTTACAGATTTATAATGATTTTCCAACGCGTTTGGACAGATCAACAATAGAACCAATTGTCCATGAGGGAGGCTTCTTGCAAAGACATGCAAACTATAGAGAGTGTGGTGCTACTTGCTTCTATCTGCTGTGCAATGGTGCTTCTAACTTTTTGCTATCTGAGCAAAAAAGTGAAACGGTGCCCCATCTGCAAATTGGAGCTGAGAAAGTTCATGGATGGGCTCCTATCAGAGGCGTAACTTGAAGCTCCCGGGCCCCAATGCAAAACTTGTAAAAGGGCCCCCCACTATAATGCTTTACTCATAGTACTGGTTTCCTTATATGGAGAAGATAGGCCTTATGGGCCCCCTAAGGCTCCTGGGCCCGGGTGCAACCTCATCCCCTGCATCCTCTATAGTTGCGCCCCTGGCTCCTAACTTCTGCCCTCTTCAGTCAGGAAATGGTGCCGCCTGAGGCAAAATCCTCATTTCATCTCATTGATGGGGCACCTTTGCTGCTACTTGGTAACTAAAAAAGTGTCCGGTCTTGGTTCAGCACCATTACCTTCTACATGGCTGATTTTTTTCCTCTTCATTATAGATGCTGCAGGATTACCAAACAATGGAGCCAAAGAAATGGTCATCATGACTTCACTTAAGCCTAAAAGTAATTAAAAGAGCAATGTATCCACATGTTGTGGTTTTCGAAAACTGCAGTACTTTCGGAAAATTGTAGTAAAAATGCAACACAATCATGAAAGGTGAATAAAACCCTAACAAGGTGGTTCTTATAAACTGCTCCTGATGATTCTTGTCTCTTCTCACCTGAGTTTCATCATCTTTGGTGTGACTCCCAGCAAATGTGCACAGATTTTACAGTCCATATAAAATAAAATAAATAAAAACAAATCTTGTTATTTGTATAGCGCCAACTTATTCCGCAGCGCTTTCAAGTAATTTATTTCCCCCACCAAGCTGGGTACTTATTTTACCGACCTCGGAAGGATGAGTCAATCTTGAGTCGGCTATCTAGAACAAGTAGGGATTAAAATTGCGACCTTCAGGTCATGAGCGAGAGCTTAGGACTGCATTTCTGCTGCCTTACCACTCTGCACCACACGGGGCTCTGAGGAGTATAACTGGAGTATCAGTGGTTAATAATAGTTGTTCGAACCTGTTCACCTCCACCATTGGGTTACATCATTGTCATTATTACTGTATGCTCTTTCCAAACCTAAAATGAATGCATCTTATTCATGAAACCATGAAAGGAGGCAGAAGAGCGGAGCACAATGGTGAAACGAGGCCGCAAGTAAAAACTGTGTAATATTACATGGCTTTGATGTTTGGTCTAAGAATAAATGGCAGTTGGCATATTTGCTATCCAGATGGCACACTTAATTCCTGGCAGTCTGACAAATGAATACTCACATGTTTCAATCAAATAATATTACAAGTGCAAAGTGTTGTAGCAATCTGGGTAATTATATTTATAAGATAAAACGAGATTATGTCGGGTTGTACTACATTCCTATGTCTGTGACTCATCCCTGTCACAAATGTTATGGAAGAAGGTAAACTTTTAGGTCAGACTTACATCTGGCCATCATGGGGCAAAAACTAAGGAAAACCTACATATTACAAGCATACAATTGCAATTGCACACAAAAGGGTTGCAAAAACCAATGCAGCCAGGCTCATCTTGCTGTCCAGCCGCTACTCGGACGCCTCTGCCCTGTGCCAGTCACTGCACTGGCTGCCCGTTAAATACAGAATTCAATTTAAACTCACTAACTTATCCACAAAGCCCTCCAAAGCGCAGCACCACCCTACATTGCCTCTCTCATCTCAATCCATCACTCAGCCCGGGCTCTCCACTCTGCTAACGAAACCAGACTGAGCGTCCCTCTAATTCGAACTTCTCATTCCCGCCTCCAAGACTTCTCCAGAGCAGCACCGGTCCTCTGGAACGCACTACCGAAGGATAACCGGGCAATCCAGGACTCGCAGAACTTCAGGCGTGCTCTAAAAACGCACCTCTTCAGGGAGGCATACCGCATTCCCTAAACAAACCCCTCTGTACTCCACCTGATAACATGCTCCCTGACCTACTGACTGCAATCCCTGCTAGCCATCATAAACCGCTCCTGCAGTCATACCGATTCTGCCGTCATACGGCTAAATGTCTGACCATTGTCTATGTGTATAGAATCGCTCACTCTCTACCTCACCATACCGCGCACATCTTCAGCCCCTTTACCTTCTGTATCACCCCATTACTTGCAGTATGTAAGCTTGTTGGAGCAGGACCCTCACCGCTATTGTTTCCATCAACTGATTACTATATGTAACCGTGGTTCTGTCATTTTTGTACTTTTGTCTTTCTGTATTCCCCCTGTCTATGTAAGCGCTGCGGAATATGTTGGAGCTATACAAATAAAGTTTATTATTACTATATTATGTTAAAGGCGTTGCCCCGCTACTTAAAATTGCTTCACAACTGCCAATCACTGGCTATAGATGGCTATTGCTGAAGCCAGTGGTTGGCTGCAGCAGTCACATGACCTGGTCAGCAGCATCCGGGAAGCATATTAACTTTTTCCACAACACTTCTGCGCTATTTAGCAATTCAAGCAACCTGATTGGTTATTTGGTGAATCAGCCAACCCAAACAACCAATCAGCTTGCTGGAATTGCTGAATAGGGCAGAAGTGTTGTAGAAAAATTTAATATGCATCCAGGAAGGACAGAGTGCTTGTGAAGCAATTTACCCCCTTAAGTACGCGGCCTAATTTTGCCATGGGGACACAATGATTTTTTGGGGTATCTTCATCTCCACTTTTCAAAAGCCATAACTTTTTTTAATTTTTCCGTCGACACGGCCGTATGAGGGCTTCTTTGTTGCGTGCCAAATTGTAGTCTTTATTGGTACCATTTTAGGCCTCGGTCAGACGACCGTTTTTTGCCGCGATTTGCGGATGCGCATGCGATCTGCGCATATATAGAACCATTGCTTCGCAATGGGATCGGTCATATGGCCACTTTTTATGTGGATGTCTGATAAGTTATAGGACACGAGGAATCGCAGATCGCGCCTATCTGCGTTCTGCGATTCCTTGTGTTCTATATATGCGCTCAATGGGGCCGGCGGCAGCAGCGCTGCCCCATTGAGAACATATACTATAAAGATCATTCTCCTCTGCCACAGCTGTTAACAGCTGGGGCAGGGAAGAACGATGTTCGCCCATTGAATTCAATGGAGCCGGCAATACAGCCGGCTCCATTGAAAGCAATGGGCTGCCGGTGAGCGCAGGATGAATTTTCGGGAAGGGCTTAAACATATAAGCCCTTCCCTGAAAACCATCCAAAAATGTGTAAAAAAAAAATATATATATACTCACCTTGTCCCTGCAGCCGGAGTTCAGCCGCAGCCGGCCGGCAGTTCTCCTGAACTGCTCTGTGTAGTATTCAGCAGGCGGGGATTTAAAATCCTAGCCTGCTGAATGGGCTGCCTCTGATTGGTCACAGCCTCACCAATCAGAGGCAGCTCTCACTCACCCACTCATGAATGGGTGAGTGAGTGCTGCCTCTGATTGGCTCAGCGCAAGGACCAATCAGGGGCAGCTCTCAGCTGTCATTCAATAGCTGAGAGATGCCCCTGATTGGTCCTTGCATGTCTATAAAAAGTGTCTCTAAAGAGTGAAAAGTGTACATACTGTTATAAATACAAGAAAAATGCAGCTGCTTCCCCCTCCTCCTTGACGATGTTACATCAGACAGGTTTCTTAGGGACACAGCAGGTTTCTAGACAATTGCAGAAAGTCTGTAGGGTTGGAAAGCTGCAGACGGCTGGAAGGTCCACAGAGTTTACTTTCTGAAAGACGGAATGCTCCTAAAACGCTGGAAGGTAAAACTTGTTGCTCATTTAATCCATCCACAATGCAGGTTTTGACGTATACAAGAAAAATGAATTAGTCAGATAATATTGGGAATTTTCCGAGCAGTAAGGACCCCTGTCTACGGCATTGTGATTCTCCGCTCACGGCCGGCAATTCTCAGCATGCTGCGAATTGCCCCGATTCTCCGCGGCCAGCCTATCTGTCAGATTAGGCTGAGAGCAGAGATCCGTCTGCGGCTCCTGCTGCCGGGCAGTGGCTTCTGTGGGATACCGCAACGCCCGTGGATAGGGGGCCTAAAGATTCTCAACATAATCACCATCTCCAAGTTTCTCTTTGCTTCTAGACTTTCTCTTGTGGTCATATGTCTCTTTGCTGACTCTCTAATAGCCCCCAGAGTATTTCAGAGCTAAAGTTTGATTGTATGACTGCTACAACAAAGCAATAGTACGCATTCTAACGCCTCATGTCTACAGGTGAGTCGGATTCTCCATGCAAGAGCCTGTAGCGGAATCCGACCCTGCCCGCGGCTCACGACCGTGCGTACCTGTCTGGGTCTTCACTGCAGATGTGTGCAGCATGCCCCGCACATTGGCAGTAGCGTTTGTTGGGTTTTGTTTTAAACTCCTGCTTTCCCATGGAATCGACATTATGGACGGCCTACAGATTGCAGGGCTTCTACTGATTTCAATGGAAGCCATCCGTGCGGGAAGCGCACTGAAACACAACAGCATGCTTTCATTCAGCTGTGGACACCCAGAGAAACATGGACGGCTTGAACTGCGGATTCCACAATTCAGGCCCGCCTGTGGACATTGGGCCTAAGGGTAGTTTCACATGGATGATTACGATATCGCCGCGAGAAAATTGCTGCAAAATCGTTTCTTTTGTTCCTGCAATTTTTGAGCAAAAACATCGCTGCTGCTTGCAATGTTCTTGCACGGTTTTCTCGCACGATTTTGCAGCAGGGAATACCTTCTAAGGGTGAACACCCACTTGCGTTTTTCTTGCACGTTTTTCACGCGATTGTCAATAGGACTTTCTAATGCTAAAAACGCATCGCACAAAAATCGCAAAGCACAAACTTGCAATGCATTTTTAACATTAGAAAGTCCCATTGACAATCGCGTGAAAAAAGCAACGATATCGAGTTAAAAAAAACGCGCAAGAAAAACGCAAGTGGGCGTCCACCCTAATTTTAAAAATGTGTTGCATGAAAATCTCAAGTTCGTGTGTTGTGATGTGATAAAAAGGAGGCGAGGGCGATAAACAAAAATCGCAAAACACAGAAAGATAGGACAATTTTTTTTATTGCAACATGGCGTATGTGAAAACATCGCAATTGTGAAGGAAACCATTGAAAATCGTTGGTTTCGTAATTCTGCATTTTTACTGACACTCGCATCGCATGAAAATCGTGTGATTTTATCACCCATGAGAAACCGGTCCAAGGGCTTACTCACACAGGGGATTTTAACGTCTGAGTTTGAGGCTAACAGACGTCAGAGAGAACTTGGGCCCATTAAGGTCGATGTGTGGATTCACATGTGTGGGGTCTTTCACAGACGAATGATCCATGTAAAAGTAAAAAATCAATGTATGCCCTATTGTAGTGCGATTCTCGGACCGGAATCACCCATTCAAGTCAATGAGTTCATTAAAAAGAGAAATGCACCCATATAGCATGCATGTGAGCTCTGTTATTTTTTTTGAATGAACCCTTGACTTCAATGAGAGATTAAAATTACATCAATTTTTCTGTTGCCTGTGAACAGGGGTGCGCCAAGCCTTTCTGCTGCCTGAGGTGCAGTGTGAAATAGCGCCCCCCTGCAAAAAAATAAAAATCCAGTCATTTTACAGGCATTGAAGGCATCAATATGCAAGATGCCCAACACATACTTGAACCATTGAGACTTGTCTGAAGTGACATAGTAATAGTGGTAATAGTGCCCCAAGGTAATAGTGGCCACAATAGTAATAGTAACCTCCTTAATGGCCTCAGTAGCTAGAGTGACGCCGTTAGTGGCTACAGTAGTAATCATAACCCTGTTAGTGGTAATAGTGATTCCCATAATAGCCCAAGTACTCACAGCATCAACCCAGTAGTAACGGTGTCTCGCATAGTGGCTCTAGTAG
The DNA here is from genome assembly GCF_035609145.1 of Eleutherodactylus coqui. Taxonomy (NCBI): domain Eukaryota; kingdom Metazoa; phylum Chordata; class Amphibia; order Anura; family Eleutherodactylidae; genus Eleutherodactylus; species Eleutherodactylus coqui. The sequence continues at coordinate 70,059,714 of NC_089840.1, read as the reverse complement.
TAATAGTTGCCCCAATAGTAATAGTGACTCCCATAGTAGTTCCAGCAGTAATAGTGCCCCCTTTTGGCCTCTGCCTTACAGGAGCCTAGTAAGCATTTCACTTACCCAGCCTGCAGCTCCGGTCCAGCAGCTGTTGAATCGGTGACCTCTGACCTCTCGCAAGCATCTGCATGCAGGAACAGAGATGCTGGGGGAGAGGTCAGGGGTCCCAAACTCAGCAGTGGCCAGAGCTGCCGGACTAGAGCTGTAGGCTTGGTGAGTGAAATGCCTATTACCAACCAGCTCCCAGCAGGCAATTATTTTTTACTGGCCATTAATACTGTCCCTCTGAAGTCCTGTAGATTACCTCCCTAGGTGGCCTATAGGTGGCCCTCTATGCGATAAACAGATGACACTCTGATGACACTTGCATGTTAAAAGTGCAAAAACTGAACAAAAACTTATGTAGCATGCACGTGCACTCACAGTAAAATCAGTTTTTGACAGACTGAAATTGCACTCATGGGTGTGAATATTGCCTTAAAGCAACCTTTCAATTTTGGGACAAAATTCTGTATGAGGACCAAAAGGAGAGGGATGCATTACCTGCACTTGTTCTCTGCCATCCTTCTGATTCACCTGTTCCAGGTCCCATTTTCAACCATCCTAGGTGGCCGGCACAAACATCAGACTACCTAACCCTACAGTGCATTCCTAGTGTTAGACTACAAATGAACTATATGTGCTCTCTGATTGACAAGAACTGGTCATGTGATCAACACTGGCCAATCAGCGAGCACTGTACAGTGTGCACTAGGTAGTAAGAAAATTGCTGTTATTTTGGACAACTCACATGGGATCTGGAACTGGGGATGAAGCAGAGAGAAACAATTGAAGGTAATGTAGCCCCTCTCTTACTGGTCTTGGAACATAATTTTCTGAACTTACCTGCTGTAATTGATACAGTGTGTAGAAGTAGGGAGTGAGGAGTGCTATACTGAATTTCTTTGGCTTGTAGGATATTTATCTTTTTTTCCTTTTTCATCCTCTTTGGTTGATCCTTCAGTGTGCCTTTTCTATTTCCTCTCAGCCAGGAGTGTAGCTAAAGGCTCTTGGGCCGGGGTGCAACCGCATCCCCTGCATCCCCTATAGTTACGCCAGTGCTCTCAGCTATTTCTCTCTATCAAATTCTTTAGGGTCCACTGCTGCTCCTCGTATCTTCTCAGTATGAAGATGCTACTTAAAACCAAACCTTAATCATTTGGTTTTAAGTAGCATCTTCATGTTTGTGACGTCCATCTTTATACTTTCACACTAGCGATTTAGTCAAATCTATGCTATCATAAGAACCAGGCTGGAAATAAAAATAGTCTTGGCAGACAAATGACTATTAATGACCTCTCCATAGTTAATTGCGGGGGACCTACAATTCAGCTGATCACCTGACCCGCTGTCAATGTCGAAGCGGAAGTACTACAGCCATCCACTATCAGTTGCGTCTGCAGGGGGGCCTCCTAATTACAACCCACAGTAAGCCGCACCATGAATAAGAGTTTTGCATTTCTAAATTCAATAAAATGATTGAAGCGATATTAAAGTCTAAGTGTAATAAGAACTGCATTAAATATAAATCTGCGCTCTAAGAAAAGCTGCATATCAGCTGCAGGACTGGTGATTGGATTTGTAATATTACCTCTATGTTTACCAAAGAACTTAAATCTACATCACATCATATGCAGAAGTGTCACCCATGTGCGGAAATACCATTTACACTGGGCTCACTGTTCTGCCACTGTTTTCTTTCCTCAGTGGTTTTCGAGAGCCTGTGAGTTTATAAAGAACCACTAGATGGCGATGAACTCCCATTCATGAATCCAATACAGTTTATCGGCTTTACTGATATAATCCACTCTGTAGGAAAAGTACTCAACATTTTAAGATATGTGACTTGGACTATAGGGCTGATTATGAGTTGAGTCCATTTTTAGCTTTTTGCCTACAGCACTAGAAAATGCAACAAATGTATCAAACATCATGTAACAGTTTGATGAATTATTTACATTTTGCACTGGTGAAATAACACAGAGGCACATTTTACTTTGACCAGCGTTTCCGAAAACCAAGAATAATAGATATGCCTGCGGCCGCTCTCACGCTAATGTTCGTAAAAGCGATGCGTCTTTTATGCAGCATTTTCCTAATACTATGTTTTTGTGTATGTTTGCCTGCGTTTTCCTGCGTATTGCTGCACAGGCAAGCAAGCTGATAATGTCACAACTTTTTCCCCCTCTCCCATTAGCATAGTAACCTGCATAAAAAACGCAGTAAAGCTCAGTATTGCAGGTATAATTACATATTTACTGCGGTTTTTTACGCATCCCATTCATTCCAATGAGCAAGGTAATGCATGAAATACGCACTACAACGCCGAAAATAGAAGACGCAGCGTGCAGTTTTGCATGCTTTAAATATGCTGCGCAAAAATATTAAAGGGGTTGTCCCGAGGCAGCAAGTGGGTCTATACACTTCTGTATGGCCATAATAATGCACTTTGTAATGTACATTGTGCATTAATTATGAGCCATACAGAAGTTATAAAAAGTTTTATACTTACCTGCTCCGTTGCTGGCGTCCTCGTCTCCATGGTGCCGACTAATTTTCGCCCTCCGATGGCCAAATTAGCCGCGCTTGCGCAGTCCGGGTCTTCTCCTCTTCTCTATGGGGCTCCGTGTAGCTCCGTGTAGCTCCGCCCCGTCACGTGCCGATTCCAGCCAATCAGGAGGCTGGAATCGGCAATGGACCGCACAGAAGCCCTGCGGTCCATGAAGACAGAGGATCCCGGCGGCCATCTTCAGCAGGTGAGTATGAAGACGCCGGACCGCCGGGATTCAGGTAAGCGCTGTGCGGGTGGGTTTTTTAACCCCTGCATCGGGGTTGTCTCACGCCGAACGGGGGGGGGGGTTTAAAAAAAAAAAAAAAACGTTTCGGCGCGGGACATCTCCTTTAATGTGTGAGACCCCATTGAAATAAATGGAGGTTTAGTGCTGCGTATTTCATGTGCATGAAAAAAAAAAGCAGCAAAAAAAATGCTTGTGTGAGAGTGGCCTAAGAGCATGGCAAAAGAAAGACTTCAGTTATGCCTTTCACGATAAATTAAGCTAAAAAAGTTACTCCGGCTCCACATCAGATTGGGCCTGAACAAAAAAGTTTGCGACTTTAACCCCTTAATGACATGGCCTATTTTGGGCTTAAGGACGCAACGATTTTTGGCGGATTTTCATCTCTAGTTTTCAAAAGACATTACTTTTTTACTTTTTTGTCGACGTGGCCGTATAAGGGCTTGTTTTTTGCGTGGCGCACTGTAGTTTTTGATGGTGCCAATTTTGGGTACATTGACTCTATTGGAAAACTTTTATTATGTTTTTTTTTATGATAACAGGGAGAGAAAACGCATCAATTCAGCCATAGATTTTTTTTTACAGCATTAATCATGCAGCATAAATGATAAAATACATTTTTTCTGCGGGTTGGTACAATTATAACGATACCAAAATCCTTATTTTTTTTTAGGTTTTTCCACTTTTTTGCAATAAAAACCCTTTTTTGGGAAATCTTTTTTTTTCTATATTGCTGCATTCAAAGTCCTGTAACTTTTTTATTTTTCTATGTACGGAGCTCTGTGAGGCCTTAGTATGACGGGCATTTTTTCGCGCGATTTGCGCATGCGTCCGGCGATTTTTTAAGACCATTGCTTTGCAATGGTATCGGACACATGAGCGCTTTTTATGCGCTCGTCCGATAAATTATACAACAGAAATCGCAGATCGCACCTATCTGCGATCTGCGATTCCTGTTCTCTTCTCTATATGCGCTCAATGGGGCCGGCGGCAGCAGCGCCGACCACGTTGAGAACATATAGAAGACAAATCATTCTTCTATGCCACAGCTGTAACAGCTGTGGCAGAGAAGAACGATGTTTGCCTATTGAATTCAATGGAGCCGGCAATACAGCTGGCTCCATTGTAAGCAATGCGCTGCGGGCGATCGCGGGATGAATTGTCGGGAAGGGCTTAAATATATAAGCCCTTCCCTGCAATTCATCCAGAAATGTGTAAAAATAAAAAAAAAATATATACTCACCTTGTCCTGGCAGACGGAGTTCAGCGCGGCCGGCCTGCAGTGGGTGTGAAGGGGGTGTGAGTTAGACCTGCCCCTGATTGGCTCAGCGCTGAGCCAATCAGAGGCAGGTCTCACTCACACCCATTCATGAATTCATGCGCGCTCGCTCTGTGAACCCTTCCCATGCCGAGATCTATATAGACCGCGGCAGGGAAGGGGTTAACAGCGGGGGGCGCATCTCCGATGCACCACCGCTGCTGCAGTGGGAGACAGGCTATGACTGACAGCCGATTCCTGCTGCGGGATAGCGTGAGATCAGCCATGATCTCGCGCTATTCCTATGATGTAAGGGTACGTCATTTTGTGGGAAGTACCTGGCTCCCATGACGTACCCTTACGTCATGGGGATGGAAGGGGTTAAAAAAAATTGCAAATGATAACTGTATAAAATATTTACTCAATGAAAACCCATCCCCCGATAACATACCAAACTTCAGAAGGGCTTTGAATGGGGCTTTTTGATGGGATTGAGCTACATTAATTCCTTCTATTTTGGGAAGGTTTTACGTTATAATAAAAAAGAAATAGTGTTGCGTTGCAGAAAGATACCACTAGGTGGCAGTGCATATATATAATACCACAACTGAAAGTCCCAAAACTGCTATATTATGTATCATTTATTGTAATGTTGTATCAATAAAAAAAACTTACAGACATAAAAAATGTACAGCCTAATTTTATATAACATTAGGCATTTCACAACCAAGGGTCATTGATGCTCCTGTGTCTAGGTCACATTCTGCTATTCCCACTTTCAAAAAATCATAATTTTTTTTACTTTTCAGGTGACATAACTATATGAGGGCTTGTATTTTGGTGGAAGGAGATCTGTTTTTCAATAGCACCATTTAACATAACATATAATGTATGGGAAGACTTTTAAAAATGTTAGTGGGGTGAAACGGGAAAACCCTAACAATTGCACCATTTTTTTTAGGGGGTGGGGAGCGTGGGTGTTATTTTTACAGCATTCATAGTGCAGTAAAAATGACATGTCTTTATTCTAGGGGTCAGTGCGAGTACAGCAATACCACATTTATACAGTTTCTTTTATTAACCCTCTCCAATCCACTGTCTGACGTCTTAGGGCGAGCACCCACTGGCGTTTTTTTACCTGCGTTTTGCGTTTTGCGTTTTTCCTGCACAGGCATAGAGATAACATGTGTTCCTGTCCACTGGCGTTCTTTTTGCGTTGCGTTTGCGTTTTTAACATAGGAACTGTCAGTTGCATATGTGTCCTTATTTTTCTCCATGGAAATTAATGGAAAAGCCGCGAAAACGCCGCGAAAAACGCGCGGAAAAAACGCGGGAAACGCGGCGAAAACGCTGCGAAAACGCAAACGCCAGTGGGTGCTCGCCCTTAAGAAATTCTGATTTGAAGGCTGTACAACATCCGATGTCGGAAGACGTCCGGCAGGGTATTCTGACTGTATATTACTGGTCGCTCTGTTGTCGAGGGCCTCTCCGGCATGTCCCATACCGCAGTACTGGCTCTAGCAAGAATGTGGCGCCATTGTATAATGGCAGAAAGATAAAACCCCCTAGGAAACCCTGAATCCAAAATTGGATTACAAAGGGTTAAGAATAGGGATGAGCGAGTATACTCGCTAAAGCACTACTCGCTCGAGTAATGTGCTTTAGATGAGTATCTCCCTGCTCGTCCCTGAAGATTCGGGTGCCGCTGCAGCTGACAGGTGAGTCGTGGCGGGGAGCAGGGCAGAGCGGGCGGGAGAGAGGGAGAGAGAGATCTTCCCTCCGTTCCTGCCCGCTCTCCCCTGCAGCTCCCCGCCCCGCGCCGGCCCCCGAATCTTTAGGGACGAGCCCGGAGATACTCGGCTAAAGCACATCACTCGAGCGAGTAGTGCCTTAGCGAGCATACTCGCTAATCCCTAGTTAAGAAATATTTTTTTAAAAAGAATTGCTTTCTGCCACCATCTTTTGACCCCCATAACATCTTTATTTTTTTTTGCTGATTGAGCTGTTTTGTGTCTTGACTATTGTGGGGCAACATGTAGTTTGTATTGGTACTATATCGGGGAACTTGCAACTTTTTGATAGCTTTTTATTTAATTTTTTTGGAGACAGAGTGACCAAAATAGCGCAATTCTGCTATTGCAGTTTTCTTTGACAGGATTAACAATGTGAAATTTTAATAAATTGGACCTATATGGATGTAGCAATGTCAATTTAAGATTTTTTGTGTCCTGTATTTTATTTATTTCTTAGATGTAACAACTGTGAAAACTTTATTTTGTACTTCAATATGGATATTAATATTTTTATAATATTTTAAAATATCTTTATTTTACGGCACTTGGATTTGCGATTCTTTGATCACTTATGCAGTATGATGCAATACTATAGTATTGCATTATACTGTATTTTGACAGGCTGCCTATTAGCAAATAATCATAACAGCCAAAGGGCCTTTAGGAGTCCCCAGGCTTCTATGACACTGCAACCTCGTGATCTTATCACAGGGGGATGTTCGGTACATTTAAATCCCATTTGGGCCATTTAAAGGGTTAACAGCCATGATCAGACTTATCTTTAATTGTGACTATTGCAGGCAAGTGTCGGCTGTCAGAAACAGCTGGTTCAGCTCCGGAGCCCGCTCCATACATGTGCAGTGAATGGATGTTTATGTCCCACCTGCATGGGGTATGTGCAGTTAGGATGTGAATAGATGTATGTGAGTTAGGGTGCATTCAGACGACCGTATATCGGCTGGGTTTTCACGCCCAGCCGATATACGGCGTCTCTCTCTGCAGGGGGAGGAGGCTGGAAGAGCCGGGAGCAGTGCTCTGAGCTCCCGCCCCCTCTCTACCTCCTCTCCACACCCCTGCACAATTTTCAATAAGGAGAGGTGGGATGGGGGCGGGGCTAATTCCTGGAACTTAGCCCCACCTCGTACCACCTCCTCTCATTGCAAATAGTGCAGAAGGGCGGAGAGGGGGCGGAGAGGAGGCGGGAGCTCAGATCACTGCTCCAGGCTCTTCCAGACTCCTACCCCTGCAGAGAGAGACGCCATTTATCGGCTAGGCGTGAAAACTCAGCTGATATACGGTCGTCTGAATGCGCCCTTACAGAGGGAAATCCATGTGACCTAGAAACACTAACATGTGTATTATAATACTATAATAAAGCTTTCTTTTGCTCCTTTCCTTACCGCTCATGTGAATAAATATTGTATAGAGCAGTTTCATAATGTCTGCTTCTTATATCTTCAGTGCCAGTAATTATCATGTCACCTGACTTATTCATGTGTGTGTAGAAAGTGATGGGGAGCCCCGGTTTAGGAACAATATCTTATGATCAATAAGTTATTAGGGTTGTGAATGTTCCATTATGCAGGCTTTATATCCGCCTGCGCTGTGACGCCGTTATTTATGTCATTCATTCACCTTTGTTTGCTAAAACGTTACAGTAAAATCTCGAATTTTCATTCTTTCACTTATTTTTCGAGCTCTTACTATACAATGGTGTTGCCACCAGGAACTGAACAAGCAGGTCGCCCACTGCTGATTATCGACTTATTGTCATTCTGCTTATTGCATATGTGTAGACTCAGTGTACCTGGACACATTATTGAATGAATAGCCGATATCCATTAGCAGAAGGATCTCTCGTCAATGTGCAATACTTAACATTATGCATTAATCACCCTCATTTCTATAGCACATGCAGCTAGCTGTATGTTGTGGAGTATAGGAGGAAACCCACACAAACCGGGAGAACTTACAAACTGCATGCAGGGGTTATCCTAAGGATGGAGTCACATCTGCGTCAGAACCTCTGACCGGAGATTCCATCAAAGAGGCGTCTGAAAAGACTGGAGGAAAAGGCGCTGAATGTCTTCTATCTAAAAGCCAGGTAGCTGGGCAGAAAGCTGGCAGACCCCATTATAGTCAATCAGAGATGTTCGGTTCCGTCCAGAGATGAAATCATTCGGCTGAGGGGATTCCCCTTTCCTGCTCCCCAAATGGAGCAGGACAGCAGAATTTTCAGCGCAGGTGTGAAAGCACCCTTAGTCAGACTTGAACCCAGGACCCCAGTGCAACAGTGCTAGCCACCATGCTGCCTAGTCATGAATTAACGAGCCCACCTGTAAGGTATAATCGATTCCCAGGTACTGTGTTTCCCTGAAAATAAGACCCTGTCTTAAAATGGTTTTTTTACCCAAAGAAGCACAGGGTCTTATTTTCGTGAGATGTCTTATCATACTTACCTAGCAGGCACAGTCCAGGTCCCTCCCAATCACCGCCATCGCATTGGTTCATCAAGAGCTGCATTGATTGGCTCAGCCTTGATGCTTGAAAACCAATCAGAGCCATTGCTTGCTGGAGGTGGGGTTTACAGATACCATTACCAGCAAATGATCTTCTGTCGGCGGCTGAGGACTGAAGCAAGAGTGCCGGAGTTCCGGAGACCAGTGGAAGGGAGCTGGACAGCGACTGCTAGGTAATGTATTGTTTTTTTATGTAGTGTAGCTAAGGCTTATTTTTGGGGTAGCACTTATATTTCAAGCCCCCCACCTGAAAATCAGGGTAGGGCTTATTTTAGGGGTAGGGCTTATTTTCAGGGAAACACGGTAGCAATGGAAGTTTTTTTTTAATTGTACAGAGTAAACTGTTGACTTTAACTGCTTTTTGCTATATATATGAGATGTGGGAGCTACTTACTGCACAATGCCTCACACCAGTCATGGAGTGAGTTCAGGAGCTACTACATTTGCAACTTAATCCTTGGAAGTATGTGCTAAATGACAGCTGACATTCTAAGACAATAGCCAGAATAGGAGATAACTGTGTGTGTGTGTGTGTGGGGGGGGGGGGTGTACCTGGCTGCTTAAAGGTATTTAGACAGTCGCTCGTAAAAGTCATTGAAGCATATGAAACAGTCATTTGTTTGCGTTTACACCGAGCGACGATTGTTCATTAGTTGTTTGCCGAGATATCGTTCATAGAGGGGATCCCGATGCAAATTAATCCTCAAGTCATTCAAATACGAACAACTGAGACTGTTAAGAAGGCCACTTACTGCACATCTCCAGCAGTAACAGATATACGATATAGCGCAGAGATGCAGGTTTGCACCTTTATAGTCTTTACTTCTATTTTAATTGTGACCTTGATTTAGTGCCCTGTGCGTTGGCAGACCAGCATGTCGTCTGTAAGTAATGACCAAATTTGATGTAATGTCTTAAAAGGAGTTTGAGAAGCTACAGAGAAATACTATCTGAATTATTTATAAGACTGAAGCATTCCGTGCCTTACCATAGAAAAGCAGCGATAAACAGTATTAGCCATCACGCTAATCTGCGGAGCGCCCAAGCAGATCAATATGTTACTTATATAGGTCACTGCGTAGTGCGCCATAAATGAGATGATATGGGAAACGGATTCAGCGGCGGCGAGCAGGATGCAGCGGCAATAATCCACAAATGATCTCCTTGCATTAAGTGAAGAACGGAATATCAGATTATTTCTACGGAGTAAATGGAGACTATATACCACGTGGTATAATAATATCTTATATCTACAGACACTGCATCATATAGCGTTCATATCGGCATATTTTACTGTACTTTATTACATTGCTGGGACCGCTCACATTGGCGCGGTCCCAGAATCGCCATATTTCAATAGGCGGGACAGCCTACTGAGCTGATTCAGTAAGTGGGTCAGTTGACTTGGTAGGCTGGTCAGCTGACCTAGTAGACCCGGGTGCTATTGTTTAACCCTGCAAAATCATGCAGTTCCGTGCGTGATTTGGGGCAGACGGGGTCTTTCGGTGTGTAATTGCATCTGAAAATAGCGCATGCCGCGTTTTTTTGTTTCGCTCAGAATACGCGCAGAAAAAACACGTGAAGAAACTCATTGAAGTCAATGGGTTCTGTTTGCTGCGCATTGCGGGCACAGATTTTGCGGCCGCAAATGGGCCTGTGTGAGGCCGCCCCTATGGGTGCGTTCCCATGTAAAAGGCACCATCTTGTGGCTGGGATTCTACCGATGAAAGCGAGATCTTGCAGACTTTATTGTGCGGCTTTCAGCAGCCATGGATGGTGCTGAGGTTCAGCCACAAGCTGGTGCCTCTTACATGGGAACGCACCCTCAAGAACACCGAAAATAAGAACCTGTTCAGAGTTTAGGTGCTTCGGTAAGCTCCAGAAACGTACAGTCCAGTACGGGGGGAGCCACATGTGGCGTCATTTGCCATGGAATTTCTCCAGATTTGCTAAAGATCTAATCCACTAAAATGTCATGGCCAACCACATCAAAGTGCATGTGAGGGCTAATTCACACAGGGGATTTTCATGTCCGTGAGCTGTTTGGGTTTGCAGCTGACTGCATGTGAACAGCAGACCTATTATAACACAGAAGTCATAGCATATCCTGTCCGCCCATTCAAGTCAATGGAAGGAGCACACATGGGTAACATCCTTGTGCAATTTAATCTTCACAGTTCATTGCTAAGTAGAGATGAGCCAACTTTTGAAAAGTTTGTTTTTGGCCGATTTGCAGAATTTTAGTAAAACTTCACTAATACCCGTAAAACTGATGTCGAACACCATCTAAAGGCAGAGTCACAGGCGCGTATGCATAAAAACGCTTGCCCCAGCACATTTGTGCCTGAACGAGGTTTGAAGAGGTACGTAACTGCTTGACGCTCGTGAGTCTGCACATGGTGCTGCCATTTTTGTGCACACAAGGCCATTTCACTTGGGCATATAACACCCTTTCCATTGATTTTAATGGCTAGACATACCATTAAAGTGTTCTTTTCCCTATGTTTTACACAATGTCACACCCTTCCCCTTGTGTAGTTTTGCCCCTTCCATAGACTTTTATGACAGTTTTGCTGTGCAGGATAATAGAGCAGGTCCTATTTTTTTGCAAAACGCACTTATGAGAACAAACCCATTGCAATCCTAAGGATAGGTCATTAATAGTTGATTGGCTGGGGTCCATCACTCGGGACTCTGACCGATCAGCTGAGTGCGCGCATGCTGTCAGCACTGCCCGTATGCAGAGGTCCGAGCGGAAGCCTCCTCATCCACCACCGTGTAGTGGCCAGTGCTTGTAACTGCAGACACTGCAGTCCTAAGTGTTATTTGGGCCCAGTTTACCAGTGGATTAAACCCATGGATTTCCTCCTGTCCCTAGAGTTCCCCTATACATGTTCATATCCTTTGTATTTCAGGTCACGGACTAAACTGATATATTCCAGTACATCATATGTAAAGAATAGATGGAGAGTTGCATCTGCATAGTATTAACAATAGTCCTGCTAGAATCTCCTGCATTAGTTCTTAAGTAGGTGGATTAGACTTTCATATCAAAATCAATTTTCTTCGTGTCTTTAGGGATCTTCTCTGTGTATTCTTAAAAATATTGAATCTTTTTATTTTTTGTGCATATTTAAATATCAATGGGAATGAAGCTGACTAATGCACTTCCACTCCTATCTCCTATGATAACCTCCGGTACCGCTGCTTTGACAGCAGGCCGGGCAATCAGCTCATTGCCAGGGATCCCGAATGGCAAGTCCCTAGCAATTAACTATTGATGACCTATACTGAAGGTAGGTCATCAATAGTTTTTTTCCCGTAAAAACCCCTTTAAGTTGTGTTTAAACATATGACTAAGAAAAGCTGACTGAGGAATGCTTCTTGTCCGTCAGATTCAGATGACGAATAGTTGCTAACAAGCTGTTGTGACCTTTGTAGTCAATCCAAATGATTTAATTCAGTGAGTATTATTCCACCTCATATCTATTGTAACCTGTAAAACTCCCTAACCTTTCAAATTACTTTTCAGAATAAGCTGCCATGTGTGTATATGATGAACTGGCTGATATACTGGCTTTGCCTGAGTTAATTTGGAACAGGTGTTTACCTGTTGTTCACACGGAAACGTTTCATGAAGTCGTGGTTAATTCAGAGGAAACGAGGAATACAATATGTATACACATAGAGGAGTGTTAGATTCTCCTCAGGCTGCATGTACTGATGTCCCTCTGCAGAATGTGCCACGCCTCCCACTCTCCTCCCTTTTACCCTTAAAGGTAACAGGTTTAAAATTGAAAGTTAACCCCAGACTGGAGGTTGAAGCCCCTTCTTATCCTTAAAGGCATGCTCCATCCTTGCAGTTCATGGCCGCTTCCTTATGTACTTTACAGCCTTTCAGTATATACACACAGGAGGTCAGTTATATTCTCCTCAGTATATACATGTAGAGGTCAGGTAGATTATTCTCAGTATATACACAAAGAGGTAACAGATTCTTCTCAGTATATACACATAAAGAAGAGATAGATTCTCCTCAGTATATACACATAGAGGTGAGGTAGATTCTCCTCAGTATATACACACAGGAGTCAGTTATATTCCCCTTAGTATATACATGAAGAGGTCAGTTAGATTGTTCTCAGTATATACACAAAGAGGTGACATAGATTCTCCTCAGTATATACACATAGAGGTGAGGTAGATTCTCCTGAGTATATACACATAGAGGTGAGGTAGATAATCTTCAGTACATACACATAGAGGTGAGGAAGATTCTCCTCAGTATATACACATAGAGGTAAGGTATATTCTCTTTAGTATATACACTTAGAGGTGAGGTAGATTCTCCTCAGTATATACACAAAGAGGTGAGATAGATTCTCCTCAGTATATACCCATAGAGGTGAGGTAAAGTCTCATCAGTATATACACATAGAAGTTAGGTAGATTCTCTTCAGTATATACACACAGAGGTCAGTTAGATTTTCCTCAGTATATACACATAGAGGTGAGATAGATTTTCCTCAGTACATACACATAGAGATCAGCTATATTCTTCTCAGAATATACACATAGAGATGAGGTAGATTCTCCTCAGTATATACAAATAGAGGTGAGGTAGATTCTCCTCAATATATACAAATAGAGGTAAGGTAGTGTTTCCTCAGTATATACACAAAGAGGTGAGGTAGATTCTCCTCAGTATATACACATAGAGGTGAGGTAGATTCTCCTCAGTATATACACATAGAGGTGAGGTAGAGTCTCCTCAGTATATACACATAGATCCGAGGTAAATTCTCCTCAGCATATACACATAGAGGGGAGGTAGATTCTCCTCAGTATATACACATAGAAGTGAGGTAGATTATCCTCAGTATATACACAGAGAGGTGAGGTAGATTCTCCTCAGTATATAGAAATAGAGGTGAGCTAGATTTTCCTCAGTATATACACAAAGAGGTGAGGTAGATTCTCCTCAGTATATACACATAGAGGTGAGGTATATTCTCTTCAGTATATACACACAGAGGTCAGTTAGATTCTCCTCAGTATATACACATAGAGGTGAGGTAGATTTTCCTCCGTATATACACATAGAGATCAGCTATATTCTTCTCAGTATATACACATAGAGATGAGGTAGATTCTCCTCAGTATATACGAATAGAGGTAGGGTAGAGTTTCCTCAGTATATACACATAGAGGTAAGGTAGATTCTCCTCAGAATATACACATAGAGCTGAGGTAGATTCTTCTCAGTATATACACAAAGAGGTGAGTTAGATTTTCCTCAGTATATACACATAGAGGTGAGGTAGATTCTCCTCAGTATATACACATAGAGGTGAGGTAGATTTCCCTCAGTATATACACATAAAGGAGCGGTATATTCTCTTCAGTATATACACATAGAGGTGAGGTAGATTCTCCTGAGTGTATACACATAGAGGTGCGGTAGATTCTCCTCAGTATATACACATAGAGGTAAAGTAGATTCTCCTCAGTATATACACATAGAGATCAGCTATATTCTTCTCAGTATATGCACACAGAGGTGAGTTAGATTCTCCTTTAGTTTATACACATAAAGGTGAGGTAGATTCTTCTCAGTATATACACACAGAGGTGAGGTAGATTCTCCTGAGTGTATACACACAGAAGTGAGGTAGATTCTCCTCAGTATATACACATAAAGGTGAGGTAGAGTCTCCTCAGTATATACACACAGAGGTCAGTTTGATTCTCCTCAGTATATACACATAGATGTGAGGTAGATTCTCCTCAGTATAGAAATCATTTCCGTAGGCTTTATGGTTTCTGAGAAAAGAACTATGTCATGTATCGTGGATTTCCGCGCAGTTTTTCACACTTAGAATTGAATATTGAAGTTCCGACCCCTTTACTTTTCCTATTTAGGACGTGAAGAATGGTCGTGCCAAATTTCATGTTTATGCGGTACAAATGTGTGTTATTAGTTACATTACTTTGGTGCTTAGAATTGAATAATCAAGTTGTGACCACTCTACATTTCCTAATTAGATTCTCCTCAGTATACAAATCATTTCTCCAGGCTTTATGGTTTCTGAGAAAAGAACTATCTCATGTATCGCGGATTTTTGCAGTTTTTCATGCTTAGAATATTGAAATTGCGGCCCTTTTACTTTTTCTATTTGAGACATAAAGAATGGTTGTGGAAGATTTCATATTTGTGCGGTACAGTTGATGTTATTACATAACATAGGGGGTCACTTACTTTTAGCACTTAGAATTGAATAAACAAGTTGCGACCCCTTTACTTGTCCTATTTACAACCTAAAGAATGGTTTTCCCAAGTTTCAAGTTTGTGCGGTACAGATGTGTGTTATTAATAACATACAAAGGGGGTCACTTACTTTCGCGCTTAGAAATCAATAATCAAGTTGTGACCTCTTCTTTACTTTTCTTATTTAGGACCTAAAGAATGGTCGTGCCAAATTTCAATTTTGTACAACACCAGGACTTTAGAGAATCAGATTAGATACATTACATATGGCGTCACTTACTTTTGCACTTCGAATTGCATAATCAAGTTGCGACCCCTTTACTTGTCCTATTTAGGACATAAAGAATGGTCATGGCAAATTTGTACGACACCGGGAGGTTAAAGAATTAGTGGTGAGTCAGTCAGTAAGGGCTTTCGCCTACAGATAGATAGATAGATAGATAATACTATTTCAGACATTATATGACTTTTATTCTCTATTTTTTAGCAGTTTTCTTTGCCTGCGCCATCTTTATATCTTAGTTTTCCATGAGCTGGTGGATGGAGACTAGCTGTTATAATGTCTTCTATACAGTACATACAGAGAAGAGGAGATTCTGCACCCCTATCACTCTCCAATATATAAATAACCAGTAGCGTAACTATAAGGGATGGGTTGTTCCCGGCCCAGGACCCTTAGGGGGCTCATAAGGCCTATCTTCTCCATATAATAAGCCTAGTAGTATGAATAAAGCATTATAGTTGAGGGCCCTGTTACAGATTTTGCATTGGGGCCCAGGAGCTTCAAGTCACGCCTCTGACCAGTAGCATAGTTAATTACAGAGAAGTTCTAGATCAACTCAGTGTAGATGTAAAACACTCACTATTAGCTGCAGCAGCATCTGTGTGTGTCCCTCTCTGCTTCTTTCTCACTCTACTCCTAACTCCTACCCTCCCCTCTACATAGACTTTTACAGGCAGTGTGTACTCAGTGAGCTGTTTTGAGTTTCTTATATTCACTTGTACTATTGACTTATTTAAAGTTTGTTGAAAGGTGACTGATGATTTAAATGAAACAACATAAAAAAATAAGTAGATGTCACCATGGTTGGATTCAGCAATCTGCTCCATTAATCCTAATTCAAGCAACAGTATATCTGTTCAAACTCTGTGGTAATTGTAGTATACATCAGCATTTGTTTCAAAGAATTGCATGCTACCGAGTCAGCATAGGAAAAAAGGCAAAGTGTTTCACGTTAAGGCTTCTTTCTCACGAGCGTATATCAGTCGGCCGTTTTCACAGCCAGCTGATATATGCTGTGATCTGATGCATTAGATTCCAATGCATTAGATCACATGGCCGTATTCCTGAGACGTAAAAGCGCCCAGCCAGCCCAATATAGCGCCGGGCGTTTTTACGTCGGGCCCAAACCATAGTCCTGGAACTATCTTTTGGATCGGAATACGTCGGCCACTGTATGGGCTCCTATGGGAGCCCATGGCAGCGGCTGCAGTTGGGATGGAGTTAAGCAGCGTGGCTGCTAAACTCCCTCCCTCTGCTCTCCTCCTCCGTGCAGGCTCACCTATCCTTCCCTCCCCGCTGGCTCTCTGCAATAGGAGGGGCCCGCCCCCTCCCAGCCCCTTGTCAATATCCATCAATGGGAGGAGGCGGGATGGGACAACACTTAGCTCCACCCCCTCATATTGCAAAGCACGAGCGGGGAGGAGAGGACAGGTGAGCCTGCGATGGGGAGGGAGGGAAAAGAGGCGACGGCATGGTGACCTCGGTGCATATGCGCTGGGACACATGCTGTCTGAAGGGGCGCACAAATACTTGATTTGTGCACCTGTTCACCAGTTTTAGCTCTCCCAACATAGCATATATCGGCCGGAAAGTGTAGAGTGGTACTGAGCAGTGAAGATGTGAGTAAATAGCAAATAACTCACAATCAGCTCTAACAGCATGTCTGTATGTGTCTCCCCTACCCAATACTCTCATAGACTTCAATGAGCATAATGACTTCTTCACTTCCTGTTCTGATATGGTGCTGTTTCCAGTACCACACATTTAACAGCAGGCAATGGACAGCATGTTAGGAAGAAAGAAGACCCCTTGTGACCAGCACTTAAGAGGGTTTTTTCAGCACAAAAATGTAATTTAAGGTAAATAAAGTAAATAACAGTTTTGATAATTATCCCACTAGCTATTATATAAGTTGGTTGAAAGGTTAGTGACCACTTAAAGGATCTGCTGCTAACATCTTGGTGCCATATACCGTATCAACGGACACATCAAAAGAACCTGTTGAATACTTGCCTTAGTGAGTCAGAGCTGTTTTGGTGGGCTAGGGAACCCACACAATATTCGAAAGGTGGTTTTAATGTTATCGCTGATGGCTCTAAATAAACGTCAGGGGGAATATTGTCCATAAATAAATAGATGATAATCACCAAATATAGTGAGATTTTCTGCACTCGGATATGGCTTATTCTGGGAAATGTTCTAGACTTCTGCTTATTTTTATCAGAATGGCCATATGAATATTTAACTACTCCTGTTCCATAAGAGGCCGCCTTCCCAGTGAAGGTACCTGAAAGTGCTTTACTATTTTCTTGCTCATTTAATATTTCTGATTCTTCCATTAAATGGGTTATAAAATGTCAATTTCATTAGTATACTTTATTTTTAGTATTTAGGTTTTGCTTGTTTAGAACTAGTGTTGTGGTATATGATTTCCAGTGCATGACTTTTGGACCTTAGACTTCTATAGCTTACTGCTTCTCCCTTTGGTAATAACTTTATACTATATATATTGTGTATTGGTGACTCATTTTGTCTTTTCCTTTTGTTACTGCGTTGCCCTCCTGGTTTTAAACTTGGCTTGCTGACCTTGAATTTTACCTTGCTACACCTTCTGTATTCCTGCTTTCCCATTTTACATCTAGGGAGGTTTAGAGAATCCAGTTAGGCTCCAGCTATGTGGTTGCCCTTTTCATGGTGGGTGCTTCACTTCTTCATAAGGTCAGGGAAGATTCAGGTTAAGATCCTCCTCCTTTTTGCCTCTGCATCAGTATTCTAGTTACCCAGTTATCTTCTTTACACATCATTCAGCCTTCTAGTCCTTTCGGTTTAACCCTTTCCAATCCACTGTCTGACGTCTAAAGGCATTCTGATTGAAAGCCGTACAGCCCCAATGTCAGAAGATGTCCGGCAGGGTATTTTTTACTGTAGATTACTGGCCGCTCTGTTGTCGGGGGCCTCTCCAGCATGTCACATACTGCAGTACTGGCTCTAGCCAGCAAATGGCGCCATTGTATAATGGCAGAAAGAGAAAACTCCCTAGGAAACCCTGAATCCAAAATTGGATTGCAAAGGGTTAATAGACAAAGAGACAAACGGACATGACAGGCCTCTTAAAGAAATTATATGGATTATATTCACAGATTTTCTATTGAGCAGCTCTTGCTACTAGAAGGTGTTGTAGCAAGGACCAGGTAGGCAGCATGGGTAATATTTTCCTATTTTATTATAAAATGCCACAAATGATGTTTTTCACATAGAGATATGTGTAAACAGTTACTTTTAAAAGATTAAGTAAACCTTAGAGGCATGATCTTAAGACCATGTTGTGATCTTCTAACCTCCTGCAGTCCATAATTACCTATGTAAAGAAAGGAATGGGGACAACAGCAATTATCACTGCGGTCAAAAGGCTGTATTTATCCCAGTGTGATACTCTTTTTGTATTGTGTTACATTACTGTGACTGTGATTTAACTATTTTTGTGTCAGAATCCTTAGACTGCAACAAACAACATATAAAGCATTGTCCTTGATAAATCAATCTCCAAAGAATGTATTGCTTCTTAATGACATTATCCGGTACAAATAGACCTACTTCCCAGCAATTGTTAGCATCATGGCACTGGCAACAGCTTTACTCCAAAACTCATGTCAAGCTTTAAGTCATAGAAATACAAACTTCTGACTTGGTGTCACTGATGTCATACTAAATCTTCCACTGCTTTTCTTTGTGCCTGGACATTTCTTCCCCGGGTCTCCATTGGGATATAATTCCCCTTCTCCAGTGCTTCTTTGTTCCAGAACTCTACTCGACCGATTCTCCTATGAGCTCGAACGGTTCTTCATTGGTTCTAATGATAATTTTTATTTATATAGCATCAACATATTCAGCAAATGCTTTGTAAATCAGGGGACACATACCCAAAATAAGACATAACGTACAGTATTAAGTTGACGCGAAGCTTGGACAATAGGGCTGAGATCCCTGCTTACAAGAGCTTGCAGACTATGAGGAAGTATATACACAGGGTAGTATAAATACATAAAGCTCTTTGTGAGTCTATTCATGAGCTGTGTTTGTGAATAGAAAGATAAGAGGTGCAATTGGGTGTGTCTCGGATGGAGTGGAAAGAAGGGGGTCAGATTTCCAAAGGAGAGTGTAGAAGCAGGTTAGATAGAAATGGGTTTAGATTAGGGAATATGATAAAGCTCCCTAAAAAGATGTGTTTTTCCATGTCTGCTGCCGAGGAGCTATGGTGGTACCAAAAACTGAGATGGAGATGTCAGGCATAGGTGGGTTAGTAGAAGTACAGTTTTTGAGTGCTAAAGTTTTAGATAGAGAGATGATAAAGTGTTGGGGACAGCAAACAATTATTCACTAGCATTTGTAGTATGGAAGGTGTGATGTCATGGCAAGAAGTATATAATTGGGTGTCGTCAGTGTAGAGATGGGATGGGAAACCAAATCTACTGATAGTTTGTCCAATAGGGGCCATGTAGTTGGAAAACAGGAGAAGACCTAAGACTGAACCCAGAGGGATGCCAACAGCAAGGGAAAGAGGAGAAGTAGAATGAGACACTGAACGAGCGGTCAAAGAGGTAGAAAAAAAAATCAGGAGAGTGCAGTATCCTTAAGGGTTCTCAAAGGGGCTAACCACATTGTCTTTAGCTCCGTCTGTTTCACAGACAGAGTTCCGAAGTGTGTTCTAGTCTGAACGTGGGTCTTCAGACCTGTACTCGAAGCGTCATAGATGTGTATGATGTTCTGTGTTCAGAATCGGAGACCCACAATCAGGCAGGGACACACTTCAGAACTCTGTCCATTTCACAGTGTGCTTAGCCCCATACTGTACGTGCTACAATTCTCATTCTCTAGTTCTCCTAGATTCCAGAATTTTACTTCTCTAGTTCTCTTACATACAGAACTCTCTTCCAGCACTCCAGTGTTTCAGAACACTCCTCCAGTTTTCTTTCATGCTAGTATTGTCCTTCTCCAGTTACCCTACCTCCTAGAACTTTCTTTCTCCGGTTGTCTTACACACCACAACTCTCCTCTAGTTCTCCTACGTGTCAGAACACTCCTACAATTTTCCATAATACTAGAAAACTCCAGTTCTTCTACATGCCAGAATATTCCTACAGTTTTCCTTCATGCTAGAAGTCTCCTCCAATTCACCTACGTGCTAAGAACACTCCTCCAGTTCTCCTATTTTTCCGAACACTTGTCCAACTTGGGCCAATCCCCTCTAACCAGTCTCCCCATGTACTGTAGAGTACCAAGTGATTCCTTCCCCAACCCCCCCCCCCCCCCCCCCACACACACACACACACACACCACCACCACCACCACCACCACCTCTCTTATAAGTCAGGCAACTCTTCCCTCAGTTCTCCTATGTGCTACACCACTCCTTTCCCATTTGTTAGATGACTGCTTTCCCAATAATCATATGATTAATGCCTGTTATATGATTGGATCCTGTATACATATTTCTACAACCCATATGTATCAGCAGTGTAATCATGACTTTAATTTTTGAAGACATTTAGTGTTTTTTAATTAAATTAATATTTGGTTTGATCAAGGTTTTGCCTAAACATCATTTCATTTTTAGCTCTTGTCCTGCTTTTCCGATTACTAAACTCCATTGTCCTAAAAATGCGGCATCTACAGACATGACACAAAATTGAAGTATGTTTCCATAAGAGGATGAGATTTTTCCTTTGACACCAAACAACAATATAGTCTATAATATAAATTCTTTATATACAGAAGTACCCAAAAAGTAATTTAACAGTGCTACATGAAGAGCAAAATAAGGAATGGTTCTTGATGTAAGTTGCCAAAGCCTGATGATTTGTGCTTTGTTCCAGATGCCATAAGATAATAATTTGATTTAGCTGTCTCTCCTCAAAAAACAGAACTTTCCATAATGTAGATAAAATGAACATAACTGCAAGAGGTATTGAAGACCATACTTTCTTCTATAGAATCACACGGAAATTGTCAATCATCTTTACTCCTGACACCCCTCTATTACATCGGTATAAAAGAGTGAGAGGAAGAGAATTGTAATATAGCTGCTATGGACCCTCGATGAAATTCAATACAATTCCTTATTATACAGGATGATTCATAAAGAATGGTGCAAAAGAAAGCTGATTTATTCATGCATGAATTGACATAAAACAGCCAGAATGACTTGAAGTCTTCTTGACGTCTTTAAGGCACCTTACAGATATTCGATGTGGGGTCTGTTGGTGACATGACCGTTGAAGTCAAGTCAGTAGTTCAGTTCAACCCAGACATGTCCCGACATACCAACAGTCATCAAGCACTGATGCGTTGTTTTAGGTCACCAATGGCACCCACATCAGACATCTGTAAGGGGCATTAAAAACTTGAAGAGTTCTTCTATCTTTTCATGTCATTCTTGCTGTTGTATGTCCATTCATACATGGAGAAACCAGCTTTTCTTTTGTACTGTTCTTTTTGAATTACCCTGTAGAATAAGGAATTGTATTGCATTCATAGAGGGTCGGAGCAATTATTCATCAGTTTTTCACCATTCCATTTAAATCACCTTGTATTATACTAGAGATGGTGCTCATTGGCTGTAAATTTCAATTAAAATACCTTTTTTTCTAATTCAGTAAGATTTTATTGAACATTTTACAGAAAATTGTACATTTTAATTTTGATATCAAGAGGATATGCAGGACAAATCATTCTTCCCTCCCGCCCACTATCCCAAGGCACCAAAATGATGAGGTGAGAACTGTATAGTACATTGCTGTAAAAGATAAGGGGCAACAAGTATTAGCCCAGGGGTTCCGAAAGCAAAACACCTTTATTAAAGCAAATGTACTATATGTGAAATCATAATTTAAGTTATTTGTAAAAATTACCAACTTTAGTCCTGAAACTACTGAAGACCTTACACGTTCTAAGATTTTCAGGTCTTTAATATTGACGATCTGCCCTCAGGATAGGTAATCAATACTTGATCGGCCGGATCCCCACCAATCAGCTTTTCACCAGGCCCGCTGTCAGTGCAATCAGACCCAAATCAGACAGCTGTGGCGGTCTGGGTTGGTAATGCAGACATAGCTCCTACAGAATTCAATGCGAGCTGTGCCACAATGCCAACCCAGGCTGCTGCATTGGGGACAGAGTTGTCTGCTTCCAGCTTTGTCTGCACTGAAAGCGAGCTCAATGAACAACTGATTAGCAGGTATGTTGAGCAGTGGACCCTCACCAATCAACTAATGATGACCTCTCCTAAGTCTTGGAAAACCCTTTTAAGTAAATTGACTTTACACCATTGACTATATCACAGTCAATGGTGTAAGTCAAAGTTTATGTGGAAACTTTGCAGCATATTACTGTGTGAGCAATTGTAGTGACCCGGTGGGTACTACAGGGTAGTCATGCACTCAGACGTATATATATCTGTCTATGAGCTCCTCAGGAGAAATAGAAGGTATTGTGCAGGAGAGAGACCCTGTCTATCCCTAGATGCATGGGTTAATGCTATTCTGCAGGGCAACAGCTTGATTCAGATTGGGTGTTTGTCATTAATTTCCCTAATTGATTGGAGGGGAGGAGTTGTGAAAGCCAGGGAAAGGGAGCAGGGTGAGGCAGGAAATGAGTCAGAGTTTGGAGGAGAAGTGCAGAAAACTACAGAAAGTGAAGAAGGAGTTGTTGCCAAGAGGTGGACAAGTGAGGAGGTGCAGCACAAGCTTATCAGAACAGAGTGGAGAGAAAACTAATCAGGACAGAGTGGAAGAGAGGATCAAATTACAGTCTCCACAACAGTGAGTGTGATCTGCCCCTGGGAATCTCAAGTCAGTAAAAGTACAGGCAGTTGGGTCTGAATCAATTTCTACTTCTACAAAGTAATTGCCAGGGCAGATGGACAGGGACTCCCTATGCCAACCCTCTCCCGTGTCCCTACCTACTATTTCCCCCCAAGGCTAAGCCCCAGGGTGACAACTGGGCGACGGTTCCTACGCTGCACTATTGTCAGGGATCCCGGGAAAGAGGGACTGGGAGAAAGACAGGTGGAAACCTTACAGTAACAGGGAGTAAACAACAACCAGAGAATAGTCAAAACAGGCCGGGCAGAACCAGAAAGCATGTGCGCAGTACAGAGGGATGAACCAGAGGTGAAGACAGAGTCAAGCAGAAGTCAGAACACTAAAAGTCAGGTCAATGATAGCGGGTGTCGGCAGAACGGAATCAAAACCAAACACTGGCAAAAAAGGACTGGCTGAGAAGGTTTATATGTAGAGGGCGGGGGGAAGTCACATGACCACCAGGGGGAATCATTAAACCACCTTCCCCTGGCGGCGCGCACTGATCATAGTGCCGCGTGGCCGACTAGTAGATGGGCACGCCCGCACATGATGCAGGGTGCACCGCTGGCCGCCGCAACTGACCACCAGAGTGGGGGAACCCTGGACAAAGACACCAGCCCGGGCCCCCGCATCCCTGGCGGTAACCCCAATTCTAACAGTAATCCTTAAGAAAATCCACAGATAACTGAGATTAGTGGGTTCATCTCTAGTAACCAAAGTAGAGAGAGAGTGTTGAAGAAAAGGAAATGTGCTATTCATGTTGCTGAAATGCTTGTTGAAGTGGATACTAACTGAAATCTGCAAACAGTAAATTGTATTTTCTCATTTGTTAAATAAACATTGAGCAAACTGTGTATCTTCAGTTTACCACAAAAGTTAAGTAGACTTGTCTCAATTATTTCTCTACCATCCATCCGGGCTCACCCCTCACAGGTACTGGCATCACGTGACATTTTATCTTCGAACACCTTCATTGTTAATTTAACCTTGCCCGTGTGTGCGACCGAGCTAGGCCTTACACAGCCATTATGGAGAGGGACCGCAGAAACACCCTTGACTTCCATCTTGTTTTTCCCTAAGGTCTCCCCTATAACTCTCGATGCCCCACTCCGACGCTGCACAATCTTATAATTTTTTGTGAATAAATCATGTAAAAAAACTAAAATATCCAAAATTATATTTGTTCTGGGCCTCTCTTGAATATTACCAGAATTAAAGGGGTTGTCAAGGGTTAGAAACTCATGACTGCTTTCTTCCAAAGATGGCACCACCCTTGTCAATGGGATTTTATTGGTATTTCAGCTCAGCTCCATTGAAGTAAATGGGAGCTGAACTACAGTACCAGACACAACCCATTGACAAGTGTGGCACTCTGTTTGGAAGAAAGCAGCCATGTTTTTCTAACCATGAACAAAGCCTTAAATTCTGCTGTTGCTCAGTGATCATTAAGCAGTCATTGAATACGTAGTACAGTTATTGAACAAATACCTAAAGTACTTGTTGTTCTGTCTACAAGCTTCTTAACAGTGTTTTAGAAAGTTTGAACAGATTTGCACATTAGTTGTCTCCATTTTCAGCAGTCTAGATCCAGCTAATACAGAACAGTGGAAAAAGACAAAAAAGTCCTTTCCTTTCCAAAATGTAGCTGTTACATTGGGAAGTGGAAGCTGAGAATGAAATCAAGGAACCTAAAGGTATCTTTTAAGAGTTGAAGTACTTTAGTGGCTCTTCAACTGTAGCACTTTTGTGTTCATGTTGACCCATCTCATCTTTAGGAAAATTGTATGACTAGGTCCATCTAAGGCCACATCTGCAAAGCAGGTACCATTAAAGAAAGGTATTTGAAAAGGTATTTTGTACTCAACTATAAACAAAGGTGTATATATAGAAACTATTTCAACTCTTCTCATAACCATTTTATTAGAATACTCACTCTTTCTCTTTACTATGACATTATGTGATCCTGTTTCTCTGCTAGGTGTTTCAGATCAATGGCAGTCCAGATTCGGAGTCAGAGTTGAGCTTACAGTCAAACATAATGATTCATAATTTTCATGCATCTTATATCATAGTTCGTTAGGCCGAATGAAGACAATGCCCATCTAGTCCAGCCTGTCTATCCTCCTGTATTGATCCAGAGGAAGGCAAAAAACCCCAAGAGCAGAAGCCACTTAGCCCTTTGGGGGAAAAAATTCCTTCCTGACTCCCTAATGGCAATCAGACTAATCCCTGGATCAACCCCTAATAGTTCCTACCTGAACTATCTTGTCTGTTGTTTTCTCTGATTTATTCTGCATGGGCTAATGGACATAAATGACAGGAACATCACCCATATTGCCCAGATTTACAGTTGTTTGGAGCCCTCATGCAGGTACATCTGGGAAATGTGGCATTCACAGACAAATATGGCTGCAAGATCAACACACGAGGAAAGGACAGAGATTGCACTGATCTCCAAGGGGTACAATACCTGAGTAATTTCACTTGTTTTCAATTGTCAGCACCCTAACAGCCCACCCATCCACCATGGCACAGTTGGCAGATTGCTTGCCAAATTTTACCAAACAGGTTCTGTATAGGACCTGCCAAAAAGTGGCCGTAACAAAACCTGCACAGACAAACCAACAACAATGGCCATCCTGGCGTCCTTCTGCAAGAGCCCATTGTGTAGCATTTGGTGTCTGTCATGAACCTTTATTTCTGTTAATGTTGCTAACACTTTTTTCATGACATGAAACACAACGACCACCATGTTGGACACTGCCCCTCTCAGATTTGTCCCCTTAGCAATATGTTACACACAGGATGGCGTTTCCAACCACTGTTTTCCTTTTATTTAGGTGTCTCCATACCTTTGGGCCGCCCTATACAATTGATAATATTGATGAAGGTGGTTATGGTCCTAAAACATGCACAGATAATCTGTCCATGCTAATATCCATTGACCAACAATGAGCATGCCTGTGAGTGTTCGTTATCTATAGAGACAACTGATTGTAACTTGATTGATTGTCCCCATGCAGCTGTCACTGATGGGTCACATGTCTATGAGGAAATGTGCAGTCAAGCAGTGAACATTGTTCTACTCACATAAATGAGCCAATTAGCCCAGGAATGAGTGTTTCCTCCTTCGTTGACTAATCTTTTTACAAGGGCTGATGGTTGGGGCGAATGAAGAAACCCATTGCGGGTTATTAGAATCTGTGGCAAAAAAATCACCTCTATCTTACATCATGTTATCTTGTAGATAGTATATTTTACTTGACCTTATATCAAAAGTCCAGCATTTTGGACACGTCCATTAAAGTATAGCACTACAGAGTGTCTTCAGACAAGCACTGTACCTTGTCTTTGCATTTATGTCTTTGCATTTGTAAGAGAGATCTAACCCGAATCTCTTTGGACGAGAGCCCAGGTAGCTGACCACACAAGTAATTTGTTATATTGTATCTTCCCTTCGTGCTGCCTAATGATTGATTACATTAAGTGCACTAACATATGGCAATGCAAACCTGCCGCAGCTAATAATGATGTCCAAGCAGAGCCACTGAGGTAAAATTTACGGCACACGCTATCTAGCATATGGAATGTTCATAAAAGCTAATTAAACTGCAACAAGACTGAAAAAATACTGATGGTAGTCAGTATATAAAAGCAAGCCAAAATTCTCAGCTTTCCTGAGTAGTTCTCCTACCTTTAAAAGGTTGTCGCATAAAAACAGCCGCTGTCCATATATACAGTAGGGCATATGGATGTCCCATCCCCTCTCTATGCCCACCCTGTGGTGCTACATTTCTCCTTCTGCGGCCAGACATGAGTTACATGCAGAGCCTGACAGCACCTGTGATGTCAGTTACCGGCTTTTAGCTCCGCCAGCTGATCACATGACAGTGATGACATCACAGATACTTTATCCTCCTTCTGCAGTGAATGGAAAATTATGGGCAGACTGCATCCCTCACAAACCCCTGCCACCTCAGTTGCTATGGATACAGCAGTACTCAGTCTGGCAGTTTGTACCTGGTTGTCAGACTGCTGCACACCACAGTGGAGAGTCCAATAAATGACACCTCACAAATTTACACATACTGACTGTTAGCTCCACCCCTTGATCACAGGACAGTGATGTCATCACAGATCCTTAATCCTCCTTCTGCAGTGAATGGAGAATTATGGGCAGACTGCATCCATCACAAACCCCTGCGGCCTCAGTTGCTACGGATACAGCAGTACTCAGTCTGCCAGTTTGTAGCTGCTTGTGAGATCTCTAGACACCTGTGAGGAGACTCCAATAAATCACACCTCACAAATGTCTATAGACATAGCTGGCGGTGCAAATTGACCAACAACATTGATGCATAGTCCTTCCACGCTATCTTCACAGTCTCCTGAATGTGATATCATGTCATCTCAAGTGCTACTGCCGCCAACACCAGTCCAGCCTTCATCGTGCAAACATGTCACCACAGAGGGTTCAACGCTGCCATGGAGCTAATGCAGCTTACATGAGACAGCGATAAGCCACGATTTCACCTCAGCCAATAGATGAAATCCGTAAAACACATGCAGCTCATATGTGAAAGCTACAAGCGAACATGTCTCCTCAGCAAGCCTCTGAAGTTCATAAATCACATGCAGATTATATGCAACGTAGCAGAGCTGTGTGTGTGTAATGTGTATGTAGCAGAGCTGTGTGTGTGTGACGTGCATGTAGCAGAGATGTGTGTCGCATAGCACCACCAGAAACACTGGTACTATAATTTCCTAATGATTACTAATCATTATCCTATATACGGTGTAACCAAACTTTTTCAGTACTATGCAATCTATTATCTGGAGAGCTTAAATTAGGTGATCAACAAGGGGACCATCATCAAGCACCTGTTGTGCCAGTAGAGGATGTCGTTATTGTACATTTTCTTTGCATGCCCCTTTTTCTGATGCCCCAGTGCCTCCATAACATCGCATCTAGGGGTTTCACCTTGTTATCAATGGAACCGGTGGCAGTAGCTGCGCCAGCCCCAATGAACACATAGGTGGAAAATCGCACTCCTCTGCCCCTGCTTTTTAAAACGCTGTCCTATCTTTTGCAGGTGCGATTATTTAGCGCTTGTAAAAATCAGACATGTGAATGCTTTCATTGGAAAGCATTGGTTCTAATAGAGCTGCTTTTCACCTATTCATGCGCTAAAAAATAGCTCGTCTGACTGAGGCCTAAGCGTGAAATTAGGAGTAATATAAGATATGTGCTAATTTGCAAACTCTTATCGGTTCCTGTATCATCCGAGAATCTGAAACTTCGGTTGTCAACAGGACCGGTGTAAACCTGATGAAAGGTAAATGTTAAAAACTAACACTTCTTAGCAGTGGTTTCACGCACAGCATTTTTCAGAAAATGCCCTGTTCTTAGTAGTGTTTTTCAGTGTTATTTCAACTTTTTTTGCTGCCAGGTGATAACTTAGTCAATAGGGAAATATGAAATGCATTACAAGCAGTGCAGGTTTATTTTTTATTTACCCTTTTTTTTACGGCTTTGCAAAGACTTCTTTATAAGAAACAATGCCAGAGAAAAAGAATGTAAAAAATTTACGGATTAAAAAAATACACCCCAAAAAGCTTCTAAAAACGCCTGCTTAATTCTGGTGCCCAAAAGTCTCAATTTTCCCGTTTTTTCCAAAACTGTAAATTTTAGGTCATCTTTTATATATTTGTCAATGTCTGTTTTGTTGGAGCATCACGCACAAAAGGTACGATCAATTGACATGACATTTTGCACATACTATAATCTCGACCCGGAGAAGGTTATAGGCTAAAAAAGAATTCTGAAATGTTGTCGTCTTGGCAACCTTATTTGTATTTTCTTGCCTTTGCTTGAATTTTAATGCAGCAACCCCCAAATTTGCTTTCACCAATGGATTGTACATACTCAATTTAGTATTCCTGGTTATTTCTAATAAGTAGTTCCCACCAGAAGAGTCAGACTGAGCGCTGACAATTTGTGTTTCAGGACTGCTTATTAGGCCCAGTCTAACCCTGGTGGAGCCAACAATCATTTGTCCATTTTGTCCTTCCTAATTTCACCTTGGATGTCCGTGTGGATAATGATCTGTCCCCAGACAGGAATACATGCAGCTAATTTATGAACATTTATCAAAACTGTCTAACAGTAAATCAACAAACAGCAAAAAACTGTTTTTGATGCCCATAGCAACCAATCACAGAGCAGCTTTCATTTTACCTCAGCACAAAGAAGATTAAATACTGTTGCCTATAGCAACCAATCACAGAGCAGCTTTCATTTTACCTCAGCACAAAGAGGATTAAAAGCTGTTGCCTATAGCAACCAATCACAGCTTTTATTATACCTCTGCAGTATAATATAGAGCAACCAATGACGCTGCAGCTTTTATTTTACCTCAGCAGAATAACAAATGAAAGTTGAGCTATGATTGGTTGCTGTTGACAACAAAAATTGCCAAATTTTACTCAAATTGGACCAGAACTGGGGATTTGTATACAATACAAACAAACAGATTTTGTGTTTTAGATACAAGATGCCAAGCAAGCGAAGGACCTAAAGGATGTTTCAATATGCCAACAAGTGATGAAGTAGCCATAGTTATTGCTGGGGATGAGATTGGCAAACAGGACATTATTTTGGAAAAACACAACAGTCAGTTGCAGCAAGTGGCAGAAACGCATACATCATACATCACGGTGCATTTTTTGCCATGGAGACAATGGCTACCATATCAGTCTTATGCAGGTTGATCTGTTAGCAAGGAATCCAACTTCAAAGAAAATCTCCGCAACGCATTTTTATGCATACAGAGTAATGGTGCGAGCCGACACAGCAAATCATATTCTCCGATGTCGCAAACTTTTTCATCAATATGTGGTTGACATGTATGCAAAAATTGAAGGTGAAAGATTGCAATATCTACGGTTCTGTATCGGGTACCCGGGCAAGTTTTCTATAATTTATGACAGAAACTGGTGTAGATTATAGAAAAAACCCTACCTCACCTCAGAGCTGCCGTAGGCTTCAATCCGGCACATGGAAGTGCTTCCAGTTGACACAAATATAATATGAGGCTTGTTCCTCTTAAAAGCTTTTTTCGAGTTGTAGAATTACTGTATATCAGCTGCCAATGCTCTAACATAACAAATACATGTATACTCGCCTTTCCCCGCCCCCGTTGTGTCCCACGGCATGGTCTTCCTTCTAATGTCTTGTTTACGGGCTGCCCCAGGCTATTTACAGGACATCACAGGTGCTGTAGCCAATAACAGAGCTCAGCACCCAATTACTGAGCTCTGCTATTGGCTGCAGTGCCTGTGACACCCCGTAAACAAGGCGCGGAGGACCAGTTACCGATGTGGGACGGAGCGGGGACAGGTGATTATATGGGTATTTGTTATGTTAGAGTATGGGGAGCTAGGTGTAAAGATATTTTGCAACTTGGAAAACCCCTTTAACATATTTGTCGTTGGCAGCCGGGTGTTTGATTTTCTTGGACTAGTGTGTGAAATGCCAATCTAGGTAAATATGCGCCAATGTCTAGTTTCTGCACTGTACATGTACTACATCCTCAGAGTCAAGAGGCCCTATTAAAGTCATGTTTTCTAGATTTCTATATTTGTCTATAGCACCCCATTTACCGGTCAGACTGTTTAATTACTTCCATTATACCTCAAGCATTGGTTGCAGGGGATATTCATTTTCAAGTTCACACTTTAGATTAATACCATAGCATGCATAGAACACAAGCCGTCTCTCCAAGGACTTGTTTCCTAGCAATAGATTAAGAAAACGGATCTTGTGATAATTGAGAGACATGACAATGACTCACTGTTTAAAGTTTGTCTCTATAATTTGTACATGAGAAGGAGATGTGGATCTATGGATTCATTTATTGTTACTACTTGGATACAAAAGCTTATAGCATCCACTCATCACCATACTAATTAAAAATATATACTAGATAAAACAAACCCGCGAAAGAGGTCCAAGTCATAAGGCAAGTTTTAAGTAGAAAATGGAAGAGTAGACACAATTCAACTCTTGTTTAAAAGAAATATGGGGAGCAGCACAACTTTTGGTTAGATTGGGGTACAGTTTAATGTGAAAGCAAAACTTAACAAACCTTGTGTATTCCAAATATAATACATTTCCACTTATTTTTCAATTGGGAGTTTTATCGGGGAACTACAAAAATACTACACTTTAGGAAGGCAACGTTCCATCAACTTAGAGATGCCTTTAATGTAATTGACTGGGACAATGTTCTCAAAACTAAGAGTATAGACAATAAATGCAACATTTTTAAAACTATATTAAATACTCACTATGAACAGTTTATACCTTACAGGAATAGAAGGGTTAGGAGTAGGAGAAAACCAATGTGGCTCAATAAAGATGTAAATGAGGCAATAGACAACAAAAAGAAAGCAGTGAAGAAGCATCAAAAACTTATAAGGAAAATATAAATATCAGATAAAAGCAGCAAAGTTGGAGACAGACAGACTTATTGCCAAAGAGAGTAAAGCTAACCCTAAACTGTTCTTCAACTACATAAATAATAAAAAATATTAATACTGAAAGCATTGGACCTTTAAAAATAATGTAGGTAAAATTGTGGAGGATGACGAGGAGAAAGCAAATCTATTAAATAGTTTTTCCGCCAGTATTCACTAAGGAAAATGAAATATCAGGTAAAATGCAGAGTGATAAAATACTCGCCACTGCACTTCTAAAAAAGAACGGACAGCGAGTGTCGACTCGCCTGTCAGCTTCGTGGTGCGCGCTGTCCAGAGTGCTTACCATAGGCTCCTATGGAAGCTGTGGAAGCAGGCTGCCTGCACCATGGACGTTTGAACAGGCTGCCCCACGTAGCTAGGGGCAGCCTGTTCACGAGCATAATCACTGCATGTCAGCAGCGTGGTTTACATGTTGCTTAGCTGTGTGTGAAGCATGCTCGTCTGACCAAGCCCTAAATAGGAAACCACTGGACAAAATGAGATGGAAAAGGACTTTTGTTAACTGTAAACTTGGAGCAACCAGTAACATTTAAATGTCACTGTCAGTATTGACAGTGGCATTTAAAGGCTTAATAGCCATGACCACTGATCATGGCTGTTGCAGGCAGCTGTTGGCTGTCAGACCAAGCTGCCACCCACTGTGCATGGAGCAGGTTCCTGTCCCATACAAACTCCACACCTAGAAGATGTACATATGCATCCTTTATGTTAGATGGGGGTTAATGGGAATCTGTCAAGTTAAAAATAAAGTCCATCCTGTGGGCAACATGTTGTGGAGCAAAAGAAGTTAGGGACTTGTATTTACTTGGTCTAAATCGTAACTCATTCTGAGCTTATGAGTTCAGTGTTGGTCCTTCCCAGTAATTAACAGCCCTTCCTGAATGAATGTGCAGCGTCCCATAGGTAGACCCTGGACACCTGACATATGTGGGGGGCTGGGAGTTTACAGTGCTGACGTGTCACGGTGGCACTTATCAACTCCTTCCCGGAGGGATACACGTAGCCAAGGCCAGAGTATCTTTACATGCCACCAAAGACACCCCTAGGATAGGGAATGCCAATTACAAAGGATAAGAGGGGTTGTAGTTGTCACGGGTGACACCATTGTTCCTTCACACACCGGTATGACCCTCAATGGAGAATAAATGCAGTCTCAGACAGTTTCTTAGTACCACGAGTCCCTGGAAATGGTTAGGGCCCGGCAAACTTTACTTGAAAACTTTGAACAATTATTACAAGGCAGTTCACTTATAGACTTCACAGTGCAGGTAAAAGGCTCTCACAAGCTCAAAAACGCATGTGTGTGAACAGTGATTATTTCTCTTGTAGTACCTCCACTAAGTTTGGAAGACACATGGGTGTGTCAATTACAGGGTATACCTCTAGGCAGTGATCTAGGCTAAAGACGGCCACGTAGGAAAATTACACAGGGAAGTAGTACCTCTACACTGGCCTTGAGAAGAAGTAGTTACTTACAATTGCTCTCTCTCTCTTGGGAGCTCACTCCACTTACATCCAACAAACAAACAGCTCAGGATATCTCTCTTCCTCCTCCATCTTCACCACAGGGAGACTGAAGGTGCCTCCATGTGGCTCTGTACTTTAGACTCTCTCAACTCCAGAAGATGGAACCATTTCCCGCTCTCTATCACTCCTAGTTATTCCCTCTCTCATACCACATGACATGATAGACTTGATACATTTACATGCAGGCTTTGAATTTTATTAAACATTTAACCCTTCTAGCACTGCAGCTGTTCAATACTCACACTGAAAATGACAAGACAGTCTTTGCACCATGCATCAACATAAGACAAACATGTATGACATTTATGGAGGGGACCAGGGTGATGTACTGGATGATTAAAAATGTGCGTACAGCGATAACTCTCAGCTGCTGGGTAGGACTGCTCACTGGACTCCTAGGGCCAAAATCGTAGGTATTCAGACCATTATATGTGTCTACATTTTCTAGTGGTTTTTAAGAAGAAACCAGAGATTTGGACTTAACTCATCAAACTACAATCTCATCTTCTCTTCCTTTTCACTTTGTTCAAGACTTCCCAACATGCCTGTCCGAAATGACCTTTGCACGTACAATGAATCTAACCAGTCTGTATTAAAGTATGTCTTGCCATTAATACTAGACTGATGTATAGATTGCACCTCCGTAACTGCAGGAATTACAGCATTAGATAAGATGACCTTCTACAAAAAATTAATCTGAAAGATTAGTTTTGTTAATGTTTTGACTTAAGAGACTGGATGCTTAAGTGAGGGACAGGGCGCAGCACTAACACTTATCAGAACAGTTCTTCAGCGAACAGAAGACCTAGAAATGTTCTCCTCTATATTATCTCTGCCTCCTTTATTAATATGGGTCGTACAATGAGTGCATTGTTACGTCTTCTGGAATAGCCAGATGCTGCACTCATCCTAAGATGTTTTCTCCTATGATTGATGAAGCGGCTGCTCACAGTTTCTTAGCTTTACAGCACTTCAGAGCACAAACATCTTCCATTCATTTGGAAAGAAGTTTATACAAAAATACTCATAGCCCTGGAAATGACGATCATATGCACATTGCACAATATCTATCACTAAAATAACCAAAGATGTATTTTCTGTGCTTTCATTCATTACGGACTATGAATTTGGATATGACACTTTGTAGCAAATATGGGATCCTGGCAATGTGGAGATAGATTTAAGAATTTCATTTTTCTTTATCCTTCTTGGAAAGCTGCAGTGAGTACAGGGGGTGGACAAAAATATGGAAACACCATACGAAATGCATTGGATTTTAATTAGAGATGAGCGAGCACTCTCGTTTAAGGCTGATGCTCGAGCGAGCATTGGTCTTCTTGAGTACCTGATTATTCATCCGAGCAAATGCGCGGGGGGGGGGGGGGGGGGGAGATCTCTCTCACTCTCCCTGCCGCCCCCGCATTTGCTCGGATGAGTAATCAGTTACTCGAGAAGACTGATGCTCGCTCGAGCATCAGCCTTAAACGAGTGTGCTTGCTCATCTTTAATTTTAATCAATAGCACTGGACCGCCCTTTGGACACCTGCTTGGCTGAGAACTTTCCTGCCAAATTTGTGTTTACTTCACCTCTTGCCCTGCTCTGGGTGGCTTTGGGAGCCAGCTGCTAAATGCAGCTGAGTGGCTCAAACCCCTGACTAATGGAGCCTGTGTCATATTGCCTCCACCTAAAATCGTGGAAAAAGACCTTACCTGAAAGGTCAAAACGTAGCAACCATCTGTATGGCAACCATTTTTTAATGGAAGAATAAAGGCTTGAAATTCTTTACTGCACCTATATGTTTCCGCAGGCTTTCTTTTTGCTGCTGTTTTGGAGCTTTAAGTCTGGGCTCCTATTTTTCCGTGGCTCTGCATACCTATGCAGGTCCTGCCCTAGTGGATAATTGTGAGTGCTTCTTGTACACGATCTTCTACATAAAATCGTTCTCCACATCTCTTATTAAAATATGGCTTTTGAGCCACTCAGCTGTTATTACCAGCTGGCTCCCAAAACCACCCAGAGCAGGGCAAGAGGTGAAGTAAACACAAATTTGGCAGGAAAGCTCTCAGCCAAGCAGGGATCAAAAGGGCAGCTCAGTGCTGATGATTAAAATCCCATGCATTTCGTACGATGTTTCTGTATTTTTGCCCACCCTCTGTATATTTATTTTATATAGTTTTGGGCATGTGGGGGTCCAAAATGATATTAAATAAATAACATGGAAATTCCCTTTAAAAAAAGACCTGATACTCATATATTCTGCAGCATAGTCATTAGGGGAAATTTATCAGCGCAATTATATCACTTTTGTGGTGTAATTTCAGTTAACAAGCCACAAGTGTTCATTGATTTACTGCTACACTGTATGTTCCATTTCGTGCCACAGTTTGGCATTTTGTAAATGTATTCTGGGCATCAGATGTGTGCTATTGTAATAATATGTAACATGCTACAGCCTTTACAAGACATCTGTACTGTGAAATTCAGTCACCTCCAGCAAGAACTGCATAATGTGATGCAAAGCTTCACATCTTATTTCTCGGTTGGTGCTGTGATATTTCTAGACTAAGCCTCATGCAGCCATGTGCATCATATTAGGGACAGGTCTTTAGCGGTATGGTTGCCTGGTCACCTTGTCAAAATCCATTTATATAATTATTTTATTCGGTGAGATGCAGAATGCACTCTTCGCCCTTAAAAAGGTCAGCTTTGCTCTTCTGTCACAACTGAAACACATAGCAAATGTTCTTGAGCTTCACTAAGGCTTTGCTATATATAAGAAGACATTTATTTCCAAGACCCTTTTACTTTCCTTTCACTTTTAAAGAACAAGGTGCCCCAGCTTGTTAGGGATCACGACTTCTTAACCACTCTGAAAGGGTGCAGCAATCTAGTGCTGCTCCCCGTGACATCAGTATCTCTGTTACCCTCTTTTAGTCAAGCTCATTCTGTTTATGATTAATATCTTCTCCCTTAATGATGAATATTACTTTAAATAAAAAACATACCGTGTTTCTCCGAAAATCGGTCCTACCCCAATAGTAAGACCTATCGGGTTTTCGGGGGAGGCTTGAAATTCAAGGCCTACCCCAAAAATAGGACCTATCTCAGGTGCCCCAAAAATAGAAACTAAAAAATAATCAATACTCACCTGGTCCGCGGCGTCCCGATGGTCTCCGGCAGCGCTGCAATATAATTGAATACATCACCATAACCATACTGACCTACAGAATAAGGTTAAAATTAGAGATGAGCGAGCACCCAAATGCTCGGGTCCGCATTATTCGAGTCGAGCTTTTCGTAAAAGTCGAGAGCTCTACTCGCGTAACGAACCCCATTGACTACAATGGGAGACTCGAGCATTTTTGTATGTGGGACGCCGGGTGCCGAGCTTTTTTTTTTTCTGGGTTCGTGTTCCCTCTCTCTCTCTCTCTCTCTCTCCCCCAGCCTGCCAGCCCAAAAATTTGCCACTGACATGCGCGCTGCGGAGGGGAGGGGCCAAAATAGGCACGTCACAGCGGAAGGAGCCAAAAACTGGGACGGGGTCGAACACGGCTTGATGCTCTTTCGAGTAACGAGCACCATCGAGTACGCTAATACTCGAACGAGCATCAAGCTCAGCAGAGTACGTTCACTCAACTCTAGTTGTATTATAGATATAAACATTGAACATTTTCATTTTGTTTGAAGTTTGTTAGTGTTTCACAACTTAAGTCCGACCTGTCACTTACATTTAGCTTTTTGTTATGACTTAGAAAAAGCAAAAAAAAGAGACTTATTTAAGGTGATTTCTTTGAATGATTTATACTCTCCTGTTCAACCAAAGCCACGCACTCTCATGGCCATTTTCCATTGAAGCGCAAAATGCTCCACTTGGACAGCTGTTTAACTGTTTTCAAAAATCCTTTTGATTACCAGTAAGAAAGCAATCATTTGTGTAGAGCAGTATGTGCCCAGAACATAATAAGGTCATCTGGGGGACCGTGGTAATTTATGTTTTCTGAATATTTTTTAAAAAGCATGTAGATAAAACAAGCGTAGTGATGACCAGTTAAAGTTGTGGTCCAGTTGTAAACTATTGATGACCTAACCGGAGGATAGGCTATCAATAGTAGATTAAGACTCCTGCCAATCAGCTATGCGTCATGCATATGTGCCTGTGCACTGAGCTGATTTCTGCGGGTAGCAGACAGCTCCGTTCTCACTGTAGTGGCCAGGCTTGGTATTATAGACAAAGTTCTCATTAAAGTGAATGGGAACTTTTCCTGTAATACCAAGTTTTGACGTTACAGTTGGAATGGAGTTGTCTGCTTCCTTTGTAAATCATCTCTGTGCATGACTGCACCATCCCAGCAAACAGCTGATCAGTGGCGATCAGGGGGCCCTAGCCACTGTACTTTTTATGGCTTATCCTGAGACTAGACCATCACTAGCTTACAGCTCGGCAACCCCTTTAAGACAAGTACCGGAAATACAGTAAATCAATACCAAATGAAAATTCAGATTAGGTACCGTGGTAGCTCGTAGTAAGTGAACCAGAGCCACATGTACTACACATATTACAAATAAGAAAAGTGGACGCATGACCAAGGTGTCACCATGTATGGAGATTGAGTAGAGGGAAGTTTAAAAAGTGGACAGAAAGGTAAGAGTTTTTGAATCACTATTCACACTTCCAATTAAAGCTTCGTTCACTTACACTAACATTGTGTCTTCCCTTCTTAACAAGGCATGGCAATAACACGTACAAACCTGTTTTTAGACCTAGCCCAACAAACCGCGCTGACTTACAATGGAGTCCATTAGACTTCAGTTGAGTTTTGAGGATTTTGTAAAGAAACAGTAGTGCTGCAGACCAAGGACGTAACTATAGAGGATGCAGGGGATGCGGTTGCAACCGGGCCCAAGAGCCTTGGGGGGCCCATAAGGCCTCTCTTCTCCATGTAGGGAGCCCAGTACTATGAATAAAGCATTATAGTTGGGGGCCCCGTTCCTGGTTTTGCATTGGGGCCCAGGAGCTTCAAGTTACGCCTCTGCTGCAGACTATTATTGTATCAAAAGCACAAGAAACCAAACCGAAGAGAACCGAGTGAAGTGTGAACAATATTCCATCCTGTGCAGTCCAGAGATATTCCTATGCTTTAGAGCTTTGACTCAAAACTCCAAAGTAATTTTTTTGATTGCAATTTCTAATTTAAGATAGAAAGTTTGATGACCTTAAATGTATTAACCCTTTCCAATCCACTGTCTGACGTTTAAAGACCTTTTATTTGAAGGCTGTACAGCTCCGATGTCGGAAGATGTCCGGCAGGGTATTCTTACTGTATATTACTGGCCGCTCTGTTGTCGGGGGCCTCTCCAGCATTTCCCATACCGCAGTACTGGCTCTGGCCAGCAGATCGTGCTATTGTATAATGGCAGAAAGAGAAA
Source organism: Eleutherodactylus coqui (assembly GCF_035609145.1). NCBI lineage: Eukaryota > Metazoa > Chordata > Amphibia > Anura > Eleutherodactylidae > Eleutherodactylus > Eleutherodactylus coqui. Next base: position 70,021,362 of record NC_089840.1, on the reverse strand, counting down.
GCCCCCTAGGAAACCCTGAATCCAAAATTGGATTGCAAAGGGTTAAAGACATGGATTCATGCTTTGGTGAAAGAAAGATGATAAGCAATTGAAACAGGAATTATGGTTAGATTACGTTACACCCAGGGAATGTTCTCTTCATTAGAGCAGAACTCAGACACTTACCTCTGAAAGACAAACATTTGGGATGATTTTAGTCCAATTGTTTAATGTTTATGAGTGAAAATCAATTTGTATTAACCCTTTCCAATCCACTGTCTGACGTCTGAAGACATTCTGATTGAAGTCTGAACAGCTCTGATGTCGGAAGACGTCCGGCAGGGTATTCTTACTGTAGATTACTGGACACTCTGTTGTCAGGGGCCTCTCCAGCATGTCCCATACTGCAGTACTGGCTCTAGCCAGCAGATGGCGCCATTGTATAATGGCACAAAGAGAAAGCCCCCTAGGAAACCGTGAAACCACAATTGGATTGCAAAGGCTTAAGTCTCTATTCATACGTGTGTATTTGCACATCGTGTTACGCACCTAATCAGAGATGTTGAAACCCCATTTGCATGGGAGTATTCATACAAGCTTGTATTGCATTGGGGTATTCATACACTTGTTGCTAAGCATTTTTTAAAAAAAAAAGGATAGGAAGTCGGAAGTGTGGCTTAGACCAGTGCAGATAATGAGAAAAAAAGCCCAGGAATCTAGATATGGAGGTCCTAATTGCCGTAGTGCAGCAAAAGCCTACATTGTGAGACTCTACATGTAAGGACAACAGGGATCGTAATCTTAAAGGCACTTGCTGGGAAGAGTTTTCTATGACAGATTGGACAATGCTATCCCAAATGAGAAAACATTTTTACGTGAATATACTTATATTTTATTTATATAGTCACCGTTTTGTTTTTATCCCTGGGAATGATGTTGTGCCCATGTTTTTTCTGAGCAAGTAGCTCACATACCGCGACTCTCATACTCTACTGTGCAATTTATGTGACATCTTACTTTTTTAAAGGGCTCTATAGGCTCCTTATTTGTTTTCATTGCAGGTAATGATGTGGGTCTATGGTTTATATGAGCAAGTAGCTGCACACGGGCACTCTTGTAGTTTTCCGTGCAATGTTGGTGAACCCTTTTTGTTTTGCATTTCATAGTTTGGTCCATCCTGTGTCCACAAATTTGTCATTACTTGCTTTATGGAATGTTTGTCATTGCTCCCAGTTTGAAATTGCTTGGGTGTATGAACCAATCGAAAATCGTATATTCTTTGCCCCTGAAAGTTCAATCTGGGAAGTGTGCTAAATTGTTGCCTATTTATGTCTTACATTTTTAAAATAAAAAATACAATATTTACAAGCTGCTTTTAGAAAAATTTGTTTCAGTTGATGATGTGAAGAAGAGCTGGCGAAGTGCTCGGGACCAGTTCAGAAGGGAATATAGAACACAACTACACAGAGGGGCAGGAGGCAAGACAAAGTGCCCCTATATATACAACTCATGTTTATGTGCACAGTCATAGAGACAGCACCGTGTGTTTTGCCATACATCGACATCGGTCGCAGGTTTTAATCCTATTTTTACATCACTTTTTTTTTTAATACATCGGACAACTTCCCAGAGACTGAGGATGTTGAGGAAACCTTACTAGCTCAGGGAGCAGCCTCACCAGGCACCTCGGCCTCTAGCAATATGGAGATGGCAAAGGATTTTGGTGGAGTAATCTGGAGCCTGCACTTCACAAGAGGCTCCTTGCTGTAGCACTTTTGTTCCTGCCAATAATGTGGAGGCCAGAAGAAAAAGTACTCCAGGAATGATAATAGACCTGGGGTTCCTGAAGTACTTGCAGACATGGAAGAAGGATGACTGGGCAGACACGTATTGCAAGTCCTTGGCAAGCAAGTTTAGGCAGCTGGAGAAACATCTGGTGTTGCTAATCCAGTTTTTCATAGTCATGCTATCTGAGGCATGCTCCTCACCCAATATGCTGGATGAGTGGTGTTTCGAGGCACTGGACAATTGGAAGATAAACAGAAGACGGCAGTACAGTTGCCTTGCTGAATCCACCCCCACCACCACCACCTCATCATCATCAGGCTCCACATAGATACATGCCCTATGAAACTGGGCATGGGTCTCCTCACACCTCAGAGAGATCCCATGCCAAGTTTCATAGGCATGAATCATACCAGGTCCTTCCATATGTCCCACCTCCCAAGGCTTCAGTGGCAGAGAGGCAATCCCAACCAGACCCAGTGATGTGTCAGCACTATCCAGTGGTGAATCTGCTGCCCATAATTCTCCTCCTCGATATTACATGGTTTGCTTTTTTACTTTTACCAAAACAGAAAAAACTTCCTGTTAAAAAATGTTCAGGTAGTTATTGTGCAGAAACTTTTATACTTTTATGTCAAAATGTTTGTTGATTTTTTTTATAGTAAATTATTATAGGGATATTTGTGTTTTTAATTAAAGTGCAATAGCAGGTCTCATAGACGGAGCTTGGAAATATTGATGCTCAGAGTTCAGGCCATGAGAACTGCCTGCATTGGGCATTGTAAACAGCCAGTTGCTCATCTATGAGCCACTGTCTGATTACTGTCAGTGTAGGGAGTGTGCCCAAGGAGTGCTTTAGTCTACTCTGAACAATTTATGGGCTTGATAGTTAATCCGTGTCGAATGGTGTAGACAATTTTTAAATTTCTGCAAACAAAAACTACAAATGTTTTATTTAAACAAAAGAAAAAAAGTTGATGAAGTAATGGTTTATATTTCAGCCAAGGTATGCAAAATATGTTAATCTTAAAAGAAGTTTGTGGAATGGTAAAGAACCTTTTTTTCTCAAATATATAAGCTTGCAACCCATGTCAGGAGCCCTCAGTATTTTGCGAGTCCTTAACTAGAAAAAAAAGGGCTAGCTAAAAAAATTAAGCCAAGTGTCATGGCTTGTCAGTCGTGATGGTATCGTGGCATGGTGGCCACGACACAGGTTCTGACCCGTTACCCTGTTACTATGCAGGTAAAGGGTTAATGCATGTTGTGCAAAGACTGCTAGCTGCTCCACCTATCAGCTGGTGTGGAGAGCTTTATATTCCAACTTGCTCTCCTCCCCCTGCTGTTGATTTCAGTTCACTAGAGGAGAGGTTGGAGCTGGTGAGATCCTCTAGCCTGGGTGATAGCATCTATTACAGATAAGTACTGCTTTATTCCTTTCAGCTGTTTTTGGTTACCTTAGTTGTTTGCATTGCGGTGTCAGTCCATCTCTCCAAGAGTCCCTATAGCGATAGTCAGGGCCCTGAGAAAAACAGCAGGGCTGTCCTTATCAGGACAATAACTCTGCTTGCAGGCAGGGACTCCTCACTATCCCTGTTTTGTAGGGACAAGTTCTTTTCATCTATCTGGAGTGGTGCTCACTGTCCCGCATTGCATGGTGTTTTATACTTGCGTTCAATGTGAACATCACCCTGCGTCCGTGCTGTGGCGAAATGTGCCCAGCGGATGTGGCAGTAAGCAGGTTAAAAAATGATGCAGTTTGGAAAGACTGGATCATCAAACTTCTCGAACAGAGTCCAACTGCCATGGAACTGCTTCCTGAAGGGTCAGAAAGTAAATCATATAGAGGTTCCTGATTCAGAGACCAAATAATGCTGGCCTGCCATGCAATGTCTGGTCAACTCCAGCATCTGTTGAGATAGTTGCAAGTTAATCATCTTCCACTTGCCAAGCTGTGTTGTTGGCCTGGCAAAAATTATGTAGAGCCATGCAAGCTCTAATTATGGCACACACATTCCCAAGATCCATCTGAAGTGTGCCCTTGAAGACTTGCCACTTGCTGATGAGAATTCCAAAAGCACATTCAATTAAACGCCGGGCACGTTTGAGTGTAATTAAAAATGTGCTTCCTGGCATCCAACCCTCTGCATGCAAAGGAGTGAAAAACTTGGGTGGTCAGGCCAAAACCCTCATTCGCCACAATAACAATAGGCGCTGGTGGACCCGAAGAGCCAGGAAGTATGCATGGTTCTGGGAGACACAGTTGATCCGAAAGAACTGCTGACCCATTCTGGAAGCTTTGAAAATGCAAGCATGCACAGTACTCCCATAGGCCCTGATATCCACAATTATAAAACAATAGTTACTATCAGCCAAAGCCAACAGCACTACAGAGCAATACTGCCTCTAATTGTAATATTGGAACCCTGAGCATGGCGGCTGTTTCACATGTTTGTATTTTCCATTCAGTGCACCTAGGCAGTTTGGAAACTGTGGCTACATGAAATCCATCGGCAATGTCCTTACAGTCATGTTGTAAGGGTAGAGCCATTGCCGACATCTTCAGCCACTGCCAAATGACATTACAGGTCTTTCTGATTATTCCAGTTATTGTAAAGATAAAACAGAAACTCTAAATGCATTGATGTAAACACATTCCCAGTGACAGGGAACCTGAAAGAAAAAGAAGAAAAAAAAGTACTTAAAACTATTCCTCACCGGTGCAATAACTGAAAAGACACATTTGTGAATAAGGAACTCTACACAGTAAAAAATGCATTTGAGATACATAGTAGCATTATAAAAGAAAAGAGTATGTGCTTTTATCTCAGACTAACTAGGAGCCAATCCTCAGGAAAAACACACTGATGCATGTTGATGTTGGCGTATGTTGGTCCAGGATGTACCTCGGCTATCTGCTTTTCGAACAAGGCGGCCAATAGACGATAGAAGGTGATGACCTTCTCTAGATGGGGGGGGGGGGGGGGGTGACTCCAGTACTTTCTCCTTTTCCTTCTAGGTTCTTCCTCCAGTGTCTTGCTCGACCCTCCAAATTTGAAGAAGGCTTCAGTGGAAGCCGAAACGTTGCCAGTCTTTCTTTGTATGGAGGAATAAAGGATACTTTAAACTTTTGCAAAATCATCAGCTGCTGCCTGGTTACTCCTTACTTCCAGTTTATTGTGGTCTTGGATTCGGACCATACCGGGCTTCTGCAAATTCTCTCCTCACTGTACTCTACAGGTATTCCCCTTGGGGGAACCAGAGTGTTACCTTTTGAAACTCTGGAGTGTGTGCTGCAGTTGTGCTTTCTTCTGGGACTTTCCAAATTTGTGAGACAGTAGCCAAGCCAAAAGAACATCCTTTTCATCAGAAGACATGTCCAGAAGGCCAAGAACCCTCTCACAGGAATGCATGAAAGCACCAGAAGCATTACAAAATGGCACCTGAGTGACTCTATGACCTCTTTAGGGGTGTCTTTTGTGGGTAGGGACACTTTTGACATCATTAGGGCCTAGTTGTGTTTTTGTGGTGCGTAACTTCGCAGTCCATACACAAAAACTGCATATGCATCAAAATACACAACAAAAATGCTATTCATTGGCCGCAACCAAAACTGCATATGCATCAAAATACACAACAAAAATGCTATTCATTGGCCGCAAATACTTAGTGGTCAAATATACATACGCCTGTGTGAATGAGACTTTAGCAAGGTGAATTGATGTGTTTTGTCTCCTAATGATCAGTTGTTATGACAACGTGGTAGAGCACTACATACAAAAATCTGTATGTAGAAGTATACGGTTGTATGCAAAATAGGTCAAATAAAGAACTGAACATGAGAAAGAAAGAGAAAATGATTAAGTCAAGGGATTAAACTTACCTAAGGTTTTTGAGATGTAAATAAAGGAAATTCCTAGGAGCCTTCACTATAAAAGTAACATACTAATAGAAAAACTAAAATGTGAAGTAGAAACGGTGGGTAAAAACCAATGGAAGGCAATAGAATTAATGAATGACAGCTACAACCAATAAAGTTGTCGGAGCCAATCTGTTGGAATAATATTTTATGCATCGAGCTGGTTTGGAATGTAAATAGCAATATATGAATATAGACAGCAATTTAGAAGAATAGTTGCAGTGCCAGTGGAAATGTGGGGAAATATCAAATCTACCAAAATGGTTAAATTACCATATGTCTCGGGATCTAAAGAAGAATAGTACAGGATTTTTATTTAAATAATTGGAAGGGAAAAGATTATATTATGGTAAATATCTGTCATCAAAATAGTATTCTATTTTTTACTTACTTTGATGGCTCAAGATGCCCCATGAATTCTCAGCATCTTTTACACTGGTTCCATGCATCTACCATTTCTCAAGAGATTGCTGTAGACTCAAAACCCACATACATACTGTACTTGAGAGACTTTGGTGAATATATCTACCACAAATGTCTAATAGATGAGGGTCTCACTTCAATAGGTTTGTGGAGCCACACAATTGTCCACCTCTCCAATTAGTCTCTATCTGGATATAGTTTATACATTTTTTTCTGTACCAGGCTCTGCAAAACTCCTCATTCTGGAAGGGACCAATGGTACAGATGTGTCCTTCTTTAAAGCATACCTGATGTTTCAACAGGTTTTCTAAAATATACTAAGCTCTCCTTACTCTCTCATTTGCTACTGTTTGCCCCTTGTATCATGTTTTTAGGTTCTGATTTTCAGGTGGCCTTCCCAATTTTTTGGTTGCCCTGCTGTTTGCAATCTACTATCAGGCCAGGAGCATGACACAAGCCTACCATTCTGTCAGTAGTTCACTGTCCTGTACTTTCTTTCACTCACTTCCCATGCTGCAATTAATTATATGTGGTCCAATTAGCAGGGAGACAGTTTCTGAATGCCCACTCTTCTGCTGTCCCAAGACAACAGTAGGAGTCAGGCATTCAAATGATTTGTAATACCAAAGTAATGTGCACACATACACACACACATGCTATAAGAGCAGGAGAGACATATCTGTCAGACTGTAAGTGCAGGGGAGCAAACTGTGAAGACAGACCCTCCCCACAGTAAAGAAAACATCCCAGCACCCCAGTAACTATAGAAGCTCAGGACCTAACAACAGGCAGAGCATTTCAGAGGAGCTGGAAAGTATATTACAAAACTGATGGGACACAGACACAGGCTATTAGATGAGTAAGTTGTTTGAATAGTGTAACTTTAACTTGTCTCTAAACCTGACATATTCTGAGATGTTAAATAAGCATGAAGTAAGAAAGGGTATACATATGATAGATCTCAGTGGTTACCACTGGTCGAATATCCATCAGTCCTCTGTCATCCACAGGCTCTCATGTAAAAAGTTGTATACATGTAATGCATACTCACTGATGGCATGAAATGGTATTCAGTTGGTGTCACTTAATGGAATTCAGGAATTGTTAAGGGAGGATATGTGTGTGGGTATTAGTGAATCTTGACGCCACCGGAACTAGGGGGTGGAGGCAGGATACACTCCCAAAACCAACCCCCCCCCCCCCCCCCCACTAAATTGGCTGGTCAGGCCAGCTTCGGCCAAGTGCTGAGCTGCTCACAGTTAGCCCCACCACCGCTCTGCAGAGCTCACATCTGGCAAATGAGACACCCCGGTGTTGTCCCATGGATGATGTCTGCGGCGCTGCCCGTGGCTACTGCTCACAGTTACCCTCACCCAGCCACAGTGCATCGCGCTCCTCCGTCTTGCATGGTCTGCTCCCTTCTCTGCTGTAACAGTGGCCACCGGAGCTGCTGTCACGGACACCTCTGCTGGGCGATCCTCTTCCAAGCTCTGTGCTGTGAAGGTCCCCCGCTGACACTTACATGCCCTCAGGTGTCAGTGGGGCATGGGGCACAGGTCTGGTTTCACCCCTGCCAGCTCCGCCTCTGTCACTGTCCTCGGCTGGCTACAAGGGAACAACGCCAACCGCCCGAGGGGACATTGACAGGAGGGCATTCAGCCCAAGCGCGGCAGAGGGGTGATATACAACAGCAGCCCATTTACAGCGAGCGGCGAAGGGCAATATCAGTCCAGCAGGCTGGGGAGATGATGACAGCAGTCACCGCCTGGGGAGCAGCGGACCTGATATTGACAGCAGCAGGACATTAAGACCGAGCACTGGAGGAGACATTCTCAGGAGCAGCAGCCATTTCCCTGGCTAGCCAATCCAGCGAGAGGCATTGGTTGTGGGAGTGTATCTTGCCTCCACCCACTAGTTTCGTTGGCGTCAAGATACACTAATACCTGTGTGTGTAGGGGAGGGGGGCACATATGTATCACTAAGGTGCTGAACTGTAGAGTTCATGAATACAATGTTAGAAGAGATCTATATGTTCATATTGTATTATTTGTTCAATGGAAAATGCGCTTTAAGTTCTGAAGAGAACATCTCAAAACCTCTTCTGAGTGGAAAATTCTGTCTATAAACTTCAGCCCGGCTACAAATAGAAATGAAAACTGCTTTATACTCGTGTTTATGGTCTACAAAAAAGTAACAGAACATTGGAAACATAAAATGCTGTTACAAAATGGACTGTCGTTACATTTTATATTACATAATGTTTTACTACCTTAGTGGTTTATCACAATAGCTTTTCTACGGTGCTTGAGGCTCGATACAGAAAACACAACGGATCAGGGCTAAATAGTCATGACACGGACAAGTTAGGTCTAATAAAGCGCACAGCAGCTACCTGGTAGATATGGAAGATCGATTTTGAGCTCATGAATCCTGCGGTTATCTATTAATTGTCAGCCCTTGGATATAGAAAGAAAGATACCCAATGTAAATGGAGCTGAATGATAGAAACACATGATTACAGCATGATATGTAGCGCTCATGAGTGTGTAATGGATGTATGTTATCATCTGGGCATGTGGCCGGTCAATGACAATTTACTGTATCTTGTTCTCTTTTCATTTAGATTATGTAGAGTCCATCTTCCTCTGATAACTTCATGCAGCCAGCTGTCAATTCCATTTTGTCAGCATGTGCTACTTAGTGGGCTGCTTTGATTTTTAGTTTTTTCCTCTACACTTTCAAAAAGTCATAACTCTTTTATTTATCTGTTGACGTAGCAGCCTGAAGGCTTGTTTTTTGCGGAACGACTTGATACTACTTAATGTGCCATATAATGTACTGGAAATCTTTTTTTTTTATTCTAAGCAGAGTGAAATGGAAAAAAAAAACGCAATTCCACAATCTTTATTTTATGGCGTACACACTGCAAGAAAAATGACATGGTAGCGTTATTCTCTGGGTCAGTACGATTACAGCAATACCAAAGTTATATGTAGAATTTTCTTGCTTTACTACTGTACTTTAAATAACAGAAAATAAAAGTAAAAAAAAATCTATTCAACATATTTATAATAAAAAAAATATATATTTGGTATCGCTGCATCCATAAAAGTCTGATCTATCAAAGTAACACATTATCTAATGATTAATGTTGTCAGAAAAAAAATACACAATGCCAGAACTGGGCTTTTTTAGTCACCAAGAAAACTTTTAATAAAAAGCGATCAAAGGTTTACATGTACTCCAAAGTAAAACAAATAGAATCTACAGGATGTTCCACAAAGAACAAGCCCTCACACAGATATATGGACGGAAAAATAAAACATCACAGCGGTCAGAAGGTGGCGGCAGAAAATAATTACATACTGGTTCTGTATAAGGCTGCCTGTCCACAGGCGTTGCAGTATCCTGAGTCAGATCCTTGCTGCGGGAGCCGCTGCCCGGGAGCAGGAGCCCGCAGAAGGATCCTCGCGGTCAGCCTATTTGACAGATAGGCTGACCGCTGAGAATTGCGGCAATTCGCAGCATTCTGCGATCTGCTGCCCGTGAGCGGAGAATCACTATGAATCTCCACCTGTGGACAGGAAGCCTAAATGTAGCAAAGTCAGTTCTGGTACTATATTTATGCAATAAGCTCTGTGCTATTACCACATCTATGTAGAAAACGTGGTTTTGTTATGGCTTCTGTGTAGTCTGTTGGTTCTGGTACCATATCTATGCAGAACTCTTTGTTCTGTCACCATATCTATGCAGCACGCTTAGTTCTATCATCTTACATTGGTTCTTCTATCATATCTGTCTATATTGTCTGTTACCATCTGCTCTCATTTAGCTTTCTTGTAAGATATAATGATATGTTAAGTATTTGAGCAAGATAGAAGGAAAAGCTATTCTTCAGGATACTGTGGACTGCTCTAAAACAGAATATTCATTATTAATGTATTGATAGAAGGTGGGCCCCTTAGTATTAGTTCCATTGGTCGGTTTCAGGGCTCTTTCACATGAGCATATATTGGCCGCCGTTTTCATGGTCAGCTGATTTACGCTGTGATCTGATGCATTGGATTCCAATGCGTCAGATCACATGGCCATATTCCCGCGACATAAAAGCGCCCAGCCAGCCAATATAGTGCCAGGCGTTTTTATGTCGGGCCCAAAAGATAGTCCTGGAACTATCTTTTGGTCCGGAATACATTGGCCGCTGCATGAGCTCCTATGGGAGCCAATGACAGCGGCCGGAGAAGGGAGGTGGGAGGGAGTTTAGCAGCATGACTGCTAAACTCCCTCCTTCTTCTCTCCTGCCTTCCTGCTGATTGCAATGGGAGGGGGCGGGACAGGGGCAGAGCTAAGCACTGCCCCTCCTCACCCTTTGTCCACAGCCAGCAATGGGAGGAGGCAGGACAGGGTTGTACTTAGTTCCACCCCCTCCTGCCCCTTCCCATTGCAATCAGCCAGAGGGGAGGCGAGAGGAGGTGAGCCGGCAAGGGAAGGGGCAACGGCATGGTGGCCTCAGCATATATACGCGCCAAGGCCCATGCCATCCGAACGGGCGCACAAACGTTTGATTTGTGCGCCCGTTCACCAGTTTTTACACCTCACATCGTTGCATATGTAGGCCAGCCATGAAAACGGCGGTCGATATACGCTTGTGTGAAAGAGCCCTAAGGGCCTCTTCACACGGGCATGTTTCAGCCCTGCTATGCGGCTGTGATAATCACGGCCGCATAAGGGAACTAAACAAAACCATTAATTTCAATGGTTTCGTTTCATTAATCGTATGGCCAAGAAAAGATAGGACTTGTCCTGTCTTTCTCGAACGTAGTTAATACTAGGCAGGACCTATCTTCCAGCTGTTTTTTTCAAACTCGCATGGAGTATGAAGTATCCTACAAGAAAAAAAAAACTGTTCATACACAAGTACACTAACCTAGCAGTGAGTGTAGCTGTGTATACGGCCATATGCCTGCGCCCTTATATACTCCTGTCTGAAACTGGTCGGTGTTCTACGTGTCTCTCGGGCTGAGAACAGCTGCTGCTTTTCACTTGTACAAACTGGAGTGCTGAGCCACAGGAGGGGTGCAACAAATAGAATTAAACTTCAAAGTGGGGGCAAACTGAATCTTTGCCCCAGGTGCAGAAACACCTAACTGCATCCCTGCCACAAGTAATGTTCATTGTATTTAGAACTCTTCCACCTATTATACAAGTGGGATGTATATTCCCCATGCACATCTCTGGATCCAATCAAGGTTATTGTAAGCAGGCTCTAGTATAGCCTTTGGGTTTGCAACTTGCAGACAGTTGTTACGTTCTCATGTCTTGTATTGTTATAGATTTTGTATATATTTCAGTGGACTCTATCTGATTTTAAACATTTGCACATTACTACATCTCTGTAAGCACAGTGCCAGCCGTCACCACATATCAGCAGTGTAAGCAAGGTAATTAGTAAGCTACAGCGGTGTCACTTGCTAATTTGAACACATAGTGGCCAGAATCATAGTGCAAAGTGCTGCTTCCCGGATGACAGGATGAACTAATTGCATCGCTATATTGCAGTGTATTCCAACTGGGCTCCTGTGCCCAGCCCATGGTACTGGATGGTCGGGGTCTGGTTTAATTTAGGAGTCTGTTCTGGGGTCTAAATTAATTTAGAGGTCTGGAGTCGGAATTAATTGTGGAGTCTGATGTCTGGGGTCTGAATTTATGTGATCATTATGACTTTGCCATTGTTCATCTTGTTTTATTATGGATTTATTATCCTGCTTACTAATAAGGACATTTTTTCTAGCACAGTGATTTATTAGTACTTGTGTATTAACCTATTGATCCAGAGGACAAAATAACAAGAGAGAAACAAATATATGGGATGACCCAATCTGCCTAAGGCATGAGCATCACACGGCATTTTAATGACAAAAGCCCTTTAAGCACTCGACTGTGTAAAAGGACCCTTAAGGCCCCTTTAGACACAACGATTATCGCTCAAAATTCGCTCAAAAGCTGACTTTTGAGCGATAATCGTTGTGTGTAAATGTGCCCCTCTTTCACTGTTCTGTCGAAAGATGAATTTCCGTTCTGCCTGAAATCCATTGTTTGGCAGAACAGCTGATAAGCAGGACCGCACGCTGTGCTCTGCCCGTGGAGCACTGATTACAGTTGATTGCATTGTCTCAGCTGTTCTCAGCTGTCAACCCCGCGGCAGATCAAAGGGAATGTAATCAGGGAACAGAGGGTGATCTGTTCTCTGAATACAACTCCCGACAGCTCACACACTACTAATTGGTACTAATAGGCATTAGTACCAAGTAGTAGTTTATGCAAAATGATCACTCAAAAGCCATCTTTTGAGCAATCATCTTTGTGGTGTAAATGCACCATGTAGGGGTGTGACAACTACCATCTGCCCATTTCTCACTTAGGAAAATGATCATTTCTTACCCTATAAATCTGTTCAGTTACTGGCATAAGAGTCTTAGTTGAATGCCTTTATATGCTGCAGTGTAAGAACACAAATATGGACCTGAATAAGTTAGGTTTATGTTTATCTAAAATTGTATTCTATGTATGTATTGTATGTTTTTGCATTTTGCAATAGCCATCCAGATGTATTCCTCCTCTTTTTACTAGTATGCTGAATAAAGAGCACATAAGACTAGTGTCATCATGAACTCATGAAGCAGAAAATAGTTTAGTTCAGAAGTTGCTAAAAGACAACACAAAATAACATGGTGACTCACTCCTTAGCTTGCTGACTTTTAAGTATAGCACCCTAGGCTTAAATCCGACCGAAGCAATGTTTTACGCGTTTTGCATAAACTCTGTTTCCTTTTTATGTAGCAAATGTAAAAAATATCTCAGTAATTAGCACAATAATAATGAAGAGTGATTGGGGAACATGGAAACTGTAATTTACTGGTGCTATCACTAAGGGTGCATCTACCTACGTCTTATGATATGTCATAAATGTTGGATCGGGGGAGGCTCTATTGGTCAGACCAATACTACTCCTTAGGCAGGAAGTACCTGACCCCGGCCCAGGGAATTGGCAGAGTGTATATGGTCACTTTTGAATTTTATTTCTACAGCACATTAACCCTTTCCAATTCAATTTGTATCTTGGTTTTCCTAGGGGGCTTACTCTTTTTCTGCCATTATACAACGGCGCTATCTGCTGGCTAAAGCCAGTACTGCATGAGGTGACACGTTGGCTAGGCTCCGACAGCAGAGAGGCTGGCAATATACAGTAAGAGAACCCCGACAGACGTCTTCCAACATCAGAGCTGTACAGCCTTAAATCATAATGTCTTCAGACGTCAGACAGTGGAGTGGAGAGGGTTAAGAAACATCCGAGTAACTTACAAAGACTATAATAAAGCATGCATGACCAGCTCCTCAACAAGGATGGTGGTCAACTTTCACCAATCGGACAATATTCTATCAATAGGCAGTTTATTTTTCACATAGGAAAACCCATTAACCCCCCCCCAACAAAAAAAAATATGAAAATTTACTTGACTGGTGACGTCATTGAGGAAAGCAGTAACTAGCTACTACGGCTTTATTATGAATGGCAGTGTAGGACATGATTGCATGAAAATAATAGTAAGAAAAGTATACAAGTAGTATCATTGTACACCCTGAGTCTCGGACCTTAAAGAATTGTTTTTTAACCAAACTTCAAGAAATATAATTTAAATGTGAAATTCATAAACTTCCACATCCTGTTGAGAACAAGTTCGGTCATTTTTCGGTTTTTACACCCCTGCTGCTCAACCCCTCAGTCTACCTTTCCAAAAAAAAAAGAAATTCAAATTAAAACCAAAAAGTCGTCCGTCAGCAAGATTGAAAGAGCTTTTCTTCAACTCCATTATAATTGGATATTTGTACTTATCGTAGTAAGCAATTCATCAAATAAAATAACAAGACAATTAGTGAACACTACTAGTGGGAAAAGGTCCAATAAAGCAATTTGACCATATAAGGGGTGATCCTTAAGGGGTTAATCTGGAAATATAAAGTATATACCTCTTCCTTTACAAAAAACAAACATTTTTTAAAGCCATTTGATGATACATTGTTAAATGTTGTTTCCAATGTTAACATAGTAGTTCGTGGTATTAGAACAATGTTCTAACCACATGAATTGTTACGGAACACAATGTGCCCGAACTCCTGGTCTTAACCCTCTATGTAATGTAACTTCAATAAGGACGTTCCCTTCAGTTCTGAAAGACAACTAAACATGAATACAATAACTTTTGCATACAAAGACATTGTTTGTGTGTGAGTTATACATTTTTTTTACAAGTATTACAAGTAATGTTACTACCTGTAATCAATGTTCACTTTAGAAGAGTCTCTTATCATTCCCTGTGCTTTCTTAAGGCCCATTTACATGCAAAGATGATCGCTCAAAATTCTTTCAAAAGATAGAGAGAATGACAGTTCGAGTGATCATTTTGCATAAGTTGTTAATAGGCACTAATGCCTATTAGCAGCATATTACCTTCATTTGCATGTAAATTAGCCTCCTGGCACTGTATGCAAAGAACAGCAGGTGGTCTGTTCTCTGCATACAGCTCCTTTGTTCTGCCGAGGGGCTGCAAGCTGAATACAATGTAATCAGCACTCCCTGTGGAGAGCACCGCATGTGGTCCCTGCTATCAGCTCTCCAGCTGAACTATGGATTTTATGCTCACCTAAAAATCATCGTTCAGCTGAAGAGTGAAAGATGGGAGCATTTACACACAATGATTATCGCTCAAACAATGGCTTTTGAGCGATAATTGTTGCATGTAAATGGGGCTTTAAAATGTTTTTGTACAGTTTCTTAATACCTTTTTACTTTTATCTTATTGACTTTGGGTTTGTTAGTGTTCAGCTTTGCAACTGAAGAACGTTTTCTATCACTCAACTTCTAGTTTTTATTCGATTCATAAAGCTAGCCTGCTAGAATTCCGAACATTCTTGCAGAGATGACCTGTACATGAAAAAATGGTAAATTTTGGTATAGACCTTACATTTCCATCCGTCAGCTGACAAAATACAAGCTGACTATTGGTCAGAGGAGTTAGAACACTATGGCTCGGATACTATGGTATCCTGGGGAGTTAGAACCAAATGGAATGATTGATATTACTCGTAGACATATGATCCGATCATATGCAATACTGTCTCCTCAGAAACCATGGGAGTTAGAACACAGATGTCTATTCAACAGAAAATTGGCCAAAAGAGGAGTTAGAACAGTAAGGTTAGCAATACAATATAAGGTTAAACATTATAAAGCATTTATGACAGGGGAATGTGGTTTTACCCCATCTTCCAATTATAGCTCATCTAAAAAATATTTTCTCAAGTCCTTTTGTTTGATTTATAAAAAAAAAACAGCCAAAAAACTTAAATAAAGGGTATTCTGAAAACATTCTTTCCTATGGCAATCTTTCCTTCTATGTATGTCCTTTCTAAAGTACCATTGTCATAGTAAGAAATATCTGATCACCTGTGTGCTCCGTGAAAGTCAATAGTCAACTTATTGTACCTGCAGTTCTAGGAATAATGAAGTGTATTATGTAATGCACATATGTTACCTTACTTATAAGTAAAAATACCCTTTCGTACCTTGAGGCTTGTTTTTGGACTCCTCTACAGTTTGGGCTGTTAGACCTCAGCATTGTTTCGAGTAAAGTAAATAATGAAGTGATAATTCCTGTGTGCTGTAGACGGTGACAGATGGTGAACTCTGAATAAAAGTCTTACGGGACTAAACAGGTGGTTTAGTTTCCAAGTCAGTGCCCTGGGTGCACCCAATGGCGAGCATAGCTCTTGTGTTGTCATGGAAAGGCACGTCAATAACCACATGACAGCTACAATAAGGCAATCTAAAGAAAAGTCTTCTACTTTCTCAGTTCAGCCTCAAGACTATTCATGTTTATTGCTGCTTTATTAATACATTTTCAGTTCCTTGCAAAATAACCTTAAGGGGGTTTGCTGAGAACCTCAAAACCTTGGTGGCAGTGGGGTGAATGAGTATGTAATAAAATAAAAAACTTACTTACTCATGTCCATACTGCTCCTATATAAAGGTAGTAACTTGAACTGGCAAGGTGTGTGCCCAGATGCTAAGTGGGCAGGGGCTTTATGCCACTGGCATCTGCAGCAGCATTTAATAATAATGTTGTGACTTAATGAGAATTCATACACTTTGCATTATGGAGAGCGAGCCAGTCACCCAACAGTGGCAAGGCCAAGATGTGGGGGGGCTGAAATATCTGAAATGATGCATACTGTGATATAAAATGCAAAAAAATAGGGATTAGCGAAGTTCCATTCTACTTTTTTTGAGTTCAGTTATCTCTGGGGACTTATAAGTGAATCACGCAGAAGTATAGCTTTCAGAGATTGTCCAAGATACAGTTTCTTTATGAAGCCAAGTCCCTCGTGTGCAAAACATAATAAAGAGCTCATAGAGCTCCTAAAAAAAGTGTTTTTGTATTGTGCAGAAGGGCTAAAACATAATAAAACCTCTATAAATTTGGTGCTGTCATAATCGTACTGACTCGTAGAGTAAAGGTAACATAATATTTATACCACACTGTGAATGCCATAAAAATAAATCACAAAAAAAAAACAATGGTGAAATAGCTATTTTCCATTGCCCTTAGCAAAAAAAAAAGTTGATAAAAGTTTTTCAAAACTTTATATATACCCGAAATTTGTTCCTATAAAAACTAAAACTAGTCCTACAAAATACCAGGTGTCATACATCTTCATTTACCAAAAAGTCATGACCACTGGAACACAAGAGGGGAAACAATTTACTGGCTCTTAAGACTAAAATTGGTTATGTCATAATAAGTGAAAATGCACATAAGGCGACTGAATTCTGCTCCAAATATGTTAGCATGAGACATAAATTCAAAATCTACTGAAAAAAGTGACCTTTTCGGGAGGGTTTTTCCAGTTTTAACATGACTGTTGGGGGGTTAAATCCCGATCAATCAAGATATTTAAATGTCACAGTCAGAACTGACAGCAGCATTTAAAGACTTAACAACCATGATCTGAGCTTTCTCTGATTGTGGCTGTTGTGGGCAGGTGTCAGGTCTCAATAACAGCTGATACCCACTGTGTATGGTGTGGGTTCGGCTCGTGAGCCCACCTCATACACAGCATATGCTCTGGACGGCTATAGATATCCTAACTGGACAGAGCATGTGTAGTTTGGTCGTATATAGCCATTTGTATCACTGGAGGGGGGATAAGGTGGTCATACACATTAGGTGAACTTTGGCAAAACCCTTCCACTTTGTCAGGATTGTTAAAGCACCCAATGTGCATGGACATTATTCCAACTTTTCCCCGATGGCAGACGTCTACAGAAAGAAAAATTGAGCATATTCAATTTCCACATGCCAGATCCATTATTCATATAGAGGTAAGCAGTAGAGATGAGTGAGCACCAAAATGCTCGGGTCCACGTTATTCGAGTCGAGCTTTTTGTAAAATTCGAGAGCTCTATTCGAGTAACGAACCCCATTGACTTTAATGGGAGACTTGAGCATTTTAGTATGTGACCCGCTGGTTGCCAAGCTTTTCTCTCTCTCTCTCTCTCTCTCTCTCTCTCTCTCTCTCTCCAAAGCTAGCCACAAACTAGCGTTTTTGATGTGCGCAGCATTGCGGCGGGAAGAGGCCAAAACTGGGGCGAGGTCGACCACAGTGTGATGCTCGTTGGAGTAACGAGCACCATCGAGTACGCTAATACTCGAATGAGCATCAAGCTCACCCGAGTACGTTCGCTCAACTCTAGTAAGCAGCTGTCAGAGGTGTCCAGCATTGGCTTATCCCCCTCTCCCCATCTAGAACATATGCACACTCGAGTGTGTCCTGTATCAAACTCCTACTCCCAATATATGAGGTGTCAGAGGTTTTTGGCAGCTGCCTGTTTTCCATATAGTTTGGTTTAGTTGAGTTGGCAAAACATGTTTCAGTTTTCAGTTCTACTTTGTCTAGTGAGAACTTAAAGGTGTACAAATAATGACCAGATAGTTCATCATATATTATAACTCACATTTATCCTTAATGGACTCACTTCAGTTTTTTTTTTGTCAGTTTATCATTACATTGATAGTACGGTATATAACACTGATTGTCAGAAAAAAATTACAATGGGGGGACTACCTTCTAAAATTGGTTCTTCTTGGAAATAAATTGGTGCCATTTTCAACAAAAAGAAAAAAAACCTACCGTGCACTTATGGCATTAAAGAGCTGTGAACCATAGTTAACTTGTCTAATATGGTAAATTTCCACTTGGTTTACCAAGGCATATATAATTGATTATGTCATATTCAATAAATTATTTATAAATTATCTCACACACATGTTCATCTGAGCTTGAAGAGTATACCCCATAGTCGGAATGACATAATTGTACGTATGCCTTTAAAAAAAAATTTTGATCCCTTATTAATGCTTGGCAAAATAAATGTAGTGCTTTGATACTCAGTAGTCATATAGGATGCCCACTGGGAATTACATTTTTAATTGAGATTTCGAAGTTAAAATATGCAAAGAAAAGGTCAAAGTCAAGATTGTGTAAAATAAACCATGGAAAACAGAGAATTGTAATAAAAGGGGTAAATAACTCTGCTATGCACCACAGTATTTGATATTAAGACCTCATACACATGGCAGATCATGAAGTCTGCAGAGAGGTAAATAGAGTCCCTATGTGTGTGCCAACATACCTGTATCACCATCTTGTTCTTTTGCACACTATTACAGACATACTGGATATATCTGCACCAAACATTTTGCACTTTGGGAGCCAGGTTAAACTATAAGTAATGGTTGGAGGCCACATCCAGCTCAAGGGGGAAGGAGAGGAATTTTGTAGGCCAGGGCTGTATGGCAACTTTGAGCAGGAGACACATCATGCTGTCAAAAATCACATTATGGCTCTACTTGGGTTGCAGCTTGCAGGTTGCTGCTTCCCGACAGTCCCAAGAAATACAATCTTGATAGAATTCTTGTGATTTTCAGGTTGTTGTCAGGTCATGGTCACAACATGACCACTTTCTCTTAAATTAGGATATGTGTCTACATGTATAAAGGAAAGACACCCAATGAAATATTTCGATTTGTATTCCTGCCTGTGTCGGACCATTCCTTTATTAAATCTATACTTCATTAGAGCCAGTATTTGTCAGATGTGGATTGGTGGAGTCCAAACTCTTTACAGATAGCTTTGTAACCCTTTCCAGCGTGATGACCATTAACAACTCTTCTTCCATAGATTTCAATTGTTCATGCCATCATACAGTTTGCCAAGCATGTGTTGTGATGGATCAGACTCTGTTACATCCCTGTTCTTCACATACAACAGGCCTCCCGCTCACACCTGATTGTCATCCCATAGATTGAAAACACCTGACTCTAATCTTACCTTCAAATTATCTGCTAATCCTAAAGGTTCACATACTTCTTCCACTTACAGACATGTGATATTGGATCATTTTCCTCAATAATTAAATGACTAGGTCTAATATTTTTGACTCGTTTGTTTGATTTGGGTCTCTTTATCTACTTTTAGAACTTCTAAAATCTGATGCAGTTTTGGGTCAAATCTAAGCAGATATATGGAAAATTCTGAAGGGATCACAAATAGAGATGAGCGAGCATCCAAATGCTCGAGTCCGCGTTATTCGAGTTTAGCTTTTCATAAAATTCGAGAGCTCTACTCGAGTAACGAACCCCATTGACTACAATGAGAGACTTGAGCATTTTTGTATGTGGAGCGCCGAGTGCCGAGCCTTTTTTTTTCTTCTAGGTCTCAAGGAGGGGCCAAAAACTGGGGCGGGGTTGAACACGGCTTGATGCTCATTCGAGTAACGAGCACCATTGAGTACGCTAATACTCGAACGAGCATCAAGCTCGGCAGAGTATGTTCACTCAACTCTAATCACAAACTTTGAAGCACAATTGTACCTGCAGTATCAGTTGCCAGTACAGATGGTGATAACACAGGTCTCCTGGGACGAGCCATGCAACAAGGCGCCAAGAGCCACGTAGTTCCCAAGCCACTGGTTGAGAACCCCTTCTCTACACACGCTGACACTATATCTTTCTTCTTTTTACATGCTAAGGGCAGCTTTAGATGAGCATATGCGCAAATACGCTTGCCTCATCGTAACCTATTTGCACAGTGTCTGTGTACATCAGTGGATTCTATTCTCTAGGTATGCCCAGCACAATACGTCCATCTGAAGCTGCCCTAAGGCTATTTTCACATTATTTTTTGCGGTGTCCATTTGCCGTATGGGGCATGGAAGCTTACAGCACGAACTTATCTATAGGTCCCCATTCACCCAATGGGGACCACAAGAGTGTCCTTGTGGCCTCTGTCAGCCTGGTAGATGTTGGCATACCTTTTTTTCTGCTGTATGGAGTCTACCGCACCAGTTCATGCTGACAGTGTATATGTGTATGGATACAGTCTATTGACAAGAGCAATAGTAACAGCCACTTGTCAATTTAACACCAAAAATACGGTATGTTGACAAAATTATGTTCTTACTAAAGTAAACACATTTAATGGTCTCTCAATCCATTCTGCATCATCAGGCAAAAATTGAATTTCCTCACTGGCATCCAAAGCTCCTGAATCTCTGTAGATGATGGCTGAGCTGACATGGTGAATTTTTATGGACGTTATTCATACATAAAATCCAGTTTTACCAAATTTCTGACATATCCGAGAAATAATTTTATTTATGTAAAACAGTCGCATCAGATCCGCTTGAGTTGCCTGTTCTATACATAAATTTGGACGGCTGTATATCAACTGCAGTAGGGCAATGGGAAGGACGAAAAGTAAATATTTCACGCCACTGAAGAATTGGTTTCATTTTTCAATTTCAAAGAGGTGACAAGTGAAAGTGACAAATCTACTGTTGTTGGAGGAAAATGAAATGATGATTCAGTAGAGGAGAATTGCTTTAACATGGTAAATATTCAGGTCAGTTCTTTGCTGTCATATATAAAGCGCCAAGGCAGTTATAGCAATGATATCACTTCTGGGCCAGTCTCATAGAAATATCACTATATAACACACAAGGTATACATTATGGGTAATTAAGGTAATTAAAGGAGATGTCCCGCGCCGAAACGGGTTTTTTTTTTTTTAAACCCCCCCCCGTTCGGCGCGAGACAACCCCGATGCAGGGGTTAAAAAAACCACCCGCACAGCGCTTACCTGAATCCCGGCGGTCCGGCGTCTTCATACTCACCTGCTGAAGATGGCCGCCGGGATCCTCCGTCTTCATGGACCGCAGGGCTTCTGTGCGGTCCATTGCCGATTCCAGCCTCCTGATTGGCTGGAATCGGCACGTGACGGGGCGGAGCTACACGGAGCCCCATAGAGAAGAGGAGAAGACCCGGACTGCGCAAGCGCGGCTAATTTGGCCATCGGAGGGCGAAAATTAGTCGGCACCATGGAGACGAGGACGCCAGCAACGGAGCAGGTAAGTATAAAACTTTTTATAACTTCTGTATGGCTCATAATTAATGCACAATGTACATTACAAAGTGCATTATTATGGCCATACAGAAGTGTATAGACCCACTTGCTGCCTCGGGACATCTCCTTTAAGGTATGATGGACCTTTTGTGGTGCAGAGTGTTAAGGCAGTAGTATGCAGTCCTAAGCTCTCACTCACGACCTGAAGGTTGCAAGTTTAATTCCCATATTGGTTCAGGGGATTCTGAGGTCAGTAAAATGAGTATCCAGCTTCTGCAGCCATGGCCCCATTGACTCTATTCCTGTTCACTTGTAGGGGCTCTTACTAGGAACGGCTCCTAGCATGGTGAATCTGTGGGTCCTCACCGCTCACTGTCAATGGCAGCCTGACATCACCCATCCACTCACCTAACATTTTCACAGTGCCATTAGCCAGCCCTAAGAAGAACCTGTGTGGACGAATGGAGATTTAAAAAAAGGGGATATGTCAGCAGGACTGTAGATCTATACATCCAGCCCTGCTGTATTTACACCATGACAGGTCCTTTTTAATAATTACCTCGTTACTCACAGGTATAGCTGAACCTACTGGACCCCAGTGCAAAATTTGCACAAGGACCCTCACCTACATTGTGTCATTAATAAAGCTCCATTCACATCATGCAGCTGAGCAGAAAGCAAATGGACCTCATTATAGACAACGGGTCCATTCGCCAATGTTCATTTCCATTGTAAGACGGAAGACTTTAGGCTAGGGAATCCCTTTTTCCTGCACCCTGAACGGAGCAGGAAAATGGACCCCCCATTGCAGATGTGAAACCATCCTTAGGCCTCTCTCACACAGGGCATTTTTGTACAGCGTTTAGCCTGCATTTTCAGCGCTACGCTAAATGCTATACAACGCACCCATTCATTTCAATGGGGCTGCTCAAAAAAGGCTGAAAACGCAGCATCTTCCATGCTGTTGCATGTTCTATCTTTGGCCGTTTTTAGCCCTGCTTTACCCATTGAAATGAATGGGTAGCGGTTTCAGCACTGCTGAAAACGCGGCAAAACTTGGTGCCGCGTTTTTGGCAGCGGTAACCGCTCACTGATTTTTGGGGGGAGGGCTTGCCATATAAGTCCTACCCCGAAAATCAGTCCTAGCTATACTAGATAGAAAAAAAGTCAATACTCACCTAGCTGCTGCCGTCCGGGACGTGGCCGCTGGTATCTGCCGCTGCTACGGGCTTTCCCTGCACTGACAAATCTATTGCCGTAGGCCAGGTTTGAGAACCCCGCCTCCAGCAATAGATTGCTGTGATTGGGCATCGAGCCAGCGCCGAGAGCCAATCACAGCCCTTTATTGACTGCCTCAGCCAATCAGAGCCGGCAAGCTCTGATTGGCTGAGGTACTCAATGAAGGGCTGTGATTGGGCATCGAGTCTGCACCGAGAACCAATCACAGCAATCTATTGCTGGAGGTGGGGTTCTCAAACCTCGCCTACGGCAATAGATTTGCCAGTGCAGAGATCAGCGGCCGCGTCCCTGGACGGCAGCGGCTAGGTGAGTATTGATTTTTTTGTTTTAGCATGTGCTGAAAGAATGCAAGCGCTGCTGAAACCGGGCTGAATCTGCAGTAAACACAGCGTTGAAAAATGCAGCGTTTTTGCAAGTGCCTGTGTGAGAGAAGCCTTAGTTATTTAAAAGTACAAAAGGTGAACAATGTAAACCCTTGAACACTTAGGTTCTACCACTATAGCTAATCAGTAGGGAATATGTAGGCTTGTTCATCGGCTTTCTAGTGGTTGAGGTCCAAGTTTCTTTGTACCTCACAGTAGTTGCTGCCATCTGCTATTTCCACGCCTGATGTACAATGACGTAGTGCAGCATACATGAGTATTCATCACATCATTTGTATTCCATGAATGAACACCACTAAAGTGCATGTGAATAATTGCTAATATTGTGTATTTGGATGAAAAAAAAATATATTGTTCAACCTAGATAATCCAGAGGGATTAACTCCTTTTACTGCAATCTGAAAAGTAGTTAAGTATTTGATGACTCTAATATGAAAATTCTGTGAAAGGTCATCTCATCTTATTCAGACTATTACTCATCTATGGGTTGGAATAAAGTACGTTTTTGACTGGAGATTCAGCCTGTCTCTTTATAGTAACAAATAAGTGACCAAGTGACATATTCTATGAAGATCTGTGAATGTAGATTGTCTGTTAGGTTATTTAACACATTTCTCTATTCTTCCCATATCTTTTTTAAAACAGTCAAATCGTGAATATTATGAATATTCTCCTCCATATTTAGGTCCATATTATTTTCTTTGTCTACAAACTATAGTTATATACTATTTACTGTTAATGTAGTAAAGATTTTCAATTTAGTTTATAGAATGATGGTTAAATCGGGTTCAAAAGAGATACATTTTGTGAGTTATAAACATAATTGGGGTCGTAGTCAATTTCCTCTTCTAACTCCTGTTGACTGACAACAAATCTACGGCTCACCTTAAAGTAGGACCTACATAAATGTTGGAAAAAAATGGTTGGTTGGTAAGGATAAAACAAAAACAGCTATATATTTCAAAGCTGAACTGTCTGAGGAGGAAGTTCAGCTCTGAAACATGTGGCTGTTTCCCCATGATTCTATACAGCCAGGGGCATAACGATAGGGGGTGCAGAGGATGCATCCGGGCCCAGGAGCCTTAGGGAGCCCATAAGGCCTCTCTTCTCCATATATGGAGTCCATAAAGTATTATAGTTGGCGGTCCTGTTACAGGTTTTGCAATGGGGCCGAGAAGCATCAAGTTACGTCTCTGTATACAGCTTTCATACTCATCTGTTGGAGTGGTGGTCCCGTAGTGGCACTAAGTTCTCCACTTGTTTCCACATTATAGAAAAAATGTCCAGGAATCTGTTATGTATTTATTGTGATTGCACTTGGAAAGGTCTTCTGAGAACTATTGTAGGCCACTTTTTTTTCCTTATTTTAGGTGTAAAGAAGTTCATAAAACCCAAGATCTTCTGCATGAAACAGCATTCCTATCATACAGTAAAAGGTTTATTTAGTGTATAATGAGAGTTTTCAAAAATAGTTAAAAAATGGGTTTTCCTAGACTGAAAAAGAAATTTGTGGGCAGGGAACTGTGTAAAATAAAAAAAAATGCAATCTTCACTGATTAAATTGTACCCCGTAGTTCACTGCAACTGCCGTGATACCCACCACCAGAGGCGTAACTTGAAGCTCCCGGACCCCGATGCACAACTTGTAACAGGGCCCCCTATTATAATGCTTTACTCATAGTACTGGGTTACCTATATGGAGAAGACTCCTGGGCCCAGGTGCAACCGCATCCCCTGCATCCTCTATAGTTACGCCCCTGCCCACCACTCTGATCCTGGAAGATACAGCTGCAGTCACCTGCCATTCATTGTACATGTGACGACTTAGCCAATCACAGGCTTAAGCAGTGGCACATGGCCACTGAAGTGTGTGATTGGCTGAGCAGTGAGGTGTACAATAAGTGGCACATGACTGCTACAGCATCTTTCAGGATTGAAACGTCGACCGAGTGGCTGCGCATGTCCAATATTTTCATTTTACAGCATTCTCTGCCCATTATATTTTCTTTACTCCAAGGGAACCTTTTGAAAAATCAGTTTTACAATCTTTCCTTGCAGTCATTGAATAGAATATTTATTGTTTACTTACTAATGTTGATTAATCCTGTGCTGATCACACAGGGGCACGATACTTAAATGCTGCCCATATTCATTGGATTAATGTAGGAGGATACTTTTGTTTCTGGTGGAATCCACCAACAGTTTGTTGTGTACTAATGTAGGGGCTATCCAACTGTCCCCAATGGCATATGCCAAGGGAATCGAGGATCCAAAATTATTCTGAACATTTTGTTGCACATAGAGATTAGCTCTTACTAGAAGTATCTGACTTTCGCATTAGTACCTCTTGGAATCAAGATGCTTGCTTAGGCAAGTCAAGCAAGTATGTTGGTGGAGAGGTCAGGTAAGGAAGAATGATTGTTTGGCCAACAGCTATCTAATGTGTATCAGCCAGCTCAACCTTAAAATGCTGTGATCATCGCGTGATGGGGACAGACCTTCATCCATGGAACCAAACAATGAAGAATTCCCTTCAACACTAACAAACAGAGTAAGAAAAATACACAATCTATAATAGAATGATATGTTTCAAGGAGTTAAATCGACACAAAGTTTAAGACGTTGTGCCAAGTTATAAAGTTACTGTTGCAGCATGACGTCAGTGATCCAGAGTCATGATGTCAGCCCCGGAACATGTGATGGCAGTGCTGCCTATGTGGGAAATGATTGGTTGGTGGGCAGCTGGTTTTCCCAGCTGGCCAATCAACCGTTATTATAGTATATATATTTTGGCCCCTCCTCTCAGAGGGTGCTGATTATTCATCTGCCTGGTGGAGTTCTGGTTGGGACAGCGTTCTCCTGGTGTCAACATCTATCAGATAGGTTTGTGGTGTTATTACTTATTGGTTAGCATTGTTATATCTGCCTTGTACTGTTGTGTCAATTGTGATTTACATCGGTTTATTTTCACTCCCCTTGGTATCACCGAGGACAGTCAAGGTTGCCCCAGGTTCTGAATGTGCAGCTGCCCTCGCCAGAGTAATCTTCCTGCTGTTAGATAGGGTTTTTCCTATATAAGGATGTTAGGGTAAGTTTCTCCTATTCCCCTCTTTTGTTTCATACTCATACTTTTTGTTCTTTGCGTTATTGATATCAAAATTAGGACTTTTCACCCTGGAAAAAAGACGATTAAGCGTCGATCAAATAACTATGTCTAAATATATTAGGGGACAATACAAGGATCTCTCCCATGATCTGTTTATACCAAGGACTGCATCGGTAACAAGAGGGCATCCGCTACGTCTAGAAGAAAGCAGGTTTCATCACCCACACAGAAGGGGTTCTTTTCTGTAAGAGCAGTGAGACTGTGGAACTCTCTGCCTGAGGACGTGGTGATGGCAAAATCCATAAAAGAGTTTAAGAGGGGACTAGATGTCTTTCTCGAGCAGAAGGATATTATAGGATATAGACATTAGGTGATCAGCGGGTTTGTAGTTCCTGGTCCTATATTTAAGTAGGAACTATCAAAGGTTGATCCAGGGATTATTCTGATTGCCATTACAAAGTCAGGAAGGAATTTTCCCCCAAATGGGCTAATTGGCTTCTGCCTCTTGGGGTTTTTGCCTTCCTCTGGATCAACTAGCGGTTGAAACAGGCTGAACTAGATGGGCATTGTCTTCATTCAGCCTAACATACTATGCTACTATGATTGTATATTAGACAATTTGGTATGGCTATTACATCCAATCCAAATGAGGTGTTTGACATCTGGCTCAGACATAACAGTTGTTCCCTATCAAGAGGATAGGGGATAACTTTATGATTGGGCGGATTACACCCACTGATTCAGAAAACAAGGGTCCCGATAGTCCTCGCATGAATGGAGCATTGAACACTCATGCTCTCTACCGTTCCATTCATTTCAATTTTTAAAAAATTGCAGAGCCCGTGTATACTCAACAATTTCCAACATCCTCAATAAAATGAATGAAGCAATGGCGCACATGTCCATCCTCCACTCCATTCACGTAGTGATGGATAGCGGTGAAGTGAGTACACGACAGACTCTATTGTTTTATCACTACAATGGACTTCACTTCAAATATTCTGTTTCAGGTTTCGCCTACAGGCAGCAAAGTGCCGATCATAATGTGTACATTGGTTAGTCCATTGTCTTGTAATGAGCAAATTGTATGCCTGGCTCACAACAAGCATTCATTTTACTGCACATGTTTATCTAGTTTTCAAAATGCAATTAAATGGAACATGAAAAGCGTATAAAATTGTATAGGAGCCAATTTGCAGTGATGTATTTTTCCCCTTTACCACCTGCTGTGATTGCTTTCTTCAGTGACTATTACCTGCCTTTACTGCTGGTGTATTCCACAGGAAAAAGGACCTGATACATGATATAAAAATTAGCTGCTTTGTAGAAGCTAATAGAAAGAAAATTGTCTCCGTTTTCCACCTCTTATCTCGTGTTTAGAAGATTTTATTTTTCACATTAGACTGGTTTCCAGCAGTTCATGTTATATACTGATGGACCTATCCATTGTTATGTTGTACGTAAGCTCCGGTTTGGTGAGCTATTGATATGCGTTTAGTTAGTGACCGCTTAATCACCAGGAATTATGTTTTTGTAAAGTGGATTAAACCCCATTGTATAATCTGAAGCAGGGGCATAAGTAAAGGCTCAGGGGCCCTGATGCAAAAGGTGAGCTGGGGCCTCCCTCTATCTGTATCTGTACCCGTACCCATACCTAAACCATGCTGCACAGAGACATAATTTGAAGCTTCTGGGCCCCGATGCAAAACCTGTAACAGAGTCCCCAACTATAATGCTTTATTCATAGTACTGGGCTCCCTATATGGAGAAGAGAGGCCCCCTAAGGCTCCTGGGCCCGGGTGCAACCGCATCCCCTGTTCCCTCTATAGTTACGCCCCTGATCTGAAGTGAATTAATGCTAGATGTCTGCGAGGTTAGTATGGATAGGGGTTCAAGAGCCGAGCTTGCTCCATTTGCCGCTGTTGTCAGTTGTCTGCGGCAGTCGGGATTGGAAATCACTTCAGTACCACTGTTTAACCATTTAGGTGCTGCAATTAACTTATATCCTCCACCCTATGGCCGAATGCACATGGGTATATTTGCATTGCGGAATCCAGTGCAGACGTCCACCTTCGGATTCCGCAGCAAACACTGCCCATAGATATGCTATTGAAAATCGCTTTTCCCTGACAACGAGCGCAAATCAATTGTGATTTTCCACACACTGAGGGAAAATCGCAGCATGTTCTATTCCAGCACGGACTCTGTGCGATCCGCGGCTCTTCTACAATGGTAATGCGGAAAAGCCACAGTGATTTGCATCATCACCTAGTGACGGCCGTCACATCTGCAGCATAGATAACAAGAATCCGGACAGGTATGTAGCGGTCACCGGCTGGGCACAGGGTCAGATTCCGTTGCGGGATCCCGCGTGTGGAATCCGACCCGGCCGTGTGCATTCGGCCTTACTGAATTTGATTATGTTCATATGTGAGTTTGGGGTTCTCTCCTGTATTCCATCAAGGTTTCCATCACTGTTGACAGAAAGAATAGTCAACATGCTTGTTGCAGTTCAAACAATAGAAATCTTAATGAAACAATCAATTCCATTAGATACATAACTTGAAGCTCCTGGGCCACGATGCAAAACCTGGAACGGGGCCCCCAACTATAATGCTTTATTCATAGTACTGGGCTTCCTATATGGAGAAGAGAGGCCTTATGGGCCCCCTAAGGCTCCTGGGCCCGGGTGCAACCGCATCCCCTGCATCCTCTATAGTTACGCCCCTGGATTCCATTATACTGCAATGGGCTGGGACAAGCACCCTTTGGATCCATTGCACAATAGATCTAACATGGGTTCTGGGTTCCATTATAATTAGAAGCAGCAGATGTGAACAGAGCCATATTGTTCCCATTTACTAGCCACCTGCATCTATTACTCTTACACCATAAACCCATACAACCTGTCTCCAAAGTCATCAGGATACTTCCATGATTTCTTATTGGATGAAAAAGGACTTATTAGGGCTCCTACCCACTTGCGTTTTTTTAACGCTGCAATATCGCTGCGTTTTTTAACGCAATTGTCAATGGGACTTTCTAATGTTAAAAACGCATCGCAAGTTTGTGCTTTGCGATTTTTGTGCGACGCGTTTTTAACATTAGAAAGTCCCATTGACTATCGCGTTAGAAAAACGCAGCGATATCGCAGCGTTAAAAAAACGCAAGTGTGTAGGAGCCTCAAAGGTGACAAGAATAGGGTTTCCATATGATCAATCTATAGGTTATTCTACAAGTTACAGTATGCTAATAGTCATTAGTCCCTAAGTATTTATGTTCAAGTCATTATCCCTCTGGTCCCCTAATACACTTGTGAATATATGCGTGTGAAGCGAGTACATAAATACTCTTTGGTTGATATTCTAATATGTGAGAATCTATTGAGAATAACACATTGAAAGTCACAGGGCTTGTTCCCTAAGCAGAAGTTGTAATTACTGGATGATGGAATAACAAAGTGTTCGCACATTCTTGGCTTTAAAACCACAAAACAGATTTGACAAGGGGACTTCACATTTAATTGTGTGCAAGTTCTTCCAGCTTGATTGAAAAGCCACGTCTGAAATTCTATAATAATGTTGCATTGAATGGTTGCCAAAAACTGTTTATTGAACAGAAAAATATATACCCGTGTGTTGTGTAGCTACTGCGTGTCCACCGTCAGCCGACTGAAATACCAGGAGAATTATCTCAGCCTGCAGGAGGGCAAGAGGAAACGTGGACAGACTTTATTATAGTCAACGGAATGTGTCCACTGCCTTTTGATTCCATTATAGGATGGACCATTTGGACGGGGGGTCTCCCAAAACGGAGCAGGAAAACAGAAAACCACGCTTAGCCTAAATTCTGATGTGAACACAGGCCCAATTAGGGGTGTAATTACTGGGGTTGTAAAGATAGCAGTTGCACCCAGGACACATGAGACACTAGTACTATAAATGACTCATGGTGGAGGCCATCTTACAGATTTTGCATTGGAACCTAGAAGTTTCAAGTTAGGTCTACTCTCTTACTATTATTTATTGGATAAAAGTGTGAGAATTTGTTTCATCTCAAATTTTTCCTTCTCATGTAATTGAAACTGATCTAGACCTTTAAAGGGCATGTACTATTTGTAAACTCAGGCTAGGTCACCAGTAGTAGATCAGTGCAGGTCCATAATCCAAGAACTCCACCGATCAGCTATTCACTGGACTGATGTGCTTGTGTAGTGAGCTGATTTTTCCAGGAAGTGAACAGCTGCATTCCCACTTCAGTGGCCTGACTTGGTATTGCAGTCTAAGTTCCCATTCATTTCATTGCCTGCAATACCAAGCCTAACCACTGCAAGGTGAACAGAGCTGTTTGCTTCCTGCAGAAATCTGCTCAATGCCCAAGTGCACTGGCCCAGAGAACTGCCGATTGGTGAGGGTCCCTGGCAATAGATCCCTATCGATCTATTATTGATGACCTATCCTGAGGACAGGCCATCAATACTTTACAACTGGACAACCCTTTTAAACTATAGTAGGACATGGTAAGGATCCTGAATTCTCAAGACGGGTCCTGCCTGCTGCATGCATAAATTGTAAGAAGAGACTCTTGTGGACCTTTAGGCAGTGCCCAGTAGGGCTAAACCCCCTCTTAGCAGAACGAGCAGTTTAGTACTTTAGCCCTTGGTTGTCGTAAACCAGTGCAGATGATACTATAAACACCTTTCATGATTATAAATCAAGTTAATCTCTACCTCACCATAGACCTCCAGAAATATTATGTATTAAGTCTTAACTACTCTAGAACATTGTTAATATTATCCTTAAAGGGGTTATCGGGTTGTCAGACAATTTTTTAACTATAGTTGCACGTGTTAAAATACCAAAAGCATCCGTACTTACCCATGCTCTCACCTGGCAGTCCAGCGCTGCCACCCTGCAGTCCTCCTAGTCTTGGTTTAGATATGACTGCCACCTGACCGCTGCAGTAATCAGAGGCTGAAGCGGTTAGGGGCCATTTTCCTGGCATCATGGCTCCCAGCATCTGAGTGGTGATGCCTGAAGAACAGCTCTTGACCACTGTGGTCTTTAGTTGTAGCAGTCAGGTGGTAGCCATTCCTAAGCAAAGCCTGGGAGGACCTTAGGCTTGCAGTGGAGTAGCAGGCAATTACCGCTACTTTTGTTACTTTAACACTTTTGCAGCTATTGGGCAAAAATTCTCCGACAACTGGACAACCCCTTTAACGCTTGCACTTTCCAAAAACTCCACAGATATGATTTGAAGACCTAAACTGCTTTCGACAACTAAGAATATTGCCAGGAGTTCCACCATTCTATTATTTGGGCGATCCAGACAGAACCCCTGGTCAGAAAATCTGAGCGCATATTGAAACGCAGAGTGAATGCAGCCTTACTGCTTAACACAATTTTATGTAAAAATGTCTGATTTAGTTGATTCATAAAGATGTCAAAATGAGTACAATGTGGGGATATAGTGTGTTTAAAGAGACAGTGGTCCAATTAAGCACCTTCGACTATACTCATGGTGAGAGCAGGAGCTCCTGGTTATAGTTCAGTTTTAGAGAAATGTCTGGGTATGTTTATGTGTATTCAGCCGTGAATCATATAATAACCTCTTTATTAAATGAACCTTTTGTTTCTTAGTATTAGGTTTCCTTAGCAACTGGGAATAGCAGACAGCGCTTATGGCTCTGATCGCTTATCAAAGTCTTTTCTTGCAAACTTAACATTTGCCTTAGATAAGGCTTTCTAAACCAACAGTACAACATACCATAGAGTGGAGAACACTTTAATGTATTGGCCCTGTGTGCAAAAACCGGCCAATCCAATAATATTACTGTATATGGGGAACTGCCGTTTCTGCATTTCATTTATATACTAGCATTGGTTTACCGAAGGTGAACCTACCATTTAAATTGAATGTGTACCTCACAGAATTTTGGACTTATTTAAGGTAAAAAACTAAATGAACAACATTTAAAGAGGTTTTGCAGAGAAATACTATTGATGACCTATCCTCAGGATAAGTCATTAATAGTTGATCTGTTGGGGTCCACCACTTAGGACGGCAGCTAATCAGAAGATTGGGCACCCGCTGTCAGCCCCACAACGCATAGGGGTATGGAGTAGAAGCTGCTGCTCCAATCACTGTGCAGTGGTTGGCGCTTGTAAGTGCAGGTGCAGACTCCTTTGATTTTAATAAGAGCTGCGCCTGCAATTACAAGTGCTTGCTACTACTTAGGGGTTGGAGCAGCTGCTTTAGGGCTCCTGTCCGCGGAATCACACGTGGGTGTGATTCCGCCGGTGGTAAATCG
Organism: Eleutherodactylus coqui; assembly: GCF_035609145.1. Lineage (NCBI taxonomy): Eukaryota > Metazoa > Chordata > Amphibia > Anura > Eleutherodactylidae > Eleutherodactylus > Eleutherodactylus coqui. Next base: position 69,988,699 of record NC_089840.1, on the reverse strand, counting down.
CCGGCGAATCACGCTGTCTGAAGCTTTCTATAGTGTTGCTATGGAAAGCATCGCCCCCTGTCCACGAGCGGAGAATCGTCGCGATTCTCCGCCTGCGGTCGGCAATTCGCAGCATCTGTCAGATAGGCTGACAGCGGAGATCTGTCTGCAGGCACCTGCTCCGGGCGACAGCGCAGCACCCGTGGACAGGCAGCCTTATACCCCTGTGTGTTGCGGCAGTCATAGCAGACACCCAAACAGCTAATCAGCCAGGATCCCAAGCGATGGATCCCAGCCAATCAACTTGGTCATCAATAGTATTTCCCTGGAAAACCCCTTAAAGGGGTTACCCAAGCAATGCCTACTGGCATACACCAGGGTCGGAGCGGAAGTACTGCTCTCACCCCTGTGCAGTACCGGCGCTTGTAATTGCAGACTGGGGTCTCAATTAATTGAAATGGAGCTGCGCCTGCAATTACAAGCGCCGGCCACTATACAGATGTCGGAGCAGTGCTTTTGCTACGACTCCAGTATATCCTGACGGATGCTGCCTGTATAACCCCTTTTAAGGGTAGAAAAACATTCAAGGAGTATTTTCTGCATAAAAACTAATTTTAAGAACGTTGGAAAGCATTAATTGATTGTGAAATTACCAAGTTTAAATGGACGATGCACTTTGAGACAACTTGTGCTTATATTGTATAATAGCCAATGTGATAACCAGCACAAGCAGAAATCACTTTGACTAAATTGACATTTTTGTGTTCATAGATCACTGTACATGCTGCCCACTAAAAGGCTCCCTTTCTTCTATATTGATATACATTGCCTGTTGTCAACTAAAGTCCTTCTCTAGTAACAAAGATAAGACCAAGAATGGGAAGTGCGTGAGGCTGTTGTTTTCGGTTGCTTATAGAAATCTATAGGAATAAAGGGGGGAGAAGGAAGCTGTTGAAGAGGGAAAGGGTTGCAGCTTGTCGGTCACAATGGTGTCATGGTACATTAACCACAATGTGGAAGCAGACTGGTCAATCTACTCCTATACAGGTTGCTGATTGACACTTTGTGTGGGGGTTGCCTGCTATTATCTGTATCCATATAGTTGCATGCTGGTATTTCCCTCAGAGTCGCCCACCTCTGAGAGAGATTTTATAAGGTGTGGTTTCTTCTCTAGTCTACCTATCAGCAGGTGTGGAGGGCTCTATATATTCCTACCCCTCCCTTAGCTCATTGCCATTTATTTTCAGTACACTTGGTCATGGTGGTTGGAGCCGTGTCCAAGCCCCACTGGAGTTAGCAGTACATCTATCAGTTAAGTTACGGTTCGTTTCCCACACGCTGGGTTACTTATACTGAAGTTTGGTCTTCTCCCTTACACCCTGTTAGAGTTAACTAGCAGGCCGAGAGGCGTTCAGCAGGTTCGCACTTTTCAGAGCGGTCAATCTGCTTTCTGTTAGGCACCTTTCACGGTTGTGAGCAGGGTCAGTTTTCCCATTTTGTCCGGTGTTGACACAGCCTTGTATCTGTTCTGAGCGTGATAGGCATTGCATCCAGGATGAAAGTGACAAAAAGACACACAGAGAAGTGCTGTGCTCTTAGTAAGTGATTTATAGCTACTGAAATCACATCTACACTGCTTACTACTTCTCTAATGTCTACCATAATACTGTTATTTCTGTGTGTGCTACAGAGTGTTATGGAACATAATCTGCTGTTTCATTCATGTGCAGTGTATAGAGACACTATAGCAGCTAGTCTCCACCCAACAGCTCAGAGAAGTCTGATCATTAGAGATACAGCCTACAGAGGGGAAAACTGGTGAAAAATGCCATATACAAGTCTTATAATGACCAGAAATGTTGTTTTTCCCTCATGTAAACATACTGAAGCTTATTCTGAAAAGTCATCTGAAAGTGCAGGTATGCTTTAATGGGCAAACTAGTGCCTGGTACATTCACCGGTATGCATCTTAAAATGTACCGACACTTTTAGATGATTTTTCACATGCTAACTAAAATTTTGCATTTTATGTCAAATCTAATACATTGATCCCTTTAATATGCTTGCTGAAATCTTTTGCCAGTCTAGCATGCACATTCATGTCTGCTGCATTGTTGATAAGTCCAATACATTTTTAGTGCAGGGGACAATCGGTAATTAACTCACTTCATAGAAAGATAATTACATTATGACTATGTTTTCAGAATGTGGAAGGAAATGGAATTAGCTGTAGAAAACCCATGCACAACTAAAACATACAAACTCCTTGCAGATGTTGCCATGGCTAGATTCAAACTGGGGTCGCCAGTGCTGCAAGGCAATAGTGCTAACCATACTAATACTATACTAATAGAAAACCATATTAATAGAAAAAAATCTAAATTCAAACATTAATATTTAAATGGTATTATGGAACACTAGCAAGGACAATCAAACTTAAATTCAGATAAAAGCTCCTATAAAATAAAATATATCTAATGGTTTTGCCATATCTCCTCACTGACAACAATAACAATTTCTTTTTATAGAAGTATTGATTTTTCTTGCTTTGGAGAAGTCATAAAAATATCTAGAGTCTGTTTCCTTAGTGCACACTAAACAACATATGTGAATATTGACTATTTAGGCTTAAAAATACAATGCATATGGGAAGCAAATCTACATTATGTCTCTTGGACTCCAAGATCAAGATGTGAGAGATGTATCAAGATCATAGTGAGATGGAATTATAATATCTGAGCAGTCATGATTAGAACTTATTCTGGGACTTTGTAAATTCTTCATATGGTTCATATTCCATATTGGTGAGTCGTAAATATATGTTCTTCTATAGGAGTAAAATAAAATGCTTTATGGCTCTTAGACAGTATTATATATCATTGTTCAGGACTTGTGTTGGGTGAACCAAACCAGTAGAACCCTGAACACAATTTTTATCAACGTTCTACCTAAAAAAGGGTTCTGCTGGTTTGGTTCAGTCAATACTACTTAGAAACTTAAAACGTTCTGTAGTATTACAGGGAATCACTGCCTCACCAAGGTTATCTACCACTTCTCTAAAACATCAAAAACACTTGATTGCCAGAGTTAATTAGGTACAGGTGTTTCCCTGGTGTTCACACAGAAAATGTTATGAAGTCTCGGTTACTTCAGAGGAACCGAGAAATAAAATATGTATACACATAGAGGAACGTTAGATTCTCCCCAGACTGCATGTACCGATGTCCCTCTGCAGAATGTGCCACCCCTATCACTCTCCTCACTTTTTACCATTAAATGCGATGCCCTTTTTATTCAAATTTACCCCCAGACTGGAGGTTGCAGCCCCTTTCTTAGCCTTAAAGGCATGCTCCATCCCCACAGTCCATGGCCGCTAACTTATGTACTTTACAGCCTTTCAGTATATGCACACAGAGGTCAGTTATATTCTCCACAGTATATACACATAGAGGTGAGGTAGATTCTCCTCAGCATACAAATTATTTCCCTAGGCTTTATCGTTTCCGCAAAAAGAACTATCTCATATATTGTGAATTTTCGCACAGTTTGTCACGCTTAGAATTGAATATTGAAGTTGCAACCCCTTTACTTTTCCTACTTAGGATCTAAAGAATGGTCATGCCAAATTTCAAGTTTTGTACGACACCAGGAAGTTAGAGAATTATTGTCGAGTCAGTCAGTGGATCAGTGAGTGAGGGCTTTCGCTTTTAAAGATTATATATATATTCAAAATGAAAAGGAATTTTGTCAAGATGTCATTAAGTTAGTTTGGTAATGCTTGTCCCACAAGCTTTAAACCTGTAAATCTAAGACCTTTTTTTCACTGATATTAAATTCTAATTCATTGGTATAAAGAAACCAACATGAACAGCTAAATGGTAAATGAAGTTATAATTGTTAGTAATACTTGTAGATACATTTTGATTTCCCAGTAGAGGACTATAGTTTGAGGTGAGAAATGTGTTAATGTATCACTTATTAATAAAACGAAGGAATAAACCAACATACAACACTGCCTCAAGAGATATGTAAAGTAGGTCTCAATTTAGCTAAAATGTTGATCTGATGGCCTTGAATCCCTGTTGGAATTTTCTTAAGACTTTTATAAATGTACTGAACCCAAGGGACACATGAGCCTTAAGACAAAACTTGAGAACTTTTATTGAGTGGATTAAAGGCAATTACAAAACCTATACACAATGGACATAAATGGTCCCCGAGCAATCACCTAGAACAGATTGTGTTAAGTCTTAGCTAGACAGTACATTCTTGACTCTTTTCATGTTATCGTTTTCTACACTTAGCCTTAACCATACTGTATAAATCAAGAATGTTCTGGGTCCTGGAATGTGAAATCTAATAACATGCTCAATACACATTCACTACTTTTAATGTTTCACATGAATTCTTATTTGATTAGGCATTCGAAGGGCCTTGGGCGCTGTCTGAACTTGAAATGATACTTTTCCACTCTATTTTTCACATGGACACTTCATTCATATTTATCATCACGAATGCCAGAAAAAGTGCCCTCTTGAAAACTAGTGGGGTCTAGAGGTTATACTTAAGACTACTTTTCTAAATATGAATTCTGATGATCCCATTTTATAATCCAAGCCCTAAGAAATATGCAATGATTTCTGATATATACACAGTATTTCTCTGGTTGATTCACCTATGCTTTAGTTAAAGGGGTTTTGCGATTACATAAACACTGTTGGCAGTGGGAGAAAATAATGCAAAGTAAATCCTCATGATTGTCCCCTTTTTTTAACACAGCTAGTCTGTTTTCTCAGACGGTCTCTGTTTACATTGACTGCAGTGGTGATCTGCTTGTATACTCATGTAAACGTTGCCATCAATGTCCTGCTAGTTGACTGCCCCAAATGGAATATCACCAATGACATCCTGTATAGAGGGCTAGACGTATGAGTTTCCAGACCATATTGCTATACACAAGATATCACTGGACCAGGAGCCAGCAGTAACATCATAAGCCACTTGACACAGCACTGGAATAAAAAAGAAGAGTGTTGTTGAAGGGGTTAATGTCTGAAACTGGCTATGAACAGGGTTGGAGATGGGTTTAATTTAAATGAAAAAAAAACCAATGGTGTTCAACCCTTTAAGCTTCTACTCGCATTATGGTATTAAATGTGCATTGTACACATTAAAATACTAAGGGCCACCTGTCTGTGAGTGATGAGTGACTGAGTGATTGCGTGAGATACATTTGATTATCTCCCCATCATGTGATCAGTCACCTGGGCTCTGAGCTCCGAACCTGATTACATGACGGTGACGTCATCACAGGTCCTTCATCCCTGTGCACTGAATGAGGGATTTTGGGCAGACTACATCTCCCTACAAACCCCCGGCAACCTCAGTTGCTATGGGTATAGCAGTACTCAGTCTGGCAGTTTCTAGCTGGTTGTGAGACAGCTGGACACCTGTGTGGAGACTCCAATAAATGACACCTCACAAATGTCCACATACATAGCTGGCGGTGCATATTGACCAACAGCAGTGAAGCTTAGTCCTTCATCACTATCTTCACATCTCCTGAAAGTGATATGTTATCTCAAGTGCTAATGCCGCCAACACCAGTCCAGCCTTCATCTAATTGTGAAGCGTTGTCCAGCGTTGAAACAAACCATCGCTGTTGTGCAACCATGTCACCAAAGAGGGTTCAACGCTGCAGCGAAGCTAATGCAGCTTACATGACACAGCAACAAGCCATGATTTCACCTCAGCCACCAGCTGATGTTTGTAAATCTTATACAGAAATATTTTTACCAACTCCTATCCCTTTCACTATATTATATTAGTAAGTGGTGCATTGCGCCACCAGAAACTCTGGTACTAGTCAGAGTAATAAGCACTAATGGTCAAGAACCAAGACAAGGTATAGAATTGACAACAAGCATTAAAGGAAACCTGCCACTATGTATGAGCACCATAAACTAATTTATTGTGCTCATACAGCAGATTCCCTGGAGTCCAGGAAGGTTTTTTTAGACTTACCTGTCTCCTCAATCCAGCGCTGTTACACCCAAAGTCAGCGCTGACCGTACAGCTGGACCACTGGCTGCATAATGTCCGTATATACTCCCATTGATTACTATGGGAGAGTGCATGCACAGCGTACAGACAATAATCTGACTACATGGTTCACTTTGACCATGAGGTACCAAAGATGTCAAATTTTGATTCATCAGACCCTAAAACTTACTTCCACTCTTCAGTGGTCCACTGGAGGTGCTGCTTCGCTCAGGCAAGTCTTTTATTTTGCAATCTTAGCAGTATCTTTCTTACGTATAATCTACCTATCAAACCTACCGATAGAAGTCTTCTCTTCCCAGCTGAAATGGAAACTTGGTTATTTTTTGCTGCATTAAGCTGTGCTTGAAAATTCTGTGCCATGAGGTACCGATCACGCAAACTGTTGACTCAAAAACTTGTCATCTGATTTTGTATTGGCCTTTGGTCGGCCAAACCTCTTCCTGTCAGAGATTCCTACACTTTATAAGTGCCTTTTGATGGTATAGGAAACTGTACTGAATGACACCTTGGCTTTGTTGATAATCTATCTGTAGGATAGACCTATACTTCTAAAGGTTATAATTGTCTGTCTGTGGTCTTTGGTTAATTGCCTTTGTCTTGCCATTATGAGAGCAAAGCTGTGTCCTGAAGAGCAAAGCTGTCCAAATCCTGTCCTAGAGGGTGTTGTAATGCAGTCTGTTCCAACACTGATTATAAAGAATTTAGAGGGTTTGAAAGTAATCTACAAAATTTTAGACACCTGTAGGAATAGTTTGCATCCAATTTCAAATCATAATTTGCTTTCTGTGCTGCAGAGCAGATGTCCTTGATGTGTTTCCGGAGCATCAACCACATACTGATTTATTTTCGGAAATGACATTATATGTATGGATCTGAAAAGTGCGACCTCCATTCTCTTCGCATGCACACATATTCAAAAGTTCTTCTATAGATAAGAACTGTACCACAATTTAAGCCCCCCTGATGCTCATGGACACAGTGTATACATGAAAACATCAGATACTCTCAAGATAGTGGCAGTCACATGGGTTATCCACATAATGGCTTTCATGGCTGCATCCTGTGTTGCACAGATGCTGAGAAAGTTGAGCGCATGCACAGATACAAGAGATTCTGCATCAGTTTATGGCATTTCAGAAAGTACACCAGAAAGTGGCCAAGTCTTATTACCCCATGCCTCTCACATTAATCAGGAAGGGTATCATTTCTCCTTAAGGAGAGCACCTAGAAGGTGTGTAAGGAGACTTATAAGGTCATCCATGCTCCTCTTGGAAATATGCAAATGGAAAGATGGAACAATACCTCTGCAGCTCCACCTATTGGAAGGCAACATTCCTGCAAGTCAATGTGAGACTTTTTAGACAAGCCTTATAATAATGACTGTGAATTGTAAGCCAAGCCAGAATACCATACACAGACAACTATTTCAAGATTTTTGCAAAAAAAAACCAAAACCTTGAAACAGCTGTCTGTGTATGGTATTCTGACTTGACTTACAATTCCCAGTCATTGTTATAAGGCTTGCCTAAAAAGTCTGACATTGACTTGCAGGAATGCTGCCTTCCAATAGTTGGTGTTATAGGGGTATTGTTACATCTTCCCATTCTCACATTAATAGCGCCAATATAAGGCACATGTGGTTACTTACTACCGTATTAATGTGAAACATATATGGTAATCTACCTGTTTAGAAACCCTATATGACAACCACTGATGCATTGGGTGTCCAAAAGGCTGCTTATAAATCACAACACAGGAAAAGTGGACCTTTACTAAAAGCAATTGAGTATCTCTTTAATATGGGATACAACAACTACAACCCGATAGCCACTCACCCACCTATCATTTAGGCCATTATTAGTTACGAAATCCTACCATTGCTGATAAATAAGTTGTTGGCATTGGAACTTTCTGCTTACCGGCACTGGTCCCAGGTGACATCATAACATCAGCCATGGACCCTATGATGTGCCAGGTGGAATATGCAGTCACATTTAGCACTGGATACCAAGGCATTAACATCTCCCTATGGTTCCAAATCTGTTAGACTTGCTGGGCTGTTTTTAATTTTCTTTGTGAGGATATTCAAACCAGCTCCTTTGCATAAAAGATGGCGGTTATACTTCCTGTGTTCCAGCCAGTGTACTGTGGCTCTTTGTTCAGTGGACCTGTGCTCAGAGGTTCTGTGTTCTGTAGTTCAATTTTAAGATATTCAGCATTCTGTACCCTAGAGTTTAACATTCCATGGTGGTGTCACTTGTTCATCTCAGACCAGATCCCAACTTCTCTCCCACAGTGGGGTTGCCCTTTTCAAGTCAGGTGCTTCGTTTGAATAGCCGGACCGCTTTGGGTGGTTCAGATGATTCCTTGCCGCCATTATCACATTTCCAAGTATTCGTCCATTCATCTACATTTTGTCCAAGGATATCCCAGTTATCATCTAGTTTGACGACATAGTTCCAGAATCAATCATCTTCAGTTGCGCCAACTAGTCTAATCATACGTGATATAAGGCTTCTTAAATGAACCAGCCACCTGCTTTTGTATAATGCAGTATACTGGCTTGCAGTGTACTAGTCATTCCGATATAGTTGATACCACAAAGCCCAGCCCCTTCCAGTACTCAAATCTGAATCAACTTCATTTGTAACATTTTTAAAGTGGTATCCTGTGCATATTAAATTTAAAGATACAGGTCCCATCTAAGTGGGTGTAACGCCATTTTGATATCTTAGTTAACAGCAATTTGATTTCTTTGCCAGTGAATCAAAATAAGTTTAGCTTCAATTTTGAGCACCTTAAATTCTACTTCTAACAGCGGACCTAGAAGCTACAAGATAATTCACCTTCCATTTAGAGTTTCTCTGGAGAAATGATTTTCTTTATATCTAACTGAAGTAATCTTAGATATTTACTGTTAAAAGAGTCTCGCTGAAAGAATATGAGGTTCTTTACTGTTAGATGTATGATTCACAGTACAGATGCACATTAGACCTGGTAACCTTACACTTCTTATCTAAAGTGTGTCTTTTAGTCTTCCTTGATGTCAGTGAGACGGTATCTTGGATGTCACAATCAATGATGAATTTGCTTGCATTTCCCCCTTCAATTTGCAAAGCATGGGCCATAAATGTTACCGTGATGCATCTATCGGGAGATTGATTCCTTTCCCACTTCCCTCCACTTTTATTCCTAGCTGAGCGCTCACTAGAGGGAAGCTTCTATTAGGCTTCATGTCAGGTAATAAGTCACAAGCTGTATTATATGTGCCTTCATACGCATTTACAGATGTAGTTTCTCTCTGGTTGATCTGTTAACTATATCTAGCATAAAGCCAATAACGCTGTACATGGGCTGGATTTTCGGGTCAATTTAGAATTTGAATATTTAGCATAACCAATCAGCATACTTATCACTGAGATGGCTGCAATGGGGTCTGTGGACCAGAAGCAATGCCAGTGTGTCAAGAATTCCTTCCTTTCTTAAAGCACTACAATATTACAAAAAGAATGAGAATAGAACCATTAACCCTTTCCAATCAACTGTCTGACGTCTGAAGACATTATGATTTAAGCTCTGATGCTGAAAGTCATCCGTCGGGGTTCTCTTACTGTATATTGCCAGGCTATCTGCTGTTGGAGCCTATCCAACGTGTCACCTCATGCAGTACTGGCTTTAGCCAGCATATAGCGCCGTTGTGTAATGGCAGAAAAAGAGTAAGCCCCCTAGGAAAACCAGGCTACAAATTGGATTGGAAAGGGTTAAGGAAACTCATTTTAATTTCTTCCTTCAGCTCTATGTAGTCTATGCCAGTGCAAAAGCAGACTAAATGCACATGATACACATTCAGTATAGTAGCTACTGGTGTAACTATAGGGAATGCGGTTGCACCCAGGCCCAGGAGCCTTAGGGGGCCCATAAGGCCTCTCTTCTCCATATATGGAACCCAGTACTATGAATGAAGCATTATAGTTGGCGACCCTGTTACAGGTTTTGCATTGGGGCCCAGGAGCTTCAAGTTACTTCTCTGATAGTAGCAGTATGATCTGGAAGTCATGGTATTCTGAGCATTGAATCTCTCTATTGACCTACAGCTAATATCTGGACTTGGCAATTTTTTTTAAAGATACACGTACCATTTCCAAGTTAAAGCATACCTAACTTTTCCAACAATTTATGCTCATCTAGTAACCTGAGTGTGTCTCACCAGTCTTGTTTCATACTTTCAGTATTTTATTTTGTTTTACCACTATAAATCAAGGGTAAAGTGCAACCTCACTATAACTCACTGCTTGTCAGTAGACATTCAGCTTCTCGAGCATCTGGCACATTTTCTCAGCTGTAGTGCTGTTGCTGTCTTCACAGGCACAGATTCCCTGCACTCGTACTGCTCTCAGATCTGCAGTCAGTGTGTACACATTTTCTGACTCTCTTTATTATATTTACCTAACCTGCTATGTGCACTTATTTTTATGTTGTAGGCATTATATGTGTCTCCGGATTGCTGTGGGCAAAGCAGAATAACTCTTATTGGATAGTTTTATATGTTTGCATGCTCACAGCATATGCATATGAGCCTGTGAAGATACCCCGTCCCTCACAGCTAAGAAAACATCCTAATGTCCCAGTGGCTAGAAAAGTTAACCCTTTCCAATCCAACTTGTATACAGGTTTTCCTAGGAGGCTTACTCTTTTTTTGCTGTTATACAATGCCGTTATATGCTGGCTAAAGCCAGTACTGCATGAGATGACACGTTGGATAGGCTCTGACAGCAGAGAGACTGGCAATATACAGTAAGAGAACCCTGACGGAGGTCTTCCAACATCAGAGCTGTACAGCTTTAAATCATAATGTCTTCAGAGGTCAGACAGTGGATTGGAAAGGGTTAAATGCCTATCGACAAGCAATGGATTGCACAGGGGCTGCACTTCAGCCTTGATTTACAGTGATAAAACAGGTACGCATTAAATATTTTTCCTAATTAGTGTAGATAATTGATATTTACACTTAAGAACCATGCATCACCACCCACTCCTTACATAGGATTTTCTAAATATAAGCTATTTAAAAAAATGTAAATAAAAGTTCTTTAAACTAGTCATGTACCTTATGCAAATGCCCGACTTCCAACAGGGTTTTGGCCTGAACTTCCCATCAAAGGTCTATTGACATGCCCAGTAGTGATCCCATAAACCCCATAGGGCATACAGCTTCAGAGTCACAAGATCTCACTAGTTATTGCAAGGTTTTGTGGCTCTGCCTAAAACAGCACCTTCTTCAACAGTCATCACCATCATTGGTAATGTGAAGCCCCTGGGTTCCAGTGCAAGATTAGTATCAAGACCCCACTTACCATGTGCCATTTTAATACTGATGTCTTCTCAGATGGAAGAGCACTACAGTCCAGGTGCGACTGCTACCTCTGCAACCCCTATAGCTACGCCCCTGCTTATTTACTGTACTTGTTATTCAACAGTTACTCACATTGGGCCTTCTGGGAACTGGCAGAAATAACATTGTCGGCCTGGACCTGACATGAAGGATAACAAAGCTATAAATTATATAACATTTTGTTACTTTTATTTAAATAACATGACAGGGATGTTAAAAAAAATAATTTGCAAAATAAGTAAAAAAAAAAACCATAATGAAATAAAAATATATACTGTATATGAAAAAAAGAAAATGACCCATGCCTGACGCCAACCCAAATGTCACCATCTCCGCCCTGTAGTCTGAGACTATACAAGTTATATATCAAAACATCCGACGCCAAATGGAAAACCCATTCCTATAGCTTATTTTAATGTAAATAGAATAATTTAAAAAACAAAGACATGTAAAAAATCTTTTTCGTTTTTGTACACATCACCCCTAAAATAAAGAAACGGGAAAAAAAATGTCAGTAAAAAAAAAGGTATTAAAAAATATCCTTATATGAGACAGAAAAAATAGCAAAAATAATTTTGGCAGGCCAGCAAAAAAATAGGGCCATAAAACCACCACACGGGTAAAATCACTAAAAAGTGTCTGGTCCTTTCAGACCGATACAATCTGGTCTTTAAGCCCTTAATGCCACAGGACGTAAGGTTACATCATGGTAGCGTCTGGTACGTAATCTTACGTCATGTGGATGGTGCAGGATCAGAGGACAGCCGGCTGTGCTATCCGGCAGTGGGAGCCAGCTGTTACCGATAGCTGGCCTCCCGCTGCAATAGTGGGGGTACATGAGGACAAGCCCCCACCCCCTGCTGTTAACCGCCTTCGTGCTGCAAGGGATTACAGACTCTCTGTGGTGTCATTGGACCCCGTGATGTAATCGCGGAGGGCCGACGGGTTGCCATCGCAACAGAATGCCAGCTACAGGTGTTCTACTTTGCCCTTGCCTACGATCACTATTACAAGCGATAAGGCATTGCAGTACAGAAGTCCTGCAATTCCTTACCACAGCGATCATAGCTGCTAAGGATTTGGTCCCCATCAGGGCTCCCACATACTTGCATTTTTTTAACGCTGCGATATCGCTGTGTTTTTTTAACGCGATTGTCGGTTGGGACTTTCCAATGTTAAAAACACATCGCAAGTTTGTGTTTTGCAATTTTTGTGCAATGCTTATAGTTAAAAAGTCTATGGGCATATAAGAGGCTCATGCCAGAAGATTTTCCCCACATTGACCAGCCAAATTCTCTGTTGGAAAGACAGAACCAGTGATTACACAATGCAATTACCTGTAGAAACGGCTATTGACTCCCCCTGATGGATGCACTCATTGAATAATTTATGAATGGTTTAATTTACGTAACAGTAAAATAAAATGCAATTGCTTAGGTCTGAAAACAAATAAAGCATTTTCAAAGAGATCATTCCATTAAAAGCAAAGGTGACTTTACAAAATTCAGCTGGGGATGAGACCGATAATGAGACTGATAAATACTGCATGCCTGGTAGGTTAATGTGATATCACTAGCTTCCATGCTCTCGTAAATTAAATACACCATTACCATCCTGATAGAAAGGCCAAAATCTACATACGACATGGAGAATAAAATATGACTGTACAGAAGTGCTCAATCCAAATCCCTGCCTGACTGTCTGCTGTGAATACGCGTTGTACTTGAATTTTCTTGAAATGCAACCATTTATATCAGGACGTTCTAAAGGCCCTTTTACATGGAACGATTACACTGTGCAACACAATTTTTGTACCCGATAAGCAGATAAGCAGTTTATAGAAACTTTAGTGTGCTGAATTCAAATATGATATCGTTTTTTTCTGCCACGTAAGGTTTTCCGATTATGGGAATAATGTAATCCAATTGCCGTTTTATTGTATTTTTTGGAAATCTGCCTATAGAATGAATCCAGTCGGCTCACCATTAACCTGCTTAATAGAGATGAGCGAGCACCCAAATGCTCGAGTCCGCGTTATTTGAGTCAAGCTTATCGTAAAATTCGAGACCTCTACTCGAGTAACGAACCCCATTGACTACAATTGGAGACTCGAGCATTTTTGTATGTGGGATGCCGGGTCCGAGCTTTTATTTTCTTTCTTGTGTCTGTCTGTCTGTCTCTCTCAAAAAATTTGCCAATGACGCACGCTGCGTCACGGTGGGGAGTGGCCAAAACAGGCACGTCACAGCGGGGAGGAGCCAAAAACTGGGACAGAGTCGAACACGGCGTGATGCTCGTTCGAGTAACGAGCACCATCGAGTACGCTAATACTCGAACGAGCATCAAGCTCGGCAGAGTATGTTCGCTCAACTCTACTGCTCAATAAAGAAAATAACAAAAGTGATTGCACAACTATTTTGCAATTACTGTTGCACACCGCTGCTGACTGAACACTATAAGGGTAGGTTTATGTAACATATAGGGTATGTTTCGAAGTGGCGTAAACGCTGCGGATCATCCACCAGTAAGTTGTAATTAATGAACGGTGTTTTTACAGGTCATTGGTTAGATTAAATAAAAGAATCCAAATCATAAAACAAAAATAAATGTTTGGTATCGCTGCGTCCGTAAAAGTCCGATCTATCAAAATAATGCATTATTTACTGCGCGCGGTGAACGTCGTCCGGAAAAAATTAAGAACGCCAAAAATGCGCTTTTCTGGTCATTCTGTCTTCCAGAAAAAATGCAATAAAAAGTGATCAAAAAGTCATATGTATTCCAAAATGGTACTAACGCAAACTGCAGGATGTCCCGCAAGAATTGAGCTCTCGCACAACTATGTGGACAGACTAATTAAAAAGGTATTGCGCAGAACATGGCGGCAGAAAATAATTAAAAATAAAATTAGTACAGCAAAAAAAAAAAAAAACTACAGAAGTTTAGTATCATAGTAATCGTACCGACACATAGAATAAAGTTTCTGTGAAGGAAATGTCTTTTCCAGCAGCACACCACGGCAGACTCCAATAGCTGGACGAGGTGATCAAATGCAAAGCCACTAACGAGGAACATTGAACATGCAGTTCCGAATCGACTCTCTGGCTTGAGAAAGACCTTTGGGTTAAAACGTTGGCTGTTTTATCTGTTGAAACATTGAAGATTAAAGAAGTTTTTAATTTTTGAATTACACCATTGATGCTGCCGCTTTCTCATTTCCATGGAATAAAGTTATCATGTCATTTTTGTTGCAGTTTGTGCGCCGTAGAAACAAGACCCACAAAAAGTTGTTGGAATTTCGTCTTTTTTTTTAATTTCAGTACTCTTAGAACTTTTTTAAAGTTTTTCAGTACATTATGTGGTACATGAAATAGTACCATTGAAAAATACAACTCGTCCCGTTCGTCATTCCCTTTTCTTTCATTTCATGTAAGCATAAAAATCATTGCTGGTTCGTTCGCTAAATGTTCGGATTAAACACCGATGGTTCAGTCATTTTCATTTCCCGATACGGCAAACTCAACAGCCCTGTAAAAAAATTTTAAATAAACGATTTATATGTGTATTTAATCCTTTGCAATCCAATTTTGGATTCAGGGTTTCCTAGGGGGTTCTCTCTTTCTGCCATTATACAACGGCACCATCTGCTGGCTAGAGCCAGTACTGCGACAACAGAGCGCCCAGTAATGTACAGTAAGAATACCCTGCCAGACGTCTTCCGACATCGGAGCTATACAGCCTTCAATCAGAATGTCTTTAGAAGTCAGACAGTGGACTGGTTAAACTTACTTCCAGAGCAAATGAGCAAACTATGTCATTGCTGTGTCATAATAAGTTTATCACGAAGTGTAAAAATTGCCTTACTTATAAAGACTCTTTCACGTTTTCCAAGAGATGTAAGGAGCCTATAAGGCAGGAGTGGAAGATCTGTCAGTGATCAGCACTCCCCATTTATCAGACTTTGAATCTTCTTCAATGCGCATCGAAGAGCAATTCTTCTAAGTCGGTCTACTAACGATAATTTGTGTACAATTAAGTTTTTAACTGAGGTAATTAGAGAAGAGCCAAGGCTGAACGTGATCCTAATGAAAGTCATTATTTAGTGTTTAGCTGGTGTTCTTGTTTAATTTGGCATAATTGTGATGCACAGAAGTAACTGAACTGTACTGACACTTAATTCATTTTCCAGGAGGGTTTTCTTGACAGTCTAATAACGTATGAGAAGTCTTGGCCATGATTTCGCCAGCCTCATTAGTATACAGTACAGTTTTTTCTCGGAAAATAACAGTTAATTCAAGCTGATTGTTAAGGCCGCTGGTAATGGCCAATGGCATCTCTGATCTCCTTCTGCTGTCAGTCATGGCCAGTGCTGTGTCCCCATGTCACCTGTAGAGACATGCCGCATTCTTCCTCCCCACATTCCAGCGGTTACATGTGCATAAAGGGTGTGCATACGCTCAGTATACCTCTTAAAGGGCCAGTAGACACACCCATCTTTCCAGTCCTTGGCCAATCTAAGTAGGTTCCAGTTTATTTAAGGCATCCTCCCCCACAGGGCGGTGGTTGAGCAATTGGTCTCTTAATGTTCAAAGGTATTAAAGTGTTTCCGTTTAATCTCCTGATTTTTGATCCGTGTCTGTCCAACGTGTCTTTCCTGGTTTCTCTTCTCCTGACCTTAGCTTGCTTATTAACCACAAATTCTCTTCCTTCTTCCTGCTCTGACTCTCAGTCTGTTTCTCAACTATAAAAGAATTACATCTGTTCCGACTCCTGGCCTGTTACCTGAATACGTAAGAATTCTTCCTGTCCTGACCTCGGCTCTGTTTATCAACTACATTTCTATCTACACATTCTGGTGCAGCGCTACGGTAAACTTGAGCTAGTTGTGTCAACTGTCTCTTAACTGAGAGAATTCAATGAATGGCCAAGCACTGCCTGTGCTTGGCTGAGTGCTGTTACCAATCACAGACAGCACTCAGCTTTCATTCAATGAATGTCTGAGAGCTGCCTGTGATTGGCTGAGCGCTCAGCCAATCAGATACAGCCCTTTCAGCAGGGGGGATTTAAAATTTCCACCTGCTGAAAGAGCTTTAGAGCAGTGCAGGGAGAAGACAGGGTAGACGTGTCTGAGCCTCGGCAGCTGAGGATATTTTAAGCCCTTCCCCGAAAATCCCTGCAGGGCTTGCCAGCAGCCCATTGCTTTCAATAGGACAGCAGAAGTGCCGGTCCCATTGAAAGCAATGGGATGAAGAAATCCTCTTATATTTAAAGCCCTTCCCCGAAAAATCACTGCAGGGGTTGCTGACAGCCCATTGCTTGCAATAGGACTGTAGGCAGCAGCCGAAGCCCCATTGAAGGCAATGGACACGGACCTGCATTCACGTGTGTTTGTGCACGTACGTTGGTGCGCTCGTGTGGAGCCACCCTATGTTAAATCAGTTTAGTGGCTCAGAGGGCAAATATTGAAGTCGCTGCCCTTGCCTTGAACCCTAATACCTTAGCCAAAGCAGAGTGGCTTATGGGCTCTCCTGAGCACTACACACCAAAGAAACAGTCCCCGTCATATCTCTCTACCTGGAGTTGACTACTCTTTTGTATCCTCTAAAGATTATGAAAACAAATGGAAACCGTGTCAGAGACAAAAGTAGTCTCAGTAAAGTCTATGGTTCTGTTAAAAGTTTTATCTGCATTGGAATCACGAGACAGAAAGCCACATTGTAGGTTTTCACTCTTCTTATATCAGATTATTATTAGTATTATTTCAATATTCTTATAATAGGAATGAAGGGTAACTGAGCACTCTCATCTCTATGAAAGTCTGCTCAGGTTAGAACTTTAGATGATGTTATTTATTGATTTGCATCATGGTTCTAGATTTTAGAACCACAAAAACAGCTTTTAGGTTCATTAGTAGCACTACATTAAGAGACCTACCCCAGTTTTGCATTCTTCTCAATAGGGATGAATATAAATGTTCTTTGAACGTTCTTTGACATATTAAAATAATGGTCACACTTATTTCCCACTCGTTCAAGACATAACGGTGTTGTTATACATGTTAAGACTGTGTGTAAGGCGTCATTTCCTAGGGGTCACTTTTTTGCACTGTTTTATGCTGTTTGTGCACTTTAATGCTGAATGAGGTCACATGAAGGAGGCACAGGAAATAGCCATGTTGCAGAGAGAGGAACGCAAGAGAAGGAAGATGGTGTGAACTGACCTGAGCTCCTATGGAGCAGATACATTGTGCGAGGAAGCCATGAGGCATAGAAGCCTGGGGACCATATTTATGATTGATTGCCTCCACTTGCTGCCTCCCTTGCATGACCGCCTTCCCACACAGTGTTGCTGACTAGGCACTGGAGCTGACGAAGTTAAACTGTTAACTATTTGTATTGAAGTTGAGTTTCTGAAGCATCCCACATGCAGCCTTACTGTGGAATTCTTTCCTCTAAAGATAAAGTTGCACCGAAGCTCAGGCGCAAGGTGTCCCCCAAGTTATGTCGAACTTCATGTGGTCCTCAATTTTCTGCCACTGCTACCTTAGGCCTGGGACTCTCAATAATACTGTCCCCCCAGGCATGCTCTTCTCCACAGGCCAAATGGAACCAATTCACCCACCTTCAGACCTGGCCAACCCAGATACATGTGCATGGCTCATGATAGCTGTTAGGTGTGGCAGACGTGGCCGTCGTTCTCTGAATTTGTGATTGCCTTTTTTCCAGCACTGCCATGGTAAAATTGGTTCTGCCTCTGCCAACCAGCTGCAGATTGTTGGTCATCTCTATCTCTTCGCCACTATATAGAGGCCTCAGACCTGATAGCCCCTGCTGCAGTGCTGATGTATGAGCCTTCATATATGCACATGTCGCAGCTACTCCTGTTTGTTTCTGTGTTTGCAGTTTATGCTTGGTCTACAGTTTGCTCAGTACTTTCAGCTTGGTCCTGAACTTGCTCACTCCTTGGTTCTGCAGACGACGTGGTGTTATCCTACTTCTGGCCCTTAGTCCTGACAGGGTTAATCAGCACCTAGGTTCCCGTGCAGGGCCGCCCTTGTCTGGGTGAATTCTCTGCTATTGATAGCCAGGGACTTTCCATCTTCTGCTTCCAGCATAGGGCTAGATCCCCTGGTCGCCTTGTATTCCAAGTTACACCTTCCAGGGCTGAGCATCCAGGTTTCCAGAGTCGACTGTCTGCCCTGCTGGTCTGTTCCATCTACTGGTTGGTCGAAACAGCGGATCCACATCAAATCCCTAACAATAACATTATGGTTGTACAAATGCCTTACTAACATTCATTGCTGGAATCACATATATGCGAGCTTTGGGGAACAGATTAAAAGTCTATCACACTTTAGACTTAGCAAGCAAAAAAGTGTGCTTACTCAGATTGCCATGGATCCCTCAAGCCTAGTGGGCCTTGACCTCCGCTAAAGCATCCTTGGTCGGTAGCGGCAGCCTTGCTGACATTGCAGACTAAGAGCAAATATATTAATAAAAGTGTAAGTAGATATCCCTGACATAGGCAGATATGTTGTTTAATATGCAGCTCCTAAACTGCAATCCAGTCCATGTAGCAATTAGTAATATCCTGAAGGCCATGCAAAAAAGTGTCTTATGATATTGAAAAATAATATTTTACACACCATGTGACATCTTCATTTGTTATCGAAACAGTTATCCCATCATTTACTATTACTAGTTCAGTTTCTAGATAGTCGTCAAAGGGGTTATTTCATTAGAGACAACCCCTTTAAGTTTGGAGCCTCTACGGCAGTGTTTCTCAACTCCAGTCCTCAGGGACCCCCAACAGGTCATGTTTTCAGGATTTCCTTAGTATTGCACAGATGATGTAATTATTGTCAGTGCCTCAGACATTGCTACCAGTGTTCTTACTATAGGCCATCTTGAAAACATGACCTGTTGGGGGTCCTGAGGACTGGAGTTGAGAAACACTGCTCTACGGCATTAGGTCCTGCTCCCGGTACCCATGGCAAGCAGCTGACTTTGCTAGGATAAGTTGTTGCAAACCAGTCATTTCTCTTCTAGCCACCTCTGCAGGGAAAATATAGTATTATATGTTGGCCATTCGGATGGATGAGTGGCCATCCGTGTAACAGATGTATACGTATACATATCACGTTTGGTGCCTTTCGTTCCCATTTGATCTACGAATGTTGTACTAACTGGCATCACAATATTAGCCAATGTATAATCTGTAAGATAGAATCAGTAAAAGCTTTTGTTGACTATGCTACAACCCCCATTATTAATAGCCGCCATTTCCCAATAGTAATTTCCTGTTAAATATCAAAATACTAAACATCCTGTTTTTAGTGTGTTTTATTAGGTTGCTTTCTGTAGAAACAATGAATCTCTCTTTATAGCTGTGGTTTATATTTATTTCTATCTTGCAAACTATTGCCAAGGGGGGCACAAAAGCAGAAAGTAATCAGGGGCCTCAGCAGATACCGTAATATAGGACGATCACATGTTGAAGTTAACCAATGCTGATAGCAATAAATTATAAAAACTACTATTATATTTTATTACAATTTAAATTGGTCATGTTTCTTTCACGTAAATCAAATTCAGAACGAGAAGAAAAGGCAGAAAAGAGAAAACAGGCAATCTATCAGGTGCCTCGCTAGTCCAATGCTGCACCTAATGCAGATTTTTCCTACTTTATGCAATCATGTCCCACCAGGGGCGTAACTAAAGGCTCAGGGGCCCTGATGCAAAAGGTGAGCTGGGCCCCCCTTTATCTGTATCTGTACCCGTACCCATACCTAAACCATGCTCCACAGAGGTACAATTTGAAGCTCCTGGGCCCCAGTGCAAAACCTGTAACGGGGGCCCCCAACTATAATGCTTTATTCATAGTACTGGGCTCCCTATATGGAGAAGAGAGGCCTTATGGGCCTCCTAAGGCTCCTGGGCCCGGGTGCAACCGCACCCTCTATAGTTACGCCCCTGTGTCCCACATCTGTCTCATTTACATGCAGCATTGCGGACTATTAAGATGTGCCTCCTCATACATAGACCTGACCTCTTCCACTCTTTTCCCATAGAACCCATGATGTCATTGATGCCATCTAATTACAGAAGTCTCTCTCCCACATTGATACCTCGTAGCTTTACTACTGCGTCATATACGTCTCCAAATATAATAGACCACTCCACAGCAACAGGTGCTTTGCTGAGCCGTTACATCCTATATGTTAATAAACATTTTACATGGCATTATCCACATTACATCATGTCTATACTATATAGTGATTGTAGGCCTTGCATTATACCTTAAACCATGGTGCCATAGCTTCACTATACTAGAGAAAGCAGGTCGCCAGCAGCACAAATTGTATATCCCTCCAAGGGCTGGGCATAGATTATGCAGTAGCCAAAGAAACAGGTGAATGGATCCTTATCACCAAAATCACATGCAGCAATGAAAAAAGACTTCGGCAGCATCCAGGGTGCAAATTGATACCCAAAATTTTATTCCCCCATCACAGAAAAACAGGCAACGTTTCGGCCATGTTGGCCTTTGTCAAGCTCACTCATAGTGGTGCACAATCACATATAAATAGTATCACAGCAAAGCAATTAACAAATCAAAAACCCTCCACCTAGTTTGCAACCCCTCCTAGTCACAGATGTCCATTTACATACAATTATCTCAGGTGCCAGCATCTCCCTCCTCCTCCAGGCTGTCATCTCCATGGTGATCACACGAATGTATACTGTCGGCGTCTGTTTTCCTCTACTGAGCATGTGCGAGAATATCGCCGGTATCGCGTTGTCCCATTGCAACGTCATCCACTATGTCATGGGTGACGCCCACATGATCTCAATAAACATATACCGCTATGCTGTAGCTCAGCCGGCATAAAAGACAAGCATTTCTGAACAGACTGCACAGTTTAGTCAGTGAATAAATGCATCCGGGGTCCTACACTTTCAAGGGAGGCATTACGTTCCTTCTGCATTATGCAAATATCACATACATACGCTATCATTATATCCTCAATAGATGTATAGTTTAACCAGTTGTTATCCTGCTACAAATAGATTATAAAACCATGCACAGAAGTATTTTTTATGTACATTAACTCGTCCATGTTCATGGAATTCTGATGCCGTATAATATGTGATATATACTCATATAAAACCAATGTAGCAGGATATCAAAGCATATGCTAACATCTCTCATAATAATATCATGTATAGTGTCAAATGGTTATCCATCGTTTTATAGTCTCAATGTATCAATCATGAGACACAACATATCACATAAATCATACAAGATGCGCAATCAGGCCTTAGTCAGACAAGCGTTTTTAGCGGCGATTTGCGCATGCGCATGCGTCCGGCGATTTTATAAAACCATTGCTTTGCAATGGTATCGGACACATGAGCGCTTTTTATGCGCTCGTCCGATAAACTATAGAACAGAAATCGCAGATCGCACCTATCTGCGATCTGCGATTCCTGTTCTCTTCTGTATATGCGCTCAATGGGGCCGGCGGCAGCAGCGTCGACCCCATTGAGAACATATAGAAGACAAATCATTCTTCTCTGCCACAGCTGTAACAGCTGTGGCAGAGAAAAACGATGTTTGCCCATTGAATTCAATGGAGCGGCAATACAGCCGCTCCATTGAAAGCAATGGGCTGCCGGCGTGCGCGGGGTGAATTGTCAGGAAGGGGTTAAAAATATAAACCCTTCCCTGCAATTCATCCTAAAATGTGTTAAAATAAAAAAAAATTGTATACTCACCTTTCCGCTGCAGCCAGAGTCCAGCCGTGGCCGCTGTCAGTTCTCCTGAACTGCTTCTCAGCACTATTCAGCCGGCGGGGCTTTAAAATCCCCGCCTGCTGAATGCTCTGCCTCTGATTGGTCACAGCCTGACCAATCAGAGGCCGGTTTCACTCACACACCCATTCATGAATTCATGAATGGGTGAGTTACTGCTGCCTCTCAGTGCTGAGCCAATCAGGGGCAGGTCTGACTCACATCCATTCATGAATTCATGAATGGGTGTGAGTGAGGCATGCCTCTGATTGGCTCAGCGCTGAGCCAATCAGGGGGCAGGTCTGACTCACACCCCCTTCACACCCACTGCAGGACGGCCGCTCGGAGCTTCGGCTGCCGGCAGAAGGTAAGTTTACAATTTTTTTTTATTTTTACACATTTTAGGATGAATTGCAGGTAAGGGCTTATATATTTAAGCCCTTACCGACAATTCATCCCGGGCTCGCCCGCAGCGCATTGCTTTCAATGGAGACGGCTGTATTGCCGTCTCCATTGAATGCAATGCGCTGGACAGCTCCGGCCCGTTTCTAATGAAACGCGGCTAGGAGCAGATTTTCGGGCGATTTGCGGGCGACTTGCGCGCACCGGTCACGCGATTTGCGGATGCGCATCCGTCATGCGATCCGCAAATCGTGCGAAAAAACGCCCGTCTGACTAAGGCCTCATGCAGTAGTGCTCATCATGTGATATTATAATGAATATATGTAATATTTTACAGTCACCAACTTTGATATGATCATATGGCACTATATCATGCGATTGTATCAGATTATTCATATTGTTGTTTCTCACATTAACACATATAATCCCAATAGATAACATGTATATCACAATTATAAATACCATCACATAATGCATATCCTGCAAAACTATGAGATTCATTATGCATAATTCTTCAGTTATAGTATAACTTCTTCGTGTGTCCCGAGGTGTAAAACACAAGGAGGGAGAGACTGGAACCGTCTATTGGTCTATCTGTAAAGATAAAAGAAAAGGTGGGGTATTTAAAAAAAACAACACACCAACATATAATTAAAAACAAACCTCATTACCTATAATGAGTCTCAAGTTTCTTTGTTAGAGGTGGGGCATATATACATATTCCATGTTTAATCCTTTTGGGGACATTGTTTCTAACTCGTAAATCCAGCGCAACTCCCGTTTTTTTAGGAGTAGCGCGCGATTACCGCCTCTAGGGGAGGGAGGAACATGGTCGATTATTCTGAATTTAAACTGGCTGATTGAGTGGCCCCGTTCAGTAAAGTGCCGTGAACCCGGCAATGTCAAATTTTTAGTTCTGATCGTACTCTTGTGATTCACCATTCGTGTCCTCACCTCTAGGGTGGTTTCTCCTACATAACCCAGTCCACATGGACAGGTTATGAGGTAGACAACGAATGATGAATCACAAGAGTACCGATCTTTGATGTAATAGGTATTTCCATTAAGGGGATGACAAAAATTATCTCCCTTTTGTAAATTACAACAAACAGAGCACCCCAAGCATGGAAAATTGCTTTGCTGTGATACTATTTATATGTTATTGTGCACCACTATGAGTGAGCTTGACAAAGGCCAACATGGCCGAAACGTTGCCTGTTTTTCTGTGATGGGGGAATAAAATTTTGGATATCAATTTGCACCCTGGATGCTGCCGAAGTCTTTTTTCATTGCTTCACTATACTAGTGTGGAACAGTCCGAAGAGCCCAACTCTTGCCAGGGATTTACACAACGCAGTCCCAGGGAAACTCACGCTCTCACAGGACACTTTGGCAGTTTGCTTTCGCTTTTTCCAAATCTAGGTTCATGGTGTCATCATGCTCCGGCTTCCAACTGCACAGCGTCTGCCTTTTTTGCACCACTGCATGGTATCAGACAGGTTCCTTATTTTTCCATGTGCTTCATGGCCCCCCCCCCCCCCCCTAAAGGTCTAGCTGCCTTTTCATCTGGTGTCACCTTTTGGCCTCCAGGTCATCAGGGCCCTCCACAGCATGAGGAGAGCACTCCGGCCTCCACCACTTTAAGAATCTGGTTACTGCTGTGCCCTAACTCCATCCGCTGAAGCTGCTGCATCTCCTGTAGCTGTATCACTCACCCTGTGACATATCTTCAATTCCTTCCATAATGCCCCTTTGGGTGCTGAGAATATTATTATACGCTGAAGAGGGGCTTATCTTTGCTGCCTGGCAATGGAACAATCTTCCCAGCACTGAAGTTGACTGAGGGGGTGGAGCCTCATCTGTCGAGGGCTCTGTGCGCCTCAGTGTCCTTTGCCCTACCCAGCCATGGCATTTACTTGTGGAGAGGCCTCTGTACGCAGTACTTCCCAGCGCTTTCTCTTTTCAGTGCTGCCAACATTTTAACATCCTCCCCATCCCAGGCGAAGGCAGGGTCCAATGAGCCCCCAAGCTGCATGTCAGAATGGCTGGGTTGCTGCAAACTTTAAGCAGTATCTTCCCCTTATATTTGCGCTGCAGGGGCATTGAAGACTTCCTGTCAGGCAGCATTATATAGTTCAGGTGATCAGTGGGTGTCCTAAAATCAGGACACCATGTGATCATCTTATTGATACAGGGGGACTACAATCCTGGGCAGCAGAAGGCATGTCCAGCCTCCTCCCCCCACAAGCATTACACTCACTTGTAGTCCTTGCCCATGCGGCAGTTACAGCTGCTTCTATAATCAGTGTGGTCCATGACCTCTTCCCCGGTGTCTGTATTCCTGCACTCAAATGCCGTCAGAGGTTGCATTGATTACAACAGCAGTGGTACTGCCACTGGAGCAAGACTACAAGTGAGTTAAATGCTTGTTGAGTGGCTGGATGTCCACTATAGGGGGTCACTGTTAAGACTGGAGCTATTAATGGGGTTCACTATTACATCTGTGGCTAATATGGGGATCACTTACTTTTGGAGATACTATGGGGGTCACTATTACTACTGTGGCTAATATGGGGATCACTATTACTTCTGGAGATACTATAGGGGTCACTGTTACTACTGGGGCCGCTATGGGGGTCACTATTACTACTGTGGCTAATATGGGGATTACTATTACTTCTGGGGATACTATGAGGGTCACTATTACTACTGGGGCCACTAGGGGGTCACTATTACTACTGTGGCTAATATGGGGATTACTATTACTTCTGGGGATACTATGAGGGTCACTATTACTTCTGGGGCCACTGTTACTATTGGAGCCACTAACAGGGGCACTGTTACTACTGGGGACACTAATGAGATCACTATTATTACTGGATCCATTAAGGGGGGTCACTATTACTGTGAGGGGTTACTTAAGAGCATTATTGTAAAATACAGAGTGTGTAGCGCTACGTAAAAGGGGGTGTGGCCTGCCATAAAATTTGCCACTACTGTTGCCCTCTTTTCATTGTTCAAAAGCTGGGAGGTGTGCAAAAATGGATGTTCCAAAGAGGGCAGTGTTCCATAGAACTCACATTAAATACAAGCACTTCCTGTAAGGATTAGCAAACATAATCAATAATATCACATACATCATAAGGGTGGTTACCCCTCTTTAGTAAAAGAACTTTTCTTCTGTGAGGCTTTCTTTTCAGAAGTATATGAAATAATTGCTTAGAACCATCTGTATTAACCAAAACAGGAGCAGATGTTATTTTCCGTGAATTAATTTCAATCTCTTGCCTGAAGAGACTAATAAATAACTCCCTTGTAACAATGTTATTAAAAATCATGACACAGAGTTATGATTCAGCAATTAGTTAGTTAATATTAAAGTTTTGTGAGATTAGGAAAACATGGCAACTTTCATTCAGAAACAGCTCCACTCTTAGGCCTTAGTCAGACGGGCGTTTTTAGCCGCGATTTGCACATGCGTCCGGCAATTTTATAAAACCATTGCTTTGCAATGGTATCGGACACATGAGCGCTTTTTATGCGCTCGTCCGATAAATTATAGAACAGAAATCGCAGATCGCACCTATCTGCGATCTGCGATTCCTGTTCTCTTCTCTATATGCGCTCAATGGGGCCGGCGGCAGCAGCGCCGACCCCATTGAGAACATATAGAACACAAATCATTCTTCTCTGCCACAGCTGTAACAGCTGTGACAGAGAAGAACGATGTTTGCCCATTGAATTCAATGGAGCCGGCAATACAGCCGCTCCATTGAAAGCAATGGGCTGCCGGCGTGCGCGGGGTGAATTGTCGGGAAGGGGTTAAATATATAAGCCCTTCCCTGCAATTCATCCTAAAATGTGTTAAAATAAAAAAAAAATTGTATACTCACCTTTCCGCTGCAGCCGGAGTCCAGCCGCGGCCGCTGTCAGTTCTCCTGAACTGCTTCTCGGCACTATTTAGCCGGCGGGGCTTTAAAATCCCCGCCTGCTGAATGATCTGCCTCTGATTGGTCACAGCCCTGACCAATCAGAGGCAGGTTTCACTCACACACCCATTCATGAATTCATGAATGGGTGAGTGACTGCTGCCTCTCAGCGCTGAGCCAATCAGGGGCAGGTCTGACTCACATCCATTCATGAATTCATGAATGGGTGTGAGTGAGACATGCCCCTGATTGGCTCAGCGCTGAGCCAATCAGGGGGCAGGTCTGACTCACACCCCCTTCACACCCACTGCAGGACGGCCGCGCGGAGCTCCGGCTGCCGGGAGAAGGTGAGTATATATATATTTTTTATTTTTACACATTTTAGGATGAATTGCAGGGAAGGGCTTATATATTTAAGCCGTTCCCGACAATTCATCCCGGGCTCGCCCGCAGCGCATTGCTTTAAATGGAGCCGGCTCTATTGCCGTCTCCATTGAATGCAATGCGCTGGACAGCTCCGGCCCGTTTCTAATGAAACGCGGCTAGGAGCAGATTTTCGGGTGATTTGCGGACGACTTGCGCTCACCGGTCACGCGATTTGCAGATGCGCATCCGTCATGCGATCCGCAAATCGCGCGAAAAAACGCCCGTCTGACTAAGGCCTTACCCATGGGTTGTATTGGGTACTGCATCTCTGTCCCATTCAAGTATACAAGATGGATCCAGCGCTATATCTCAATACCGGCGTCCTATATAGAAATAACAATACTGTACATGAAAGAAAGGCATGATGTGCTACATGATGGAATGGTGCATGGACCCCTGGGGGCCTGGAACATGGATTTCAATTTTGTGTTGTGGCCCCTGTAAGAGATGCAGAGTAAAACTCAATTGCAAAGTAGCCTCCAAGTGGCCGCCTTCTGCTACAACACATGTATAGAGCCATCATTAGACCTGTGTTTATTCCTGGGACCCTCAACGCGGATCAGTACCTGAATCACCTGCAGACAGTGGTGGATGGCTTCCTGGATGATCTGCCCATATTGTAGCAGAAGGAGGCCATTTTCAGCACACTTTCCTTGCTTCAGTCATCGCAGCAGTCCTACGGGACTTAGAGAGATGCAGAAAGTGGATTTCTGCTTCTCAAATGCTACTTTTCAACTTTGCAGTTGGGTTTTGCTCTCTGTCTTTTACAGGGGCCACAGCACAAAATTGAAATCTGTGTTCCAGGGCCCCCAGGGGACTGTGCACCATAGCATCACATAGTGTATCTATGTCTTCCTATTCAAGTACAGTATTGTTATTTCAATATAGGATGCCAGTATTGAAATATAGTGCTGATCAGTCTTCTTGACTATACCCCGAGCTGCAATACCAGAAATAACCCATGTACAAGAGTGGCACTGTTTCTTGAAGGAAGAAGCTATGTTATGCTAACTTTATACAACCCTTTAAGAGTTTTTAAGGACATTTTGCTACTTTTGTGATAAATGGGGTTCTCTCATAGTTCAGTAAACATCTGCAGCACACATACATGCACATTGTAATATACTGTGTTTTGCTTTTGTAAGGGATATTCTTCTTTTCTATAGTGATACTGACTGCCTACTTATTTTACAGTTGAAAATCAATATTTTGCACACACCATTCATTGCTTAACATCTAGATCAGCTCAATGACTAGAATATGTGTGATTCATAGGTAGTGCTTTCCAGGACTAACACCCACACCCTCCTTTACAATGAACTTTATCTCTGTTTCTCCCATATTAAAGAATGCCTTGAGTATATATAACATACTAGTTTAAGATGGAAAACACAATATGTTGAATATGATGTGAGAATACTCAGAACCTGACCCGCTTTACCCCACTGTATCCCGCACACCCATACACCCTAATGGACTTCATATTTGTATACACAGAGATACCAGCCGGTGACTGAGATTTTGTGACACCAGTAGATAGCCGACTGAAGGGTAGCGTTCTAGTCCCAGGACAGCGATTGCTCTCTCTCTCTCTCTCTCTCTCTCTCTCTCTCTCTCTCTCTCTCTCTCTCTATATATATATATATATATATATACAAAAATAAATCTTCATGCTCACAATAATATCTTTGTGTAATTAGGGATAATACTTATAACACAATGGCGTCAGCTATTTTGAATAGACAAAATACCCAGAACAAACCAATGTGGAGGTCCCTTTGCATGTTGGACTGCTTGCCTACTTTTGTAGACACTGTGTTATGTTTGCTCGGAGCACTAAAGCGCCACATCTCAGAATGGATGCTGACGTGTCCTACTTAAAACCGCAAACACCCACATAGTGTTTGCAAGGACCAATTGCACCTCTCCAAGGAGTTCGTGTCTCACTGCATGGGGCACAGGGGAAAACCAGGGATTAGAGATGAGCGAACGTACTCGTTTTGAGCAATTACTCGATCGAGCACCGCGATTTTTGAGTACTTCAGTACTCGGGTGAAAAGATTCGGAGGGCGCCGGGGGGCGGGGGGAGGCGTGGCGGCACGGGGGGTAGCAGCGGGGATTAGGGGGGAGCCCTCTCTCTCTCCCTCTCCCCCCCACTCCCCGCTGCAACCCCCCACTCACCCACGGCGCCCCCCGAATCTTTTCGCCCGAGTACGGAAGTACTCGAAAATTGCGGTACTCGGGCGAAAAAGGGGCGTGGCCGAATATGCTCGCCCATCTCTACCAGGGATGTAATCTCCAGCAAAGGTAGTTGCTGAAGATGGTTTTTGGTAAAGTGTGTGTTTGGGCCTGTTTTCTTTTTTGGAATGGTTGGCAGGCTCGGTAGTGGGGATGTCCATTCCACTCCCTCCACTCCAGGTCTTATTATGGGGGATTAGCTCCTCGGTTGCAGAGACTGGGTAATTACCCAGTCCATAAAAGTGGAGGCTGGGTGCAGCTAGGAATGCTGCAAGCTGCTAGTCCCAAGGGATGCTCTAACCCTGACCCAGGAAAAGCTGGACTTTTTGCAACCGTGTGGTTTTTCACGCGGCTGCAGTGAGCCGTGCGTATAGTCAGAGATGGACTCTGTATAGTAAGTTCTGGATAGGCAGGATTTTTTTATGCCTGAAGGCTGTATTTTGTTTATTTTTATGCTTTCTAATAAACACTGGCCAAGCCTGTATGGACTTTATCTGCTGTTGTGGTCTCTGACTGCAACCCTGTGCTCTAACTCTCTCACTATATAATGTGTATATATTTATGTATGTGTATGGTAGAAGGACAGTGCACAGAATGGCCTGTAGGAGGCTGTAGACAGGCCTGCTTGTACCTGAAAAGAGAGAGAACACCTGTGGTTGTAGCAGGAAGTAATATAAAAGGATCAGTTCCTGCCACACTCAGCTGGCTGCCAGCCAGAGTGAGAGGCTGTAGCAGCAGCCGTCAGGTACTTATAGCCTGAGGTCCGGCGTAGACCTGTTCAGGCCCGTCACAAGTCAGACAGAGGAGGACGCCCTCTAGACGCCCTGGGTGGGGATAGTGACGGAGACCTTGTGGGTTGTGAACCCTGCGATTGTATGCTCCACACAAATGTGTGCTGTGTATGTGAAATATAGTGATCTGACTTTCCTAAGCCTCTGTGCATGTGGTGCTACCCTACTGAATGGCAAAGATGGCCATCCTAATAATGTTGCCACTATATAATTAGATGCGTTAGTTATATAAAAGATGTCTTGAGTATTGCACAGAACAAGCACTTGCACCTCTTGTGTCACCCGTATCTCCTCATAGATTGTAAGTTCTTGTGAGCAGGACTCTAACTCCTAATATTCAAATTGGTTTAATATTGGATACTATGTCCTATTTTGTCTATGTTCCCTCTGACTTTAACCCTTTGCGATCCAATTTTGGATTCAGGGTTTCCTAGGGAATTTTATCTTTCTGCCATTATACAATGGCGCCATCTAGACCCAATACTGTGGTATGGCACATGCTGGAGAGGCCCCCCGACAACAGAGCGGCCAGTAATATACAGTAAGAATACCCTGCCGGGCGACCTCTCTGCATACAGCGCGAGCGTCAGTTGTTTACTACAGCTGCCACCCGCGGGCAATAGCTATTAACCCTTTAAATGCCGCTGTCAATTCTGACAGTGGCATTTAAAGCCCCCGAATGCTGTTCGAGGGTCCCGTACGGCCCCCCAAGCGGTGAGCTCGGGGGAGCTGTGCAGGTGTCATGGCTGCCGGGGGCCTTCGGAAGGCCCCAGGGCTGCCTTAAGAAACTGCCTATCAAGCCAGCCCAGTGGGGTAGCTTGATAGGCTGCCTGTCAGAATGCAGTATGACGTAATGCTAGCATTACGTCATACTGCAGGAGCGATCAAAGTATCGCATATTGTAGTCCCCCAGGGGGACTTAAAAGTAAAGTGAAAAAAAGAGCAATAAAGTTTTTTTTATTGTAAAATAAAAAAGTTATAAAAGTTTAAAATCACCCCCCTTTTGCTATATCTATAATTAAAAAGTCTAAATAATAAAATAAAAATACATATTTGGTATCGCCGCGTCCGTAAAAGTCAGATCTATCAAAGTAGGGCATTATTTACCCCGCACTATGAACGTCGTCCGAAAAAAAAATAAAGAACGCCACAAATGCACTTTTTCAGTCACTCTGTCTCCCAGAAAAAACGCAATAAAAAGCAATCAAAAAGACGAATGTATTCTGAATTAGTACTAACAGAAATTACAGGACATCCCGCAAAAAATGAACCATCGCTGAACTACTTTGATGGAAAAATTAAAAAGCTATCGCGCGCACAAGATGATTGCAGAAAATAATTGAAAAAAATTAAATGTCTTTAAAAGAAAAAAAAGAGTAGTATAGTAAAAAAAAAATACAAGTTTGGTATCTTAGTAATTGTACTGACCCATAGAATAAAGTTATCATGTCGTTTTTGTTGCAGTTTGTGCGCCGTAGAAACAAGACGCACTGAAAGATGGCGGAATGTCGTTTTTTTTTTCATTTTACTCCACTTAGAATTTTTTAAAAGTTTTTCAGTACATTATATGGTACATTAAATAGCACCATTGAGAAATACAACTCGTCCCGCAAAAAACAAGCCCTCATACAGCGACGTCGATGGATAAATAAAGGAGTTATTTTTTTAAGGGGGGAAGGAAAAAACAAAAATGGTAAAAAAAAGGGCAGCGTCATGAAGGGGTTAAGATACTTTTATGCAATGACATGTCTTAGATTTCAGAAGTATGGCACAGTAGTGAACATAGAGGATACCATGCTGTAAAATAATTTGCCCAGTAACCAACTTTTGCACTGCGAGGGGTGAATATGTAGATCCTGGCTCTACAAGCTGAGAACATCTGCAGGCAGGATGTTTGCCCAGAGTATTAGCTCTTCCCTCATGAGACACTTTGATGATCAATCTTGTATCAGGAAAAAACCTGAGCGGAACAGCTCATTTTTACTCAGCAGATGTGCACTGATTGGATTAAGCAAGCCTTGCAGATGAGGCTTTTAATGTCTTGATTCTTTTTCATTAGCAGCATCAACCATCATTATACGGTGTATGACACTGCAATATAGCTATATGAAGACAGAAGCTCTAATATATGGCCGGGGGCGGGGGTTAAAAGGGAAATTATTCTAAATTTAATGACCCCTGGGTTGATCAGAACTAGATTATTATACATAGTCTATTAAGATTAAGCAAGAGGAAAAAATATACATACCCCCCTGCTCTGCAAGAAATAGATTTATTTTTAATATCCTTCTGCTTTTGCCTTCTTCTTCCTTCCATTCTCTTTTTTTGGCCAAATACAAGTTGAATGACTACAGTATATGACTAATACAATATGTTCATACTGAGTAAGTACATGTGTTAATTCCCTGATATGTTTGCAATCCTTAAGTGATCTGTTATCTGATATTTACATACAGTATATGTAGCTAAAAAGCTCAAATACACTATCCTACCAAAAGTATTTGGACACCCCTATTAGTAGAATGGGTTGGTGTCTTATTAGCATTACATGTGTCCTAAACCATGATACATAAGACGCAAACTCATGGAGGTGTCAGTCATAGTTTGTGATGCAAGCTATTGGGTATATGGGTTATACCATATCATAGACTCATAGACTGGTAGAGTTGGAAGGGACCTCCAGGGTCATCGGGTCCAACCCCCTGCTCAGTGCAGGATTTACTAAATCATCCCAGACAGATGTCTGTCCAGCCTTTGTTTGAACACTTCCATTATAGAATCATAGGTATTACGAATAGGTATTATTATCATAGGCATTGGCTCGTCTGCAATGGTGAAAGGAATGTTGTCATTGGACAGTTGAGTAACAGAAGAAAGTTCTATGGAGTGATGAATCATTCTGCTTCATCTTTGAATCAGTTGGACAGACCTGGGTGTGGAGGATCCTGGGGAACACCTTTTTCCTAAGTGTGTTGTTCCAGCAGTTAAGTGCGGTGGAGGTTTCGTTATGGTCTGGAGATATTTTACATGGCAAGGTCTCGGACTGTTAGTTGTAGTGGCAAGAGCCATGAACATGGAGGTGCACCTTGACCTTCTAGATAATAAGGTGCTGCTGACAATGTGGCGACACTATGGGAACAATCAGCAATACCACCAACAACATAATGCACCTTGTCATAATTCCAACACCGTTTTTTTTGGTTTGAGGATATAAATGTTCCACAATTGGACTTGCCTGCACCTGAACCCTGCTGAACATCTTCGGGATGAACTAGAGTATTGGATCAGGAAATATGAACAGCGTCCATCTTCTTCTAGAGAATTTGCCACACATTTGCAGGATGGATGGAGGGAAATACCAGCTGAAGTTTATCAGAAGTTAGTAGAAAATATGTCACGGAGAGTATCTGATGTTTTTGGGGCCAAAGGAGCCCCACTAAGTATTAACATATGTGAATAAATCCTTCTTTTGATTCTTGCTTAGGTGTCCAATTGCTTTTTGTAGGAGAGTGTAATCTAGAGCTTTCTAATACATTTTAATCCCCCCCGTTCATACTTTTAAAAAAACTTCCATGGACATTTAGGTCACTTGTGCAAGTACTATATACAACCTACTTGGTGCAATATGACTAGTTTTTAATGCTTTGGTCTCTTCCTAGTTCTGCCCATATTACAGCATGCCCCAAACTCCTGCCCAGTCATACATTAATATATCAAATTCTAATAAAAGAGCCATATAGCAACCAAACATAATTGAATGTGATGACTTTTGGATTTTCTATTCCACTTCCCCCGTTTTGATGAAACAAAACAGACTATACTATTGGTGTATAAATGCTAGTCATATATCACATGGCTAACAATGCTAGCATAAAGGCCATCAATTCCCCATTCATTGATGATCACATTTTGCTCAGTCAAATATGTATATTAAAGAAGTATTCCAGGCATTTACTATTGATAACCCATCCTCAGGCTAGACCATGAGCAGCTGATCGTCGGGGTTCCACCATTCGGGATCCTTGCCGATTAACTGATCCTCCAACACACTGTCAGTGCAGTGATGGCAGACATCTGCATTGGTGGTCAGACCCGGAAGTGTAATAGATGGCTTTGCTTCCATTGAAATCAATGACTGCAATGAGGAGCAGGAAGTGTAATGAAAGGCTGTGCTCCTATTGATTTTGATGGGAGCAAACCCCACAGCATTGACAGCAATCTGGAGGATCAACTGGTTGGCGGGGACCCCTGTTGATCAACTATTGATAACTATTGATCCCACTATACAGACAATGGAGATTTGATGTCTATAGCAGGATGAATACAGTATTCTAGCATTACTGTGTATTTACACACGGCAAAGGGGTTACAAGGTTACATTAAACTCCCGGACCCCAATGTAAAATCTGTAATCGGGCTCCCAACTATGAAGTAGCATTTAACCCTTTCCAATCCAATTTGTATCCTGGTTTTCCTAGGGGGCTTACTCTTTTTCTGCCATTATACAACAGTGCTATATGCTGGCTAAAGCCAGTACTGCATGAGGTGACATGTTGGATAGGCTCCGGCAGCAGAGAGGCTGGCAATATACAGTAAGAGAACCCCAAGGGATGTTTTCCAGCATCGGAGCCATACAGCCTTAAATCATAATGTCTTCGAAGGTCAGACAGTGGATTGGAAAGGGTTAGTTAAAGTACTGGGACACTTTTGAGCTCCCTCAGGCTCCAGTGCCAGCTGCTACCACAACCTCTGCCCCGCTTATAGTCACTACCATGGTTCACAGTGCCACTCCAGATCTTGTTGAGAAGTATTACTAAGTATAAACGATTCATCATACCGTCTTATTAAGTCACAAAAAATGACTTTGGCTTCTTTGTATAATTTACTTCATTTTCACGGGAGTTTTCATCTGCACATTAGCAGTTACTCGGTGGCTGAGGATGATAACCATCAGACATTAGACGTATCTATGACTGTTGTTTGTGAACCGCTGTGGCATAACGGAGAAAATTAAATTCTACTTTACATTTTATTTCAGAAAGCCTTAAAAAAAAGGATCCATTATAGTCAATCAGTCATAGAAGTTAAAGTTCTCCTGGTAGCAAACGCAACATTCTCTTTTCCTTCATAATGCATCACAGTGTTTTATCTAAATTGGTACCAATTTCTATGAAATTGCGGCAGAGTGTTAGTGAGGTCGCTAATACATTACCAAGACATACTGTAAATTGGTTTTCAATTTTCAATATTCATAGTCTAAAGCGCATCTCCAAAATTCGTTATAGACCTGGAGTGTTTGTAGAAATACAATGTATAGCTTAGATTAAAATATTTAATTCAATTAGAAGAGATGCAATAAAGCTAGAAAAGTGAAATGTTGCCAAAGGTGAACACTTAGATATAGTTGCGTGAAAAAGTACATCAACCATTTAGAATTACTTGGATTTCTGCATTGATTAATAATTAAACCTTTCCAATACACTGTCTGACGTCTGAAGACATTATGATTTAAGGCTGTACAGCTCCGATGTTGGAAGATGTCCGTTGGGGTTCTCTTACTGTATATTGCCAGCCTCTCCACTGTCGGAGCCTATCCAATGTGTCACCTCATGCAGTACTGGCTTTAGCCAGCATATAGCGCCGTTGTATAACGGCAGAAAAATAGTAAGCCCCCTAGGAAAACCAGGATACAAATTGGATTGGAAAAGGTTAAATGTGGTTTGATTGTTATCTAAGTCACAATCGTAGACAAACACAATGTAACAAAACTAATAACACACAAACAGTTGTATCGTTCATGTCTTTTATTGAGCACATTGAATCACATTGTCTATAACTGTGTCTTAGATAACAGTCAGAACATATTAGAGCTCTTTTAGCATATTACGTGTATTCGCAGACTGAAATATGCATATTTCTGCCTATTGGCAGTTTTTTTTTATGTGCGTTAATACGCAGCATATCCCATTGATTTTGTGCGTAAATACACACCGAATACGCAGGGCACTCATTATTGGAGGGCGAGAAACTGGATGGTTGTATCAATGAACTGCCCGCCACCATAGACATTCTGACCAGACTGTTAGGAGGTGTTGGGACCAGTGGATGTATGGGGTTACACAAGGCGACCGGGTTTAAGACACCCTCGAAAGACCACTAGTAGAGAGGATTGTCTGATCATCCAACAAGCACCAGCAGCTACAACTGTTTCGTTATCTGTAGAGATGAGCGAATATACTCACTAAAGGCAATTGCTCGAGCGAGCATTGCCTTTAGCGAGTATCTCCCTGCTTGAGACGGAAGGTTCGGGTGCCGGCGGTGGGCAAGGAGCGGCGGGGGAGAGCGGGGCGGAATGGAGGGGAGATCTCTCTCTCCCTCCCCCCCCCCCCCCCCCGCTTGCTCCTGCTGACTGTCGCTACTCACCGCTCCCCCGCGCCGGTACCCGAACCTTCCGTCTCGAGCGGGGAGATACTCGCTAAAGACAATGCTCGCTCGAGCAATTGCCTTTAGCGAGTATACTCATTCATCTCTAGTTGTCTGCCATCCAGAGAGAGGTAGCCTAATCATTACGAGCCCCTGTGTCTTTCGGGACTATTTCTAGGTGCTTGGCTGAAGGACATTTGGTCTCACGGTGCCCATTATGCATACGGCCTTTGACATCCACTCACCATCACCTCTCTTTGCGGTGGTGTCGTGAATGACAAAACTGGTCTTCTACGGAGCGCAACTGGGTTCCTTCACACTCCTTATATAACCTAGCTCTTCCTGGCTGGAAGTTGCTGGTTATTTTCAGTTGCTCTGGTCAAGTCAATTTGCTCAGTTCTCCTGTCTGTTGTCTGGCTCCTGTCTTCTGGTTAGTTCTCTGTGTTCCTGTTTGTTTTGCATTCTGTGTATTCTCATCTTTTATTTGTAGTCAGTTACTCTTCCTGCAAAAAAAACAAGCCTTCATACAGCTATAGAAGATAGAAAATTAAAAAGTTTGGCTCTTAACAGGGACAAAAAATTGAGAATAAAAGAATGAAAACTCTTTGGTCTTAAAGAGGCTAATTATCAGAGAGATGGCTGTGATTAGCTTTTGTTTTCATTAAAGTCAATGATAGCTGAGAAAAAGACTGAAAAGTTAATTTAAACTAATGTAATTTGTAAATGAATTGTAAATGAGGTTGCCAACTCATTCCCATTTCGGACAATCTCTTTTTGTTGGAAGAATCCCCTGGCTGATCGCACGTTATTTCCCTGCCGGGACCTTCAGCGATCAGTTGGGTAGGAATCTTGCAACAGGTTATTAATTTTTCTGCAGTGCCACCACAGGGTACTTTAAGCATTACACATTGCCCATGTCAACCAGTGGGCTATCTATGAAATGCATGGATATGCAAGGTCCTCCAGAGTATGAGTTGCTTTGTGTTGGCTCTAGCCTATAGTTCAGGGTCCTGGATGGGGAAACCTCATCCATTTGTAAACCAGACAACTCCTTAAATAATGCTAAGAAATAATTGTGTGGCTCATTTTAGGTTCCTGTAAGCTGCCCCTAACTGATTTGATTAACTTAGGTGTCAGTTCGAATCCTATATGAAATAATGAGATAACAAACCTCTTATTTAACTAATGTAATGTGAGCTCAATTTTATAGCTGTCCCTAACGATCAAAACCGTACATACTGCATTTCAATAACTAAGTTGATGGGATTTTCTGGTTAGATAGCTGAGCGCTGCTGTACTATGCTTTTGATAATTTTGGTATTTTGAGATGCCAGTTGCAGTTTCCTTCAGTGAGATTAATGGACAAGTCTGCTGTGTCCAGGAAAATATCTCTCTGCACAATTACCCGCTGTAATTGGGTATATCGCTTGAACTGTTATATGTATGCAGAAACCAGACTAATAATTTGATAAATGAGTATCCATCTGACGGGAGAGGGGGGTGAAGGGGAGGGGGGGGGGGTATAATCACAGCATGTTCCATAAATCCAACTTATACAATGGGAATTTTCTTATTTAAAAACATGATCAGAAGGTATTAGCGGAGGGGACAGGGTTTTGTGAAACACGTTTTCCAGCGGTATGTTAAGCAAACATGAAAAGTACACAATCCTATTGTTAATGTATCATTAAATTATTTTACCTAATTAATGAAAAAAGTAACTGGAATTGTAGCTTAAAGGAGCACTCTGATGAAAACTCAGGGTTTTTTTAACTTTTTTTAACTTTTTTTTTTTAATTCATTTTTTTAATCATTTTTTTTTTTAACACAACTTGTGTCCCCCTGGGGAACTTTAACCACTGTACTGCCCATCGCTGTGATAAGGCATGGCAGGGCTACTGTCCTGCCATGCCTTATCGCTTATACAGCGATAATGGGCATTGGCAATACAGGACGCCAGTGTCTGGCGTCCTGTTGCCATGGCGACAGGCCGGGCTCTCGCGATAACATCGCGGGAGTCGGCCGAAGACACAGAGGGAGCAACACCACATGACTAGACAGACTTGATACTTTTTCCAGACATGTCCCAGCCACTTTCAGACATTAACCTCTTGCAAGCTGCAGCTGTGCAATACACATAACAGCAGACAAGACACTTTGCACAGTGCATCCACATAAAAGACATGACATATATGACAATTATGGAGGGGTCAGAAATAGGGGTTTCAGGCCACTACAGTTAGCACACTAGTTGCCACCCAGTCCTGATCCCCTCCCTTTGCCGGAAGCCAACACGGGGCGGAGAGGGGGAGGGAGTTTAGCAGAGCTGAACTCTCTCTTTCCCTGGCCAATCGTATTCCAGGCTGCGGCATATATACACCACAGCCCGGCCGTCTGAATGGGCATAAAAACGAGAGAATGAGCTGGGACTTGTTTGCAGCTGACTCTTGTTCATGTGATTTCCGCCTGTGATGTGGGTAACCGAAAATCAATTACCCATGTGAAGGAGCCCTGAAGCTCAGACTCATTGAAAGTGAAGGGGGGCTAAGCTGCAATTCAGAAGCCTAATTTGCCAATGAGCTGCAACTTTTGTTTTTAAACACTTCCTATCATTGACTAGTTCTGGTGGAGGGGAATCAGATGAGATTGTCTGGGTATCAAGTGTTCATCCTTGGCACAATTGAGGTCATGCATTTCGAGTCATTAAGAATTAAATACAGCAATACATTTTTTTACTGAGCAGTGTAGGTGTGTCTTATGGCAGATCCACTTAAATCACATCACCGTGTGCAGGCAGCCATTTAATGGCACCTGCTGTATATTTGCATGTCATTAAAAGTATATTTAAAATGCCTGTTCCTCATTAGATATGGTTTGTTACTTATATGCATATGTGGACCAGGTGCAAATCAGACTCGACGTGATTGAATTGATTGTTCTTCATTTGTGCACATTAGATGTTGATGATGTGTGATTGCCATAGGTTCCATCTTGATTGTTGTCAATTTGATGGTGCTGCCTGCACGCCGCTTACAATAATACTGCTTGCTGATGCGCTCCTGCTACAGTTCAGATCACAGGAAAAATTAGTCGATGCTTATTTTATCAATGAAGTCCAGTATTATCGCACAATTGTATGAGCATTCATATTGTGTTTTAGTCATCCTACCATTTATTTTCACTTTTCTCCCAACTTTTTGTAATCGGGGCCCAAAAAATATCAAATAAAATGTCCCATTTAGGGCTTATGCACACCACCATGGAGTCCTAATACAGCGTTCATAGACTTCTATGTGGCTATGCGGTATGTCTATGGGCCTCCAATTTCATATGTACAATATATATATAAATGTAATGTAGTATTACTTAGGCTGCCTTCACATCTGTACTCAGGGGTTCTGCTCGCCTGCTCCATTCTAGGAGCAGGAAAAGGCAATTCCTTGGCAGATGGATCCGTCTTGTGATGGAAACGAACAGCCACAAATGGACCCCATTGACTATAGTATGGTCCGTTTGGTTTCATGCTTTGTATGCAGCAATTTTTATTCTGGTATTTTGTGTCGGATCTGTGGCGGAACCTCTGAAATGACATTCCAGCACAGATGTGACAGTGGCCTTAGGTACACATTCTCCCTAAAAGCATTGCTACTAGGAAAAATGTAGCCATAATATGCTACCATACAGAGGCACCACATGGTGGTGCCCAGTACAGGCTCCATGTCCTTAAGGCTTTAGTTCAATGGACCTATAGATACCCTGTGTGGCTGCTAATAAATTTAGCCACAGCTAATTGTATTTTTCTGGAAACATTGATTCTAGAGGAAAATAGCCCCTTCATTTGGCATGCAGTGTAGCAAACCACCACTGCTGACCTTCGGCTAGATAGTTCGCTATGCACGCTAGTGCAGTCAATAAATACAGTACCAGAACTAAGCTCATAACATAAATACAGTACCAGAACCAAGCTCATATTTATAACATAAATACGCACCAGAATCAAGCTCATAACACAAGTACAGCATAGGAACAAACCTCAGTATCCAAACTAAGCGCATAACTACAGTGTGAGAAGACAGAGCCAGGAAGATGATGATTTATGTAACACCACAAGACCTTGCCACACGGAAAAAGATCATCTGACTGAGTGGACCTAAAGGGACAATCACTTCAGCCTATATCCGCTTGGTCCAATGACCAGCACACTGGGTGACCGCACAGGTTGCACATTTCTGAGGCCAGCCATGCAAACCACAATTTTTTTATGATGATAAAGGGTCTCCAGCATACATGATATTTCATAAATCTTCAAACTTTAAAAATGTGCATTAAAAACCTTTCTGATTTAAGAACATGGGGCTCATATAGATGCAATTCAAATGCTGTGCTACATGGAGATATATGCCGGACACCACTTTATTTGTTTCCACTAGTAATAAGCAAAAGATTAAAGGGGTTTTCAAGGTAAATGCTATTGCTGATCTATCCTAAATAGTTGATCAGCTGGGATCCACCCCAGCCGATCAGTTGATCGGGGCCTGCTGTTAGTGCCACAACACTTAAGGGTATGGAATGGAAGCAATTAGCTCTGACCAGAGGCGTAACTTGAAGCTTCTTGGCCCCAATGCAAAATCTGTAACAAGGCCTCCAACTATAATGCTTTATTCATATTACTAGGCTTACTATATGGAGAAGATGCTTCCGACCCATGTGTAGTGGCCGGCACTTGTAATTGCAGGTGCAGCTCCTATTAAAATCAGTGAGAGCTGCACTTGTCGCCGCTGCACATGGGTCGGAGCTCATTTCTTCTGCTCTGTCCTCTGTGTGTTGTGGCACTAACTTCCTCTCTGTGGATCTGCTTCCCTGTTCAGACAACTGGTATATTTGTGGTGAGTTGGCTAAAACTTTATATTACCTTATTCCATAGTTTTTTACATATGATTTTACATGAATGTGTGAAGAAGGACCTCTGTGTGCCACTATCAAATCAAAGACATATGGAGGTATAGTATGGGCTCTTTGCAGTCTCAGGGCACTATTCTAAGTATCCATACAATGCAAATTAGAAAAATGGCCGTGTGCATGAGCCCCAATGGTTCCAGGGTTAATATTACTTTCCATTGTAAGGCACATCTATTTCCACCAGGAGGACATCAATGTTCATACAGATAGGTACTTTCCTCACACATTGTTAGGAGGATATGGCAGCATTCAGAATATAATAATAATATATATAATAATCTTTATTTGTATAGCGCCAACTTATTCCGCAGCGCTTTCAGGCATGGATAAATGCAAAACAATACAACAATTACAATATAAGGTACATTGGGTTAGACACAAATGGGTTGAGGGTGGTACAGGAGGTGCAGGGGGTGGGGAACACAGGCAATAGGAAATATTATGTACAGATCATTTATCAGAAGGCAAACAGGGTGGAGCACCATGGTGAGGGGCAGGGGACTAGGTCAGGAGATTTGGTATGCTTCCCTGAAGAGGTGCGTTTTTAAGGCACGTCTGAAATTTCGTGCATCGGGAATTGTCCGGATGCCTTGGGGTAGAGCATTCCAGAGGATGGGTGCTGCTCTAGTGAAGTCCTGTAGGCGAGCATGAGAGGTTCGTATTACAGGGGTGTTTAGTCTGAGGGTGTTAGCCGATCGGAGTGAGCGGGCTGGGTGGTGTACTGACAGTAGGGAGGCGATGTATGGTGGTGCAGCGCCATGCAGAGCTTTGTGAGTGAGGTAGAGGAGTTTAAATTTAGTTCTGCAGTGGATGGGCAGCCAATGCAGCGACTGGCATAATGCAGAGGCGTCTGGATAACGACTGGATAGAAAAATGAGTCTAGCTGCTGCATTTAGTATGGATTGGAGCGGAGCGAGTCTAGTGCGGGGGAGGCCAATGAGTAGCGAGTTGCAGTAGTCAAGCCGGGAGTGGATGAGCGCAACCACGAGCGTCTTTAGCGTGTCCGTGGTTAGGAACGGACGTATTTTAGCAATATTTCTGAGGTGCATGTGGCATGTTTGGGCCAGAGATTGGATATGGGGGGCAAAGGAGAGGTCAGAGTCCAGTGTGACGCCAAGGCATCGGGCATGCCGTCGGGGGGTTATGATGGTGCCAGACACTGGAATGGAGATGTTGAGGGGAGGTCGGTTAGAAGGTGGAAAGACAAGGAGGTCAGTTTTAGAGAGGTTTAGTTTGAGAAAAAGGGAGGACATAGTGTTAGAGACAGCAGACAGACAGTCGGTGATATTTTGGAGGAATGGTCCAGAGATTTCACGAGAGGAGGTGTATAGTTGGGTGTCGTCAGCATAGAGATGGTATTGGA
This sequence comes from Eleutherodactylus coqui, assembly GCF_035609145.1. Classification (NCBI taxonomy): domain Eukaryota; kingdom Metazoa; phylum Chordata; class Amphibia; order Anura; family Eleutherodactylidae; genus Eleutherodactylus; species Eleutherodactylus coqui. The sequence goes on along the minus strand of NC_089840.1, from coordinate 69,945,944 downwards.
GGCCGAATCTGTGGATGGTTTGTCCAATTGGGGCAGTGTAGATAGAGAAAAGAAGGGGACCAAGGACCGAGCCCTGGGGTACCCCGACAGCGAGAGGAAGTGGAGCAGAGATAGAACCAGCAAAGGAAACACTGAAAGAGCGGTCAGAGAGGTAGGAGGAGAACCAGGAGAGAGCAGTATCCTTTAGACCAATAGAGTGGAGCATAGTGAGAAGGAGATTATGGTCGACCGTGTCAAATGCAGCAGACAGGTCAAGGAGGATTAGTAGAGAGTAATATCCTCTCGACTTTGCAGTCATCAGGTCATTTGTTACTTTTGTAAGGGCAGTTTCGGTCGAGTGTAGAGAGCGGAAACCAGACTGGAGGGGGTCGAGGAGTGAGTTGTCAGAGAGAAAGCGAGTAAGCCGGGAGTAGACCAGGCGTTCCAGTAATTTGGAGATAAAGGGGAGGTTTGAGACGGGTCGGTAGTTAGCAGCATTAGTCGGGTCCAGGGTGGGTTTTTTAAGCAGAGGGGATATAATGGAGTGTTTGAATGAGGAGGGAAAAGTGCCAGAGGTTAGGGAGAGGTTGCAGATTGTGGTAAGGTGAGTAATGAGAGCTGGGGAAAGGGAGCGGAGGAGGTGAGAGGGGAGAGGGTCGCTGGCGCAGGTGGTAGGGCGGGCAGTGGAAAGGAGCCTGGAGACTTCTTCCTCTGTCGTTGGTTCTAACGTAGATAGTGAGTAGGTGCTGGGTGCAGTGCTGATGAAGCTGGGATCAGGGCTAACCACGCAGCTTTCAGAGATTTCTTTTCGAATGTGGTCAATTTTTTCTTTGAAATAGGCAGCTAGCTCTCCAGCAGTCAGGTCTGTCGCAGGGGCCTGTTCCTTGGGGCTGAGGAGGGAGTGAAAGGTCTCAAAGAGTTGTTTGGGGTTGTGGGATAGTGAGGAGACAAGGGAGGTGAAATAAACTTGTTTGGCATGGTGAAGGGCTAGGTTATACATTTTAAGCATGAATTTGAAGTGGAGGAAGTCTGCTGGCAGCTTTGACTTTCTCCACAGCCGCTCGGCGCACCTAGAGCACCGCCGGATGAAGCGTGTTTGGGACGTGAGCCAGGGTTGCCGTGGTCTGCGTTTGACAGCTCGCGTCACGGGCGGTGCCACTTCATCCAAGGCACGGCTGAGGGTGGTGTGGTAGTATTCGGCTGCCAGGTTAGGGCAGGGGAGGCGAGAGATGGGCGATAGGGAGGACTGAATAGCTTCGGCGAACTGTTTAGTGCGGACAGACTGGAGGTTCCTAGAGGTGCGATAGATAGGAGGGTCAGGAGAGATGCTAGGGTGCCTGATGGAGAAAGAGAGAAGGTTGTGATCCGAGAGTGGAAGTGGGGAGTTAGTAAAGTGAGAAGCAGAGCAGAGACGGAGGAAAACTAAATCGAGAGTGTTACCATCTCTATGAGTGGGGGAGTCAGAGATTAGCGATAGGCCAAGGGAGGAGGTAAGTGTTAAGAGCCGGGAGGCAGATGAGGAGCTAGAGTCGTTAGTAGGAATGTTGAAATCACCAAGGATGAGGGTTGGCATTTCACAGGATAGGAAGTGGGGGAGCCAGGCAGCAAAGTGGTCTAGAATATGAAGAATATGTAGAATATGAAGTGAAGCACAGCTTACAACTTATTTTACATGCAATTTTTAATTTTTGTAGAGGTTTCTCTCATCCTTGAGGGCTCTCATTGCCACTTCTCTTTTCAAGCTGTTAAGGAAATTTGACTGTCAAGACGCAATCTGCTAATTAGTCTTTAGCACACTGAAGAAAGTGAGCAAGAAGATAAAGAATGACATTCCAAAATGGTTCTTCACATAAGTTTAATGAGCTTTTCTTAGTAAACAAGTGCTTTAATCCCCATGATCGAGTATAGTTTTAAGGACAGATTCAAGTTCATTACCCACTTCTTATTAGCCCACACTGGGACCACCATGTCAACCAAGATGGTTACCTGTTTGAAGATGAATTAATAAGTTGTCTACATTAATGATCGCAGCATGGGGTACTTATATTGACATGGTGAAGAAGAACTCAACTCATATTAAAGTCTATGTTCAACTTTAAGGGTCTCAGAGCTGAAATCTCTACTCTTAAAGGGGTTGTTTAGGGAGTCTAAATACTTACATGGACCCACTATGTCGGAACATCCACATCCGTCCAGGTTCCGACACCAGGTCACGTGCTATGACCCCTCTATCTATGCCCATCACGTCATCAAGGGGTTGGCTGTTCGACTGATCTTAATAAGTAAGCCAGCTCCTCTCTCTGTTACAGCTGATTGAGATGGAGAAGGGGGATGGCTTACCTTAGAATTTTGACTAAGAACGCTGCCATGAAAAAAGAATGGTATCTAAATATCCTCCAAGAGGAACTTTTGCCAATCATCCAGGGGCAATTTAGTGAAGAACAATGCTTTGGCTCAGTGAACAGAACATTGAAATTTAGGATCAATGGCCAGAAAACAATGCCAGTGGGTAGACAAACAAAAGCACAGAAATTATGCTAAACTCCAAGCACTGGTTAGGCAAGAAAGGGTTGAGAATTAGAGATGAGCGAACGTACTCGGTAAGGGCGATTTCGCAATCGAGCACCGCAATTTTAGAGTACTTCACTACTCGGGTGAAAAGTACTCGGGGGCGCTGTGGGTGAGCGGGGGGTTGCAGAGGGGAGTGGGGGGGAGAGGGAGAGAGAGCTCCCACCTGTTACGCGCTGCTACCCCCCACTCCCCTCTGCAACCCCCCGCTCACCCACAGCGCCCCCGAGTACTTTTCACCTGAGTAGTGAAGTACTCGAAAATCGTGGTGCTCGATTGCGAAATCGCCCTTACCGAGTACGTTCGCTCATCTCTAGTTGAGATGAGTCAGAATTTGGCCCAGAAGCTGATATTCAGGATGCCAGTGTGAATTACAGAAGTCTTAAAAATGAAGGGTAACACTGTAAATATTTTGCAAAAATTTGATGTCAATGAAAGTATAAAAATTTATGAAATACTTATAATTGTACTTCAGTCTACCATAGAAACATCTGACTAACAGATCTAAAAACACTGAAGCAGCAGACTTAGTGAAAACCAAAATTTATGTGAGTTTCCAAACTTTTGGCCACAACTGTATCCGAACAATTCATGAAAAATTTCCGCATAAAGATCCCCTCTATGAACAATATATTGGCCAACAACCATTGAACAGTCATTGCTTTCTGTAAAACCAATTGACTGACAGTCGTTCGCGCGCTTCAACAACTATCTGAATGATGGCTGCTTCATGTAAAAAGCACTTTTAATATTACTTTGAGTAGAGATTTTTTTTTTGGGGTCAATCTGAATATTTTAGGGAATTGTGTAATCCTATAGACTATTCTTATCATCAGTTACTCTCTATTCAAATGGGAGCGGTCTGATAATTTTAGTAGAAAGCCTGACCTAGGAGGGCAACTGCAGTCTACATATATATAAACCTCCACACTCAGGAAAATTATCCAGTGCAATTAGGAATGATAGTTATAATACAGAGGCGTCAGCTATTTTACATACATACACAAAATACTCCGGACAAACCAACGTGGAGGTCCCTTTGCATGTTGCCCCACTGGCCTAATTTTGTAGACACTGGCGGGCTTTTTTCAAAGCCTCTGCAGGATTTTCTTTTACTCTTAGTGGATCTAATTAGAATATTTCCAGGTAAACAACACTCCAATGAAGTCTGTTGTACTGTAGATGCTATGGTGATGGTGAGTGAGTGTGAGGCATAGTGTGTAATTACATAATGCATACACATGAGGGCAGAGTAGTTTTGATAACAAGCAATATCTCATCAAGTTAAGATGTGTGTATGTGTAACATATATATATATATATATATATATATATATATATATATATATATATATATATATACATACACACCCACACCACGTTTCCCTGAAAATAAGACACTGTCTTATATTAATTTTTGCCCCAAAAGAGGCACAGTGTCTTATTTTCAGGGGAAGGACGGGGGGCTTATCCTCTCCTGGTCTGTGGCGTCCCTATGCTTATGTGACGTCATTCACTGTGTGACTGTGATTGGCTCATCGAGCGCCGGCTGTGATTAGCTGCTGGCGCGTTCGATTAGCTAATCACAGCGTTCGCTTTGCTGGAGGCGGGGTATTCAAAGCCTCGTCACCAGAAAGAAGCTGAGATGGCAGATAGAGAGGACACTGCAGTTTGCTGCAGTGCCGCTGGAGCCTATCGGGACGCCATGGACCAGGCTAGTATAAGCCAACCCCCCCCCCTCCCCTGATTTTTTTATGCAGGTTAGCTAGGTTTTATTTTTGGGGGAGGCCTTATATCTTGAGCCTCCCCCAAACACGAGGGTATGTTTTATTATCAGGGTAGGTCCTATTTCGAGGAAACACTGTGTGTGTGTGTATATATATATATATATATATATATATATATATATGTATATATATAATAGCAAAATCTGGAACTTGAGTTGAGCCTGGGTATGACTACAAAATTTGCACCACCAATATATATATATATATATATATATATATATATATATATATATATATATATGCCCTATACGGCAATTACAAGGTAAAATAACATAAAAGCATACACTGATAAAATAACAGGCTCTGTGACAAATGCGCCGTAACATTTATCTTTGTATGATTAACCACAGTTTAGGAAACAGAAGCAAGGATAAACTTAAACCCCACCCTTCAAAAACACCTTGGGGAAATCAGTCAACCGCTGACCTAGACATTCACAGTTTTTTGCCTTTCTTGTAGATAAAGTATCTGTACTGAAGAGTTGCCATACACGCACCAGCGCCTTGAAATTCCTAATGCTGGTTATTGTAATTTTAGCAGCTATTTCAGTCTAAACATTATTGTAAGATAATAATTATTCTTTCATATGAGTTAAAAAATATGCGAAGTTAATATATAAAACATGAAATTGTGACTCTGTATCAGTAATACTTGAAGAATGACTTCTGTAGCTAATGAATAGAGAATCTGCCTCCCGTTCCACATGGCTACCATAATGGCCTAAATCCCCAAGCCATTCATTATAGACATGTCATGACAGACTAATTCCTCGTCTTTCCATATCATGTTTATAAAGAAATCAGCGAGGTTCTTAGAGACACAGAGGGACTTTCTGAGCATTTGTCATCATTGTCCTATTTTTTCTCATATAGCAGAACAGGATGAGCAATCACAAGCGCTGCTAATAGTTCTCATAAATCGAGTGCCGTCAATGGATGAAATGGCCAGTAATTCTTTTCTTCTTCCATGTCACAACCTTCTCATCGGGAGATGGCTTTTTTGTTGCGTCTCTTATGACCTGACATCTGTGTGCCGCAGTAATGGAAGTAGAATACGTACTTGGAATCTTAACATGCTAGCAACAATACCTTTAAGAAGTTTTCGACATGTCTTTCACCTTCAGTAATGTCAGATGGGGACCACAATGCCTTGGCAACTTTACAAGCTTATGTGCAGTCAGAGTTGGGGAGCTTTATAGACTTGCTTTATATAGAGTTGGGGAGCTTTATAGACTTGCTTTATATAGAGTTGGGGAGCTTTATAGACTTGCTTTATATAGAGTTGGGGAGCTCAGTGATGAGGTAAAGCTAGCCATAGACATTGGCTAACAGTTGCCTATACTCACCAAGTTCGATAGATGTTGAAGGAAAGAAGGATCGGGCATGTTGTATTGCAACATGGCCAACCCTTTGTTCACGTGGGGAATAAACTGCCACCAGAGGGCTACATGTCTGTAGCAGAGATGGGATATATATATATATATGTATTACAGTACATCTGAAATACATTTTTAGGTTCGGGATATAGATCAAGAGTAGAGATGAGCGAGCACCCAAATGCTCGAGTCTGCGTTATTCGAGTCGAGCTCTTCGTAAAATTTGAGAGCTCTACTCCAGTAACGAACCCCATTGACTACAATGGGAGACTTGAGCATTTTTGTATGTGGGAAGCCAGGTCCCAAGCTTTTTTTTTTTTCTTGGTTCTCTCTCTCTCTTTCTCAAAAATTTTTCCAATGATGCGCGCTGCATCGCGGTGGGGCCAAAACTGGTACGTCACAGTGAGGAGGAGCCAAAAACTGGGGCGGGGTCGAACACGGCGTGATGCTCGTTTGAGTAATGAGCACCATAGAGTACGCTAATACTCGAACGAGCATCAAGCTCGGCAGAGTATGTTCGCTCAACTCTAGTCAAGAGGACACTTCGGGGCTGTTAAGTCATTGTCCGCAAAGATGGTTGCAGCGTCTTTAGGGGTCACATTCCTTGTATAATGGCGCCACTCAAAAGGATGCCTCACATATTGTATCTTGAGTAATGACTCTGATCAATAAGATGCTCGGGAATATGCCAGACATGGAGACTTAAAGATCACATCGTAACCAAAGACTTGACATGTCCAACAGAGAATAACTAACACTGCATCTTCTTGTTTCAGTCACAACACAGGTCTATGGCGGTGAGGGCGGGCAGTAGCGCAGTATAGCAGCAGATGATTGAGGTAGGCACGCCATGACACCATACACACAGAAGAAATCTGCAAGAGAGATTACTGCCTGATCACTTCTCTCCTTGATATAGCATGGTGACTGGATGTTTGCCACTGTGGAAACAGCATTTAGTTTAGAGTTCATGCATGTCTGTGGTAAGGAGTCTCTAGATATTTGCCATAGCTAGACCACCTTTTGATCATCATCTGCTACTCCAAATGGGAAAGCAATACCTCTGCAGCGCCAGCTATTGGAAGACAACATACCTGCAAATCAATGTTAGATTTTTTTAACAAGTCTTGTAACAATGACTGGAAATTGTAAGCCAATTTTGCTTACAATTCTTGGTCATTGTTACAAGATTTATTTATGAAGTATAACATTGACTTGCAGGAATGATGTCTTTCAATAGGTGGTGCTGTAGAGGTATTGTTCCATCTTCCCATTTGCATATTTCCCAGAGGAGCATGGATGGCCTTATAAGTCTCCTCACATACCTTCTAGCTGCTCTCCTTAAGGAGAACCGATACCGTTCCTGACTCACTTTCTATAATGTATGGCATCACACAGAAAAATAATCTCCTAGGGAAAAAGTCAATGCTGTAGTTTCCAAATACCATTAATACCGTATATTGATGGCTATGAAAATGTAATCAGGCTGCATTTTCGGTAACGCGATTCTTTCAATTTGTTCACGTTCTGCAATGACTTGCTGAACAGCTGTCATTAAACTTCATGTGTTTTCCGCGCTATGATACATCATTTTCTGCTTTAGACCTGCGTATTGCTCCATCAATCACATTAGTTACAGTAGTTTTATCATTTCTAATCAAACTGTATCAAGTGAGTTATTTGATCAGTATAGCGTAGCTAAGAGGAATGGCGCTGAGCCTTGTGCCGGTGTGTAGGGTATTTTTGGAGCCACAATTTGGTAATCCCTATGATCTAAAAAGACAGTGAAACGTTATCATTGATCCTTCCAATTTTATCTACTTACAGTTAAATCATCGTATAATAAGTCCTCCAGTTCCTCGGAATTTGTCAAAATCTCTTCATGCTGTCATTAAATGGAAACCTGATAACATCCAACTAAAACAGCTATACAGATCTTAATAGGAAATACACTTTATGGGGGTATTCCGGTAAGATTAAGTTATCCATTATCGGCAGAATAGAGGATAACTAGCCGATTGGTGGGCATCTGACCACTAGGACCTCCACTGATCGCTTTGTCTTCCGAGAGATTGGAAAAATGAATGGAGTGGCAGCGTGCATGTTCGGCCCCCACTCAATTCGTTTCAATGGGAGTGTTGAAAACCGTTGACTTCAAGTTCACGGCAATCTATGGCTCTCTCATTGAGATGAATGGAGTGGCAGTCAAGCAAGTGCATTGCTACTCCATTCATTTTGGCATTCTCTTGGAGGACATGGGACCCTCATTCTAGAAATCAGTGGGGTCCCAGCAATCAGACCGCTACTGATCAGCTAGTTATTCCTTATCCTGTGAATAGGGGATAACTGAATGTCACTGGAATACCCCTTAAAAAGGTTTTACAAGATTAGAAAAACAATTTGTTTTCTTCCAAAAACAGTAGTACACCTACTGTACAGTACTGCCTCCACAGGTTATGTAGGGTATTGCAGCTCAGCTCCATTCACTTCAGAAAAAAAAGGATCAGTCTCCAGAGGTTTCAAGACTTCTTTACCATAAGGCCTGTTTCACACGGGTGACAGCAATATCAGTGCTACAAAATCGCTGTGATATCGCTGCTATGTACGCACGATTTTGTAGCATCAGTGATTCCCTTTTCTTGGGAAAAATGCAGCATAACGTCCCCGCTACCTGCCATTTTCTGTCAAAAGTTATTAGGACTTTCTAATGTAAAAATCTCATCACATCGCACGAAAGTCGCAAGTCCATGCGATGCGATAAACTAGGAGCTCTATAGGGAAACATGGGCTACAAAACATTGCTAATCATGGTAATATTTAGCAACCCGTGATTTTTTTTCCTCGCAGTGTCGCAGGCTACAAAACATTGCTAATGTGAAGGAACCCATAGGAAAGCATGGGCTTCCCATACGTGCGATTTGTAGCGATGTTGCATCACGAGAAAATTGCGCGATTTTGTTGCCTGTGTGAAAGCGGCCTAAGAGCTGTGAACATGTGTAGCCTATCTCAGGAGATAATCACTGGAGATCAATTCGAGAATACTTAGGACGTCTTGTCCTAAGCAACAGCAATGTGAAAGCAGAAACGCTAGAAATAGGTCATGCTGCAAAAAAGGCCCTGAAAAACACGACCATATGAATAGATATACGTATTTATATAAGCTCCGTTTTATGGTCCGAAGGCTAGATTCACACGAACGTATATCGGCTCAGTTTTCACGCTGAGCCGATATACGGTGTCCTCATCTGCAGGGGGGGGGGGGGGATGGAAGAGCCAGGAGCAGTGCTCTGAGCTCCCGCCCCCTCTCTGCCTCCTCTCCGCCCCTCTCCACTATTTGCAATGAAAGGAGGTGGGACCGGGCAGGGCTAAGTTCCAATAATTAGCCCCGCCCCTGTCCCGCCTCTCCTCATTGCAAATACTGCAGAGGGGCGGAGAGGAGGCAGAGAGGGGGCGGGAGCTCAGAGCACTGCTCCTGGCTCTTCCAGCCTCCTCCCCCTGCAGAGAGAGACGATATATGTTCGTGTGAATCCAGCCTAAAGCACAGATCAAGTATGGAGCTAAAATACTCTTGGCTGAAACCGGCCTTAGAGTCTATTAACAGAGGCGAGCGCAACGAAGACCAATGGAAATATGACTCTGCGATTCTTCTTCACATGGATGTACATGCATTTTTCATGCGCATGATAAAAATTGCATTTGGCTCTTACAGTTAGGGCGGGCTCACAGGACTATATGCGCAAAAAGCACGCAATAGCATGATTGTTTTGCATCGTGAACGCCACAATATTGCGCACGGCTGCTCGTGTATAAAACCATTTAAATAACATGCAGTCAAATAGAACTTGTATAGTATAGATATAACCTCAGGGCTTAAACAGATGGGCGCATGTGCTAGTACACTCACCGCTATGGGGCGTATTAGTGCATCAATCGGGGTTTGTTTGTTTTCGGACTATTCAAACTAGTTTAGCAAGTTTGAAAATAAAAGCGGGAAGATGGGTCCTGCCTGTTCTTCTCACACGTAGTATTAACACACACGAATCCCATAATGAAAACAAAACCATTGAAATCATTGATTTTCACGGTCGCAAAGCGAGACTAAAAACGCCCATGTGTCTAAGCCTTCAAACAGATTTCCTCATGTCTTGTGTTGTGCTTTGCCTTCATCTGGCTCTCCATCCTCTCGCCTCCCGTGGTTGACCTTGACGGCCATATATCCTCACTAACCATATGATGGAATTACGTCACTTACGGTGTTTTAAATGCAGAAAAGGATCCAACATTCAGCGCCGCTCAGATGCTTTATCCTTCTCTGCAGTCATTGTGTTTGCAGCGTTCCCGGCACCTCCGGACATCTGTTTTGCGCATGGGTAACCTGAATTGGTATCATCTTTCTCGCGTGTCACATATGTACCTTTAACTATATTGCACATGCTATAACTGGTGAAGCTGAAGATCCGCTAGTACATCTTACTACGCTGATCAATTGACCGGGCTTTGAGATGAAAACCATTTAACAGAATCTGGGCAGCAGATTTCAATGCTACTTCTTTATTTAATGCACAGCTTGTTCTTGGATGTTGCATTCAGTTTTAGCTGCATTTTGTAAATTCTGAATATGTGTAAGGGGTTAAAGCTCCCCTCCGGTACTGACCGCAGCTTTTCTCTGACCACCTGATGCACACGGTGACATTACACGCCACTTTGATTGGATGTACATGCAGTACAGATGAGCAGCGTGTAGTGCCTTATGCCTGTGTCGCATTTGCGCAGCGTTTAGGGTGTGCTATACGCAGTAATTAAATCCCATTCATTTCAATGGGTTCTTTCACATAAGCGTATTTTGTGCGTGCATTTCGTTCCCTCAAAAAAAAATACGCAGCATGCTCTACTGTCATGTGCAGGGAAAGAGCACACATTGAAATAATGACACTAATTGCCATTTCAATGGTTGCATGCTTTTGCGTGTGTGCTTGATTTGCACATGAAAAAAAGTACAGTAAAACACACATGTGCATGCAGATACTCAACACTCATTGCGTAAATACGTATCGCAAATCCCTACGTAAATGCGCTTGTGCCCGTGCTATGCCAGCCTAGGCATCACAAGTCTATGGAACCTCCAGTGTTTTGCATTCCTAAGATAGGACAAGACCCATCTTTTGATGCCATAGGAAATTTGGGACGTTAAAATGACACCGTTTGTCCTATCTTTTGCAGTCCAATTTTTTTGTCCCATCAAAAAATCGTTCATCTGATGGAATCCATAGGAAACCATTGGTTCTAAGGGCTTATTTACAGGAGTGTACATCAGCCGGTGTTTTCACGGCCGGCAAATATACGCTTCCATCTAAGCAGTCCCCCCCCCCCTTCCCTCTCCCTTATCGTCTCTCTGCTTCTCTCCTCCACTCCAGCGTTTGCAATGGGAGGGGGCAGGACAAGGGCGGAGCTAAGCTACGCTCTGTCCCGCCCACTCCCATTGCTGGCTATGGACAAGGGGCAGGGAGGGGGCAGGAGCTTAGCCCCTTCCCACCCACTCCCATTGCAAACCGCTCAGAGGGGAGAATCAGAGAGATGGTGAGGGGGAGGCAACGGGGGAACTGCTTAGATGAAAGCATATATCGTCTGTCCGTGAAAACGCCGGCTGATATACGCTCGTGTAAGTAAGCCCTAATGGTCATGCTTTTTTTGACATGCCTACTGGGCGTCAAAATAACGATCCTGTGAAAGAAGCCTAAGCCGTCAGTCCAGCACACTGATGGATCTCCTATGGAGACTGCAATGTCTATACATAGTGATATATGAACTGGAGAGCACCATAATGTGAAGCAATATCCCCCTAGGCTAGTTCATGAATTGATACACTGTTGATAAATCTCCCCTTTGTGTTATTATGTTGCATATGATAGTTTACAAACAACCCAGTGTTATATTACACAAGTCCTGAAACTCATTTAAGAGATGTTTTGGCTCTTCCAGTAAATGACAAATACAAAGTCATTGAGTCTGATAAATCTATCCAAGCACGGGATAAGTGGATTAATGTTTGACTAATGGAACAAGTGAGGAGTTATTGTAATATTTGTATTTAAATTTTGGATTTGCTGCTCTAAAATTTCAAGAGTTTCCAATATCTGGAGGCAAAGTTGCCGTGTAGAGTATGTGACTGCAATGCAGAGGATGAGAGCACTACCAGCTTTTCTCAACTCCTGGATTTGGCTGATGTCATTCTGACATGGAGATGAATAAACTGCTGTCCTGGCTTCACCGGTAGGAATCTCAGTCACAATGCCAAGTACGTGCAACCTCAGGCAAGATGTTTTATGCCCTACACTTCTTACATAGACCATGGCCACTTTGTGTACTTTGTACAGTAGCATTACAGTTCAAAAAAGGCAAGATGCTGATGGATCTGATATCCTCAGCGCTTATTGGACATTTATTGGGTTAATAATATGATAAATGCAAGCTGGTAATAGGGAGAAAAAGCAGAATTCAGCAATGGAATAGTAACAGCTGCAGCATTCTGAGCAGAACGTAGCTGAACATTTGGCAAGAGGGGACCTGTTTCCGAGCTGTGTCGCTCACTCAGCTGGCTGTACTCTTATTTAATTTACAAGGCATTAATTGTAACAGCAAATGCCTTGCAGACCACTTAATCGAAGGTCAGGAAGAGGGTGGTATGCCAATGGTGCTGCCAGAGTAACTCATTGATTGCCAAGAGGTTTGTTTACACAGTTGCCCACACTTCAAAAACTACTGTGACCTTTTTTTTTTGTTCCTTGTCAAAGAGTGACTAATACATAAGTCAATCTGGGTGTGTTTGGATTCGGTCTCTTGTAAATCAGTTGGAGAAAATAAATACAGAAATGGAAATCCCAAAATGCCATAAAGATTTTATGAAAACTAAGACCATGGCGATTCTCAGATCAACCATATCAGAATCGATGGGCTTTTTTTCTTGGTCTGTTTTCTAAATCTAAGCATATGTCAGATAAGTGCATTGTGATAAAGTGATATAACGGGCGTATAGGGGTCTTCCGCATAATCAAGCATGTATTTCATGAAGGTAAAGGCCCCATATTTAGAGTTTAGTTGGCCAAACCTGTCGATAACTACGGAGTTGGATGATTTTCTAAGGGTGGTTTGACACCTGTGCCCAGGGTTCCATTTTCCTGCTTCCTGAATAGGAACTGAACAGCACCGAACGGACCCCATTGACAATAATGGGGTCCATATGGTTTCTGCTCAGCTGCCCTACTTTTAGACTGAACAAAAAAGCACTTTTTCTTCCGGCCCTATGAGCCAAAGTGGAACACACGACCAGAGGTTCCAATGCAGATGTGAAACCAGCCTTATGTGCATGGGGGTGGCTCAGCTATCTGCCAACAGACGATGTTGGGGAGAAATGGATTGGGGATGCTGAATTGCAACCCCCAATTCTTTTGTTCCCCAGGAGATAAGCTGGCACCAGAACTGTCTACTGGCCGTTTAAGTTCCTAAACATGTGAATGTTCAGCTGAGCAAAATATTCATGTGTATGGGGTAGCTGATGGAAACAGTTGTTTGACGAATTTTGATTCATATGACAGTTGTTAAAGGTGTATTCACACCTTAACATCAGTGCTTGTACAGCATTTAGGGCTGCTCCAATGTTAAAGATAAGTAGGTTCAGATATGGACATAAATACCAGGGTAGCAGTCATAGCAGCTGTCATAGAATCCCGCAGGTGAGAAACTATGGCCAGCATTTAAGATCCGACCCACCCACCAAACTGGTCTGTGGCCATTTATATACAGCGTGGGAAATCTAAAAACAGTATTGGTGCAGGTATGGGATTTTTAGAAAACAAAACAAACTAAGTTTTGGTCACAGATGTATGTTAGTATTCTGTGGATGTGGGAGTTTTAATAGAAATTGTTGATTACTTCCCTTTAATAGAGGCTTAGAATTCTAAAGAAGAGACCGGGATGAGACAGTAGATAGGTAGAATGCAGACCAATGAGATGCTGAAGGGAAGATTTCTAAAGGTCCAAATTAACACGATAAACTTACTTTTCCATTTCTTCATCACCCTCACTGTTATTAGTAATCACTGTGGAGTGGGGCCTTCTTCCAAGGTTTGCTATGGGGCCAATGGTTACTTGTTGCATCCATGGTCCAGGATTGTGCTCAAAACATAACCTTTCAAACTAAACTTATTGAGACAAAGGAGTGCTGCTAAAGACCAGCCGACAGAGATACACCTAGATTTCCTCATATTGGGCTCAAAGCAGCTGGCAGAAGTTTGAAAGCCCCTCTTTCCCCCCCTCCAATTAAAACTACATATAGCAAGCTTCACTAAGTTTGATACCTAACAGATAATTTGTAGATGAGCCTACATAAAGTGGTTTACTCATGTGCATTGATGCAAACCTGTCTTAAAGCTGTAGTGCTTTTTCACATTAGTGTTGAACTCAAACTCAACACTCAAGTTTCTTTCAAACTTTGCTAAAAGTTTGGTTCGGCACAAAAATAAACTGAACATTTAGCAAAGTTCTGCTGGTTCAGTGCACTCAACACTAGTCCATACCCCGTTGTATATCATTGTCTCAGAGCCATAAAAGCCCTTTACAACACTCTTAGACAGTGTTATACACAAGTTTTAGGAGTTTTGGTGAACTTCCGATTTGGTTCAAACTAATTTACACCAAATTGAATTTATCAAAAGTTCACTCGTCACTAATAAAAAGCCATTTGCTAAAAAATGCTTAAATGTTTTTGTGTAGAAAAGACAAAAGTATTATAGAAGTGATAACATTATTGGCTAACCGTAGAAGTTATATTTGCAAGCTTTGGGAGCATAGAGACCCCTTCATCAGCATAACGCAGACACACAAAGAAGCTGGATACACCTGTGGGAGAACGCTTCTCTGAAGCAGGATACAGTCTGACAGATCTAAAGGTCTTAATACTAAAAGGTTATTTTTAAGGAAGGGAAAGGAAAACTTGGAAATTAAAGCTGATAAGAACTTTCCAGTCATTGTCATAAGGACTCAATGTGTTGGCTGGATTTATGACCCACTATGTCTATACTTCACACCTCCATCAGACTGACCCCAGATTTTTTGAACTCTTAAGTCATCCTCTTTTAACCCCTCCATTTAGGGGTGTAACTATAGAGGATGCAGGGGATGCGGTTGCACCCGGGCCCAGGAGCCTTAGGGGGCCCATAAGTCCTCTCTTCTCCATATAGGGAGCCCAGTACTATGAATAAAGCGTTATAGTTGTGGGTCTCCTTACAGGTTTTGCATTGGGGCCCAGAAGCTTCAAGTTACACCTCTGCTTCCATCTGTAACATAAACAGCAGTTTTATTGTTCTGGCTTACCCTAATGATGTAACAACTCTTAAATACTCTGCTTTTCTCTTAGTCATTAATTTGTTAACCTGCCTAATAGAAGAGGCCCAAAAGCTTACAAGTATAATTATGCCCAGGTTTTTCTGGGCATTTACTATAGATTACCTATCCTCAGGAGTCAGGAGTCCACCATTCGGGATCCCCCGGATCAGCTGATCCTCTGGCCCACTGCCAGTGCAGGCAAGATAGACATCTGCATTTGGTTCAGAGCTGGAAGTGTAATAAAAGGCTTCTCTCCCACTGAAATGAATGGCAGTGATGGCTTCTATTACACTTTTGGCTGCAACCACAAAAGATCAGCTGATGAGCGGAGATTCTGAGCAGCAGAGCATCGATGATCAATGACTGGTGACTAGAGATGAGCGAGTATACTCGCTAAGGCACATTACTCGAGCGAGTAGTGCCTTAGCCGAATATCTCCCCGCTCATCTCTAAAGATTCGGGGACCGGCGCGGGTGACAGGTGAGTTGCGGCGGGGAGCGGGGGGGGGGGGGGGAGAGAGGGAGAGAGAGATCTCCCCTCCGTTCCTCCCCGCTCTCCCCCGCCGCTCCCCGCCCCCCGACGGCCCCCGAATCTTTAGAGATGAGCGGGGAGATACTCGGCTAAGGCACTACTCGCTCGAGTAATGTGCCTTAGCGAGTATACTCGCTCATCTCTACTGGTGACCTATCCTGAGGATAGCAAAATGCTCAGAAAGGCCCTTTAATCTGGTTAGGCAACAAAGTTTGCACTCCTATAATACTTTTTGTCATTTTTTATGCAAAAGTATTTATCATCATATGTTTGATGAATGAAATGACAGCTGTCTAGGATAACCCGCATGCACTTTGCCAGGCAGCTTTATACCTTTGGGGCTGTCTCATCCTAAAACGTCATGTGCCAAGCGCTCAGACGGGACTACATGTGAGCAGTAGGGTCACGCTGGGTGAGAGAAGTTTACACAATCTAAAATAGATCGCATTGCAGTAGAGATTCACATAGCTTTCACAGAATTAGCTTTCAGTTCATGACAGAGGGATGGAAATAGCACTTCCATTAGTTCTGCAAAATTATCTATGCTTATTTTGAGCAGGTGGATTTATCTGTTGGGACATGGGCAAATGTCTGGTGTAGATATGAAGACTGAAGATACTCTCATTACCATACTGACTACTCAATCCGTGTACAGTATATTCATTATGCTATCGCTGGGAATTAAGAGGGTTGTCTTATCAGAAATGACCCCTTTCAATATGTAGCCATAGCTGATCACCCAGATCTCACCCCCGAACCCTTGGCAAACAGCTGATTTTGACAGGCGAAGCCCTGAGTAGGCAGGCATTTCCCCTGCACTGCTGCAGGTAGCATTGCATGCCAGTCATTGATATTAGACAATCTAAGAGGATGGCTCTTACAGAAGGATAGGACATATGCACATAGGACATAGGCTTTGTTATTGTACCTTGATCAGGCAGGTAGAACGGCAAGTAAAGCTGAGTCACACTATGTTTTAGGATACAAACTAACATGGGGAATTCCTAAGACTTTTACTAGTATAAACAAGTTTTTTGGCTTGAGAGTTCTGGATAGAATCATTTATACACAGTACGGCCAAATATGTGGCACATTTACTTGATGAAAGGGTATGTCTGTCTTCTGTCAGGCAACCACTGTTCAAATGCCCTTTTAGGGATTGCTACGGAATCTATTAGCCAAAGCCACATATATACGTATGCAAACCACTACAACGTTATAATATTGTATATCCAGGGGACGCCAAATGACGTGGGCTGAGGTGTTTACCTCTTAATTCTCTTGTCCCGTCTACTTCCATTTCTTGACTTTCAAGTCTGACTATGTAGGATGGCAAATGACAGGTAGAACAGCAAATGTACAATCCAGCAATGGTTTGCTTTTATTTTCCACTGCAGGCAACTCTCAAAGGCTCCTACCATCTGTGATTCCATAGCAACTCTTTCATGACAAGGATCTATCTATACTTTGCTGCCATTAATTTGTTGAGGATACTGTAGGCAGGAGCGCTGATAGCCATTCATACGAAATTTTGTAAATACGATGAAATATAGTGGAAACCAATAAAGCACCCGCTGCAACGACAAATCACAAATGTGTTGGGTACACCTAACAAATTAGTATGATGGCCCATAGAATAAGAAGATTAGTCCCTGTTGTCTCTAAAAATGCAAGTTAAGAATATCAACTGCTTATGTACATCAACCCCTTCACCCTAAGGGATGCACATGGGTGCCCTCGGGGGCTGGGTTTGTATTGAGTGGGAGCCAGGTGATGGTTGTCTATGACATGTAGCAGCCATGATCAGCGCTCACACTGATTGCAGCTGTTAAAGGGGTTGTTCAACTTGTAACATCTCGGGACAACCCCTTTCCCGTGCACTAACATAACAAGTAGTGATATACTTTTTCCATTCCTGCTATGTCCCATGTCGATTCTCGGTCCCTTAATCCTGTCTGTTTACAGCTGCAGTCCTGCCCAGTTTATGGGACGTCATAGGACTACAGCAGTAATCACAGATTGGAGTGGGGGACTGAATCGGAGCGGATTTGGGGGAGGTAGGTATATCACTATTTGTTATGTTAATACATGGGGAAAGGGTTGTCCTGAGATGTTACAACTCGAATACTCCTTTAACCCTTTAAATGGTGCTCTCAATTCTGACAGCGGCATTCAAATGCCCCAGTCGACGTTCTAGGGTCCAGAATGGCGTCCTCCTAATAAGATCCTAAGGTGCCCTTTAGTTGTCATGGCAGCCCAGGGCTTTCTGAAGACCCCCAGGGCTGCCATGTATTTCTGCTTCTATTAGGATGGGCCTGTGGCAGAAGTTCAATACTGAACTATTGCAGTACATGTTAAAAGCGATAAAAGTACCAAACATTCAAATCCCCTATGGGGACTAAAAAAAAAAAAGTTAAAAATGAGTGAAAAAAAGTTTTTATTTATTGTAAAAATAAAGATACTGAAAGTTAATAAAAAAATGTTCTCTTATATTTGTAATAAAGAATACAAAAACCACTTTAAAACATATTTTGTACTACCAGCTGCGTACAAGTCCAATCTTTTAAATAAACACATTATTTATCCCGCAGAGCGAACAATGTCAGGAAAAAATACACAACGTCAGAATTGCACTTTTTAGAAAAAAAAAAAGTTACAAAGCGATCAAAAAGTAGTATGAACTCCAGAACGGTACAGATATAAACCACAGATCATTCGTCCTGCAAAATGCAAGCCCTTGCACGACCCCATCGGTGGAACGATAAAAGGTCAGAAGATGGCGCCAAATGGGGTTTTTTTGCTGTAATATTTTATTTAAAAAAAATTTTTTTTTTCCATTTCACATCACTTAGAATTTTTTACAGTTTTTCAGTACACCTCATGGTACATTAAGTAGTAACAACTTGTTCTGCAAAAAAAAGCCCTCAGACAGGCACATTGACATTTTTTTGTACAGTAAGTGGGGAGGTCTGTGCTTCTAAGGGGTTAATCAGGGTGCATATAACACCTTTTCTTTGTGTAATGTTAATGTATTTTGTCATACCCACATTTTTTTATTGGTATCTGCAAAAACATGCACAGAATTCTCCATGGACTTGCCTACAGAGGACCACGTTCTCCCCTCAAAGGACTATACTCAATAGTCGGTGCTTCTGCACCTCTACTAATGCATTTTGCCGTAGCCCATGAGAACCTTACAATAGTCTACATAAGGCTTGAATCCACCTATTCCAAGGCCTGTTTTTGGCCATCCAAGATGGACAACACAATCTTTAGACTACCTAATCCCCTAGAGTGCATTAATAGTCTTAGACCTGCTCCCTGATTGGCCAGAGCTGCTCATGTGATCAGCACTGGCCAATCAGAGAGCATTGTACAGGGCACCTTAGATGGTTAGAAAATTTATGCAACCATCTTAGACAGCCTTTTTGAGCTTTTTTTGCAGGTAGATGTTATTTTTTTGCTGTGTATGGCTTGAAGGTTGCAAAATCTTGCACCAAAAAGCGTGTGCTGGTGTGTGCACAAAACTAGTGTGCCCACGTATGTGTAAAAACACGCATCCCTGCAGCATTGCTTTCAATGGGGCCACAGGTTCTGCCGGCGGCCCCATTGAAAGTAATGGGCTGCCGGCAAGCCCTGCAGTGATTTTCTGAGAAGGCCTTTAAATATAAGCCCTTCTCTGAAAATCATTCCTATCTTGTATAAAAAATGAAAATATATATATACTCACCTCTCCAGTGCTGCTAGGGCATAGGCTCATCTAGCCACTTGGGTCCCATCACTGTAATGAAGTTCTTTCAGCAGGCGGGGATTTAAAATCCCCGCCTGCTGAAAGGGCTGCGTCTGATTGGCTGAGCGCTCAGCCATTCATTGAATGACAGCTGAGCTTTGCCTGTGATTGGTCACAGCGCTCAGCCAATCAGACGCAGCCCTTTCAGCAGCTGGGAATTTTAAATCACTGCCTGCTGCAAGAACTTCATTACAGTGATGGCACTCAAGCGGCTAGACATGCCTGAGCCCCGGCAGCGGCGGAGAGGTGAGTGTATATACATTTTATTATTATTTTTTACACCACATAGGAATGATTTTCAGTGAAGGGCTTATATTTAAAGCCCTTCCCGAAAATCACTGCAGAGGTGCCGGCATCCTATTACTCTCAATGGGGCTGCCAACAATGGCATACCCATTGAAATCAATGGGAAAGCTTCACGATCCACTCCCACAGCTGTGACAGAGGATTCTTTACTACCCGTGGGGCATCCCCTTGTCACTGAACACTGTGACAGTGCTGCCACAATGTTCAGTGAAAAGGGGACTCCCCGGGGGGAATATTAACTTGCACCACGGACCTATGGTGCACGCATGTCCTATGTTTTGCAGGTACCTAAACACTGACATGTTTATACACCATAGGGAACCAATGCTTCTAATAGGCGCGTGGTTATGTGCGCACATAAACATGCTCGTCTGGATGCCCCCCTAGGGCCCTTACCCACTCGCGTTGTTTTAACGCTACGCTATCGCTGCGTTTTTTTAACACGATTGTCAATTTCTAATGTTAAAAACGCATTGCACAAAAATCGCAAAGCACCAACTTGCGATGCGTTTTTAACATTAGAAAGTCCCATTGACAATTGCGTTAAAAAAAACACAGCGATATCGCAGCATTAAAAAAACGCAAGTGTGTAGGAGCCCTTAGACAGAAAATATCTCCATGTCCTCTTGTAAGAGTTATGGACGGGGAGGTGAGGTGCCCCTCGGGATGGTACTCCGCTGGCTTTATCAGTAATGGAATACTCCTCCTGGGCATAGGGTCAGATTGTGATCTCCCTAGTCTCTCCAGCTCTCTCAGACAGCTACGGCCTATGGGACGGCTTGGAGCTAAGTGCACTTACCTCCAGGTATAAGCGTCTTTCTCCATATAGTTAAAATCTGGACGCATCAGTTCCAAGCTCAAAATTGTAACTTTTACTTTAAAGCAAATGTGTAATATAGAATTTCCGGAGTTCCCAGGGTGAAGCAGTGGAAGACAGTTGCGAACAATTAAAGGTAAACGGTAGGCTATGGAAGCTCAGCGTTTTCACTCTGCTCGTATGTTTGTCTTAGGCCCATGGCAGGGTTTTTCCGGTATATGATGAGTAACTAAGCCTCACTTCGTCTTTACTTCTGAGGCGGAGGAGTTGTGGCTGCAGCTCTAACTTTTTGGTACATGTTTTCCCAGTATATATAGACTGGTGGGCTCAAGGATATATCTCTTTAGTAGCTCAGTGAGTGGACGGAGGCGCCACGCCAAGATCCAATCCCCCATGGGAGGAAATGCAAGCACGTCTTGCTTTAACTTTACACAGGACTCCTCTGACTACAGGAAGCATGTAACCCTCCAGTTTATGCCTGCAGCCACCTCCCCTCTCCTTGAGGCTAATTTGACGCGGGCGAGCGCGATATCGGGCCATGAAACTCAGCCCAATATGAAGGTCGGGAACGTGCGATTTCCCTGTGAAAGCAAGGCACCTTTGTGTCAAAAACGCCGCGCATCACTTCAGGGAAGTAGCGATTGCTTTTAATGGAAACCTCGCATCGTATCACACTTGCGTGCACCTTGCACGCCATGCAATCTTTTTGCTGGTCCCATTGAAAACAATGGGCGAGGTATTCCAAGGGAACGCCAAAACATAGAGCATGCCGCAATTTTTTCCTGCACCGTGATGCGTGAAAAAAATCGTTCTTGTGTATGACCCCATTCGAAAGCGGCCTTAAAGTGAGCATAGTTCAGAAAGCATAACATACTGAAATCATTTATAAAACAAGTGGATAGCCAGACACAAGGGGGCATCAAAACTCACTACCCCTCTGACATCTTATCTGCGTTTGCTACTTCCTCCCCTGTCCATAGCCTCCAACATCCTGTGAGCAGTGCATGATGGGAGGACAGGAGTGGAAGCACTGCACTGTATGGCTCATGTGCAGTTCTGAGCGGTCAGGTCTGTCTGCTACCAAAGCTTTCTCTGGCAGTGAGAGGGAGGTTGGTACTGGTAAGTTGTAGGACCTGTAAGCTGTGGGCGGAGCTGCAGTGCTGACCGGTAAACATGCTCTATGCATGCTGGGAGTTGTAGGCAACAATCTGTTGCTGTATTTACTGAGAGGAAGTGATGCATGGGAACACAGAGGCAGATTGGCGGCTGCACGGGATGAAGAAGAGGGTCCAGAGCGACAGATAAAAGGCACAGGTTGCCACTAATTGGCTGTACCTCCTAGATTTCAGCGTTTTCTAAATTTCCATTTTGTGCCCAAAAACCCCTTTAAGGGCTGCTTCAGACAGTCATATTTGTGTGCAATTTTGTGCACATAAGATTTGCTTGCACAAAACAGAACCTATTGATATCAGTGGGTTTGTTCTTATTACTTTTTTGCGTGCGCGAGAAAAATAGGACCTGCTGTATTTCCCTGTGTATTTGCACATCAATCGTCCCCATATAAGTCAATACACAAGAACATGCTCAAGACACTGGGGGAAAGAACACATCTGGACCTCATTAGCCTTTTCAATCAGGGTGGGGGGTGCTGCATACGCATATGAACAGGCCCTGCATGCGCAAAAGGTACAGTACTATACTCAGACATACGTTCAAATCAACCCTGTTCACTGCACAAATACGTTGCATTGTAGTTGTATGTGTGCATACGCTCGTCTCAAGCCGCCCTTAGGGCTTTTTCACCTGATCGTATTTGCGTATGTTTTTGCACGCATATAATCTACGTACGCAAAGCACAGCGAACAAAACACATTCATGTCGATGGATTTGCTCTCATGAATGTGTTCTGCGCGTCTTTGCGCGTACGCTCGCGTGAAGCCGCCCTTCGCCATACGGCAGTAATCCAGACACACTTTGCATCTGTATGGTGGACATATCTGCATCCCTGAACCAAACTTATATCAGTACAGGAACCGCTGGTTATCTAGGTTCCGTTCACTTGAATGCGGGGAGGGGAGAGGGGGGGGGGGGGGGTAGCACTAAACTATCGCTGGCCAACATAAGTTGCAATAATTGCTTGCACATTATGAATTCCATCCACAGCCATGACTCCTTCCCTATAATAATCCTCTCCATAGAAATGTTTGCAGCCAAAGCACTGCCCATATAATGGCAATAACATTTCGCTAACGAGGATTCCCTAATGCCTTCTATTTTATGACGAGAAGCAGATGCAGCCGATCCGAATTTCTCCTTTTAGCTCTTTCACTTGAATGAAGTGACCGATGATCTACCTGCCATCCTATTAAAAAGCAATGCGGATGAGATTCTAGTTCTCACCACCGAGTCAGCTCTGCTACATCCATCCATAGGTGTATACTTAGCCATGGAGAAGATAGGGTTAAATAGGATATCTGCTCCGCCTCCAATGGATCTGTGCTGTGTCCTTTGCTTTTCCTACCAATGCAGACAACAATCCAGTTCTGGAGAACTCTGCAAGGACTTCTAGCTGTTACAAAAAAATGTATCTCCAAGCATTCTGCAGCGAGTAGGGAAAAGAGGAGGAAATAATCCGGCTGGAAACTCCCACCTTGCAGATCCTGGTCTCCCCAGCCTGCGCAGGCAAAGATGCTCCTCCGTCCACCGCCTACTTCACACACACTCAGCATCATCTTGCTAGTGAAAGTTAATATTTTAACCAGCAGGTGCAGAGCCAACTCCGAGCCATTGTGTTGTGTGTGTTTGTCTTTCTCCCCCTCTCTCTCCTGGGCTTTGATTTCATGACATCCCTGTTCAGCTCTGGTTGTGTGTATGTCTCCTAGCACATTATGGATCTGGGAAGGAGATTCGCACGCTCCTCTATGTATGAGCTGAAACTTGAGTTGGAATATTTGTAAGGAGGACAATCTTAAAAGGAAACAGATCTTCGCAGTTGGTCCTTCGGATGGACATTTTCCAGCTGGGATGAGGCTGCAATACTTTGGAAAGTGAATTTCTAATCTGCCTTCTCCTACTGACTGAGTGACAGGAGAGGGGCTGATCCTGCTGAAGTGTACCCTGGATCACAGTAACTTTAGGGTTAACTGGCTCAACCTATTGAATGAAAGCCTATATAGGAATAAGTAAAGCTTTAGCTTCTTAAGTTTTTTTTTTTCTGCTTCCTACTTCTCTTCTTGGAGACGAAGGCACTTGGATCTTTTATAAATATGTCCCAACCAACGGAAAGGTTGCATTCGAAAAAAGCTGGAATTCGAGCTGCTGTGGTTTTAATTGGATTGCTACACAAATCAAGGAAACAGACTAGAGAGAGGAGGTAATGCTGCATACAGATCATTGCCTTTGTGCTTTATAGTTATTTGTTTTGCTGCTTCAGCAGTAGATGGCATGAATAAGTAGAGGCTAGGCGGTTACTGTTCTACAGCCGACTCACCTTGACCTACTGTTATAGTTATATACCGTAAGTTGGAATGGTTTTTTGGTCACTTTTAATGCAGGTCTGCACTTGGTATTCTTCAAAATGTCATGACACCATAAGATATAGCATAGTTGTAAAATCTCTGCGATAGGCCCAGTATATACTTTGTTTCTGATAATTTTGGGATCTGACTGTACCCTTATTGTAACGAAAAGGGAACAATGGTGGATAAATATTGTTAATACATAGAAAATTGTGAAAGTGACCGTTTTTATGGAAGGAGTCATTAGCAGTCTGGTATCAATAGCATACTATATACAATATCAGATTCTATATATACAGTATGTGCAGGCTGTGGCTTGGATGGTAGGTTTCTCTTAATAGCACACTGCCATCCCCTGGACTGGACTGTTATGTGACAACTTCATCCTACTCAAATAATTGTATTTTTGCCATTAACGTGGCAAAAATGACTCCTAATGTAAGTGTTGAGCTTCAAATTCACTTTCCTTCTTCCTAAGTTTGGGCTCACATGACTGTGTTTGCCGGCGAGCATGCAGCAAGTAAGCAATGATATGCGTACTTGCTGCATGCCGCCAATCTGCATACGCTATCTTGGCATGTCTGCATGCGTAATATACGCCAAGATAGTGTATGCCATGATTGTTTTGTGCGCTGCTAGTGTGAGTGGTGTAATAAAAGTACTTGGGAAATTGTTACTGCGTATGGTGTGCGTAAAAACTGTGCAGGTAATATGCAGTGAGCATACATTGTCTGAGCCTGGCCTAACAGAAAGAATAGGTAAAACCTAGAAAACACACCTTCCAGTTCCCATCAAAACAGTTGCCATCCATGTGATGTTGATGGAGGTTTCCTAAAGTTACACCAATAATGTGTCCCCAATGTTTGGATATGCAGCCTTGTCCTATTTGCTATAAGGGTAACCATAAGGCTTTTTAAAACCTGTCTTGCTGACCTCTTCATACAAGCTATGTTCAGCAGGCGTGCATGTGTTCTCAATGGGGAGAGGGGAATAAGCCGTTGACAGACTCCTCTTCCTTGATTAAAAAAAAAAAAAAGATCGGGCATGTTGAAATTCAACATGCCTGATCCTTATTCCCCCGACAGAAAATAGTCTACGGAGGTTGACTTATATAAGTTGGTGCTGAAATACTTCTCACTACTTAATATTAGAAGTGTACCATTGGTGTTTGATTTTGGTCAGTGAAAAACTGACCGTTTTTCGTGCTATTTTCTTGGTATTTTCGGGAGTTTTTTGCACCTTTTTAGCGTATGTTTTTCTCTACTCTCTATTTCATGATTCTTTTTTTTTCATGTCTTCCCCATAGTAACCTGCAGTAAAAGCACATTGCACTCAGATGAAAATTGCATGCAAATTACATGGCGTGTGAGAGCGATGCGTTTTTTTTTTCATGCTCCTACAGTAAATAATGGGTGACTATTAGAGATGAGCGAGTATACTCGCTAAGGTACATTACTCGAGCAAGTAGTGCCTTAGCTGAGTATCTCCCCGCTCGTCTTTAAAGATTGGGGGGCCAGCGGGTGACAGGTGAGTTGCGGGGGGGGGGGGTAGCGGGGGGGAGAGAGAGATCTCCCCGCTCTCCCCCGCCGCCCCCCGAATCTTTAGAGACGAGTGGGGAGATACTCGGCTAAGGCACTACTCGCTCGAGTAATGTGCCTTAGGGTGGATTCAGACGACCGTATATCGGCTCGGTTTTCACACCGAGCCGATATACAGTGTCCCCATCTGCAGGGGGGGAAGGATGGAAGAGCCAGGAGCAGGAACTGAGCTCCTGCCCCCTCTCTGCCTCCTCACTGCCCCTCTGCACTATTTGCAATGGGGAGAAGCGGGACGGGGCTAATTCTCGGAATTTAGCCCCGCCCCGCCTCCACTTATTGCAAATAGTGCAGAGGGGTGGATAGGGGGTGGAGAGGAGGCAGAGAGGGGGCGGGAGCTCAGTTCCTGCTCCTGGCTCTTCCAGCCTCCCCCCCCCCCCCCCACAGATGAGGACGACTTATATCGGCCGATATACGTTCGTGTAAATGCCCCCTTAGCGAGTATACTCGCTCATCTCTAGTGACTATTGAACAAGAATTGACCAAAAATCGGTCCGAGAGAAAAATCTCGTAGCAATAAACGGGTTAAAATGAAAGGTTCTTTTTCTGTACAAGTTGTGTTCATCTTGGAATTAGACAGAACTCACGCAGGCAAATCTCCGTGTGAATCCAGCCTAACAAGTAGAACTCTGCCAGCAATATCAAGTCTTTAAATGCGGTAATTTCTTTAAAGGCAATCCACAAGAGACGTTACGGGGCCGGGGGACTTTATCAAACACTCATACAGGAGAAAGACATGTAGATGTATAGTGTCAATATGGTCACTGGAATAGACAGTGGTGACCAGCGGACTGAAACAGTCAAACCCCGTTTCCAGTTGAACTGTGCTTAAAGTTTGGTTTGGCGCAAACGCAAACCTCAGGTGGTTCGTCCCGGGTGAACCCACTGAAATACAACCACCATTTCTTTTAGGGGTATTGGTGAAGTTCTGGTTTGGTTTGAACTAATTCAGATCAAACTTGCGGCTGAAATTTGGGAAACTTGCTGAGCCGAACTTTTTAAACGTTTATCACTGATAAAGTCTAGGCAAACTCAATGGTCTTAAATCAGGTGCAGAACTGCCAAACCAACATTTGACAACCATCTAACAAACGTGAGATTGTTGGCTGGTGCTTTCTTCCAACCTGAGCCTACGGGCTTATTCTGATGTGCGTATATCGGCTGGGTTTTCACGCCCGGCCGATACATGCTGTCTTTCTCTCTCTCTGCAGGGGGAGGAGGCAGGACAGGACGGGAGTAGTGCACTCAGCTCCCGTCCCCTCTCCGCCCCTAACCACTATTTGCAATGGCAGGGGCAGGGCAGCTCTGCCCCCGCCACGCCCCTCCCATTACAAACAGTGGTTAGGGGCGGAGGGGGTGTGGGGGCTCAGTAAACTGCTCCCGACCCAGCCAAACTCCTCCCCCTGCAGAGAGGGAAAGCGTGTATTGGCCTGGTTTTCATGCAGAGAGGGAAAGTGTATATTGGCCGGGTTTTCACGCCCGGCCGATATACGCACATGTAAATAAGCCCCAATGGGAAGTCACCTTTCCAGTATCAGAAACATTTTTGTACACGGCTGTTTTAAACCAATATGCACTCAATTAAGAAGGCATGCTAAAACTTTTAACCTTTGTTGAATAAAGTGCGTACGTTACATATCGTATTCGAGAATTACTGTAAGTGGTAACTTTTATAGCTTATACCAGTCCCTCCACTTATGTATTGCCGGAGATGGTGAGAGTCCATTTTATACCATAGAAATTGCTAAATTTTCCCATGATAACAAAGTGATGAAGAAATTTAGGTAAACTGCACAATAAAAAAAATGTCGCCTTTAGTATGCCTAGAACAGAAGGGTAAGCCTACAGGTCTAGCTTTTTGTACATACGGTATATGTCATTTTTGACAAGCTTACTGGCATTATGAGGTGATACATCCGAGTCACTAGACTTTGCAATTTTTTGGAAAGAAGAAACCCACTAGAATTAGCAGTGTTTGGGGGAAGGGATGCCAGATTAACCAAATTTGCATGAATCCATCATATACCATTAGTAGATGCCTCCCTCTGTATGTGGCCGTACGTATACTGTAGCACTGAAGAGTTGTAATTACTTCTTGTATTGGTATAATCACTGACTGCGGGATGGTGAGGGGGTAGGGAAAACAAGAGTGGGAGAACAAACGTACGACAAAAACCTGCTGAGGCCGATATGTAAAGAGTGCAGCAGGGTAACAATAAGTCATTAGCCCTGGAGTGTGTTGGGAGCTTGTAAAAGGACACAAAGAAGGCAATGTATGGCAGAGGACAAACTGCTATCAGCCCACATCATCAGAAACTATTTGCATAATGTTGGATGTTATATTAACCTATAAAATGCCAGTCACTGTCTGCATGTGATACCAATGTAGGATGTCATACTTCCTATTCATGCCCTACTGTCACTCTGACCCTCTGGCCGGCTTCACGCAGGCACAATATGCATAGAATAGAACCCATTGATTTCAGTAGGTTTGTCCACATTTGCGTATTTTGTGCACACACTTCGGTTGCACATAAAAAATAAAACATGCTCTATTTTTCTGTGTGTTTGCATACCAGGGGTACCCATATAGGTTAAAGGTAGGGAGGGGTGCCCAAATGTGCTTGCAGTACACAAGGAGATGTGTGAAAAACGTTGCTTATTAATTCTGCTGGAGAAAGAACACATCTAAGACTAATTAGCCATTTCAATCAGTGCAGCTTTGTTTGCCGCGCGCAAATGAACATCTCTTCTGGGCACAAAAAGTACAGTAAAATACGCTTATGTGCACAGAAAAAAAAGCATCGTTCATACCGCAAAAACGCTATGCTCATGCACGCAGATGTGTTTGTCCTTGTGAAGCTGGCCTTAGAAGCCTATAATCTACGAGTAGAAAGGCCATCTTAAGACGGTGACTGTAATTCATATATATCCATATAAACCAATGTGGAGGTCCCTTTGCTGTCTCATTCTCTCCGCTTGCGCAGCTCAGGCGTTCCTCTTCACTGTTATATACTCGAGGACGGGCCATGATTTCACAGGACTTAAGTTTGTAATTTGTTAAATGAAGATTTTCCCACTTTGTGACTCCATTATTGTTAAACCTCAGCAGATGATTGATGGACAAGTGTATGTTTTACGATGTAGGCTTGCGTGTGTGATTAAGAGGCAGCTTTGTGTCGCTCGTCTGGATGTAGATAAGGTGAGGCAATAACTTTGTTATAGATGCTATGGTGATGACGAGTGAGTGGGGTGATGCATACAGATGGGGGCATAGTTGGTTTGATAACAGATAGAGATGAGCGAGCGTTCTCGCTAAGGCAAACTACTTGAGCGAGTAGCGCCTTATGCGAGTACCTGCCCGCTCGTCTCTAAAGATTCAGGTGCTGGCGGGCGGGGAGCGGTGAGTTGCGGGAGTGAGCGGGGGGAGCGGGGGTGGGGTGGGGGGAGAGTGAGAGAGAGATCCCCCCCCCCTCTGTTCCTTCCCGCTCCCCCCCACCACTCCCCGCCCCCCGTCGGCACCCGAATCTTTTGAGACGAGCGGGCAGGTACTCGCATAAGGCACTACTCGCTCAAGTAGTTTGCCTTAGCAAGTACGCACGCCCATCTCTAATAACAAACCATACCATATCAGGTTAGGCTATATATACTGTGTGTGTATGTATATATAATATATATATATTCACTTTATCTCTGGCATACTATAAATGCATTCTGGTGCTACTTTTGTAGGAATCTGATTAACCCAAAAATGAATAGATGGGCTGATGTGTGCACCAAAATATGTTGCAACCTTTTACATTCTTACCCATTTTATTTCATACATTCTTTTCTCATATTCTTTATATCACGCTTATTCCAAAGTACTGTACAAGAATAACACTTGTCCCTGCCCGCACTGGAGCAGAGAGCCTAATTTCCTTTATCTTGGGTACCTACACCGGTCATCTAGGAAAGGGTGAAAACATGAATATTTTAAAATGTACCACTTATTAAATAATTTAAAATCACGGTGACTGAATATTCTGCCCGATACAATGTCTTACTAATAATGCATAGCACAAGCTTGTGTTCTAATCATTAGGTCCCATACTATGGTAGTCGACTAATTCATTTGGGCAGAATTGACCCTCGGGACGCACCGGAAGTTGCAGTAACTTCAGCACCATAATCCACCGGCTAGCTGTTTATTTTGATGCAGAATTGACAATGGCTTAAATCTGCCTGCAATTCTGCATCAAAAACCGCAGTTATACCTGCATATTATGGTGTGCAATGCTGCAGCTCTGCGTCTTGCGGTGCATCCGGGCAAATAATTCCACCTGTGTGCAAGATCTGTATTACTGAACAGTCTTACTGTCTCCAGCATTTCGAAGAGGAACATGCTCATGTTCAATATTACTGATCTGAGTAGTCCGGAAGGAAAATGAATCATAGGCAGGTGTCAAGAAGCAGGACATGGACTATGCAGTAACATACTGTTCCTAATGTGATTTTTGTTAGCCATTAAAAGGTATCATATCTACAAGATTACTTGGTTTCTCTTACTGGAAGCAATCACATTTTGCTCTACTGGCTAACACCGTACCAAATTTTTTTCATCATACTGTTCCTATTAATGCTCCCATATATGTCTTGACCCTGCCTAAGTAAATGAAGTAGGCCGATCGCCCTGATAAGGATGGTCCCACGCTGACCCTGGGTTATCAAGCCCTATTATAATCCTAACGTGTGGCCTCTAGCATCTCTATGCATTTCATCCACCAAGTAAATGTAACTCATCAGGGGACTTGTTCAAAAGGTCCAGGGTCTAAAGATGGAGCTGAAAAAATATCACAGAAATAACTTAAATTTTCTGTATAAAATGGGTAATAAAACTATGTCCATAGTGTATGGCAAAAAAGGGACATGAATAATTCTGCCACCGGCAGATTGTGGTTTACTGCAATATCGCAGAAATAGACCACAGCCGTGTATAGTGGTATGGCTCCAGCAGAATATAGCAGCTCCTCTCATCTGGTTCACCATGGTCCATGGCCATGCCAAATGTGTATTGGGAAAAAAACCCCTATGAAAGTATAGGAAGAACATGTAAGCCTCATGTAGACGTCATAGACTATACTATAAGCCACTAATGCTAGCCCCTGACCCTGACTGTCACTGCTTACAAAGACTCCATCAGCTACCTTGAGCACTATGTTAAGCTTTTGGACTCAAAGTAGGTGACCTGCTGAGTCTGGGGATGTAAATTATATACTTGCCTTCCCTAACGTTTCCCTAATATCAGCGCTTAAACCCGCCATTTCAGTGCATTGAGCAGTGTGCTAAGGAGTCCTCCCATTCTAATCCTAGAATGGGAGGACTACTTAGCGTGCACCATGCAGTCCGCTCAATGCACTGCACTTGCAGCTTTCAGTGCTGACACCAGAGAGCAGCGGGTAAGAGAAGAATAAAACTTACATCCCTGGACTCACCTGACACCTCCTTTTTTTGAGTCAATAAGCTTAGTTTCTCTAACTAAGTGGCACATATTGTATCTCACAATATTATCAGTGTTGTGGAAGAAGTGATACATGATGCACATATGAATGTCATATTTTGCAACATATTTGCTATGTCTCTGCAATAGAAGGATACAAAAGACCTGATATGTATAAATAGGGGTTTGAACTTTTAAAGTATGCAAACCTTGAAGTTCTCATGCTGTGTAGGAAAGTATGTCCCTGTCCTGGGTGTAATTGGCAGGGTAGCAGACATAACAGCTGCTGTGCACCAACTGATGGGCACACATTCACTTATAGGAGAGGTGCAGTTCATGATCACTGTGGATGATGAAAGAGGAAAGTAGAACTTTGACTGCATATTAGGATCCTTTTACACAAGATGATTGCCGGGCGCTTAAGCAGCTGATGGTCGTCCCAACGATTGTCGCTCCTATGCCTTCACACAGTAACAATCGCTCAGTGAATGAATGTGGCGTGGGTCGGAGATCTCTTCCAGCCATCCACCTCCATTCACAGTAAACAGGCAGTCGCTCATAGATGGACGATTGCCTGTTTACACGGGCCGATAGTTGTTTGATTTTTATGTCTGCCTAAGCACCCTCCTTGCACACTGCAGAGCCGGATTCCGCAGCGGAATCCAGCTCTGCCAGCAGCAGCGCCGGAGCATACCTGGTTGGTTCCATTTTCTTCTGTACTGCGGATGATCCACACGGCTGTCGGACATGCACAGTACAGATTTTTTTTTAAACTACTGCTTTTCCTGCGTAATGAATGACGCTGAATATGCGACTTTTCGGCAAAGTCATTGCGGAAGGGCTGCAAATCGGATGGCTTCCATTGACAGATGGAGCATGATGTGATTTCCCCCTCCCCTCCAAGTGTGGAGGAAGAATTGATTTTCCCATAGTATACTATGGGCATTATTTGCTCCGGATCCGTGGTATGGATGCCCACCACGGATTCTGCAGCAAATATTCCGCAAAACCTTAACTGAACAATGAACTATAAGTGAATGAATTATTGTTCGTCCACTTTTGCACCATCCAGCAAGAAGCGATAATCGTTCTGCGTAAGGAGCTCATACTTGGAGAACATAAAGAATATAGAACCCAGAATAGGCAGAGAAGAGATCAAAGTAACCATTAGTTCTGCATCCCTTCAGCCCGCTTTCTGTTGAAGGCAGCGATGGTAAAGTGTATCCATTCCAAGATTTGCTTTGGGCCCCATCAAGTAAAACTAACAATCATTCTGTTCACTGTAGACGTGAATGAGAACATCTGATCAGTGTTTAAACCGAATGATTAGCGAACGAGCCAACAGTGATTTGTATGCCTGCATGAAATGAATGATAAGTGAATGTATTATCGTTCAACGCTTAATTGTTGGCCATGTTCAAATATGAACAATCCAGCAATTTTTTGAACGTTCCGTGTAAAAGCACCCTTCACGTGGGAAGATTTGTGTGCACAATATGCAGTGAATAGAACCCATTGATTTCCTGTGCATTTTGGTTGCGCAAAAAATATGCAGCATGTTCTATTTTCCTTTCGCTTTTACACACCAAACGTCCCCGTAGGAGTCAATGGTGATGCACAAATGCACGTGCAATACACCAGGAGATGCTGTGTGATTGTACAGGAAAAGAACGCATCTTGAAATCATTAGACTAATTAGCCATTTCAATGGCTGGAAACATTGGTGCATATTTTTTCCGTGCGTGCAAAGACCATCACAATATACACTGATGCGCGTGGAAAAACAACATTCATTCCACAAATACGCTGTGGTCATGGGAAGCCGGCACGACCTTAGACATATGTAATTGTTGTCTACACAAATACTTTACCTTATAGGGAACTATCCAAGCTTTTGAAGTTGATGAGTGATCCTTAAATTGGATCTGACTTTCAGCACCACTAAGCTGGTGTCCTAAGTTCTAACTCACGATCTCAAGGTTGTGAGTTCAATCCCCACTTGGTTCAGGTAGCCGGCTCAAGGTTGACTCAGCATTTCATCCTTCCGAGGTTGGTAAAATGAGTACCCAGCTTGATGGGGGGTAATAAATAAATTACCTGAAAGTGCCGCGGAACAGGGCTATACAAATAACAATTCCCTTCTCCTTCCCCCCTCCTTCCTCTCTAGAACAGTGTATACATTCTCATTCACCCAAGTGTGACGTCTTCTTGAAACAGCTGATTAGCGTGGGACCTAAGAATAGGCCGCCAATTTTAAAGGCCCAGGTAACCCCTTCAATCCATTTTTTTCCCCAAATTTTGAGCGCTTAACTTGATCTCCATGAGTTTAAGATGCGTTTAAGCTGTCCTTCATGATTCGTATATGTTTCATAATTTACAAACTCGGTTCAGTCACAAATTAAATCCAGTAAATGATTCATGGCTGCAGCTGGGATGTGCGGCTTGTACTGTATGTATCTAGCAAGTGACGTGGGCAGCTTTTTTGGATTAGATGAGCAACCTCTATTTGCTTAGAAGGGGAGCTGTCATGGAATCTAGCGAGTGCCATTGCTGCATGCTGCTCAGAAACATTTACATTTCCTCCGAAACCTTTTTATAACATCAGACGGAGCTGAAATGTTGAGGGAGCGATGCCGTGCTTCAGGATGCTTAATTCAATCACTCCTAAAGAGCAGCAATGGCAAAGCATTAGGAAAGTTCAATATTGATTTGTTGCAAAGCAACTGGGCCTTTTGTGACATCAAAGTCCTTTTGTCCGGGGCCAAACAGGAGAAAACTTCCCTGCTGTGATGGCCAGGTTCAAATAGTTTTCGGCACTTTAACCCCAAAGCCTGAAACTATTTTTGGATAGGACTTAGCAGCGTTGTGCGACGACTGCCTGAACGGGGTATTCTGCTGCAGACATACAGGGATATATTAGTACTACAGATGGGCTCGAAATATCATGGACATTCAGATAAAGAAATAGTTGGATTATCCTGGTTACTTGGGTAATAGTGTCCACTTGGAGGGTCTGCAAGCCTAAAAATCAAACTGTGTAAACAGACAGCCATTCGTAGATGAAAGACGGCCTGTTTACTGTGAATAGAGGTGGAACGATCCCCAGCCCACTCTGTCTCCATTCACTGAGCAATCCTAGCTCCTGTGTGAAAGCATAAGCCCCTTGCAATCGTCCCTTTCTAAAATGACCTTTAGGCCACATTCATAGTGTGTTTTTACGTGGCTATTTAACCGCGATACAACGTAGGCCAAACCGCAATGCGAAGCATTGGATTGCAATCCATTTATTCAAGTGAGCAATTTGGGGAGCGTAAAAAAATAGCACTGTGAAAAAAATCTTGACCTATCTTTTGACGAAAAACTCTTAAAGCTCCCATGGATTCCTATGGGAGTAGAAAAAAAGAGGGAGGGAGTTTACCTGAGTCCGGCACTTGGAAAAGAAGAGCTCTTGAAGCTAATATAAGGCATTCCGAGGATTTCTGCCGGCCGACTGAATTCTGCGCTACCTCGTTTTTTTTCCATGTGAATGGATGAGAAAACGCTAATGAAGCTTGGGACACGATTGCAGCTATTCTTCATAGCTGCGATTTTCAGCCAGCTGACGTAAAACCGCACCACCGATGGGAATGAGGCCTTAGACTGCAGTGTCAATCTACAGTGATATGTAGAAGCTGCAGAACGGTGCAAAATTTTGAATCCAACCCTATTGCAAAAATAGCTGTCAGCTTCTAAACCCGACAGTTGTCCCATATATGAGGATCCTAAGCCAGAAGTGAATCCACTAGGAAGCAGAAGCCCTTCCTTTATATTTCACATATCTCTTAAATCCATGTACAATTTCATGTAGTTGTTTTTTGGCTTTGGCTAAGAAACAACCACATAAAAACTGCCACAAAACTGTGGCTTTAAAAAACAAAACTTGCATGTGGAACCATGTTTAGGGTGCTTTGACATGAGATGAATGCAAGATGCGTGGGAAAAAGAGTCAAGCTGCTGTCACGTGCTAACTCAGCAAGGGGACAGTGCTGGAATGGGGTGGCCGGCATTTATCAAGCACAGCTCCCTAGAATTTCTGTTCCCTTACCATTGAGCCCTGCAATGTAGTTTATGGGGCACCAAGGTGATGAGAGGTTCCCTATAAGCTGGCCGTACACAACAGGGACATAATCAGTATGAATACTGTGTTTCCCTGAAAATAAGACAGTGTCTTATATTAATTTTTGTTCAAAAAGGTTTAACTTTTTCACATGTATAGCTGCCTGGACACTATTTAAATTGACTTTTTAAATTAACAGTTAGCAGGGCTTAATTTTGGAGTAGGACTTATATTTCAAGCATCCTCAAAAAACCTGAAAAATCATTTTGCATCCTCAAAAATTCTGGGAAATCATGCTGTCTTATTTTCAGGGTATGTCTTATTTTCAGGGAAACAGGGTAATGACTGTCTGGATTCAGCTGATCATGTCATACACTTGCAAATACAGCAGCCAAAATTTTCCAACAGGATGGGTCAACTCCTTGACAGGTTATATTCTGCCATCAGCCATCACAAAAAATCATTTATGTTAATTTTTCAACCACCGGTCACTCGAAAATGGCCAAAATCAGCCATTCTCTGGTGTGTATAGCTACAATTAAACTGGTGTACTTTCTAGCTAAGCGTCAGAAATAATTCGGAGGGTCTATCATTAGTCTATAAGGAACATTTGCATATTTAATAACCTTAAATAATGCTGTTATCATAGCGTACACAGGTCAAACTAATACATTGTAATAAGTTATTAATGAATCGATCCATACAAATCTTAGCAGCAAGCGACAACTTCAAATAAGCCGTCCCTTCTTCTTGTTACCTATTATGACATAATCTGGATGCTAGCAGGCCGGTCTGACTCTGAATGGGGGCCTTAGTAGGACTTCTAGTGCGTGCCTAGAGGAAGCTTCTATTTGCTTTCTTCTAAGCATCGCCCTACTTTCTATCACTCCATCCCAGAATCTAGAGTCTTCAAGATGAGCGCTCTGAGTGTCTAATCTTAATGCACTTTACATAGCAAACTATGGGGTTATCTAGAAGTCCTTCAGTTTAACCCTTGGTGTTTAAAATAGAACTGCAGACACAAGTTCTAAGGAGATGAACAATACCGATACAATAACTTACAGCTTTGTAACAATTTATGTCAAAACGATCAATAGCTCAGAAACTGTAGCAAACTGCTGGCTCAGGAGCTGGCCGCCTTCTAGACAATTATTCTGCATTCAGATTGTTTTTCCCCCGGCATTCAGGGCACAATAGGTGGCGGCGGCATTAAATATTCACTATAGTTTTATGATGACCGCATCAACCTCTGATGTAAATGTGTAATTATGTAGACAAGCACGTCACCTGTACCTCATGTCACTCACCCTGTCCTGTCTAGATGCACATGTCATATTTCCATCCATTCTACATCATTTCATTATGGCATAGATAGAGAGCCATCATTTTACTCCGGAGGAGGCGGTTGTGACTATATTGTGGGAGTTATCATTAATCAGTTTTCAATTAGCACTGTAACATTTGGAAAGCGCCGTGTGGAAAGAGTCCAGATTAGGATTAGGATTTTAGCCAACGTTTGATGCCCTACGGATGAATAACTAGAGTTTATTAATTTTGTTTTGTAAGGTTACGATGAGTGGAACTACAGTATAAAGAGAGAGGTTTAATCCTAGGCTACAATGGAAAGACAAGGTAGTTAGAGTGGACCTGTCAACTCCA
The DNA here is from genome assembly GCF_035609145.1 of Eleutherodactylus coqui. Lineage (NCBI taxonomy): Eukaryota > Metazoa > Chordata > Amphibia > Anura > Eleutherodactylidae > Eleutherodactylus > Eleutherodactylus coqui. The sequence goes on along the minus strand of NC_089840.1, from coordinate 69,909,064 downwards.
AATCCCTAAGAAGCTGGGGGCATTCACTACCGGTACATGGCATATGGTGTGACAATATGTCATTCTTATTCTTTCGCAAAGTGCCAGAATGCCTTCCTTATCCAGCATTGTCCTGAAGAGACAACCCCTTTAAGGTGTAAAGATACTGCTATGGTAAGACAGAACATAGCAGTAAGGCCCATCTGGTGACTTGTGAATAGGGTGCAGCACTTTCCCTATGTTAGCAATCAGGCAGGAGAACATCTGTACACTAAGGGATCTGCTCAATCATATTGATCGGAGGAGATCTCTGGTTATCTCTTTACTGGAGAAAATAGGAGAGAATTCGACTTCTATCTTCTTACAGAGGAGAAGGGGGTTACCAAGAGCAGATTAAATAGGTTTTCTGGGATTTAAAGGCTTTGTGCACATTTGCAGTTTTTTTTTAAATGAATACTTTTTGTAATTGGTTTTCATAAAAAATTCCTGATTGTTTGATTTCTATTATTTTCCAAAGCACTGCAAGCTGGAGGACTGATATCTTAGCAAATTTTGTCATTCTGACAGTAAACTTACAGCTCCTCCCCTCTTGTGAACACTGCCTTTCCTTTGAGCTACTACAGAAGGCTGTATGACAGTGCTGTGGGATGCTGGTAGAGATCAGGATGACAGTGAAAGCTACTATTACAGAGGGCTGTAACTCCCCCTGGGTGAATTTTCCACTCTTATCAGCAGTCAAGAGGTATATACAGCTGCTAAGATAGAGGATGAGATACTTGTGTAGTTCTGAGCGGGCATTGTTATGCTACACAGCTTATAAAATAGGAGAAGGGAGGGGGAGCTGAGCTTGGGCGTATTCATGAGAAAGACCAGCTGGTCAGTGCTGCTGAGCCAGAAATGTTAAAGTAGGAGAGATTGTAACTAGAGATGAGCGAGCATACTCGCTAAGGGCAATTACTCGAGCGAGCATTGTCCTTAGCGAGTACCTGCCCGCTCGGAAGAAAAGATTTGGCTGCCGGCGGGGAGCGGCGGGGGAGAGCAGGGAGGAACAGAGGGGAGATCTCTCTCTCTCCCTCTCTCTCCCACTCTCCCCCCTGCTCACTCCCGCAACTTACCGCTCACCCGTGCCGGCACCCAAATCTTTTCTTCCAAGCGGGCAGGTACTCGCTAAGGACAATGCTCGCTCGAGTAATTGCCCTTAGCGAGTATACTCGCTCATCTCTAATTGTAACCCAAATATGATGCTTTCTAAATGCACGGGGAAGGAAAACGCAATGCAAAAACCCCAGATAAGGGCATAATTTTTTATGCATGGGCTTAGTAGGATATGTGTATATTGATTTTTCATGCACAAAGGTTTCCACAGCCTTAAAAAGTTTACAGGCTTAAAATAGTGTAAGAAAAAGAAAAAAATATTTACTCACCTGTCCCAGTAGCTCCCCATCCAGCTACTCTAAACCTAGAAGAAGCATGACCATTCAGGTAATCATGGGCTTCAGCGAGCGGTCATGGAAAAATCACAGCTGAAGCCTGTGATTAGCTAAGCTGTCATGTGCATAATGAATAGCACTTAACTGCCCACTGCTTCTTCCGGGTTCCAAGCACTGGATGATAGGGTTGCAGTGCTGAACAAGGATCCATCGGAGCAGGTGAGCATCTTTTTTCTTTATTCTACACCATTGCAAGCCTGTAAAGTCCTGGAAAACCCCCTCTTTTGATGCACTTCATGATCCTATGTGCTTTGGCAACAGCTGCCTGACACTGGTTGTTCTAGTTAAGTTTACAGTTAACTAAAAGCCCCGGGTTTTCTCCATGTTGGTTTTGAGCAGTGTTCTCCTATCTAGTATGAGTATGTAATGGGGACATGTATTTCCTCTGCCCATGTACATAACCTTACAGTTATTAGTGTTAGACCTCATTTGCCACTTTTCTGCCCAAGCCCCCAACTTATCCATATCTTTTTGCAAACGCATTCTGTCCTCTTGTGTTACTTACTTTGCATAATTTTGTATCATTTGCAAATATTGGTATTTTACTGTACAATCCTTCTACCGGGTCATTAATAAATATAAAAAGAATAGGGCGCAATACTGCCCCCTGTGGTACCCCTCTAGTAACGGTGACCCAATCAGAGTATGTACCATTAATAACCACCCTATGCTTTCTTTCATTGAGCCAATTACTTACCCAATTACTCACATTCTCACCAAAACCAAGCCTTCTTATTTTATATAACAACCTTTTAAGTGGCACAGAATCAATTGCTTTGGAAAAGTCAGTATGCACCCTCAAATGGCTGTTCAAAGACTGCATACATGGCACAAGATGTAAACTGGATGACACTGTCAATTATAGAGCAAATTCTTAATGGAGATCATACAGATAGATTATATTAAAGTAATATATACAACAATTAAAATAGATAAGCAGTAAATAAATACAAGTGACTCTTCCAAAGCCCTTGAATCCAAAGTCACTAGTCTCAAGTCACACACTTAGAATAGAGCCCACACGCTCACTTATGATTGCTTTACATAGCTCTTATCTGTAATGCTCCTGCTTCTTCTCTGTATGAAAGGACACAGGAAGTTCCATCAATGCAATTTATCACACCCTGATTGGGTCACCCCCCCCCCCCCCCTTAATCACCTGTGCAAAACAATGGAGATTGAAATCCTCAAGCAGACTGTGTTTTTAAGTGTAAAGGTGTTTAACCCTTTCCAATCCAATTTGTATCCTGGTTTTCCTAGGGGGCTTACTCTTTTTATGCTGTTATACAATGGCGCTATATGCTGGCTAAAGCCAGTACTGCATGAAGTGACACATTGGATAGTGTCCGACAGCAGAGAGGCTGGCAATATACAGTAAGAGAACCCCAACGGATGTCTTCCAACATTGGAGCTGTACAGCCTTCAATCCTAATGTCTTTAGACGTCAGACAGTGGATTGGAGAGGGTTAATAATTAACCCTCCAATATACCCTCTCAGCACAATGTATTTTACCTCTAGGAAAAAAACAATATAGCTACATTGTATAAGCTAAAAGATATCTATGACTTGATACAAAATGCAAATAAAATATGAAAAGATACACTCAGCAAATCCAGTAATCTCAAACCAAACACTTAAGAAATAGCACACTTGGAATATAGCACACAAACTCAGGCTCGCACACTCGCTTATGATTGCTTTATATAGCTCTTATCTGTAATGCTCCTCCTCTGTTTTGAAAGGGTAACATTTGTGCTCTCTGTTCCTTCTCTATGTATGTTGCCACGATCAAAAGCAGATAAAATCAATGTGTAAGTATGGCTACATATTTAAGCTATATCTAGCTGCAGGTGGATGATGTGTGATGGCGTAGCAATGACAGACGGAGGCAGAAACAGTACATTTTTATCAACAAGTGTTTTAATTGATTTTTTTTAACATGAAATAAGAGAACATGTAACTTACATATTGCAAAATGTACTCAGTACATAGGGTGTACAATACACAATTGATAGCCCACAACTTTAGTATAGACAATCAAGTGGTTCACATTCTAATATATAATGGGACCTAGGTATTGTGTTGACTGGCTAACTTGTTTGAATCCGAACCTGCCCATGTCCCAGTGGCTGGGAGAGTATACCTTCACTCGGTATGCGTATAATGGGTTGTCGGTCCCATTAATTATCTTGCGCAGATCAGAGGCTAGCATGGGCAAAGCTTAACGTGACAATACTATTAAAGAGAGGAGCAAAAAGGACAAAGAAACAAAAAGTAATACCAACTCTACCAATGGGTTACTCGGTCGTGGTTGTCCACCTGGATAATAACTGCATTATTACATCATAATGAATACTTAAATGAGGTTATGCCTAAAACAACTATGCCTAAGGATAGATTTTCTTTTTTATCCAATGGATTCATTTTTGAGGCAGGAAATTAACATGCAATTTTCTATACCCAATGATAAAAGTGCCACACCTGGGTCCCAATTAAGGTTAGAGTGCAAAATCGTACATAATGTTAAGTGTACTTGATCCCATAGTGGTTCAAGAAGTTCACATGACCACCATATATGTAACAGTGAACCAAGTTGTTTCTGACATCTCCAGCAAATATTGGAATACTGGGGTGAAAATTTGGCCAAACGATAGTGAGGCAAGTACCTTCTGTACAGCATCTTTATGTTGGTTTCAAGAAGGTTTATACAGTGGGAAGTTTTGAGGTTGAGTTGAAATGCCGTTGCCCACTGGTCTGCACTGAAAGATTCTTGGAGGTCTTTTACCCAATTAATTTGGAACTAGAGAGTGGCTTGGGAGTTTGTGATAATAATGCTGTGTAGGCTTTGGAAATACCTTAAGCCTAATTTCTGTGGTTATATAAAAAGATTTCATATTTTTTTAACAAGGCTGTAGTCGAGGGAGCTAATCACGAGGGAAAATATCGTATCTGTAGTATTTATAAAATTCTTTGTGCAATTGGTGTGCATCATGTAGTTGTGTGAAGGATTTCATGATTGGGTCTTCATAAAAATCCTCAACCTTGGTGATGCCTTTGGCTCGCCATACATCTAGATGTATATCTGGTATTAAGAGTTGGGCCACCTCTATGGGTATTTTGAATTTTCGAAGGGGGTAGAAGGCAGGATACTTTTTTTCCAGATATACATTGTAGCGGATACTATGAGGGAGATAGACGTGTCAATCTGGAAACCCATAACAGGTTCAAGAGTTTAGAATATCCAGTGATATTGGATTCTATCTGAATCCAAGTCTTGGATCAGTCATCTAACCATGGGAGAACACCTCCATCCTGCTGCATATACCTACCTCTCTTTCCTGGCCATTGTTGAATTTATGCCCCTTTGAGAAGTCAAGGGCATGATTTCGGGCCCTATAATACTGGTCAACCTACACTGAATTTTAGTGAATCTGCTATGATACAAAAACTTCTTCTAAAATTGTGAATCTATGAAAACCCATATCTGGGGCAAACTCCCTCTATCAGTTGTTCATCAGGTGAACTTGGTTAAAAAGTGGGACAGTGAACCAGCGTATTCCAATACATTCTATGACTAAACAAGTTTGGGGGGAAGTTAATAAGTCCTCAGTATTCTGGGGACCTTAACTTGTTTATATTTGTGGGAAAACCTTCCTCCGACTGAATTACTAGGTCTACAAGAATGGATCTACTTAAACACTTTGGAATTACATGAATTAAGCAACTGGTCAGAAACATGGCTTACGTTTGATGAGCTTAAAAATGCATATGAGGTCCCACAGTGTGTGTTCTGTAGTTATGGCATGCCTTACAGGTACAATTTCTAGGGCACCCATCTCACTCTTTTCAGACCCCTATGGTCATTGAATTAGTGACCTCTCCTGATCAAACTGGTCTGGTTTCAAAACTTTACAACAGTATGCTGGAAAAAGTTTTGTAGTGTATCATTTTCTAAGGCTATTACTCAATGGATACAATGTATACTGTATATGACAGGCGATGGTTGGGCTGTTGCGCTGGCCTCTCATACAGATGTGTCTCTGGCTACTATCAATAGACTAACCCAGCTATATATAACTCATCAGGCCTACCTAACTCCACTGAGCCTCCATAGAGCGGGGCTTAGTCCTAGAATTGAAGTGTCACCAAGATGATGCCAGCTTTAATTTGGGCCATATACTATTTGTTAAATACTTAAAAATCCTAAATAAACCAAATAAAAAAAAAAAAAAAGAAGTGAATCCATAAGCTTAAAACAGTAGCCACCACTGAAATGACAATATAGCATCTGTCCCCTCAGTGAGACCTCTTGGACAACTTTTTACGTAAACTAGGGTAGATCCCATTAAATAAGAATGTCTATGGGATGCTCAATAGCAAATACATCAACACATACTTTACGCTACTGAAGGTGCCTATCTAATAGATGATCTTACCTGAAGTGTCCTGGTGACAAACTTCCTTGAAAAGCAACAACTGTCAGGAAGACTAATGGAGGTAGGGATGAATTATCAGGTTGCTTCCCACAAGGGTTTAGAGAAGGATGAGGAGCCGCAGTAATGGATATGACACTACTTTTTATGATGGCTCTCCAAAATGTAGTTTAGGAAAGTTTTAATAGAAGAAATGGCAGGTACTAGTTAAGATTTTATAAGGCATTAAAGAATCTATTTTTCTAAGGTGAAGTCTAGGTAATATTTTAGTAACAGACAGTTTCCTGTTCTTCTGTTGGCAACATGGTGAATACATTCCCGGAGAAAGGCTTTTAAAATGTTTTACATACTTTTCATACTTCCAAGTTTAATAACAGCTTGTCAAACGTAGGCACATTGGTAAGGTAACACGGCTGCCAGGAAGACAACTCCTAAGAATTAAAGTGCTGAGATAGAAGACGTGTTAATTAAAACTGAAGTTGCTTCTAGTGTCACCGGGAGAGTCCGTCTAGAGAGAACCCTGTACAGTCAGTGTTTTCTTCCCTCCTAATCTAGGCTGTATCTTGTATGTAAAAGTCATCAGTGCAGGATATACAATAACTAGAGATGAGCGAGCATACTCGCTAAGGGCAATTACTCGATCGAGCATTGTCCTTAGCGAGTACCTGCCTGCTCGGAAGAAAAGATTCGGCTGCCGGCGGCGGGAGGGGAGTGGTGGGGGAGAGCGGGGGGGGGGGGGGGGAACGGAGGGGAGATCTCTCTCTCCCTCACTCCACCCTGCTCACTGCTGCAACTCACCTCTCACCCGCGCCGGCAGCCGAACCTTTTCTTCCGAGCGGAGAGATACTCGCTAAGGACAATGCTCGATCGAGTAATTGCCCGTAGCGAGTATGCTCGCTCATCTCTAACAATAACTCATGAAGGATAAAAAGGAGTGATGTATAAAGAAGAAGAGAAACTTACTATTTACAGTGCTACTCTTTCTTAACGTTCTCAATAATATTTATGATGCAGACGACAGAGTTACAAAAATGTGAACTTTTATTAGCGAATACAAACTGAAGAAGTTCAATGTTGTGCAACATAAGAAACAATGCAATAAGCAAATAACTGTCCCTGTACAGTCCGTAATCCTAACTACAACTAACTATGGCCTACAACTGCTTTGCTATGAGCACCAGGAAATAACAGCCTTTTCACATGTCCGTTTAGATAATTACAACGTGATTAACACATACTTGAAATAAGGTAAATTAGACTTGAACACAGTCTGTTCATACAAGAATCGCACGTAACCTGATCAACAATGTAGGATCATAGGCATAGAAATTAGCTCTTTGGACCTGAGTTTGGACACATTTATATAAGACAATAAGAAAAAAAAAAAATAATAAAAAAATATATATATAATAGTTAACTTCTCGTAAAAAAAAACAACACATTTTTTAAGGAAAACTAACTAGAGATGAGCGAGCATACTCGCTAAGGGCAATTACTCAATCGAGCATTGCACTTAGCGAGTACCTGCCCGCTCGGAAGAAAAGATTCGGCTGCCGGCGGCGGGCGGGGAGCTGCGGGGGAGAGCAGGGAGGAACAGAGGAGAGATCTCTCTCTCCCTCTCTCCCCCCCCCCGCTCCCCCCTGCTCACCGCCGCAACTCACCTGTCACCCGCACTGGCAGCCGAACCTTTTCTTCTGAGCGGGGAGATACTCGCTAAGGACTCGCTAAGATGTTGGGCCTCCTAATCAGGTTTGTATGAGCAATTGGTATGGTATTATATTCTTCTCACTGGTTGTTGTTCTATATTATTACCTTATGACTTTATTTTTAGGCCACTTCTATGTGCCCAGAGTATATGGAAGAACATTTCATCATGTTATTTGTATTAAAGTGATTGTAGAAATCCACATATCTGGAGTTTTTGTCATATTGGCATGATGACCTTTGTAGGGACCTTTTGACTGACTTGAGCTAATTTACTAACATTGCAAAAAGATGCAAGGCTTGCTATGAGCCACTAGACAAAAGAAGTCTAATTATTACTTTTTGATCAGTCAGGTCTCTTACATTTCTGGCAGTATTATACAATTATTGGCCACTTTATTATGAGCCGTAAAATATTTTATGCCAAATGGTCATTGTGCAGATATTGGTGACATAAGATAACTGGCAGGTCTAAAACCATCAACATAAGTTCCTTCAGCTTGCAGTATGTAAAAGTGTTTAGTACAAGATGTAATGGGTAAACGGCATAGTCTCACAAACGTTTGGATGACTATGGGTAAAGCTCTGCTGCATAAGTTAATTCCGTACACTTGTCAATTGGCCATGCTGGTTTACGGCTATTAGATGCTGGAGCCGGGTGCAGAGTTGTTAGTCTGGTACAGGCTAGCAGAAAACTGAATCTGAAGCAGTTGCAAAGTCTGATGTCTCTGTTCATCAGAGCTATACATTCAGCATATGAGTAAGCTTTACCTAACGTATATGTCAAATCTGCATGCAGAGACTTAAACATGATCAAGTATACATATGCTCTATGTAGACAAGCATATGCAGTCTCTGAGATGAAGTGACAAACTACGTAAAGGGAATCTGTCAGTTTGAGCATAGTGTCCAAACCGACAAAAGCATGTTATAGAGCAGGAGGGGCTGAGCAGATTGATATATACTTTTATGGTAAAAGATTCAGTATAACTTGTATTTTATTCATTTACATCTCTGCTAATTCTGAGCTTAGAGGTCCAATGGGCGGAGCTATCAGTGATTGGCAGCTCCCTCTGTATGTGTATAGAGAAATAGCCATCCGTCACTGATAGGACCGCCCACTGGACCTCGAATCTCAGAAAAAAAAGAGATTTAAATGACTAAAATACTAGTTAGACTTAATCTTTTAGCAAAAAACTATATATAAATCTTCTCAGCTCCTCCTGCTATATAACATGATGTCTGCAGAGTGGAGTGCATTTTCAATATGATAGCTTCCCAGGAAATAAACTTGTAGTGCCCCTTTAAATGCAACGTTAAGGCCTATTAACACGTAACGATTATCGACCGAAAATGAGCAATAATCGTTATGTGTAAACGCTGCCATCGTGCACTTTTCATTTGAACGATGATTTTAAGGTGAACTTAAAATCCATAGTTCAGCCGCAAAGAGAGAAATTATCTCTCAATAGAACGCATGCTGTGTTCTCTGCAGTTGGCGGGAAATTACATTGTATTCTGCCAGCAGCCCAGATGAGAACAGTGCAGCTGTTTGCACAGCTGGACTCTGCAAATGACTCATTGACGCCCATTTACATGCAAATGAAGATGATAAAGTATTAATGGACATTAGTGTCCATTAACACTTTATCCAAAAAAGATTGCTAAAACTTTCAACCCATTGAAAGATTATCTTTGCATGTAAATAGGCCTTTAGTATACAAGAGTGAGTTATTACCCCACTTTAAAGCGACCCTTCAGACCTGGGAAAACAAAGATGGCCGCAGAAACTTCTCCGACTACCTGATGCACACTGTGCACTAGTATGAATCGCTAGACTATAACACTACACCTGCTTTATTTGACCAGTGCTGTCCAGATAAGCAGCACTGACCAATCAGAACACCATGTAGTGTCTTAGGCTACCAATATATACTATGCAGAGGGTGCATGAAGTAGTCAGAGAAGCTGGTGTGGCCATCTATAATTCTCCAGGCCTGGAGGGTTGCTTTAATTACTGGTTAGCAAAACACGGGACTATTTTTGGAAATGAGTCCCGTACTTTCATGCTTCTGCACTCAGGTATGGAACAGAGAACGTGATGTTCTTTTCTTAATTTGCACTAAATCTTTGCCACAATACCCGTCGTCAGAGTCATTATACTACTGCTGCTCTTGGCTGAGTAAGTTGACAGAAGATTGTATGCTTATGCTGAGTGTCTCCAACATGCAACGCATTTTATGTGTATTGTCCCATAGCAACTGAAAATGTATAAAACCAGAATGAGTAAATGTATAAATGTTACCAATAATTATGTAGAATGCTATCTATACTTCATCTTGGCTTTTATGGTGTGCAGTTGCTATAGTAGTGACCGTTCCACTCTAGAACACCCACTGGTACACTGGTTGACTTTGAAATGTATTTTATGGGTTGCTGTATGTCTCTTGGTTTTAATATTACTGTCTTCATAGTGTGCATGAAATCTAAGAATAGTAATATTTTTTTTTGTTTCTAGCCAATGGAAATCCGTTAAATAAGATTTCAATAATTGCTAAATTCTTCTTGTAAAAAATAAGTTTGGATCATGGCAGAAAATCTCTGCATAAATATACTGACCCTTTCAAGATCTATGAGTTGCCCTATAGAACAGAATTAAAGGAGTTGCCCAGTTACTTTTTGAAATTTTAATGTCAGATGCAGATGCATGAAAATAATACATTTTAGTAGTACCAACCTGTTCTTGGCCCCGACGATCCATCATTGCAGTCCCGCGGTTCTCTTGGTCTCTGTTGACTGCAGAAATCAGGTGACCACTGCCTGCCAATCACAGGCATCAGTGCCCATTCTCCTAGCATCAGCACTCATATTCTGGCCACCATGAGGTTCGGAATAGTGATGCTGCAGTCTCTGATTGGCAGGCAGGGGTCATTTGACTTCCACAGTCAGAGACCGGGAGAACAGCGGGGCTGCAATGCTGCATTCCCGGGGATGAGGTGCCACTCTCTTTGTACACTATACATGTGCATGTCAACTTATAATTGCACTATAAACCACAGGACTTATCAGTAAAATCTAATCTTAATGGCTATACAAAGTTGTCTTCTGATAGATTTTTGGTGTCTACTGTTGAGTCAGAGTATGCGGTCACTCAAGGATCCTCTTGTACTTAGAGCAGTCCAAGCATAGAGTACCACTAATGAAGGAGACTGGATTAAAGCACTCTTTACAAGCTTATATGCTCCCCACTTCACTGATCTCACTTGGTCAATTTCTAACAAGCCTAAGGATAGTGAAATACATAAGGTGAATGTTGGTTGAACTCAGATTTAACGGGACTGGCCAATGATCTAATGTGATGGTGATGTCCCAACTCTCTCGTGATGGCAGATGTCTGGGGAAAGAAGGTTGGCCATGTTGGATTTAAACATGCCCAATCTTTTTTTTTTTTAAGGACATTAAGCCATGATCAGAAGTATCTATTAGTGATTTACTACCCTCCCCCTTTTGAGAACACATGTATGTTTGATTAAACTGAGTATGTAGGGAGAGTCAGAAGGGATGCTTCTTCAGCCAACAAGTATCTAAAGTGTTAGGCCAGTTTAAGGCAACCCATGGTACAAAATTCTCTCCCTGTACAATAGGGGGAAGAGGGATATATTGCAATTGTTCATTTCTGTAACTCTTCAATCCATCAGTTCTGGGCCCCATTTTTGGCTGTCCAAGATGGCTGCAGTAATTTTCTAACTAGCTAATGTACTAATGGCCAGTACTGATTACGTGAGCAACTCTGATGAATCACAGAGCAGGTTGAGTGCATTTGTAGTCTACTACTAATGCACTGTGAAGTTTATGTACACCGTCTTAGATGACCAAAAATGGGACCCGGAGCCAATGGGTTTGAGGCATAGCAGAGAACAACTGCAGGCAATATACCCCCCTTACCCTCTGGTCCTGGGACTGAAACTGGAATGTTGCTTTAAGACAGGAAGATGCTCTTTTACAAGCATAGCATGCAGCAGAATTTGCCATCATGTGGGAAATTCTGGACCAAAATCTATATGTCTGATGAAAATTGCTTAATTCAGCTTACAATTCCTGCATCGAAATCTGCAGTCAGGCATTGTTGTGGAACAATTCTGTTCTGTGTTAAAGGTCCCTTATAGAGATGGCTTAAGTTGGCCTCTTGATCAACACTATAGGTGGGAAACGGCATCCGCCAGTTCAGTTATCTTACCCTTCAATATACCTTAATTTGAATAGGATCCAGAGGTGTAATTTGAAGCTCCTGAGTCCCAATGCAAAACCTGTAACAGGGCCCCCAACTATAATGCTTTATTCATAGTACTGGGCTCCCTATATGGAGAAGAGAGGCCTTATGGGCCCCCAAGGCTCCTGGGCCTGGGTGCAACCGCATCCCCTGCATCCTCTATAGTTACCCCCCTGATAGGATCTGTTGCACACAGGATTTTTATCATAAGAGTCTTTTATTATAACTTTGAAGGCAATAAGTGGCCCCTAGAGACTCAGATGTTTGTTGCTGAAACGAATGACATATTGAATATGATGGGTCCTTGTCAATGTTTCCCAGGAGTGCTGCATATACCGCTTGCTTTGCAGCCCCCACATATACACTGCTAGGATTCAGTATATCTAGAGATCTATGTATCAGCGCTGTGCATGACGGCTCACTCCGCAGCGGCAGCGATAAATAATAAAACCAAACGTCTTGTCTACATGATGTACTATACTATGTAATAAAGACATATCTTCAAAAAGATGGCAGAAAATTAGATGCCAAAATGTTGAAGCCATAATAATTCACTACATTACGTCGTACATTCCGAAACCTTTTACTTCAAAGCTTTTATGAGCTGGGTAACCTCCAATAATAAGTGTGCTTCTATATGTGAGACTCTACTGACATTAGTTAATGCTTATCTTTAGATTCTTCACCTTTCACATGTATAGTGAAAAGCAATTTAACAGGGCTCGGTACTTTCTTCATAGGTAATGATTAAGATAAGTACAACCTGTACCAATTCTGCCACTTCACCTAATCATGAGGCTGGAGGAAGAGCAGCAATCATTATGTAGGAGAGCATGTCCTGAATGAGATGTCCAGGATGTGGTCATCTATGTGCAGAATGCAACAGAATAGGGTATACATATTCCTTGCATGAGAAATTGTTGATGTTTCCCTCCTATGGAACTACTCTTACTCCTCACTTTCCAGATAATATATTCATTGAGGATGGATATTAGGGTAGATATTAGAAATTTCCAGTCTGTCCTCATTATTATGTGTTCGAAATGGGGCTCATGTGGACAACCTTATTACGGCTCCGTACCAGCTGTAACATGGCAGTACTTTTACCCAATGAAGGTTTCTGTATCTCCGTGTGCTACCATGTTTGTATAGAGGTCTTTTTGTATGCACACCCTGCTCCATCTCATACTTTATAGACCGACATTCCCCCATAAAAGTCAATTGAAAAATCATAGACTCAGTTCCGTGTAATACATGGATCCATGAAAAAACTTCTGAGAACTGGTTTTACACCAGAGAATACTTCAGAACCCATACAGTACACATTTAAAATACCATATGGAACGCATTTCATATCCCAACACTATACAGACAGAAATGGTCAAAAATATAGTACCGTCAGAACGTCAAAAGTACAGTTTGCACATCCATACAGAGTCACAAAAAGCTAGGAGATCTCATCGACACACAGTTAAGGAAAGAAAGACAGAATTAGCTGTGGCCGACCACTTTTCCAGTCATGGACACAACATACAACACATGAAAGATCTACTTAAAGGCAATTTCAAAACACAAAGCCACAGAAAAATTTGAGAGTACAAATTTATAACAACTTTTGACACTTTCAACAGAGGGTTAAATTCTTCAAGAGGATTCATGTATGATTGGGAAGTATGAGAAATCTATAGCACAGATAACACTCTGGCCTGGTGACCCCCTAACACTAATTCAGGGACCATACAACCTTCATACCTTTATCAGTGGACTATTCAAGTATTTATATATTTCTCTACTCATCCTGTTGTGGTATTCTTTTAGGGGAAATTAATCATATCCATGTCTGTGCCATGTCTCTCGGATCTATTTCATTATGCTCGAGGAAGAAACCTGAGAGGTTGGAAAGCTCGCATTAACATCATGTATTTTTGTTAGCCATTAAAAGATATCATATCTACAAGATTACTTGGTTTATCTTGCTGGGAACAATCACATGTTTGAGTCCTGATTGGTAACCGCTTTTGGTATAATCATGTACATGAGACATTACAGATCTTTTGAGGGTCTTTTACACAGCTTGACATTCAGTCATAGATGTTCATTAGAACGTTGATTTCCCTAATTGTCATGCTATGTAAAAGTGCAAACAAATAAGCCAACGAAAGAGCGAATGTTCGTCAACTGCTTATCTAAAACATTATCGGCATCGCATCTTCCTATGTGAAGGGGGGATGTACTGTCGATAATGATAATACTGTACTGGAGATGAACAGTTGTCTCCAATGCAACCAGCATTGTCATGTGTAAGACCATTCACAGCGGGGCTATGCCTACACAGCTGCACGTCCGATGACTCTATCCCTGTGGGTATTTTTTATAATACTCGCCTTCCTTCACCCGGATGGGCTGTCTATAACTCAGACTCCCAGAACACTTAGTCTGCCATGTGGGTGGTCTGCTCCTCAATGTTTACTCTCCATGGGTGATGTTGGACTTGATTGACACTCCAACGTCACCCATTGAAAAAGAGCGGTTATCTTGTCAATCAGTGCTCATAAAAACATCCTCCTCAGCTGAGTAAAAAGGCCTTTAGCTTAGAGTCCATCTTGAAAGTCTTTTCCACAGCATATTAGATTTGCCCTTGAAAGCTATATTTTAACGCTATTGTTGTCTTCGGATTGAGGCAACAGTTTCATCAATCCTCCAACACATACAGTATAATGGAGATCTTTTTAGACTTTGTTGGTTCTATCCATTAGACAGTCTGAGATGTCCAATTAGTTATGCCATGCATGACAACAAATGTTAAAATCCAGCTGTTCAATGATTAGACCACACACTTGGGTGGTTAGATTTGACAAAGAAGATTGCCTTGGAGAGCATGTGGTTCGTTTAGCACAGTCGGCTGCACTAAGTAATAGCCCACTAAATGACTAGATTTAGGCCTCATGTCCACGGGGAAAATCAGATCCGCTGCAGATTCTCCATGGAGAATCTGCAGCGGGTCCCTCCTGCCCCGCGGACATGAGCGCCGAAAATAACAATAAATCAGAATTAACTCACCTCCCATCCGCTCCGTTTCTTCTCTTCACCGCGGCGTCATCTTCTCTGCCTCACGGCCGGATCTTCTTTCTTCGGCTCGGCGGAAGCGCATGATGACGTCGGTGACGTGCCCCGCGCATGCGCCGGGCCGAAGCAAAATGATCCGGCCGCGACTGAGAGAAGATGGCGCCGCGGCGAAGAGAAGAACCGGAGCGGGTGAGTAAAATCAGATTTTTGTGTCCCGCGGATCCGGACGGCTTCCATAGGCTTCAATAGAAGCCCGCGGGAGACCCGCATGAAAATGGAGCATGGTCCGGATTTTTTCATGCTCCATTTTTTTTTAAATCACTTTTATTGACCATCCGCGGGTATTTATCTACCCGCGGGTGGTCAATGCATCCCTATGGGGTGCGGATCCGCGGGCAGGAGAAGAGTTAAAATCCGCTGCGGATTTTAATTCTTATTTTGCCCGTGGACATGAGGCCTTAGGCCTCATGTCCACGGGGAAAATCAGATCCGCTGCAGATTCTCCATGGAGAATCTGCAGCGGGTCCCTCCTGCCCCGCGGACATGAGCGCCGAAAATAGCAATTTAAAAGAATTTACCTATCCGGCGCGGGCGACGAAGGTCAGCTGTTCCTCACGGCCGGATCTTCATTTTCGGCCGGCGGATGAATTCCTGACGCTGGCGGCACGTCGCCGGCACGTCGTCGACGTGCCGCGCGCATGCGCCGGGCACATCCGCCGAGCCGAAGCAAGGGAGATGCGGCCGTGAGGAAGAGAAGAGCTTCGCGGTCCGCTGCGGGTGAGTAAATGCTTTAAATTCCTATTTTAGGTCTCCCGCGGATCCGGACGGCTTCCATAGGCTTCAATAGAAGCCCGCGGGAGCCGTCCCCGCGGGAGACCCGCATGAAAATGGAGCATGGTCCAGATTTTTTCATGCTCCATTTTTTTTAAAATCACTTTTATTGACGATCCGCGGGTATTTATGTACCCGCGGGTGGTCAATGCATCCCTATGGGGTGCGGATCCGCATGCAGGAAATCCGCTGCGGATCCTAAATCCTATTTTCCCCGTGGACATGAGCCCTTAGGCATATATGGGACTGTAAACGGCTTTAAACCATTCATAGAAGAAAAAAACATTTTTACTAAAACCCAATCATTCATTCCTTCGTTTGCAGGGATTTCTTTTCTGGGAAGTTAACTTGAGTAACTCCTACTTTCCCCACTGAAGGTGGACTAGAGGCATTGTACCTAAACCTATTGTTCCTTGTGAACAGACATTACAAGTATTGTCACTGCTTTATCTCACATATCCAGTTTTGTTAACCTTTTAGTGATGGCTAATATGCCCTTTTACTGACCTCACTAATTGGCTTTAAACCTGCACATACATCTTTTCAAGGCTGTGGCTTGGTGATTGGAGACAGCCAGGCTCCTGCTCTAACTGTCAGGAGTGAAGAAACCTCCGATCCTGGCAGTTTAATTGCTTACGTGCCGTAACCAATAACAATTGCAGCAGATGACAGGTAGGGTTTTTTCCAGTCATCCATTGGCACCCCACAATGTGATTACAAGGTACCCATGGGTTCCTGTGGCAGCTGGAGACCTGAAAAAGGCCTCCCAGCCTACCATGTAACTCAGCCTATTAGACCCCAGCCCCAGCAGAATCTAATAGCCTGATGTCCTAGTAGAATTCACTACATAAGTAATGCAGTGTACTATCCTAGTAATCAAGCAATCGCATGTTTAAGCCCCTTTGAAAGGCTAAAAATAGTGTAAAAAAACTTCAATTAAAGTTTAATTACAAAAAATATCCAGTTAAAAAAATACACATTCCATTTTTAAATTTGGTAAAATACAAAACAAAAATTAAAAAAGCAATAAATAATCGGTATCGCCACATTCGTGGCAATGCAAACGTTTTGTTTTATCTCGGCTGGCAAACGTTGGAATAAAAACTTTAAAAAGTTGTGCTTCATTTGCCTGCCAAAAAACTCAATAATAAGCAATCCATATATCAATTGTACCCCAAAAGGGTCTCACTAAAAACTATAACCCTATGACTCTCACATAGCTCTGTGGCCAAAACAATACAAATGCTATGGGTCTTAGAGTACAGCGAAGAGGAGGAGTCAATTAATTTTGATAAAGTAAAAAAAATTAAATATCTATATAAACCGAGTATTAAACTACCGCATATACTCGAGTATTGGCCGACCCGAGTATAAGCCGAGCGAATAAGTTTTACCACAGTGGAAAAACTTATTGACCTGAGTATAAGCCTAGTTATACTCGAGTATATACTGGGTAAAGAAAAACAATGCAATACTCCCCTCGCAGCCGGCGTCAATGTTCCCTGACGCGATGGTCTCCCTGGCGGTGCGGCAAGCTGCTTGAGAATTCTCCCCGCTGTCATCTCCCTGCTCGGCTCTGAATTCTACCTCCGTCAGCGCTGTGTAATTGGATCGAGCGCCCAGCCAATTCCAGGCATTGCTCGATAAATCAATCACAGCCATTCAGTGATGTCATCCAGTGAATGACTGTGAATGATTGAGCGCCGTCTGTGATTGGCTGGCACTCGATCCAATCACAGCGCTTACTTACACAGCGCTGACAGCGGTAGAATTTAAAGCCGAGCAGGGAGATGACAGCGGGGAGAATTCTCAAGCAGCTTGCTGCACCACCGGGAAGACCATCGCGCCATGGACACAGACGCCGGCTGAGTGGTGAGTATTGCGTTGTTTTTTTTAACCTAGTATATACTCCAGTAAAAAGTACAACTTATCCCAAAAATCAAGCCCCCACGCGGCTATGTATATGACTTATGGCTCGTGCAATGTGATAATGAAAATCGTTTGGTACTTAAAGCACAAAATAGGCCTGACATTAAGAGCCCTCTCATACGAGCATTTAAATACGGCACACCGTGCACGAGCACGCAGCAGTACACAATGCCTTGCGTACTTCCTGTGTTCTGACAATCCCCATACACTGTCTACACGCCAAGATAGTGCATGCTGCATTCTTTTTTTGTACACGGCGTTTGGGAGCTGTATGTGCGGCACAATTCAATGTAATGTAAGGATTGGTACAGTGTATCACATGCGCAAAACCTGCATGTGTGTTATGCGGTAGAATACGCTCTTGTAAAAGAGCCCTAAGGGTCTAAACACCAAAACATGTAGATGCTACTGTATATATCCATACTGTTACACGCTATAACATAGTGCTGCCTCATAGTTCCATTAGTAGAATTACCCAGGGCTTATATATTGTAGACGCTCCATTAAATGGCAAAGCAGCTCCAAACCATATATGTAAATGCTTTATATACATGAGTATGAGTATCCTATGCAAAAGTAGTGGTGCCATACGCTGTAATAATACAGTTCCGATGCCGATTATTGGTTCCATTGTTACATTTTTCAATATATAGACATATCCGCCGGTCCCACTGTAACAAGTTGTATTTGCTGCCCGCTGAGGAGCGTTGCAGCACAGTGATCTATAAATCATTAACAAGTGACATTGATGTCAGATACTAATTATGTGTAATTAGCGGTGTAAAGTGATGGATGCTAGCATGTTACATCTGCAGTCATAGTATTGTTTATGGCTTCCAACAGAATCGTACCACATAGTACTAATTTATAGTAGTACTAATAGTGGTAAAGGAGTTTTCCGGGATCAGAAAAAAATAGTCTATAGAGTAAAAAAGGAACCATTTCTCACTAGTTACATTCCCCGTCATTTCGGCACTACCCCTTCGGTGGTCCTGGCCAGTCATTTGTGCAATAGTGATGTGTTGTACATCCACAATCACTCGACTGGCCTCAGTAATCTCATGCCATATGTGTCAGCATCACTGCTGAGGCCAGTAACCATCTGTACCAGTTATGTGTATGTCCAGCATCAGGAGGGTTACCGTTTCTCCTTGTGGAGACTGCCAAGAAGGTATGAAGAGACTTATAGGCCATGCAATGCTCTTCTGGGAAATTTGGTATGTAAATGGAGATGGTTCTATGACTCTGCAGTGCTACCTATTGGAAGGTAGCTTCCGTATAAGCCAATGTCCAACCTGCTAACGGCCTTGCAGCATGACTGGAAATATAAGTCCAAACCAGAGTCTTCTCCAAAAGGAAAAGATAAACATGTACAGACAGACTGGTATGGGGGTTTTGCCACCCGTCAGTGTCCAGTTGGTTGGCTGGATGGTGCTGCAGAGGCATTGTACTATCTTCTATTTGCATACTAAATTTCCCAGAGGATCATTGCATGGCTTGTAAGCCTTCTTGGTGGTCTCCACAAGGAGAAACCATACTTTTCCTGGCCACATCGTAGGCCTCTCACCCGGGCAGCCAGAAACCCTGAAACAGGCTGTATGATCTTTTCCTTAGAGAGAAGACTCTAGTTTTTACTTGTACTCTTAATCGTGTAACAAGGCCCGCTAGAATGTTGGACATGGCTTTATAGGGGAACTGCCTTCCAAAATGGTGCTGTAGAGGCACTATACTATCCCCTTATGTCACCCCTGTTGGAACATTAACAAAGGCACCTGGAGTGGAGGGGAAAGGGGGGAGTCATTGCACCTTACCAAGTGAATGTGCCGAAATTCAAGCACTATTGCAGGATCGCATGTCCATCATGGCTGTGATTGGTTCGTTGAGTGCTGGCTCTGATTGGCTGAGCCGCAGCGCTCTGGAGCCAATCAGAGGCAGCGCTGACTGGAGGTGGGGATTTTCAAATACCTGACCAGGAAGACATGCCTAAAGACAAGTGTCGGGGACCTGAGAGAAGATGCGGCGGAGCTGACAATGCTTCAGTGGTGATGTATGTGGGTTTTTTTTCTGCAGCTAAGGGTTATTTTTGGGGTAGGGCTTATTTGTCAGGCCCCCAAAAATCCTGGTAAAAGAGCGCTACAAAGTCGCGCAAATTTGTAGCAAATGTGTCAAAGATGTTATAAAGTTGGAAAAACTGCATGATGTGAACGCATGGAAGCATACACAGAGGACTGAAGTCACTAAAACACAATTATTCATGCCACCTTACCCTTCCCTGGAGAGCAGGGCCTGGCATTTATGTGCAAGTACACTCACATTCTTTGTATGAGAAAAAGGCAACATGGCCGTCATTGGTTTCCATGCCTTTGGTTGCTAACAAGAGATTGATAAATCCAGCTCCTCCATATCTATAGGTATATATCCAAACAAAGTTGAAAATAAGTTGATGGTAGATTTTCTTGCATTTCTGTTTTTGGCATAATGTACTTTACTTTTCTTTGTCCTGGAATCAATCATTGACTTCAGCATGAGTTCCCATAATCCCAAAACTGAGGAGACACCTAAATGAAAATAATCCGCCAGCCAGGTTTTGACTTTTAGTTTGTCAAGGAGTCTTTCTCATACACTTACATTTTGCAGTATGGGACTATTCATTCCTACAACATATAAATATTTATTACTAGGAGCTACTTATGAATCTGAGATAGTTGAGTCGTGAAAGGAACAAGCACACAAGAAAAGGAAGATCTTGTGCACCACAATAGGTCTCCGCATAAATAAATGACAATGAGTATCTAGTCAAGGGTTACTAAAGATAAGGTGAAGAAAACGAAGCCGACCAAATCCTAATGGAAATAAAGAAATACAATGCGCTCAAAGTAAGCACATGAAATCTATGTAGAAGGTCAGTGCCCCGCGACAACTTTTGGATGTGGCTATCCAACAGTAGACTGGGTCCCTATGTAGATGTGTGATGGAGGGTGGACTCTGTTGAAGGGTGGCCTCCACTGAAGATGCATTTATCATCAGCATTCGGAAACAAAAACATAGCTTGAAAAACATCTTAAGAATCCCACAATGGTCCAAGCCACAGTGATGCATCGTTCCCATAATAAAGACAACCAATGCCCCCGTTATGGCCTCTAATGCTGACATCCACAGTGTCTCCATAATAAAGATAGACTTAGGGTTCATATGAAACCCAATCGGTAATCCAATTTTGCCAGATGACAGTGCAGGGCATAGTACAGGGCGACTCCTTTCCTTTGTCTTCTCTGTAACAGCAGTGCTTGTAGTACGGCGGGAGGAAGCTGATTAGAGGAGGCAGGGGAGCAGCCGCATTTCCCGCCGGTACTTACCAACAATCAGCGGTATATACAGGCGGCAGTGCAGAGGAGAACCAGAACTGCTGTCCACCCCTGCTGTGGACGTGCGGATGTGCGATCCGGCAATAGTGCGGGCCAGCTTGAATTTCGGCACACTCGCTTTATAAGATGCACTAACTAATCCCCCCCCCCCTCGTCATAGAGTTCTAATAAGTATCAGTTTGAACCTCTGTAAGATTCACACACTTAGCAAATCTGTCAAATTCAGTCTTCACAAATGCCAAATATCACATGCAAGATCACATAAGTGTTAGACACTGTACTCGTTGAAGTGCCAGAGTGCATTAAAGGGTCTGTGCCAATATCACAACCCCTGCCCACCTCCCTCCCTGTTATTTAGTACCTGTTCTTGAGGATTCTGTGTCATCCTTGTATATCAGAAATGTATATCCTCTGAATAGCCCCAGCCTTTTCTGGCAAAATTGGCCGTTTGCTAGTGGTGCTGAGAATTGGAACCGGGGTGATCAGCTGTTTGCCCTGAGTGGTGCATTCTGAAAGGGGTTGTCTCCTCTTTAACAGGGCCTCAATAAGACTTAAAGGGGTTGTCTCGTGAAAGCAAGTGGGGTTAAGCACTTCTGTATGGCCATATTAATGCACTTTGTAATATACATCGTGCATTAAATATGAGCCATACAGAAGTTATTCACTTACCTTCCCCGCGCTGGTGTCCCCGTCTCCATGGCTCCGTCTAACTTCAGCGTCTAATCGCTCGATTAGACGCGCTTGCGCAGAAGGGTCTTCTGCCTTCGGGTCTGTCCGACAGCAGCGGCGTTCTGGCTCCGCCCCCTTCTACGCGTCATCGCGTAGCTCCGCCCTGTCACGTGTGCCGATTCCAGCCTCCTGATTGGAGGCTGGAATTGGAGGCTGATTGGAATTGGAGGCTGATTGAAATTCATCGTTCAGCAGAACAGCTGATAAGCAGGACTGCAAGCTGTGTTATCCCAGCTGTCAGCCTCGCTAGCAGAACAAAAAGAATGTATTCAGCGAACAGCGATGGTCTGTTCCCTGATTACAACTCCCAGCGGCTCACACGCTACTAATTGGTACTAATGGGCATTAGTACCAAGTAGTAGTTTTATGCAAAGTGATCGCTTAAAACCCATCCTTTAAGTGATCATCTTTGTGTCTAAATGCACCCTAAATCATTTTTTTAGGACAAGAGCATTAAAAAATTAGTAAACTAAAAGAAAGTAGTAGAAGAGTCCGATGCAGTAGACTAACAAAGACTTTCAGAAAATCTGATCAGCGGCTTATCACTGATCGTTCTTTCACTGCATGCTCAATTTAATGAATGGTTTGCATGATAATCGTACCTGGTAAAAGGGCCTTTACTCTGTAGCAATGTTGACACATAACACATTCTTTGCATTGATACACCAAGCCAGCAGCTGACCTTTGCATTTAAATGTTGCCAGTCGTGCCATATGTTTACCCTTTAGTGATTTGTATCTAGTCTGCAGGGATATTCAGCAGAAACCCAGACTCTAGAAGAAGGAGTTAATAAGGTTAGGGAGGATGAAGAAGAGGAAACAGAGCTGATGCAGAGTCGAGGAAAAGGCCTTTTGTCTACTGCACTCTATCTTTGCATTTGCAAATTGAGAGTTGGTATCTCCATGGGCTGCCAACTCCCAGACATAAATCAGCGGAGAGAGAAAGCACTGCAGGCTGGGCATGCCACTTAACGGAAAATAGGTTTTGCAGATGGATCCCTATCAGTTGAGTCTCTGTAGGTGCACATAAGGTACACATGTAGCTCCGTAATGTAAACTTAGCAAGACTAAAAGCTGTTTGCTGATGTTGACATAGAGTGGGGCATGGGAGAGCCGTTGATGCATCTGGCAGAGGAAACCTTCAGCAAAACAGGACATTAATAGCCCTTTATCTAAAAAAGCTTACTGTACATATGGCAAATTAAGGTTCCTGGTACACTCATCACTCTCATTATCCTAATCATAAGCACCAGAATGAACCTAGGAAAATGGCAATTAACGTCCGATTGCCAAGATCGTTTTTAGATATATTATTGTAAAATTTGTTTATTGGAGTTGTAAAGTGGTTCTCCATGATCCCCCTTAGATTCCGCTTAATGCATGTGTAGCAATTACCTGTAAGCAGACTTGTGCTGGGCTTGTGCTCATACACAAAAGACAATCCGGACAAGCAGTATAAACCACAGAGTTGTAACGTGAAATTCTTGAGCCCCAATCAAAAATATGTAATAGTCCCCAACCCCCATACCAGGGGCATAGTAAAGGCTCGTGGGCCCACATGCAAAATTCCAGCATGGCAGCCCTCTCACAACTTTCTTCTGCATCGCTGGGTCTCTCAAGAAGCCCATTGATGCAACACTAGCAGACGGGGACATTGCAAAAATCTTATAAGATTAGGCAGAGGCTAAATGTAGGAGGCCCCAATGCAAAATCTGTAATAGGGCCCCCCAACCATCCATGTGCCATTTATAATATTGGTGCTTTCTTATATGATAGAGGGGCCTTTGGGCTCCCCTAAGCCTCTAGGGCCCGGTAGTGACTGCTACCTCTGCACCCCCTATATTTACGCCCCTGCCCCATACACACACCATGTGCTATTTATAATACTCATGTGTTATGTTGTGGAGAGGCCTTGGGACCCCACGGAGACCTTTCACACACGACAGAATATTTCACCACGGTATTGCGGAATATGCCCTCTTGTAGAATATTCAGCACCAAAATCTGCTAACGTACAGATTTTGGTGCGAAATTAAAAATAGATGAATTCTTCTAACAATTATGCATCAAAATCTGGACATAGTAGTGCGGAATTCAGGGGCGACATAATCCACAACCCTGCATGTTCCATTCCGTGTGAAAGGCCCCTCAGGCACCAGGGCCCAATAAGGATTGCTGACTAGAGATAAGCGAGCATACTCGCTAAGGGCAATTACTCGAGCGAGCATTGTCCTTAGCGAGTACCTGCCTGCTCGGAAGAAAAGATTCGGGTGGCGGCGCGGGTGAGCGGTGAGTTGCGGTTGCGGGAGTGAGCAGGGGGGGGAGCGGGGGTAGAGAGGGATAGAGAGAGATCTCCCCTCCGTTCCCCTGCTGCTCCCCGGCCCCTGCCGGCACCCGAATCTTTTCTTCCGAGCAGGCAGGTACTCGCTAAGGACAATGCTCGCTCAAGTAATTGTCCTTAGCGAGTATGCTCGCTCATCTCTAATTGCTACCTTTGTACTCCTTATAGAGAATACCACCAGAGCATAGAAATGCAGCAGCAGCCTAAGGCCGGCTTCTATTAAACGCACCATAGTGAAATGATTTTGCAACGAGCGTATCGGCGTATTTTATTGTACTTTTTTTGCCCTCATGGAATGTTCGTTTGCGCTTGGCAAACAAATGCACCGATTGAAATGGCTACTGAGTTCCAGATGTGTTCTTTTTTCTGCGCATAGCTTGTACCATAGGTTAGTCACATTTTCCGCAGCAAATTCCCATAAGGGATTAAGACATTTTCAAATCTGTGCCAAAATCTGCTGGTTAGACATGCGGATCTTTCCACGTGGCAGAATATTCCGCAGCATATTGCAGAATTTTCCTGTAGGAGTGAAATCCCCAATGTAGAACTTGGATGTTCACACCTGGAAATCTGCTCTTTGTATAGCAAACTCCTTGTAACTCCCAGAAAGAAACGGTACACCTCTAAGGCTGGCTGTTCATGGGCGATGCGGTATCCTGCGGCAAAGCTCCGCCGCGTGAGCCACTGCCTGGGAGCAGGAGCCGCCGCCGAATCTCCGCCGGTCAGCCCTATCTAATAGATAGACTTTGTTCCCTGGTCTGCCTAATGGACCCAGGGAACCCACGATTTAATGGCTGTTAAAGCATAAAAGCATAATACTTACCTTGTCTTCAATTGTTGTTGTCATCAGGGGGGTCATCTCCCAGCAGGCGCTGCTCTTCCTCTTTTTCCTCCACGAGCCGCCCCGCTCCGGGATTGCGCGCATGCGCAGTGGAGAGGTGCCCTCTGACAGAGTCAGGACAGGTCGCGTCTCCACTGCGCACGCGCAGAATCTCAGAGTTCAGCCAGGACAGACGGGCCGCCCACAGCAAGCACTGCTTGTGACGTGCTTGCTGTGGGCGGCCCGTCCGTTCACCTCGGAAGTGACTGATGGACTATGCAGAGCAGGAAGCCGTCATTTTGACCGCTCCTGCTCTGCTTCTACAAGCCACAGAAGATGATGTCGTCTGGAGGGGACATGCCTGGCGATCGGTCCTGGCCAGGCAAGGCGACTAAATTTTTTTAATGTCAGAAACCCTTTAAGCCTGAACACAACGGGCTTACAACATTTTTCTGGTGTAAATTGCACCAGAAAACTGTCTGACATGTTTGCACTGCTTTTCTTATGTGCTATTAGACACTCATGGACAGTTTTTCCAACTTTTCCAAAAGAGGACTGGGTCTAAATTGCACCACAATTGTGCCAAATTGCCAAGGACTGCTTCAAAATTTTGGCAAAATTTTTGGAACAAACTAAGCCAACTAATAGATGGTCTAAACTTAGGCTAAACAGTCTTAAAATTATACAGATGTATCATTCTGTTACAAAACAGGCGCATTTTAACACTGTCTAGTCTAACTTTGCACTGTATAACTTTTAGACAGTGATAGTAAATAAGCCCCAATAATTTCCAATATTTTCCCACAAAAACAAGCATAAATACATAAAGTTGCCTGGTTTAATAATCGTTTCCACTTCCATTTGCTTATTGCGCTTCAGAGATGCCCTACTGTCCAGACATGAACATGACAGCGAATCACCGGTGGGTGGATTGAAAAGGAGGAGCCAGGAAACCATTATGTAGGATGGAGGTTAATTTCGGTTGCAGTGTGTTGTAGTATTTTTGTTTGTTTCTGCTTTTTTTTAGAGGTTTTGGTCTTCTTTCAGGCCCATGTTAGCACCCACATTGTTTCAGTACCACAACCTGGCATTGTTCGTTGTCTCACAGATCATTATAATACCCATCGTGGTTACTGTTAAGTTCACCTGAGCTGCAGTGGGCACGGATGATTCGGTCATAGCACAGATGCTAAAACATAGCATTGCTGACCTCTGCCTGTAATTTTAGTGTCCATTCGACTCCTTAACCATACTTAGTGTTCACAGAGTTTATTGGTCTTTTTAGTGAAACTTCACTATAGTACAACTCTGCCTTGAATGTTGCTCACTGAAGTGTAAAGGTCAATCTCAATCTATCCCGCTTGTTCCCGTACCTTACTGTTAATGATTGATCAAGGTTATCGCAATGCAGTGGAAACCCCCAACAAAGCAGATACTTTTTACGAATACTAAACCTAGCGGTCAACTTTTTCTAAAACTAACTGCACATTCTATAAACATGTGGAGCGACGGTGCATAACCGTGTGTTACTATTGTGATTACTAGAAGTGGGGCCGACCATGGCAAGGGGCTGGTGCAGCTTAGGTCCTGTCAGGGTGCTGGTTGATGTTCCCTTCCACGGTAGCTTACAAAAGTGTGTTGCACCCCAAACCAGTAAAAATTGGAAATTATATTGTGGTGCAGTGGGCTGATTACGGTCTTCTGGTGTAAGTGGTGGTAGTGGCAATCCTGAATTAATAAACAATTGAGAGACAGGGAAGCAGTTTAACTTATGATGTAGTCCTCATGCACACAGACACGCACGGATTCTGCTGCAGAATCCCACATTGGAATCTGCCCATGCCCGCAGACATGTTTGCACCACTTTTGTTATGTGCTATTAGACATTCTTGGACAATTTTTCCAACTTTTCCAAAAGAGGGCGTGGTCTAAATTGCACCACAATTGTGTCAAATTGACAAGGACTGCGTCAAACTTTTGGCAACATTTTTGGCACAAACTAAGCCAACTAATAGATGGGTTCTTACCTCTCAGTATCCAGCAGGGGTCTCATCCATCGCGGCTGGATCTTCTTTATTCAGCACAGCTGATGCATCCGGGCACGCCGGCTGATGTGCCCGGCACATGCACAGTGCCTTTCTTTTTTTGAATCTCCTGCTGTCCAGTAACGGCTGCAGGTGTGCCACTGATCGGACGGCATCCATTGACTTAAATGGTAGCGGTCCCTGCGGGATCCACAGGAAAATAGAGCATGCTGCGATTTCTTCCCGCGCTCTGCGTGCGCCCATCTCTCCCTTTGAGGGTCTCCTGCGTGGGTTCAGCAAATCAAATCTGCATGTATGCATAAGGCCTTACTTGCTGGTTACAAACATTCAAGATGGAGGTATAGTCTTTAAAGAAGTTTTCCATGCACATACTATTGATGGCTTGCCTCAGCATAGGTCATTAATAGTTGATTAGCTGGTGTCTGCTGCTCAGGACCCTGGGGAGCTCCTTTTTATACTCACCAGGTCCCCTGTTCTAGCACTGTGCCCCCGAGAAATCAGCGAGCACACAGTGGGACTCTTCTCACAAGGCTACGTGCCTCTCACTGATCTGTATGGGAAAGCACACACAGCGTTCTGAAAATAGCTGCATTCTGCACACATGCTGATTTCTTGGGGTCACAGCACTGGAACGGGGGCCCCAGTTGTGTACAGAAGGAGAATTTTTGTTTTTCCCTCTAATCCAGTATCAGATGCTTCAATATACCGTATATACCGGCGTATAAGGCGACGGGGCGTATAAGACGACCCCCCAACTGTCACCTTATACGCCGGTATTCAGTGGAGAAAAAAAAAAAATTTTATTACTCACCTCCCCCGGCGTTCTGTCGCGCTCCGGCAGGATGTCGCTCGCTCCGGCAGGCTGTCGCTGGCTCCTCGTCCCCGCCGCAGCATAGCTTTCTGAATGTGGGGCTTGAAATCCCCGCTTCCAGAAAGCTAATACACACGCCGGCAGCCATGACATAATTGAATGGCTGTGATTGGCTAAAGCACACGTGGCTTCAGCCAATCACACTATTCAATGACATCATTGAATGGGTGTGATTGCTAACACGTGCGCCTTCAGCCAATCACAGCCATTCAATGATGTCATTGAATAGTGTGATTGGCTGAAGCCACGTGTGCTTTAGCCAATCACAGCCATTCAATGCTGTCATGGCTGCCGGCGTGTGTATTAGCTTTCTGGAAGCGGGGATTTCAAGCCCCGCATTCAGAAAGCTATGCTGCGGCGGGGACGAGGAGCGAGCGACAGCCTGCCGGAGCGAGCGACATCCTGCCGGAGCGCGACAGGACGCCGTGGGAGGTGAGTAATAAAATTTTTTTTTTTTACACTTTTTTTTTTTTGTATTACCGGCGCATAAGACGACCCCCGACTGCAGAGCAGATTTTTCGGGGTTCAAAAGTCGTCTTATACGCCGGTATATACGGTATATAAACTCATAGCTTGAAAGACCCAAAAAAGTGACCCTTAAAAACATTCCTAAATCCTAATGTTTATAGGCATACTAACTGCACACACCTTTTAGCAAAAACTCTTGGGACTTGCAGGCTAACCTTGTATCCAAGAATTGCTAGGAAAGCTTTACCTTACAACATCTGACAGATTGGCTATAAGATGTCTCATTGGATAATTTAGTAGAGATACCATGTAGCGTCATCCATGGTTTATAAGTTCACAGAAGACAAAGCAGGGGGAGACCACCATGAAATGGTGTAGTTAAAGTCTATTCCCGACCTCTGGGGCTGATAAACATCGATGGCTCCTCTCCACTCCTTTTGTTATATTTATATCTACTTGTTATCACTTTAAGTAAACTTGAAGAATATTTAACATGTGTGTATCTGAACCCATCATAAAAAGCTGCCCTGTCCCTGTCTAACCTGGTGCCCGCCACACTGAACCCAGAAGAAGCAGTGAGCAGTCAAGTGCCATTCATTGTGCATATGACTGCTCAGTCACTCACAGGCCTCAGCAGTGATCCTTCTGTCAGTGCGGCGGGCACTGGGGCTGCAGTGTCGAATGGGGAGCAGCGGGGACAGCTGAGTGTTCAATTTTTCTTTATTTTAAGGCCATTTAACCTTTTTTTTCCCTAAGTCCTGGAAAACCCCTTTTAAAGTTCATGCTTCAAAATTTGTATCCACCGGTGATGGAAAACACTACAATGGGAGCATTTACATATCATCCACAAAAAGTACATGAGGGCAGCACAAAGTCATACAATATTTCCCACAATATAACAGGTTTCTATTGGAAAAATCATTAATTTTGCAGAATATTTCTTATTATATAAGTCTCTTTCCCAATAAGCCTTTCAGTTACAAAGAAAATGGAAATATATTGTGAAAATCTATTTTGGGGACATTTTTGTGTAGTTACATATGGCCAGATTTACATAGGTATAGATGTCAGGATGAAGGTCCAGTATATAATTCTGTATACCAATGAGGTTAGTGACAGCTCCATGTCTAGTGTGATGGTTGTCACCTTTTTAGAATTCCAGCATTCACAATGGAAAAAAATTGAAAAATGCTACACAACAGCAAAAGTCAAGAACTGTATGTATATATCAATGTATGTAATGAGGCACTGTACTTCCATCTCCCTAAGGTTATGTTCTTTGATGGGGATCAAGTGGATTGTTCCGCCCATAGATGTCTATTGAGAAATAAATGGCAGTACAGAAGCTAAAAATATCCTCACCTTTCCAGAATAGTGTACAGCGGTGCGTCGCCGCAGGCACGGTGTTATACTGTAAAGATCATGATCTCGGCATGAATATCCACTCCTACTCTGTTCTTTCTGTAAATAAAGATGCATATGGTTCACAGGAGCGGTAAACTGAAAGTTCAAGAACTCTCCTCCACAAGGAAGTGACTTTCTAATTAGATTTCCTTTACACAACTTATCAGATTTTACAAAGTTTTAGACAGGCCCTTTCACCTCTCCCGGCATGTCTGGCTTAGTAAATACTGGTATTCTCCATAAAATAACAATTTTGGAGAATATATTCTAATTACTCCATTCCTCTGTTATTACGCTTAGAAATTTATGAATAAATTGACAAATGGGTGTAATCATACTCCTTGACAAAGGGGTGTGTCCCAACACAGTCTGATACTGTTTGCACTGATTGGACAAAGTGAGGAGACATAAGACCTTCGCTATTAGGATCTGTGCGGGGGCTCAATGGTGAGAACCCTACAGATTCGACTTTTATCACCTATCCCGTGAATAGGTCTTAAAAGCCAATTTTGGTACACCCCCTTTAAGGAATGGGAAATACTATACTAAAACACACATTTCAGGAGGAGAGGTGACAGGTCCTCTTTAAAGGGCATAACTACATTATGAGGCTCAAAGGTGAGTACATAGGAGTTTCGGGGAGACTATCTTTATACTCACCGGGTCCCCCGTTCCTGCACTGCGTCTATGAGAAATCAGTGTGCGCATGTTGATTTCTCGGGGGCACATCACAGGAACGGGGGGGAGATCAGGTGAGTATAAATAGCAGCTCCTCAGGCCCCAGGTTCCGTCACCTTTGAGCCCCATAACATAGTTTATAAGGCCGCTTTCACACAGGCTACAAAATTGCGCGATTCTCAGGCGATCCGACAGTGCTGCAAAATGCATGTTTGTGAAACCCATGCTTTTCAATGGTTTCCTACACATTAGCGATGTTTTCACGGATCCTGTGTTGTGAGAAAAAAAAAATCGCGGCATGCTCTATCTTTCTGTGATGTGCTATTTTTTTATCTCTCATGTTTCCCTATGGACCCTCCTTGTTTATCACATCGCATAGCACAAATCTACGATTTCCGTGCCATGTTAACATTAGAAACTCCTATTGACTTTCAGGATAAAAAATTGTGTGATTTTTTTTTTTTTTTTTTTTTTTTTTTTTTTATCACGGGCGGCAGCGATGCAAGATTACTTTCAAGAAAAAACATCGCTGGCGCTACAAAATCGCAGGAACAAAGCTAACAAATTGCAGCAATTTTCTATGGGCGATATCGCTGTCGCCTGTGTGAAAGAGGCCTAAGGGCTAATACTCACGGATAGATTAATGCCGCGTTCCCAGTGGCGGAATAACGCAGCTATTAGGTTCTATTGAACCTAATGGCTCAGTCCTCACATGTGGGATTCTGCCGTGGATTTACGCTACGGAAAAGAAATCGCGGCATGTTCTATTTTACTGCGTTTTTCCACGATGGGCGGTCTCCATTAATATAGTATTAATGGAGACCGCAGAAAAACGCGCGTTCGCCAGCGGGGACTTTTTCGTTTATCACTGCGGGATTCCCGTGGTGTAATACCATGTGCGTATCCCGCTCCGTCTGTGTGCAGGAGGCCTTAGGCTCAAAGATGATGACTGGACTTTTAAGTCATTCACTAAAAATGACAATTTCTCCAACTTGTTTTATTGTATCTTTTTATGTTTGTCTTTTCTTTTCTCTTTTTACTACCCTGTTTCCCTGAAAATAAGACATAGCATGATTTTCCAGAATTTTTGAGGATGCAAAATGATTTTTCAGTCTTTTTGAAATATAAGCCCTACTCCAAAATTAAGCCCTGCTAACAGTTAATTAAAAAAGTAAATTTAAATAGTGTCCAGGCAGCTATACATGTAAAAAAGTTTAACCTTTTTGAATTAAAATTAATATAAGACACTGTCTTATTTTCGGGGAAACACGGTATATACACAGGAATGAGCACTGGCAAATCTAAACTCTGCCTAAGGCCGAATGCACACTGCCTGGTCGGACCCTGCATGACCCTGTGCACTTATCTGTGTCTTCTTCTGTACTGCTGATGGTCCGCACGGCTCACTGTTGGACATGCGCAGTACAGATTTTTATTTTTCCCACGGAATCCGCGGCCCATCTGCAATGTCAATTACGGGCGAGCTGCGAGTCAGACGGCTTCCATTGACTTCAGTGGAAGCTGTCTGTGTGGGAACTGCAGTGAAATGGAGCATGCTGTGATTGGTTTCCGCTCATGTGTATGAAGAATCCTTTTTCCATAGCCTACTATGGAGGGTTATTGCTGCGGAATCTGGAGGCGGAACGCCCGCTCCAGATTCCGAAGCAAAAATCTGCCCGTGTGCATGAGGCTTAAAGTCTACATTTACCGTATCAATGAATTCCATATTTTCTTTTCTATTATCGGCCATTTCAGGCAAAGTAATGGTGCCGAAATTCTGCAGGATCTTCATAGTGGATTTTTTATTTATAGTACAATCCATGCTGCAGAGATGTAAAAAATGTCATCCTTAGGCTTTACACGGGTGAACGCGATAAGGGGCTGTGAATCCCGCCCACATATCGCGCACCTCACCATGTGAATTCCCCGTGGATTCAAGGAGTTTTCATGTCAAAACAGCCTTGCATCACTTTAGGGATGCAGGAATCCTCTGCCGCAACTGTCAGCCGTGGCAGAGGATCGCAGCGTTTCTCCCATTGTTTGCAATCAGAGACCTTTAGAGATGAGAGAGTATACTCGCTAAAGGCAATTGCTCGAGCAAGAATTGCCTTTAGCGAGTATCTCCCCGCTTGAGACGGAAGGTTTGGGTGCCGGCGCGGGTGAGCGGTGAGTAGCGGCAGTCAGCAGGAGCGAGCGGGGGGGAGAGAGGGAGAGAGAGATCTCCCCTCCCTTCCGCCCGCTCTCCCCCGCAGCTCCGTGCCCGCTGCCGGCACCCGAACCTGCAGTCTCGAGCGGGGAGATACTCGCTAAAGGCAATGCTCGCTCGAGTAATTGCCTTTAGCGAGTATACTCTCTCATCTCTAGAGACCTTGCATCGCATCGCACTTGTGTGTACCTAGCACATGGTGTGCTGCCCCTGGCCCCATTGAGAACAATGGGTGCTACGATACAAGAACACGCAGAAAACTAGAACATGGTACGATTTGTTTCCTGCATCACGGTGCCATGCAGGAAAACATCACTCATGTGTATGACCTCGTTCAAAAGAATGGGGTTCATGTTTGTGCGTCTTACAACGCATATATCTCGTGATTTTCTTACCCGTGTAAAGCCAGTCTTTGGCCGCCTGCACACGTGCGGGTTGGACCCCACGTGCAGGATTCCCGCAGCCGAGTTTGGCCTGGTGCCCAGCCGGTGACCCCAGCTTACCTGTCTGGCAGCTTCTTTCTTCACTGCGGATGAACCGGCCGGCAATCTGTTGCGCATGCACAGTAGCTGCCGGCGCTAGGTGATGACGCATGTCTCACGATACTTCCGCAGTGCTCGATTTCCGCTTGTGGAGATGAAATTGCGATATGCTACGGGGCGTTATTTGCTGCGGAGTCTGGAGCTGGACGCTCACCGCAGACTGCGCAATGCAAATCCGTCCGTTAGGAAGTGGAAAAGCTCCACTAGGAATCTGCAGGGTATTTGAAATATACAAATGATTCAAAGTCTGCAGCAAATCAAGTTATGAGGATTTTAACCCTTGGAGTGCAAAGGTGGAAACCTCTTGCAAATTTGCTACAAAATCCATGGCAAAATCTGCCCATTTAGGTGCAGATTTGCTGCTATGGAAAGCCCACAGCACATACACCACGTGTGAAGGTACACTAAAGGCTGACTGCAGTGTTCTTCAACTCCAGAAAACTTTCTGCCCCCATAATCATAATGTCTTATAGATTTTGACTTCCGAGAAATATTAAGACCAGAGCTTCACTGTGATGCAAGGGGCACCTACAAGTTGGGGTAAAATTATACCATGGCTAACTCCTGTTCACCCTCCATGTTTGATAAGGAGGAGAAAGTGGTGCCTAGTCTGAAGAGCAGCCGCCTAAATGACTTTGGTAGTGCTTTTCGTCTATAATGCTTTTACTATTGTTTTGGTGATCTTTTAATCCCTACTATTGGCTTTGTACATAGCATGCAGATGACAATAGACATTACATAGCTGCCTGTCAAGTTCTTGAAATCTTCCTTGCACTTTCTATGCACACAAACACTCAGAACAGTAAAGGGCATATTAATTGTCATAGGAAGAAGAGAATAAGCTGCGAGCAGGCTTTGCATTCATCACTTATCTCTTGGGGATATGAAGGATTAGCAGGATGAAAACCAACATGCCCCTTGTCATCCCCAATAATAATATAGGAAGACGTGAGCGCTACCGTCGATGGAGCCTAATGGCAATTATCCAATGTATAATGCCATCTAGTAATTCCAAAATGCAGTAAAGCCTATGCTGTACATACATTTATTGCAAACGCATACACTGAGCAACATAAACCCATAATATGCACCATCTGAGGTAGACAGAATGAAGGAGAAACCCTTTTTGAAGTCAGATTGTCCTTAATAGTTACCTGCAAGAAGTTCTGATTGAAATGGCTGAGTCTCCTCGGTCTACCTGCCGCATGCCATTAAAGCTCATGAAGTGACAAGAGCATTGTGTGATTGGATTTGCCCTCAGATGCATGTGGGGCACTAATGGGCAATATGTGGCACTATACTAAAGGAAATCCATTAGGAACGAATGCCTTTGGAAGCTGAAAGGACGGAAGGGTTTTCAAGTACGTTAAAGTCATTAAGAAAGAAGACATTTTAGCATTACGGCTTGTGTTTAGGATGATTTTTATCATTTTCCTTGAAGGTAGATATTTTATAGGTATGTTTGTAAGCAGAAGCAGCACTCTCTTAAAGTACCATTGGGATGTATACATGAAATATACTATATATAGTAAAACCTCTACTAACGTTGGTAATCCATCCAAAAGCAATCGGCTTTACCTGAAACTGTTGTTACCCGAAGTCAATCAATGTAAATCCAATTAATTTGATCTAGACATTCCAAAAATGTTATTGAACATGTTACTGTGTGATATCTGTGGTGATACATAGGACTGCAGTTCACACCTACTACATCATCGTCCCTTAGCGTTGGTACTGACCAATAGAACAAAGTTGCCCCGTCACTTTTGCTGCAGTGTGTACATCGTAGATACAAGACCCCGCTCTTAACCCTTTCCAATCAAATTTGTATCCTGGTTTTCCTAGGGGGCTTACTCTTTTTCTGCCGTTATACAACGGCGCTATCTGCTGGCTAAAGCCAGTACTGCATGAGGTGACACATTGGATAGGCTCTGACAGCAGAGAGGCTGGCAATATACAGTAAGAGAACCCTGACAGATGTCTACCAGCATCAAAGGTGTACAACCTTAAATCATAATGTCTTAAGACATCAGACAGTAGATTGGAAAGGGTTAAAGATGGTGGAATTGCATTTTTTTCCAGTCCAGTATGTGTACTATAATTTAAAAAATTCCAGCATTTTGTTTTATCTTATTCTAAATGGATTTCAGTGATTTCAAAGATTTTTACAGAGTGCTTTTTAGGCCTCTTTCATACGGGCATGACAGTGATATCCCCGTTAGAAAATCACAGCGATATCGCATCTGTGTACTGTGCGATATCGCTGCATTTTCTCGCGGTGATATTGCAACTTTGTGTCACTACTAGAGATGAGCAAACGTACTCGTCCGAGCTTGATATTCGTGCGAATATTAGGGTGTTCGGGATGCTCGTTACTTGTAACGAGTACCACGCGGTGTTCCGGTTACTTTCAGTTTCCTCTTTGAGACGTTAGCGCGCTTTTCTGGCCAATTGAAAGACAGGGAAGGCATTACAACTTCCCCCTGCGACGTTCAAGCCCTATACCACCCCCCTGCTGTGAGTGGCTGGGGCGATCAGATGTCACCCGAGTATAAAAGTCGGCCCCTCCCGCGGCTCGCCTCAGATGCCTTGTGACTGAGTTAGCTGAGGGAAAGTGCTGGTGCTGCTGTAGGGAGAGTGTTAGGAGTGAGTGTAGGCTTCAAGAATCCCAACGGTCCTTCTCAGGGCCACATCTATCCGTGTGCAGTACTGTGGAGGGTGCTGTTAGCAGTGTTGCACAAATTTTTTTTTTTTTCAAAATCGGCAGTCTGCAGAGCATTGCGCCTTGCAGTAATAGTCCAGGGACAGAAGTGGTGGTTAGGTAGGGAGAGTGTTAGGAGTGAGTGTAGGCTTCAAGAACCGCAACGGTCCTTCTTAGGGCCACATCTATCCGTGTGCAGTACTGTGCAGGCTGCTGTTAGCAGTGTTGCATATTTTTTTCTTTTCAAAATCGGCTGTCTGCAGAGCATTGCGCCTTGCAGTAATACTACAGGGAGAGAATTGTGTAGGCAGGGCCAGAAGACATATATTATTGATTGAATATAGTCAGTGGGCCCTCCGTTTCCCAAAAAGGGAAACATTCTATTTGTCCTGCAGGCTTGCGCCAATTTATTTGCTGCCTGTGAAAAGTCTCCGCTCTGCTGCACTTCATATAACTGCATTTCTGTGCAACACATATCTTATCTGATTGAATATAGTCAGTGGGCCCTCTGTTTCCCAAAAAGGGAAACATTCTATTTGTCCTGCAGGCTTGCGCCAATTTATTTGCTGCCTGTGAAAAGTCTCCGCTCTGCTGCACTTCATATAACTGCATTTCTGTGCAACACATATCTTATCTGATTGAATATAGTCAGTGGGCCCTCCGTTTCCCAAAAAGGGAAACATTCTATTTGTCCTGCAGGCTTGCGCCAATTTATTTGCTGCCTGGGAAATCACTGGTAATACAGCATGCTGAGGGGTAGGGGTAGGCCTATAGGACGTGGACGCGGGCGAGGACACGGAGGCCCAAGTCAGGGTGTGGGCACAGGCCGTGCCAGTGCGGTGGCCAGGGGTAGAGGCAGGGCCAGACCGAATAATCCACCAACTGTTTCCCAAAGCGCCCCCTCGCGCCATGCCACCCTGCAGAGGTCAAGGTGCTCTACGGTGTGGCAGTTTTTCACAGAGACGCCTGATGACCGACGAACAGTGGTGTGCAACCTTTCTCGTGCCAAGATCAGCTGGGGAGGCACCACCAACAGCATGCGCAGGCATATGATGGCCAAGCACCCCACAAGGTGGGACGATGCCCGTTCACCGCCTCCGGTTTGCACCACTGCCTCCCCCCTGTGCCCCAACCTACCACTGAGATCCAACCCCCCTCTGAGGACACAGGCACTACCGTCTCCTGGCCTGCACCCACACCCTCACCTCCGCTGTCCTCGGCCCCATCCAGCAATGTCTCTCAGCGTAGCGTCCAGACGTCGCTAGCGCCACAGTTTGAGCGCAAGCGCAAGTACGCCGCCACGCACCCGCACGCTCAAGCGGTAAACGTGCACATTGCAAAATTGATCAGCCTAGAGATGCTGCCGTATAGGCTTGTGGAAACGGAGGCTTTCAAAAGCATGATGGCGGCGGCGGCCCCGCGCTACTCGGTTCCCAGTCGCCACTACTTTTCCCGATGTGCCGTCCCAGGCCTGCACGACCACGTCTCCCGCAACATTGTACGCGCCCTCACCAACGCGGTTACTGCTAAGGTCCACTTAACAACAGACACGTGGACAAGCACAGGCAGGCAGGGCCACTATATCTCCCTGACGGCACATTGGGTGAATTTAGTGGAGGCTGGGACAGAGTCAGGGCCTGGGACCGCTCATGTCCTACCCACCCCCAGAATTGCGGGCCCCAGCTCGGTGGTGGTATCTGCGGGGGTGTATGCTTCCTCCACTAAACCACCCTCCTCCTCCTCCTACGCAACCTCTGTCTCGCAATCAAGATGTGTCAGCAGCAGCACGTCGCCAGCAGTCGGTGTCACGCGGCGTGGCAGCACAGCGGTCGGCAAGTGTCAGCAGGCCGTGCTGAAACTACTCAGCTTAGGAGATAAGAGGCACACGGCCCACGAACTGCTGCAGGGTCTGACAGAGCAGACCGACCGCTGGCTTGCGCCGCTGAGCCTCCAACCGGGCATGGTCATGTGTGACAACGGCCGTAAGCTGGTGGCAGCTCTGCAGCTCGGCAGCCTCACGCACGTGCCATGCCTGGCCCATGTGTTTAATTTGGTGGTTCAGCGCTTTCTGAAAAGCTACCCCCACTTGTCATACCTGCTCGGAAAGGTGCGCCAGCTCTGCGCACATTACCGCAAATCACACACGCACGCTGCCACCCTGCGGACCCTGCAACATCGGTTTAATCTGCCAGTACACCGACTGCTGTGCGACGTGCCCACACAGTGGAACTCTACGCTCCACATGTTGGCCAGACTCTATGAGCAGCGTAGAGCTATAGTGGAATACCAACTCCAACTTGCGCGGCGCAGTGGGAGTCAGCCTCCTCAATTATTTACAGAAGAGTGGGCCTGGTTGGCAGCCATCTGCCAGGTCTTGGAAAATTTGAGGAGTCTACCCAGATGGTGAGCGGCGATGCTGCAATCATTAGCGTCACCATTCCTCTGCTATGCATCTTGAGAAGTTCCCTGCAAAGCATAAAGGCAGACGCTTTGCGCTCGGAAACAGAGCCGGGGGAAGACAGTATGTCGCTGGATAGTCAGAGCACCCTCCTGTCTATATCTCAGCGCGTTCAGGAGGAGGAGGAGGAGCATGAGGAGGATGAGAAGGAGGGGGAAGAGACAGCTTGGCCCACTGCTGACGGTACCCATGCTGCTTGCCTGTCATCCTTTCAGCGTGTATGGCCTGAGGAGGAGGAGG
This sequence comes from Eleutherodactylus coqui, assembly GCF_035609145.1. Taxonomy (NCBI): domain Eukaryota; kingdom Metazoa; phylum Chordata; class Amphibia; order Anura; family Eleutherodactylidae; genus Eleutherodactylus; species Eleutherodactylus coqui. The sequence continues at coordinate 69,870,494 of NC_089840.1, read as the reverse complement.
AGGAGGAGGATCCTGAAAGTGATCTTCCTAGGGAAAACAGCCATGTGTTGCGTACAGGTACCCTGGCACACATGGCTGACTTCATGTTAGGATGCCTTTCTCGTGACCCTCGCGTTACACGTATTCTGGCCACTACGGATTACTGGGTGTACACACTGCTCGACCCACGGTATAAGGAGAGCCTTTGCACTCTCATTCCCGAAGAGGAAAGGGGTTCGAGAATGATGCTATACCACAGGGCGCTGGTGGACAAACTGATGGAAAACTTCCCATCCGACAGCGCTAGTGGCAGAAGGCACAGTTCCGAGGGCCAGGTAGCAGGGGAGGCGCAGAGATCAGGCAGCATGTACAGCGCAGGCAGGGGAACATTCTCTAAGGCCTTTGCCAGCTTTATGGCTCCCCAGCAAGACTGTGTCACCGGTCCCCAGTCAAGGCTGAGTTGGCGGGAGCACTGTAAAAGGATGGTGAGGGAGTACGTAGCCGATTGCAGCACCGTCCTCGGTGACACCTCTGCCCCCTACAACTACTGGGTGTTGAAGCTGGACACGTGGCCTGAACTCGCGCTGTATGCCCTGGAGGTGCTTGCTTGTCCTGCGGCTAGCGTCTTGTCAGAGAGTGTGTTTAGTGTGGCTGGGGGAATCATCACGGATAAGCGTACCCACCTGTCAACCGACAGTGCCGACAGGCTTACACTCATCAAGATGAACAAAGCCTGGATTTCACCAGACTTCTCTTCTCCACCAGCGGACAGCAGCGATACCTAAGCAATACGTAGGCTGCACCCGCGGATGGAAGCATCGTTCTCTCTCACCATCCAAAACGGGGACATTTCTGCTTCATCAATCTGTGTATAATATTCCTCCTCCTCCTCCTCCTGCTCCTCCTCCTGAAACCTCACGTAATGACGCCGAACGGGCAATTTTTCTTAGGGCCACAAGGCTCACTTATATAATTTTTTTCAAAATTTTTTTTATGCGTTTCAATGCTCTTAAAAGCGTTGAAACTTTAACTTGAACCAATTTTTCGTTAAACTGGGCTGCCTCCAGGCCTAGTTACCACTTAAGCCACATTAACCAAAGCGATTAATGGGTTTCACCTGCCCTCTTGGTTGGCCATGGCCAATTTTTCTGATGTACATTAGTACTGTTTAGAGATGAGCGAACGTGTTCGGCTCCGCCCCTTTTCGCCCGGACACCGAACTTCGCGAGGAATTCCGTGTTCGGGCGAAAAAAGTTCGGGGGTCGCCGTGGCAGCGCGGGGGGTTGCGGCGGGGAGTGGGGGGGAGAGGGAGAGAGAGAGGGCTCCCCCCTGTTCCCCGCTGCTGCCGCCCGCGCCGCCGCGCCTCTCCCCGCCCCCCGGCGCCCCCCGAATACTTACGCGCGAACACGGAAGTCCTCGGAAAAGCCGGTGTTCGGGTGCGTAAGTGTTCGTTAAGAACACGTTCGCTCATCTCTAGTACTGTTGATACAGCAATTTTTGTGGGCCCTCGCCTACAGTGTAATCCAATAAATTTTTAGCCCACCTGCATTACAGCTGACGTTACATCCACTGTGTTGGGCAATGCAATGGGATATTTTTATGTACCGCCGGTGGCTTCCTGGCACCCACCCATGCTGTGGGTCCACAGAGAATTATAAATGCATCTGTTTCCACTTCTAAAGAACCCCAGTCTGACTGGGGCATGCAGTGTGGGCCGAAGCCCACCTGCATTAAGCACAACATTACTACCTCAGCTGTGTTGGGCAATGCAATGGGATATTTTTATGTACCGCCGGTGGGTTCCAGGGAGCCACCCATGCTGTCGGTCCACAGGGACTTCACAATAGGGAGTTGTACCTGCCTGTGTCTATGAATTAAAAACCGTGGTCTGACTGGGGCATGCAGACACCTTGACAGAATGAATAGTGTGTGGCACATAGGTCCCCCATTGCTATGCCCACGTGTGCAGCTCCTGATGGCGGTGGCACAGGATTATATTTCTCATTGCTTCTGTACAGCATTGTGGGCTATCGCCCCGCCCCTGTTAAAGAGGGTCGCTGCCTAGCCGTTCCAACCCTCTGCAGTGTGTGCCTGCGGTTCCTCCTCATGGCAGACGCACTTATAAATAGACATGAGGGTGGTGTGGCATGAGGGCAGCTGAAGGCTGCGCAGGGACACTTTGGTGTGCGCTGCGGGGGGGGGGGGGGGTCAGCATGTAACCCAGGAGAAGTGGCAGCGGAGTGTCATGCAGGCAGTGATTGTGCTTTGTTGGAGGTAGTGTGGTGCTTAGCTAAGGTATGCCATGCTAATGAGGGCTTTTCAGAAGTAAAAGTTGTTGGGAGGGGGGGGGGGGCACTCTTGCCGGTATTGTGGCTTAATAGTGGGACCTGTGAACTTGAGATGCAGCCCAACATGTAGCCCCTCGCCTGCCCTATCCGTTGCTGTGTCGTTCCCATCACTTTCTTGAATTGCCCAGATTTTCACACATGAAAACCTTAGCGAGCATCGGCGAAATACAAAAATGCTTGGGTCGCCCATTGACTTCAATGGGGTTCGTTACTCGAAACGAACCCTCGAGCATTGCGAAAATTTCGTCCCGAGTAACGAGCACCCGAGCATTTTGGTGCTCGCTCATCTCTAGTCACTACAAAGCCAAATGACTTTGTAGCGCTCTTTTGCCAGGATTTTTGGGGGTCTTAAAATATAAGCCCTACCCCGAACATAAGCTCTAGCTGCATAAAAAAAACTTAAAACAAATACATCACGTAACAACAGCTGTTGTCAGCCCCACCGCACGTCTTCTCTGCAGGTCGCCGACACTTGTCTTCAGGCAACACTTCCTGGTCTGCAGTTTGAAAAACCCTGCCTCCCGGAAGCCCTGCCTCTGATTTGGTTCTCAATGAATGGCTATGATTGGCTGAGCCACAGCACTCAAAAGCCAATCAGCCAGCGCTCTATGAACCAATCAGAGGCAGCGCTTCCTAGAGGCAGGGCTTTACAAGCTCCTGACCTGGAAGTGTCTGGGGACCTGCAGAAAAGACGTGCAGCGGGGCTGACAGCGGCTGTTAGGTGATGTATTTGTTCTTTGTTTTTATGCAGCTGCCGAAATTTTGTATTCTCACAATGCAGCAGGCTTCAAAACATCACTAATATGAATGAACCCATAGGAAATCATGCGCTTCACATACATGTGATTTGTAGCACTGTCACATTGCGAGAAAATCGCACGATTTTTCCGCACATGTGAAAGCAGCCGTATGCCAAGGGCCAGACTGGGATTAAAAAGCAGCCCTGGCACACAAGCCTCCAGCTCACTTACTATATTGCCCCCTCCATATTGCAGAATGATAGTGGTACATAATGCACGCTGCAACAAATTGTGCTTGATGCCAGTCCCAGACAAACATGGATGAATGTCTCAGCTTGACTGCAGGTCTACTGACCAAATAATCCTAGTATCATGGGGATCAGTAGACCTGCAGTCAGGCCGGGACATACGTCTGTATTACAGAAGCACCAGCAAATGGATATTACCACATAGTGTCAAATACCACCCTGTAGCACCCACATTACCCCCAGCAGAGCCAAACAAGTGTCGCTATGCAGTGCACATACTACTAGCCCCCAGCTGCATGGAATACTACAGTGCAGCACACAATATCACCCTAACAGCGCCAAATACCACAGTGCAACTCAAACGACAGCAGCATTTCACACCACCCCTCACCCACTGGCACCAGCACTTTAACCCCTAGCCATCCCTCCTTGACTGGCATTGGCTTTGTCCCCTCAGACTTGCACATGATGATCGAGGTGGAGGGAGAGCTCTATGGGCTGTTAGACTGTCATTCAGCTACATTGTGAAGGACCTCTGGTCATGTGACTGTCAATCATCACAGGTCCTTCATCCATTTAAGGCTTGGAAGTTGCACTAATAATACAGGGCAGTATTATTACTGCAGTTTGATCTTTGGCAGTGACTGCTGGCCCACTAACTGAGCAGCCTACCGGGAAACTGCCTGGCAGATTACCAGCCTAGGCCTGTTTATGCCAGACTACATTACAAAATTACATATTGCATCAATACTGCATATCAATAACTGCAACTCAAACAATACAGTGGCTGCATTTACTACAAGCAGGAGCGTGTGGAAAAATGCCAAAACAAAATGCTATCAAGTTCTAAAATGCATGATGTGTACCAGGATTAATATCAGCTATTTTTACACGCAAATATCTGCACTCTGCCAGGGGAAAACTGTGTGCATGATTCTGGCCTTAGAAGGTCAACCCTGCTTTCCAACTATAGTACAGGATAGGCACATTTTCAATCAAGGGGGTCTCTACTCTACTCTAATCCAACATGCCTCCATTGTTTTGTAACTTCATTGCTGGGTTACATGTGCACAGGGATGCCCCAAGTCTTTATGCTGTCCGAGGCGAAGTGTGAAATGACACCCACCCCTCAAAAAAACTACACTAAGTTTGCAGAGTCCTCCTTAATAGGTTGCAATGGTATTAGTAACCCCCTTAATGGCCTCAGTAGTAATAGTGATCCCTTTAATGTCTCCAGTAGTAATAGTGACTCCTTTAATGGCTCCAGTAGTAATAGTGACCCCCAGTAGCCACCCCAGTGGTAAGTGTCCCTCTTAATTGACCAACTATTAATAGGGACCCTGTTAGTGGCCCCAGCAGTAATAGGGACCCTGTTAGGGGCCTCAGTAGTAATAGTGACCTAGTGTTAATGGTGATCCCCATAGTGGTCCCAACTGTAATAGTGCTTGCATTTGTGGTCTAAGTATTAATAATGTCCCCCGTAGTCACCCCACATGGTGGCTCCACTAGTAACAGTGTTCCCCATAGTGGCCAAAGAAGTAATAGTGACCCCTATAATGGTTCCAAAAGCTATATTGTACCCCAGAGGCGTAACTTGAAGCTCCTGGGCCCCAGTGCAAAACTTCTAACAGGGCCCCCAACTATAATGCTTTACTCATAGTACTGGGTTCCCTATATGGAGAAGAGAGGCCTTATGGGCCCCCTAAGGCTCCTGGGCCCGGGTGCAACCGCATCCCTTGCATCCTCTATAGTTACGCCCCTGTTGTACCCAATAGTGGCTTTGGTAGTAATACTGTCCCCACAGTGGCCCTGGTGCACCCACAGTGGCTCCATAGTAGCCCTACTAGTAATGATGCTTCCATAGTGACCCCGGCAGTAAGGGTGCCCCCACAATGGCCCTAGTTGTAATTGTGTCAACCACAGTGGCTCCAGTAGTAATAGTTTCCCTCTATAGTGGACCTCAGGCAACAACCCAACCAGCATATAACTCACTCCATCGTCAGCTCTCTTCTGGTGGCAGGAGCACAGGCGCCGCAGGGGTGGATGGGTGGGGAGAGGTCAGGGGTACAAACTGATTACAGCAATGGTAGGCACTGCAATAGAAGCTGCAGATGGCGTTAGTTCAGTGCTTGCCAGGTATTAACAGCATTTTTCACACACGGACAAAACACAAGCAGGTCCATTGGTTTAATGCATTAATATGCAGTCAATATACATGTATGTCATAATTTGCTCTGCATTACAGACTGAAGTAGCCCATTGAAGTCAATGGGAATGCCTAAATATGAAGTGCATACACATGAGACATGACGCATGAAATCAATGGACCTGCATGAAAAATGCTGTTAATACCTGCTCCTAAAAATAAAAAAAAAACCAAGAAAGGGCCAGATACACAGCGAATACATAGTGTGATGACGCTGTGTATAACAGATCGAAAACGACATACGCCCGTGTTAATGAGCTATTACTCACTGTCCCTTTAAATAAGGATCATTTTTTTCCTCTTTAGTTTTGTTTACCAAGACAAAAAAAATTGAGGAAAAAAATAATAAAACCGATGTCTTAGTGAAAAACAGATGAATCCTAGAAAAAATGGTACTGTACGTATTAGTATCTTTCATAGAAAGCACTGTATAACAAAGTGATTGCTCCAATCAAAGAAGTAACAACCTTTAATTGTCCAGTTCGTGCAAAGTGAAGATGCCGCCCCTGGGTGAAGTGTATAGACCCTTTGCCTGTATATAATTTATTTACTTGCAGCACTGAAAGCCTAAATCGAGGTAGACAATTGAAAGCAGAAGGCTTCCAGAAAGGTGACATATGTAGGTTATGCGTAGATTATATTGCACTGAACACATTTCCCATATTTGGAGCACGGGGCAGATTTAGTATTTCTGAGGAGGCTGGGAATTATTTTTAGCTTTCGGAATCATTGTGTTATCCCGGAGGTAGATGTGAAGGAGAATTTAAAAAAGATGAAAGAGAAATTACTATCGCTCACTTTAAACAAAGGTCTTAGAGCTTAAAAGCGTCATTACATAGCTGGAATATCATTATCGTTTCCAGTATCATTTTATACTATTATCGTTTTGTCGTCTTTTCATGGAATCAGAAGATGTACTTACCACCACGTGCCCATAGAACACGTCTTCAGTCTGACTGCAAGCATTGTGTTCTCTTCATTCGGTCCTTTATTCCTCTATCATCGTAGCATGTGAAAAAAATATGCAATAACTATGCAAAGTGTATCCTGATATAACTGATCTCATATAAGACCCACGGAGGGTTTTGTTTTCTCATATGGAACGCCTAAATAAAATTTTTTGGCATGCACCATCGAATGTGATGTTATGAAGGTATTCATCCCTAGAAGCATTCTTTGACGGGAGAAAATTATGCTTCAGAGCGGCAGCAGAGTGCCTACAAGTCCATAATGCAGACCACTCGACAGGGTCTACACACAGGGCATTGCCATGTACATGAGCTTTAAGGCCCATTTACATGCAAAGTTAATCTTCTGCATGTAAAAGGGCCTACAGGAGCTGTTTGCAGAGCCCAGCGTGTGATTATTCACACGCCCAGCTATGAGCACAGCTGCATTGTTACAATGTTATCTGCCGCCCCCCTACGGAGATAACAGCCTGCAGTCTACTAAGAGATAAATGTGTTAGCTTTATCTCCAGTAGCTGAACGATAGATTTTAAGTTCTCATTTGAATGATGATTTTAAAGTGAAGTGCACGATGCCCGTGTTTCCATGTAACGATAATCGCTCATTTTCGTTCTTTGAATAATTTGAGCGATAATCGTTACTTGTAAATGGGCCTTTAGACTAAGGGTATTGGTTTTTATTTGGATTGATTAGTGTTGTGCGAACCAAACTAGTAGAACTTTGTTTCAGGTTGAACTTTACTAAAAGTTTGGTAACAGTCTAAACCTCAGGTGGTTCGTTTCTGTGATTTTTTTAACTGTTATTGTAGGGACCCACAATAAGTGAGGACCCGTGACCTGGGATGTGGACTCACATATTTTAGCTAAAATATCAGCTCATACCTCACGTTTATCAGTACTTATCTATAACATGCTGGGGGAGCCCAGGGTGTCAGTGCCAGTGTGGTTCACCTTTGGGGTGCAGGGCAGCTCGCTGGTTTCAAATATGGCGTCACTAATAGGTTGTGAACCTGCATGGTGCACTACACGTATCATGTGGTCTGATAAACTGTATTGACTTTTTGTGCAGGAATAAACACCCAACAGCCACCCCCTCATCATTAAGAAGGTTTGGGAATGGTTGTCTCATCAGTGTCCTCACATGTGTCTGTTTTCCGCTGTTCCATATAGCATCCTGGCTGTCTGCATGTCTGAGGGATATGTTGTTTATATTGCCGGCTCTTTTGCATCCATGTATCAGTAAGTATGGCCACTCTCTGTTATTTTCATTTCAGCCAAAGTGGAAGTTCATGAAAAAAAACAACTACTATTGGACACTAAGAGCCCTAAAATAAAGGTGGTGGCTCAATGGTTAGCACTGTTGGCTTGCAGTGCTGGGGTCCTATTCTAATCAAGGATAACATCTGAATTTTTGTTGTCCTTGGAAAGATTTGAACCCAGGACACTAGTGTTGGAAAGCAACAGTACTAACCACCTAGCCAACATGCTGCTGCTTCCTTCTCCAGAGGAGGGGGAGAACAAAAAATGCTAAAAGATCACATAAATTGCATACAGATAATGTTCTTGGTCAAATTTGTTAAATTTTAGTTTGGCAACTAATTTGGACGAAACTGAACTTTTTGACAAAATTTGTTGAACCGGATGAACTTTTGAAAAGTTTGCTCATCTCCCGTATCAACCCTTTCCAATCCAATTTGTATCCTGATTTTCCTAGGGGTCTTACTCTTTTTCTGCCGTTATACAACGGCGCTATATGCTTGCTAAAGCCAGTACTGCATGAGATGACACGTTGGATAGGCTCCGACAGCAGAGAGGCTGGCAATATACAGTAAGAGAACCCCGACGGACGTCTTCCAACATCGGAGCTGTACAGCCTTAAATCATAATGTCTTCAGAGGTCAGACAGTGGATTGGAAAGGGTTAATACTTATGGCTAAAAATAACAGCTACGAAGTTACTGAAGCTCACATTTTTTGCTTTTCTTTCATGTAATAATCCAGAAAAGATGATAAATTAACGGAATTTTGATTTCACGGACCAAGGGCATTCGGAAACTAGAGGCAGAACATGTGACTGCTATGGGGCCCATGGAGAGAAGGGGCCTAGCAAGGGGCCAACCCCTTTTCTACTAGGTGGCAGAAACCAGTGCCAGACTTCCCTCTCCAGAGGAAATGAATTGGGATCATTTTAAGGATGATGGAAATCAAGTTGAAAGGAGAACAAACCCTAGACCCTCTGTCTTGGGTGCCAAAATCCAGCATTTTAATAAGGGACTCCTTTTGATCTTTGCTACGGAGCGCTGCTCTTTTATGTGCGCCACTGTCAAGGAGATTAATTATCTATAGTCAAAGTCAAACTACAAATCCAAAATACCACTAAGAGGACCGAACTTTAATCTACTTATTTTGTCATAAAGAACTAGTTTTACGGGAATTTATACTTCAGCCTTCCTGCTACAATTTCATAACCAAATCCTTCCATGTGGGAGAAGAGGGTCCAAGAATCAGAACAGCATTTCCGAAATGAGCATGTTTGAGAGGAACAGAATAACGGAGATGTGAATTTGGAGCACAGAAAAATGTCCCTATGAGGGCATAAATTTATTAGCCGATGTTGCATTAGGCATATGAAAGTTAATTGCCGCTTGCTTGCTACAAGTTATTGCGCAGGTAGGAATAACGAATGACAGAATTTCAACAGTGAATTACATTTGCCTAACAGCAGGAAGGATTATCATAAAATGAATTAACAGCACCCAGAGTGTGCTGGATACATGACAGCTACTGAATCATTCCCTACTTCTCGCAATCATTCCCTACCCCTTCTGACATGCCTAATGTTCTTAATCACTCTGATGTTGTTGTTGACTTTCATTAGCCAAGTGTTATACGTTGCTCAGTAGAATAAAGAAGTGAAGATATAATTGCAATTAAATAGGTTTTATTAATGTCCTTATTAACAGAAAATCCTGAATAGGGTAACATACAGTTATAAGCATGACCTAAGACCACCAAGTAGATCAGAGTGGAGGGTCAGGGCGCTTGTCACAGAGAAGAGCAAAGGATTCCATTGCAGGCGGAATGGCTCCAAGTAGTTTCATCAAAGAGCAACGCGTTTCGTCATCGGGCTGACGCCTTCATCGGCCACTAATGCAAATAGAACAGTGATTAAGTGAATTTTGAAACTGGCGCCAAAACCCCGTACATCATGTCATGTGATTAGTCTTACCAACTAGCGTACCAGTTTATGAATAAAGTTAAAGAACATGTGAAAACACGGCATGATTAACTAGGAGTAGTAAGCGCATCAGTTAAGAGTGGAGTAAACGAGCACATAGAGAATCATATGTTATCGTCCGTGTGTCATCAATAGTATCCGCTTACTATAGGAATACCACAACAAGGGACATGAATGAAAGGGAGATTGTGATAGCAACCATAAGATCACCAGGTGGCAGATGTATAATGACAAAGAACTTCCATAAGTGGCGAAAAAGTACGGGAAGTTGGATGCAATGTTTGCATAAGGCACATATCTTATGTCCACCAGTGTTCTCCCTTGGAATATTCCAGCAGTGATCAGTCGGCATCTACTTTCCTTCATACAGTTTTTCAATTGCATGTATGTCCTGGTGAAATCCTTTACCATCATCATCCGATAAGACAACTGGTTAATATATTCTAACAAAATAGTGAAAAATTGAATATCCTTTCTCGTGATGTATATAACTTTATTATCTTGCCTGACAGACAATGTTGGTCGCAGTATTTGGATTCCGCCTCCGTTTTCTGCTTCAGTTCATATAGTGGCAATTTGCATGGACTCTAGACTGTTATAAATAAATTGTAAAGTCATTTTTTGCCGTGAAAATTAAATTAATCACAAAAACCCTATTTCCACTGAATTTTGCACTGCTACAAAATGACCTGCTAACATCATTTCAGTGATCTTCACGTTAGCTCAGGAGAAAATGTTAACAAGGACAAGAAAGCTGATATCACTGTCAGGCTGATTGAATTGGTTTTTGAAAAAGTCAAAAACAACAAAAAAATTGCTTTCTATTGGCATTTTCTGATATTCATAACTTTTTTAATTTTCTGTCAAGGTTTTGTTCTTTGCGGAGGAAGCTGTTGTTTTTATTAGTACGATTTTGGGTTGCGTATAAGTTTTTATACCTTATTATTCAATTTTCTATAAGATGCAAGGTGTCCAAAAAAACACAATTCTGGCATTGCACACTTTTTTTCTTACATAATTTATTGTGTTGGATAAAGAATGCAATATTTTAATGATTTGACCTTTTACAGATTCCAATTATTTTTATGTTATGTATTTACTTTCTTTACTTGAAAAATGGGGAAAGTTTTTATTTTTAATGTTTTATAAAGTTTGTTTTTATAATATATTTTAATTTAGTCACCATAGGAGACTTGAACATGCAATCACTGGATCACTTGTACTACGGTATATAGTGCAATACTGTACTTGTGTACAATCAAAACAAAGGCTCCCAGTGCTTTGCTAGGCCCGGGTTGCGATACTAACCCATCAGCACCCTGCAATCGCATCAATGGGGAGATCGATGGGGTGTCAGAGGGCCCTCATTTGGCTAACTGCTTAGATGTCTTGGTCAGTCCGATTGTGGCTGTAGCTGAAGCCTATCAGAATCAGCTGACGACCACCAGCTATGGAGCCGGCTCGGCTCTCAGGCCCGTTCCATACAGCGCTCAGGATCAAATGGTGTGTGTATATGGACGTGAGTGTGCGTGGATAGATAGACAGACAGACAGACACAGACAGACACACACACACCATATGGACAAAAGTATTTGGACACTGCCGAAAATCAGTAAATATGCAAATACTGAGTTTGCCGAATGTTATGCTGTGTAAAATAAAAAGCTGCTCATTTTGTAATAACTATTCATTCATCCGATCGAGCCCTTGTGGGACAAACTGGAGCGACGGGTGCGACACCGCCACCCACCGACCTTGGAAGAATGAAAGGCTGAGTCAACTTTGAGTCGGCTACCTGAACCACATAGAGACTGAACCCGCAACCTTCAGGTCATGGGTGAGAGCTTAGGACCGCATTTCTGCTGCCCTAACACTCTGAGCCACACAGGGCTCTATATGTGTGTGTGTTTATGTATATATGTGTGTGTATATATATGCACACAGTATATGGCAGCTCTGAAAGAGTTAGAGGGTTAGGGATCACCCAAAGGTATCAATCAGATATCCTAAGGAATGGATCAAGAGCATTTTAAAAACTTGAAAGTACAGAATGACTCAAGGATCTACATTTACTGGGGATGTTTACTCTTTGTGAAGCATTCTCATTTCTAAATAGTTACATTTACATGTTTGACTACATTGGTTTAAAAGCTGGAAGTTTCCAAAATGTCCTAATGGGTTTCCATGCTTTTGTCCACTACAAGCAGTAAAGCTCTATGTGGTGAGCCATGCTGCACGTTCTACACCCCATAAATATGGTCAGTACTATCTGGCCCTAATACTTACGGGATGTAGAACATGCATGTGTGAACCCTATATGGTGACACACTCTGTCCCTACAAGGCATTATTACAAGCCTATAGGCACTTCATATGCTGTGGTCTGTTGCCTACAGGAGAAACTGAATTCAACCCCAGAAAACACGTTTCTAGGCAAGAACATCCCTGTGATATAGTAAAGATCTGCACAATTTTTTCTTGCATGTTCTGTATGAATCCTGAGCCAAATCCTTCTTGTCCTTGTGTATAAATCAGAAGTATACGGAGGTACAACATGGACCTGCAGCAGACTGTAAACAGAACTGCAATATGGCTGTGTCCATGAATACCATGACATTCACATCTTACTGTGCTGAGTAGTCAGAGGCTCCAGTGAGACCAAGGATATGGCTTAATGAATGCAAGAAGATGGCAACATAATCACTGAAACTGTAGCTGTAATCAGCTGTTTATTTACTGTAGATTAGACAGCAACAAAGAAATTATGCGTATACACACATTATGTATGTGTGTGTGTATGTATGTATATATATATATATATATATATATATATATATATATATATATATATATATATATATATATATATATATTCTCAGTTTGAACTGTTAAAATTTAACATTCTCTATATAAAGTTATTAGACACTTCACTGTATTAGACACTTCTTACACCAGGTGCTCTTGCTTTTTTAAACTTATGCTCTCTTTCATTTATGATGCAACCTCCGGTATTAGCACAACTTTTCCTTTACGTTACTGCAACATTTTGTGTTTGTCATTACTCCAGTAAATGGGTGGCTTCCCCTTCTCAACACAACTCCAGTAATACTCTCAGGAAACGGAAGGCAGTCTTTGATGGCTGCATTACTCCACCAAGATTCTGCCCTGCCACCAACTGTACTTCTCACCTCCGGACACTCTCTCATTATACCCCACTTCCTCTTCTTGTCTAGGCTCATACTCCTTCCCTGTGGGTTACAGGTACACCTGATCAATGTCTTGCATATGTGACTTTAGTCAGGCTTCCATGTGGTTCAATTTTTCTCCCCATTATCCTTTCCCTATTAATTATCCATCATGGAAATGCACCAGATATCTTGGTCAGAGCATTTATCTAGAAATTAGAATAATTGTTCAGCAACAGCTGGAAACCTCTGAAACCTGAGAGAAGTGTTAACCCTGAGACATTTGTACTTTCCAGGCAGTTGTACTTTGTGTGGATATTTTTCTTTAATTAGCTCCACAGTGCTCCACTAATAATTCCTTCTTTATTAGGTCTCCACTGGTGGTACAGTAACTATGAAATAAAACAGCCTGACCTTTATGTAACGCACCGTTCATTAGTATCCTGAAGGAAGCTGTTTTCTTGCATGTTGGAGAAGGGTTGATGTTCAACCCCCTTCATTAAACTTTTCAAGAAGTCTCATAAAAGAGGAAGAGTTCCGTAAACACACTAATTTGTTTGTGAAGGAACAACAGCATCTAGTCCACTGTTCCTTCTATGCTAGAGTAAAGGAAAAAAACATCCTGTAGACCAGTATACCTGTAATTGGGCTGGTTGACCTCATTAACATATTGTTTGAACCCTTTCCTTTCTTGATTGCAGGGATGGAAATAGTACATGTTCATGTTGTAGTAGTGCCCTGCATATCAGACAACACACGGATGGGATGTTTGTGTGCATGTAGCCTTAGGCCTCATGGCCATGGGCAGGTCGGATTCCGTGTGTGGGACCCCACAGCGGAATCTCACCCTGCCCACGGTTGAGGACGCTGTGAATCTGTGTGGGCAGGTGGTAGTCTCCGCGTGGACCTCTCTTCTGATGGGACATCTGTACTGTGGATGGTCTCCTGCTTTCCCGCTGGATCTGTGGCCTGTCTGCAGTGTCAGCTGTGAGTGTGCCGCGGATGGGACGGCTTCCACTGACTTCAATGGAAGTTGTCCATATGGGATCCGCAGTGAAATGGAGCATGCTGCGATTTGTTTTCCTGACCAAAAGGAGCGACAGTCGTTCAGTGAATGGAGGTGGAACGCACCAGAAATCTCTTCCAGCTGCCCACCTCCATTCACTGTGAACAGGCAGTCATTCAAAAATGAACAACTGCCTAATTATACTGAGAAGTCGCTTACAACGAGCTATAAAGGAATGACTACTGACTACACAGCGACTTCTTGCTCAGTACCTCGTCAGGTACCGTGTTTACATGGGCCAAGAGTCACTCATAATCATTCATTTTGAGCGATTATTCTGGGTTATATCGGCCATGTAAAATACCCTTAGTCAATTTGACATAAGTTGCTGGTGCCCCCTTACCATTATCACAACTCCAGAACATTCTCCACTTCTTTATTTGCTTATATTGTAATACCCTTGATGATGATATTCCTGTGAAAGTTCTCACCAACCATTAAAGAAGTTTTCTGGGCATTTACTACTAATGACTAGAGATGAGCGAGCACCAAAATGCTCGGGTGCTCGTTACTCGAGTGGAACTTTCAGTGATGCTCGAGAGTTCGTTTCGAGTAACGAACCCCATTGAAGTCAATGGGCGACTCGAGCATTTTTGTATATCGCCGATGCTCGCTAAGGTTTTCATTTGTGAAAACCTGGGAAATTCAAGAAAGTGATGGGAACGACACAGAAACGGATAGGGCAGGCGAGGGGCTACATGTTGGGCTGCATCTCAAGTTCGCAGGTCCAACTATTAAGCCACAATAGTGGCAAGAGTGAGACCCCCGCACTGTCAGCATAAAGATCGTTCTCCTCTCCCACAGCTGTAACAGCTGTGGCAGAGAAGAACGATGTTAGCCCATTGAATTAAATGGAGCCAGCAATACAGCTAGCTCCATTGAAAGCAATGGGCTGCCGGCGATCGCGGGATGAATTGTCGGGAAGGGCTTAAATATATAAGCCCTTCCCTGCAATTCATCCAGAAATGTGTAAAAATTAAAAAAAAAATATACTCACCTTGTCCCGGCAGAACGATGTTAGCCCATTGAATTCAATGGAGCCGGCAATACAGCTGGCTCCATTGAAAGCAATGGGCTGCTGGCGATCGCGGGATGAATTGTCGGGAAGGGGTTAAATATATAAGTCCTTCCCTGCAATTCATCCAGAAATGTGTAAAAATAAAAAATATATATATATACTCACCTGGTCCCAGCAGACGGAGTTCAGCACGGCCAGCGGCAGTCCTCCTGAACTGCTCTGAACAGCTGTGAGTAGTATTCAGCAGCCGGGGATTTAAAATCCCCACCTGCTGAATGAGCTGCCTCTAATTGGTCACAGCCTGACCAATCAGAGGCAGATTCCACTCACACACCCATTTATGAATGGGTGAGTGACTGCTGCCTCTCATCTGATTGGTCCCGCTGAGCCAATCAGAGGCAGCAGTCACACACCCATTCATAAATTCAGGAATGGGTGTGTGAGTGGAATCTGCCTCTGATTGGTCAGGCTGTGACCAGTTAGAGGCAGCTCATTCAGCAGGCGGGGATTTTAAATCCCCGGCTGCTGAATACTACTCACAGCTGTTCAGAGCAGTTCAGGAGGACTGCCCCTGGCCGCGCTGAACTCCGTCTGCCGGGACCAGGTGAGTGTGTATATATATATATATATATATAATATAATATAATATTTTTTTTTTTTACACATTTCTGGATGAATTGCAGGGAAGGGCTTATATATTTAACCCCTTCCCGACAATTCATCCCGCGATCGCCGGCAGCCCATTGCTTTTAATGGAGCCGGCTGTATGGTGATGCACTGTTGTCAATACCTTGGCAAATTATCTGTATTGCACAGGTGGCGTTCTACTGAAAAAGTGCCGACATGTAAAGTAGGTCAGAGACCTTGTGTCATGGGTTGTGCATCACTGGAGATGAAGAGCATCTCACACATTACGTCTGAAGATAGCATCAAGGGCTCCAATTGGCTACAGTATCATTTAGCTGCAGGTGAAGGATAGAATTATGCATGAGATGTAACAAAGAATAAATTATTCAAATAATGTAATTTATGTTTGTCTCTCCCACAGACCTGTCTCCACGTATTATACACTTGTTTGTTTAGTCGGAGTCTTGTGACAAAACAAAAAAGGTTAACTGATTCATTATAATGACGATAGAATGGCCAATCCCATCCATCCCATTTCTAATTGAACTTAGTTGAAATGAACCTTGTTGTAGTCTGGTAAATATGTCCAAGAAAATGGGACTTGAGAAATCAGCTATATCGACAACTATCTAAAAAGTTACTTTCCTAAGTGCCTCAATGTATGTTTTTGCTATGTGTTCCACTGTAGCAGGAGCATACCTTTATTCTTGTTTCAACGCTTAAGCCACTTCACACAGGCGTATTTGTGAGCATATTTGGGCATGCAGTACACAGAGAATAGGATCCATTGATTTCAATGCGTTCATTCACATTTCCGTATTTTGCGCACACTTTTTGGTCACTGTATTAACCCCTTGAGTGGCACGCCCGGAAATTTTCCGGGACCAGCTCCACTGCTCATAGTGACATAGCCCGGAAGATTTCCGGGCTATGTATCACGATGGGAGCTGCAGCGCACAATGCCACAAGCTGTGACAGTGTGCTCTGCCTGCACAGACCCACACAGAGCAGTGCAAGGGCTTTGAAAAACCAGCAGAAGATATTGCCGACATGTCGGCAATGTCCTGCTTTGTTTACAAGTTGCCATAGAGACCATCGGCTTGTCAGAAGCAAGCTGATGGTCTCTGTGGCAGGGAGAGCTGGTTGTTAGCTGTCAGAGGACAGCTAGGTACTAGCTCTTACAGCAGAGATCAGAGAAAACCTCCGATCTCTGCTGTGTTAACCCTTTACATGCTGCAGTCTATGTGACTGCAGCATGTAAAGGGTTGTCACTGCAGCATGTAAAGGGCTGTCACCATCGGACCCCTGGAATGTG
Organism: Eleutherodactylus coqui; assembly: GCF_035609145.1. Classification (NCBI taxonomy): domain Eukaryota; kingdom Metazoa; phylum Chordata; class Amphibia; order Anura; family Eleutherodactylidae; genus Eleutherodactylus; species Eleutherodactylus coqui. The sequence continues at coordinate 69,853,559 of NC_089840.1, read as the reverse complement.
ATCAGGGGTCCTGATGGGTCCCTGTGGAAGTCCCCTAAAGGGACAAAAAAAAAAAAAATTAAAAAAAATAAAATAAAAAAAAAAAAGTAAAAAAATTATTAAAAAAATAAAAAAAACACTTGTCTCCCTTTACTTTGTAAAAAATCAAAAATACAATCACACATGTGGTATCCATGTGCGTCGTAATGACCCAGAGAAGGAAGTTAATACATTATTTAACCCCTTAATGACATGGCCCCTTTTTTTCTTTTTTTCCCATTTCTTTTTTTCCTCCCCCCTGTTTAAAAAGTCACAACTTGTCCCGCAAAAAACAAGCCCTTATATGGCCATGTCAATGGAAAAATGAAAAAGTTATGGCTCTTGAGACGCAACTGCAAAACTAGTTGAAATTCAATGATTAGACCATTTTAAAAAACCTGCCCTGGTGGGCACGACAGGGTGGTAGGAAACCTGCCACTCAAGGGGTTAAAGTTGTCTTCTCTAAAGAGGCTTCTTTGTGATGCTAAACTTGTGGCAGTTGCTTTGAATAATCCTCATTTACTATTTTTCTTCAGGCTCTTGCTGAATAAAATGCCAGTCGAAAATCGCAACCGACTGAAGCATTGGATTCTAATGCAACCGTTCAGATGGCCGATTTTTCAGTGCGTAAAATCGGCTGGCTGGAAAAGCTAGTACATACAGTGCCGGAAAAGATAGGTCTTGCCCCATCTTTTGCTAGAATACGTCGGCCGTTCCCATAGACTCCTATGGGAGCCTATGAGAGCCGTCATAAAAGGGAAAGGGGAGGAAGTTTAGCAGTGGCTCACATTGCTAATATCCCTCCCCTTGCCGCCAGCTCCCATAGGCTGGGGAGGGAATTTAGCATGGCAAGCGCTGCTAAAGTCCCTCCCACTTTCCAGATTCCGCAGCAAATACCGCCCATAGCATGCTATGGTAAAGTGATTCTTCAAGAAAAAAAAGAAAAATCGCAGCATGCTTCATTTTTGCGTGGATTGAAGTAAATGGAACTCTCCTGATCCCCAGCCCTTCTGCAATTGATATTGCGGAAAGGTCATGGATTCTGTGTCATTCCTAGCCAATAACGCAGGAAAAGCAGGGGTTAAAAAAAATCTGTACTGCGCATATCCGATGACGAACCATGCGGACCATCCACAGTACAGAGAAGCCGGACAATGACAAGTATGCAGGGTCGCCGGCCGCGGTCAGGGCCCAATTCCACTGTGGTATTCCACATGTGGAATCTGGCTCTGCTGTGTGCATGTGGCCTTACTTTATGTTGTACAATACTTCCATCAGTGTCATGGCTGGGATTCCTTTCACCTGGAGTAAAGATCGTTGACTCCTGTAGCCCCGCTTCTGAAGATGCGTCCAACATTACCTTTTCTCCTATTTGGTTAAATAATACGATTTCTTATTAAACCAATAATAAACAATATTGCAACATGCTATCAAAACCCTTGAATTCTGCAATTCCCATCACAACCACTGGGTGTCCACTGTACACACATAGACATCTTGTGACAAAATATCATGAAATCATGTTTTTTTTTTTGTTTTTTTTTTAAACCTGGTTGTTTCATGACACACGTATCTGATCATATCCAGTCAAGAGGAAAGGGAAGAAAGCATATCTATAATTGCCCAGTCTAGTGCAGTAGTTTGTTGGCACCCCTCTGGCACACATGCCTTTTTAGCCTCTCTTCTGCCCTAAACTACGCCTCAGTGATTTAACCCTTTCCAATACAGTTTGTATCCTGGTTTTCCTAGGGGGCTTACTCTTTTTCTGCTGTTATACAACGGCACTATATGCTGGTGAAAGCCAGTACTGCATGAGGTGACACGTTGGATAGGCTCCGACAGCAGAGAGGCTGGCAATCTACAGTAAGAGAACCCCGACGGACGTCTTTCTACATTGGAGTCCTAAATAATATTGTCTTCAGACGTCAGACAGTGGATTGGAAAGGGTTAATAGCTCTCAACCTGATGCAATAATGATGTTCATTTCTTCTTCTATTGGAAACTTTTTCTATGCATTTTTTAATATACGGTAGTTTACTGAAGCTTAGGCTTTCACACCAGGCTGCAAGTGTAAATGGCATTCCAAGACGTCGAGACTTAAATAAATGAGTCACTTCACCTACTGCAAGGCTAAATTTACCAACAAAATAAGCATCCGAAATCACATGGAAGCTCCAATTTTACTTAAGAGGGTTTTGTCATTAAAACAAAACCGCGTTCCCCTCTCCAATCTATACAGCAAAATGAACAAGTGAGCTACAGAATATAGTATACATTTTATAATATTTTTGGCCACATTTTGAGGCGGCTTATTCATTTTTGGAATAAGAAAAATACTCTTAAGACATTCTGAAACACAAATAATTGGAAAACAAATGAACTGGATTCATAAGGGGCAGCAGGTGTATTAGCTGCTGTGTCGGGTCTGAAAAACAATCTTAGATGTGATTGTCGCAAAACCTCTCTGAACGTGAACAGCATCGGGCATTGCCTCTTTCGGCTTGGGACTAGTAAACTTTAGATACTTTTATGAGTAACTATACTCTTGAGAATGTGGAAGGATGTGTAAAATAATGTTTTCTGGCACCATCCTTAGCCACATCAGACTTCACTGGTAAATGTATTTGTAGTCTGACTTGAGCTAAGGTAGCTTCCATCCACCCAAGCTTCATAGTTAGTGTTACGTGTGCTGCTGGGATCTGTAGTTCTAAGCTCCCTAGCACCACAGCACTATCAGGATTAATGATTGAGCTGGCTGGGTGTGGTATTTCCTGCTGGCCAATCAATTAACCCTGTGAGGTCTGTGCTGCTAGAAGGCTTAGAAATACACATCCCAGCAGCACACATAACAGTTAGTCAATGGAATCAGCCAGTTGCCAAGTAATCAACTTTACTTGGCCTCAAGCTGACATGGAATAAGACGAAAGTCATCAGTAAATGTAATAGCTGAGCAAATGTACTACTTGTTGTGTTAGTCACAACGGACTTACCCATTTCTTAAAGTTATAAAAACGTATAAAATAATATATGTTACTGCCCATTAACTCCTCATTAGAAATATTTTAATTGGAGATATTTGCTCAGTAGAGATGAGCGAGCACCAAAATGCTCGGGTGCTCGTTACTCGGGACGAAATTTTCGCGATGCTCGAGGGTTCGTTTCGAGTAACGAACCCCATTGAAGTCAATGGGCGACCCGAGCATTTTTGTATATCGCCGATGCTCGCTAAGGTTTCCATTTGTGAAAATCTGGGCAATTCAAGAAAGTGATGGGAACGACACAGCAACGGATAGGGCAGGCGAGAGGCTACATGTTGGGCTGCATCTCAAGTTCCCAGGTCCCACTATTAAGCCACAATAGCGGCAAGAGTGCCCCCCCCTCCCAACAATTTTTACTTCTGAAAAGCCCTCATTAGCAATGCATACCTTAGCTAAGCACCACACTACCTCCAACAAAGCACAATCACTGCCTGCATGACACTCCGCTGCCACTTCTCCTGGGTTACATGCTGCCCAACCCCCCCCCCCCCACACACACACACACACACGACCCAGTGTCCACAGCGCACACCAAACTGTCCCTGCGCAGCCTTCAGCTGCCCTCATGCCACACGCTGGCCTCATAGCCACACCACCCTCAGTCTATTTATAAGTGCGTCTGCCATGAGGAGGAACCGCAGGCACACACTGCAGAGGGTTGGCACGGCTAGGCAGCGACCATCTTTAAAAGGGGCGGGGCGATAGCCCACAATGCTGTACAGAAGCAATGAGAAATATAATCCTGTGCCACCGCCATCAGGAGCTGCACACGTGGGCATAGCAATGGGGAACCTATGTGCCACACACTATTCATTCTGTCAAGGTGTCTGCATGCCCCAGTCAGACTGCGGTTTTTTATAAATAGTCACAGGCAGGTACAACTCCGCAATGGGAATTCCGTGTGCACCCACAGCATGGGTGGCTCCCTGGAACCCACCGGTTGTACATAAATGTATCCCATTGCAGTGCCCATCACAGCTGAGGTAACGTCCGATTAAATGCAGGTGGGCTTCGGCCCACACTGCATGCCCCAGTCAGACTGGGGTTCTTTAGAAGTGGACACATGCAGTTACAACTCCGTGTGGACCGACAGCATGGGTGGGTGCCAGGAAGCCACCGGCGGTACATAAATATATCCCATTGCATTGCCCATCACAGCTGAGGTAATGTCATGTTTAATGCAGGTGGGCTTCGGCCCACACTGCATGCCCCAGTCAGACTGGGGTTCTTTAGAAGTGGACACATGCAGTTACAAGTCCGTGTGGACCAACAGCATGGGTGGCTCCCTGGAACCCACCGGCTGTACATATAGGTATCCCATTGCAGTGCCCATCACAGCTGATGTAACGTCAGCTTTAATGCAGGTGGGCAAAAAATTAATTGGATTACACTGTAGGCGAGGGCCCCAAAAAATTGGTGTACCAACATTACTAATGTACGTCAGAAAAATTGCCCATGCCCAACCAAGAGGGCAGGTGAAACCCATTAATTGCTTTGGTTAATGTGGCTTAATTTGTAACTAGGCCTGAAGGCAGCCCAGTTAAAATAAAAATTGGTTCAGGTGCAAGTTTCAACGCTTTAATGAGCATTGAAACGTATAAAAATTGTTTACAAAATTTATATGACTGAACCTTGTGGGCCTAAGAAAAATTGCCCGTTCGGCGTGATTATGTGAGGTTTCAGGAGGAGGAGGATGAATATTATACACAGATTGATTAAGCTAAAAGGTCCACGTTTTTGATGGTGATAGAGAACGATGCTTCCATCCGCGGGTGCAGCCTACGTATTGTTTAGGTATCGCTGCTGTCCGCTGGTGGAGAAGAGAAGTCTGGGGAAATCCAGGCTTTGTTCATCTTGATGAGTGTAAGCCTGTCGGCACTGTCGGTTGACAGGCGGGTACGCTTATCCGTGATGATTCCCCCAGGCGCACTAAACACCCTCTCTGACAAGACGCTAGCCGCAGGACAAGCAAGCACCTCCAGGGCATACAGCGCGAGTTCAGGCCACGTGTCCAGCTTCGACACCCAGTTATTGTAGGGGGCAGAGGCGTCACGGAGGACGGTCGTGCGATCGGCTACGTACTCCCTCACCATCTTTTACAGTTTACGTACATAATCTAAATCTCTCACTTCCCAATGTCATAGAAACGTGAAATTTGGCACGAGCATTGATTATGTCATACATAGGAAAAGCTAATGGGTCCCAACTCGATTATACAACTCTATGCGCAAAAGAATTAGCGTCCAAATTTTACGTACGGAATGTAATTTTCTCACTTTTCGGTGTCATAGAAACGGGAAATTTGGCACGAGCATTGATTGTCATAAATAGGGAAAGCTAATGGGTCCCAACTCGATTATTCAATTCTAAGTGCAAAAGAATTAGTGTCCAAATTTTATGTACGTAATCTAATCCTCTCACTTCCTGATGTCATTTTATATAAAGGAAACGTTGCATGGTTGCCTCCATGTGGTGTTTCCTGGGTAATGCAGAGAACTATGCAAAATGGTGAACATATGTTTTTCCTCAGTATCTCTAAAGTAACCACGACTTCATAAGATTTTCCGCGTGAACACCAGATAAACACCAGTACCAAATTAACTTGGGCGAAGCCGGGTATATCAGCTAGTATATATATAAAGACGAAAGCCCTCACTGACTGACTGACTGACTAGCCAAAAGTTCTCCAACTTCCCGATGTCGTAGAAACATGAAATTTGGCACGAGTATAGATTATCTCCAAAATAAGAAAAGTAATTGGGTCCCAACTCGATTATTCAATTCTAGCGCAAAAGAATTAGCGTCGAAATTTAACGTACATAATCTAAATCTCTCACTTCCCAATGTCATAGAAACTTAAAATTTGGCACGGGCATTGAATATGTCATAAATAGGAAAAGTTAATGGGTCCCAACTCCATTATTCAATTCTAAGTGCCAAAGAATTAGCGTCCAAATTTTACGTACGGAATGTAATTTTCTCACTTTCCGGTGTCATAGAAACGTGAAATTTGGCACAAGCATTGATTATGTCATAAATAGGGAAAGCTAATGGGTCCCAACTCGATTATTCAGTTCTCTGCACAAAAGAATTAGCGTCTAAATTTTACGTACGGAATGTAATTTTCTCACTTTCCGGTGTCATAGAAACGTGAAATTTGGCACGAGCATTGATTATGTCATAAATAGGAAAAGCTAATGGGTCCCAACTCAATTATTCAATTCTCTGCGCAAAAGAATTAGCGTCCAAATTTTACGTACGGAATGTAATTTTCTCACTTTCCGGTGTCATAGAAACGTGAAATTTGGCACGGGCATTGATTATGTCATAAATAGGAAAAACTAATGGGTTCCAACTCGATTATTCAATTTTATGCGAAAAAGAATTAGTGTCCAAATTTTGCGCGCAGAATTTAATTCTTCAACTTCCTGATGTCGTAGAAACAAGAAATTTGGCAAAAGCATTGATTATGTCATAAATAGGAAAACCTAATGGGTCCCAACTCGATTATTCAATTCTAAGCACAAAAAAATTAGCGTCCAAATTTTACATATGGGATCTAATTCTCTCTCTTCCAGGTGTCATAGAAACTTGAAATTTGGCACGGGCATTGATTGTGTCATATATTGGAAAAGCTAATTGGTCCCAACTCAATTATTTAATTCTATGCGCAAAAGAATTGGCGTCCAAATTTTACGTACGTAATCTAATTTTCTTACTTGAAATTTAGCACAGGCATTGATTATTATGTCATACATAGGAAAAGTTAATGGGTCCCAACTCAATTATTCAATTCTAAGCGCAAAAGAATTAGCGTCCAAATTTTACATACGGAATCTAATTCTCTCACTTCCAGTTATCGTAGAAACATGAAATTTGCCATGAGCATTGATTATGTCATAAATAGGAAAAGGTAATGGGTCCCAACTCGAATATTTAATTCTAGCGCAAAAGAATTAGCGTCCAAATTTTACGTACATAATCAAAATCTCTCACTTCCCAATGTCATAGAAACATAAAATTTGCCATAAGCATTGAATATGTCATAAATAGGAAAAGTTATTGGGTCCCAACTCGATTATTCAATTCTAAGTGCAAAAGAATTGGCGTCCAAATTTTCCATAAGGAATCTAATTCTCTCACTTCCTGATGTCATTTTATATAAAGGAAACGTCGCATTTTTACCTCCCCGTGGTATTTCCTGGGTAACGCAGAGAACTATGCAAAATGGTGAACATATGTTTTTTTTTTCTCGGTATCTCTAAAGTAACCACGACTTCATAAGATTTTCTATGTGAACACCAGATAAACACCAGTACCAAATTAACTCGGGCGAAGCCGGGTATATCAGCTAGTATGTTTGTGTATGTGTGTATGTATGTATGTGTGTATATATATATATATATATATATATATATGTATGTATGTATGTATGTATGTATGTATGTATGTGTGTGTATGTATATGTGTGCAAAAAATGAGTGCACAACTCAACATGAAAAGACCTCAAAGGATATGTCATGTTTGCAATTAGAGGCTTAAAGTGGTCACCATTGAAGGGGTTATCCATGGTTTGAAAAGCATGGCTGCTTTCTTCCAAACACATTGCCACCCTTATCCAAAGGGTTGTGTGCGGTATTGCTTTTAATGGAGACAATATTGAGTAGCAAATATGTAATGAGGAAGAGTCCCTCCAACATGTGCAATTTGAACGATCTACATCAGTTAATAAAGAAGTTATGACCACTTTTGCATTACTTTCAGTACTACCCTCTCATATACCGTGTTGCACCCTGTCCTATATTATTTTTTGCCCCCAAAAGGCTCTATGTCTTATTTTCAGGGCAGTCTTATTTTAATTACCTTGCAGGCTAGGTCCATCACGCCACTCTCCAGAGGTACGCACTATTCTTCAGTCCTAGCCGCTCGTACATCATCACTTCCTGGTTTAAAGAATTCATAAATCCTGCCTCCAGAAAGCGATGGCTATGATTAGTTTTCAAGTTCAGCCAATCAATGCAACACCTGGTGAACCGATCACAGACATCACATTGGTCCATCCAGTGCTGCATTGATTGGCTGAGCTGTGGCGCTCAAAGAACCAATCAGCAGCCATCGGGTCGTGGAGGCAGGATTTATGAATTGGCTAGCCATAACACCAGGAAGTGATGATGAATCTCGTTGCCAGGAAATGATGATGTACGAGTGGTGAGGACTGCGGTAACAGCGCAGACATCTGAAGAGTGGTGTAAGGGACCCGGACCATGCCTTCTAGTTTCTGCATTCCTTTTATTTTTTATGTAGTGTAGCTAGGGCTTATTTTAAGTGTAGGGCTTACAATTCAAGCCAGCCCCGAAAATCCCAAAAAATCAGGGTGGGGCTTATTTTCGGATTGGGTATTATTTCGGGGAAACACTATATATGGGTTGTTACCAGAAGTCCTGGAATTCTACTCGTGATAGGCTTAAAGTCCCCTGTGCCTTATAAAAGAACAGTAAATCCACAAGGCATACACTGATTTATCATGCTAATTATACAAGATGTAATTACATAGAGCTATCTTGCTACATAAAGGAACACTTTATTTTTTTTACATTTTTTAGATATTTTACAGGAGGATATTTTCACACAGCTGAACCCTACATCAATGTTGGTTAGAGGGTAGGCTCAGCAAAACATTTACTATAGGGAAAACACACAATCTGAAATGTATTGCTCATGAATTTCCATGAAGTAGAATGGACAAAATGTTACATTTTTATTCTTATTCATTTTGTGTGCGGTGCATATGGGAAATCTCGCTATTGCCTCTATAAGCCTTCTTAGCTCTATTGTGCTGCGATACAATTCATTTATTTTGACATTGATGTCATTGATGTTTGTACTGGTTCATTGGATAATGCTATTATTATACTACTGGGAAAATGCCTGCTTAAGCAATTATACAAGTCCAGGACCAGAAGCGATATGCGACACATGGCAGTACAGTATTCGACAGACATGTCAGATGAGGCTCATGTCTAAAAGGATCAGAGCTTAATTTATGACAATCACATCATCATTTTTTATTGGTTCTCCTCTTTGCAAAAAATACTTGATACATTTTAGATCTTCCAGTAATAAATATAAAGGTTACAACAGACTCATTTATAATTAGGCCGATATGTCCTGTAACGAGTACCTGTGAGGATCATAATCCAGTGCAATGAGGTAGGAAATAAATAGTTTTACACTGACTTGTATTGAAATAATGAAATAAACAGATAAAGTACTTATAATGTAGCTTCAAAGGGGTTTACACATGGCTTAAAATTGCTGCACAGCCACTCTGTCCTTCCTGGTTGCTGCTGATCAGGACATGTGACTGCAGCAGCCAATCACTGGAGACAGAACGTCACTCTTGAGGCCAGTGATTGGCTGCAGCAGTCACAGTTCCCGGTCAGCGGCAACCAGGAAGGACAGGATGGCTGAGGAGCAATTTTGAAGTAATAGGAAAACTCCTTTAAGGACAAAACCAATATATTTGAGGCCTGTCCGGGGTTAATCATGCATTCTATGTGATAACATTAAAATGACTGCATCCTATTACAATTATCTGCCTCTACTATCCAGTTTTTCTGCCCAGACACACTGTTCCTAATAACTCGGCTACCTTCTGACATGTCTCATTTTATCCCTTGTTGTCATCCTCCAGGATTTGTGACATGCTCGTTAGGATGATAAAGGGGTTGCACTATCACTATATATTCAGAGTTTTGGAAACGCTTCCATATCTCTCCACTTGTCAGTATTTTGAACTAAGAAATGAAAGAGAAAAATTGGTTGCATAGTATAGGTTTGACTTGAAAAAAAAAATGGAAAAAGGCACACAAAATGAAATATAGAGTTTGACTAAATACACTATCCTACCAAATCTAATTGGACACCAAGCAAGAATCAAAAGTAGTATTTATTTACATATATTAATACTTAGTGGGGCCCTTTTGGGCCTAATGACATTGGATACTGGCTGAGGCTTACTTTCTACTAATGTCTGATATACTACAGCTGGTATTTCCCTCCATTCATCCTGCAAAAGTCTGGCAAATTCTCTCAAAGAAGAGGGACCCTGTTCAAATTTTCTGCCCTCACATTCCAGTTAGTCCCAAAGATGATCATTAGGGTTCAGTTTGAGACTCTGTGCAGCCGGTCCAGTCATGGATGTGTGACAAGGCACGTTGTCTTGTTGGAAGTATTGCTGGCCATTCCCAGAGTATTACCACATTGTTGGTAGCACATTATTGTCTACAATGTAGAGGTACAGGTCTGTGGTTGTGGTTCGTTCCACTACATCCAACGGACCATGCCATGTAAAACATCCCCAGACTATAACAAAACCTCCATTGTACTTAATGGGTTGGCACAACACACTCAGGCAAATGGCTTTCCCCAGGCATCATCCACACCTAGGTATGTCCATCTGATTTGAAGATGGAGTTGTGCGATTCGTCATGTCATAGAACGTTCTTCCATTACTTAACTGTCCAATGACAAAGCTCATTGCAGCTTTCTAGATGGGCTAATACATTACACTTCATGATGGATGGCTTGTGTGCCGCCTTGCATGCAGTTCCCATCACAAATTATGGCTGACATCATATACAATATTGTATATGATGGAGGATTATCTGCTATTTAAGGGGTCTCACATCACTGTTAACTGGTATTCTCATCTTTTCTGTGAAGCATTTCCAATAAAGTTTGAAATAGAAGTATAGGGAATCGCATCTATTAATCTGCAAGGCCATTGCAAGGTTGGGCACCCATGTTGGGTGATAGTTGGTGCACCAATTCATCCAACAGGTGTTTGATGCATAAAATACCCCAGAACTCTGTGCAGGATGGTCACGTTGGTACATGCACATTTGAAATGGCCCTGGCTCTGCTTCTTATCATAGAACTGGAACAAAAAATTCTCTACAGTGTTATATGCAGTTCAATCTTAATGTTCTTCTTCCACCCAACTATGCAGTGGACTCTACTTATTCAGTCAGGAAGCTTTTCCTGGCATAGGACAGATTTAGATTTATCAGTCAGATAGTGAAGCATTATTCAATTATCCAAAGGAGAACGTGCAGCTTTGTCAAACTGCAACTCCAGCCAATACTTGACATTGCTGATGGCATTCTCAGACTTGTATGCGCCTTTTTAGCATACAGATGTGTCCTTCTTTAACTTGCCTCTAAATCCAACATATCCTGAAATATATGGCGTTAGATGCTAAACAAATATGAATAAAATGTGTACATCCGATGGATGTCATCTGTCACCCATAGGCTCCCATGTTTAAAAAATAAATATATATATATATATATATATATATATATATATATATATATATATATATATATATATATATATATATATATATATATATATATATATATATAGTAGTGTATGCATTTTTTTTTACTGAATAGCACAAGATTGCATTAAGTCATAACATTTGGCACCATGACAGAAAGGTTAAGGATGCACACATCTGTAGATACCCAATCCATGACACTTCTGGTGAACAATTGAAATTTCTTCCATAGGCAATTTAGAGCTTGATAGTAAATACTGCCACTGAGAACAGAATGCATATATGTATTAGGATTTATGGACTTGTGTGACTCACAAGCTTATAGCTGAAATGCTGTTGCTCCCTGATGGTCCATTTCATAGTAAAAATGCAAAAAGTTAATGGTCAGATTTAAATACTATTTTTTAACCCAATTGGTCTAAAATGTTGTGCTAATTCACAGCGTTCAGAGCTCTAAATTGGTTAAATGATATTATGTCTGCCTTCAGCCACCACTAGGTGGAGCACATTTAGAAGCTGATTTGATTATTGCGTTCAATGTACAAACAGTATGCAGAAAGTTCCTTAAAGGGGACCTGTCACTCCCAAAACTAATTTATGGTGCTGTTCGATGAGGTGATGGGGAACTGGATTATGTATTTTTTTATACTCGCCCGCTATTCCGTTCCCACGCTATCACTCACGGAAGATTACACGTAGCATGAAAATCTGATTCTTTTCAGATCGTGGTGTGCATTCTAGTTTATGGTGCTGTTGGGAGGGGACAAGTTCCCTTGAACTCCACCTAGTAGTTGCTACAGAGGATAGTAAGCTTCTATATGAATAAAACTGAGCTGTGAACAATATGGACATGTTAAGAAATGAATAACCAGAGACTGTTGGAGGTAAAATCAATATAATATTATAAAGTGGATCTTTGATTCCCAATTAAATTGTGTGAAATGTTTACTTTGTATCATTTGACCTTTTTTGCTCTCTTTTAGTACTATGGTTATAAATGTATCTGTCTTGAATAAGTTAGAATTGTTGCATTAGCCACAATTGTAATGAAAATAACCTAATAAGCATCGGCAAGGTTTTTTCCCAAGTTCTTTTCATATTGTGTTATATCCTATTATCGGGCATAATTGCGCTCGAGTTAAGATCTTAATTTGTCAGTAAGTGTAAACTACATTCAGAAAGTCCCTGAGGACACTAGAGCAACATTGCAACATCATTTCAAATGACATTGTGGGCAGATTCCCCCATAGGATATACAGATCTGAATTTCAAAGGATGTCCCCGATGAGGTAAAATTGCAGGTTGTGCCGCTGCGCTGTGTCTGACCCTCCTTCTGTTGGTTGACATGTAAAAATACTCTAGAGTTTTGGAAAATACATCTTATACGACACTATGAAAATCTCTTTATTCCACATTCTCTATGATCTCAACCTGTTATCTAAGACCTATTTGCCAAACATTAGTTTGTATTACAAAACAACTAATCCTGTATTATAAATAAAGGCAATATAGAAAATAATGATGTCCGCTTGACACAAAACAGACACAAAGTGACATAAAAACAAGCAAACATTTTGTTTGTTGGTAAATGCCCACCCTTCCATATGATTTCAGGGGATGAAAAGTTAACAAGAGCTAAGGAGGTGAATTCCCTCTAAGGGCTGATGCCCACGGACGGATTTCCCACGGCGGAAATCTGCTTTATTCCGCAGCTATTATTGAACCTAATGGATTTCTGCCTTCTCAGTACTCACACTGCGGAATTCCGCGGTAGAATTCCGCAGCGTGAGCATTGAGAAGGCAGAAAGCCTTGCATGCCGGATTGCTGGACGGGACTCTCGTGGCGGATCCGGAGAGTTGAGTATGGGGTATTTGGGGTGCGCTGTGTCGAACTCCGCTGTGATATTCCGCTGGCGGAGTCCGACACGGCCGTGGGCATGAGGCCTTAGACAACTGTTTTTGCAGAGGGATCAACACAGTTACTGGAAAAGGGCCATTATCTAATGATCTTTTTAGACAGACATCTGTCTGGGATGATTTAGTGATCCTGCAGGGGTTTGGACCTGATGACCCGAGGTCCCTTCCAACTCTTCCATGATTTTAAATTATATTACATTTTTCCCAAATGCTATATGTCCTGAGGTGAGATGGTTCATAAAAGCTACTGTAGAAAAACTAATAATGGAAAAGAACCTACAGATCAGAAAATAAATAGCATTCAGTATCAAGTTATTGTTTCAAATGAAAGCAGAATACTGTAAAAGACATATACATTTTCAAAGTTATATAGACCCAAAACCATTAAACAGGCAGACATGAGTCAGGAAGGGTATGGTTCTCCTTAAAGGGGTTCTGACATGAATAATGTTTTTATGCTTTAGCAGCCATTGTTCCCTGGTCTTTTTGACCGCTCCTGCTCTGCTTTAAAGGCACAGAAGAAGATGCCGACTGGAGGGGACATGCCTGGCGATCGGGCCAGGCCAGGCAAGGTGAGTACAATTTTTTTTTTTTTTTTTATGTCAGAACCCCTTTAAGGAGAGCACCTAAAAGGTATGTGAGGAGACTTGTAAGGCCATCCAATCTCCTCTGGAAATATGAAAATGATAAAATTGAACAATACCTCTGTAACACCACCTATTGGAAGGCAGCATTCCTGCAAGTCATTGTCAGACTTTTTAAACAAACCTTGTAACAATGACTGGAAATTGTGAGGCAAAAACAGAATAACAATGCACAGACAGCTGTTTCGGTGTAGACATGTAGCATAGAGTTAGGATGACCGTTTTGGTGACTGCAGGTTTTCCTGATGTCAGCATCACATGAGCACTCATGGAGCAAGAAATTTCAGAACACTGTTTGTCTATGCAAGGAAAAGTTGTGAGAGACACCTGTATAGGAACAAGTGGATATTGGTTAGTTAAAGGCTAACGCATAAACATTTGTAACTTAGTCATAGAAACGGAACGACCCATACTAAAAGCCATGTAAGTATTTTGGCTATATCAATAATACTTTGATAAGCCATTGAAAGTGTCTGTTTCTGTGTATATATAGTGGATTAGGCTCAAAACTTTTGACTCCAGGCTTCTGGCATATAAAAGTTGCACTTTTTGGTGAAAATAGATGTGGGAGGGGGGCAAAATGTGGGACTTATTGCTATGTTATGCTGGCCTCACAACCTTGTAAAAAAATGGATGAGGCTTGGCTTTAGGTACCTTGTCAGATTTCCTATAATTTACACCAGAAACTAAAATAGGTATAGGCAAAATTTACACAAACTCTTAGCTGGCATAGATTTTGTGCAAGAACCACCCACAGATACGCCAAATACGCAAAGGCACTGGCGTTTCTTATGTGTGGCACTTCACGCCAGTGCAATTTTTTACTTATACCGGTAAATACAAACACAGGTCTAGGTTAATCTGGCTTATTATCTTTCCGTTGTAGTGCCATATTCCACACCACAACTAAAGTTAAATCTGTTTCCAATGGGAAATCTGCATTGCCATTCATATGGCTGCATGGTTTTTGATGATTTCAAATCCACATTACATAAAACGTAAGTAACATATATTCTGTGCAGAACCTGCAGCAGGAAGCCACATGCTGTTTATCTCCATTGAATGGGGCTAATCTACATGTAGATCTGCGGCATGACAAAATGCAAATCTGCAGCAGAAATCCAAGGGTCAGCCTCAAGTTTCTGCCGTGGATTAATTTGCAAATTTGTATTGGATTTTTCAGGTTGAACTAAACAATGCCCTTAGACCGCCTTATCTTGGGTATTCAGTTCAGCTCTATGTACATTTAAAAAACTGCCCCAGAGTTGGATATAATTTATATTGGTTCTCATTAAGACAACCCTTGATACTCAGGCAAGTGCTGTGGCCTCTTTATTGTAGACTAGGGACTAGTCTAGTACTAGCTACTAGTGTAATGGCGGTCCCTGGTGTTACAGCTCATCTGAATGGGCTTCACAGGTCAAAGAGGAAGCCACAGCACTCTCCCGAGCACCGCTCTCCTTTAAGTGACTGATTGGCTGGGATGCAGGAGGTCAGACCCCCACCAATCTTATAATGATGGACCATTCTAAGGATAGGTCATCAATATAAAAGTTTGCCATTTACCTTTAAAGTTATAACAGTTGTCTAGTTAATTCAGCTAGTGTTACTGGAGTCTACAGTTACTACTATATTTTAATTTTTCGTGTTTGAAATCCAATCACATCAGAATAGATGTAGAGATAGATTCTATCACACACTGAAATCTGACCTAATAGAGCCGAGAGCCATTAGATTGACAGAATAGTAGAGATTGAGCTTCATGGCTTTGGTGACTCTCGGCTCTACAGGTGCCAGCAGTGTCCTTGGCTCTGGCATAGTGGTCCACTTGTAGGTACAACCTCTGTAAATGTCTATTGCTATCCTACTATTTATAAGCAGCCTCTGTGATATGATAGTTTTACTGTAAGGATTTGTACCTCTAGGTAACCATTTAATTATAGGCATGTAGATCAGTGATTATTTATTTGCATGCCTTTCCTGAGGCCAATAACATTTTGTAATACTGAATGACTTAATTCATTTCGAAGGTATTTGTTTGCATTTCTTTCTCTAATCGGATTACCTGAACCATGAAAATGGAATATTGTGTTAATGAACTACAGTTTTATATTAGCCGTGCAGAATGAATGGACTTATATCAACCTCTCATTATAAGATGACTGCAACAGTCTTTATTGTGCACAACTACATTGTGCAAAGTTGATCTAGTAACCTCTAATCTTAAAGGTTAATTCCAAGGTCATTGAACAAAGCAGTCCCAATGTTCTTATGTGCTCATTATGGCCTAATATTACCAATAGTGTGCACAATACGGCTTTACTTACCTTATAGCACTTTTCCGAGACTTTTTAATAGTCCTCTACATATTGAAGCTGCCGGTCTTAACCTAAATGGAGGGTCAGCTTACTTTTCTGCTTGTTTCTAACCCTACATAAACCAGTAATGTACGCACAGACTTTTCACTCACATATTGTCACTATGCTTCCTGTTGAACTATAAGGTTTGATAAGGAAGAAAATGTATTATTGTTTTAATGGGTGTGTAACAGGCGTGGAATATGACACCGGTTATGGGCAAGCTTTATCTGTTCAATTGAGCAAACAATGTCTTACTGAATGTATGATAAAGAATAATATGGAAATAACATGCAAAAGTATTTGCATACAAGACAAACAGTTTACTTTTTTGATTCACGTTATAACTCAGCCCATACGCTTCAATTAGGTATTCTTAATATTGTTAATGCACTACAGAATTATCAGTCAATAAGTGGTTTACTCTAACCCAGAGGTAAGTAGCTCCACAGATGCTGTTTGAAAATAGGAGTCTCCTCTGAAGTAACTTAGTCTTACAGGAACTTCAGTTAACCAAATGACTAAATCTGCTAATTGAAGTATGCAATCGGACAAATTATTAGCACAATTCCTTCGGGGAGGCTGTTCAGGGATGAGGTCAGAATAATCAGTTTTACCGGTGAAGATCCTTGGTAATGGTACTCACAACTACCACCAAAACTTGAATATCCAAATACTGGTCTATCTGCTCTCACTGGTTGTCTCCCTCCCAGAGTACACTCAGCATTTAAGTTCGATACTTGCAGCTGACATTTCTGTGGACCATCAGCAAACTTCCTTTTGGTACTTGCATTGTAGCAAATGGGTAGCACCACTCCATGAAGCTGAGTTGTGTGCTCTTTCTCTGGTACAGGAAAACCCATCTCTCTAGTAGCACTGGGGCAGCTCACTCCTTACAAGGTTCTCTGCAAAAACAGCTGAGTCACACCACAGCATACAGAACTTGCCTTTTACACTCAGCTCATCAGCCAATCAGTGGGCAGCTCAGGTCCTGTTAATCCACAGAGTTAGAGTAAAAATCACAATCATGTGACCTCTCAGAAAGTTTTACCAGGAACATATATGAAGTCCAGAAATAATTCATAACTAAGGGTATTTATCCCCTAAAAGGTTAATCAAGCACCGAATAGTGAGTGCAGGATATGGGATCAGCAAGTCCTATAACAGACACTTCATTCCTTCTGCATTTTTCCTGACTGATACAACAGGAGTGACAAAAGGAGCAGGAAAGAAACTATGCAAGGTGAAAGTTAGTAAAGAATGCTCCTTAGAGTGCACCATGGACAATAGACCAGGAGAACAGGTGTAGGAATAATCTAGTCCTGGATATCACACATGGAGTTTATACTCCCCTATTATGGTCAAGGCATACCAGTAAAAAGGGTAAAATGGAGTAATTGATATAAATAGGCTTCAGTAGGACCTTAGACTCCTTTAACACCACCCTATGAATCTACCTGACCTTTTACACAGGCTGATTCAGGCTCTGTTGGGGATGATGAATCTTCATATTATCATTCTTTCACCACAGAGTTTCATCATTTTCAGCAGATCTCCCATTTACATGAGAGCAATAATGATTTTTGCATGAAAACAGCTATCATCTGACGAACAAGCATGTGTGGCACCTTCATATGGCCCTATGATCAGCCAAACCTTGGAATGTGCTTGCCGGATCATTGGGTTGTGTAGATGGCCCTTTATTAGACATGACTTATTTTAGCTTTGCTTTATTTTGACTGGAATATGGCTTTATTAAAGATTTTACTGTTGAAGACTTAAAGGGGTGGTCTCGCGAAACCAAGTGGGGTTATACACTTCCGTATGGCCATATTAATGCACTTTGTAATATACATCGTCCATTAAATATGAGCCATACAGAAGTTATTCCACTTACCTGCTCCGTTGCTAGCGTCCTCGTCTCCATGGTTCCGTCTAAATTCGCCGGCAGCTTGCTTTTTTAGACGCGCTTGCGCAGTCCGGTCTTCTCCATTCAGCACGAGCCGCTTCAGTGTGCTCCCCGCTACAGCTCTTCTGCGCATGCGCAGACGAGCTGTCACTGCTCGGGAGCGCGCTGGAGCGGCCATTCTGTACCTTCCTCTGTTAGAGGAAGGTGCAGAAACTGGAACTGCCCAGCGGAGAAGCCCAGCCCAGCCCAGCAGCCCCGAGAAGCGTCCCAGGTAAGTGATGGGTCGGGGGGGGGCTGCCGCTGCGCCGGGCTGGCGCCGGGGGAACTAGCGCTGGGCCGGGGGGGGGGCTGTCGCTGCGCTGGGGGGGCTGCCGCTGTGATGGGGGAACTAGCGCTAGGCCGGGGGGGGCTGTCGCTGCGCCGGGGGGGCTGCCGATGTGATGGGGGAACTAGCGCTAGGCCGGGGGGGGCTGTCGCTGCGCCGGGGGGGCTGCCGATGTGATGGGGGAACTAGCGCTGGGCCGGGGGGGGGCTGTCGCTGCGCCGGGGGGCTGCCGCTGTGATGGGGGAACTAGCGCTAGGCCGGGGGGGCTACCGATGTGATGGGGGAACTAGCGCTAGGCCGGGGGGGGCTGTCGCTGCGCCGGGGGGGCTGCCGCTGTGATGGGGGGGGCTGTCGCTGCGCCGGGGGGGCTGCCGCTGTGATGGGGGGGGCTGTCGCTGCGCCGGGGGGGCTGCCGCTGTGATGGGGGAACTAGCGCTAGGCCGGGGGGGCTGTCGCTGGGGGGGGGGGCTGCGCCGGTTACCTTCTGCCTGGCGGTGGGTGACTGGTCGGCGGCTGCGGGGCGTCCGGTCGGCGGCTGCTTGGCGTCCGGTTGCCATGGAGACACAGCTGGCAGCGTCTCGGGAGCGTGCACGTCGGGCTGCAGCGAGCGACGGGGAAAGAGCCGGCGGCCATCTTGGGGAAACTTTTATAAGTTGCTGAAACGCTGGAACGGTAAGTAGAAACCAGCTAGGAAAGTAATTTACAGGTGTAATTAGTAATGTATGTTTAATTAGGGGGACTGGGCAAAAAAAAAAATCACTGCTTCCTCGAGACATCTCCTTTAAAGCCAAATTAAGACAAAAAGAACTTTATTGGCCATTTTGACTCTTTCCAAACATAACAAGTGACCCGTCTTGAAATTACCATCAGTATGTTATAGTATGGAGGGTATCCAGCACTGTGATGGTTGGCACACACGAATATAGAGAATAAATGACCTGTTAGAAGTGTTTCAATAATATCAAGTAAATTTAATCCATGCAAGGCTGCAACCCAAATACCTCGGACTTACTTGCCTGATTGTTTTTAATATAAGTCAATTGTTAATTTAACACTTGCAGAGTTACTTTTCCTTCCACCGTTCAGTATAGAGCTTTTTCATTTATATATAAATGAGAAATCAATCAAACATCTCTTTTTCAGCGTTTTTCTACATGTTTCATATATTTAATTTAGACAAAGAAATCTAGAATAGCCTTCATTAAATGCTGCCAGAAGTTCTAAATGTGTGTTAGTTGTGGGTACATTTTCTGCAAGACAGTCTAAGTTTAAGAATAGAGATGAGCGAGCATACTCTATAAGGCAAACTACTCAAGCGAGTAGTGCCTTATTCAAGTACCTGCCCGCTCGTCTCTAAAGATTCGGGTGCTGGCGGGGAGCGGCGGGAGAGAGCGGGGAGGAACAGAGGGGAGATCTGTCTCTCCCTCTCTCCCCCCGCTCCCCCCTGCTCACCGCCGCAACTCACCTGTCACCCGTGCCGGCAGCCGAATCTTTAGAGACGAGTGAGCAGATACTCGACTAAGGCACTACTCGCTCGAGTAGTTTGCCTTATTGAGTATGCTCGCTCATCTCTATTTAAGAATATAAGAATGTGCATGACCTGGGTATACCGGAGTAGTTTCCTGCTGTTGACCTGAAAAGCTAAGCATCTTATACCCCGTTTTAAACCCCTCACCCATCTCCTCTTTAACTAACTAAAGCTCAAGCAATTATTTCTTTGGATAATTTGGCCACAGCAGACATTTTTATTACAAACATAATTAACATAAATAATACTTTAAACAAAACTAATTAACATTCCAGCTACGAGGGAAGGTCAAAATCTGGAGCCACAACTTTTAAAGGGAAATATCCCATTTACCTCCAGGCTCGGAGGCACCACTAGGCCTTATAAGGCTTATTCTATAACCAAAAACCATCTCTGAGGGATTCCACCCTGTCAGAGCCAGGAAGCACCAGACACCACCACACACCATCCAATAAAAGGGGAGAGGGGAACTATCCTCACCCTGAGCTCCTCCCAACCAATTTTATAACCGACTCCAAGGACCCCCCCACCAACCGTTGTCATGACATATTAAAAATGCTCAACAAGACCCTCACCTGCCAATTTCTTTTCCCAACATTTTACTGTTAACTTCTCCCCATTTAATAACCAGTTGAAGGGGCAGGAGGTTGAGTTTTTGGGATTCTTATGTGATATTGGTCCAAGAGAAAAATCACTTGTGTGAATTAACTCATCCAAATGAATGGATTCTTTTTCCATGCGAGTTTTGTCAATTTCGGCATCTGACAGAACTTGCACAAGAAAATCGCCTTTGTCAAATCAGCTTTACTGATTGTCATTTAAGTTTTCCATTGGAGGGAAAAGAAAAGGCCTCTCCGTAGTATACACTGTGCTGATAATGCAAAAACACACAGAGCTAGTGATCTGCTTACCTGATTAAATTGTGCAGTGCGAGCACTATATCACTGCAAACACAGTACAGAGCCTAAAGGCCCATTTAGAAGGAGCAATTATCTTGCACAAACACCTGAACATTAGTTTTCTCGATAACTGTCCCCTTTTGAATGTTCAAAAGATCATTCACGAAGGAGCAAAGGCTCATTTGTCATCTGATCTGCTCATTTATGTGCTCGCTGGTCAGCTGTGCATCTCCTCGTGTAAACAAGGAGTTGTGCGGTCAACCAGTGATACCTTTATATGGACAAATAACCATACTAATGATTGTTCATCCTCATACAACTGATCATCTGCCGTGTGTGAATGGCAGTGAATGAGCAGCAATCGACATGCTTTTGTTGTAGGCGCTCATTTACAGTGGAATCGAACCAGGGACCTCCTGCACTCCATCTGGTGGGCTGGCTCTCACTACTGAGTCATCCGGCCTTTGGACAATTCCCCTGCATGACTCTCAGCAACCAGTTATTTATTAAGCTGTATTTGCCTGCTCCTCTGCTTTTTCTACAAGACCTCCTGATACTGACTTCTGGCTTCCCTTTTGACTATGCTACCTGCCTCATCCTTTTGTACTGCAAACCAAGACCTCCTGTTGCTACTTCTGGCTTCCCTTCTGACTATGCTACCTGCCTCATCCATCTGTACTGCAAACCGAGTCGTCCCATTGCTGACTCCTGGCTCTTCCTTGACTACTCTCCAGACCTGTGGCTATTACACCTGAGGCTTCAACCCAGTGCCTGAAACTGCTACAACAGCCCACTGTCTAGAACAGTGACCCCACACATCGGTACAGCAGGTAATAGAGAAATCAGAATTTGCGAGTCACCCCTGATACTGATGGATGTAGATGAATGGATCAAAGTGATAAAGTAATCTTTTATTGATTGTTCTGCATTGCGGCAATGACCTGGCTCCTTCATTAGGGGCCCAGGTCATTGCCGCGAGATCAAATGATGTAACTGAAGGCGCCAGTTCAGTCCCACAATGCATAGAAATCAATAAAGAGTTGAACTTCACCACTTTGATCCATGCATCTACATCCATCAGCTCCAGAGATGACCCACAAATGTAGAATTTTTTAAAATATTATTTTCCAGACTCCGTGAAGGGTAAATCTGCCTAGTCATGTCTTGGTTTCTATTGTGAGATCCAGTTTTAATAATTAATAATTTAGCAATAACTTATATAGAAAATGTACTGCCATTAAAAAAAAGACAAAAACCACATATTTGCTGATTTTTGGCTTTCAGGGAAAAATGCTCCTTAATGATTGTTGTAATACAGAGAAAAGGTTTTTTTTATTAATAGCATGCCATTTCATTTAATGCATATACCATCATTTTATAGTTGGGATTTAATAATACTGTAGTCTTAGGAATTAAGTGGGTCTACGTTGTTACTGTTGTATAATCTGCAAAAGGCCCCTACTAGCGTAACATTACTGATTACTTTAATAATTCATTCTAGAAAGAAATGTACAATGCAGAAGGTTAGTCAAACACAAAGACATGTCATAACGTTGATGGCCTTTCATCAGTGCAATGCATCATGAATTGTTTGCTGCATTGAAGAAGCACTTAGTATCTCTATTGAAGTTGGCTGTGGAAGAGCAGGATAGTAACGTTGTCCTAGTACATAAGGTTCCTCAACAATTGATCCATCAAGAGTGATAGTTGAGTAGAGGCTGTAAAAGAATCATTCCATAAAAAGTTTTCAAATGACAACATGATGGATGGAACAGAAGGACTTTTTGGCTTTTTTCTAGAAGAGCCGAATTCAATGTTTTAGTGCAATGCAATCCACGACTTTATAGCGGTAAGGTCCATAATTCACTACGATCTCAGACAATTTACAGGGTTACTGAAAGCACTTTCCTCCGCTCTGCTGCTGACCTCAAACTGGGATCCATGAAATGAGTTCAACAGACTGAATGAAAGGGAGAAGAATAAAAATTGTTTGTCCTTTACTTTGGATGCCTTTGTGCTGTTCAATTTGTTACTTCAAGAGATTAAATTACATGAGACGTAAAGGGTCGGAAACTTGCGTCAGATAAAGGCAAGGACTATTAAAGTGCTTCTGTCAACATAATTTAGCATTTTCTGATTTAAGAGTATGGATCATACATTTCTTGTTCAGACGGGACGTCTTTTTACTGAGTTGTCCATTGTGAATACTGATAAATCTCATCTAGCGTCATGGTCTGGTCTATGAAAATAATACAGAAGAGCCATACGCATGGGGTTCATGCACCCCTCTGGACACACAGAAGTACCTTCATAGATGTATTATGATATCAGAATAGCATATATATGCCAGAGGATCTCTAACTCATGGTCTGTGCATGTTCCTATTAACCCTTTCCAATCCACTGTCTGACGTCTGAAGACATTATGATTTAAGGCTGTACAGCTCTGATGTTGGAAAACGTCCGTCGGGGTTCTCTTACTGTATATTGCCAGCCTCTCTGCTGTTGGAGCCTATCCAACGTGTCACCTCATGCAGTAATGGCTTTAGCCAGCAGATAGTGCTGTTGTATAATGGTAGAAAAAGAGTAAGCCCCCTAGGAAAACCAAGATACAAATTGGATTGGAAAGGGTTAAGGAAGCCCGAATAGGTGTGAGTGCAACCAAAGGGTTGCTATTTTGTACTATTTATATATTTTGGGCTATTTTGGATTATTGTTTACTGGTAAGCACTCTGAAGTATTATGCAGTGGTCCTCTTGTAAGCCATTTTATAATGTTTTTTAAAAATGTTTGGCGCATCCATGTTAATAAAGAATGCAATTTTTGCTAACTCTGGCGAGTAGTGCACATCTCTAACTCTTTGGTCTTTGCATTTGGTGTTATATGGTGTGCAGCTGGGTTTATTCCAAATGGTTATCAAGTAGTACAAGCCTATATTTTTGTGTTCTCTGTATATGATATTAGGTCTTAGGTATTCTGTTTACTATGCAGGCTCTGTTCACAAGGTTTTGCCTACAATCCTAAAGGCCCATTTACACGCAATGATTATAGCTCAAAATTCATTAAAACTATGGCTTTTGAGCAATAATTATTGTGTGTAAATGCGGCCATTGTGCGCTTATCATCTAAGTGATGATTTTTAGGTGAGCTTCATAACCCATCCTTCAGACCCCATGCTGCGTTCTCCATGGGAGCAGGAGATTACATTGTATTCTCTCTGCAGCCCATGAGAGAAAACAGACCACTGGTTGTTATCTCCATGGGAGCTAGAGATTACATTGTATTCTCTTAGCATCCCATAGCTGAACAATGGAGCTAGTTGCAGAACTCAGACCACCTGCTGAGTTCTGCAACAGCTCCCGGAGGCTCATTTGCACTTTTGAAGGATTATTTTTGCATGTAAATGGGCCTGAACTTCTATACTGCTATGTAGATCTACAACAATGTAGATAAACTGTCCAGCTGATGGTCAGCTACTGATCCGAACATGTTCTCTTCACCATTGAAAATCCTGTCCGATAATCAGTGGTAGCGTTAACAAGCATGATACCATTTGGCAATGGTCTTGAGGTGCATACTAGGCTTTATCTTTTGATAGCCCTTTGGTCCCACCAAAGAGGGTTTACAACAGTTTGGTAACACTTCTACAGGTTTCCTATACATAAATACTCTCCAAAAGACCATTTTCTTTATAAGACCACCTCTTTATCCAGACCAGATTTCCTGTGACAGATTTTCCATTCCATCGTATACTATGCATAAACTCCTCTAGAAGTCCATGGTTCAATGCCATTTTGAGTAATCGTCTCAACGAGGTTTAACTACTTGACCGAAGAGGGTAACTTTAGCCTCCGGTCACATCAGCGTTGTGACTTCCGTTTAGAATGGAAGCAACAATGATCCGTCATCAAAGTGTCTGCTGTTTTGACTAGTGCTATTTGGTGACAGTCATGATGTGAGCGGAGCCCAGAAGAGATAATTAAAGTTAAAACATTTAGTGAAACTGGAACAGAAATACTAAGGGAAATGAACATATTTGCTCAACTCAGCAAGTATCTCTGTAATCTACTAAAACAACATTAGAACTTGCTTCACCTAGAATAAAAACTCCTATCCTTATGAAAGCACTTATGAAATGTGTTTTGCTAATTAAATGTGTGCCCGCTAGAAATTAAATATAAAAATCCAAGCTGGAGCTCGGTACAAAATGTAAAATGGCAGATAAAAAATTTTCTTCTCTCTGTACTTGAGAAATTTGCTTACCATTAAATTAGCAAATCTCTTCTCTCATGGATGACATATAAATCATAAGTCTGGTTACGTCTGGGATGCTTGTATTGGTGTATTTGCATTTGAAATAATCTTTTAATGGTACAAATTGATCAGCAGCCTCAATGGCACCTATATGGGTACCTCACCCTCAGCAAACCGAGGCACGCCTCTAGAAATATAAAGGGGTTCCTCAAGCTACAATGGACTTTTATCAGTCCTCATTAATTCATAATATAACTCATGGGCATTTTACTAGTGAAATGCGTATAAGTATCAACCACATTAGGGGCAAGTAAAAAGCCTTTATGACTGCCTTACTAAACTTCATTGGCTCTATAGTAATACCTTGTTGCAGTACAGTGCTATAAATCTTAAAAATCTTGTTATTTGTATAGCGCCAACTTAGCAGCGCTTTCAGGTAATTATTATTTATTACCCCCCACCAAGCTGGGTTCTCATTTTACCGACCTCGGAGGGATGGAAGGCTGAGTCAACCTTGAGCCGGCTACCTGAATCATGTGGGGATTAAACTTGCAACCTTCAGGTCGTAAGCAAGAGCTTACACTCTGCGCCACTTGAGGCTCTACATGCTGTAAAGCTATTGTTACTATATGTGGCCACCAATCTACCTCTCTC
Source organism: Eleutherodactylus coqui (assembly GCF_035609145.1). Taxonomy (NCBI): domain Eukaryota; kingdom Metazoa; phylum Chordata; class Amphibia; order Anura; family Eleutherodactylidae; genus Eleutherodactylus; species Eleutherodactylus coqui. Next base: position 69,827,673 of record NC_089840.1, on the reverse strand, counting down.
AGCGACTGTCGCACAAACTCTGCGCGCCTTCCTGGCAGATGCCGGTTACCGACATCTGCTCTAACTGTGACATTGACCCTATGGAAGGTGCTTGAGTATTGAGATCCTTTTGGTCTTCTCAAGGTGCTTTTCAAGTTGTGTTGATTTGCTGGTTGCCTAACATTCGGCTATTCACTGAATTTGTTCCTGCCTCTGCTCTTGATCCCAGCTTGTTAAATTAAATACGCTTCTCTCCACTAAATGCCCTGATCTCTTGCCTGGCCTGGCCTTTGGCTTTGTTCTTAATGCTGGAGTGTGCCCCAACCTGGACTGTCTGACTACGCTTCTGTTCACATCCTCAGGTACCATGCCTCCAGTAGCATCAGTACTAGGATCACTTCTTAATTAATGGCACAGGGAACCCGCAGTGAAGCCCACATCCCAACTAGTGTACTAGTTTTTTTTTTTTTTTTTTCCCTCCTGTCTACCATCAAGACAGGAGCTGCTGTTCTCACTCTTTTCTTCCAACTTTTTGCTCTGTCTCCTACCGGATTAGGGTTTACCTTTTTGTTAGAAGCTTTCTCCACATATCGTGGGGTTGCTGGTTTTCTGTGGATATTGTTCCCAGTTTGTCTTTTCTATCCCAAAACTCCCCTTTTTTAGGGGTTTAATCAATTTTTGGGTTATTTGGGACGCGTTATCTTCTATTTTAGTGTCCCGTTTTAATCTGGTTAGGTTTATCTAGAGGAGCGAATTCCTCCTTTTCTCATCTAGGAGGACTTAACTACTTAGGGAAGTTCAGGGTTTCATATTCATTGCCTGATAACAGCATTATTTTCAGTGTATGGCACCTTTGTATCATAGATTAGAGAAACGTTATAACTACCAAGGACAATTTCGTGTTTGATGACACCATCATAGATTACGGTTCCTGATGAGTCTGTGTATGACAGAAACGCGTTGAACCAGTACGAACCATTTCTGCATTAATAATTCTCTCAGAAGGTTTTTCTGAATCTCGTCCTGAATGGTCATTGAAGCTATATTCTGCATGAGAACGCATCAGTACCTTAATGGTGGTTCTCTGGTTATTTCTAGCAGAATTTGATTCTTCATTGATAGATTATCAACCACAGGTTATCAATCAGCCACTTGTGTATTTTTTCTCGGGGGGCATCAGCAGAAGCTTTGCTTGTGGTTTGTCCATTCTAAACGAAACTATATACAGTTCTTTTTTCATCATGGACAAGGACCTATCATAGGCTGCTGCTGGTGTCCTACTGTTTCAGCATCTTTAGCCCGGTGCTATTATCCAGATAGGGCAGTTACCTGGTCAAGAACCAGATTTTATCTCTTATTTAAGAGGGTTTGTGTACTAAGAAGACATAGGCCTGGTGGCCTCTTGTCATTTCACCTCTAATAATTTTGATCCTTGTTGATGAGACACAATAGGAGCCCGAATGTACGTCACCATTGGAGGTGTTCCGTAAACCACTTACCTTGATGGAACGATCATCCTCCTTTCATCTTTTTGTGAAGGACGCATCCTAATATGGTCCTCTAATCTTTATTGGGTGACATCCATCCCCAATGGTGACTGAAAAAGAGTGCATTAGAGTGTCTCACGTTGCAGGATACTTCTGCATTGTAATAGAGGTGTCAATTGCATGTATTTTCTCTGGTCCTTTTCCAGGGTTTAAAATTCTTGCTCTGTGTTTGTTAGTTCCAGTTTGTCTGTTTTTTTGTGAGGCCCAATCATTTTATATTTATTGATTAATAAAAGTTATATTTTAAGGGATATACCCAGTGAATATTTTGAGAAAGCCTTTCTTCTATATCCCTCTGCCTCTGTGAATCACATCCCAACTAGTGGGGCTATATGGTGAAGACTGGTGTTGCCTCAGGATTTGGCCCAAAGCCAAACAAGTCTGTGGCTCAATGGATCCATATCCACTGATCCTGACCGCTATCTTCTTGTACAAGAACAGATGAGCATGCTTTTATTTGATTTTTAGGCTACATTCACATCTGTTAGGCATCTTCATGCAGATTCCTAACATGAAGATTGAAAAAATAGTGCAGCTTGTCATTAGAGTAAAAAAGCCTACAAAACATTGAAAACTCAATAAGAAAAACTCTATTGATAAAATACCCCATAAAATACTAATGCTTTGTTTTTATTTTTTTTGGTGTCTAACCAAGTTTAACCATGTAGAAAGAATTTTCCAACAGACCGATCATTAGTTAAAGTAGTTAACCTTTTCTCATAAGGTCAACCAGTGTACATCCTAATTGCTTTGCAGTTTGCCTTACCCATTAACGCCTTCCAGAATCTGCAGCTAATATATGCTATGCTACAATTAAATCGAGAATCCTGCCATTGCCATCACAAAATGTTCCCGTAAATTCAGATCAACTATTAACTGCAATAGACTACTTTCTAAGGAAAACAAAGCCATTTACTTGGACATTAGCCTTAAACAAGCTAGGCTGTTTAATATGAAAGGGGAGTAACATTTTCCCTTTAGGCCACTTAGAATTCATTTGCAAAGCTCATTTCCTGCTTTTCACTAATACTTGGTCTTGACCATTCTATATGCACTAATGTATGCCTGGACTCATCAACATGCTAAAATCCCCTCTTTCAGGTTAGGTATACATTTTGTATGGTGAATATTCATGAAAACTAAAGGGGTTGTCTTGTTTAGAAAACTCCTTCTTAAACAACCTATTAGCAAATCCTATTAGCAAATTCCAAGTGAATAGAGGAGGGGACCCTATACAGCTTGGCTAAAAGTATATCTGAGAGAAAGAAGAGTGCCGCTCTGTACTACAGCCCAAGAGTAGGTAACTGGCCGGTATTAATGATGTGTAATGAGTTATAGCGTTTGGCCAAAGTTGGTGTATAGTGAGTAACCAGACAGAGTTTATTTTGTGTGGCTGTTACTGTACAGTGTGAAACACTGCGAACTGCTCCTGAGATTAGGTTTTTTCGTTTTCTGTCTACATAGTTTGTAAAAGTTCTTTTTTTTGGGGGGGGGGGGGGGGGTTGTCCTATACTATCTATCGGTAACTTTTTGGAGTATATATGTCTTTTTGATTGCATTTATTAGAGAAAATTGTCTTGGAGACAGGGTGACCAAAAAAGCCCAATTCTGACAGTTTTTTTTAATGACGACTAGAGATGAGCGAACGTACTCGTTTCGAGTAATGACTCGATCGAGTACCGCCATTTTCGAGTACTTCAGTACTCGAGTGAAAAGTACTCGGGGTCGCCGGGGGGTGGGGGGCGCCGTGGGTGAGTGGGGGGTAGCAGCGGGGAACAGGGGGGAGCCCTCTCTCTCTCCCTCTCCCCCCCCACTCCCCGCTGCAAGCCCCCACTCACCCACGGCACCCCCCGAATTTTTTCGCCCGAGTATGGAAGTACTCAAAATTCGCGGTATTCGGGTGAAAAAGGGGCGTGGCCGAGCACGTTCGCTCATCTCTAATGACGACATTCACCATGCAGGATAAATAGTGCTTTACTTTGATGAACACAGTGATACTAAATATGTTTTTTTTTTTATTTATTTAGATTTTTTTTAAATGATAAGTTTTTAAAAATTTATTACCTTCAATTTTTTAAAATAATTAATAAAACTGTTTTTTTACATTTTTTTTTTTAGTCCCTATAGGGGACAAGAACTTGCGATAGTTTGATCACTACAGCAGTATGCTGTAATTACATTATACTGTAATCTGAGAGGCAATCGCGATCTGACAGGCTTTTAAAAGGCCACTGGCTGCCATGACAACCAAACGGCACCCCAAGACTCATCGCCAGTCGGTTCATTTACATGTAAAGCGTTAACAGCTGCAATCAGCAGGAGTGCCTATTGTATCTGTTATGGGCAGGTGTTGGCAGTAAGAAACAGCTGGAACCCGCATTGAATGGAGCGGGATTGACCCCCCGATCCACCTTCATACAAACCCTGATCTCCCAAGATGTAATTGTACATTCTGTTGCATTAAGGGTTTAATAAAACTGGCAGGTGCCAGACTGTGAAGAATTTCCGGGTGTAACGTGTGTTCTTGAGAGTGGTGCCAAACATCTTGAGTAGAGAAGATGGTGAGCCTGAGTAGTGACTAATCCCTTAATGTCACAATATGTACAGAGTCCCACCCAGAAAAAATGGTAGCAAATTGAAATGAAGCAAAGAAAGCTTGTTACTGTTCAATACAGGTTTCAGTAAGAATTGTGCCCACCATGTTCACCCATACACTTTTGGATCCTTGCAGGCATTAAATCCAATATGTCTCTCCATGACTTGTACAGTCAGGTGTTGTACAGTTTGTGTTGGGTGGCCATGTGAGATAATGCATCTAACTATGGCATCCCAGACATGGTCTATTGAAGATAAATCTGGGGACCAAACAGGCTAATCTATGGTCATGACACCTTGCAAGGTGTGTCGTGTCATGGCCATAGTATGTGGATGTCATTATCTTGTTGCAAGATGCCATTTTGGATGATGGTCATGAAGGGTATGACAACAGGTGCACCACTCTGTCTACATACTGGTGGGCAGTCATTGTACCTTCAATAACCACCAACTCAGTCCAGCTGTCATAACTGACTGACCCCCAAACAATGACTCCAGGGGTTGCATCTGTGTGGCGCTCTGAATTCACAGCGGAGTAGACCCTTTCTCCAAAACTCTGACAGATAAGTTGACAATCATCACTTTTTCCCCCAACAGAATTGGGACTTGTCACTAAACACAACTGTTTTCCATTCATGTGTCCAGTTTTGTCTACGAGTATACCTGGTTAGTCATTACTGGCAGTGAAATTGGTAACACACTATATGGGGGGTGCAGGAATGTAACCCAGATTCAAGCAATCAGTTTACAATTATTCAGAGTATGACTCAGACTCCAACCACTGATTGAATCTATGATACAATTGCCTGTTAGCAACTGACATCCACATAAGTTGGCAGTCTTCATGGGGTGTTCTCCTTCTGCGTGGACTTATGCCGGGTCTGTGAGTACTGGAGACCTCCTATGTCAACTGAGTAACCACTCTCTGCACTAAAGCCAGTCCTTTGAGAAATTTCACTATTTGATGCCCCCATTTCAAACATGCCAATTATTTGACCCTTTTTTAAAGTCAGACATTTGGGTATATAGATTTTTAACTAGCATTTGTCACACCTAGTCACCGACAATCTGTTGACAAAAAGGATGTTAGTGCATAACACATTTGACAACTTAGAAACTAAAACAATGTAGTATTGTGCATAGCATAGGGCCCCATGATTTCCATACTAATACAATTTTTCCAATTTTCATCCAATTTTTAAAGTTATTTAATACCCTTCATATAGAGATACTTTGATTCTGGTTTCAAACATTTTCTGAAACTCTGTCTGGGTGCAACACTTTCAATTTCCTCAGCCTTTTTAAATGAAGGTATGAAGAATTCAGCACATGTACTTCTATTAATCTACAATGAGGAGCTGCAAGATTTAAAATCGTAAACCAATAAATTTTCAGCCAAAACCATTTATTATTATAGAAGGCATGATTTGTGACTCTACTGACTGCAGCTATAGAGCTCATATAACTAAAGGGTCATTTGTCTTGGTGGAAAGTAAACAATAAGAAGTACCATGGAAATTTTGAGAAGCAAAGAAAGTGTTTTACGACTCATAGGAAAAGAAGCCAAGTAAGTCTCCAAAATCCTCAGGCTGCTCTACAGGAAACACATAGTTAAAGAGTGAAAAAAAAATCCCATAATTCATTAGGCAGTTATAGATGTGCATTGGATGAGGTGCAATCACTACAACTGTGCTGAGTGGTGGGCTTTGTAATCAAATGCATGACTCTATCTACTGCTTCTATTCCTTTCTCCCATTGTAAGGCCTCTTTCACAAGACCATATAAACGTGGCTAATATAGTCGCATCAAAAAATCACTACTATCTGAAGTATTGGATTCCAATGTAAGTATTGTATCTTGTCACCACCGGAAGCTAGGGGTTTGACAGCCCTTACATGGAGGAAAGCCCCTGTCACGCCCCTAGCTGATTGGCTGTATTGTTGTCCGGCCAGACGGGAAGATACTTGTTTGGGCGGGGAAGATACATCTCGCTGCTGCTAATACTGTCCTCCCCCATGCTGTAGCTCTGAGATGACCCTGGCGCCACTGGCCACACTGTCCTTCCCCATGCTGTAGCGCCGAGATGCCTCCGCTTAGGGCTACTTCACTCCCCATCTGCCTCTGACCAGCGACGCTGGTGCCAGCTGCTGAAGGTAGAGGAGGCAGGGGAGCGGAGTAGCCGTCAGCGGACGCATCCTGGTGCTGTAGGCCGGCAGCCCTGTCACTCTCCACCCTGCTCCGTTGCCGCGCTTGCACCTCTGCTCAGCACTGTCATTCTCAAGCTCTCCACGGTCTGTCCCTCCATGGTACAGCTGCCGCCAACAGTGAAGCAAGGAGTACTGCGGCAGCCACACTGACAGTGGGGATGGCAGCACAGAGAGTGCTGACAGCGCTGAAGGCAGGGGTAGTGACCACACTGACACTGTGGTCGGGAGCAAGCAGAACAGCAGGGGATCTCCTGCCTCAAGGTCTTTAGATGAGAGGAAATCCTTCACTTTCACGCTGGGGAGATGGAGGACCACAGCACATCGCCAATAGGATAGCAGGGCCAACATTGACACTCAAACACCAAGGCAGGTTCAGGGACAGTGAGCAACTGCATTAGCCAATCAGCTCCTGGGGGCATCACCAGCCTGTCAAGCAGCATAAATCTTGTCTCTACCCTTACTTCCGAGGGTGACAAGATGCAATAGTACCTCCAATGTATTCATTTAGATGAGCGATTTTTTTTTTTTGATTTTTTTTTTAAATTTTATTTTAGGTGTGTAAAGAAATTGCACCGGGAAAAATGGGACACTGGCAACTGAAAACGGCGACCGATTTTATATGGTGCGTCCAAAGATAGGTCTTGCCCTACCTTTTGCCAAGATATGCTAGAAGATCCCATAGACTGCTATGAGAGCTTAAAAAAAAGGCTGGGAAAACATTACAGCTGGCTTTATTTAAATTTTAATGGTCATTCTGAGGATTTCTGCTGACCGAGAAATTTCTGCACTGCATTATATTCTTTTGCTACTACGCTGCATGGATGAGAAAATGTTAATTAAGATGGGGACTTAATCAAGGCTATTCTTCTTTCACGCGATTTTTAGCTGCAATTGGCTGAGGGTAAAAATGCATACAGTCGCATGAAAGAGGCCTAAGCCTTACATGTACATTAAAGCAGAAATACTACAGTAACATTCTCCTCCCCCTCCTCTATCTCTCCAGTTACCGGAGGCCAGAATTTTAGTGACTGAGGTAGTTCCCAAACCTTTACAGAGAGGGACAGCAGACTCCTAAAAGTTGAGAATTATGTCACTATCTCGTTATATTTTACAGATAAAAATATTTTTTTAATTAACATTAATGGACATTTCCAGAAAAGAATGCCCAACATGATTAATTGCAAGACTCTGGATTTACCGACCAGTTAAAAAATGAATGCATAGCAATTAATTAAACCTGTACCATGATAAATTCCAGTATACAATGTGATACAGTTAGTTACATAGGTTAGAGTATTACTAGAGATAAAAGGAAGCGCTATGAATGAAGAAGAGTCAAATGTATTCAGAATATGTAAACTCCCCTCTGCCTCCTACTGCTGATTGACAGCTTTCTCCCTATCACTGGGAGAAAGCTGTCATTCAGCAGCAGTTGAGGGGAGAAGCCTGCATGACATGAATACATTAAAATCTTGCTTCACAGTGCTGGCAACATGCTGCAAGCTCGAAAGTGTGAGTTTGATCAAACATCACCGTAATTGTAGCTAACACACTGTTTAATACAACGTGTATGTCACTACTACATGCAGCTCTTAGAGAGGGAAGCGTGAAGTAGCTGACAGGTTCCCTTTAATTGTGCATACTTTTATGATAACACGCTTTGCCAATAAATCTTCATTTCAAGCTGCTGACAGATTGCAATAAATTTGGCAAACATCTTGGATGTGAAGCGTAAAGGGAACTGCATGATGTAAGTATTTAAAAATATGTATATAGCTAGCTTGTGACGATGCATATATTACTGTATCCCTCCAAGCTGCAGGAAATTCTGAAAACATGTAACTCATACACAAACATTTCTAGCAGACTCTTTTAAATATGCCAAGTGCAATTGTGTACGGCTTCTGTATATATACTTTAAAAACCTATCTATCTATATATTTACTATCTATCTGTCTTCATATCTATCTGTCTATCTAATACCTATATATTGTCATACCTATTTGTCTATCTAATATCTGTCTATCATCATATCTGTCTATCTAATATCTATCATCATATCTGTCTATCTAATATATGTAATATATGTCTATCTCATATCTATATCATCATATCTATCTATATGTCTATCTCATATCTATATCATCATATCTATCTATCTAATATTTATCATCATATCTATCTAATATCTGTCTATCGTCATATCTGTCTATCTAATGTCTGTCTGTCCATCCATCCAGCTATCCATCCATCCATTCCCATTGCAGCCCTTTTTCATTTTCTTGTCTTTATTTTTGTTTCTCCCCTTTCAAAAAGTCCTAACTTTTATTTTTACAATGATTCTATGTGAGAGCTTGTTTTTTTGTGGGAGAAGTTGCATTTTTCAAAGGTACCATTTAATATATGGGAAAACTTTAAAAAATTTCTAAGTAGGGAGAAATGGAGTAAAAAAAACCCAATTGCACCATTTTTGGGAGGTTTGCTTTTACAATGTTCACAGTGCAGTAAAAATGAAGTTCTCTTTATTCTGTGGGTCAGTATGATTAATGCAAAGCCAAATTTAAATGGCTTTTTATGTTGTATTAATTTAAAAAATTAGATATAAAAAATGAGTCTTCTGTCACTATTTTTTGACCCCCATAACTTTTTTTTACTTTGGTCTATATATGACTTTTATGACTTTTTGATTTGCCTTTTATTCAATTTTTTTCTTGGTGTTGGAGGTGATCAAAAAGCACAATTCTGGCATTAAGGCCTTATTCCCACGGGCATATATTGGCCGGGTTTTCATGCCCGGCTGATATATGCTGCCCCTCTGATGCATTGGCTTACAATGCCTCAGTGCATAGGGGCGTATTTCCGTGACGTAAAAACCAGTGGCTACATAGAGTCCTAGAGGAGCCAATGACAGCTGCCGGAGAAGGGCGGTGGGAGGGAGTTTAGCAGCGTGACTGCTAAACTCTTTCCCCCTTCTCTTCTCCTCCCTGCTCCTTGCCGCTATTTGCAATGGGAGGGGGTGAATGGGGGTGGAGCCTAGCTCCGCCCCACCCCTCTCATGGCAAACAGTGGCAAGGGGCGGAGAGGGTGCGAGATCTCAGCACACTACCTCCCACCCTGTCCCACCGCCTTCCCATTCAAAGAGTTGTACGACAGCAATATGCCGAGCCCCGAATTACATAGTAACGTATATTGGCTGTCCGTTTTCAAGGACGGCCAATATACACTAGTGTGAATAAGCCCTGAGTGCAGTTATTTTTGTGACAGTGTTTGATGTGTGGGATTAAAAATGTGATATTGTAATAAATTGGACTTTTACAGATGTGGCGATACAGATTTTAATTTTTTTACTTTCTTGATGCAATGACCAGGAACAGGGAGGCCACGTAACTTTTAGTATTTTTTACAGTACTTAAAAAAAAAACACTTTATTTTACTCACTTCAACTTTTTTCCGTCCCCATCAGAGACTTGAAGTCTGCAATCGTCTTATGACGTATGCAGTATAATGCAATACTATGGGATTGCATTGTACTGTATTCCGACAGGTGTTCATTGCCAAGACACCCAGACTACACCTCATGATCTCATCTCCTTTAACTCCAATCAGGGCATTTAAAGTGTTAACAGCAGCGGACCGGTGTTATCTGCAATTGCAGCTGTTACAAGCGTGTGTCAGCTGCCAAAGTCGCCTGACACCCACCGTGTTTGGACTAGGCTCAGCTCCTGAGCCCGCTCTATACATAGAAACCTGCTGTATCCCATACATGTATGCCACTTGTCGAGAAGGAGTTAAAGAGCTCTATAGAAATAGAAATCGCATATACCAGTAATGCTTAACCCTTTGCAATCCAATTTTGGATTCAGAGTTTCCTAGGGGGCTTTCTCTTTCTGCCATTATACAATGGCACCATCTGCTGGCTAGAGCCAGTACTGCAGTATGTGACATGCCAGAGAGGCCCCCCAACAACAGAGCGGCCAGTAATCTATAGTAAGAATACCCTGCCGGATGTCTTCCGACATCGAAACTGTACAGCCTTCAATCACAATGTCTTTAGACGTCAGACAGTGGAGTGGAAAGGGTTAAACTGGGACCCCCATTGATCATGAGAACAAATGGGCCACTATGCTTATAGCCCACTGGACTTTAACCAGATACACTATCATCCCATTACTTGTGCACTTACTCAAATTGGACTAAGTTGCAATACTAGATATAGCGCATGGAGAAAGCTGGGACTGAGCCAAAGGGGGGATATCTCTGTACACACTGACCCTGACGGAGCATGTGCAGTATGGCAGTAAGGCCCCATTCACATGGGCAACACGGCATAGCTGCGAGAATATCGAAACAATATCACATCGCTGGTCTGTGAGATAATGCTGCGGTTTCTCACGGCGATACCGTGATTTTGTAGTGCTACAGGGTTGCATGTGGTGCTACAAAGTCACGTGACTTTGTAGCACCACAGGCAAGGATTTTCAGGGGCGGGAGGGTTTGAAATGTAAGTCCTACCCTGAAAATAAGACCTAGCTTATGCAGAAAAAAAATGTAAAAAAAAGTATACATCACTTTCGAAGCACTGTCTGGGGCTCTGCTGCATCTTATCCACAACACTGTTTTTCATCTCTTCTGGTCAGGGATTGAAAACCCCCCCACCTCCTGGAAGCGCTGGCTGTGATTGCCTGATGCTTAGCTAGTCAGAGCCAGTGCTCAATGAATGGCTGTGATTGGTTCATCGAGCGCTCGCTGTGATTCGCTAAGTGTCAGCCAATCAGAGGCAGCGCTTCCAGGAGGCAGGAATTTTTAAATTCCCCGGCCTAAAGAGATAAAGGAGAATAGGGCCAGAGACCCGAAAAGAAGATGCGGCCGGGCTGACAGCACTTCTAAGGTGATGTATACTTTTTTCAAAAATTTTTCCTGCAGTTAGAGCTTAGGTTATTGCTTTCACAGTAGGTTTTCCTACTGTCAAAATTACATCGCACCACACGAAAATGGCATTTGTGTGTGATGCGATGCAACATTAGCTGGAGGTGAGTCAATGTAGACAATGACATCTATTTTTATATTGAACTGCTAATGACATCATGTCCACTAGGGGGCATATCACAACTACTTTAATTTAACGTAAGATCAAGTTCCTGATGGAAGTCATGCTGCGTTCCTAGTAATTTCCATGGACACTACCTTTGCTCCTATAAGACAATGGAATAACTGATTTATCCTTAATACCATTGTACATCAATACATATTATTCCGTACCTAAAGCATCAGTTGAGTTATGGTGTAAGTTATTCATATATTCATTTGATAGAAACAAGGTACCAATTGGGCTGGTACCACTCAGATAACACGGTGAACAATAGAACAATGATTTTATCTACTATGTGGATGTAGGTGACAAATCAAAAAGTTTTGAATTGACCGGACCAATCAGATTCATGATAATCTAACGTCGCACCACATAGAATAATATAGGAATAGAACCCTCGCCGTATAATAATATATTATTTTGACATTTTTGAAAGTTATAAAATTATAATGGCTGTACCAAGGCCACAGGTTATCCATAGGATGGGACATACCTGGCTGATTGGTGGGGGTCTCACAATTGAGATCCCAACAGACTTGGAGAAAGCTTTCATTTTACTTCAGCAGTACAAGAAATGAAAGCTGCGTTGTGATTGGTTGATATGGGCTACAAAGACAGATCTTCTTTTAGACAGCTTGAAATAAGAGTGTGGTGCCGGGCTACTTTTCCGTGGTCCACACTGTCGTAGAAGTGTGGTTTTGTGGTACATTACTACCTCCATATATGAATAAACCATTTAAGAGGAGACTGAAATGGGCAGTGAAGCAAAATTTACTTAAACTTACTTGTGCAACTTGCAGTAGAGGACTGATCTCTAGTAAGTTCAATCTATTTTTTAGTTTTTCCCAAATGATCAGGTATCGTTGCACCATCTTTAAAAGCCTAAACCCCAGCTGGATAACTGCATGCTAGTGGCCTGGTAGCTTGTAAACTGGTGACTGGTTCCCTTTAACCCCTTCCCGCCCCAGGGCATAACTGTGCGTCCTGGCAGAAGGGTACTTAGTGCAACAGGACGTAGATTTATGCCCTGGGGATAGCGCAAAATCATAAGAGAGCTTGCGCTATCCATCAGCGGGAGCTGTCTGTCACCGATAGCCAGCCTCCCACTGCAACAGCGGGGGTGCATCAGAGCAGCGACCCCCGCTGTTAACCACTTCCCCTGTAAAGGGTTCACAGAGGGAGAGAGCTCCTTCTGTGGCATCATCGGACTCTCATGATGTAATCGCGGAGAACCCGACGGGTTGCCATGGCCACATGATGCCTGATACAGGTATCCTGCATTGCCAGTGCCTGTGATCGCTAATACAAGCCATAAGGCATTGCAGGACAGAAGTCCTGCAATGCCTTATCATAGGTGCTATTGTAGAAGTCCCCTACCGGGACCTGAAAAGTGTAAGTAAACAAATAAATAAAAGATAAAAATAATGTAAAAAAAAAAAGAAAAATGTAAAAAAAAAAACCTTTTGTGCTTTTTCCCATATTACCATAAACATTTAGAAAAAAAATTAAAATCTCATATATTTGGTATCGTCATATCTGTAATGACGCGTACAATAAATTGCACATGCTTTTTATCCTGCATGGCAAAAAGCGTAAAAAAACTGAGGCAAAATACTTCTTTTTTTTCATTTTGCCGCCCAAAAAACGCCCTCACAGAGCTGCGTCCATAAAAAATTAAAAAAGTTGTAGGACTTTGAATGCAGCGATTTACAAAAAAATTTCCAATAAAAAGGTTTTTATTGCAGAAAAGTGGAAAAACCTAGAAAAAATAAGAATTTTGGTATCGTTGTAACCGTACCGACCCGCAGAAAAAATGGATTGTGTCATTATTCTTCATGATTAATGCTGTAAAAAAACACAAAAACAATGGCAGAATTGATGCGTTTTCTCTCCCTGCTATCATTAAAAAAAAAAAGTTTTACAGTAAAGTCTTATGTACCCAAGAATGGCATCAATAACCACTACAGTTCGCAACATAAAAAATAAGTCCTTATACTTCCGCATTGACGGAAAGATAAAAAATCTATGGCGTTTGAAAAATGGAGATGAAAAAATCCGCCAAAAATTCTTTGCGTCCTTGCACCCAAAATAGGCCCTGTCCTGAAGGGGTTAACATTCCAAGTCTGAACAGTCAGTTTGCTTGTGGCTCTCTTCACAGTTTCTCTCTCTCTTCCTCTAAGGCCCAATATCCGTGGGCGGGTCAGATTCCACATGTGGAATCCGACCCTGCCAGCAGCGACGTCGGTGCGTAACTGTCATCATTCTTTTTCTGTACTACGGATGGTCCACATGGCTTTCTGTCGGACATGCACAATACAGATTTTTTTGTAATCTCCTGCTTTTCCCACTGAATCCATGGCCCGTCCGCAATGTCAATAGCAGACGGGCTGCGGATCACACAGCTTCCATTGACTTTAATGGAAGCTGTCTTGGAACCACAGCAAAATAGAGCATGCTGCGTTTTTTAAAAAAAAATCTGTGAGCGGAAACTGCAATTGGTCTCCACTCATGGACCTGAAGAATCATTTTACCATAGCATGCTATGGAGGGTTATTGCTGCGGAACCTGAAGCGTAACGCCCGCTCTGAGTTCCGCAGCAAAAATCCGCCCATGGCCTAACTCAAGAAGTAGGGCCTGGATAGTATTCATTGTAGCCTCTTCTCAGGCCCATGGTGCTTCTAGCCCCGAGTCTCTCTTGCACAGGGCGTAGCTAAAGACTCATCGGCCAGGGTGCAAACTTTTATCTTGGGGGGCCCCCCAACTTCTCTTAACCCCTTTGCACCTCTCTGTGTGGCCGACATTAACAGAGGTTTCCAACTACCAAGCTACATGCCAACACACTTAGTCTTTCTTGGTGCGTCACAAATTCCAACTCGGTTCTGTAGAGGCACCTTACACTACAACAGGCACAAGGTCTATTATATATATTATTTTACGCATTTCTATAGTGCATCCATATTTTGCAGGACTCTATTCCCATTAACAGTCAAGACAGCTACTTCTTTTATTAACCTATGAATCTGCTCACTCGAGGGTCTTTGTTTATTCCCCATGTATCACTGTTCTTACACAACTACTGGGCCTAACTAAACATGGGACTGTACTTCCCGGTTGACATCCCAGCTTTGGCAAAGAGGTACACAAAACTTGTCCTAAAGCTTGAGAAACACCCCAGAGGGTGGGTCGAAACATTGCTGTCTTTGACCATGGAATAAAGGAAAAACTCTTCTACTTTTTGAAAATATCTGGCTAACTTGGAATTCTTCATTACACCTTTGATGCTGCTTTTATTATTGATCTGAGTGGATATTGGAGGGATGTGGGTCCAGTCCTGTCTTTAGGCCTGCATCTTTCACTCCACCTACAGTTGGGGAATTGGTGAGTGCCGCTCTCTGCTTTCGTTACTATATTGAAAATCTGTCCTAAAGGAGAAGTGGAACAATAGAGATGAATGAACGTTTCAAAAATATGGTGGGTGTGACGATTTACATATAAAAGTTAGTTTTGAATTAGTTTGAGCCAAACCAGAAGTTCATAAAACCCCCTAAAACTCTTTTTAATTGGGGTGGTAGTGGTGTGGTGGTCCTTCAATGGATGTAGCTCGGAGGTTAGCACTGCTGCCTTGCAGTGATGTAGACCTAGGTTCAAATCTGATGAAAGATAACATCTGTATGAATATAAGTGCTGTGAAAGGCTGCTGTACTTTATGCCACCCAGCAACTGACATGTACAAGACCTTAACAGAGTACTAGCAAGGCTTCGAATTAGAAATCAACTCAACGACAGGCATTTCCAGGCAATATTTTTTATTTCCTTTCTCTTCCAACTCTTGTTATAAGCAATTAGAGAGAGAAGAATTATGGAGTTATGATTTAATATATAAATAGCTTTGGTGTCAACAGTCATTATACGATTTGGCTGGAGAAAATGAAGTGATTTGCATTCACCAAAAATCAATTACTTCATAATAAAGATGTTTGCAGCCAACTCCAGTGAGATAGGGATGAAAAAATGATTAGGTGCTTCAGAAACTATAATGATCCATGATGAGTGAATGCCTTCTGTGGGAGGGAGAAGCAATGAGAGCAGATTCACAGTGAATGAGCTGGTCATTGCCAAAATCATTGCGGATGAGTCATGAGATTTTCACAAAGCTGTGTCATGGCTTCTGATTGATGAAGGAATGCACCTGCTGAAATCATTTTACATGTTATTCCCCAAGATTATAGCCAGTGCTCGCAGATTCTTCGACGAGGAAGTGTTATCTGATGACTGAGACACTCTTTCAAGTTACAATGCATAGTCTATAATACCAGAAGAAGAAGCAATTCTATAAACAGAGAAGTCCTGTATCTTTGCTAGAAGAATATTTGAGTATTGGAAAATAGGGGAGACTTTCTACAATACATCTTTCTCATATGCATACTATAAGAAGATATACACAATCCTACCAAAAGTGATTGGACACTTGTGCAAGAATCAAATGTAGTATGTATGTATACACGTTAATACTCAGTGGGGCTTCCTTTGGCCTTAATGACCTCGGATACGCTCTGTGACATAGGTTCTAACATCTGACACACTTCAGCTGGTGTTTACCTCCATTCATTCTGTAAACATCTGGCAAGTTCCCTCAACTTTCCAGTTCATCCTGAAGATGTTCAGTAGGGTTCAGGTTGGGACTCTGTGTAGCTCAGTCCAGTCATGTAACATCTATATCTTAAACCAACATGAAACAGAGTTAGACTTGTGGCAAGGCGCATTATCTTGTTGAAATATTACTGACCATCCCCAAAATATTGCCCCATTGTTAGCAGCACATTATTGTCTAGAGTGTCAAAGTACACATCCGTGTTTATGGTTCTTTTCACTACAACCAACGGACCATGCCACGTAAAACATCCCCAGACCATAACAGAATCTCCACCATTAGTGTTGGGCGAAAGATAACAGTCAAACTCTGTTTCAGGTCAGCATGAACCCAAACATTGGCCAAAATAATAATAGTTATTCTTCTCCTCCTTCTCCTTAATTTCCCCTTTTCCTTCCTGACTTCCTTCCTTCCTTCCTTCCTTCCTTCCTTCCTTCCTTCCTTCCCTCCCGCCTTCTTTTTCTTTTGCCTTGAAAACAACTCTAAAGTACTTCAATACACTACTAGGTGACCAAGGAGTGTTATACAGAGTTTTTTTGGTTGCTAGATAGTGTTATACATTAGTATTAGGGATATTATTAGTGAAGTTACGACTTGGTTTGAAATAATTTGAACTAAACTTTTGACCTAAATTTGGCAAACCGGCCAAACCGAACTCTCTGCCATGCTTAACTGTTGGCACAACACACTCAGGTAAAACTCATTCCCCAATCATCTTCCACATCTAATTTGAAAATGGTGTATCATCATTTCTCACTCTATAGAACATTCTTCCATTGCTCAACTCTCCAATGAAGATGCTCCTGGCACCATTGTAGATGGGCCGTGATTATGTGATTATTGGGAACCCAGGTCGGGTGTGATAAAATTTCTCCTTAGGAAGAGCACCTAGTCGGTGTGAGGAGACCTGTAAGGCTATGCATGCTCCTCTGGGAAATGTATGTAAACAGGAAGATGGAATAATATTTTGTATGTGTTTTTTCATTTTTCTTGCCAGATGTAGGACTTTGCTTTTCTCCTTGTTAAATACCATTCAGTTAGTCGTCGCCCACTGTTGAAGCTTGTCCAGATGTTTTTGAATCCTCCTAGCTTTGTGTCATTAGTAAACTTGATCAGTTCTTCTCAATTCCCTCCTCCAGATCATTTATAAAAATGTTGAACTATATCTGGCCCAGGACAGAGCCTTGTGGTATCCCACTTGATACATTCTTCCAGTTTGATGTGCAGCCATTTATGACCACTCTTTGAGTACGATTACTCAGCCAGTTGTGAATCCACCTAACAGTTGCCTTCTGAATCCAATATTTGGTCATTTTTTCAATAAGTATGGTATGAGATACTTTGTCAAATGCTTTACTAAAGTCAAGATCTACTATATCCACCGCATTTCCCTGATCAACCCAGTTGGTGATTCTGTCGTAGAAGGAAATTAGATTTGGCTGCCATGACTTGTTTGTTACAAACCCATGCCGACTTTACTAAACCTGTAAGAGCATTTTTAAATATTCTTACAATTTTAGCACAGCCTAGTCATCATCTGCACCCAGGACGCATTTCCCTTATGTTAATACTGATGTCCATGACCCGCAATTATATATCAACAATAGTAAGAAATCTCTTCTAACAACCCAATTACCCCCACACTGATCATGTGCTGTGGAAACAATTCCATTTCCAATAATATGATTATATATAAAGCTATCAGCAGGCAGCAATTTAATTTCTCGGAGAGCAATAGAATAATGAATAAGTGCAGCTTTTCTGTGTAAATAATGATTAGTTTGTCATCTCATACACATGGAAATACACTTTTCTAAAGCTAATCACTAGCTGTGACTGGATTTAGTCCAGGTCATTGCTCATTTCGTTTCAATAAAGCATAATCGTGTGGTTTATTCCTGCTTAGCATATTTATGCTAAGATTTAAGGAAGTCAGTCAGTACATGATTACCCAGTTAACCAGTCACACTATCAAATCTACGCTAAGACAACAAGGGGAAGTGCAAATGAGCGCCAGACCGTAGGATGGGCGTTCCTCTCAGCCCAGACTGGTCCTGGATTTGTGCTCTCAGTTCTCTTCTAACTTTTTCATTGCTCCTTGCCTGATCATTGATGGCTTTAGCCCCCTTCTTTACAGAATGCCATACTGTGGCAGTAAATTCCAAGGTGGTGTTGTGCCTTCACCGTGCCACTGGCTTTGGGACTGTCACCCAGCATGTCTCGGTTATTAGTAGTTTGAGTACTATAGTATGTAGTGATTGTGCAGCTATGGGGTAGTAGAGTTCATGGTATGTAGGGTGACAGGCCCATGTGTTGTGGCCCAGAGTTAGTAGGGCCCCTCCATAGTTTTATACATCTGTCTCGTGTCTTGTCAGTGGAATGCATTTGATTTATGTGGATTGAATGGTTGCAGGACCGAAAGGGTTAATGTCTGGTATGTCCTGTCCTGTCAAGAAAATGTATTGTGTTGTGTGTATCGTTTGTGGTCATGTGATCATGCTTATATGTATGTGGTTGCAAGAATGCATTGGATGAGAGACGTGAGTCAGTCTGAGTCTGTCAGTCAGAGAGCAAGCACTGCAGAGAAACTGTGAGATCAGCTGGCGTATGGGGAATATGGATGAAGCCAACTCCTCTATGCTCAGTCTGGGCCCATTCAACCCAGGAGACCTCGGTGCTTCTGATGAGCGCAGAGGGAAGGACAAACCACTTCATAGTGAGCAGAAGAGAGAGAGTGAGTGAGTGTTTGCCGGTGGGGAGAGAGAGTTTGCCGCGAGAGGAAAGGCACAGATAATTTAGATTGTGGACTATCTGAAAGCCCCGAGAATCTTCCCAGTTACACCACTGGGACTTGTTTTTCTGTACGTAGACAAGAGTTTTCAGTAAGTGAGCAGAATCAACCGTTCCTGGTTCTTGTTCCAAAAGTTACCCTGTGTGTGGACTACTTTATTACATCTGGGAGCTACACCACAGAGGACTGAACGGTGGCAACCCTCAGCAGTAATGTAGTCGGGTCCCGAGATACCTCCAGGGGTGGAGATGATAGAGCCTCATGACAAGGCCTTCTTCTACCCCGCCTCTACCCTCAGCAGTAATGTAGTCGGGTCCCGAGCTACCCCCAGGGGAGGAGATGGTAGAGCCCCATGACAAGGCCTTCTTCTACCCCACTGTCTCCTCGGCTGTGGGCCTGCTCCTCAGATACTGCACCTGTATTACAATGATCTGAGACTCGGCAACAAAAAGGCAGGAAGAGGCAAAAGTGGCTGCTGACTGGGATGGAGGAGCCATGAGATTGCAGTTGGTTACTTGACAGGAGTGGAATTTATCAGACTGCCATATAGAAATCTGCTCCAACCCATTACAACATCCCCGTGTACCTGCCCTGTTACTGACTACACCACAAGTACAGCTCTTCTATGCACCGCACCCGACCACCTCCATCACACCTTCTGACTCAGGAGAGTAGGCGTGAACAGTATATGGTTAACCTGTTGTGCAGAATAACTTTATAGGACTAGTTATGTAAAGGAGATGTCCTATGACTACACAATGTTACAGGCATGAGCACTGTGCAGAATCTGGAGAAGTCATTAGAGTAATAGAGAAGTCTGTGAGGTTGGCAGTGCAGGTACAAAGCATACGTCATTTGCCTTGTAAGCAAAGCAGTTGTCTCATGAAGGCTGCTACCACCTACCTGTAAGTGAATGAGAGGCAGTGGTGTGGCTGTGGGTCTTTCCTAAACGGCACAGAGGATAGGGAGGATAGAGCACAAGTCTCAGCCAATGGTATGACTTCACGCCTCCTCACTTACTACTGACTCAACTCTAGTCTTCTGATTGTAAGTGGCAGCTGCAGCGGTTCAATGGATGTAGCACAGTGGTTTACATGGCTGCCTTGCAGTGCTGGGGTCCTAGGTTCAAATCTCCCCAAGGACAAATCTACATGAACTCTAAAAATCTCCATGCAGATGTTGTCTTCATTCAGATTTGAATTTAGGACTTATTAACTTAGCCAAAGCTAACTTATGAACCACCACACTTCTTTTTTCTTCTGCTGAGGAGGAGAAGAAGAAGAAGAACAAGAAATATAGAAGAACACAAGGAGAGCTCATCTCCGTCTTCTCAGAGGTTTAGGTGACCTGGGACTCAATGGGAGTGAAGCTGGTGCCAACAAATCCTCCCTGGTTTGCTGATGACAACGTCTGGCCTGCTCTACTGGACAACGGGACAGGCTATCAGCTGATGGACAGGGCTCCCGAGCAGCGGACCTCCTATCCATCAACCCCTGATGATCTATCTCCACCATTTGAAACAAGACAACCCCTATAATGCCTAAAATGGGCCCATTATTTGGGGTTTAAGAAAAGAATATAGACTTCAAGCTTAGGTACCAGGATTGATATAAGTTCTATTTGTACCTCTCTGAATTACACAAGTTACATTTTTATATACATTAACAGATAAAAACACATTAAAATGCCTTTTCTAGTAATTGATCTTACGGTCTCTAGTGTATTCGCACCATTTGAGGATGTCTGACACTGTAACAGGTTTTCTAGTTTATAAAATGTGTGACTCGTTTATTGTGCACTTCTCTTTTGGTCTTTAATTGCCGACGTCCTCCTGGGTGCATCGGTCAACTGTACTCAGTGGTGCTAGGGAACCATACGGCCTGTTGCTCTAGCAACCCAGCTTGTTTGCCGTGTGATAAAAGCCGCATAAAAGTGCATATTTGGGCCCAGCTGTTACTGGAATTGGCTGATTCCAGCAACAAAGCTTGTATTTTGTAGTTATCGGACCTCAACACCTTCTAAGCGCCGTCTAATTATAGGAGAATGTAGTTTATGCTGTGTTTGGTTTTGGACACATTTGGGATATGTTCACACAGGGCGTAAATGCTGTGAATTTTCTGCAGCGGACCTATATGTGGGAAATCTGCAACATTTACAATAGAAGCCTAGTAAATGAGATTTTATTAAAGGGGTTGTCTCGCGCCGAAACGTTTTTTTTTTTTTCAATAGGCCCCCCGTTCGGCGCGAGACAAACCCAAGGGATGGGTTAAAAAAAATATATATATATATATATATATATATATATATATATATATATTACTTACCCGAATCCCCGCTCTGCGACGACTTCTTTCTTTCTTCTCCAAGATGGCCGCCGGGATCTTCATCCACGATGCACCGCGGGTCTTCTCCCATGGTGCACCGTGGGCTCTGTGCGGTCCATTGCCGATTCCAGCCTCCTGATTGGCTGGAATCGGCACACGTGATGGGGCGGAGCTACGATGACGACGCGGGACCAGCTCTCCGGCACGAGCGGCCCCATTCACCAGCCAGAAGACCGGACTGCGCAAGCGCGTCTAAAAACGCCAGAAGACAGCGAATTTACACGGATCCATGGCGACGGGGACGCCAGCAACGGAGCAGGTAAGTGAATAACTTCTGTATGGCTCATATTTAATGCACGATGTATATTACAAAGTGCATTAATATGGCCATACAGAAGTGTATAGACCCACTTGCTGCTGCGAGACAACCCCTTTAACTATCATTCACAGGATGAGGAAAAAATCTGCAGTGTAAATTGTCCTGCCGCACCGATGTTTGCCGCAGGTTTCACTCTTTCTAGTGCAATAAAAAGCAAACCAAAAGTCACACATACCTCAAACTGGTACCAATAAAAACTACAACTCGTCCCGCAAAAACTAAACCTTCAATTGGCTCCCTAACTGGAAAAATAAAAATGTTTTTGTTCTTAGAATGCAGATTTAATAGTTTTTTTTCTTTAAAAACGTATTTTTCTTGTGAAAAAGTATTATAAAATCTGAAAAATGTATATAAACCTTGTATCTCAGTAATTGTGCTAATCAGCGTGCAAAAGTTTTTATCTTGCCCCCCCCCCCCCCCCCAACTTCTCTTAACCTCTTTAACACTGAGGCGTAACTTGAAGCTCCTGGGCCCCAATGCAAAACCTGTAACAGGGCCCCCAACTATAATGCTTTATTCATAGTACTGGGCTCCCTATATGGAGAAGAGATGCCTTATAGGCCTCCTAAGACTCCTGGACCCGAGTGCAACCGCACCCTCTGCATCCCCTAAAATTACGCCAGTGTTGCTGATCCATATAAAAAAATTATCAAGTTCTTTTTACCAAATGTTGACCGCCGTAAAAACAAAACTCCAAAACAATGGTGGAATTTCTGCACATTTTTTTATTCACCCCCCCCCCCCTGAAAAAAAATATGTATTAAACGTTATACAACACGCTATATGTACCCCAGAGTGGTGCCATTCAAAAATACAACTCGCCCCACTAAAAATAAGTCCTCATATGGCTATGTCAATGAGTTATGTCTCTTGCAATGTGATGAAATCTTAGCAAATTCTGTCAGTAAGAGTAAACTGACAGCTCCTTCCCTAGCCTGCTCCCCCATTGCGAACGTGCATTCACTGCCGTTCCACTGAGCTATTACAGAAGGCTGTATGACCGTTCCAGGGATGCTGCAGGGGATCAGGATGACAGAAAGCAGAGAAAGCTACTATTACAGAGGGCTGTATGACAGTGTGTGGGATGGTGGAAAAGATCAGGGGCAGAGCAGAGAAAGCCACTATTACAGAGGGCTATAATTCACCATAGTGAGTTTCACCAGCAGCTACTCCGAAAGAGGACAACACACAGGAGAGACAACTGCAGTATTGAGTGGGCGTGGTTATGCTAAACAACCTCTGAAAGAGGAGGGGGAGCCCAGCTTGTGCATGTTCATGAGAGAGACCAGCTGATCAGTGCTGGCAACACACTGGAGCCAACAACTTTAATGTAGGAGATGCTGGAAAGCAAGTATGAGGCTTTTTAAATGTATGAGAAGAAAAACTCAATGCAAAAACAGATAAGTGCATATTTTTTTCTGCTGGGACGTGGTAAGATGTGTGTATTGTTTTATACACAAATTGTTCCATACCTATTAATTTAGCCACACATTATATTATACTTCTACCGAGGAATGAGCCAATAACAACTCTTTTCACATGGGGCCCCCAGCAACCTTTTACCTGACGTATCCCTTGACACTATACAGTTAAATCACAGATTGCCTACAGTGTAGCCTTTATTTCTATCCTAGTGTTTTCCTCTACAGTAACATTCTTCCTTTTCAATCATATTGCTACACTATAACATCAGGCTGCATCCTATATTCTGTTTTTCTAAAGACCTTTTCTTACTAAGTACTTAATGCACCTGCAAGCCATAATACTCACTGAACCATAAGAAAGCATATCTCTTATTCCCCATGCCCCTCTATTCACTCGCCCGCTTTCCTAGAACATCCGTTCTATTCTCCGTATGTTTAGCTGGTCTCCAGCATCATATGCCCTTCCCTATCATATGCGCTCTGTGTAATCCTTCATACCACAAAAAGGAAAGCCAGAAACAAACAGAATGTGGTCCATAACAAGCTAATGCCAGATGGGAGATTGGAGGAGGGAGGGCCAAGGGAAA
The DNA here is from genome assembly GCF_035609145.1 of Eleutherodactylus coqui. Taxonomy (NCBI): domain Eukaryota; kingdom Metazoa; phylum Chordata; class Amphibia; order Anura; family Eleutherodactylidae; genus Eleutherodactylus; species Eleutherodactylus coqui. The sequence continues at coordinate 69,804,100 of NC_089840.1, read as the reverse complement.
TTTGGCGTAATGAGATTGTCATGGAAACGCAAATCTATCTACCTTTTTCATGAGTGAAAAGCACCTGAAATTAATTTTACCTGCAACACCTTGTGGGGAAGCTCTGAGCCGTTTGCTGCATCACGGGTTACGCTAGTTGTCATTTTTCATCCTTGTACGGGGCCATAATGTGGTAAGAAGCCCCCCTGCCATATATTTACTCATTACTACCAGTATGTGTTAGTGACTAGGTGGACTTCTCTATAACAGCTGTTACGTTGCATAATGTGGTCGTATTTCATAACTTTCTATATAAGCATCATTTATAAAGAAGAAGCAGATTTGGTAATAATCATCCATTTTTTATTGACAGGAAACAGGAGTTGTCCAACTCTTCGGACGTTACACTACCTGATCGCCCCCTTTCACCTCCAGCCACGGCGCCCCCAACTATGAAGGTAATGGCTAATATTCATGATCGTCACATCTGCATTGATCTCTACGGTGACCGTGTATTTGCTGTCTACTCATAGACTTTTTGTAAACTTTATTGTAAGAACTTCTCAGACTTTTCCATTTTTTTTGTTTGTTTTTCATTAGCGTATGATGTAGTCAACATTTGTAAAAACTGCTGCATATTATATACGGCAGTCCCGAAGTGTTCAGTAAGTGTATAATGTATTGATACATAGAACTCTATATACTGTATGCCAACCTCCTCCTAAACACAGTGTTGTGACTGCGATCCCCAAGATCTGCTCTTATGAAGTAAGATCTATATAACAGTCTGTGAAAACGTCATTAAATGATATCGAAATACTAAGAAAAGTTCTAACACCCCTTTTATATGATAATGAGATTACAGTTCTTATAGACAGGGACTAGAAGAAATCATTTTACTTGTCTTCAAACTTTTCCAGCCTTTCTAGCTTTTCCATCAACAATCACTGTAATATAGTATGCATTCAGAGTAGATATTTGTCCATTTATGCTCTTGCTTCAATAATCTTCTATATACACTCCAGGATATCTTATTAATATTGATTGATTTTTAACCCCTTAATGACATGGCCTATTTTGGGCTTAAGGGCGCAACGATTTTTGGCGGATTTTCTTCTCCATTTTTCAAAGTCGACTTATTTTTCAGTCGACGCGGCCGTATAAGGGCTTGTTTTTTGCGTGGCGAACTGTAGTTTTTATCGGTGGCACTTTTGGGTACATAGACTATATCGTAAAACTTTAATTTTTTTACAGTGTTAATCATGCAGCATAAATTACACGATCCATTTTTTCTGCGGGTCAGCGCGTTTACAACGATACCAAAATTCTTACTTTTTTTAGGTTTTTCCACTTTTCTGCAATAAAAACTCTTTTTTTGGAAATCCTTTTTTTTTTCTAAATCGCTGTATTCAAAGTCCTGTAACTTTTCTATTTTTTTATGTATGGAGCTCTATGAGGGCTTATTTTTTTGCGAGACGAGCTGTAGTTTTTATTGGTATCATTTTAGTGTACATACGGCTTTTTTGATCACTTTTATTGAGTTTTTAGGGAGGCAAAATGCTAAAAACTAGCATTTTGCCTCCATTTTTTAGCGTTTTTTTAATGTTTTTTTTCCGTGCACAGTCAAAAGCATGTGCAACTTATTGTACGCATTGTTACGGACACGACAATATCAAATATGTGGGATTTTATTTTATTTTTTCCTTTTTTATGCTAATATGAGAAAAAGCATAAAAAAGGGGTTTTTTAACTTTTTTTTTTACATTTTTCTTTTTTATTCATTTTTCTTGTCTTTTTTTTTTTACACAATTTGTGTCCCTCTGGGGCACTTACAGTATAGCACTGATGATCGCTGTGATACGGCATGGCAGGGCTACTGCCCTGCCATGCCTTCTCGCTTATACAGGAATCACAGGCTATGGCAATACAGGCCGCCAGTGCCTGGCGCCCTGTTGCCATGGCAACCAGCCGGGCTCTGTGCGATTATATCGTGAGAGCCCGGCGACGTCACAGAGGGAGCGTGCTCCCTCTGTGAACCCCTTCCATGCAGCGATCTACATAGATCGCGTCAGGGAAGAGGTTATCAGCGGGGGGCGCATCTCCGATGCACAGCCGGCTCCCGCTGCGGCTTAGCGCCATCATAAGTGATCTCGCGGTATCCCCAGGACGTAAGTTTACGCCCTGTTGCGGGAAGTACCCAGCTTCCAGGACGTAAACTTATGCTCTGGAGCGGGAAGGGATTAAGGGCATGTCCTATTTTGGTCATAAGAACACAACCATTTTTGGGGGATTTTCATGTCGACTTTTCAAAAGCCATAACTATGTTATTTTTCCATCGACGCGGCCGTATGAGGGTTTGTTTGCTGCTTGACAAACTGTGATTTTTATTGGTATCATTTTTGGTACATATAGTGTATTGTGAAACCTTTATACATTTTATTTGGAGGGCAGGGAGAGAAAACACATCAATTCTGCCATAGTGTTGTTTTTTTTTACAGCATTCATTATGCAGCATAAATCACATGACCCTTTTTTCTGCGGGCTGGTACAATGACAATGATACCAAAGTTAAATTTTTTAAGCTTTTACACTTTTGCACAATAAAAACCTTTTTTGGGCAGAAATTATTATTTTTTTTACATCCTTGCATTCAAAGTCCCATAATCTTTTTATTTTTCCATGGACAGAGCTCCGTGAGGGCTTGTTTTATGTAGGATGAGCTATAGTTTTGTATTGCTACTGTTTTGGGGTACATACAGCTTTTGGATCACTAAATGATACATAGGTTTTTCAGATTTTTTATTTTTTTAAATAAACAGGAAAGTATGTACAAGGGTTTTTTTTGTGTTTTCTTATATGCTGTTTAGAGATGAGCGAGCGTACTCAGCCACTCCTCTTTTTCGCCCGAGTACCGCGATTTTCGAGTACTTCCGTACTCGGGCGAAAAGATTCGGGGGGTGCCGTAGGTGAGTGGGGGGTTGCAGCGGGGAGTGGGGGGGGAAAGGGAGAGAGAGAGGGCTCCTCCCTGTTCCCTGCTGCTACCCCCCGCGCCGCCACGCCTCCCCCCGCCCCCCGAATCTTTTCACTCGAGTACTGAAATACTCGAAAATCGCGGTGCTCGATCGAGTAATTACTCGAAACGAGTACATTCGCTCATCTCTAATGCTGTTTTCTTTACACTATTTTTTTTCTTATTCTTTATGTTCCTGTAGGGGACATGAACCATAAAAGGTGGCAGGCTTGGACATGAGTGTATGGTGAACGGTTGCCATGGCAACCCATCAGCCCTCCGCCATTGCCTCACAGAGGTCCAATGACATCACAAAGGGAGCACACTCCTTCTATGAACCCTTTACATGCTATGGTGTACATTGTTTGCGGCATGTAAGGGGTTAAGTGCTGGGATCGATGTTCTCATCAATCCCCGCTGTAGCAGCGGGAGGCCAGCAATCAGTCACAGCCAGCTCCAACTGACCCTGTCTACTGGACATACGTTTACATCCTCTTGCATTAACTATCATTCTGCCAGGTCCCTTGGCATTAAGGGGTTAATGAGCACTGTGCATACAGTTATGAGCACCAGCTATTACACAGGGGTCAGAGCTAACTGCTTCCGTTCCATACCCCTATGTGTTGTGGCTCGGACAGCAGGCGCCCAATCAGCTAATCGGCCAGGGTCCCAAGCAAGAGACCCCAGCCGATCTACTTTTGATGATGATCCATCCTAGGGATAGGTCATCAATAGAGTTTGCCTGGAAAACCCCTTTAACATATGTAAATAAATGCTACTTTTGATTCTCGCTCAAGTGTCCAATTAAGTTTGGTAGGATGGTGTAAACGGACCTCTCATCAGTGAGGAGAGGAGATGTTAAGGTTGATCCATGATGAAACGGGATACTCAAGAAGAATCTCTTCTGAATTACATTGACTTACGTTAGTGGGGAATGGAGGTGAAAAAAGAAAAAATACAGTTGTATATCATTATTAACCTTTTACATAGCATCAATACATATTGTAGTGATATTCTGAAATGTGCAGGTAGTTCGTAAGGCTTAAAGGGATATTCCCATCTCAGCTTTTCATAGCTAAGGTGGAAAACTCCAACCATAACTACCGGCCACCTGGCCATAGCCTACAGAAAGAGTCGAATAGTTAGCGCAGTACTGTGTATGTAGCTCTCATTGAAGTTAATGGGAGCTATGGAAACAATGTAGTGACCTGTGCTTCACTCTTTCTATAGCTCCCATGCACTTCAATAAGAGCTACAGAAAGGCTGGGTCCACACGGGGTGGAATTGCTGCGGAATTTCCGTGCGGACTTTCCACATGGAAATTCCGCCGGCAATCTTAAGCCCGAGCTTAACCAGCAAAGTGGACGAGATTTGCAAAAATTTCGTCCAGAGAACCTGTTGCGTCCAAGCCACACTGAAATTGACATGCTGCGTGGAATTCAAAGCTGTGGCATGTCAATTATATTGCCACTTCCGCAAGGGCCTCTCTCCTCTCCATGGGGAGAGACTGCTGCAGCGGAATGAAGCAGGTGAAGCCGCTTCAAAACCCGCGCTGAACAGCACGGGTTTTGGAGCTGCATTTCTGCTACGGAAATCTCTTAGGCAGAACCATTATGGTTCGAAAAATCTTTCAAACGAGTGAAAGTGAATAGTAATAGTTTGGTCAAAAAGCGAGCCAACAAGGGAACGACAAACAAGAATCACTCGCTTTCCGCTTGTTGTTCACTTTACGCGGGCATAAAAATTATCATTGGCTTGTTCACTTATTCTCGGATTTGGGGCGACCGCACACGGGCGTAAGTGTTTTATACACTCGCTATTGAATGTATGCGCTATTTAGGGTGCATGATCGGCGTATCGGCGCTTTTTACTCTACTTTTTTTGCTCTGCCATGTTTGAGTTGGTGGGGCAGCTGACGTAGTAGGCCCAGGTGTTATCATTTAACCCCGTGAAATTGCGCAGTTCAGTGCGCAATTTCAGGCAGATGGAGTCACCGGTGCGCAATTGTACACCAAAAAAGAGCATATCTCATTTTTTCACCTGTGCTTGAAATTGCGCGCATGAAAAAAAACACGTGAAGGAACCCATTAAAAAGCAATGGGTTCTATTTGCTGCACCTTTGGCTTGCAGATTTTTTACCGTCCTTAAACAGCAACCGTTCAGTCCTTCTCCTTCACTTATACAGTGAATGTAATAGGCTGATGATTCTCGTTTGAACGAGCCAAAGATACATCTGCCTCTATACACAGGCTGCATTACAATGAAGGAGCAAGCGATGACGTCACCCGCTCATTCAAATGATAATCGGCTCGTCTAAAAGGACCCTAATGTTACATTTAAACTTCTTCATTTGAAGTCAGGGAATTTCGCTTATTGCATCTTGAAATCAATACACTGGATATGTACATAGTGTGCAATGCACATGAATCCAGTATTCCATATGCTACACAATATACACTGAGGAGCTCAAGTCTTGTTTGAATAATTATCACATTTTTTAATGATTTATGCTTATGACCCATTTATGAGCCACTCCTACCTTTTCTGTACATGACCCTGCTGGGATTCCAGAAACTGTGGGAATAGAATGTTATAAAGTACAAGCTCTTCATGTACGGTCCTGGCATCTTCGTATAGCTGACAGCCACAAATAAGAATATATTGGAATTCTGGGAAATGACTGGATATGTTGCTTACCTGACCTAGCAGAAGAAGTCTAAAGAGGAAGGTCATAGCCTACTGGGCCAAGTGTCTTAATTTGCCTATGTTTCGTATACCTACTACTAAGTGCATGAATAGCACAATAATGTCATCTGATGAATATTGATATCATGCAGGATATTACTAACACCCAGTTTTTCCTAATTATAAAACAGGTTTTCATTCCTTGTGGCTCTTTGAAACTAATATTAGGAACAGCGCTCAAGTAAAATTAAAATTTAGAGATATTCTAGGAAAGGAAGGAGGTGCCCGCGGTCTGACCCAGTTTATAAAGGTCAACCACTGCACCTTAAGAACCTTTAAGAACCGTCTCTCCAACTTTGAAAGAAACAACTTGCTTCCTTGAAACCAAAATAATGGTGAGCTGCAGGACATCTACATCGGATACATAATCGGTCCCGGACAATCAGATACATAAATTGTTCTAAAAAACAGCAGTCCCGCGCTTCTTTTAGGAGCAATGTGATTTTCAATTGAAGTCAACTCGCGTACTTCTAAGGAAAGTCCTCTCCATGGAGACCTACCAATCCTGGATTTGAAGCCTTGTATCTCCCACCAGGCTGCCCCGAAACGCGTCGTACCTGCCTTCCCTAATGTTTTTTATGTTGTTAGTCTCTTTTATGTGTGTTTTAAATAAATAGTATCTATTTGCCCTAAAGAGGCTTGGACATTCCTGTGCAGCCCGGTGGGAGATACAAGGCTATGAATCCAGGATTGGGAGGCCTCCATGGAGGTGACTTTCCTTAGAAGTAAGGGACTTGACTTCAATCACATTGCTCCTAAAAGAAGCGCAGGACAACAATTTCTGTGTCTTGTTGTGGCTCTTTGAAGAAGGCAAATTATCACCATCCTACACCTCTCATATTATAAAATCTAATACTGGTACTTAATGTTCCTTTTGCTATGTGCAAAGCATGGCCCAATATACACAACATGCCACCTTCCCATGAGATATTGTCCATTTATTAGATCCTATGTAAAGAAAATACAGCACCGTGGGAGATACCAAATTATAGTCGTCATACAGAAATTGGGATACACAATATGCCTGAAATGCATATTCATTATGCATTAACATATTACGGGCATTAATATTAATGTGCTCTATTAGCTACTATATAACGGCACATAGGGGCTCATTCATTTGTGTACTAATGATATTTTGGTCCCATAATGATTAGTACATCACTGCAGCTTTTTATACTGGTGATATTGAAGAAATACTAAGAGTTGTTAGAATGGAAGCCTTATATAAGTGTACTCAGGGGTGATACTAACTGCAGTTTCTTTTCTAGAGTTCCTTCATTATCTTGCATAGGGAAGAATAAACTTTAACTAATTTCCTTTTTTCAGTTATGAGGGGGTGCCGGTAAGTCCTTGGCTTTGACCACAAAACATGACATAGAACAATGAAATTTCAGGGTTTCTTTTACACACTCTCCTTGGATAGCAATGCATTTCTTACTGCGGTGTTGCAGCTTCTGTAACCTATCCAGAAAGAATTGCTTTGGTTGGGCAGTACACCAAGTGTCAGCTGTTGTATTTATGGCAGAAATGGAGGCAAATTTGGTTCCCTTGAGGTGTTTCTTCAAATACAAAAATAAATGGTAGTCTGAGGGTCCCAGATCAGGTGAATAAGGTGGTTGATCCAGTACCTCAAAGCCCATGTCGGTTAGTTTGCTCTGGGTGATGGCTTTGTCATAAAAGAGCTTGGATCAACTTTCTCTGACTTTTAGACTTCAATGTCTCCTTCATTTTATCCAGAAGTGTTTTTTAATATACGGCTGTGCTAGTAGACCCCTTTTGAGGGTAGAAGACAAGCAATTTCTCATCTTTATCCCAGAAGACAAATGCCATCACCTTGAATGATAACTACTGCACTCTGATCTTCTCTGCTTTGTGAGCAGGGTGATCGTCCTAATAAGGACCGCCCCGCACTGGAACCTAAAGACCTAAGTTGCCCAGAGATGGTAAATGATCCAAAGCAGGACAGGACACAGTTCACACAACACAAAACAGTAATGCAAGAAAACCAAACCCTAGAGTGAAAGGATACCAGCTTTCTCTTGCAGAGCGACTGCTATTTATATGCAACAGACCAGTTGAGATTGGCTGGTAGGAGCCAGCACAATTATTCCACACCTGTGAAGGTCTTTTTCTGAAACCTGACAAGCTGAGACAGCAAAGCATCAGCATCCTGTTGAAAATTCTGCAGAATTCCCCAGGAGGATTGCACTCGGCTATTCTTTTGATTTGGTGACAAATATTTCAGGATCCATTTGGCAGACATCTTTCTCATGTCCAGATGATCGTGAAGAATGAATCCTATCATGGATGGCATTAAGGATTTCTGGAATGATCACCTCTGGAGGTCTCCCGGAATGGTCTTCTTCGTCAGTGCTAAAATGGTCAGCTTCAAATTTAGCAAATCCATTTCTCACTGTGGGGTAAAAAGGGCACTCATTGCCTAATGTTTGCAATAGTGTCACCGTGATTGTCTTTGACTGACATCACTTTCAAAAACAGGAACTTCATCCGTGCTCTGCTCTGTTTTGCTGTGAAATCTGCTTCCAACTCTATCATATTGGCTTCAAACTTGCATAACATAAGAATGGCACATAAATATCATACCAAAATTTGTTCACAATATTTCAAAGATTGAGCTTTCAAATTACATAACTTTCCTTGAAGCATAAACAAATGAAGATGAAAAAGCCAAGGAATAATCCGCACCCACATCCCCCTTATATTTGAGGATCAAGATAAAAAGTTCTCCACTAAACGTCCTTTCATATGGACCAATCAGGCACAAACATTCCTATGAACGTTCATTCATCTGACAATCGGGCCATGTAAAATGCTGATCAATTAGCCAGCAAACAAGCAAACACTCATCCATTGGCCGATCATGTCGTTTTCATGACTATGAAAATGCCCTCTTATCAGTTGTACATCTCCCCATGTTAATGACGATATGTGCAGCCAATCAATGACAGCTATATGTGGACAAACAATCATATTAACTACTGGTCATCCCCATAGAGCCGATAATCTGCCCATGTACACTGCTGGAACCGACTTGCTCATTATCGGTCATTAGCACAGGCAAATTATCTGTCCATGTAAATGGACCATAAGCCCCTAAATTCTTCGTAAACTCAAAATAATTCCATTGAATCATCAAGATCCTAGTCCAAGAACTCTCGTCATGCAGTGAACATGGTCCATAATTTACATTTAGTTTTCTACTGGGTGTAGGCGTTTTAATGCAGAAAGATATGTGGGTGCCGCCCATTTTTGAACTTGTTCAGTAATGATTTGAGTAACTAATAACTACATAGTTTTCATTAATAGTAATGATGATAATTATTGTAGAGAATGACGTAATCTGTCTCGCCAACAATCCATCAAGCTAGTGTCCTCATATGGTATAGATAGCAATGATTCAGCTCTGTGTGGGGGCTTTCTTCTTCATCTCTAGTATTCTATTGACCACCATTCTATGTATTCTCTCTGCTCATGTGCCAGTCACTATATAGTTCTATATTCCAGACCCCTACTGTACAAGCCGCACCTGACACAGGGACCTTCCATCCATGTTTCATTTATAAGGTACAATATGTGTTTATATAGCGCATAGATATTCTGTAGCGCTATATAAAGATTTTCATGCCTTAAATTGGTTCCTATCCCCATTGGGGCCCACAATCTAAATACTAAATTAATTTATTAGTATGTTTTTGGAGTATGAGAGGGCCCAACATACATGGCTGGAAAGACAATTTTTTTTCTTAATCAAATTTTTATTCAAGATTTTACATTAATACAGGGTAGGGTAACATATGTCAAAGCGTACCATACAGAAGATATTCTGATGTCCTTTAAGAAAATACATACATAAAGAAACGTAAATCAAGGCGTCAGAGCAAACGAGTGCCAATACGTACACCAAGTCCTGAATAACCCCTCAGGGCATCCAGGAAACGTAGAGATTATCGTGAACATATTTTAAACTATTGGGGGTGAGAAGGGGAGGGGAAAGTAAGGGAAGGAAAGAAGGGAGGTGAGGGGGGGTTCCGGGAGGGGGGGGGAGTGGGAATAAGACTCTGATTACTGAGATAAAACGTCTAGGAGCCTCAGGCAACGCCAAGGATGCCATATTTTTATAAATTTGTCATGTGTGTTGTTGTGCCAGCTAGCCAACTCCTCAAGGTTAAAGATCAAGTCGACCTTCTCCTTCCAATGAATTATGAGGGGAGGTGCCTCGCATCGCCAGTGCAGCGGGATCAGAGCTTTAGTCGCATCTATCAAGTGGGCCATCAGCCTGTCTCTCAATGGATGAAACGCTTTGGATGGCCTCCACAAGAAAACCATCTCAGGCGTGAGAACAAAGTTCTGTTTAATCTTTCCCAGCACCTCTCCCACTCCCCTTCAGAAGGCAGCCAACTTCCCACAGGTCCACCAAATATGCAGATATGAGCCCTCCTCCGCGTCACATCTCCAGCATCTGCTATGTGGTGCCAATTTGTATGCAAAAAGCCACTGTGGTGTTTTGTTCCAACGTACAAGAAGTTTATAGTGAGATTCCTGGGCTAAAATGCAGGGTGAGAGACCCATTGAGGTGTTCAAGATTGATTTAATGTCAATTGGTGACAGGGAAAGACCCAGCTCTTTTTACCAAGAAATAATAAATGAGGGTTTGATTATAGTTTGGGGAACTATAAACTGATGTCGGAGCTGTGAGTTTTTTTGCGCCCTGGAGTTGTGATCCGTTAAAGAACGTTTAAATGGAGTTCGAGGTCTGGTTGATCTATAGGACCTGATAAAGTCCTCTATCACTCTTGTCACTGAAGCGCTCAGCAAGAAGGAAGGGGACCAGGTCGGTAGAAAAGATTGGATAATGTCAGGGGCCGGTAAATGGGCTAACACTTGAAGGTCGCCGACTGAGCTCTTTAAATTTCCTCCAAACGGAAGTAGATACTGGGTCTAGTGAGAGGTTCAGATATTTGAATACTAAATTTAATGGAACAACCGGGGAGGGCTTTGGTGCTAAACTTTCCCTTACTCTGTCCCAGACTTCGCAGGGGCCTCTTAATAAAGGGCAGAAATATTTTGCTTTATATCCCTTCTTCACAGGGAACCATAAGTCTTCCAAAAAACTATTGTTGCTGTGAGCCATAACTAGTTTAGGAAGAATCTTATCACCTCTCGGGTGCACCAAGTCCATCCAGTAGTTCATTTGTGCTGCACGATAATAGTCCAGTATGTTCAGTAGACCCATACCACCTTCGGAGCTTCTTTTGGAAAGACAATTTTTTGACACCTGAATTCTGGTGTCTGGCCTTTAATTAATAAATAAGGGTCACCACATTTGTTATCTCTTGCTTTCATCTAGATATGGCCACTTTCAGATGATTGTATCTTAGCTCTGTATTTGGTCCCTGTTTTGTGGATTGTAATGGTTGTGGATTGTGGACCAAATGTAAGTTTTTATGTATCTATTCACGTGGTTGTATTTTTCACTGACTTTTTAAAAAAATGCAGCATGACTGAATTCTGTCTGCTTTTTTCTCTACATTGGTATTATTTTCTATTGGGCAAATACGGTCAGTATTTACTGAGTAGAAAATCCAAAAAATAACAGCAAATACGGAAGCAAATACAGGTCAAACAATGATAACATGCAGTTGGAACATCATCAGTAACGGATACATATCACGGACGTGTTACAATGCGCTTATCTGATATCGGCCTACTGTGTAACTGGCTGAGACCATGTGCTGCTAAGAAGCTACTAGATGTGTGGTCATGCCAAGATACCCCACCATAACTGCCAACCACAGGTTAACTAAACCCAATCTACATTCTATTCTTAAGAAACAATATGAAAAGTTCATCAGGTTCCATTTTGATGTATTGTTTATGCCATTGAGCTCACTACAAAGCTACAGCAATGACTTATTCACCGAAGCCTGATATATATCTCACGTTACCTGAGGCACTAGAGGCTACATAGCCGTCAGTAAGAGTTGTCTCCCAGACACAAACCGTACTGTCATCTCAGTCTGGGAAATGACTTTTGTGAAATCCTGAACATTCTTCGTCTTATCATATCCCATGACATATCACAAAAATGTCATTCTGCCACTGTGCTAGATATTAGAAGGCCAGAACAAAAGACAGCGGTGAGGACATGAACAAGATGTATCTTGGGAAGTATAATGAAGATAGCGTAGCAGAATAGGTCCGATACTGACTTTCCACCTTCACATTGAAAAGCTGGTAGCACTTAGTGCTGTTACTAATGGTTATTTTGTTACGTGGAATAATTTTACACGGGAGATCTATAAATACTGCCGCTGAGTATTGACTACTCCTAGTCCTGTAAGGTCACACTTGCTATTTTGGTACGTTCTGAAGATTTTAAAATTCCTCTAAAAAGTTTATCCACTGTCGATGATCAACATTAACTATACAAAACTGACATTTAGATGCCAACAGGTTGTTAAAATTGTAGCATTATTGTGGTCAAGATTATTGATTAGGGGTCAGTGGAATAATATGTTCATGTCGGTATTGGGCCAATTTCATGAAAATTATAGTGATTCGGGACGGCCGATTCCGATTTTCGTTAAAGTCAATGACCGTGAAAATCAGTTGACTAATTTGCACTCTAGAAGGTTTCCAATGCAGCCAAAGCACCAAATTGCATGGGAATACAGCCACACATCTGGGGGACAGTGTGCTCCTCCCAAAAATTGGTCGAAATAGTGTAGAGATCAATTGTAGTACAGGGGTTTCACTGAAAATAAAAGAAGGTCCATATAGGGTCTCCTAGATGACAAATTGCACCAAGAAAGGCAGCAGGTGTGGTGCTTGTTTTAAAAGCAATGTCATAAAGTTTGCAAAGGACAAATTCTACCAGGTGAACAGAACAGCCAAGCATGGGCCTTCTCCAAGGAAAAGCTGTAGAGCTAAAGCTGTTTCTTGCGCTTTTGAAAGGTTTTCTTTTGGAGGAGGAGGAAACCTGGTGGAAGCAGGAGAAGGAGAGCACTACCACCAGCCTGATAACTAATCAGTGGAATCTTCCATGGGAGGTGTAGAAGTCAGGTGAAATCTATCTCTTGTTTTATAAACATCATGTAATCTACATTATCTGCATATGCTTTTGTCAGTTATCACACCCCCAGCTGTGTTGAACCCCCTTTCTGATAGCACACTGGTAGCGGGGCAGGCAAGCAGGCATGTTGTGCAATGTCCGGCCACCCATCCAACTTAGACACTCAAAAGTCAAAGAGACCAATGTCATGTCTGAGTGCATCCACGCAGGAACTTAAGTACTTTTGGACCATCATTGATAAGTGATGCCCCTGACTATGATTTCTAAGGCGGCCTGCACATGAATGGATTTATGTTGTGGAATCCACAGTTGGCGCCCGTACCGCGGATCCACAGCAAATACCGTTCGTAACATGCTATGGAAAAGCACTTCTTCCTGCACATGAGTGGAAATCAATTGTAATTTTCGCTCACGGAGGAAAGATCGCAGCATGTTCTATTTTTGCACAGATTCCACGTGGACAGCTTCCAGGCAAAGTATGTGTGTGAGATTGCCGAGGCGAAGGGCTACCAGCAGGTTGGCTCCATTGTCACACATGACAATGGGGCCAGACTGCCTGAAGCCAGATTGCCTAGCTTCAGATTGTGCAGGGCCAGCTATGTGTCAACCTTGGTCCTACAGAGCCATCAACAGCTCTTTGATTGTGTGGCTGCATTTCCCTAGACATATGAGTTTTAGGACAGCATTTTGGCATTTACCGTGTGCACAGCTGTATAGAGGTCAGAAACAGATATCTCTGCTGATGTGGAGGGTGTAGAAAGGTGGTATAAAGAGGTGGATGTAGAGAAGGAGGAGGAGGGGACAGACTAGGATGACTGTCCTACAACTCTTGAGATTACCATAAAATGTGGACCACCACTTTCAGTTTCATGCCCACATGCAGCACATTGACCCAGTATGCTGGTAAGGATATGTGGTGCCATTGGCCATGTTTGCTGAGTCACGTATCCATGGTTAGGTGCACCCTGCCACTGACAGCATTCTTCAATTGCAGGGACATGTTATCACTCATAGGGTGGTGCAGGGCAGGGACGGCTTTTTGAGAAAAGAAATGGCAGCTGGGCAGCTAGTACTGTAAGTTAGCATAGCGCATCACCTTATAGAAAGAAGGAGTCTGTGTCCACTCTGCTGAACGGCAGCATTTCTATTGCAAGCAGCTGGGCAATGCTTGCTTTCAGGCTCTGTGCTTTTGGATGATTGGGCTGGTATTTTCTTTACGTTCCCATAGCTGGCAGGATGAAGTGCTGACTGCTGACCTGGAACATGCTGGAATAGGGGGTAGATGTTAATGTCGGTGGAGGTGGTGATGGTGGCGGCTCAACTTCAGCTCTCTGTTTTCCCCTTCTAACCCTGAAGACTGTAGCCCAATCATCAATTGCAGAGGAGAGACCTGGAGAGCTACTACCCCTACACAAAACTGCCTCTGTGCTCAGAGGCTACTGCATGAACAGGGAAGGAGATGTAGGAAGAGGCAGCGGAAGGAGGAGCAGGATGAGGTTGACTCTTTTCCCTCCAGCCCTTGTGGATTTCCCAGTTAGTTCATGTGACTGTTAATACACGTTGTGTTGAGATTGTTTATGTTCTTGCCACGTTTTAAACGTTGACCGCAAACCTTACAGATGACCACTTTTCTGTTATGTGTGGTTTCAAAGAAGGGCCAGACAGCCCAAATCCTGTGAGCAGACCTAGCTGTGGGCCTGATGTTGGTCCTGCTGTAGTTGCTGATGGTGACTGCATAGCCCTTATGTTTGTCTGCAACACCCTATTCCCTATCTTAGCATAGTGCTTCCCGCAACATCTGCCTCTTCCTCTGCCCCCTGTGAGCTGCTATCATGTCTCTCCCTGTATGTCTATGTTGGGTCAAGCACCTCTTCATCTTCCACCTCCTCTTCATTGTCCTTCTCCTCCTGAGCAGACTCTGTCACAATGAGCACCAGGAGCTGGTACCTCCATTTCCAAATCCCACTGAGTATAGAACTGACTGTGTGCACTGACCTACCCTCATCTTCAGAGGAAAAGAATGGTTGGGCATCAGTGCATTGAATGTCTTAGTCTTCTCCCTCTGGTTGTGTGGACTGCCTGGTCAACATCCATGGCATTAAGTGATCAAACAGCTCCTTACATTGATCCATCTGGCCTGCTTTAGAGGCTGTGGAGCATTTGGCACGGGAAGAAATAGAGAGGAAATCCTCATTGCCGACTGCCGCTGAGTGGCTGCTGTTTGCCTGCGACTGGGAAGAAGAGGAGATGGTGAAACTTGAGGCATCCTGTGTCATCCACACTAGGACCTGTTCTGCATGCTGCGGATGTAAGGCATGGGCAAAACCACTTCTAAGGAAA
This sequence comes from Eleutherodactylus coqui, assembly GCF_035609145.1. NCBI lineage: Eukaryota > Metazoa > Chordata > Amphibia > Anura > Eleutherodactylidae > Eleutherodactylus > Eleutherodactylus coqui. The sequence goes on along the minus strand of NC_089840.1, from coordinate 69,788,930 downwards.
TGGCAGTCATCTTGCCTTGCCTCCTGCAGAATGTAGAGCTGTTGCTTCAGTCGGAGCCTCTTGAAGTGCCAAATTGGCCTGCACTTTACCACCTCCACCATGACTACTGACATATCCCCTACACATTGCTTTCTTCATGTTTCCTTTTTATTTATTTATTTTATTATTTAGATTTTTTTTGGGGGGGGGGGGTTCACTTTTTTAGTGTAGTTTTATGTAACTTATCAGCTAACTTTGTAGTTTACAGAAAACCCCTGATAGCGGTGTAAGACCTGCAAATGATTCCTAGTGGCAGGACTGGCAACTTTGTATTACATCTGAGGCCACTGACACGCACTGTGTGTATTTACTGTTTCCCTGTTTGTTTGTTTTTCGTTTTAGTTTATATTTAAAACAAAAAAATCACTGCCAACTATATAAACTGCAAATCTTGGGAGGCACGATATGTGAAAACAGAAGGCCACCGACTATAGCTTGTATCTTTATGACTTTGTGTCACTGTACAGGATTATACATAGCAATACACATTACATGAAACTAATCTGAACCCGGACAATGAGTTAATATGTATGGGGTGGGGGTACTCAATTTTCCACCAGCAGCAGATGTCCAGAGAAAGAGGGATTGGCCATATGTTTGATTTGCACATGCCCAATTTTATGTTCCCATGAAAGATAAGACACCTCTGGCAGCAGCTTATTCCTCATTCGGTATTGGAAAAAACATGCACACTTGGCAGAGTTGGAAGAAATAACTACACACGTGATGGAGTCAGAATAAATGACTGTCAGCCAAATGAGCATCTGGCTGATAGCTATATAGTATGTATGGACAACTTAAAGGAAGTTTGTTAGCAGTCTTGTCAATGCAAAACTACTAAAACTGCTAGCTAAGGTCAGAAATGCAGGGCTAAAGCATAACTTTATGTAGGCTATTTCTGTCAGCAACAGTGATAAAAAGGAACCTTTATTCAGGGGCGCGTGGTGTTACAAGTGCTTTGGAGGTGGGCCTTCTCACTGAAATAGTCTTCATTGACTTGCTCCACAGTTGTGATTGGCCACTCAAGTGGACTCCTGGTTGGACTCTGCAGCTCTGAGAGTGAAGAGAGCACTTCCTTGAGAAGGCTATGGAAAAGCGCTATTTTCCTGCACAAGCGGAAATCAATAGTGATTTTTTTTTCCCACTTGTGGAGGAAAAATCGCAGCATGTTCTATTTTTGTGCGGACTCTGAACGGACAGCCTCCGTTAAAGTCAACAAAAGCCATCCGACCGGCGGCACTTCTGCAATTGACATTGGGGAAAGGTCTTGGATTCCGCGTCATCGCTGGGTGATGGTGTGGGAAAAATCTGGTTTAAAAACAAAAAATCTGCACTGCGCATGTCTGACAGCGAGCCGTGCAAACCATCCGCAGAACAGAACAGAAGACAGGTACACGGCGTCACTGGACAAGCACAGGTCTAGAGAGCAGTATCCCATTCTGAAGGCTCTCAGAACAGCTCTAAGCACAAGAGAATGCCGCCTGAGCGATAGAAGGATGTTTCCAGGGGATTGGGCGACTTTCTGATGTCATTCCCTGTTTGCGTTCATTCTTCTGTGTGGATGATACGCTCTCCTTAAATGTACATCTGCATGGAGAACTGCACATACATGCAACCGTACACAATTTGCTTCCGCGATCATTCGCATGCCTTCTGCTGCGAATATACACACAGGAAATCCAACCCGCTCGAGTGAGCCTGTCCTAAAAAGATGGCGTGGTAAAGATGAATAATGCTTACAGTGTAATCACATTATAGGAATAATTCAATGGCGGATTATAATAGGGTTGATTGGGGTGACCAACCTGGGCCCAATGCTCCAGGAGGGGCCCATGATCACCCAAATTGTCCCCATTATAATCCGCTATTGCCATCCTATAGGCAGCTGAGCTCTCACAATAATGGCCTGGCTGTACCTGGCCCCTTCAAGCTTTGGTTCCAGGTTGTGTCTAGAATGGAGTTGCTCCTTGCAGGCCCTCACTTTCGCAACTGCACTCTAAGGTGGTATGCTTTAGCCCTGCTCCTCTGCCTTTACCGATCACTATCAGTAGTTTTGAACTTCTCTAGTAATCTGTTAAGAATGGTGTTTCTGGTGGTCATGAAGCACCATCCCATCCTGTGACGTCATACCTGCCAGGAGCAACATCACTCTAGACTCAACCCTGAAGGTTTCCCCTCTGCCCTCCAAGTGATGTCAGAGGGGAAGTCAGCAATCAGAAGTACACCATCAGCTGGGAGGAGTCCTATCAGATCATATTAAAGGTAAGTCATAAATCACTGCAGGAGAAGATCCTGGACTCATCATCTGAAGAGATAGCTGTAGCTGATTCCTCACCTTACGTCATCGCTATTAGCGCTCATTCACACGGTCGAGGTAACTGGTGAGTTGCAACGTGACTCCATTGATCAGAGTGCAAGATCGCAGGGTAGCATAACAACCCCTTTCGTGGGCAAAAATCTCAGTGTAGCCCTCGTCTAATTTTTACAGAGGCAAACATAAGCTTATTTGTGGTACCGTATCTATGCAGTAAGTCCAGTTCTGGTATCCTCACTGTGCTGTAAATGTTAGATTTTTTTAAAACTTTAGACTCGTTGTGGGGACCACGATTTTCACACAGCCTACGCCCTTGGAATGCACCCAATCTGACAATTAACATAGTGATGTCATGTTAGAGAGATGTGATAAGAAACAGTGAGCTCTCTGCAATGGATTGTAAAATCTAGGGCTAATCACCCAAGTGAAGTAACAGTGTTTGAATAACAATCACCGGCATGTTACAGTGCAGGGTTGATGCATATAGTAATGCCACAGTGCAGCAATCATTCATAGCCACAGTTTGTCACAATACAGGCACATCATAATATAGGAATAATAAATATAGTGGTCTTGTAGACTAGGGTTAATAAACATAGTGATGTCATAGAATAGGCATAATACACATAGTGATGTCACAGGGTAGGAATAATAAATATAGTGATGTCATAAAACAGGAATAATAAACATAGTGATGTCACAAAACAGGGGTAATAAAGATAGGGATTTCACAGTATAGACATAGTGATGTCACCGTATGGGAATAATAAATATAGTGATGTCACAGAATAAAAGACATAGTTATGTCACAGAGCAGGAATAATAGACAGACATAGTGATGTCACAGTATAGGAATAATAAACTTAGTGATGTCACAGAATAGGAATAAAAGACATAGTGATGTCACAGAGCAGGAATAATAGACAGACATAGTGATGTCACAGTATAGGAATAAAAAAAGTGATGTCATAGAACAGGAATAATAAACAGTAATGTCACAGAAAAGGGATAATAAAATGATTTCACATCTAATGGCAGTGGATTACAGTGATGTCACTACATCATAAAACAATGATAATGCACACAGTAATGTCCCTTATATGGCAGAGTGACCCTTCTTCCCCTTTTATACCACGTAAAATGATACATGCCCACATTTAGTACATAAACATATATGTGTTGTATAACAACAAGCAGTAACAACCTACTGTACTGTGTCCGATCTGCATCATATAATGTTAGACAAGGCTGTTCATAGACTTGCTAGCGCTTTCAGCGTAACTCTATATCTCTCTATAGCCTATTATATGGCCTGACGGAGAGTTTTGGTTAAGCATAGTGCATACAAAGTTCTGTCAATGATTCCTCCTGAGAACAATCTCAGGGCTGATGATTTCTGAGACAGAACAAGTTATTGACAAGACTTGTTACAAGCGACACGCAGTTCCCAGTGCTGCAGCATACACCAGGTTAAATGTCCAGCCCAAGTTTCCCATCTGCAAACACAGCAGCCTTTGCTAATTGAATTCTTTACAGTGCTTCCTGTGTTATTGCTCCATAGGGCATAACGTTCCGGGGAAGGGCAGGGGAAGGGCAGCTGTTCCTTTGTTATCCACGTACTGTGTCTCTTGCATGCAGCATAAGCGCTATTATAATTTGGGCTGTTGTGTTTTTAATTGGCTTTTATTCTTGTTTGTGGAGAAGGCCTTTGAACAACAGTAAAGAGGAACAGTATAAAAGTACTGTAAAGTGAAATTACTCCCTTCAAAGCATTTTTTTCTGTTTGTCTGGATTTTAATAAGAAAGTGGTTTAAAAGAACACTATTACCTTATAATAATACATAATTGGAGCCTATTCAGATCATGCAGAGGGTGTACTGGTCCCAAACTTGGTGTACCAGGAGTTTCTGTATACTTGAAAGACCATCATGGAAATCAGTTTTAAAGTCACATGATCTGCAATATCAGCTAGTTTGCATACCGGACTGCAAAAATCATGATACTTTTAGTTCATAGTTAATAAAGTATACTTCTTTTTTTCTATCTGAGGTAGTGGGTAGCTTTACTATGTAAGACCTGGGTAGTCCTGCAAAATGATGTCCTCATTGATCTGTTTTCAGTCATTGAGAAAGAGATAGCTGCTCACGTGTTATATTGTCACAGTTTCCACCTATAGTAGCTGTACTATGTAAGGGCTTTTATATATATATATATATATATATATATATATATGAAAGCCCTCACTGACTCACTCCCTCACTGACTGACTGACTGACTCGCCACTAATTCTCTAACTTCCCGATGTTGTACAAACATAAAATTTGGCAGGAGCATTCTTTAGCTCCTAAATAGAAAAAGTAAACTGGTCACAACTCGAAAATTCAATGCTAAGCGCAAAAGTATTGGCACCCCTGTGTAATGTACGAAATCTAAGTCTCTAACTTCCTGATGTCGTACAAACATGAAATTTGTTGTACAAACATGAAATTTGCGCTGTGATTGGTTGGTATATATTATACTGCTAAGATAACATGAAAGTTGTGCTGTGATTAGTTGTTATATATTACAATGCTGAGGTAACATGAAAGCGGCGCTGTGATTGGTTGTTATATATTATACCGCTGAGGTAACATGAAAGCTGTGCTGTGATTGTTTATTATATATTACAATGCTGAGGTAACATGAAAGCTGCGATGTGATTGGTTGCTATTAGAGATGAGCGAGCGTACTCGGAAAAGCACTACTCGCTCGAGTAATGTGCTTTATCCGAGTATCGCTGTGCTCGGGTCTGAAGATTCGGGTGCCGCTGCGGCTGACAGGTGAGTCGCAGCGGGGAGCAGGGGAGAGCGGGCGGGAGAGAGGGAGAGAAAGATCTTACCTCCGTTCCTCCCCGCTCTCCCCTGCAGCTCCCCGCTCTGTGCCGGCACCCGAATCTTCAGACCCGAGCACAGCGATACTCGGATAAAGCAAATTACTTGAGCGAGTAGTGCTTTTCCGAGTACGCTCGCTCATCTCTAGTTGCTATTCCTTATACTACTGAAGTAACATGAAAGCTGTGTTGTAATTGGTTGTTATATATTATACTCCTGAGGTAACATGAAAGCTGCGCTGTGATTGGTTGTTATATATTATACCGCTGAGTTAACATGAAAGCTGCGCTGTGATTGGTTGTTATATATTATACCGCTAAGGTAACATGAAAACTGCGCTGTGATTAGTTCTTATATATTATACTGCTGAAGTCAAAGTAACCTTGACTTCATAAAATTTTCAATGCAAACACATAAACACCTTTGTCAAATTAACTCGGGCGAGGCCAGGTATATCAGCTAGTGTTAGATAAAAGCATTATAACTCCTGCTGACGCTTCCACCCATATGCTGTATGGTCATACAAGCGCCACAGGAGGTGGTGAGTTTTCCTTCCATGGAAGTCTTCAAACAGAGGCTGGACAGACATCTGTCTGGGATGATTTAGAGAAGCCTGCATTGAGCAAGGGGGTTGGACCCAATGACCCTGGAGGTCCCTTCCAACTTTACCATTCTAGGATTCTATACAGTATGATGCCCATCACAGATATGCAAGGTTTTGTTATTTTGAAATGAAGAGGTGTATCAGAATGCCTTTTTTCCGCAGATTCCGAAAAATTCCGTACAGAATTGATTCCCCTTTTCCGCTTTTCCTGTTCCACAACCCCTCCACACATGCATGGCACACTTTGTGAGGAGCCCACACTTTGTTCTAATCTGCTAGTTTAATCCTGAAGTATTAAAAAAGAAGTATTTTTCATGAAAGGCGTAATATTGTTTTCCTGTCGTACAACAGCCACATATGTAGCAGAATATGTCTGGATGATTGACACAACCACGTGAAGCCATTGTGCACACCACAAAGAAACAACCAAACGGTCACTATAAGAAAGAAGGGAGCGGTGGCGTGAGGTATGAGTCATACTGGCGTGTCAAGATTACTAGTATCAGCACATGAACACTAGAAATACCACCATACAGTGCTTAAATAATACCACCATATAGTGTCCAAATCCATGACGGACATATTGTTTGTGCAGCCAGTTTAGCTGCACAGGGACCAAGAGAGGGTCTGGGTCCAAATGCCTTTGACCTCATTCCAGGTCCTCACTCCCAAACCTCCATCAGCAGCTATCTTTTTTTTATTCCTCACACAGAACTATCTGAGGCCAAGTGCACTAGGTACAGAGCATAACCAGACTCCCCCCCGCCCCCCATCTCTGGCTTTCCGTACACTATGTGCTGGAGATAAGGGGAGGAGTCAGGTTATGTTCTGTACACAGAGCGCACCATATCAGGAAGGACTGTGTGAGAAAAGAAGATCGTTTTGATAAAATAGCTTTCATGCTGCTTATGAAGGTTTGGGAGTCGGAGCTATAAACTGAAGGGGCTACATAAGGGGCACTATTATTATATAAGAGCATAAAGGGTGCACTACTCAGAGCTGGCAGTATTACTAAGTGGAAAAACACAGGGTGCTCTTTTACTAAGTGGGGAACAGTACGGGCGCTATTGCTAAGTGGGGACACAGAGGCAGCATTATTACTTAGTGAGGCCACAGTGGGGATATTATTACTGAGTAGGGCCACAGGGGAGGCACTATTACTAAGTGGTTCTGCACAGGGCACTATTATTAAGTGGAGCCACATAGGGGACACTATTACATTGTGTGTGGTCATAGAGGGGGACCACTACTTTGTGGGGACCACATAGGATCCTCTGTTATTTTGTGCAGGGCACTATTACCCTGTGGTGGCACCGAATGGAGGGAAAACTATTACTTAGTGGAGGCAGACGGGGCACTGTTACTTTATGGGGGCACCAAGGTGAGTGGGCACTATTACTTTGCGGGCACTGAGAAGTTCATTGGGCGTAGTGTTGTAGTGGCCCAGACTTTGGAGCCACTCAGCACTTAAATTACCTCATGTAGTGTGTGCCATTGTATTCGTGATTACATGTCTGTCTTTTGTAATGGAGGAGATAAGAGGTGGTTTTGTGTGGAATCACTGTCAGGTCAAAGGTCTGGTGCTGTGTCCATCTAACTCTTATATGTCTGTATGCGAGACACCCTATCATGATGTGTCATGTGCGTCACCCCAAAAACTGTCCTGGGATTAGAGAGAGGGGTTCACCCAGAATCCCCCAGGATTAGCTAGAGGAGAGTTCATACATAGCAGCGCAGGGGTGTAGTCAGAGAGTCTGAGTCTGAGAGAGAGAATGAGAAAAAGAAAAAGCTTGCACCTAGTCTAAGCCTAGACTAAGAATAGTGGACAGAGAAGGAGAGGCTCGGTAACCGGAGAGTCTATTTCCATCCCACTGGAAGAAGCATGCCCAGTGCGGGCAAGACATCACGTGCCCTGGGAACAACATTACCTCAGCATCACTTAAGTTTACAGAGTATCTGAGAGAAATCTACCTAATTCTGATGTCTACTGAATAACCAACATTTATGCTTGTTACCATAGAAACTGTTAATAGACTGTGTTCAAGAGTTGAGTAAGCTTTATACCATTGGTTTACTATAACTTCTGATGTCTGGACTGTCTTCAATTATCTTCATCAACCTCATTAAGTTAAAGGGTATTGGCGTCACGAACTCTCATGTAGGTTTATTTGCAACCAGCGTGTATCTGAGCCAGGCCGCAGCCGATCTATGGAGCGGAGCAGCAGAGTCACCTGTTACAGCCATCTTCTGTACATAAGTTTTCATAGTTTCTACTCCACATCAATTGTTCTGCTTGCTCTCTATGAATAACTTTAAGGGATAGTCCCACTTTTTACTATTGATGATCTGCTCTCAGAATAGGTCATTAATAGCAGATCAGTAGTGATCTGCCCCTCACAATCCCCACCGATTAGCTGATCCCTGTGTGTGTGAGCCAGAGAGGCTCCGACAGCGGAGTGGCTGGCAATAAACGGTAAGAATACCCTGTCGGACGTCTTCTGACATTGGAACTGTACAAGCTTCAGAATGTAGGAAGACGTCAGACAGTGGATTGCAAAGGGTTTAATATTAACCTTTTAAACTGGATTTTGTTCCAGATCTTCTATTTACAATTCTAAAATCTATTTTCCACTAAGCCCTATAATAGTGTCAGATTATGCCACACTTATAATTCCGGAGACAAAAATACTTAAAGAATATTCCGGGTTTCAAGAAATAAATATTATTTGTCATAAAATTGCTATGCAATTTTTCCATATACCTGCTATCTCCATTTTGCACAGATTTCATGATCTTATCTTGCAGTCAACTAGTAGGAACTTTCATTAGTTACTCTCAGGGAATAGAAATCTGTTCTGTTCAAATGATGGACAAATACACAACTCTTTAGTTACATTGGCTATCAGAGCTGTGTCTTCTGACAAGCCATACATCTGTGTGATCATCACATTACCAGGAAAGCTCTTTATCATCTGCCAGTAAACAAAAAAAGTTTCAATTGAATGACTGCAAGCAGAGATCTTGAAAACATTGACAAATCATTACAGAAAGTTAATTGGAAAATAATATAACTTTCATCCTACAAAAAATAGATTTCTTTTGGATGATACTGAACTACCCGATTAATAATATTTTTTATAAAATGTCTAAGAGCACTAGGGGAAAAGTTTTATTATACTTTTAAAAGATTGTTAAAGTGTACCTGCACTTTCAAATGACTTTTCAGAATAAGCTACTATGTGTACATGAGGAATAACATTAGCAGGAGACTGCTGTTATGATATCACTATACACTGCACATAAAGAAAACAGCATATTCTGCTCTCTACCACTCTGTAGCACACACAGGGAAATTACAGCATCATGGAGGATGTTCTACTGCAATACTGAGCAGTCTAGATGTAATTTAAGTAGTTGTAAATCACTTACCATTACAGCCACGTCTGTATGAGTCTCTTTCTCTCTGCAGCAGCTTCCTCCTCCTTCTAACCTCCATACACTTCTATGGACAGCATAAGTCACCACTCACCCCCACTTCCTGTAATCCATCTCAGTGTCTATGTTACTAGAAGCAGACTTCACCTGACAACAGGCAATGGACAGCAAATTAAAAGGAAGGAAGACCCCCTAGTGGCCAGCATATTACAGTGAATTTTCAGCACATAAACATGATCTCAAGTAAATAAAGTAAATTGCACTTTTGCTACTTACCACGTTGACTAACCTATTAACACAAATGGTCTCAAAGTGTGATGACCATTTAAAGCAATTTATGCGTCAAAGTCTGCAAACAAATGGTTAAAATTACTTATAGCTATAGCCTTCACTTGATGCTATTTCAGTTAAACTGAACTTCGCCCAATTGTTTAAGAATGTGTTGAGTAATTTGACTCTTTCAGCCCCGTTTCTGGACAGATAAAGTAATTGTATAGGAAGTAGCAAACGGTGGACCCAGGACTTATATTTCAAACAACGTTTGTTTGCACTTGTTGTTATTGGGAGGCCTGGAGGATGTTTTGCTGGTAAAATTTAACAGGTGGTGAAAGTATCTTAATTTAGGTCTTTAGTAGTAAATATATTGGCAGTAGTGCCCCCGTTAATCCTTGGGGGCTGTTATTTATTTTTTTATTCAGATTATTGTTTTGCTTCTTTGGAAGTTAAATATTGTTCCTAATTATGATAGACATTGGCAACAATGTTGGTAAATGCATCACCCAAGCAGTGACCGAAGCCATTGCACCATATTGTGTAAAGGCTTTGGCCATCATAGTAAGTGAAACTAGTGTACATGATCATTTTGGCCCATATGGTGTAATGGTTTGAGTCACTTTACTTGGGAGTGGTGGGTCTACGACCATGTCTAAAGTTACCATCACAAATGAATCATAGAATGGTAGATTTGAAAGCGACCTCCCGGGTCATCGGGTCCAACCCCCTGCTCAATGCAGGATTCACTAAATCATCCCAGACAGATATTTCTCCAGCCTTTGTTTTAACACTTCCATTGAAGGAGAACTCACAGCCTCCTGTGGCAACCCGTTCCACTCATTGATCACCCTCACTGTCAGAAAGTTTTTTTCTAATATCTAATCTGTGTCTCCTCCCTTTCAGTTTCATCCCATTGCTTTTAGTCTTTCCTTGTGCAAATTAGAATAGGGCTAATCCCTCTGTACCGTGACAGCCCTTCAGATATTTCTTTTTTGCAAGCTAAACATTCCCAAATCCTTTAACCGTTCCTCATAGGACATTGTTTGCAGACTGCTCATCATCTTGGTAACTCTTCACTGAACTTGCACCAGTTTGTCCAGTTCTAGGCACCCCAATTTAAAAAAGACATAGACAGAGTATTTCAGATGAGGTCTGACTAAGGAAGAATAGAGGGGGATAATTACCTCACGTGATCTAGACTCTATGCTTCTCTTAATACATTCCAGAATTGTGTTTGCCTTTTTGGCTGCTGCATCACATTGTTGACTCAAGTTCAGTCTATGATTTATTAGTATACCCAAGTCTTTTTCGCATTTGCTGTTGCTTAGCCCAATTCCTCCCATTATGTATGTGCTTTCTTCATTTTTCTTGCCCAGGTGTAGGACTTTGCATTTCTCCTTGTTAAATACCATTCTGTTAGTCACCGCCCACTATTCAAGCTTTTCTAGATCTTTTTGAATACTCACTCTCTCTCTCTCTCTCTCTTTCTTGGTGTTAGCTATCCCTCCTATCTTTGTGTCGTCGGCAAATTTGATCAGTTTCCCATTAATTCCCTCCTCCAGATCATTTATAAAAATGTTGAACAACAGTGGGCCTGGGACAGAGCCTTGTGGTACCCCACTTGATACATTCTTTTACTGTATATATACATTTTGTAGCTTCTGTATATAACCACTGTAGTTGCATATTATAGAATATAATATGCAATGGAGAGCTAAACCATCCAGTAGGTAGCATTAATAAGTTCTTTGTTTTCCAACATAGAGCTGCCATCAATAAAACCAACACTAGTGACCTTAGGGCATTTTATCTCTGGCACAAATAAACATTCATGTTTGATGTTCTCAACAGGTTTGATTAGCTTGAAAAGGTCTCATAACAATTTCATATGTTTCAGTGATAAATCGGTGGCTGATAATGACTTCATGATGTGGCTGATGTTCCTTTTGTAAAACTCCATCACGGACAAATACATTCAGCTTACTTTAGGGTGTGTTTGCAGTTGGTTGGAGCAGACACATTGTGATGGGGTGAAGTGATGTGGGAAAGTCAAATGAAAATGTCAAGATCTCCAATCTCCTGACTGCTGACCACATAAATGAGTTTGGTGACCTTGCAGTTACAGATTAACAGATGACTAAGAAAACTTTCAGAGGGAATTAGTTATATACTTTCTAAAGGTGCATAATGGATTCATGCTGAATGTTTGAGCCGTAAAGGAAAAATGTCCATCAACTTTTTATATACTGGTCATCCAAAAAATTGAGCTTGGCAAGGATTTGTAAAGGTTCACTTAACGTGATCAACATATAATATAATGTCTTTGATGCATTTTAGTGACTTTTTATGTCGGCTTCCCTTCATTTTCAGTTAAAGTCTTTGTTTCTGTTGCTGGCGATGGTAATAATCAATGAGCTGCTGTTGACAGACTTCTTATACTTATTAGGTCTCTACTACTTTTACTGCAAAATGTCCTACTGTGATGCACGGTTATGCTAGGTTCACGCATTGTGTTCTTCCGGTGCTTGCTCCTTCAGAGTTAACAACCAAGAATTGATATGATGGGCATGAGCAAAGCCTAACAGACCTCCTCATTTGTAATGGGTTTTGTCTGGCTCTTGGCACGTCCTTTTGCCAGACAAAATAGTGCTGCAGGCTATGCTATTTTGGCTTACTTTTTGTTTTTGTGGCTCGGAAAGGAGCCTTTGGAGGAGATGAGAACACAGTCTTGGTATGTGGTTAATCAATTTTTAATTTTTGGCATTCTTACTTTGCAGCATTTTTTCCACACCTGACTAAAACATTTACACAGTACTGTATATTAAATATTGCTTCTAATTTCTAAAAGATTAGGCCAAAATGTCATGTAGGTCCATTCTATGAAACTTAGTACTGTATACTCCAAAAAAGAATGACCCGGGCCACTCCCCAAGACTGGGGACACTATTCGTTATCCAATTTCCCAAATTTAGATTCTTTGTGTTTCCTTGGAACAAAGACCTAAAATATGACCAGGCACACACAGGCTCGGTTGATTTGTTAAAGACATATCAAAATATTATCCCTGTATCCCATGAATATTAGGCAGCGCCACAAAAGATGAACCAGGTGACATATCCCTTTAACATTTAGTGCAAAAATCTGAGGTTCTATATCCCATTTTGTAGAATCTTGAGAAAGTATATTATAATCTGTGCTACTAATTTTAACGGCACAGTTCCCTGTGGAATTAATGATTGAAATCCGTTGTTTATCAGAGAATTCCCCAATATTCACATTCCATTTAATTTAAAAACTAGATAAAGAGTTGTTAGTTACCCCGAATACAGATGCTGCAAAGTTTAATTTGACTGTGATTACCTTCGGTGACAAGCTATATTATCTCAGGTAATTGAAAAGCTATTGTTATGGGTAAAAATTGCCATTAAAAAGCAATTGACGTAACATAAAAAGCCATTAAAAATCAACTGAAAAAGCACGTATGCCACTGAACTTTTTCTTGACTCGTTAGAAGTCAAGTTAAACTGTGCTACATCTGTAAGTAAGAAATTCAATATAAAATGTGTTAACACAGCTTATTGGTAGTTTTAAGTAATGTAGCGACATATTGTTTTCGAGTGTGTGCTGTATATTGGCAAAATTACATTACAGGAGTAAGACGTTTAATTATACCCATGCTGTCAATATTAGCTACTGTATACATACATGAGATTACTTTGTTAAAGAGACCCTGTTATGTCCGCTGACAAGCGGGATGGGATGTACACCTTTCAAGTCACATCCTCACTGATTTTGGTGTTTTTATTTTATTCCCCCTCCCCCCCCCCACTGCCCAGTGTTAATGGCTTATGGGACATTCGTTAGACACGGGGTGGTGGGAACTGCTAAGCCTAGTTGACAGTGAACTGGTATTGCAATCTAAATAGGAGTCAGTGGAGATGAACAGGAGGGTGAGTCGAAACAACAATAAAAGCACCATATAAGTCGTGGGGATGCAGCTGTAAAGCTATACAGCCCATCCCACTTTAGAGGATGTGACAGGTCTATTTTCAGTAACACTGACTTGCAGGAATGCTGCCTTCTAATAGGTGGCGCTGCAGAGGTATTGTTCCATCTCCCTTATTTGCATACTATCCAGGGGAGCATGAATGGCCTTATAAGTCTTCTCACTCACTCACCTTCTAGGTGCTCTCCCTATGGAGAAAATATAGCGTTCCTGACCCATGTCACAGGCCTCTTGCCAGCCAAGCTAGAAACCTACTACACACTGATGAAGGCCAAACACCCTGAAACAGCTGTCGCTGTTTGGATTCTGGCTTGGCTTTCAGTTCCCAGTCATTGTTACAAGGCTTGTATAAAGAGTCTAACATTGACTTGCAGGAATGCTGCCTTCTAATAGGTGGCGCTGCAGAGGTATTGTTCCATCTCTTTATTTGCAGTTTGAACTTGTTACAGTATATCTCTGTATTTTGCTTATTTTCACATTTTTGTTCTTTTTCAAATGCTATCATTGTGATGATCTAGCCAGAATCTACTAATTGCTTTACAGCAGGATGGCGCCAGTGATTATTTCATTCTCTCATATTAATTTATATGACTGGATCTTGTATAATCTCATTTATGCTAATACTCCTATTCACACAGCCATCATTGGTCTGTAACTGCCAGTCTATGTTGATATTTTATTTAGCAAACCATTCTTGGACTCTCTTAGTTCACCTAGTGCAAAAGTATACACCAAATCATCCATCCAATTGAGTATATATAAAATTTCTGTTTTATAATCTGTACCAACAATTTGGTTTTCACCACTAGTTAAAGGGGTATTCCCATCAATGGAAAAGCCATACCAAATACCATGGCCACTGGAGGTTGGGATTACAGAAATAGCCGAAGGGGCTGGTTTAGGCTATTTCTGTAACTCCCATTCACTTCTGTGGGACTCACTTTTATGGCTGTACCTATAATCCTGGTCATTGGTAACCATAGAGGTCAGTCGCGACAAACGCCCTAATTCTGGTGGTAGATGCAAGTCCCAGAGGTAGGCCCTTATATATAAGACATGTATGTCAAATCCTGTGAATATGCCATGAATGGATGGGTTGGGCATACCCTTTAATGTTCATTCCTTTATGTAGTCACTCGTAATACATACTATCTCATGTAAAACAATTGCGTCTTTTACAGTAACTTTTAGAAGACCTTGTATTGTACTTTCTAAGAATCTAATGGTGTTAAAAATGGTGACCAGGCAGCTATGATGATGCCTAATAAAACAAGCAAAGTATTAGAGGTTTTCCAACAGTGAATCTCAAGACTGATCATTGGGGAGTCTTTCGGGGAAGACTGACAGTGTGAGCCTTGGCCAGAGGGGGTCCAGAACCCCTGTACAGTCATAAAAAGAGAGAAGGGTTCCTCAAATACAATTTGTTAACCCAAGCCCCAAGTGTATCCTGGATCTAGTGGTTGGTAAGGGATCTATGCATTGTAATGCCATAAAGACCAGGTCACTTTTAGTTTTTCACTACTTCTGATTTAATCTTTCTACAAAGTACACCTGATCTGCCTGAAGGTTTGTCTGTAATAGAACACACACACAGTTTTAACATATGTCTCTTTCTTGCAGTAAATTAGGTCATGCTCTGCAACTGAAACCACAAGAACGACGTGCAAAAAAACTGGCATCCAGACATTACAATACCACCAAATATCACATACACCTAATTTCATAAAGGTGCTCTGCTGTCATGCCGTACCTTCTGTAACACATACTTTTTGATCTCTGATTTCAATTTGCCAAACATAGTTAAAAGTCTCCAGAGAAAGAAAGAAACCAGCAATGGAAATCGTGAATATCTCCCTGATACATGATGTGGCAGATCAATACATGACACATCAATAACTGAGCCGGCCAAGTCGTGCTAATGACACAGTGTGTTTGTTAATCGACCTTCTTGCTCTGACTAATTGGCTATTAGAAGCAGCAGTTCCCCTCACTTTTTTCTCATTTTGTATTTTGAAAGTGGTTTGAGTGGCAAATAGTTGCCAAGCCCCCCCCCCCCCCAACTTAATTCATTATGTATTGAAATAGAGCAGTATTTAACTATTTAACATAAAGTGCTTTCGAACATCACTGTTCTTAAGTAGGTTTTATATTTTAAGGGGAAATGTTCTTCAGGAACTTTTTTTGTTATTTTTAGATTTTTTTTTTATTCCTTCACAGATAAATCCAGGTTTTGTGAGTAGAAGTAAACAGAATTGTTACTATTATTCAGTGCATGAGCCATATATTTAATGTCGGGAATAGAACTGAACCTTATCCTCTGGAAAAAGCCTTTCTAATCTTCCCGGACAGTAACTTAACCCATCATTAAATGGCACTCAATTTTTATGTTCTGCTTCTGTATTAGAGAAAACCAAATATGATTTGCGTTCCAACTTCCCGATTGAAGAACATGTAGCAGGATGTGGAGTATACAGCATAACTGTTTCCTCCATCCTGTTGACAATAAAAGTTGTGTTTTCAGTTCCGTGCACCAGTAAGAGTCGTCGTCTACTTTTGTTGAATTCTTTTATTTCTTTTTAGGCTTTTTTTATTTATTATGTTCATTTTTGGATATTTGTTTATGGCCAGTCAAGGGAATTGACATTTGAAGTGCTTCTCCTTGTGCTGTATTGTTCTTCTCAACTAGAGGCTATAAAGTTTGGCTAATTTGGGTTCCCCTTTCTATATTCTCTGTCTCCTTCAAACTTGTAAATTGTAAGAGTCTCCTTGCTGTGAACCATCCAATCAGCCATCCTCAACCTTCCGTACTAGATTTAATTTATTAAGGTTTCAAGCTCTAACTGAACTATTCTATCTAATGAACTAGCTGATTTCTGGTGTCTGTAGGGGGCAGGTTCTGCACCTGAAGAGCCTCTCCGGTAATATTCTTCATTCATTTTATAGAAGTTGGCTAGTATTACCATGGCTAGTCATTCCTTTATATTTGAAACTTTCTGAAGTCCTTTGTCTCATTTGGGTCATGTGAACTTATTCCAATTAGGTGAGAATTACTTAAAAAGTAATTTTCTCAGTTAGTACGATGGACCCTATCATACAAGCTCCTTAGAGGGGGACACACAAACTCCTATCACTGTTACCGTAGTGTTGAGGATTAGAGCCTCCTGTCACATGGTAATAATAAAAACAAAGGTGATTGTTCAGCATTCTGACTGTATATTTATGGTTTGTAGCTTATTCTGAAGAATATTTGCAGAAAATGATAATCAGACTGTCCTCCCAGCAGACAGAGATGGTACAGGCTTTAGCTGCTCATGTAATGTTGTGCTGATGCATTACGGAATTGATAGCACAAAATAGTGAAAGAGAAAGCAGGGACAAATCTCAAAATGAAGATGGTGCCTGATAAGTATCAGACAGGAGGCTACAGAGTGTGAAAATGACTGAAATATATATAGGAGACATCCAGAGTGTGACAGATAATCAGGTGAGGGGTGCAGGGATGAAAAAAAGGTGTTTTTGTCGGATTGGTCCTTTTAAAGTAAATGTATTTCTACAAAATTCTAATAAATGTGATGATAAAAGTCAAAGTGTGGTTTAAGAACTGCCATGCTTTCTTACCATTTTCATACCTCCGCTCAAGGCTAAATAGGTAATCTGAAGCAATCATACATTCTCAAGTGACTAATTTGAAGTTGTGCAGACACAAGTGGGGTGAGGTTGACTTGGCAGCAGCTCAACTACAACCCCTATTCCAAAAAGGTTTGGGCGCTGTGTAAAATGTAAAGAAACGTAAAGAAAAATGGATGCAATGATTTGGAAATCTCATCTAACCATATTTTCTTCATAATAGAGCACAAAACACATATCAGAAGGTGAAGACTTCCAGAAATGATTGTCTGTGAACACAGTTCACCATGCCATCCACAATAGTAGACACGGCCGTGTCCCAAGATTTGTGAGATGTGTTGCTGCCATCAATTTCTAAGAAGTTATTAACAGAGAAATGTCTTCCTTTCACCTTCTAATATGTGTTCTATTGTTGATAAAATATGGTTAGATGAGATTTCCAAATCATTGCATTCCTTTCATTTACATTTTACACATCACCCCAATGTTTTTGAAATTGAGGTTGTATTTTGGACACTCTCACTCAAAAAAGGCCAACCTTCTGTTGACCATACACCATGTCACACAGCTGTTGCTCATGACCCCCCTCCCCATATAACATGGACACTCGGTTCAGCAGAGTGTGCTGAGTTCACAATGAGATGAGGGGAGTAAGTTGCTGCCAGACATCTTTGGCAGCAGCTTATCACCCTTGAGAACAATAGGATTGCACACCTGGACATCCAACAGACTGATCTTTCTTTCCACTGACATCTTATATGGGGGGGAAAGTCGGGACACCATCATAAACATTATGTGGTTGGTCAGTCCTACTAAAATCAGCAGGTTTGGCCTAAATTAATATAAAGAGTATATCCACCTTTCCTTGTATGAGCTGTCAGTCATAGAGTAGAACTGACAGCTTCCTTGTATGAGCTGTCAGTCATAGAGTAGGACTGACAGCTTCCTTGTATGAGTTGTCAGTCATAGAGCAGGACTGACAGCTTCCTTGTATAAGCTGTCAATCATAGAGCAGGACTGACAGCTTCCTTGTATGAGCTGTCAGTCATAGAGTAGGACTGACAGCTTCCTTGTATGAGCTGTCAGTCATAGATAGGACTGACAGCTTCCTTGTATGAGCTGTCAGTCATAGATAGGACTGACAGCTTCCTTGTATGAGCTGTCAGTCATAGAGTAGGACTGACAGCTTCCTTGTATGAGCTGTCAGTCATAGAGTAGGACTGACAGCTTCCTTGTATGAGCTGTCAGTCATAGAGTAGGACTGACAGCTTCCTTGTATCAGCTGTCAGTCGTAGAGTAGGACTAACAGCTTCATTGTATGAGCTGTCAGTCATAGGGTAGGACTGACAGCTTCCTTGTATGAGTTGTCAGTCATAGAGTAGGACTGCCTTCTTGACTCCTAAGCCTTGTTTAAGCATAAATGTGAATCAATAAATTATATTAAGATATTTTGAATCTTTTCTACAATCCTATATATCCGTACTTAGCCGATGGCAAATGCTTTTTTGGCAGGTGGATTCATGTAGTGGATGCTCCACTATTTGTCCGTTTTTTTTCTATTTCATTTCATTTTACTTACTAAGTTAATATCTTTTAGTATAGTGCTGGGACTGTGCGCATGAGCACTAGTTGCTTTTGGGTATTTTTCCCTTACCTAATATGGCGGTTACTATTCAGCGCGGACGCTGTATAACACACTTCTCCATAGAGGTAACATCAGAGGAGGTAATGGATATTAATTACGTGATGTGTTTTCTCTAACCTCATTAGTCATATGTTTCCTTTTATGGGAGACAATATCCCTCTCTCACGCGACTTCTGATGAAGTAATAGAAAATGTGCGTCATGACGAGGGGAATCGATGAGCAATCAGGTAAAATGTAATGCTTCCATATGATTTATACATTGTTACTACCTTTATGCATCACATTGAAGTTTGAACTTTTGCCTATTTAGGATTTATTATAGATATTAGTTTGGTATAGTACACACAGTGGATGGTTTGATATTTATATAGTAGGATTGACTTATCTTCATTTGTGTGTATTTATATTAACTGATTGGAAGTGATTACTTTTGGATTTTACCATATTTTTCTGGATCTTTTCTTCTAGTTGCTACATTTGACTGATATTTTCTAGTGGCAATTACATTTATAGCAATTGCATTAACCCTTTTCAATCCACTGTCTGACGTCTAAAGACATTATGATTTAAGGCTGTACAGCTCCGATGTTGGAAGACGTCCATCGGGGTTCTCTTACTGTATATTGCCAGCCTTTCTGCTGTCGGAGCCTATCCAATGTGTCACCTCATGCAGTACTGGCTTTAGCCAGCAAATAGCGCTGTTGTGTAAAGGCAGAAAAAGAGTAAGCCCACTAGAAAAATCTGGATACAAATTGGATTTAGGAACGAAGGGTTAATACATATCACTCTTAACACCCCGTGGTGTAGTGGGATTCTTTATACTGTGTGTGTTATTAACGTGTTAATAAAGTGTTTGCTGTTTTAGAGAACTGTGCTTTTCGCTTTTTCTATATTGGTAGCTTAAAACTATATGTCAACCTGCAGAGCTCATCGGGTTTTATAACAAGCTGCCTGTAGATAGAACAATGTTTTTAATGTGAAAATCTACTTTAAGACCATGATGATGCAAATTGATGATTAATAGTTTTATTGACATGCTTGTTTGGTTTCTATTCTAGGTTCATTATAAAATCTGTAATGAAATTAAATTAAATTTAATGCAGATATAAGATTGATGCATGCAAATAGACATTTACAAAAGTTGCAAGTAAATAATTTAATTAGAAACTTAGTCATTCAATGGCTGTGATTGGTTCATGGAGCACTGGCTCTGATTGGCTGAGCCAACGCTTGAAAACCAATCAGAGCATTCTCTTGCTGGAAGCGGGGTTTTCAATCCCCGTTACCAGCAAGAGCTGCTCTGTCGGCGCTGACAACTACACGGAAGCCTTCAGGAATGCCAGTAGGTAGGACCCGGGTGGTGCCTGCTAAATGAATATTGCTTTTTTTTTCACGTAGTGTAGCTAGGGCGTTTAGCGCTGTCAAAAATGCGGCACAAAGTCGTGCCGCGTTTTCAGCAGCGCTGAAGACTCTGTCCATTCTTTTCAATGTGCGACGCACTGTATTTAAAGACGCTGAAACGCCCCCAAAAAGAGCATGCACCGCTCAGAAAATGCTACAATCGAGCAGCTGTCTGCGCCTGTGTGAGCGGTCCCATCGAAAACAATGGGAGCATTGTACTGTGAGTAGAAAAGTGCCTGTGTGAGGGGGGGCCTTAGAGGTTAAGAAGGGGGTTTTAGATGATGCTATTACAAAGATGTTTGTTAACAGGCCTCTGTAAATGGCAAGGATATGATATCAAAGCAGAGCATTCTGCAGGAGACTGTATAGAGGCACAGAGTCCCTGCAGCTTTGTACTATGGAAATGTAGATGCTTTGTTTGCTATCAAATGGTGCTTCATGCAGTTGCTTATTATGACATCTAATGGAGCATGACACAAGAAATCTTTGTATGTTCATTGGATAAAATCAGAGCTATATTGGGGTACCGTAGGGGGTTATGGATGAAGTATTATAGCACCATACAACTTGAAGATTATACCAAACTTCAGATCTTGAAATACAGATGTTAATTTTTAGCTATCCAGAACCCCAGAATGTCTATGAGCAATATCTTCATTCTTCTTCTCCCACTTCCTAAAACTCTGCATTGATAATTCAGAATTCTTCATCTTTGACCCAACCCTTCCACCAGACCTCTTAATTACAGAGAATGACTCCATATTGTCCTCAATTTCACAAGTTTGCTGCCTTGGGGTAACCCTTAATTCTGCCTTATCCTTCAAGCTACACATCCAAGCCCTCACCACCTCCTGCTGCCTAGAACTCAAAAATATCTTTTGAATCTGCTCTTTCCCCAACAAAGATGTTGGTGCAGACCCTCATCATCTCCCACCTAGACTGCTGCAACATCCATTTCTGGTCCTCAAACAATTATCTCCAGAATTTCTCCTGTGCTTCCCCAATACTCTGGAATCCTCTACCCTAAAAAATCAGACTCTCCCACCTTTGAAATATTCAAGACCTGTCTGAAAACCTACCTATTCAGAAAAGCCTACAACCTCCAATGACTTTACATTTATTTAGTCATGCTTTTCATTCTTGTTCTGTGTAATGTACTGTAAGCTTCTTTACATGTGTACTGCCCTGAAAGTAATTGTGCTTAAAAAAGTAAAATAAAATGATTATAGTAAAAATTCCCACTTCTAAACAAGCAAAGTACCATTAAATCAGAAGAATTTCTGGTAGTGTTCAAGCAAAGGCTGGACAGACATCTGTCTGGGATGATTTAGTGAATCCTGCACTGAGCAGGGGGTTGGACCCGATGACCCTGGATGTCCCTTCCAACTCTACCATTCTAGGATTCTAACACATAGCAAGGAATAAACTAACTTGGCCTACAAACCCATCTGTGTATATAAGAAATGACTAGCCAAGATGAAGTAGCATAGGCATTTATCCAGGAGACCGGATGCACATTATCATTGCCTCGTATAACATCGAATTGCAATATACACAAATCATAATTAGTTCATTGGTTACTTTGTTCCCAGAATAAGCATTAATGTAACTAGATTATTACAGAATACTGTATCTGTAAGACAGGATATACTGAATGTGTTTCTAGTGCAACATTGGATTTATGTAAAACATTATCTATGTGAGACACAGATAATTACAGGATACTGCATCGATAACACAGGATTCACATTCAACTTTTTTTTATAAGAATCCTTTTCTGGATTCATTAACGGGATCAGTTGGTAATATATTCGTCCAGCCAGCATCCAAAGTAAAAACACCTCACCGCTGAGCGACCCGACCAAATCAGCAAGTCCAGCTCCATAAACCATGTGGGAACAATTTCTCTCCTCCAGCTGAAAAAAATGCATCAAAAATGCATCTGCAAGATATAATTTACTCATCTTGCTTGCAATTTCCTCAATGCTGTGACATTGGCCTCCACAAATGTAGGTCTAGATGGTGATCACCACAGTAGCTGATAGGAAATAAAGCTGGAAATAGTAAAATATGACAAAAAGTGCTTCTATCAGGGTAAACTTTTAATCACCATATGTACAAATATATTTAGAAGGCTACTGTAAGATAACATGCCAAGCAAAAGCTTGAACTAAAGTTTTACCCATTGGAATGCCACCGAAGAAGCTGATGGGCAAAACCCAGAGTCAGGCTACTGTTTGTTATACTTGTGTACTATTATAACAGTCCCTTATCTGCTACTGTGGCGATTACCATCTAGAGCTGCATTGTTCGAGGCTGATGTAATCATGGATGTCACAGCGGGGAGGAAATTGTCAGCAAGCTGAATGGATTACATCATCTATAAAAGCTCATCTTTGATGCATTTTCTCCGAGTGGAAAGCCTAATTTAGACACAACGATTATCGCTCAAAAGACATCTTTTGAGCGATAATCGTTGTGTGCATTTACACGGCAAGATGATCGCTCAAAATTAGGTCAAATGGCAGTTTGAGTGACAGTTTTGAGCGTTCACTTTGCATAACTGTGTGTAAATGAAGGCTCACGCTGTTTGCAGAAGACAAGTGGGGCCACTTGTGTTCTGCATACAGTTGTTGTCTTCTCTGATATCCAGCTAAGCGCTCCGAGCGGGGTATGCAGAAGACAAAGAGGGCTGCTTGGATTCTGTATACAGCTGTTTTCTTCTCGGAGCGGGGTGTACAGAAGACAGCTGGAGCGCTGTCTTCTGCATTCTCCGGCTGTGTTCATGGAGCACTTTGCTGGTGTACAGCTGAGTTCTCCGAGCAGGGAATGCAGAACATACTCCGGCTGTGTTCTCCAAGTGGGATACCAGCTGAAATAATAGTATCAGTGGTATTCTGCTTAGAACTCAGCGCGCGGCACTGATAAGGCTCATCATTGTCTTTCAGTTAACTCGTTAACGAAAACTGAACAATTTGTTCATGCAGTTAGACCCAATGATTCTTGCTCAAAAGACGGCTTTGAGTGATTTTTGAGCAAGAATCGTTGGGTCTAAATGGGCCTGAAGAGAGAAGTTGTTCCCATGTGATTTATGGTATGGGTCATTTTGGTCGACACGTTGAGTGGTACAGTATTTTTGCTTTATAAAGACATGGATGCTGACTGATCCCATTAATAAGATTGATCAAAGGTTCATTATAAAATGTTAAATGTGAATCCTGTCTTATCGATGCAGTATCCTGTAATTGTCTATATCTTACACAGATAATGTTTAACATGCCAAATCTAAGGATAAACTATAGTCTGTCTCACAAAGAGAATCTAGTATCACTCTGCCATTTGGGGTTGGGAATTGGCCACCTATGACAAACATCACTAGTGCTGATCACTCGCCCATCTCTGTTGACCATATGATAGGTCAGAAGGCCAATTCCCAACCACTAACAGTGGAGTGATACACTCAATACTCCCACTATTGGCTGCATTCTATTCGTGAGACAGACTAGAAAAACATATACAGTACATACATAACAGGCAATGTTACATCAGAGAATCTATACTAGTCTGTAAGTTTGCCGATTTTGATTATTTCCTATTATGAAACCATATTTTGGCAGTTTTTAAGATAATCAAGTCTAAACATGGGCTGACACTTAAAGCCACAGATCTGGCATAGAATATAATTAAGGATCAACATGTAGCATAAAAGAAAGACTTGTTCCTAGTTTGGCTTTGTTTCTTGTTAGTGTAATTAAGTTTCTATTGTTACTTTTAGTCCAGTCCTTGCTTCTTAGCCTAGCGATTGTTATTCTGCGCTTCTTCTGTTTGTATCTGTCTTTGTCTTGCTTCCTAGTTCACATCTGTTTTTTTGGTTTTCTTATTTCTGGATCATAGTACACTCTCATTAGTTGTCAGGTTCAGTGTTTCAGATAGGGTTTCCATTAAAGGGGTTGTCCCGCGCCGAAACGGGTTTTTTTTTTTTTCAACCCCCCCCCCCCCCCCCCCCCGGTCGGCGCGAGACAACCCCGATGCAGGGAGGTAAAGAAAGCTTACCGGAGCGCTTACCTCAATCCCCGCGCTCCGGTGACTTCAATACTTACCGCTGAAGATGGCCGCCGGGATCCTCTGTCTCCGTGGACCGCAGGGCTTCTGTGCGGTCCATTGCCGATTCCAGCCTCCTGATTGGCTGGAATCGGCACGTGACGGGGCGGAGCTACACGGAGCCTGCATTCTGCACGAGCGGCTCCATAGAAGACTGCAGAAGACCCGGACTGCGCAAGCGCGGCTAATTTGGCCATCGGAGGGCGAAAATTAGTCGGCACCATGGAGACGAGGACGCCAGCAACGGAGCAGGTAAGTAAAAAACTTTTTATAACTTCTGTATGGCTCATAATTAATGCACAATGTATATTACAAAGTGCATTATTATGGCCATACAGAAGTGTATAGACCCACTTGCTGCCGCGGGACAACCCCTTTAAGGATAACTCTAGGGATGCTCAGGGACAGTGGTGTTTGGTGTTAGGGGCAGCATCAAGGATAGATTAGGGAAAGCTAGTATAAGACTAGGGGCACATGAGTTCTCTTGCTGTCTGAGAAAAAAACAGAATAGACTCAGACAGCATGTGACTTCATAGTAGTCAATGTGGCAAGACACACTCATTTTTTATATGGACATACGGATTGCAAGAAAAAAAACCTCATGGCATACACTATTCTAATATGATTTGAGGATGAAACTTACCTATTCAAGTGAATAGGGATGCAAAAAATAAAACACGCTTGAACCCTGTCTGTGCGCCATTCATGTGCTGTTCGTGTTCTGTTCATTTTTCATCAATGCATTGCAAAGAAATGCAGAAAAAAAATGGTCCTATTTCAGTTTTTTTGCCGATGTAAAAAACGAATAACGTACTGAAGTAAAAAAAAGGACTGCATATAGATTGTAAACAGAACTGAACGTATATAAAAAAAACATCTGCTTTTTGTGGATGCAGCAAAGACGGAGGTTTTTATGCTTGGGCTGCTTTCACACGGCCGAGAAAATCGTGTGAGATTAGTGCATTGAGAGACATACAAATCTCACACTAGTAAGAGTCCCATTCTTTTGAATAGAGTCCTATACAGGAGCGATGGCATGTTCTAACTTTACATGCTTCGTGGAACACATCGCCCATTGTTTTCAATGGGACTGTAAAACACATGCGAACGTGGTGTGAGTCTTCCTATTCAAAACAGTGGGAGACACTTGTGGATCCTAACCTGCGCTAGAGAATCGCAACTTTACGTGAAGTCATGGGAGACGTTTTTAAAGAAAACCGCCTTGCATCTGTGGTTAAATCACACGTTAGCAAGCACAATATTGGGCCAAGTTTCATGGCCTGATATCACGCTCGCTCGTGTGTAGGAAGTCTTAGAGTCAGTTATTGCCAGTTTTTTGGTTTTTTTTAATCTGTTTGTCATCACTCATATGCTCCATTATCTGATAATCATCACCATTATCTGTATACTCCAGTAACTGAGTACCATTATGATCATCCATTTGTCCCATCATCTGATTTCCATCACCATTCTGTTCCTCTCATCTAATGGCGAATCCCATTCTTGCATCTGTGTTACCTACTAGTGTTGATACATGCAGCATATTATTATTGCTCATTGAACTCTACCGTTGTTACACAATTCAGCCCCACTGGAAGTCTTGGGGATATCCAAGTACCATTAGACACTGTTGGAACCCCAGAAAGCCAAGAGCTATAGGTGAAGATCTCTGGCTGCCTTTACATCTGCACTGGAACCTCCATCCGGAGGTTCGATCTCAGCTCCGGCACATAATACCAAATGTGAGGCAACTGGATGGAAACCAAATGGACCCCATTATAGTCAATGGGGTTCTTTCAACGCTATTCCATAAGATGGACCTGTTTGGCTAGGAGATTCGAAAACGGAACTCATGTCGCAGATGTGTATGCAGCTTAACCTTGTGTCCAGCTGACGTCGTTACACTGTTTTATAGTTGCCACAGTTGGCCTTGCTTATTACTGGTGTATCACAGCTGTCAGTATGTAACACTTTGTTAAGGCTGCTTATAACTTTAGGGTTGCAGTGATGAATAAAGGAGGAGTTATTGAACGAGGAAAGGTCATTTTTGGTACATAAGTGCAATTAAATTATATTTGTAGAGCTAATGATGCTAATGAGAAGGCTAAGATTATGGAAGTATGTCACCAGAGGATAGTACATGCAGAATAAAAACCACATAGTGGACTGAGCATAGCTGCTAAATGATTGTGTCTTCTACTGCTAATTCATTTTACTTGGAGATTGCATACCACACATTTTACAGCTTCACATCTTGCTTCGGAAGAGCAGCGATAATTAAATGTATAGAGATCATGCTTTAGCATAAATCTTTAAATTAACCTAATTTTCCATTAGAATTTAATATGCCTCACTATCTTAAGTATGGTTTGTATGTTAAAAAGATTGCATTACATCTAGGTTAGATATTCACTATGTGACTTTTGGACCTCATTAAAAGTATTAGGATATGTCTTCACTATACATCAAATCTAAAAAGTTTTTAGGTTAAGACAATAGAGTATAGAGGCAGATCATTATTGGTGCTGGTATCGGAGCTTACATTGTAATGACCTGTTTTGTGTGAAGATGTCTCGGTGGATACTCATACTTATATATTAGATATATTAGTTCAAGACATTTTCTCGTCCTAGATTTGCACATTACCCAATATAGTTGACCTCAGACTGTTGTCTCCTCACACTAAATTAACACTGTACCCTGAAAAAGGTTTTCAGAGACTGATGTATATCTGGGATGATGCCAGAGGAAGATACCTAGGCCGTTTCAAAAGCTAGAATCTATAATCTGTTCAGACGATGAAAAAGGTATCCTATAGATACAATCCTTGTCTCTTCGGTTGACTGCACAGGTTCAGGTACACAATATTGGAGGGGGAACATGTGAATTTTTCCGGGATCTTATAGTCCTGTTGTGCGTTGGGGATTTGTATCTTGTCCGCGGTCCGTATATTTGAGCAGGTCTTCCAGCTCCTTACATTGCAGGGATAAGTTCCTTTCTGGGTGTTGGAGGGCAATGCACTCGTGATTTATAAGGTTCCTTAACTTTGGAGGTTGCCTGAAACACAGAAGGGGAAGGTCCGGGAATATCGTCTTCAGACGGTCATCCTTGTGTAGGGTGTGATGGAGTTTCTTTGCAGTTCTCATTAGTACCTCTAGCTTTGGATTGTAGGTCACTACTAGAGGTCTACTATCATTTCCTTCCTTCTCTGTGTTTCTAAGTAGTTGACTTCTGGGTATCCTGGTGGCTCTGGTCGTTTGATAATCAATTGACATGGGATGGTAGCCCTGATTTATAAATGTCCTTTTAAGATGGTATGTTCACCCCTATCTCTAAAAGCTACTGAAGATCCAGTTTTATCGGATGGCCTAACTGTAGACGATAGACTCTTTAATGGAGTAGAAACTGTCCCATATAAAGTATGTGGGCAAATCTATAGGTTTTCAGTATAAGGATGTCTGTATTGTGTTGCTTGAATGTTTCATGGTGGTGTCCAAAAAGTTGATTTCTCTATAGAAGTAGCTCAATGTTAGGTTTATGGTGGGGTGGAATACATTAAATCGCTCATGGATTTTATTAGTTCTTGTTTGGAGTCGGTCCAGATGATTATGATGTCATCAATTAGCAGAAAAACATAACGCATCGATGAGGTCTCACCGCCACGCAATTAAAGAAAGAAAGTCCAAATTGCCTGTGGCCGAGCATTTTCTAGCAATGGACACAACATAGAATATATGAAGGTTACTATATTAAAAGGCAACTGCAAATCTCAACATCATAGAAGAATTTGGGAGTAAAATTTAAAACCTTGATAGGGTATGATGGAGTTTCTTTGTAGTTTTTCTGGTGTCTCCTATTGAGAACAGTCACATTTTGCTTGACTGGCTGACACGGTGCAAAGGCCTTTTCTTTCTAAAAAGGCTATCCACACAAATAAGTTTTCACATGGACCAATGGTGCACTGTCTATGCGGATCAGACAGCAAACGGACGAGTGTCCAATCTGTGCTGCGCCCAAGTTTTTCCAGTGCAACATTCATACATCCACCTGAACAAGCCATTGTATGGACGCCACAGAGAATAGCCTCTGATAAAACATAACTTTTAATTCACTAATTAAAATTAATTCCTCAACTAGGCCAAAAACAAATATAATTTTCTCAGCCAATAGAACCCACAATCAAATCATGGGAATTCATGACAATGGAAACTAGAGAGAAAGGAAGTTCAATTTCACCCATTTCCTAAGGCTGTAAGGCATCAGCCTTAAATGGTATGCAATGGCAACTTTTGAAAGTAGTGGAGAAGACAGGCCTATATTACCACACTCTTTTTTGGAGTAACTGCCCTAAAAAGGGCAACTCTTCGAGATACTGTAGTTGCCCTGTATCACCTAAAAATGCCTCTATCAATCCTGATACATTTTTTCTGCCTGTTTGATTGGATCATTCAAGGGATTAGCAGATATAAAATTCAGCCCATTGAAATAGTTGCAGTAAACCACAATCTCTCCCATTAGTACAACAGAGATAATATTCCGGACCCTTAATGATGTGAGTGGGAGATTGGATTAATTGTAGTCAAAACTGGATGAAATTAAATCTTGTAAAATGAGGAACCTCCAAATAAAAGGTAAATCTGCAAAGTGACACATTATCGCCTTTGAGTGGCAGTAAAATAGCGGGATTATCCTGACCTCAGCACAACTTCATTATCTCTCCTTGGTAAAAAGTTGTGAGTAACCTTGTGAATATTGCAAAAAATGTGATGGGCAATGGGCAGATCTAACAAACTACAAAGGCTGATTGAAAAGTAATAGGACTGATTTTTTTTTATTCCGCCTCGGATGACTGCAGGCTCTGAATATATTTATTTTTCAAAGCGGTGTCCTTCACATTTAATACATTTTTCAACGTTTCAAAAACAATTCAAACGCATACAATAGCTTGTTTTGTGACATTACGTTTAGCGATGCGGCCATGGCATTTTCAACTTCATCAACTGAGGAATTTTTATTTTCCTTGCACTTATTTGTTTCAGTTTTGGGAATGCCTCAAAAATCACATTGCACTATGTCTGGGCTATACGGAACGTGGCGTAGCGCAGTTCCATCAGTCTTAGGCCTCCTTCACACGGGTGACACTGCATCGCCACGAGAAAATCGCAGCGATATCACATCGCTGTTTCATGCAATTTTGCTGCATCGTCTCACGCGACTTTGTAGCACCACATGTGAGGATTTTCAGGAAGGTGGTGCTTGAGATATAAGTCCTACCCTGAAAATAAGCCCTAACTGCAGTTTTGTTTTTTTTTAAAAAAAGCACACTTCACGTAGAGGTGCTGTCCGGGGCTCTGCTGCAGTTTGTTCCTGCTCCCCGGCACTGATTGTCTTCATTTCTTCTGGTCTGGAATTTAAAATTCGCTGCCTCATGGAAGCACTGGCTGTGATTGGCTGACACTTAGCCAATCAGAGCCAGTGCTTAATGAATGGCTGTGATTGGTTCACCGAGTGCGGCTGAATTGCTAGCACTTCTAAGGTGATGCATACTGTTTTTTTTATTTTTTCCTGCAGCCACGCCTTAGGTTAGAGCTCTTACAGAAGGTTAGAGCCTTTTCAAAGTTGCATCGCACTGTATGAAAATCACATTTTCATGTGATGCAACAGAGAGGAAGGCTCCATAGGGAAACATGGGCTACAAAACCTCACGAGTCGCGGGCATATCGCCGAACCCATGAGGTTTTTGTGTCGGGATATCGCACACTCCAAAACATTGCATGTGTGAATTAACCCATAGGAAAGGATGGGCTTCACATACATGCGATTTGTAGTATTGTAGCAATGCGACAAAATCACGCGACTTTGTCGCCCGTGTGAAGGAGGCCTTAGTGCTGCCAATGCAGGAGCAGTTACATGTCTCCAGGCATTGTCTTGGAGCAATAACCACCGTCTCTTGGGAAAATCTTGTCTTTTCTTTCTTATGGTTCCACACAAATGGGTTTTCAAGACGTTTGCATAGTAATCATCGTTCACTGTCTGTCCATGGGCAACCTAGTGCAGTAAGATGATACTGTATGCATCAAAAAACAGCACAAGTATGACTTTACATGCTGAGGCATTTTTTAGGTGGTGGCCATATTTTTATACAAACTTGACTGTTTGGACTCTGGGTCATAATCCACAATTCAACATGTCACAATCGAAGTTAAGAAATTAGGAATCTCCTCTGACATTTGAAGAGTTTCCTTACAAACCTCAACTCATCGTTGCGTTTGTTCTTCAGTGAGACTTCTGTGCGCCCACCTGGCACACATGTGACACATTTTCAGTTTCTTTGTCACAATGTGTTAAGCTCTTTTGAATGAGATGCAAACTGAAGCCGAAAGTGCACATAAAGTGAGTCTTCTATCTTCTTGCAACACTTCATTAGTCTTGGCAATCTTGACATCCATAACTGCTGTTGATGGCCTCTGCAAACACGTTTCATCATTCATTCGTGTGTTGCCCTCCTTTAACTGCTTCCACCACCAATATACTGCTGCATGGCTAATCGTTTCATCATCATATGCTTTTTGTAATATTTTGAGAGTTTCCTTACCGCCTTGTCACACAAAATTCAATTGCACATCTCTGCTGTACTTTTAGGGAAATGTCTACTTCATCCACCATGATGGCATGTACAATGTGCTTTCAGAATGTGACAAAATGCTGAAGAGTCTGGCTGTCCAATTGCAAGTTCTGATACATTGATGCAAGACATTCACAAACATTCCCCCAGCAGTTGGGGCAGTGTGTTGCTCCACAGCGAAGGCAAGTTTGAAGTACCCAATATGAGGCCTCCAAACTTGAGGACGACAATTGTGTGCTCCCAAACAGAACCTGGAATCATTGCTAAGGAAGATAATGATCTAAGCTTGTCTTTCACGACACTACTGCAAACAAATGTGACAGTGTTGGGATGTTAATGGCACATAACGGGCACCATGACACCAAATTTCCTTCTGCTAAGTGCCTTTTGGCAGAGATAGGGTTCTGTAGTGAAGATGCCACCTGTGTCTGGATGGTGGACAACTCAACTGTTGGATCTTCTCGTGGTGTTGGAGGGTAAAACGATCTCCTGCCTGGACTGTCTGGAGCCTGTTCATCATTTGTACATGCCCTCACATAACCACTGCTACCAACACCTTATAACAGCTTGTTCAGTACAGCCTAGATGGCGGGCAATTCAAAGAAACAACCATGTTGGTTCTTTCATTCCAATGATGCGTCCCCTCTCGAGGTCTGTTGACTGGGCAAAATGTCTTCGAGTGCATTGTAGAGGCATGTCTAGCAGTTGGAAATCTCTTAACAAAAGGTGCACTAGACAAAAGTAGCCTCTCAAAGCCTTTTTATAGGGCAAGCACTTTTACAGCCTCTGGTGGCAAGACCCAATGTCTAATCAGACCACAACCGCAATCCTTTACATATCCGCCTGAGACATAACTGCATGCCAAATTTTGCAGCAATCTGCCATTTTTGTTTGGGTACATTATTTTTTTTTTCATCAATGATTGTATTAAGAATATGTGTTCATAATACGCAATGATCCTTACTTATAAGCTAGGATCTAAGGGACACAGCATGATCATTACCAGCCTAGAAATAATCCATATTATCCTGGTTTCCCGGACTTCAAAATATGTCAATGTGTGCCAACTAAAACTCAATGATCTTGTGATCACTAATACACTGCCTGTTGTTCTACAGTATAAAGGCGCCGTCTCCTTTGAATATGCCACTTACTAACAAGGACAGATGATGTTACGCAATTATGTACAAAGCAAGTGTGTCTCAGATCTTGGAAGTAATCATTCTATTTTATAACATATGTCACGCTGCTCAAGAATTTCATTACAGCACTCCCTGTCCCTAAGCAAATGAGCCATCAGCTTCATTAATTCTTGCAAGGGTAACATAAAGCCATGTAGCTAAAATGTATCATTTATTAGAAAAAGAACAATATAACAATTATCAAAATGTGCAAATAAAAAACGTGTCATAGGTGTTGATTTAGCTGATCTAAATGTCATGAATCTTATGCAGAGCAATTTTGTAAGACTCGAAAAAAGTTGCTTGCTCACAGTATACGGTAGTACACCACCAAAGGTCAGGGAGTTTATGTAAAGGTAGTACACCACCAAAGGTCAGGGAGTATATGTAAAGGTAGTACACCACCAAAGGTCAGGGAGTTTATGTAAAGCTGTTTCTGAATTATTTGTGTGCTGCGAAATACAATATTGCTTCTATTCCAGGTTAGCATGTTTATACGCCCAGATAGCAAATCTCCCAGGTTATGGTATGTCTGCAGCCTAAGGGGAGGGGAGTAATGGATGATTATCCGTTCAGTCGAATCCTACCTTCGGTCACTCTATGGATCAATGTTCTCCACGCATTTCTGTCTTTCACCGCTTCTTTCAGTTTGGCGATTGACATGTTCGTGGTGGCCTTGATTGCATCTAGCCATCTTGTTCTTTGTCGTACTGATCTTCTCTTTCCACTCACTTTGACAAGCATCAGTACTGTTTCCAGTGAGTTAGCGCGCATCACGTGTCCAAAAAAAGAGCCGCTGTTTGATGATTTTGCCCTCTAGTGATATTTTTGGTTTGACACGATCTAACACTACCTTGTTCGTTGTCATGGCAGTCCAAGGTATCCGTAGCGTTCTCCTCCAGCACCATAGTTCAAATGCATCAATTTTCCTTCTGTCCGTTTTCCTGAGCGTCCAACTTTTGCAATTTAATGTATAGCTAGGAAGTGTCACAACTCGCCGTCCGTATCACACATCAGGATCAGGGTGACATCATTGCTTCAACCCCAGCCAACATGTCGGCTCATGTTCAGTGTAATTTCGGCGCTGGCCATTGACAACAGCACTTCTTTGTGGGTGTGCGATTGGATTGTCGGCTAGAAGGTGTATGTCCCAGCCAGGCAATTAGCACCTATCTGTTAACACGTATTCCAGCTCTTCTTCATAGAAGATGGTGGTTATTCTTCTTGTCCCCAGTCCTCCTCACTGAAGGGTTACTACACTCCTCACAACGAGAAAGTGCCTGAATAAAGCAAGTGCTGGTTGCACAAGCACTTTCAGTTGGACTGCCAAGATAGCTGAGTGGCACCCGCTCGGGTATTTCCATCAGCCCCATTAAAATGAATGGATTGCTGACCATCATGTGCCGCCAACGCTCCATTCAGAGTGACATCGGCAGTGACAGGAGAGCCGGATATGGGAGTCCCATTCTCAAGATCATCAGGGGGTCTTAGTGGTAGGATCACCACCGATCTGCATTCTGGTACAGCCCCTTTAATATGTTGTGTCTGTATATATCAGTCCTCTTAAGAACAACAAATTATTTCCTTTACAGATGAGGTATTTTGCGTCCAGCTCAGATATAACAGGGAGTCAAAGAAAGCTGGGTGTCAACTGAGTTTTCTCAAGACCTATTGCAATAGAGAACTTCCTAAACACGATTTTTAAAACAGGACAACTCAACGGCTTGTATTTGCAAGCAATTTTTAATTAAATGTAGGCGCTAGTGCTCTTTACAGTAGCTTTCAATTTTCTTCTTTGTACATTGTGATGACTCACTGAGGTAAAGAGGATATGCGAGGTCTTCTGCCAAGCAGGTAGGATTGCATACCTTTACAGCCGCAACACCGCTGATTACATCACTGCTTTTCGTTTTTTTTTACCATCCCCTCCCATTCACCTACAATGGCCCTGTTACTTATGAAGCCTGATACTAGTCCAATGTCAAGTACGCAGTCTCCACCACTGACTGTCAGTCAATTGTTTTGCAGACAATAATACTGTGTGGTGGAGACTGCAGTTTCTATAGTGGACTAGTTGTAGACTCTGTAATTAATGGGAGCAAGTAGGTGCACAATTAGTTTGAGGACCGCATCACAGAAGGTGTAGTATATGTATAGAATAAATTGGACTCACTTGGTGTGAGCAGCCCATCAATAGATAGGCTCCCACACCGCTAATTATTGTTCACCTATAGATGCAATTATGGTTGGCCACTCCACTGAAGCTCTTTTGATTTCCAAAGTAACTAGGAGATCGCCTAGGGAATGCCCAAGACACGTCTGTGCCTAGAATCGAGGAAACAGGTCACAAGAGAATCCTGAGCTCTGAAGTGTGTGGTTAACATGCAAAGTAAAATATAGAGAGCCTAAACTTACTTTGTTGAGGGGCTTCGTAATGACCAATGAACCTCTTCAAAAGTCCAAGTTAGCCTTTCCAATAAATGCACATTCCATCCCGATTTCTTTTAGGCGAGTAGATGCTCTTACCTTCTTTATTGCAAATCCATTAGGACAGTAGAGTACAGTATAGAAAGTGCTACGCGTTTCGGAGGTCTTTATAACATGCCTTACTCCTTCTTCAAGCAGTTATTGCTAGCATAGGTAGTTTTATATACACATTGGTGATCAAAAGTTTTTGCATGCACTCGCCCATTCCTGCGTGCATAACGTCATTAGAGGACAGACACCAAGCTGTCTCATATAAGTTTACACATTCGTTTAGGCAGCCATTTTCCTTCAGCGCGTGTGTTCTCTGGCACGCATGCGCGAACTTCGGGACGCACTTCTGGTCAACAATGTGAATATTAAACAACCTATACTAGCAATAAGCCCTTACAGTTTTTTCCCCATGCAGTCCCGTGCTGGTGCTCGGTCCTCTATGCCTATGTTTATTTACAGGCTGTAGTCTCGTCTGGTCTATGGCATATCACAGGCACTGCAACCAATGGCAGAGCTCGGTGATCGATGGCAGAGCTCAGCGATCGATCGCTGAGCTCTACTATTGGCTGCAGGGAATGTGATGTCCCGTAAAGAGGCTGGAGCAGCCTTTAAATCTGATGTCAGAGAGGAGACCCAGATCAGCAGCATGGGACACAACGAGTACCGGAAATGGTGAGTATATCAATATTTGTTATATTACTGCATTGGAACGGCTTGTAGCGGGAACCAACGACTCGGACAACCCCTTTAAAAAAAAAAAAAAGACTGTGTGTGACAGTGCAGATGAGATTGGCTGCCATGGGAAAGCAGCCGAACAGTTTTTCCTGTTTCCCTTTTCTAAATGACTGCTTATATCCCTGCTTCACTCAATGCCTAAGGCATGTAATTCTAATTAAAACAGAATTAAGAAAAGAAAAAAAAAATCATCAGAAATGTTCTTTCCTATCACTGTGCCAGTCCATGAAGATTAATTTTAGAACCGCAGGAGGAGATTTGCTTTTTACCTGCTCAGTGTAATGTGTTGTCCTCTGGGCCTCAGCAGACCTAGCAAGCAATAAACAAGCTGAAGTTTTACAAGACTCTCTTGAGGAACTGTAATTCTTTTTACTTTTCAGATTTATACACGTTATAATTCACATTATAGGACAAAAAAGATTAATATATCCATTAACCACAAAGAAGCTGTCCACATAATGTGGCAGCAGCTTGCTAAGAGGTAGAGTGGCGAATACAGATTAGCTGTAAGTGCTACTCAATGTCACATTGTCACCTGCAGACAAGGATAAACTAGATCGTTCAAAATAAACGTGTGATTTCTTAATATTGTGGTATTGAGTCACCAGTGCTACTTCTCCCCCCCCCCCCCCCCTTTTTCTTCATTCTCCTTCTTCTTCGGCCGCCTTCTCCTGGAAGAGGAAGAAACATGGTGGCTCATTGGTTAGCATTGTTGTCTTGCCGTGTTGCGGTGTTCGGTTCAGATCTGACCAAGGACAACATCTTTATGGAGTTTAGGAAACCACACAACAAGAAGCATGATACTACCATAGTCACGTACAGCTTGTCTTCATCCCATTGCAGCAGCACTCGCCCCATTGAAAGCAATGGAAGAACATTGTGCTTCTGTGCCACAGCTGTGGCAGGGGAATTCTTGATCCCCTGCAGTGTTGTCACAGTGTACAGTGATGAAGGGACTCCCCAAGGAGAAGAAATCCTCTGACACAGCTGTCACAGTTGTGGCAGAGGATCGCGATCATCTCTGTATGTTTTCAATGGGGCCGCACTCCAGGGCGAATTTTAGGTGCATTTGCGAATCGCTGTCCTATTTTTTGCAAATGCAAATTTTTTTTTGCATGTAAAAAACAGACATGTGACTGCTTTAATTGGAAAGCATTGGTTCTAATAGATGCAAATCGCAAACGCACCGAAAATAGCTCATCTGACTGAGCCAAAAGGCTCTGCTCGCAGTATCAGGGCTCGGTCATGCGGGCGCATCGGCACCCGTACACCGGCGCTGATGCGCCCGTGTGACTTACAGTTAGAAGACAGCCGTACCTGAAGACGGCCGTCTCTCTGCAGCGCTGATGAAAGAACACATGACCGGCAATGGAGCCGATCACATGTTCTTTCCTTCGTCTTCAGGTACAGCCGTCTGCTGGCTGCAGTCACACGGGCACCGATGTGCCCGTGTGACTGAGCCCTCACCATGGCTTTGCTTCTGTAATAAGCCACAACAGCTATAACAGATCAGTTTTCAAACAGTTCCTAATGAAACTTGATGGATAGCATTATCTTATAATAAACTGTTAGGTTTCTGTTGCAGTTCCAGTATATTTGATATCGTGAACAACCTTGCAGACTACACTATTCATGCTGTCAAAAACACAAGAAAATGAACAAAATGTTAAAATATGTTAATGTGAACAGAGCCCTAGAAAATTTGTAAACTTACCAGGAAATACTTAATATTGTTTTTCTCATTTTTCTGGATTTCCATGGACTAATTTAGCATGGTTATTTTGTCATGTCACCCTAGATTCATGTCAAAAGCCACTTACTGAGCAGCCTGTACTCTGCTCTGCACTGACGAGGGGCAAAAGCCCCGAAACAGCTGTGTACAAACGGGTATATTTTCCTTAAAGTGAAAGCTCTGGTTTTGCTTATATCACTGGTTATGTTGCAAGTAGAGATGAGCGAGCATACTTGCTAAGGACAATTGCTCGAGCGAGTATTTTCCTTAGCGAGTATCTCCCCGCTCGGAAGAAAAGCTCCGGTTGCCAGCGCAGGTGACCGGTGAGTTGTGGCGCGGAGCGGGGGGGGGGGGGGGGGGGGGAGAGGGGGAGAGAGATCTCCCCTCCGTTCCTGCCCGCTCTTCCCCGCAGCTCCCCGCCCGCCGGCAGCCGAGCAGGCAGGTGCTCGCTAAGGGCAATGCTCGATCGAGTAATTGCCCTTAGCGAGTATGCTTGCTCATCTCTAGTTGCAAGGCCTGTTACAAGGTTGGACATTGACTTATAAGGCTGCTATCTAATAAGTGGCACTAGGAAGCGCTCTTTCTTCCTCCAGGATGAGAGTTTATTTATATACTCTTCTTCCCAGGGAGCATTGCCTGGCCTAAGAGACTCCCTACACCAACTAAGCAGTCTCTCCAAGGAGAAATATTATCCCCCTAGACCTTCTCTCATAAGAACACATTCACAAGAGTTGAGGTCGTCAAGAAGCGTTGGGTGAGAAGGCAAATGACTGGGACTCCTTCTATGACAATAAAGTCGCTTTATAAAGACCTAAAGAGCGCCTGATACAGCTCACATGGTAATGGCACTTTTCGATAAGTAGTATTGCCCAAGAAAATCTGGTAAGATTGTAATCTCATTGTAACTAGAGTTCTTTTGTCATCTTTTTTACTACTTGATCCAGATGTTAAGCATTATTAAGAGTCAAGACTCACCATGTGGTCCAACAACTGCCACATAAAGAATATTTACACATCTATTAGAAATTCCCCATGTCCACTGGGCGGTATTGGAATACAGAAACCAAAATACTAGCCATTTGTTAACTTCAATCAATAAATTATCTTAGTGCATTCATAATTTCCAACACAATCAAAAATGGTTAATCATAGTAATTTTGTCATCATTCTTACCATTGGCTATCTTCTGCACTAGGTCTGATTACAAGGTTTAATCTACCTTGGAAGATATCATAAGCCTACAATAGGTAATATCCTTGGGGGTTTCCTTGTAATGCATTTTATGAATTGCAATCACCTATACAGCTATGGGGACAATGATGAAGCAGGATAGTTGTATCACGGCATGCCACTACAGCCATCTCCACTTACCTGCTGCAGTTGGTTACCATCCTCATTCATGTAGCACATGCCGCATCCTTCCCAATGCTCAGTCACTTTCCTCTGCCCGTAGAGCTTGCTTGTGCATGTTTTTGCCTCCATACTTAAAGGGCTAGTGCATGCTCTACTAAACTGTCCCCACCTATCACCTCTCAGCCTTAGTTATATTTACACCTATATATACACCTAAGCAATTTGGTTCCTTCAGTTGCTTAAGCCTATTGCAAGTTATCCGTGTGTTTTTCTGACTCTGGCTTGTTTATGACAATCCTGAATTCTTCATTCCTGACTTCAGCTACGTTACTGGACTATACTCCCTGCCAGTTGCCTGCCCTGACCCAGACTGTTTACCGCACTAAGCCTGTTCTGCCAGCCTTGAGCCATTGTCTGATCTTCATGTTAAAATATATGCTGCCTGCTTTGACCTCGGCTTGTCTACTGGTTATATCTGTGTTCATACCCTCATGTACCAAGCCTTGGTCTTCTGTTGCATCAGTTGCCACACTACTGAGACTACTTTTGTCAATAATGGCTTGGGGACCCCACAGTGAAGACCAAATCCCAACTGGAGGGTAAAGGGTGAAAACTCGAGTTCCCTAAGTGCTGTCTCCAGATCTAGCCTTAAGCCAAAGCAGGCAAAGTGGGTCCACATCCACTTCCTGGCAAGTTGTCGTCATCAGTTTGAGTGATCATGCCCAGAATACTCATGATTTGGCTAAATGAATTAATGTCAAACAGAAATTCATGTTTTATAAATGATTTCCCCTTTTCCATTGTATGTAGAAGAAAAGAACTTATTTATCTCATGGAGACCTATTCAGAAATGTCTGTAGTACAGTAATTCCTTTTATGTTTTCACTAATGAAATTACTACCTCAATCATTGCTACTTATGAAAATGCAGCCTTGACCGTGAGGCCAATAAAACAATGAAAGCAATTACTGTATGGCGTTGGTGCTGAATGACTAATATAGGACACATTGTATTTCTACAGATACAGGTTCTTCAGTTCTGCATTTTTGCATTAGACCTTTTGAAAAGCATGTTTCAATTTTCATATCTTTATAAGGGTGATAATAAGTATGTAATGTTACTTTAGCTAAAATATTAGCAAACCGCTTTATAAATCGTTCCTTAATATCCTGGCATTAGTTGGATGATTAGAGCTGCAAGCCAGAGAGATTCAAAGAAAGAACAGGCAGCTAGTGGAGCTCCTATTACCCGGACGAGCCCACAGGCAAAGTATAGATTTGTCATTTATGTGAATGACATATATTGTATGTGATACGTCTGATAAACTGTCAACCTGTTATTGTTGTGCATAATATAGTATAATAGGCTATCACAATAGCTGAATGTCACTTGCACATTCATTTAATTTTAGCTTGCATTCATGTCATTTCTATCAGATATGGATCCTTGAGAAATGCAGTACTTTGAAAAAGTTTTAGGCAGGGGAGGAAAAAATGCTGCAAAGTAAGAATACTTTAAAAAATAAAAGTGTTAATAGTTTATTTCTGTCAATTAACAAAATGTAAAAAGTCAACAAAAGATAAACCTCAATCAATTAAAAATTTGGTGTTACCACCCTTGGCCTTCGAAACCGCATCAGTTCTTCTAGGTACACTTCTACATAGCCAGGGATTTTGTAGGGTTTTAGTCTGGTATATGATTAACCAATTATGCAAAATAATAATCATCATTTTGATATGTAGGTTGAAACGCAGTCATTAACTGAAATAGTGTAGGGGCAAGGAACAGCCAAACTTTGTTACAGAGGTGAGGTTGTAGAAGACAGTTTCATGTCACAGATCATATACAATGGCAAGCCTGAGTACAGGAAAAAGACATAAGGTAGTTATACTGCAACTGCAAGGTTTCTCTCAGGCAAAGATTTCAATGCAGACTAGGGTTTCAAGATGTGCTGTTCATGCTCTTTTGAAGAGGCACAAATTAACAGACAATGTTTACAATCATAGATGCAGTGGTCAGCTGTTAGTGCAAACAAAACTATTTGCTATATGATATGCTTTTGGGGTCCAAATTTTTAGTTAAAAGGGTAGCCTAGCTCAGGGGAATAACTCTCACCACAACAACACTTAGCGTGATAAGTTATCTGTTTATTGACTGACAGGCAGCAGTTTTTATAGAGGCACATGCTTGGATTTCAAGAATTCAAATCTATTATAATTAATTTATTACCATCTGTCGATGAAACAT
The DNA here is from genome assembly GCF_035609145.1 of Eleutherodactylus coqui. Classification (NCBI taxonomy): domain Eukaryota; kingdom Metazoa; phylum Chordata; class Amphibia; order Anura; family Eleutherodactylidae; genus Eleutherodactylus; species Eleutherodactylus coqui. The sequence goes on along the minus strand of NC_089840.1, from coordinate 69,748,263 downwards.
AAACACAATATGAATATGCAAGATAAGGAATTTAACTTCTAAGATGCCGGGCAAATGCTACGCAAGCACAGAAGAATCCTACATGATTAACTTCTCTGAACACAAGAGTATTTTAATTATAAACAATAAGCTGTTTAGAGAGAGACAGGAGAACAGGGTGCAATGACCCGAAACATTCAATCTATGACCTTGGAATGTTCTAATTATTGAGGTCTCTCTTTATTCTTCATTACTTTTGAGTAAATTTTTTGTTAGAGAGTACAAAACATTGACACAGACTACATCATACAAAATGGAATGAGCATGCTATAAGACAGTCAAGGCGAAAATGGAGTCATATTCATTTTCACTAACAGTATTTCACTAAAAGATTTCAAAGCAGACTGGGGTTTCAAGATGTGCTGTTCAAGCTCTTTTGAAGAAAGACAAAATAACAGACAATGTTTACAATGATAGATGCAGTGGTCAGCCAAGGAAATGTAGTGCAGCAGATGAAAGATACATTATGCTTATTTCCCTTCAACTTTGGGGCTGTATTCCAGCAAATAGGTTTGGGGATTCGGTCGGGATTAATGGTGTCCTCACAATGCTGAGAAATACAGACAGATACTTACGTATCTTGCAATACCATCAGGGAGGCATCTGATTGGCCTAACACGTTTTCTGCAGCAGGACAACAACAAAAGACAAAAACCAAACAAACAACAAAACTCTTTAAAACAAAGAGTTCTGGAAGTGATGATATGGCCCCTCAGAGCCCCTAACTCAACATCATTGAGTCTGTCTGGGATTACATGAAGAGGCAGAAGGATTTGAGCAAGTCATGTATACATCCAAAGATGATCTGTGCTTTAGTTCTCAAAGATGTTTGGAACAACCTCTCTTTAGAGTTCCTTCAAAGCTGAGTGCAAGTGTACCTAGTGCTCTACTGGCTAACACGGTACCAGATCTTTGTTTTCATTATACCTAATAGAGGATACCAGAATGTACCGTACAAAAATGGAACTGAAACATCTTCTGAAGAAGTTGGCACAACTGGACAGTGACATTTTCTTTCTTTCTACCAGATGCAAGAAGGAACATCTAATTCCCAAAGGACTCTGCCTAAAGAACCCAACTCTGCACACTTACAACACTCGTTATGCACAACGTCTTTGCAACAGGACTTCTGAGAGACTGCGGAATCACCTTATCCATGTCTTCTACAGCAACAAGAATAAGGCCCTTGTGGACATACAAACTTTAAGAAGTACACTTACAGAGGACGTGAACCTGGAAATGCAACACTTTTATACTACACTACGATGCTGCCTTATTCAGAACAAGGAAAAGAAACTCCAGAGACTTCGATTCAAAGCAGGCCTGTACCCAAACACGGATCAGGAGCACCCCGAGTCTGGCAGGAGGGAACAGAACCCCCAACGGGACACGGACAAAGGTAAAGTCAGCTGTGTTATCAATCTGTCATCTCACAACCCCAGTAAGGTGGAGCTCAGTGTCCTCTCCAGGGGACTTTCATTCTGTCCCACTAAAATACTTGACAAAACAGAACTTTGTAGTGACATGGAGGAATATTTCAGAAGACTAAGACTGAAAGAATTCTTTCATGATAAAGAGGACACAGGCCTTTCAAGCACACAAACACAGGATAAACTTGGGGCCAAAAAGAAGTCTGATTGGACACCCCCTCCTGGCCGGAATCGCACTTTGGACAAATACATAGACTCCTTTAGGCATGCGGTGCAATCCACTATACTGGACAAGCATGGAAGTGAAACCTTTAATATCAATATGCAGGAAAGAAGGGCCATCCATGCACTTAAGAGCAACAAGGAAATCACCATTAAGCCTGCAGATAAGGGTGGTGCTATAGTCCTCATGAACACATCGGACTACAAAAAGGAAGCAAACAGACAGCTGACGGACACCAGATACTACACCAAACTGAATCAAGACCCGACTCAGAAATATGTGAGGGAATTGAGAAGGGTCATTAGAAGCCTGTCTGTGGGCTCCACAAAACTTCTGGACTTGATACCGGAGAACCCCAAGGTGGGAACATTCTACATGCTTCCAAAACTACACAAAGCTGGCAACCCAGGAAGGCCGATTATCTCAGGTGTGGGAACCCTCACTGAAGGAATCTCAGGATGGGTGGAAGGCATCCTCAAACCACTGGTGAGAAACACAACCAGCTACCTGCAAGACACCACGGACCTACTGAACAAACTGTCAACCGTAGGTCCCCTCCCCAATGGCACCATCCTGGCCACTATGGATGTGGAATCCTTGTATTCCACACGAGGATGGACTGACTGCCTGCCAGGCGCACCTTGGGGCCAATGGGGTCGCCTCTGATGCAGTGCTACAACTCACAAGATTCAATCTCACACACAATTATTTCTCCTTTGGCAAAGAGAAATTCCTGCAACTCACAGGGACTGCCATGGGCAGTAAAATGGCACTGCAATATGCCAACCTTTTTATGGCAAAACTGGAGAGTGACTTTCTGGCCTCTTGCCCCAGCAAACCATTGGCCTACTTCCGCTACATTGATGACATCATGATCATCTGGACCAACACCGAACAAGAATTAATAAAATTCCATGAAAGATTCAATGCATTCCACCTCACCATAAAACTGACATTAAGCTACTCGCATACAGAAATCAACTTTTTGGACACCACCATAAAGATTTCAAACAACTCAATACAGACATCCCTATACCGAAAACCGATTGATCGGCCCACATACCTCAGATGGGACAGTTTCCATCCTAAACACATCAAAAAGTCCATTGTCTACAGCCAGGTCATCAGATACAACCGGATCTGCTCCAACCCAACGGACAGAGAGGAACATTTGTACCATCTTAAAAGAACATTTATAAATCAGGGCTACCATCCCACCTCAATTGATGACCAAATCACCAGAGCCACCAGGGTACCCAGAAATCAACTACTCCAATACAAGGAGAAGGAAAGAAACAATCGTGTGCCTCTAGTAGTGACCTACAATCTGCAACTAGAGGTACTAAGGAAAACCGCAAGAAAACTCCACCATACTCTGCACAAGGATGACCGTCTGAAAACCATATTCCCGGACCCTCCGCTTCTGTGTTACAGGCAACCTCCTAACTTGAGGAACTTTATAATCAGGAGTGCATTACCCTCTGACACACAAAAAGGAACTTATCCCTGTAATGTAAGGAGCTGTAAGACCTGCTCACATGTACTGACTGCGGACAGGATACGGATCCCCAACACACAGCAGGACTATAAGATCCCAGGGACATTTACATGTTCCTTGTCCAATGTTGTGTACCTGATCCTGTGCAGTAAATGTCCTGTTGGGGGTCTTTATGTTGGAGAAATAGGACAGAAACTGAATGAGATCTCATCGCCACACGATTGAACACAGAAAAAGGGAATTACCTGTGGCCGATCACTTCTCTAACCATGGACATGACATAGGAGATATGAGGGTTTTGATATTGAAGGGTGGTTTCAAGTCACAAAACCACAGAAGAATTTGGGAATATAAATTGATAACAACCTTTGACACGCTGAATACTGGGTTAAATTATTCCCCAGGATTTATGCGTGAATGGGAAGCGTGAGACATTTATTGCTCAGATAAGACCCCCATCAACAGTAACTCAGGAACCATAAACTTTCACTCCCTTATCAGTGCTTAGCTAAAAATGTTTGTGTATCTCTTGTAGAAAGTCAAGCCTGATGACCTCCCCCCCCTCCAACAGTAATTTAGGGACCATAAAACTTTCACTCCGCTATCAGTGCCTAGACAAAAAAAGTTTGTTTGCTGTTGCAGAATTCCTTTTAAGTGCGAACCAATCACATCCATATCTGTGCCTTGTCATAAGTATGTATGTTATAAGTGTGTATAAATATGCATGCCTCTTCAGATCCAATCCATAAGCCTGAAGAAGTACCCTGCGTTGGTTCGGAAGCTCGCTATTATTACATCATGTATTTTTGTTAGCCATTAAAAGGTATCATATCTACAAGATTACGTGGTTTCTCTTGCTGAGAACAATCACAGTGTACCTAGAAGAACTGATGTTGTTTTGAAGACCAAGGCCGGTCACACCGAATATTGATGTGATTTATATTTCTCTTCTGTGCATTCACTTTGCACTTTGTTATTTTAAAAAAATAAACTATTAATACTTCTGTTTTTGAAAGAATTCTTATTCTGTAGCCTTTCTCCAGACCTGCCTAAAACTTCAGTGCAGTAATCTATATGTGTGTGTGTACTTTTTAATATTTTTAACATAGCTGAAAGGAGGAGGTTGGCTTTTACTTACCAGACTGATGTTTGAGTCACATAGTCATTTATTTCATCTTCTGACATTCCCTGACTACTTTGCTATTGATTAGAAAACAATCTGTTAACCTTTATGTGGATTAAGGATGCAGCAGTGTAACATGAATAATATTCCTGCCAGTGAGAAGTTCAAGAAGTAAAGTTTGTTTTCATTAAATAATTGTATTCATTAAATTTGATAGGATTGGAGAACTTGAATTGTTACATGGAGAAAATTCTAGACTCTAAAGAGGTTTTACAAGACTAAAGCATAGATAACCTACTTAACAAGACTCAAAATAACACAAAAACTGAGGGGACATGCCAAAAAACAAATCAAATCTAAAATGAAAAAAAAATCTCTATTAATATATACATATATGTAATAGAAAAAATGATTTACAAAGTCCTACTTAACACATAATACCTGGATAAAGGGCTATAGAATAAAAGCCCCTCAGCTATAGATATAGAGCATAGTGATACCCCTGGCAGAAAGAAACAACACCGGGAGCATGAAGATACGAGGACATAAAGTAGCAAAACAAACCTCCATAAAGTATACAAAGGGTCAACGAATAACTATATCCTCTAAATAATATCTAATAAATAAACAATGCACTACTATCCCAGCATATACATACCCTTCGACAAACTGTGGCCTGGAAAATCACAAGAGATGCCTCCTGAAGCCCGTTTCAGCATCTATAGCTGAGGGCCTTACATCCTAAGGCACAGATAACCTATCCTCACAGTAGATCATCAATAGCAGATCCACAGGGGTCCAAAACCCCTTCCCCACTAATCGGCTGTTTTTCTGAGCCACTGTGCTGGTGCCCAAAGCTACTATGTGCTGGAAATCCACAGCTCCATACAATGTGCAGCAGCTCTGATTTACAGTGGAAACTCATTTTCATCCCTACAAGTAATTTTCCTTTGTGCTGCCATGCCAGCTACAATCAGGAAGTGGAGCCGGGGTGACGTCACAACCTCCGCCTCATCCTATGTGACTGCACTCTGTCATTTGGCGCTAGGTGCCAATGAGTGCCTTCTTCCTGTCATTGCAGAAATTCCCGGAGGTGTATAATGTGCCCTCCTTCAAGACTCTGCTACAACATCTCCTGTGGTGTATGGACTGATTGGCCAACAGGGAGATGCTTTCCCTAGCTGGCCAATCAGCCATAATGGAAGTAGATTTTTATTTTGAGCCCACCTCTACATGGACGCCAGTTACTGTCCTGTCTGAGGTGTCTGGTGAGGCAGTGGACTCCTGCCAGCTGAGTACCTGTGGCTATTTACACTGTGTGGGAATTATTCGCTGCTACCTTACACTGTGTTGTATACATTACTCTATACATCTTCCCTACCCTCCATCTAGAGAAAATCTAGACCCCTAGGTTCCTGACATGCGGCTGCCCCTATCAGGGCATTTGCCTTGTTTCTCGGCAGGGTCTGTCACATCAATGTTGGTTAGGGATAGCATTCCCTTCCCCGTATTTCTGTTACCGTTTTTTTTTACCTATTTTGTGTTCTCTTCGTGTTTTGCTGATATAATACTCGTCTATTGTGGACATTAATTACGTTTTGGCCTAACATGTTGCTGACATCCATAGAGGGCACTGTACTTGTGCCCGGTACAAATGTAACATTCTGTAGGTGCTGTAGCAAGCCCCAATCAACAATATAGAATTTCAATTTGCACTCACAAGTGCAAATGTTTGCGTCAGCCCGCCCCCCCTTTCCATGCAGTGTCTGTTTACATGCACTGACAGCAAGCAATAATTTAATATAATCAGAATAGATGGAATCAATGTCAAACATGCAAATTATTGTTCATAGTTCGATCGCCGCCCAAGTTTAAATTAGGTGATGATTGTGAATAATCGTTTGATAGTATACTGTATGGTAGCAGGTGGCCGTGCATGTGTACCAACACTCCATTTACTTCAATGAGACCACCAAGTTGTCTATTTCCAGTGGTCCCATTTAAATGAATGGAGTGGTGGTGCACATTTGCGGCCAACAGCTATCATACACTTTGGGATAAGCCACAGCTGGGGTGTCTGTATGGCAGATGAAGACTGTCGTGATTCAGTCCCTTCAGGTATGAAATAGTGATCTTTTGCAGCAGCCAACTAGAATCTGTTATGAGACACTTCAAAGTATGGATGTATGTTTAAGTTGTGATACTTCATGTGCAAAAGTTTCTCTATGTATGAGGTTTCTCTAAAGAGCTATTTCAGTAGTTGTGTAGAAAAAGCAAAATTTGTACTTATAGGAGCAATAACCAAGATAAAGGACCACCATAATTGCAGATCATCAGGCTGCTACGGGACCCTTGGAGAGTGGGGGCCTAGCCCTTGTTGGTCCCACCCTATTTGCTATTAGGTGGCAATACGGTGGTTTCCATTTTCGTTTTTTCCTCCCCCCTTTTGAAAAATTGTAACTCCTTTATTTATCCATCTATGTAGCTGCATGAGGGCTTGTTTTTTGTGGGACAACTTGTATTTTCAATGGTGCTATTAAATGTTCCATATAATGTACTGAAAAACTTTAGTAAAAGGGAAAAAATAAACAACATTCCGCCATCTTTCGGTGCTTCTTCTTTTTATGGCGCATAAACTGCAACAAAAATAACATGATAACTTTATGGGTCAGTATGATTACTACAGATTTTTCAAAGACATTTAATTTTTAAAATTATCTTCTGTGTGCAATAACTTTTTTTATTTTTCCATCCACATAGTTGTGTGAAGGCTCATTTTTTGTGGGACGTTCTGTAGTTACGTTAGTAACATTTTAAAATACATATGACTTTTTGATTGTTTTTTATTTCATTTTGTCTGGGAGACATGGTGACCAAAAGAGTGCGTTTCTGGCATTCCTTATCTTTTTTTTCCGGACAACGTTCACCGTGCGGTGTAAATAATGCTTTATTATTAGATAGATGGGATTTTTACAGACGCAGCGATACCAAATATGTATTTTTGTTGTATGATTTTAGATTCCTTTATTATAGATATGGCAAAAGGGGGGGGGGGATTTAAACTTTTATACCTTTTTTTTTTTTTACAACTTGTAAAACTTTATTGATCTTATTTTAACTTTTTTTTAGTCCTCCTAAGGGACCACAGCTTGCGATGCTTTGATCGCTCCTGCAGTATGATGTAATGCTGTAGCATTACATCATACTGCGATCGGGCAGGCGGTCTATCAAGCCTCTCGCATGGCTCCCTGGGACCCCCGAACATAATTCAGGGCATTTAAAGGATTAATTGTGCCAATCAGCCGTGCAGATGATTGCAGCTATTGTCAGTGGGTGTTAGCTGTAATAAACAGCTGGCGCCCGTGCTGTATGAAGAGAGAGAGACGTGCAATCACAGGACGTGGATTTGAGGTATGTATGTCAATCATATTGAAGACCACCAACTACCGTGTTTCCAAATAATAAGCCCTACCCTGATTTTTTTTTTTGGGGGGGGGGGCACTTGTATAAGCCCTCCCCCAAAATTAAACACTAGCTACACTACAGGAGAAAGAAAAAAACAATACTCACCTAGTAGTCGACGTTTGGGTCCCTGGCTACGGCGCTGCTGCAGGCTTCTGTGTAGTCCTTGGCAGTGATAGAGCATTTCTTCCTGGTAGCAGGGCTTGAATACCCTGCCTCCAGCAAGCGATTGTTCTAATTGGTTCATTGAGCGCCTATAGTTAACTGACAGCGCCTCACCAAGACTGCTTCCATGTTGTAAAGGTGTATTCACTGCCTTTCTATTGAGCTATTACAAATGGCTGCATGACAGTGTTGGAGATAGTGGAGGAGATCAGGAGGACAGAGAGCAGAGACAGCTACTATTACAAAGGGCTTCTTATCGGTAGTGAGTGGGAACAGACCAGCAGCTGCTCAGAGAGAGGATAAGGTAGATGTGTAGTATTGAGTGGGCCTGAAAGAGGAGAGCAGAGAGGGAGCTGAGCTTGTATGCACTCATGAGAGACACTAACTTATCATTGCTGGGAATGCCCCCTCAGTCAGAAACTTGAATGTAGGACAACCTGCAAACTGAGTATGAGGCTTTCTAAATGCATGAGAAGGAAAACTCAATGAAAAAAAAAAAAAGGTGAATCTGTAATCTGCAGGAGCTTAGTACATATGTATGTACTAATTTTTCATGCACAAAGGTTTCCATGGCCTTTAAGAAATTCAAACCCTTGCTATATCTGACACAAAATAATTTGTATTTTTCATTATGTCGAATAGAACCTCTATTGTGACAGCTCTGCACTTTTGTAAGTTTGACAGCACTGAATGAATTTTCATACATTGTTAATTACCATTGATTCTAAAAATAAATGTCTTTTAACCTGTAATTATTTCAACTACATAGCCTGAAGGAAAAATATGTGGTTCTGTGGAATAGAGAGGGAGAAATGTTATATCAATGTACAGCAATAACACCATAAAATTTATACGTTTTATGTTACAGTCCAATATTTCTCCTTTTTAAAGAACATACCTACAGGACCAGCTGGTTCTTTTTTTAGGAACTTTATGGCTCAGGAAATAATTTTCATATGGAGAAATTCAAGAATCTCCTAAAGTATTCTAAAGATGAAAATGTAATTCTTTCTAATACTGGAGGTTTGTATAAAACCTTCACAAATTCATATAGTCACTTACAAGAACTTCTTTGTTTAATAAATATGCCTGATATGGTGAAATCCTGGTATCTTCAAAAAGGGTCCAAAAATACAAACCATAACCGATCCTTCCAATGGTGCCAAATATGTTCCATTGGTATGTATGCCATTATCCTACTTTCTGAGGTTCTAATGTAAGAGTCAAAGTTAGGGCTCAGTCACACGGGCGCATCGGCATCCGTGCTCCTGCGCCGATGCGCCTGTGTGACTGACACCAGCAGACGGACGTACCTGAAGACGGACGTCTCTCTGCAGCGCCGGGAGGAAGAATATGTGACCGGCTCCATTGCCGGTCATGTGTTCTATGATCAGCGCTGGAGAGAGACGGACGTCTTCTAACTGTCAGTCACACGGGCGCATCGGCGCCAGTGTACGGGTGCTGATGTGCCCGTGTGACTGAGGCCTTAAGGAGCATTCACTTGGGAATAATTCTCGACCCTGTGCTGCCTGTATAATTCACTCTTCAGAATAAGCTGTCATGCATGGCCCTTATATGACTTGTATCCTCTATTTGCCACTAGTTTTGCTCTCTGCGGGCTGTATCTCTAATTTTTAGTTCCCTAAGAGCTGGAGAATGGAGACTAGCTGCTATACTGTATTTTATACACTGTACATGGAGAAAACTACAGATTCTGCTCACTAACTGTCCATATCACACACAGATAACATCATCATAAAATAACATTATATAGAAGGACTAAGCAGTGTAGATGTAATTCTATTAGCTGTAAATCACTTACTGTTGGCAGCAGACATGTCTGTGTGAGTCTCTCTGTCTGTGCCTCCATACGGCAGCTACTCTTCTTCTTTCTTTCCATAGACTTCTATGGGCAGCATAAGTCATCCCTCCTCCACTTCCTCTTCTTCATCTTGTTATTTCTGTTACTAGAGATAGACATTTCTTGACAAAAGTGGACAGCAAAGTAGAAGAGATACCTCTAGTGGCCAATATTTTAGAGTGTTTTTCAGCATTAAATCATCATTTTGGGTAAATAAAGTGATTTGTGCTTTTGTCACATTGTCTATTACATAAACCTAACTTGTTTGAAAAATCAGTGACCATTTAAACTTGACTTATCGAAAAGAAAAATGCCACTTGGATGTGATTTACCCTATCACCTCTAACAAACGATGAGCAATCTGGTCATTGCGTTTTGTTCTTAATGCCTGCTCCACCCTGATGATCGAGAACATGCTATGCAAGACAATGCTTCCAATGAAATGAGCTCATATGCCGTTCCAAGTATTGTACTTGCGGTTACAGTACTTGCCTGTAATTTTATGTGGCTATGTGGTGTAACCAGGTCCTTTGTTTGCCTTTCCTCATCATTGGTTCACTATAACTGACATAGGACACCTGTTGCATTAATAGTACTAGAACTTGTTTTCAGTAAAGCCCAATAGACCTTTATAGAAATACCTGCGAGATTTCAGATAATAGTAACATTTAGCAAAGCAAGGAAATAGAGCAGCAAAGTGACAATAAACTAAGACACTTAAGGCGAATAGAAATGTTTCAGCTATGATGCTTTAAACCTAAAAATCAATACATGTGCTGGGATGAGTTACTTTGGTTCATATAACACTAAAGATGGGTAACATCAGGGGTATAGACAAACAGATATCAAGGAAAAAACAGACTCCTGCACTCAGGGTACCCAAAAGACACCAAAAACACCAAAATATCTAGTGAGGTACAAAGAATTACATCTGAGAAGAACTTCCGGTGGAGTCAACAGAAGACACTCCTAAGAAGGTGGCAAATCCTTAGTGTTTGAATAAAGTGAATATTTAATGACAAACAGTATAAGGTGCATTGATGGTAGTATTGTTTTAGAGTTCCCAGGTTAACTGATATGGGGTGCAGCCAGTAACCTATTCCCCTTTTACAATAAATGCACATACAGTATGACACTTATACATATTAAAAACCTATACATAGAAGGCCCCCAGCTGCCATAACACCCGCACGCTACCCCGTTCTCACCTCGGAGGGGGGGCGCATACTGGCCCCCCGAATATCGTTTGGGGGATTGAAATGGTGCTGTAAGATTTGACAGCGGCATTTAAAGGGTTAACAGTAGAGATGAGCGAGCATACTCGCTAAGGGCAATTGCTCAAGCGAGCATTGCCCTTAGCGAGTACCTGCCCGTTCGAGAGAAAAGGTACGGGTGCCGGCGCGGGGGAGCGGTGAGTTGCGGCAGTCAGCAGGGGGAGCGGGGGGAGAGAGAGATCTCCTCTCCATTCCTCCCCGCTCTCCCCCGCAGCTCCCTGCCCGCCGCCGGCACCCGAACCTTTTCTCTCGAGCGGGCAGGTACTCGCTAAGGGCAATGCTCGCTCGAGCAATTGCACTTAGCAAGTATGCTTGCACATCACTAGTTAACAGTCCTGATCATCCGCACGGCTGAAAGGGGCTGTTGCCCGCAGGTGTCAGCTGTAGTAAACAGCTGACACCTGCGATGTATGGAGGGAGATAGCAGCGCTATCTCCCTCCATACACGTCCTGCAATGGCAGGATGTAAAAACATAATAGGGTGGTCATTAAGGGGTTAAATGGACACTAACTTTTCAAACAACTTATGCTTATATGATAGCCAGTGTGATACTCAGCAAAAGTGCTAGGTACTTTATTTACCTAAAATAATGTGTTTGTGCTGAAAAATCACTCTAAAGTCCTGTCTCCCCTCCCCCTACCTGTCTGCCCTCTGTCTGCTTTCACATGATTTACAGGGAATACTAGGACCCCACAGTAAGGCCGAATGCCCACGGATGGATAATCGCGACGGGATTCGCGGTCACGCCCGCTGTGAATCCCGCAGCAATAGACTCGCAATGTTAACAGATTTTCCCTTGCCCATGAGTAGTAATCAACTGTGATTTTCCACTCGCGGTGGAGAATCGCAGCATGTCCTATTCATGGCGGAAAATCGCACGGGTGGCTTCCACTGCAGTCAATGGAAGCTGTCTGTCCCGTGATACTCTGCGCTGTGAGCCCAGTGGAAGTTTCGCAGGAAATCGAGTTACCACCCAGCCCCGGCACATCATGCGCGCCTGCTGAGACTCTCGCCATGGATCTGGAGAGGTGAGTATGGGGTCTCTGGGGGTGCTGGGTCTGATTCTGTTGCGAGATTTCACAGGCGGAATCCGACCCGGCCGCAGGCAGGAGGCCTAAGGGGATGAGTGATTCTGCTCATTAAACTGTATGCAGAGAGGAGAGTAGAGAAAGGCACACACAGATGTGAATGCTGGAGCTAATGCTGATACATCTGCTGCTGTTTATGCACATGTACACTGCTGAGTCTTGCTGTATAAGCCTACATAATGAGGTTATTTCCTTATGTATATAACAGACAGTTTAAGACCAGGATCTCTGCAGTTCTCTATGTACAGTCTATAGAGCACAGCAGTAGGCCCCTTCCACTTGTCCTGAGATGATTGAGAATCAGATGTGCACCCTGCATAGCAGATAATGGAGAAAATATAGGATATAAGTCACATAATGGCAGTGTATTCTGAAAAGTCATCTGTTTGTTGATACAGTGTATTCAATATGCTAAGCGGTAAGTTAAAATTTGCTACATCTATAGCCTGCATCGATTCTGAAGGGAGATGTGTTCCTGTAAATGTGTATCTCTGTCCTCTGCAAGTTCTATAATCATTGCAGCAGCGTAGAACTAGAACAAAATGACATCACACTGAATGCAGTGGCAGCTAAGCATACGCGGTTGGCGCTCCATTTATTTCAATGGGGCTGACGGAAATACCTGAATGCTTACCACTTGGCTATCTCCAGCAGTCCCACTGAAAATTAAGGCCTCCTTCACATGGGCGATATGGCATCACCGCGAGAAAATCGTAGCAATATCGCATCGCTGCACTGTGTGATATCACTGCATCTTCTCGCGGCAATACCACCATTTTGTAGCGCTGCAAAGTTGCGCGACTTTGCAGTATCACATGCAAGGATTTTTGTGGGGAAGGCTTGAAATATAAGCCCTACCCTGAAAATAAGCTGTAACTGAAGGGGAAAAAAGTATACATCACCCCTCCCAAGCTATCTGGGGCGTCGCTGCCTCTTCTCCCTGGGTCCCATCACTGATCATCATCTTCATCTTTTGGCCTAGGATTGAAAATTCCCCGGCTACTGGAAGCGCTGACTATGATTGTCTGATGCTTAGCCAATCACAGCCAGTGCTCGATAAATGGCTGTGATTGGTTCCAGGAGGCGGGGATTTTTCAATCCCCGTCCAGAAGATGAAGAAGAGAAGCAATGCTGGGACTCGGGGAGAAGCTGCGGTGGCTTTGGAGAGAGCTTCTAATGTGATGTATGTCTTTTTACATTTTTTTTCTGCAGCTAGAGCTTAGATTTGGCTTGGACAGTAGGATTTCCTATTGTCAAAGATGCATCGCACTGCACGAAAATTGCGTTTTCATTCGATGCGAAGCAACAGAGAGGAAGGTTCCATAGGGAAACATGGGCTACAAAAGCTTGCGTGTCACTGGCATATCACCGAACCCGAGAGGTTTCTGTGTCAGGTTGTTGCATGCTACAAAACATCGCACGTGTGAAGGAACCCCCAGGAAAGCATGGGCTTCACATACATGCGATTTGCACCATTGTAGCAACGCAACAAAATCGTGCAACTTTGTCGTCTGCGTGAAGGAGGCCTATTGAAGTGACAGCATGCTTGTACAACCAGCACTCCATGCAGTAAGCATGCAGTGAGGAGGATGGGATGCATGGGACCCCCCATTTTTGGGATTGTGGGGGGGGGGGGGGGTCTTAGCGGTGAGACTCCACCAATCAGCAAGCTATCTCTTATCCTGTGGATAGGGAATAACTTGTCATTCTGGTATAACCCCTTCATGACATGGCCTATTTTGGCATTGAGGACCAAGCGATTTTTTGGTATTTTTCCATCTCCATTTTTCAAAAGCCATAACTTTTTTATTTGTCCGTGGACGCGGCCGTATGAGGGCTTGTTTTTTGCGTGGCGAACTGTAGTTTTTATCGATGCCAATTTTGGGTACATAGACTATATTGTAAATTTATTATTTTTTTTTTTAATGATAGCAGAGAGAGAAAACGCATCAATTCTGCCATAGATTTTTTTATTTTTTTTTTACACCGTTAATAATGCAGCATAAATGAGACTTTCCATTTTTTCTGCAGACCGGTACGGTTACAACGATACCAAAATTCTAACATTTTTTTTAGGTTTTCCCACTTTTCTGCAATAAAAACCCTTTTTTTTGGAAATCTTTTTTCTATTCTAAATTGCTGCATTCAAAGTCACGTAACTTTTTTATTTTTTGATGTACAGAGCTCTATGAGGGCTTATTTTTTGCGAGACGAGCTGTAGATTTTATTGGTACCATTTTAGCGTACATACGACTTTTTTGATCACTTTTATTGCGTTTTTAGTGAGGCAAAATGCTAAAAATGAGCATTTTGCCTCAGTTTTTTAGCTTTTTTTTAAGCGTTTTTTTCGGTGCACAATCAAAAGCATGTGCAACTTATTGTATGCATCGTTACGGACGCGACAATACCAAATATGTGGGGTTTTATTTTTTTTTTACCTTTTTTTATGCTAATCTGAGAAAAAGCATAAAAAATGGTTTTTTTACTCTTTTTTTTTTTACATTTTTTTTAATTCATTTTTTAAATCTTTCTTTTTTTCACACTGTTTGTGTCCCTCTGAGGGACTTTAACCACTGCCCTGATGATCGCTGGTATAAGGCATGGCAGAGCTACTGCTCTCCCATGCCTTATCGCTCATACAGCGATCTCATGCATAGGCAATACAGGACGCCAGTGTCTGGCGTCCTGTTGCCATGGTGACAGGCCGGGCTCTCGCGATGACATCGCGAGTTCCGGCCGGAGACACAGAGGGAGCCGCGCTCCCGCTGTGAACTCTTCCCCTGCCGCGATCTACTTAGATCGCGGCAGGGAAGGGGTTAAAAGTGGCGGGCGCATCTCCGATGTCCCCCCGCTGCTGCAGCGAGACGCCGGCTGTGACTGACAGCCGGCTCCCGCTGCGGGATAGCGCGGGATCATATGTGATCCCGCGCTATCTCCAGGACGTAAGTTTACGCCCTGTTGCGGGAAGTACCCCGCTCCCAGGACGTAAACTTACGCCCTGCAGCGGGAAGGGGTTAATATCCCCAGTTAACAAGCTGAACAAAAATGGTAATTCTACAGTACAAAGAAATATCAATTTTTGCCAGAATACTTTGGGATTAACAGGTAACATCCAACTTGTGTAATCTTTGTCTCCTCCCACATCACAGGTAGTATTGGAATTGGGCTTCCTTGGGCCCTGTGAAAAGAATTAGAGAGCCCTTCCATTCATTCAGAACACACGAATGGCCTCAATACAACTTTTGGTGTTGGCAATGCTTATTTTGGCTTAGCAGAAAAAGTATTAATTTTCTGTTACATAAAACTTGAACCTTTTTAACAAACCTCCGGAATAATTTCCGGCCAATCTCTATGGCAACTGATGGGCCAATAAACCTCTGTAATGCGGTTGAAGGAGTTGTTTTTTTCCAGGAGAATATTGTGGCGCGGCGAGGTCCGCTCTTCAATCAGCAGAGTGGTTAACATCCCCAGTAAACTATAAACTTGATAAATGTGCCCATATTGATAGCAGCGTGAGTTTTGCAGACGCTGAATTTAGACAGCTGTTTGCAAAGGGATTATTATTTCAACTGCAATCCTTTTCTTCTAAGTGCGAGAGACTGTTTTCTTATTGCGGGATCAGGAGACAGATTACAGTGATGAAGGTTTGTCCTGGAGAGGTGATGGGTTCCATTCTTATAAATTGCCTGGCCAATTACTGAAAAGGATGTCTGTATACAGCTCTGCGGGTTGATTTTGAGGACAGACGGTGGACTAAGATTTAAAGGGTTTCTATGTGATTTGGGTCAAAAACAGCTCAAATAACAAAATATGTTATACTTTGCCCTCTTTCTAATGTATTGCGGCTGTAGATAAAAAATGTAGCGACACAAAATCGCGAGGTCGCCGCGTGAAAGGGGCCTAAATTTGAGAAAGAACAACATGTGCATGGAGTTAAATAAGGATTACTTATGAAACAAAGTCCTTATGGATGTTGAGACAAACAACTTGAGTTTGCTGTGAACCAAACCTTTAGTAGGGTTTCACTGGTTTGGTTCACTCAATGCTACTCTTACCCATCAGACTCAGTCATTCGTTTTGGGTCTGACCTTGGTTACACATCATGGTCACGAGCATTGGCATAACTATAGAGGGTGCAGGGGATGCGGTTGCACCCGGGCCCAGGAGCTTTGGGGGACCCATAAGGCCTCTCTTCTCTATATAGGGAGCCCAGTACTATGAATAAAGCATTATAGTTGGGGGCCCTGTGACAGGTTTTGCATTGGGGCCCAGAAGCTTCAAGTTACGCCTCTGCGTTAAGGGGTTAAGAGAAGTTGGGGGCCACCAAGATGAACTTTTGCAACCGGCCCAATAAGCCTTTAGCTATGCCCTTAGTCACGAGTACAACATGTAATTATGCTGTACATGTTGTTACATGTTGTTATGTTGCAGCAAGACATGTGATCTTCCAACCATGTTCTCTCTCCTCTGGCTTGCCCCGTGCCCTTAGATGGAACATCATTAGCAGGCAATGTGTGTACATGACCAAATCTGTACTATATCACAATTACGTTTTTTAAATTTGAATAGAGTGGGTTTTGTATATAGTTAGTTTTTTTTTTGTTTAAACGTATAATGAGGTTTTTCTTCTGCATCAGGCCAATTATTCTACAACCCTCAGAATACCAGAATTGTGAATATCCATACCTACTATTACCGATAGTGTCTCTTCCAATCTCACAGGAACAGTTCACAGCTCTTGTCAATAGAGACACATTTGATTACGGAAACAAGTCATTTTAGTTCCCCTTGCTCAGTTGATAACTGCACTGAATTGACTGGAGCAGCTTTACAGCAGAATAGAGGGACCTTGCGGCCATGATCTTCCTGCTATATGAGCAGTCTTGCATTTTATTGGATGTATCTTTAGCAACAGTGATGGCCTTAGGTTAGATGGCACCCTGTGTGTAATACCCCGACCCCTGTCATAAAAAAAAAATACATATTGGGCCCCAATGCAAAACCTGGAACGGGGCCCCCAACTATAATGCTTTATTAATAGTACTGGACTTCCTATATTGAGAAGAGAGGCCTTATGGGCCCCCCTATATATATATATAGCACTGATAGGTAGTCTACCTGTATTCTGCTTGCGCACAAACCAGCAAGATAGCATAGTACCCACCCCCACAGCTCAGTGAATAAATACTGTACCAGAAACAAGTAAAAACATAAATACAGTATCAGAATCAAGCTCATAGCAAAAATACAGTTCCAGAACCAACTTCATAATATAAATACAGCACCAGTATCAACCTCAATACATAAATACAATAGCAGAACCAAGCTTGTAACATAAATACAGTAGCAGAACTTGAGTTTTGGGGGCTGTCAGTAGCACCTTGGAACATCAGAGGGAAGGAGACAGTCAGGAGGAGGATGATTCATGTAACTCCTCAAGACGCTACCGCAAAAAGAAAGAAGAACTTCCGGCCAGGTGGGCCTAAGTGGGGTCATCACCCATAGCTTACATCTACCTGGTATCCCCCCTACAAGCTGGTGAATGGCACTCTGTGCGACTAGAATCATAGAATGGTAGAGTTGGAAGGGATCTCCAGGGTCATCGGGTCCAACCCCCTGCTCCGTGCAGGATTCACTAAATCATCCCAGACAGATGTCTGTCCAGCCTTCCATTGAAAGAGAACTCACTACCTCCCAAAGATTGATGCACTCCCCGTCGAGGAATCAAAATCTCGCGTGACAGGCAGGGATACTCACCACTATACTAACAAGGAAGAACTACACAGGTCATATGTAGCTGAGGCCCGCCATGCATAGCAAAAGGCCCAAATGCCTTTTGCCCCCTATGTTTTGATATAAGTGCAAGTCCACTGAAACCTTGGTGCCTTCTAGTATATCTTTACCAAAAATTACTGGGTAATGCATCTTTTAAGACTTTTTAGATTTTTTTTCTCACTTTGGCGTATTCAGGAGAGCATAATACTACACAATGGAATTTGTGGGTTGTGAAGTAGAATATCATTGATATTGCCAATGTGGATGCTTCAGACCATAAAAGTATCATATTTCCCATAATGCACATTGCTGCTTTTGAATGTAAGGTGATTAAGATTTTTCAGGCGTGAGTTGAGTAGTATATAAAAATTTCATTCATTTTATCAGTAACATGAAATATGGCGCAATTAGAGAGATAATTTCCATTCACATCTGAGAGCAGAGCAATAACGTCACCGTGTTATGATTTAACTCACCCACATTACATTATAATTAGCATTCAGAAAGGAGAACAATTACAAACATTCCTATCTCTTTATCTTCATGTCTCCTCAAGTCTATACTTGTTAATAATTAGAGAGAGCGAAAACCACAACCAAGGCAAATATTACTAAATAGAGAAATTATGCAAATGTATTTAAATATGTAATACTAAAATCCGCCATGGAATTTTTATTAGTGTTTGTTCTTGGAATAGAGCTACGAAGATCTGTTTGTTGTCCGCGGCCGCTTATATTATATGCGTGTTATACATTTTTATGCATATTAAGGTGCGTTTAGACAAAATGATTATTCAAAAAAATTGTTGGATTGTTTGAATGATCATTCAGTGGAAGCCCAGCTAGCGATCAAACGAAGAACGATCATTTGCTCATCGTTCATTTCATGCAAGTGTGAAAATCGTCATTGACTTATTCGCTGATCTTCGGTTTAAATAAAGTGAACTGTGGAGCCAAGGATTCGGCTTGAACTGTTCGCCGTCCATGGCTTGGTCTTCCAAGTTTTTGGGACATGGCAACAGTCAGACTGGTAAGCACTAGTGATGAGCGAGCATACTCGCTAAGGGGAATTGCTCGAGCGAGCATCGCCCTTAGCGAGTACCTGCCCACTCGAGAGACAAGGTTCGGGTGCCGGCGGCGGGCAGGAAGCTGCGAGGGAGAACGAGGAGGAGCGGAGGGGAGATCTCTCTCTCTCCCCCCCCCCCCCCCGCTCCCCCTGCTGACTGCTGCAACTCACCGCTCCCTCGCGCCGGCACCCGAACCTTGTCTCTCGAGCGGGCAGGTACTTGCTAAGGGCAATGCTCGCTCGAGCAATTGCCCTTAGCGAGTATGCTCGCTCATCTCTAGTAAGCACATGATGTGAATGTCGCTTAACAATGCTTGACTCTCCCTAGCGGCGCTGTTGACTGAAGCACTTAACATAGGAACTTGGCCTGACGGGTCACTCAATGTATCAAACTCAAATTTTATGATTGTACTGGAGTGATGAGGATGTCACAAGTCTAATGACACTAAAATCATCCACCAAAGGTCACGCAAAGGGGTCGAAATGTGAAAGCCTGTACGATTTTTTATATTATATATATGTAAAACAAACCAAAAATTTGGATGAATCCGAAAATATATACACTCATTGGTTACCTGGTCTTGGGGAATTTGTACATAAAGTCATGGAGGCCTATACGGCAGGACACTGTAGTGGCGACACTTTAATGATGGTTACAAAAAGAAATTCAGTTTTCCATTAGTATAAGGAAGTCATCTTTTAGAAAACCGAATGTGTTTTTGTCTGGGTTTAACTATGAGTATTATGTTCTGCACGCTTTGTAGATGGAATTGCTCATGAATACAGTAACTATTATTGATGTGTCATCACTACAGCGTCCTGCCGTATGGGCCTCCATGACTCTATGTACAAATTCCCCAAACCAGGTAACCAATATGTGTATATATTTTCGGATTCATCCAAATTTTTGGTTTGTTTTACATTAATTTCAATAGAAAATCCTATTGCCTGGCTGCTAAAATAGTTAAAGTAGCTCCTGGAGTCGTCTAACTGGCCCTAAAGCCTATGGTTGCCCAGTATTGTTATCCAGTAGATTATAAATAAGCAAAGCTCCTAGGTTGGAAAAAGGCCCAACTTGGCCATATCCTAATTTAACTTGCCACATTCCCAAATCCAGACTTCAAATATATATATATAATTTTTTTTTGCATATTTGTGTTTATATACTGTGGCTCTGGCCTGGGGTCCGAAGCCAGTGACCCCTCCTTTTGACATCCATGTGCTGCAACAGAGCAATGGATAGGGGTTAGCATTATGATTGGTTGTGGATTTTCTGCAACTGCCTATTGTATTTATCAATGCATTGAAAATGCTGAGGCTGCCTATACATTTTTGATAACTGTTAGCTGAACACTCATTCGGCTGACAGCTACAGTAGCGGGCTGTACACCCCCATACACATGTATGCTGAGCTTGGCCAAGCGTGCGTGTTTTCTCAATGTAGAGAGGCAAAACAAGCCGCTGCCTTGTACAGATGTGGCAGCATCAACCACAATGGCCTGCGTGCTGCGTTGATAGCACAGGTGCGCTACACACCGCTACGTTATTTGCATAGCGTGGCCGCTACCATTTGGTTTGAATATCCAGCTGTGCTACAGAAAATGCATAGGTGTAGCTGTACCTCTGTAGCGTGCCAACACAAGACCCATTAGCACTGCACCATCTGTATCTCTAGGAGTAACTTATCTCTTGAGAACAAAAGAATTGCAATGAAAGAGTTGCAACTAAACTCCCCCGGTTGTTATTTGCCCCGACATCTGTCATCATGGATACATTAGGAGAGTCAGACAGGTTCAGATTTATGTGCCAGGCCACCTCAACATGCTTATGGATGTAGCCGCAGGTTAGAATAGCTGAGATCATTGATTGGTAGTGCATTAGGTGGGTTTAGACTGAATGATTATCATTCAGATAATCGTTCCAACGAGCGAACATGACCGATAACGCTCAATTTAAGCGCAAGCCAACGACTGGACGGCGAGAATCGTTTGTTTCTCCTTTGTCGTTCAGTTTCAGCTGGCATAAAAATCAGCGCCGGCTCGTTCACTTGTTGGGCAGTTTAAACACAGATTGTTCAGGGTTTCACATAGGAATGTGAAACACTGAACGATAAGTGAACAAGAACCGCACAATTCTCAATGGGAATCGTGCAGTCTAAGCAGGCTGCCCAAGCACGTACAAGCTTGTGATTACATCACCAGCACGTTCGCTTGGCCAAATGAGAATTGTGAGATTCTCATTGTGTCTTAAAGGGCCCTAATAGTTTGAGTAGACAAGAAAGTTTTAAATTATATTTTAATGACATCTCATTGACTGGTGTGACCTTTCCGACTAAATCAAGCCTTGGCTAACCTGTAGCCAAATGAAATACAGGGGGTGTACAAAAATATGGAAACACTATACAAAATGCATGGATATTAATCATTAGCACTGAGCTTCTCTTTTGACCTCTGCTTGGCTGAGAACTTTTATGCC
This sequence comes from Eleutherodactylus coqui, assembly GCF_035609145.1. Taxonomy (NCBI): domain Eukaryota; kingdom Metazoa; phylum Chordata; class Amphibia; order Anura; family Eleutherodactylidae; genus Eleutherodactylus; species Eleutherodactylus coqui. The sequence goes on along the minus strand of NC_089840.1, from coordinate 69,726,784 downwards.
AAATTTGTGTTTACTTCACCTCTTGCCCTGCTCTGAATGGTTTTGTTGCTTGGGCAGATGTCCACTTCTGTGTCATATTACCTCCACTTAAAATCGGTCTCAATGTCTTATGAAAATATGATTTATAATCTCATGTAACTTAAGGCATGCATTTCGTACGGTGTTTCCATATTTTTGTCCACCCCCTGTATCTTCTTAAAGTGAAGAATATGTCCGGTTCTCTAAAGGGGAGTTTGATTAATTATACTAATTCCTTAGGCTACATGAATAAGTAACTGGAGAAGGGAAGGGGGGCGGTTTACAAGTATTAGATAGATAATGGCTAAACCATAGAAGGGAGCCACATCAATTAGGGCCATTCCTTTAAGAAGTGCAATTTGCAGTTAATCCTGAAGCTTAATGGAACCAAAGCAATGATTGATGGGGAAAAAACAGGACTACAATGAGGTGAAGAGAGAGAGTTGTGGTTTAGGAAGATAAGAAAGTTCAAAAACCGGGGACATAAGAAGAGTTAGATCTGTGGCCGGAATACATTAAATGTCTGACATCATTGCTAATAAGGAAAGCAGTGGGATACTTCTGGTGTATTCGGTGGGTTTTCTAGATATTGTACTTGTCAGTTGGGAATCAATGAATGATGGGGGATAATTGTGTCATAATCAATCTTAAATAGCACTTCATTGAATTATACTCGTACATTAGAGTACTATTGTCGAGCTGCAAGCCTGGGATGATATGCTGAATGATGTGCTTAGGAAGCTTTCGGAAAGTAAAGGGATTCTTTGGGCTTTTCTGATGAAGTTTATTGAAATAATCTGTTCACTAAAATATTAAAGCCTACAGCGACAGATGCCGCCACGATCATTGGTACACTTTGCCGCGAGGCACTTGGTTCTCAATACTACCCATTGCATGCTATGGAAAAGCATTTCTTTCCCCTACCCACGAGTGGAACTGAATTGCGATTTTTCCACTCGTGGGGAAAAATCACAGCATGCTCTATTTTGAGGTGGATTCCATTCGACCCGCAGCCCTTCCACAATCATCATTTTGGAAAGGTTGTGGCATCCGCGGCCATGCGACATAACCTGTACTGCGCATGTGCCCAGTGCAAAGGCTGGCACATCCACAATACAGATAAAGAAGGCTGCAGACAGGTACACGGGGGTCACCTGCTGGGCGCAGAGTCAGATTCCGCTCTGGGACCCCGCATGCAGAATCCGACCCAACCATGTGCAGACAGCCTTAAAAATTTTTTAAAGACAATGGGGCCCGCTTACTTGCATGGCCCAGCAGCCCCGGACCCTCACCCCTCCCGAGCCTCTGTGCAGCCAAATTAGCTGCACATGCGGTATGTCTGCCCTTGCCCGCACCACACTCTTATGAAAACTATCCAATGCAAAATCTTTATAGCCATAACAACCAATCACAAGGGCAGCTTTCATTTTACCTTAGCAGTATAAGAAATGAAAGCTGTTCTATGATTGGTTGCTAGATGCAGCAAAGACAACTTTCAAAAGAGTGTGGTGCCGGGCCACTTTTTTGTGACCAATGCTCTATATTAGATCATTACATCACACATGACAGTAGCGGTATCTTACAATCTTTATTACCATAGTGAACGTAGTTACATGTGTACAAAATACACACATTTATCTCCCTCATCTCCGATAGTCTGTATATTAATTCTTAACTATCCTTGTTATTACACTTCTGACATAGTGATCACATAGACCCCAACTCTTCTTCATCAGTGGCTGGGAATATATCACTACATAACTAGACGGACTTGTCATTCGGTATGCTGGTAAGGTGGAGTGACAATCTATCTATGCGAATACAATAACTATTCATCTAGTTCTGGACTTGTGCCCACTTGTGGTTGTTAACGTTCAGATTTTTTTGTCTACTAACTGATCATGTTGTAACTTTATATCTCTTCTTGTTTGTTTTTCTTCTATTAGAATATAATGAATTCCACTGCGTCAATGCATTCCATAACCATTTTATTGAAGCAGTTGCCAAGATAATGAAACCCCTGTCAATGGATCCCCTATGCATTAAAGTAAAAAATCACCAGTTACTCACCTCTCTCTGCTCCTCTGTTCATCCTCTTCTGCTGGCTCTGGTCTCCCTGTGATGTCACTGTGCATGATGAGCCCACCTACAAACAAGCTGCAGCAGCCAATGACAGCGCTCAGCGATCATGGCTGAGCGCTGTCATTGGCTGCTTTAGCAGGTTAACAGAATGTCACAGCAGTCTGTAAACAGTTAGCAGAGACCAGAGGTGCTTAAAGTGCCCGTACACATTAGATGAATGTTGGCAGAACCAGTTAATGATCTAATGTATGTAGGGTCTACTGATTGACCTCTGGAGGAAGATGTTGTGGAAAATATCCAATCATTTATTCTTACAAGAGATAAGTAGGTGTCTAGTGTTGAGCAAATGGAAACAGTTGAGCCTTGTTTTAGGTCAAACTGCTGAAAGTTTGACTGAGTCCGAAGCTGAACCTTGGGTGGTTATGGGCGTTACTGTAATTAATACATAATTAGTATTAAAATTCTAAATGTTGCCATTTGTACAGTTCCTCCACACATTATCTGAAATCATTCAGTTACAGTGCCCATACACATTAGATGAATGTTGGCAGAACCAGGCAATGATCTAATGTATATAGGGTGTCCTGATTGATCTCTGGAGGAAGATGTCGTGGAAAACAGGAATCGGACATGTTGGCTTTTAAAATATCCGATCCTTTATTCTCACAAAGGATAAGTTCCTGTCAGAGTTGGAAATCTGTGGTGAGATGAACAAGCACTATAGGAATGGGAAAGACGTGAAAAGGACATATGGACAAATCCTAACACAAAGTCACACCCCCTCCTACTGTTTACGAGGGAGTAAACAGTTCTTTTTAGCATCATTTCAATTAAGTGTCAAAAGGGATGTATATAAAATAGTGAAAGATGTTGGTATACTGAAGTCAGTCAGTAGTAGAGATGAGCGAGCATGCTCAGTTAATGCAATTACTCGAGCGAGCATCGCTTTGACAAGTAACTGCCTACTCGTTCGGGGGGCGGCGGGGGTAGCGGGGGGGAGAGTGAGAGAGATCTCTTTCGCTCACCCCCCGCTCCCACCCATGCCCCCGCAAATCTTTTCGGACGAGTAGGCAGTTACTCGAAAAAAGCGATGCTCGCTCAAGTAATTGCCTTAACCGAGCATGCTCGCTCATCTCTAGTCAGTAGTCACTGACATTAATTTGTTTGGGATAAAGTGACTTGACTGGCATAACCTTAGGAAGTTTAAAGGTGAAAAAGTAATCCTAAATGGGCCAACGCGTTTCGCTTGAGGCAAGCTCTTCAGCGATCCAAATAACCTCTAGTCTGTATGTACATTTACTCCCTAATCAGTTACCGTATCTGTCAGTATCTATGACACTTAACATGATCATTGATTAGATCGCTGTTGTATACCAGTGATCATTGATTAGATCACTGTTGCATATTATGTCTAGAAGAAGACCAGCTTAGTTCATAGAGGTGTAAAGTCTATTAACCCCTCAGTACAATGACTGAGAAAGAAGTGTTTCCTTTAATAGTCTATAACTCATCAGTACAATGACTTAATTTATCAGAGCAGATTAATTTTCTGCTATTCCTTTCTTTTCTCGTCTATCTATCTGCAATTGCGTCTCAATCTGAAAGAGACAGACTACATTCTTCTAACATTAATCTTGCTTATCTATCAGAGGGTGAATGGCAATTTCTATGTTCTAACTATCAGTTAAATATCAATCTCTATATAGGTAGGACTAGCAGGATTCACAGCACTTATAGCCTACTCTACTCCTGATAGTGAACGGCGACTACTCTGGACTGGCTGTCATGGGTTTATCCCTGATGAGTAAAATAAAAGGAAAAAGGTAAAAATAAAATGATAAGCCTATAGACCAACCGCCCTGATGGTGGGCTGCTGGTGCAACTGAGCCGTTCAAACTACACCCTTCTTATGGATCATTAACAGACATACCCCTAAGAGGTGTGTAGAAGTTATCATCCAATCACGCATAACCTCACAACAAATGTCATCCGGGAATTCCTCCCTTCTATACAAAGCCTATCCTGCCCTAGTTTGGTAGTTATAGGGACAAAGACACTACTGTTACCTATAAGGTGTTACGACTGTCAGCTCATAGTTAATTTTGCTAGCACACCTTGTTCTGTCCAGACGATCCCAGGTTAACAGCTCCTGTGCCTTTCAGTCAGGTTAGTTACCCTGCTATGTGTCTGAGAGGTATGCTGATGATTGACAGGTCTATCTTACCTATTGGCTCCTCCCGCCTTCCAATAATATCCAGCTCTGGCTACCTGGGAGTGGCCGATTATTGTTCAGTTTTGCAGAGTCCTCTGAGTATTCCAGTGGCTCTGACCTGCTGTGTGTCGGTCCTGTACTTTGTGGTACTTTTTCAGTGTCTGCTGTGTAGCCCAGCTACTCTGACCTGCTGGTAGTCTGGCCCTGGTACCTTCTGCCTTTCCCTCAGTGGGTTTTCCAGTCTGTCTCTGTTTGTATCCTGCTTCTGTCAGCTTGTCCGCTAGACCTCACTGTTATCAGCCAGGGCCTTACCATCTGCCTCTTTCCTGTGTGTACTGTTCATGGTGGTTTTGTCATCTGCCTTTCCCGTCGGTGCTAGTGGGTAGTAGTCTCTGGCATAGGTACGGCGGTCCCTGCCTGTCCTCCCCTAGGAAGCGTAGGGTCAGAGTTGGCGGCCTGGACGTGTCCACCATCAGGGCTATCTCCAGGAAGGGACAGTGGCGTGGATGAAGATCAGGGAGCCCTGCGCCGTGTGTACCCAGGCACCCCACTAGTACTGTAACATAAGGTATGTGGCATTCAATCAGGGGGATGAATCTACACATCACTCATATGCACCAGCTATCTTTGGACCACTTAACCTAGTTCGATGTTGCGTTCAGTATAATATTGCCTTTTCACATGACCGAAAGGTGCATGGTGCATGTTATCCAACTCCCATAGGAGTCTATGGAAACTCTCACGCAGCTTGCACCAAAGATGGGTCAGATCCTATCTTTTCACGCACCATGAACCTTACATGCGGGCATTGCAGTCGCATGTTCTGTCTTTGTTAGCTGACTGTTTTTTGCGCGTCTAAAATTCTTTCATCTGAAGGTACTATAGGAAACCATTGGTTCTATTAGGCACTATCTATACATGCGCCTATAATATGCTAAAACCATTCTCGTGTAAGCTAGGCCTCAGGGAGGACGTGCAAACACCATGTAGATGTTGCCCTTGGTTTGCTTTGAACCAAGAACCCCAGAGCTACAAGGCAACACTGCTAACCTTTGAGCCACAAGAGAAGAGGAACCATCACCACCCTCAAAAGTTCACTCATCTCCAGTGCCAATGCATATAAAGCCAACAATCATGGTTAGATGAAAGCTTGTGAATTGATCCAGAGATTATACAATAGCGCTGATTAAAACGATCTCCATTTACCGATATGACGAGCAGAGAAAGAATACGTCTTCGCTGTTAAACACATTTACAGTAGGTATTTCCTTTGTTTTTACTGGCTGCTCTTACGGCTGCCAAGATGCCACTAGTAATAAAAAACTCTTGACCTGTAGACTTGGCTCTGAGCTACTCTCAGGTGTTCTATGCCTCTTTAACACATCAACATTTACACAGACCCTGCGCCAAATCCATGTGAGTTTTTTTTTTCTTCCGTGCTGCCTTAAAATCTATTTCCTGCACAACCTGTTTCTTGTGATCAGCCTTGGCAGCCGACCCACCCTTTTAACTCTTCAAACATTGCATGGGAAGCTCAGTGTGAGCAGGTAGAGGAGTCAGGTGTGTGCCGGGCTTGTCGGGACTCCGTCTGCTGACCCGGAGGCGGGATTCCCTGCTGTTTAAAAATAACTTTTTGGTCTGGAAATACCGTTTGTAATCATGATGGATTTCCTTCGGAATATTTTGGTAAGTTCTGACATTTTTAGTTCTGTTTTCTCAGGAACATACTTTTTCACTGCTGGTCCTGTACTTGTGTTTACCTTTCTGCAGGCTGTGTACACATGGCACTTAACTAACTCATTCCTTCGGGGGCCAACATGAAAGGCCAAGGAATGTCTTAATTCTCCATCTCGTCTGCTTGCATATGCTTTGTCTTTAATTTTGTAATTCTCACAATATACAGTAATTTATTGGTTTATACCCCTACATATGTTTCATAGGTTTAGTGGAAATACTTTTTTTTTTCAAAAATGGAAACATTTTATATGCTGTAGATTTAAAGTTGGGAAGAAGTTTTATCGATCGTTCCCTCTATCTATATATAGATAGATATAGATCTGAATTTATGTAGAAATATACATTATGTTTTCAATGAACAATACTTTTGATGTCATATTTTTGACAGAAGTGCCACAAAAATCTAAAAAAAATACAGTAAATTGCTACTTAATATATAAGACAAGTACTGTATGTCCTCAACGGGAACCTCATAAATCTTACAATCAAAATATTTTATCATAGTGCCCATAGACATTAGACTAAAGTTGATGATTTCAACTGAAATGATTTTCAGTTAGTAGAAATTAACCATGAACGGTAATTGTAGTTGACCGATAATAAGCTAATGGGAAGAAGTATGTTTTTTGAAGCATCATTTCCAGAAAAAATTGAACATCCGTTGCCTGGTTTTATAGAACATATATGGCCACTTTGAACAACTGTAATGGTCAATCTGGACTAAGATTTACTTGGCTATGCGCAAAACAATCGTTCACCAGGCAGCTCTTCAGCAGTTGTTCAACTATCAACCTACTTCTATGTGCATGGCTACCTTTAGACAGAGCATCTAGATAGAGAGATGCATTAATTAACATGTACTGTAGGGATGAGCGAACTTGTGGAAAGTTTGGTTGAGGCAGTTCGCTGAACTTTTACAAACGCTGTCTAAAAGCCTTATAGGTATAACGCTTGAGGAGCAAACGGAAGCAGTAGAAGCCTGCTTCAGATAGAACTTTGCTAAAAACTGCTCTTGGGTTCATGCCGAACCAAACGTTTAGCAAAGTTTTACCAGAAATAGGGTTCTACTGTTTTGTTTTGCTCAACACTCATGCAGCAACTGTATTTGGCACATGAAGACAGTTGGTTAGGGACATGCTGGATGCTTGTAAGAAATTGATGTGAGCAAAACATCTACATTGATTGGCTGGAAAGAACTCCATCAATACCAATAAAATATGCAATGACTTTCACAGCAGACCTGCCACAGTACTAGCACAAGTACAAATGTGATAACTTGAAAAACAACTAAACTGTAAAATAAGAAGATATGTAGAAATAAATGACGCTATTTACTTGTTTTACTTAGAGGTTCCAACTCAGGGTGTGTTCACATGTACTGGATTTGCTGCAGATTTTCTACTGCTGAAAGAATCCACAGTAAATCTGCACCAAAATCCATACCCTCTGATGTGGATTTTGATGCAGATTTGCTGTAGATTTCACCCTTTCAATAGAATTTAAATTCAATGGGTGAAATCTGCTGAGAATCCGCACCAAAATCTGTGACAAATCTGCACCAAATGGTGCAGATTTTGACTTGGATTTTGGTAAGATTTTGCTGCAGATTTTTTGTGCTGCAGAAAAAGTGTCAACACAGCCTAAGGCTTCAGTCAGACGAGTGTTTTTTTTTTTTGCGCACCAATAGGCTCGCAAGAAAAAGCGCCACTCTCATCTGCCGAAATTGCGTGACCGGGCAAGTTTTTTGTGCGCAGCAGACCCGAGCTTTATGGGCATGAAATTTGCCCATTCACTGGAGCAGCTGCACTTGGAGAAGCGCAGCTGCTCCAGGAGGAGAGAGTTAAAAAGCCCCGCGTGGCTTTGGGATTTCCCCATAGCAGGGAGAGATGAAGCAGGGCTATGGGTTAATCCCCCATTGCTCTGCGCTCTCTCCCTGCTATAGGAGAATCCATAGTCCTGTTCTCTCTCTCCCTGCTATGAGGACCCCCGAGCGAGGGATATCCCCATAGCGCAGAGAGAGAGGGGCGGGACTATAAGTTTTCTCACAGATATTCCCCATAGCAAAGCATAGAGGGGGTGGGGCTAGGGGGTAGATCCCTCTAGCCCCGCCCCCTCCACTCACACTCTCGGGGGAAGCCCTGAGGGAAAGCCCTGTAACCCCACCCCCCTCTCTCCCCGCTATAAGGGAATCCCTTAGGGAGAGAGGGTGAGGGAGTCTCTTACCGCCCCCACTGCTGGGGAATTGCCCAGCAGGGGGAACAGGAGGAATACCCCACAGCTTACAGCAGGGCATTTAAAAGGTGCTTCCTAGAAGCACATTTTAAATGTCCAGTTGTAAATTCCTGTTAGTCCCCATTGTGATTAAGGGAATCCTTGGGAAGTCACCTCATCCCCACAGGGACTAACAGGAGTTTAGAGGACATTTAAAATGTGCTTCTGGGCAGCAGGTTTTAAATGTCCTGTGCTGGGAATAGATTCCCTGCTGCTTACAGCAGGAGTTTCCATTAACTCCTGCTCCCATATGAGTCAATGGAACCTCCTGCACATCGTGCCCCAAAGATAGCCAATTTTCTATCTTAGATGCGAGCTGTTTTGTGCTACTACATTCACTCATGTGAGCGCTTGTATAGGAACCCATTGGTTCTTTTAGAAGCGCTCTTTTTGCGCACTCAAAAACAACGCTCGTCTGACCGAACCCTAAGAGTCATTTGGTCTCTGAAATCCTTATAATCTTTTATTCTAGTTACCGTATAAACTAATATATTTTAAGACAATTTCCCCAAATATCCAATAAGCAGATTGTTGCTAATAAGAACTATGATCTTTGGTAAAGATTGTAGGTTCGGTGAACTTAAACGTATGTATTAGGCAGTTGTAGTGTTCAGTACTATAGCAGACAATGTGCTTATTAGATATAGCAGTCAGAGGAATAACTTTAAGTTCTGGACCCCAATGCAAAATATGTAACAGGACCCCCTTGATACTATGCACCATTTAACAGAGGGGCCTTTCTGGCCCCTGAGGCTCTATGACCCAAGTGTAACCTTACCTTCTGACCTTCTAGTGTTATGCTTTTGACAGCAGGTTATCCATAATTACTGTAGCAGTCTATAGTCTGCTGACAGATTCACAAGTCTACATATGTATTATGTATTATGTAAATATTACTGTTCACAAAGGGTGGAATTCTAAAGATAAGAAAAATATCAGTATTCTACTAGGTGTACAATTCCCTAATATGCTGTGCTATGGAAGGATGACCAAAGAGAGCCTAAATTTTACCGCATACCTAACTTTTTAGAACAAGCTTCTGAGTGAGTATATGACGAATAACAGAATTTCTCCTCATTATATGAGTTGTATCCTAAATTTTGCTACACATTATGCCTCTGCAGGCTGTATTTCGAATCTTCAGTTGTCCCTGAGCTGGTGGGTGGAGACTGCAGTTATATCTTCTATACACTGCGAAGAGAAAACTGTAGATTGTACTTCCTGACACTCCTGACATTATGTAGGACAACAGAGAAGTACTGAGCCGTGTAGATATGATTTCAGTAGTTCTAATACAATAAGCAATTACTTACTATTTATCTCCAGCTGTTACATTTGTGTGTCTCTCCCCCTCCAGCAGCTAGCCCCCCCCCAGTCCTCTCTCCATTGACTTCTGTAGGCAGCTTGAGTCATCACCCAACACTAGAGTAGAGTGAGCACGCTCGGTTAAGGTTATCACCCGAGCAAGCATCAGTCTTTTCGAGTAACTGCATACTCGCCTGAAAAAATTCGGAGGGGGTGAGGAGAGGGTTGCGGGGTAGAGTGGGGGGGAGAAAGAGAGAGATCTCTCTCACTCTCCCTCCCGCCCCCCCCCCCCGAATTTTTTCAGACAAGTATTCAGTTACTCGAAAAGACAGATGCTCGCTCGAGTGATTGCCTTAACCGAGCGTGCTTGCTCATCTCTACCCACCGCCACTTCCTGTTCACCATCATGTTATCTCTTTTACTAGAGATAGGCATCAGTTAACAGACAGTGGACAGAAAATTAGAAGGAAGGGAAACCCAAGTGGTCAGCAATTTACAGGGATTTTTTTAGTACAGAAAATGTAATTTTAGGTAAATAAAGGGATTTGCACGTTTGCTGGTTATCACACTGGCTATCAGATAAACTCAAATTGTTTGAAAAGTTAGTGAGAATTTAATGTGATCCAGTGAAGACCAGACACACAGACACCTAATATGTCCTTAGGCCTTATTTAGATATGGCTTCCATATTTCTTCCAAAAAATATTATGGCATGAATGTGGCATTCAGGGAAATAAACCCACAGAACCCAACCCTTGTTTTCCTTTGTGTAATGTGCGGGAATATCTTGTCACTTCCTGTTCACACTGTTCCTGCTTTTCTAGATTCTTTAGGAATCCTATGAAAATAAACATAAATAAAAATCTGTATTAGTGATAAATAGAGGTGAGCGAACGTACTCGTTTAGGGCGATTTCGCAATCGAGCACCGCTTTTTTCGAGTAACTGACTACTCAGGCGAAAAGTACTCCCCCCCCCCCCCCCACTCCCCTCTGCAACCCCCCACTCACCCCCGGCGCCCCCCGAATCTTTTTGCCTGAGTAGTCAGTTACTCAAAAAAAGCGGTGCTCGAGTGTGAAATCGCCCTAAACGAGTATGTTCGCTCATCTCCAGTGATAAACCAAAAGAATGGAGCGGTGTGAGACATGTATATAGTAGTGTGTGTACCCAGAGGGGTTGTAAACTGCTTGTTCTGTTGTTTGTAGATGTAGCATTTAGATTTGGCATACAAAGTCTCCTTTCTTGTGACTCGCATGACAACTTTCTAGCCCAATTCTCCCTCTAACGATGTCTGTCATCAGTACATCTCTTGCTGTGATCTATTGATATTGATGATCCCGACTGCGTTCTATTTTGATTTTTTTATATTTGCCCACGTAGGATAATAAATCCCCTATCTGTACACTAAGGGCAGCGCACACGAGCGTATGGTAATACGCTGCGCATAAAACGCAATATCTTACCAGCATATGGAGCTGCGATCACCACGATTGTGATTGCATATGCTTGCGCATGACAGCGTAACTTACGCACACAGCGTCACGCAGCGGCTTCCTGGTTGCTTCTTTTTGTTTTTTTACTTTCCTTGTTTTATTTTTCCAGTGACATGCATATTAATGTCGCAAGTACGCAATATAATGGTCTATGTGCAGCATTTTCTTACGCACCCATAGAGAACAATAGGGCTCTATTGCGCATCATATACCGTAAAATAGAACTCACTGCGTTCCTTTTATGTGCGTTTTATACGCAAGTATGAAAGGATCAATGAAAATCAATGTACTTTCCTTGACTCTGTTTTACGTAGTACGCAATACAATTACGCTCGTGTGAGCCTGCCCTAAGGGGCACGTGTTCTTAGACTGGCGTTTTAATACACCAGTCTAAGGCAGCCACACATGGGCATAAGCGCAAAAACGCTCGCTCCTGCGCAACATATATGCACAGTGAAGGAGTGGTTTTTTTGCAAATACTGCGCATATTTGTGCAGGCACCGCTCGTTCACAAAGGTGGGTGAATCATCTATGGCCTGATTTAAACAACTAATTAGTCTTACGATGTGCCGCTTGTCACAAAGCTTTATATACGTGCGCATTTACGCACTGCCATAGACTCCTATGGGGACCTGTGGTGTGCGAATGTACATAAAAATAGAGTTTTTGTGGGGGTTTTTTGGCATGAGCAAAATGTGCATGCAAAAAAGAACCGTGAGAATGAACCCGTTGAAGTTAATGGGTTATATTTGCTGTGTATTATGTACGCAAAACGTGCCCGTGTGCGGGAGCCTGAAGTAGGGCGTTCATCCCCGTTCCTACAACAAATGTATTTTTCCTTCTCCTCTTCCTTCTGCTTCTTCTCCTTCACTTTCTTCCTAATCCTCCTCCAAGGAGTAGGAGAAACAGAAGGAAGAGTAAGAAGGGGAAGGAAGAACAAGCATGGTAGGTCAGTCATTAGCACTGTTGCCTTGCAGGGGTTCTAGCTTCAAATCTGTCCAATGGCAACATTCGGATGGTGTTATGTTCTCTTTGTGTTTATTCTTCCTGTTCTCCACCTCCTCCTCAGCAGTAGACAAGTTGTTAGCACTGCTGCCTTCCCAGAGCTCGAGCTGCAAATTCAATTTAGACTAAGGGCAACTTCTAGAGGGATGTTTTTATGTTCTCTTTGTGTTTATTCTTGTTGTTTTTGCCATCCAGAGCAGAGAGGACAAGTGTGGTGGCTCAGTTGTTAGCACCGCTGCTTTGCAGTTCTGGAGTTGTCAGTTCAACTCTGACCAAGGGCAACATCCAAAGGAAAGTTTTTAAGTTTTCTTTGTGTTTATTCTTCCTGCTTTCATCCTCTGCTGGAGCAAAAAGCACAAGTTGTTAGCAATACTGCTTGGAAGGGCTGAAGTTGTGAGTTCAAATCTGACCAGGGGCAACATCTGGCTGACTTTTTATTTTCTCTTTGTGTTTACTCTTGTTCTTCTCCTTTGGAGCAGAACAGGTATGTATAGTGTCTGTTGTTAGCGCTGCTGCTTTGTAGTGCTTGAGTTGTAAGTTCCAATCTGACCAAGGGCAGCATCTTGAGGGTTGTTTTATGTTCTTTTTGTATTTATTCTTTTGTTCTTCACCTCCTCTGGAGCAAAAAGCACAGGCAGGGTGACTGCGTTAGCACTGCTCGAGTTGTAGGCCCAATTCTGACTGAGGGCAACATCGAGCTGAGTTTTTTAAGTTCTCTTTGTGTTTTATTCTTGTTTTCTTCTCACATGGAGCAGAAAAGACAAGTGTGGTGGCTCAGTTCTTGTCAGTGCTGGAGTTGTAGGTTCAAGTCTTAGCAAGGATGACATCTGAACGAGTTTTTTTATGTTCTCTTTGAGTTTATTCTTGTTGTTCTCCTCATCCAGAGTGCAATGAGCAAGTGTGGGGGCTCAGTTGTTAGCACTGCTGCTTTGTTGTACTAGAGTGGTAGATTTGATTAGGACCGAGGGCAACATATAGATGCATTTTTCAAAGTCCACGCAGATGTTATCCTTGATGGAATTTGAACCGAGGACCATAGCACTACAAGGCAAGAGTGCTAGCACCTGAGCCACATTCAGATAAAAATGGGACATGGACACACATTATTGAAGCCAAGTTTTAGCCCCACTGATTTCAATGGGAGTCACAATTGGCCATTACAATAATTTTTAGACTATAGGGTCAGATACCCAAATATTTCATTAATCGCTCAACACTACTTATAATCCCAGCATTATACATGTACAAACCATAGAGGCAGACAATGCAGCTGCTGTGGGGCCTCTGGAGAGAGAGAAACTGAACTAGGTTGGCTACACAACTTATTCTAATGGTTAGGTGGTATTTATTGTACATGGGCGACCGTGAAATGTAAAAAAGTCTAATTTTTCTTGAAATTTTCATGTGCTTTTGTGAATTTTATAAGCAATTTCCATTTATTTTCATGCCCACAAATAAAAAAAAATGCAAGATGGGCCAAATTCCAAATTTACAGGCTCTCCACTTCCTGGTTAAGAAATGGATCACACTCGCATCATGCAGCCATTGAATTGAATGGGTGAATTTTGTCAGAAAATCAGCTAAAAATAGGACATGCTGCATTTTTTTAACTTAGACTGTCCATCTGAGTAAAAAAAATCCACCTGAGTATCCCACTGAAACAAATGTGTTCTGTTTTCATGTAATTTCGATTTTATATGTGGCCGAAAAAAAAGATTGGTCTTGCCCTATCTTTTGGCTGAGATGGATACACCGAAAAAAAGGGGAGGGGAGAAAGTTTAGTAGTGTCCAACACTGTAAAAAGATTACAGCTGGCTCTAGTTAACCCTTACAATAATTTATGCCGACCGAGGAATTAATGCACTGCGGCGAATATTTTTGCTAATACGTCGCAACCGCCCATGTGAATGGACGAGTAAACATTAACTTTGACCGCAACTTGATTGCATTTGCTTTTCATGTATTTTCGGCCATGATGCGGCCAGCATGAAGATGCGACACTTGTGTGAAGGAGGCCTTAGGAAAAAGCATTTGTAATGGACCTCTCAAGTAAAATTGCTTTCAGACAAGCATATTTTTGCTCAATATTAGGTCCATGTTGAGGGAACTGTAATATGGAACTAATGTAAATCTATAGGGATAATCACATGACTTTTTTTTTTAATGTCCATTTTTTCAAAAATGCAGCATGAACTATTTTTGACACATTTGTCCCCTTTTCTAGCTCTCCATTCACTTTCAATGTGACTGCAAGTTACGTGAGCAGGTGCCGCACAGCTATTTCCTTCAGCCCCATTAAAATGTATGGAGCCCCGACCGCACTTGCTCAGCCAATGCTTCATTCGCTGTGATGTCACCTCCCACAGTGACAGGAGAGTGGGACATGGGCTAACTTGCAATAGTAAAATCCCTTTAATACCAGAGGGGTTATAGTATTTTAGTAATGCTCTGGCTGGTATGTTTAATCAGATACAACTCCATTAATATAACTAGACTAGGATCATGGATATTAAAGCATTAGTCGTGTGTTATTTTCAACTACTCAATAGCAAATTACAATTATGCAAATCAGTACATCAGTAGACTAGAAAACTGTGAAGCGTTTGCACGTTATATTCAGTGCTGTCAAAACACGTTCCTCTAAAAAGTAAAAATAATGGCACTAATTAAATTAATGTAATTTATAAGTATAACACAACCTGGTAATCTGGAACCCAAACTGAGGAACCTTTGTTTGTCTATACCACTCGGTATTTTCTACATAGGTAAAAGTAAGTTAAAGGGAACCTCTCATCACATTTACCCAGCTCCTGGTTCCTGCACTGTCGCTCATGGAAGTGATTGTGCAAGCGCACCTGATGCAATTAATGAAGCCCTTGATTAGTTGTATCAGGTGTGTTTGAGACAACACTTGGGGAACTTGGCTCCCCCCTGTTCCCCGCTGCTACCAGAGCCCTCTCTCCCTCTCCCCCCCACTCCCCGCTGCAACCCCCCACTCACCCACAGCGCACCCGAGTACTTTTCACCCAAGTAGTGAAGTACTCGAAAATCGCGGTGCTCGATTGCGAAATCGCCCTTACCGAGTACGTTCGCTCATCTCTTAATATGAGGAAACAACTTCTTACGGTATATTGCATTTGTTGAGCTATTTAAATTGTTCTTGTTTGATTGTTTTTGCAAACATCTGAAAGTTTCTAAATTTGTGAAATAATTTTAGGTTCAAATCTGGCCAAGGGCAACATCTAACTTGTTATTTGTATAGCTCCACTTTCAGGTAATTTATTTATTACCCTCAGCAAGCTTGGTACTCGTTTCACCGAGCTCAGAAGGATAGAAGGCTCAGTCAACCTTGAGCCAGCTGCCTGAACCATGCAGGGGTTGAACCTGCAACCTTCGGGTCATGAGCGACTGCATACTGCTGCCTTAATACTCTGCACCACCTCGAGGCTGAAGACTCCATCTGTAAGGAGTTTTTCAAAGTCCATTCTTATACAATTTTCCGGTAAACTTTGGTTTTCGATTTCTCTATATGCATTTATTTATTCTTCCAGTTCAGTGCTGTCATCTGATGGACGCACAAATGCAGAGCCCTGATGACTGTACAATAACTATAAAAAGCCGTGCATCACCCCACCGGGATACATTTATAGCTACCGGAAGCCAACAATGAAAGTTCAATAGAACACTTTTCATCTGCAAGACATCATTCACATCATCTGCTATATAGAAGCTAATGCTATCTGGTCAAGTACCAGCGCTGTATATTGTATGTTAGGGAATGAAAGATATTGGCATGTTGCACTGCATGGAACTTAGTATTGAAGAAACTTTACCTTGTTTTAGTAGATGCTAAAATTTTAATGACAGAGCACGCAAGTCTAAATAATTATGAAACCCCAACGGTTCATTCTAAGGGACAGCTTGAAGCATTGTTTGTAGAGACCTCCCCATTGCCTGCCCTATTCTCTTGCATTTTTAAACACCTGATAACATGTAGTGCTCTTATGTGATAAATTTTATATGTGAATGGGAATAAAGTGCCATATAAAGCAGCAAGTGACTTCTGGGAGACTTCTATTGTAAACTGAATTTTACGACGGGAATGCTTTATGTATTTCTTAAGGAGCAAAAAATACCATCTGTTTTTAAACAAATATCTCTGACTAAAAAAGTTAAAGTGACTACAGAGATGCTACAATGTTACCAGGCATGGAAATGGAAAATGTGCTTGATACATGAAAATGGGACCTCTTCTTAGGTGGTTTTGAGGGTGTGATGGTGACCATAAAAAAAATGAAAGAGATTGAGAAAATAGAGAACCTGTACATTTGGCCCATCTTGCATTTTTTTTCTATATGCATGAAAAGGAATGGAAATCTCATGTAAATCACATGCCCTTTTCCAATTTTCTGGACTTCTCCTCTTCTTTAGGAATTTTCAAAGATTATGACGAGTTCAGCAATTACCTACGCTGCTTCCTTTAGTATCCTAGCATGTAATTCATCTGGACCTTGAGACTTGAATTCATTTAAGATAGCTAAGCGTTTTCTCACGAACTCTCTGTTTATAGATAGTCTGAATTATGTTATTCCTTTAATAGCACAGGGAAGATCAGTTGATGTTACATTTACTTTCTGAGAGAAAACAGATACAAAATAGGAATTTTAGATTGCGCTTCCATTGGCCTGATTTCCAGTGGAATGTCTGCAGCAGATATTGTGCTGCAGATCAGCTGCTGAATGTCATTTGGTGTGGGTTTTGAAGTGGGTTTCATTGTGAATTTCTGTGTGGAATTCACCCCCTCATTGAGGGGTGACTTCTGCAGCAGAGATGGTGATATAATAGACATGTGATGGATTTGAATTCTGTGATGGAAGTCACTCTCTGCACAGGTTTTGTGTGGATTGCTTCTGCAGCATGTGGATGAGGTTTTCTATCTCTCTCCCACCCGCTCTCCCCTGCTCCCCCCCGCATGGTGCTCAGACGAGTAAGCAGTTACTTGAAAAGAGCATCAGCCTTAAACGAGCGTGCTCGCTCATTCCTAATTGTTGATGATTGTGCCCTGAAAAACACATTTCACAATATTTCCCCACCTTCTTGGACATTTCTGTCCTTAAGAACATCCAGCCATTGGATTCTTTCTACCATCTTTTTGAGTCCATTCAAATCTGCCTTTCTGAAATCCAAGCTTAAAGTTGGAGTCCTTTCAGGTCTTCCTCCCTTTGTTATCCAAAATTCAAGGATAGCATAATCAGTGCCTCCTAAGGAAGTCAGCAGATCTACTTGTTTTCTCTTCGACCTTTTGGAAGATAAAGTTGTCAGCAAGAGCGGATAAGAATTTGTTGGATCCATTACTTTTACCTCAGAGAGATTTCCAACAAATGTCTGGCTAGTTTAAATCTCCCATGATCACTATGTCATGCTTTTTTGAGTGCTTGGCCATCTGATGTAGAAAGAGTTCATCAATATCTCCTGCTTGTCCAGGTAGCCTATAGTAAATGCCTACAATAGTGACCTTTCTGTTGTTCTCTCCTTGTATTCTTACCCAAACAATTTCTACAGAACTCCCATGCTCTGACTCTTGAATCTCTGTGGAGATTAATGTTTTCCTAACATACACCGCAATTAGAGATGAGCGAACGTGTTCTTCCGAGCTTGATATTCGTGCGAATATTAGGGTGTTCGGGATGTTCGTTATTCGTAACGAACACCATGCGGTGTTCTGGTTATTTTCACTTCCTTCCCTGAGACGTTAGCGCGCTTTTCTGGCCAATTGAAAGACAGGGAAGGCATTACAACTTCCCCCTGTGACGTTCAAGCCCTATACCACCCCCCTGCTGTGAGTGGCTGGGAAGATCAGGTGTCACCCGAACATAAAAGTCGGCCCCTCCCGCGGTTCGCCTCAGATGCGGTGTGAGTTAGATGAGGGACAGTGCTGTTTGTACCGGAGCTGCTGTAGGGAAAGAATTGGTAGTTAGTGTAGGCTTCAAGACCCCCCAAAGGTCCTTATTAGGGCCACTGATAGCTGTGTGTTGGCTGCTGTTAGCAGTGGCAATTTTTTTTTTCTCAAAATCGCCTCTGCAGACCGTTGCACCTGGCATTAGGGACAGAAGTGCTGCATAGGCAGGGAGAGTGTTAGGAGTGAGTGTAGCCTTCAAGAACCTCAACGGTCCTTTCTAGGGCCATATTTAACCGTGTGCAGTACTGTGCTGGCTGCTGTTAGCTGTGCTGCATTTTTTTTTGCTTCTCAAAATCGCCTCTGCAGACCATTGCACCCTCCATTGATACTGCAGGGAAAGAATTGTATAGGCAGGGCGACAACACAGTTATTATTCATTGAATATACGCAGTGCTGCCTTTTGGTGCCAAAAAACGGAAAATAATTAAATTTGTCCTGCCTCTGTCCGGCCTAACGCCGGTGGACACGTGTGAGCTGCGTCTGCAACCTGTAAAAATCAGACGCACCCAGCTACGCTTTACTGCTGGCTTCGCCATTTGCTTTCCTTAATTGGGAAAAAAATACCTGCTCTGCCAGAGTTATAATAACTCTGCTACCCTCACGTTCTGTGACACATAAGCAGGGACACAGCACAGTTATTAAACTTCTCATGTTCATTGAATATACGCAGTGCTGCCTTTTGGTGGAAAAAAACTGAAAACAAATCTATTTGTCCAGCCTCTGTCCGTCCTAAGGGCTGTGGACACGTGTGAGCTGCGTGAACAACATAGCTAAATCAGACGCACCCAGCTACGCTTTACTGCTGGCTTCGCCATTTGCTTTCCTTAATTGGGAAAAAAATACCTGCTCTGCCAGAGTTATAATAACTCTGCTACCCTCACGTTCTGTGACACATTAGCAGGGACACAGCACAGTTATTAAACTTCTCATGTTCATTGAATATACGCAGTGCTGCCTTTTGGTGGAAAAAAACTGAAAACAAATCTATTTGTCCAGCCTCTGTCCGTCCTAAGGGCGGTGGACACGTGTGAGCTGCGTGAACAACATTGCTAAATCAGACGCACCCAGCTACGCTTTACTGCTGGCTTCGCCATTTGCTTTCCTTAATTGGGAAAAAAATACCTGCTCTGCCAGAGTTATAATAACTCTGCTACCCTCACGTTCTGTGACACATTAGCAGGGACACAGCACAGTTATTAAACTTAGATAATTCATTCACTAGAGGCAGTGGGGCCTTTCGTTTTCCAAAAAGGGCAAAAATTATATTTGGCCTGCAGTCTTGCGCCAATTTATTTCCTGCCTGTGAAATCAAATCACTGGTAATACAGCATGCTGAGGGGTAGGGGTAGGCCTAGAGGACGTGGACGCGGCCGAGGACGCGGAGGGCCAAGTCAGGGTGTGGGCACAGCCGAGCTCCTGATCCCGGTGTGTCGCAGCCGACTGCTGCGCGATTAGGAGAGAGGCACGTTTCTGGCGTCCCCACATTCATCGCCCAATTAATGGGTCCACGCGGGAGACGGTTATTAGAAAATGAGCAGTGTGAGCAGGTCCTGTCCTGGATGGCAGAAAGTGCTTCGAGCAACCTATCGTCTACCCGCAGTTCTGCGCCGTCCACTGCTGCCAATCCGAATCCTCTGTCTGCTGCTCCTCCTTCCTCCCAGCCTCCTCACTCCACTACAATAACACCTGCTCAGGAGCGGGAACACTCCCAGGAACTGTTCTCGGGCCCCTGCTTAGATTGGGCAGCAGCGGTTCCTCTCCCACCAGAGGAGTTTATCGTCACTGATGCCCAACCATTCGAAAGTTCCCGGGGTCCGGGGGAAGAGGCTGGGGACTTCCGCCAACTGTCTCAACAACTTTCTGTGGGTGAGGAGGACGATGACGATCAGACACAGTTGTCTTGCAGTGAGGTAGTAGTAAGGGCAGTAAGTCCGAGGGAGCAGCGCACAGAGGATTCGGAGGAAGAGCAGCAGGACGATGAGGTGACTGACCCCACCTGGTGTGCAACGCTTACTCAGGAGGACAGGTCTTCAGAGGGGGAGTCAAGGGCATCAGCAGGGCAGGTTGCAAGAGGCAGTGCGGTGGCCAGGGGTAGAGGCAGGGCCAGACCGAATAATCCACCAAGTGTTTCCCAAAGCGCCCCCTCGCGCCATGCCACCCTGCAGAGGCCGAGGTGCTCTAAGGTCTGGCAGTTTTTCACAGAGACGCCTGACGACCGACGAACAGTGGTGTGCAACCTTTGTCGCGCAAAGCTCAGCCGGGGAGCCAACACCAACAGCCTCACCACCACCACCATGCGCAGACATATGATGGCCAAGCACCCCGCAAGGTGGGACGAAGGCCGTTCAGCGCCTCCGGTTTGCACCCCTGCCTCTCCCCCTGTGCCCCAACCTGCCACTGAGATGCAACCCCCCTCTCAGGACACAGGCACTACCGTCTCCTGGCCTGCACCCACACCCTCACCTCCGCTGTCCTCGGCCCCATCCAGCAGTGTAGTTCAGCGCACCGTCCAGCCGTCGCTTGCGCAACTGTTGGAGCGCAAGCGCAAGTACGCCGCCACGCACCCGCACGCTCAAACGTTAACCGTCCGCATAGCAAAATTCATCAGCCTTGAGATGCTGCCGTATAGGGTTGTGGAAACGGAGTCCTTCAAAAGTATCATGGAGGCGGCGGCCCCGCGCTACTCAGTTCCCAGTCGCCACTACTTTTCCCGATGTGCCGTCCCAGCCCTGCACGACCACATCTCCCGCAACATTGTACGCGCCCTCACCAACGCGGTTACTGCCACGGTCCACTTAACTACGGACACGTGGACAAGCACAGGCGGGCAGGGCCACTACATCTCCCTGACGGCACATTGGGTGAATTTAGTGGAGGCTGGGACAGAGTCAGAGCCTGGGACCGCTCACGTCCTACCCACCCCCAGAATTGCGGGCCCCAGCTCGGTGGTGGTATCTGCGGAGGTGTATGCTTCCTCCACTAAAGCACCCTCCTCCTCCTCCTCCTCTGTCTCGCAATCAAGATGTGTTAGCAGCAGCATGTCGCCAGCAGTCGGTGTCGCGCGGTGTGGCAGCACAGCGGTGGGCAAGCGTCAGCAGGCCGTGCTGAAACTACTCAGCTTAGGCGATAAGAGGCACACGGCCCACGAACTGCTGCAGGGTCTGACACAGCAGACCGACCGCTGGCTTGCGCCGCTGAGCCTCCAACCGGGCATGGTCGTGTGTGACAACGGCCGTAACCTGGTGGCGGCTCTGCAGCTCGGCAGCCTCACGCACGTGCCATGCCTGGCCCACGTCTTTAATTTGGTGGTTCAGCGGTTTCTGAAAAGCTACCCACGCTTGTCAGACCTGCTCGTAAAGGCGCGCCGGCTCTGCGCACATTTCCGCAAGTCCCACACGGACGCTGCCACCCTGCGCACCCTGCAACATCACTTTAAGCTGCCAGTGCACCGACTGCTGTGCGACGTGCCCACACGGTGGAACTCTACGCTCCACATGTTGGCCAGGCTCTATGAACAACGTAGAGCTATAGTCGAATACCAACTCCAACATGGGCGGCGCAGTGGGAGTCAGCCTCCTCAATTCCTTTCAGAAGAGTGGGCCTGGTTGGCAGACATCTGCCATGTCCTTGGTAATTTTGAGGAGTCTACCCAGGTGGTGAGCGGCGATGCTACAATCATTAGCGTCACCATTCCTCTGCTATGCATCTTGAGAAATTCCCTGCAAACCATAAAGGCAGCTGCTTTGCGCTCGGAAACGGGGGCGGGGGAAGACAGTATGCCGCTGGATAGTCAGGGCACCCTCCTGTCTATTTCTCAGCGCGTACAGGAGGAGGAGGAGGAGCATGAGGAGGATGAGGAGGAGGGGGAAGAGACAGCTTGGCCCGCTGCTGACGGTACACCGGCTGATTGCCTGTCATCCTTTCAGCGTGTATGGCCTGAGGAGGAGGAGGAGGAGGATCCTGAAAGTGATCTTCCTAGTGAAGACAGCCATGTGTTGCGTACAGGTACCCTGGCACACATGGCTGACTTCATGTTAGGATGCCTTTCTCGTGACCCTCGCGTTGCACGCATTCTGGCCACGACGGATTACTGGGTGTACACACTGCTCGATCCACGGTATAAGGAGAACCTGCCCACTCTGATTCCCGAAGAGGAAAGGGGTTCGAGAGTGTTGCTATACCACAGGACCCTTGCGGACAAGCTGATGGTAAAATTCCCAGCCGACAGCGCTAGTGGCAGAAGGCGCAGTACCGAGGGCAAGGTAGCAGGGAATGTGCGTAGATCGAGCAGCATGTACATCCCAGGCAGTGCAACAGTCTTTAAGGGCCTGGCCAGCTTTATGGCTCCCCACCAAGACTGTGTCACCGCTCCCCAGTCACGGCTGAGTCGGCGGGAGCACTGTAAAAGGATGGTGAGGGAGTACGTAGCGGATCGCACGACCATCCTTGGTGACGCCTCTGCCCCCTACAACTACTGGGTGTCGAAGCTGGACACGTGGCCTGAACTCGCGCTGTATGCCCTGGAGGTGCTTGCTTGTCCTGCGGCTAGCGTCTTGTCGGAGAGGGTGTTTAGTGCGGCTGGGGGAATCATCACAGATAAGCGTAGCCGCTTGTCAACCGACAGTGCCGACAGGCTAACACTCATCAAGATGAACAAAGGCTGGATTTCCCCAGACTTCTGTTCTCCACCAGCGGACAGCAGCGATACGTAAGCAATACGTAGGCTGCACCCGCGGATGGAAGCTACGTTCTCTCTCACCATCCAAAACGGGGACATTTCTGCTTCATCAATCTGTGTCTAATATTCCTCCTCCTCCTCCTCCTCCTGCTCCTCCTCCTGAAACCTCACGTAATCACGCTGAACGGGCAATTTTTCTTAGGGCCACAAGGCTCACTCAAATAATTTTTCAGAACAATTTTTATAAGTTTCAATGTGCTTAAAAGCATTGGAACTTTAACTTGAACCAATTTTTCGTTACACTGGGCTGCCTCCAGGCCTAGTTACCACTTAAGCCACATTAACCAAAGCGATTAATGGGTTTCACCTGCCCTCTTGGCTGGCCATGGCCAATTTTTGGGATGTACATTAGTACTGTTGATACAGCAATTTTTGTGGGCCCTCGCCTACAGTGTAATCAAATTAATTTTTAGCCCACCTGCATTACAGCTGACGTAACCTCAGCTGTGTTGGGCAATGCAATGGGATATTTTTATGTACCGCCGGTGGGTTCCAGGGAGCCACCCATGCTGTAGGTGCACACTGAGTTTTTAATACATCTGTACACTTCTAAAGAACCCGTCTGTCTGGGGCATGCAGTGTGGGCCGAAGCCCACCTGTATTACGCACGACATTACTACCTCAGCTGTGTTGGGCAATGCAATGGGATATTTCTATGTACCGCCGGTGGCTTCCTGGCACCCACCCAGGCAGTGGGTCCACAGGGAGTTTAACCTACATGTGTCCACTTGTAAAGAACCCCAGTCTGACTGGGGCATGCAGTGTGGGCCGAAGCCCACCTGCATTAAGCACAACATTACTACCTCAGCTGTGTTGGGCAATGCAATGGGATATTTTTATGTACCGCCGGTGGGTTCCAGGGAGCCACCCATGCTGTAGGTGCACACAGAGTTTTTAATACATC
This sequence comes from Eleutherodactylus coqui, assembly GCF_035609145.1. Classification (NCBI taxonomy): domain Eukaryota; kingdom Metazoa; phylum Chordata; class Amphibia; order Anura; family Eleutherodactylidae; genus Eleutherodactylus; species Eleutherodactylus coqui. Next base: position 69,703,061 of record NC_089840.1, on the reverse strand, counting down.
TGTACACTTCTAAAGAACCCCAGTCTGACTGGGGCATGCAGTGTGGGCCGAAGCCCACCTGTATTATGCACGACATTACTACCTCAGCTGTGTTAGGCAATGCAATGGGATATTTCTATGTACCGCCGGTGGCTTCCTGGCACCCACCCAGGCAGTGGGTCCACAGGGAGTTTAACCTACATGTGTCCACTTGTAAAGAACCCCAGTCTGACTGGGGCATGCAGTGTGGGCCGAAGCCCACCTGTATTACGCACGACATAACTACCTCAGCTGTGTTGGGCAATGCAATGGGATATTTCTATGTACCGCCGGTGGCTTCCTGGCACCCACCCATGCTGTGGGTCCACAGGGAATTATAAATGCATCTGTTTCCACTTATAAAGAAACCCAGTCTGACTGGGGCATGCAGTGTGGGCCGAAACCCACCTGCATTAACCCTTTCCAGTCCACTGTGTGACCTGTGAAGACATTAGGGTTTAAGGCTGTACAGCTCCGTTGTTGGTAGACGTCCGTCGGGGTTCTCTTACTGTATATTGCCAGCCTCTCTGCTGTCGGAGCCTATCCTACGTGTCAGCTCATGCAGTACTGGCTTTAGCCAGCATATAGCGCCGTTGTATAACGGCAGAAAAAGAGTAAGCCCCCTAGGAAAACCAGGATACAAATTGGATTGGAAAGGGTTAAGCACAACATTACTACCTCAGCTGTGTTGGGCAATGCAATGGGATATTTCTATGTACCGCCGGTGGCTTTCTGGCACCCACCCATGCTGTAGGTGCACATGGAGTTTTTACTACATCTGTACACTTATAAAGAACCCCAGTCAGACTGGGGCATGCAGTGTGGGCCGAAGCCCACCTGCATTAAGCACGACATTACTACCTCAGCTGTGTTGGGCAATGCAATGGGATATTTCTGTGTACCGCCGGTGGGTTCCAGGGAGCCACCCATGCTGTGGGTCGACAGGGACTTCACAATAGGGAGTTGTACCTGCCTGTGTCTATGAATTAAAAAGCCTGGTCTGACTGGGGCATGCAGACACCTTGATAGAATGAATAGTGTGAGGCACATAGGTTCCCCATTGCTATGCCCACGTGTGCAGCTCCTGATGGCGGTGGCACAGGATTCTATTTCTCATTGCTTCTGTACAGCATTGTGGGCTATCGCTCCGCCACTTTTAAAGAGGGTCGCTGCCTAGCCGTGCCAACCTCTGCAGTGTGTGCCTGCGGTCCCTCGTCATGGCAGACGCAATTCTAAATAGACATGAGCGTGGTGTGGCATGAGGGCAGCTGAAGGCTGCGCAGGGACACTTTGGTGTGCGCTGTGGGGGGGAGGGGGGGCGGTTGGGCAGCATGTAACCCAGGAGAAGTGTCAGTGGAGTGTCATGCAGGCAGTGATTGTGCTTTGTTGGAGGTAGTGTGGTGCTTAGCAAAGGTATGCCATGCTAATGAGGGCTTTTCAGAAGTAAAAGTTGTTGGGAGGGGGGGGGGCCCACTCTTGCCGGTATTGTGGCTTAATAGTGGGACCTGGGAACTTGAGATGCAGCCCAACATGTAGCCCCTCGCCTGCCCTATCCGTTTCTGTGTCATTCCCATCACTTTGTTGAATTGCCCAGATTTTCACACATGAAAACCTTAGCGAGCATCGGCGAAATACAAAAATGCTCTGGTCGCCCATTGACTTCAATGGGGTTCGTTGTTCGAAACGAACCCTCGAGCATCGCGGGAAGTTCGTTCCGAATAACGAACACCCGAACATTTTGGTGTTCGCTCATCTCTAACCGCAATACCTCCTCCCCATTTTTTTGGTCTATTTCTTCTAAATAAGTTGTATCCTTCAAGCCTTGTATTCCAATCACATGTATCATCCTACAAAGTTTCCGTGATGCCTATGACATCATATTTCTCTTCCTGTGTTAGAAGCTTGAATTCTCCTTGTTTCCCATTCTCTGTGCATTTGTGTGGAAACATGTTAGTTTGTGATCGGTGTCTCTTGCTCCTCTACGCTTCTTCAGAATTTTTTGTCTTTGTTCTTTTTTTCCACTTCTAATAGCAGTGTTCTCAAATGTATTAATTAGCTGTATATTTTTGTCTGGCCTTTCACTTCCCTTTCTATATTGTTCTAATTTAAAGCTCTCCATCCCCATATTGCCAATTCTCCGCACAGATAAATAACAACAACAAGTACCAAGCAACATGCTGTTAGTCGTTTGGTGCTCACTAAACAAGTGGACACCCGACCCAGGTGAAAAGGCTTTAAGATGCTACATACTGGACACTAAATACAATAGTACTTCATTCTATAGCTAATATCCTAATAGGACTGTGATAATTATATTCAATGTCTTCCTTTATCCTACTATCGAGACAATCTTTGTATATCTCTTTACAGCAGGCAGATGTAATAAGCATAGCTATGTTTTGTATGTGTACAATCATGCATGCTACGTCGTTAACTTGTCTGTAACTTCTGCTTTAAACAGCTGCTGAGCCAACATATTGTTCCTAGTCAGTGCTTATTATGTTGTAGATGAAAGTATATGTTGAAAAAGGTAGCCCCTCACAATGCATAATTACACATAGACATATTCACAGTGATTTACCCAGGCACCCAGAAGACCATTTGTTTAAAGAATAACTTCCTATCAACACAGAAACAAAAAACTTATCTTGATGATTTTATTCCCTTGGGAATTTCTTTTCATATGCGTAATTAAGTAGACGTTTAGCTTACCTTGTAACTAATTATTACAAAATGTTATTTTTCCTGAAATGGTTCATTATATTGTTCATTATACTGGTAAATAATCATAACTTAATAATAATAATCTTTATATAGCACCAACATATTCCGCAGCGCTTACAAAACAGGGGGAATAAAAACAAAACCATGGTTACATGAAGTAATCAGTTGATGGAGACAGTAGGGGTGAGGGTCCTGCTCCAACTAGTTTACACACTACAGATAATAGTGTGTAAAGGGGTAAAGGGCTGGAGATGTGCACGGTATGGCGAGGTGGAGAGTGAGGGATGCTATACACATAGACAATGGTCAGACTTGGGCCGTATAGTGGCTGAATTGGTATGAATGCAGGGGGCAGCTGATTGCGGCTAGCAGGGACTGCAGTCAGTAGGACAGGGAGCATGTTGTCAGGTGGAGTACAGAGGGGTTTGGTTTAGGAGATTTAGTATGTCTCCCTGAAGAGGTGCGTTTTTAGAGCACACCAAAAGTTTTTTGTGTCAGTGATTGCCCGTATAGTTTTGGATAGCGCGTTGCAGAGGACTGCTGCTGCTCTGGAGATGTCGTGGAGGCGGGAATGTGAGGTTCGAATTAAAGGGGTGCTTAATCTGATTTCATTAGCGGGGAGGAGGGCGTGGGCTGGGTCGTGGATTAAGATGAGGGATGCAGTATAGGGCAGCACGTTGCTGTTGAGAGCTTTGTGAATGAGGAAGGTGAGTTTAAATTGAATTCTGTATTTGACGGACAATCAATGCAGTGACTGGCATTGGGCAGAGGCGTCCAAATAGTAGCTGGATGGGAAGATAAGCCTTGGGGACACCATGGTATCAAAAAGTACTAAGTAGAGTCCCCTAAAAGAAATAAAGGTATATGAGTAAAATTTGACATACTGCACATCTTAAGATATCAAAGTTTTGTGAGAAGAAAAAGATGGCACCTGACTTTTTTTAGGAACCTTTGCTACAAGAAATGATGGTGGTACAGGTAGCATTGTGTTCTCCTCCATAAGGGTCCTGCTACATGGGATTATGTTGGGCATTTAAGTGTCCGACAGCTGTTCCAGTGATTATTGCTCCTGTACTTTCACATAGGAAAGATGATCGCTCACTGAATGGAGGTGGAGTGTGGCAGCAATCTCTTCCAGTTGCCCTTCTTCACTTACTGTAAACCGGCAGTTGTTTGAAAATTAACAAGATTTGGCTTTTTTTAGGTGATCTGAAACCCAAATGACTCTGAAAAGTGAACAATTCTTGCTCACTTGTCCTATTGAGTCCGATATTCACCAGGGAAGAAAATCACCCATAACTGCTCTTTTGAACAATCACTCAGGCAATCGTTGGCCTGTATGAAAGTATCCTCAGACTATTTTTCAATGGCATACAATTCACACAGACTTTCATCTCATCCAACCTGAAATAACCCCTAAGGACTAAGCGCTGTAAATTTACAGTGCTTGGTCCTGGGCTTTAATCTCGCCTGATCGCAAAAATAAGGTGCGGGATTGAAGTCTCTATCAAGCAGAAGCAGATCGGGTTGCCAGCTGTTAGTCACAGCTGAGAACTCCACTGAGAAGACAGAAGCAGTTTTTAACCATTTCTGCCTTTCTCTTTCCCGAGTACATAGCGTTCAATGAGCCCTATGTACTAAAAAGTGGAAGGGTTTTTTCTACTATGTGTAAATAGTTACAAAAATAAGTAAGGAAAAACAACAGAATAAAATAGAAAAAATATGCATAAAAAAGAAAATGACCCAAAGCCGACGCCAACCAAAATCTTTGCCGTATGCGCCCTGTAATCGGAAACCATACATATTCTAAATCAAAACATCCAAAACAAAAAGACGAATCCATTCCCATAATTTATTTTAGCGTAAATATACTAGTATAAAAAACGAACTATAAATGTTAATAAAAATAAAATCTTTTTTTTTCTAGCTTTTTTTTTCTAGCCCCAATAAAACTAAAAAATGAAAAAAAATTCAATGAAAAACATATTTAAAAAATTGTCACGGGAAAAAAAATGCAGCAAAAATCATTTTTGGTAGCTGAAGGAAAAAAACAGGACAGTAAAATCATGTCTGGTGCTTAAGGTGTTAAAGCTTAAGTGTCCTTTTAATGGGCCAATGCTGTGCCCATTTGATGATATAGAATTTCGATTGTTCATATCCCACAGACCATTAATACGATTGTTTATCCTCATACAGATGCATTTTGTCACCAGTATGTCTCCCTGTCCAATGAATGAACTCTTGCTTACTTGTTCATCATTTGGTCCAAGGTGTATTCACACTGCTCAATGATTGGGCAAGAAAACATTCTTTCAAACATTTGTGCCCAATTATTGGCCCATGTGAAAGGGATTTAAAGGAGACCTCCTCTAAGACTGCCTATTCACATCATATAGCTGTTGGCTGAGCTTGCATGTATTTAGAATAGGGAGAGGGGAGTAAGCCACCACCAGATTATCGCTCTTCAAAAAGAAAAAAATCAGGCAAGTTGCCTAATACTTATCTTCCCCAAATTTGCCAACAGGGAAGCCCCCATACACATTAGACGTTTGCTGGCTCTTAAACCAGCTACTACAGTGTGTGCCACATGTACAAAGTAATAGTAGTGTCTTATTATGTGACAGATGGGCAATTGGGTCTCCTCAGGCACTAGAAACCAGGTGCAAGTGCTACTTCAGCACTCCCTATAGCTAAGACGCTGTATCTAAACTCTAGTCTATATCTTCCCTCCCCACCAGATGTTTTTAAACTAACCCACTATTCTCCACTCCTCCATGAGATCATTATCTAGCCTGTTAACCACATAGTGACAGCCCCATTGCCTTTTTACATCATAGCTTTGTGGGCTTTAATCCTCAGGGCCTTAAAAAAAACTCTCGTCTTGAGGATTAAAGCGGCGGAGCCTGTGGACATGACAGCTCCCTGCTGTCAGCTGCCAGAGGTAGCCGACAACCTGGAGCTGTCTTTAAGGAGCTGTGGTGAGCGACCCCACAGTCACGTGATTACGGTTATCCAATAGGTAATTGTGATCGCATAAAAGTGTAAAAAAGGTTAGATAAAGTAAAAGATTTAGCTCCCCTCATGGATCGGATCCATGAGGGGAGCTGAAAGTACTCACCCCCGTCCTCAGCGACATTCTGGTCCTTCCAGAACCTGACGTCGTCTTCTGTGCATGCGCGCCAGACATAAACGTCGGTTGCATGCACAGAAGGGCTTGCGGCCTGGGAGATTTAAAATCCCTCTGTTCCTGGTTAGCATGAGTAGCCAAGAGCCGAGAGATATCACAGGGGATTGATATATGCGGTTCTAGTCACATAATCACCATTATCCCGGCTTCTGCGCATGCGCCCGTCGCCGCAGATTGCCAGGGTAATTTAAACTCTCCCTGCTCCTGGCTATTAAATGTAGCTGAGATCCTGGAGATTCCATGGTGTTACGCAGCACACAGACTCTGGTCACATGATCGCTGCTATCCAATGGATAACGGCAATCACATACAAGTTTTAAAAAAAGTTAAACTTTCACCTTCTGTCACAGATCCAATTCATGAGGGGAGGTGAAATTATCCCTTTTGTTTTGGGCCCCATTATGCATATGAACATAATATTTGGGCCGAAGCAATATTTTTATGAACACAGGACAAACAGGGGTATCCATTTGGGGTGCAAATCTACATTTTCATGTGTACTATAGAAAAAAACCTGTCTTTAAAATGACATAATAGCAAAAATATGAAATTTTATTTTTTGTCCTCTAAATTGCACTAACTTCTGGAAATAAACTGTGGAGTCAAAATACTCATGACACCCCTCAGTAAATGCATTAAGTGGTGTATTTTTTTAAATGGGGAAATTTGTGGGATTATCTGTCATTCTGTTACGTATGAGCCTTTGCAATCTTGGCTTTGTGTAGGAAAACAAAATTGTCCTCAAAATGGTAATAACTAATGCTAAATTTGTACGTCTCCTAAATGGTTGAATAAAACTAAAGTTTTTCTAGTGTGTTTCCAGAATAAAGTAAACAGATGAAAATATATATCTTATCAAAAATTTGTACAGTATGTTTGCACATATATGAAATATTGCAATATGTAATACTGATCACAGCACACAATTCACCTTCAAATATGCAGGGAAGACAGTCCTCACCAGCTGGTGCACGCTCATCAAAGATCCTGGATCCTGGATCACAATTTCAGCAGCAAAGTATGTATGAGAGCAGCACTCCAGGGGTTAAATAAAAGAATAAATCTTTATTGTGCCCACACGACGTTTCAACCCTCCATCCAAGGGTCTTTATCAAGTTCTTGATAAAGACCCTTGGATGGAGGGTTGAAACGTCGTGTGGGCACAATAAAGATTTATTCTTTTATTTAACCCCTGGAGTGCTGCTCTCATACATACTTTGCTTTTATATGAAATATTGCAGTTGAAAATGTGAAAAAGTAACACTTTTTTCAAAAATATCCCAATTTTGGCACATTTAATAAATATGCACAAATTCTATCGGTCTATTTTTACCACCTAAATGAAGTACATTATGTGGCGAAAAGGCAATGTCAGAATCACTTGGATATGCAAAACCTTTACGGAGTCATTCTATGTTAAAGTGACACATGTCAGATTTCCAAAATTTGGCAGGTTATTAAGGCGCAAACAGACTTGGTCACTAAGGGGTTAATGTAACTTTTTAAAATATATGTTTACAAACATGTTTTTCTGTTTTCCTTCTTATTCATACATTTTATCATAAAATGTACGGGAAACAAATTTGTCAGCCAACTGGAGGTACTGAATGTACAGACTATCCCATTGTTTATAAGCATTATTTATGTATGAATAGGAACTGATTATATAAGGAGTAAATGTGTAAGAAATAGCTCAGTGCCACGCAGAAATATCGGAATGCCAAAGTTGCAGTTACAGTGCTGAGATGTTACATAACAGATGTCAGTGTAACGACACCCATGATTAAAGTTACAGGAATTTGCTTCAATGATGGTAATCTGTCCTTGGAAGCAGCGCATGATTAAAGTGTCACTAGCATTTCATAAAAACTTTGTGATATGTGAGAAATTCTGTTGAAACTCCAGTTGTAAAAACTCCAACAAAGTACTACCAAGAAACAGCGCCGGATTAACCATGGTACAAATGGAACACTTGCTCCGTGCCTCGTGGTCTTCTTATGCTGAGGGGTCCCCATGCTGCCTGCCCTTCAGCAGGCTTAGTGGCCCAAAATACTAGTTCTCACTGGTTCGGCCAAGTTTTGCGGTTGTTCAAAAACAAAAAAAAACCTGCATACCCACCTCTTACATAGAGCTCCATCAAGTCACTCAGGACTTCTCTTCTTTTCTTTCCTCCGGGTCTTCTGGGATCAGTGAGGTCACGTCATACATTTGTGTCAAGTGACCGGCGCTGGCTCTGGCCTCAGTGTCGGCACCAGTCATGTGTCTCAGTACATATCACATGACTGCACAGGCCCCAGAAGACCCGGAAGAAAGAGAAAAAAGAAGTCCAGAGTGGCTTGAGAGAACGCAGTGTGAGAGCGGGGTATGCTGCTGTTTCTGTTTTTTTAGGAACGGGAGCGAAAGAGGTAACATTATTAATTACAGTGAGGTGAGGGCAGAAAAGGTGACATTATTAATTATGTGGGCAGAAAAGGCAGCATTATGAATTACAGGGGGGCAGAAAAGGTTGTATTATTAATTATGGGGGGCAGAAGAGGAGGCATTCATTACAGAGTGGGCAGAAAAGGCTTTATTCTTAGTTACAGGGGCAGAAAAGGTGGCATTATTAATTACAGGGTGCAAAAAAGGCAGCATTATTAATTATAGGGGCAGAAAAGGCGGCCTTATGCTTAGTGTAAAAGAGGCATGGCCTAAAAATTAGCTTAGCGTGCCACAAGATTGCTACTCCAGTAAGTGTTACCATGGAGGAATGGGGAGGACACTGGGGAGCTCCATCATAATTGACTGCTCCATACTGTGGGCAACCTTATGCTGGCCCTACTAAAAGTGCCCAAAGCTCCCCTTTATCCATCTGAGTTCCACAAAAGTTCTGCATGGGCTCTATACTATAAACTAAGCTGCTAATGCTTGTTATATCGATGACATTTTTTAAGTCACTTGTGTAGTGCTGATATAGAATAGATTTAGTGATTGCTAACTATACATCATGTGGGGCAAGTAAACCTAAAAAGATGGGACTTACTTATACAGCATATAAAAACTTCTTACTTTGTTCTGCTTCACTAGTATGCTGGTTGAAGCTGATCTGCCACCAAATATCTAATATCTTTTGTCACCTTAAGCCTGGGGTACCAATGTGACTTGTAATGTGAAGGGTTAACTTCTTATCTGTCCACTGTAAAACTGTGATAAGGTTTTTCCTACTTGCTCAAAGTCATGCAGGAATACCCTTGCCGTCATTTCTCAAGCACCATTCAATATGAGACTGGTGAGTGCATTTTAAATGATGAAAACCTTGAAATATATTACTGCTATTTGTAACATTCAGGGGGGAAGTGGTTTATTAGGGAGATAAACACCAGAACAAGGGGCACAATCTGAGATAAGTTGGGGGGAATCAAAAGCAATGTCAGGAAATGTTATTTGACTGAGTGAGTAGTATATGCGTGGAACAAATTTCCAGCCAATATGGTTGGAAAAGGAACAATACAGGAATTCAAGCTGTCTGGGATAAGCATAGATCTATCCCGAGAGAGTTAAAGGAGATAATATAAGGGTAGACTAGATGGACCATATGGTCATTTTATACCATCGATTTTCTGTTTCTTTGTTTAAGAGAAAATGAAAAGATAAATAGGATAGCGCCTTATGAGGATAACAATGTATGAAAGGTGCAATAAAGCAAAGGGAAAAGGAGAAGGAATCCCCTGGCGTGGACGACTAACCCAGGGGAGGGTAGCCGCCACACCTTTTGTCTTAGTCCACAGTGACCTGATACACTTCTTAAGCACTCATGGCAACCAATGCAGGAGAGCGTCAAAGTAAGGTCCAAAACGGCTAGTTTCAGAAAGCAGAGAAGACTATGAATAAAAAATAACCCGCGCTCATAAGATAAGTGTATGAATAAGGAACAGTACTTAGACGCACCATGACAGCTTGACCAATGAAGTGTAGAGGAAGAAAGGCTGGCAAAGGTTGGCAACATATAGTTACCTTTCTCAAGTTTAAGGATGGCTTCACACGAGCGTTTTATGTGCATACAGTTGTGCGCACAAAAACACGCTCCTATTAGAAACATCGGTTCCCTATGGTCTGTTCACATGTCCGTGTTTTACAGGCTTGCAATCGCATGTACCTGCAAAACATAGGACATGCGTGCACCATAGGTCCATGGTGTACGTCAGTATTCCCCAGTGGGGAGTCCCCTTGTCACTGAACACTGTGACAGCACTGTCACAGTGATCAGTACCAAGAGGACTTCCCACAGGGAGAAAAGAATCCCCTGCCACAGCTATCACAGCTGTGGCAGAGGATCATGATGTTCGCCCATTGCTTTCAATGGGACCGGCACTTCTGCAGCCCCATTGAAAGCAATAGGCTGCTGGCAAACCCTGCATTGATTTTCAGGGAAGGGCTTTAAATATAAGCCCTTCCCTGAAAATCATCCCTAGAATGTATTAAGAAAATTATACTCACCTCTCCTCAGCTGTTGGCACATCTAAGCCTGTCTTCTCCCTGCACTGCTCTGAAGCTCTTTCAGCAGGTAGGGATTTAGGTAGGGCTATATCTGATTGACTGAGAGCTCAGCCAATCACAGACAGCTCTCAGCCATTCATTGAATGACAGCTAAGTGCTGCCTGTGATGGGTCACAGCACTCAGCCAATCACAGGCAGCACCTGGCCATTCATAGAATTATTTTTTTTACACAAACAGGGATGATTTTTAGGGAAGGGTTTATATTCAAAGCCCTTTCCCGAAAATCACTGCAAGGGTTGCTGGCAGCTCATTGCTTGAAATAGGGCCATTAGCAGCAGCCGCAGCTCCATTGAAGGCAATGGGCACAAACCTGCATTCACGTGTGTTTGTGCACGTACGTGGGTGCGCACTTTTGTGCGCACCTATGTACGGCGCACGCGCTTATGTGAAGCCACCCTAAACACTAGATACAACATATATAGACATCACCAAATACAGTGCGCAGGGAATATGGGGGAAGTCAGAGGGCTGGGGAACATGAGTGACCCAATCGTTACCTTAGTAATGTGTACTTAGGGTGGAGTCTCATCTTAATGTTGAGATATCAAAGTACTAATGGCCACTTGTCCATGAGTGACTGAGTTAGCACTGTTGCCTTGCGGTGCCGGTGTTCTAGGTTCAAATCTGGACAACATCTGGATGTAGTTTGTATGTTCTACCTGTGTTTCATAATAATCACCTTTATTTATACAGCATATGCATATTATGTAGCTCTTTACACCACTTCATATTTTCTGTCCCCATTGGGGTTCACAATTTGGGAGGAAACTCCTACATATACATGGAGAACATACAAACTCCATGCAAATGTTGTCTTTGGTCAAATATGACCCTAGTACCCCAGTGCTGCAAGGCAACAGTGCTAACTACTCAGCCACTATGCTGCTTGTTCATACTCCTCCTCCTCTTCCTGAGGAGGAGGAAGAAATAGGAAAAGGTGGAAAAAGAAGCAGAACAAACTATGGCTGACATCTGCAAGGGTCTCCACCTTATGTAGAATGGTTTAGGAGACATGACATTCTAATAAGAAGCAATCGTGATAGAGGTGTCCAAATACTTTTGGTCGAATAGTGTCCCTGTTTGTGCCCCATAAACAGACTATAGGTTGTAGACTAATCAACTGCCAGACAATAGTTGAAACCTCTGCATGAGCATTATCGGAATGACCATGTGGAAACTGGTAGTAAATCCCAGAATAACACTATAGTATATTGGTAATTGCCATTTAAGCAATTATTCATTTTATCCTTGGAACTTCAGAAGCTGATAGAACATAATAGCTGCTCTTGGTTTCAGCTCATTAAAACAGTCCAGCAATTTTTTGTACTCTTCCATCCATGAAAAACATGTTCTCAGAAACTATCAGCTTGTGACAGTCTACTGCGCCTAAATGCAGGTTCCATTAACATGAGGATTAAGAAAAACCTTCAGGCTGTCTGTACAAGAATATGCCACAAATCCACTTTGTTATTTCCACCGCATGAGCACATTGCTAATGTTATTAAGATTCTTTCTCCATAGACTGGGCATGTTGTCAAATGCATTAGTGACCCGGCTTTACATGTTTTACTTGGATACTTTGTTGTATTTAGACTGTGCTAAAAATACAAGAACCATTTATAGAACCTTTACTTAGTATTCTATATACACCGTTGTTCGGTGGACGTGCTGTAAGAGGTGGAAAGGAAACAGTAACTCTCCCAAATAATAACTCGTAAATGTAGATGTAGCATAGCTGATTACAGTTCTACGTAAAACCATAGATACTATCAATATGTCATAATATGTGTCAATGAGAAACTTAGCATTGTTATATCTGTAAATGTTCTTCTCTCTAATATCACTGTTACGGCTCACCAGCCGTGTCAGATCTGGACTGGAGTGACATCATAGTGTCATCCCTGGCCCATGTGATCCACATGCCCAGTGTGATACTTTTGTTGGATGCTGATATGAGCACTTCTCTGCTGGTGTGTGAACAGATTGGTTGGCTGGGAGGCGTGTTCATAGCCGGCCAATCGGAGCCTGTTTGTACAAATTTATTTTGGCTCCTCCTCATTGAGGACGCTGGTTATACTTCTCATCTAAACATGTTTCCTGTAAAGTCAGCAGCTCTGGGATAAGTTACACTGTCAGAAAAGTCTACTTGGTGTTAAGGATATTTGGAGTGTTGTAACCTCTATCTCCTGACTAATTGCTATTTCTGCCTTAGTATTCCATCCAGAACATTGCGTGCTTGTTTAGCATCTACACCACATGTATTGTTATATATCATAGCAAACATAATCCCTTTTTCCAACTAGGGAGAGTCAAGGTTGCCCCAGGTTCCTGACATAGGGTCGCCCTCATCAGAGCGAGTGCTCCGCTTTTAGGTAGGGTCTCTTTGCATTAGTAAGTTAGAGCCAGATTTCCAGCCGGCGGGGAGAAGTGCCGGTGAGCGGCACGTCAGCGGGGAGGAGAGTGGCAGTGGGGGGACATGAACGGACACACTGTGGTTTGCCAGAGGTCGCATGGAGGGTGACAGCGAGGAGGAGAGTGATAGTGGGGCTTGCCTGCAGCGGCCACAGGTGAAACGGGAGCAGAGGAGAGTATGAGTGCGGCGCCGGGGGGGGGGGGGGGGGCAAAGCAAGTGCAGATAAAAGTACACAGGGGACATGTGTGAGCTGCCAAGGCCATGTCACAGGGGAATGCGGGAGCTGAGGTGGGCATTAACAAGGCGTTACCTGTCACTCTGCAGGTCTCCACCCACATTTCTGGTGGAGACAAGATGCACCAGTACCGGGATAATGTGCCCCCTTTGGCTGTATTTACATGGACGAATATGATATAGGTCATTGAAAAACTGACCGGATTATCTGCGGTTTCACTGCCATTTGATGTGTGTATGATGCATGTAAAAATGCACAATTTGCTTCAGATTTAGTTTTTCACTTGTTTGTAAAATTTGCATGTGGTTCCAAGAGTAAAATGCTTTAAAATGCATCACACACATGCAAATTCCATGTCATGTGATTGCAATGCATTTCTTTCTTGCTCCCATAGAAAATAATCGTCGATTCCAGAAGAAGAATCATGCAAAAATAGGACATGAAACAATTTTTCAAAATGGGACTAGGAGTCCAAGAGAAAAGTTGCTTTCCTGAATTGTAAATCGGCCCCATTATATTATTCTGTAAATCTAAAGATTTAAGGGTCTGTGAATCTCAAGAAATGAACAGTTTTGGTCAATCTTAAACCAGTAAGCCTACTACCAGCACAGTTGATTATAATCCTAGCCTTCGGTATGAACAACAGCTGAAACTCTTGACCATGTCTGCAACAAACCGGAGCCTAAAAACATGACCATTGGCCACTATGTATGGGTAAAGCAGCATAGTAGACACTGTAGAATCAGCCCTGCTTGGGAGTGAACTGGCATGAACTCTGCAACAGGAGAACATGGAAATTAGACACCATACCGTGAATCAATATGGTGATGAAGGCTTTGTTATGTGCAGTAAAATAATACCCATGTGTTATGCATTCACCTATGCATATCACAAAAGACGGGAACACAATGATAGGGAGTGATTACAGTGGCTGCTACAGGAAAACAAGTTCAGATGTGTGGGAGGTTGATTCAAGGTGAACATATTTCTATATGTAAAACTCTTATCTAAGACTTAATAGAAAAAGGTTCCGTTATTATGTGAGATCTCTACTCTTTATTGTTGAGTATGGCTCTTCTAATGCTTGTACTTTGACTAAACATTGATCGGGTTAGACTGATTGTTGACTTCATGCCTCAGGCAGTTGCAGACTCGGCAGGAATTTACTGTAACTACTTACAATATGTTTCTTTTATAGTCATCCTTGGATGTTTGGCGATGGCATCCTAACTTCCCAGCACTACTGCATACGATAATTTGTCAATTAGTTTGTTTTAATCGTAGTGTAGATGCCAAGTAAATCATCTTAGGAAACTTTCACATGGGCATGAATTGGGTCGTAGAATGCACCGCAAGCCTCGGTAAACTCCACATCAAAATCTGCAGGCTGCCTACGGACTTTGATGCCGAATTGAAAATGGCTCAACCCTTTCCAATCCACTGCCTGACCTCTTATGATTTAAGGCTGTACAGCTCCGATGTTGGAAGACATCCGTCAGGGTTCTCTTACTGTATATTGTCAGCCTCTCTGTTGTCAGAGCCTATCCAACATGTCACCTCATGCAGTACTGGCTTTAGCCAGCAGATAGCGCCATTGTATAACGGCAGAAAAAGAGTAAGCCCCCTAGGAAAACCAGGATACAAATTGGATTGGAAAGGGTTAAAACGCGCCTGCAATTCCACTTCTAAATCCACAATTAGACCTGCAGATTTAGGCATGGAATTCTGCAGCTGTGGATTTGGTTGCATTCTAATTCGAGCCCTTAAGGACTTTCACAAGTGCAGAAGATTTCCACAAGATGCACCTAAAGAGATGGCTTAATCTGCTGCTGTGGATTTCTGCTCCATAGGGCTTATTCATATGAGCGTATATAGGCCGGCATTTACACGGCCTGCCGATGTGCGTTACCATGTGATCCACAGGCTTGACGTATGTGTCGTCAGGTGGCAGAAGACAGCTTAGCTCTGCTAAGCTGTCTTCCCATTCCCTCTCCCTCATTGGCTCACCTCCTCTCCTCCCCTCCAGCTGTTTGCAATGGGAAGGGGTTGGATGGGGGTGGAGCTAAGCTCCCGCCTCCTCCCCGCCCCTTGTCCACAGCCAGCAATGGGAGAGGGCAGGGCGGAGCTTAACTTAGCTTCATCCCGCCCACTCCCATTGCAAATAGCGGCAAGGGGCAGAGAGGAAAAGAGAAGGGGAGGGAGTTTAGCAGTCATGCTGCTAAACTCCCTTCCACCTCCCTTCTCCGCCCACTGTCATTGGCTCTCATAGGAGTCTATGGCAGCAACCGTAGTCCAGCCAGGAGGATAGTTCCAGGACTATCATTCCTGCCCGGCATAAAAGCTGCGGGAATACGCCTGTGTGATCTGATGCATTGGAATCCCATGCATCAGATGGTAGCATATATTGGCTGGCCGTGAAAACGCCGGCCTATATACGCTCATGTGAATAAACCCATGGTCTGCATGTATACATGTAGAATTTGGTGCAGAATTCTTTGAATGCATCTTGAACAAATATTCCGCACATGTAAGGTCCCCCAGGATGGCTTTGTAAGGGACAACTATTGTCTGAATAATCACTCAAAAAGCGAATATAAGTGATAGTACCAAGGTTCTGCGTAAACGGCCACCAACTGGGAGATGAGCAAGAATCCATTCACTAGTTTCATTTCAGCTCACCTAAGGCTCGTTTCATGTGCTGCGAGAGTCAGTAAAAAAGCAGATTATGAAACCAATGATTTACAATGATTTCCTTCCCATTAATGATGTTTTCACTCAAGCGGTGTTGCGAGAGTTAAAATTCACGGCATGCTCTATCTTTCTGCGTTTTTTTTAATCTCCCATGTTTCCCTATGGAGCCTACTTTTTATTGCATAACAGCGCAACAAACTTGCGTTGCGATGCAATGCAATGTGGTTTTAACACTGGAAAGTCCTATTGACGTTCACAAAAAAATCGTGGCAAAATCGCACATGGCCAGAATGATTTTGCGGAAAAAAAGCAGTGTTGATGTTCAAAGGGTTGTGGCAAAAAAGACATGATTTTGCCGCAATTTTCTCACTGCAAAATAATGATCGCCCGTGTGAAACTAGCCTGAAAGTAATCTCTGGTTTATGAGGCCTTTTTCACACGGGTGACAAAATCGCACGACCTGTCCTATCTTTGTGCGCACCTCGGAGCAGACATGCGAGTTTGCACTTGCGCGCTTAGTTGGCATGCTTATTCAGCTCGATTAACAATCGTCCATACGAACGCTTCTTTAGGAACCAATTGGTTCCTATAGAAGCACGTTCTTAGCTCTGCTTAGCAGCGCTGAAAACACGCTCATCTGGTCAAGCCCTGACCCTTGAGAACACCAGTAGTTATCTAACTAACATACATTGCAGACTTAGAGGACATCTAGAGTCCAGGCATTTTTCTCATACACCTTGGTCCGAGCTCTCTTCCCCTTGTTTGGCCCAAACGCCACCCCCTGCTTAGTGATTGACATTTCAAGCTGCCTTGAGCTGTAAATTCTATATGTTCCAAGGGAGTTGAAGATCTCAATCAACAGGTAAGGAGGGTGGTTATGGGCTGATGAAAGGGGAGAGAGTCTGGACAAATAGCCTGTGAACCGCCCATCTTATCCCCCACCTATATTCTTGGCACAAATGTCCATACAAACCTTCTCTAAGAGCTAGATATCATCTATACTACAAAGCTGTATCAGCTAGTAAATCAACACAAATTGTGTATAGAACCATTATAGGATAGACTGCATTAGACTTACAGCCATTCTATCCCCATTGGTTTTGCACACATTAGACTTGGTTATACCAGGATATACTATATGGTATTTGGATGAGCATTGGTAATATTTGTTGTCTTCCAAACAATGGGTCTTCAATTTGCACAAATTATGTTGTCTAGAGAGCCATTTCTGTCTCTCGGCTGTTTTGACATTCTTACTTTGGGATGGCCCTGTGGGCCTCTTTCTGCATGGAAGAGATAAGCAAACACATTGGGGGAGATGTATTAAGCACAGCATTTCTGACACCAGGCTTAGTATAATTTTCCACGGTGCACTTAATACATAAACAGGTGCTCTCCTCGTCATGTGTTAGGTACATCCCCAGCAGCTCCAAGCGCCTTGATAGAAATTTATGCCTGCTCCCAACCAGGTGTACAGTTTTGGCATAATTTATGCCAGTTTCTGGCATAAATTATACATAAATTTGTCAGTCTTGACAAGCTCCGCACCTTTCAGGAGGTTGAAAAGTCGCAAATTTTTTGCGCAAGCGGCCCTTGTGCCATATTTCGCACAAGGGCCGCTTGCCATATTTTGTGACTTTTGTATACCAGAAAATTGGCGTAAAGCCTTTTTAAATTTTTAATGGACTTCAAATGGCCTACTTCTGCTATAATAGGGAAGTCACCTAACGTCATCTGCAGGAGATTCAGGCACTAATACGCATCGGGAGTCCCTGGAATGAACACAAGTCCAACAACAGCTCCATGCATATATTATAGCAGAAGGAGGCCATTTTGAGTACACTTTCCTCTCTTTGGTTATAGCAGCAGTCCTACGGGACTTAGAGAAATGCGGAAATCCAATTTCTGCTTCTCACGTTCTACACTTCAACTTTGCAATTGGGTTTAACTCTCTATCTCTTACAGGGGCCACAACACAAAATTGAAATCCACATTCCGGGGTCCCTAGGGGCCTGTGTGCCATACTATCATGTAGCACATCCATGCCTTCCTATCAAAGTACACTATTATTATTTCAATATAAGACACGAGTATTGAGAGATAGTGCTGGATCTGTCTTTTTGACCGCATCCTATATAGTCACCAGTGGTATATGCA
This sequence comes from Eleutherodactylus coqui, assembly GCF_035609145.1. Taxonomy (NCBI): domain Eukaryota; kingdom Metazoa; phylum Chordata; class Amphibia; order Anura; family Eleutherodactylidae; genus Eleutherodactylus; species Eleutherodactylus coqui. The sequence continues at coordinate 69,685,099 of NC_089840.1, read as the reverse complement.
ATCCATGATAATCCTGCTATGTGTCTAGCATCATATTACGCTGTGTAAATTTCTCTATTAATATTATTAGTACATCAGCTGTAAAAGACAAAATGTAAAATGTCGACAGGTTTTACTCATGGTCTGATCTTCATCAGATAGCCTCATTAAGTGGGGGTTCCCAGCTCCTTGCTCAAGATTTTGTGTGGCTCCTTATTCCACAAGAGGGCTTAGAATAGTTAACCTTCTAAGAATAAATGGAAGGATAATTTTATACAAACCTCATCTTGGCAATGTTCTGGATTTAGTAAATTATAGAGGTGGCCTAGCAACACTTAATCTACCAATTATCTAGATATAGATATTAGACAATCTTCTCTTGAGTCACCGAGGCAAATGGTTTAATATGAACCTATAACCTTGTAAGTCCATCTCAATGCATATTCATGAACATTTAGCTTATCAATTAACTCCAAGTTAGCAACTGGTGAGGCATGAAGCAGATTCAACTTCATTTTTTGTCTCGCTTGTATAACTAGTTCATTTTATTGGTTAATTATGGATTGAAAAGAACTCCAAAAAGACTGGATTTATAATAATATAAAGATACCGTTATATGGGACAATTGTTGGGCGCATTAGCACCCGACAGCCTTCCCAGTGACTATTGCTCCTATGCTTTCACACAGGAGCGATAGCCATTCTGTAAATGGAAACTAAACAGGACGGAGATCGTTCTGGCTGATCTCCTCCATTCACAGTGAACAGGCAGTCCGTCAAAGATTGAGTGACTCCTGTTTACACGGGCCGACAGTCGCTTGTTTTTTAATTTAGTGATTTTTCGCTCAGTGCCTCATCAGTGGTATCTTGTACACAGGATGACTGTCACCCAAATTTGCATTGATTTATTCAACAATTCACAGATCCCTAGTAGGATTGAGACGATTGTGCTGGGTAAAGTCATAATCCCAAAATTCATTGTAAAGCCACAAGAACGAAGTACATTGAGCGCTTTCAGATCTGTATTGCAACAAGATGGTGCCACAACTGGAGTCCAGGCAGGTGGAAGTCCCTAGTCCTATCCGCAACCCGTCCCTACCTACTACGCTAGGCCGTTAGGACGATAACTGGGTGACAGTTGCTAGGCTCACTAGGGATGAGGAGCAGGAGTCAGACTCACAGACAAATACAGGAAAACAAACAAACAAACACAAAAGCAGATCAGGCAATCCAGCGCAGCAACAGGAGAGAACACGGTACAAGGGGAAGTCAGGCGAAGTTGAAGTCAGGTCCAAAGCAAGCGAGTCAAAACAGGACGTCAATTCAAGGTAACACAGGTATAGGCACTGGCAAGGCCAGAAAGAAACTGAGCAGTTTGAATGCTGTCAGAACTCCTGCGCCCAGCAGCTGATTGGGGCGGGGAGCCTGACAGCAGCAGGACCCAATCACAGGACGCTGGGAGAAACAGCCCCCGGCGCCTGCTAAAGACAGGCAGAGACAGAGCAAGCACGCCCGGGTGTCATGGCAATGGGGACACAGCATGGGACCTCACCCGCCTCGTCTCCAGCAACCCGGCTACCTAGGCGACTGCCCCCTGAGCACAGAGTGCGTGCCCAGAGCCGGCATCCAGGATTACGGCAGCCAGGGGAGAACGCAAACACCGGGGCTCCCCTGCGCCGCATCCCTGCAGCCCGGGTTATAGGACCAGCGGTGTGGGCACGGACACCCTGAGAGCCGCCGGTCCTGGCAGATAGGTTCTGTTGGTACTATACATTTTCCAGTTTAATCCGCAAGTAAGAAATGTCCACTTGTTCTTAAACTTGCTTTTACAAGGTTATTGTTATCTATTAATAGTACTTACTGTGGGTTAGTTCCTCCCTGAAAAGTATTATATAATTCTGTTTTGCGCTTACATTTTACAACCCGTGTAGACCATTCATATCAAGCCTTTAGCATAGCTTTGGTTGCATGAAGCAACAAACGTAACGTGTTGTGCTAGAAATCTCATTTTAAGTTTAAATGGAAACTACAGAGTAATATATTCACTGATGAGGAAAACTGTGTTAGAATAGCCCACCAAACAATTCGCCATTTAGCACAGTCCATGCCCAGGGTTGGTCTGGCCCACCAGAGTACAAGAGGATCCTCAGATGAGCCCAGGTTCTGAATAGGGCCAAACTAACTACCAGAGGATGTTCCAGAGTGCCCAGGCTCTGACACAATATTGGATCCCAAAAGTCCAGCAGAAGACAACTCCATTTAGAGGCCAATCACTTGTCACTAGGTTCTATTTCTTGTGGGTTGGTACACAAATAGCTACTCAACTGTATTGATGATATGTCCTCTCTGTGCAATGATATCAACAAAGTTTACAATGTAGTTAAAGGCATTTTCCAGGCAAATCTGAGATTTCTTGCTCCAATCCCAATGCAGAGCTATAATTGTAATAGTCAGCTTCGCTCCCTTATTTTTCAATGGGAATGAAGCCGCCTTTGAGACTTCTTGCCCCAACCCCGATGACAATATACAACCCTGCACTGACAGCAGGCTGGAGGATCAACTGAATGCCAAGGATCCCAAGTGGCAGATCACTTGTGATCATCAATAGTATTTCCACAGAAAACCTCTTTAACCCTTTCCAATCCACTGTCTGACCTCTGAAGACATGGTGATTTAAGGCTGTACAGCTCAGATGTTGGAAGACGCCCGTTGGGGTTCTCTTACTGTATATTGCCAGCCTCTCTGCTGTTGGAGCCTATCCAACGTGTCACCTCATGCAGTACTGGCTTTAGCCAGCAGATAGCGCTGCTGTATAATAGCAGAAAAGAGTAAGCCCCCTAGGAAAACCAGGATACAAATTGGATTGGAAGGAGTTGAAGGTAGATGCGTCCATGGTGTGTATAGATGGAGATGGGTCATCAGAAATAATTCCTTTCCAAGGAACCCCAGAACAACATTGGCACTGAGCCAATTGGTCCCAAAGTTTGAGCAGTGGACAACTGCATTTGGATTTAGCATTAGAGGCAGTTACATGTCACTCAATTTCTTCTAGGTTAATTCACAAATAATCTATAAGACCTTCGTGATGATATATCCTGTGTGTACAAAGACAAGTGGAAGTGCGCATATTCTTTTTTTTTTTTTTTTTTTTTTTTTTTTTTTTTTTTAACTTTTATTTTTATTAAGAATTTTGATTTTCCATATTATTTTCAATGCTTACAATTCTCTCAATCATTTCTCTTGAAATCACAGAAATAAAACTTATCATTTTTGCACCTGTTAAGGTGATAATACAGTAAGACAGTAAACAGTGCAACAATGAACTGCGGGAGTGACTCTCGTGGCCCACCAGCCTTATCTTCCCAATCTATGTACGAGATTCATGGCTCCACTAAGTGAAGCCAAGTGGCTCTTCTAATAATTTCCGGGCTGTATCTTAGCGAAAACTGCCCGTCCATTTCTTATTAGTTCTGGTTGGCGTCACGAGGGAACACCCCCGTCCACAACATTCTTAATAGTGTTGTGTATACATCTTGGGTTATAATTTAACATTGCAGCAAGCTGCATCAGTCTAGTAGACAAATGTGTTGAACAAGTTGGGTCTATAAGGGGAGATTGGGTGGGGGGGGAGGTAGTGAAGAGCAAAGAGGGAGAAAGGTGGGAAGACGGGGGGGGGGGGAAGGAGGGGATAGAAGGGAACTAGTCTGGTTACAGACTGTGTACCGGTGAGACACTATATGAAGCTCCTAATCACCTGGATGGCTCACTCACCTCTGCTCCGGCCACCTTCCAGCGGGTGGGCGCGGGTGTGTCTCCGTGTTCAACGCCCGGGGTCCTTCCAGTCCGTCCCTGCCGAGACTTCCTTTGCTAATAGGAATTATCGTCTATATCTGCGTATTATGTTTTATTCTTTCCAGGAAAGCTTGTTATAAGCTAGTGGTCCTTCCTAGCCTCTCTCCAGGGATGCCAGGTTAAGATAAAGTCTTCATTAGTCCCCCTATTCCAGCTTGTTAGCTCTTCCATACAACATATCATGTCTGCTTTTTCCCTCCACTGTGAAACCGTTGGGGATTTTTGTTGAAGCCAGTTAAGAGGGATCAGCGCTTTCGCTGCATCCAATAAGAATGCTATTAATTTGTTTTTGAACGGATGAAAGTTAGAGGAGGGCCTCCAGAGGAATATCATCTCTGGTGAAATTGTTATACCTGGTGAAAAGACCTTCAAGTCCTTTTCTACCTCTTTCCAGAAAGGAATGATTCCCGTGCACTCCCACCATATGTGGAGATATGAGCCCGTTGTGGCCCTACATCTCCAGCATTTATCATCAGGGGCTAATTTATAGTCGTGTAGCCATTGGGGGGTTTTATACCATCGGACTAAAAGCTTGTAATGGCTTTCCTGCATCAAAACACATGGAGAGAGGCCATATGCCAGTCTTAGGATTAACTTAGCATCAGCTGTGGAGAGGGTAATTTTTAACTCCTTTTCCCAAGACGTTAGAAAGGTTGGTTTGGAAAATAGCGGTGGTTTTATGAAATTCTTTCTGATATTAGAGATTTTCCTAGCACTGGGTTTGTCTTCTATTAAGGCTTTTTCGAAGTCTGTTTTAGGTCTAACCGATTTGTATTTGGACAGGAATTCTTTTATTACTTTTTCTATATGTACCCGCTGCAGGAGCGAAAGTTTGGGGCTAGTGACCAGTATGGTCGCAATTTCTTCTGGTGTTTTATGCGCTTGGGTCTGCAGATCTTCCACTCTGCTGCCTTGTAACTGTTTCCAGATACTCTGGGAGCCTGGGTCTGGGGGGATTTCAAGAAGCCTACACAAGCTTCGGGTGGGTATCAGTGGGGAAGGGGTAGGGGCCAGTGACTCTCTAGTTTTGTCCCAAATTTCACAGGGGCCTTTAAGGAGGGGATTGAATCCCTTAGCTCTATATACGCTCTTTTTTGGAAGCCACAGGTCATCCGTCAAAGATTCCCCATGTGACGCTTTCACCAGGTCGTATAGTATCGGGTCTCTTGACGGACGGGTCAGATCCATCCAGTATCCGATCTGAGTGGAATAGTAATAGTCCTGGACGCTCGGCAAGTCCATCCCCCCCTCCGATCTCCTCTTAGTCATGAGCTTAAATGCCAGTCTGGGCCTTTTTTGTCTCCACACAAAGTTCGAAAACATTGTTCGTAGAGATTTAAAGAACGTTAACGGGAGGTGTATTGGGATCATACGCAGCTTGTAAAGTATAACAGGCAGGACATAGGATTTTAGGATATTTTTCCTACCAAACCATGAAAGGAATGGAAGGTCATATTTTCGTAATAGTGTTTTTATTTGGGCGTTTAAAGGGTCAAAGTTTTTCGAGAAAAGATCTCCAGTTCTTTTCGTAAGTTTTATACCAAGATAGTCCACCACTGTCTCGGACCATACAAACGGGGAGTTAACCCTCAGCGGCCTGCATCTAGCTTCGGGGATCGTTATGTTTAGAATCGTTGATTTTTCGAAGTTGACTTTAAAGTTTGATAAAGATCCGAAGTCTCGTAAGATTGAGGCCAGTCTCGGAAGGCTCCTCTCTGGTTCAGTAATCACGAACATGACATCGTCCGCAAATGCTGCTGATGACAAGCAACCCGACTGGACACTAAGTCCTTCCATAATCGAGTCCTGTCTCACCCATTGTAACAATGGTTCTATCGTGAGGATAAATAATAACGGGGATAGGGGACAGCCTTGACGCGTCCCATTGCTAATTTCAAATGGTGGGGACAGCGACTCATTTATTTTTAGCCTCGCGTGTGGACTTGAATACAGTGTCAATATAGCCGCGATGAGGGCAGGGGGGAAGTTAAAGTTGAGTAATGTTCTTTCCATAAAGACCCAGTCTACCCTATCGAAGGCCTTTTCAGCATCAGTGCTTACTAGGGCCATCGGTATTTTATGGGTTTGGGCATATTGGATTGCGTGTAGTAGTCTGTGACAATTTCCCTTCCCCTCTCTGCCCTTAACGAAGCCCGCTTGCTCCGGGTCTATCAAAATCGGGATGAACTCACTCATTCTCTTCGCCAGCAATTTGGCCCAGATCTTGACATCTAAATTGATGAGTGATATAGGCCTATAGCTACTACACTGTGTCGGGTCCTTGCCCTCCTTCAAGATAAGGGTAATGTGAGCCTCCTGAGCTTGTCTAGGTAGAGTGGCTCCTTCTAGTAGTGCGTTGAACGTTTCGGTGAGTCTGGGAATCAGTTGCTTCTTGAAGGCTTTGTAATAGGTAAGTGAAAGACCATCAGGCCCGGGGCTTTTGCCATGAGCAAAAGAGTCAAGAACCTCCTCTACTTCTTTCCCTGAAATTGGGGTCAGAAGGGATGTCGCCTCTATGTCACTTAATTTTGGTATTTTTAGGGATCTCAGAAACGCGTCCACCCTCTCAGACAGAATCTGTTTGGCCTGGGGGGATGGTCTTTCTTCGAGATTATACAGTTTTGAGTAGAAGAGTTGGAATTCTCTAGCTATATCTGGTGTCGAGGAAACTCGCGACCCAGATTGTGTTTTTATACTTAAGATAGAATTCCTTGTCTTCATTTTTTTAAGAAGCGAGGTCATGAGTTTACTGCCTCGGTTGCCGTGTGCGTAGGCAGCATGTTTAAAATAGATGTGCTTTTTGTTAAACTTCTCAGTTAAGCAGCATTTGAGGCGGTGCCGAAGGGAGGTAAGTTCTTCGAGGTTCTGTTTAGTCTGGGATTGTTTTGTTGTGTGTTCAAGTTTTGTAATTTGGGATAGTAATTTGTCAATTTCTTTTTGTTTTTGTTTTTTAACCTTTGAGCCCAAGGCTATCAACAATCCTCTGACAAATGCCTTATGAGCTTCCCACACCATAGGCGATTCTACACTACCATCTGTGTTATTCTTGAAGTATTCCTCAAGATGCTCTTCTATATTTAGTCTTTCCTCCAGGGGATCTAGAAGGGAGTCATTCAGACGCCATCTCCATTCTCCCGGGACAATGTCCGGTAAATTGATGTCTAGATGGATTGGAGCATGATCCGAGACAGTGATGGGGTCCATATCTGCCCTTTTCAGATGGGTCAAGAGACCCGTGGAGATCAGTATATAGTCCAGCCTTTGGAAGGAAGAGTGGACTTGAGAATAATGAGAAAAGTCCTTTGTGGAGGGGTGGAGGGAGCGCCAAGCGTCCAGGACCCCTAACTCTAACATAGCACGTTGTAACCTTTTTAGTTTTACCTGTGAAATTTGTGAGCGACCTGTTGAGGAATCTAGGATCGGGTTTAATGTAATATTCAAGTCTCCTCCTATTATGATGTGTCCAATGGCGAATTGCTTAAGAGTATCCATCTGCTTTATCAGCCAAGGGATCTGATCGGAATTTGGAGCATAGATATTTGCAATTGTCAGCTTTAGGTTGTTAATGGAGCCCCTTAGAAAAAGGATCCTACCCTCCTCGTCTTGGAACTGTGCATCCAGTTTAAATGGAATTGATTTGTGGAATCCTATGGTTACCCCTTTAGATGCTGAATTTGGGTGTGAATTGTGAAAGTATTGCTGAAACCCCAACCCCGGGAGTGTAAATTGTCTATCTTTTTTAAAATGTGTTTCTTGCACAAAAAGAATTTTTGTCTTACATTTTTTTAGCAGGTGTATCACGTTGTGTCTCTTGTGCGGCGAGTTTAGACCCCGGGCGTTGAATGAAGTAAAACGGGTGAGAGCCATCTCAGCTGCTTCCTCCTATTCTGTGCCTGTATTTTTAAGAAAGACAAGATAAATCAACTCAGTTAAATATTAATCGGTACAGATAAGTTTCTTTTCCTGTCAAGGGTAGAGGAGGGTGGGTAAGTGGGTGTGTTAAGGAAGGAAGTGGGGATGCGGGTATGGGGGTTGGGGTAGTTTACAAACAAATCAAAAGTGTGTCAGTTGAGAGGTCTTCGTCGGAATACCGCAGATAATCCAATCAAACTGCTCCCACACTCAGTATATATTCAGAGAGTGTGATGTTTCTACCTATGAGCTCTCAACTGAGACAGCCTTCAAACCAATGAAAAGAAAAACAGTAAGTAACTATCTTTAAGTGGGCCTGTGCCATGTGGTCAGGCCCCATCACTTATGCAGAATATGCAAAGGCAAAGTTCTTTTTTTTATGTCAACTGACAACTATAGAGGTTCCTTTAAACATAAGCAAGGAACCTCTACTCTCCAATAAGTAAGGTTAACGGCTCCCATCCTTCTCAGGTGTCTTCCCTTGGTGGGCCATCTTTGGGTCTTTTCTTTTTTTCCCTAGGTGATCGTGAACGTCCTTGGGGTGGCTCTGTATCCGCGCTAGGTAGCTCCGGGAAAGTCGGCGGCTCAGGTAGCGGTAACCAACACGGGATCTCCATTGGCTCAATTTCTAGTAGGTGCCAGCATTTTTGTAGATCCTCAGGGGAACGGATATTTATCCTTCGGCCTTTTAGATTTATTCCCAGTCCGAACGGGAAGAGCCAAGAGTAGCGAATGTCTTTGGCCCGAAGTGCCTCTAATAATGGTCTCATCAGCCGACGCTTCGCCAAGGTTGTTGGTGCAAGATCTTGATACACTTGTATAGGTGCCCCTTCATATTGTAAATCTTTGGTGGTTCTGGAGGCGTTTAAAATCGCTTGAGTATCTGGGTAGTTTAAGAGTTTGCAAATTATATCTCTTGGCGATTCTGAGCTTGTGGGTGTAGGTCTCAAGGATCTGTGGATCCGCTCTATAGAGATAGATGATGCTCTGTCTTGACCTACAAGAAGGGTGAACAGTTCTATCGCAATTTTTGGCAATACTTCGGACGCCCACGATTCTGGAAGACCTTTCAATCTTATATTATTCCGTCTATTACGGTTTTCAATGTCTTCTTGTAATATAAGAACTTGGTTTAGATGTTGGTGGTGTTCTCTTACCAGTTGGGCTATTTCGGTGGAGTGTTGGATGATCTTGGAAGACGAAGATTCGAGGGTCTCAACCCTTTTTGTCATGGCCTTGATTTCCTCTTTGATCTCTGAGAGATCATTTCTGATTGGCCGTAGAGAATTAGACATTAGATCCCTCATAAAGCTTTTTGATATTTGGCCGTTGTCTTCCTCCTCTGAGGACTCTTCTCCTTCTCTTTCACTGCTTTGCGTGGCCGGGGCCGTTAGATTCAATGACTTTTTGCTGGAAGGACATGGGGATCTTGAAACTCTTTCTTTTAGGAATCTTTGCATATCTGATTGACTCTTAGAAGGACGTGGTGTAGATAAGGAGTCGTTGCTTTTGTCTCTGCTGTTTTTACCCATTGCGAGGGTTACGATTTAGTCTTGATTATGCGATGGGGCCCTTCACCCAGCCTGCCCTTTTACGGGGCCATTTGGGAGATGTGGTTCTTGGAGGAAATGTTTGGTTAGTTGCAGAATACTAATAGCTTTAAAGAGCCAAGCAGGTTTAGGCGATGCGATTGGTTCGGATTGTCTTTCAATCTACAGCGACCCCCCAAAAGTGTCAAATGGAGCGGTGCGCGCCTGATCGAGGCTCTTGAAGTAGTTGCTTCGGAGAACTGCAGTTTTCAGTTCTGCAAAAAATTCAGGCTATGCCTGTGGGGAGATTAGCTTTATTGCCAATTCCAGAGCCCACGGGTTAGTAGGATTTCTCTGAGTGAGATTGGAAAGGGGTGCTTTAGTCTGCAAAGCCAGCTACAGGGTTCTGCAGTGATGTAAAAATTCAGGCTAGGCCTGTGAAAGGTTTAAGTTGTTGGGATATCAGTCCCTCTTCAAGGGTCAGCCCGATAGATAGATAGATCAGTTATAATTGAGCTGGTTTGGTTTGAAAAGCTGCAACTCTCAGTACTATTTGGTGCTTTTAATGCTTGTCAGCTCTTTAACTTTAGAACTTTGGTAGTGCACAGTGTCTCTTGTTATGGGTCGTAGATCTGCTTCAGGGAGTCAGACTGTGCAAGACCTTTCTTGTTCTAATCTTGTTTTGTATGAGTGCAATTTATTCAGACCGCAGATGGAGGGGAGGAGGGGGGAGGGTGTAGCACCCGGCTCCAGTGGCAGACTCCTGATGGGTATTTATCTGTTGCCTTTGGGTGGCAGTTATTCACCACTCCCAGGAACTAGTAATAGTGCTCCCAGTCCGTATCAGGGATGTTTCCCCTGACTCTCGCCTTAATGGCGCCTCCGCCGCCTCTTCACTCCTTTCCCACCTATACGCGGGCCTCCGCTGTGCCGCGCTCTGGGAGACGAGCGCGCCCCCCACAGCCCGCTCCAAACCTGGTCCTGGAGGTCCTTCTCCGGGTTCCGGGTGGTATCCTGCCGCTGGTACTGACTGGCGTTTATTCGCACCCACGGCGCACCGCGCGCCTCCCAGCCCTCCGGTAATTTAGAATGTTGGGGGGGGGGGGGTGATGCGATGGCAGGTATGGTGAGGCGAGGAGGGAAGCCTGGGACTTGTTGTTCCTCTAGGGTAGGGTAGAGGACTGCTTTTAACTTTTTGTATGAGGGAAGAGGCGATTGCAGCTGTGCGATGGTGCGCTCAGATGGAAGGCACCGATCGTACTCTCCTGGATGGGCCAGCGGTTTAGGCTAAGTATAGCCTTTCTTTCACCATCCCACTCCCCAGCGTGCGGGGGGGGGGGGGGGGGGGGGGGGGGGGGGGGCGCCGCGGGTCCCAGCGCTGTTTTCTCCTACCTTCTGCCTCTTCTCCCGTCGCCTCCTCTCCCTCCGCAGACCTCTCACTCCCCCGTCCAGGGCTCTGGGGGCAGCCGCTTGTTGTTAAATAGCCGGCGCTGCGATGTTTTCCCGAGCGTGCCCCACTTCCGGTCCGCTCTGCCCCACTTCCGGTTTGAAATCTAGGCCCCGGCTTCACTGGTGGTAGTAGGCCCCGATCTTTAGCGGCATCACTCAGCCCTCCGGAGCGTCTCTTTTCGATCCTCAGCTTGCAGAGCTGCTAAAGCAGTTGTTCAGCGGTGTCTCCCTCGGACGGTTGTGCCTGAAAAAGAGGTTTTATCCGCCCGGGTCACAGGAGCTGAGCTTCTGTGCGACCACTTCCTCTGCTGGCTAGGCCACTGAAGTGCGCATATTCTGTACAGATATAGGATGGGTCCAAAGAAGCCCAAAATATTGGCTCTTGCTTCTTGGTGCATGTTCCTGGGGTCAGTCTGCCAATCTTGTGGGTTTTTTTTCTTCTAACATTGCAAGTATATGATTATTTCACATTCTTAACCCTTTGCAATTCAATTTTGGATTCAGGGTATCCTAGAGGGCTTTCTCTTTCTACCATTTTACAATGCCACCATTTGTTGGCTAGAGCCAATGTTGCAGTATGTGACATGCTGAAGAAGCCCCCGACAACAGAGCGGCCAGTAATATACAATAGGAATACCCTGCCGGATGTCTTCCGACATCGGAGCTGTACAAGCTTCAATCAGAATGTTAGAAGACGTCAGACAGTGGATTGGAAAGGGTTAATAAACTTCATATAATGTTAGGAATAAATGTCCCATCTACTGCCAACTCTACTACTACAACATAGGTGTTAAATGCCAGGGAGTTGTGGCTTTCTTTGTCACGGCGAACTCTGCTACCTGATATCCCGATATCTTGTGTTTACGATTTGGTTTGCCGGTTCTTCACTGTATACAGGTATAGCCTACGAATATTTTTTTTTATGTAGTATAGATTTTTATGTGACTTTCTGCTTTTTCACAGTTGTTATCCGTAGTGTTTTGACAGTCTTCGTTCTTAAAGCTATACATGTTGGTCTGTGGAGCTCCCTTGTGTGCATTAATACCGCTGTCTTTCCTTCTCGAGCAATTAAAAAGCCAATCCCACAATCACTAACATAGAACATGCTGCAGCTTGATGTCGTGTCCGTCAAAACCACAGGACACGCACTTAATCACTGAGCAGGAAGCCATTATGTCTTGTATAAAAAGAAATGTCACATGGCAGTTGAATAGACACATGTTTTCCCAGTGGCTATCAGTTCTTTGTCTGGATTTCATTCTCCATCTTCCCATCATACACCCACATCTCAGCATCCATCATTTGTTTGCTTTGTGTTTGTGCAAATAGACGGTAAAGACTAGGAAAAAGCAGCGTTCAGTGTTTAAGTGCTCTGCTCCAAGTCGTGTTTGCAGAACTCACTCCTTGCAGATTCCAAGTTATAGATTCGGCATTTCGCTACATAAGGTGGACTTGTGGAGAGAAAATAATATGTTCTAGTATAAGAAAGTCTTGTCAGCAGAGAGAAAATAAAAAGTCTTGATTTGCCCGCGTCTAATGTTATCAGCGCCTGCACATAGGAGTGGACACCTACTAGACTATAAGAGCCAGTTGGACCATTCAGTGAGCCAATGTGACCTTTTTTGACCAAGTCGAATACTAAGAACCTTCATTGACAGCAATAGAAAATCATAGTGCTAGAAGCAAAGGACTTTGGAATCAAACATGCATTGACGTTATACGTATCACATATTCTGAGGTGTGGCAACATGAAAGTCTCTGTCGTAGATAGAAAAGCTGGTTAAGGTACCATTACATGAACCTTTGCTTGAAACCTTCAAATGATAGTCGTTCAATGTAATCATGGCCACCAATAGGGTGACGAGTGATAAGTCGCTAGCAGTTTCGTTTCAGTTTGCCAAAAAAATACCGGTTGATCTAAATCACCTGTTGTAAAGTCACAGTTGTCTGTATTTGAATGACTTGCGAAGAAATTTGCATGGAGATCCCCTCTATGAACAATATCTCAGCCAACAATTAATGGACAATTAGAGCTCTACGTAAAAGCAAGCAAACAATCGTCATTCCTACTCTTCAACGATTATTGTTATGGCGTTGACCTATGACAGCAGTGTATTCAACTCTGCTGGAGGTGGGGTCTAATAGGCTGACTTACAGGCAGATATGGAGGCCTTTGGTTGCCATGGCATGGGAACTCATTGGAATCTTGCAATCACACAGCAGGATACCGACGGGTGACAGAAAGAGCCCCCTCCCCCTGTCATCTGCTTACATGCTGCAATTGCTATTGATTGTGGGATGAAAGGCGTTAAACTGCCAGGATCTGAGGTTTCTCTATCCCTAGCTGCTAGAGCAGGAGCCTGGCTGTCAGTAGTCAGCCAAGCCACCGTCTTAAAAAGATGTATGTGCGGGTTTAAAGCCCATTAGTGAGGTCGGTAAAAAGGCGTATTGACCCATCATGGCTCTTGGGAATATTTTCTCTTAAAGGGATTGAAGTAAAATCTAAAGTCAATCCTTATCCACAGCATACCGGATATCTATAGGATCGTTGGGGGCCTGACTTCTAGGGCTCCCACTGATCCCAAGAATGGCGATCCCCATGTAAATGGAGTAGAAGATGTGCATGATTGCCGTCACTCCAGTAATTTCAGTGACAACATTGGAAATTGCCAAGTAGGAGGGTGTGGCAATCTTTGGCACGGTTATTGAAATGAATGGAGTGGCTGCGCACATGTGCATCCTGTACTTTATGCATGCAAGAGCCAATGGGACCTCTGTTCTTGGGATCAGTGGGGGTCCCAGGAGTCGGACTATTACCAGTCATAAAGTTATGGATGAGGGATAACTTTAGATTCTGGTACAACCCCTTTACGTTTTAGTTGTATTTGCTGTTTGTATGATGTCCTGAAGCATACTTGTACCTAGAGTGTCTTTGCTTTACTGACTAACTTCTTGTTCCTTCCTCTCACATACTGGACTCTATGGACAGTTACTTGACAGTTACAATGTAAAACCGCCATACCTGGAAAGTTAAGGGGATTCCACTCAAATACTAATGATGATTTATCTTCAAGATAAGTTAATAGTTGATTTGCTGGGCTCGGGACCCCGGCTGATCAGCTGATCGGGCATCTGCTGTGTGCACTGCAATGCACAGGGGTCGGAGCAGAAGCAGTTGGCTTCGACCCCCTTCCCCCCCTAAAGTAGCCAGCACTGGTAATTGCAGGCGCAGCACTCATTAAAATCTGTGCCTGCAGTTACAAGCACTGGCCACTACACAGGGGTTGGAACAGCAGCTTCCACACTGACCGCTGTGTAGTGCAGCACTGACCATGGGTGCTTGACCAGCTGATCGGCTGGGTTCCGAGAAGTGGACACCGGCCAGTCAACTACTAATGACCTACCCTGAGGATAATATGGATCAATAGTATTTGCCTGGAAAACCCCTTTAACAGGACCTCTTTACTGCCCAGTGCAACACGCACCTTTAATAATTTGCTTTTTTAATTTTAAATCTGAGTACTTCATATATAGAAGATCGAATGTAGGACATTCTCATAGAATTGTGTTACCCTCTACAAGGTTAATGCACATATTGAAGTTTGATGGCTTTCAGTATATACACCAGTCAGTACTGTGCAAATATTTATCTCCATATACAGTAGGATGTTTGAGTATCTGAGCTGATCCTCCGGACCGCAGGAAACTCTCTACACTAATCTTTAGTTAGAAGTAAAGATTAATCTTCATGCTGCAAGTTTTGAAAAGAACATTATCATGATACCTAGCATAAGGTGACCAGATTTTCCCAGGGTCAAACCAGGAAAAGGGGGTGTGGTCAGGGGCGGGGCTTATTGTGGCATATGATTTTACCTCCGTCTTTATACAAAGTACAGGGCTGGTTAAAAAAAAAAAAACAGGGAGCAAATTCCGCAGCATTCTTGCATCAAAATAACAGTCAAAATCTGTACTATTGGTGCACATTTTGACTGGCAATGAGCCTCGTATACGCAGCTGATTTCATACTATGTGGTGCTCCTCCTCACCTCCTCTGTAGTCTTCCTGCTGTTAGCGCTCCCCAACTTCTGATTCCAAGCAGCCTGTAGTGGCCTCACCTGCCAGCGGAAGTTTGTGTGCCCGGACGCCCCCTCCCTTCTCCTCTACTCTTTCGCAGAACCAAAGAAAAGAGTTAAGGGGAGAAGGGGATGGAGATCGCCCATGCACGTACTGTCATCAGTGTGCGCATCTGGCCACAGCGCTGCAGAGTGATTACCAGCCAGGGAGCTGCAGCACCCCAGCCGGTAATCACTTTAATGGTGAGCAGATGTCCCAAAAGCGGGACACATGGCTGTCCCGGTGGAAAGTGGAACACAGGGTCCCAAAGTTAGACTGCCTCGCCTAAATTGGGATGTCTGGTCACCTTAGATAGCAGACAGAGTCACCATGATTGTCTTAGTCCATTGAAAGCAACCCAGAGGCCATCTCTCAAAAACACTCAATTGTAAAGCTAAATTATGTAAATGATCATTGTAAGGGAACAAAAAAAAAAGTCAAACCCACCATTCCACCACTGGATGCATTTACACGGATGGTTTCCTACACGATTTCTATGAGTTGCGAAGTACATGTGGGTACATGGGGTAATTCAGCCAGGCAGTCAGTAACTTTGTTTGGTTACTTGAACCGTTTTTTCAGAGCATAGGATGTCGGTTATACTATCCTCTTCTTGAGTGGTTATGGAGTTAGTAATGCGGGGTAATGTGGTTATTTGGGGCTTTGTAGTTCTACATCAGTTTGTATCTCTTATTCCTATGTTCAGTTCTGCTCCTTCATTGTGTTTCCTCTCAGGTGTTCCTGGTGTGTTACTGGAATCATCTTATTTGGCCTAAATCTGGTTCTAATCCCTTCCCTTATTCCATCTAGGATCAGGGAAGCCCCAGGTTCCTGTTGCTGGGTCACCCTTTTCGGTGCGGGTGCTAAACTTGTTAGGGACTTTTACATCAGGGATAGGTCCAATCCCTTTCTTATCTGTTTCTTTGATTGATGTCTAATCTCTTTCTAGTCCATGTGTTCTCCATCCCATCCTGGTTGGACATGACAGATACATTTTTTAAGGGTTTCTAATTGTTCAAAACTATACTATATGAACTAGACTATATCTATTTGCTATTAACCTAATTGTACTGAGCCATAAAATTACATTAACATGTAATTTATAACATATGGTCAGTGCCATAAAAAATCCCTAAAAAATGATGTCACCATGCTAGAACTGTTTTTTTTTTTTTTTAAATAATGGAGTGATAAGTTATTAAAATGTCACATGATCGTAGAAATGAGTTTATCATGTTATTTATGGCTCAATAATTTTTATTGAAAATGATTGATATCTGACCGTGAACACCAAAAAAACAAAACTCAAAAAACAATGGAAGAATTTTTTCCCTCATTTCTCCCAATATAAAGTTCTAAAAGTGAGGCAATACAAAATATGTACCCCAAAATGGAGCCATCAAAAATGCAAATTGACCTGCAAAATCATCCTCATATGGTTCATGTTCATGAAAGAATAAGAAAAACGTTCTTGCTCTTGGAATGCGACGATGAGAAAAACAAAAAAATTGTTTGGTCATTAGTAGAGATGAGCGAGCATACTCGTTAAGGCAAACTACTCGAGCGAGTAGTGCCTTATTCAAGTACCTGCCCACTCATCTCTAAAGATTCGGGTGGGGGCGGGGAGCGGCGGGGGAGAGCGGGGAGGAACGGAGGGGAGATCTCTCACTCTCTCCCCCCCCCCCCCCCGCTGCTCCCTGCTCACTCCCGCAACTCACCGCTCACCTGCACCGGCAGCCGAATCTTTAGAGAAGAGCGGGCAGGTAGTCGAATAAGGCACTACTTGCTCGAGTAGTTTGCCTTAGCGAGTATGCTCGCTCATCTCTAGTCATTTGGGTCTAAAATTGGTTATTAAAGGGATAAAAAAGAAATCATAATAATGAATAAAAAAACTTCATCAGCTTTTATTAGGCAACTTACTATTTAAGAAAGATTGAAAAATGTCAATTATTTCTTGTACTGTCGCTCAGATTTTTACCAATGTTGTTATGTTTTTGCACATTTGGCTAAGTTTGTTTCTTTTCTTCTTTTCAGTCAGCAGAGTTTTTCGAGATGCTGGAAAAAATGCAGGTAAGAAATAAAACTTTTATGATAAATACAAAGCAGCAATGAAATGTCGTTTTATGGTTATTTATTCAGCATCTCAGAGGGCTGATTGATGATTTAAACCTAATCCGGCCACGGTTTGCACAGAATTGTATAGTTTAGAGTTTATTACATTCTGAGAATTAAGTGTACTTCCTGTTTTACAAAAACCTTGAACAAGAGCAGATGTGGATAGAAACTTTTTTCGTTATGCTTTTTTAAATTTGCGCCTCATTCTCATTAGCTGCAATAAAACGTATGAAGCATAGGAATCCAATGCATTCATTCACATGGGCAATTTTTGGGCATGTGGAAAAATTGCACCGTCAAAAGGTCAAATTTTTCATGCTGCATCAAAAGATAGATCTCTTCCTATCTTTTGACGAAAAACACTGAAAGCTCCCATAGACTCCTATTGGAGCTGAAAAAAAGGGAGGGGGAGGGAGTTTAGATGCATCCAGCGCTGGGAAAAGAAGACAGCTGGCTCTATTTAAGCATTAGTAATCATTCCGAGGATTTCTGCCCACTGAGGGACTTCAGCAGTGCAGCATACCCACAGCAATTCTTGGGGTGTCCAAATCCGCACTTAAAAGGGTGCAGAACAAATGTGCAATTCAACTCTTTTCAAGACCCATTCAAATGAATGGGACAGTCACACAAAACACTTGGTATTGATTTTTCACTGAGGAAAATCCGTAGCAGATCCCCAATTTCTAAATATGCCAGTTAAAGACAACACTCCAAGGAACAGCTGTATCAAGTGACCTACTTCAATACAGTGTCTGGCTTCAGACTGTGCAGGGTCAGCCACGTGTAAGCTTGGCCCTGCAGTGTCGTCAACACTTTCACTTTGTAGTTTGCAGAAAACCACTACTAGCTGTGTAAGTCCTGCAAATAATTTCTAGTGGCTGGACTGGCGATTTTGAATGATGTCTGAGGCCGCTGACACACACTGTGTTTATTTGCTGTTTCCCTGTTTGGTTTTCATTTTGTTTTATAGTATCAAAAAAAGCACCACCAACTAAATAAGCCATAATTTCCAGGGGGCACAATATGTGAGAACAGAAGACTACAGAGTGTAGCTTGTATCTTTGTGATTTGTCCCTGTTTGGCGTATCTGCATAAGTTCTGCAAATAATTCATATCAGCTGGACTGGTGACTTTGAATGATGTCTAATGCCACAAAGAAAGCATATTTTGCCTGTCTGCTTTGCTGCTGTATACATTGACAGCAGCAGAACCGTACCCTCTTCCAATGTACAGAACATGTTTCGTATAGGCAAATAAATAGGATGCAGCAACTGTTCCCTCCAATAGAACCTTGTTTAAGTTCTCTGCTGATATATAAGCTTTCACACTCAGCAGCAATATATATTCTGTAGAATATGTCTCAATTATACTCATAATAGGGTCAAAATAGTACATTTCACCCTATGTGTGAAACCAACTTTAGCATCACTTTCCACGTGTCTTTTTTTTCTCCTTAAATCCAGTTTTTGATGCACGTTTTTGAGTCAAAACCAGAAGTGGATCTCTTTTTTTTTTTTTTTTAACTCACTTCTATCTTTGACTAAAAAAAGCTGCATGAAAAACTAACACAAAAATTGCATTTTTTAAAGCATTTCTTACTTTTCAACAAACGTTATAAAATATAACTGCTTCTCCTTGCTCATTTTCTGCTGTTTGCATGGCGTTTCATATTCTTAAGTTCTAATGTTCAGGTGGTCTCCCCCCCGTTTTTCTGCTGTCCTGCTGTTTGCAATCCACTTTTAGGCAGGGGGTGTATATCATGCCAAAGCATTCTGCTTCCCATTAACTACAGAAGCTCAATACCTAGCAAAAGGCATTAGATTGCACTGGGGCTGGAAAGAAGACCCCTAATGTCAGCCACTTCAAACTTGAGTTAACCCTTTGCAATCCAATTTTGGATTCAGGGTTTCCTAAGGGGCTTTCTCTTTCTGCCATTATACAATTGCGCCACCAGCTTGCTAGAGCCAGTACTGCGGTATTGGACATGCTGGAGAGGCCCCCGACAACAGAGCAGCCAGTAATATACAGTAAAAATACCCTGCCGAACGTCTTCCGACATCGGAGCTGTACAGCCTTTAATCAGAATGTCTTTAGACGTCAGACAGTGGATTGGAAAGGGTTAAAGTGGTAAAACAACAACATTTTCAATAAAAGTACATTACAGGATTGATAAGACTCACACATATGAGCATATGTTCTCTGAAAGGATAGTGCCCCATTAAACTGCATGCAAAAACACCTTTAAGATGGGAATGCCCTTTAGGCTTCCTTCACGCACATGTTTGTAGCCAAAGTGTTTTTCTTTTGGGGTTTTTTTTATGGCAGTTTTTTTTGGTTGGTGTTTTTTTTTAACTGAAACATTTTTAGGATGCGTTTTTTTCAGATGTTTTCTGTGTCCTATAAAAATAATTATATGCGCAAACACCCCCAAAAAGATATGCCAAACTAACAACCTGCTGTACTTGCAATAAAACGTGACTGACCTAAAAACACAAAAGTGGAAAAAGCCATAAAAAAGCACGGTTTGCAGCACATTTAATGTTTCCCTATTGACTGCCAGCTAACATCTGGCTATGATGTTTTTTTTGCTGAGAAGTATCTAGGACTGCCAACAGCTGATGCGCCTCATGCAGGGGGCCCGGGAGCCACAGGTTGTAGAACAATTCTATAAATCATAGTCAAATATAGCCCTAACATTCTATAGATTTCAACTTTGTTCTTGCCTAAGACCCCGTGAACTGTGTAAGTCCGTCCATTATTCGTAACAGCGAGGTTAATTACTATACAGTCTAAAGGAGCATTTAGACTAGTGACAAGGGTTAATGAGCTGTAATATTTGTTATGTATATTCCCATTTATAATTAGTGTTTGTCACTTTTATCTGTACGATCTTTCATTTCTAGTTACCCATGCATGTGCTGCCGAAACTTGCCAGAGGGTGTAGCACTGTGTTCATTATGGGTCTTGCTGAGAAACTAGAGATCGTAATTGGATTTTGACAAACATTTTGGACCAGGTGCAGTAAAATGTAATTTATATGGTGCCCGTTATTCTAATATAACACAGCACCCAGTGATTATTGGCCTGGCAAGGCTGTAATATCAAACTTTTGAATGTCCTTTTATGGCATTAAAGGGACTGTATCTTTTTACAATACCTCATTCTATCAAATCTATTTACAGAAGCAAACCTACTATACATTGCTTAGTGACATAGTATCCTTACATTTAAAGCGGTGTCCAGGCATTTACTATTCATCACCTATTGACCCCCATGGATCAGCTGGTCCTCCGGCCCGTTGTCAGTGCATGGGCATGAAGCCTTCTATTACTCTTTCAGCTCTGACCACCCATGCAGACACCAAGCCCTGCTACATTGACAGCAGGCCAAAGGATTAGTCGATCAGCAGGGATCCCGAGTGGTTAACCCCCACCGGTCATTTATTGATGACCTATCCTACGGATAGGCCACCAATAGTGAATGCCCTGAATGCCCCTTTTAGTATTGTGACACTTTTGTTAGTAGAATATCATGACTTGTTCTGACCATGTAAGACCAGGTGTCAAATGACAGCTAAACCATTTCTTATGATCAGAAGGAACGAATGTCTTCCAACAAGCTAGTTCCTTCTGTCTGATGGCCAAGACAATATTATGATGGACATTACATCTTGGGTCTCTCTTAGCAACGTCGTCTATTCCGTCAGGACCAGCAGCTCTCGGGGTCTCCATGCCTGCACCGCCAGTCCTACCATGCGGGCTGTGGGGGTGTGACGCACGGGAGCCCCGGTCTTTGTGACCTGCCATCGCCCCCGTAATCCTGGATGCTGGCTCCGGGCGTGCACTACTGTGCTCAGGGGGTGGGCGCCTAGGTAGCCGGGTTGCTGGGGTCGCGGCCAGTGCCGTCCCACGCCGCGTTCCAGTTGTGTCCCCGGACACACTTGCTCTGTCTCTGTTGGTCATTAGCAGGCACCGCGGGGACTGTTTCTCCCAGTGTCCTGTGATTGGGGCCTGCCGCTGTCAGGCTCCCCACCCCAATCAGCTGCTGGGGGGGGGGAGTTCTGACAGCATTTAAACTGCTCAGTTTCTTTCTGGCCTTGCCAGTGTATGTTTGGTCTCCAGCTATACCCGCGCTAACTTGAATTGATACCCTGTTTTGACTTACTTGCTTTGGACCTGACTTCGCCTGACCCCTTGTACCGCGTTCTATCCTGTTACTGACCCGGATTGCCTGACCTGCATTTGTGTTTGTTTATTCTCCTGTATTTGTCTGTAAGTCTGACTCCCCTCATCCCCAGTGAGCCTAGGGACTGTCGCCCAGTTGTCGCCCTAGAGCCTAGCCTAGGGGGGCAAGTAGGTAGGGACAGGGGTTGCGGGTAGGACCAGGGACTTCCACCTGCCCGGACTCCAGTCTTGACATATTCCTCTTATCATGATTTCTCTAGCTAAATTTGAACCTGAATGTATAGTAATGTTTATAGTGATATGTACATACACCATTTATCAGACCGTGAGTGACTGTATCAGTGTGTTGGGAACCTTACAACTGAATTATAGCTTGGTGGCTGCTATGGTTTGTTGGATACCTATGGGATGCCACAATTCCATTGTATTAAGATGGATTTCCGAGTTATAGATATATTTCATTAAAACAGCTGGCCAGCCTGAAAAATAGTAAAAGAGCCTATGCTGACCTGCTCCACCTCCACGTAGCACAGGCAACCATAGGTTTACATTGCCAGTTAGGGACCACTAGGGACGGGGGTTCAACAGCAGCGTGGTAGCTTTCTTTAGACAAGTGAAGCAAGAAATAAGACCGACACGTTCTTGAGGCAAAACATAGTCTGTTTAACTTTTAGAAAGTTAAGCTGAGAAATGTTGCAAACTCACAATCACTTGGAATGACGGAAGTAGCATCTGGGTCACTTGGGCTGAAGCCACAGCAGGAGTGTCCCTCAGCATTCGGCTACACACGGTCATATCTCTACAGGCATGCTCTCTTCTGTTTAGGGACCACATGGCTTTTCAGAGATATCCTGACAGTGCTCTGACAGGATATCTCCACTATGCCTGTGCATTACCGCTGGTCAATCAGCAAGTACATGCCCTTGCATACAACATAAAATGAGCCAAGGGGTCTGACACACCCATGTTTGCCTTTACACCCCACAGCTCCAGCGGTGCATCTGCCTTTCTCACGGCTCTGTTTACAAGCTGCATTTGGTGACCGGTCACAGCTACAGCCAATCACAAGCCTCAGTGGTGGTCTGTGATTGACTGCAGTGATCAGTCTGTATACAGATATACGGAACGTCATCATCTACAGGATATGAAGAGAGTCATTGGGGAGATTAGGAGACGCAGTGCTAGAGGTGCGGGGTCCAAAGCAGGTGAGTATAGTCTCTTTCATTGTTTTTCAGGATGACAAACCACTTATAAAATCTATACTTAACTTAATCTGTACTTAAGGGAAGTCCTTCAGGATATGTCCACATGGGATGGGATTTGCTGCAGAATGTTTTCAGCAGATATCCCTCAGCAGATGCGCAGCGCAAAATCCACAACAAGACCATTCGGCGCTGATTTTGATGTGGATTTTGGTGCTAATTTTTATGTGGAATTCATCCCCTCGTTTAAAGAAGTGGAATCTGCACCGAAAATCCCGTGCTTTAATTGACATGCCGTGGATTCAAAATGCGCTCCACAGGTCAATGTCTGCAGCAGATTTTTTTTCTGCGGTGTGTGGATGAGATTTTTAATATCTCATCTACTTTGTTGCTACTGTAGGGCCTCATGTCCACGGCATAAATAGATTTACAAAATCCACGCGGGTCATCCGCGCCCACAGGGGAATTATTGGGCACCCGCAGGTAATTAAGTACCTCTGAATGTCATTTCCTCCCAGCGTGCGGACCGCAGATGCGGGAAAACAACTACAGCATGCTCCATTTTTATGCGTTTTTCCCGCACAGACGGCTCCCTTGGCTTCCATTGAAGTCAATGGAAGCCGTCCGGATCCGCGACATGTCCGCAGCTGTCACTGCATCCATACCACAGACCGAAGCAGGAGTTAAAAAAAATGAAGGCACGCTGCCGGTGTCCTGAGCGCATCTGCAGTGCAGAAGAAAGAAGATCCGGCCGCGACGGAGCGTCTGGACAGGTGAGTATACTGTATTTTTTGGCCTCATGTCTGTTGGCCGGGTGGAATCCGCTGCGGGATTCTGCACAGGAAAACCGTGCGAGCCCCTGGACATGAGGCCTAAGTGTCACGAATTTTCCATGCAGACGGTCTGCACAATCTGCAGCAAATCGTCCCCGACAAATCGACACATCGGTATGTTCACACGCGGTGGAAATGCTGCTGATTTTTCATGCACAGAAAATTTGCAGATTTACAATTCAGCAAAGTAGATGAGATTTTCAAAATCCTGTCCACATGCTGTGGAAAAAGCTCGGCTGCGGAAATTGACATGCGGTATGGAATTTACATCCACATCATGTCAGTTACAACACTGGATACTCTGCAGTAGAGTTCAAAGGCTGAAATCCACAGTAAATCTGCACCAAATCCACAACTGTAGCTGCAGATTTTAACCCTTTCAAATCCAATTTGTATCCTGGTCTTCCTGGGGGGCTTACTCTTTTTCTGCTGTTATACAATGGCGCTATCTCCTGGCTAAAGCCAGTACTGCATGAGGTGACACATTGGATAGGCTCTGACAGCAGAGAGGCTCGGGTGCTCGGGTGCTCGTTACTCGGGACGAAATTATCGCGATGCTCGAGGGTTCGTTTTGAGTAACGAACCCCATTGAAGTTAATGGGCGACCCGAGC
Source organism: Eleutherodactylus coqui (assembly GCF_035609145.1). NCBI lineage: Eukaryota > Metazoa > Chordata > Amphibia > Anura > Eleutherodactylidae > Eleutherodactylus > Eleutherodactylus coqui. The sequence goes on along the minus strand of NC_089840.1, from coordinate 69,661,320 downwards.
ATTTTTGTATTTCGCCGATGCTCGCTAAGGTTTTCATTTGTGAAAATCTTGGCAATTCAAGAAAGTGATGGGAACGACACAGCAACGGATAGGGCAGGCGAGGGGCTACATGTTGGGCTGCATCTCAAGTTCACAGGTCCCACTATTAAGCCACAATACCGGCAAGAGTGCCCCCCCCCCCTCCCAACAACTTTGACTTCTGAAAAGCCCTCATTAGCAATGCATACCTTAGCTAAGCACCACACTACCTCCAACAAAGCACAATCACTGCCTGCATGACACTCCGCTGCCACTTCTCCTGGGTTACATGCTGACCAACCACCCCCCCCCCCACGACCCAGTGTCCACAGCGCACACCAAACTGTCCCTGCCCAGCCTTCAGCTGCCCTCATGCCACGCCACACTCATGTCTATTTATAAGTGCGTCTGCCACAGGAAAAGCAGGCACACACTGCAGAGGGTTGGCACGGCTAGGCAGCGACCCTCTTTAAAAGCCCACAACGCTGTACAGAAGCAATGAGAAATATAATCCTGTGCCACCGCCATCAGGAGCTGCACACGTGGGCATAGCAATGGGGAACCTATGTGCCACACACTATTCATTCTGTCAAGGTGTCTGCATGCCCCAGTCAGACCGCGGTTTTTAATTCATAGACACAGGCAGGTACAACTCCCTATTGTGAAGTCCCTGTGGACCGACAGCATGGGTGGCTCCCTGGAACCCACCGGCGGTACATAAAAATATCCCATTGCATTGCCCAACACAGCTGAGGTAGTAATGTTGTGCTTAATGCAGGTGGGTTTCGGCCCACACTGCATGCCCCAGTCTGACTGGGGTTCTTTAGAAGTGGAAACAGATGCATTTATAATTCCCTGTGGACCCACAGCATGGGTGGGTGCCAGGAAGCCACCGGCGGTACATAAAAATATCCCATTGCATTGCCCAACACAGCTGAGGTAGTAATGTCGTGCTTAATGCAGGTGGGTTTCGGCCCACACTGCATGCCCCAGTCTGACTGGTAATATATACCTTAACAGTAACCTCGTTGGTGGTAATGTGGTGGTGACTGTGGACCTGGTAGCGCGGTTTTATGTAGTTGGTTTTCGGAATGTGGCCAGGATTAAGTGGGCCGTGGCGGGGGGATGGTGGTGGTGCTCTCTTGTTGTGTCGTTAAAGGTGAAATTCTTGGACTGCCACCAGACGGACCAATGCAAAGGTATTTGCCAAGAATGTTTTCATTGTTGGAGGAGGAGGGGGATGTTTTGGAGGCACTATGTGTCCTCTACACGTGTCCGTGGTTATATGTACCTTAACAGTAACAGCATTGGTGGGAAATGGCCTCGCCGCCATCATGTCTTTGTGAAGCCTCTGTTTCCACACCCCAGTGACATACCATTAGCAGCGGTATAGGCAGAGCCCAGAATTATTAACATTTCAGCGGTAGCATTAGGGACAGGCCCCACTAACATATCACTAGCAGCAGTATAGGGGGAGCGCAGTCTTAGTTCCATTTCAGTAATAGTAGCACTCAAGACAGGCCCCAGTAACATTCCCATTGCAGCAGTTTAGGGAGACAACAGTCTCTTTCACATTTCAGTAGCTGCAGTATAGACAAGGCCACCATTACATTTATGTAGCTACAGTGTAGGCCAACCCCACACACCTTTCTGTACCATGAGTGCAGGCGAAGAACATAGAAATTACTATGATTACACTGTAGGTGAGGGCCCCAAAAAATTGGTGTACCAACAGTACTAATGTACCTCAGAAAAAATTGGCCATGCCCAACCAAGATGGCAGGTGAAACCCATTAATCGCTTTGGTTAATGTGGCTTAAGTGGTAACTAGGCCTGGAGGCAGCCCAGTTGAACGAAAAATTGGTTCAAGTTAAAGTTTCAACGCTTTTAAGAGCATTGAAACATATAAAAATTGTTTAGAAAAATTATATGAGTGAGCCTTGTGGCCCTAAGAAAAATTGCCCGTTCGGCATGATTACGTGAGGTTTCAGGAGGAGGATGAATATTATACACAGATTGATGAAGCAGAAATGTCCCCGTTTTGGATGGTGAGAGAGAACGATGCTTCCATCCGCGGGTGCAGCCTACGTATTGCTTAGGTATCGCTGCTGTCCGCTGGTGGAGAAGAGAAGTCTGGGGAAATCCAGGCTTTGTTCATCTTGATGAGTGTAAGCCTGTCGGCACTGTCGGTTGACAGGTGGGTACGCTTATCCGTGATGATTCCCCCAGCCACACTAAACACACTCTCTGACAAGACGCTAGCCGCAGGACAAGCAAGCACCTCCAGGGCATACAGCGCGAGTTCAGGCCACGTGTCCAGCTTAAACACCCAGTAGTTGTAGGGGGCAGAGGCGTCACCGAGGACGGTGCTGCAATCGGCTACGTACTCCCTCACCATCCTTTTACAGTGCTCCCGCCAAATCAGCCTTGACTGGGGACCGGTGACACAGTCTTGCTGGGGAGCCATAAAGCTGGCAAAGGCCTTGGAGAATGTTCCCCTGCCTGCGCTGTACATGCTGCCTGATCTCTGCGCCTCCCCTGCTACCTGGCCCTCGGAACTGCGCCTTCTGCCACTAGCGCTGTCAGGTGGGAAGTTTACCATCAGTTTGTCCACCAGCGCCTTGTGGTATAGCATCATTCTCGAACCCCTTTCCTCTTCGGGAATGAGAGTGCAAAGGCTCTCCTTATACCGTGGATCGAGCAGTGTGTACACCCAGTAATCCGTACTGGCCAGAATGCGTGTAACGCGAGGGTCACGAGAAAGGCATCCTAACATGAAGTCAGCCATGTGTGCCAGGGTACCTGTACGCAACACATGGCTGTCCTCACTCGGAAGATCACTTTCAGGATCCTCCTCCTCCTCCTCCTCCTCCTCCTCCTCCTCTAGCCATACACGCTGAAAGGATGACAGGCAAGCAGCAGTGGGCCAAGCTGTCTCTTCCCCCTCCTCCTCATGCTCCTCCCCCTTCTCCTCAACGCGCTGAGATATAGACATGAGGTTGCTCTGACTATCCAGCGACATACTGTCTTCCCCCGCCTCCGTTTCTGATTCCAAAGCGTCTGCCTTTATGCTTTGCAGGGAACTTCTCAAGAGGCATAGCAGAGGAATGGTGACGCTAATGATTGCAGCATCCCTGCTCACCATCTGGGTAGACTCCTCAAATTTTCCAAGGACCTGGCAGATGGCTGCCAACCAGGCCCACTCTTCTGTAAATAATTGAGGAGGCTGACTCCGACTGCGCCGCGCAAGTTGGAGTTGGTATTCCACTATAGCTCTACGCTGCTCATAGAGTCTGGCCAACATGTGGAGCGTGGAGTTCCACTGTGTGGGCACGTCGCACAGCAGTCGGTACACTGGCAGATTAAACCGATGTTGCAGGGTCCGCAGGGTGGCAGCGTGCGTGTGGGATTTGCGGAAATGTGCGCAGAGCTGGCGCACCTTTCCGAGCAGGTATGACAAGTGTGGGTAGCTTTTCAGAAAGCGCTGAACCACCAAATTAAACACATGGGCCAGGCATGGCACGTGCGTGAGGCTGCCGAGCTGCAGAGCCGCCACCAGGTTACGGCCATTGTCACACATGACCATGCCCGGTTGGAGGCTCAGCGGCGCAAGCCAGCGGTCGGTCTGCTCTGTCAGACCCTGCAGCAGTTCGTGGGCCGTGTGCCTCTTATCTCCTAAGCTGAGTAGTTTCAGCACGGCCTGCTGACGCTTGCCCACCGCTGTGCTGCCACGCCGCGTGACACCGACTGCTGGCGACGTGCTGCTGCTGCTGACACATCTAGATTGCGAGACAGAGGTTGCGTAGGAGGAGGAGGAGGGTGGTTTAGTGGAGGAAGCATACACCCCCGCAGATACCACCACCGAGCTGGGGCACGCAATTCGGGGGGTGGGTAGGACGTGAGCGGTCCCAGGCTCTGACTCTGTCCCAGCCTCCACTAAATTCACCCAATGTGCCGTTAGGGAGATATAGTGGCCCTGCCCACCTGTGCTTGTCCACGTGTCTGTTGTTAAGTGGACCTTGGCAGTAATCGTGTTGGTGAGGGCGCGTACAATGTTGCGGGAGACGTGGTCGTGCAGGCCTGGGACGGCACATCGGAAAAAGTAGTAGCGACTGGGAACCGAGTAGCGCGGGGCCGCCGCCATCATGCTTTTGAAAGCCTCCATTTCCACAAGCCTATACGGCAGCATCTCTAGGCTGATCAATTTTGCAATGTGCACGTTTAACGCTTGAGCGTGCGGGTGCGTGGCGTCGTACTTGCGCTTGCGCTCAAACTGTGGCGCTAGCGACAGGAGACGGTAGTGCCTGTGTCCTCAGAGGGGGGTTGGATCTCAGTGGCAGGTTGGGGCACAGGGGGAGAGGCAGTGGTGCAAACCGGAGGCGGTGAACGGGCATCGTCCCACCTTGTGGGGTGCTTGGCCATCATATGCCTGCGCATGCTGTTGGTGGTGCCTCCCCAGCTGATCTTGGCGCGACAAAGGTTGCACACCACTGTTCGTCGGTCGTCAGGCGTCTCTGTGAAAAACTGCCACACCGTAGAGCACCTTGACCTCTGCAGGGTGGCATGGCGCGAGGGGGCGCTTTGGGAACCTGTTGGTGGATTATTCAGTCTGGCCCTGCCTCTACCCCTGGCCACCGCACTGGCTCGGCCTGTGCCCACACCCTGACTTGGGCCTCCGCGTCCTCGCCCGTGTCCACGTCCTATAGGCCTACCCCTACCCCTCAGCATGGTGTATTACCAGTGATTTGATTTCCCAGGCAGGAAATAAATTGGCGCAAGCCTGCTGTTAAACGTAGCTGGCTGCGTATGATTTTTGTTTACGTTCTCCACCCACCACACACGTACCCAGAACGCTGAGGACTGTCAGAGGCAGGCCAAATAGAATGTTTCCCTTTTTTTAAAAGAAAAGGCCCACTGCGTATATTCAATCAATAATAAATATGTCTTCTGGCCCTGCAAATGTGTCACAGAACTGCAGGGTTGCAGAGTTATTAACTACAGCAGAGCGTTGATTTTTCCCAGGCAGGAAATAAATTGGCGCAAGCCTGCTGTTAAACGTAGCTGGCTGCGTATGATTTCTTGACGTTCTCCACCCACCACACACGTACCCAGAACGCTGAGGACTGTCAGAGGCAGGCCAAATAGAATGTTTCCCTTTTTTTTTAAAGAAAAGGCCCACTGCGTATATTCAATCAATAATAAATATGTCTTCTGGCCCTGCAAATGTGTCACAGAACTGCAGGGTTGCAGAGTTATTAACTACAGCAGAGCGGTGATTTTTCCCAGGCAGGAAATAAATTGGCGCAAGCCTGCTGTTAAACGTAGCTGGCTACGTATGATTTCTTTACGTTCTGCACCCACCACACACGTACCCAGAACGCTGAGGACTGTCAGAGGCAGGCCAAATAGAATGTTTCCCTTTTTTTTTTAAGAAAAGGCCCACTGCGTATATTCAATCAATAATATATGTCTTCTGGCCCTGCCTACACAATTCTGTCCCTGTAGTATTACTGCAGGGCGCAATGCTCTGCACAGCCGATTTAAAAAAAAAAAAAAAAAATGCAACACTGCTAACAGCAGCCTGCACAGTTCTGCACACGGTTAAATGTGGCCCTAAGAAGGACCGTTGGGGTTCTTGAAGCCTACACTCACTCCTAACACTCTCCCTGCCTAACCACCACTTCTGTCCCTGTAGTATTACTGCAGGGCGCAATGCTCTGCACAGCCGATTTTGGAAAAAAAAAAAAAGGGCAACACTGCTAACAGCAGCCTCCACACGGATAGATGTGGCCCTAAGAAGGACCGTTGGGGTTCTTGAAGCCTACACTCACTACTAACACTCTCCCTGCCTAACCACCACTTCTGTCCCTGTAGTATTACTGCAGGGCGCAATGCTCTGCACAGCCGATTTTTAAAAAAAAAAAAAAAGGGCAACACTGCTAACAGCAGCCAACACACGGATAGATGTGGCCCTAAGAAGGACCGTTGGGGTTCTTGAAGCCTACACTCACTCCTAACACTCTCCCTACAGCAGCTCCAACACTATAGCACTGTCCCTCAGCTAACTCACAAGGCATCTGAGGCGAGCCGCGGGAGGGGCCGACTTTTATACTCGGGTGACATCTGATCTCCCCAGCCACTCACAGCAGGGGGGTGGTATAGGGCTTGAACGTCACAGGGGGAAGTTGTAATGCCTTCCCTGTCTTTCAATTGGCCAGAAAAGCGCGCTAACGTCTCAGAGAGGAAACTGAAAGTAACCGGAACATCGCGTGGTACTCGTTAAGAGTAACGAGCATCCCGAACACGCTAATATTCGCCCGAGCATCAAGCTCGGACGAGTACGTTCGCTCATCTCTAATCATAATGTCTTTAGACGTCAGACGGTGGATTGGAGAGGGTTAAGCGGATTTCCCACAGCGGATTCTATGAGCGGAAAATCCACAGATAATCCACAGTAAGATCTGCAATAAGTCCACAACAGTAGGCGGGGATTTGAAAAGCAGATTTTCCATGCGGAAATACTGTAGGTTTGCACAAAATCCACGGCAAACCCTCCCTGTGTGAAATGCCTTTGTAGAGCCCACCATTGACTATGTAATGTGCATGACAGATACCTATGGTATATATAGATATAACATAAGGATACGTTCAGAGTTTTAGGTGTTAAGTAGCCTGTAACTATTCATATGTCTATGGGTGCTGAGTGAGCTGCACCGCTTATCTGAAACGTGGAACAACAGGATGTGGACGCAAGATATAAATACGTTGTTGCTTTTTTATGAGCTGATATTCATCTTGGATTAGGAGCACTTATTTCTGAAGCATTCTTAAGGCATGTTTGAAGTATGCCTTGAAGACGGTTATTTCAATCGAAAATTCAAAGCTTTGTGAGATTGCGTCTCCATGTGCATCTGGTTCAAAAGCTTCAGAAGTGGAGTTCTCTGTTTGTATCCAGTTCAAAAGTGGGGATTAATTATCATACTTACCTGAACTGAAGAGCATTGCAGTAGGTGGAATAATGTATACTGTGGGATATTTTTGAGCTTCATGAGCTTTTTTATTGGCGTCTCTGTGCGTTATAGACATATAATACATGGGGCCTCATGTGGTGCAGAGCTTTAAGGTGGCAGAATGCAGTCCCAAGCTCTCGCTCACAATCTGAAGGTTGTAAGGTCAATGCCCGCATGATTCAGGTAGCAGGCTCAAGGTTAATTCATCCTTCCGAGGTCAGTAAAATAAGTAGCCAGCTTGCTGGGGGAGTAATAAATAATTATTATTAATGTTGTTTTTAGCAAAGACTAACCCACTTTACACTGTGGACCAGTTCATACTAAAGGCATAGCTTCCGGGCCCCACTTATCAGAACTAGTGTCTTGTCTTGTGATGCCACTGCTGTACAGTCGCAATCAAAGTTATTTAACCCCCATTACAAACTAGGCCAAATTTACGAACTTTCAGTTGCTTGCATAAAACAATCAAACAAGAACAATTTAACCTCTTAACGCTACAGAGTGTAGCCTTACGTCCTGTGAATGGCACGGGGTCAGAAGTGAACCAGCAGCAGGGAAACTCCATGCATGCCTTGATCAATGTACATCATGACATGTAAAGGGTACACAGAGTGAGTGCGCTTCCTCTGTGATGTCATTGGCACTCTGCGATGTAATCACGGGGGGGGGGGGGGGGGGGGAGGCGATGGATTGCCATGGTAACCAGACGCTATACACTGGTGTCTGGATCGGCCATTTGCCTGTGATCGGTGCATTATTATAAAAACCACATACAAAAAAAATAACAAAAAAATCTTTTTTGCGCACTTCCCCTTGTTTGTACATATATATGAAAAAAAAGAAATTTAAATCACACATATTTGATATCATCGTATCTGTAACAACTTGTACAATAAACATAAAACATTATCCTGCATGGCAGAATGAATAAGAAAAAAACACCTAAAAAAAAGAGGGAAAGGGGTAATTTTGTTCATTTTGCCTCCCAAAAAAAGTGATCAAAAAAGCCATAAGTACCCCAAAATGGTCCACAGACAACAAAAGTTTTGTTTCACTGTTCCACAGTACAGAATCCAAAATCTTCTGTGGCTTATTTATATGGTTTGGGGCATATAGCAGAAGTGTACATCTTGGAGTTCTAACAAGAAGACCTTCAGGGTTTAGTATGCGCCTTAGGTATTAGTGTACCTTGACGCCACCAGAAGCTAGAGGTTTGACAGGAGGAACGCCCCTCTCACACCCCTAGCTGCCAATAGGGTGAAGGTACAAAGGTGCTAGCAGCACGACGCTGCAGCCTTAGACTGAGGGTTACTTTAGTTCTTATGGTTATATTACCTCTTAATGCTGCCATGTTACCGCTCCAACATGGCAATATTTACATGTCGTAATGTAAGGCAAAGAACTATAGGAATCCTCAGGCTAAGCCTGCATTGCTGCCGGAAATGTATGTACACGCTGCAGCTTGTATGCTACGTACCGGGCGGCCTTTCAGCCCAGCATGCTAGTTAGTGCCCGCTGATCTCTCCATCCCGGCCTCCACATAGCTGCTTCGCCACTGCGCCACCTTACGGCTCAATCACCGTCAGCGCCTCTGTCCCGGCTCAATCCCCGTCGGCGGCTCAGTCCCAGCTCATTCCCCTTCGGCGCCTCCGTCACGGCTGTCAGCCCCGTAGTGCCTGTGGCATGACTCCTCCGTGACGGTCGTTCATGGGGAATTAGTCTAACTTTACTTTTGGCTCCCTGCGTCCCGGCTGTCCGCACCGTAGCGCCTGCCACAGTACTGCTCTGTGACGGGCGCTCATGGGAAATAAGGTACACTTCTGTTTAGGCTCCCTGCTGCCGCCGGCCAGCGCTTTGACACTGAGGGGGCCTCAGGCTTCTGGCCACAGGCCAGCCCCGGCTGGGAAGGCACTTGGTCCAGGGGATGCGAGGCTGCAGTGTCGCCAGCTGCATGGCTTCGTGATTCATGTTTAGTGCCCTTGCAGGAACTAGCGCTGAAGACACTGTTCAGCCAATCAGGGACAGGGGGCGTCACCCCCTGTCAATATTAACTCTACCAGGAATTCCTGGTGGCGTCAAGATACACTAATACCTTCACCTTACTGAACAAGATGAAAACAGTTTAGTACCATGTTAGCCAGTAGAGCAAAATGTGATTGTCCTCAGCAAGAGAGAAGGTATCATATTTAAAAGATTACTTGATTTCTCTTGCTGAGAACAATCACATTTTACTGTGCAAGTAGACACCTCAGTGCCCGCTGCCACCAAATCTTGAGGCCGTTTTTTTGCAGCTGCTCAATAGTTTTTGACCATTTGCCTACTCAGGAATCTGGTGACAGCTGGTATCAGGTAGTGTAGCCACTGTTGCTTTAGCTTTGAACTTGTGAACTATGCTTCCAACGGTATGGCCTCATGCCTACGGCCGTGATGGACTCCGCCAGCGAAATATCGCAGCAGAGTTTGCCACGGCACCCCCCAACCCCCTCTCCCCACACACACCTCGGGAACCGCTGCGTGAATTCTGCCTACTGGGCCGGCACGCATGATGCTCCGGCTGTGGTCGATGAAATGGCCGGCGGTGGGTGGGGACACGGATTCACGCAATATTTCCGCTGTGCTACAGCGGAAGTGTAGCGTGATGGCCGGCTTCCATTGACTTCCAGTGTAATCCGGCCACGTGTATTCCCGCGGCAAATAGAGCATACCGTGTTTTCTTTCACGCAGCGGAACTCTGCGGTGGAGTTTTGCGGCGTGAGCATTCAGCTATTAGGTTCAATAGATCCTAATGGCTGCTGGACAATGCCGTGGATTTCCACCGCATAAAACCAGAAATCCGGCCGTGGGCATTAGCCCGATCTCTAGGAACATTCAGGGCTTTTGCTATCTTTTTGTATTCTTTTTCTTGTTTGTGCAAGGCAATGATCTCTTCTCTTAAAATCATCAAATCAATGAGAGCTGAACCTGCAATTACAAGCTCTGGCCACTACACAAGGGTTGGAGCAATGACCTCCACTCTGACCCCAGCGTATCCCGACACTGACAGCTGGCACTGCCTGGAAAACCACTTTAACCTTTTGGACTACTCTCTTGACTTAGCAATATTTCTAAAATGCAATGAAGCGCACACAGTCAACAAAGCATTACTCCAGGTACTTGATATGTTTTATCTCAAGCACACTTGGTGTAACTAATGAAGCTTTTGATGAGTTACATCAGGTGTGCTTGAGACGACACCTGATTTATAAATGTGTGCTCATAGGAGGGATTTTATTCAAGGGATGAATAATTCTGAGACCACAGTAGTCCTTTTGTGTTGAGTTTGAAGAAACCCCACTTGTTATTATACTATTGTGTTGAGCTATTTAGATTGTTCTTGTATGATTTTTTTGATTGCACCTGTATACTACTAAGGTGTGTTCACAGCTGCAGTTTTTGTTCAGGTTTTTTATGGGGATCTTAAAGCCCAAACCAGGTGAGGAACATAAAAGGAGAGAAAGAATAAAGGACGGATACAACTTCTTTTTCAGATCTACTTCTGGTTTTGTATTCGAAAACTGCATCAAAAAGTCTGAACCAAAACTGCTGTGAATGCAGCCTAAGGATTATCTCGACAACTCTGTGTATTCTTATTTCTAGGCTTTGCCAATGAAACAGTAATATTCTATTTTCTTTTTACTATCTTATAGACCCCCAAACTGGAAGAACAGAAAAGCAGCCAAAAAAATAAGGTAGGCGGCTTATGATCAAAAATATAACCCTCTTGTTTACTGGTATCCATATTATGTATTCAACTGTGACTTTAATCTTCTGAAACAGAAATTTCCCTGTTAATTTTCCCTCCATGACCTCTGATGGTGTTATGTGCAAGTAGCATGTTTATAGAAGAAAACTAACCTAGAATCTAGCGCACTAGCCGAGGTGAAATTGTCTTTGAGGCCTCTTTCATCACAGCGATATCGCATCTGTGTTTGGTGTGATAGTGCCGTGTTTTCTTTTGGGGATATCGTGCTTTTGTGGCACTCTTTTGCCGGGATTTTCAGGGGGGGGTGGGGGTGGGGGGGTTGAAACATAAGCCCTACCCTGAAAATAAGCCCTGGCTGCATTAAAAAAAAAGAATACATCACTTAAGTGGCGCTGTAAGCTCCGCCGTGCTTCTCCTCTGCATCTGTAGTTCAGCAAGTGCTTCCTGGTTTGGAGGTTCAAAACTCCCACCTCCAGGAAGCGCTGGCTGTGACTGGTTCTTGAGTGCTACAGCTTAGCTAATCGCTGCAGCGTTCGATAAACCAATCACAGCTATTCAGTGCAATGTCTGTGATTGGTTCATTGAGCCCTGGCTCTGATTGGCTGAGCTGCGGCGCTCGAGAACCAATCACAGCCAGCGCTTCCTGGAGGTGGGGATATTGAACCTCCAAATCAGGAAGCGCTTGCTGAAAACTACAAGCAAGTCTGCCGGAGATGCAAAGGAGACGTGCGGCAGACCTGACAGCGCCTCTTATGTGATGTATTCTTTTTATTTTTCTTAATGCAATTTGGGCTTATTTTAGGACTTTTACAGTAGGACTTCCTACTGTAAAAGTTGCAACGCACCGCACGAAAACTGTGTTTTCGTGCAATGCAACAGGAAGTTAGTCTGCATAGGGAAACGTGGGCTACAAAACCTCGCAACTTGCGGCAATATTCAGCAACCCCTGATTTTTTTTTGTCGCAATGTAGCAGCCTACAAAACCTCACTAATGTAAAAGAACCCGTAGGAAAGCATGGGCTTCACATACATGTGATTTGTAGCACTGTCACATCGCGAGAAAATCACGCAATTTTGTTGCCAGTGTCAAAACCGGCCTAAAGCACTTTGTCTGTGCATTGATAAAGACTAACTGCAGACAAATATAATACTGGTGCATTTTTGTACCCATATTACTGATGCAAATCTTGGCCCAACTGCAGATCTCATGACTCGAGCAAAAAGTAAAAGTATCATAGGGATCTATTATTGCTCTTGTGAAACCAACTTTTTTGGTGCAATGTTGAATGTATTCTTTAGACAAAACTAGGATTGGATCCTAAATGGGAGAAAAGTAAAATAAAACAGTTCTAACTTTTTTTTACCAATCTATGTACTTGGTTATCCGGGTTGCAGGTGTGATCGGAAGTACCTGGTTTGTGCTTATCTACTGATTTTATGTTTTTTCAATGTGGGAATGCACTCTTAAAGGGAACCACAGGCAGCATGAACCCAAGTCAGGAATGTACATGGCACCCTGTACTGTATGTCTTATTGCAAAAAATAGGGAAGTGTACGCTGCATTATGAAAAAAATTATACAAACCCCAATTACCCCTCAAAAAACAAAAACACTTTATATTTAGTGAATTCTAAATTTCTCCTTAAGAACTTTTCACACTAGACTGAATTACACCACAGGACGCAACCAAATCTGCTGCGAAATTCCAGACCAAAATCCACAGGTCTTATTTCAGATTTTGATGTGGAATTGCAGGCAGATTGTAATCTATTTTCAGTTCAGCATTAAAGCCCATAGGTAGCCTGTGAATTTTAGTGTGAAATTACCCTAGCTTCCTATGCGGCCTATTCTGTTCCTTAGACTCCTAATTTACAACACCTTTTATATCCCCCAAAATCCATCAAAACAGTGAAAATGCAGTGAAAAAGATGACGTGCATCCAACTCAACACTAGGGTGGATCTGGAAGGAAGGTAATGTATAATTTAGGGCTCCTGCACACGAGCGCATCACAAATTCCATATTTACACAGTGAACACATTTATTTTCTGAGTGTAACGGCTTATACTTTTCTCCTTTTCTTAGTTCACAATAGTTGTGCTTTTGCGCTTGCATAAAATCCCGCTAGCAAGACGTCATCATTGACCCAGCCGCTGTAATGACTTATCGATGTTCAACATGTGCCGCGAGTTGCTATCCAGCAGTGTTTTGGGTACTTTCTGGCTTTAGGAGAGAGTAGGTGATGTTGGAGACGTCTTCTGATGACGAGGATGCTCGTTTGCCTTGGTAGCTGTCGCAGAGGTGTTGGCAGGCACCTGAGATGGCGGAGTTTGTTCCAAAAAGAAGGAGGAGGTTTGGAGTTCATTCTCTGGGAGCCCAGAGTGACGGCCTCCGATCTGTTAAATTTATGAGCAATTCCGTCTCCATTCGATGGAGGAGGCACTCTCCAAAATGTCTGCCGTGTCTTGCTGGCAATTACCTGCAAACCTTGTAGCGCCCTAACAGGTGGCTGCGGAAAAGGACCATTTCCGACACAGGACTTTGTCCTCGTATAAAGGTCATGGCGAGCTGATTATGACTTCTCTTACTAGCCCTTACAGGCAGTCTAGGTATTTGACAACTGTGATTACTCAGACCATTTAGTACAAACCCTGTTGCAAGTTCATATATTGTACAGTGCCTACCGAGAAAACCGAACAGACACCCAAACAAGGCCATCTGCATCCTTAAAGTCCTCATTTTCCCAAGGCTTCGGTTTTATGTTTTTGGACTTGTTTCATTTTGCCATTTGCCAAACCTTTGCATTGCTATGCGGTGACCCGGCTGCCTCTGCTCAGCAGGTCATGCTGTCATTTACCAGTGAATGATACAGCATAATGGATAACATATACCCTGTAGTCATGACTTGTTTAAGATATAGTCACAATAAAAAAAGACATACTCTATGCCTCCCTGCATTTGCTGTTCTTCACCGTGAGCACAGGCAAAACAGTGAACCAATGAGACTCTTTTGTGGTCTCTGCGCTGGAGCCTGATCATAATAAAATCCTAAATTTTCTTTTGAAAGGCTGGTAATACAGTTATTAAATATTCCCCCTTGGGCAATTTCACTGTTCTTCTCAATCGTCAGCAGCGAATGTTGTTTTCGTAGAATCCTCAGGGTAGGAGTAAGCAGGCAAGACATTACCAGGCATGAGCAGCATGAAGGCAATAAATCCTCATCTTCATTATATCCACTGTATCAGGCACTTACATCTCAGTTCATCATACTTCTCAAAGAGCCGTTTAGAATCCAGCCACCTCATCCCATCATTACACAAATGGATTCATGTTGGCTTTAAATATCTATTTAAGGAATATAAATTATCCTTTCAATATTCAGAAACATCTGCAGTCCCTGAAAACTTATCCCGACTGTATGCTCTAAGTCAACACTGAATATATGAATCGCTTTTGGACAAAGTGAGATAAATGGGTCAAGTTGCGGCACAATTTTGACCTTATAACAAGACTGGATGTAAAAATGTATTTAGAGTGATTTGGAAAAAAAACAAACAAAACTCTCAGGATTTGTGTCATAGGGTCTGTGATAAAATTGCTCTTTTTGAAAATTCTGTAGTCTACCCTTTTAACTTCTTGGCCCCCTTTTAGGGGTTTTCACACTCAGCATTTTTTGGAAGAACGCTGAAGTTTATATGGGAATCAGTTTTTGGTCTAGTATTTTTGTAAGAATTTAAGGGACCTTTCAAACGGGACGGAATTGGGGGGCAGAAAAATGGCAGCAGGTGCTCTGGACTGATGAGTCAAAATTTAGAAATATTTGGCTGTAACTGAAGGCAGTTTGTTCACCGAAGGGCTGCAAAGAGGTTCTTAAATAAGTGTCTGCAGACAACAGTGAAGCATGGTGGAGATTCCTTGCAAGATTAGGGCTGCATTCCAGTAAATAGAGTTTGTGGGTTGGTCAGGGTTAAAGGGGTTGTCTATTAATGATAGCGCACGTTCTTTAGCAAATTGTCTGAATTCCCCGTTTTCTTTTATTGATTTACTTTCAAAATCAACTTGTTGGGATTGTGAATAGTTTGCTTCACCATCTGGCTTAATAAAAGCTCAACTTTGTTTTACAACATGCTTCCTGCATTCATAATGTAAGCGAGATTGTACTCAGCGGGATATTCTTTTCTCTGCTGCTCACATCACTAAGGCATATAAAGGATGATGAAGAGTCATGTATTATTGAACCGCAACACGATACTTCCTAGGTTCGTAGGTAAATAGTTTAATAGAAGCCATAAATGTGCCCCTACATCATGTCTTATATCATATGCTGCTCTGTATGCCTAGAAATAGCAATAATGTATTGCAAGTTCTTTGCGGACCATGACAATCACTGTAAGATTCAGGAAAGCCTTAAAGGAGTTCTGCCAAGACATAATTACAAAGTAGGGGATAACATTCTGATTGGTGGGGTCCAATTATGGGGATCCCCACCAATGACAAGAGCAGGGGTCCCGAAGGCTTCTAAATGAATGGAACAGCAGCTGATTATCTGCGCTGCCACTCCACTCATTTCAATGAGAAAGCTGCTGAACCCCACCGATCAGCTAAATGATAACTTAGTCTGAGGATAGGTCATCAATCTTTTAGAGCTAGACAACCCCTTTAGGGTGGATCCAGATGAGCGTGTTTATGTGTGCACAATCATCCCTAGAATGTGTTAAAAATAAAAAATATATATACTCACCTCTCCGCAGCTCCCGGGCTCAGGTACATCCAGCCGCATCTTCTCCCTGCATTGCTCTGAATCTGTTTCAGCAAGCGGGGATTTAAAATCCACGCCTGCTGAAAGGGCTTTATCTGATTGGCTGAGCGCTCAGCCAATCACAGGCAGCACTCAGCCATTCATTGAATGAGAGTTGAGTGCTGCCTGTGATTGGTCACAGCACTCAGCCAATCACAGGCAGCACTTGGCCATTTATTCAAGTTGGTTTGAGCTGGTCGGAAATGAGGGGAAAGAGGCCAGGAGTTTCAGACAGAAAGAAATACTTAACCAAGGTAACACTAGCTCACTTCTATACACTGATGAAGGTGGGGGTTAGCTACATCATGAATGGAAAAAAATCACTGGAGTGGCCCTTTAACTAAAAAATTTAATACTAAAGATGAATGCATCAATGAATGCCATTCATTTCTGTAGGTCTATCAATTTCCATCATCTTTCATTTGCTTTTTATCATGATTGAAGTCAGTGGGTGACAGATTGAAAAGCCACATGGAACTAAGACAATTTGTCATCAGATTCTGAAAAACATAAGGCAAAAACAGTGAAGCGTGAACCCTGTTAATGGTGATGGAACAATACCTTTTCAGCGCCACCTAGTGGAAAGCGGCATTCCTTGTATAAAGAGTCTAAGATTGACTTGCGGAAATGCTGCCTTCCAATAGGTGGTGCTGCAAAGGTATTGTTCCATCTCCCTTATTTGCATATTACCCAGAGGAGCATAAATGGCCTTATATATCTCCTCGCTCACTCACCTTCTTGGTGCTCTCCCCAAGGAGAAAAGATAGCGTTCCTGACCCTGTTAATGGTGAAACATCAATATGTTATAGTAAGACTGTCTTTCTTCTTGTTTGAATGGCTTGATGTAGGCCGGAGACCAGTGAAAGGGTTCATTCTCTGTAGTGTCCACCTATTCAGAAAATACTAAACTCTATCTAGCAACATGAATGTGAAGTGTTGATATGAATTAGTAAAAGTATCCTTCTTCTCTTTCCAGGATGACTACATACCGTATCCCAGCATTGAAGAGGTAACCCTTCACACATCACTATACTGTATTCTTCTATTAACTGGAATAGTCCACGTTTCTGGTCTACCACAAGTAAAATAATAGGAAAAAGAGTTCTTGTGCATCATGTAAAACACGGAAAGCTGAATACTTCTAGTTTTCCAACTTAACTAGTGTAGTCTGTATTAAAGACTGGTCTTTGGATATATTTTTGGCCCTGAAATGTTATTTAGGGCTCCCACCCACTGGCGATATTTTCTCCACTGCGATGCGATTTTAAAGTTAAAGTCTCGCATCGCAGTGCGAGAAAAAAATCGGCATGACGCCGGGGATATCGGCATCACAACGACATATCGCTAGTCTTTTCAATGGGGCCAGCAGCAGCAGCGCTAGCCCCATTGAAAAGACATGGAGAATGCCGGGGACTTCTGCCACAGGTGTCACAGGGGATGAAGGAATCCTCTGCCACAGCTGCCGATCCCATTGAAAGCACTGCTTTGGCAAGCCCTGTGGAATGATTATCGGGGAAGGGCTTGAAATATAAGCCCTTCCCCAATAATCATCAATAAGTGTGAAAAAAAATGTAAAAAATTATACTCACCTCTCCTGCTCTCAGCCGCATCCTCCTGCTAGCTCCCTGGCACTGATACTGAGCTCTTTCAGCAGTCAGGGATTTAAAAATCCCCGCCTCCTGAAAGGGCTGTGCAGATTGGCTGAGGGCTCAGCCAATCACACATAGCCCCATGGGGATGAAGGAAACTCCTGCCACAGCTGTCACAGCTGTCACAGTTGTGGCAGAAGTTCGCGGCATTCTCCCTATGCTTTCAATGGGGCTAGTGCTGCTGTCGCTAGCCCCATTGAAACCATTTGTGATATGCCGATTCTATACCGGCCTCTTTCTTGCGCTGCGATGCGAGATTTTTCTCGTGCTCTCGCAGCGCAAGAAAGAAAATATCGCCAGTGGGTGGGAGCCCTTACTGATCATTTCATGTTATTGTTTACCAATGTCCTCATTTGGACATACATATATTATATTATTTCCTTCTTTATAGGTTACCTTTGGAAAATATTATAAATTGGCATAAAGTTCTTGCATAGAATTTTTGAATTATTTGTTCCCCTACCACCAAAGAAAAAGAAATAATTTAGAGAAAAAAATTAAAAAAATAAATATATATATATACTAGCGTACCCGTCGCGCGTTGCTGCGAAGACAGACATACATACATACATTCGTTTTTATATATCTAGATGACGGCAGCAGCGACCACTGAGGTTTTGTAGGCCGCTGCTTCCCCCTTGCAGGCTGAATAAAATAGCCGTTGTGTGGAACATCCAATTTATCCGGCTGCTGTGGCTTCTTGGGAAGATAGCCTAGTACATGTTTGCCCATTTCCAACTCCAATGGAGACTGACTGTAAATGGCTGGCGTGCTCTAGTAGTTATGGTTTCAAGCTGTACGTGTCATTGCATACAGTCTATCTATCTATCTATCTATCTATCTATCTATCTATCAGGGTTATTGCATACAGTCTATCTATCTATCTATCTATCTATCTATCTATCTATCTATCTATCTATCTATCTATCTATCTATCTATCTATCAGGGTTATTGCATACAGTCTATCTATCTATCTATCTATCTATCTATCTGGGTTATTGCATACAGTCTATCTATCTATGACATCAGGAAATGAGAGAATTCGATTCCGTACGTAAAATTTGAACGCTAATTCTTTGGCGCTTTGAATTGAATAATCGAGTTGGGACCCATTAGCTTTTCCCATTTATGACATAATCAATGCTCGAGCCAAATTTCAAGTTTCTATGACATTGGGAAATGAGAGAATTAAATTCCGTACATAAAATTTGGACGCTAATTCTTTTGCGCTTAGAATTGAATAATCGAGTTGGGATGAGACATAAGGCCTTGCCCATAAGCATTCCCCAACCTCCAAGAACTGAACCTACCTACCTGAATGAGATTTTGTAGGCCGCTGCTTCCCCCTTGCGGGCTGAATAAAATAGCCGTTGGGTGGAACATCCAATTTATCCGGCTGCTGTGGCTTCTTAGGAAGATATCCTAGTACTTGTTTACCCACTTCCAACTCCAATGGTAATTGGCTGGCGTGCTCTAGTGGTTCCAAGCTGTACGTGTCATAATAGAGCCTTAATGACATCACAATGCAGCTTATGAGAACATGTTGGGGCATGTTCGCGCGTTGCTGCGAAGACAGACATACATACATACTACGTTTTTATATATCTAGATGACGGCAGCAGCGACCACTGAGGTTTACCGCTGGGGTATGTCACTCTTATTACTAATGGGGGGAGTGTCACTATTATTACTGCTGTGGGATGTCACTATTATCGCTGGGGTGAAGGTGTCACTATTACCGCTGGGGTATGTGTACATGTGGCAGAAATGGGCAGGGCTCTTTCAGAATAGACCGGGTGCAGATTTTGACTGCTTTTTAGATGCGGAAATGCTGCAGAATTTTCCACAGAAATCTCCGCTGAGCACATTCTGCAGTATTTCCGCGTCCAAAAAGCAGTCAGAATCTGCACCCGGTCTATTCTGAAACAGCCTTGTCCTTTTTAGAACGACGGGGGTAAAATCATACGTTGTGATAAGCCCCGCCCCCTGACGTGTTGGCACTTTGCGATACATAAGTGGGTTTTGGGTTGTAGTTTGGGCACTTGGTCCCTAAAAGGTTCGCCATCACTGGCCTAGTACATGTTTGCCCACTTCCAACTTCAATGGAGACTGACTGTAAATGGCTGGCGTGCTCTAGTATTTATGGTTTCAAGCTGTACGTGTCATTGCATACAGTCTATCTATCTATCTATCTATCTATCTATCAGGGTTATTGCATACAGTCTATCTATCTATCTATCTATGACATCAGGAAATGAGAGAATTAGATTTTGTAGGCCGCTGCTTCCCCCTTGCGGGCTGAATAAAATAGCCGTTGGGTGGAACATACAATTTATCCGGCTGCTGTGGCTTCTTAGGAAGATATCCTAGTACTTGTTTACCCACTTCCAACTCCAATGGTAATTGGCTGGCGTGCTCTAGTGGTTCCAAGCTGTACGTGTCATAATAGAGCCTTAATGACATCACAATGCAGCTTTATAGAACATGTTGGGGCATGTTCAAGGGCGTCCGATGTTGATGACATCAGTGATGACATCACAATAGCAGGTGGCTTACTTATTCGATCTACGTGGGGGGGGGGGGGCGTAACTTTCGACGAAGCTCGCGCGCCATTTATCGTAGGATATTTGTACTATGCCTATAATCTTCCCAGGAGTGTACTCAACAACTTCCCAAAGTTTCATGGCGATCGGATGAATGGTGTAGTAGCGCATAAAGGACAAACACGCACGCACGCACACACGCACGCACGCACGCAGACAGACATACATTCAATTTTATATATATAGATATGTGTGTGTGTGTACCTTAAAATGGTTTGCAAAAAAAGAGGCAACTCTTCTCGGAGTTGCTTGAATAGAGGAAAATACTTACAGGGGTTTTCTGGGAATTTAGAATGAATCTATAATAAACTGTGGCATATAATAACCCTCTGCTGCCCCTCGACTACCACACTTTTTTACAACCAGTAATTATGCAAAGGGGTTAAAAATTGAAATGTATAATTTTCTAGGACTCTTACCTTTCTTCTAACTGATAGAGATCCTGCTATACTTTATCTCATAAAGTGTTCGATCTAAAAAGCCATTGTGTTACCTTGCGGCGTCTGTGGGTCCTCCTGGGGCAGCGTGGCGCTGGGTCCCGTGGTCGGGCTCGTTCCTCTGGCTTGTTGTCCGGCTGCCGGGGGCGCGGAAGGCTGGTCGGCGTGGTGCTGTTGTTGCGTGGTGCTCGCGGGTCCGGGTGGCGTCGTGCGCGCGCACCTGTAGTCCGCCCCGTGCATTAGAACCTTTTAAATTGGTGCTGTGGGAGTGAGTGTCTCTTGTCTTTTTAAGGTTGGCAGTGACCTGCATTCACTGCCAGTTATTGGGTTTCCTTCAGCGTGCTAGCATCCTGCCTCTGTTGGTCTCCAGCACTGTCTGCTTGTTCTGTCATGTCTGCCTGGTTCTCCCATCCGCCTTGGTCTGCTTGTATTTTTCTGTTGGTTGTATTGTCTGCCCATCCTGTTGGTATTCTACCTTGTTTCATCTTGGTACGCCAGTGTCCCCTCTCGGTCCCTAGTGAGTGTACGGACCGCCACCCAGTTGCCTGCCTGGGGTTAGCCAGGAGTGGAGGCAAGTAGGCAGGGACAGGGGGTTGCGGGTAAGTTCTAGGGCAACCCAGGCTGGCGTACCACTGGGTAGGATACCGTAGCATATTGATTTAACCTGATAAGGACAAGAGCTGTAAATATACAACACTTGGTCCTTAATAATGTTGAGCCTCTGTTCCTCTATGAGATGCTACTCTACTGGACTTCACGCGGACACAGAGTGTTCATTAACTATGCACTATGGGACAGTATGTTCAGTAGTTTTCGGTACTTCTATAGAGAGTGTACAGTAAGTATTGTTGGTTTGTCCTATATTGTAGATCCTGGAGAAAGACACCACTTATCCACTGATTATCCTGCCTCAGTTTGGGGGTTATTGGATAGAAGATCCCGAAAATATAAGCACTCCGACATCTTCAGACAGCAGTATATGTGATGAAGAGGAGGAACCCATGAGCCCCAGCACTTATGGATATAAACTAGAATATAAAGGTTCGGCTCGGGCGTACAGAAAACACTTCTTGGGGAAGGTATATCTTCTCATTATACATATATTATCTACATACTGTATGTGCCATACTGAGTAGCATTCAATAGTCATTGAATTACATATCTTATTTGGGTTTATAGCCTATATTCTAGCCCAGACCTACACTGAAAATTCTGCCAAGCATTGTGCAGACAGTGAACAAGCAGGGGGTGCTGAGAGATATTAGTTTATGGGCCTGCAGTTTCTTGAATGCAGTCCCAAATAAGAATGCACAATTATACAGGTTTGGTCATTTAATGTAATTATTTGCAATGTTTGACTGTTTATGTAAATTCCATCTATAACGAAATCATTAACCCTTTCCAATCCACTGTCTGAAGTCTGAAGACATTCTGATTGAAGGCTGTACAGCTCCCATGTCGGAAGCCGTCCCGCAGGGTATTATTACTGTATATTACTTGCTGCTCTGTTGTCGGGTGCCTCTCCAGCATGTCCCATACCGCAGTACTGGCTCTAGCCAGAAGACGGCACCATTGTATAATGACAGAAAGAGAAAGCCCCATAGGAAACCCTGAAACCAAAATTGGATTGCAAAGGGTTAAATGTTGGACACATAATTTTCATTTTTGAGGACACTTTTTCATTCCAGATACAGGGGACTTCTATTACTACAAATGGCTCTACCTTCTGGGAAAATGTTTCAGGTCATGGTGGGATGACTGCTTTATGCTGTTCATCCCCTTCTTATATATGCTGCTATAGGTGCTGCACTAGTAATTATGTTAAAGCTGTTGTCCTCTTTTAACAATTCCGTTTTGTTTGAAGGGTGACAAAACTTGACTCACTGCTAGAGCCCCCTGTGATCTGTGGGGGAACCTGGCAGAAAATGGTGGAGTGTTCTAAACCAGCCAATTGCTTTAAAGGGTTCATGCTGCCCGAACTATGGGCTGGTGAACCTTACACATACATAGGGGCTTGTTCTTATACACTATGAGATGTCCTAGATTTATGATAGAATGAAGTCTAGATGTTACCCAAATAGATCCTAGAAGGAGCATTTAATACTGTAAGAGCTGATTGACAACTGTTAGTCGTACAATTATACTGTTAAAGGGATTATCCCAATAATCACTGGAGAGGGGATAACTTTAAGATCAGTGGGGGTTTTGCTGAGACTCCTACCAATTCTGAGAATGAGTGTTTCATGCCCCCCTCTTCTCGTCACTTCTCAATGACTACAGACTGAAAGGAGTGATGGCTGAGCATACACGGCTGTCGCTCCTTTAATTTCAATGTGGCTGACGGAAATTGACAAGCGCTTATAATCAGCTACCTCCGGCAGTCCCACTGAAAGTGAATAGAGCCACTACGCACATGGAAGACCACCGCCTCATTCAGTCTTCTCTTCACCATGGGGGGTGTAGTAAGCCAACAGTGAAGAGGAGGTAGGACATAGGACCCCAGTTCTCTAGATTGCTGAGAGACCCCCATCGATTAGGAGGTTATCCCTGAGGATAGGGGATAACTTTAGGTTTTGAGATAACCTCTTTAAGGTTATGATGAATATTACCCTATGCTATACAGATGTTTAGGGGCCTCGTGTGGCGCAGAGTGTTAAGGAAGCAGTATGCAGTTCTAAGCTCTTGCTCACGACCTGAAGGTTGTGGGTTTAATCCCTGCGTAGTTCAGGTAGCCGGCTCAAGGTTGACTCAGCCTTCCATCCTTCCAAGGTCGGTAAAATGAGTACCAAGCTTGCTGGGGGTTAAAGATAACTGGGGAAGGCAATGGCAAACTCTAGGAGCCAGTTACGACTTAGTGTTTGCATCGGGGGACTTTTCCTTTATACAGATGTATCCACCCTTACCTTTTTCTTGAATGGAGTTGTTATACATTTTTGTCTTGATACCAATACAATATAATCTTGTGCCACCCAGTAAAAATAAAAAAAGCAAAACGTTAAATATATACTTTTTTTGTTTGACAAGGGAGTCTATAATGAAGTACGATTAATTGGTAGCATACATTGAAGCATCTGCTGCACTTATGCTTTTTTTTCATGTTTGTTTAATATCTCACGCCATATCTTGAGTTATGTCGGGTTTAGAGACAATTTAAGGAAGGGCTTTTCCTTATCATGAGAACATTTTCCTGGATTATCCTTCAGATGGCTAGTTTATGGACCTTATACCATATGGATTACCTACTTAGAGGTGTCTTAAATTTACTAGAAGGTTTTGTAGTAAATGTCTGCTTAACCATTGGTTGAATAAACATAAGTCCTCAAAATACAAAACCCCTTCTTACATTACTGTACTCTCAAAATATATGTGTTGCAGGGGGAATATGTTGATCTGGTGATCTATTGGATCAGGAAGGAATTTTCTCCACTTTGATAGATTGGGTTTCTTCCATTTAAAGACTGGTCTTTGCTTTTGTTTAGATCAACCAGTGTTTGCAAGTATAAAAGATTAAGCTTAGTGGATTATGGTCTCCTTGTGACCCACTAATAGAGATGAGCGAGCACGCTCGGTAAGGGCAGTTACTCGAGTGAGCCTCGCTCATCTCGAGTAACTGCCTTCTCCTCTGAGCGTGCTCGGAGGGATAGCGGGGGGTAGGGGAGAGTGGAGGGGGGTGGGGAGGAGAGTGAGAGAGATCTCTCTCTCCCCCCCCCCCCCCCGATACTCCCTGCTGCCCGCCGCTCACCCCTGCCACCCCCGCGTGCACGCTCGGAGGAGAAGGCAGTTACTCGAGATGAGCGAGGCTCGCTTGAGTAACTGCCCTTACCGAGCGTGCTCGCTCATCTCTACCCACTAACTATGTATTTTAAGGTACATAATATGGACTACACGTTCTTGATTGCCTTTCAGATGCTTTGAATCACAAAAAATCCTCAAATTAATGTAGACATTTTCTTACAGTATACTGCATCAACTCTGATATCCAAGAATATAGATGGTAAATAAGGCCAGACGTGATTGGATAGCAACTGATGAGGCCTCTAGCATCAAGCCTTTTACATGTTTTAGACTCGGTACACATCTGTGCCAGACATTCAATTTTTTAGTTCTGTTAAAGACACAGAAAACAGAATACAAGTCAGGGATATAGATCCATGACATAACAGACAGAAACGCCACCCGACAGCCCCCATTGACTATGATAGTGTCTGTCGGGTTTCCTTAGTTTCTGTCATTTTATCGGAAAAATGGTATAACAAGCTGTGCAATGTTTTTGTGTATCAAGGAAAGGTGTGGCTAGAGCCTTAGGTAGACACTTAAGTAAGCTGTATTATAGAAATGTTATGTTTTTAATCTTGACACTGTAATATAGTTATACATAAGGATACCTTTATAGATCGAGTTGGATAGAGTTCTTTTTATTCTTTTATGGGTAGCCAGGGCTGGGACAAGGGGTAGGGGTGAAGGTGGCTGGCTAGTGTCACATTGATGACTTCAGGTGCAGTAGGAGCAACAAAAATATTGGAGGGAATTTATCAAGGTACTTGCGCCAGTGGAAAAAAGTTGAAATATTTACTGTACACTTTTTTTGCACAAAAAATGTTAATTTTTAATTTTTTTTTTTATGACATGCTCACCCCTTTTCCAAAAGTAGACCGGCTTAGCCAGGAGGGAATGACATTTACGGCCCAACATATTTACTAGAATTTACAGCATAAACTGGCATAAATTATGGCCGAAGTCTTTGCTAGATCAGAGCTGGCATTGATTTGACTTTCTCGTGCATGGATTGTAAAGAGAAGTTTGCTACAGCTTTACTTCAGATTAATTTATATTAATAAAGATGTAGGAAATATTTGTGTTAAAAAACCTATCTTATGTGCCTATTAGAGATGAGCGAGCACCAAAATGCTCGGGTGCTCGTTACTCAAGCCAAGCTTTTTGTAATGCTCGAGAGATCGTTTTGAGTAACGAACCCCATTGAAGTCAATAGGAGACTCGAGCATTTTTCAAGGTGACTCATGCTCTGCATTGCTTTCAATGGAGCTGCGGCTGCTGCCGACAGCTCCATTGAAAACAATGGTCTGCCAGCACCCCTCAATTGCTTTCCAGGAAGTGCTTTACATATAAGCCCTTCCCTGAAAAACAATAATTTTAGTGTAAAAATATAAATAAACTTACCTCTCCGCCGCTGCCGTGACCCCCACAGGGATGAAGAACACATCTGCCGCATGCGGCAGATGTTTCCTTCATCGCCGCTAGTAAAAAGAATTCCCTGCTGCTGGTAAAAAGAATTCCCTGCAGCTGCGGTAGAGGATCCTGCCGCCGGCTCCCCGTCATTGGTTTTCAGGGAAGGGCTTTAAACATAAGCCCTTCTCTGAAAAACAATAATTTTAGTGTAAGCTGGGTGAGTGCTCCCTCTGATTGGCTGAATGCAGGGACCAATCAGAGGCAGCTCTCAGATGTCATTCAATAGCTGATAGCTGCTTCTGATTGTCACAGTGCTCAGCCAATCAGAGGGAGTCCATTCAGCAGGCAGTGATTTTTAAATCCCTGCCAGCTGAATACTACTGAGAGCAGTGCAGGGAGAAGAGCTGGCTGGACGCGGCTGAGCCCCGGCAGCTGAAGAAAGGTGAGTATTCTTTTTTTCCATCATTTCTTCTTGTTTTTCAGGGAAGAGCTTATATTTAAAGCCCTTCCCTGAAAAAAAACAATTTCAGGATGCCGGCAGTTGGATCCCCTACCACAGCTGTCATCTGGCACTGACAGAACAGGAATGGCAGGGGGATCTGGGAAGGTGAGCATGTCTTTTTTTTCCTGTTTTTACAGCACTCTGACTGCTCTCAAAAATGTTTGCTTCCCCGAATAACGCACTTAAGTAGAAATGAGGCATGAAGCTTTGAGATTACAGCTGGCCATACATATTGTTTTTCATACACAGGAGACAGCTGTTGGCCGAACACTCTTTTGGCCGGCAGCTATCTCTCCTGACTCCATAAAAATGCACGCTTTGTGCAGCAGAGTCTGCATGTTTATTTAAATGTAGAGGGGGAATAAACTGCAACCTGACCAGTTTGGCAGAAATGTATCTCCTGTAGGATCTGGCATGTTAAAATCCACTATGCACTATGCTACTTCCCTGCCAGCTTCTGTTTCGAACGCACTGTAGGTTTTTAGAAGGATCAACCAATGATCTAATACTTATTTTCTTCTAAAAACCTAGAGTGGATTTGGATGACTCATGCCGAATATGTTTGGCTAGCTTAAAACCAAGAAAGGCCATTCTAAAAACCCTGCCTTGGGCACTAAGAGAACTTGTCTCACCCATATGGGCAATTATATCTTCCAGTTTGTGCCAGCTATACAGCAAGATAATAAAATTGAATGTTATACTAGTGCCTGATGTTGTACATCTACAGTTAGACCTTAACATTATCCAGCACACTGCTGCAGAATTTAGTGATTAGATCACACTATCCTTCTCTGATTTTACTTTGGTGGAGTTTGACCTGTATCTATATACAACATACATTGCAGTTCTGAGATTTTTTTTCCCTAGGGGATGTTTTATCTAGTAGCTGTTCTGTACTTATATAGGCAACCTAGTTAAAATGGTTCAAAAGTAGGCACATATGTTTCACCACAAAGTAAAGAGCATAATACAAATGAGTCATAAAGACAGTTGTGCATTGAACATCACACCGGTATACCTTGTGCGCCGATCTACATCCCCTATTTTATGGCTTAAATATGGAACATAACAAAAAATAACAATGGCCAGGCATTAAAACAAAACCATAAGACCCAAAGACATAGACAATTTGATAAAATAGGAAGGAGAAAGAAGGAGCAAAGGAGGGGGTGATGAATGGAAGGGAGATAGGGAGAGAAGGGAAGGAAAAAATAGTCTTGACTTCGTCCATTTAAGAGCTGAAATCCATGTATAAAACATTAATATGAAACTAGAGGTTACCTGTTGCCACTCAATAAGCAAAAGTCTCTAAACCAGATCCAAGGAGACCAAACAGTGGTAAAAGCTTTGAACGTATTATGCCATGAGGCAGTGAGGTCCTCCATTCTCATAATGGCATGAAGGGAGTCCACCCATTGCAATCTTGTTGGTACCAAGATAGATCTCCAAAATAATGGGATATGACCAGTAAAAAAGTGTTGCAGAAGGCCATTGGAAGCTGCATAACGGAGAGCAAGGCTAGTTCTGCGTTTTTGCAAATAGAAGTTAGACATAACTTGTTATAAAGGGAAATTATCTCTTCCCACTTGGTCCCCAGTGCAGGCAACTCCACCAAATGTGGGTCATAGTGCGTTTTTTTTAGTACACCTCCAACAGAGCTCGGAAACTGACAGTAAAATACAATGAAGGAGGCAAGGAGTCCTATACCAATGGGTCAGGATTGTAAAATTCATTTTCTGAAACCTGCCGGAAATCGATATTCTGTGGGTGAGGGAAAAGACACGATGACAAGTTTTAAAATGAGTATGCCTCTATGCTAATTATGTTATCATGATGTGTAATGATCAGAAATGCTTTTTAGTACTGTTCTTACAGCATTAGGCCTCAGTCACACGGGCGCATCGGCGCCCGTGTTACTGCAGCCAGCAGACGGACGTACCTGAAGACGGCCGTCTCTCTGCAGCGCAGGGAGGAAGAACATGTGACCGGCTCCATTGCCGGTCATGTGTTCTATGATCAGCGCTGGAGAGAGACGGCCATCTTCTAACTGTCAGTCACACGGGCGCATCGGCACCGGTGTACGGGTGCTGACGCGCCCGTGTGACTGAGCCCTTAAAGGGAAATTTTGCTTACGTTAGCTCTGACATCCCTTTGCCCATGTGTGTATTATTGATGACTGCTACAGAGAGGAGTTAGTACTGCAACTGATCTAGTTCTCTAATTTCATGAGGTCTGACAACATCTGAATGGTGTTTGTATGTTCTCCCTGTTTTCCATAATAATCACCTTTATTTATATAGCACATACATATTACACAGCATGTCATATTTTTTTTGTCCCTACAATCCATTATTCACCTATTAGTTTTTGGAATGTGCAAGGAAACCTATATAAACACAGGGAGAACATACAAACTCCATGCAGATGTTGTCCTTGGTGAGATTTGAACTTAGGACCCTAGCGCTGCACCGTTCCTCCTCATTTTCCTTCTCCCCTCCCTCCTCCTCCTTCTGCTCTTCCTCTTCCCTTTCCCCTTCCAATCAGGGAGGTGTAGTGGTCTCTGATGTTTATAGCTATTTCTTTTCAACTCAGTTGAGGCATCTCGTTTTGTCATGGAGATATCCAGTGATTGTGGGCTTTCTCCATTACCATGGAATAGATTTACTAAAATACATTTACCAGATTTCGGCACTAGGAATTTTCCCTGTGACCCCATTTAATAAGGCTGTTACCTTTCATGGGATGTCTAAGGTTAAGATTAGAGAGGTGAAAAGATTTGGAGGCGCCGGGGGTGAGCGGGAGGGAGGGTAGCAGGGGGGAACGGGGGAGCACTCTCTCTCCCTCCCCTGCTATACCCCCCCCACCCCCCGCTCACCCCCAGCGCCCCCGAATCTTTTCGCCCAATTAGGCAGTTACTCAAAAAAAAGCGATACTCATTCGAGTAGTTGCTTTAAACGAGCACGTTCGCTCATCTCTAGTTAAGATACTTTTTGTTATTAAAAGGGTTGTACCAGAATATAAGGTTATCCGTTGTCCAAAGGACAGGGAATAACCTTATGATCGTGGGGGTCTACCTGCTGGGACTCGACAATCTCAGTATTTAGCAATCTCTAGTGCTGTCAATAAAATGACCAAAGTGGTGGTGCACATGTGTAACTACTGCTTCATTTATGCAGGAACCAATGGAATCCCTGTTCTCAGGATCACTGGGGGTCCCAGCAATCCGGAGAAAATGTAAAAGTCTGGATTCTAGAGACTTATTAGTTGCTATTAGAGATGAGCGAGTATACTCGCTAAGGCACATTACTCGAGCGAGTAGTGCCTTAGCCGAGTATCTCCCCTGAATCTTTAGAGACGAGCGGCAAGATACTCGGCTAAGGCACTACTCGCTTGAGTAATGTGCCTTAGCGAGTATACTCGCTCATCTCTAGTTGCTAGCCAATCACTTCGGACCTTATTAC
Source organism: Eleutherodactylus coqui (assembly GCF_035609145.1). Lineage (NCBI taxonomy): Eukaryota > Metazoa > Chordata > Amphibia > Anura > Eleutherodactylidae > Eleutherodactylus > Eleutherodactylus coqui. The sequence goes on along the minus strand of NC_089840.1, from coordinate 69,631,913 downwards.
CTCTATATTCCTCTATACAAGAGACTCATTCTGTTGACATAGCATACTATAAAAGGGGCGGGGGGGCTTGGATTCATAGCATCTGAAAGGCGTGCAAGAATGAGTAGTCACCTAATGTACTTAAAGACATAGTTACATAATCAGGCAGCTGCGACCTGTAAACATTACGTCACAGGCGAGACCAAAGCTATAGGTTCGGGAGATGTGGGGAGCCATATACTTTTTTTATTTTATAGGGTGGAGAACCCTTTTTTTTTTCTTTTTTAAGAAATATTGAACAACCCCTTAAATATTGGAAATCCGATAATGAAAAAAGTTTCAATGTACAATCTGCAAGATTTAATAAGGACACGTGACCTGAGTTCTGGTGGCTTTATCTTCTATTTTCAATTGTGTTAGCCTTTTTGCAAGAAAAGTCTGAATATTTGAGGATCTGGGAAATAGAGAGTATGATAGAGGTGATGATGAACTCTTCCTTTGTAAAGAGGTTAACAGCTAAATTATGTAAGCCACTTTTGAAACAGAAATTGAGACATTTTCCTTTTAAATTCCTTGATGATTGGGGGGTAAGAGCTGGCCCTATTAATTCCAGACAATGGCTGTCAATCTTTAGAGGTGTATTGAATATGTCCCTTAGTACAGCTCAAAGGATTTCTCAGTATTATATAATTCACAGACTGCATTCTACTCCTTGAAATTAAGTACGTTTTATCCAGCTAGGGAATTCATCTGTTTCTAATGCAGATCTCATAATGCAGGTGATCTTCATCTTCTTTGGCTTTGTCCTTATGTGAGCTGGTTTTGGAGTGAGGTGATTCATGTAATCAATAGGTTATACTACGGTCATCTAGATCCCATAGTATGTATCTGGAGTGGCATCTCATTAGCTGATAAAAGTAGTAACACAAGGATAGTAGTAGGGAAATTGCTTTTCCTTGGGAGCCAGTGTATTCTTAAAAAAACAGATCAGAAAATCTCCCTCAAGTTGTGGGAAAAACATTTCAACTGCTAAATAATACTCGAAGAACTAGCATACGTAATGAAAAACAAATGAGTGAATTTGGGAGCCTTGGTTTAACGTGTTAGTGACCATCCATTGTAAATGTACAACAGGTAGTTGTCGATGAAGTATGGAGCGGGCTCAGCTCTGTACCTGGTAGATGTTAGCTGTTTGAATCAGTTGACTCATGCCTGTAACTGTTGCAATGTATGCTAGTTCCGATTGCGGCCTCGTAAAGAGGTATTCTGGAGATTGGGCAAAATTTTCGCAATGCCCCTAACATTTCCACTTATTGCCATTATTCCAAATGTCCATTTATAAATCATCAAACTGAACTTCGGTACCTGTTTTTGTGGACCTGCTGTTTTCCAGCCAGTTTCAGATTTCCAAATACCGAGATTGTCGAGTCCTAGCAGGTGAACCCCCAGCGATCATAAGGTTATTCCCTGTCCTTTGGATTGAGGATAACCTTATATTCTGGTGCAACCCTTTTAGTAACCAAAAGCATCTTGACCTTAGACCAGATTATATGGATCACATGAAAGGTAACAATCTTCCCGGTTGTTTAAAATGGACACTGGGAAGTGCAAAAAACACATCTCCCACAATGCCCTGTTGCCGATTACCGACAAGCGCACATTCATGACAATACAAATTGTGTTTTCCTTACAGAATTTGAAGACACTAAGCATGCCTGACTAGTAAAACAGTGAAGCCTACAGCTCATCACATTGGCAAAGACCTATTCGTGGGTCAAAACATTGCTACTTTTATCTGATTATGAAAGAATAAAATCAAGCTGAATTTTGCATTAACTGATGCTGCCTACTTATCTTCATTCTAAGTTCAAGTCCCCTAGTGAGACTAAGAATAAAATATAAAAATAAGTTTAACTCATTAAGGACCAGGCTCGGTAAATATACAGCGCCTGATCCTAGGCTTAAAACCCTGTTGATAGTAAAATTATGGCAGCGCTTTAAGCCTCCTGCTCTGCAATTAAATCAGAGGGCAGAACGGGTTATCAGCTGGTAGTGACAGCTGATAACCCGGAGGAGAAGGCAGGAGGGGTATTTAACCCTTCCTACCTTTTCCTTCCCCGATTTCACAGCGCTCAATGAGCACTGTGTACTAGAAAGTGTAAGTGGAGGAGTTTCTTCCACTACGGGGGGAGGGGGGTCATGTGACTGCCGGGGTTCCCTGCTACAGTAGAGCTGGAGGGTCATACTTGACCCTGGCCAGCACTGCCAGTGACTAATGCCACTACAGGAGTTGTTTTCCCCTGTAACTGGGGCTCCTATGGATGCCCTAGCTGCAGTGGGAAAGTGTCAAATGAAAAAAAAGTGAATGCCCCCCCAGAGGTCTTATATGACATCATGGGGGACATAGATAGTAAAAAACATAATTCCATACATCAGTAAAACAAAATAACAGAATAAAACAACAATATATACATAAGAAAGAGAATAACACAAATCCGACGCCAACCAAAACCGTCGCCATATGCGCCCTGTAAACTAAAACCATACATACTACAGTATATATCAAAATGTCTGAAACAAATAGAGGAACCCGTTCCCATACTTTATTTTAGCATAAATATACTAAATAAATAAAAAAAACTATAAATGTTAAAAAAAATCTTTTATTTTAAGCATTTTACCCTTAATAAAACTAAGGTACAAAACAGCCTGGTCCTTAACCCCTTCCCGCTCCAGGGCGTACCGGTACGTCCTGGCAGCCTGGTACTTCCCGCAACAGGGCGTACCGGTACGTCCTGGAGATAGCGCGGGATCACATAAGATCCAGCGCTATCCCGCAGCGGGAGTCGGCTGTCAGTCACAGCCGGCGTCCCGCTGTAACAGCGGGGGGGCATCGGAGATGCGCCGCCCGCTGTTAACCCCTTCCCTGCCGCAATCTAAGTAGATCGCGGCAGGGAAAGAGTTCACAGAGGGAGCGCGGCTCCCTCGTGTCTCCGGCTGGAACTCGCGATGTCATCGCGAGAGCCCGGCCTGTCGCCATGGCAACAGGACGCCAGACACTGGCGTCCTGTATTGCCTGTGCCTATAATCGCTGTATAAGCGATAAGGCATGGCAGAGCAGTAGCTCTGCCATGCCTTATGACAGCGATCATAGGCACAGTGTTGTAAGTCCCTCAGAGGGACTCAAATAGTATTTAAAAAAAAGAAAAGAAAAGTGTAAAAAAAGAAAAATGTAAAAAAGAGAGAGAGAGAGAGAGAGAGAGACCGACCGAGACCGAGACCCGGCGTCCCACATACAAAAATGCTGGAGTTTCCCATTGTAGTCAATGGGGTTCGTTACTCGAGTAGAGCTCCCGAATTTTGCGAAAAGCTCAACTCGAATAACGCGGATTTGATAGTGCAGTGCAGAATTACTGCAATGCATCATCATAACGATCAGAGCTTTTTTGGTTCAAGTCCCCTACAGGGACATAAAAAATGGAAACAAAGTGTAAATAAAAAACCACGCTAAAATAAAAAAAAAATAACTAAAAAAAGCAACATATATTTGGTGGTACTGTATCCATAACGGCCTGTACAAAAATCGTTTAAAAACAAAAAAAAAAAAGAGTGACAGAATTCTTATTTTCTTTTCCTTATTTTGCCCTCCAAAAAAGCAATGAGAGTGATTAAAAAAGTTGTATTTAACCCAAACTGCTGCCAATAAAAACTATAGCTTATCACTAGAGATGAGCGAGCATACTCGTCCGAGCTTGATGCTCGTTCGAGCATTAGGGTGCTCGAGATGCTCGTTACTCGAGACGAGCACCACGCGGTACTCGTCTCGATTAAACGAGCACTGACCATTGAATTCAATGGAGCCAGCAATACAGCCGGCTCCATTGAAAGCAATGGGCTTCCGATGAGCGCGGGATGAATTTTCGGGAAGGGCTTAAAAATGTAAGCCCTTACCTGAAAATCATCCTAAAATGTGTAAAAATAAAAAAAAAAATGTATACTCACCTTTCCGCTGCAGCCGGAGTTGAGCCGCGTCTGGCCGGCAGTTCTCCTGAACTGCTCTGAGTAGTATTCAGCAGCCGGGGATTTAAAATCCCCGCCTGCTGAATGAGCTGCCTCTGATTGGTCACAGCCTCACCAATCAGAGACAGCTCTCACTCACACCCATTCATGAATTCACTCGAGCATTTTGGTGCTCGCTCATCTCTACTTATCACACAACACACAAGTACTCACCGAGCTCTGTCTGGGAAAAATAAAACTAGTATGGGACTTTGAATGCAACGATCTAAAAAAATAGTAATTTCCAAAATAAGGGTTTTTATTATGCAAAAGTGATAAACGTAAAAAAAATTGTTATTGTCATAATTGTACCATTCTGTAGAAAAAAAAATTATGCTGTATGAATAACACTGTTAAAAAAAATTATGTATTTTTTCTTCCTGCCCTCCAAAAAAAATTACTAAAAGTTTTACAATACATTAAGTGCACCCAAAAATGGTACCCAACCTACAGTTTGCTACATAAAAAACACGTTCTCATACGGCCGTGTCAATGGAAAAATTAAAAAAGGTATCGCTCTTGAAAAGTGGAGATTAAAATCCCCCCAAAATAACCGCTTCCTTAGGGCTTATACACACGGGCGTACATCGGCCGGGTTTTCACGTCCGGCAGATATATGCTGCCACTCTGATGCATTGGTTTAAAATGCATCAGTGCACAGGGGCATATTTCCGTGGCATGAAAGCGCCCGACGGTGTGCCTACACGCCGGCGGCAGCTGCATCTGCATAGATTCCTATGGGAGCCTATGCTAGCTGCCAGAGAAAGGAGTTGGGAGGGAGTTTAGTAGCGTGACCGCTAAACTCCCTCCCACTTCTCTCTGCCCCTTGCTGCTGTTTGCAATAGGAGGGGGCCAGAGCTTAGCTCCGCCCCCATCCTGCCCCCTTCCATTGCAAACGGCCATTGGGGAGGAGAGAGGAGGTGAGCTGGTGAGAGGGTGGGAAGAGGAAATGTCTCCCCAGGCCCCACGGTATTGCGGCCTCAGCATATATGCGCCGGGCCCTCTGCCATTCATGCGTTTTCACGGTGCAGGCGGGCGCACGTAAAATGCCTATGATCACTGTAGAGCTATTGAAATAACACGTATCTGTCTATAAATATTGTGTGGAAAGTAACTGTCTAAAGTTTCCTACGGGGCCATGGATTGTTTTTATAAATGAACTAGCTGATATACCCGGCTTCGCCCGAGTTACTTTGGTACTGGTGTTTATGTGGTGTTCACATGGAAAATCTTATGAAGTCGTGGTTAGTTTAGAGATACCGGAAAAACATGTGTTCACCATTTTGCATAGTTCTCTGCGTTACCCAGGAAACACCACGGGGAGGTAACCATGCGAGGTTTTCTTTATATAAAATGACATCAGCAAGTGAGAGAATTAGATTATGTACGTAAAAATTTGGACGCTAATTCTTTTGCGCATAGAATTGAATAAAGGAGTTGGGACCCATTAGCTTTTCTTATTTATGACATAATCAATGCTCGTGCCACATTTCAAGTTTCTATGACACCGGAAAGTGAGAAAATTAGATTCCGTACGTAAAATTTGGACGCTAATTCTTTTGCGCATAGAATTGAATAATCAAGTTGGGACCCATTAGCGTTTCCTATTTATGACATAATCAATGCCCGTGCCAAATTTGAAGTTTTTATGACATTGGGAAGTGAGAGATTTAGATTATGTACGTTAAATTTCGACGCCAATTCTTTTGCGCTAGAATTGAATAATCGAGTTGGGACCCAATTACTTTTCCTATTTTGGAGATAATCTATGCTTGCACCAAAATTCATGTTTCTCCGACATCGGGAAGTTGGAGAACTTTTGGCGAGTCAGTCAGTCAGTCAGTCAGTCAGTCAGTGAGTCAGTGAGGGCTTTCGTCTTTATATATATAGATTTGATTGAACACATATAAAAGCCCACTTTATACCATGATGCTGATGAATGGAGAATGTCTATTGTGCTTTGATGTTGACTGTTCCTCAATTAACATGATCACTTTTACTTTAGGACCATCTAAACTTTTACTGCACTGGAAGCAGTCTCGGGAACTTGATCCTTTCAATCAAATGTGAAGAAGCCGACAGCATAGAATATTTAAGAATTATACTCAGGTGTGTAAAGTAAATGCCTTATTGTCTTCTCTGATGTCAAAATTGACAGTCTGGATTTATTCATGTGCGGCGGTCAAATTACAATTTTTAATGCGATTTTTGAAAAATCATGGCAAAACCGTGGTATGACCATAACGTGTGAGTAGACTCTTACTACTGTGAGCCTACAAACATCCTGCAGCATTGCAACCATATTACACAGGGATGGCTGGCAAATTTTAGCACAGGGGCCAAGCGCAAACCCTGATCCATGAGTAGCAGCCCATCCTTAGGTTGTCTTCGCATATGGTGGATTTGCTGTGGATTTTCTGCACCAAAATCTGAATTGCGCATGACCGAAGGGTGAGCATATGATCTATTCCCCCTACCCCTACCACCCCCCCCCCCCCCCAAAAAAAAAAGTTATATATATTTCTAAGACAAACTGTATAATGGTGCAGTCTTAGATACACTGGCTCAGCTTTACTATACTTCAAAATAATACAGTTACCATATAATGTAATGAAATAATGGCTCTACACAGTGATAGTGATTACAGCTCAGTTACCTCCAGTGATCACAGGTGATACCTCTTATTGGAGTCGACCATATTCAGTTTTCTTAATTCTGGGCCCAGAACACCATTGAGAGCACTTTCAGCCATGACTCGTCTCAGCACATTCTCTCTGTCCAGCTGCTGCAACACCCAACCAAAAAAGCCTACTCCCCTCCCGTGTCTGGGGATCAGTTTACATATACTCCTGCTGAAGAAGGGAGACGTGCTGTTTGTGCATGGCAATATGTATTACCAGCAGTTATATAATATCTCCAAAAGAGTTTATCGAACCATTGGCCACCTCTTGAACCTGATCCTAGACCAGCAACTGAAGTTACATTGTTTTCCATTTGTTAAACAAACAACCATAATGTGAACTCCGCACTACCAATAGAGTTATTCTCTGCAATTGCGGTGAAACCCCCTCAAACTAGGAAAGTAGCTTATGAGTATTGTTCCAATTTTTTGTGCAATTTAATTAAAAGGTTGTTTTCTACTATATTGAAGCCTTATTCGGAAATCCTCTAATACATCTGGTTCTCTTTAGGTCTAAAGCAAAAACTCTACATGAAAGAATCCCACTGGCTGGGTTTAGCAAACTTCCTAGTATTCCCCAGATAGCAAAGGTGAGCAGTAATGATCAGTGGTGTAACTCTCTGCTTCATGGCACTTTCTTCACTCTATTTCTCTTGTATGCTTTTTTAATAGATGAGATGACATATCTGCTTTCAACATCTCACTTTTGGGGGACTTTAGTTTTTTGTGGCCCAATACACACTGTATCTACCCTGTTTCCCTGAAAATAAGACATAGCATGATTTTCCAGAATTTTTGAGGATGCGAAATGATTTTTCAGGCTTTTTGAAGATGCTTGAAATATAAGCCCTACTCCAAAATTAAGCCCTGGTAACAGTTAATTAAAACAAGTTAATTTAAATAGTGTCCAGGCAGCTATACATGTAAAAACGTTAAACCTTTTTAAACAAAAATTAATATAAGACACTGTCTTATTTTTGGGGAAACACGGTATGTCATGTGGGTATGGATACAGTACCCAGAGTATTTAGAGAGCACAAACTTTACCTCTTTTCGTTTATACATGCCATATTTCTACCCTTGAAGCGTTATGCATGTTCATTTTTATATTAATGCTGCAGTTTGGGCACTGGTACTCAAGAAGGTCATATCAGAGCTTGAGTGGGTTCAAAGACGGGCAACTAAGTTAATAAATGGAATGGGCGGACTACAATACCCAGAGAGGTTAGCAAAATTGGGATTATTTAGTTTGGAGAAAAGACAGCTGAAGGACAACCCAATATCTATGTATAAATGTATCAGGGGACAATACAGAGATCTCTCCCATCATCTATTTATACCCAGGACTGTGACTGTAACAAGAGGACATCCTCTATATCTAGAGAAAAGAAGTTTTTTACACCGACATAGAAGGGGGTTCTTTACTGTAAGAGCAGTGAGACTGAGGAGCTCTCTGCCTGAGGATGGGATGATGGGGAACTCACATAGGCCACCTGCACACGGACGGGCCAGATTACGCATGCAGGTTCCTGCTGCGGAATCTGACCCTGTGCTCGGCTGGTGACCCCTTGTACCTGTTCGCAATCTTCTTATCTATATTACAGAGGTGCAGGCTGGCACACATGCACAGTACAGATAATGCTGCTCTGTCGCTAGGTGATAATGCGGATCCCCTGACCTTTCCAGCAATGATTATTGCGGAAGGTTTGCAGGTCGGATGGCTTCCATTGACTTCAATGGAACCGTCCGCACGGAATCCGCCTAGGAATAGAGCATGCTGCAATTTTTCCCCGTGAGTGGAAAATCGCAATTGATTTCCACTCGTGGGCAGGAAAAGTCACTTTACCATAGCATGCTATGGCAGGTTTTGCTGTGGAATCCAGAGGGTGACGCCCCTTCCGAATTCCGCAAATCCGCCCTTATACAGCTGGCCTAAGAGTTCAAGAGGGGCCTGGATGCCTTTCTTGAGTGTAACAATATTACATTTTACAGTTACTGATTACTTCAGTAGGGTTGTTGATTCGGGGATTATTCTGATTAACAGACTGGGATTGGGAAGGAATTTTTTTCTCTAAAATGAAGATAATTGGCTTGTACCTCATTGGAATTTTTTGCCTTCCTCTGGATCAACGTTGCAGGATAATAGGCTGAACTAAATGAACATGTCTCTTTTTTCAGCCTAATATGCTATGTTACCGGGAATTGCTCTAGTAACAGAAAACCAGCAGACTTATATTCAGCTTTATACATGAAAGGAGAAGAAATCATTGTGTAATTTAATTAGCGGATGAGAAAAGTAATTACACAGTTACTAAGCATTTTATGAAGACTCAAATCTGTGACCGAGAATCTGCATTTTGTATTATCTGTAAATAGGCACGTGATAATACAAGTGAATCATATTCCATCAGACATGGCAGTGAGATACATGTACACATATTGAAGTTTAGCCAGACTAAACCATTTTTCCGTTTGGTCTAAAATAGCTTGAACCAAATTGGTAATTCACCAAATCCCCTTAAGGCCCCCTGTCCAAAGCAGTTTATTCACCGGCGGTAAACCGTTGGCGAATCACACCGGCCGACGCTTCCCATAGCATTGCTATGGAAAGCACTGGCTCCTGTCCACGAGTGCTGCGAATTGCCCCGATTCTCCATGGTCAGACTATCTAGTAGATAGGGCTGACTGGCGGAGATTCTGCGGCGACTCCTGTTCCTGGGTGGCGGCTCCCACGGACAGCCGGCCTAATCTGGGGTATAACACTGTTTAAGAGCCGTAAAATCCTGGTATAACACTCTGAGGGCTCTTTCCCATGAGCTTAGGCGATTTAAGGTGCGCCCGCCTGAGCTGTAAAAATGCGTGAACAGGCGCACAAATCTAACGTTGCATATACACTGAAGCTTCAATGCCGTTGCCTCCCTTTCCCTCCCCCTTGCTGGCTCACCTCCTCTCTTCTTCCCTTTGGCTGTTTCCAATGGAAGTGGTCTAGATGGAGGCTCTGCCCCCCCCCCCCCTCTCCCATTGCAAACAGCTGGAGGAGAGGAGAGAAGAGGGAGGAAGTTTAGCAGTCACACGGCTAAACTCCCTGCCACCTCCCTTCTCCGGCTGCCGTCATTGGCTCCCATAGGAGCCCATGCAGTGGCCGACGTATTCCGGTCCCAAAGATAGCTCCAGGACTATCTTTGCTGCATGGCGTAAAAGCGCCCAATGCTATATTTGTTGGCCGGGTGCTTTTACGCCGCGGGAATATGCCTGTGTGATCTGATGCATTGGAATCCAATGCATCAGATGGTAGCGTATATTGGCTGATTGTGAAAATGGCAGCTGATATAGGCTCATGTGAATAAGCCCTGCGAGTGCTATATAGGGCTTCTAGATGGAGTTATACACCAGAGTTCAGAACTAGTGTTGAGCGAACCAAATCAGTAGAACCTTGCTTCATGTAGAACTTTGCTTAAAGCTCGCTTCAGGTTTATGCCAAACCGAACTTTTAGCAAAATTCGACATGAAACAGGGTTCTGCTTGTTCGATTTGCTCAAAACTAGTCCTTACTAATGACATAATGAGATTGTATACATCTCTTCATGATTTTGCATCTACTTTTCTAATTATGGACTCGTTTGTGGTTATTATTGCAGGCCTTATGTGACGACGCTACTGGACTCAAATTTAATCCTGTTCTCTACCCCAAGGTACATTACACAATTACTTCTATAAAATGGAGAACTGACTGATGACATTTTCAGTTCACTAAGTTCTGCACCCCCTCCCACTGCAAATAATTGCGAGGGGCGGAGAGGGGGCGGGAGCTCAGTGCACTGCTCCCGGCCAGGCCCGCCCCCTCTCTTTGCAGAGAGGGACAGCGTATATCGGCCGAGCATTATAACCCGACCGATATACGCTTGTCTGAATGAGCCCTAAAACCGGTTTCACTTGGGCGAGAAAATCGCACGATTTTCGCGTGATGCAAGAGTCAATAAAAAAGCAGATTATGAAACCAATGATTTCCAATGGTTTCCTTCCCATCTGCGATGTTGAGAGAACAAAAAATCGCGGCATGTCCTATCTTTCAGCAATGTGCAAATTTTTTCTGTCTCATGTTTCTTTATGGAGCCTCCTGTTTATCGCATTGCAACACAACAAACTTGTGTTGTGATTTTAACATTAGAAAGTCCAATTGACTTTCACAAAAAAAATCGCGCAATAAAATCACGAGCGGTAGTGATGATTTTGCAAGAAAAAGCAGCTGTGTCGCTCAAAAATCGCAGGGGAAAAGATGCAATTTTGTCATGATTTTACCGCGATGTTCTCGCGCCAAAATTGCGGTCGCCCGTGTGAAACTAGCCTTAGGGCAGATTTGCTGTAGATTTACTGCAACATAAAAATCCAAGGGGTGCAGATTTTGATATGGATTTTAGTGTGGATCTGCCATAGATTTCAGCTCTTCAACTAAATTTAATTAGAGGGGTGAAATCCTCTGTGGATCGGCTCAAAAAGTCATGTCAAAATGCTTTTTTTTATACTTTATTTTTTTTATTTTTACACATTTTCAGAATGGTTTTCAGGGAAGGGCTTATATTTTAAGCCTTTCCCCGAAAATTCATTCAGCGCTTGCCGGCAGCCCATTGCTTTCAATGGAGCCGGCTGTATTGCCAGCTCCATTGAATTCAATGGGCGAACATCGTTCTTCTCTGCCACAGCTGTGCCACAGCTGTGGCAGAGGATAGCGGGCAGCGCTGGGCCGTTTCGCTGAAAACGCTGCTAGGTGCAGATTTTTCAGCAAATCGTCGGCCCCGATCACGCGATTAGCGGATGCGCATCCGTTATGCGATCCTCAAATCGCGCGAAAAAACGCCCGTGTGACTGAGGCCTTAGTATTAACTACATGCAAGAAAGATGGGGCAAGCCCTATATTTTCTCACCCATACTATTAATGGGAGAGAATCCCGCTAGGGAAAACAATAGCATTTGGTTTCGTTTTGTCCCATTATGCAGCCGTGAAAATCATAATAACGGGAATAACTGGACTAAATCGCGCCAATAACATTTATTTATTGCAATGCAATTTGTGAATTCCGCAGTGAGCTTAAACACATGGACATGTTTTTCTCCCCTTATACAACTGTGATCATCACGGCCATATAACGGGACAAAACCAGAACACTGATCTCATTAGGAGTTTAGTGGTTTTGTTTTCACCGCTGGGATTTCTCGGCCGTGATAATATAGGACATGCCCTATCTTCCTCTCACCTAGTGAATACTACGTACGGGGAAGATCGGGCAGCCGCTGACTTCCCACCTCTTTTTTATACTGCTGCGCTCTGGCGCAGAGCTTGAGCTGCCGGTGAGGGAGAAAAATCTCCCTCGTTGAGGTGCAGCTACACCACGTACTGCAGAGCCTAGTTTCACCTATGTCAATGTGTTTTCACCCAAAATCTGCATCAAGATCCATGCAAAGATTTTGGTGTAGATTTTCTATGCAATGTGTGGGCTTTGTGTGGCAGCAGTGCTAAGCTCTCGCTCACTACCTGAAGTTTGCAGGTTCAATCCCTGCGTGGTTCAGGTAGCCGACTCAAGGTTGACTCAGCCTTCCATCCTTTTGAGGTCGGTAAAATTAGTACCCAGCTTGCTCTCCCCGATGTGCTCATATCTTCTAAGGATTAATGCACACAGCAGAATCCATTGTGCAATTTTCCACTGTAAAGCCACCGCTACTATGCTGCTGTCTTTGTCGCAAATCTGCATATATTTTTAGCCTTGTCAATGGATTTTGCAGGTTTTTGTGCAGATTGCAGTCAAGAAGTGAAAAGTCACTTCTTCATGCAGAAACACGTTGCAGTTCCGCCCATTGACAGGGCTAAATCCACATGCAGATATGTAGGAGAATATCTGCAGATTTCTGCTGCAGTATTACAGAAAATTCCGTGGTGGATTCCACTGTGTGAACATAGCCTAAGTGTTAACGTTCCTCTTGACCATAGGCTATGTCCTTACACAGCCTGACTCACTCAGCATTAATTAGCGCAAGAGTTAGAGTGTGCAGGGTCACGCCCACAGACAAAAACAGCACCTTTTATCAACTTTTGTTTTTCTTCTTAGTTAAATTAAACTGTTTCTTTCTTTCAGTCGTCACAAATGATTGTTGCGTACGATGAACACGAAATCAACAACACATTCAAGTTTGGTGTTATATATCAGCAGCTGAAGCAAGTAAGTGAAAGGTCTTCTATATTATAGATGTACTTCTATGGATATTCTGTACTAAATGTGATAATTGGCATGGTCCTACACATTACATTGTATAAAGAGGCTAACATTAACTTGCAGGAATGCTGCCATCCAATAGGTGGCGCTGCAGAGGTAATGTTCCATCTCCTTTATTTGCATACTACCCAGTGGAGCATGAATGGCCTTATAAGTTTCCTCGCTCACTGCTCTCCCCAAGGAGAAAATATATTGTTCCTGGCCCACATCACAGGCCTCTCTCTAGCCAAGCCAGAAACTTACTGCACACTGATGAGGGGCAAACACCCCAAAACAGCTGTCTGTGTATGGATTCTGGCTTGGCTTTCAATTAATAGTCATTGTTACAAGGCTTGTATAAAGAGTCTGACATTGACTTGCAGGAATGCTGCTTTCCGATAGGTGGCGCTGCAGAGGTATTGTTCGCTTATTTGCATATTACCTAGAGGAGCATGAATAGCCGTATAAGTCTTCTTGCTCACCTTCCAGGTGCTCTCCCTAAGGAGAAAAGATAGCATTCCTGACACACATTACCCAGTGATTTCATAGTAGTAAACTTGTGGCTGATGATGAGATCGCACCACAAGGGTGTAAGGAGTCTTACATAGACCATGCAATGCTTCCTGGGAAAAAGCCATGCAAATGACCTTTTAAAAGGTCAGATACTGATTCATTATAGGTGGTTCGGTGGAAGATTATCCCATCTCTCCTTTGCATTGTGAAAATTTAACGTTGGATTCTATGTCAAAATCTGCACAAATGTTACAGATGTCTGTTTTGGATTTCATTGGGATTTTGCAGCAGATGTGCTCATGTGCCAAAGGGGCTTGTCTTCTGCATCCCCTGCTCAGAGCGCAAGGTGATTGCTCAACGTTTGAACGATCACCTTGCGCTGCAAATGCACACAACGATTATTGCTCAAAAGTCGCTCAAAAGACATATTTTGAGCGATAATCGTTGTGTCTAAATGGGCTTTAACGCCTTCCCACCTCAGCATGTAAATGTACATCCTGGCTGTGGAGGGATTCCAGCAAAGGAACATAAATTTACATCTTATGGATGGAGCTAGCGCAGAGACCTTTCACACGTGCGTAATATTTCTGTAAGGCCTCTTTCTCACGAGTGAAATTGTGCACGTATTTGCGTGCAAAAATTCATCCGCAAGAACTGCAATCATTGTAACCCGCGTTTTTCTATGGGTGCACTGTAGGGATGAGCGAGTATACTCGCTAAAGCACTACTCGCTCGAGTAATTTGCTTTATCCGAGTATCGCTGTGCTCGTCCCTGAAGATTCGGGTGCCGGCACGGAGCGGGGAGCTGCAGGGGAGAGCGGGGAGGAACGGAGGGGAGATCTCTCTCTCCTTCTCTCCCGCCCGCTCTCCCCTGCTCCCCGCTGCGACTCACCTGTCAGCCGCAGCAGCACCCGAATCTTCAGGGACGAGCACTGCGATACTCGGATAAAGCACATTACTCTAACGAGTAGTGCTTTTCCGAGTATGCTCGCTCATCCCTAGTGCACTGACATTTCACGGTGTTAATTGCTGGTGGGTCATGTGCTGGAACCATGTGCTTCAAAAACAGGGCAGGCAATGGGCAGGAATCAGCTGACAGTTTGCCCTTTTTGTGTGGGGGTAGAGTGGAAAGTAATACTACTCCGTTGATCTCTTCTAAGTGGCCAAGAAGGATCGCCGTCCGCTTGTCTGTCTCCTACAGACACTAAGCTAAAAACTGATTAGCTGAGTGCCTGCTGGGGGTATGTAGCAAGTGGAAGGAGCCAACTCACTTTCTACTTAGTGTCCATCTCCAATTGGCAGTTGCTGTACACCCATGGTCAAGTTGTGTCCCCCAATGACACAAATAAAAAATGCTTTTTTTGTTTCACCTCCAAAAAATGCAATAAAAATGATTTTAAAAGCCATATGTACCCAAAAGTGGTAGCATGAAAACTACAGAATGGCTTACAGAAACATTGTGTCAGTAACTTCCATTCACTTCTATAGGAGTTACAGGAACATTGCAACAAAACCAGCTAGGCTGCTTCTTCCATAAGTCTCAACAACTCCGAGTCACTTCATTCAGAATGGTCAGGGTCAGAACTAATGGCATATCGAAGGTCTCAAATGGGAATACCCCTTTAAATGATATCCCATTGAGTTTGACACATGTAGGAAATAATCAGAAGACCAATACACAAGGCGACTTGGCCTTCAGAACAATTATTTGCAGCTATTAAACTGGCAGCTAGGGCTGTCACCTAATCTACAGAGATTGATGGGAAGAAGTGTTTGGTAATTACTTTATACATGACATATGGTGTATTAGTAAATTTCCTCTACTTCATTCTCAGTCCGAGGAGCATCTGCTCTAGTTGCAGACAAACAAAGATAGTGACTGGCTGAGCAATACAAATATGGTGAGATATGATCTGTGCTTATCTGGTTATACAGTACAGTGCAGCGCTACAATGTATTTCTGCAGAATCCAATACTGATCTAAAGTATATATTAGCTTTATACTTGTCCTACCAAAAGTAATTGGATACCTCAGCAAAAATCAAAAGTAGAATGTATTTACATGCTACTGCTTAGTGGGGCTCCTTTGGCCCTAATGACATTGGACACTCTCAGTGGTATAATTTCTGCTGATGTCTTATATACTTCAGCAGCTTTTTCCCTTCATTCATCCTGCAAACATCTGGTTTGTGCTCTCAAAGAAGATGAATGAGCCCATCTGCAATGGTGCAATGAGAGTCAAAATTGAACAGCTAAACAATGGAAGAAAATTCTTTAGAGGGATGAATCGCACTACTCCATCTTCAAAACCAGATAGACATACCTGAGTGTGGAGGATATCTCGAGAATGCCTTTCGCCAAAGTGTGTTGTGCTACAATTAAGTGCAGTAGAAGTTCCATTATGACCTCTGGATGTTTTATGTGGCATAGTCTCAGTCCGTTGAACATTGTTGGGATGAACTGGAACTTTGAGTCAGGAAATGTGAACAGTGTCCATTTTTTTTTGGGGGGGGGGGGGGGGAGAGCTCACCAGGCATTTGCAAGATGAATGGAGGGAAGTACCTGCTGAAGTGTATCAGACTTTAGTAGAAACTATGCCATGCGAGTATCCAATGTTATTAAGGCCAAAGTGTAAGTATTAACATATGTAAATAAATACTACTTTTCATTCTTGATCAGGTGTCAAATTACTTTTGGTAGGATAGTAATAAACAGTAATAAATAGTAATAAACAGCCTGCAGCTTCTCAGCTTAAATAACAGATTTCTGCAGGGATCAAATTAAATAATAGGGAATTGATGTTCAGACAGTCGCCAATTATATTTCTGGATGTTCACCTAAGCCAAACTGCAGTTCAAGGCCTCCCTCACACAGACGGTTTTTACCACTTTCAGCACAGCGCTGATCGCAGTATAACACTCCTATTATTTTCAATGGGACCGCTCAGACAGCCGCTCAATCACAGCGCCGCGATCACGAGCGCTTAGTGCTACCCATCAATGATGAGGAGTGCTAAAAGTGATGCTGCAGCCGAAAACAGAAGTAAAACACGGCAAACCCCCGTGTGAGGGAGGCCTAAGAAAAGTGTCATTTTTTTCAACGTAAATATTTTTGAGTGTTTTTTGGAAAAAAAAAGTCTAGCATTTTACAGCAATATTATAATATGAATTCATAAAGCAGGTTATGTACTACATGAAAGGTGCAGTACAAGTAAGTTAGACAAGAACGAGACTTATCAAATTGGAAGGCCATGGGTCATGACATAGAGATACTTCCTGTTAGATACATTAAAGTTTAAGTGAAAGCTCTAGAAAATGACATGAGATAATTGCAGCTCATAGTAATTACATTACTGAGTCAAGTGTATAATGATCCTGTTTGTTAAAGTGCCAACAGCCATTATTGTCTGAGGACCCAGACCACTTTCAGTCTGCCCTACAGTGATGGGGTTACTTAGATGCCTTGAGACAGAAAATTGATTCACTCTCCAAGGTGCTGAAGCATTATTCTGGTACCTTGAGCTCTATTTGCTGGCTTCTAAACTGACATCTTCTATAATATGCTTCTTCATACACTGGCTAACTATGTTAGTACTAGCTGATATACCCAGCTTCGCCCGAGTTAATTTGGTACTGGTGTTTATCTGGTGTTCACACATGGAAAACCTTATGAAGTCGTGGTTACTTTAGAGATACAGAGGAAAAAAATATGTTCACCATTTTGCATGGTTCTTTGTGTTACCCAAGAAACACCATGGGGAGGTAACCATGTGATGTTTCCTTTATATAAAATGACATCGGGAAGTGAGAGAATTAGATTCTGTATGTAAAATTTGGACGCTAATTCTTTGGCGCATAGAATTGAATAATCGAGTTGGGACCCATTAGCTTTTCCTATTTATGACATAATCAATGCTCCTGCCAAATTTCATGTTTCTATGACATCGGGAAGTGAGAGAATTAGATTAGTCTTTTCATATATATATATATATATATATATATATATATATATATATATATATATATATACAAACAAAAGTTGTAAATGATGACTTCTGATAAATTTAGTTAGAATTTGTGGCTTTTCTTGTTGAAAAGTAGACATGGCCTCCAAGTTAGACAATCTAAGTACGGGAGAATTTAATACACTATGTGATTCCGTTCAGGGGTTTTGTCTCAGATGCAGAAAACAGCGCTGTGACAGAACGCCTGAACGGAAACCAACAGAGCCATAGTGCAGTCGACTGCGTTATTTCACAATGCAAGTGAATGGCGCAGTTCATTTCCGTTCACAGGCTCGGTCACAATGTTTTCTGAAGTCGTCGTGAAACCCCAGAACAGATTCATACAGATTAAATTTGTGGTAAATTTATTAAAGAGAAAGTGAGCACTATAATATGTACTTGTTTGTTACTGGAATATCTGTAAAAGTGGCTCAAGTCTCTACTGATGAACTGCGCCTAATTTCGGAGATCAAACGATGGTCCATGAAACTATCTTGTCACTTTTTAAATTTGTGAAGCAATGATAAAACTCAAACATTTTTGTTGCAAGACATAATTTTTGACTTTTTATGCAATATTTTTAAAAAATGGCATAAATGACTTAGTACCTGTAGGCCTTGGTATTAACCCTTTCCAATCCACTGTCTGGCATCTTCAGACATTCTAATCGAAGGCTGTACAACTCCGATGTCGGAAGATGTCCGGCAGGGTATGCTTACTGGCCACTCTGTTGTCGGGGGCCTCTCCGGCATTTCCCATACCACAGTACTAGCGCTAGCCAGCAACTGGCGCCATTGTATAATGGCAGAAAAAAACAAAATTAGATTGCAAAGGGTGAAAGGGATTAACCAGGTTCAATTTTTTTAATTTCAAAAGTTGCCTACCATGCTGTGCTGAAATAGTAAAAATCCATACTCACCTGCACCTCTCATTCCACCAGTGCCTATTCCCAGCTGCCATTTATGTCTGGGTGCAGAGAGCCTGCAATGACCCTGCCAACACCAGGGCCTTGTGACCACTTTAGGCAGTGATTAGCTGCAGTGATCACATGTCCCTGTGTCAGGATGTCATCTCTCTGCAGTAAAGTGAAAAGCAGGAGGGACTGGGCACCAGTGAAACAGGGACGGCGGAGGAACAGGGAAGCTAAGCATGGCATCTTATATGTTGATACGCCATGGTGGGCAGCTTTTGAAAGAAAATGCCCCTATATAACGAATCTAACCACATTTTTAAGTAGAAAGAGTAAAAATGATGCAAATTTTGGCACAGAACTATGCTTATATAGTGACTGTTAGACATTTACAAATGTGTCAAAGAGGTGTGCACTTTTTAATACATTTGGCCCCAAATCCCTCCAGTTATCTCCTTTACTTAGACTGTAAGATACAAGTGTCTTAGAGTTCTTTTACACAGGCCCTTAAGCACCCAACAGTTGTCCAAAAATTCGCTTTTACTCACTGTGTACACCAGAGATCTCTTCCAGACCCTCAACTCCATTCAGAGTGAACAGGCAGTCATAGATGAACGACTGCCTGTTTACACAGGCCAATCGGTTATCATTTGGTTTTTATGTCTGCATAAAATGAATGACAAAGGATAAGTGAAGAAATGATCATTGGTCGTTCAATCACCTGCTATGTTTACACTAAAGGATTACTATTACAGATGAGCGAGCATACTCGGTAAGGCGATATACTCGATAGAGAGCATCGCCTTTTTTGAGTACCTGCTGGCTCATTTCTGAAGATTTGGGGGGGCCGCGGGGGGTTGCAGAGGGGATCTGGAGGGAGAGAGAGGGATCTCTCTCACTCTCCTCCCTGCTCCCTCTCGCTGCCCTGTGCCGCCCCCGACCCCGTGGCCCCCCCGAATCTTCAAGGACGAGCCAGCAGGTACTCGAAAAAGGCGATGCTCTCTCGAGTATATCGCCTTACCGAGTATGCTCACTCATCTCTATTTACTATTCAGTTTTACACAAACCAACGATTAACTGAACAAAAATCGTGCCATGTAAAAGTGTCCTTAGTAAATGTGGGCCAATATTTTATTTAACTAAACAGTTAAATCTCAGATAAGGACTGAGGGAAAGGAAAGAAAAGGTAGAATGTTATAGAGCCCAGTGGGTATTACACATCATAAATGAATCACTGCGCTGCAGTAAAACAGAAGAAACTAAACTAAGCAAATGTATCCTCTGAGAAAAAATGTTTCTTGTCCACAGCAAGAAAAGCTACTCTGATGTTACTAGAGCACTTTTTGCCCTCATACGAATCTCTTACGATTCTGCAAGGAGTTCATGTTAGTTTGCTGAAATTCTTTACATACTCCAAAAACAAACTATGTTACCTAACTTCCTCCGAGATCGTTCCTGCTGTGTGTTTGAGTGTGAGTCTTGTTGAAGACCGGGATGTGTATAATGAGAAGCTCTGTACAGCGTCCTTATAGAAGTTGGCTAAAAGTAATAGGAAATTATAATTGTTGGAGTCTTCGTAGCTCGTAAAACAATAACATAGGAGCCTTCTTTTATACACTCAACAGTTAATTGCTACCTCATAGCTAACGAACAACATTTCAACTCATCAACTTTTCTGTTGTAAAGGTCACTTAAACTAGTCTGGTTTAATATATCAAAAAGCTATGAATAGTACAGAAATATTAGACTGTACATAAAACACTGCACAGGGAAGCTCCTAAGATGAATCGGTTGCCGATAGTTGGATGAACCTCATAGTCTCTAGAAAGGGAAACGTTGTTAGTTATCTTATGATTTTAAAGCAAATTATAAATAAGGCCATGTCTCTGTAGAGCCCCAGCATTATGCTGGACATTGTACGGATGTGCCCTTCTTTACTGTTCCTCCTGATTAAATATTATTAAATATGTGTGTCGTGAGATGACCAGCACAACATGGTTTCCAGATACTTTATCACGAGACCTCTATCCTATATATCGGGAATAAGGTCAGCTGGCATGTCATGATATCTAGATAACTGATTTAATGAAAATCACAGTCTTTAACCAAATTAGAGCTAAGGTAAAAGTGGAAATATCTGTATTTCAGATAGCTGATGGCTGACAACTAGAGATGAGCGAGCACCCAAATGCTCAGGTCTCTCTCTCTCCCTCTCCCTCTTCCTCCCTCCCTCCCTCTCTCCCTCTCCCTCTTCCTCCCTCCCTCCCTCCCTCCCTCCCTCTCCCTCCCCCCTCCCTCTCTCTCCCCCCCTCCCTCTCTCTCCCCCCCTCCCTCTCCCTCTCGCTCCCCCTCTCCCTCCCCCCTCCCTCTCCCTCCCCCCTCCCTCTCCCTCCCCCCTCCCTCTCTCTCCCCCCCTCCCTCTCCCTCCCCCTCTCCCTCCCCCTCCCCCTCCCCCTCCCCCTCCCCCTCTCCCTCCCCTCTCCCTCCCCTCGTTCGAGTAACAAGCACCATCGAGTACGCTAATACTCGAACGAGCATCAAGCTCGACAGAGTACGTTTGCTCAACTCTACTGACAACTGTTCCTGCTGACCTCGGCTTAATAAGCAAATAGTGGCTTATCTACCATTGGAAAAAAATTGATTGAATTGGAAAAAAGATTGAAATTCAACAGCCCGATCCTTCTTTCCCTAACACCCGTCATTAGGAGATTGTCAGAACACATCCATACATATTAGATGGTCAGCAAGTGTCACTGTAATCTAATGTGTATGGCCACCTATAACTCAATCTCTTAAACTGGTCTATGATAGTCCTAGCATTGGTGTGCAGGTGTCTAGAAGCAAGGTGCAATAACGGTGTTCTCTTTGGCCTTCATAAATGTATAATAATATGTTTCTTTGTTAAGTTCTGGTTCGGTTCTTACAACACTAAACAAAGTTCTACCCGAAACAAGGTTCTACTGGGTCAATTTGCTTAGCATTAGTCCTGAACACTTGCACAGGGGTGTAGCTAAAGGCTCAAAGGCTTGGGTGCAAAAGTTTATCTTCGAGACTCCCAACTTCTCTTAACCCTTTAATGCAGAGACGTAACTTGAAGCTCCTGGGCCCCAATGCAAAACCTGTAACAGGGCCCCAAACTATAATGCTTTATTCATAGTACTAAGCTTTATATATAGAGAAGAGGCCCAGGTGCAACCGCATCCTCTGAACTCCCTATAGTTACGCCAGTGCTTACGTATAACTCTCTCAGAGTGTTATACAGGACTTTTATGGCTCTTGGACAGTGTTCTACACCAATTTTAGGGATTGTGGTGAACTTCTGGTTTGTTTGAAACTAACTTGGACCGAACCAAAAGTTTTGAAAAAGTTCATTGAATTGGCAGAAGTGAAATTTTCAGAAGTTCACTTCTCACTACTTCAGATATACAGGAGTATTTTATCATACATGGAACAGAGCTGTAGCAGGCAGTGTTATGGCACATAGCTCCAACACAAGCCAACACCCACTCGATCTCTGAATTGGGGAACAGTCAATCAGTAATGACTTGAATCACTTTTACAAACATCCTAGTAACATACAATATATTACCAGGATTATTTTGTTAACTTTTTGTATTCTTCATGGTTGCAAAGTGATCTAAAGAAAGCTGCTGTTTGCCAAGAGATTAGTTTCTTTGCTGTAACAATATTCTAAGAAGCCATGTTTGTAATGAAAATGTTGTAATTAGGGGAAGAATTCAGATCATGAAAGACAGAGAAATGAATCCACTAATTTGTCACAGATAACACTGGCAGGCATCTTAATTAACTTTCTATATTTTGTACCTCTTTGTGGTGCCAGCGCCGTATAGCTGCACATTGCTGTGTAGTTGGAATAATATGATATGGAGTAGCAGAAGGGTTTAGAATACAAATAATCGAATAGCTATTCAATCCCAACATGTTCTCAGCAATGCCAATTCATTTTACCTCTTAGATAGATACAGTATAAAGTATATGCTATGTTTTATTAGTCTATCATGTGATGGTTCATCCAAAAATCACATCTGACAATTCAAAAGTATTGTACTGTATATTTACACAGCCCAATTCTTGCTTCTTATAATGATTGACAAATAGCATGTCGATCAATGCTCGTTGAAGGGGTTTACCAAAATTTCTACGTTATTCCCTTTGTTTTGGATAAGTGATAATTTGCTCATTGCTGGGGTCCCACTGCTGAGATCCCCACTGGTCCTGAGAACAGGGATCCCATGTCCCCCTCTTCTTACCACTTGAGGCTTACTGCACTACTCGCAGTGAGGAGGAAACTGAAGGAAGCTATGGTCATGCAAGTGCACTGTTGCTTCTATAATTTTCAATAGGACTGTGAGATAGCCGAATGGCAAGCACTTGGGTATTTCTGTCAGCCACATTGAAATGAATAGCGCGACGACTATGCGTGCTCAGCCGGCGATCGATTCACTGTGATGTCATTATAGGCATTGGCGTACGTATAGGGAATGCAGGGGTGCAATCGCACCTGGGCCCAGGAGCCCAGGAGGCCCATAAAGTCTCTTTTCCCCATATTGCAAACCAATACTATCAATGAAGCTTTATAGTTGGGGGCCCAGTTCCATATTTTGCATTGGGGCCCGGCAGCTTCACGTTACGCCTCTGATAATGTGGGAGAAGCTTCCCCACAGTGATGAGAAGAGGAGGACTCCGGAACCTTGTTCTCAGGATCAGTGGGGTGCTTAGCGGTGAGACCCCACCGATCAGCATATTATCCACTATCCTGTAGATGGGGAATAACTTGTAATTCTGTTGCAACCCCTTTAAGTAGTATTTACACAGAGGATAAGTAGAAATATGGGGCTAAACAATCGTTACTATAATTGCTTGTCCCGAAATGTCTGTGTTTACACGAGATATGCTGCCAATGAGTGACCATTTTATGCCTGCATGGAAGATCAAGTGATAAACAAACCATAAAGACTGCAAGCTCTGCCAAATAATAGTGGCAACCTTTGAGTTATGTCGATACACTCTACTACATTAGCTTTCTTATTTAACCCCTTTAAGTGTAATGGTGCTTTCTAAAAACTTAAAAAGTTTTGATCAATGGGGGTCCAGTCAAGACCCTCAGCAATACCTAATTTATCTAAGTTTTTTTATATTTTATTACTTTTGCACAATAAAAAAACTTTAGAAAAATGTGGAAAGATGTCAAAAAAAAGGTGTATTAACCGTCACTAATAGATTAAAGCGATATTACAGCCATTAGCATCTAGCGCCTATCAGCAGTACTGGTGATAAACGTTAGATTAGTGGAGATCCGACTGCTTGAAAATCCATCAATCATTAGAAAAGGGGATCTTCACATCT
Organism: Eleutherodactylus coqui; assembly: GCF_035609145.1. Taxonomy (NCBI): domain Eukaryota; kingdom Metazoa; phylum Chordata; class Amphibia; order Anura; family Eleutherodactylidae; genus Eleutherodactylus; species Eleutherodactylus coqui. Next base: position 69,608,157 of record NC_089840.1, on the reverse strand, counting down.
GTGCTGGTGAGGCTTAGTGTGGAGTAGTGGCCAAGCATAACCACTGTTGCTCCATACAGTTAAGCCAGAGGTTGGGCACTTAGCATGCGATCAATTATCAACTTCTCTATGCATAGGGTTCACCCCTTTATAGTGAATTGTGTACAATAGAGATGCTTTATTAACATGAATATTAAATCATCCGTTTTCCAGTGATCCCTCAAGTTACAATGGCTCAGGATTAGAGATGAGCGAGCACCAAAATGCTCGGGTGCTCGTTACTCGAGTCGAACTTTCAGTGATGCTCGAGAGCTCGTTTCGAGTAACGAACCCCATTGAAGTCAATGGGCGACTCGAGCATTTTTGTATATCGCCGATGCTCGCTAAGGTTTTCATTTGTGAAAATCTGGGAAATTCACGAAAGTGATGGGAACGACACAGCAACGGATAGGGCAGGCGAGGGGCAACATGCTGGGCTGCATTTCAGGTTCCCAGGTCCCACTATTCAGCCACAATAGCGGCAAGAGTGAGACCCCCCCCCCCTGCACTGTCAGCATAAAGATCGTTCTCCTCTGCCACAGCTGTAACAGCTGTGGCAGAGAAGAACAATGTTAGCCCATTGAATTCATTTGGAGCCGGCAATACAATGAATTCATGAATGGGTGAGTGAGTGCTGCCTCTGATTGGCTCATCGCAGGGACCAATCAGGGGCAGCTCTCAGCTGTCATTCATGAATTCATGAATGGGTGTGAGTGAGAGCTGCCTCTGATTGATCAGGCTGTGACCAAACAGAGGCAGCTCATTCAGCAGGCGGGGATTTTAAATCCCCGGCTGCTGAATACTACACAGAGCAGTTCAGGAGAACTGCTGTCGGCTGCGGCTGAACTCTGTCTGCCGGGACCGGGTGAGTATATATATATTTTTTTGTTTTTACACATTTCTGGATGAATTGCAGGGAAGGGCTTATATTTTTAAGCTCTTCCCGAAAATTCATCCTGCGCTCGCCGGCAGCCCATTGCTTTCAATGGAGCCGGCTGTATTGCCGCCTCCATTGAATTCAATGGTCAGTGCTCGTTTAATCGAGACGAGTACCGCGTGGTGCTCGTCTCGAGTAACGAGCATCTCGAGCACCCTAATACTCGAACGAGCATCAAGCTCGGACGAGTATGCTCGCTCATCTCTACTCAGGATATAACCTTTTCAATATACAATGGTTTTTCCCAGACCAGTGTAACTTGAAGTCAAATGGCTTTATCTGTATTAGGTATCTGTTAATTTTCCTTTAATCCACATTTTGTATTAGTTTTTGTTGACATTGTGGGGACTTTGGAACCAATTACCAGTTATCCATAGAGTTACGGTTACAAAATAAAGTATTTTCAACTTACAATGGTCGTCCCAGAAGCAATTAATACTGTATGCTGAGAAACCATTGTATATTAAATGAGATGCCTATAGGCAGGTGAAGGGTGTGTATTTCTTCTCACATGTAGAACTAGAATACAGGTCTTACAATTAACCGTCATCGATAGTTTTTTCGAGGCTCTGATACAGTCTAACTTGTGTTCTTTGCAGACACTAGAGGAGGAACTTTTTGGTAATAATGAAGAAAGTCCAGCCTTTAGAGAATTCTTGAGCTTACTCGGAGATACTGTCTTACTTCAAGACTTCAAAGGGTGAGTCACAAAGATTAAAAGTGATAGAATCTAAAAAATACACAATTGTTTTGATTGCAGTGGAACAGAAAATAGTAGCAATGGTTTAAAGTGACATGGAACGGGTTGAAAATCAATATTTTGTCTTGAAAAGATCTGCTGATTACATTTTTTCTTAGAGAGTTATGGTCTTTCTGCAGTCAGATTTGATTGCCCATTCACTTTGTTTCTTTTGTCCTTCTGTGGAAAATAGAGATGAAGAAGCTGCAATCTTTACAGTAATCAGAAAATCTTACAACATTACTTAAATCATTTTTGGTACTTTCAGATTTTCCATATGTATTTCAGTCTGGTAGGATATTGTACTTAAGCTTTAAAACTCTTTGGGGGGGATATATCATCACCGGAATTTTTTATGCCAGTTTTCTGGCAGCTTTTCTCCCCTTCTACTGTTTAAAATGGGACAAATTTATCGAATGTCACTCAATGTTGATAAAGTTTTTGCATCTAGGCAAGAGATGTGGAGTTGCTTTTTATGCCACCCACCTACTGGAGCGAGATTGTGACAAATTTGCAACTTTTTGAAAAGTTTAAATTCCAATATCTAAAAACCTCTGTCCACTCAAACCATGCACACTTTTCTAGACACTTTTTTGAAAATTGGAATAAGAGATGTAACATTTATTATTTTTTGCTAAATCAATAGTAAATTCATCTAGATTGATTTGCACAAAAAAGGCACAACTTGTGAAGGAATTATGGCGTAAAAACTGTAATAAATATGACTAGAGATGAGCGAGTATACTCGCTAAGGCTAACTACTCGAGCGAGTAGTGCCTTAGCCGAGTATCCTCCCGCTCTTCTGTAAAGATTCGGCTGCCGGCGCGGGTGACAGGTGAGTTGCGGCTGTGAGCACGGGGGATCGGGGGGAGAGAGTGAGAGAGAGATCTCCCCTCCGTTCCTCTCCGCTCTCCCCCGCAGCTCCCCGCCCCCCGCTGGCCCCCGAATCTTTAGAGACGAGCAGGAGGATACTCGGCTAAGGCACTATTCGCTCGAGTAGTTAGCCTTAGCGAGTATACTCGCTCATCTCTAAATATGACCCTTTATGTTTTTGTTGCCCTACATTGCCTCCCTCATCTCAATCCACCACCCAGCCCATACCCTCCGCTCTGCTAATGAAATCAGATTAAGTGCCCCTTTAATTCGAAACACTCATTCCTGCCTCCAAGACTTCCCCAGAGCAGCAGCAGTCCTCTGGAACGCACTACCCAAAACTATCCAGGCAATCTCTGACACAAAAAACTTCAGGAGTGCTCTAAAAACACACCTCTTCATCGAGGCATACCATATCCCTTAAACAAAACCCCTCTGTACTACACCTGATAACATGATCCCTGTCCTACTAACTGCAATCACTGCTAGCCGCAATCAACCGCCTGCTGCAGTCATACTGATTCAGCCACTATATGGCTTAAGTCTGACCCTTGTTTATGTGTATAGCACCCCACCTCGCTATACCATGCACATCTCCCGCCCTTTCGCCTTCTGTATCACCCCCATGCTACAAAACGACACACAAACCTCGCAGGTCCAGCGATATGCCCGCGACTCATGAGGTTTTGTAGCCCATGTTTTCCTATGGAGCCTTCCTCTCTGTTGCATCGCATCACAAGAAAACGCGGTTTGCATGCGATGCGATGCAACTTTGACAGTAGCAAATGTCAGCCAATCACAGCCAGCGCTTCCAGCAGTTGGGGATTTTTCATTCCCCGGCCAGAAGATGAAGAAGAAGATTAGTGCCGGGACATGGGGAGAAGATGTGGCGGCGCCCCAGACAGTGTGGAAGAGGTGATGTATACTTTTTTTTTCTCCTTTAGTTACAGCTTATTTTCGGGGTAGGGCTTATATTTCAAGCCCCCCCCTCCCCCCCCGAAAATCCTCACACGTGATGCTACAAAGTCGCGCGATTTTGTAGCGTCACATGCGACTTTGTAGCGCTACAATGTGATATCGCCCGTGTGAAGGAGGCCTAAATGAGTGCGATGTAGATCTGATTTTCACTTGCCAGTGTAAATACAGCATAAGGTCAAAAGTATCTGAATATCCGATCATTACATTTACTTGTCTTTAATGAACATCTAACTTCAAAACCATGAATATATCAATAGGCACTTGGCGATGGATTTTGTTGCTATAAGAGTGGTCTTGCGAACAGGTTTTTTTTTTCTAGATTTTTATATTTCCCATATCTTTTGAATCTACAGTACTTGTGGTTTGGGCTAAAAAGAAAAACTACATGAAAAACTTTTACAGGGTTTTCCCAAAAATTGCTATGCATGATATAACCCTAACAGCCCCTTGAGGTCTTGGCTACCACTAGCCTCCTGGGCCTACCTCTACCCTTTCTGCTAGATTTTGGAACACAACTGCAGTGATTCATGCTTATTCAACCACAAGTACAACATTGTCAACGTCAAGCACTAATGTCTGGTGGGAAGGTCAGGTCAGAAGTCATTATTCCACTTCATTCCATTTCTTTAAGAATAAAGTAGGCAAAAATGACCAAACCTTACAGTACAGGTACAGCACTATCTACTTTGTCGTGGCTATGCCTAGTATTGAAGCTCTATCCCACTCACTTGAATGCGACTAAGCTGCACGTAGGGCATGTGACTGATGAACATGACAATGAAGACTGAGGAAGAGGCACCCTCAACTAGCTGATCAGTAAGGGGCTCTATCATTGGTCATTAGCATTTTAGTCTTTGAATACCCCTTTAAATGGGGTTGTCCAGTTATAAACTACTTATGGCCTATCCGCTGGATAGGTCATCAATAGAAAAACAACATGGTTCCATTGCTCAAGACTCCCAACGATCAGTTGTTCACTAGACCTCTGCATTCATTTCTGATATCTACAGAAAGTAGACTGCTCCGGCCCCACTGCAGAGACTAGGCTTGGTGCTATAGGCAAAGTTCCCATTGAAATAATTGAGAACTTGGCCTGCAATACCTGGCCTGGCCATTACAATGAGAATGGAGCTGTCTGCTTCCGGTAGACACCAGCTCAGTGCACAAGAGCACTGGCCTCAGCGAAAAGCTGATTGGAAAGAGCCCGAAAGGATGGACCCCGCATCGATCTATTATTGATGATCTGTCCTTAGGACAACCTCTTTAATAGTGAAGTCTGCTAGCAGGTTTTTTTTAATGCTGCATTTGTGTTATGAAAGTTACACCGGACTTCTGCTGGAAAATGTTGCAAAACAAATTATTTTTCAATTGGCAGGTTCGTAAAAGGGAGGTGGCTAAAAGAATAGTAAGAATGAACCAATTGTATAAATGACACATCCTAGCGCAAATAACTGATGTAAATGTATGGCAGTCATTAGGTGGCTAAAAGAGACAAGGAAGCAGCATAAAGGATGGACGATGAGCTCATCCCTGATCACTCAGTGTAAATAGCAGCTGTTCAGTACTGAACAGCCGCTATGTTATGTCAATGGAGAGGGGTGGGGGAGTGAAAGGAGAGAAATCTCCTACAGCAGCTCTGCTGAGAGCCAGCGATACTAGCTCCCGTGTATCCCGTGTACGAGAGCTAGTATGTGCGGGGACTAGTGTTGGGCGTCGTTTGCCCGACACTTGTCCCATCTAAATAGGCCTTAAGAGACAAGGTACAATTTCCATTGTTGGACTCCATTGATTTTTTTATAGGGTCTGACCAGCTTCTGGCATCATGGATTAAATTTTCCCAGACTAAATAGTGCAACATGCTGTGCTATTTTGTCCTGTATTTCATGCTGGATCTGCACCATAGGCTCTGAATGGTGCCTTCAAAACAGATATGAACATGGCCTAAAGTACTGTACCTAGAGAGTTGCTGCAAATCCATGATGCCATGTGCACCATTTTGAAGATTCCGTTTTTGCCAACACTACTGATACATTTTCCCATCATGTCCATAAATGTACATAAACTTATGAGTCCAGAGAATAGGTACCAGCATGAACCACATTATACATGAATATGTCTTGTCAGTTATTCATACTTGAATGCTTCTTCATTGTCGTCTTTACAGTTTTCGTGGAGGACTGGATGTAGCACATGGTCAGACGGGCACGGAGTCCATATACACTGTATTCAGAGAGAAGGAAATCATGTTTCATGTGTCAACTAAGTTACCGTTCACAGAAGGAGATGCCCAGCAGGTGAGGACTTCAGCTGAGCTCCATAAAATATTCTGCTTTTGTACTTATTTAGTATTTAATCCTGGGAATGTGCCGTAGAATATTGCAAGCGCTGAACCCCTAATATCATCTGTAGCTTGTAAATATGGGATTGTTTAGTAAGGTCAAGCTATTCAGACCATCCCAGATCCCTCAGTCATTGGGGACGTTTCTGAGCTCCCTTTAAATCAAAGATATTGTATATCTATGTGTCAATTTAGGGGTATTTTCTGGTCACCTACTATTGATGATGACCTATCCTCAGAATAGGTAACCAATATTGATCTCCGGAACCCCTTGCTTGGGATCCTCAGCAATAAGCTGATAGTTCGGTCTGTTACCAGTGCAGCGGGGCCAGACTTCATCATCAAGATCAGAAGCCTAAGCGTTATAGAGGGCTTCACTCCAATTAAAATCAATGGAAGTGCTGCCTGCTATTATTGCATCCAACCCCGGTATGTAATAGGAGGCTTCATCTCCCATTGATTTCAAGGAGAGACAAGCCCTCTGACACTTTGCAATGATGACGTCTAAGTCCGCTGCACTAACAGTGGGCCAGATGATCAACTGATTGCTGGGGAGTCCCAAATGGGGCATCTCCAGTGATCAACTATTGATGACTTACCCTGAGAATAGGTCATCAATTGTATTTGACTGGAAAACTCTTTTAACATAAAGGGCAAACAGACCCACTCATGACCCAGTCTTCCACTAACAGGTTAATAAAGCAAACAATTTATTGATATCATCTTCAAACATACATGTTAATACCTGACATATGTCTTGCAAATCCACAGTGCTGTTGTAACATTGATTTGGGCAGTAAATGGGGTGCTACTAGCAATATAATACTGGGGATAGTAGCGTCCGGACACCTAATCTCCAATTTCTACTCTGACAAGGCACACCGTGTGCCACAACATGTTTTGCTGCCTCACATCATCATCAGAGGAATGGGCCAAGTGTATAAAGTGCTAGACAGCTAAGGATTCTGCAAGTTTTTGAGGTTTTGCTTCATCACATTTTGACAGCCCACTTTCACATTTTTCCAATGACATTTCCTATGTGTCCACCCTTATCTTGGATTGAATTTCATTAAAGACTCCAATTCTTTTTGATACTAAAATGATACATTCTCAAGCCATCAAGGAGAGAGGATACATTGAATTCATACTTTTTTTTTTTTAAACTTGAAAGCCTGTTGTGACGGGTGGCTTCTGTTGGACGTACACATTTAAAAAAAAACTTTGCACTACATGTACTGGGATGTGTCAAGTAAAGGACCAGGTTAAGGGAGGACACATCTGTAGCTGTGTAAGAGCTTATTTTTGTTTTAGCCTTGTGTGGTGCAGTGTAAGCTCTCGCTCATGACCCGAAGGTTGCAAGTTCAATCCCCGCATGGTTCAGGTAGCCGGCTCAAGGTCGACTCAACCTTCCATCCTTCCAAGGTCGGTAAAATGAGTACCCAGCTTGGTGGGGGGTAATAAATAAAAACTTGCCTGAAAGCGCTGCAGAATAAGTTGGCGCTATACAAATAACAAGATTTAATTTAACAAGATTTAATATTGGGGCAGAATTACTTTTTTTGTGTCAAAAAATGCCCTGCATACTGTGCGCCACATTTACTGTGTATTTCTAGGCACTTTTAGACACTTTTTTCGACTTATCCAAAAAATGGGCATGGCTTTGTAAAAAGGGGGCATGCACTAAATTGTGGCAAATTGCACCAATTAACAGGTTGTAGAAACTTTGGTTAGACTGTTTTAAAACTTGATAGATTTACCATCCAGCATGAGTCACTGTGCTGAACTGCACATTTTAAGACTCTGCCTTTATAATAGTTTGCACTGTTTAACTTTTAGACAGCAAAGGTAAATCTGCCAGTTGTATTTTCCTGAATTATAGTTTCCCACATACTTCCCTGTACAAATGTATGGTTTAACCCTTTAGGTACCAAGTGAGATAAATTCACGGCGCTTTGTCCTGGGCTTTAATCATGGCGGATTGCAAAAGTACAGCACAGGATTAAAGCTTCTGCAACCAAGCAGAAGCAGGTCGGGTCCTCGGCTGTCATACACAGCTAAGGACCCACAGGAGAAAGGAGAAGCTGTTTTTAACTGCTTCTGCCTTCTCCTTTCCAAGCTACATAGCGCTCAGTGGAAAAGTATGAAATTAAATTCCAGCTGTACCTTGGAGAAGGCCCGTGTTTGAGTGTTCTGTTCCACTGGCAGAATTTGTCCTTTGCAAAATTTATGACATTGCTTTTCAGACAAGTAGCGTATCTGCTGTCTCTCTTGGCATAATTTTTGATCAAGGAAACCTTATGAGGGCCTTCTTTTGTTTTCAGTGGCAACCTTGTGCTACAAGTGACCCTCACACCATTGTTTTCAAGATGTGCAGCTGTAATTTCATGCAATTTAAGGGGATTTGCCTTCATTAGGGACCTTCTGGAGGAAAAATTAGTGAAGCTGATTTTTACTTCCATTGACTTTAATGGGAGTCAGAATCGGGCATTGTGATTCACGATGATTTTGGTGAAATTGGCTTGATCCCAACCCAAACTGATTATTCCACTAATTGCTCATCACTACAGAAATGTTCAAAGCTGATTTATATTGTACCTTGATGTGAGCTGATTATATTCCATTACTTACATGCTACAAGTCAGCCAAACACCAATTGTAGTTGTTTGAATGGTACCATGTAGAGATGAGCGAACATACTCGGTAAGGGCGATTTCGCAATCGAGCACCGCGATTTTCGAGTACTTCACTACTCGGGTGAAAAGTACTCGGTGCGCTGTGGGTGAGCAGGGGGTTGCAGCGGGGAGTGGGGGGGGGGAGAGGGAGAGAGAGAGGGCTCCCCCCTGTTTCCCTCTACAACCCCCCGCCCCACAGCGCACCCGAGTACTTTTCACCCGAGTAGTGAAGTACTCGAAAATCGCGGTGCTCGATTGCGAAATCGCCCTTACCGAGTACGTTCGCTCATCTCTAGTACCATGTGTTCAAATTGTAGAAGCACCATGAAACCACATGATGGGAGTATCTACAGTTATCATTTCAGCAGACTATAGTAGCTGAAAAAAATGGCTTGGTTATATATAAATAAGTTTTCTATATATGATAATTAAGAATGGATCTGCCTATGATACCACTACATAGGGTAGGGCAGCATAACTTGATGACCGATGCTATTAGCCACAATACTTTTGTGCTGTATTGGCTAATAGGAGAATGGTCCTGCCTCTGCACTATGCTGTCCTTTACATGGCCCCCTGTGAAAACACCCCAGGTTCACATAGTGCAACTTTTGACGCAGTTTTTCATGCGGCTTCTCTTCGCTACAAATAAGGAGAAGCAGAGTTGAGTCACATTATTAAGGCCACCAGCTAAATTCCAGAGTAAATGCTGTGTGCCGCACAGACAGCAGCAAGATAGTCTGGAAGTGAATCAATTAGGTGTTGGTAGGTTGCCTTAGGTATCTGGAGCCATGATGACTACAGTGCATTTCACAGTTGCTGGAGGGTGCTCTCGCAACTATTATTGGACATTTCTAGCCATATGAGATGTCACGCTGTTTGCTGGAAGATCCCATCCACCCTAGAGAAGACAAACAGCATGTATGGGTGAACATGATCTGCATGGATTTATAACCATAAGTCAGAGTGCCTTCCAGATGGATGAGCGTCCCAGATAATGCCATGAATAAATTCCCCAGACCGAATTGCTGCCGCCACCAGCTTGTTTTCTTCCAGCAATGGTTGCTCAGAGTTTTATCTAATCTTTCTCACCTGACACACCAATCTCCATCCCTTCCGTGAGGCAGAAAACATGACTCATCGGAGAAGGCAACCCTTTGCCAATCAGTGGTCCAATTCCGATACTGCCATGCAAATTGAAGCCTTTTCTTTCGATGCACCTTTGTTATCATAGGCGCAGTGACCATCCTACTACTTCAGAGCTCCATACGTAGTAGGGTTCACTGAACTCTTGTATTAAACACACATCTGTTAGCCCCTGGTTCATTTTCATGGTGAGGTGCTCCACTGTAGCATATCGGTCGTGCCTTATGCACCTACGCAGCCAACATTCGACTCTTATATCAAGGGCACGTGATGCGCCACAGTTTCCACATCAGTTATTCCCATTTGTCCACTTATGATACACTTTCACCACATTAGGATGCGAACAGTTCGCAAACTGCACTATTTACGAAACACTGCCATCCATGACCCGAAAGCCAGTAGTCATCCCTTTTTCCAACTGTTATGCATGACGAGTGATATGTGAGCAGATGGTCTATCACACACCTTATATACCCACCAAGCAAGCCCACGACACGTCACTTCATTGGCAGCATCATGGGCTGACGTCAAAAGTAGGAGGTGGTCATAATAATGAAACTCGACTTTGTGAATGTCTTTCCTTTACAGCTAAAAGTTTCATTAAACTTCTTCCTAGCTTAATATCATCAGCATTCTCTACCAACACAATGTGTTGTGATCAACATACCAATGAGATTAGTGAATAAACTGCGAATTATTAATTCATAAGAGGCCACCACTTTACATTCGCATATTCCCTGCAGTGATAAATAATTGTTTGTATTTCTAGGTAGCCATAAAGTAAGTTTGAAATATCTATTCATTTTTGTGAGTAGCTTATCATTAACTATGAACTCCAGGGATGATATTAAAACCCTTCACAGTGAAGGCATATAAAGTGAATTAAAGTTAACTTCTGGAAATAATAACTTCACATGACATTATTACTCTATAGTTAGAGCTGCAGAAGGAGAGTCAGTACAGCCATCATATTGAAGTCTCCAATCTTTCCTTTACCCCCTACATCCAATTTCTTGCCCAAACATGTCACTTGCACCTCAACTGGCAAACTGGCTGAAGCAAACTTTTCAAAAGTTCCCTATATACTAACTGTTACGTTATGGTGAGAGTGAATTGTGAATGATTCTTTTTTGTGTACATGTAGAGGGACTGGTGTGGTATGGAGCATTATTACACTGTCTTTTGGAATACCTAAGGTGCTGTCTTTTGGAATACCTAAACCCCAGTCAGTAGAGCAGGGGCTTTTGGGTTCCTTCAGGCATATCCCTTATTTAACTTGTCGCATCACCTCATTCTGGACATTTGGCGGACACCTAAAGTAATGGAGAGAACTTTTATAATATGTACGGTGTTAAGAAAGAAGATATGATCTTTGTGTACTGTTATGGCCTCGTGCAATATATTTAGTGGGAGTCCAATATATATAATGACATGAAGGTAGGAGGTGGCAAATAACAGGAGAGTGAGGACTTAAATGGGGAAAAATTGGCTTTTATCAACTGTTTTTTTTCCTCCTTCCTCTGGTTCAACATTGGGAGAAATAGGCTGAACTGGATGGATATATCTTTTTTTGGTCTAACATACTTTGAGTATAAAAGGGCAGTCATAGTAACAGTCTCCTGTGCCCAATGTAACCTATAATACTCTGATGGCAGCTCTGAATGCACTGCAAAATCTTCCACAAAATACACAGCTAATAAGCGACTCTTTTGCAATCAGCGACCATGTCTTTTGTAGTGATGCCAATTAGGGCTCAGCATTGCTCCTTTGGAAAAATGCATTGTGATTCTGCATGTAGAATTACTGACTAGTATGCAGCCAAACTGTTTCAGCAAGGCTTGATTGTGACTCAGTTCCTTCTCATGGGATGCAGATTAATTGACAAGTCAAAGCGATCCTTCCCATATAACCTATTAAGGCATTTTAGCCAAAGTAGCAAAGAACTAATGTTGCTTTCCTCAACTTGCCCCACCACTTATGCTTGCGACCCTTTTCCCTCACACCTCCTCTGGTCCCTCTCCCCATTTGTCATCTCCCACCTTACTACCATATTCAACCTCTCTCTGACGTCTGGCATTTAAATCCTCCTCCTCATTCAAACATGCTATCACATTCCCACTGCTAAAGAAACTGACTCTTGACTCGCCCTTTGGTGCTAACTACCGACCCATCTCAAATCTCCCCTTCATCTCCAAACTATTAGAATGCCTGGTCTACTCCCGCCTTATAAGCTGTCTATCGGAGAACTCTCTTCTTGACCGCCTATAGTCCAGCCTCTACCCTCTGCACTCGGCAGAAACCGAGTCAAGCTTGACAAAGTCTCCGCAGGAAGTTGAAACATTGCTGCTCTGTTCTACTCTGTTTTGTATATGGATCAATAAAGAAGTACTAATTTGGATGGCTGGTTGTGCTGCTCTGCTTATGCTTTGATTTGATGGACCCCTCCTCTTCTCCATCTACACAGCCCCTATTGGACAAACCATCAGCAGATTTGGCTTTCAGTATCATCTCTATGCTGATGACACCCAGTTATACACCTTTCCTGTGACATCACAGCACCATTGCTTCAGAATGCCACCGACTATCTATCCGCTGCTTCTAACACCATGTCCTTTCTCTACCTAAAAATGAACGTCTCAAAAACTGACCTACTGGTGTTTCCTCTCTCTGCTAACCAACCTCATCCTGACATCTCCATCTCCGTGTGTGGCACTACCATAACTCCCAAACAGCATGCCCGCTGCCTTGGGGTCATATTTGACTTTGATTTTTCCTTTACCCCCTACATCCAGTCTCTTGCCCGAACATGTCACTTGCACCTCAAGAACATTGCTTGAATCCACCCTTTTCTAACCATGGACACATTAAAAATGCTCACCGTTACCCTCATACACTCTTGGCTCGATTATTGCAACTCTCCAGTCGCCTCTTGTCCACAGCCAGCAATAAGAAGGGAGCTGGGTGGGGTGAAGCTTAGCTCCACCCCACCCCATTCCCATTGCAAACAGCCAGAGGGGAGGAGAGAGGAGGAGAGAAGGGGGAGGGAGTTTAGCAGTCACACTACTAAACTCCCTCCCACCACCTTTCTCTGGCTGCTGTCATTGGCTCCCATAGGAGTCTTTAGCAGCGGCCGACATATTCCGGGCAGAAAGATAGTTCCAGGACTATCTTTCCTGCCTGGCATAAAAGCACCCGGAGCTATATTGGCCAGTCAGGCACTTTAAAGCCACGGGAATACGCCTGTGTGATCTGATTCATTGGAATCCAATGCATCAGATGGTAGCATATATCGGCGGACCGTGAAAACAGCGGCCAATATACGCTCATGTAAATAAGCCCTTAGGATGCTCTCATTGAGGGCTGCAAAAACATGGGGACGCATTCTCTTTAAATGTAAATGCTGTATAAATGTTGTAGCCTGCACACAAATGCAGCCCATAGATTTTCCATAGCTTAACTGGAATATTGACCATGTAGATAACTGACGTAAACCAATTTTACAGCTTATCTGCTAATATGATAATCAGGGTTTTACTACTCTTTGCCATCCAACTAAAGCTGGGCGCAGTAAAGAGGATATATCGCCAGGCAATGACATCTCCAACTGAAAATTGCCAGTGCACTTGGCCACAAATACTAGTAGCTTTGGCAAGGCTTCGCAGTGTGACTTATCCAAAAACCCATCATACTGTACTTAATCAACCAAAGGGCTTCACTTTTCATAGAAATCCAGTAAGATTTGCAGATTAAAATTGCAGTCAACATAACAATTACTATATATATATGAAACTGTATTAAGATTGCTAACATTTTGCAAATGCAGAATATTTTTCACATTTCTGATTGACCACCCAGTCTTTTACATTGTGAATATTAATCAGTATCTACAGTGTGACTAAGCAGGTGTGACACCTGTGATACCCACATCTTCATCTGTTCTCCCTCAATTATTTCATTTCAGCTGCAGAGGAAAAGACACATCGGGAATGACATAGTAGCTATAGTGTTTCAGGAAGAGAACACTCCTTTTGTTCCAGACATGATTGCATCAAACTTTCTGCATGCGTATATTGTGGTGCAAGTGGAGAATCCAGAGACGGACTGTACAGCTTATAAGGTAATGTATGGCACATGCAGATATATATATATATAATATGGGGAAGCAAAAGTCTGGACACACCCGTTTATCTGGTGTGATAATTTAAAAAAAATTACTTCCAATATGTGAAAGTATTAGTTGGGAGGGGGGCCGTGTTTTTTGGTGAAGAAGATGTTTTCGACAGCTATTTTGAACTGTGTCATATTAAATTCAGCTCAGGTTTTTCAAATTGGAAGGGGGTTATGTGATATATCTGTCTTAGCTAAAATTTACTCAGAAAGACAATGGAAGTATCAGTTTTGTCCTATATTTATTGTTTAGGAGTTAAGTGAGGGCAAAGTTGGAAAATTGTGTCTGACATCCGGGGCCTTTTGATTGATAGATCACTTAACAGTGAGAACTACCGCCAGATGTTACAGGATACCGTATTCCTATCTGTGCTCATTGGGAACAGGGAGCTTTGGGGGGACCGCAATAGGGCGAGGATGTTGTGTGTGAGTGGGAGGTAGTAAACGTTGTAAAGATGTTACAGGATACCATATTCCCATCTGTGTTCATTGAGAACAGGGAGTTTCCATGCTACTCTCAAGAGGATGTGCACTTTGCTTTGGCTGTACGCAAGTGACTGGATTGCAATTCCTGGGCACTGGACGGGGCGAAGAGGTCAGATAGAATGGCCGGCAAGGTCGTTGGATGTAACGTCTTTGGACTTTTAGCTCTGGGGCCACCTAACCCTTTCCCTCCCCATGACGTAAGGGTAGGTCATGGGAGCGGGGTACTTCCCACAAAACGACGTACCCTAATGTCATAGGGATAGCGTGAGATCATGACAGATCTCGTGCTATCCGGCAGCAGGAGCCAGCTGTCCGTGATAGCCGGCCTCCCGCTGCAACAGCGGGGGTGCATCAGAGATGCGCTCCTCGCTGTTACCCCTTCCCTGCCGCGATCTACATGGACCGCGGCATGGGAAGGGTTCACGGAGGGAGCGTGCTCCCTCTGTGAAGTTGTCGGGCTCTCGCGATATAATCGCAGAGAGCCCAGCTGGTTGTCATGGCAACAGGATGCCAGATACCGCCGTCCTGTATTACTGCTGCCTGTGATCGCAGTAATAGGCGATAAGGCATTGCAGGAGAGAAGTCCTGCAATGCCTTATCACAGTGATCATCAGTGCTACAGTGTAAGTCCCCAGAGGGACACAGATGGTGTAAAAAAAAAGATAATAAAAATGTACAAGGAAGAAAAGTTTTAAAAAAAAACCTTTTCAGGTGCTTTTTCTCATATTAGCAAAAAAAAAGGTAAAAATAAATTAAAATCCCACATATTTGGTATCGTCGCGTCCGTAACAAAGTGTACAATAAGTTGAATGTGCTTTTTATTCTGCGCTGTAAAAAGCGTAAAAAAGAACCGCTTAAAAACTGAGGCAAAATGCTAATTCTCTCTCTCTACCCCCCGCTACCCCCTGCTGCCCAAGAGCGATGCTCTTTCGAGTAACTGCCTTATCCGAGCATGCTTGCTCATCTCTAAATATAGTCTTTATACCCAAAAATGGCACAATCAAAAACTACAGTTCGCGATGCAAAAAAACAAGCCCTTATACGGCCGCGTCAACAGAAAAGTAAAAAAGTTATGGCTTTTGAAAAATGGAGATAAAAATCCGCCAAAAATCATTGCGTCCTTAAGCCCAAGTTAGGCCGTGTCCTTAAGGGATTAAAGACCCTTGGGTATACGGAAAAAATATGTAATATAGTTCATCTGAAATGGCGAATCCTACAGCACGGTGAAGAAATATCATCTGCACTTCTGTAGCATGTTCGCAGAGACTGGATTAAATGCTTAATATATCAAATGACCTCTTCCCATAAAAAAAACCTGAGCTAAATTCAACATGCCAATGTTCAAAACGGACCCCAAAAATGTCTAGCTTTTTGCCTCTTTAGGAAATAAATCATATTGTCTTCTGAATAACAGAGACCTACAAGCTGCCCCTGTGATATTTTCTGCCTGTCTTGTTTTCTCCTTGTTAAATTGTAGCATGTACTGTGCAAGAGAAATTTCCGGGAACTGTTGAGCAATTAAATTGACTTGGTTTGAAATATTGACTTTTAACATTACCAGGGTGGTTACAATGCCTTGTCTGCTAAGTCACATGAGGTCTGTCTAGGTCGTCATTACCAACAGCGGCAAGTGAACAGGTGGCATTGGCTGCTGACCAAGTCAACTGAATGAAAATAAGATATTAAGGATATGTAAATGGTGACTTGTTAGAGGAGAGCTGTTACATCAGCCAGGCTGATTATTTCTTTTTTACATCAACCTGACCTTTCTGGAGGCCTTTGACTTGATTGCCGCTGAACTGCATACAAAGAAAGAAAAAGAAATATGAAGCAGAATTGGACTTCCATTTGCATTTACTATAGCAACTGCAACAGATATTTCAACTTTGTCTTAAAGGGAATCTGTCATCTCCTATGAACCTCATAAACTAAAGTAATGGCCTCATAGGAGATTATACTTGCCTTCCTTACTGTTCCCTCACTGTCTGCCCACAAAGCTGCCACTCCATGCATCTAGTAGACTACTTATGCATGTACATATAATGATAGGACTGGTTCTCTTATAAGCATGTGCCTAAGTAGGGCATGGGATGCATGGACTGGCAACGTTGTGGGCGGACACTGAGGGAACAGTGAATAAGGGAAGTATGAAAGAGGCACCCTGGACTCGGCACCACATCTCCTATGAGGCCGTTACTTTAGTTTAGATGACCTAAGTCCTTTAAGCTGGCCATACATATTAGATATATATAAACCAAACCTGATGATTCTGGTGAGTCTGGCCATTCATCTAATGTGAATGGAGGCTTCCCAACGATCCCTTGATTTTAGATATTGGGGAAGATTAGAATAGGGCAGTTGGATTTGAACTTGACAGATCCTTTTGTTCTCGTAGAGATAAGCAGAAGAGTCTGACATTATTACTTATTTTTAAAGTGCCTTTATTTCCAAGGTGCTGTACAAATGAAGAATATGGGCTATATTACATGGCACTACATATAAGCTGCAAATACTACTACATATAGAACCACATTACATATATAAACCCCCCCAAAAAGTTTAGTGCTGTGTTAGCTAGAAGAGCAAAATGTGATTGTTCTCAGTAAGAGAAACCAAGTAATCTTGTAGATATACCTCTTAATGGCTAACAAAAATACATGATGTTTTAGTGATATGTTCCATTAAGCCCGAGGAAGAACTTGGTGTAGGTTCGAAAATGGTTGTTAGCCATTAAAAGGTATCATATCTACAAGATGACTTGGTGTCTCTCACTGAGAACAATCACATGTATAAAACAGGAACAGTAAGCAGTAAACATTTACTAAATGTCTAACAAATTGATACAGAGGGAGAGAGGGGAAGGGGGAATAAGACAGTAGGTGAGGGCAGAAGCTGTTCATGTAATGGTGACAGGATTACTGTAGGTTGTAGACATTTCTGAAGGGGTAGGTTTTTAGGTTCCTTTTGAAATTTTCTCAGGTGGTGGAGAGTCTGATGGGTTGAAAAAGCAAGATCCAGAGTATAGATGCTGCATGGTAGAAATCCTGGAGCTGATTATGTGAGGGCAGTTTTGGGAAGAGTAGAGGAGGAGGTCTTGCGAGGACCAGAGTTTGAGTGGGGAGTTATCAGGAGATTAGATCAGAGATGTATGGAGGTGACACGCTGTGGACAGTTTTGTATGTCAATGATAGTAACTTGAACTATATTCTTTGGGTAATAGGCAGCCAGTGAAGGGATTGGCAATGGAGAGAGGCAGGAGTGTAATGGGAGGAGAGGTGGCAAAGCTGGGCAACTGAGTTGAGGATGGATTGGAGAGGTGTAAGGGCATTGGAAGGGATGCATTTTACAGAGGAGACTGTTGCAGTTGTCTATGTGGGAGATGATGAGGGCATGCACTAGCATTTTTGCTGACTCTGGGTTGAGAAAAGATCGTATCTGAGAGATATTTTTGAGTTGGGGGCAGAGGGGGTGGCTAGGGCTTGTATGTGTATTTGAAGGAGAAGATGGAGTCACATATAACATAGAGACAGCAGACTTGTGACAGTACGGGCCATTGATTATAATTGTATGATTGATAGGTGTGGTGGGAGTGTAGAGTAAGGTGGGGGAAAAAAAGATGATGAGTTCGGTTTTTCCCATGTTAAGTTTTAGGAATCGGGAGGAGGCGGATAATGCTGGTAGAGACTTTAAGATTCTCGATTGCAGAAAGGTAACATCTGGGCAAGAGAGGTAGATTTGAGTGTCATCAGCATAAAGGTGGTACTGGAAGCCATGGGATTCTATGAGCTGTCCTAGATCATGGGTTTGGATAAAGTAGAGTTGGGTTCCTAGTATGGAGCCTTGGGGAACACCAACAGAGAGAGGGCGAGGCGAGGATGTTGTGTGCGAGTGGGAGACACTAAACATTTCATCAGTGAATTATGAGGAGATCCAGGAAAAGGGAAAATTTGTGATGCCGAGGGGGAAGAGAATTTGTAGTAGGAGGGCTCTGTCAACTGTGTCAAAGGCAGACGACAAGTCTAAGAAGAGACCTATTCAGAACACATGCACGCTGGACCCAAGCCTTGTTGTTTTATTGTGTATTCATATGCGTTGCTACGGTGTTTAGACACAGCAGTGTATACTGTATACATATTTCATCATGTAATTATTGAATTGACCAAAATGTCAATGTCAAAAGTTAATTGGTAGCATAATTTCTTGCATTAACTATGAAGTAATAACTTAGCTTAAAGGGGTTTTGTCATTAGAAAAAAAAATCAATACTTACCTATTCCTCCCCAGGCAGTTTTCTTACCAGATCTTCTACTTGCCTATGTTCTCCTGGCTCCTCTAGTTCCCTGGGTTACCTCACCTCCAGTGGGCCGGATCCTCTTCTTCTAGTATTGTAGCATTCATTAGGAAGGGTAGTGAACACTATGAGTGATGTAGTGTTCACTGCCGAATCCTCGGCAGCCTTCTTTAACACGCATGTGCGATATCTCACTGCTAGCATTTCATATGGTATATGAAATGCTAGCAGTGAAACATCGTGCATGTGCAGTCGCGTTAAAGCAAGCTGATGAGGATTCGGCATTCCCTGCTAGGCAGTGAATGCTACGTCTCTAGTGATGTAGCATACATTGACCTGCAGGAAGCAGAATGCCGGCAATGTACGCTTCATCACAGGAAGAAGAGGATCCTGACGGCAGGAGGAGATGTGACACGGGGGGCTGGAGGAGCCAGGGGAAGATGCGGTAAGAATACTTCCTGGGGAGGAATAGGCAAGTATAGATTTTTTTTTTTCAATGACAGAACCCCTTTAATGTCTATCTGGTTGTATTAGATAATTCAGTAAAAAAAGGAAGGTGTTTTAAAAGATCCTCCGAGTCCTTACGCAGTCTAGAATCTGAGGAAAGGGTTAAGGGATATAACATTTACTTATCAGCCACCAAAGGAGGTTATCACTTTGAAAACAGACAATCAACTCGTCACATCACATAAATGTATTGCTGAAATTAACAAGTCAACAAACAGCTGTTTTGCCCATCGCCCATCCGTAACTGGATATTAGAGCAAACCTGGAAAAACAGCCTTGCTTATCAGTGTACATTTTCTATGTCTACAAGTGCCAATTCAGAGGAAATATGGCCAAGCAGTGACATGAGGAGTGGGTGGTGACACATAAGTTTTACAGCAATAAAACAATAAGCCCGAGCTCACAAAAGGAAGCTGCTAAAGATCTCCACAAATGAATTTCTGTATGCATTGTTTCAATAAATTGCCAGTTTATATGAAGAGTTACAGAATGTGCTGTTTGGTGAGGCGTCCTTGGAAGAACAGATTGGCTTGTGTAGAGCTGTTAATTGTTTCCAAGAAGCAGCTGGCTTTAACCAGACAATATTCTAGTGCAAATATTATTTGAGGACAGCAACTTCCCCTATTAGGATGGTTGCTAGGCAGAAACTTACACAGGCGTATTCCAAAGAAGGGGTTATTAGGTAGAATTGTTGCTTTATGAGGATAATAGAAAAGTAGTATCCTTGGCCAGAACTTAATGCTCTGCAAATTGGAAAACCATATGTCAAACTTAATTTTATCGACCTGATGATTTAATAGATCAGAAAATACTAAAATACCAGCTGTCCCTACAGAAAAAACACATGCGGACCAACACATATATTAACAGGTTCTTGTCTTTGCATGGATTTCCTTATTCTGTACATATCTTTAAGTAAAATAGAAGAAATGGTTGCCTTCTGAAGTGCTCAAACCTTACTTCAAGGTTCGGCTTCTACAATGTAGTGGATGTACGTCTTTACAGCAGGAAATGCTGCACTACAAATATCAGATTACATATTGTCTATCGAATGAGTCTGTCAAAGGCAATGTGGTTAGAGATGAGCGAGCACGCTCGGATAAGGCAGTTACTCAAGCTCTTCTCGAGTAACTGTATTCTCGTCCGAGCAGGCTCGAGGTGGCCGCGGGGGGGGAGCAGGTGGGAAAGTGAGAGAGATCTCTCTCTACCCCATGTCAACCCCCGCTCACCCCCTGCCTTATCTGAACGTGCTCGCTCATCTCTAAATGTGGTTAAAAAAGGGTCTTGGCACTTGTATTGAAAAATATTTAGTGTACTTGTATGTTAAAATGTCAGATGACATAAAGAGCATTTCTAGTCTTAGATGGCACCCTGTGCAGATATTACCTCGCTCGCCCTTTCTCTGTTGGTGTACTAGGAACCCTACTCCACTCCATCTACACCCATGGTCTAGGACAGCTTGTAGAATTCCATGGTTTCCAGTACTACCTTTACACTGATGACACTTAAATCTGCCTCTCTGACCCATATGTTACCTCCCTGCTATTCAGAATTTTAAAGTGGGGGGACCTTATAAGAGAGAAACAAGGGAGACAAACATCCAGCCAGTATCTGCCTGGTGCGCCCTACAAGGTGGTAGCTGAAGACTTGTGTGACTACATAGGTTGCACGTAGCTAAGCCCAGCCATGATGAAGAGTGCACTCAAAACTAGATAACCCATAACTTGAAAAAGGAACATTTTACGCATTACCATATTTATTAGCCTCAAAGTCTCTAAAATGAAACCACATGGCAACATTTGTCAACCACGTATGCACACATAATTTTCACAAGTGTTCTCATAATGGTTCAAGTGGCAAGTCAGCAGATTTCTTATGTGAGACATTAATGGTATTTTTACATGATATGCCATAAATTATAATTGGTGATCCTGAGAGCAAAAAAAAAGGTTGCTGCATGTGTTTCTTTCCATCAAAGTCTATGAGAAGCAACTGATTCATTCTTCTCCTATAGGTGACTGCCACTGGTCACTTTGACTTCATATATGGGGGTCAAGATACTACCATGTATTTAAGAGGTTGGGTCCTTTTGGATATGCCATAATTGTCTGAGGCGGAAAAAAACCACATAAGTTTTCCTCTAATAGCTTACTTCAGACCCACTCTGTGACAGCAACACTAGGACAATAGCTGCATTAATGTCCTCATGGAAGACAACAGCAGAAAAATTGCTGAATTTAGCTTTTATATTTAGTTTTAGCCAATTTTTGGTAGAGCGGAACAAAGTCTTAAGAGTTCTACTTTAGAATTGGTAAAGGCTGAAGTTATTCTGTGCTTTAGAACTGGAATCATTTTACTGAGAGGATTTGAACCAGGTATTCTCACTGTTGACAAGCTGCAATGTGGCTTTCAACCCAAACACTCAACTGAAAGTTCTTTAACCAACATCGCAAGACATCTGCTAACTGCTAAAGCCAAATTACCTCCCTCATTGCTCCTCCTATGCCTTTGACCCATCTGACCACTCCTTCTTGTTACAACCTCTCTCAACCCTTGGCATTACTTACTTAGTATTCTCCAGGATCATCTTATATCTCACCAACCAAACATTTAGCTTCTCCCACTTCCACACCAGCTTCTTGTCTTCTCCTCTCTGTGTTGGTGTTTCTCAAGGCTCTGTCCTGGGACCCCTACTCTTCTCCATCAATACCTTCAGCCTGGGACAGCTCATAGAATTCCATGGCTTTCAGTACAGATTTTTACACTGACTACACTCAAATTTACCTCTTTAAGAGGTTTTCCATGGAGAATACTACTGATGACCTATCCCCAGGATAGGTCATCAATAGTTGATCGTCCGGGATCTGTCGCTCAGGACCCCGACCGATCAGCTGAGTGGATGCATGCTGTCAGTGCCGAAAATACACAGAGGTGGGAGTGGAAGTCTCCATGCTGACCTCCATGTAGTGGCCAGTGCTTGTATCTGCAGGCACAGCTCGTGTTGATTTTAATGAGAGCTATACCTGCAGTTAAAAGTGCCGGCCACTACACAGAGTTCAGTGCGGAGACTTCCTCTACTTGCGCTCCGACCTCTGTGTATTTGAGGTGCTGACTACATGCATCCGCTCAGCTGATCAATCAGAATCCTGAGTGATGGACTCCAGTGATCAACTATTGATGACTTATCCTGAGCATGGATCATCAGTAGTATTCTCCCTGGAAAACGACTTTAAGCTCAGATATTATCTCTGCTATTCAGAATACCAGAATGTTTATCATGCTCTTTATTCTCCTCTTGCTTTCTAAAACTCAGCAAAGACAAAAGTGAATCCATCATCTTTCGTCCATCTCATTCAGTAACCCCCTCTCCCCCACCTGACCTAATAATCACATTTTAATGGCTCCACACTTTCCCTTGTCACAAGTACACTGCCTTGGTATAATCTTTGAATCTACCCTGTCTTTCAAAATGCACATCCAAACTCTTACAACCTCCCAATCTGAAATATCTCCTGAATCCACTCTTCCCTCAACCTTGAGTGAGCAAAAATACTAATGCATGTCATCAGCTACCCCCTAGACTACTGCAACATTCTTCCCAGTGGCCACCCATCCAACCCTCTTGCACCCCTACAATCCACCTTCAACTCTGCTACCCGGGTTAATCCACCTCTCCCCTTGTTTCTCCTCTTCTCCTCTTGATCCATCCTTTCACTGGCTGCCCCATACCTAGAGAATTCAGTCAAAAATATTAAAAATTAGCAATGTTATCCAAGTATGTCCATAACCTGTCTCCTCCATACATCTCTATCCTAATCTCCCAATATCTCCCAAGACATAATCTCTGGTTCTAACAAGAACTCCTTCTTTGCTCTCCTCTGTTCAGTTCTTCACACAGTTGGCTCCAAGATTTCTCCAGGGCATGTTCCACACCCTGGAACTCATTACCCCAAATGATAAAACTCTATGACACCTTCAAAACTGTCCACGCAACCTGAAAATACACCTCTTCATAAAAGCCTTCAAAATACAGTAACCCTGCTGTAACTACTCTACCGTATGAACACCTTCTATCCCCACCTCCCCGCCTATTGTCTCCTACCCCCTCCATTGTAGATTATAAACCCTCGGGCAGGGTCCTCTCTCCCTCTCTACTAGTCTATCACTCACTGAGTTCGTATGTTTTGTACTTTTTTGCCTTAGTATGTACTGAACCCCCTTTTCACTGCGCCCTGGAAGTAATGGCGCTCTAAAAATGAATAATGATAGCAGGATGCTGGGTACTCCGGCCCGTTTATAATCAGAGGAAGCTGTATGCATTGAAGTGAAATATTTTAGGTCATAAGTTTAATGCAATAAAAATGGGTTAAAATCAGTAATCTTGTTGTGGACTGAGCTAGGCCTAATATAAATGCAGTCACTTTACTGGAAACCTCACTAATCAGTTTACAGATTGTATAATGGAACCATATGAAGCCCATCTCTACTGGTGTGAGTAATATGTTGTACTTAAAACCTAGTTCATGAGCTACAGCCATTGATGGCTGTAATCTTGAATACTCCGGCTGGGTTCACATCAGTGCTCCTTATTTCTGTTATTCGAATCCATCATGGAACTCAAACAGCGAAAATATCTGAAGTGGCGGATCCTGGCCATGTTGGGCACGATTGGTACCTCATACACCTATTAACTACAATGGGGCTCCTTGAGTTTCTGCAGCATGCTGAGATAATTTGTCCAGCATTTTGGGCCAGACCTTTGCTGGAGGAGGCTCTGCACATAGCCTCTAATGCAAAAGTGAACACAGCCTTAACCCCTTAAAGCGACAGAATGCAAGTTTACATCCTGGCCACATTGGACTTAAGTTTATATCCTGTTGCGTTATGTCCTGTGGATGGTCCAGGCTCAGAAGTTAGTCTGTACCATCCCGCAGCGGAAGTCAGCTGTGATGGATAGCTGGCCTGGTGCTGCAACATGAAAACATTGATCCCGCTCTTAACCCTTTACATGCTGCGATCAATGTACATTGTGGATTGTAAAAGTGTGCTCCCTCTGTGACGTCATCAGCCATGGCCTGCGATCGCTATTGTGAGAAATAATGCATTGCAGTACAGAAGGACTACAATGCATTATCAGAGCGGTCAGAGCTTCTATGGTTCAAGTCCCCTACAGGGACAAACATTTAAAAAAAACTTTTTTTGCTCCATTAAAAAAAAAAACTATATATTTCATATCATCGCATCTGTAATGATCACACAATAAAATGCACACTCTATTTACCCTGCATGGCAAAAAAAAAAAAACTCCTAAAAAGTGGCAAAATGCTTATATGGTTCATTTTGCCTCCTAAAAAAAAATCACAAACGTTTTACAATAAATTCTATGTACTCAAAAACTACAGTGTGCCATGCAAAAAACAAGCCCTCATATAGCCACCTCGATGGAAAAATTAAAAAAAAAGTTGTGGCTTTTGAAAAGTGGAGTGAAAATCCCCCCAAATATGTTGCTTCCATATGGCCAAAATAGGCCATGTCCTTAAGGGGTTAAAGGCTATGTACATTTTTTCACACTTTTATTTCTCTTTGGATCAATGTATTTTTGGAAATAAAGACTCTTTGCAATTGGTTTTCATTAAAATTTCTGATTGATTGGTTTGTCTGCTTGTATTGTTTTCCAAGACACTGCAGACTGGAGGACTGAAATCTTAGCTAATTATTTCAGTCAGCATAAACTGACTGGCTTCTCCTCTAGCCTGCTCTCCTTTCCACTGAGCTACTTTAGATGGCTGTATAACATGGAATGGTGGAGGATAGCAAAACAGTAAATGCTACTATTACAGAGGGCTGTAACTCGCTCCGGGTGATTTTTCTGCTATTATCAGCAGTTAGGGGGAACCACAATCCGCTACTCAGAAAGAGGATAAGATAAATGGAGAGATAGCTGTGTAGTATTGAGTGGGTGTGGTTATGTTACACAGCCTCTGAAAGAGGAGAGAGGATAGGGAGCTGATCTTGAATATAGGAGAGCCAAGTATGATTTTTTTTTTTTTAATGCCTGAGAAGGAAAACTCAATGGAAAAAAATAAGTGCATCATTTCTTTTTCAGGAACATCGTAAGATATGTATATATTGATTTTTTTTACGCACAAAGGTTTCTATAAGCTTTATGGAAAATAAAGGTTATAGAAACTTATGAATGAGTCTAGAAATGTATGAATAAATTTACAACTGGGTGGCACCAGTTGGGGGTGTTTTCCTGCACTGTCTGATACTGGCCAATCATAGTATCACTATGTAGGGACACATCTCTTTTTGACAGGAGGAATGGTAATACCCCATTGTCAATTTATTCACAAATCTCTAAGAGGAATAACAGAGGATCAGCACAAGGCAGAAGATTACTAAAACAGACATGTTAGGGGTGGTAACAGGTCCTCTTTAAGTGGCTTAAGTGATTTACAGTGGCAGAATTTCCAGTTTATTAATCTAAGGTGTTGGATTACATGTTGTCGTATTTTAAGCCTACAGTTCTAGAATGTATACTACAAACCTGAGGCACCATATAAATATGTTACAAGTATTGTTCATAGCACCTTTCTTAAATTCTTTCATCCAGGTCTCGGTGACTGCACGAGAAGATGTCCCGTCTTTTGGACCCCCGCTTCCCAATCCACCAGTATTTCAAAAAGTAAGAAATGTAAATTTTATACCTAGTCTGCTGGGAGACATAAGGCACAGGGCATTCCAAGCTATTTTCATCTCAACAAACAATCTCCTCGCTGTAGAGTAACATTCATTTTATTCAACAACACCAGATGTGCAAAACAACATGAACTGAATCTCCATCATAAATAAACCATGATTAAGCACCATATTAGCGGCTCCAGCTTGTTCTGCCAGGTGATTATACAGTATATTACAGCTGCATCTCTTTCAATACATTTGATAAATTAGGTTATAGGGTATTTTTACGTGAAGGTAAACAAACCATACAAAGTCTCAGTCATGTAATTGTTCATTTTTTCTGAAAGTTTCGGATTTGGTGAAAAACTTTGTTTAAAGCATAACTTTTAATACTAAATCCTAAAAAAAAAAAGTAAATGAAATGGTGTTCAAGATAGTACAATACTGTGAGGGTCTTGCAAGTGTTCGGCTTCAAAAACAAGTCTCCTGATGAACCTGCAGGATGGGTTAATTGTAATCATACTAGGAATATATATATATATATATATATATATATATATATATATATATATATATATATATATGATCTCTTTAGTTGGACAGTCTGTATTAACAATTTGTTGAACTTTTTTAGAGCGACCTTATGGTTTCGGGACAAAATTCTGTATCGGGACCAGAGACTGGAGAACATACAGGGGGTGTACAAAAATATAAAAACACCGTACAAAATGCATGAGATTTTAATCATTAGCACTGAGCTTTCCCACCAAATTTGTGTTTACTTCAACCTCTTGCCCTGCTTTGGTGGGTTTTGGGAGCCAGCTGGTTCTAAACACCTGACCAATTGAACCTTGTTGCTCGGGCTGATGTTCTCTTCTATCCAGCAGCATCTGTGTCATATTACCTCCACTAAAATTACATGAGATTATAAATCATATTTCAATAAGACCTACAGAGACTGATTTTAAGGCATGCAATTCGTAGGGTATTTTCGTATTTGAGTCCACCACCTGTATATTACTTTTTCTTGATCTTCGCCATCCCACCATTCCAGCCGTTCCGAGCCCCATGTTTGGTTGGCCAAGATGACCACTCCTGTTTTTTAACTATAATATGCACTGCTTTATGATTGGCCAGCACTGATTACACGAGCAGAGCTAGCCAATCACAGAGAAGGTATAGTGCATTGTTAGACCTAACTCTACTAATGCATTATAGGGGATTAGGTAGTCTAAAAATTGCGGCGTCTATCCTGGTCTTCTGAAAACAGAACCTACAGAAATTAGCGGGACGGGCAGGAAAATCAAGTCCAGATAAAATACCCCTTCCATCTTCTAGGCCCAGGACAGAATTTTGTCCCAAAACCAGAGGGTTGCTTTAACCCCTTCCCACTCCATGACGTACCGGTATGTCATGGAGCGGCGGGGTATGTATGAAGAGAGGTTGCGGGGCAACCACTCTTCATACAGTGCGGGCGTCAGCTGTCTATAACAGCTGACACCCGCGGGCAATAGCCAGCCGTGCAGGTGTCATGGCAGCTGGGGCCTAATGAAAGGCCCCAGGGCTGCCTTACCAGACTGCCTATCAAGCCATCCCCTTGGGGTGGCTTGATAGACTGCCTGTTAAACTGCAGTATGACGTAATGCTATAGCATTATGTCACAATGCAGGAGCGATCAAAGCATTGCATGTTAAAGTCCCCCGGGGGGACTTCAAAGTACAGTAAAAAAAAAATCAATAAGGTTTTTTTTAATTGTAAAAAAAAAAGTTATAAAAGTTTAAATCACCCCCCTTTTGCCATATCTATTATTAAAAAATCTAAATCATAAAATAAAAATATGTATTTGGCATCGCCGCTTCTGTAACAGTCCGATCTATCAAAGTAGCGCATTATTTTTCCGGCACGGTGAACGTCGCCTGAAAAAAAAAAAAAAAGAACGCCAGAAATGCACTTTTTAAGTTACCCTGTCTCCCAGAAAATACGCAATAAAAAGCGATCAAAGAGTCATATGTATTCCACATTGATACTATCGGAAACTACAGAACATCCCGCAAAAAATGAGCCCTTGCTCAACTACGTCGACGGGAAAAAAAAGTTATTGCGCGCACAAAATGACCACAGATAATTGAAAAAAATTAAATGTCTTTGAAAAAAAAAAAGAGTAGTATAGTAAGAAACAACCTATACAAGTTTGGTATCGTAGTAATCGTACCGACCCATAGAATAAAGTTATCATTTTGCTTTTGTTGCCGTTTGTTCCTCGTAGAAACAAGACGCACTAAAAGATGGTGAAATGTCTTTTTTTTTTTCATTTTACTCCACTTGGAATTTTTTAAAAGTTTTTCAGTACATTATATGGTACTTTAAATAGCACCATTGAAAAATACAACTCGTCCCGCAAAAAACAAGCCCTCATACAGCGACGTCGATGGATAAATAAAGGAGTTACGATTTTTTTGAAGGGGGGGGGAGGAAAAAATTAAAATGGAAAAAGAAAAAGGGGCCGCGTCATTAAGGGGTTAATGATTAGCAATTTAAAAAATCTTTGCTTTCATTTTTTTTCATTGCTGGATTTCAAAAACCTTAACTTTTTTTTTATTTTCTGTTGACCTGCAGTATGTTATACAAGTGTACTCCTAGATTGTAGTACATTGTACATTTTAAATGGTAGTCTATTAAGAACGAACTGCAATACATGGCAGCCCTGAGAGCTCCACCCACAACCGCCCTCCATACACTTTATAACAGGCAGTCGTTAACAGGTTAACAACTATCATTCACGCTGATGAGTTGCCATATTCTTGTGCATGTATAGAAGGGATCACCTAGTTTTGCACTTTCTGCAGCATGTGAGGTGGGTTATGTTCAAAGTTCTTGTTTCCATCCCAGATGTGCATTCGCTCATGTAATCCTCTCCAACAGAGACACCTGCCACACACCGCCCGCAGCCACCAAATAGTGACTCAGAGAGCCAAGAAGGACATGACTCAATAAAATTAACAAATTTCCCCTCTCAACCCATTTCTCTGTACTCAGCAGGGATCCGACCATCATTTGGAAAGAAAATGAGTGCCAGCTTTTGGCAGTCAAAATATTAGTCATGATTCTCCCTGAGCTGCCATAAATGCGTCAGCATGTCAGCTACCAAGTCTGTGAGTCCCTGCTGGTTGCAGAGAGATGAAAGGGATGCTAGAAAATCTGAATACCAAATGTGTTCATTATGTCTCTCACTTTCTGATTTCTTACCGCTAAGCCCTGCTGGTAGAGTATGTATTGCAAAATTCTTTATTAGGATCACGTTGTGTTTGTAATGGGCAAAAGTCTACCCAAGTCATGTCTTAATACTGTACGGAGCTGGCTCAGCGTTAGAGGGCAATGTACCTTACAAATGGAAATTAGGCTGCACAACCTGATTCACAGCAGTAATGTTACCTGCATGCTACGACAGCCTCCACTCTGGTAAAGGCAAGGGTGCCAAATAAAAAGAACACCCATGAATGCAGAGTAGTGTACTTATAACTTTTCTTCTCTTACATAAAACAAAGTGGGAAGCCATAGAGGTAATTTGCTTGATCGTAACTTTAACCCTTTCCAATCCAATTTGTATCCTAGTTTTCCTAGGGCTCTTTTTCTGCCAATATACAACGGCGCTATCTGCTGGCTAAAGCCAGTACTGCATGAGGTGACACGTTGGATAGAGTACAACAGCAGAGAGGCAATATACAGTAAGAGAACCCTGACGGATGTCTTCCAACATCGGAGCTGTACAGCCTTAAATCATAATGTCTTCAGAGGTCAGACAGTGGATTAGAAAGGGATAATGATATGAAGGAGTTTCTTGGTTGAATTGCATTGTAGTAAAATAAATAACCAGATTTTGCAACTTTTTTGTTTTCCAGAATGCTGAGTTCCGTGAATTTTTGCTTACCAAGCTGATCAATGCTGAGCATGCTTGCTGCAAGTCTGACAAGTTCGCCAAGCTTGAGGTAAGTGAACTCAACTCAAATGCCTGTAAGGGTTTTGGGCGGTTAATATATTCTGAAATAATGCCTCTTCATAAACTATAACTAGAATTATCTGTGTTACAGTTACTTTTGTGAGTAAAGGATATCTTTTTGACCTAGGATCGGACAAGAGCTGCTCTTCTGGACAATCTTCATGATGACCTTCATGTGCATACACAGGCTATGCTTGGCCTAGGTCCAGAGGAAGACAAGTTGGAGAATGGGGCTCATGGTGGCTTCCTGGAGTCGTTCAAAGTGAGTAAAGAAGTGTATCCATACATAATAACCCATATAACATGAAAGGGGTTTTGTCAGAGTTTAATATGCTGTTTTATTTTCATATTTTAATTTGATTAGAGATGTGTTTGCTTAGACCTCTGTATTAGGCTGGATTCACACGAACGTATATCGGCTCGGTTTTCACGCCGAGCCGATATACATCATCCTCATCTGCAGGGGGGGGAGGATGGAAGAGCCAGGAGCAGGAACTGAGCTCCCGTCCCCTCTCTGCCTCCTCTCCACCCCCTCTGCACTATTTGCAATGAAAGGAGGTGGGACAGGGGCGGGGCTAACTTGCGGAAATTAGCCCCGCCCCTGTCCCACCTCCTTTCATTGCAAATAGTGCTTCAGATTCAGAATGAATCAGATCCACAAGGCTAGATGAGTGAAATCTTTAATTAAACAAAAGTATATGTTGCTAAAGTTAAAAAAGGCATCTTCATTGGCTCGCAGATTCGTCATCTTCCTAAAGATAAAAACTTTGAGCAACTTATTTAGGGTCATGGGCCAGCAGCTTGAGAGGCATTTAACCCCTTAATGACATGGCCTATTTTAGGATTAAGGATTCAACGATTTTTGGCGGATTTTCATCTCCATTTTTCAAAAGCCATAACTTTTTCATTTTTCCGTCAACGCGGCCGTATAAGGGCTTGTTTTTTTGCGTGGCGATCTGTAGTTTTTATCGATTCCACTTTTGGGTACATAGACTATATCATAAAACTTTTATTATTTTTTTAATGATAACAGGGAGAGAAAACGCATCAATTCTGCCATAGATTATTGGGGGTTTTTTTCACAGCATTAATCATGCAGCATAAATGACACAATACATTTTTTCTGCGAGTCGGTATGATTACAACGATACCAAAATTCTTATATTTTTTTTAAGGTTTTTCCACTTTTTGCAATAAAAACCCAATTTTTTGGAAATCTTTTTTTTTCCTCTATAGCTGCATTCAAAGTCCTGTAACTTTTTTATTTTTCTATGTACGGAGCTCTATAAGGGCTTATTTTTTGCGAGATGAGCTGTAGTTATTATTGGTACCATTTTGGGGAATACACGGCTTTTTTGATCACTTTTATTGCATTTTTGGGGAGGCAAAATGCAAAAAAGTAGCATTTTGCCTCCGTTTTTTAGCGGGTTTTTTTTACCCTTTTTGCCGTACAAAATAAAAAGTGCGTTCAACTTTTTGTACACATTGTTACGGACGTGTCAATACCAAATATGTGCCATTTTAATTTTTTCTTACCTTTTTTATGCTAATATTAGAAAAAGCACAAAAAAACTGCCCTGCCATGCCTTATCGCTTATACAGCGATCATAGGCATTGGCACTACAGGACTCCAGTGTCTGGTGTCCTGTTGCCATGGCGACAGGCCGGGCTCTAGCGATAACATTGCGAGAGCCCGCTGGAGACACAGAGGGAGCGCGCTCCCTCTGTGAACTCTTTCCCTGCCGCGATTTACTTAGATCGCAGCAGGGAAGGGGTTAACAGCGGGGGGGGGGGGGGGGGCATCTCCGATGCCCCCCCCCCCCGCTGTAGCAGCGGGAGGCTGGCTATCACTGACAGCCAGCTCCCGATATGGGATAGCGCGAGATCAGTCATGATCTCGCGCTATCTCGATGACGTAAGGGTATGTCATTTTGCGGGTAGTACTAGCCTGCCATGACGTACCCTTACATCATAGGGCGGGAAGGGGTTAGAGATGCATCAGGTTTCCATCAGAAGATTCCATCAGGATATACCAAAAATGGAACAAAGGTATCAGGGAAACTGGAATGCTTCTCTGCTTGCGGACTAGTGTTGGACAGTGACAAGAGACGCCCCAGAAAAGGATTACAAGGGACTAGCAAAGAGAATCCATTCACGTGATTAAGCCATTTTTTTTAAAGTTAGTGTATCTATAAAACCAGAGTTAGGCTACTAAACAAAATGTAATGTCACATTCATTTTCCCTGACCCACAATTAGGGCAGTTTAGTTATTTTCAGAAAAGAAAAAGCCTCAAAGCGTATCTTTAGTATTTTGAATTGAGATTAGTTTATCTTAACCCTTTCAATCCAATTTCTATCCTGGTTTTCCTAGGGGGCTTACTTTTTTTTCTGCCGTTATACAACGGTGCTATCTGCTGGCTAAAGCCAGTACTGCATGAGGTGACACGTTGGATAGGCTCCGACAGCAGAGAGGCTGGCCATATACAGTAAGAGAACTCTGACGGACGTCTTCTAACATCGGAGCTGTACAGCCTTAAATCATAATGTCTTTAGACGTCAGACAGTGGATTGGAAAGAGTTAAAAACCAGAGCTAATAAACCAAATCTAATGTTATACTCGTAGTTATCCACCCAAAATTAGAGTAGGTTCCAGTGTTTCTGGAAATAAGCCTGGCTCACATTGTGTCTTCAACTACATCCCTACAGATATTTGATTAGGTTAAAGCCATGGTTTTGTGCAAGTCACTCAAATTCATCCGCACTAAACTCTGCAAACTATGTTTATGGCCTTACTTTATGCACAGCTCGGATATTACTTCCAGAGACAGAACCTGAGAAAAAGATCAGACAATCAGACTACTCGAGCGAGTAGTGCCTTAGCCGAGTATCTCCCCGCTCGTCTCTAAAGATTCGGGGGCTGGCGGGGGAGAGCGGGGAGGAACGGAGGGGAGATCTCTCCCTCTCTCCTGCCCGCTCCCCACCATAAGTCACCTGTCACCCGCGCCGGCCCCCAAATCTTTAGAGACGAGTGGGGAGATACTCGGCTAAGGCACTACTCGCTCGAGTAATGTGCCTCAGCGAGTATACTTGCTCATCTCTAATTACAACCCATTCAATCAATAAAGTTTATGTTATAGAATGAAAGTTTCTTTTTCTATCTGGCTTCCAACAGCTTTATTGCTTCTTCTTCGCAAATATTTCACACAGGTACAAAACAAATCTTGGCCATCTTGACATTATTAACAGCCCTTTCTAATGAGCCTAATACCCCAAAACTTCAGAAATCATAAACTCAGCTAGGACCGAATGGCTCCCATTAAGTATTTTTGCACAGTCTGTCTCTCTTCACTTAGGAATGGGAGGCTTAACGGAGAGTCCCACACCTGTTCACAGCAACAATGTAGAGAAAACCAATACCACTGTCTATCTCATATCTATCTATCTATCGATCGATCTATCCTTCTATACAATATTTGGAATAGATGTTTTGAAAATTCTAATTCCAAATTCCATTAATTCCATACTCTTGTCCACTTTTACTATTAGGTGGTGTTGTATTTTGCTATAGTATAGGACTGACAAAGAAGGTTTGTGCTATATTTTGCCTCATTAACTGTTTAAGAACCACAGCAGCTCTTTCTCTGCACTGGCGGACTCAAAGCACACCCATGTATTACTTAGATGGGCATTCATTTGAATGAATGCATGAAATACTATATATCCTTTCTAGCGGCTGCTAATGATTGCAGCTGATTGCTGGGGTGGCTCTCCTATTAAATGCCTGTGATGGGACAATCCCATTAATATGAATCCTTTGGTAGTTTGCCTTTAAATGTTATTGGTCAGTGATGGCGAAAACCTTTAGAGACCGAGTGCCCAAACTGCAACCCGAAACCCACTTATTTATCGCACAGTACCAACACAGCAATTTAACCTGAATACTGAAGCCGTGCGATGTGTTTTTCTGTCCCACTGAAAGCAATGGATGATGCATTCCGAGAGAATGTCCAAAGATAGAACATGCCGTGATTTTAGGGTTCAGATGAGCTTTATATTCGTGTGAATTTCATGACCATGTGAAAGCGGCTTAAGCCAGCTTCAGGTATGCTGCCACATGTGGAGTGGCCTTAGTAGTAATAGTGTCCCTACATCAGCCCCAGTAGTAATAATGACCCCACAGTGATCTCAACAGTAATAATGTCTCCTATATTAGCCCCAGTAGTAACAGTGACACCCACAGTAGCCCCAATAGTAATAGCCCCCCCCACCCCCCGAGACTGTTATACTTGCCTTCTTCTTGTCTTCAAAGCGTCGCTGCTCCTCTGCTCGGCACTGCTACGGAACCAGTGAGGAGAGGTAAAAGGAGGAGGATCCTGGGTCCTCAAACTGCTATCAGTTTGTGCATCCCACAGCAGCGCCACTGAGTGCCGTAGTTCCCCGGCTGGTATCACTTTTATGGTGACCCAAAAGCGAGACAGATGTCCTGAAGCCTGTCTCGCTTAGTGACCCTGGGGAAAACGGAATGCAGGGTTCCAAAGCGGAACTGTCCCAACTAAATTTGGACGTCTGGTCACCTTATTCTAGTAGTACTAGTTACGAACGGCGCGCTTGCCCACATAGAGGGCTCTGAGTGCCCCCTCTGGAACGTGTGCCATAAGTTCGCCACCACTGCTATAGGTACTACATAAGCCAATGATGCTCTCTCTTGTGGTGGTCTATTATGTATAATGAAATTACCCAGCATGTACTATACATTTATTTCCAAGTACCAGTTATCGCTTACGTTTTTTAGATAAACACAGGATTTTCTTACTAAATGGAGCAGTTTCTTAAAAATAAGAAATATTTCTCGTTAAACATGCACATATATGTCTATACGGTATATATAAAGCTTTCTCTAATTGACATCCTATGACCAGATGGCATGTACGATTACCAGGATAGCTGCCAGAACTGACATTTAATGTGGATTCAAGCAGCTGCAGAATGGTTAATTAACGTGTACCGCTCTGACTTTAGCAGCATTTAAACTTCAAAACACACTCTATGGGTTTGATCAGCATTTAAACCCCTGGTAGCTGTGCCACTTTGGAGGCTGACATGACCGTCTGGTGGGGTATTTCACTTGTAATAACATACTAGATGCTCTGTAATTGCTTAGGACTGCCGTCCGCATTGCAAGACCACTTTCAATTAAATTATTATCTGAGGCAAATAGAAGGTTTAATTACAATATGTTTACTAAACTATAAAAATGTGTAAAGTGCTAATAATGTGAATAATTTAAAGGGGTTTTCCGGGGAAAATACTATTGATGACCTATCCTCAGGTTAGGTCATCAATAATTGATCGGCCTGGGTTTGCCACTCTGGACCCTGATCGATCAGCTGATTGTGCCCACTTAAAGCACCACAAGTATAGCGGACAAAAGCAAATAAAATCCCTGCACTCCTGGTGAATGGATAGTGAAAAATAAATTGAGTTATTGATGAAGTAGGAGGAGAGACAATCGCATTTCCCGCCAGATTTCAGGTTGGTGCACACCCCTTTTTTCACAGGACACTCCTTCAGAGGTGGAGCATCCAGCGGGACATGCTTCCAGAGATGGAATGTCAATGGGTGTGCACCAGCCTGACACATTGGGTGGGATATCCCATTGTCTCTCCTCCTACTTCATTACTATTGTTAACTATAAAAGTTTCATTTGCGGTATGGAAACTTACGGTTCCATCCAGGTACCATTTTTGGTATCCAGATGGAACCCCATGACAGATCCCAGGGGCGTAAGCCAAAACAAGATGGAACTGGCCCTGGTTTCTTATGTCCATTGCTTTTAGGTGTATTCCATCTTGTGTAGTGTGACCTTTTCTGCAGAACCTTATTATCTGTGTAACATCTTAGTCAGATAATTTGCTTGGAAAATACGGTTTCTTGACTTCCCATGAAAAATAGAGGCGATAACACATCACTTAGAGACTCGTAAAGGATATAAATGTATCAGATGTTTGAGAAGGGCAAGTTCATCTGGTCATACGGATTAATCTTTATACAGTAAGCAGTTCAGTTTATCTGATAGCAAACATTCTCCGAAGGCTTTATGGCCGGCACATAATGAAGTTTATTTGTTGTTCTCTGTCTTTTCTTTGTCTAAGAGAGCGATCCGGGTGCGCAGTCATTCCATGGAAACTATGGTGGGAAGTCAGAAAAAGCATCAATCTGGGGGCATATCCGGGAGCCTGAGCGGAGGCATTGTGCACACAACCGCTGAAGTCACCAAAACCACATTCTCCGTAAGCATCGTGAATGTTTGCTGGTGTCACCTATATTGTGTCATCCTTACTATGTATCCTATAGTACGGTGGTTTTTATTGGTCTAATAGGAAGCATTTGTGCCTTTTACTGTTTTTATTTTGAGCTATACAACAATGAAATAGCCTTAGGAAATGAAAGTGCCCATTTACTTAGGGAGGTGAACCACAGACTCTACATTGTGGGTCTAGTATTAGTGGATAATAGCTATGGTATATGCAGGGCTTTAGCTAAAGACTCATAAGCCCTGGTACAAAAGTTGAACTTGCGCCCCACCCTGGCCTTTCAATTACTTTTAATGGCTGATGGCTGTGGTCCACCAGAAACCTTCCGCTTCCCAATGCAATGATGCAGTACTTGCAGCCAGAGGTCTAAACAGATTAGGAGCAAATGCCCCATGATATATTTTGCCTCCTTAACCCCTCTTCCCCCTCAATATATATGTACATATATGAAAGTGCATATCTATAATACAACCTATATGACACGGTGGACTTAGATACAGCGGCTTAGATGTAGTATACCTCTAAATAATGCAGCTGTACACACTGATAGTACTTACAGTGCAGTTACCTTCAAGGATCACACCCTGCACCTCCTTCTGATCAAACAGACTTAAAGGTGTTGTCTAGTTACCAGATAACATTGCTGCTATAGCTCCAACTGTCTTAAAATACCAAAAAAGAACAGTACTTACCTTGCTCTGCTGCATGGATCCAGGGATTTTGCCCTGCCATCTTCCCATTAATTGTTGTGGAAGATGTCAGCGGAAGTCACCTGACTGCTGCAGCCAATTCGAGACTGCAGCATCACCACAAAATTCCCGTGACAAAAGGGAGACATAATTACTGTTCTTTTTACTATTTTAAGACAGTTAGAACTATAGCAGCACTGATGTCCAGAAACTGGACCTTTTACTCACTCATCACTCACTCTGTCTGACCTGTTAGTATTGGGTTATGCAGCCATAGTGTAGTCTGACTCCTCCCCCTTCTGATACGTAAATGCTCTAAGCACAGAATAACAGGGCAAGGGGGAGGAGTCAGGCTTCGCTGCGGCCGCATAATCCAATGCTAACAGGTCAGATAGTGTGAGTGATGAATAATTAAATCACTGATCTTTTTGGCCAAACCCAGGTGGACAGTCCAATGAAAAAATGGAAAAACCCGCCAACAGATGCAACTATTTGGCTCCTTAATCCCTGATGGACGTAGCCTATTTTGGCCTTCAGGGCAAAGATATTTTTCTTTTAAGGTTTTCCATCTCTGCATTCAAAAAGCCACAACATTTTTCCATTGATTTAGCCATATGAGGGCTTGTTCTTTGCATTCACTCGATCAAGCAACCTAGTATCCCTAAATAATGGCACTAGAAGCAATAGTATTTTAGTGCAATTATTTAGGGATAGTATATTTTACTTTATTTCTTTACAGAGCGCACAGCTTAGAGTAAACACTGGTTATCATCATTGACCCCACTATAGAACATTTTCAATTTTGGGTCCATGAAATAAGCCCTGTGTAGTCTGATCCTGTGGGGTCCTTTCACTTGGCCAGATAAATAATCCGTAACGAGCACCGATTGAAACAGTCGAACTCATAGCTTACAATAATAGTGGTTTTTTTCAATCGTTCATGCAATCATTCGTCTTTCCTCTTCCCGTAGTGATCCCATTGCAAACAGGAAGTTGCCTATTTATACATGTAAATGTTCTGATGACAAATCATGATTTTTGCATAAAAGATGCAACAAATGAGAGAATTAAAGAGGTTTTATGACCTCAGTAACATTGCTGGCAGTGAGGAGATAAGGGGTGTGGTGAAATAAAAACCATACATACTCACCTCCCTCTGCGCGTTGCTCCACCCCCACTACTGGACACCGCTTCAGCCCTCTGTTTACATTGGTGGCAGCGGTCACATGGGTTGTTTACCTATATGACTGCTGGAGCCAATAGAGGCCGGACAGGGATGTCAGACATGACATCTTGTAAACCTTTCTCAGGGCTCTTACATTAGAAGCCCACGTGGCAAGTTTATAGGACGCTACTAGGCCTTCTGGCCTGCTGATGTCACCTGTCATATGTCTCAGCACTGGACCGCTGAAACAGTGTTCCGTCACTGCGGTGAGTATATAATTTGTATATAGTTTTGGGTATGGGCAGCCCAAATCTATATAAAAGTAATAACTCAGAAAACCCCGTTAATGTTTGTTGTCGGCTCACTGCACATATTTACACTGGACACTGATTGGGAATGATCATTCAAGCAATTATTGCCCCGTGTAAAAGGCCTTTCACTTGAGGATGCAGATGGAAGGGGGTAAGGGTGGCTTTACATGAAACAACTATCAAACAAATAGTCGCTTGATCGAGTGAATATAAAGCCCCATTCACACGCAACGATTATTGCTCAAAATTCATTCAAACAATGGCTTTGAGTGATAATTCTTGCATCTAAACGCTTCCATCTTTCACTCTTTGGCTGAATGATGATTTTTAGGTGAGCATAAAATTCATCATTCAGCCGGAGAGACATAGCAGGGACCGCACACTGTGTTCTCCGCTGGAGCAGCTGATTACATTGTATTCAGCTGACAACCCGTGGCAGCCTCTGCAAAGACAATGCAGCTAAATGCAAAGTCCAGACCACATGCTGGGATTTGCAAACACCTGCTGGAGGCTCATTTACACACAAATGAAGCTGATAAAGTGTTAATGGGCGTTAGTGCCCATTTGTACTTTATGCAAAATGATTGCTAGAACTATCAATCTTTCAATCATTCGAAAGATTGTATTTGTGTGTAAATGAGCCTTAAGCAACAGTTGTTCTGGGTCAACACGCTACCAACTGGATGACGGCTGAATTCATTCACTAGTCGCTAATCATTAGTGACTACAGTATCAGACTACACAATGGATTTGTTTGAAGTCTGCAACCATGGAGACATGTAGGCCTGCATACGACCTGCATATACAAAAGTATAGGGTATTCTTGATTATTTATATATATATATATATATAATCTATCACGACTATTAGTAAAGTTGCTTCATTTTTCATTTTAGATGCAATAACAGAATAATTATTTGCTGTGTTTCTTGTAAATGTGTTTTATAGCCTCCTGCAGTTGTGGCCAAGACGCAGTCTAAGAGCCCAATAAAACGGAGATCTGGTCTCTTCCCTCGGTTGCACACTGGAGCTGAAGCCCTGTCTGATAGTCGGACTCGCTGGTAAAGTTTGTCTTGTATTATTGAAATGTATTCTTTTGAAACCGACCACAATTTATAGAGCGAAGATTAACATCTGCAAAGGGCACCAAGACAAGGATGTGATTACTTCATCTCCAGACTAGTCCTCCCACTGTAGGTCCTCTATAAGTGCATCCGTCTACTCATCACATTATACGGAATAACAGTACGTCTGGTTTCTGCTCCGGCTGTCTGATCCTTTGTGTACATCCAGCACGGCTCTTTCCTTGACATTCATGAATGTTATATTTCACAATGTCTTCAAACAGAATAACTTTTTACAAAGTGTAAGAGGTTCTTGTTACTTCATTCTGCTAAATAGTTTACATCAGTCATTGTTCCATAACTGGCAAGACCGTCACCTAAACTTATCAGACACTCTTGTTTCCCTAACTCCCATAGAGCTGTATAGAACAGGAGTACGTTCCTGACCATCACAGTATACCAACTTTTCTCACCACCGTCAATTGGTGGTGGGGTGCTGGGGTTCTAGCAGGACACCAGCAGTAAGAACCCCATTGATCTAAAGGCCTCTTTAAACATTAGACTAAAGTCATCCGATCCCACCAATTTCAGAGGAACCAGCCTACTCTCGTATGTGAATGTAGGGCCTGCCAACAGATATCATGGAGGGAAAGAAGAATTGGGCATGTTGAGTTTCAACGCCTGGACCTTTTGTTCCTCCTGGTGATAAGCCACTACCAAAGCTGTCTGACAGCATTGTTCTCCAATGGAAAACACATGAATGTGCGGCCAAGCTGAGCGATCATGTGTGTGGGGGAATTAGGAGAAATAGTTGTCAACAGAACAAACTGACAGCTATTGAAGGTATATGGACACCTTTACATTTATCACCTACCCAGTGGAAAATTACTAAGGCCCCTTCTACACAGAATGATTACCGTTGACCGCTGGATCGTGCGAATCCAAACAATAACCGTTCAGTGTAAATGCTGCCAGTGACTGATAATTCGTTCACTCATCATAAGGCTGGCTGTCCAAGGGAGAGTTGTCATTGCAAGATCCGCAGCGATAAATCGCCCGCAGACCACGCATGACACGCTTTCTATAGGCTAACTATGGAAAGCGCCACCCGACGTCCACGAGCAGAGAATCATAGCAATTTTTTCTGCGGGTCGGTACGGTTACAATGATACCAAATTTCTTATTTTTTTTTAGGTTTTTACTAAAGATGAGCGAACACCAAAATGTTCGGGTGTTCGTTATTCGAAACGAACTTCCCGCGATGTTCGAGGGTTCGTTTCGAATAACGAACCCCATTGAAGTCAATGGGCGACCAGAGCATTTTTGTATTTCGCCGATGCTCGCTAAGGTTTTCATGTGTGAAAATCTGGGCAATTCAAGAAAGTGATGGGAATGACACAGAAACGGATAGGGCAGGCGAGGGGCTACATGTTGGGCTGCATCTCAAGTTCACAGGTCCCACTATTAAGCCACAATACCGGCAAGAGTGGCCCCCCCCCCCCTCCCAACAACTTTTACTTCTGAAAAGCCCTCATTAGCATGGCATACCTTTGCTAAGCACCACACTAGCTACAACAAAGCACAATCACTGCCTGGATGACACTCCGCTGCCACTTCTCCTGGGTTACATGCTGACCAACCGCCCCCCCTCCCCCCCACAGCGCACACCAAAGTGTCCCTGCGCAGCCTTCAGCTGCCCTCATGCCACACCACCCTCATGTCTATTTAGAAGTGCGTCTACCATGAGGAGGAACCGCAGGCACACACTGCAGAGGGTTGGCACGGCTAGGCAGCGACCCTCTTTAAAAGGGGCGGGGCGATAGCCCACAATGCTGTACAGAAGCAATGAGAAATATAATCCTGTGCCACCGCCATCAGGAGCTGCACACGTGGGCATAGCAATGGTGAACCTATGTGCCACACACTATTCATTCTGTCAAGGTGTCTGCATGCCCCAGTCAGACTGGTAATATGTACCTTAACAGTAACCGCGTTGGTGGTAATGTGGTGGTGACTGCGGACCTAGTAGCACGGTTGTATTTTGTTGGTTTTCGGAATGCGGCCAGGATTAAGTGGGCCGTGGCGGGGGGATGGTGTGGGGGCTCTCTTGTTGTGTCGGTAAAGGTGAAATTCTTGGACTGCCACCAGACGAACCAATGCAAAGGCATTTGCCAAGAATGTTTTCCCTGTTGGAGGAGGAGGGGGATGTTTTTGAGGCACTACGTGTCCTCTCCACGTGTCCGTGGTTATATGCACCTTTACAGTAACCGCGTTGGTGGTAATGTGGTGGTGACTGCGGACCTAGTAGCACGGTTGTATTTTGTTGGTTTTCGGAATGCGGCCAGGATTAAGTGGGCCGTGGCGGGGGGATGGTGTGGGGGCTCTCTTGTTGTGTCGGTAAAGGTGAAATTCTTGGACTGCCACCAGACGAACCAATGCAAAGGCATTTGCCAAGAATGTTTTCCCTGTTGGAGGAGGAGGGGGATGTTTTTGAGGCACTACGTGTCCTCTCCACGTGTCCGTGGTTATATGCACCTTAACAGTAACCGCGTTGGTGGTAATGTGGTGGTGACTGCGGACCTAGTAGCACGGTTGTATTTTGTTGGTTTTCGGAATGCGGCCAGGATTAAGTGGGCCGTGGCGGGGGGATGGTGTGGGGGCTCTCTTGTTGTGTCGGTAAAGGTGAAATTCTTGGACTGCCACCAGACGAACCAATGCAAAGGCATTTGCCAAGAATGTTTTCCCTGTTGGAGGAGGAGGGGGATGTTTTTGAGGCACTACGTGTCCTCTCCACGTGTCCGTGGTTACATGCACCTTAACAGTAACCGCGTTGGTGGGAAATGGCCTCGCCGCCATCATGTCTTTGGGAAGCCTCTGTTTCCACACCCCAGAGACATACCATTAGCAGCAGTATAGGCAGAGCCCAGAATTCGTAACATTTCAGCCGTAGCATTAGGACAGGCCCCACTAACATATCACTAGCAGCATTATAGGAGGAGCGCAGTCTTCGTTCCATGTCAGCAATAGTAGCACTCAAGACAGGCCCCAGTAACAATTCCGAAGCAGCAGTATAGCGGGAGCGCAGTCTTCGTTCCATGTCAGCAATAGTAGCACTCAAGACAGGCCCCAGTAACAATTCCGAAGCAGCAGTATAGCGGGAGCGCAGTCTTCGTTCCATGTCAGCAATAGTAGCACTCGAGACAGGCCCCAGTAACAATTCTGAAGCAGCAGTATAGTGGGAGCGCAGTCTTAGTTCCATTTCAGTAGCCTTAGTATAGCCAAGGCCCAAGTTACATTTATGTAGCTAAAGTGTAGGCCAACCCCACACACCTTTCTGTACCATGAGTGCAGGCGAAGAACATACAAATTGCTATGATTACACTGTAGGTGAGGGCCCCAAAAAATTGGTGTACCAACAGTACTAATGTACCTCAGTAAAAATTGGCCATGCCCAACCAAGATGGCAGGTGAATCGCTTTGGTTAATGTGGCTTAAGTGGTAACTAGGCCTGGAGGCAGCCCAGTGTAACGAAAAATTGGTTCAAGTTAAAGTTCCAACGCTTTTAAGCGCATTGAAACTTATAAAAATTGTTCTGAAAAATTATTTGAGTGAGCCTTGTGGCCCTAAGAAAAATTGCCCGTTCAGCGTGATTACGTGATGTTTCAGGCGGAGGAGCAGGAGGAGGAGGAGGAATATTAGACACAGATTGATGAAGCAGAAATGTCCCCGTTTTGGATGGTGAGAGAGAACGTAGCTTCCATCCGCGGGTGCAGCCTACGTATTGCTTACGTATCGCTGCTGTCCGCTGGTGGAGAAGAGAAGTCTGGGGAAATCCAGCCTTTGTTCATCTTGATGAGTGTTAGCCTGTCGGCACTGTCGGTTGACAAGCGGCTACGCTTATCTGTGATGATTCCCCCAGCCGCACTAAACACCCTCTCCGACAAGACGCTAGCCGCAGGACAAGCAAGCACCTCCAGGGCATACAGCGCTAGTTCAGGCCACGTGTCCAGCTTCGACACCCAGTAGTTGTAGGGGGCAGAGGCGTCACCGAGGATGGTCGTGCGATCGGCTACGTACTCCCTCACCATCCTTTTACAGTGCTCCCGCCGACTCAGCCTTGACTGGGGAGCGGTGACACAGTCTTGCTGGGGAGCCATAAAGCTGGCCAGGCCCTTAAAGACTGTTGCACTGCCTGGGATGTACATGCTGCTCGATCTCCGCACCTCCCCTGCTACCTTGCCCTCGGTACTGCGCCTTCTGCCACTAGCGCTGTCGGCTGGGAGTTTTACCATCAGCTTGTCCGCAAGGGTCCTGTGGTATAGCAACACTCTCGAACCCCTTTCCTCTTCGGGAATGAGAGTGGGCAGGTTCTCCTTATAGCGTGGGTCGAGCAGTGTGTACACCCAGTAATCCGTTGTGGCCAGAATGCGTGCAACGCGAGGGTCACGAGAAAGGCATCCTAACATGAAGTCAGCCATGTGTGCCAGGGTACCAGTACGCAACACATGGCTGTCTTCACTAGGAAGATCACTTTCAGGATCCTCCTCCTCCTCCTCCTCCTCCTCCTCCTCAGGCCATACACGCTGAAAGGATGACAGGCAATCAGCCGGTGTACCGTCAGCAGCGGGCCAAGCAGTCTCTTCCCCCTCCTCCTCATCCTCCTCATGCTCCTCCTCCTCCTCCTGTACGTGCTGAGAAATAGACAGGAGGGTGCCCTGACTATCCAGCGGCATACTGTCTTCCACCGCCCCCGTTTCCGAGCGCAAAGCAGCTGCCTTTATGGTTTGCAGGGAATTTCTCAAGATGCATAGCAGAGGAATGGTGACGCTAATGATTGTAGCATCGCCGCTCACCACCTGGCTAGACTCCTAAAAATTACCAAGGACATGGCAGATGTCTGCCAACCAGGCCCACTCTTCTGAAAGGAATTGAGGAGGCTGACTCCCACTGCGCCGCCCATGTTGGAGTTGGTATTCGACTATAGCTCTACGCTGTTCATAGAGCCTGGCCAACATGTGGAGCGTAGAGTTCCACCGTGTGGGCACGTCGCACAGCAGTCGGTGCACTGGCAGCTTAAAGTGATGTTGCAGGGTGCGCAGGGTGGCAGCGTCCGTGTGGGACTTGCGGAAATGTGCGCAGAGGCGGCGCGCCTTTACGAGCAGGTCTGACAAGCGTGGGTAGCTTTTCAGAAAGCGCTGAACCACCAAATTAAAGACGTGGGCCAGGCATGGCACGTGCGTGAGGCTGCCGAGCTGCAGAGCCGCCACCAGGTTACGGCCGTTGTCACACACGACCA
The DNA here is from genome assembly GCF_035609145.1 of Eleutherodactylus coqui. Classification (NCBI taxonomy): domain Eukaryota; kingdom Metazoa; phylum Chordata; class Amphibia; order Anura; family Eleutherodactylidae; genus Eleutherodactylus; species Eleutherodactylus coqui. The sequence goes on along the minus strand of NC_089840.1, from coordinate 69,563,484 downwards.
TGCCCGGTTGGAGGCTCAGCGGCGCAAGCCAGCGGTCGGTCTGCTGTGTCAGACCCTGCAGCAGTTCGTGGGCCGTGTGCCTCTTATCGCCTAAGCTGAGTAGTTTCAGCACGGCCTGCTGACGCTTGCCCACCGCTGTGCTGCCACACCGCGCGACACCGACTGCTGGCGACATGCTGCTGCTAACACATCTTGATTGCGAGACAGAGGAGGAGGAGGAGGAGGAGGAGGGTGCTTTAGTGGAGGAAGCATACACCTCCGCAGATACCACCACCGAGCTGGGGCCCGCAATTCTGGGGGTGGGTAGGACGTGAGCGGTCCCAGGCTCTGACTCTGTCCCAGCCTCCACTAAATTCACCCAATGTGCCGTCAGGGAGATGTAGTGGCCCTGCCCGCCTGTGCTTGTCCACGTGTCCGTTGTTAAGTGGACCGTGGCAGTAACCGCGTTGGTGAGGGCGCGTACAATGTTGCGGGAGACGTGGTCGTGCAGGGCTGGGACGGCACATCGGGAAAAGTAGTGGCGACTGGGAACTGAGTAGCGCGGGGCCGCCGCCTCCATGATACTTTTGAAGGACTCAGTTTCCACAACCCTATACGGCAGCATCTCAAGGCTGATGAATTTTGCTATGCGGACGGTTAACGTTTGAGCGTGCGGGTGCGTGGCGGCGTACTTGCGCTTGCGCTCCAACAGTTGCGCAAGCGACGGCTGGACGGTGCGCTGAACTACACTGCTGGATGGGGCCGAGGACAGCGGAGATGAGGGTGTGGGTGCAGGCCATGAGGCGGTAGTGCCCGTGTCCTGAGAGGGGGGTTGGATCTCAGTGGCAGGTTGGGGCACAGGGGGAGAGGCAGGGGTGCAAACCGGAGGCGCTGAACGGCCTTCGTCCCACCTTGTGGGGTGCTTGGCTATCATATGTCTGCGCATGGTGGTGGTGGTGAGGCTGTTGGTGTTGGCTCCCCGGCTGAGCTTTGCGCGACAAAGGTTGCACACTACTGTTCGTCGGTCGTCAGGCGTCTCTGTGAAAAACTGCCAGACCTTAGAGCACCTCGGCCTCTGCAGGGTGGCATGGCGCGAGGGGGCGCTTTGGGAAACAGTTGGTGGATTATTCGGTCTGGCCCTGCCTCTACCCCTGGCCACCGCACTGCCTCTTGCAACCTGCCCTGCTGATGCCCTTGACTCCCCCTCTGAAGACCTGTCCTCCTGAGTAAGCGTTGCACACCAGGTGGGGTCAGTCACCTCATCGTCCTGCTGCTCTTCCTCCGAATCCTCTGTGCGCTGCTCTCTCGGACTTACTGCCCTTACTACTACCTCACTGCAAGACAACTGTGTCTGATCGTCATCGTCCTCCTCACCCACAGAAAGTTGTTGAGACAGTTGGCGGAAGTCCCCAGCCTCTTCCCCCGGACCCCGGGAACTTTCGAATGGTTGGGCATCAGTGACGATAAACTCCTCTGGTGGGAGAGGAACCGCTGCTGCCCAATCTAAGCAGGGGCCCGAGAACAGTTCCTGGGAGTGTTCCCGCTCCTGAGCAGGTGTCATTGTAGTGGAGTGAGGAGGCTGGGAGGAAGGAGGAGCAGCAGACAGAGGATTCGGATTTGCAGCAGTGGACGGCGCAGAACTGCGTGTTGACGATAGGTTGCTCGAAACACTTTCTGCCATCCAGGACAGGACCTGCTCACACTGCTCATTTTCTAATAACCGTCTCCCGCGTGGACCCATTAATTGGGCGATGAATGTGGGGACGCCAGAAACGTGCCTCTCTCCTAATCGCGCAGCAGTCGGCTGCGACACACCTGGATCAGGAGCTCGGCCTGTGCCCACACCCTGACTTGGCCCTCCGCGTCCTCGGCCGCGTCCACGTCTCTAGGCCTACCCCTGCCCCTCAGCATGCTGTATTACCAGTGATTTGATTTCACAGGCAGGAAATAAATTGGCGCAAGACTGCAGGCCAAATATAATTTTTTCCCTTTTTTGAAAACGAAAGGCCCCACTGCCTCTAGTGAATGAATAATCTAAGTTTAATAACTGTGCTGTGGCCCTGCTAATGTGTCACAGAACGTGAGGGTAGCAGAGTTATTATAACTCTGGCAGAGCAGGTATTTTTTTTCCCAATTAAGGAAAGCAAATGGCGAAGCCAGCAGTAAACCGTAGCTGGGTGCGTCTGATTTTTAAACGTTGCACACGCAGCCGACACGTGTCCACCGCCCTTAGGACGGACAGAGGCAGGACAAATAGAATTATTTTCAGTTTTTTTCCACCAAAAGGCAGCACTGCGTATATTCTATGAACATGAGAAGTTTAATAACTGTGCTGTGGCCCTGCTAATGTGGCACAGAACTTGAGGGTAGCAGAGTTATTAACTCTGGCAGAGCAGGTATTTTTTTTCCCAATTAAGGAAAGCAAATGGCGAAGCCAGGAGTAAAACGTAGCTGGGTGCGTCTGATTTTTAAACGTTGCACACGCAGCCGACACGTGTCCACCGCCCTTAGGACGGACAGAGGCAGGACAAATAGAATTATTTTCACTTGTTTTACAAGCAAAAGGCCGCACTGCGTATATTCAATGAATAATAACTGTGTTGTGGCCCTGCCTACACAATTCTTTCCCTGCAGTATCAATGGAGGGTGCAATGCTCTGCAGAGGCGATTTTGAGAAGAAAAAAAATATGCAGCACAGCTAACAGCAGCCAGCACAGTACTGCACACGGTTAAATATGGCCCTAGAAAGGACCGTTGAGGTTCTTGAAGGCTACACTCACTCCTAACACTCTCCCTGCCTATGCAACACTTCTGTCCCTAATGCCGGGTGCAACGCTCTGCAGAGCCGATTTTGAGAGAAAAAAAAATTGCCACTGCTAACAGCAGCCAACACACAGCTATCAGTGGCCCTAATAAGGACCTTTGGGGGTCTTGAAGCCTACACTAACTACCAATTATTTCCCTACAGCAGCTCCGGTACAAACAGCACTGTCCCTCACTAACTCACAAGGCATCTGAGGCGAGCCGCGGGAGGGGCCGACTTTTATATTAGGCGGACACCTGATCTCGCCAGCCACTCACTGCAGGGGGGTGGTATAGGGCTGGAACAACACAGGGGGAAGTTGTAATGCCTTCCCTGTCTTTCAATTGGCCAGAAAAGCGCGCTAACGTCTCAGGGAAGGAAGTGAAAGTAACCCGAACAACGCATGGTGTTCGTTACGAATAACGAACATCCCGAACACCCTAATATCCGCACGGATATCAAGTTCGGACGAACACGTTCGCTCATCTCTAGTTTTTACACTTTTTTGCAATAAAAACCCTTTTTTTGGAAATCTTTTTTTTTCTCTATAGCTGCATTCAAAGTCCTGTAACTTTTTATTTTTCTATGTACGGAGCTCTATAAGGGCTTATTTTTTGCGAGACGAGCTGTAGTTTTTATTGGTACCATTTTGGGGAATGTACAGATTTTTTGATCACTTTTATTGCATTTTTTGGGAGGCAAATTGCTAAAAATTAGCATTTTGCCTCTGTTCTTTAGCGGGGTTTTTTTACGCTTTTTGCCGTACAAAATAAAAAGCATGTTCAACTTTTTTAACACGTCGTTACGGACGCGTAAATGCCAAATATGTGGGATTTTAATTTTTTTAACCTTTTTTTTTTATGCTAATATTAAAAAAAAGCACAAAAAAGCTTTTTTTTTAACTTTTTTAAACATTTTTCTTTTCTTTTTTTTTTTACACTATTTGAGGCCCTCTGAGGGGCTTACATCACTGCACTTATGATCGCTGTGATAAGGCATGGCAGAGCTACTGCCCTGCCATGCCTTATTGCTTATACAGCGATCATAGGCATTGGCACTATAGGACGCCAGTGTCTGGCGTCCTGTTGCCATGGCGACAGGCCGGGCTCTCGCGATAACATCGCGAGAGCCGGCCGGAGACACAGAGGGAGCGCGCTCCCTCTGTGAACTCTTTCCCTGCCGCGATCTACTTAGATCGCGGCAGGGAAGGGGTTAACAGCGGGACGCCGGCTGTGACTGACAGCCGGCTCCCGCTGCGGGATAGCGCAAGGTCAGTCATGATCTCAACAATTGTCCCATGTAAAGGGGCTTTTTCTTACATGTTCCTTCTAACTTTGAGCCCTCTTAGCCATTTCAATTTTTTGTTGCTGTGATACCTTTGAAACTATATTCTGTATAGAGAAGCCGCATGTACATCTTCTAGACTTTGGTCTGATGCTTTGGGGTGACATTTTAGCATGTGCAACTCTACTCTAATTCAGCGTTGATAGGTTTTCATACAACCACCATCAATCACTCATAATATTAGGGGTGTAGATGTACCCCTATTATTGGAGGACTGTTTCTTAAAGCTTAAAAGTTGCTCAAAGTAGATAAATAAATTAATTAGCGCAACCATTAGAAAGTTGATGACCTTTATGACCATTGGTTTCTGTATCAAAATGAAAGTTTGCTTCCTATTTCCGAGCAATTACCGTAGTTCTATTGAAAGTGCAAGGGGAGACTTATTCCACCATATTAATAGCTCTGCAAATTTACATTCTGGGAGAAAAATATGTTTTCCATCTTCTTTCTAAAAGGTTAAGCTGCGGTGGTAATCAGCCGCCTATGGTGCGTTACTTACCTGAAGAAACGAAACTTTCCAAATTACGGCGACAAAAATACTGATGAAATAGTGGGATGGAGCCATAAACAATGATTAGTTTTCTAATGATAGCGCTGACTGTAGGGGCTACAGCAAAGCTACATGAAGTAACATAGGCAGCTCTAATAAAAGCTGAATGAACAGCTACTTCTGCTGAATGATGCTCAACATAAGCCGAATGCACTAGATGCACAATTCATATTTATCATTCTTCTATTGCTTATCACACTGGTACAGTATACATATAGCAGGAGCCTATTGTGGGGCTGTTAAAAACATTGACTGATTGATATCAATACACATTGAGGGTAATTCATCAAAACTAGTTTGAGGAAAAAAATGGTAGAGTTGCCCATAGCAGCCAATCAGGATGCCCCTTTCATTTTCCAAAAGATCTCTGAAAAGTAAGGGCAGGGATTTCTCCCTTAGTTCATTAGTTTTCATAACTTTTTTCTCTGCAAGGGACACAGGAGCAACAAATACAGCAGATTATATATACCATGAATGCTGTTAACCAGAGACGTAACTTAAAGCTTCTGGGCCCCAATGCAAAACCTGTAACAGGGCCCCCAACTATAAAGCTTTATTCATACTACTAGGCTTACTATATGGAGAAGTTAGGCCTTATGGGCCCCCTAAGGCTTCTGGGCCCGGGTGCAACTGCATCCCCTGCATCCTCTATAGTTACGCCCATGCTGTTAACGTTTAACAGTCTGAATATTGTCAGCTTTGAGATATGGCAAACTCTCTAACAAGATCCGGCTCAATGGCACTCTTAGGATTGTTTCCATGCTACGGTAGTTGCTTCTTACATCAGGTACCCTTGATTTGCTATGTTCATACTGACCTAGATCTGGATGTAACTCTTCAGTAGAAGATCTGCTCTGCTTCAGTGCAGCTACACCGACCAGATACTACTTCTCTCCCGGGCATCTGGACTGGGACTCCCATGCCCCCTTTTATAGGAAACAAGTACTGTACTGCTGATCTTGACATTGCCGCTACATCTCAGTGTGTTACACCCTATGATGTGACTCAATTCAGGCATATGCTAAAGAACTTCAACTGCCCACTGTCTGAACATATGTTATTTTCTTCGGAACATCCTTGCTTTCTTCGTAATGTATGTTCTCTATCCTAAACTATTTTACAGGGTACATAACTTTATTATCCTCTACTCTTTCTAAGTTACAGCCTGCATTATTGTCCACAGCTGCATTCACAATTCTGTAGGCTTCCAAACTGTCCCGTTTAATAGGGACTCAGCTAAGCTGGCAGGGGTTTAACTACCAACGGCTTGCAAAAAAGAAGGCTGAGAGGAGACTTAATAGCGGTCTACAAATATCTGAAGGGCTGTCACAGTGCAGAGGGATCAGCCCTATTCTCATTTGTACAAGGAAAGACTAGAAGCGATGGGACGAAACTGAAAGGGAGGAGACACAAATTAGATATTAGAAAAAACTTTCTGACAGTGAGGGTGATCAATGAGTGGAACAGGTTACCATGGGAGGTTGTGAGTTCTCCTTCAATGGAAGCGTTCAAATAGCGGCTGGACAGACATCTGTCTGGGATGATTTCGTGATCCTGCATTGAGCAGGGGGTTGGACCCGATGACCCTGGAGGTCCCTTCCAACTCTACCATTCTATGATTTTAACAAGCTTATTGATGGTGTCCTAGTATAATATAGGATCAATACATTATAATTAATGCAATGTATTTACACAGTTCTTCACATTTTTATGAATATTAACATGAAACCGTTCTTTTATCTAAAGTTTAGGTTTTCTATATTCTTTATGAGTTTAAATACCCATGTGGTTGGCTGATTGATCATTTATGTGCTGCCCATGTCCATGGTAACTGTTTATTTATTATTGACAGTGATAGTATGTCTGCACTGCCGAAAACTCCAGAATGTGGCCATACATCACAGGATGTAAAATCTGAAACTTCATCAAATCCGAGTTCCCCAGAGATATGTCCTAACAAAGAAAGGTAAAGATGATGTAATTTTGTTGAACACTTATGTTTCTATTATTATGAAACGCATGGTACATTATTATGTGTTGCATTGGAAATAGTGATAAACTGGGTATATATTAAATCAATTCTAGAAAAGTTCAAGAGGCAATCCATATTTAATTTAAGTCCCCATATATATTAAAGAAGTTATCTGCTTATTATTACGTTCATGTAGGTGTAAGTACAGCGACCCTCATGGACATCACCAACATGTCAAACCTTGACGCGATTAATGTCCGCAATGCACCACCATATACATGAATTAAGATGCCAACATGTAAGAAACATCTATATAGGAGTGGGAGCATTCTCCTTAACCAACTTCGGCTTGGCTGGTCCTGCTTAAAAGTAGGGTGATCGTACAGCCCCACATCTTGAACCTAGGGGACCTAGCTTGTCCCTAGTTGGAGGATAGGGAAGAACATATAGTAGATAGAAATGCTATCTCTATATATAACATAACTAGGCAAAGGTGAATTAACCCTAAGGTGAATTGCCACCAGTGCTTAGCTGACAGGAGACTGCTACCTCACCAGACACCTAAGACAGGAAAATAACCAGCACCCATGTAGAGGCGGTCCCGGAATAAATACACTTTTCATTATAGCTGATTGTCCAGCTAGGGAAAACACCTCCCTGTTGGCCAATCAGTCCACATACCACAGGAGATATTGTAGCAGTGCCAGGAAATGCAGAGAGATTCCCACCAGATGACTCCTAAGGGATGTTCTGCAGTGACACTTATCAATGCTGAGCGCCAAATGACAGACAGCATCTGCCGAAGGTACGATCACGTAAGCCGGGGCTGACGTGGTGATGCCAGCCGGACTCCACTTCCTGATTGCAGCCGGTGTGCCCCAATACTCATGTACTTTATTAGGTCATGCAGATCTGATAGACGGAAGAAGGCTCTTTTTTGAAACTCCATATATTAGATACAAATTCAACTCTCTACTCTGAAGGAAACTAGTATATAATACATAAGTTAGTGACTTCATTAACCCATCATATTGTGGCTCTTCCATGCAGCTGATCGTGTAGGTTTTAGCAGCCGGACTATGTAGCACCACTTTGTGCACTGGGAGATCTACAATAATTATTGTTTGCACTTGTCAGCGTTTAAAGGCCAAATGTGCATTATGTTAATGTTGTGCCATCTGGTGGCCTCAAAAAGAAAATCAATATTTCATTGTGACATGCAATGAATTTGAATAAGCATTATGTTATGATGTCTCAGATTAGATACCAGAAGTCCTCAGCACACAAGTCATTACCTATTATAGATGGAGCGGAGTTTAATTTGTCTGTAATAACTTTATGTGAAAAGTTAGCTCCTCTGAAGCCATTGAAAAGCCATTGAAAACCCAATGTGAAGCAATGAAAAGGGTAAACAAACAATGGCACGGGAATATATCATAATGTGCTACAAGTTATGTTTAAGCTTTGCTGTATCTTCACATGTCACTATAAATTAGTTTGCTATAGTATTCTATCCCTTCACAGTTTAGACAAAGTGTAACTAAAATTAAAATTAATATACTTTAATAGATATATTTAAAACCAAATAACACAAATAGGGCACTACACACACAGCCTCTATATTTCAAGAGGTTTACAAGTCTCTATAACAAAAGAGACTATCACCACGGTTTGCTATATATCCGGAGGTCCTGGTATGGGTACACTCCTGATACGTGGTGAAAAGAAAAACGCAGGAACTAGTAGATCAAAAATTCCTTTTTTAATTACTTTTCCCCAACTTTTTGTCCTTGCTAAAGATGCAAGGTAGGGAAATATTTTTTCTCCTTTATTTTAGGATTATGGAATTATTTAGGTGATAGTATAGTAGAGACATTTAGTATATGATGTTATATTGTCTCCAAATGTCTCACTACTATCACCTTATATACTTTCGTAATGTACAGAAAAAGGTACAGGTAGTAACCTTCTTTTGGACAAAATTACTCTTAGGAACAACACTTTGTGTTTTCTCATATACTTCAGATGTCAGCTAGTAGTACTATGTATAATCTCGATCTAGGTCTCAATTCTCTCGACGCGTTTCACCGTTCATAGAACGGATCATCAGGAGATCTAATTAGTTAGTACCATCTGTATGTAGTCGTCTCTATTCCAGTGTTTTTAAGAATAGTAACATAAATCAATATCTGTTCCAGCGTTTTTGAGAACAGTAACATATACCATATATCTCACTTCTACAGCCCTTCTGTTTAGAGGAGCAGAAAGACAGTGGCTGATGCCGTCACTGTATTGTTTGATTATTTAAGCAAGTAACCACTGATCACATAAGTAGTAGTTGTTTATCTGAGCATCTTCAGTGAACTAAAAAAGCAATTGTTCAGTGCACTGTAATAACGATTCGTATATTGTGCACATAGATTTCTTTTTTATATATATAGCTCACAGGTTGCTCTACTACTTAGTAAAAAGATTTTCATTTGTTCGAGTGGTATTAGACGTACTATCTCTTTTTATATTTTTTGCATCCAGCTGTCAAGGGTAGCAAGACCCTACGATAGATGTGATTGCTGTACCATATGAGGAGTATAGCCTAAATTTCATTGGCATCTCCTTAGTAGCCCAATCGCATCTATGTTCATTGTGAAGCTGCAAAATGTATGCAGAGATCACGGTATGCTAGGAAGCAAGCAATATCAGAGACTAGCATAAATAGGTTATCATTCTGAATAGAGATATAGTTTTCCTTGCTTATAGGTTGTTTTAGTCTTTTCTGCTATGCTATAGAAGTGTCCATATGTATAGGATCAGAGAGGTAGCGCCTCTGGCCTTGGTGGTAGGTCAGGGCTATCTGTCAGACAGATAGCCCTGACCTACCACCAAGGCCAGAGGCGCTACCTCTCTGATCCTATACATATGGACACTTCTATAGCATAGCAGAAAAGACTAAAACAACCTATAAGCAAGGAAAACTATATCTCTATTCAGAATGATAACCTATTTATGCTAGTCTCTGATATTGCTTGCTTCCTAGCATACCGTGATCTCTGCATACATTTTGCAGCTTCACAATGAACATAGATGCGATTGGGCTACTAAGGAGATGCCAATGAAATTTAGGCTATACTCCTCATATGGTACAGCAATCACATCTATCGTAGGGTCTTGCTACCCTTGACAGCTGGATGCAAAAAATATAAAAAGAGATAGTACGTCTAATACCACTCGAACAAATGAAAATCTTTTTACTAAGTAGTAGAGCAACCTGTGAGCTATATATATAAAAAAGAAATCTATGTGCACAATATACGAATCGTTATTACAGTGCACTGAACAATTGCTTTTTTAGTTCACTGAAGATGCTCAGATAAACAACTACTACTTATGTGATCAGTGGTTACTTGCTTAAATAATCAAACAATACAGTGACGGCATCAGCCACTGTCTTTCTGCTCCTCTAAACAGAAGGGCTGTAGAAGTGAGATATATGGTATATGTTACTGTTCTCAAAAACGCTGGAACAGATATTGATTTATGTTACTATTCTTAAAAACACTGGAATAGAGACGACTACATACAGATGGTACTAACTAATTAGATCTCCTGATGATCCGTTCTATGAACGGTGAAACGCGTCGAGAGAATTGAGACCTAGATCGAGATTATACATAGTACTACTAGCTGACATCTGAAGTATATGAGAAAACACAAAGTGTTGTTCCTAAGAGTAATTTTGTCCAAAAGAAGGTTACTACCTGTACCTTTTTCTGTACATTACGAAAGTATATAAGGTGATAGTAGTGAGACATTTGGAGACAATATAACATCATATACTAAATGTCTCTACTATACTATCACCTAAATAATTCCATAATCCTAAAATAAAGGAGAAAAAATATTTCCCTACCTTGCATCTTTAGCAAGGACAAAAAGTTGGGGAAAAGTAATTAAAAAAGGAATTTTTGATCTACTAGTTCCTGCGTTTTTCTTTTCACCACGTATCAGGAGTGTACCCATACCAGGACCTCCGGATATATAGCAAACCGTGGTGATAGTCTCTTTTGTTATAGAGACTTGTAAACCTCTTGAAATATAGAGGCTGTGTGTGTAGTGCCCTATTTGTGTTATTTGGTTTTAAATATATCTATTAAAGTATATTAATTTTAATTTTAGTTACACTTTGTCTAAACTGTGAAGGGCCTTTTTGATTGATTATTAGACAATTCTGCCTCTGTGATTAAGCTATAGTATTCTATGTTGCTTATTAAACCAAGGTTGATTTGGCAGTTCTGCATAGTGACGCTCTTGGCCATCAAAAGGCGTCAGACAGCACTGCTGGGTAGGGACAGGCTGTTAAAGGGCTATTCTGGGCAGTGCACAACATTTCAAAATAAAGTACATGGCTGTACATGAAGAGTTTGTACAATATGTTTTATTTACTTAATTTCTTATGGTCTTGCGCTTTTGGGGTCGGACCCACCAGCCATGCAACTGCGACTCTTCAGCTGACATCTTGTCCTTAATATCACTCATGTCTGTGTCCTCAGACCACTGCAGTGGTGGCTAGGGCAGGTAGGGGTGGAAGCATCACAATATCTTGAGCAGCAGTATGCTCCTGAAGGTCCTGTGCACCAGCAGGTTCTCAAGACACAGTCTAGATCTTGGTAGTAATCCAGCAAAATGGAAGGCAGCAGCGCTAATGAGTGAAATGGGAAGCACTTCCTAGTAAGATAAAGGACTAGTAGAGGGTGGGCAAGTCAACAGCGCTGCTGGGGACGCCTGCACTTTACAGTATGGAAGTTGTAGGCAAGAGGTTGCTGCTGTGGAAGTGATAATACACTTGTAGGAAGAAAAGGTCCTGAGTATCTATTAGAAGATAATGAGTGCTACTCATTTGCAGTTGCGCCAATAGTACAGAAGAGGTTACATTTTTCATTTGGAGTCTGGAAAACCCTTTAAAGGGGATCTGTGAGCTCAAACATACTGTCCAAAGTGCAGGCATGATGTTATAGAGCAGGAGGAGCTGAGCAGACTGATATATAGTTTTACATGGAAATATTTAGTATAACTTGTAGTTTATTCATTTATATCTCTGTACATTCCGAGCTGAACAGTGCAATGGGCGGAGCCATCAGTGATTGACAGCTATGCCTGTATGTACAGTCATACACACAGAGCTGTCAGTCACTGATAGGACCGCCCATTGCACTGTTCAGCTCGGAATGTACAGAGATATAAATGAATAAACTACAAGTTATACTAAATCTTTCCCCATAAAACTATATATCAGTCTAATCAGCTCATCTTGCTCTATAACATCATGCCTGCAGTTTAGACAGCATGCTCAAGAAGACAGACTCCCTTCAAAGAGACACATCACTAGTTAAGTGCCTTTATTCCAAGGACTGATGGGGATCCAGCAGTTAGATCCTCACCCACCCAACAGTAATAATATATCCAAGTGATGCCATTACTTTCTATGATAAGAAAACCCCTCTAAGGGTGTATTCACATGGGCGTGTGTGATATTGGCTTGAGGAACTCGAACCCATACTGCACTCGTAAACCTGTGACTTTCACTTGCGATTGTGCTTTGTGAGACAAACGCATTGCACTTGCGATTTTCACATGCGTGTTTCGTACATGTGAAAATTGCATGCTTTTTTCACTAGTAAAATATAGAAAAATCACTTTACATGCAAATGTGAAGCATTTTTTCCAGTTTCCTATGTGAAATAATGGTGGATACTTAAATCCTGGCTACGGGGAATAAACGGGGAACTGGTGAGGAACAGTTGATTTTAAGTCATGGGTGACCTGATGATGTGGGTTCCCATAACTCGGACAACCCCTTTAAGCAAATTAAATCAGGGCAGAACCACTTGCTTCGCTGTGGTTTGGATATTTTTGATCGTTTTACATATAAACATCTGTAGGCAATGATCTTTGTAATTCTCCATGTCTTTTCTCATATCTCCTGACTGTTGAATATAATACTCTTTGCACTGTGTTACAATTGCTCTGTTACTACCCCTGGCTAATAGCTACAAGTGATCTACAAGAGCATGTTCTTTACTCCACTGGGAAATATACTTTGCTGCTCTGTACAAGCCTGAGCTGCTGTAACTCTAATAAAATACCCTCCCGGACACAAAGACGTTCCTCACCTCATACACGTCGTATTTCACTTACTCCTGCAGTGCCAGTACTATGTGGGCGATTGACAACAACCACGGATTTACTAGTTGCATTAAAAATGATATGTGACCTTCTTGTGTTGGTCAGTGCAATTATGGTGATACCAAATTTACATAGTTTTTGTTTTAAGCTTTACTATTGTTAAAGAGTTAAGAATCTTTTTAAAATCAAATTTGCTTACGTCATCATATTCTGAGACCTATGACTTTATCACTTTTTCATCGATTAGGCTGTAGATTATATGGGGGGGGGGAGATATGTTTTTGATCCTTTTTTATTCATTTTTTTGGAGATAGGATAACCAAAACGCTTATAATTCTAGCTTCCTGCATTTTTTATGGTATACACCTTGTGGGATAAATAGGGCAATAGTTTGAGAGTTTAACCTTTTACAAATACAGTGATACCAAAAATGTGTGTGGGGGGGTTAATTGTTTAGATTTTAAAATGGGAAAAAATGCAAAGCTGCTTTTTTTTAACTTCTACTTTATTTACTGTTTTAAAAATGTTATTAAACCCCTTCTCTTATTTTTTAAGTCCTAATAAGGGACTTGAAATCACTTGATCGCTTGTACTAATATACTAAAATACTTTAGTATTGCATATTGTATGTGCCAGTTTTCAGTTATGCCTATTAAGCCATGCCATAGGCATAGCTTATCCGGCATCCATGGGAGCCTTAACTAGGCTCTGGACTGCCATTCTAACCCATCAGCACTCCACTATTGCATCTTGAGGGGGTTGCCAATGGAGTGCCAATGGGAGCCCCTCTGGTTGGTTGTTCAAATGGTCAGTTTTCACTATGGAATCTAAGTAGCTTTGGTCACAGCAGCTAACTATCTCCAATGGGGGCAGTTAGCTGTCAAAAAAGCTGATGGGCACAAGATATGGAGCCCAGACCAGAGATGGAGGTTAACTGCTCATCAGACGGTGCACCTTATATTTGCATACCGCATGGGAATGGCATCCACGTTCATATTTCTGGATTGGACTATATGTTCAAGATAATAACATAATACCATTATCAGCACCAACAAGTCCCAGATCTTATAATACAATTAGTTTACATGACCGAAATGAGGTGACAGATTGCCTTTAACTCGGAGTTCCCTGAATAAAGTATCTGAAAATAGGTTTTATAAACCAAACAACAAATTTCTCATAAGATCAAGTTTTGGACAACACAAAAATATTCTGGCAGCAATCAACGATATTTCGATAAAATTAGCAATTTCAGAACCTTTGTTTTATGAAATCTTTCCTCAAACTATTTTTGTTTTCCAGACCGTACATTAAACTGAAAGAGAACGGGCGATCCAACATCTCTCGCTCGTCATCCAGTACGAGCAGTTTCAGCAGCACAGCTGGAGAGAGCGAGGCCATGGAGGAATACGAGAGTGTGGTGCGTATATTAAACATGTCCTGAAGCAGTGGAGAATATATTGTGAGGAGATCAAAATGGGTCAGAAAGTCCAAGGCTACAAATAAAAAATCCTTTGTGGTAAAGCAGCACTGATGTCACTTTGTAAGGTCATGGGAAACTGATTATTTTGGTAGATAGATTCCCTGAAGTGGAGTTAAATGGGAAAAGGAAATTCACCTTTACATATAAGTAACTATTATTCAGCTGTTACTTATTATGTGTGTTTCGAGGGAAGATATGAAAAAGCCTATATGAATATGAGTAGATCTCTGACTAGCTTGAGGCTCCTGGGTGCCAATGCAAAGTCTATATTGGGGCCCTTCAGCTATCGCATGTCATGTCATTTAGAATCTGGTTATGGGACTCAAGGACCTTTTGGACTCATTCGAGCTCCAGGTCTGACTGTAAGCTCTGAGCCTCCTAGTTAAGTCCCTGCCTACAAGAGTTTTCAGCCAGCTTTCCCGGACTGCAGTATTGAAAATCTGTTTAGTTATCTACGGATAACTGTTCTGGTATCACTACATTCTGTTTGGCTGTCCTTACCCAGTCTTAAGCCTCCTACACAGCTGTTTCTGTTTCATTTAAAGGGGTTGTCCTACTTCTAGCTGTTTTCAGACCCACTCATTTCAATAAGATTCAGCCTGCAGTACCAACCTGGGCTACTGCGCAATGTACGGAGCTGTCTGAAAACAGCTAGAAGTGGGAGAACCCCTTTAGTGTCTATATCTCAAAACAAAAAAGGTTTAGTACCGTGTTAGCCAGTAGAGCATGATTGTTCTCAGTAAGAGAAACCAAGTAATCTTGAGGAAGGACCCTGAGAAGTTTGAAAGCTCGTTATTACATAAAGTATTTTTGTTAGCCATTAATAGGTATCATGTCTGCAAAATTACTTGGTTTCACTTACTGAGAACAATCGCACTATACCTCAAAAATGATGATCATTATCACCTGTTTGGTATAATCGTTTGATCATACAGCTGACTATAATCCTACACAATCCCTAACTTTGTGCAAATGTTCCTAGAAGAATTGATGCTGTTTTGAGAACACTTCTTTTTTAAGGCTTCTTTCCCACGAGCGCATATTAGCCTTCCGTTTTCACGGCCGCCCGATATGCGCTGTGATCTGATGCATTGGATGCCAATGCATCAGAACACATGGGCGTATTTGCAAGTCGTAAAAACACCCAGCCGGCCAATATAGCACCGGACGTTTTTACTTGAAGCCCAAAACCTAGCTTTGGAACTGTGTTTGGGCCAGAATATGTCGGGCCGCTGCATGGACACCTATGGGAGCCCTTGGCAGTGGCCATAGATGGGAGAGAGTTTAGCAGCGTGGCTGCTAAACTACCTCCCTCTTTTCTCCTCCCCTTCCCCATGCAGGCTTACCTCTCCTCCCTGCTCGGCTAAGCAACCGCCCTCTCCCCGCCCCTTGTCCATAGCCATCAATGGGAAGAGGTGTGGCGGATTGGCGCTTAGCTTCACCCCCTCCCATTGCACAGACCGAGCAGAGAGGAAGAAAGGGTAAGCCTGCGATGGGGAGGGAGGGGAAATGGGAGATGGCCTGATGAGGTCGGCGTATTTGTGCCGGCCTCACCAGGCCATATGAATGGGCGCACAAACGTTTGATTTGTGCGCCCGTTCACCACTTTTTTTGCCCCTAACATAGCGTATATGCGCTCATGTGAAAGAAGCCTAAAGCTTTCTTAATTTGTAGCATGTTTTCCAGTTCTGAGCTGTCCATGCTCATTAGATAACTGTTGGCCATACAGTTATTCCTCCAATCTTCCCCATAAACATGCATGTCGGCCTTAGCTAGATGTGCATGCATATTTCAATGGGAAGAGGGGAATGAGCCACCACCTAGAAGTGGCTTATCTCTCTCAGAGAACAAAAGAAATCTAACATGCCCAAGCCTTCTTTTCACTGACATCAGGAGTCAGGAAAGAGTTGGGTGGCCCCATACACATTAGCTTATCAGGGAATCCTGTCGAAATCAGTGGGTTTGGCCAAGCTTTGTCTAATATGCATGGCTACCTCCTTTAATATAGTTTACTACCTGTAAATTCTCTTTAGCAGCATGTATCTGCCTGCGGCAAGTAAGTGATGCTGTGGCATCCAGCGATTGAACTGGATTTCACTTAAGTTTCAAAGTTGACCATACACATAAAAAATTAAGCAAACTACAATTATCTTGAGAAACATGATTTACAGTCATGTGTTACATCTAAAGTATGTGCCCTGCGTATATCATGAATCTGCAGGTTAGAATGGACATATTGTGTTGTGTGTGGTAAAACAGGATGCATTTGTAATAAAGCTGAGTTGGCGGAGGGGTGCCTGGTTGGTGGGACAAAGCCTTAGAGTGCTTCCATTATGATATAAAATACTGATGCCACCTAATTCTTAGGTTACGTGTTCATTTTTTAGAACGGTTAATTTATTTTAGCTTAAGTGAATGATTATTGAATGAAACAGTTTTTTTCTCTTCAGTAGCTACTAAGTTGTATAACTTAGCAAAAATATGCAGCATTATTCTTCCCAACAAAATGATGGAACCCCTCATTGGTGTTTGTCAGCTTCTATAGTATCCATCCCACAACATATCCGGCAAAGTGTCATGGCTATAGTAAACAGGCACACTTCTAACATCTTAGGCTCCGTTCACATATTGTGTCGGGCAGAATAATGTGGAGCCACCTTGTCACACACTGGTTTGACTTTGGGCTATCTCAGGAGGCAGCACCTGGGGAATTCCATATTTTCACCCTCATCCCTCCAATGCGACATACGGCAATTGCTATCCAGATAGTCTTGGTAGTGTGGTGGTGTGAACAGGTGTGTATCCAAAAGATTACCTATGGTCAGGTCTGGCAGCAGAGGTGCTGAAACAATGTCCAGGCAGAAGGTCAGAGCAGGCAGCAGGCAATACCAAAGTTCAGTAAACATGGCCATGGTCAGGGAGCACATCATTCAGAATAGTTAGGAGTCAAGCAGGAGTTAAACCAGAACACACAACTTACAGTGGCTTTGTTACAATGGCTAATGAGACAAAGTGCTTAGGTATCCACCATAGGGTATAGATATAGGGAATGCAAAGACAGGATTGGACGGGAACAGGTTTAGGGAACATGAGCTGGCCCTTTAAGAGAAGGGCGGGAACACATGCCAGCCCTATGGGCAGAGACCTGGGAGCAAGAACAGTGCAGAGAGGTGAGCCAAAGTGATAGAGCGCCATGACATTTTTGATTCTGCTGCTTCCATTTGAGATGGAACCCCAAGATAGAAGAACTGGCATTTGAGATGGAGCCCTAAACGCAAAAGCTGCTATGGGGGTTCCATCTCAAATGCTAGTTCTTCTCTTTTGGGGTTCCAACTCAAATGCTAAAAATGGCATTGAAACAAAACATAGGACAGAACCGCAGGCTATAATGTGTGAAGTGAGGACCACTTTGAAGGTTCTCATCCATTGCTGGATTTTAAGAACAGAAAAGCATATTCGACTTTGCTTTCGTTTCCTTCTAAAAAAGCAGTAATGTGTTCTATGTTTCATTATATTCTAACACATATTTTCACTGGTCCAATTTCTGGTATAAAGAATATACAGCCCAGATATCACCAGGTCAAACTCTGTACACAGACCCTGAACAAGCAGGGCATTCCGAGAGATTAGATCACATGAAACGCTCAAAATCAAACTAATAACAAATTAGCAAAGTGATGTATTTGCAAACTTATTCAACTCCATATAAATAGTAAGACTGTGTAACATGCTTATCCAATGGTTTAAGGACAACGTTTTGCTTTTTTATACAATTGCTTAATAAATCTGTAACATATTAAACTAAACAGTAGTTCATACTGAATTATAGAGTACTTTGAATCATCAACAAGACAGAGATGATCATAGCCTTTATCATTTGGCATTAAATATTGCTTTAATATTGTTGGAAGCTCCCATGGCACTGGAGAAGTAACACTTTTGTACTGGGACTCATATGATGTATCTAATGTGAGTGTTGTTGCCCTCAAATACAGGGTCTTAACACAATTGACTTTAGGAGGTCTTCAGCAGTTAGTTGTCAGCTTGATACAACTAGTGTGATATATTTTTGCAGATTGTATCTCAGTCTCCAATAAATGCTCGGTTTTACCATTAAATTGCTGGAGTGACCTAAGTCAATCTATAACACGTGGGGTTTATTTAATATATTGGCACAATGTGTGCAATTGGTAATTGTAGCTATAGCAACAAATGATGTAACTTCTAAGGCTACTTGCACATGGGTGACTTAAAAGTTGCACCTGAGATTCACGGGCGCAATTCAGATCGGACAACGCATGGACATCCCGTCCTTGTGCTGTCTGATGTGTGGGAAAATCGTCCAAGAATAGAACATGCTGCGATTTTCTTTACTCGAACTATTCATTGGAGTAAAAATTCAAATTAATGGGTGCTATTTCCAACTGATTTTGGTCCGAAAATAGGACAAAAAAAAGACCCATGTGCATGTACCCTTAGGGTATAAAGAAGAGCACAAAATGATATACTCTAGCAGAATATTTGTATATGTTGCCTCATACTAGTAAATAAGATCTAGCCTTCATTTCTGACTAGCTTGAATAATATAAAATAAAAAAAGGATCTAAATATATTTTTACAAACATTTTCCACAGGGCAGCCAACCCCAGACCGCATCACCCTACAGACAGGATGTGTTTGTCTACAGTCCATCGCCTAGCCACGAGAACCATACTTCCACTACCCCAGTAATCATGAGCAGGAGCCCTACAGGTGCTTCCCTTATTGAACTATGTCTATAGGGCCGGTTTCTACTTGGAAGACCAGTTTAAAGGGGTTTTCTGGGTAAAAACCCAGATTATCATCAATATTTAGTCGCCGGGGACCTGCTGCTCAGGATCTTCTGCTCCCATTCCTGATGATGATGTCTGGCCGTTCTGCACTAACAGCGGGCTGGGCAATCATCTGAACGCCAGGATCCCGATTGGCCGTTCCTTGGTAATTAACTGTTGTTGACCTATCCTGAGGATAGGTCATCAATTATTTTTACCTAGCAAAACCCCTTTAAGGCTGTGTTCGCAGTACAGTTACAGCAGAAAATCCGCAGGGTTTATTTTTACCTTTAGCTTTAATCCCCCCTACTTTAATAGTAAATGTTACTGCTGCAGTTTTTTTCACGGCGTTTCCGCGATGTTTGATCACACGCTAAAGATTGATTTCAAATTTAGGGAAATAAGATAGCACTTGTTAGCCAATGACAATCCTTTTAAGGTAGACTGCAAGAGATCTGATCTGACATCTGAGACCCTCATCGATCCTGAGGATGGGGCTCCGGAAAGTCCTGAAGTGAGACGGTGACATTCGCACATGTGTACCGCAACAACAGTGTGGCCACCAGAGATAGCGAAGTGCTTGAACTCTACTATCTCCAGCGGTCTTACTGAAATGAGTGGATCAGTGGGATTGCTGCTGCCCTTATTTCGGGCCACGCCTGAACCCTGCTCTTGGAATCAGAGGGGGTATCAAGGGTCAGAACCCAGGCGATCTCAAAGTTTTCCCCTTTGGATAGAGGATAACTTTCTATTACGGCACAACCCCTTTAATAACGCAATTATTGACCAATACGTGCCATGTTTATACTTTTTTCTCAATAACTGCTTTGTTGATGCAGTAAATAGCACTCTCATAGTTAGAACATAAGCTCTTGTGATGTCTAGTGAGATTTCACATTATGAGACCGATGCTGCCCCGTGGAGGTTCACGGGGAAAAATGCATCAGAATCACCTAAACAGGAAATTTGGACCTGACTCCTGTGGGAGATAGATCATCTGCATACTGATATCTACTGTTTTTTTATAGATCATATTTAGAAAGATGTTTTTGTTTTTTTGAGAGTGCTATTGATTTTTAAATAAAACAGATATTACCAATGTCTTCATAGGTCCTCTTTAAATACTTTAGCTAGAAAATTGATTGTAGTCTATCTTCCTACTTAGTCAGAAAGAAATGCACTATCCTACCAAAAGTAATCAAACACCTGAGCAAGAACCAAAAGTAGTATTTATTTAGATACGATAAAATTTAGTGGGGCTCCTTTGGCCCTAATGACATCAGATACTCACCATGGCATACTTTCTACTAACGTCTGATACACTTCAGCTGGCATTTCCTTCCATTCATCCTGCAAATGTCTACAGTGATTCAAGGAGTATTGTCATTGGACAGTTGAACAATGAATGAACATTCTATGGAGTGACAAATCACACTAGCCCATCTTCAAATCAGATGGATGTACCTGGGTGTGGAGAATGCCTGGGGAAGCCTTTTGCCTGAGTGTGCTGTGCCAACAGTTAAGTACAGTAGAGTTTCCATTATAGTCTGTGGATGTTTTACGTGGTATGACCTAAGGCCATTGGTTGTAGTGGCAAAAACCATGAACACGGAGCTGTACCTGAGATTCTAGATAATAATATGCTGCCAGCAATGTGGTAATACTCTGGGAACAGTCAGCCATACTTCCAACAAGACAACGCGCCTTGTCATCAATGAAATGCTGTTTTACATTAGTTTGAGGATATGGATATTCCACGATTAGACTGGCCTGCATAGAGTCCCAGCCTGAACCTTATTGAAGATCTTTGAGATGAACTGGAATGTCTGGTCAGGATATAGAAACAGCTTCCGTTTTCTTTGAGAGAACTTGCCAGAAATTTGCAGGATGAATGGAGGGAAATACCAGCTGAAGTGTATCAGATGTTAGAAGAAAGTATGCCACAGAGAATATTTAATGCCATTAGAGCCAAAGGAGCCCTACTAAGTATTAACATGTGTAAATCCATACTACTTTTGATTGTTGCTCTGGTGTTCAATTACGTTTGGTGGGCTAGTGTAAGGTAAATGAAGTAATTAAATCAAGTGCACCTCTGATCATCTTTCCTTCTCACAGATATAAAGAGTAGAAATTCCCCAAGATCCAACCTCAAATTTCGTTTTGATAAACTCAGCCAGTCAAGTTCCGGCTCAAGTACTGTAAGTAGGATTGTCTACAGATGTCCAACCGTAGGCAGCATGGGTGAGCTGTACTGTTGTGTCATATGAGCTGGGTTGTGAAAAGTTTGAGCGTCAAACATAGGTAATAGTATAGTTTCTAAACCTATTATTGATCATGCCTGTGCTGTGACTGGCTTCTTCCATCCTTACCGAGAATGTTTACTAGGTTCCTACAGCAATCTGTTTAATGTTGGTAAATGTAATATGTCATTACACTGTTCCATTATAGTGGAAACCATAAGTAATGGAAATATACTCCATCTGACAACTCAACAATCAATCATTATCATATGGTCCCATGTTCTTTTGCATGCCAATGGCCTTGAGAGCCACATGAATGATCCAGTGCCTGAGAGTTTGCAACATATAAAGCAGCTTAGTGTTCATAAATGATGTCTTCCGATTTGCAGAGCGTTGGCTTATAATATCATCTGTACAGTTCTTCATGTTTGCCAATCATACCAGGCTTGCACTAAATTATTTCAAAGCTGTGATAACCTTGATAGTGCATAAAACCCTTACTAACCTTCATAACTAACTGCTGGGAAGCTCATCCTCAGATGACCACCAACCACCACCAGGTTACGGAATCAGCAATCAGCAAGTACTATATGGTGATATGTGCATCAAGCAATCTTCAAGGGACACAACAATATAACAATCTAAGCCACATAAAAACCTGCTGATATAAAGGGATTTTCTAGTTTCATGCATATATTTTATAAGCTATGTACACTTTTAAAGGGAACCTGTCATCAACTATCAGCACCATAAACTAAGTTATGGTACTTCTAGTTGTGAAAGTATTGGATTATATTGTATGCAGTAGTGTCATGTTCATAATATTTGTGCCATAGGTGTACAAAAGACACATATTGTAGTTTTACTAACTGATATGCAGCTTTGTAATGGTTTACTAAGGCTTCTTTCATCTGCGCGATGCGCTTATCGGCTGGACGAAAATAGCAAGAACTAGAGGGAGCCACGACCAAGTCGTGTCTAAATCTTGCGTTTTCTCGCCTATTCACATAGCCAGGTGCGGCGTATATATGCCACAGCCTGGAATTCCTTCGGCCAGCAGAAATACTTAGCATGGATTCCATTATTTAAATAGAGCCAGCTGACATGGTTTAATAGCGCTAGCCGCTGCTAAACTCCCTCCCACTCCCTTTTCTTCACATGGTCACGATTTTTATTATCTTGTGGGGGTTGTTATACTATATAACCTCTTGCATTGCAACAATTAAACAGAAAAGCCTGGAAACATCACCCAAGTGTTTTTCATTGTACTCTTCTCCCATGCATCATTTATGTATATGTGTGTGTCTAATTATATATACATAATTAGATTTATCTGATTGATATGACTACGATACCTTTTGAGTGTCACCCAAATTAAGTGATTACTTTAACACAGTCTAGGTCAGTGATGGCGAACCCACTTATTTATTGTAAAGTGCCAACATGTCAGGGGGTGGGGCTTATCATGACGTATGATTTTACCCCCGTCGTTCTTAAAAGGACAAGGCTGTTTCAAAATAGACCAGGTGCAGATTTTGACTTCTTTTGGATGCAAAAATGCTGTGGAATTTGCCACGGAAATTTCCGCTGAGGACATTCAGCAGCATTTTCACCTCGTGTAAACATATCCCAGCAGTGATATTGACCCCCCCCCCAGAGCGGCCCCAGCAGTAAGGGTGACGACCCCCCCAGAGCAGCCCCAGCACTAATAGTGACCCCCAGAGCGGCTTTAGTGGTTATAGTGACCCCGCACAGCTGTCCCAGCGGTAATAGTGACATCCCACAGGGGCCCCAGCGGTAATAGTGACACCCCACTGGTCCCCAGTAGTAATAGTGACACTTCACAGCGTCCCCAGTAGTAATAGTGACATCCCACAGTAGCCAGTAGTAATAGTGACATCTAACAGTGGCCCCCAGTAGTAATAGCGACATCCCACAGTGGCCCCTGTAGTAATAGCCCCCCCACCCCTCTGAGACCCAAATACCCCCCCTACCTCATCTGCTTGGGGCTGTTGCTGCCACTGATCCTAGGAGCACACTGTGACATGCTTCCAGACACCTTCTCCCCTCCCCTGCTTTCGCGGAACCAAGTAGGAGACGTCAGAGGAGGGGGGAGGAGGATCCCAGCTGCACACTGACATCACAGTGTGCGCCGGGATCAGTGCTGCTGAGTGAATACCAGCAGGGAAGCTGCGGCACCCCTGCCGGTATTTACTAATGTGGTGAGCGGCCGACTGCGGCAAGTGCCAGCTGGGAAGGCTCTGAGTGCCGCCTCTGGCACGCGTGCCATAGGTTCGCCACCACTGGTCTAGGTGAAGCCTGGGGAGCCTGCGCACAGCCTTCTGAAAAGAGTCAAGCTGTCTGTACATGCATTGACTTTGAAGAGGACAAAACAACAACGTGGGACTTGGTGAATACTCCATATCATCTAAACAATAAGCACCCTAACTTAGTCTATGGCACTTATAACTGATGACAGGT
This sequence comes from Eleutherodactylus coqui, assembly GCF_035609145.1. Taxonomy (NCBI): domain Eukaryota; kingdom Metazoa; phylum Chordata; class Amphibia; order Anura; family Eleutherodactylidae; genus Eleutherodactylus; species Eleutherodactylus coqui. The sequence goes on along the minus strand of NC_089840.1, from coordinate 69,539,641 downwards.
TCCTTTTTATTACTATTTTTTGAGGAATATATGAGGGCCATGCACCACAACTCTGGAATGACAAAAGTCACAAATTTTTGCACAAATCATGCTTGCATAAAAATTTGCAACCTTTTGGCCTTTCTACTCTGCCCTGGCGACTTTTTTCAAAAAGTGGCCTAGGAGAGGGGGCGCAGACCCCCTTTTTCTAGCCTCGATCAAAAGATTTACCATAATTAATGGCAGATACTGGCATGAATTTAAAGTAGAATCTACAATATCACATAGCTGGTGATTTTGATTTTTGGCACAACCTGAGAAGTGCCACATGTATTAAGAGGTATGCTCTTAGAAGATGTTTTACATTATCCTCTAGCGGGCTGCAGATGAAGACTGGCATATAAAATGTTGGCCTTAATAAATTCCCCTCTTTGTGCCTTAATTCATCAACCCTTTCAAGACGTCTACTTGCTGTCAGATTCCGTAGAGTCTTGTTTATGTTGAAATGCTAAAAACCTGCCTTGATCAAGTTGAAGGGGTGCACTGATTGCAACAAGGGAGAACTGAAGGATCGATTTATTCAGCTGTGCGCCTGAATCTGATTAGGGAAGGTTTCAGGTTTTCAACTTCTGCATGGAAAGAAGGTTTCCTATTCTCACAGCAAGCAGATAGCTCAACACTTATGTCAATTAATTACAATAAATAGTAAAATAATGTTATCTTCATAAAAAAACACTAAAAAAGTGCATATTATCTGTATCTTTATACAACATAATCCGTAGGAACTACTGTGATTGTAATGCAATGATTTATAAGACACACTCAAGTTTAGATGGAAATGAAGATTTCAGCCCAAATGCTGCGCCACAGTGTTGTGCTCCCTATTTACACACACTGTTGATTCCGGCCATGCTTAGATGACACCTCAGTCAATGACTTGCACTGATGTCGAGGGGAAACCTTTTCGGATGAGAACATAGTATATGGTACATAGTATAATGGTGAGGACATAGTATATGGTAATGCTTCTACTCCACAAGGACCAGGACTATTAGACTGGGGCTGCATGGTAATTAAAGGGAACCTGTCTCAGGGTTCATGGTGCCTGAACCACAGGCAGCATGATCCCAGGGCAGGTATGCCCATGTCCCTGTAAAGGTGTTATTCCAAAATGCTACAGAATTTAGAATAAACTGACTTTTAAATTTGACTTGGAATGTAGCTCCGAGTCAAAGAGGTGGGCCACGCTGACTTCTTCCCACCTACAGCATGCTCCTCACCTACAGCATGTAGACTGACAGCTCTCTCCATGCTTGTGTATAGGGAGAAGGCTATCACTCTGCATGAAGTAGTCAGGGGAGACGCCGGCAAAGCCTGCCATCCTTTCTTGGAGCTCCGTTATGAGTCAAACTTCAAAGTGTGTTTCCTAATAATGCAGGTCGGAAAGGGTATCATCTCTGCTCAAGGATAGCCCCTAGAAGGTGTGTGAGGAGACACATTGGAACTGAGTGAGGAGACTTATGAAGGCCATGCAAGTTCCTCTGGGAAATATATGCAAATAAGGAAGATGGAAGAATACCTCTGCAGCGCCACCTATTGGATAGCAGCATTCTTGCAAATCCATGTCAGACCCTTTAAACAAGTCTTCATACACAGTGGCAATGGACATCATGGCATGTGATGGGGTTTTTCTCATAAATTCATACTGAATTTGTATGAAAAAGCCTTTGTGTGGCTCCATATAAAATCAGAGGCACATGAAGCTATAGTATGGGCCTGTAGCAGACCATGGGTGATGTGTTATGGATCTGTACTAGAGATGAGCGAGTATACTCGCTAAGGCACATTACTCAAGCGAGTAGTGCCTTAGCCGAGTATCTCCCCGCTCGTCTCTAAAGATTCGGGGGTCGGCGCGGGTGACAGGTGAGTTGCGGCGGGGAGCGGGGGAGGAGAGAGTGAGAGAGAGAGATCTCCCCTCCGTTCCTCCCCGCTCTCCCTCGCCGCTCCCCGCCCCCCGCCGGCCCCTGAATCGTTAGAGACGAGCGGGGAGATACTCGGCTAAGGCACTACTCGCTCAAGTAATGTGCCTTAGCGAGTATACTCGCTCATCTCTAATCTGCACCATACAAGTTCATAACAAGGCCATATTCATAAGTCATTAAAGTCAGAAAAAACAATGATTGAGGGGACATGGATTAATTTGAAAGTTTAGATATAGTGGTGATATAATGGGTGAATCATGAATGTGTCCTGGTGGCTTAAAGAAATTCCCTTCACTCGAACAGTTTGCTTACCAATTAGGATATAGCACATCCGAATTCAGGCAAATAGCTGGAAGAGATACATATATCAGCCAGTACATTGCGTTTCCTGCTGACAGCTTGCTATATGCCGCGGGTCTTTACTGTCTTTTAATACGTCTCTGTCTTACTGCGTGTGTCATGGAGCATGTTCTTATCGTGAGTGACAAAACACTAGTCTCCGACTGCTATGTTTCAGCATGATGTATCTTACACCGAACCTGTCATCTCTTCTCTCATTTCTATACTGACGACTCTTCAATTTGTTTTGCAGTGAAAAGATGCCCTGCCAAAGTGGATCTGCTAACTTCAAAACTGGCCTGCTAGGGTCCAGTCACTCCACGAATAGTTACTGCCACAACGCATTCATGGAAATGCTTACCTCCCAAGCCGTTTCCCACCAATCAAAGAAAGAACTGCCATCTTAGTGCACTCCTTGTGTCCCGTGACACTTGTCTTGTGAACGGAGTTTATAGTATGACCTGTCTTGTCCAACAGTGGAATTGACTCTTGCCCATTTTATTTTCTTTACTTTGTCTAAAGCAAAGAAAAGTTTTTTAGTTTTTTTTTTGTTTTTTTTTTAATGTGACACATCCTACTTGCACGGTCTTTCTACATGACAGCACCTGATCACCGAGTGCCAAGTTTATTTATGAATGACATTCACTGGAATTCTTACCACAATTTTGGGCATTCTCCCTGTGTGGTACTTGATGTGCGATTACCGTGATATTACCAAATGCTGCTGTTTCATCTACCCAGATAGTACCAGAAGATATTCCTGTGGCTCTCACAGTCTCATGTCTGCCATACGAATGACCTGTAGAAGTGACAAGCTTCATTAATTGTGGCTCCTTTTTCGGCATCTTATGGAATGTATTCGCACAGACGTACCTGAATGTGCAACGGCTTGAAGAACGAAACCAACCTTGTGAAATATTACCACAAATCAAGGTCCTTTGATCTTAGTCATCTGGCACGAGCAGTGAGAGTGTCAGTGAAGACGCAGAATTGGTCATCAGCTTCAAAGGAAGTTGCGTTTCTTGTGTTGAAAAATATCCTTGAATGTGTATGTATTTTCCGAGGGCTAGATTCATTCATACCAATCACCGTTGACGAGTCATCTGGTGGCAGGAGCCTGTACTGTATAACCTTCTCTTGTTCTCACCGGACCCTCTTCCTGAGGTGCGGTTTACATTGTGTGTTTGTCTTGCATGCTTAATAATGGTGAAATTATCTTTGCATAGAGAATTTGGATTGCAAATTGGACTGTATTGCCATCTGTTTGAGCACTTTTTCTACCTCTGCAGAATTGATTACATAGGTGGTACAGTAGCTGCCAGTTTGCATTTGCCTACAGGGATTCTGTCATCCAAATGAGGCCCTCTAAATATTTCCAGTGTTTGGTACAGCTCTTACATGCTTGCTGCGACACACCTTTATTTTCCTTCATAACCTCTTCACTGCCTAGTAAATTGAGTGTAATCCAATATGCAAATTACCTGGCAAGTTCCCTGAGGGTGGTCCCAATACCAGCAAGCCCTCTAAGGGCTTCTAAGGGCCCATTCACATGGGCGTATTTTCTGTCTGTATTCAATCTGTATTTTTTACTGACTGAATACAGAAAGCTAACAGATCCATTGAATTAAATTGGTGTATTGAAATGTGCGTTTTTATGCGGACCGATGTTGCGCGTAAAAATAAAATTGCAGCGTGTCCAATTTGGTCTATATTCATAGACCAAAATCGCCCATTAAAGTCTATATGTGCGTTAAAAAAAGCAATTTACATGCATGAGCATTCGTGTTCGCTGCAGGTTTTTTGGGCACCCTGTTTTCTGTTGGTTGTGACAAAAGTGACATCACTTGGGCCTTCTTAGTGCGCTCCTTATGTCCCAGACATACAGCACGGACATAAAATCGCATAGGTACGCAAAAAAAAATGCATCTAACATACACATACACATCCTCCATTTCTCTGAGTGACAGTTCCACAATTGGACATTCATGACATCATCAACCTTGACAATAAAATCTTGCGAATGCCCTGGCTGAAATGCCATTTCTACCCTGTTGTAAGGGGTCAGAAATGCTGTCTTTTCTCCTTAGGAAGAGCACCTAGATGGTGAGTGAGGAGACTCAAAAGAACATTCATGCTCCTCTGGGTAATATGCAAATAAGGGAGATGGAATAATACCTTCACAGTGCCACCTATTGGAAGGGAGCATTCCTTCAAGGCAGAGTTAGACTCTTTGCATGCGCAGTATGTCTGTGAGCTAGCTGTCCCCAGCAGGAAGTATAGCACACATGTACTAGGCTAAGAATAAATGGCAGGTATGTGAAAATTCAGTGCCGAGGTTGACAATATCATGAACATCTGCTGAGCGCGGTGCTGTCATTCAAAGGAACGTTGGGGGGCCCTGGGTGAGCAGCAAGAACTAGAGTACTTGCCGGTATTGGGACCACTTTCTGAGCACTTACAAACTAATTTGCATATTGAATTAAACTTAAAAGCTATGTACATTTTTGCATTTTTTTTCTTTTGGTCAATGTGTTTTTGAAACTGAAGACTTTTTGCAATTAATTTTCATAATAATTTTTGACTGTTCTTTTCTACACTTGTTTTGTTTTCCAAGGCATTGTAGCCTGGAGGACTGAAATCATAGCAGATTCTGTCACTCAGAGTAAACTGATAGCTCCTCCTCTAGCCTGCTTCCCTGTTGTGAATGTGCATTCACTGCCTTTCCACTATTACAGAGGATGGTAAGACAGTGTTGGGGGATAGTGGAGGAGAGCAGAGGAGAAGAAGCTACTATTCTAGAGGGCTGCAATTCACCTTGGAAACATTTTCTGCTCTTATTAGCAGTTAGGGGGAACAGACCAGCAGCTATTCAGAGAGAGGATGAGATAGACAAGATATCTGTGTAGTATTGAGTGGGCGTGGTTATGCTACACAGACTCTGAAAGAGGAGGGATTAGCTGAGCTTGCACACTTTCATGACAGAGACCAACTGATCAGTGTTTGGAACACATCCAAGCCAGAAACTTGAATGTAGCAGAGCCTGCAAACCAATGATTAGGCTTTTTAAATGCATAAGGAGGAAAAACTAATGGAAATAAACAGATTTTTCTGCAGAAACCTATGATATGTGTATTGATTTTTCATGCACAAATGTTTCCATAGCCATTACATTTCTCAGCAGTGAAGAAAGAATGAACAGGAAGAAATGTATTTCTTAAGATGTGTATAAATGGTCTACCAAGTGCTGGTAGTGGCTTGGAGGGTATAATGTTGATGACAAACTCCCTTTAAACCATCGCTCTACTTATGAAGCATGCCAGGTGTCCCAATCCATGATTAAACCTAGAAGCAGGGGAAGCAGGGTGGATGGTTGGTAAGGTAACAGACTGATGCCTAAGCTCCTGTGCAGGCAAAGCTTTGGTCTTTGCCATTTATCTTGGTAACTAGCCTACCCTTCTTACTCTGCCGAATCTCCTGCCATCAGTTTGAATCTTCAGTTACATTTTTAGGGTCTGTTATAAAATATATGGAATTACATTTTTTATATTTGTTGGCATCAAACAATCACTGTCAATTATTTTATGATTCCACAACATGACATTTCCTTACGTTGATTTTATTACAAATGCCATCATTGCATTCGACACAATATTTAGAATTGGTTGAAGTTATAGATACATCTTTCTTTACAGGTATTTCATTGTATAAATCAGTAGTTGATATGAATATATGGAGCGTTTAAATGTATCTTATTACAGAATAGTCACATCTCCCAGCAGCCTCTTGTTCCATTTTCCCTGCCTGAAGGATCTCTCTAAATTTTCAAAAATCTCATCAGCCCCTAAGATACATTATTCTAGAGTCACACAGTAAATAGAAGATGGGGAGAGGGGGTACGCAGCTGCAGATTCTTGTGTCTGTGAGGCTGCTTGCAGTGCGAGGTGGGGGAAGAGAATTGGGGAGACCCCTTTACAAGAAAACCATCCAATGCCATGGCAACTTGAAATGGAGAAAGATAAAAATGAAGTAACCTAGGCAGAGTTTAAAATGGAACCACTCGAAGCAGCAGCAGTCCACTGATCCCTCTTACTATCTCATTAATTGGTGTCTAACAAGTGCTGAGGATGCTAAGCCTGGGGAAGCTATCCACTGAGCCCCCTGTTTTTCGAATTGAGCCATATTTCCCCATTTTTGATAGATGTGCTATCCGTCTTTTAATCAGACTCCACATGGACACAAAAAATAGAGTGCTGCTGACTTAAGGAACTACTTTCCTATTTGGAAATCTATTTTTTTGTCTTGCAACTAAAGAGGGGCTACTGTATCATTTGAGACCACTTTAAAATTAGACTTATATTGGCAAAAATTACTTTTTGTTGCTTTAGACTTGTTATATTTGGTCAATTTCATAAAACTCTCAACATCTTGGTACAAAGTTTAATAGCTGTCAATTCTCCATAAGTTGCAATTGTGATAAATTAACTCTTAAATGTTATTTCACTATCTAGTATGAATGGAAAGGAATTACACCATAACCACTTCTACAATGACAGTTACACAGTTGCAGTTTTGCCTTGTGCTACATCCAAAAATTCTTGCCAAAAATTAGGGTAGATCTCATTACAGGAAAGTGCAAGAAAAACTCTTTTCTTTAGGAAAGGTTTTCTGCTTTGTGACTCTGCTGTTGTTTAAGGCCATAAATAATAAGAAGTAACTTGGACTTATAATATGGCTGTGTGAATGTGTCCTATTGGGGTATCTCTACCTGATATACTGGATAGAGACCTACAAGGTGACTACTAACTATATATATGCTCAGCATGAGGAGAGATGACTGGCTGCTCTGTTCCCCTCCAAGAAGTTTTAGAAGAAGATATATATGTTAAAGCTTTCCGTTCCCAGTTAATATGAGTTCAGCGGAGGGTAATGTTTCTCTATGGGGAGAGTATGCTGTGGAGCAATTATACCATCCCTCGTTTGCATATATGTTAGGACTAGAGATGAGCGAGTATACTCGCTAAGGCTAACTTCTCGAGCGAGTAGTGCCTTAGTCGAGTATCCTCCCGCTCTTCTCTAAAGATTCGGGGGCCGGCGGGGGGTGGGGAGTGGCGGAGGAGAGCGGGGAGGAACGGAGGGGAGATCTCTCTCTCCCTCTCTCCCCCCCTGCTCACCGCCGCAACTCACCTGTCACCCGCACCGGCAGTCGAATCTTTACAGACGAGTGGGAGGATACTCGGCTAAGGCACTACTCGCTCGAGTAGTTAGCCTTAGCGAGTATAGTCGCTCAATTCTAGTTAGGACATATTTCATATATACATATGACTATAATAGGATGATATAACGGTATAAAGCCCGTGCGCTGCTAGAGTGACAGCTGCCGCCTGCTAGACAGCGACGCGGTATTTCTTTTATGGTACTAAATTATTTAACGTAAAACTGTGCAGATGCATAATGAAAACCATTCGTATTAACTAATAAAGGTCACTGCTGGATTCTAATGCACAGACGTCTTGCCGCTTGGAAGGCTGTCATCAAAAATGTAATTTCTTTGTTAGGCTATGTTAATAATATGCAAATAATCACCCAGATGACACAAACTGAATTCTTTTGTTGCTGAGTGCTCTCTACCGGTGGTTGGAAGAAGTGCAGAAGTACAACATATTTACACACGGTTTAGTTTTCTGTATACTCATCATACTTGTACTGTAAGTTCAGTTTGATTTTTTTCTAGTTCATACCATTTAAAGAGGACCCGTCTGCTCTCTTAAAGTAAAACTGTCAGCTCCGATAAGCCCAATAAACAAAAATTATAGACTCATAGCAGCTGAATTCGGTGATGTGAATCTTATTCTTATCTTCCCCACCATTCTACTGCTGTCTGCTGTCAAAACATGAATGCACCTGATGGACTACTTAGATGTGTACATAGAATATGAGGACTAGAACTCCGGGTGGTGATGAAATGTGGTTCTGAAACCCACTAATAAAAAAATCATTCATGTGCCCACTATACAGCTAGATGGAAATATTACCTGATCCCATACGCCAATTCCTGGCCACTGCATTCTCCATACACATCAACAGAAAGGTGGCTACGCTTGTGTGCAATCCAGTTTCTATTGAAGTATATGGAGAACATGACTGGTGAGAATTTGTAGACCCCCATTCACCTGATAGGTGAGGATTCTAGAGGTGACATTCATGGCATATCTTGTCCGTATCAGCATTTCCATCCTATGTGAACATACCCTTAAGAAGGTTCCTTGGGTTTTCAGCTATCTGTAGCTGGGAGTTTCAGTTCCCTATGGAGGAGGAAGGGATGACAGGAACCTGAAAATGAATATATTTAATTGCCTAGTAAGAGAGGGGATGCACATACTTTTTCAGTAATAGCTGCTGCCTGACCTTTGTTTCAGACTGTTTCTGTCTTTGGGTCTTCTAAGTCTCTGTCTGGCCCTTGCCTTGGACTAGTGACCCACTAAGCTCTGAGAGTCGATAATATGTGCTCAGGCAGGCTGCAGCCAGCAGCAAAAAGCTTTGAGATGTTTGGTGACAGGGCAACATTAAGAAGGGAGAATACTGGCTGGTCTGTCAGTGCACCTAGATGTCATCTCAGCCAATGCATCTATATAAATAACATAACCAGTTTACTATATGGATGTATAGATGGGCAGAATAAGCATCTGAGCGAATCGGTATGTAGTACAGGTAGGTGGGAAGGTTGGGGGCCCACTCTTGCTCAGGACCCATCACGGGATTCACCTTTTTTCCTGTGTCAATGGTGATGCCAAGGAGGGTAAGTATAAGACTCACATCACCAGATTCAGTGTTTCCGTCCTTACGAGTCCATAAGTTTAGCTCATGGAGCATATAAAAGCCTGACAGATACTCTTAAACACACTTGTCGTAAAATGACAACTGGGTGTTACCATTCCCCTTTTGATTTATCCTCTCACACTCCAATCACTGCTGACAGTATGAGGCTGACAGCGCATGGACAAGGGGAGTAGTACTGCCAAGTTGTCAATTTATTAATTTGTTTACACATTTCCAGGATTAAGAGGATCAATATGGAGCAGACTTCTAAAAAAAGATGTCAGTATTGTTGTCTAACAGGGAATACAAGAATTTATTAAAACAGATATGTTGGAGCTGTTGATGGGTCCTCCTTAACCACTGTCATGCAGTTCTTTAAGGTCCAATGTTGGTGTTTTTAGAGCATTTGTTTAGAGCAGAAAGGTGAAACTTCCACAGTTTCAATGAATTAATGGATTCTTCTTAAGACTCTTTGTATGACAGAAAGGTCAGATGATAGCAGGGACCCCCACCAATGTCAAGAACAAGTCAGTCAGGTCCTGCCTTCACTGTCTTTTACAAGTACTCATGCACTGAAATTCTTATATGGTTTCCACAGCATGGCCAGCACATGCCACCACGGAGCCTACGCCTCACTTATTCTTATGCAGAGTTTATACTACTATCAAGCTACACCTACTGATGCAAAATCCTATAACTACTCCTGTGTCCTCACCACTGCTCACTAGACGAAATGCCGGGTTCCATCTACAATGACCCTTAACCCTTTCCAATCCACTGTTTGACCTCTGAAGACATTATGATTTAAGGCTGTATAGCTCCGATGCTGGAAGACGTCTGTCTGGGTTCTCTTACTGTATATTGCCAGCCTCTCGGCTGTCGGAGCCTATCCAACGTGTCACCTCATGCAGTACTGGTTTTAGCCAGCATATAGCGCCATTGTATAACGGCAAAAAAAGAGTAAGCCCCCTAGGAAAACCGGGATACAAATTGGATTGGAAAGGGTTAAGCCCCAAATACCCAAGGTGATGATCCCACCTAGGTATTAAAACATAACAGGAGAGCTGTTTGGGTTTTAATTTTCAGTAACCTCTACAGCTATATATACAGTCATCCTTTCCTTCATTTCTTGTAGTTGGAACCCTGTGTTTCCTCTAGTGAGCAAAGTATGACTGTATATGTAGCTGTAGAGGTTATTGAAAATTAAAAAACACAAACCGCCTCCCTGACGTGTTTCAACACCTCGGTGGCATTATCAGGGTATTTGGGGCTTAATCGTCATTGCAGTTGGAACCCGACATTTTGTTGGTGAGGACACAGTAGTAGTTATAAAACTTTGCACCAGTAGGTATAGCTTGATGGCACTACGCTCAGTTCCGTCCAAATGCTAGTGTTTTTACATTTACCCTATATACATTTTATGTGTATATCGATAAAGATTATATTTTTTTAGCTAGTCGGGAATCCTAATTGCCGGTTATATTGCCAATAGGCAATATTGTTTTTGTATGAGCTACAATACCAGATGCAGCCCATGGACAAGGCTGGTGCTGCTTCTGAGAAAATCGCATACAAGTCCTTTAAATGGTCAATAGATATCAATATTTGCCTCCTGGTCCCTGCCTAATGGTAATGGGCATTGACACACAGCATAGTATCTTATCTTTCTGCTTTCTGTACCATCATTTGCATTTTTAATGAGCTTAATAAGTATGTAAAAAAAAAGGTAGTAGACACTGTATAACCCATTCCATTAGATGGTCTCCTAGTCACCAGATGATCTGGAGAGGTAGGGAATTACATGCAACTAGATACAATTAATTGACATATTTTTAATGCAAAGACGCCATTGCTACTCCAGAGCTCCTTCTTGTAGCAAATCTCCGCTCTTACAAAAAGACTATTTATATAGAGGACGTCCAAAGCAAAGAGTCAATCTGAACTGAATTGCTGGACTGTCAGGGTGCGGGCAGACGAGCGTAGGCGTATTTACGTTCGCACGAGCGCAACGTGTAATCGCCCGAGCGATCGTTTTTCACCGATCACGACCAGAGCTAGAAGGCGTATTTTCGTTTGTTCCTACTTTGCAAACGGTCTTTTCGGCGATCGAATATGCGTTGGCGCGTATTTCGGTCGCATATGTTCCGTTTTTTTCGAATTGCCGTTTTTACGCGCCGTAAAATCGCCCATGTGAACAAATACATTCGAAACCATTGCCTTAGATGGTCACGTATATACATTTGGTCGCAAAAACGCGCCGTTTATGCGCTCGTCTGCCCGCACCCTTAGTCATTACTTGGTAGCTTGTAACTACCCTCCAACCATGGGCGTCAGTCCTCTTATGAATCCCAGGAATGCTCTCTCCTTCTAGACTATCTGATACTCGTGGAGTAAGGCTAGAGAAAGATCCTTTTTGGCAGATGGCCTTACATATGAATGCACTAGGTGTTACATTTTCATTATCTTGTGTCTTTATTCTACCACTTTGTTAGAAACATAACCGATAATGCATTTGTCTTTTCAGATTTCCTATTTAACTATATTTTCAGCATTATTTGAAGTCCATCATTTCACGATCATTGACTACGTGGTACTAATGACTTTAGTGACCCAGAAAATAATTGCCCGTTAATGATGGGATCTCAATGTGGATCAGTTTCTAGAATTGTAATTTATTGGCAGATATTTTTTTGTTCTTTTTGCAGATAAAATATGAAGGAATTCTGTAAATATAAAGCATGCGGATATAAATATCTATCATTTTTACCTAAATGTAGCACTAGACAAAATGCAAATAGGCAGAGTCAGTTTCTAATTTTAGAGTCTAAAATTATTTTTAAGTATGTGGATTAAGTGACGGGGAAACTCTATCCTGTACATCTATTTGTATTCTTTTTAGATAGGTGGTGCTTATTGTAAGTCTCCGGTGACCTCTGTCTGTAAATAGTGTACATTTAATTTATTGCTTTGGTCTAGTAATGTATAGAATGAAATCTAAAGTTCACAAATGTATATTTTGTTGCTTAAATGTGTATTTGCAAGATTCACAATAAATGACCTATTTTATGTGCACTAAAATGTCGTCTTTTTTCTAATAGAGGTGGTATATTCTCAAAATGACAATTCCAATGATAGCATTCTCATTGGCGAAAGAAATAGTCAGAAAGAAATGGCAGATGGCTGCAAAACTCGGCATGTAGTTATGTCTCTGGGAGATATGCAAATGATCACAGTTGTGGTCTGATTAGACTGAGTCTTGCCACCAGCGGCTGTGAAACTGATTCCACCGTTGCCTTATAAAAAGGCTCTTGGAGCCTACTTTTGTGTAGTGTACCTCTTGTTGAGAATTGTTGACTGCTAAACATGCTTCTGCGACACACTTGGGCCGGCCTCAAACTGGCGATAGGCTTTCTTGTGATGCGACAGTGAGTGAAAACGCATGATAATGAAACCAATGATTTTTAATGGTTTCATTCTCATTGGTGATGAGAATGAAACCATTCTGCGCTATCGCCCAATGTTTTCAATGGGGCCGGCCCTATTGAAAACCTAGGGAGTACACCGCGCTCCCCTGTCACAGCTGTGGCAGAGGTCAGCGATGCTATCCCATTGCTTTCAATGGGGCCGACGCTGCTGCATTTTAAGCCCTTCCCCGAAAATCATCACTGAGGGGGTTGCCTGCAACCCACTGCCTTCAGTAGGGCAGCAGCGGCGCCGGCCCCATTGAAAGCAATGGGATAGCATCGTGGACCTCTGCCACAGCTGTGGCAAGGGATTCTTTCATCCCCGCGGGATGAAAGAATCATGCGTTTTCACTCACTTTCACATCGCAAGAAAGCCTATCGCCTCAGTTTGAAGCCGGCCTTAGAGATATTCTGTCAGGTTATGTGTCCCGTGATGGCACACACATGGCAAGCAGGCTCTGGCCAGCCCAGACAGAACACCAGTAGACAGGATCGTTGGATCCGTCGTCAAGCACAAGTAGTTAGAACAGTTTTGTTGTCCACCATTCAAACACAGGTGGCACCTTAATTAAAGAACCCTGTCTCTACGTGGATCATTTCCAGGTGCATAGTAGGAGATTTTGGTGCAACAGTGCTCATTACGTACCCTGCCATAAGGACCCCAACGCCATCACCTTTTTTTGCAGTGATGTCATGAACGAGAAACCTGGAATGCTACCAACTGGAACCATATCATCATTAATGATGATTCCAGTTTCTGTTTGGCAGCCAATGATGGTCGTGTTCAACTATGGAAGCCTCGTCAAGAATGCTTCGATCCTGCTTTTGCTGTGGAGTGACACACTGTCCCAACTGCTGGTGTGATGATCTAGGCAGCCATAACATGGTAGTGTATGAGGGACACTAATAGCTCATTGATTTGTTCAGGATATCCTGCGACCACATGTGTTCCTCTCATGGCATGGCTTTCAACAGATTTTTCCAACAGGATAATGCTCCCCCACATACAGCAAGGTTTTCCCAGGAATGCCTTTGCCAGGTTGCCACACTTCCGTGGCCTGGCTGGTCAGCGGATTTATCACCAATCGAGCATGTATGGGACCTGCTGGGACGCCAGCTTCAGGAACCTACGAGTGTGCAATATCTAGAGTATCCGTTGCAACATCTGGGGGCAAATGTGCCGCAAGATATTATATAGAGTTTGTATAATTCCCTGTCCGACTGTATCTCACCATGTATCTAGGCTATAAGTGACCCAACAGGATACTAGAGCCTTCTAATAAAATAAAAAAAGCTTTCCTTTTAAAAAATTTAAACTGGCCACATATTTAAGACAATAATAAGGATCTCCTGATGTCAAACAGCAACTACTCTCTACTGATTCTTCTGGATCTCTCTGTAGCATTCAATAAAGTAGACCACCAACTCCTCCACTCTATTGGTCTTCACGATCGTGCTCTCTCCGGGTTTTCCTTATACCTCTCTGACTGCTTGTTTAGTGTATCATTTGCCAGACTATTTTTTCTCTGCTCTCCTTTAGGGCTCCTGCACACTGGCGAGAGCGATATCGGGATGTGACTGATGCTTCAATATCGCTCTCACAATCCTTCAGAAACCCTGGATGCGAGGCGTTTCCACAGAAAAACAGCCTCCCATCCTACCAGGAATCTTCTGTCGTGGCTGTCATAGCGACACCGCGATGAGCCTATCTGTCAGATCGGCTCACCGCTGAGACCTCTCAGCGCTCCATCCTCGTCCCCCGCGGTGGAATATCGCTGGCGATATTTCGTCACAGCTGCGGTCAGGGGGCCTATGGCAGCATAGCTTATCTATAAGTGACTGTAAACTTTTTATTCTTTCCATAAACACAGCCACAACTTTCATCATTTGATAATTATTTTTGCTTATGAGCCTTTCCTATTACCTCTTTTTTTGAGTAAATCAGAATTCATAATCTACTGCTTTTCATTTCACACTGAAGCATAACTGCAAAACATATTGTGCACCACATCAACATATGTTTCTCAAACTACTGCTATGAATCTACTGATCGTGAGAATTCCTTAAAAAAAGAGTTCCTCTGACATACAGTCATTAATTTATTCTCATTCTGAAAGCATTTCTTCGTTTTCAGATGACTTTTTTTCAGAGTAACACTTTTTGTACTTCTGTTGCCCTATTTTTATCATATGCAGAGAAGCAGCATAGAGGACATTATACAGCAGTATTGCACAATGTAGCTGTGAATCCTGTACTGAGGAGACATACTAAGAAGCACTTACCAGGAGCTGCAGCAAGGTCTCTGTGTGTGCCTCTGTCTTCCTCCAGCAGCTCCCACTTCCTCCCCCATCCTTTGTGCATAAACTTCAATGAGCAGCACAGGACAGGAGAATGCACAGCCCCACCCCTACTTCCTGTTATCAATCAAGATGACTCTGTTGTCTGAGACTAATTTCACATGAGAACAGACAGTGGATAGCAAGTTAGAAAGAAGAAATAAGACTCATAGTGGTCAGCACTTTGGAGCAATTTTATTGGCACAAAAACAGCATTTCAGGGTATTTACACTTTGTTGTTCAGGTTATTTACAAATTTGTTAAAGTTAGTGACCATTTAATATCTTTATTCATGAATTAGAATTTTCATAGCCACTAAAAATATCCATAATAGTCTAATGTGTACAGTTAATGTACAATAACAGAGCGAGTTCCTTGCACAGTACAGCAACTTAGGTCAATACAATGCAAGTTCAATACTGAAAATAATACTGCAAGTTTCTATAGATTTGTTCATGGCAAAATCATCCCTTTTTCTTGTGTTCCGTCTTTGAATATGGATCCACCATAATAATATGTTCTCAGAAGTCTCTGTGGGTTTATGGTTCACCTTTTAAACAGCAGTGCAAGTTACAATACCATTTAGGCCAGTACCATTGGCCTGTTTCACACGGGGGCGATGCAATATCGCTGCAAGAAAATTGTAGTCATGGCCCTCAGCCAATCAGAGGCAGCACTTCCTATAGGCGGGGATTTTCCAATCCCTGGCCAAAAGAGGTCCCTGAAGACAAGTACCGGGGACCAGGGAGAAGACATAGTGGAGCTGACAGCTCTTCTTAGGTGATATATGTGTGTGTGTGGGGGGGGGGGGTTATAATGCAACTAGAGCTTAGTTTAGGGCTTTGACAGTAGGATTTCCTACTTTCAAAGTTGCATTGCACCGCCTAAAAAACGTGTTTTCATGCGATGCAACAGAGAGGAAGGCTCCATAGGGAAACATGGGCTGTAAAACATCGCAAGTCGTGGGAATCTCTACCAACCTGCAATGTTTTTGTCTCGCAGTGTTCCATGCTACAAATAGTCGTTAAAGTAAAGGGACCCATAGCAAAATATGGGCTTCACATACATGCAATTTGTAGCATTGTCGCATCGTGAGAAAATCGCTCGATTTAAGGGCCTTAACCCTTACAAGACCAGTGATTTTTCATCCTCGCCTTCCAAGAGCCATAGCTTTGTAATTTTCCATTGACATAGTTGTATGAGGGTTTTTCTTTTAATTGTACCTATTTCAGTTTGTACACTTTTGGGGTTGGGGGGAGTTGATGCCTTTTTTGACTGGAGAGAGGGGGACTAACTTAGTAAATCCTACTGTAGCAGACACATTTTCACACTCTTCTCCAGTATAACTTTCTGCTTCTTCACTGACGACACCTTTGGATATGAAACATAGAAAGTGTATGCATTACTTTTACATTATACCACTTTATAAGTGTTCTACAAATGAATAAGCCATAGAGAGGTACAATATGGGCTTGTAGAAGACTTGGGTACTGTATGATGATTCTATACCACAAAAGTCTGTATCACAGTTCTGCGCATGAG
Source organism: Eleutherodactylus coqui (assembly GCF_035609145.1). NCBI lineage: Eukaryota > Metazoa > Chordata > Amphibia > Anura > Eleutherodactylidae > Eleutherodactylus > Eleutherodactylus coqui. Next base: position 69,523,183 of record NC_089840.1, on the reverse strand, counting down.
GCCTAAGTATTTTAACAAGAAATGCAGGTAAAGTCCTATATTTTTGGAGTCTAACATTAAATATGTTTTGCTATTAGGAGCCCAATTACAGAATAAAGTCTACTACTTACTTAAAGGGGTTGTCTCGCGAAAGCAAGTGGGTCTATACACTTCTGTATGGCCATATTAATGCACTTTGTAATATACATCGTGCATTAAATATGAGCCATACAGAAGTTATTCACTTACCTGCTCCGTTGCTAGCGTCCCCGTTGCCATGGTTCCGTCTAACTTCGGTGTCTTCTTGCTTTTTTAGACGCGCTTGCGCAGATGGATCTTCTCCCTTCGGCTGGTCTTGGAAGCATCAGCGTTTTGGCTCCGCCCCCTTTTCGCGGCATCGCGTAGCTCCGCCCCCGTCATGTGCCGATTCCAGCCAATCAGGAGGCTGGAACCGGCACACGTCATGGGGCGGAGCTACGCGATGATGCGTACAAGGGGGCGGAGCCAAAACGCTGATGCTTCCAAGACCAGCCGAAGGGAGAAGATCCATCTGCGCAAGCGCGTCTAAAAAAGCAAGAAGACACCGAAGTTAGACGGAACCGTGGCAACGGGGACGCTAGCAACGGAGCAGGTAAGTGAATAACTTCTGTATGGCTCATATTTAATGCACGATGTACATTACAAAGTGCATTAATATGGCCATACAGAAGTGTATAACCCCACTTGCTGCCGCGAGACAACCCCTTTAAATAAAAGTTGATAAAAAGGTACCAACTTTGAAAATAGCTTTGATTATTTTCTGTATATCGCTCCTATGCAAACCTATATGCACTGTGCTAGTGCAGTTTTGCTGGAATGCATGGCATTACCAGCAGGCAGAGCTGCAGACGTCACAAAGCACTGAATGGGCAGGAATACACCCTAGACCACAGGAACACCAATCAGATGGTGCTACCCTCATTTGCATATAGTGCGTGTACCAAAGACTGGGCTGTATGAGGTAAGCGGAGTCGCACTGGAAAATAAAAGGTACCATTATAGTCTTCATATCATTGGGCAGCCACCTGTGTACTCAGTTGGTTGCCCAATATCTGGCGACAGACTTGTTTGAATTCAGTATCCGGTAGATGTTGCTATGGTCCTTTTACATGGACAGGTAATGCGCCTGTGCTAATGACCATGACCTACAATAAGCATGTTATGTGTTACTTTCTTCCATATGCCCCTGCTTCTCTTGTAAAGCTACAGACTGTAGAGGAGGAGTAGCTGGAAAGTAGTCCCAGATGGCTTCATGATCAGTCTACACACACGGAAGGCTCATAGGCCATCACTATGAAGACACATCAGGTCAGCATATGAGCTCTATACACAAAACTGGTAGAATATTTTTAATCAAACCTATTTTAATTACATTTTCTTTTACGTTTTAGACGTCACTTACCGCAACCCTATCTCCATGGATCCTTAATATGGCTTTGGCTAAACGGGTACATAAATTCAGCATTATATTATTAGCAACTTATAATAGAGAAGACAGTTTGGAATGGTTACAAAAAGCAATTAGTAAATGCATCTAAGTTTTTAAAAAACAGTAAAAACCTACCTTCTTCGTGTATCTACCTGCAAAAAGCAAAACAAAACTTGTTAAAAACTGTTTGGGGCTGAAACCAAAATAGCACAGGCGGGTATTTTAAGGAATACAGTATTGGGATACATTAACACAGGGCGGAAATGCTGCAGGAAATTCCAAGTGAGCGTACCTTTATAAGCATTTCATTTGTTGACAGAAAATCTGGTTACTAACATAGGGTGGTAAAGGGGTGTTCCAGAAATGTTTAATTGATGACCTATCCTCAGGGAAGTAGGAAGCAGAGCTTAGGAAACATGATGCAGGGTTATACTCTTTGAAGGAGACTATGTTGTAGCCATATGAATATTTGAGGTACATATGTGTGCCCTAACACATCCACTGGTCCCAACACCTCCCAACAGTCTGGTCAGAACCGCCCAGGTGGCAATTCGTTGCTGCAACCATCCAGGTCTCCGGCTCCAATAATGTGCCCCTCTCCAACTCTGTTAACTGGGTGAAATCTCTTCTCTGCATCGTAGAGTCATGTCTAGTGGTCCACAAGCTCCACACAAGCAGAAGAAGAGGTCACTACACACAAGTAGCCTCTGAGAGCCTTCTTATAGGCCAAGGGTGGAGCCACCTTTAGGGCCTCGGATATCAAGAAAATTCATCTATTCCCGCCCAAGTGTAATCATTTGTATATCTGCCTGAGATGTAACTGAATGCCAAGTTTTGCAGCAAAAAGACAATTCCTTCTAGAGGCTTTTCTTATTAAAAAGGGGTATATAAGAGCTTCTCAAACTGCTTCTCTTGGTGATTCCTGGCTTCACTAGTGATTAAAAATATAAGTTTCATAGTTAATGGTTGAAAAAAAAAAGACATCTACATTCGGTTCAGCCAGTAAAAGGTAGAGGAGATTGATCAATTTATATTCTTATCTAATTACAATGAGCAGACAATGAGTCAATTATATTGATAATCTAAAGCTTTTACAGAGAAAGGACTATGAAGCATATAATCACTGCTGCCATAACTACCTCCACGGCTGTGCCTCTTCAAAAACGGAGGGCGCCCGTGAGGTCAACATCACAGTTTGAGAAGCGCTGTCCTTATATAATGCAACAGAAGGTTCCTGCGGTCTCACTTTGATTTGCTCGTCATGCCGTAGTATTCTATTGTTGCAAAATATCTATCTTTTCCTGTTAATAGAAGCCTTTTATTCGCTTAGGTTACGTTTTAGAATAAAAGGGAATAAATGATTTCAGCCTGAAAATATTTCACCTAACCGTGAATACCATGTTATGGCCAGCCCAGCTCATGTTCACCAAGAACCTCCTGGTAATGGCGCTACCCAGACTGGTCACCATCCGGCAACTTATTTCTGAGCAGCTGGTAGCTATCTGTCTCCACCAGGATGGGCAGCCTGCACTTTGCTAATGTGAACTACATTGGTTGTAGCTCAGGTGGCAAATGGGCAATCAGAACATGACGGAGTGTTATAACCCTAATCCAAAGTGATATAGAGCCAGGAGAACAGAAAGGACACACATGGCTTACATGTGATGCTGCCAATTAATCAACAATTTGGGTTGGGGGACAGAAAAAAAATATTGAAGATTATAAATATAAAAAAGTCAATAAATAGTAGAAGGTTATAAGAGAAATATGTGTAGATTTCACATAGGATGCCACTAGAAAGTCCCGAAAAAGTGCAATAATTACAGTACCTTTACAATACATTATCATACAGTAGAAAAGGACCAGAATCAGAGAGACGATGATGACTAGTACATACTTCCAAATAACAGACTCTGTCAAGGAACAATAAAAGCATTGAAAGATTATTAGCAATGACAAATACTTTGGTAAGATCTGTGGTTACTGATTGTAAAAACCTGAACATAGATGTACTGTAGCCTAGTGTGAGCCTCATGTGGTGCAGAGTGGTAAGGCAGTAGAAATGTGGCCCCAAGCTCTTGCTCACGACCTGAAGGTTGCAGGTTTAATCCCCGTGTGGTTCTGGTAGCTGGCTCAAGGTTGACTCAGCCTTCCATCTTTCCAAGGTCAGTAAAATGAGTATGCAGCTTGCTGGGAGGTAAAAAGATGACTGGGGAAGGCAATGGCAAACCACCCCACAAAAAAACAGTCTGCCTATAAAATGTCACGATGTGCTGTCACCCGAGCAGTCGGTCATGACTCGGTGCTTGCACCAAGGGACTTTACCTTTTTACCAATTTGCTAACAGTCTTCAGCAGTCAGGAGCTATGGGAAATCAAAGTACTACAGGATGTTAATCCCTCTGCCAGTCATTCTCTCCATTGGGTGGCCACCTTCTCCATGAAGCAGTTGGAGATGCTCTTTCTTAAGCTGTTAGATGAAGCAGCCATTTAAAGGGTCACTCCAGCAACAATAATGTTACCATCCCTGTCCCTTCTACCTGCTAGCCTGTTACACTCTGGAGGTCTCGTTTGGAAATTGCAGTCACTTCTATGCAGTTCAGCCCCCCTGTCTGATGCTTATGAGACACCATCTTGATGCTGAGATTTTTACTGTTGCTTTCACATCAATCCCATGATGCATGACCACCACATTACATGAGCAGCTAGAGACTGTACCATCTCAGTCGCAGGGAAAACCCTGCAATTACATTCTGTATTCACCTAAATAAGCTACACATCATAAGTATAAAGTCAGGAGACTGAGCTGTGATCTACTCTATTATAACTGTGTTATAATCATTAGTAAATGTGACAGGAGTGTTTGCGTCCTCTCTAAGCAAGGTCCATGTAACAGCATCACACAAATTAAGAAACTGACTAGCAACTGAACACATAAACCAAAGTAAATCTGAGCTGGTCAGAAATTAGATCACATGATCACCTGAGGAGAAGAACTCCAGGAGTTTCAGATAGAAAGGAATAACTAACCAAGGTAACACTAGCTGATTTATATATATTGGGGGGATAGCTAAATAATGAATTAAAAAAAAAATCACTGGAGTGGCCCTTTAAAGATTCTGCACATTCATAGGATTGCATGTTAAAGCATTTTGTACATTACAGCAGAAGTTATATATTTTGTAAAGGAAACTATCTCTGGTGTTTAAGATTATAACTTTAAAGAGATAATGGAGGCAGTGTTCTTAAATGGGATTACAAGAAGTTTATAATAATCTCTGCCTCTATTATCACCATCTTCCATGTCAAACATGCCAGCTTTCATCTTTTAGGTTCCATTAAAGTGACCCACCAGTTTTGGGACCAAAACCTGTCCTGGGAAAGGATAGTCATTGAGGCGGGAGGGGGGTTGTATATAACCTGCATCTGTTCTTCTGTGCCGCCCCTCAGATTCACTAGTTTTGGGCCTTTTCAGACATCCAAGATGGCTGCAGCTTTTTTTCTAACTAACTAATGCACAATCCACACTGCTCTCTGATTGGCCAGTGCTGATCACATTGATCACATGAGTGGTTCTGGCCAATCAGAGAGCAAGTATAGTGCATTAGTAGTCTAACACTACCATTGTACTGTGCAGGTTAGGTAGTCTGAAGAACCTGTCAGCCATCATGGATGGCTGAAAACAGGACCTGGAACCAGATGATCGGACGTACAGCAAAGAAGAACAACTGCAGGTAATATAAAGCCCTTCCCCCTCAGTCTCGGGAAGGAAATTTGTCTTGAAAGCAGAGGGTCGCGTTAAAGTAGGAGAGAGTAACATCCTCCAATAACTATACGAACATGGTTGAACTGACCCTCAAGAGGATTTTGGACTCCTCCAATAGGTGAAGGCTCAGACACCACAATGGGCTTCATCCTGAATTTCCAGCCAATCGCTTGTCACTGAAGTCTATTACTTATGGGTTAATTTACAAAGTCAGCCTATTACGCATTATGGATGATATGTCATGTGAGTACAATGATAACGACAAACACCAAAGCCATTAAAAGTGGATGTGTACCATATTATACGGACGCATCTACAAGCAAGAACAATGAACTCCAGTGTGATACTAACGATAATGTTGAGGTTTATACAATAAATGAATATAGTACACACTGTATAATGTACTAATACCATGCCAGACGTACCTGATACTGTAAGTGTCACGCTCTTTCTGACTGGATATTTGAGACTTTCATGTTCCACCCGGCAAGTAAACGTGAAGCCATTGTCTTTGAGGGAAGCCTCGTACAGAAAGAAAGCAGAAAGGCTGTAAGTACCATTACTGTTATACCTGTGGCTGCTGTAGAGGACAGTCGATATTAAAGTTGGCAAAAGTCCAGTATTCGGGAGCTCACGTAGCCATTCAATATTGACTTCCAAAGGATAGTAGTTCGAGACATCACAAACAAACTTCTTCTCATTGCCTTCTTCCAGAGCTATTACAGAGTCCACATTTAGACTAACCTTGGGGCTTTCTGTAAAAAGAGATGTTATGCAGATAAGATTTTACGAAAACTGTATTAACCAATATATGCCAACAAAAGACAAAATAGGTGGCTAAGGAGAGGCATCAGGGGTATTGCTACAGGGGGTACAGAGGTAGCAGTTGCATCTGGGCCCTAATACCCAAAGTAGACCAAAGGCCCTTCTTTCAAGAAGTCGTCAGTATTCTATACGGCACATGGTAGATGGAAATTGACATGCGTTTTTTTTCAAGGTTTTTAAAGACTTGGTTTCTAGCCCCTTCACTTCAATGGACCTTTCATCTTTATTTACCACATACCCTGAATGGCCGCTTTATTATTGATACCTGCCCTTACATGATTGCAGCTTCCATGTATGGAAATTAGACCTGTGACCCAGGAGTGCAGCATAAACTGAAGTAAGTTTTCCATGGATCCGTTTCAGTGTGACTCCACATTAGAATAAAAAAAAATCAAGCCATCTGATCAACTTAGAAACACAACCTGCGGAGCCATTATAGTTTATACAGGCTATACATATGCATCAATAGTCAAAAAAACCTCATAGCATGTCCCATTCTAATCCACTTTTACCACTGAGATAGGAAATGTAATGTTTGAGACTATTGGACAGCACACGGATGGTTGTCGGTGTCCTTTCTGATGTGGGCTGCAACCAAGTTTCTGGGCCGCAACTTACATAATAGCTGTGTGCCTTCTTCCTCTTCCGTCACTCTTGTGTGCCACCGGCCTAAAAGGGGCTTCACACAAAGGTTTTTTTTAACCACAACCAGAAGTGGATCCAGCAGGAAGGAGAAGTGTAAAGCCCTCCTTTGGGCTAGGTTCATACGGGATAGAAATCCTTCAGAAATCTTGCGGCTCGGCTGCACTAAGGGAGACCCGCAGCTTCAAAACCCGCAGCATTTCGCCGCGGGTTTTGGAACAGTTCAGCCGCAACGAAAAAAAAAAGAAGAATTTACATGCTGCGGCTGTCCATTCCGCGCTGGTTCCACCTGAATTGGTCGCCCCGCGTGGGTGAGATTTTTGCAAAATCTCGTCCACATGGCTGGTTAATCCCGGAATTGGGAGCCATGGGCGGATTTGCTGCGGCAAATCCACCCTATGTGAACCCAGCTTTATAGTTCTCATGCATTTTGTAATCCACTTTTGGCTTTGGCTCAAAAAGCTGCAACAAAAACTGCAAGTGTGAAGCCACCCTGACAGCCTGGCCTCTTAGGTTATGTTCACACGTAGCATAAATGTTAAGGATTTTTGTGCAGCAGATTTGCGTGAAGAAAATCTGCAGTTTTACAGTAGAAGCAATGTGGATGAGATTGAAACCTTATCTACATGCTGCAAACAAGATCTGCAGTGTAACTTGACTTGTGGTGCGGATTTCAAATCTACAACACGTCACTTTATGAAGATTTCACCACTTCAAATGAGCGGGAAAATCGGCAACCAATACTCACCAAAGTCAGCATCAAAAGCTGCATGGAGCACATATGGAATCTGAATTGGATCCACAAAAAATCTGCAGTGGATTTCCCATCGGATTGCAAATTCCACGCTGTGTGGCCATAGCTAAATTTTAAGGGTCAAAGTTCTATTTTTCTGACACAAAGCTCCAAACCCTCCTTTCTCAGAACGACAATAATATGTTAAAATTCAGGAAATATCATTCTTAGTAAATTCCCTTGTTGTTTCTTATAAAAAGTTTTAAAGGGCCACTCCAGTGAAATTTATTTTCCGTTCACTATGTAACTAGTCCCCCAGTATGCATAAATCAGCTAATATTACCATGGTTAGTTATTCCTTTCTATCTAAAACTCCTGGAGTCCATCTTCTCAGATGGTCATGTGATCCCATCTCAGATTTACTTGGGTTTATGTATTCTCAAATGAGTCAGTTTCTCAGTCAGCATAATTCCTGTGATGATATGACATGGACCTTACTGCATAAGCTCTTTGGAGAGGGACACAGATACTTCTGTGACAATTACTGATGATGATCACACAGCTGCTGTCCCACAGTTATGAGAGGAGATCACAGTTCATCCTCCTGACTGTATACGTGCAGTTTAGCTTATTTAGGTGAATACAGATGGTAATGACCGTGTCCTCCCTGCAGGCAGAAATGGTACAGGCTGTAGCTGCTCATGTGATGATGTGCTGATATATCAAGGGTTTGATAGCACACAATAGTGAAAGAGAAAGCAGGGACAAATCTCAGCATGAAGATGGTGTCTGACAGGAGGCATGGAAGTGACTGCAATATACATGGGAGACCTCCAGAGTGTGACAAATAATTGCGAGAGTTTTCAACAGAGTGGCCCTTTAAGGAGAATTCAAGAGATCAAGGCCAATACTGTCACGGTTTATGAAGAGATAGGAAAAGGCAAAAAACCTACCTCTGATTTGCAGATGAATCCGCTGGTCTATGAAGAGGGAAGCTACAGACACGGTGCACACATAGAATCCTTCACTTTTTTGTATAGCTAAGTTACTCACAAGGAGCGAGGCATTGCCGTTTTGCAATTCTTCTACCTGCATGTAAACACCTTTCCAGTTATATATCAGCTTTTTTGTGATTCCATTGTAAGAAAGTATGTTTGTTTGTTGACTTCTCCTATCACGATGACTCCAAGTGACGGAGACATCAGCCCGATGATCCACAGTGAATGCACAATCAAGGAGCACGCTGTCCATTAGTCTTGCATAGACATAAGGGGTTCTGGTACTTAGCATGAGAGTAGCTGCAGAAGAAGCAAAAAAATTTTTATGTGATAGCATGACCACACTTAACTGGCTGGATATATACACAGTCTTGTATGGCAATATAGCCTTAAAGGGAATGTATCATCAGAAAATGACATTATTTAAAGGGAACCGGTCAAGAGCTTCATGCTGTCTAAACCACAGGAAGCATGAGATTCAGACAAGCAGAGACATTATGAAGAGACAAATTGTTAAGAAATTGTAGATCAATGTATCAGTTAATTGTCCTTTTATTGGATTGTAGACTAGAAAGATATAGCATGATGCTAGTGTAAGTAGTGAAGGGGTTAAACGAAACCTTTCTATAGCCGTGCATTGTACTGGACAGACAGAGTGAAGATAAGACAGTCTCCCAGACCCCCCTTGCATTCCTTTCCACTGAATTCATAACGGTTTCATTGTATGTTATAGTTACACCTTAAGGGCGCGGTCACACGAGCGTAGGCGTATTTACGTTCGCACGTGCGCAGCATTTAATCGCCGGAAAGAACGTTTTTCGGCAATCATGACCAGAGCTAGAAAGCGTATTATCGTTTGTTCCTACTTTGCAAACTATCTTTTCGGCTATCGAATATGCGTTGGCACGTATTTCGGTCGCGTATGTTCCGTCTTTTTTTCAGGTTGCCGTTTTTACGCGCTGCAAAATTGCCCGTGCGAACGAATACATTGGAAACCAATGCCTCAGATGGTCACGTTTATACGATTGGGCGCAAAAACGCGCCGTTTATGCGCTCGTGTGAACGCACCCTAAAAGGTGTAACTTATGTAAATCATTTTGGTAGTACCCTATCATGTATTATTATCTATATATATAAAGATGAAAGCCCTCACTGACTTACTCACTGACTCACTCACTCACTGACTGACTGACTCGCCAAAAGTTCTCCAACTTCCCGATGTCGTAGAAACATGAAATTTGGCACGAGCATAGATTATCTCCAAAATAGGAAAATAAATTGGGTCCCAACTTGATTATTCAATTCTAGTGCAAAAGAATTAGCGTCGAAATTTAACGTACATAATCTAAATCTCTCACTTCCCAATATCATAGAAACTTAAAATTTGACACGAGCATTTATTATGACATAAATAGGAAAAGTTAATGGGTCCCAACTCGATTATTCAATTCTATGCGCAAAAGAATTAGTGTCCAAATTTTACGTACGGAATCTACTTCTCTCACTTCCCGATGTCATAGAAACTCGAAATTTGGCAGGAGCATTGATCATGTCATAAATAGGAAAAGCTAATGGGTCCCGACTCGATTATTCAATTCTATGCGCAAAAGAATTAGCGTCCAAATATTACGTACGGAATGTATTTTTCTCACTTTCCAATGTCATAGAAACGTGAAATTTGGCACGAGCATTGATTATGTCATAAATAGGAAAAGCTAATGGGTCCCAACTCGATTATTCAATTCTATGCGCAAAAGAATTAGTGTCCAAATTTTATATACGGAATGTAATTTTCTCACATAGAAACTTAAAATTTGTCACGGGCATTGAATATGTCATAAATAGGAAAAGTTAATGGGTCCCAACTCGATTATTCAATTCTATGTGCAAAAGAATTAGCGTCCAAATTTTACATACGGAATATAATTTTCTCACTTTCCGGTGTCATAGAAACGTGAAAATTGGCACGAGCATTGATTATGTCATAAATAGGAAAAGCTAATGGGTCCCAACTCGATTATTTAATTCTATGCGCAAAAGAATTAGCGTCCAAATTTTATGTACGGAATCTAATTCTCTCACTTTCCGGTGTCATAGAAACATGGAATTTGCCATAAGCATTGAATATGTCATAAATAGGAAAAGCTAATGGGTCCCAACTCGATTATTCAGTTCTAGCGCAAAAGAACTAGCGTCCAAATTTTACGTATGGAATCTAATTCTCTCACTTCTTGGTGTCATAGAAACATGAAATTTGGAACGGGCACTGATTATGTCATAAATAGGAAAAGTTAATGGGTTCCACCTCGATTGTTCAATTCTAAGCGCAAAAGAATTAGCGTCCACATTTTACGTATGAAATCTAATTCTTTCACTTCCTGATGTCATAGAAACGTGAAATTTGGCACGGGCATTGATTATGTCATAAGTAGGAAAAGATAATGGGTCCCAACTTGATTGCTCAATTCTAAGCGCAAAAGAATTAGCGTCCAAATTTTACGTATGGAATCCAATTCTCTCACTTCCTGATGTCATTTTATATAAAGAAAACCTCGTATGGTTACCTCCCCGTGGTGTTTCCTGGGTAACGCAGAGAACTATGCAAAATGGTGAACATATGTTTTTCCGGTATCTCTAAACTAACCACGACTTCAGAAGATTTTCCGTGTGAACACCAGATAAACACAAGTACCAAATTAAGTCGGGCGAAGCCGGGTATATCAGCTAGTTAACCATAAATGACATCACTTTTCCTGTGATGTCATTTATGGTATATAAACCACATATACAAAATCTGGGAGTGTCTTCTCTTTGATAAACACATAAATTCTCCCTACATTTGTGGTCCTTCGAGCCGGAATCGAACCAGCAACCTAAGGACCAAAAATGTAGGGAGAATTTATGTGTTTATCAAAGAGAAGACACTCCCAGATTTTGTGTAGAAGTCTGGAACCCAGGAGAAATACATATCACACTAGCCTTATTGTGGTATCAGATGACTTCTAATTTATTCTAAGGTGTATGTAGTTTATATACCATAAATGACATCACAGGAAAAGTATATACCTCCAAGATTAATAATAATTAATTAGGAGGGGGGTCTTGGAGACTGTCTTATCTTCTCTCTGTCTGTCCAGTACAATGCATGGCTATAGAAAGGTTTTGTTTAACCCCTTCACTACTTACACTAGCATCATGCTATATCTTTCTAGTCAACAATCCAATAAAAGAACAATTAACTGATACATTGATCTACAATAAGGCTGGTGTGATATGTATTTCTCCTGGGTCCCAGACTTCTACACAAAATCTGGGAGTGTCTTCTCTTTGATAAACACATAAATTCTCCCTATACAAGTTTTAACTAGTTTAAAAATTAGCCAAGAATAGGGAGAAGAGTCATCAGGGCAACTTCTCGTTGCTTTCTTCTTGCCTGAATTGGCTAAATTACCAGATTTCTTCTTATGTGTGCATATTTAAACTATTAAACTGAATATCCACCTTTAAACATCATTTAGTTTAAATGAGTATACTGGGCAATTACTATTAATGAACTTAAAGGGGTTGTCCTGCGAAAGCAAGTGGGGTTATACACTTCTATATGGCCATATTAATGCCCTTTGTAATATACATCGTGCATTAAATATGAGCCATACAGAAGTTACATACTCACCTTCCCTGCGCTGGCGTCCCTTTCTCCATGGTGCCGTCTAATTTCAGCGTCTAATCGCCCGATTAGACGCTTTTGCGCAGAAGGGTCTTCTCCCTTCTGGTCGGTCCGGGCACGAGCTGCGTTCTGGCTCCGCCCCCTTCTACGCGTCATTGGTTAGCTCCGCCCCGTCAGGTGTGCCGATTCCAGCCAATCAGGAGGCTGGAATCGGCAATGGACCGCACAGAGCCCACGGTGCACCATGGGAGAAGACCCACGGTGCATCGTGGGTGAAGATCCCGGCGGCCATCTTGGAGGAAAAGAAGGAAGAAGTTGCAGACGGGATTCGGGTAAGTAAAAATTTTTTTCAAATTTCAACACATCCCTTGTGTTTGTCCTGCGCTGAACGGGGGGCCTATGCAAAAAAAAAAAAACCCCGTTTCGGCGCGGGACAACCCATTTAAGGATAGGTCATCCATAGTTGATTGGCAAATATCTGCCGCTTGGCATCCGCGTCGATCTGCTGATCCTCTGGGCTGCTGTTAGTCCTACAAAGATAAATATCTGTATCGGTGGTCAGAGACGGAAGTGTATTAGGCAGCTTCACTCCCATTGAAATCAGTGGGAGTGATGCCTTGTATTACACTTAAGCTCTGACCGAAATGAGCAGCAGGAAGTGTAATGGAAGGCATTGCTTCCATTGATATCAATGAGATCAAAGCTGCCTATTACAGTTTCAATCACTGATGGAGACATCTGGCTCCACTGCAATGACAGCGAGCCAGAGGATCAACTGATCGACAGGGGTCCCGAGCACAGACCCACGCTGATCAACTATTGATGAGTCTGAGGATAGGTTATCAGTAACAGATACCTGGAATACTCCTTTAAGAATCCAAAATTCTGTGCTAATTATCTTCAGAATCTGTACAGGGTTTAAACTTCTGTTTTCGGATACAGACCTTCAAATACCTTCCTGCCTTTCATGCAGCCATAGATGTTAAGTGATAACATTCTGGCTGCCTACAGCCACCCCTAGGGGGCACTTTGGAACATAAAGCATACAGATTAGGATCCAAATCCAATAGTATCCTAAGCACATTTAAAGGGGTTGTCTCGCGAAATCAAGTGGGGTTGTACACTTCTGTATGGCCATATTAATGCACTTTGTAATATACATCGTGCATTAAATATGAGCCATACAGAAGTTATTCACTTACCTGCTCCGTTGTTAGCGTCCCCGTCGCCATGGTTCCGTCTAATTTCGGTGTCTTCTTGCTTTTTTAGACGTGCTTGCGCTGTGCGGTCTTCTCCCTTCGGCTCCGCTCGGCAGCATCGGCGTTTTGGCTCCGAACCCTTGTGCGCGTCATTGCGTAGCTCCGCCCCCGTCACGTGCCGATTCCAGCCAATCAGGAGGCTGGAACCGGCACACGTCATGGGGCGGAGCTACGCTATGACGCTTACAAGGGGGCGGAGCCAAAACGCCGATGCTGCCGAGCGGAGCCGAAGGGAGAAGACCGCACAGCGCAAGCACGTCTAAAAAAGCAAGAAGACACCGAAATTAGACGGAACCATGGCGACGGGGACGCTAACAACGGAGCAGGTAAGTGAATAACTTCTGTATGGCTCATATTTAATGCACGATGTATATTACAAAGTGCATTTATATGGCCATACAGAAGTGTATAGACCCACTTGATTTCGCGAGACAACCCCTTTAAGTCTACAGCTAGCCATATGTGTGGCAGAGCTCCAATGGCTGACAGCTACTTCTGATGACACCACAATACAGATGCATGCCCTTCTCAGCTTATTTCAATAGGGAGAAGCAAATAAATTGCTATCAGACACTTCTAAAAGCAGCTAATCTGTGTGAACCAAGGGTTAGCATGTTGAAATCCAACATAATTGGCAAAAAACTATTGGCCACACCCAATTCTGACTGATTTTTGTGTCATGTATATGGCAGAAATGAGAAGCAAGAGGTTTACATTAAAGTCTACTCATAGGATGCTCATCCAGAGTTTCAAACAGCTTGAACAATATAGCATTGTATGTGCATGACTGATCGCAATGTAGAAAAGTCCCCTTTTATGATTTAATGCCTGCTTAGACTTTTAGTTATTACTGACGTACCCAACACAGGATATTTGCCATCTTTCTTCTTCTCTGTAGCCCCTGAAAGTTTTGTGAATAACGTCGTAGTGTGAAATTTGCCACCTTTGTGCTTTAAAGTGTAGGTATACCAAGAACCCAATGCATTATCTGTATTGGTGATACCAGGCCAAAGAATCTGCGTGTTGGCTGTGAAGTACGGCGTCAGTTCACATTTCACGTCTTCTAAATCCACCTTTAAAAATGGCCTCACATCTACTGGTGAGTCTGAAAAACAAATGACAAATGATTAAATCTAGCTGAATGTAACTGCGAATATTAAAGCAAAGATAAATCCCAACAAAGAGAACAACAAAGAACATTAAATACAGCAGACTGTAAGCTCTTAGAGCAGAACACGCTCTTTTTCACGTTACTATTAGTTAAAGGGGTTGTCCCGCGCCGAAACGGGTTTTTTTTTTTCAACAGCCCCCCCCCCTTCGGCGCGAGACAAACCCGATGCAGGGACTTAAAAAAAAAACCGCACAGCGCTTACCTGAATCCCGCGCTCCGGTGTCTTCTTACTTACCTGGTGAAGATGGCCGCCGGGATCTTCTCCCTCGGTGGACCGCAGGGCTTCTGTGCGGTCCATTGCCGATTCCAGCCTCCTGATTGGCTGGAATCGGCACGTGACGGGGCGGAGCTACACGGAGCCGCTCTCCGGCACGAGCGGCCCCATTCAGAAAAGAAGAAGACCGGACGGCGATTAGACGCTGAAAATTAGACGGCACCATGGAGACGAGGACGCTAGCAACGGAACAGGTAAGTGAATAATTTCTGATAACTTCTGTATGGCTCATAATTAATGCACAATGTACATTACAAAGTGCATTAATATGGCCATACAGAAGTGTATAGACCCACTTGCTGCCGCGGGACAACCCCTTTAATGTTATATATATTTTTCATTATTTGTAATTTTGTATGTGGTTTCCTCCGCTACTAAATTAACAAAAGAATATCTTAATACCTTAGAAATAAATGTTAATAGTAGTAAGAAGATTATGGTCTTTTAAGGGTTAACTGGTCTCTTAACCCTTTCCAATCCACTGTATGACCACTGAAGATATTATGATTTAAGGCTGTACAGCTCTGATGTTGGAAGACGTCCGTCTGGGTTCTCTTACTGTATACAGCCTGCCTCTCTGTTGTCGGAGTCTATCCAACGTGTCACCTCATGCAGTAATGGCTTTGGCCAGCAGATAGCGCTGTTGTATAATGGCAGAAAAAGAGTAAGCCTCCTAGGAAAACCAGGATACAAATTGGATTGGAAAGGCTTAAACTAAAGTCTTACAATGCCGTAAGACAGGAGGACTAATATTTTTATTTCCTACCCATGGATCTAGTGATGGAAGACAACCTCTGGGCTCACTTTCTCATGGACTGGAAATAATCACAGCAGATGGAACGTTAATTATGAAATTCTATAGAAAAGGGTTCGGTACGGTGTTAGCCAGTAGAGCAAAATGTGATTAATCTAAGTGAGAGAAACCAAGTAATCTTGTAGAGATTAAGCTTTTAATAACTAAAAGACATGAATTTACAGCAAGCTTTCAGACCCTCTTAAGGTTCTTCCTCAGGGTAAATAGGATAGATCTGACCTGCGTGTTGGCTAGAGTTGAGCGAACGTACTCTGTCGAGCTTGATGCTCGTTCGAGTATTAGCATACTCGACGGTGCTCATTATTCAAATGAGCATCAAGCCGTGTTGGACCCCGCCCCAGTTTTTGGTTCCTCCCCACTGTGACGTGCTTGTTTTGGCCCCTCCCCGAAGCGACGCAGCGTGCGTCAATGGCAAATTTTTTGTCTGGCAGGCAGGGGAAAAAGAGAGAGAGAGACACACACACACGAACCAAGAAAAAAAAAAAAAGCTCGGGACCCGGTGTCCCACATACAAAAATGCTTGAGTCTCCCATTGTAGCCAATGGGGTTCATTACTCGAGTAGAGCTCTCGA
Source organism: Eleutherodactylus coqui (assembly GCF_035609145.1). Taxonomy (NCBI): domain Eukaryota; kingdom Metazoa; phylum Chordata; class Amphibia; order Anura; family Eleutherodactylidae; genus Eleutherodactylus; species Eleutherodactylus coqui. Next base: position 69,507,016 of record NC_089840.1, on the reverse strand, counting down.
ATTTTATGAAAAGCTCGACTCGAATAACGCAGACTCGAGCATTTGGGTGCTCGCTCATCTCTACTAGAGACGCATGATTGAAAATAATAACTCGGGCTGACCCGAGAATATGCGAGAGAAGAGAGAAGCAAGAAATTAAACTAGTAATATATGGGGTGTCAACTTAGTTTATTGTTATTTATATTGTTAGAAAGGGTAAGCAATTAGATCCAAAGTTTGTGCCACCCCCCCATCTTTCCCTCCCTTACCATTTCCCCCCCTTCCCTTTACCTCTTCCCATGCCCCCCCCCCCCCCTTACCCCTCCCCTCCATGCAAGACAGTTTGAGAAATACGACAGGAGTTCTGGAATCCCAAAGAATCGTTGGAAGTTCATCTGACATGAACATCGCCTCCGGAACACAACTCTTACTACAGTGGACATGACCGCAAGGCCGTCGTTCTGTAATTTGTATGCGAGGGGGTGACTTTGAAATTGTTAAAAGGAAAACATTTTCAATAAAAATATTTTGAATTAAATAGCATAGATCTGAAGAAATATAATATATATATATATATATATATATATATATATATATATATACACTACCGTTCAAAAGTTTGGGGTCACCCAAACAATTTTGTGTTTTCCATGAAAAGTCACACTTATTCACCACCATGCGTTGTGAAATGAATAGAAAATAGAGTCAAGACATTGACAAGGTTAGAAATAATGATTTGTATTTGAAATAACATTGTTTTTACATCAAACTTTGCTTTCGTCAAAGAATCCTCCTTTTGCAGCAATTACAGCATTGCACACCTTTGACATTCTAGCTGTTAATTTGTTGAGGTAAGCTTTTGAAATTGCACCCCACGCTTCTAGAAGCATCTCCCACAAGTTGGATTGGTTGGATGGGCACTTCTGGCGTACCATACGGTCAAGCTGCTCCCACAACAGCTCAATGGGGTTCAGATCTGGTGACTGCGCTGGCCACTCCATTACCGATAGAATACCAGCTGCCTGCTTCTGCTGTAAATAGTTCTTGCACAATTTGGAGGTGTGTTTAGGGTCATTGTCCTGTTGTAGGATGAAATTGGTTCCAATCAAGCGCTGTCCACTGGGTATGGCATGTCGTTGCAAAATGGAGTGATAGCCTTCCTTATTCAGAATCCCTTTTACCCTGTACAAATCTCCCACCTTACCAGCACCAAAGCAACCCCAGACCATCACATTACCTCCACCATGCTTAACAGATGGCGTCAGGCATTCTTCCAGCATCTTTTCATTTGTTCTGTGTCTCACAAACGTTCTTCTTTGTGATCCAAACACCTCAAACTTGGATTAATCCGTCCACAACACTTTTTTCCAGTCTTCCTCTGTCCAATGTCTGTGTTCTTTTGCCCATCTTAATCTTTTTCTTTTATTGGCCAGTCTCAGATATGGCTTTTTCTTTGCCACTCTGCCCTGAAGCCCAAAATCCCGCAGCCGCCTCTTCACTGTAGATGTTGACACTGGTGTTTTGCGGGTACTATTTAATGAAGATGCCAGTTGGGTACCTGTGAGGCGTCTGTTACTCAAACTAGAGACTCTAATGTGCTTATCTTCTTGCTTAGTTGTGCAACGCGGCCTCCCACTTCTTTTTCTACTCTGGTTAGAGCCTGTTTGTGCTGTCCTCTGAAGGGAGTAGTACACACCGTTGTAGGAAATCTTCAAATTCTCGCATGGAATAGCCTTCATTTCTAAGAACAAGAATAGACTGTCGAGTTTCAGATGAAAGTTCTCTTTTTCTGGCCATTTTGAGCGTTTAATTGACCCCACAAATGTGATGCTCCAGAAACTCAATCTGCTCACAGGAAGGTCAGTTTTGTAGCTTCTGTAACGAGCTAGACTGTTTTCAGATGTGTGAACATGATTGCACAAGGGTTTTCTAATCATCAATTTGCCTTCTGAGCCAATGAGCAAACACATTGTACCATTAGAACACTGGAGTGATAGTTGCTGGAAATGGGCCTCTATTCACCTTTGTGGATTTTGCACAAAAAAACAGGCATTTGCAGCTAGAATAGTCATTTACCACATTAGCAATGTATATAGTGCATTTGTTTAAAGTTAGGACTAGTTTAAAGTTATCTTCATTGAAAAGTACAGTGCTTTTCCTTCAAAAATAAGGACATTTCAATGTGACCCCAAACTTTTGAACGGTAGTGTATATATATATACACATACACACACACAATGATACCTCTACTGTCGTCACCTTCTTCTTTCACCGGTTTCCAGTTTCACTGATTCTTCAGCGCAGAATTGGGTCTTTACTTTCGTCGCCTGCTTCCAGTCTTGCAGGTGGCTGACTGCCCATGTGACCTCGCTGTCCAATCACAGCCATTCATCGATGAAGGGCTGTGATTGGAGCATCCAGCGCTGGCTGTGATTGGCTGAGCAGGCTGTCACTTAGCCGACTCAGCCAATCAGAGCTATCTCTTGCTGGGAGGCGGGGAATCCAATACCTGTTACAAGCAACAGATGCTTTGCCCGCTTGACAAGCGCCCGACAGCCAGCCAGAAGCTCAGAAAGCAGCAGTGGGAATCCCAATGGTACCTGAAAGGTTCGTATTGATTCCCTTTCCACCCCTACCCCACACCCCGCCAGGTAGTGTAGCTAGGGAATTAACACTGCCAGAAACGCAGTACCAAGTTGTGCCGTGTTTTCGGAAGCACTGAAACCGCTGCCCATTCATTTCAATGGGTGGCGTAGGGCCGAAAATGCTTGTGTGAACAAGCCATTGAAATGAATGGGAGCCTTGTACAGATTTTAGTGCTGTGCTGAAAAAGCAGCGCCAAATGCTGTACAAAAACGAATTGATTGGATTTCCATAGATTTCTATGGAAATAATTGCCTCAAGTTTCATTGGTTTCAAGTTTAGCCGATTGCTTTCACATGGATTACCAACGAAACTAGAGGTTTGACTGTACATATATAAAGGGGGACATACATGTCGTGATTAATTTGCACTTTAAAGGATGAGTAGAGGAATAAATGCTTAATTAATCCACTGATAAGGATGTAAAGGTTTTATGGTCTCTAAATTGTTGTTAGGGGGTCACCAGGCTGCCATGACACCTGTACGGCCACCCCGCGATCTCATCACCTGGGGACCATACGGGACCAGCAAACATTGGTCAGAGCAATTAAATGCCGCTGTCAGACTTGACGGTGGTATTTAAAGGGTTAACAGCTCCGATGAGCAGCGCGGTTTATCAGAGTTGTTGAGGACAGCTGCCAGAAACACCTGGCAGCCGCGATATATGGAGCTAGATCATACCACGATCTCCCTCTATACACACCCCAAAGCTGCAGGATGTAACTGCACGTCCTACAATGTTAAGGGGTTAAACAACTCAATACAGATATCCCTATACCAAAAACCTATTGATTAGCCCACATACTTCAGATGGAACAGTTTTCACCCCAAACATATTAAAAGGTCCATTGTCTACAGCCAGGCCATCAGATACATCCGGATCTGCTCCAACCCAACAGACAGAGAGGAACATTTATACCATTTTAAAAGGGCCTTTTTAAATCAGGGCTACCATCCCACCTCAGTTGATGACCAAATCACCAGAGCCACCAGGATACCCAGAAGTCAACTACTCCAATACAAGGAGAAGGAAAGAAACTGTCGTGTACCTCTAGTAGTGACCTATAATCTTCAGACAAAGGTAATAAGGAAAATGGTAAGTAAATTCCATCATACCCTACACAAGAATGACCGTTTGAAAATCACAGACAAGATACAAATCCCCAACACACAGCAGGACTATCCCGGGGACATTCACATGTTCCACGTCTGATGTTGTGTACCTGATCCTGTGTAGTGAATGTCCAGTTGGAGTGCTCAATGTTGGAGAAACAGAACAAACACTTAAAGGGGTTGTCCGGCCACACAGGGTAAAATTTTTTATAATGCTGCTGCTTCCCTTTCAGTAAGGATAGTAACACACAGCATATAGGGGCTCAAACCGGCAGGCAGATCAGCTGGAATGTCAGTTTCTTACCTTAGAATCTGATGTTCACTGCAACTTTCAAAGATGGCGCCTCTGTGCTGCCTTCCCAGAATGCTCTGCGCTCTCCCTCCTCTGTGTGCGCGCTCCCGATGGCAGTAAGAGGCATGAAAAAGCACGATTTCATGGCCTCCCTCAGCTCACGTCCTAGCCCCGCCCATGACACGCCCACCTCTATTGAACTGCTCTACAGTCTCTCCCCGCCCAGGCCCCGCCCCCTGCTGCATACTATACTCAGAGGGGTTGTAGCCAGGGGACACTTATACACTCATGGTTCACGATAAAATCCTGGCATGAGTGTAAACAGCAGCACTGTGTATAGTGAATGGAGAGGGGCTGGGGAGAGCCGAGAGAGAACTCTCCTGCAGCCCCCCACTGCAAGGGTACCTACTGCCCCCCCACCCTGCTAAAGTAAAGTAAAACAAAACATTTCCCACACACACATGCCCTCATAGTGCCCCTCCCATAGCGACCCCCCCCCTCACAATGACCCCCCCCCCCCGACTTCTGTCAGCCGGGTCCCTGCACACACACACACACATCACTGCAACCCCCCCCCCCTTGCACACATCCATCCATCCATCTCTCCCTCTCCACCCCCCCCCCCTTCCCCCGGGACTTCTGACAGCCGGGTCTCCAGACACCACGAACACACACACACATCACTGCACCCCCCCCTTGCACACATCCATCCATCCATCCATCTCTCCCTCTCCACCCCCCCCTTCCCCCGGGACTTCTGACAGCCGGGTCTCCAGACACCACGAACACACACATCACTGCACCCCCCCCCCTTGCACACATCCATCCATCCATCCATCTCTCCCTCTCCACCCCCCCCCCCACCCCCCCGCGAGAGCCCACCCCTCCACTCATTCTTACCTTGGAGATGAAGAGCCAGCAGCCACGCCTCCCCTGCAGGCAGAACTGAGCTTCCCAGCGGCTGAAGTTTTTCTGCACATGTGCAGAGCTGTGCTGGAGAAGCGTGTCCCCGTCGTCCCGACAAGAAGAGGACAAGAGACTTGTCGAAACCCATGGCAACCGAGGAGCAACACAGGGGGGGGGCATGCTAAAGGTAAGTGAATAACTTCTGTTTGCCTAATTTACAATGCACAATGTATATTACAAAGTGCATTGTATTGGGCAAACAGAAGTAATGAGACCTAATGTTTATGGCCGGACAACCCCTTTAAAGCAAAGATGAGGTCTCATCGCCACGCGATTAAAAAGACCGAATTACCTGAGGCGGAACATTTTTCTAGTGACGGACACAACATAGAACATATGAAGGTTACTATATTAAAAGGCAACTTCAAAACTCAATCTCATAGAAGAATTTGGGAGTACAAGTTTATAACTAGAGATGAGCGAGCATAGTATTAGGGTGCTCGTGATGCTCGTTACTCGAGACGAGCACCATGCTGTACTCGTCTCGATTAAACGAGCACTGACCATTGAATTCAATGGAGCCGGCAATACAGCCGGCTCCACAGAAAGCAATGGGCTGCCGGCGATCGCGGGATGAATTGTCGGGAAGGGCTTAAATATATAAGCCCTTCCCTGCAATTCATCCAGAAATGTGTAAAAATAAAAAAAATATATACTCACCTTGTCCCGGCAGAACGGGCCGCTCTCAGGGGCAGCTCTCAGCTGAATGACAGCTGAGCTGAGCCAATCAGAGGCAGCACTCACTCACCCATTCATGAATCAGAGGCAGCTCATTCAGCAGGCGGGGATTTTAAATCCCCGGCTGCTGAATACTACTTACAGCTGTTCAGAGCAGTTCAGGAGGACTGCCGCCGGCCGCGCTGAACTCCGTCTGCCGGGACCAGGTGAGTATATATATTTTTTTTATTTTTACACATTTCTGGATGAATTGCAGGGAAGGGCTTATATATTTAAGCCCTTCACGACAATTCATCCCGCGATCGCCGGCAGCCCATTGCTTTCAATGGAGCCGGCTGTATTGCCGGCTCCATTGAATTCAAGGGGCTAACATCGTTCTGCCGGGAGAAGGTGAGTATGAGTATATATTTTTTTTGAATTCATGAATGGGTGTGAGTCAGACCTGCCTCTGATTGGCTCAGGCTGAGCCAATCAGGGGGCAGGTCTGACTCACACCCCCTTCACACCCACTGCAGGCCGGCCGCGCTGAACTCCGGCTGCCGGGACAAGGTGAGTATATATTTTTGTTTTATTTTAACACATTTCTGGATGAATTGCAGGGAAGGGCTTATATATTTAAGCCCTTCCCGACAATTCATCCCGCACTCGCCCGCAGCGCATTGCTTTCAATGGAGCCGGCTGTATTGCCGGCTCGTTTCTAATGAAACACGGCTAGGAGCAGATTTTCGGGCGATTTTCGGGCACCGGTCACGCGATTTGCGGATGTGCATCAATCATGCGATCCGCAAATCGCACGAAAAAACGCCCGTCTGACTAAGGCCTAACTCAGAGACCATAAAACTTTTACATCCTTATCAGTGGACTAATTAAAGGCCTATTTACATGGAGCGATGATTGCTGAAAAATCGCTAAAAAGTGATCGTTTGAGAGATCATCGTTGTGTCTAAACACGCAGCCATCATGCACTTTTCGTTCACTGCTAGCTGATCATTAAATTCAGGTCAACCTAAAAATTGTCCTGTGGTCTTATCAGGACCGCATGCTGAGTTCTCTGTGGGTAGTGCTGATAGCATTGTTTCCTGTTGGAGAACAAAGGAGCTGAATGGAGATAAGAGCCCTCCAGCTATTAACTACATTCAGCTAAAGGCTTCATTCGTACGCTAAATAGCTATTAAGTAGCTGAGTAGCTACTTAATAGTTTATACAAAATGATCGCTGAAAGCTGTCACTCAAACTGTCATTTGAGCGATCATCGCTCCGTGTAAATGGGCCTTAAGTATTTACTCCTCTACTCATCCTCTTGTCCTGTTAAAGGAGATGTCTCGAGGCAGGAGTGGAATTTTTTTTTTTGCCCAGTCCCCCTAATTAAGCATACATTACTAAGCCCCCCTGTAAATGACTTTTCTAGCTGGTTTGTACTTACAGTTCCAGCGTTTCAGCAACTTATAAAAATTTTCCCAAGATGGCCGCCGGCTCTTTTCCCGTCGCTTGCTGTAGCCCGACGTGCGCGCTCCCGAGACGCTACCAGCTGTGTCTCCCTGACAACCAGACGACCCGCAGCCGCCGACCGGACCCCTGGAGTGAACACGGCCGGCCAACCAGTCACCTACCGCCAGGCAGCAGGTAACCGGCGCATCCCCCCCCCCCCGGCACAGCGGCAGCCCCCCCATCGCAGCGACAGCCCCCCCCAGCGCAGCGACAGCCCCCCCAGCGCAGCGACAGCCCCACATCACAGCGGCAGCCCCCCCATCGCAGCGACAGCCCCCCCCAGCACAGCGGCAGCCCCCCATCACAGCGGCAGCCCCCCCATCACAGCGACAGCCCCCCCCAGCGCAGCGACAGCCCCCCCATCGCAGCGGCAGCCCCCCCATCACAGCGGCAGCCCCCCCATCACAGCGGCCGCCCCCCTCGGCGCAGCGACAGCCCCCCCATCGCAGCGACAGCCCCCCCATCACAGCGACAGCCCCCCCGGCACAGCGGCAGCCCCCCCATCGCAGCGACAGCCCCCCCCGGCACGGCGGCAGCCCCCCCATCACAGCGGCAGCCCCCCCCGGCGCAGCCCGCCCCCGGCGCAGCGGCAGCCCCCCCGGCCCATCACTTACCTGGGCGGCAGGGCGGCGGGACAGCTGGGCGGCTTCTTGGGACAGCTCGGCAGCTCTGTACCTTCCTCTAACAGAGGATGGTACAGAATGGCCGCTCCAGCGTGCTCCCGAGCAGTGACAGCTCGTCTGCGCATGCGCAGAAGAGCTGTAGCGGGGAGCACACTGAAGCGGCTCGTGCTGAAAGGAGAAGACCGGACTGCGCAAGCGCGTCTAAAAAAGCAAGCTGCCAGCGAATTTAGACGGAACCATGGAGACGAGGACGCTAGCAACGGAGCAGGTAAGTGAATAACTTCTGTATGGCTCATATTTAATGCACGATGTATATGACAAAGTGCATTAATATGGCCATACAGAAGTGTATAGACCCACTTGATTTCGCGAGACAACCCCTTTAAGTGCAAATTAATCACACCGTGTATATATGTCTATCACACACACTTCTTCAGATCTATCCTATTATGTCTGAGAAAGAACCCCAAGTAGGTTTGAAAACGTGCTCTTTTTATTAGCCATTAAAATGTATCAAATCTACAAGATGACTTTGTTTCTCTGACTGAGAACAATCACATTATACAATTCTTGCATGTTGTTATGCTGCCATCTGCTGGATATAAATGCTCAATATACCACTTACAAAGATTCTAACATTGTAGCAATTTATTTTGGAATCATTTGGGCTGCTGTCGATAAAACTATAGAGAAGAAGTCCAGATCCCTTAGAAGTCGCCCCTACTTAATAAGGCCTCATGTCCACCGGGACAGATCTGCAGCGGGTCACCCACACGTGTGATCCGTGAGCCATAGGGATGCGCTGGACACCCGCAGGTATTTAAATACCTGCGGATGTCATTTTCCCTTGAGACGCAGATTGTGTGTGCAGGAAAACACCCGCAGCATGCTTCATTTTAGTGCGGGTCTCCCGCGGGGACGGTTCCCGCAGGCTTCTATTGAAGCCTATGGAAGCCGTCCGGATCGGCGGCACGCCCGCAGCTGAATTAAAAAAATGAGTTAAAAAAAAAGAATAGAGTGCACGGCGCATGCGCGCGGCACGCTGCCGGCGTGCCGTGCACATCCACCGGGCCGCAGAAAGAAGATCCAGCCACGACGGAGGGAAGATCCGCAGCGTTCGGATAGGTAAGTAATTCTTCTTTTTAGGCCTCATGTCCGCGGGAAAGGAGGGACCTGCTGCAGGATTCTGCATGAAGAATCCGCGGCGGGCCTGATTTTCCCGGTGGACATGAGGCCTAAAAGTGATAGCTGATATCTCTTGCGCAGCTCTGAGGCTTCCATCAATTGGAAACTACAACACAATGTTATCAGATCAATGGTCATCATACCCTGGAGATTGTGAGTGGCCAGTCACACACAGGTGGACTCGGAGCTTATGGACTCCCACTTATTTTCCTTTATGCTATGAGTTTTCATTAGATAGAGTGACTGAGGTGGAATTTCCCTTGATAAGAAAACTTTTCTTTGTCTCCGAGATTTGCCTGATAAGCATTTAAAATTCTGTCCATTGTTCTTACTATGAAAAGTGATGAAACAGCTGATGGAAGTTCTGTAAGGGGCTTCTGGTGCTGATGGGTATACAACTTCTTAGCAATGCTTGAATCTAATGAGATGTCCATTTGTAGTATGTTGATAAAGAGCAACTAATGCCTCATGTTTGCGTGTGGGTTGGATTCTGCATGCAGAAGCCCGCAGCGGAATCTGACCCTGCCCGCGTCCGACGACCCTGCTTACCTGTCCGGGACTTCTTTTTTCTGTACTGTGACTTTGTGCAGAAGTGCCGGCCACACTGCGCAGTACTTTTTTCCCCAAACTCCTGCTTTCCCACGGAATTCGCAGCCTGTCCGAAGTGTCAGCTGCAGATAGGCTGCAGATCGGATGGCTTCCATTGACTTCAATGGAAGCCGTCTGTACGGGAACTGCACTGAAATGGAGCAATTTGATTTCCGCAGCCAAAGATCTGCAAATTAAATCTGAATGCTTTAATTCAGGTGCGGACACCCATGTTTCTCTATGGCAGCTTGAACTACGGATTCCGCAATTCAAATTCACCCGTGGGCATTGGGCCTAAGGCTGGGTTCTATATCCAACCTCCCTGCTTGTTTTTCCCTCCAGTGATGTAGGGAAATTCTACAGAAACATATGGCTTAACTGCTCCTACACTTTGCTAGGGGATCCTTCATGACATGCAGCTCATCACTTCTGATGCCAGATGTTTCCCTGTGCTGGACAGAAAAACATTGCATTCAGTGTTGTTCCATCCAGCCATGGATGCTGGACCTGTGCACAAGGTGCACTAAAACGTCATCAGCTGTGTCTGCCTCAGGCATAAAACCACTAGCCGGACACAAGAAACACAGAAGTAGCAAAGTTTAGTTTGTCTGCAGTACCTTTCTGCAACAAGTTATAATTTGTTGCAGAAAGTTACTGCAGACAAACTAAACTTATCTTAAGGCATTAAAAAGCTATTGTTCTCTCAACACAAGAAAATCCATTGTAAAGCAATTGAAAGGGTAAACAAACTGTAGCACAGAAAATGGTCATAACACATTAAATTCATGTCAAACTGCACCTGTACATGGGAACCCAGACATACAGAATGTTTAAATCGAAACGTTTTCCTTTACCTTCTGTTATATTCATAGTGTATGGACACTATCAAGTAGTATTCAGTTATATTCATAATGTATGGACACTATCAAGTAGCATTCTGTTATATTCATAGTGTATGGACACTATCAAGTAGTATTCTGTTATATTCATAATGTATGGACACTATCAAGTAGTATTCAGTTATATTAATAGTGTATGGACACTATCAAGTAGTATTCTGTTATATTCATAGTGTATGGACACTATCAAGTAGTATTCTGCTATATTCATAGTGTATGGACACTATCAAGTAGTATTCTGTTATATTCATAGTGTATGGACACTATCAAGTAGTATTCTGTTATATTCATAGTGTATGGACACTATCAAGTAGTATTCTGTTATATTCATAGTGTATGGACGCTATCAAGTAGTATTCTGCTATATTCATAGTGTATGGACACTATCAAGTAGTATTCTGCTATATTCATAGTGTATGGACACTATCAAGTAGTATTCTGTTATATTCATAGTGTATGGACGCTATCAAGTAGTATTCTGCTATATTCATAGTGTATGGACACTATCAAGTAGTATTCTGCTATATTCATAGTGTATGGACGCTATCAAGTAGTATTCTGTTATATTCATAGTGTATGGACGCTATCAAGTAGTATTCTGATATATTCATAGTGTATGGACACTATCAAGTAGTATTCAGTTATATTTATAGTGTATGGACACTATCAAGTAGTATTCTGTTATATTTATAGTGTATGGACACTATCAAGTAGTATTCTGTTATATTCATAGTGTATGGACGCTATCAAGTAGTATTCTGTTATATTCATAGTGTATGGACACTATCAAGTAGTATTCTGTTATATTCATAGTGTATGGACACTATCAAGTAGTATTCTGTTATATTCATAGTGTATGGATGCTATCAAGTAGTATTCTGCTATATTCATAGTGTATGGACACTATCAAGTAGTATTCAGTTATATTTATAGTATATGGACACTATCAAGTAGTATTCTGTTATATTCATAGTGTATGGACGCTATCAAGTAGTATTCTGTTATATTCATAGTGTATGGACACTATCAAGTAGTATTCTGTTATATTCATAGTGTATGGACACTATCAAGTAGTATTCTGTTATATTCATAGTGTATGGACACTATCAAGTAGTATTCTGCTATATTCATAGTGTATGGACACTATCAAGTAGTATTCAGTTATATTTATAGTGTATGGACACTATCAAGTAGAATATTCTATTCTGCTTACCGTATATACCGGCTTATAAGGCGACGGGGCGTATAAGACGACCCCCGAACTTTCACTTTATACGCCGGGAATACAGCGGAGCAAAAAAAAATTCATTACTCACCTCCCCCGGTGTTCTGCGGCGCTGCTGCAGGATGTCGCTCCCTCCTGATCCCCGGCAGAGCATTGCTTTCTGGACACAGGGCTTGAAATCCCCGCCTCCAGAAAAAACACGTGCCTTCAGCCAATCACAGCCATTCAATGATGTCATTGAATGGCTGTGATTGGCTGATGGCGTGTGTTAGCTAATCACAGTATTAGCTTTCTGGAGGCGGGGATTTCAAGCCCTGCGTCCAGAAAGCAATGCTCTGCCAAGGAACCAGGAGGGAGCGACAGCCTGCAGCAGTGCCGCAGAACGCCGGGGGAGGTGAGTAATGTTTTTTTTTTTTTTTGACACTTTCTTTTTTTTTGTATTACCGGCGTATAAGACGACCCCCGACTTCAGAGCAGATTTTTCGGGGTTCAAAAGTTCTCTTATACGCCAGTATATACGGTATATTTTATTTAAATGCTTGTATTCTTTCTAGGAAAATAGATTTCATATTTTATTCACCATTGTGCGATTAATTGTGATATATTACACATAGATTTTAGGATAAGTGTGGCAGAGCAAGTGGTACAGCAGTGATTGTTGGCAGGGCAGAGATCGGGGTCGGCATTTGCTTTAATTTTTATTTTGACCTTCTGTCACTCAAAGGTTAGAACCCACCATATTATTTTTTGATAAGTACAATAAAAATCTGGCCTGTCTCAGTTTTTCTTTCTGTAATTCTTAGACTTCAATATAAAGTCTGACAACCAAATGTGTCCACCTCTCCATTGACTTCATTGGGGAAAGTGGTTTACAAGATCTCCATTCCAATGACCCTTTAGGGTGGCTTCACACCAAGCTTTTTGTGACAGTTTTTGATTCAGTTTATAAAGCCAAAGACAGACGTGGTGTTTGAAAGTTTGTCAGCCCTTAAAAATGTTTTATATTTCTGCTTATATTTAACCTAAAATTACATTAGATTTTCATACAATTCTCAAATGTAGAAAAAGAGAACTAAATCAAACAAATGAGTCAAAAATATTAGATCTGGTCATTTATTTATTGAGGAAAATTATCTAATTTCACAAGTCTGTGAGTCGAAAAAGTATGTGGACCATGAGGCTAGTTTCACACGAGCCTTTTATCGCAGCGATTTTCCCGCAATAAAACACCGTCCGAAAATCGTGACCATCTAAAGCATTGGATTCCAGTGCATTTGTTCAGATGAGCGATTTTCCGATACTTTTACAGCCGTCCGGAAAAGATAGGACTTCTCCTATCTTTTGCGGGACTACGATGGCCGTTCCAATAGACTCCTATGAGAGCCTATGAGAGCCTTCAGTAAAGGAAAGGGGGAGGGAGTTTTGCAGCGGCTTATGTTGCTAAAATCCCTCCCCCTGCTTTTGCTAGCAGCTCCCAGAGGCTGAGTAAGGAGGGGGAGGGAGTTTAGCATGATTAGCTCTGCTAAGCTCCCGCTCCATCCCGTCCCCTCCCCTTGCAGGCAGTTGGCAAGGGGTGGAGGGGGGGAGGGAGTTTGCACAGTAGCTCCCGCCCCACCCCCTCCCTTTGCCGGAGAGGGGGAGGGGGCTAGTTTGCAAAACTCCCTCTCCGCCCCTTGCAAGCTGCCGGCAAGGGGAGGGGATGGGATGGGGCGTGAGCTTAGCAAAGCTTTTAGGATTAGCAGGTAAACTGAAGGTATCATTAGAGTCAGGTGTTTTCAATCAATGGGATGATAATCAGGTCATCAAAGTGGATCTATCAAAATCTGATCTTCACAACATGTTTGTGGAAAAACAAAGAAGATTTCTGAGGACCTCAGAAGAAGAGTTGTTGATGCTCATCAGGCTGAAAAAGGTTCAAAACCATCTTTAAAGAGGTCTGACTCCACCAATTCACAGTCATACAGATTGTGTACAAATGGAGGAAAATCAACACCATTATTACCCTCCCCAGGAGTGGTCGACCAACTAAGATCACACCAAGAGCCAGGCATATAATAGTCTGCAAGGACACAAAGGAACCCAAGGTAACTTCTAAGCAACTAAAACTGTAAGTCCGTCCTTTATATTTTCCATTTTTTAGAATCCACTTCTGGCTTTGGCTCAAAAAACTGCAAGTAAATCTTGGTGTGAAACCATCCTTAAATGGTTGTGAACTTTTCAAACGGCTTGAACATATAGGATTGCCAATATGATAACTAGCAAAATCTTTTTATTACCTAAAATGATGTTTTTGAGCTGAAAAATCTTTTCAAAGTAGTGACCACGAAGGGTCTCCCTTTCTTCTGATTTGCTGCTCCTTGCATGTTGTCGTGTGATGTTTGTCTTTAGTAACATTGATAAAAATCTGGAAAACAGGATGTGGTGGGGGGTGATGACTCATGCTGCCCATAGAAGTCTATAGAGAAGTGGGGCAGGAGGAGGGCGAGGAGGAAAAGCGAGTCACACAGAGGCCGCCTGCAGCTACACTAAGTGATTTTTACTACTGAAATCACATCTCCACTGCTCACTACTTCTCCAGTGTTCTCCTTGATGATGTTATATATCTGATGTGTGCTACAGAAAGTTACAGTGACAACATAACAAGAATATTGTAAAAATGCATACTACAAGTGATATAACGGACATAAATAATGTCATTCCTCATGTGCACACATGACAGCTTATTCTGAAAAGTCACCTAAAAACTCAGGTATGCTGTAAGTATATAAAGTTCTTACCTTTAAATATAAATTTATCTACCTCTAAATCAAACTCTTTCATATTAATGTCCTGTCCACCTCCCAGCACCATATAGGCTGAAGTCATGGGAACAGTTGGGTCATCCAGTGGAAGAGTGTATGGACTCCCAAACAAACAGAGTAACTTTATAAACGCTGCTTCTTCAATTGGCCAATTTCCTAAAGAAAAAATGCAAGAATGTATCTGTTATCGTAAAAGAGATTATTAGGATAAAGCACCAAAACCATAATGAAATGCAATAAGCGTGGGTTAAAGAGAATCTGCCAGAGACAGACCTTTATAAATAAGTACAGGGTTACTATGAAAGAAATATACACTTTTAGGCCTTGTTCACACGGGCGACAAAGTCACACGATTTTGTCGCGTTGCTACAAATCGCATGTATGTATAGCCCATGCTTTATTGTGTTACTTCACACACGCGATGTTTTGTAGCATGCAACAACTCAACACAAAAACCTCACGGGTCTGACAATATGCCCGCGACTCGTGAGGTTTAGTAGCCCATGTTTCCCTATGGAGCCTTCCTCTCTGTTGCATCGCATCGCACAAAAACGTGGTTTTCTTGCGGTGCGATGCAACTTTGACATTAGGAAATCCTACTGTCAAAACCCTAACCTAAGCCCTAGCTGCAGGCAAAAAATTTAAAAAAACCCACACATACATCACCTTAGAAGCGCTGTCAGTCCGGCCATGTCTTCTTCCCTGGTCCTGGCACTGATCTTCTTCTTCTCTTTTGGCCGGGGATTGAAAAATCCACGCCTCCTCAAAACGCTGCCTCTGATTAGCTGACACTTAGCCAATCACAGCCAGCGCTCGATGAACCAATCACAGCCATTCATCGAGTCCTGGCTCTGATTGGGTAATAATCAGCCAATCACAGCCAGTGCTTCCAGGAGGTGGAGATTTTTCAATCCCCGGTCAGAAGAGAAGAAGAAGCCGCGGACTCGGGAAGAAGATGCAGCCAGGCTGAGAGCACTTCTAAGGTGATGTATGTTTTTTTTTCTTCAGCTACAGCTTATTTTCGGGGAAAGGGCTTATATTTTAATCTTTGCCCCCCCCCCCCCCCCGAAAATCCTCACATATAGTGCTACAAAGCCGCACGACCTTGTAGCACCACATGCGAATTTGTAGTACTACAAAGACGTGGTATCACCACAATAAACCGCAGCGATATCCCACGGACCAGCGATATGATACTGCAGTGATTTTCTCGTGCCGATGCTGTGTCGCCCGTGTGATCAAGGCCTTAGCCTTATATAGAACCAAAACTATTAAACACATAGATCTGTGATTTACATAGCTGCATAGAGTTGGGATGAAAGCTTTTGCCACTTTAGCTTTTCATGTCGTTAGTATCATATGAGCAGCCGTGGGGCATGAATTTTCAAAACGTTGGTTGGTTTAAGGAAAGGGAAAAGTTTTTGGAAACACCTGTAGAGTAACAAGTGGTTCGTGTTCATGAAAAGACTCAAACACAGAGCATTTTCATATGCTAAAAAACATGTATTTTGCTATATCAATAATAGTTTTGCTTCCATAAAATGCTGAACGTGTCTATTTCCTTTAGAGTAAGGCCTCCCTCACACAGGCGTTTGCAGAAACGCAGCAAAGGAAGCTGAAAAAAAAGGATACTCACCTAGCAGGTGCCGTCTGGCTTCTTGCCGCTGCTCTCAGGAGTTCCGGACAGGCTTCCGGGCACTTGTAAGTCTCCGACAGACCATCTCTTGCTGGTAACAAGGATGAAAACCCCGCCTTCTGCAAGAGATTGCTCTGATTGGCTGAGCCGCAGCTCAGCCAATCAGAACCAGCCTCGATGCACGATTGGCTCATCGAGTGCTGGCTCGGCCAATCAGATCAATCTCTTGCTGGAGGCGGGGTAATCAAAACCCCGTTACCAGCTAGAGATGCGCTGTTGGAGGCTGACAAGTGCCCGGAAGCCTGCCCGGAGCTCTGGAGAGCAGCGGCAAGAACCCAGACGGCACCTGCTAGGTGAGTAGTCCTTTTTTTTAGGTAGTGTAGCTAGGGCTTACATTTAGCGCTATCAAAAACGAGGTACCAAGTTGTGCTGCGTTTTCAGCAACGCTGAAACCGCTGCCCATTCATTTCAATGGGCGACGCAGGGCTAAAAACGTCCAAAGATAGAATATGCATCGCTATTGAAAATGCTGTGTTTTAACGCTAGTATGAGCAGCCCCATTGAAATGAATGGGAGCGTTGTATAGAGTTTTGCTTAGCGCTAAAAACACAGCGCTACACGCTGTACAAAAACATCTGTGTGAGGGAGGCTTAATTCTATATAACATAGTTATTACTAGAAGAGCTGTGAAGCCTCGATAGGAAGTTCCTTATGAGGATGTATAGAAGATACTGTTGATGCATTCAGTCCAGTCCAGGCAAAAGTGCAGCAGCTACCTATAACCAAGCTGTAGGATAAATGCTTTCTAGAGATGAGCGAGCGTACTCGGAAAAGCACTACTCGCTCGAGTAATTTGCTTTATCCGAGTATCGCTGTGCTTGGGTCTGAAGATTCGGGTGCCGGCACGGAGCGGGGAGCTGCAGGGGAGAGCGGGGAGGAACGGAGGTAAGATCTTTCTCTCCCTCTCTCCCTCCCGCTCTCCCCTGCTCCCCGCTGCGACTCACCTGTCAGCCGCAGCAGCACCCAAATCTTCAGGGACGAGCACAGTGATACTCGGATAAAGCAAATTACTCGAGCGAGTAGTGCTTTTCCGAGTACGCTCGCTCATCTCTAATGCTTTGTGTGGATCTGAGATGCATCCAGTGCTATAGCTCCATACTGGTGTCCTGTATCAAGATAAAAATAGGATACTTAAATAAGAAGGCATGGATGTGGTACATGAGGGTATAGGTAAGGGTATCATCTCTCCTTAAGGAGCGCACCTGGGTGTCTGGAGACTTATAAGGCCATGCAAGCTCCTCTGGGAAATACATACAAATAAGGAAGATGGAACAATACCTTTACAGTACCATGAATTTTCAATGAGAGACATGCCTGCAGTTACAAGAGCTGGTCAATACATGGAGGTTGGCGTGGATGTTTGCGGTGCTAACAGCATGCGCCCGCTCAGCGGATCGGATAGGGTCCCCAGCGACAGACCCCAACCAATCAACTATTGATGACCTATCTTAATGATAGGTCATCAATAGTATTTTTCTGGAAAACCTCTTTAAGAAATTGCCTTGTGGCGTTGTGTTTTAAATCTGCCCGCATCTCTGCCAAAAATCGTACGACCAAGTCGCGGCTATTATTTGCCATTTCTCATCAGTTTGCACGGTCGCTGCAGTGTATTGCAGGAAAAATATGCCGCAGCCCAGAAATGCCTCGGTCACCAGAACTACTAGTAATCACTTTTAAATGCCCCACTAGAGGCACCTGTCTTTGTTTTGCAGTGCTAGCCGCTGCTAAACTCCCTCCACATCCTTTTTCTGATGGCTCGCATAGGAGTCTATGGAGCCTCCAGCGTGTTTCTGTCAAAAGATAGGGCAAGACCTACCTTTTTTCAGCCGCATGTAAAATCGGCTGCCGAATTTGGCCGCGGATGTGCTATTTTTTTCGTCTGGCTAATTTTGCATCGGAATCCAATACTTCAGATGGTCGGGATTTTCAGTCAACTTTTTTACGAGATTAAACAGCTAAGTAAAAACACTTGTGTGAATGAGGCCCAAAGATGTAGTGAAGGAAACAAAAGCCAATCAAAAAGCTTGTCTGACTATCTGATGCACACTGTGCATTAACCCCTTAAGGACCAAGGTGTTTCGGTCCTAAAAGATCAGACACTTTTTAGGGATTTTACTGCCCTATTTTCTTTCCTCACTTACCAAAATTATTTTGCTGCACTTTTTTCCGTGATGTATAGGGCTATTTTTTTTTTTCACTGAATATTGCGGCGATTAGCGATGTTTTGTAGCCCATGTTTCCCTATGGAGCCACCTTGTTTATCGCA
The DNA here is from genome assembly GCF_035609145.1 of Eleutherodactylus coqui. Classification (NCBI taxonomy): domain Eukaryota; kingdom Metazoa; phylum Chordata; class Amphibia; order Anura; family Eleutherodactylidae; genus Eleutherodactylus; species Eleutherodactylus coqui. The sequence continues at coordinate 69,488,574 of NC_089840.1, read as the reverse complement.
TCGCACGTACTTGCGATTTTCGTGCGATGTGATACATTTTTAACATTAGAAACGCCTATTAACTTTATTTGTGAGAAAATTGCCGGTAGCAGCGATGATGTGCGACAGTTTTCACAAGAGAAAAGCATCACAGATGCTACAATATTGCGTGTACAAAGCTGCGATTTTGTATCAGCGATATCGCGGCTGCCCGTGTGACAGAGGCCTCAAGCAACAGTGGCACAGAACTTTTTCTCTCCTTTTCAATGGCTTTTTTTGTGTTAAGATAACTTTTTGCAGCATGTTAGCAGCCTTTAGCACTTCTATTAGTAGATATCGCCTTTCCAGCAACTCAGCTATTTGACACTCCAGAGAAAGTTGCTGCCAGAATTCAATAGTTGTGCCCACTCTGATGCCCGGTGGCTGGCGCTACTTTACAGCAGACTGTAGGCTATAAATGAGCTCTTACTACAAACTGCTGAAAACTGGAAGAGGAGGTGCAGAAATGTAGAACGTCTGCAGCTCCACATGCAGCTAGTCAGTGAAGTAGCCCAATCCTCTTACCGTGGAGTTACAATGTGCAGTAGATCTAGCTGGTACTATGTATACAGGCCTGGCAGAATACAGCAATGTACAGATCCTTACCGCATAGTAGCAGCACACATAGAATAAGAGAGAAGGGACGGCCAGACTCCATTCTACTGTTTTCAGGACAGTCTCTCCCCTCGTTACTTTTACTTTCGTTTCTTAACATGCAGAGAATGGGAGTGTCCTAGAAGAGATCCGAGCAGAGGAGACACTGCAGACAAGGAGACAGATGTCAGGGGGGCTTGTAGATTTCAGGGGGCATTACGTTATGGCCATATGGGAAAAAATCTGCTGTAGAATGTCTGCAGCAGATAATCTACATCAAAGCTGCACCACCTGCTGCGGACTTTGGTGCAATATTCACCCGCTCATTTGAAAAGGTGGAATCTGCACCAAAAACCATATATAGTTCACATGCTTCAGATCCAAAACCCGCTCCATAGGGCAATTTCCGAAGCAGATCTTTTTCAGCTCACCCACTGTAAATACCATAGGTTTTCAGTACAGAGGGTCGGCACGGAAAATCCTCAGCAATCCATCGCATGTGGACGTAGCTTTAATGTCACATTTTTCCTGTGCGAGTTTAGTGCGTTGCGAGACGCATGGAGGCAGAACCCATTATCGTAAATGGGTCTACTTACACGTACTTTTTTGCTCTCGCAGAGATGCAGCGAGATAGAGAAATTGCAGCATGTCCTATTTTTCTTTAGAAAACCCGCCCATTATTTCCTATGTTTACAAGCGAGATATTGATCAGATATCACGCTTGTCCGTGTAAATACAGCCTAAGTGCAGACTCACAGGGGCGTAGTTTAATAGCGCACACCATGTAAGTATGGAGTCAACAAAATCCATTGATTTTCATTGATCTACCGTATTCACACTTGCATATATTAATGCAGCATGTTCTATCTTACCGTGTGTTACTGGTGATAGAGCCTATTGTTCTCTATGGGTGCGTAATAAATGCTTATATTGTGTATGTGCTGCGTCTATATGCAACATCACTAAGCTACGTTACGCATGCAATGTTTTACCACCCGCTCGTGTGAGCCCGGCCTCATAAGAATAGCTAGATGTTATTGTAGATACAGATACATCCTGGTAGACCTGCAATAGTCTTAGAAGGTCGTTAACCCCATAAGAACCAAGTTAATTTTAGTCAGAAGTTATAGATTTGTAGGTGTTATTTTGGCGGTACACGGAAGTTAGGGCTCCTTCACACGGGCGACACCACATCACTGCGAGAAAATCGCTGCACCGTATGCTATCGCTGCGATTTTCTCGCAGCAATACCGTGATTTTGTAGCGCTACAAAGTCGCATGTGACGCGACAAAATTACGCGACTTTGTAGCATCTGCTACTGTCAAAGTTGCATCGCATGCAAACCGCGTTTTCATGCGATGCAACAGAGAGGAAGGCTCCATAGAGAAACATGGGCTACAAAACCTAGCGTGTCGCGGGCATATCACCGGACCTGCGAGGTTTGTGTGTCACTTTGTAGCATGCTACAAAACATCGCATGTGTGAAGGAACCCATAGAAAAGCATGGACTTCTCATACATGCGATTTGTAGCATCGTTACAATGCTACAAAATTGCACGACTTTGTCGCCCGTGTGAAGGAGGCCTCAGAGTCTACTCATTTTTTGCAGTCTGTTTTGAAAAAAGTAATTAGACCTTTTTTCTTTATTCTATTTTTTTACCATTCACCATAACAGACGTGCGGTATTTATTGGAAGGGCTGTTAGGAATAGAAAGATAACAAATATAACTGCTATTCTTTCAAGGGCCGATGCAGACAACAGAGCTCTGTGCAAGGAGTGTACGACAGACCTACATGGTCCTTACTATGGAGTCGCACTGCCTCTGCTCCATGCACTAACATTAAAGGGGTATTCCCTGCTCGGACTTTCATAGCGGAGATGGGAAATCGCTGCTATAATCGTCCACAGGTGCTTCAGCGCAGCGCTGTTTGCATAGCCCCCATTGAAGTGAATGGGAGCTACAGAAACAGTGCAGTACAGTGCGCTGCTTCTGTAGCTTTCATCCACTTTAAATGGACAATAGATAAAAAAATCTCAGCGCTCCGATGGATATGATAGAAGGTAAAGGTTTGTGAACTTACTTTACCGGGATGCCTTCCTGCCGGCACCCCCCGTCCCAGAGAGCGTGTGATATACCGCAGGCAGATGCAAGATGAGGATTTCCAGAGAGTGCAGTTTGAATATTTATTATTATGAATGCGACGCGTTTCGGCTTTTTCACACAAGCCTTTCTCAAGCATAAAAACATGACAACACAGTATACAAATCAGAGCTGCAATTCAGACAGTTTTTTTACTGGCATGTTTCCTAACACTATAATGCAGTGTCACATTTCTATATGATATTACATTATTGCCCAAGCATACTGTATAAAACACACAGGTAGCTGTTAATACACATTATTTTTATTAGACCACCCTAGAGGCCTTTCTTAATTTTTATGCCCTGAGATATCCATCAAGGGAACCATTGACACCAACACTGGGGGGAGGGGGGTGCGCAGGTGAGAAAGGTAGCACCTTCGTTACACTATGGTGCTGAAATGGTTAATCATGGTGGTCACAGACTGGTAAACAGGCCTCTTGACTTGGTTTGCATTAGGGGGGGGGGGCATTGCTAGCAAAGAGACGACCAGAAGAAGGAGAAGCCCTGAAATACCGAGAGGAAGAATAGAAAGTGTCACAGTCTTTGGATGCGAGTAGTCAGTGTTGTGATGGTTATCTATCAACGTATGGACCCCAATGAGACCATCCCTGGAGACTCGACAATAACCTGCCCCACCACCACAACCAACATGATCATTACTAAGCTGAGATATTAAGACTTTTAAGAGGCCTTTAATTGATTTAAAGGGTAATACAGCATATAATATATTATATACATACTGTACATATACTTATACACACACATACTCTGTTTCCCCAAAAATAAGACAGTGTCTCATATTAATTTTCACTCTAAAAGATTTTACTTTTTTACACGTATAGCTCCTGGACACCATTTACATTGACTTGTTTTTATTAACTGTAATTAGGGCTTAAAGGGGTTGTCCCGCGAAACAAAGTTGGGGTATACACTTCTGTATGGCCATATTAATGCACTTTGTAATGTACATTGTGCATTAATTATGAGCCATACAGAAGTTATTCACTTACCTGCTCCGTTGCTAGCGTCCTCGTCTCCATGGTGCCGTCTAATTTTCAGCGTCTAATCGCCCGATTAGACAGTCCGGTCTTCTCCGTGTTGAATGGGGCTGCTCGTGCTGGAGAGCTGCTCCTTGTAGCTCCGCCCCGTCACGTGTGCCGATTCCAGCCAATCAGGAGGCTGGAATCGGCAATGGACCGCACAGAAGACCTGCGGTCCACCGAGGGTGAAGATCCCGGCGGCCATCTTCACAAGGTAAGTAAGAAGTCACCGGAGCGCGGGGATTCGGGTAAGTACTATCCGGTTTTTTTTTTCAACACATGCATCGGGTTTGTCTCGCGCCAAACGGGGGGCTATTCGAAAAAAAAACAAACCCGTTTCGGCGCGGGACAACCCCTTTAATTTTGGAGGAGGGCTTATAGTTAAAGCATCCTCAAAAAGCCTGAAAAAAATCATTCTGCAACCTGAAAAATCCAGAAAATCATGCTATGGCTTATTTACAGTGTAGGTCTTATTTTCAAGGAAACAGGATATATATATATATATATATATATATATATATATAAAAACACACACATATATAGCAGAGCTGGGTTAACACCTCAATATAAATGCATAAATATGTTTATTTTCAATCAATACGAAAAAGGTATATAAAATACTAATGTAGTCTATAACTTCAACATGGGGTAACAGAAATATTACTTTTACAATAACGCTTCTATAACCCGTGTCACTCGTTATCAGATGCTGCTTCATTAAGCTGAGGTTCGTAAAAACATAATAACTTCACAGTTGTCACTTAAATCTCTTCTGCGTCCGTAAAGTGCTACTTTTGGCTTTCTGTGCTCTCCACTCACAGATGCCTGAATAATCGCACATTCTGCACTTCCAGGCATCCTCTATATCTACTCCTTGGATGCCTCGTAGTCCCTTCCAATAGGATAAGTAATATGAAACTTCCTTCACAACTTTCTCCTTTTCGAACGTCACTTCCTCACATCCTAGCGTGGTACTATTCCCCTGAAAGCAATATTCAAGCTTCAGACTGTCAATAACAGGCAGGTCACTGTAGGCGAGGTTCAGACAAGTCAGCTCCAGCACATCTCTGAATGTGGATACGGTTAGTCCAGACCTAATGGCGTGCTCCTTCACTTGCGGTCCTAGATTTTGCTCCGGTCTCAGCTTCAACTGTTGCATGAAGACATCAGGCTGGAGAGAGCCGCTTACCATGCCATCAAACAGAAGCTTGTAAAGGGAGACCTGGAAGACATATTGTTACAGCGGTCACTAGGATGTGCCACCATACACAAAATGTTACTTATCCTACAGCAAAAAATAATAGAATAAACCGGAAAAGAACAAACTAATATAAACTTTTCTGTGTGCAGATCTTCAAGAAAACAACTAATTGTGTGGCCCTACCACTGCTGGCTCTCGGGGCCAAATGCCCCTCTCCCCTTAGTAATATTAGATATGAAAGGCAGCATAAAAGAAGTGATCACCAATCAATGGGCAGTGAGTAATGTCAGCAGACGGCTTCAGCCCTCCAAAGTGAGCCATAAAACACCCTAATAGGGTATATGCAAAGGGCTGGTAAATTAAAGGACAGGCTTTATAAGAAAATTCGGGCTTCTAGTAGGAGGTCCAGTCAGTTTGCAGCACAGTGTGGTAGAAATAAAGGAGCGGTCCTCCATATAAAGCACGAAGGGAGTCGGTCAGCTCTTTGGAGCCCCATCAGTTAGACCTATGGGCTCAGAGGAGCTGACATACTGAGACCAGGATTAGTCTTATCTATACCTGCCCCACCATCAGTTGTGGAAGCCACTGCTGCTTACATCCGGCAGACTACTTCTGCGTGCACATAGAATAAGAGAACTACTTCTGTTCATTCTATTCAGGCGCACAGTAGTCTGCTGGATGTATTCAGTGGCGGCTTTGACAGCTGAAAGTGGGGGAATGTAGGTTTGATGACCCCAGAATTGGAAGATAATCCTACTCTAATGGAACTTAAAAGCTAATGTTAATGCTTTGATTAGACTGGAAAAATAGGTGTACAAGAGAAGAAATGTCATATACAAATCTGAAACATTTTGGATCCATAGTTCGTATTCTCACCAATACTCCTCAGAGAAAGGTTATTTAACCCGGTGGGATTTATGGATTGCTGTGAGGTCACCAACTTACTGTATGGGGGGCATACAGGGAGGATTGGTTTATTTGTTAGATACTTTGTATCTTTATTTATGTGAGTGATATAACTGCCTTAGGCATCCTACACACGGGCGGATATGCACTGTGAAATCCGGAGCGGGATTCTGCCTCCGGATTCTGCAGCAAATCCAGCCCAGAGCATGCTATGGCAAAATGCAATTTCCTGCTCACGAGTGGAAATAGATTGCGATTTTCTGCATGCGGGGGAGAAATCGCAGCATGCTGTCATTCTGTGCGGGCTACGCACGGCCGGCTTCCATTGAAGTCACTTATAGCCGTCTGTTCCACTGTCATTCTGCAATCATCATTGCTTTGGCATCCTCTGTACTGTGTATGTACGCCGGCCGGCACATCAGCAGCAGAGGAGAAGATGGCGGAGAGGTATGCTGGGGCCACCGGCCGGGCACAGGGTCGAACTCGGCTGTGGGAAAACCCGCACGTGGAGTCCGACCTGTCCGTGTGCAGGAGGCCATATTCTTATATCCTAAGATATCAGTTCCAGGGAAGGGGGATATAAAGCTACTTATTTTTTTCAATTATTGTTTGTTTTTCCTATGTTTTGTATTGTACATGTTTACATGCTTTCTGTTTACTGAAAATGGAAATTGTGGTTGGTGTTCAATAAAGAAACCCGATTTAGACAGTGGGGGAAGGCAAGTATAATACTTACCTCCCTGGACTCCGTATCTCAGCTCCTATGAGCCTATAAGTTTACGAGCTGAGAGATTTCCTTTAATAATTACATTGAAAGAAATGTTCCATATTGTTTATGCGGCTGGTTATGGCCATATACTAGTAAGGGCGCCTGCACACGAGTGGAAATTCCACGGCGGGATTTACCACGGGATTTCCACAGCTGGAAGCCTGCATAGGATTGCATTAACAAACAGCGGCATGTTCTACAGAAACGTCACTCACCCGCCGCCGGCTCCGGTCTCAGGCAGAGCCGCGGGCGCGTACGCACTGGTCCCTGCAGGTGCTCGGGTCGGGTCCCGCCGCGAGAATCCTCGCAGCCGGATCCGACCCGCCCGTCTGCAGGCAGCCTAAGTCAGAAACTACTTTTCCATGTTGTGCTTTTTCCATTTTTGACAAAGTAAAAGCATATCATTGTCACTTTTGTATCAGCTTCTTGAGTCCGTTTTTTAGCTGCCTCTGTTGTAGATTCAGCTAAAATTCCCAGGCACGATAGCGCAACATGCAAAGCTATTTCTGCAGTTAAATATCAGACTCCCTATTATAGTCAATGAGGTACGTCAGTGCTGTTTATTACATAATAGATTCAGTGCTTCTGGTATTTGTATTGCTCTGCTCCTATAACAGTAGAGCAATGAAAACCCTAGTGCAGATATGAGCGCACCCCAAGCTGTCACTTTGTTGTTGAAGGAACATACTAACATAATGACAGTTGTCAGATATTTAGAAGCTACGTGAAAACCAATATGCCTTGTCCGTACAAGTAGCTGTGCCCAATGCTGCACTTCAGCCCCATCCCTTCTGATGACTGATGAGTAGAGATGAGCGAGCGAACTCGCTAAGGCAAACTACTCGAGCAAGTAGTGCCTTATGTGAGTACCTGCCCGCTCGTCTCAAAAAATTCAGGGGCTGGCGGTGGTGAGTTGCAGGAGTGAGCAGGGGGAGCGGGGGAGAGATCTTCCCCCCCGTGTTCCTCCCACCGCCGGCACCCGACTCTTTTGAGACGAGCGGGCAGGTACTCTCATAAGGCACTACTCGCTAGAGTAGTTTGCCTTAGCGAGTATACTCGCTCATCTCTACTGATGAGCCATCAATGTTTTTGGTCACAGCAAATAAATAATTAATACGAAAAGTAGTGTGGAAAACATAGATTGTAGACAGTTTACCTGGATCTCATGGCTCCTCTTCTGAGTAGATCTTGGTAGTGTGGGACTAGCTCGGGTTTTTAATTCTTTGAGCTCTAGTTCACCTTTTGGGGAGTATCCCAATTCATCAATCACCCCCACAATGTATATACCATCAAGCTCCCTAAAAACTGGAAATTCCCGAACTCGGCCACCTATGAAACACATAGCTGTTAGGTCTCATAAACATTCAATATGCAGAACTGAATCGTCTACAATTGTTTTGAAGCAACTACAATGGAGAAGAGAAAAGAATTCTGTCACATTACTTGGTGTCTTCTGCTGCTTCCCAATTTAGCTGAACGGACAGCAAAAATCTTGCAGTCAATTGTTTCTTTTTCCTCAAATAATTCTGTAGCCCTTATTTTCCCCACTGTTCAAGTGTGCACTTACCTGGGTGTACAAGAGATTGCTACAGTCTGTTATAGCTAGCACTCACCCCTGTGCTTCCACTAACACACATTCAGCTCAAACACTTTTGCAACAACTCATTGGCATGGAAAAGAATAGGATGGACTGAGATTAATTATTGTATTGCCATTCTGTAGTCATTAAATAGTGAATGATGCAGAATGTATATTAGCCCGAATCCTCAAAAACAATGTCATGTCCTCAATTTTGGCATGCCAAGCCCTGTCCTAATCTGCTGTGATGTCTGTCCTCAAACATTCTATGCAGAATCTATAGAATAAGTGAAATACACTGCAGATTTTACATCCATTACATGTCAATTTATGCTGTAGATTTTGACAGCGGATTCCAAGCTTTGCAATGTAAAGGATGAAACCCGTGGCAAGTTCATACTAAATTCTGCATCAGAATCCATAGCATTAGTTGTAGCTTTGGGCGTTACAGATTAGCTGTGTATTCGCTGCTAATTTTCCACTGTAGTAAACCTGCACCCTTTTGAACATTCCCTAAAAGCAAACCTGTCCGCGGGAAAATGCTGTTCCATCTACTGACACAATGTTATTGAGCAAGAGAAGCTGAGCAGATTGATATGCAAGTGATGCAAACAATTGTCTGTAATGCGCTACAGTGAATTATTAATACTGGAAATTCTTGTACTTAAAGGAATCTGTCAGCTTTAACATGCTGTCCAAACTACATGAGGAACTGAGCAGACTGATATATAGGTTTATGGGGAAAGATTCAGTATAACTTGCATTCTATTCATTTATATCTATGCACATTCTGAACTGAACAGTCCATTGGGCGGAGCTATCAGTGACAGCTCTGTGTGTATGACTGTACATACAAGGCTTGCTGTCAATCACTGATAGCTCCACCCTTTGGACTGTTCAGCCCAAGGATATTTAAATGTATAAAACACAAGTTAAACTGAGTCTTTCCCCATAAAACTATATACAATCTGCTCGGCATCTCCTGCTCTATAACATAAAGCCTGCAGTTTGGACAGCGTGTTCAGGCTGACAAACTCCAGAAAATCGTTATGTCAGATAAGTAACATAAACTAAGTTATGGTGCTTATGGGACAGGAAACATGGAGTCTGAGATGTTCTTCTTACACCTACCCAGAAAACCATTATCTTGCTGTTACCCCTGGAAGTCAGTCAGCCACTCTCACACAAACAATTGTAAAAACGCTGTTTTTTTATGCAGCATTTTACTGGGTGCAAAGCTACGTTTTTGTGCGCGTTTGCATGTGTATCTTTGCGCAGTAACTACACAGGCAAGCTAACTAATGATGTCCCATTTTTTCTTTTACCTCCCTGTGGCATAGTAACCCATGCTAAAAGTGCTGTAAAACACAGCATTACGTATGCAATGGCATATTATTGTATTTCTTATGGACCCCATTCATTTCAACGGGCGATTTAGTGCGTAAAACACTCACTGAAACACTGAAAATAACACACGCTGCATGCAATGCTTGTATGAGAATGGCCTTAGAGAACAGTGTGTGTGCACATTGACTGAAAAGTCACACTCAGAGACAGAGCACTGACTTTTAAGGGTAAGAGTAAGGAAACAGTAAGATAGGTAAGTAGTACACACCTAGACTCCACGCTTCCTGTCCTACAAGCACTATGACTTAGTTTATGGTGCTTATTGGACATGACAGGATTCCTTTGTTCAGAAGAATCATTTTCTATATTCATGCATTTTCAAGTGTATATGATTTACTCACCGGACTGCAAAACCGGTATCATAGCTAAAATATTCAGACACTTTATAGCCCAGGAGTCCTCACGAGTCTGTGTGGTAACCGATATGATATCATGAACTTCTAGCTCTGAAGAGAAAGAATATGTATATAAGGAAACTATGTAATATTTAATACATCATTACATCAACAGCAATGGGATATAAATCAGCCACTTTTCAACATATTATTATTAACATTTTAAAGGGGTTGTTCAGTTACCAGATAAGATTCTTCCTATACCAACTGTGCGAAAATAACAAAAGGAGAAGTACTTACCCCTCCTCTGCCAGTGTTGCAATTTCACACATGGTCCCAGTGTTTGTTGTAGTAGATGATGTCAGCGAAAGACGGCTGCAGTCAATCAGAGGCTGTAGTGTCACCGCTGATTCTCCTGGCTTCAGCGCTCATATCCTGAGCGCCATGATGCCAGGAGTTCAGAGGCTGCAGCGGTCAGGTGACTGATGTCATCAACCACAACAAACACCGGGACCACAAACAATCTTTTATGAATTCTGGGCCAGAAAGCACGAGGGAGCAGAAATTTCCCAATATTACAGTATTGTGAAACTGCATCCTACGCTGGCCTCTTGGAATGGACCTTTAATTGACCCTTTCACAGATGAAAAATAAGCAGCTGATAAACTTATGGCTGGGTTTCCACAGTACAGAAATAATGCGAAATGTCAGCAGTGGGACCACGCAAAAATTCTGCGAGATTTCAGCAGCGGAAAGCTGCTCCAAAACCCGCGCCATTTGGGGCAGGTTTGGAGCGGCTTGACTGCCTGTATTCCGCTGCAGAAATCTCTCTCCCCATAGAGAGGAGAGAACCTGCAGCGGAAACGGTCATACAATTGACATGTCCCAGGTTTGAATTCCACACCATTTTTCAGTTTCCGCGCATCTTGTCTGCAGCATGTGGACCAACTTTTTGCAAATCTCGTCCACTTTGCTGCATAGTCTCAAGCTTAAGAACGCGTGCAGAAATTTCTGTGCGGAAAGTCCACGGCGATGCCGCCCTGTGTGAACACGACCTATGATATGAGAAAACAGAACAAAGCCACTGTAACATGTCAGTATTCTGGTTAGTATTTTTCATCCATATTTGTAAACCAAAACTAGGAGTACAGGAAAATGGAGAGAGTCCAGGGTTGGGTTAAAAGCTTTCAGTTTTTATTAAATGACTAGCAATTGTTAGAAAATTATAGTACTAGTGTTTCTGGTGGTGCAATGCGTCACACAGCTCTGCTACATGCACATCACCCACACAGAGCTCTGTTACGTTGCTTTCGCATGTGACCTGCATGTGATTTATGAACTTCAGCAGCTCGCTGAGGAGACATGTTTGCTCGTAGCTTTTGCATATCTGCTGCTTGTGATTTACAAACTTCAGCTGGTGGCCAACGTGAAATCGTGGCTTGTCGCTGTGTCATGTAAGCTGCATTAGCTTCACGGCGGCGTTGAACCCTCTGTGGTGAAATGTTTGCACGACAGCGACGGATTGTTCCAACACTGGACAACGGTTGATGATTAGATGAAGGCTGGACTGGTGATGGCGGCATTAGCACTTGAGATGACATGATAACATATTCAGGAGATGTGAAGATAGCGGTGAAGGACCATGCTGCAATATTGTTGGTCAGTATGCACCACTAGCTATGTATGTGTACATTTGTGAGGTGTCATTTATTGGAGTCTCCATACAGGTATGCTGCAGTCTCACAGCCAGCTACAAACTGCCAGACCGAGTACTGCTGTATCCATAGCAACTGAGGCCGCAGGGGTTTCTGGGGGATGTAGTCCGCCCATAATCCCTCATTCAGTACACAAGGATAAAGGGCCAGTGATAACGTCACCATCATGTGATCAGGGAGCGGAGCTAAGAGCCAGTAACTGACCTTCACAGGTGCTGTCAGGCTCTGCATTCAACACACACACGGAAAGACAGACGGACAAGTGGTCGTTAGCACATTGATCCACAGTCAGACATGGAGGAACAAAAGACATGAGACGGCACATATCCTTTGTTCTTCGATATCTGTCTGTCTGTCTGGATCATTCAATAAAGACTGAAAGCTTTTAACCCAACGCTGGACTTTCTTCATTTCCCTGTGGATCTGTTTTGGTTTCCAGCCAGTCCTTGCATGGGAGCGACATACATAAATGACGTTTCAGAAGATCAAACAGCAGACAGCTAACCTCTAGCCAGATGTATGCTAGATCCTTCACTCATGGCGGCTGTTTTCTCGGGCTCGACTAGTGCTGGCTGCTCCATTCTATATACCATTTGCTGTTCACACCAGACCTGGGAACAGATGTCAGTCACGGTCACATATCTCAGGGAATATCGCTCCAGTGGAGTCTCTACTTCTGGTTTTCTTTTTAAGATGTCTCTTGATAGGTTCTCTCCCGTCCCATCGGGGTGGGGGCTTACCCCGAATTCTGCATTTACATCACTTAAAGAACACAACCAGAGAGAAAATATATGGGGAAAAAAGAAGAGATTATCCAGTAATCCAAGAGTAATGTACAACACAGCCACCATGATAATGATTCTCATCATAAAAGTAGTCTTACATTGATTCTGAGCTTCTCATCCCGTCTTCTACTTGTTTCTTGTCTTCGTCTGGAAGAGATCTGGCTCCTGGAAATGACAATAAGATTACACTACTCTGCTGAAATGTACCTAAAGAAAGTTCAAAATATCCTTAAGGCCAACTTCACACAGGCCGTATCTGCTGCGGGCTTTACATAACGGAAAACCCAAAGCACATACGCTGGAGGGCAACAGTGGCAAAACCTGCACCCAAATGGTGGGAATCTGTCCCAGATTTTGAGCCTTATATTTCATGAGAAGAAATTCACAATTTTGACACAAATTTAGACAAGGATTTTGGTACAGATTTTATGCTGCGGAAAGCCTGCACCAAATCCACTACATGTGAATATACCCTTAATTATTCTAGTTTAACCTCCTTCTGGATGAGAAGAGCTCATTCTAATTCGAACAGCTGTAGCAACTGTTCTATCAAGGCTACTGGCATGTTTTGTGTCATTTCAAAAGAACAATTCTTGAAGAATGGCTTTAACCCCTTCCCGCTCCAGGACGTACATTTACGTCCTGGAGCATCGGGGTATGTATGAAGAGAGGTTGCGTGGCGACCTCTCTGCATACAGCGCGGGTGTCAGCTGTTTACTACAGCTGACACCCGCGGGCAATAGCTGCAATCGGCCGTGCGGACGATCACAGCTATTAACTCTTTAAATGCGGCATTTAAATCCCCCAAACATCGTTGTGAGATCGGAGAAGCTGTGCGGGTGTCATGGCAGCCGGGGGCCTTCTGAAAGGCTCCAGGGCTGCCTTAGGAGACTGCCCATCAAGCCATCACCATGGGGTGGCTTGATAGGCTGCCTATCAAACTGCAGTATGACGTAATTCTATAGCATTCCGTCATACTGCAGGAGCGATCAAAGCATCACATATTGTAGTCCCCCAGGGAGACTTAAAAGTAAAGTAAAAAAAGACCAATAAAGTTTTTTTAATTGTAAAAAAAAAAAAAAAAAAGTTATAAAAGTTTAAATCACCCCCCTTTTGCCATATCTGTAATTAAAAAATCGAAATCATAAAATAAAAACACATATTTGATATTGCCGCATCCGTAAAAGTCTGATCTATCAGAGTAGCACATTACTTACCCCGCACGGTGAACGTCGTCGAAAAAAAAAAAAAACCGCCAGAAATGCACTTTTTCAGTCACCCTGTCTCCCAGAAAAAACGCAATAAAAAGTGATCAAAAAGTCGTATGTATTCCGAATTAGTAGTAACGGAAATTACAGGACATCACGCAAAAAATTAGCCCTCGCACAACTACGTCGACAGAAAAATAAAAAGTTATTGCGCGCAAACAAGATGACTGCAGAAAATAATTGAAAAAAATTAAATGTCTTTGAAAAAAAAAAAAAGAGTAGCATAGTAAAAAAAAACTATACAAGTTGGTATCGTAGTAATCGTACCGACCCATAGAATAAAGTTATCATGTCGTTTTTGTTGCAGTCTGTACGACGTAGAAACAAGTCGCACTGAAAGATGGCGGAATGTCGTTTATTTTTTCATTTTACTTCACTTAGAATTTTGTAAAAGTTTTTCAGTACATTAAATAGTACCATTGTAAACTACAACTCGTCCCGCAAAAAACAAGCCCTCATACAGCTAAGTGGATGGATAAATAAAGGAGTTACAATTTTTTTTAAAGGGGGGAGGAAAAAAGGAAAATGGTAAAAAAAGGGGGGCCGCGTCATTAAGGGGTTAAAATGAGACCAAGCATGGTGCTTGGTCTCACTGCGGCCATGAAACTGTGAAGAACCCCTCGCATCACTTTAGGGAAGTAGCGATCCTCTGTCGCGGTTATTAGCCATGGATGAGGATCATGGAGTGTTTACCGTTGTTTTCAATGGAAAACCTCGCATCGCACTTGTCGAGCGACGCTTTGCTGACTCCATTGAAAACAATGGGCAATGCGAGGGAACGCCCAAATATAGGAAATGCCACCATTTTTTTGTGCACCGCGACACAGGAAAAAAAAAAATAGATATATATCGCTTATGTGTACAACTCTATTCAAAAGAATGGGGTTCATATTCAGTGAGATTTGTGTGTCTTGCAATGCACAAATCTTACACGATTTTATTGGCTGCGCGAAAGCGGCCATAGGTGTGCGGTCCGTGTATTCCAGAGTCAGCGTCTATATCCTCGTCTATATGTGGATGCCCTCGGTGTGATATAATACCCAGGATGGTTTCTGATGTCATACTGGCACGATTACATTTCAGTCTGCGGTAATATTATAGGTTATTCTGGTTTTGGTTCTGATCTTATTATAAATACGCGGGAGATGCACAAATCAAGCCGCCCCTAGGGAAACATGGCGTCCACAAATGAAATAATGCACGTGGATTTGATGTGCGGATGGGTCGCGGCACAGCAGATTTAAAAAACAAAAACTGTACTGCACATGTCTGATGGCGAGCTGCTGGATGGGTCTGCAGGGGCCACGGACAGGATCAGATACTGCTGCGGGGCCCCACATGCAGAATCCGACCCTCCCGGGGATATGAGGCATTAGGCCCAATGCCCACTGACGGGTTTTCACTGTGGAATTTGCGCCCAGACGCAAATTGTCCGTCCACAGGCATGCTATGATAAAAGATTCTTCCCTGCCCACGAGCGGAAATCAACTGCTCGCGGGGAGAATCGCAGCAAGTTCTATTTGGTGCAGAAAATCGCACGGACGGTTTCTATTGCAGTCAATGGAAGCCGTCCGTCCCGCGATACTTCTGCAGCGAGCACTGCGGGAAATCACGTCGCAGCCCAGCTCTGAGGCGTCATGCGCTGCACT
This sequence comes from Eleutherodactylus coqui, assembly GCF_035609145.1. Lineage (NCBI taxonomy): Eukaryota > Metazoa > Chordata > Amphibia > Anura > Eleutherodactylidae > Eleutherodactylus > Eleutherodactylus coqui. The sequence continues at coordinate 69,473,162 of NC_089840.1, read as the reverse complement.
GCGCCGGCTCGCCTGCCGAAACACTCGCCGCGGAACCGATTATGTGTATTTTGGTCCGCACTTGCATAGATGCGAATTTTTCTGAGTGCAATGGGTTTTGCGCGAAAAGCGCATCAGCGTGTATTGCGCTTCCGATTTTCTAATGCGTGAAAATGAATGTTGTTCCCTTAAGCAGCAAAAAAAAATAATCCCATGGCACTTATACACGCACGACGCCATTTATTTTTGAGCTCCCATAGGGAAGAATTGTCGATAACGCCCAAAAATAAGACACGCTTCCCACAGCGCCGTGAGAGAGAAATAGTACATGTAAACGCACAGACCAATTTTGTTTTTGCTCGCACTGATAGCACCACATTGAAAAAATGGCAGCATGTCCGATTTCCACGCAAGAAAGACTTGCTATGCGCGGTCTCCCATACAGAATGACGCGAGCGGTAGAGTGCGAGTTGCGTCTGACAGTTTCGGTGTAATTCCCTCTCGCCCGTGTAATTATGACCTAAAAATGCTGTTTTTGAAGGAAAAAAAAACAAAACGGACAGCCAAGTTTTGTCATCATGGCTGTCGGTGACACATTAATAGGCCCGCTGTGACCCCGCCGACCGCTACAGCAAAGTGGTGGTGGCGATAATGGGAGTCTGTGAGGGAAAAGTCGATCAGTATGGCACTGACACTTGTCCCAGCGATTAATGGCTGTCACACTGGTGGACTGGCCAAGCTGCAAGCCGCCAATGAACGAGACAACAAGACGGATTCTACAGGCAGCACGTGAGGAGGCCAGCATTTTCCCGCCTCAATATCATGCGTCGGATAACCGAGCCACGTGATGTGGTACACTGGTCACGTGACAACGCGTCTAGTCCAGACTTATCCCCGGCTGCATCAGCCAACCCAAACAACCAATCACTGTGAATCAGCCAACCAAACAACCAATCAGGTTGCGAATCGAGCAGAAGTCTTGTGGAATATGATAATACGCATCCCGGCCGGAGCAGTGGCCACGCCCCTCCTCTTACGCAACTCACCGGTCTCCGCTATGAGGTCCAGCTGCAGGAGCTCCGAGTCACTGATGTCAGAGAAGTAGTCTCCGTCGTCTTGGTCACGTGGTGGCTGCTCAGCCCGGCCCGTAGCGCCAGCGCCCTCTTCTGTAACCGGGCACGCTGTGCCGGTACTAGGGCCGCTCATCATGATGCTCTGCCTCCTGGATTGCAGGAGCTACAACCTGGTGTGACGCGGGTGGGCGTGGCCACAGTCACGTGATGTCAACAAGAAAAAAAACCTTTTCCAATGAAAATGTGCAGCGTATTTTCCTTTGCAGTTCAGACGTGCAAAAAACCCGCAGCATCCTGTATTTTACTGCGCGCCGATGGTCCCCATAGCAACCGATGGGGGTGCACAGATGTGTGCGGAGAGGCGTAATTGCAGGAAAAGATCGCGTCTTGAACTCATAAGACTAATTAGCTATTTCAGTGCCTCCGGAAGCATCGCGGAGTATTCTTCTGCACGCAATAAATGCATATGCTTCACGTGCGCAAAAGCCTGCAGAATATACCCCGATGTGTGCGCAGAAAGCAGCGTTCGTTCCGCATCCGCTGGTGTGACGCCGGCCTTATAGCGCCTTTAGTAGAAGAATAGCCCTTTAACTCCTTGATGCCCACTCTAATTTTATTGTTCAGTTCTTGCTTTCTGAATTCTGCGCCCAGCTCTTTTAAAGGAGATGTCTCGAGGAAGCAGTGAATTTTTTTTTTTTGCCCAGTCCCCCTAATTAAGCATACATTACTAATTACCCCTGTAAATTACTTTCCTAGCTGGTTTCTACTTACCGTTCCAGCGTTTCAGCAACTTATAAAACTTTTTCCCAAGATGGCCGCCAGCTCTTTTCGCATCGCTTGCTGTAGCCCGACGTGCGCGCTCCCGAGACGCTGCCAGCTGTGTCTCCATGGCAACCAGACGCCCCGCAGCCGCCGACCGGACCCCTGGAGTGAACACCGCCGACCTGTCACCCACCGCCAGGCAGAAGGTAACCGGCGCAGCGGCCCCCCCCCCCATCGGGCCCCCCCCATCACAGCCCCCGCGGCCCAGCGACAGCCCCCCCCCCCCCAGCGCTAGTTCCCCCGGCGCAGCGGCAGCCCCCCCGGCCTAGCGACAGCCCCCCCATCGCAGCGGCAGCCCCCCCGGCCTAGCGACAGCCCCCCCCATCGCAGCGGCAGCCCCCCGGCCTAGCGGCAGCCCCCCCGGCCTAGCGACAGCCCCCCCGGCCTAGCGGCAGCCCCCCCATCGCAGCGGCAGCCCCCCCGGCCTAGCGACAGCCCCCCCCATCGCAGCGGCAGCCCCCCCGGCCTAGCGACAGCCCCCCCCCCATCGCAGCGGCAGCCCCCCCCCGGCCCATCACTTACCAGGACAGCTGGACGGCGGGACAGCTGGGCGGCTTCTCCGGACAGCTCGGCAGCTCTGCACCTTCCTCTAACAGAGGAAGGTACAGAATGGCCGCTCCAGTGCGCTCCCGAGCAGTGACAGCTCGTCTGCGCATGCGCAGAAGAGCTGTAGCGGGGAGCACACTGAAGCGGCTCGTGCTGAATGGAGAAGACCGGACTGCGCAAGCGCGTCTAAAAAAGCAAGCTGCCGGCGAATTTAGACGGCACCATGGAGACGAGGACGCTAGCAACGGAGCAGGTAAGTGGAATAACTTCTGTATGGCTCATATTTAATGCACGATGTATATTACAAAGTGCATTAATATGGCCATACAGAAGTGTATACCCCCACTTGGTTTCGCGAGACCACCCCTTTAACCCTTCGTTACTGCAGCCGTTTCGCATCTTTCATCCCTTCCTTCCAACAGCGAGACCTTCGTGTTTCTAACAGCGCAGCTGTATGAGGGATCCGTTCTTTTTGAAGGGAAAGATGTGTTTTTAATGGCACCATGTATTGCAAAACTTAAAAAACAATAACAAGAAAAACACATTCACACTTTTCTTTTTTTTTTTACGGCGCCCGCTATGTGATAAATCTGACATATTAGCGTTATTCTGCAGGTCACTGTGATTACGGGTTACCAGATTAATAGAGCGCTTTATATTTTGCTACTTTTAGGGCTTATTCACACGTCCGTATTTTGGCCAGGTTTTCACACCCGGCCGATATACTGTGTCCCTTTCTGCAGGGGGTGGAGGCGGGCCAGGTCGGGAGCAGAGCACTGAGCTCCTGCCCCTCTCCGCCCCTCGCCACTGTTTGCAATGGGAGGGGGTGGGACTTAGCTCTGCCCCGTCCCACCCCTCCCATTGTAAACAGTGGAGAGGTGGCGGGAGCTTATTGCACTGCTCCCGGCCCGTCTTCGTCCTCTGCAGGAAGGGACACCGTATATCGGTCGGGTGTAAAAACCTGCCCGATATACGGGCGTGTGAATGAGCTCTTAAAAAATCAGACTTAAAACAAAAAATAGCTTTCACCATAATGTGCGCCCTGTAAGGCTGGAGTCACACCGGACTGAAATCTTGCGAAATGGCCGTACGGAAATACCGCGGGAGAAATGCAGCTTCAAAACCCACAGTCTTTGGCCATCATTTTGGAGCAGCTTTACCGCCTGCATTCCGCTACAGCCATCTCTTCCCACAGAGAGGAGAGCGGCCGCCGCGGAAACGGAGAAAGAATTGATATTCCGCGTCTTTGAATTCCGCGCAGCATGTCAATATCAGAGCGGATCGACCGCAACATGTGGACTAGATTTTTGCGAATCTCGTCTGCTTTGCTGCTTCATCCCAGGATACAAAGCCGCGGGCGGAATTTCCGTGCAGAAAGTCTACACAGAAATTCCGCAGCTATTCCGTCCCGTGCTCACCCAGCCTAAATGGTTTACTCTTCCATCTACAGGGTTATGTGACGGCTTGTTTTTTGCGCGGTAAGCAGTAGATTTTATTGTCACCATTTTTGCATCTGACTTTTTGATTTCCCTTTATTCATTTTTTTTTATCTGGGTGACTGGATGACCGAAAACAAGTTGTTTTTTTCATAGTTTTCATGCAGTAATACCAATTATTTTTAAAAAAAAAAGAAAAAAACCTTTTCTGATTTTCTTCATAGAAAATCAAAGCAATGAAAGAGTAACCGCGCTTTCAGCTAATGTTTGCCACATCATAGAGACGCATCGAAAGTATTGATTGGGGCGAGTTACACTGCTGAGACCCCCGCTGATCGCTAGAATGAAGGGGCTGCCGCGCTCACCCGAGGGTTTTGCCCCTTCGGCTGTCCGCCGTTCTCCTCTCTGCCCGGGTGACTGCACCCCCCCACAGTGGGGCAGATAGTGAATGATGCGCCGGTCATGCAACACACTAGCGCTCCATTCACTTTCAGTGGTGAAGATAGCCGAATGTGACTCGGATGTCCCGTTTTCGAGATCAGTGGGGGTCTCAGCAATGAGACCCCAACCGATCAGCAAGTTATCCCCTCTCCTGTGGCTAGGTGATCTCTTGTAATCTTGGTACAACCCCTTTAACTGCGAGTTGCGCCTGAGAAACCGCAAGAATTCTGCGGTGGCCAAATCCGTACCTAATTAGTGCAGATTTGTCCGTGTGTTCACTTGCGCAAAAGCTATAAGACTCAACCCTTGTATTTCAGAGTTTGAATTTCACAGCACGATTCTGCGGCATAAATAGACATGCAGCGGATTCAGAACTGGACACGTTTTACAGAACAGTGCGGATTCTACACAGAATATATCAGCGCCAAATGAAGGAGAGTTTTTTTTTGTTTTTTTTTAAATCCCCTTCACATGATTTGTAGTGTACAAACTACAGAATTTCTGTAGCGAATCCACAACCGGAAATTCTGCAGCGTTTCAGCCATGTGAGAAGGCAGCCTTAGAGCTCGTTCACAGCAGCGTTTTGATCTCCATTTGGAACAGATCCATTTTGCAATCTGTTGTCTTCCTAAAATTGTACCCCTTGTCATTTAACCTATTAAGGACCAAGTGCAGTAAATATAAGGCGTTTGGTCCTGGGTTTTTATCCTAGCCGATAGCAGAATTGGGGCGCAGGATTTATAGCCTTTGCTTCTGCAAAGAAGCAGGAGCAGGTTGGGTCCTCGGCTGTTAGTCACAGCTGAGGACCCAAAGGAGAAGGGAGAAGCATTTTTTAACCGCTTCTGCCTTCTCCTTTCCCAGGTACATAGCACTCAATGAGTGCTATGCACTAAAGAGTGAAAGTGGAAGTATTGCTTTCACTATGCGATCACATGACCGCCGGTGTCCGTGTAATAGCAGAGTTGCAGGGTCCTAGTAGACCCTGATCATCAGCTCTGTTAGTGACTATTAATACTACAGGGGAATGCCTTCCTCTGTAATTGGGCTCCTATGGATGCCCCAACTACAATGGAAAAGTAGAAGATAAAAAAAGAGATACAATGTGAATGATCCCCAGAGGTCTTATATGACGTCATGGGGGTCATAGATGGTCAAAAAAATAGTTCCAAAAATAAATAAAAAATTACAGAATAAAATAAAGATATATACATAAAAAAAACGACCCTCCCAAAACCGTCGCCGTATGCGCCCTGTAATCCCAAACTATACAAATTATATATCAAAACGGGCCAAAGAAAACGAGGTACCCATTCCCATACTTTTTTTTAGCATAAATATACTAATTTTAAAAATAAACAACTATAAGTTACAAAACAAACAAACATTTTTTACCCCCATTTTTTTAACATTTTCATTTTACCCCCGATGAAACAAACAAAAAAAACCCGGAAAATAGAAGTCAGTAAAAAAAGGTATAAAAAATATCCCGATATGTCACAGGGAAAAAAAACATGGCAAAAATAATTTTAATATCTTAAAAAAAAATAGGGCAGTAAAACCACCACATGGGGAAATCTCTAAAAAGTGTCTGGTCCGTAAAGGGGTTCTGACATGAAAAAAAAAAAATTTTACTCACCTTGCCTGGCCGGGACCGATCGCCAGACATGTCCCCTCCATCGGGCATCTTCTTCTGTGGCTTCCTGCTCTGCTCCGTCTGTCAGCCACTTCCAAGGTGAACGGACAGGCGCCACGTCACAAGCAGTGCTTGCTGTGGGTGGCCAGTCCGTCTTGGCTGAACTGCAAGTTCTGCACGTGTGCAGTGGAGAGGCGGCCTGTCCGGACTCCTGTCAGAGGGCACCTGTCTTCTGCGCATGCGCGCGATCCCGGAGGGGGGCAGCCTGTCCAGGCTCGTCGGAGGAAGAGAGCCTGCTGGGAGATGACCCTGCAGCACAACAACAACGGAACACAAGGTAAGTATTAGGTTTTTATGCTTTATCAGCCATTAATCGTGGGTTCCCTGTGTCCATTAGGCAGACCAGGGAACAATGGCTGCTAAAGCATAAAAATCTGATTCGTGTCAGAACCCCTTTAAGGTAAGAAACCTTTCTGTTCAGTTCTGTCACCCATTGACTGTAATGTAAAAAAAAGTGTCTCTAATCAAATACAATTTGAATAGAGATGAGCGAGCGTACTCGTTAAGGCAAATTACTCGAGCGAATATCGCCATTTTCGAGTACATGCCTGCTCGTGAGAAAAGATTCGGGGGCCGGCGGGGGAGAGCGGTCAGTTGCAGGAGTGAACATGGGGGAGCGCGGGGGGGGGGGGGGGGGGGGGACGCCGGCCCCCAAATCTTTTTGGGCTAACAGGCATGTACTCGATAATGCCCATACTTGCTCGAGTAATTTCCCTTAACAAGTACGCTTGCTCATCTCTAAATTTGAATAATAGTGTAACATTATTATTTCCATGTAAAAAACTGAAAAAAATATTGGAATGGAGGCAAACGGGGCTGAACTGAAGCACTTAAGTTCCCACCATAATCAAGGGGAATTGGTGGGACTGCTAAACGGAAGTATGAACAACCCTTATCCTCTCCGCAGCTTATCTCCATGTGATCTGATCTAACTGGCGTTTATTTGTTTCTATGAAGAACTGATATTGTTTTCCATCCAAGTTGCCTTTTTTTAAATGAAACTTCTTGTTTCAAGTTTTTCATGGAAGGAAGAGTAAAAGCGGGACATTTAATGTAATTCATGGCGCTGCATATATATGAGGCGGTGGTCCAGATGGTACCTGTGATTTAATGCATTAGTGTTTTTGCATAAATGTACCTGTGTTAGCACGGCGCATGAATTAGCATCAGATTAGAACATCTCTATCAGGTTACCTGCCATCTTGATGGATGGAGGTTGCTGAAAAATTGTGATACATTCATCTTTTATTATACCTAAAATGATATTTTTGCAGACTAGATCAGTGGTGTCCACAGGGTTTTAAAGGGAACCTGGCACAAGGTCGATGCTGCACAAAACGCGGGCAGCAGAAACCCGGGATAGTTGTGCATTGTACAATAAACACTCTGAAGTTTGATCCCCAACGGCGCTCCGAGTCACGGGGTGGGCAGCACCGAGCTCACCCTGCCCACTCATTTAGAGTGACAGCCCTCTCCGTGCATAGGGAGAGCTTTCATAATATGTGATCAGGTGGGAAAAGGCCTGTGTGGCCCACCCCAAGACTCGGAGCACCGTTGAGGACCAAACTTCAAAGTATGTTTATTCTGAAATGGCAATTGCAGATATCTAGTAAGATCACATTTGGAACAGAGACAAGCGAAGTAGTGACATTTGTGCAGAGCCATATTTCTTTCTCATGAAATAATGGAGGCTAATATATGGAAGGGCAGGGGAAGGGACTTGTTATTTGTATAGCCCCAACTTATTCCGCAGCGCTTTCGGGTAATTTTTTTATTATCCCCCAGCAAGCTAGGTACTCATTTTACCAACCTTGGAAAGATGAAAGGCTGAGTCAACCTTGAGCCGGCTACCTGAACCACGCGGGGATTGAACCTGCAACCTTCAGGTCATGAGTGAGAGTTCAGGACTGCATTCTGCTGGCTTAACACTCTGTGCCCCTAATATATATAACTATTGCCAATAGAGAGTAGCCCATGAAAATGTACAATTCACAGCAGTGACTACAACAGTGCCAGCTGGAGCAGTGCACATACAGCTATAGTGTTGTACCACAGGCCTAACTGCATGGTCCACTCCTCTGCAAGGAAAATACGTGTGAGCAGGCAGTCCTGTGCAAATCCCTATTGTGAATGAACAGCACTGGAGAAGGCAACTCATCGTGAGTGTTATTTGTCCCGACACTTCAGGATTGTCTTGCTTTATCCTGTGACTGCCATGTAGACCAGAAACGCTAGTGATGGCTTTTCTATAGCCTGATATACGGTGGGTATATAAAAAAGTCTACACACCCCTGATGTGATAAAAAAATATGACATAGATGAATGATATCAGAGTTATTTCCACCTTCACTGTGACCCGTTACCTCTACAGTTCTATTGAAAAAAATCTTTTTGGGTAGGAAAATAAGAAAACGTAAATAATGTGGTTACTTAAATACGTGGCCCTTTAACCTAATACTTCGGATGCCTGTCCACTGGCGTTGCGGTATCCCCCGACGAATCTCCGCCGCTGGAGCCGCCGCCCAGGACCCAGCAGACAGATCTCCGCTGTCAGCCTGTCTAATAGATAGGCTGACGGTGGAGAATCGCAGCAATTCGCAGCATGCTGCGAATTGCCAGCCGCGAGCGGAGAATCGCAGTGATTCTCCGCTCGTGGACAGCGGGCCGGCGCTGCTATGGAAAGCTTCAGACGACGTGATTCGCCGGCGGTTTACCTCCGGCGAAATCACGCCCATGGAGAGAGGGCCTTAGTTGATGTACCCATTAACTGTATGAATTCACTCTCTTTGGGTAGGTGTCTATCAGCATGGCACGGCTTGATTTGGCAATCTTTGCCCACTCGGTCAGACTGTGAGGGCATCTCATGTGTAGCACCCTCTTCTGGTCACCCACAGATCTTCAGTGGGATTCAGGTCTGGGCTCAGGCTGGGACATTCCAAAACTGTGATCTTCTGGTGAAGCCATTCTTTTGGTGATTTGGAGTATGCTTTGAGTTGTTGTCATGCTGAACAGTGAAATTCCTCTTTTTAGCAGAGGCCTGAAGGGTTTGAGACAACATGGACTGATATTTGGAACTGTTCATAACTCCCTCCACCCTGACTGAAGCCCCAGTTCCAGCAGCAGAAGAACAGCCCCAAAGCATAAGGCCTGATGTCCACGGCACGCGCGGAAGACCTGCGTGTCAGTGTGGAAATTATTTTTAAATGCTTGCCGGCGATCGCGGAGGCGATTTTATATTTTTTTTCACGCAGTTTTGAATTGCAAAATACCTGTGAGATACCCGCGCCAATGATCCACAGTTTAAGCCGCCCATAGGGAAGCATGGGGCACCTGCACTTCAATTAACTCCTGTGAATTTGATTTGCGGATGCCACGTGCAGAAAAGAAATTGCAGCATGCTCCATTGATCTTTATGGAAACAAGCCATCCGCAATTCAGTTGTGGGTTTGTTGGAGACCAAGCAGGCAGGAGGGAGAAGGCTGGTACTTTGGACAGACTTGCTTGTAGTTTTCTCTCAGCGCTTCCTGGCCAAATTCTCTGCCTCCAATCTACGTCTCGGGAACAATTCCTTCTTGTTCTTATCATCTGACCCTTTGGAACCCCCCTTTTAAGGGGTAAGGGATGGTGGCTACTCCAGTGTAATAATGTATTTGTGGCAGTTGATTAACGAAATATCGTAGTTTCTAAGGTTCCGGTCTCAGACTTCATGATCCGAAGATCCAAAAACGTGATAGTCACGGGATGAATTTCGGCCGTAAAGAATAGGCCAAGCCTGTTATTGTTCAGGTGTCTCACGAAATCTGTGAATTCCTCTGTGGGTAGTTTGATCACCTGATAATCCCTCTATGCCAGACAAATTCTTGGGACCTTGTATGCTACCCCTATAAATATAAGTGGTATATTCGGTCCAACTTCAATAGTATATATAGATCTTTGGATGATGTATGGGTGGAGGTATACTGGCTTCAATCTAATGTATTAATAGGAAAATCTTTTCCATTTATCTAACTATCTAGGACTGATTGGCTATATGGCATCACCCTATAGGGCAATATATATGTTCTGCGCCTTAATCTCCCACACATTATCTTCTTCATACCCAGTAAATTACCTACTTTGCGGTTTGGTTATGCTGTAGCGGGTTGCCATGGAGACACAATGCCTCACCTCGCTGTCCTTCTATGGAGCGGTGACGGGGGAAGTGTCTCGATCGTGGCTAGCTACGCGCATGTGTGTGTTTGCTGCACAACGCAGTAGTACGGCGGACATGATGCGGCTGCCTATCGGATACTCATTGGAGCAGAAGGTTGCCATGGAGATGTCGCGGTTCCCACGATGGGAAGCGGCGGAGGGAGTGTCCGAACTGTGGCTAACCAGTGCGCATGCGCGAGATCGCGTAACATCGCGATAGCAAAAACATACTCCAGTTTATCTAACTTCCGGATTAATTACCACAAATCGGCGGCGCTCAATATCTCCATCCCTCAATCCACAGTAAATGAATTTAAAGATGCCTTTCCATTCTCCTGGGCAAGAGACCACATTAAGTACCTCGGTATTAACCTCACACCACAAACAGAAAACCTATATTCGGCTAACTTCCCCACACTTCTAAATAAGATTAGACAGGACACAAACGCTTGGACCAAAGGCACTTTCTCATGGTTCGGCAGAGGGGCCATTATGAAAATGAACATACTGCCTAGAGTGCTATATATGTTCCAGGCCCTACCCATTCAGGTCCCGAGGCAATTCTTTCAAAACCTACACTCGCTCATGATTAAATTTATATGAGCAGGCAAACCTTCTCGTATAGCGAGGAGCACCCTGTCCAAACCCAAAAAAGAAGGAGGTATGGGACTACCAAACTTCCTGAGATATTACCAGGCGGCACATTTAGTACGAACAGTAGATTGGCACAGACACTCTGACCTTAAGCTATGGGTGGAAATTGAACAATCATTCGTACAAATGCCACTGACAGCCCTTACGTGGACACAGGGACAAGCATCAACGGATTACATGAAACACCCTACAATTGGCCCGACAATGAGCATAATAAACAAGATAAGCACCAACGCAGACATCTCCCTTAAACCATCCCCCATGTACCCAATCCTAGGCAACACGGCGTTTCCGCCAGGGAACGAGAACAAAGCCTTCCGAAACTGGATAGCAGGAGGTAGATCCCGAGCGGAACACTTTCTACAAGAGGGCCAATGGTTATCAGTAGACACGCTGAGAGGAATAACAGAACCAAACTCAATATCACTGTGGCAAACAATCCAACTAAGGCATTTTTTCCTATCACTCCCTAGACCCAACACATTCGCAAGACCAAAAACACAATTTGAAACAATATGTAGCGGAGAGGGCCCGTCTAGACACACCTTGTCCAGGGTTTATAACATACTTAACTCACAAAATGAAAACCAGTCGCTAGGATACATAGAAAGATGGGAAGAGGATCTCAAGGTGACACTGACACAGGAGGAAAGAGAAAAAATATTCACCATTACACACCATTCCTCCATATCAAGTAAAGTACAGGAATCGGGGTGTAAAGTCCTCTCTAGATGGTACAGGGTGCCCTCCAAATTACACAAGATATTCCCTGCGGTCTCCCCATTGTGTTGGAGATGCGGAACAGAACAAGGGACCTTGCTGCATATTTTCTGGGAGTGTGTGGAGCTTGCCAACTTTTGGTCAGAGGTGTGGCGGATCACTTCCAAGTTTACACACTACCCGCTGCCAAAAACACCAGCTTTCTTCCTCCTGCATCACGGTGATATTCCCCTGACCACATACAAAAAATCGGTGGTATGCTTCATGGTGGGCGCGGCGAGAGCATATGCGCATCCCGAGGCTATGGAGACAAACGACTTCACCCACGATAACAATGTGGCTCAACACAATTGACCAGATTATGGAGATGGAGGACCTTACAGCCTCACTAAAAGGTACACAAGAAAAGTTCCGGAAAACATGGTACCACTGGATACAGTTCCGTGACTAAGATGAATTCAAATCCTTGATTAATCCATAAAACTTGAGGAATTTCATTGCCCTACCCTACCCCTCTTTTTTTTTTTCTTCTTCTTCTTCTCTCCTCTTCCTCTCTTTCTTTTCTTCCTCTCTCTCTTTTTCTCCCCCGATCTACCCTCTTCTTGCCTCCATCATACCTTACAAGCAGACCAAACAGATGTACGTTTCCCTAATGTGTCTCGTTAGTTAGTAAGAAGAATATGTAGAATTCAGTTAGGACAATAGGTCCACCACGGACTAAAGGAGGGCAGTAGCGTTCTCTCCCCTCATGTCCTTAATTAGAACAGAAAGTTGAATGCTCATTTAAACGTTAATAGACAAGTTACAACAGGAAAATAAGAAAATGATCTCAATGTTATGTTGTTATAACTAATATCGTGTAAACAGTTTACTAAGAAGATTACTTACAAATGTATGATTAACTAAAGTGAAATTGGTGAGAAATAAAGAATAAAAAAAAAACCCCAAAAAACATCGCGATAGCACGGCAGGTATGAGGTGGTGGATTATCATATGCTCATTGGAGCAAACAGGACGAGTCCCCAAAAAGGGAGGCGGGAAAACGCGTATTTAAGCCTAGACTCATAGCATACCTATCATCTCTGTCCATTCTATAGCCAGCAGCCGCACAGGCTGGTTGTTACCTACCTCTAGCACTCCATCCTGATGACACAACTTTATATATCTATGTTGTAGAAACGCGTTGATGGGGAGAGGGGGCCAATATATAAATAAAATATCTCGCTCCTCTAAGATTATAGGCAATTTGAGAGAGAAGATGTATGATTTAACTCAAATTGCCAAACTAGGATAGAGGTCTATAATTGACAGCTATGAGAGAGCTGTAGATCATAGTAAAGAGCATAGGTACACCGACCACGTGCTATTCACTCCAATATTAATATGAGAATTATCGAATATGGTTGCACACAATTAGGGTACTTATCCCAATATAATAAGAGGTGTTAATTGTTGATATACATTGACCTTTTAGGGATCATTAACCCTTTTAGTGACTCCACTACATGAAAAGTCAGCATTATAAGGGTTACCTATCATAGTTATATAATCGATCGGGCCATTTAAATGCCGCTGTCACAATTGGCGTCGGCATTTAAAGGGTTAACAGCTCTGATGAGCGTCGCTGCTTATCAGAGCTGTAGCGGGTGGGTGTCAGCTGTAAGAAACAGTCGGCACCCGCGTTGTATGGAGCGAGATCGCCCCGCAATCCACCTCCATACATACCCCAAACCTGCAGGATGCAAATGTACATCCTGTAGCATTAAGGGGTTAAACCTGCGTATCTGGGTGCGAATACAATGTATTTTTGTTTAAACACGCATCGCCTCTATGTATTTGCGATTCTCGCATCCAAAAAAAAATCACAAGTGCTCCCAATAGTGTCACTGGTAAAAATCTCATCCTATTCACATGCACATCTCATGGCTTGTGACTATGATGCCATATGTTTATAGATTCCATAGAAGATAATGTGAGGAATCAACCCAAAAAATTGGATATACAGCGATTTTTCCATCTTGCAGCATCAGTGCGCGAGAAAAAAAAAATTAAGTAAATAAATGAAATTGAAGTTAATGTGTTATTTTCACGTGCGCGTTCTGTACATGGGATCGTCATCCATCCTTATGTGAATGCTCTGCATTTCTATAAAACGCCACTAGAGGGCATTGCTGGATATGGAAAGAGATTCATCTGCTTTAAAAAGTAAGCAGCAATTTAATTTCATTCATTTCCCTCATTTATAATTTCATTCACTTTCCTCAGTTACATAACGCATCCATAGTGTGTAGCGCTGTACAGAGAATGTTATCACTTACATCGGCCCCTGTCCCCATTGGGGCCCATAATCTAAATTCACCTATCAGTACATTTTTGGAGTGTGGGAGGAAACTGGAGTACCCAGAGAAAATCTATAAAAACATGGGGAGAACACGCAGAAATTACGCTTAGGCCTCATGTCCACGGGTGGTCAGAATCTGTGGGCAAGAGCCCACAGCAGAATTCCACTCTGCCTGCGGTCTGGAACATTTTACCTGTTCCGGGTCTGTGCGGGTCTTCTGCATCCCGGCTGGATCTTCTTTCTTCTTCACGGCGGATGTGTTCCGGCGCACATACGCAATAGGAGTTTTTCTTTTTCAAACTCCTGCTTTCCCGCAGGGTCCGTGGCACTTCGGCAGTGACAGCTACAGGTGTGCCACGGATCGAACGGCTTCCATTGACATTAACGGAAAAAACATCTCGCATTGCATCTGTGAAGTTATGATTTTCTCATGCGAGTTCCATGCACGGTAGAGGATTCGGAAGTGTTTCCCATTGATATCAATAGGAAACATTGCATGGCATGCCTTGTCATCGCATGGCATGAGAAGGCATTAGAGGTCCCATTGAAATCAATTGGCAATGTGTTCCGAGGAACACAAAAAGTTAGAGCACGCTACGCACAACTCTCCCGTGATTTTCTCTGCCGCGTGAGACTGGCCTTAGGCAGATTTCAATGCAGGACCCCAGCGCTGCAAGTCAACACCACTAGGGCACCACTTGTACACAATGTACTAAGTTATGCAGGGTGAAGTGGAGACACATAATGCCCAAAATATGTAACAATTAGTGCATCGTCTGTGGAATTGTTCTTAACTGCACAAATATTGGTCACTGGGTGATTTGGAGTAATTAATGGTTTTTAAGGTTAAAACGAACCATAAGAGTGCAATAGTAAGGGCTTTGTATTTGACAAGAAGAATGCTAGTACATCATTAAGGCCTCATGTCCACGGGGAAAATCAGGCCCGCTACGGATTCTCCATGTAGAATCCGTAGTGGGTCCCTCCTGCCCCGCGGACATGAGCGCTGAAAATAAGAATAAACTTACCCGCAGCGGACCGTGCAGATCTTCTCTTCTTCGCGGCCGGATCTTCTTTCTTCGGCCGTCGGATGTGCTCGGAACACCGGGGGCGTACCGCGCGCATTCACCGGGCACATCCGCCAGGCCGAAGAAAGAAGGTCCGGCCGGGAAGAAGAGAAGATCTGCACGGTCCGCTGCGGGTAAGTTTATTCTTATTTTAGGTCTCCCGCGGATCCGGACGGCTTCCATAGGCTTCAATAGAAGCCTGCGGGAGACCCGCACCTAAATGGAGCATGTCCATTTTTTTTCATGCTCCATATTTTTTTAAATTCACTTTTATTGACCATCCGCGGGTATTTATCTACCCACGGGTGGTCAATGCATCCCTATGGTGTGCGGATCCGCGTGCGAGAGAAGAGTTAAAATCCTCTGCGGATTTTAATTCTTTTCCCCGTGGACATGAGGCCTAAGGCTTATTTACATGAGCGATGTTCTCACGATTATGAAATCCCACATGTTCTTTCTTTGGGTGTTCCCGCAGAACACCTCGCCCATTGTTTTCAATTGTTTTCTTGCCCATTGTGGGCAGAGGTTTGTTAGCTTTATAGGAAACCAAATAGAACATTGTTTTACTCTTTCTTTGTTTTCTACCTCGAAGGGAAGGATATATTTTTTCATACCCCCTCAGGCCTCATGTCCACGGGGAAAATCAGATCCGCTGCAGATTCTACATGGAGAATCTGCAGCGGGTCCCTCCTGCCCCGCGGACATGAGGGCTGAAAATAGCAATTTAAAAGCATTTACCTTTCCGTAGCGGACGGCGAAGATCAGCTGTTCCTCACGGCCGGATCTTCATTTTCGGCCGGCGGATGAATTCCTGACGCCGGCGGCACATCGCCGGCACGTCGTCGACGTGCCGCGCGCATGCGCCGGGCACATCCGCCGAGCCGAAGCAAGGGAGATGCAGCCGTGAGGAAGAGCAGAGCTTCGCGGCCCGCTGCGGGTGAGTAAATGCTTTAAATTCCTATTTTAGGTCTCCCGCGGATCCGGACGGCTTCCATAGGCTTCAATAGAAGCCCGCGGGAGCCGTCCCCGCGGGAGACCCGCATGAAAATGGAGCATGGTCCAGATTTTTTCATGCTCCATTTTTTTTTTAATCACTTTTATTGACGATCCGCGGGTATTTATGTACCCGCGGGTGGTCAATGCATCCCTATGGGGTGCGGATCCGCATGCAGGAAATCCGCTGCGGATCCTAAATCCTATTTTCCCCATGGACATGAGCCCTTAATGATCTAGTTGTGAATTATTCATAATCTACTGGCTGTCAATAGTAGATCTGCAGATATTCACTGCTCAAGAGCTCCTGCGATCAGTTGTTTGCTGGGCTGCTGCATTCATGCTCTGAACTGATCTCTGTAGGAAGCAGACAGCCCTGTTTTCCATATAGTGACCTGAGTTGTTGTCACAGTTCCCATCCACTTGAATGAGAACGTTGTGTGAATATAAAGTACCCACTGCAGAGAAAATGGAACTCTCTGCTTTCTGCAGAAATCAGTCCAGTGCATGAGTACAACAGCCCAGCAAAACAGTTGATCACAGGGTGTCCTGGGTGGCAGATACCTGAGATCTACTATTGGTAACCACCCTTCATTGTCAATGTACAACAGATTGAGGCTTTTTTCACACGAGTGCATAAACGGCAACGTTTTTATGCCCAACCGATATACGCGACCATCTGAGCTATTGGTTTCCAATGCATGTGTTAACACGGGCGAATATACGGCATGTAAAAACGTTGAACTGTGAAAAATGGAACATACATGTTCGAAATATGCGCCAATGCATATACGCTGGGCAAAAATATAGTTCTGGAACTATCTTTTGCCTGATATACGTTGGCGGCTCCCAAAGACTCCTATGGGAGCTAGACAAAGAAAGGGAAGGGGAGGCATTTTAGTAGCGTCCAATGTTGCGAAAAATGTAGAGGTGCCTCTATATAGGCATTGGAAGGCATCCCAAGGATTTTTGCAAAGCGAGGGTTTTCCGGGGTGCAACATATTTTTTCGCTAATGTGTGAATGGGCGAGAAAACGCTGGCTGTGATCATGGAAAAACATCTATTCATGCCAATAAACAGCGTGGACGTGAAAACGTAAAAACGCCTACGCTCGTGTGAAAGAGCCCTCTCAGTGAAGATGGAGAACCCTCATTTGATAGACTCAAGGTGCCAAAACTTGAATCAAGGAAATGAGAATCATGGGGCAATGACTGCAAAGCTTTATAGCTGCGGACTCGCTGACCCGAGGACATGACAGGCCCTCTTCAAAGTAAAGTAAAACTTACAAAAGTAATATATTAGTAATATTATATATTAAAACATATATGATTAAATATTATATCATCAGTAAAAAGTAATGTATTAGTCTAATCTAATATATGCATAGAACTAACTCAGAATAAATATATGTATAGTTAGTTATATGCATATATTAGATGGGACTAAATCTCTGCTTCCATGCTGTAATTAGGTATAAGGGACTTTCCCTCAATTCGCTGGGACTCTAGCAGACCAATGCCACCATGGCTAACCGTATAAAATGCATCACGGTATAATGGAATACATCGCAGTATATGCACCTATTGACACAGCTAAAAACTTTGCTAATTAGAAAAATATCCATTTTTGGTGCCTTGCATATGGGACTGTTGTGTAGTTGTAGTACTAATGACAGTTGGAAGCTCATCTACTTGGGCGTCTTCCCTGCTGCAGTAACTCTAATCGCTTCAGACTCTGCTCTAAGTTTAGGCATGTAATGGCCCATCATTTATACAATCATTGTTTCACTGAATTAACACTGATTTTCCATGTTGTTACTTTTTGCTTTATCAGCTCATCCTCAAAAATGATTGGCATTTCAATACATGAAGCGACTGTGCTATTTCCAGTTTGCTGATATTTGAGCTGGGCTTTAATTACCGCATTAAAACTGTTACAGTCTACAAAGCAAACAAATCTGGACAAATATATGAAGACTAGAGATGAGCGAACACCAAAATGTTCGGGTGTTCGTTATTCGGAATGAACTTCCCGGGATGCTCGAGGGTTCGTTTCGAACAACGAACCCCATTGAAGTCAATGGGCGACCAGAGCATTTTTGTATTTCGCCGATGCTCGCTAAGGTTTTCATGTGTGAAAATCTGGGCAATTCAAGAAAGTGATGGGAATGACACAGAAACGGATAGGGCAGGCGAGGGGCTACATGTTGGGCTGCATCTCAAGTTCACAGGTCCCACTATTAAGCCACAATACCGGCAAGAGTGCCCCCCCCCCCCTCCCAACAACTTTTACTTCTGAAAAGCCCTCATTAGCATGGCATACCTTTGCTAAGCACCACACTACCTCCAACAAAGCACAATCACTGCCTGCATGACACTCCACTGACACTTCTCCTGGGTTACATGCTGCCCAACCGCCCCCCCTCCCCCCCACAGCGCACACCAAAGTGTCCCTGGGCAGCCTTCAGCTGCCCTCATGCCACACCACGCTCATGTCTATTTAGAATTGCGTCTGCCATGACGAGGGACCGCAGGCACACACTGCAGAGGTTGGCACGGCTAGGCAGCGACCCTCTTTAAAAGTGGCGGAGCGATAGCCCACAATGCTGTACAGAAGCAATGAGAAATAGAATCCTGTGCCACCGCCATCAGGAGCTGCACACGTGGGCATAGCAATGGGGAACCTATGTGCCACACACTATTCATTCTGTCCAGGTGTCTGCATGCCCCAGTCAGACCGGGCTTTTTAATTCATAGACACAGGCAGGTACAACTCCCTATTGTGAAGTCCCTGTCGACCCACAGCATGGGTGGCTCCCTGGAACCCACCGGCGGTACACAGAAATATCCCATTGCATTGCCCAACACAGCTGAGGTAATGTCGTGCTTAATGCAGGTGGGCTTCGGCCCACACTGCATGCCCCAGTCAGACTGGGGTTCTTTATAAGTGTACAGATGTAGTAAAAACTCCGTGTGCACCTACAGCATGGGTGGGTGCCAGGAAGCCACCGGCGGTACATAGAAATATCCCATTGCATTGCCCAACACAGCTGAGGTAGTAATGTTGTGCTTAACCCTTTCCAATCCAATTTGTATATGGT
The DNA here is from genome assembly GCF_035609145.1 of Eleutherodactylus coqui. Lineage (NCBI taxonomy): Eukaryota > Metazoa > Chordata > Amphibia > Anura > Eleutherodactylidae > Eleutherodactylus > Eleutherodactylus coqui. Next base: position 69,454,106 of record NC_089840.1, on the reverse strand, counting down.
TTTCCTAGGGGGCTTACTCTTTTTCTGCCGTTATACAACGGCGCTATATGCTGGCTAAAGCCAGTACTGCATGAGCTGACACGTAGGATAGGCTCCGACAGCAGAGAGGCTGGCAATATACAGTAAGAGAACCCCGACGGACGTCTACCAACAACGGAGCTGTACAGCCTTAAACCCTAATGTCTTCACAGGTCACACAGTGGACTGGAAAGGGTTAATGCAGGTGGGTTTCGGCCCACACTGCATGCCCCAGTCTGACTGGGGTTCTTTACAAGTGGACACATGTAGGTTAAACTCCCTGTGGACCCACTGCCTGGGTGGGTGCCAGGAAGCCACCGGCGGTACATAGAAATATCCCATTGCATTGCCCAACACAGCTGAGGTAGTAATGTCGTGCGTAATACAGGTGGGCTTCGGCCCACACTGCATGGCCCAGTCAGACGGGTTCTTTAGAAGTGTACAGATGTATTAAAAACTCAGTGTGCACCTACAGCATGGGTGGCTCCCTGGAACCCACCGGCGGTACATAAAAATATCCCATTGCATTGCCCAACACAGCTGAGGTAGTAATGTCGTGCTTAATGCAGGTGGGCTTCAGCCCACACTGCATGCCGCAGTCTGACTGGGGTTCTTTACAAGTGGACACATGTAGGTTAAACTCCCTGTGGACCCACTGCCTGGGTGGGTGCCAGGAAGCCACCGGCGGTACATAGAAATATCCCATTGCATTGCCCAACACAGCTGAGGTAGTAATGTCGTGCGTAATACAGGTGGGCTTCGGCCCACACTGCATGGCCCAGTCAGACGGGTTCTTTAGAAGTGTACAGATGTATTAAAAACTCAGTGTGCACCTACAGCATGGGTGGCTCCCTGGAACCCACCGGCGGTACATAAAAATATCCCATTGCATTGCCCAACACAGCTGAGGTAGTAATGTCGTGCTTAATGCAGGTGGGCTTCGGCCCACACTGCATGCCCCAGTCTGACTGGGGTTCTTTACAAGTGGACACATGTAGGTTAAACTCCCTGTGGACCCACTGCCTGGGTGGGTGCCAGGAAGCCACCGGCGGTACATAGAAATATCCCATTGCATTGCCCAACACAGCTGAGGTAGTAATGTCGTGCGTAATACAGGTGGGCTTCGGCCCACACTGCATGGCCCAGTCAGACGGGTTCTTTAGAAGTGTACAGATGTATTAAAAACTCAGTGTGCACCTACAGCATGGGTGGCTCCCTGGAACCCACCGGCGGTACATAAAAATATCCCATTGCATTGCCCAACACAGCTGAGGTAACGTCAGCTGTAATGCAGGTGGGCTAAAAATTAATTTGATTACACTGTAGGCGAGGGCCCACAAAAATTGCTGTATCAACAGTACTAATGTACATCCCAAAAATTGGCCATGGCCAGCCAAGAGGGCAGGTGAAACCCATTAATCGCTTTGGTTAATGTGGCTTAAGTGGTAACTAGGCCTGGAGGCAGCCCAGTGTAACGAAAAATTGGTTCAAGTTAAAGTTCCAATGCTTTTAAGCGCATTGAAACGTATAAAAATTGTTCTGAAAAATTATTTGAGTGAGCCTTGTGGCCCTAAGAAAAATTGCCCGTTCAGCGTGATTACGTGAGGTTTCAGGAGGAGGAGCAGGAGGAGGAGGAGGAGGAATATTAGACACAGATTGATGAAGCAGAAATGTCCCCGTTTTGGATGGTGAGAGAGAACGTAGCTTCCATCCGCGGGTGCAGCCTACGTATTGCTTACGTATCGCTGCTGTCCGCTGGTGGAGAACAGAAGTCTGGGGAAATCCAGCCTTTGTTCATCTTGATGAGTGTTAGCCTGTCGGCACTGTCGGTTGACAAGCGGCTACGCTTATCTGTGATGATTCCCCCAGCCGCACTAAACACCCTCTCCGACAAGACGCTAGCCGCAGGACAAGCAAGCACCTCCAGGGCATACAGCGCTAGTTCAGGCCACATGTCCAGCTTCGACACCCAGTAGTTGTAGGGGGCAGAGGCGTCACCAAGGATGGTCGTGCGATCCGCTACGTACTCCCTCACCATCCTTTTACAGTGCTCCCGCCGACTCAGCCGTGACTGGGGAGCGGTGACACAGTCTTGGTGGGGAGCCATAAAGCTGGCCAGGCCCTTAAAGACTGTTGCACTGCCTGGGATGTACATGCTGCTCGATCTACGCACATCCCCTGCTACCTTGCCCTCGGTACTGCGCCTTCTGCCACTAGCGCTGTCGGCTGGGAATTTTACCATCAGCTTGTCCGCCAGGGTCCTGTGGTATAGCAACACTCTCGAACCCCTTTCCTCTTCGGGAATCAGAGTGGGCAGGTTCTCCTTATACCGTGGATCGAGCAGTGTGTACACCCAGTAATCCGTCGTGGCCAGAATGCGTGCAACGCGAGGGTCACGAGAAAGGCATCCTAACATGAAGTCAGCCATGTGTGCCAGGGTACCTGTACGCAACACATGGCTGTCTTCACTAGGAAGATCACTATCAGGATCCTCCTCCTCCTCCTCCTCCTCAGACCATACACGCTGAAAGGATGACAGGCAATCAGCCGGTGTACCGTCAGCAGCGGGCCAAGCTGTCTCTTCCCCCTCCTCCTCATCCTCCTCATGCTCCTCCTCCTCCTCCTGTACGCGCTGAGAAATAGACAGGAGGGTGCCCTGACTATCCAGCGGCATACTGTCTTCCCCCGCCCCCGTTTCCGAGCGCAAAGCAGCTGCCTTTATGGTTTGCAGGGAATTTCTCAAGATGCATAGCAGAGGAATGGTGACGCTAATGATTGTAGCATCGCCGCTCACCACCTGGGTAGACTCCTCAAAATTACCAAGGACATGGCAGATGTCTGCCAACCAGGCCCACTCTTCTGAAAGGAATTGAAGAGGCTGACTCCCACTGCGCCGCCCATGTTGGAGTTGGTATTCGACTATAGCTCTACGTTGTTCATAGAGCCTGGCCAACATGTGGAGCGTAGAGTTCCACCGTGTGGGCACGTCGCACAGCAGTCGGTGCACTGGCAGCTTAAAGTGATGTTGCAGGGTGCGCAGGGTGGCAGCGTCCGTGTGGGACTTGCGGAAATGTGCGCAGAGCCGGCGCGCCTTTACGAGCAGGTCTGACAAGCGTGGGTAGCTTTTCAGAAACCGCTGAACCACCAAATTAAAGACGTGGGCCAGGCATGGCACGTGCGTGAGGCTGCCGAGCTGCAGAGCCGCCACCAGGTTACGCCCGTTGTCACACACGACCATGCCCGGTTGGAGGCTCAGCGGCGCAAGCCAGCGGTCGGTCTGCTGTGTCAGACCCTGCAGCAGTTCGTGGGCCGTGTGCCTCTTATCGCCTAAGCTGAGTAGTTTCAGCACGGCCTGCTGACGCTTGCCCACCGCTGTGCTGCCACACCGCGCGACACCGACTGCTGGCGACATGCTGCTGCTAACACATCTTGATTGCGAGACAGAGGAGGAGGAGGAGGAGGGTGCTTTAGTGGAGGAAGCATACACCTCCGCAGATACCAGCACCGAGCTGGGGCCCGCAATTCTGGGGGTGGGTAGGACGTGAGCGGTCCCAGGCTCTGACTCTGTCCCAGCCTCCACTAAATTCACCCAATGTGCCGTCAGGGAGATGTAGTGGCCCTGCCCGCCTGTGCTTGTCCACGTGTCCGTAGTTAAGTGGACCGTGGCAGTAACCGCGTTGGTGAGGGCGCGTACAATGTTGCGGGAGACGTGGTCGTGCAGGGCTGGGACGGCACATCGGGAAAAGTAGTGGCGACTGGGAACTGAGTAGCGCGGGGCCGCCGCCTCCATGATACTTTTGAAGGACTCCGTTTCCACAACCCTATACGGCAGCATCTCAAGGCTGATGAATTTTGCTATGCGGACGGTTAACGTTTGAGCGTGCGGGTGCGTGGCGGCGTACTTGCGCTTGCGCTCCAACAGTTGCGCAAGCGACGGCTGGACGGTGCGCTGAACTACACTGCTGGATGGGGCCGAAGACAGCGGAGGTGAGGGTGTGGGTGCAGGCCAGGAGACGGTAGTGCCTGTGTCCTGAGAGGGGGGTTGCATCTCAGTGGCAGGTTGGGGCACAGGGGGAGAGGCAGGGGTGCAAACCGGAGGCGCTGAACGGCCTTCGTCCCACCTTGCGGGGTGCTTGGCCATCATATGTCTGCGCATGGTGGTGGTGGTGAGGCTGTTGGTGTTGGCTCCCCGGCTGAGCTTTGCGCGACAAAGGTTGCACACCACTGTTCGTCGGTCGTCAGGCGTCTCTGTGAAAAACTGCCAGACCTTAGAGCACCTCGGCCTCTGCAGGGTGGCATGGCGCGAGGGGGCCCTTTGGGAAACACTTGGTGGATTATTCGGTCTGGCCCTGCCTCTACCCCTGGCCACCGCACTGCCTCTTGCAACCTGCCCTGCTGATGCCCTTGACTCCCCCTCTGAAGACCTGTCCTCCTGAGTAAGCGTTGCACACCAGGTGGGGTCAGTCACCTCATCGTCCTGCTGCTCTTCCTCCGAATCCTCTGTGCGCTGCTCCCTCGGACTTACTGCCCTTACTACTACCTCACTGCAAGACAACTGTGTCTGATCGTCATCGTCCTCCTCACCCACAGAAAGTTGTTGAGACAGTTGGCGGAAGTCCCCAGCCTCTTCCCCCGGACCCCGGGAACTTTCGAATGGTTGGGCATCAGTGACGATAAACTCCTCTGGTGGGAGAGGAACCGCTGCTACCCAATCTAAGCAGGGGCCCGAGAACAGTTCCTGGGAGTGTTCCCGCTCCTGAGCAGGTGTTATTGTAGTGGAGTGAGGAGGCTGGGAGGAAGGAGGAGCAGCAGACAGAGGATTCGGATTGGCAGCAGTGGACGGCGCAGAACTGCGGGTAGACGATAGGTTGCTCGAAGCACTTTCTGCCATCCAGGACAGGACCTGCTCACACTGCTCATTTTCTAATAACCGTCTCCCGCGTGGACCCATTAATTGGGCGATGAATGTGGGGACACCAGAAACGTGCCTCTCTCCTAATCGCGCAGCAGTCGGCTGCGACACACCTGGATCTGGAGCTTGGCCAGTGCCCACACCCTGACTTGGCCCTCCGCGTCCTCGGCCGCGTCCACGTCCTCTAGGCCTACCCCTACCCCTCAGCATGCTGTATTACCAGTGATTTGATTTCACAGGCAGGAAATAAATTGGCGCAAGACTGCAGGCCAAATAAAATTTTTTCCCTTTTTTGAAAACGAAAGGCCCCACTGCCTCTAGTGAATGTATAATCTAAGTTTAATAACTGTGCTGTGTCCCTGCTAATGTGTCACAGAACGTGAGGGTAGCAGAGTTATTAACTGTGGCAGAGCAGGTATTTTTTTTCCCAATTAAGGAAAGCAAATGGAAATGGCGAAGCCAGGAGTAAAACGTAGCTGGGTGCGTATGATTTTTAAAGGTGTCACACGCAGCCGACACGTGTCCACCGCCCTTAGGACGGACAGAGGCCAGACAAATAGAATTATTTTCCGTTTTTTGGCACCAAAAGGCAGCACTGCGTATATTCTATGAACATGAGAAGTTTAATAACTGTGCTGTGTCCCTACTAATGTGTCACAGAACGTGAGGGTAGCAGAGTTATTAACTGTGGCAGAGCAGGTATTTTTTTTCCCAATTAAGGAAAGCAAATGGAAATGGCGAAGCCAGGAGTAAAACGTAGCTGGGTGCGTATGATTTTTAAAGGTGTCACACGCAGCCGACACGTGTCCACCGCCCTTGGGACGGACAGAGGCCAGACAAATAGAATTATTTTCCGTTTTTTGGCACCAAAAGGCAGCACTGCGTATATTCTATGAACATGAGAAGTTTAATAACTGTGCTGTGTCCCTGCTAATGTGTCACAGAACGTGAGGGTAGCAGAGTTATTAACTGTGGCAGAGCAGGTATTTTTTTTCCCAATTAAGGAAAGCAAATGGAAATGGCGAAGCCAGGAGTAAAACGTAGCTGGGTGCGTATGATTTTTAAAGGTGTCACACGCAGCCGACACGTGTCCACCGCCCTTAGGACGGACAGAGGCCAGACAAAAAAAATTATTTTCCGTTTTTTGGCACCAAAAGGCAGCACTGCGTATATTCTATGAACATGAGAAGTTTAATAACTGTGCTGTGTCCCTGCTAATGTGTCACAGAACGTGAGGGTAGCAGAGTTATTAACTGTGGCAGAGCAGGTATTTTTTTTCCCAATTAAGGAAAGCAAATGGAAATGGCGAAGCCAGGAGTAAAACGTAGCTGGGTGCGTATGATTTTTAAAGGTGTCACACGCAGCCGACACGTGTCCACCGCCCTTAGGACGGACAGAGGCCAGACAAATAGAATTATTTTCTGTTTTTTGGCACCAAAAGGCAGCACTGCGTATATTCTATGAACATGAGAAGTTTAATAACTGTGCTGTGTCCCTGCTAATGTGTCACAGAACGTGAGGGTAGCAGAGTTATTAACTGTGGCAGAGCAGGTATTTTTTTTCCCAATTAAGGAAAGCAAATGGAAATGGCGAAGCCAGGAGTAAAACGTAGCTGGGTGCGTATGATTTTTAAAGGTGTCACACGCAGCCGACACGTGTCCACCGCCCTTAGGACGGACAGAGGCCGGACAAATAGAATTATTTTCACTTGTTTTACAAGCAAAAGGCAGCACTGCGTATATTCAATGAATAATAACTGTGTTGTGGCCCTGCCTATACAATTCTTTCCCTGCAGTATCAATGGAGGGTGCAATGCTCTGCAGAAGCGATTTTGAGAAGCAAAAAAAAATGCAGCACAGCTAACAGCAGCCTGGACAGTACTGCACACGGATAAATATGGCCCTAGAAAGGACCGTTGAGGTTCTTGAAGGCTACACTCACTCCTAACACTCTCCCTGCCTATGCAGCACTTCTGTCCCTAATGCCAGGTGCAACGCTCTGCAGAGGCGATTTTGAGAAAAAAAAATTTGCCACTGCTAACAGCAGCCAACACACAGCTATCAGTGGCCCTAATAAGGACCTTTGGGGGGTCTTGAAGCCTACACTAACTACCAATTCTTTCCCTACAGCAGCTCCGGTACAAACAGCACTGTCCCTCATCTAACTCACACGGCATCTGAGGCGAACCGCGGGAGGGGCCGACTTTTATGTTCGGGTGACACCTGATCTTCCCAGCCACTCACTGCAGGGGGGTGGTATAGGGCTTGAACGTCACAGGGGGAAGTTGTAATGCCTTCCCTGTCTTTCAATTGGCCAGAAAAGCGCGCTAACGTCTCAGGGAAGGAAGTGAAAATAACCAGAACACCGCATGGTGTTCGTTACGAATAACGAACATCCCGAACACCCTAATATTCGCACGAATATCAAGCTCGGAAGAACACGTTCGCTCATCTCTAATGAAGACGCAACATGAAGCCATAAATTCAGCACCAAAATTTGCAGTTAGAACTCGTGGTGCGTTCTGGCAGAATAAGTTTCCCGACGTAAAGTTCCAGCATTAGTTGGATCACCAGCGTTACATTTAACTACAGTGTGCTTCACTGTGCACCGCATGTTTGCCAAAAGAGTTCTTGACACCCTCCTCTGACCCCTTTTCGTTAACACGTTGCTTATGTCCATAGGATTCCCATTCTCTGGATGTTTCTCCTTGATCACACCATTCTTGGTATACTTTCCACACTGTTGCATGAGAAAACCTCACAAGGTTGGCAGTTTTTGAACCTCTGGTCCCAGCTAGTATATCACCGATGAACAGGCCTCGTTCGAAGTCCCTGAAATTGCTTGATTTTCCGATTCTGTATATTCACACTGAAACTGATCCATGGAAAATGTAGTCACTAGTTTATGCTGCACTCGGGTCATGTGTCTAATTTCCATACAGGGAAGTTTCGGTCGTGAAAGGGGGTTCTCTATTTAAAGAAAAGTGGCCATTCAATATATACCTCCCAACATTTGAATCTTCATCTGCGGATCATTTATAAGCCCCACAAGACCTGCATAAGGCCCCATTCAGAAAGCAGTATTTGGCCAGTATCTTACATTGGTAGTTGGACGTCAAAACCAAGAGTGGAACTTAGGGAGAAAAAGTTTTTGGACCGACTCCTAGTTTTAGTTTCCAAACACTGAGGCAAGATACTGACCAAATACTGCCGTCTGAATGGGGTATAAGGGGGCTTTTACACAAGACTATTTGTTGGGCAACCAATGCCCGACAGGTAGTCCCAGCAAGCAGTCATTTATAAGTGAACGACTGCCTATTTACACAGAACGGTCAGATTCTCACTAGATAGTGGGAATCCGAATGATAATCATTCTCTGTAAAAACACTTTTACTTTGCATAAGCCCCGACCATCATCATCAATAAATACTGATCATGGCGTACAGTGGAGAAAAGGAAATGAAGCGATGGCCCCATACGTAGAATCGTAGGCATGAGCTGTGATGTGATTACCGGATGTGCTATGTAGGAGCATCCAGTTTTCGGTCTTCTATGTTAGCTTATCTGTCTATTGGGCCTGTAAATAAAAGTCCTAAAAATGCCCAACTGTATTTAGTCCTACATAAGCCAATACTCCTATAGATCTAGGCCAATACATTGTAGTGTGATCATAAAGATCCAATGTTAATATCTCCTAGTAACTTAAAAAGTCATAAATATATAGTAAACACATTTACTCAACAAAGGGAAATAGTTAATTAAATATCTATCGTATGATAGCTAATAGAGATGAGCGAGCGTACTCGTTTAGGGTGTTTTTGCACTCGAGCACTGCTTTTTCTGAGTAACTGCTCCACTACGGCGCCCCCCAAATCTTTTCGTCCGAGTAGTCAGTTACTCGGAAAAAGCGGTGCTCGAGTGCAAAAACACCCTAAACGAGTAAGTTCGCTCATCTCTATTAGCTGACACTACAGAATTTTATTATGGCTTTGTACATAAAGTTATATGGAGTCCTCCTGTACCTCCGTATGTCTCTGAAGCCTTCCAGAGGGGTTTTCTATCGGATTCTTTATAGGGGCTCAATCATATATGCAATTTCAGTTGGTGATTTCACTATATATATATATATATATATATATATATATATATATATATATATACATATATATATATAAAATTTGTTTTTGTTGTGTATGTGCTTTCTCTTTATGTGCATGTATCATCCATATTTCCCAAGCACAAAAAAAAAAAACACAAGAATGTCCGATTGACGTCACTTTTCTTCACTGTCTCCTGGCTATATGTAAAAAACGCCGCACACATGCATGTAATATCTATGTAATATCCATGTTCTGTGTGGGATATTTATGCTCCCATAGTCTTTTATGGGTTATTCTAGACCAGAATAGGACATGCTGTAATTTTGTTTTTTAAGCGGACCATTGGTCCTTGAGAATCGCCTGTATGAATAGCCCAGTTTACTTTAACCCCTTAAGGACATGGCCTATTTTGGGCTAAAGGATGCAACAATTTTTGGCGGATTTTAATCTCCATTTTTCAACAGCCATACCTTTTTTATTTTTCCGTTGACATGGCCGTATAAGGGCTTGTTTATTGTGTGGCGACGAGCAATGGTTTTTATCGGTGCCATTTTTGTGTACATAGACTATATTGTAAAACTTTTATTATTTTTTTATGATAGCAGGGAGAGAAAAAGCATCAATTCTGCCATAGATTTTTTTTTATACATTAATTATGCAGCATAAATGACACAATACATTTTTTTCTGCGGGCCGATACGATTATAACGATACCAAAATTCCTATTTTTTTTAGGTTTTTCCACTTCTGCAATAAAATCCTTTTTTTGGAAATCTTTCTCTTTTTTTTCTAAATCACTGCATTCACAGTCCTGTAACTTTTTTATTTTTCCATGGACGGAGCTCTGTGAGGGATTATTTTTTGCGAGGCAAGCTGCAGTTTTACTGGTACCTTTTTGGAGTACATACAGCTTTTTTGATCACTTTTATTGCATTTTTTGGGAGGCAAAACACTGCGTGCTCCCTCTCTGAACCCTTCCCATGCTACGATCTACATAGATCGCTGCAGGGAAGGGGTTAACATCAGGGGTCGCTGCTCCGATGCACCCCCGCTGTTGCAGCGGGAGGTCGGCTATCAGTGACAGCCGGCTCCCGCTGCTGGATAGCCCGAGATCTCTTATCATCCCGCGCTATCCACAGGACGTAAGGGTACGTTCAATTGTGGGAAGTACCCCGCTGCCGGGACGTACCCTTGTGTCCTGTGGAAGAAAGGGGTTAATGGGTGTGTGTGCTGTCCGTATTCAGTCAGTTAAAAACATAGACAGCTAATGGACAAGAAAAATGCCTGTGTGAATGCGGCCAAAAATTCTTACAGTAGTAAATGGCCATGCCGCAAAAACTCACTGCAAATGTATTCGCAAAGACGCATACGCTCATGTGAATCTGGCCTTAGTGTCCATTATATGTAAAATCCGCTGACAAATTACAAAGTGCCTCCTCATACAAACACCTTATTTTGGTGTTCAGGTGACGTGTTTCAGTATCTGACACATGGTGGCAGTCATTCGCTTTCAAGTGTTCCAACAGATTATTGTCACCCCGTTATCTGGAAGCGTAGCCACGCTCCAGCGTCAATGTCCACAGTGTGAATCAGACACTAGTTACTCATGATTTCATGCTGTTGGAAACTTACAAGTGTGCCCATCATTTTTCAACAGCAACCTTCAGTGGTTCCGAGTCAGAACACATTTGTGTCATTGACACCTCAGAGTAGAGTAATTACAGGGGACGCTGGATGTAAGATGACCTGTCACCATGGAAGGCCTTTTCCCGCAGTAAGACCGGTGACGGATGACCGTATTCCGGCTGCATTTATGTGTCCGTAATATGGGCGAGTGTCCTGGCCTGACCGCGGGTCTCCTAACCTGAACTCTGAGCATCACAGGAATCTATAATGCTTGTAGTTCGGGTCAGGTTAGTGCCAGACACTTGCCCATATTACGGACGGAATACGCTCATCTATCACCGGCCTAAGGAGCACCTGCCCTTTTACCCATATGTCTTGGAGAGGGTAGTTCACAATGAAACATACCATCAGTACCGATCCACGGTCCTTGTGTAGTGCAGGGGTATATTTTCCAAGATATCATGAAATTGTCATGTTTTCTTGGGCGGATGGCATAAATGTATGTCCTCTACTTTACTTCTATCTTCATAACTCTTCGTCGGGGCTACAGAACTTTTTTTTTAAAACAAGTTTGAATAGAATATTAAGGATTATTATTGTTACAGGGTTATTACAAGTGAGCTTTTCAATTTGAAACTATCATAAGTCCCTTTTAACTCGGATGCATACATTTGATATCAATGGAAATAGAAACTCAAAAATTCTAATTTAGCGAAACTGTCTATCATAAGACTACCCTTGTTGCCTCTAGTCTACCATAAGACCACCCTTGTTGCCTCTAGTCTACCATAAGACCACCCTTGTTGCCTCTAGTCTACCATAAGACCACCCTTGTTGCCTCTAGTCTACCTTAAGACCACCCTTGTTGCCTCTAGTCTACCATAAGACCATCCTTGTTGCCTCTGGACTACCATAAGACCACCCTTGTTGCCTCTAGTCTACCATAAGACCACCCTTGCTGCCTCTAGTCTACCATAAGACCACCCTTGTTGCCTCTAGTCTACCATAAGACCACCCTTGTTGCCTCTAGTCTACCATAAGACCACACTTGTTGCCTCTAGTCTACCATAAGACTACCGTTTTTGCCTCTAGTCTACCATAAGACCACCCTTGTTGCCTCTAGTCTACCATAAGACTACCCTTGTTGCCTCTAGTCTACCATAAGACCACCCTTGTTGCCTCTAGTGTACCATAAGACCACCCTTGTTGCCTCTAGTCTACCATAAGACCACCCTTGTTGCCTCTAGTCTACCATAAGACCACCCTTGTTGCCTCTAGTCTACCATAAGACCACCCTTGTTGCCTCTAGTCTACCATAAGACCACCCTTGTTGCCTCTAGTCCACCATAAGACCACCCTTGTTGCCTCTAGCTGTTGAGGTAAAATGAAAGCTGCGCTGTAATTGGTTGTTATGGGCAACAAGGACAGTCTTATTGTTAGACAGTTTTGCTAAATGAGGCCCAAAAAGTTTTATTTGGCTGTAGTCATCCCTAGGGAGATATAAGACAATATGGCGGGACAGGAGAGGGGTTTATTTCCTTGATTTATTTAGTCTATCAGTCTATTATTAGTATGCAATGTCATTTTCAAACAAAGTTTGGTGGAGAGTCACCCACATTCATAAGTGGTACTTCAATTTTAAGGAAAAAGGTTGCATTTGTAAGCAAAAATTACCCGGCCGTCCACCAGTAAGTGTGGAAACAGTGGATGTGTCCGTGCAAGTTTCATACAAAGTTTGATCATGAGATTAAGCAGAGAATTGGACGTCCCGCAGCCAACTGTGTGTAAGATGTTGGGAAAGATTTTGAGCATTTTCATCACTACGGACTGCAGTTGCGCCACACGAGACCCCCAGAGACAGGATTTCTTTAAAACTGGTGCCTGCTAGTATTTATTTCATGTCACAACAATACAACATATCAGAGTTAATGTACACGGTCCAGGGTTTACAATCCACAGTGTCCCAGCCACCAACCCTGGCTGGAGCATCTAGAGGGCATCCTCCTCTGTTAGACAGGTGACTAGCCCAAGCTAGTCCGCACCAGACCCCAAGCTTCGAATCCCTCGCGCGGCTCCTTCACTGACTCACTGGTCCACACTGGACCTCTGGCTAGCAGCTCTTCTGCTCCACTGAGCTATCACTACCTGGAGACACTGAGCTCATGGAGGAAGGAAACTTTAACCTGTGTAGCCTCACCCTCCCAAGTGCAGGTTAACTAAACACAGTAACTGCACTCCGAGGCCCCCCACAGGCCACTCTTGCTACTACATTACCACAGTAAAGACTAATGAAAACAATGGCTTCAGTGTTTAGTGATGAAGCTGTCTTCCACCTTTCAGGCACACTAAACAAACGTAATGTCAGGATCTACCTACGTGTAGCATATACGCGACTCCCACAGGGAGTTTTTGTGCTATAACCTGTAGGAAAGTATACAGCCCCTTGTTTCTCCATGAGAAAACTTGGGTATTTTATACCTGGACACACAACAGATATAGCTTCAGCCGCAGCTGGAACAGAAAATTCCAGGTTTCATTTTCCAACAGGACAGTCAGTAGTGAGCTCAATAGGCGACTACCAAATAGATGGATTGGCTGTGCAGGTCGGGACAATAGTAAACTTCTTCCTTGGCCTGCACATTCCCTGGACCTTATACCTTGTGATTTTTTTTTTCTATGGGAGAGGGTCAAAGATAGTCTACATGCCACCCTTACTACCCACCATGGATGGTCTGTTACTGGTAGTATTCATCACAGAAGCCATTGCATCAGTCAATCGTGATACTCTACGTGTATGGCAGGAACTTGACTACAGGCTCGATGTGAGTTGGGTGACAAAGGGGGCAACACTGATCACCTCTGGTGTGGAAAATATTTTTGAAGTTGTGCAACAAAACAGGGTTTTCATTTATATCAAATTTATGTATCTGAGCGTCATTAAACTTGAGTTATGAGTGTTTCAAATCGGAAAAAATATTTGTATTAGCCCTGTATAAATAAAACATGAGGTTAAAAAAAACCCTCTTTAAATGTTTTGAGTTTTTTTTTTCAAACTTCTTATTAAACTTTTCAAAAGAGCATGTAATCCCACAACTCTGGGACAGTCGACTACACGGAGTCATCTTGTAATATATAAAAAGAGCATGGAGTCCCTGGTACGGTGGGAACAGCCAGAGAATGACAATGGAACATAAGAATTGGATTATACTGGATAATGCTCCAGTAGAAACTGGTTGCCATAAGGCAGAGAATTATTTAAGAAACTTTACCAAATGTTAACGAAGGTCACATGGAAAAACACATGAAAGCAATAAACAAGCCAGGATACAATTTGATAACTAAATCAATTACAGTTTCATTCTGACAACGTGGCCTCGATTCTAGGTAGCTTATTTTTCAATAATACTGGTTAGCTTTTTAAAGCATTGAATCTCTTTTATTTTAGCTAAGGCCATAGGAAAGAGAAGAGTGGAGAACTTCCAACTAACTGCGATTGCCCACTTGGCTGCTGATGTCTGTTCTGATACCCGATGATGCTTTTTTTCGTTGGTCTATTATGTCAGGATTTAAAAGTGTAGGCCAAGGAGACAGCTGAATCCTAACTCAAAGGTTAGAGTTTAAGAGTCTCTCGACTCTTTTCCAGTGTACTTAGGCGACAGGGCAGAATCACGTGATATTTGCCAAGGTTTCAGTGTCCCCACAATTCTGAAAGCATATGTTTGAATGTGAAGGAAACATTATGGAAAGCCTCTCTAGGGTGAGGTACCACTTTATAGGAGATTTCTTTAAGATTATTTGACTGAGAAATAGAGCTGTTGTCAAATATCTGCTGCCAAGAGCCTTCCCCTGGAATAGGGCCCAGTTCGCTTTCTTAAGTGCGTATGTGAGAAGTAGGCCCAGTGAAAAAGGACAATCTAAACTGGCCACACGAACCAGATATCACCCACTTATCCCTAGTTGAATTGCAAGATCGAATGTCTTATCCAGTTATCTGCAGATCTTTAGATATGAATTCAGAGGTAGATTAGAAATGATGAATTTGGATATATCGCTAATACTCCATAAGAGGGATATCAAATTCCTCATGTAGGATCTCAAAAGGGACTATCGTATTTTCCTGGCGGAGTTTGCCAACAGAAGCTAGACCTGCCAGAGACCACCACAGAAAATGAGATGGAGGTTGCTCAGGAGAGAATTCACAATTCAATACTAATGGCTGTAGTTGAGTGGGAGATGAGATTAGGTTATATTTGCTTCGGCATGAGCACCATAGTCTTTAAGGCCTCATGTCTACGGGGAAAATCCGGCCTGCTGCAGATTCTTCATGCAGAATCCCGCAGCGGGCCCCTCCTTTCCCGTGGACATGAGGCCTAAAAATAAGCATTACTTACCTGTCCGGACACTGCGGATCTGCCCTCCGTTGCGGCCGGATCTTTTTTCTTCGGCCCAGCGGATGTGCTCGGCACGCCAGCAGCATGCCCCGCGCATGTGTCGTGCACTCTTTTTTTTTTAACTCCTGCTCTCCCACGCCGGAAAGCAGGAATTCAGCTGCGGGTGTGCCACGGATACGGACGGCTTCCATAGGCTTCAATAGAAGTCTTCGGGAGCCGTCCCCGCGGGAGACTCACACTAAAATGGAGCATGCTGCGGGTGTTTTCCCGCACACAGAATCCGCGCCTCAAGGGAAAATGACATCCGCGTGTATTTAATTACCCCCGGGTGTCCAATGCATCCCTCTGGGGCGCGGATCACACGTGCGGGACACCCGCTGCGGATCTGTCCCCGTGGACATGAGGCCTAAATGTATTATGTAAATGAATGGTCTACTTTTTTCTAGAAACCGAAACCCTCTTGTATATAACATATGTAGGATATCGTAGCTAAGCCTCATTTAGTTGCAATAACAATTCCAGAGCATCATTTCTTAGAGATCTTTGTTGTGTCCTTCCTTTCTTATCACTCCTAGTCTTTGTTCAGTCATTGCTGACCGTCGTGGGTGATGGTGTTGCAACGCAGATTCAGGATATGATGCAGCAAAAAGAGTTACCAAAAATATACAATATTTATATAAGAAAAAAGTCAGGCAAGAGAATAAAAGTATAATAACAAATAAGCAATTAAACTTTGCCCTTTAAATGACTCAATGCCAGCTTCGGCTAACTAAACCTTAGGACTGATAATACTTTGGGTACAACACAAAATAGCCATAACACCTCTAAGAACAATATCATTAATGTTTTGCAAATATCCATTCCATTTCCAAGAACTACATATAATACACAGTCTGTCTTTAAACGCTGACACTCCGATGTCTGTTTATGCTCGTTACTCCAGGCAACATTTGACTTACTCCATTAACAAGGGTTCGAGCACAGATTTCTTAGCAGTGGTTCAATTTCTCAATGTGTTTTTTTTTCTGCCCCTGCAGCAGCCCTGCTGATTAACTATTTGTAACCCTTTGTTGATGTGCACACCCAGAGTCCCTTTGAGGCCGACCTCACAGTTATATTCCACAGAAATTGCACTGAGCCAGGCTGCTTTAGGTCAAGAATGCAACTCCATGGCATCATTCCTCTTGGTAACTTCCCGCAGTCCAGCTTCCCCACCCGGTTGGGGCAGTAATGCATTTGGGTTCTCTCCCGTCATCACCAGCTTTCCCATCATGTACAGCGCTCAAGGTGCTCTCCAAGCCACCCTTACACAGCCAATGGTTCAGGCTCCCACTGCCTTTTTTCTTCTCCCTCCAGCAGCAGCTGCTCTGCAGACTATTGCACCTCTTGTGGCAGCTCTCCAGCAGTACCTCTACTCACTTACACAGTCCCTGCAGTTATAAGAAAAGATGCTACAGCATTGTTATACTGGGAATAAAAGGATGTACTAAAGCAGAGCCTTTGTAAGAGTTATGGATACTTTTTGGGGGCAATATTTTTATCATTTAAATGCATATATTTTAGGCTGGTAATAATTTATGCAATAGGATTTGATTAAAGATTTAGCAACGTTTGTCTTCTGCAGCTTCTGCATATCACTGTATACATACACTGAAGTCTAAAGGGCCTTTTACACACAGCGATTATCACTCAAAATGAATGAATTCAATCAATGGCCAAGAGCTGCTTGTGATTGGCTGAGTGCTGTGACCAATCACAGGTAGCACTCAGCTGTCATTCAATGAATGGCTGAGTGCTGCCTTGATTGGCTGAGTGCTCAGCCAATCAGATACAGCCCATTCAGCAGGCGGGGATTCAAAATCCCTGCCTGCTGAAAGGATAAGAATCAAGGAGAGCGCCAGACACCTTTAAACAGCAATCGAGGGGATATAATAGTAACTCACCTGGTGCCCGACATGTCACCCTAAGGTGATCATGTCAGCACCCAACATCCTGGTAGGCTTGTAGCAGTTGCTTTATCAATAGATCATCATAATCCAGATCGCTGGAGAGACGCAGGTCATAACAATACCCCGTTCCTTAAATCGTTCTTCTATAAGTCCAGTAGCGCAGGACTACAGTTTTTTTCTGTTTACCTGCCTGCTGAAAGAGATTCAGAGCAGTGCAGGGAGAAGACACGACTGGATGCGCCTGAGCCCCAGCAGCTACGGTAACGTGAGTATATGTAATTTTTTATTTTGAACACATTCTAGGGATGATTTTCAGGGAAGGGCTTGTATTTCAAGCCCTCCCCTGAAAATCCCTGCAGGGCTTGCCGGCAGCCCATTGCTTTTAATGGGCCTGTAGAAGCGCCGGTCCCATTAAAAGCAATGGGAGAACATTGTGATCCTCTGCCACAACTGTGGCAGAGGATTCTTTACTCCCTGCAGGGAGTCCTCTTGTCTCTAAACACTGTGACAGTGCTGTCATTGTGTTTACTGACAAGGGGATTCCCGCCTAGGGAATATTGAAACGCACCACTGACCTATGATGCACGCATGCCCTATGTTTTGCAGGTACGTGCACGCCTGTAAAACACGGACATGTGAACACACCATAGCGAATCAATGATTATAAGTGACGCGTGGTTTTGTGCGCACCTATGTACACACATGCACACGCTCGTCTGAAAGTACCCAAAGTCTACTATAAATGGCATTGTGTGGTGTACAATAAAATATACGCAATTCTGAGTATTAAAAGGAGGAATATCTTGAATCTAAAAAACTAAAATAAAAAGATTCATTTGGGGAGAACAATAAGAATACTACCGTATATGCAGAGACTGGATTGTTGGCGATAACTAACTAGTGGCATATAAAATGTGGAATACATGCCAGGAAAGACATAAGATAATTTGGATAAATTGCTGGGGAAGGGGAAAAGAGGAAGAAAGGAAAAAAAATCGTATTAGCGCATGAATCATGTTTTTTTTTTAACTATTCAAACTCCGCGCTAAAAAAGAGCGGGCCGATAGGTCCTACCGTGTCTTTTTCGCACTTAGGAAAACTAAGTCCTATCTTTTCTCGGATGTAGTATTAACACGCGACAATCCTGATAGTAAAATCAAAACCATTGAAATCAATGGTTTCCTTTTGTCCCGTTATGCGGCTATGATTTTCATGCCCGCATGACAGGACTAAAACACGCCCATGTGTTTAAGTCCTGACTAGAGATGAGCGAGCATACTCGCTAAGGACAATTGCTCGATCGAGCATTGTCCTTAGCGAGTATCTACTCGCTCTGAAGAAAAGGTTCGGCTGCCGGCGAGTTGCAGCCATGAGCAGGGGAGAGTGGGGGGGGGGAGAGGGAGAGAGAGATCTCCCCTCCGTTCCTCACCGCTCTCCCCCGCCGCTCCCCGCCCGCTGCCGGCAGTCGAATCTTTGCTCCCAAGCGGGCAGGTACTCACTAAAGGCAATGCTTGATTGAGCAATTGCCATTAGCGAGTATGCTCGCTCATCTCTAGTCCTGACATGGCATCTTAGGCTGTAAAGAGGCTTATGCCCCTCCAGTTCAGCCGTGCCTTTTTCTGTTGGGCAAATACAGATCTGCGTTTACCCAATAGAAAATGATCAAATAATAGGGATGAAAAATGAATGACATTCGGATACAATGTCTTATAAAATCCGGATCCATATTACGGACATGTTTTTATATGTTCGCCTGAAACCAGCCGTACAGGATTGTTGCAGCAGGCAGCACTATTATTACTACATGTGATTGTAGCTTAGTTTTTTTTATTACTTAGACCATATTACATTTGATATGTCGCCTCAGGGATTGCAAAAAAAAAAAAATTCCGTACAAGTTTTGGGGTGAAGAGGCCAAGAATACAGAACTTTAAATCCATTTTATTGTACTCTGTAATAGATAGAACATGCATTATGCATAGGTTGAATTATAAGATCAAACAGCTTGTAGAGTTTGGAGGTGAGCCGGCTGATCTACTTCCTTCTATGGGTGAATAAACAGAATCCAGCTTGTTTTCTATACAATGTAAAGAGGTGTATTGATTTTAGTTCAGCTCTGATTGCTTGTGTTTCTGACTTGCTCCTAGATAAGTAACACACGGACTATTTGTTTTCTTACACCAAGTCTATTGTCTGGCTTTTTTTTTCCTATCGTCGATTGATCATAATGAAACTGATTTTTGTGAAGTGGTGGTGGTGTTCTTCTACATTGTATTTTTAAGGGAAAATCTTGATGATTTAAAGAAGCAAGTATTAATAAAATGAAGACGTTTATGAGAATATATACATTGTGTATTTGTAGTGTAATATATTAGCATATCTTTGTCATGCTTACCAGCAGTGTTGGATCGGGGCCAGGGTGACGCCACGGCATCAACTCCGGCCCATGTGATCCACATGCCAGTGCATAGCCAGTGTCATTTTGGCAAAGACATGAACACTTCTCTGTGGGTATGTAGATGGATTGGTCGACTGGGAGTCATATATCCCACAAGGCCAATCAGTGTCTGCCTGTATACATTTATTCTGACTCCTCCTCTTGGAGGACGCCAGTTATACCTCTATTCTGTAGGTGTTTCTGGTTACGTTTGCAGCCTCTGTCCTGTTCCATTGTCAGATAAGTCTGCTTGGTGTAAAGGATATTCTGGGGTGTTATTGGATCCATCTCCTGATTTTTTTGCTATTATGTTTCATCTACTTCATTGCATGCTTGTTTCCATCTGGTTCATATGCTTTTTTATATGTTGCAGAAACATCGTCTCTTTTCTAACTTGGGTGGGTCAGGGTCAGCCCAGGTTTCTGATGTGGGGTCGCCCTCGTCAGGGCAAGTGCTCTGCTTTTAGGTAGGGTCTCATTGCATTAGTAGGTTAGGGTCAGATTTCCAGTTCCCCATTTTGGTCCACAATATTTTTGTTCTCCACATTTATATATTGTGTTTAAATCCATCCTCTTTAGGACAACAAATTATGTCCGATCAAGACAAGGTGTTTCGCGCCTAGCTTGGATGTAACAATTTTATACTAAAAGCAACAGCTCACCATTACAATGGCTAAATAAGAGCATGTGAGTTAGGATATCTGTAACCTATCAGCAGGGCCAGGAGAGTCGGGTCGATGGCAGGAATGGGGTTCACATTCTGAACCTGAAGTGCCATCGCCATAGTGCAGGACATCCAAGCGGGGTTGTAGTAGCAGTGTATCAGGCAGTTACCCAGGCAGGAATATTTGTGGGTACACATAGTGGAGATGGGGGGCAACTTTACAGGAACAGAAAGCAGTCTTGTTGTGTATCAAATGACAGTACAGGTGGAATCCGTATAGCTAATTTTGCTGGAACACAGTCTTTTATACTAGCAGCAGTGGAAAATGGCCAAGATGGCTCTTGGGATAAGTCCTC
The DNA here is from genome assembly GCF_035609145.1 of Eleutherodactylus coqui. Lineage (NCBI taxonomy): Eukaryota > Metazoa > Chordata > Amphibia > Anura > Eleutherodactylidae > Eleutherodactylus > Eleutherodactylus coqui. The sequence goes on along the minus strand of NC_089840.1, from coordinate 69,433,655 downwards.
TATCCACCATTCATCCAACTGAGATATGCACCACATTGCCTGTTTGCCTCACTTGCATGACAGCATAGTCAGCTTGTCTGTGTCATTGTCACTTACTCTCTCGTGCAACAACTCTCTGCGCAACAACTCCACAAAACACTGTATTTAATTCAGCGTCCTCCCCATGAACAGTCTCATCCTCTAATCATGTGATTTTGCCTCCGCCATATGTCACTGCTGTTGTTAAAGCATCATTGTTGAAGTAGCAATGTGGATTCCCTCACTTTGCAACTTTAGCAGTGGAATCCCTTCATATTTATTGGGAAGAAAGATTACCAAAACAACTACCATGTTTCCCAAAAATAAGACACTGTCTTATATTAATTTTTGCCTCAAAAGAGCCACAGTGTCTTATTTTCAGGGGGAGTCTAACAATACTCACCTACTGCGGGCATTCCTGTCCTCGCGCTGATCTTCATCGCCCCTGCTGGCTGTCATGTCCTCCTTCAAGCCAATAGAGCAGTTCTTCCTAGAAGTCGGGCATGAATACCCCACCCCCAGGAAGCTAATGCTCTGATTGGTTAATTGAGTGCCACGTCAGCCAATAAGGGCCGGCGCTCGACATCATTGAATGGTTGTGATTGATTAATCCAGCGCCGTCTTTCATTGGCTGATGCGGCACTAGACTAACCAATCAGAGAATTCGCTTCCTGGAGGTGGGTATATTCAAGCCCCACTTCCAGGAAGAACTGCTCGGTCAGCTTGAAGAAAAATGCAGCAGCCTGCAGCAGCGCCGGAGATCAGCATGAGGACTGGAACGCCGATGGTGAGTATTATTTTTTTTTCAACATGTAGCCAGGCTAGGGGAGGGCTATATTTCAAGCCTCCCCCAAAAATCAGGCTAGGTCTTACTTTTAGGGAAACACGGTATATTCATGATAGATTAAAGGTTTTTACCAGGATCACAAGTAATTCCCTGTCCACAAGATAGGGAATAACTGGGTGATCGGTGGTGGCCTCCCTCATGGGAGCCCCACCTATCTCAAGAACAAAGGTCTTGTGTCCTCTGCTGCCCAATGACGTCAGAATGAATGGAGTGCTGGCTGAGCATGCATGGTCGGCACTCCATTCATTTCAATGGGGCTGACAGAAACTGCTGAGTGCTGGTTTATCTCTGCAGTCCCAATGCAAGTGAATGCACACTTGCGTGACCAGGCCTCCATTCAGTCTCCTCCTTACTGCAGGGGTGCAGTAAGCCCACAGTGAGGGGGAAGGGGAAAACGTAACCCCTATTCTTGGGATTGGTGGGGTCTCAGCAGCTCAGCAGTGAGATCCCCACCGATTTGCAAGTTATCCCCTATCCTGTGGATAGGGAATAACTAGTGGTCCTGGTACAACCCCTTTAAATAATGGCCAATTCCGATAATGCAGCAGCCATTTGGAATGTGTTACAGTTACAGTAGTGAAGTTGAGAAATAACTAGGATGCATTTCTAGTGATCTGGACAAACAACATTCTGGGTGAAAAAAAAGAAAACTTGTGTAAAAGCCTCGTTCACACGGTCAAGTCGTATGGTTTTGTAGTCCAGCGACATGCCCGCGACTTGTGATGCTTTGTAGCCCATGTTTCCCTATGGAGTCCTCCTCTCTGTTGCATTGCACAAAAAGGCGATTTTTGTGCAGTGTGATGCAACTTTGACAGTAGGAAATCCTATTGTCAAAGCCCTAGCTGCAGAAAAAAATAAAAAAATACACAACATCACCTTACAAGTGCTCTCCGACAGCAGCTTCTCCCTGCATCACGGCACTGTTTTTCTTCATAATCTTCTGGCCGGGGATTGAAAATTCCCCGCCTTCTGGAAGCGCTGCCTGTGATTGGCTAAGCTTCAGCCAATTACAGCCATTCATCGAGTGCTGGCTGTGATTGGCTAAGCAACAGCCAATCACAGTCAGCGCTTCCAGGAGGCGGGAATTTCTCAATCCCCGTCCAGAAGAGAAGAAGATCAGTGCCAGGACCCATGGAGAAGATGGGGCGGAGCCCTGGACAGCGCTGGAGAGGTGATGTCTTCAGCTACGCCTGATTTTCGGGGTAGGGCTTATATTTCAAGCCCCACCCCTGAAAATCCTTGCATATGGTGCTATAAAGTCACAGGACTTTTTAATGCTACAAAATCACAGTATTGCCGCGAGAAGATGCATCGATATCGCACGGACCAGTTATGCGATATCGCAGTGATTTTTTTTGCGGCGATGCCATGTCGCCCGTGTGAATGAGGCCTAAAAAACAGGTAAAAATATAAAGAAGGACATTTCTTCCTCCGTTTGATGACATCACAGACAAAATTACCCAGCATACCTAACTGTCAGATAGTTTACTAGAGAATTTAAATATTCATTTAATATGCACTTTTAAAACATAGATAGATAGAAGATAGATAGATATAGATAGATATGAGAGATAGATAGATAGATAATGAGAGATAGATAGATAGATAGATAGATAGATATGAGAGATAGATAGATAGAAGATAGATAGATATTAGATAGATAGATATGACATAGATAGATAGATATAAGATAGATAGATAGATAGATAGATATAAGATAGATAGATAGATATGAGATAGATAGATAGATAGATAGATATGAGATAGATAGATAGATAGATATGAGATAGATAGATAGATATGAGAGATAGATAGATAGATATGAGAGATAGATAGATATGAGATAGATAGATGTGAGATATATAGATAGATATGAGATAGATAGATATGAGAGATAGATAGAAGATAGATAGATATTAGATAGATAGATAGATATGAGATAGATAGATATGAGAGATAGATAGATAGATATGAGAGATAGATAGATAGATAGATAGATAGATAGATAGATAGATAGATAGATAGATAGATAGATAGATAGATAGATAGATAGAATGTATATGCATGTCTGTGCACTGTGAAACGGATGGGAAGAGGTAGCAGTGATTTCTTGCCAGTGCGAACTGACAGGGGAGGCAGAATGAGAAGACGACTCACAGACAAACACAGACGTTTGGCTGGAAAACTGAGCTATTAGCCCCATGGGAGTTATTTTGGCTGACAGCAGATAGACTTTTCTTCCTCCCTTCAGATAGTAGGAGAAGCTTTTCATCTTGGCCTGGAAGTATTATGTGCAGGTGGATGATAAATGGAGCGTCAGTAAGGCAGGCGGAGGCAATGATGTTTTGTAGCAACTTGAAACTTTTTACTGTGCACAATATTTACAGGTTGCACTCCGCAGGAGGGCACGAATACTTGAAAGTTACTTGCAAGAGACTCATTCAAGCATTATGGCTACAAAGGGTAACAACTCTATACACTTCATCCATGGAGAAATTCTGCCAATCGGATGCAGCGATATGTAAAATCCAAAGCTTTACTCCATCATATTATTAAAATCACAGGACAGGCGAGGAGCTTTGGATTTGACATATTGCTGCATCTGAGTGCCAGGATTTCTCCATGGATAAATTCTACAGCTCTGCTAATCAACAATTTATGTTCCGGGCACCAGTGACTATGTAAGTTCTAATTAGCTTCACTGACAATCAGTTGATGTGGAAGTGAGTACTGCACTATTATTCTCGGTGTACAGTCTCTATACACCGCAAGCGGTCTCACGGGGGATCTCCTTGATATAAATGGGTTGGTAGACAGGCCTTTATAAACTGTAAGTGATTTTAGCTGGCGGTCTTATAACGGTTCAGCAGTGCCCTGCTCCCATATTACTTGTGAAAGCAACTCGGATACTGTTGGTCATTCGGTGGCATGGTAGATAGAGCTCTAGATTTAAGTTACAAATTGTACCCTCAAAGTTTGCTGCAAAAGGGAACTCCATTATAAACATAGGCTATTGCTAATCTATATATGTATAAAATAGGATGTATGTATTTGTCACCAAAACTCATGAATGCCTGGAGCAATTTCAACCAAGCTTGGTACATATATAAGTCATCCCATGGGGACAAATTTGGTGGGAATAACACAGCCCGACTACCCAGGTGGGGAAGGGGGAGGGATGTTTGTGTAGGATGTGTGTATGTATGTATGTGTGTATGTGCCACCACAACTTATGAACGCCTGGAGCAATTTCAACCAAACTTGGTACATATAGAACTCATTCCATGGGGACAAATTTGGTGGGGATAATACAGCCCCACTACCCAGGTGGGGCAGGGGGGGGGTGTAGGATGTGTGTACGTATGTATGTATGTGTGTATGTACCACCATAACTCATGAACGCCCGGAGCAATTTCAACCAAACTTGGTACATATAGAACTCATTCCATGAGGACAAATTTGGTGGGGATAATACAGCCCCACTACCCAGGTGGGAGGGGGGGATGTTTGTGTAGGATTTGTGTATGTGCCACCACAACTCATGAACGCCTGGAGCAATTTCAACCAAACTTGGTACATATAGAACTCATCCAATGGGGACAAGTTTAGGTTGGGGGGATAAGACAGCACCACTACCCCTGGGGGGGGGGGGGGGGGGGAGGGGGAGGGAATACGGGAATTGCACTTGAGCAGATGGGTTTTTATTTCACACTCTTATCAAATACAGACAACCTCACCCTCATCATACACTAATCTATTACACAGATGACCTCCTCCTCCTCATGTACTAATATTTTACACAGACCTCCTGCTTCTCAGATAATAATATCTTACACAGACAACTTCCTCCTCTGCTCCAACTACCACACAGCTTCCCACCAGCACTGCACCGCTATGTACCACACAGAAATGAGCCCAGCACCCACTCTAATAAAAAAGCTGTCCAAAAGGAAATCTTTGTTGCCCATAGCAACCAATCACAGCGCAGCTTTCATTTTACCTCAGCAGTATAACAAGTGAAAGCTGAGCTGTGATTGGTTGCTATTGGCAACAAAACTTACAGGGGAAGTCTGTGAGTTTTTGATTTTCAATTACGCCAATATTACACAGACCTCCTGCTCCTCAAATAATAATATCTTACACAGACAACTTCCTCCCCCTCAAAAACTAATATTACTCAGACAACCTCCTCCTTATATAGCAATATATTACACATACAACATCCTCCTCATACACTAATATGTTACACAGACGACCTACTCCTCATGCAGTAAGATATTACACAGACAACCTCCTCCTCATATACTAATATATTACACAGACGACCTCCTCCTCATGCAGTCATATATTACACAGATGACCTCCTCCTCATATACTAATATATTACACAGATGACCTCTTCTTCCTCATATACTAATATATTAAATCAGTACACACATGTTTAAATTCTTTTCATGTCTAAAAATAAAATACACGGGCAACGCCGGGTAATCAACTAGTCTAATATATAATAGCCTACAGGCATTTTCTTGTCCCAAACTTTGACCCCTTTGCGTGACCTTTGGTGGATGATTTTGGTGTCATTATATTTGTGGCATCATCACCACCACTGTAAAATCCTAAAATTTGAGTTTGATATATTGAGTGACTGTCATACAAGGTCAAATTTCCTATGTTAAGTCTAGCGGCGCTTTTGTGCTTCAGCCAACTGCACCGCTAGGAAGAGTCAAGCATTGCAGAGCGACGTTCATATCAAGTGCTTACCAGTTTGAATGTTGCCATGTCCCCAAAATGTGGCAGACCAAGCCGTGGACAGCAAACATTTCAAGGAGTATGCTCAGATGGAAACTGGTACACTGAAAATGTAGTTTATCCGGAAGTCTTTGTCAATTAAAATAATCAGTTCTTAAAACATTCCCAACCATTTCTCCAAACATTTTAGGTTCGCGTAGTGAACATCGAGTCAATCTAGTAAAAGTAAATGGAGCCATTAGAGGGCATTGGAAAGCTTCCAGAAAAGGCTTCTGTTTGGCTGTGTAGCCCCATGTGAAACAGTGGGGAAGGGCCAATGGCCATCTTGGGACTGGGACACAGCTTTTTTTCAGTATGATGTAATGGTAGGACACAATAGCAGCCAACTGAAGTGGCGGCAGCTGTTCCAGAGTCGGGCAACAGCAGGAGGCAACACCCTGCTGGGAAGCTATAGAGGGCCTGATTGAGCAGAGGTTGTGGCAGAGACCATGATAATGCTGCAGGCCTTCGAAAATACAGTACAGAGTATGACGATGACATTGGATATTCACAAGTGAAGTTCGAAGTGCCTTGTCACTCCGAAGGGTCGCTCAGGTATGGAAATTAATAGTGTGCGAATTTCTGTTAAGAGCAATCTGTAACCTTTAAGTTATTCATGCCCTCTTATGGAGTGGCACAACATATTTTGGCTGATGTTTCATTGCGGCAAAATTTCCAGGGCCCTCCTCAGCTTCTGCGCATGTGTCATATTGGTGAGGGAAGATGAAACTTTAACTTTTCAAAGTTTCTAACACACTTTCACATGATCACCATTATCCATTAAATAATGGCGATCACGTAACCAAGGTCCGCACACCACTGCCCCCAGTGACAGCTCCAACCTGTCACACTCCCTGACTCCTCAGCTTTATTCTACAGGGTCAACGTGTTTTCACAGCCCTGTAGAATAAAGCCCAGACACCCAGGACGTAAATACATATATGAGGGGTCACTAAGGGGTTTAGCACAGATTTTGATTCCTCATCAAAGTCTCTTTGTCATAAGCTCCTGTTCCCATTTGAAAATATTGGCTTGGTTCCAAGGCGCTAACTTTTAAAATGGCTGCCATATTGGACACCGCACCTCACAGATTTTCCTCCTTCCCATAGCAACATCCAATACACAGGATGGCATTGCTAACCACCATTTTCCATTTATTGAGGTGTCTCCATACCTTTGCACCTTTGCTACTTCTATGTCCTTTATAGTTTTTCTAAACATGAAGGAGAAACTAATAATGCTCATTACTAAATGCTATGACTAAGTGCTAAACACTGGAACTACGTAAGGTATTTTTTTATTTTTAAAGCTAATACTTTTATTATATGTCATGGGTCTAATAAAGCCCGAAGCATTTTAATTCATGTGCCGGGAGCCAGCCCTGCTGTTCGCAGATCGGTGGTATATATGTAATGCCAACTGGTGAACGAATCTATTTGTTTTCTTAGATTCCAATCCTTGTCACCGCTTGGATAGTGGTGAAAGCCTTTGATGTACAGGAGCCTATCTACTGCCAAACCTGCATGTTTGTTTCAATGGATAGAGTGGAAGGAGCTGCTGCCAAACACACTGCCAGGTTTATCTCTCATGGGGTTGTTTTTAATGCTACTTCTATTATTATGTCATGGAATTTATCTCGCAGGCGTCTTTTTTCAGGAATTTTATCTGATGTAGAAATGTAGTTTTTATACATGTAATACTATGTTTTCCCTGTAGTAGCCAATGGCAACTTCTACCCCTCCAATCATCCCAGATATGATGGGACAGTCCCCAATTTTGGGGGCTGTCCTGCCATCATAGGACACATGCGAAGTGTTTAGATTACCCTCCGCCACTTCAGTGATTCTGGTGATCCGGTCAAGTAGAAGGAATAAAACACAAGTATCGTCATCACACACACTAGTAGTGCCAGATGTTGCACTCCTTGACTTCTCCCCTGCTTCTGGAACTACTAGTGCAGGGGTACTTAACCTGGGTTCGATCAAACACAGGGATTTGGTGAGTCAGTCTCAGGGGTTCCCTCCGAGAACCCTATAGATTACCCTCCGCCACTCCAGTGATTCTGGTGATCCGGTCAAGTAGAAGGAATAAAACACCAGTATCTTCATCACACACACTAGTAGTGCCGGATTTGCACTCCCTGACTTCTCCCGTGCTTCTGGAACTACTAGTGCAGGGGTACTTAACCTGGGTTCGATCAAACACAGGGATTCAGTGAGTCAGTCTCAGGGGTTCCCTCCGAGAACCCTATAGATTACCCTCCGCCACTCCAGTGATTCTGGTGATCCAGTCAAGTAGAAGGAATAAAACACCAGTATCTTCATCACACACACTAGTAGTGCCGGACGTTGCACTCCCTGACTTCTCCCATGCTTCTGGAACTACCATTGCAGTGGTTCTTAACCTGGGTTCGATCGAACCCCAGGGATTTGGTGAGTTAGTCTTAGGGGTTCGGCGGAGGTCAAGACATACACACTGTGTGTACATTCCATTCACCCCACTCGTATGATTCGTGGCGCTCTCCACTGCGCATGTGCTATGCTAGGGGAATTCGCAGATCTTCTCTACTATAAACTCTTGTTTCTCTCTTTTCTGGTTAACTCTTCAGTACAACAACACCCTCAATGTTTTGGTGCGACTAAATCGTAGCATACCCTCTTATTGCTTGAGATACTCATACCGTTTGTTACAATGTATCTTTGCGAGCAATACTTTTCAAGAATGACAGACATAAAAATGAAGTTGCATACCTGACTTTGTTGCGAAAATGATAGGAGAGTGGCATTTGCCAAGGTGAAGCTGCGCATTTCTGAACTTGTCTCTGAAAGGCAACAGAAAAAGTCACATTGATTTGCAGTAAATATTCATTGAGTTCATTGTGTACAGCTGATGCACGGTTCATTTTGTGCACTAATTAAAATAATATATATACCTCTGTTTTGAATTTGAAAAAAATCTATTTATTTTTCCAATTACGAAGAGTTCGGTGAATGCATGTATGAAACTTGTGAGGTTCAGTACCTCCAGCAAAGTTAATAACCACTCTACTAGTGTTTTTGTGATGATCTCACCAGTGTTTTCGTGCTGTTGGATTGGGTCACTCAAGCAAGGAAGCAGGGGCACTATAACACTAGGGCTACAAAGAAGGTAACTACATGGGGCCACAAAGGGAGTATTATTAACATGTGTGGCTGCAGAGGAGGTACTATAACTAATTGGGGCCACAGAGGGTTCAATATAATTAAGCAGGGGCACTATAACTAAATGAGGCCACAGAAGGGGGCACTACAAGTCAGACTACAGAGAGGATACTAGTACTTGAGGTATTTTACTGAGAGGTTCATTGAAGGTATTGGCAGGATAGGGAGAATGTGCAGAGACTAGTGATGGCTGGAAGACGTTTTCATGGTAGTCTGGGCCCAAATAAACAAGAAGAGCAAAAACAAACATCACCAATCAGAGAAGACGTCACCTGTGATCACTGGAGGTAACTGCACAGTAATCACTATCCCTGTGTGGAACTTGTATCTGGCTAGTGGACTTTATTACTATCATGGGATACAATGCGTGTGGCTTAATGTAAAAGGGGAATAACCTGTGGCTGTAAAAAAAATCTTATGCTATGTGCACCACTGGACTTGGCTATTTTTTTTTTTTTTTTGGTGTTAAGAAGTTGAGAGGTATGGACTTCCCAGTGGCAAAATCAACTGCTTGCTAGCGGTCTTGGTTGTCATATCTTGTGCCTCTTTTATTAAAATGGTTTTCTGCAACCGTTTAAGATTAAATTGACTTTACTTTAACCCTTTCCAATCCAATTTTGGATTCAGGGTTTCCTAAAAGGCTTTCTCTTTTTGCTGTTATACAACAGTGCCATCTGCTGGCTAAAGCCAGTGTGTGTGCGCCAGAGAGGCTCCCACAGCAGAGTGGCTGGCAATAGACGGTAAGAATACCCTGTCGGACGTCTTCTGACATTGGAGCTGTACAAGCTTCAATCAGAATGTAGGAAGACGTCAAACAGTAGATTGGAAAGGGTTAAGAGGTTATGTAAATTTCTTTTCAACCATATTTAAATTACATTCGAAAAAAGATTAGTAGTTATCAACCATGTTAACACAAGGAGAAACGTAGAGCAGAGTTGTCAGCTGAGCAAACTCTGCGCCACATGGGTGTTCTTGTTTTCTGTTCGTGCTGTCAATAGTCAATGTGAATTCTTGCCATTTTCTGCCTTCAATGATATTAGACTGTCAGGTTTATTAAAGGCCATAGATTAAGCCTTTTTCTGCTTATCTCAAATACTTAATCCTTCAATGTGTTTTAAAGATTTTCGAGTAGTATGATATTCCAGTGTCACAAATGATTATACAAAGCAGGGAAGGTTCCATTCCTTGAGGGATACTATTTGACTTCCAGCAAAGCTAGTTACAGGCACATTTTTCATTTTGTTTTCATATACTCCATCCATTGCCAAATGAGAGGATGTCAATTAAATTTTCATTATAGTTCCAGACTTGACTTTGGCATAAAAGCAATGGATTGAGGGGGAAGCTTGTCTGCATACATTTGATAAGATTGTGTTACATAAATTTATTTTCCATGTATTTTCCCTGGATATTTTTTGTTGTTTTATGTCATTTTTTTTTAGTTTTCCATCAGGTAGTCTTTGTTCTGCTTCAATGAAGTGGATTATTAATGTTATGTCTGCTTTACTCGTTTCTCACAGAAACCTAAAACTGAGGCACATAAGTAAGAGCAGATAGATGTGAAAGCAAGGATTCGTGCATGTTACTAAAATAAACCATTTACTGACAAAGTCAACAAGGTTAAGCCCAAAAATAGCCAAGCAAATATCAATTACCGCATAACCGGCATTGCAAGGAAATAAGCAGGGATGGGGTAGGGGGTTCCTAAAATACTAATAAAAATGGATTGGACTATAGTCACCCATTCTGGCTCCCTGCAGCCCCAGCTCCGCACTTCTGCTTCCCCCTGCTTGTTGTGATTGACAGATTTCTCCCAATAGAAAGATAGGAAGAGAATTGCCAATTCCAGGAAGAAGTATGGGGGAAAACAGAAAAGTGCCACCCATTAGACTACTTTTCCCTGAGTCTGACTCAGGACCAACAGTAATTTCACTTAAACACATCAGTATTATTTTTTCTACTTACTGCCTATACTGTTAGTAAAGGTCCTTTTAGACAAGCTGAGTTCTCGGCCTGATGTAACAAGCACTGATTGACATGCATGTTAATTGTTGCTTGTTTCATTTGCCGATCCAGAATTGGCTTATGGGACAAATGATCGCTACTGTAATTGTTGTTTGTCCCCATAGGCTGTACATTTCTTTGTTCACAAGGGGAGATGTATCACCAATTAGGGAGTACTTTTAAACTCACTGAAACTGAATGCTCAACTGACAAATGAGCATTCACTCATTCACCGGCCGGCTGATCGTTGGTCTCTTTACACAGCCCAATTGTCGGGTGAAGAAGCGTTTGGAGGAATGTTCAGGTGTGATAATTGGCCTATGCAAAAGGACCTCAAATCATACAGGTTGATTTTTAGTGATGTCATCATTTGCATGGTATGTCTCAAGTCTCAGCTTCAAGTCTTAAATTTCTTCAAGCGTGATATATTCACTGTGGATATGGCTGGATCTCCACTCATGGTTAGTATTTCATTGGATTTTGATGGGCAAGTAGGCAATTGTTTCTCAAGTAGCTCAGTGCTTCCAGGTGACAGTACATCTAGGTTGCTATTATAATGGCTTATCACGTTCTTTAATTTTTAGGGTACTTTCACATTGTTTTGCAGTTTCTGTCTGAGGTATACATCAGGAGGATTACCAACCATATATCTCTGATGTCTCTATATGGAATAATGCAGTCTGCTGCCCTCTTCCATGCAGAATACAATATATATTGATGTATACTGTCTTGATGGAGTTCCTCTGTATATTGTATACTAGCCCTTCAGTCGGGTCAATGGGGTCTTGTGGATACATTTGATATATGCACCCATCTTTCTGTGTCCATCTGCCACCTTTCTGGTCTGGGGAAAGTTGAGTTGACCTAGACAGATAACTAAGTGTATTTTCTGCCCAGCAGAGCTCATCAATATTCATTCCCCCTCCGTTCACACCTGTACCTGAGGGGGCCTTTGATGTCACTTGCTCTTTCTGAGACCAGCAAAGAAACCCTTTGTTGTGATGTTAACAAAGTTACCAAGTTAAGGCCAATTTAGACACACAACGGTTATCGCTCAAAATTCACTCAAAAGCCATCTTTTGAGTGATAATCGTTGTGTGTAACTGCACTGACATTGTGCCGTTTTCGTTAAGCCGTCGCTCATTGTTGTCTTTCAGCATGCTGAAAGACAACAATGAGCGGAATTTATAGCAGGATACAGCTGATACAATTGTTTCAGCTGTATCCCGCTCCCTAAACACAAGAGGGGTAAGAAGGACACAGCGGTCCAGCTGTCTTCTTCATACCCCGCTCGGAGCGCTTGGCCAGGCGCTCGGAGCAGAGAACAGCTGGATGCAGAAGACAAGCGGCCCCGCTTGTCTTCTGCATCCCCTGCTCGGAGTGCTTCGCTGTATAACAGCCGGGCGCTCCAAGCAGAGAACAGCTGGATGCAGAAGACAAGCGGCCCTGCTTGTCTTCTGCATCCCCTGCTCGGAGTGCTTCGCTGTATAACAGCCGGGTGCTCCAAGCAGAGAATAGCTGGATGCATCCCCCGCTGGGAGCGCAAGGCGATCGCTCAGCGTTTGAGCGATCACCTTGCCCTCTAAATGCACCAACAATTATCGCTTATCGCTCAAAAGTCACTCAAAATACATCTTTTGAGCGATAATCGTTGTGTCTAAATGGATCTTTACAAGGGGGTGTCAATTGTTATACCCGTCAATCATTTGTCTCTTATCCTGTGTCCAATATACACAACCCAGACATTGCAGCGCACAACCTTGACACTGTATTTATCTGAGGAGGAATTAATAATGGGAATTATGGGTCATCTGAAGATCCCATCCCAACAGCAGTTATATTTTCAGAACTGCAAATGTACCTCAGACCCAGTGCATTTACTCCCATCATGGTGCAACCCCCGAAACCCACAGAATTGCATATCTGTGAAGCTAATCATCAGTCGCATATCATGTTTGGTATCCACGAATAGCTAAATTCAAGATATGTATATTCAAAATAGGAAAAACTCACTTCATGCGCTCCGTCAAACTGTGTCGGAATGGGAAAATCTTACTTGTTGAGGGGTGCCTGGACTCCTGGCACCCCCAATATCCAAGGAAGCAGAAAGACTCCAGTGGGGCAGACGTAATCCTCATAGATCGGTTTATTGCATAAAATACAAGTGGATTGGCTCTGCAACGCGTTTCGGCTTCTGTCAAGCCTAAATTCAAGATATGAAACATGACAGCCATAGCTCGCCTATTGCTGTGCCTTCTAGGGAAATATCACTGAAATGTTAAATTGCGTTTCCATCTGGAAGATCTGCGCATCTTCTCAGCCATTTGTGGATACCCATCCCATCGATGATGTAAAAAGAAGGACAGCGGAGGTGTGATTCAAAGAAGGCTTTAAAACTAAGGGGATTTCCTCCCCAAATTGTTAGACCCAGCAGTGGCATCAAAATGCAGGCTGTCCAATTCCTTTCTGCATGCATGCAATTTGGGCTCCATCTTGGAAATAAGTTGACCCTGCAGTCAGCCCCTGGGTGCCGTATGCCACATTTAGCACAACAGCAGATGACCTGCAACACTTGGCTACAGATGTAGTGACCCAAAGTTGTCACTACTAAGTGTTAACCTTATTCTGCGAAAATGGGATAGGATAATTATATGTTTGAAGTGTTTTCTACTAGAGATGAGTGAGTATACTCGCTAAGGCACATTACTTGAGCGAGTAGTGCCTTAGCCAAGTATCTCCCTGCTCATCTCTAAAGATTCGGGGTCCTGCACCAGTGACAGGTGAGTTGCGGTGGGGAGCAGGGGGGAACAGGGGGAAGAGAGGGAGAGAGAGATCCCCCCTCCGTTCCTCCCCGCTCTCCGCCCCTTGCTGGCCCACGAATCTTTAGAGACGAGCGGGGAGATACTCGGCTAAGGCACTACTCGAACGAGTTATGTACCTTAGCAAGTATACTCGCTCATCTGTATTTTATACATGTTCTGATGGTTAAATATCCTCTTTGTATGTGCTGAATTGATGGCTATGTTGGAGTTGGTGACTGCAGGACCAAAGATTTTTGATCAGGGAGACAGAGTAGCCCCTATGATTCAGTCCCTCAGCTCTATGCTGTTGAAGGACCGCAGAAGCCTATAAAAAACCCTTGTTCAGTTTTAGAGACTTCAGAAAGAAGAGCACATCAGCTGAAGCAACAAGTATATACAGCTGGCTAAAGGAAGGTGACCCGCAGTCTTATTCCTGAGCCTAGGGAAGGAGCAAGATGCCAAATGCAATGTTGTATGTGTCTTTCTAGGGCCCCAGTGAAAAATCTGGATAAGCAGTACACAAATTTTTGTGTAGAAACAATGGTATCTCCAATCGCCATCTCCTGAGTTGGATTTATGGAAGTGGATTGTATCACCAAGTGTCATCCTATCACCTGAATAAACAAATGAATATGGGTTTTGCTGTTTGACAGCCTTCCTGGCTCCTGGAGCTCGGTTCCACTGGCGGGACCTGCACTATGCTATACTATAACACCGTCATCCAGGAACAGAAGCCAACGTAAATATCTTGTCCCCCATCATTTTACTGTAGTGCAGCCAGGTGACAGGTTATGGACTGTAATAGCCAAAGTGACACAAGCCCTCCTGCTGGGGCTCACTACACAAAGATCTGTTTTCCAGGAAGGCTTTAATACTTTTAGTGACTAATAGACACTGTAAAAAAAATCAAAACAAAAAAAAAACACTCAAGCACATAAAAGAAATTGTTGTTTTGCTGCAAAACTGGACATGCAGTTATATCTCAGACAGATATACAAATGATTAGAGTTGTGGCGTGATTGGATGAACGGTCTTGCTGCTTGGGGCCCTAAAAGTGGTTCAACCCTTGGGCTTCTTTTCCACTTGTGTAGAGCTTGTTGACCACTAGACGCCTCTACGACACAATCCAAGACATTTTGCCCAGTTAATAGAGTTTGAGAGGGGTGCAACGTTGGAATGTGAGAAGCTGGACAATTGTATTGATGAATTTCAAGCTACCTGGGCCATTCTGACTAGACTGTTGGAAGTTGTTTGGACCAGTCGATGAGTAAGAGTTCACACACAAGGCGATCGGACTCACACCAGCATTAAAGAGGATTGTCTGATCATCCAACAAGCATGAGCAGCTCTAACTATTTCATTGTCTGCCATCCAGAGACAGGTTGCACCATCATTAAAGGCCATTTCCAGGTGCTTGACTGAAGGACATTTGGTCTCACGACATCCATTACATGTACTGCCTTTGACACCCATCCACTATCTCCTCCATTTGCAGTGATGTCGTGAAAGACGAAACTGGACTGCTATGGAATGGAACTGAGTTGTCTTGAACAACAAATTCAGGTTCAATTTGGGCACTGATGACAGCTGTGTTCATGTCTAGAGACCTAGGGGTGAGCACCTCAATCCTGCCTTTGCTATGGGGAAACACACTGCACCCACTGCTGGTACGATGGTCTGGGGGCCATCACATACAGCAGTAGGCCAACCCTAGTAGTGGTACGAGGGACAATGAGAATTCAGCAATATGTTCAGGACATCCTGTAGCCACATGTTTTGCTTCTCATGTCAGTGCTTCCAGCAGGATTGTGCTCGGCTGTGCACAGCAAGGGTATCACAGGAAAGCCTCTACAGCATTGCCAATAGAACATGTATGGGGCCACCTGGGATGCCAACTTCAACATCATGAGTTTGCACGATCTGGAGGCTCAGTTGCAGCAAATGTGGACCAATATGCTGAAAGATACCATACAGTACCTGTATGCCTCCATGCCTGCCTATATCACATCTTGCTAGAAGCGTCCCAATAGTTTTTTCGCAATAATTTATCTTTTTGCTCTGATATTGTAATCACTTCTATCCACGTTACATTCACACATAGGAACTTTCATTTGTTTCCTACAACTCCTTATAGGTGCTTGATTTTTTTCTTTTACAATGAGTGTACTTTGAAGAAGGATCATGTTGAATAAATTACAAAAGAGGACATTTTCTTTCCATGTAATTTCATATATTTTGTTTTTCTGTTCTCTTGCAATGAATACAAATCTTTCAGGCTAGAAATTTGTGCCCGCTGCGAATTGAATGTATCATGCATAAACATGAAGTAGCTGATAATTAATTATTAACTATCATATTTATACATTATTCGCAATGGTTTAATATAATTTTTAATGAAAACAAGCTGATATTTACGGGAGAGCTTTAATTGGGTTTCATTACTAATTTAAAATCTTCAAGTAAATATTGAAGCCCTCCAGCAACTGGTATTGATTCAGTCTGGGGGAGTCAGCTGTTTTTGGAGGGATATGCCTCAGCACTTTGGAATAGTGACAAAACACACACAGTTTATCTGAATGCTGTCTTATTGGCACGGTATGTAAATGAATAACTATACACCTTTCCACTGATCGTTACTTTAGTTCCAGGGCTAGATTAATTCAATCCACGGCAGTGAGCCAGGTGTCTGTTACTAGCATTATAGAAAATTAGAAAGTAGAATGGAACAATGCTTCTGTAGACAAACCTGCAATTAAGTTTTTTTCCTGTTTCCCCAAAACAAGATAATGAGTAAATTAATCCAGCACTAATATTTTATTAGTATAACATGCTGGAAGAGATGTGTTGAGTAGGAGTGAAGTGTTACGTCCATGTGAGGCTTATCCTATGTGACCTAGGCGGTCGTAAATATAATGTCCTAGAAGGACCAATATACAGACTTATACAAGCATTGCAAATGCAAGTAGACAATATGTATACCCTTTAGGCTTTATTCACATGAGCGTATATGGGCCACGTTTTCAAGGCCCGGCCAATATATGCAACCCATCTACTGCATTGGTTTCCAATGCATCAGTTTAGATGGGTGCTTCTCTGATGCGTAAAAACAGCCAGTTGGCAAAGGTAGCACCTACGGCGTGCATCCTGGCTGGCTGTTTTTAAGCTGGATGGAAAAGATAGTTCTGGACCTATCTTTTCTGGCCAGAATACGCTGGCCGGTCCCATGGACTCCCATAGGAGCCTATGAGAGCTGCTGGAAAAGGAAGGTGGGAGGGAGTTTAGCAGTGTCTTTGCTAAACTCCCTCCCCCCACTCCGCCCCTTGCCCGCTGTCGGCAAAGGGAGGGGGCGGGATGGGGCAGACGATTAGCACAATAGCTCCCGCCCCATCTCGCCCCCTCCTATTGCAGACAGACAGCACAGGGTGGAGAGGGGGTGGGAGTTTAGAAAACTAGCTCCCGCCTCCTCCCATTGCAGACAGCCGGCAAGGGGTGGAGAGGAGGAAGGAGTTTAGCAGAGCTAAACTCTCTCACTCCATCTGACAGTATTCTCGGTGTGGCGTATACATGTTGCACTCGGGCATCTGAATGGGCGCATAAATGAAAGATGCAGCTGTGACTTGGTCATGGCTGCCTCTCGTTCATGTGATTTTCAGTTGTGCTGTGGCCATGACACGGCCGTCTGAAAATTGCAGCGCCCATGTGAAAGAGCCCTTATTTAGTACAAAAAGATAACAAAAGATGGTAAGTAAGGAAACATAAATACAGGAAATAGAGGAAACTTGGCCCTGACCTCACAGATATGGAAAACCCTACCTTTAAGTGGAGTGATTGCCTTGATCAAGGAGGCCCCACATCAAAAACCTGGGGTAACTCTGACTCTCCCTAGGTAATAAGAGGGAAGAGTGGCAAAGATAATGCACAAGATAATACCACAGAGTACTGGGAACGTGCTGTAACAGCACTCCAGAAAATAAGTTAAACAACAGACAGGCTTATCTTAACCAAAGTCAAAGTGCGGGGCTAAAGCAGGTACTGCCGAAAAGACCAGAAGCAAGCTCATAGAAAGTGTCTTCAGACAGGAGTCAGACAGAATATCTTCAGACAGGAATCATTAGTCAAACAGGAATCTCACCTAATAACATAGTTCAAAGATGCTGACAGATTCCCTTTTTGGATGATTTATAGTGTGCTGAGGATTTTGGGCACTTACAAATGCAATGGCCCGAATTTAAGAGTTACTGGCCTTGGTCTTTTAAATGACTTTAATATGTCCATTTTACTAGTTATGACAATTTTCCCAGAGTATCACTTCACAGTATACTGAATAGTGAGCATTTCATTATAGATTTTTAAGTCTAATAATATAGGCAAGGTTTTATGCAATTAGAGTGCTAGTTAATCGTTCATTCATTAATGAATGAATAACTAGCTCTAATTATGTCTTGAACCAGACTTAATGAAGCACATTCTAAATCCTCCTGGAGCTTCACTACTTTTGTATAGAGATGTGTCCTTCTTTAAAGTGGTTGTCCCATCAGAGTCAACCCCTTGGTCTGGCTCCTGGCACTCCCAGCAAACAGCTGAATTTGCAAGTAGAATTCTTGGCCAGCCAGGTATTTCCCTTATAGTAGCCGCTGCAGAGGAAATGTAGTGGTATTACATGATGTTCATTCAAATGAATTGGAGGACAGATGTGAAAAGAAGCAGAGAGACAGAAATGTTCAACCAGACTTCTCTATTTTTTTATAAGACCAGGAAGCAAGACATGTTTCGAGGCACAAGCCTCTTCTTCAGTAAAACTGAGGGTGCTTTTTGAACTTGCTTACATAAGCTGCTTCCCTGGGTGCACAACTAAGTACATTTAAAAAGCCACAGCTGTGCACCTCCCAGTATTACTGAAGAAGACACTTGTGTCTCAAAAAGGCATCTTGTTTGCTTGTATAAATAGAGAAGTCAGGTTGAACATTTCCATTGCTTTGCTTCTCTCTTTTCATCCATAAGGCTGTGCCACACACAAGTGCTTTCTGTTCTTATTCTCCAGTTCATTTCACTCCCAGTACTTCCAGTTGTGACATTCCTCTGGACTGACAGCATCTCCAGATATGCTGAGCCACAATATACCATTCGTACACTGACCTACCAAATCCTTGTAGGCTACAAATCCTCTTAGAGTTGCTCCACCCTTTCTTTTTTTCTTGCACCAATCCTATGCCTTTCAAATAAATGATCATCCCTGCAATACAAGGGAAGCTCAAAATATGCCTGATTGGGAAATGATCTGACAGAGTAGCTCTCCATTTTGGCTCATAGAAGGTGGTCTTGAACAGTAGACAACAGTCTATGATATCCAAATGCTCTAGTAGTACACATGAACTGGGGTTTTCTTCTTGGACCAATTCTCCTAACTTGCCTTTTAACTCAACAAACACGGGATGTATGGTGAGAAATGTTAAACATAAAAAACATACATCTGGTGGATGCCTTGATGGATATCATTCATGGTTCCCTCACAAGCCATGTGCTCTGGAAAGGAAAGAGTTCAAACAACGTTTTCATGAGGACTGACAAGCCCAATAACAGCTCTACCTGTCTGCTGAGTTTGCAAATTTTAACTCTATCTATTCCAGAGTGCACAGCTTAGAGGGAACAGTGATGCATTCTGTTGGTTTTCAGTCACCCCCAGGCTCCCATATTTTAAAAAAAAGTGTACATTTAGCATATATTTTTTTTTGCTTTATGATGTGAAATTATATTGACTTGGTACCATGACGAATTGTATAACATCACAATTCAAGAAAGGTTAAAGGGATTGAGCCACTTCTAGCTATTTTATGCAAGAAGCAGACAGCTCTATACATGGCACAGTAGCCCGGGTTGGTGCTACAGACTGAGTGCTATTCATTTCAATAGTCAGTCTTCAGTTCCAACCCAGGCCACTGCACAATGTACTGCGCTTTCTGCTTCCTGCAGCAAAATAGCTAGAAGTGGGACAACCCCTTTAAGGGTGGGCAAATTTATACTCTAGGGAATTGCTTTATAACCACCTCTCTAATTTCTAATCTAGAAAAGAACAGCAGAAAGGATAACTGAGCACTCTGGGCAGGAGGACCAGGATTGTAGTGACAAACAAATTTTATTGAAGATAGGCTACATGTTTCTGTGCCAGATCAGCTCCTCAATCTGTTTTTTTACACAACATGACAAAAATAAAGATTTTTTTTAGAAGCTGTGGGTCAAAACCGTGACCCACAGTTTTCAAATGTCCTCCTTACCTTGTCATCTTGTGGAAACAGCCAGATGAAGGTCCTGATCTAGCACAGAAACGCGTAGCCTATCTTCAATACATTTTGCTTGTCACCACAATCCTGGTCCTTCTGTACCTGATTATCCTTTCTTGCTGCTTTTCTCTAGTATCCCATATGGATTAATTGACTGTTCCATCAATGTTGACTACAGCCAGAGTGTTCTGCTCATATATGTGTTGTGCCGGTGCACTACCATCGGAGGTACCATTATTCCATTTTTTAATTTCCTCTGTGCCTTCTGAAGTTCCTCTGCACTATGGAGCGTTGTTTTATTTATTTTGTAATCGGCAGGCTACCTTTGACTCACCAAAGTTGAAGGGAAATAAATCAGGTACAGGTCATCTTTATTTCAAGCAAAAGGATAGTTAGAGTTTTGGGTCTACTTTAAGCCAAGTCAGCTTCAAAGGTCTATTACCGCTAGCGACAAAAAGGTGCAACTCTCTAGCAGCTTTGCATTATTTAAAATGTGATGAATGAAAATATGGAAAGGAGTTCATTATTAATACATTGCTTCAGAAATAACAACAAAGTAGATTGTGTGAGTTATTTGGATCTAAGAATTATATGCAAAGATGTGACAGCCATACTTTAATCAAGCAGTAAGTTCAGTGTGAAGGATCTGGAATAAATTTGCTACTTCATTAGTAGTTCCCTGCCATTTCCTATTGCATATTTTTATATAAAAATATTTTGAGGAGAGGAACCATTTTTTGGATGTTATATGGCCGTGTCCCTGCAGTTTAATTAAAGTTATTTTAAAGGGGCCTTTTTTTTTTACATCTGATCATGTGATTACCATGTACAATTTCCATAATAATCACTGCAAAAATATGATTAAAATTACCATAAAATATTACCTACTCCCATAAAATGTTAAAGGAGCACAACACAATAAATTCCGTCTGGAATTACTGATTAAATATTGTTGAAGCAATTAATAAAAGACAAATGTTTTATGGATGTATTGCTAAAAATATTCTTCTCCTTCCGCTGATATCCTGATGAGTCTGTCGCATTAACATTTGATTTTCAACTAGATGAAGTAGTTTGAAAGTTTTGAAAGTTCGTTCTTTCTAGCAATCACTTTAACATGTCAACTAGACCACGAGTGTATGTACATTAAAGTGTCTGACATTGCTCCAGAGATATTACATAAAATCACTAAAAGGGCTCTTAAAAACATGACACTGGAGATATACTGTAGACCTATTCCAGATAATAGGCATATAAGAAGTGTAAATTCTTGAAATGATTTTCAGGTGATTTATGCACTTTAACCACAATTTTTAACTGATCTTTTTAAAAGGGTTTTTCAGGCAAAAATATTGTTGATGACCTCACCTCAGGATAGGTAATCAATAGAGATGAGCGAGTATACTCGCTAAGGCTAACTACTCGAGCGAGTAGTGCCTTAGCCGGGTATCCTCCCGCTCGTCTGTAAAGATTCAGCTGCCAGCGCGGGTGACAGATGAGTTGCGGCGGTGAGCAGGGGGGAGCTGGGGGGGAGTGAGAGATCTCCCCTTCGTTCCTCCCCGCTCTCCCCCACTGCTCTCCGCCCGCCGCCGGCCCCCAAATCTTTACAGACAAGCCAGAGCATACTCGGCTAAGGCACTACTCACTCGAGTAGTCAGCCTTACTGAGTATACTCGCTCATCTCTAGTAATCAATAGTTGATTGGCCAGGTCTGGCGCTGGAGATCCCAGCTGGTCAGCTGATCAGGCGCATGCTGTCAGAGTTGCTACACACAAGGGTCAGAACGGCAGCTCCGAACACTGTGTAGTGGCTGGCGCTGTCAGCATGTGCCTGATCAGCAGATTGCAGGGATCCTGGGTGGTGGACCCCAACTGATCAACTATTGATGACCTATCTTGAGAATAGGTCATGAATAGTATTTTTGCTTGGAAAGCCCTTTTAAGTTATTTTATGGATAAAGCAATTGAAAATATGCTTCTGAGTTGCACAATGGTTCTGCACATTGACCATTTTTTGTACCACAAATCAGAGAATCAGTTGCTGTAATATACATTAGGTCTCATTCATAGTGGTGTATGCGAGTTGCACCTGAGATTCTCGGGCGCAGTTTGCATCATACAGCACACAGACACACTACAGTAACAACAACATATACTTTAGCACTCATATACATCTGATATCTGAACAAAACTGCATGTATGTTGTTTCTACTAAGTGCATCAAAATGCAAGGCTCTTACCACATGTTTCGATGAAAGCATATGGACCCATCTGCCGCATCCTGGCAAACCTTATTGCTGAAGCACATGCTACTATTACAGTAATTGTTGAGCCATGGCTTGTGTGCTCCTTCACATTTAATGTATTTATTGCAAATGCGGACTTAAGTCGTTTGTATGCATTGCATTTGTCAGGGAGTGGCTGCCCTCACTTGTTCTGCACTCCATTCACTCATATGTCTCAAGTTGCTTAATGAAAGTATATATCCAGGTATCCAGCTTTCCCAGAGTTCATTGGAGGCTTTTGACCCAAAGAGAGGTGTCTTTTAAAGCTAGGTACCCATCCAACAAGGTTCACCTGGACATAGCGGATGGGCCTAAATACTTTGATCAAAATAAATGCTAAGAACTTTACATTGTTATGTGGTTAGTATAAACATCAGTTTTGCCTTCTCTCGACCAGGTCTACCCTCCCAACTAGTCTCCAAAATGTAGCCCACTTTCATTTTTCACTATTTTGCTAAGGCGTCAGGTTAGATTCAAATTGACTTCTCATTCTGGTCCATCTCCTCTGACTCCACTCCTGTCAAATCCAGCATTCCCTCCAGGAATGGATAACCCAAGCTTTACCTGGTGGCAGTCTAATAAAATAACTACCCTAAATGACTTCTTGCTCTATGGTTGGCTAACCTCACTATTCGCTTTCAGACATTCCACTTCTGGTCCTCCCTGGTCTCCCCAGAGTCTAAAGTGGAAATTAATCTACTAAAGGGACTCTGAAAATATTGCCCAATTTACCCAGGCATGTTGTTGCATCTCTATAGTGCACTAAATAAAATGCACCAAGATAAATTACCTTACATGACCCAATGGGAATCAGACTTAAATGCCTCCTTAACTATAGAAAGATGGCGCCACTGCAGTGAGAACCTAAGCAAAAATAGTTCACAAGCTAGTCTTACTGAGATAAGCTCTATATAGCACATTTAGGGATATTTAGTGCCATCTTGCATACATGCTATCTATCCCAAGGTCTCCAATCTGTGTTTTAGGGGTTATGACAAGATTGGAACTCATTTACACATCTGGTGGACATGCCTCATAGTGCAGGCCTTCTGGAAAGAGGTTGTCCATTTCCTCAGTCACTGGAACCTCTCTTCAATTAGATCTGTACACCCTACTAGGCAACAAACCCAAAAGGATACATAATGCCCCCTTTAAGCTTATTCAGTTTATATGACAGCCACCTTGCACAACAATGGTGAAAATCACATATATCTTTCAATCTCCTCATTACCTGAATTGACAAGACACTTCTGAACAAGAAGTTGATTGCCATTCGCCAGGACAAGATAGCACAATTTGAGTCAGTTTAGGAACCATGGATCACGTTTGTCAATATCCCTAACCTACAATATCACCTTCAACTCTAACTACTTCACTGGCCATTTGAACCTAAAGCAGGACCCTGAAGAGAGATAAATGACCAGATAAGTTCAGAAAAGGAAATCATGCTATCAGCCTGACTAGATGTAACATGACAACTAAGTGCTTATATTGTATTGTACTGTTAAACCCTGTACTCCCCTCCCCTCCCTTCCCTCACACTGTACAATGTTAAGGCCCATTTACGCACACAGATAATCTTTCAAAGGATTGAAAGATCAGCGATAATTTTGCATAAAGTGCTAATAGGCACTAATTGCTGTTAGTACTTTATCCGCTTCATTTGCATGCAAATGAGCTTCTAGTACATGTTGCAGAGCAGGAGGTCTGAGCTCTGTAATTAGCTCCATTATTCAGCCACAGGCTACTAAGAGAAAACAATATAATCTCTAGCTCCTTGTGGAGAATACACACAATGGACAGCAGACACAGCATGTGTTCCTGCTTATCAGCTGTTCTGTGGAATGATGTTTTTTAGGCAGAACTGAAAACTGTCATTCAGCAGAAAACTGAAAGATTGGCACTTTTAGAAACATTTAGAAATGATTATCGCTCAAAAGATGGCTTTTGAGCTAATTTTGGGCTATAATCATTGTGTCTAAATGGGCCTTTAATTTTATATTTGTACAAGTTTATACAAGTTTATAATTGTTTCTTGGAACTAACCGATTTTATCTATGCCAAGAATTCCTCTTGTTTTGCAAAATCTACGTGGCAGGAATGTTCCCAACAGTTTAAAATTTACTTTCAATAAATAATGTTGAAGCATAAACATCAGTTTTGCAGTCTCTGTTACTTTAATTATTGCAGCCATGGCTTACCTTCACATTTAATTTATTTGTTGAAATTGCTGACTTGTGGTTTTTGTAAGTATACAGACACATATCCGTGTGCTGTCCAATACCCCGTGGCAGGCAGTAGACATTGCATGTTCGATTCTGGTCCATGATATGAACATGGACAGCAAGTGAGGAAAATGCACCCATGTGAATGGACCCTTAAAGAGCTACCTTATTTGATATTTATAATCTTACCAGTTTTTGCCATCTTGATAAAGGAAAGTTAGTCTTAGGCCTCAAGTCCACAGGTGGATCGGATTCCGCATGCGGGAGCCATGCTTTATTTCACTTGTATTTATTTCACACCCATGTATCCCTATGGGCGGCTTGATTTGCCGATCTTCCTTGCGGGTGACCCACGTGAATTCCGCAAATCAGATCCACCCGTGAACATTGGCCTTAGAGAGCCGTGGATATCTACTGTTATAACTTGGGAGGTTCGTGAAATCTACATTATTTGACACCAAATTATGACAGAACCATAGTAGGCGTAGTATCGGGAGTGTTAATAGGGTCTTAAAAGAAATTGTTATTGGCAAAGATGCAGTCACAGATGTAGTGGCCCAAAAGGGTCCTACAAAAGCGCTATCGCTAATTTTACGTAGGTTTTCAATTCACCCAGGGTATGCAGGGGTTAATTCCAGGTTAATCTGCCCTGCAACAGAGCTAAATTTAACCTGCCAAGCAACCTGCTTTTTCTTATTGCCTGCCGGCAGTCTGAGCTCTAATTGGACAGTCTGTTTGGAGAGTTTAACAATATGATTGGCTACCTGACAGTGGGGTGACAGTTGAGAGCCCAGTCACGATTGGTTAGTGCATTGCTAATCAGCCCCAAAACCTGTGAGGGACGGTGAGAAAGGAAGAGGCAGTTAGATTTTAGAGAGGGTGGTTGGTAAGAGCAGTCGAGCTTTAGTGAGCTAGTCGGGGGAGATAGTCAGAGAGTCAGTGGAGAGCAGTGGGTTGGCGAGATACAGCACTGAAGTAAGGAGCCGGCGGACAGCTGTAGAGGACTGAAGAGATGACGTGAGACAGAACACGGAGTGGGTGACAGCTGTGGAGAGGGAAGGACCAAAGCCCCTCTTCAAAGCAGCAGTCTCTGACTGTGATTCTGTACACGCAAGGTAAAGCGTAAAGCCGCTTGATAGCCAGGAGACAGCCCAGTGACAGAGGCCTAGTGAAGTGCTACCGAGTGACGGAGACAGCGGAGCAGCCGGGGCCAGGATCTGTCTAATACTGGTAACAGAAAGGCTGAGTTATAGATCGAAAAAGGTCAGAAGGCCATAGTATATAAATTGTGATATTGCCTCCTTATCGCTCCCAAATATCCTCTATACAAATTATTTCATCTGCCAATCTAATGGCTGTGGAGAAATGTTGCCTATTGTCATGTCAGAGAGCAATACTGTTTTACTTGCTCTGATGAAATTACAGTAAAGACGGTTTATTTTAATATTTTCGTAACCACTGGCCTACTGTATTACTGACTCTTCACACCAAACTATTGTGCTATATATAGCACTGGCGTCACGACATATCACATTATCTACAACACAATAACATTTGTTGGGCTCCCCTGCAGACGTTACTACCTGAAGAGCTAACTATTGTGCTACATAGCACTGGCGTCACGACATATCACATTATCTACAACACAATAACATTTGTTGGGCTCCCCTGCAGACGTTACTACCTGAAGAGCTAACTATTGTGCTACATAGCACTGGCGTCACGACATATCACATTATCTACAACACAATAACATTTGTTGGGCTCCCCTGCAGACGTTACTACCTGAAGAGCTAACTATTGTGCTACATAGCACTGGCGTCACGACATATTACATTATCTACAACACAATAACATTTGTTGGGCTCCCCTGCAGACGTTACTACCTGAAGAGCTGTGGTGACACCATTTTACTTCACATTATTTATCATCGTCCTACATGCTACAAGTGCCTGAGCACAACACAGACAAAACACAACAATTACATGCAGTGACTCACGGGTGATGTATTCGCTGATCTCATCTTTATCTCCATTTGGCTCAGATCTCCATTGTGCTTCTTGCAGCCACAACTAATCTACGCAGAGTTTACGGTCTAGACATTTTTGGTTTCTCCCTATGCTATCATCCATCCAAAAACTTTCTCAATGCAAGCTCCCCATCCTGTTGGCCTACAAATGTCAGCTACTACCCTTGGCACAAAGTGTTAAGGCAGCAGAATGCAGTCCTAAGCTCTCACTCACGACCTGAAGGTTGAGGGTTCAATCCCCGCGTGGTTCATGTAGCTGTCTCAGCCTTTCATCATTCCGAGGTCAGTAAAATTAGTACCCAGCTTGTTGGGGGGTAATAAACAAAATTACCTGAAAGCACTGCGGAACAAGTTGGCGCTATACAAATAACAAGTCCCTTCCCCCCTTCCTACCCCAATACTGCTCCAACTGGGCTGCACAATGCCTCCAAATACAGAAATAATGATATAACTAATCATCCAAAAGTATGGCCAAGCAGAAAGTGGCCCAACAGTATTATTTCCTCCAACAATAAGCCTAAGAAGCCCCGGACGTAATAAAATAATGGTCGATATTACCCACAATCAGTAATAGTGATAGTGCCCACAAATTAATAACACCATTCAGAGTGACCCATAGTTCTTAGAAGCATGGAATTCCGAGTCATTGCTACAAGACTTGTTTAAGGAGTCTAAGATTGACTTGCAAGAATGCTGCCTTCCAATAAGTGGTGCTGCAGAAGTATTGTGGACTCTAGAGCAGGGGTCCCCAACTCCAGTCCTCAGGGACCACCAACAGGTCATGTTTTCAGGATCTCCTATAGCCGGAACCCCTGTGGCAATGTCTGAGGCACCAATAATAATTACATCACCTGTGCAACGCTGAGGAAATCCTGAAAACATGACCTGTTGGCGGTCCCTAAGGACTGGAGTTAGGGAACACTGCTCTAGACTCATGAAGAATAAGAGAGATCTCTCTTAGCACCTGTTGTATTTGTGTTCGAACTTCAGTACAGTACAAGTTTTAGAGAATAATCCAACTACTTCTTTTGCCTCAAATTCAGTAAAAAATACAAATCTAACCCGGCGAACACATTTACTTTAATACTTCTGCACTATAGCTTAAATGAAATTGCGCAGAGCAGCGGTCACCATGCTAGAGCCTGGGTTATTAACTATAGATGATATGTAGTATCATTCAGCAGCTCTCAATTCTGTTTTTCTTCTGCTGCATGTATGATGTAAGTGCTTAGTACCAAATACTTATATCCTAAAGCACTTCAACAGATATAATCCGCAGAGACATAACCTTTTAGAAAAGTTTTTCCCTGCAAAGCTATTTTGAGACCACTGGTTAATTGACCATTGAAAGAGCCCTTGGAATAGGTATATTTCAGCAGAAACCCATTATCTGCCTGTTAGACTCAATGTTCTTATACACTAATGTGATCCAAAATAAATCAGAACATTTATTCTAAAGATGAGCAAGAACCAAACACTTCTCTGGCTGCTGCAGTGTTATTTGCCATCTTTTAAATATCCAGATTACTTTTATTATAGACCTTGTCTCTGCTGCAGTGTGCGGTATATGTAGACCGCGAGCCATCAAGCTGCAGTCAGATGCTTTCAGAATCTCTTGATGGAAGATTTCCAATATGAGTATACTAAATTCTTTAAACCCTTTAGGACGAGACATTTTTCTTTTTTTATTGTTGTTTTTTTCATTCTGTCATTTCAAGAGCAATATCTTTTTAATTTTACCACCTACAAAGTCATATAGGGGCTTGTTTATGGGGCACAATTTGCATTTTTAAGGTAATTATTTATTGCATTGTTTAAAAACTTGAAAACACTTCATAATGAGGTTAAATGGAAAAAAATTGGGATGGCACTATATTTTATTTTATTTTTTTGGTGGGGCGGGGGGGGGGGAGTCTTGCTTTTACAGCATTTATATGGTAAAAATGACACGTTCACTTCATTGTGTTGGTCAATATGACTATGCCAATACCAAGTTTATATTGTTTTTTTGAAAAAAGCTTGGTACGATGTTAGCCAGTAGAGCAATGTGTGATTGTTCTCAATAAGAGAAACCAAGTAATCCTGTAGATATGATACCTTTTAATGGCTAACAAAAATACATGATGTTATGGCGAGTGTCGTGGCTTGTCAGTCACGACAGCATTGTGGCATGGTGGCTTTGACACAGGCCAAGACCTGTTGCCATATTATGCATGACAAGGGTTAATGCACCATGTACAGAGACTGCTGGTGCTGTCTGTCTTTGCTGCATGGATGCATGCTGGATTAGTCATGCCTGGGAGTAGGGTGGAGGTGTGGTTTTCTATTCACTCTGCCAGTTCCCAGGTGCGGAGTGGCTATATATTCCCACCTCTCCCTTTGCTCAGGGCTGCACACGAGCACCTCGCTCAGCAGCACGGATGCTGGGTGCTGATCACTGCTACAATAGCTGATAGACTTATGCACTGAGGAACAGTGCGCACCGCAACTGAAGTACGTAACCCAACTCAGCACAGTGACAGGGAACGTACACAACATAGGAAAAAGCCGCACACCACACTATGCTGAATAGTAGCACCACTCTAGGAAGAAGGAAGCCTAGCCCTAACCTAGCAGGGGAGGTGAAGGGTCCCTGACTAGAAGTGGAGTAATCGTCTCAATAGAGACGGTCCCATAGTCTTCATCCTGGGCCCTGATTGTCCCTATAGGGACCCCTGGAGAGATGAACCGAACAGCAAAGCAAAACAGAAATGAAAAGCAGAACTACAACTGAAAAGGAACCCGTAGCAACTTATCTGCAAGTAGCAAAACACCCAGCACAGCAGAGCTCTAAACTCCAAGTACTCCACTATGGAATGGAATAAGCAGCACTGAGCAAAGGGAGGGGTGAGAACATATAGCCACTCTGCACCTGGGAACTGGCAGAGTGAATAGAAAACCACACCTCCACCCTACTCCAAGGCATGACTAATCCAGCATGCATCCATGCAGCAAAGACAGACAGCATCAGCAGCTATTAACCCTGTAAATGCCACTGTCAGCTTTGATAGGGGCATTTAAGTTCTCCAATTGGTTTTGTGGTGTCCGAACGCCTCTCCTATTATGAGATTGCAATATGCCATTCAGTTGCCATGGCAGCCTCAGCCTGGGACCTTCTGAAGGTCCCACAGCACTGCCATGGCTGATTGTCTATTAAGCCATGCCTGTCATCTGGTTTTATATACTGCCTGTCAAATCACGGTTTAAGGTAATACTTGATCACAAGTTCAAGTCCCTTGTGGGGATTAAAAAAAGTAAAAATGAGTTTAAAGAGTTTTACTAATCATTAGAAAAAATAAAGTAATAGAAGTTAAAAAATACGTTTTCCTATATTTACAATAAAAAATAAAAACAACCCCCCCAAAAACATATTTAGTATCACTGCATCTGTGAATGTCTGAACTATCTAAGTAATGCATTATTTATTCTGCACAGAAAACATCATCTGGAAAAACTAATGCACAATGAAGAATTGTGCTTTTTTGTCATCCCATCTTCAAGAAACAAATGTTATAAAAAGCTATCAAAAAATCATATGTTCTCCAAGAGGGTACCAGTAGAAACTTCAGGATGCAACAAACAAGTCCTCATACAACTATGTTGATGGAAAAATAAAAATGTTATGGCTGTTAGAAGATGGCGGCAGAAAATAATTTAATTTTTTTACACCAAAAAAAAAAACTATATAAATTCGGTATTGTCATAATTATACTGACCCATAGAATAAAGTTATTATGTCATTTTTTTTGCAATTTGTACGCCATGGCAGAAATAAATCAATAATTTATAACTTGACATCCCCTTTAAAGCCCCATTTATACGCAACGATTATCGCTCAAAATTCGTTCAAACTATGGCTTTTGAGCGATAATCATTGCGTGTAAACGCTTTCATCTCTTACTCTACAGCTGAGCGATGATTTTTAGGTGAGCTTAAAATCCATCATTCAGGCGGAGAGAGATAAAAGGAACCGCACGGTGCCTTCTCCACGAGAGCAGCTGATTACATTGTATACAGCTGACAGCCTGTGGCAGCCTGTGCGAAGACAATACAGCTGAGTGAAAAGTCCAGCTCCACACCCCCCAGACATGACCCATTATATATCTGTCATGGGTTCTTAAGTGGTTAAAAACTAGCAATTTCGTTTGCTTATGCTGTATACACACAAGCTATTTTGATTCAATCCTCAAAAATTCTTGTTCTTGTGCATGACAATGCCATATGAATAAGCCCTACATGTCGGCATAAGAAGTCTATATGGGTCAATATTCAATTTATGGACAGATAGCCAATCTATATCTGCTGCAATCTCCCCTAGAAGCAATGTTTCTTGCTTTTCAGAGAATCCTCAGAAAAAACCTCAGTGTGCCTACCATATAAAATCCGAACAATGTGGTATGGTATCTGTACAATGTGGTATGGTGTTGACCCATATGAGGCTAAGGGGGTCGAATTCAGAAAGCATGATGGCATAGAGCCCTATGTAATTCTTTGTTAAACCATGGATAGTGATACTCAACAACTCAACCATGGTGAGTTGTGGCAATGACAAAGCCGGTAGCTCTTACACATCTGCATGGTTTATAATCAGTATTATCCCAATTTTGCATTTGCTCGGAATCCATATGAGCAGTGACAATAAAAGTGCATCATCGACTTTTTAATGATCATAACATGTCATATACACTATGTCCCGGACTTGATAAGCACTCCTGCCTAGCAGCAAAGTGATCCTCAGAACTATATGCAAATGACAGGCACGATGTATTATTTAAAGGTAATAATAAAGGTAATAAAGCCAAGCGCACATCTAGAGTATTCCGTTTGAGAATGTAAAATTAGTATTTGCATATAGCGGTAGACACATTTCATCTCGCCTTACATCTGTGTACGCTACAGATTTGCTGGGTTTAATAACAGGCTTCAGATGCTAATCCTTGATATGTTTTACTCCATAAAAGCTGTGATTTGTTGACATAAATGTAGGATACGGATGAGGCAGGAGGGAATTGGCAAAGCAGCCTGGCCACTTATTATGAATTTTCAGCTGCAGGTATAAAAAAGCATCCCGGATAGAATGCAAATATCATCATAGATCCTGATCTCAACCCTCGAAGAGAAATCTGTTGCTGAAAAATGTCCTATTTTAAGAGGGATTTGAAAGGCAAATCGGTTTGACTGAGTTTATGTGGTGAAATAAATGCTGGCAACAGCTCAAAAATACTTGTCATTCATCACTGAGTGATGGCCGGGCGCTCGGCACGCTCTCTGGTGGGTGCTGGTGCTAGGTGGACAGCTGCAGGTCTTTTTTTTTAATCTACATTAAAAGGCAAGGATTGGTGAGCATTAAGTACCTCTGCATAAGGGATAAAATGTTTGGAATGATGAGCAAACAACACTAAACCATGCCAGTTATTGTTGATGACACCTTCGAATGTTGCAAATTGGCAAAAAGACACCTGCAGATGTGTTCTTCCTTAACTTTTTTCCTTTTGGCTTGAGATATCCTGAGAAGAGTGCCGCAACAAGGCTAGCGTAAAAAAAATTTGCATTATATATATATATATATATATATATATATATATATGCATCTGCACTAGAGATGAGCGAGCATGCTCGGTTAGAGCAATTACTTGAACGAGCATCGCTTTTTTTCGAGTAACTGCCTACTCGGGCGAAAAGATTTGGGGGGTGGCGGGGTGGAGCGGAGAGTAGCAGGGGGGGAACAGGGGGGAGCTCTCTCCCCACTACTCCCCCCTGCTCACCCGCGGCGCCCCCCGAATCTTTTCGCCCTACTAAGCAGTTACTCGAAAAAAGCAATACTCATTCGAGTAATTTCTCTAAACGAGCACGTTCATTCATCTCTAATCTGCACTCATTGTAAAAAAATGTAGCACCTAGAAGGAGTTGTCGGAATCAAATAAAACTTTTTCGGTGTGATTGTAACGTTGATACCAGTAAGTAATTACAATATCAGAGCAAAACGATAATTTATTGCAGAAAACTGAAGACTAAGGCCTCATGTCCACGGGCAAAAGAAGAATTAAAATCCGCAGCGGATTTTAACTCTTCTCCTGCCCGCGGATCCGCACCCCATAGGGATGCATTGACCACCCGCGGGTAGATAAATACCGGCGGATGGTCAATAAAAGTGATTTAAAAAAAAATGGAGCATGAAAAAATCTGGACCATGCTCCATTTTCATGCGGGTCTCCCGTGGGGACGGCTCCCGCAGGCTTCTATTGAAGCCTATGGAAGCCGTCCGGATCCGCGGGAGACAAAAATCAGATTTTACTCACCCGCTCCGGTTCTTCTCTTCGCCGCGGCGCCATCTTCTCTCCGTCGCGGCTGGATCATTTTGCTTCGGGCCGGCGCATGCGCGGGGCACGTCACCGACGTCATCCTGCGCATCCGCCGGGCCGAAGAAAGAAGATCCGTCCGCGACGCAGAGAAGATGGCGCCGCAGCGAAGGAAGGATCCGGAGCGTGCGAGAGGTAAGTTTATTCTGATTTATTCTTATTTTCAGCGCTCCTGTCCGCGGGGCAGGAGGGACCCGCTACGGATTCTACATGGAGAATCCATAGCGTGCCTGATTTTCCCCATGGACATGAGGCCTAAGGGTTCAGTCACACGGGCGCATCGGCACCCGTACACCGGCTGGAATCATGTTAATATCTGGACATAGTATCACCATGGTCTTGTAAAGGCCCATTTAGACGGGATGAATGTCGGGCAAATGATGCCCGACACTCGTGCCTGCACATACTCACTCTCGTGCTCTCCTGCATAAATGATGAACTATGAGCTGAACGATGATCGTTCAGTGTCAATAGCAGCTGTTCAGTATTGAACAGCTTCTATGTTAAGTCAATACAGAGGGGCGAGGTAGAGTGAGGACTGAAATCTCCTGCAGCCTCCCTGCCCCCCTGCTGGCCGCTCTGTGAGCGAGCCAGCAATACTAGCTCTCATGCAGCAGCAATGCAGCCATTGTATGAGGGAATGAGTGTCGGGCATCGTTTGCCCAAGGCCCATCTCAAGGCCCATTTAGACACAATGATTATCACCTTGAGCTGTCAGGGGAGGATGCAGAAGACAAGCGGGGTGTCCCAGCTTGTCTTCAGCATCCAGCTGTTCCCCACTCCGAGCACCCAGCTGTTGTACAGTGGAGCGCCCGGAGCGGAGGATACAGAAGACAAGTGGAGTGTCCCTGCTTGCCTTCTGCATGGAGCGCCCCGCTGTTATACAGCCGAGCCCTCCGTTCCAGGTATGGAGAACAGAGCTAGATCGCTCTGTTCTTCATACCCAGCCTGTTATCAGGAAGCAGGATACAGCTGAAACAATAGTATCAGCTGTATCCCGCTGTGAATCGCTGGTAATGCTCACCGTTGTCTTCCAGCAGGCTGAAAGACGATGATGAGCGACTGGGTAACGAAAACTGCACGATGTCAGTGCAGTTAGACACAACGATTATCTCTCAAAAGACGGCTATCGAGCAAATTTTGAGCAATAATCGTGTCTAAATGAGCCTTTAATGGTTCTTAATTCTACCACCATTATCTGTAGAGTCTTGTGATTCTATTGTATAACTAGTCATGCAAATCTATTGTCATTGTCTTAATACTGAACTGGAGCCTTATGTATATTTGAAGCTTGGTGCTGTCATTGTTTTAAGAATCAGTTTTGTTGGTCTGATCTGCTTCTATTTTAGGAATGGTCACTTCAGATTGTGACCTTTTCAAACAAACAACTCCATGCCTTCATATTTGCAAATCATTCTAAATATAAAAGTCAGGAGAGGGGTTTGGAGAGTTAAGGCCCTTTTACATACAACGATTATTGCTCATAATTCGCTCAAAACCCATCTTTTGAGCGATAATCGTTGTGTAAATGTGTGACCATCGTGCACTTACTGTGCACTTTTTGTCCATCACTGACTTCAGGACCGCATAAAAACTTCATCCCTTAGGACGATAAGATAAGACGGACCACACACTGAGTTTTCCGCAGGGTAGCTCTGATAACAGGTAATGACATTCTTTAACAGCTGTTAACAGCCGCGGTCCCTTTGGAGAACAATAGCAAAGTAGTTAGAGAACAGACCACCCGCTGTTCTTTAAATACATGCAATAAAGTACTAAAGGGCTGATTTAGCCCATTAGTTCCTTTGCAAAATTATCGCTCAAAACTGTTAGTTTCTGACAAATTTTGAGCGATCATCTGTGTGTGTAAATGCACCTTAAGAAGCATTTTGGACCTGTGATGGGGAATGCCCTCTCACAATGTGGTTCCCAAGAGGCCCCCTGTTCTCTAACTTTTCATCGCTGCTTCTCTAGTTGATGCACAAAGCAAATGAAGTATACCTAAAGGCCCATTTAGACACAATGATTATCGCTCAAAATTCGCTCAAAAGCTATCTTTTGAGCAATAATCATTGCATGTAAATCTGTCATCTTTCACTTTTATACCGAATGATGGATTTCAGTTTGACATGAAATCCATCATTCAGCAGAACAGCTGATAAGATTTATGTAACTTTGTTTTATTTTTATAATTTATTCATTTGCATTAATAAATTGTGTTGTATAAACCCACTTGTCCTTCTTTAAAGCCGTACCTGAACTCTAGTATCCTGTTGTACCACCTCTAGCTTGGATACAAGATGTGATACAGGCAGTCATGGAGGCTCTAGTACCCTGTTGTACAGCCTCTAGCTTGGATACAAGATGTGATACAGGCAGGTATGGAGGCTCTAGTACTCTGTTGTACCAGCTCTAGTTTGGATAAAAGATGTGATATGATGGGCATTGTAGCTCTAGTACCCTATTGTATCACCTCTAGCTTGGATACAAGATGTGATATAGGCAGGCATGGAGGCAAACGGGTTTCATATGGTATCCTGTGACATATCGTTCTACATTTGCTGTAACTTAGACTCTAGATCATGTAAACTCATAGGCTGTTGGAGTTGACATCACAGATGATCCAATAAATGTTCTATTGGTGACAAATCTAAGCAGCTCCATCAATGATACTCCCACTGATCCCACGAACAGGGGTCCCACGTCCCTTCTCCTCTTCACTGTGGTCTCACTTGATTCCCTGCAGTGACCTGGAGATTAAATAGAGCAGGGGCCGAGCAGTGCCACTCCATTCATTTCAATGGGGCTGATGGAAATAGCAGACTATAAGCACTCGGTTATCTCTGGCAATCCCATTGAAGATGAATAACGTGACACCATGCATGCTTGACCACTGCTCTATTTAATTGCATCCTCAATGCAGGGGGTGCAGTTAGGCCGCAGTGAGTAGGATAGGGGGATACGGGACCCTTGTTTGCGGGATTAATGGGAGTCTCAATGGTGAGATCTCCAGCGATCAGACTTTTATTAGCAAGCCTTCAATTGAGTATATATGGGGGTCATTGGCCCACCTATTTTCAGTGTATAGGACCAGGTTACATGTTGTGCGATTGTCGGTCAAGTTTTCCAAGTGACCAAAAAAGCCAAATAAAATCATATTTTCGTTAGTTACCTTGTGCAATTCTAAATTCTTTGTGTTTTTTGTTTGTTTTACCTTTAATAGATTTTTCACCACAGCAGCAGATAAGCGATGAACACAATTTATGCAGCTAGGGCTTAAATATGCACTCTGAATGTGAATTTTACTCCCAGTAGTGACCTAAAGCTATATTCCTCCTTGTCATAAAAAGCTTAATGAATTTCGTGCTGTGTCTGCATTTCTTTAGAAGAACAATTACTTGTCAGCTAACTGTATGGGAAAATGAATGTTGTACAGTACAATGAATGTATTAAAACCTATATGCCAATTTATTTCGTAATCTGCTGCCACATTAAAAATTAGTTCAATGTTTTGTTAATCAGCTTTTGTGTAAAACACGGTTTTAAGCCGACAGTGCAAAGATTATTATTTGAGACATTAAAATTCTATATATAATTCGTTGTATATTTAGCCGACTTACCAGGGAGCGCAAATGATTTTGTAGTGAGTGGTTTATGATTAAGGCTAGGAAGGTACAGCAACTTTGGCCACGAGAGGTCATATGACGAGAGATCGCTGTGTAGCCCTGTGAATTCGCACTCCCATTGTGGTGCGACTTACAAGTTGCGGAGGCCACAACCTACAGGTCACAAAAAAACACTGACTTGGGATTTTTAGTGATCTGCGACCCCATTGACCTCAATGAGATTGAGAGGTCACAGAAGTACACGGCAATCTTTGGTTACACCACCCTGGTTGAGGGCCAAAGTCACCACATAGCCCTAGCTTTACTCAGTTTGTAATCTCCTGTACCTGATGAAGAAGGAATCTACTTGATAGTTATTATTATAGTAGAGCAGATAATAGCCAATTAAGAAAACTCGTTCTCACCATCTGTACAGTCAGGCAAAAAGGGTAAAAAAAAATCCTGTAATGGGGTAATGCCACGTATGGCCTGAATGTGTTACTATAGTCATAAATAAAAAGTCATGCAGTACTTAATAAGCTTCAAAAAGATTTTTCTATAGTTGATATATATCACCAATCCTTTGGGACCCACATGATCACAAGGGGTCATCAATTCGCCCGTTTTCTCGCACAACTACAGTATGAAGAACTTTGAGTGGAGCAACAGGTAAGCATGAAAAAGACTATTT
Source organism: Eleutherodactylus coqui (assembly GCF_035609145.1). Taxonomy (NCBI): domain Eukaryota; kingdom Metazoa; phylum Chordata; class Amphibia; order Anura; family Eleutherodactylidae; genus Eleutherodactylus; species Eleutherodactylus coqui. Next base: position 69,396,484 of record NC_089840.1, on the reverse strand, counting down.
GTAGCACCAAAATGTTTAACCATGGTCAAGGTTGTAACAAGAACGTATTAAAACTAGAGATGAGCGAGCACCAAAATGCTCGGGTGCTCGTTATTCGGGACAAACTTTTCGCGATGCTCGATGGTTCGTTTCGAGTAACGAACCCCATTGAAGTCAATGGGCGACCAGAGCATTTTTGTATTTCGCCGATGCTCGCTAAGGTTTCCTTGTGTGAAAATCTGGGCAATTCAAGAAAGTGATGGGAACGACACAGCAACGGATAGGGCAGGCGAGGGGCTACATGTTGGGCTGCATCTCAAGTTCCCAGGTCCCACTATTAAGCCACAATAGCAGCAAGAGTGGGCCCCCCCCCCTCCCAAAAACTTTTACTTCTGAAAAGCCCTCATTAGCATGGCATACCTTTGCTAAGCACCACACTACCTCCAACAAAGCACAATCACTGCCTGCATGACACTCCGCTGCCACTTCTCCTGGGTTACATGCTGCCCAACTGCCCCCCCCTCCCCCCCACAGCGCACACCAAAGTGTCCCTGCGCAGCCTTCAGCTGCCCTCATGCCACACCACCCTCATGTCTATTTAGAAGTGCGTCTGCCATGACGAGGAACCGCAGGCACACACTGCAGAGGGTTGGCACGGCTAGGCAGCGACCCTCTTTAAAAGGGGCGGGGCGATAGCCCACAATGCTGTACAGAAGCAATGAGAAATAGAATCCTGTGCCACCGCCATCAGGAGCTGCACACGTGGGCATAGCAATGGGGAACCTATGTGCCACACACTATTCATTCTGTCAAGGTGTCTGCATGCCCCAGTCAGACCGCGGTTTTTAATTCATAGACACAGGCAGGTACAACTCCCTATTGTGAATTCCCTGTGGACTGACAGCATGGGTGGCTCCCTGGAACCCACCGGCGGTACATAAAAATATCCCATTGCATTGCCCAGCACAGCTGAGGTAGTAATGTCGTGCTTAATGCAGGTGGGCTTCGGCCCACACTGCATGCCCCAGTCAGACTGGGGTTCTTTACAAGTGGACACATGTAGGTTAAACTCCGTGTGCACCTACAGCATATGTGGCTCCCTGGAACCCACCGGCGGTACATAAAAATATCCCATTGCATTGCCCAACACAGCTGAGGTAGTAATGTCGTGCTTAATGCAGGTGGCCTTCGGCCCACACTGCATGCCCCAGTCAGACTGGGGTTCTTTAGAAGTGGACAGATGCAGTTACAACTCCCTGTGGACCCACAGCATGGGTGGGTGCCAGGAAGCCACCGGCGGTACATAGAAATATCCCATTGCATTGCCCAACACAGCTGAGGTAGTAATGTCGTGCTTAATGCAGGTGGGCTTCGGCCCACACTGCATGCCCCAGTCAGTCTGGGGTTCTTTACAAGTGGACACATGTAGGTTAAACTCCGTGTGCACCTACAGCATGGGTGGGTGCCAGGAAGCCACCGGCGGTACATAGAAATATCCCATTGCATTGTCCAACACAGCTGAGGTAGTAATGTCATGCTTAATGCAGGTGGGCTTCGGCCCACACTGCATGCCCCAGTCAGACTGGGGTTCTTTACAAGTGGAAACAGATGCATTTATAATTCCCTGTGGACCCACAGCATGGGTGGGTGCCAGGAAGCCACCGGCGGTACACAGAAATATCACATCGCATTGCCCAATACAGCGGATGTAACGTCAGCTGTAATGTAGGTGGGCTAAAAATTCATTTGATTACACTGTAGGCGAGGGCCCACAAAAATTGCTGTATCAACAGTACTAATGTACCTGAAAAAAATTGGCCATGGCCAACCAAGAGGGCAGGTGAAACCCATTAATCGCTTTGGTTAATGTGGCTTAAGTGGTAACTAGGCATGGAGGCAGCCCAGTTTAACGAAAAATTGGTTCAAGTTAAAGTTTCAACGCTTTTAAGAGCATTGAAACATATAAAAATTGTTTAGAAAAATTATGAGTGAGCCTTGTGGCCCTAACAAAAATTGCCCGTTCAGCGTGATTACGTGAGGTTTCAGGAGGAGGAGCAGGAGGAGGAGGAGGAATATTAGACACAGATTGATGAAGCAGAAATGTCCCCGTTTTGGATGGTGAGAGAGAACGTAGCTTCCATCCGCGGGTGCAGCCTACGTATTGCTTACGTATCGCTGCTGTCCGCTGGTGGAGAAGAGAAGTCTGGGGAAATCCAGGCTTTGTTCATCTTGATGAGTGTTAGCCTGTCGGCACTGTCGGTTGACAGGCGGGTACGCTTATCTGTGATGATTCCCCCAGCCGCACTAAACACCCTTTCCGACAAGACGCTAGCCGCAGGACAAGCAAGCACCTCCAGGGCATACAGCGCTAGTTCAGGCCACGTGTCCAGCTTCGACACCCAGTAGTTGTAGGGGGCAGAGGCGTCACGGAGGATGGTTGTGCGATCGGCTACGTACTCCCTCACCATCCTTTTACAGTGCTCCCGCCGACTCAGCCTTGACTGGGGAGCGGTGACACAGTCTTGCTGGGGAGCCATAAAGCTGGCCAGGCCCTTAAAGACTGTTGCACTGCCTGGGCTATACATGCTGCTCGAACTACGCACCTCCCCTGCTACCTGGCCCTCGGAACTGCGCCTTCTGCCACTACCGCTATCGGATGGGAATTTTACCATCAGCTTGTCCGCCAGGGTCCTGTGGTATAGCAACACTCTCGAACCCCTTTCCTCTTCGGGAATGAGAGTGGGAAGGTTCTCCTTATAGCGTGGGTCGAGCAGTGTGTACACCCAGTAATCCGTAGTGGCCAGAATGCGTTGAATGCGAGGGTCACGAGAAAGGCATCCTAACATGAAGTCAGCCATGCTAGGAAGATCACTTTCAGGATCCTCCTCCTCCTCCTCCTCCTCCTCCTCCTCAGGCCATACACGCTGAAATGATGACAGGCAAGCAGCAGTGGGCCAAGCTGTCTCTTCCCCCTACTCCTCTTCCTCCTCATGCTCCTCCTCCTCCTCCTGAACGTGCTGAGATATAGACAGGAGGGTGCTCTGACTATCCAGCGACATACTGTCTTCCCCCGGCTCGGTTTCCGAGCGCAAAGCGGCTGCCTTTATGGTTTGCAGGGAACTTCTCAAGATGCATAGCAGAGGAATGGTGACGCTAATGATTGCAGCATCCCCGCTCACCACCTGGGTAGACTGCTCAAAGTTTCGAAGGACCTGGCAGATGTCTGCCAACCAGGCCCACTCTTCTGAAAAGAATTGAGGAGGCTGACTCCCACTGCGCCGCCCATGTTGGAGTTGGTATTCCACTATAGCTCTACGCTGCTCATAGAGCCTAGCCAACATGTGCCCTTCACAGGTATAGACTAAAAGAATATAGTTTATTAGAAACTCTTAAAAACATATACGGGCTGACTAACAGTACTAACATAAATTAACACAAAAAAGAGGAGAAGATATATTTAGGTGCAAGTTTGAATTATGCATCCAATGTCTCCAATGTAGATAATGGTCACAATAGCATGGTCAGTATAAGTGGATAACTTTAGTGCATATACAGAGTTCCTGCACTGAATGACTGGTGACAGTCGTATGTAGAGGTCGCAGAGAACTACGGCTCTGAATGACTGGTGAAGTCACAGAGAAATACGGCTCAACGCGTTTCTCCGCTCGCTTTAGAGCGGTTCATCAAGAGCCACAGATGTGTATTTGACCAAAAAATCTTTAGTGGGATTAATAGCGTCAATCATTTAATTGACTAAGCTATCTTCCTCTTTTAGGATATATAATCAGTAGGATTAAATTGGCAAGAAAGTGGGTTGTCTGCGAAGATGTCGCCAACAGGTATATATATATACCAGACATAGTGGCTACGTTGGTAAAGGAAGGAGGACTCGGATAAAGAACTTATGCACTGACAGTAGTCACAAGTCAGATGCGTGTTTAGATATGTCAGCTAGAAGGATCCTGTATTTAGCGCTGTATACCTATCCTCCTACAAGTGTTGCAATGTTAGCAGCACTAATGTAGAATTTCTAGTCATATGCACTGACATTAATAGAAAGTCAGGTGCATGTTCAGATAGGTCAGCTAAAGAGGATCCTGTATTTAAAGCTGCATACCTATCCTCCTAAAAGTGTTGCAATGTCAGCAACACTAATGTAGAAATGCTAGACTCCGATCAAAAGTTCAGACAACCAATCTAATATTCAAGCAGGCAGCCAAAAATAGGCTTCAACAAATTTTTCTGCTCAAACAGTAGGTCCCCAAGATAAGGCTACCTAGTGTGCCAAACATAGAGTAAAATAACAAACAGATAAAGCCTGTGGCCCTGATGGTGAGCCACAGGTAAATGGTTAGCTAGTGCAAGATCAGCGCTGTATATACCAGGGAGAGAACCTCCCTGTGGGAGGGATTTGATGAATACACCAATGAGGGCTGCTGAGAGGAGGAGATCTGTCAATCATTCTTAATTAGGCCAAAAAGAAAAAAAAAAGAAGGAAACACACTTCTAGGTTTACAAACATGTGGCCAGGTAGAGTACTTAATCCTTATGTTGATTATCTACCATTCGTGCTCCTTGATCATGGTGCAGTACCGGCGATTGTCCGTTAGTGATACGAATATAATGCCCATAACACGGACGTAGAGTAGTGACTCTGCGCATGCGCCCGTGACGCGATGACGTCAGAGCGTTAGATCATGTGCTTACACAGGGGCGGAGACCCGTTGTATCTCTCTCTCCGTGAGAGTATTCTTCCTTTGGTAAATAGATAAGGGGCACGTCATAGTTATGCTAATGTGTGGGCGGTGTTTCGCTATAGGTAAGCCGATCATTCTATTCATAAATATGTTAAATGAGCGGACATCGGGTAATAGTGACAACTCGAGATACAAACGGGCTGTTCTTTCAAACACTTTATGCACCATAGATGTATAGCTGATATAGGATATATATAGATTGATTAAAAGGAAGATTTTTGCCTAGCACATTAATAGTTGTAAACTCTCTTTTTTTTTTTTTTTTTTTCTTTTTTTCTTTCCTCTTTTTTTCTTTCCTCTTTTTTCCTTCTTTCCCCTTCCCTTTTGCCTAGCACATTAGTAGTTATAAGCTCTATTCCGACCTAGTGTGAAGATAATAGCATCTAAGAGTGATGCCATAAAGGTACTGATAGAGCAGTCAGGCGTTGTTAAAGGGGAAGTAAATAATGTGCTGCAGAGAATGATTGTTTATATCATTTATACTAAAAGGAAGACATCACGATAAGATGTCCAGTTTGCTTCATATAAGGTTAGGAGGATACAAATACAGCAGCAGCCTCATTGAGGAGTATAGGAATATCGGTATAGTGCTTGCCATCAATCGGTATGGAAAGAGTTAATGATGTCTATATTATACATAGTTTCAGATGATGTTCCTAATAGAATTGGTAAGGATACCGTAAGATCGATATTCTCAGGAGGGATAGTGCGGAACAAATAATGAGAGTTGGGAAAAGGGGCTATTTTACAAAAAGCAGTTAAAACATAAACTCTCATTCAAGCCAGCAGGGCTTAGGGTGTTCATACGATATATCCAGGCTGCCTCTTTTTGTAAGAGGCGCCTGTCAATGTCACCTCTGCGTCCGAAAGTCCTCAAGAGTTCAACTCCCTGAAATTTGAGTGAATTTGCATCACCGCCATGTAGGGACCAAACATGGTCGGCCAATGGTGTTGACTCTTTGCGATTTATATTGCCCACATGTCCCAAGATCCTACGTCGGAATTCCTGAATGGTTTTCCCCACGTAGACCTTGGGACAGGGGCACGTCGCCATGTACACTATGTTTTTGGTCCTACAGTTAATGAAACTGCGGCACTTGTATACTTTATTGTTGGAGGCACATTGGAAAGTATCACTTTTCAAAATGTATGGACAAGCCATACAGCCATGGCAGGGGAAGGTACCGTTTGGTCTAGCAGATCCTAGCCAGGTTTTTTTGGTGTCATCTTGATACAAATGGCTCTTGACCAGATGGTCTTTGAGGTTATGGCCTCTCCGATATGTAATTAGTGGCATGGGTGATATTGAATCGCCAAGATCCATATCATTCTTCAAAATATCCCAGTAGTGACTTACGATGTTTCTAACTTGTTTGGAGGCCATATCGAATGTGCCTATAATACGTGTGTACTGGTCAGTTGGAGGTTTGCGAGGTGTTAAGAGAGTAGTCCTGTTTTGTTGCATAGCATGAGAGAAGGCACTTTGAATGACGTCTTCTGGATAATTTCTATCTCTAAAACGTGTCATCAGTTTTTGGCTTTCTTCTAGGAACGTGGAATCGTTCGAGCAGTTTCGTCGGAGCCGCAAGAATTGTCCCTTAGGGATTCCGCTTTTTAGAGGGACTGGATGATAGCTCTGCCACCCCAGTAAACTATTTGTGGCGGTAATTTTGCGGTACAATGTTGAGGAGATAGTGCCGTCCTCGTTCTTCTGGATCATTAAGTCTAGGAAAGGTAGACTGGTGGTGTTAAATTCACTCGTGACATGCAGATTTAAGGAGTTCTGGTTCAAAGAGTTCACAAAATCTTGGAAAGAGGATTCTGTTCCTCTCCAAAGGACAAGAATATAATCAATAAATCTAAGCCATAGTATGATATTATTTGACCATTCCATATTGTTGTAGATGACCCTTTCCTCCCACCAGCCCAGGTACAGGTTAGCATAGGATGGGGCACATGGCGTCCCCATCGCTGTACCCCTGAGCTGGTGTAGCCAACATGTGGAGCGTAGAGTTCCACCGTGTGGGCACGTCGCACAGCAGTCGGTGCACTGGCAGATTAAAGCGATGTTGCAGGGTGCGCAGGGTGGCAGCGTCCGTGTAGGACTTGCGGAAATGTGCGCAGAGCCGGCGCACCTTTACGAGCAGGTCTGACAAGCGTGGGTAGCTTTTCAGAAAGCGCTGAACCACCAAATTAAAGACGTGGGCCAGGCATGGCACGTGCGTGAGGCTGCCGAGCTGCAGAGCCGCCACCAGGTTACGGCCGTTGTCACACACGACCATGCCCGGTTGGAGGCTCAGCGGCGCAAGCCAACAGTCGGTCTGCTCTGTCAGACCCTGCAGCAGTTCGTGGGCCGTTTGCCTCCTATCTCCTAAGCTGAGTAGTTTCAGCACGGCCTGCTGACGCTTGCCCACCGCTGTGCTGCCACGCCGCGCGACACCGACTGCTGGCGACGTCCTTCTGCTGCTGACACATCTAGATTGCGAGACAGAGGTCGAGGAGGAGGAGGAGGGTGCTTTAGTGGAAGAAGCATACACCGCCGCAGATACCACCACCGAGCTGGGGCCCGCAATTCTGGGGGTGGGTAGGACGTGAGCGGTCCCAGGCTCTGACTCTGTCCCAGCCTCCACTAAATTCACCCAATGTGCCGTCAGGGAGATGTAGTGGCCCTGCCCGCCTGTGCTTGTCCACGTGTCTGTAGTTAAGTGGACCTTGGCAGTAACCGCATTGGTGAGGGCGCGTACAATGTTGCAGGAGACGTGGTCGTGCAGGGCTGGGACGGCACATCGGGAAAAGTAGTGGCGACTGGGAACTGAGTAGCGCGGGGCCGCCGCCGCCATCATAGCTTTGAAGGACTCCGTTTCCACAACCCTATACGGCAGCATCTCAAGGCTGATAAATTTGGCTATTTGGACGGTTAACGATTGAGCATGCGGGTGCGTGGCGGCGTACTTGCGCTTGCGCTCCAACAGTTGCGCTAGCGACGGCTGGACTGTGCGGTGCGAGACATTGCTGGATGGGGCCGAGGACAGCGGAGGTGAGGGTGCAGGCCATGAGACGGTCGTTCCTGTGTCCTGAGAGGGGGGTTGGATCTCAGTGGCAGGTTGGGGCACAGGGGGAGAGGCAGCGGTGCAAACCGGAGGCGGTGAACGGCCTTCGTCCCACCTTGTGGGGTGCTTGGCCATCATATGTCTGCGCATGCTGGTGGTGGTGAGGCTGTTGGTGGTGGCTCCCCGGCTGATCTTGGCGCGACAAAGGTTGCACACCACTGTTCGTCGGTCGTCAGGCGTCTCTGTGAAAAACTGCCAGACCTTAGAGCACCTCGGCCTCTGCAGGGTGGCATGGCGCGAGGGGGCGCTTTGGGAAACAGTTGGTGGATTATTCGGTCTGGCCCTGCCTCTACCCCTGGCCACCGCACTGCCTCTTGCAACCTGCCCTGCTGATGCCCGTGCCTCCCCCTCTGAAGACCTGTCCTGTGTAGGCGTTGCACACCAGGTGGGGTCAGTCACCTCATCGTCCTGCTGCTCTTCCTCCGAATCCTCTGTGCGCTGCTCCCTTGGACTTACTGCCCTTACTACTACCTCACTGCAAGACAACTGTGTCTCATCGTCATCGTCCTCCTCACCCACAGAAAGTTCTTGAGACAGTTGCCGGAAGTCCCCAGCCTCATCCCCCGGACCCCGGGAACTTTCCAATGGTTGGGCATCAGTGACGATAAACTCCTCTGGTGGGAGAGGAACCACTGCTGCCCAATCTGAGCAGGGGCCCGAGAACAGTTCCTGGGAGTGTTCCCGCTCCTCAGCATGTGTCATTGTAGTGGAGTGAGGAGGCTGGGAGGAAGGAGGAGCAGCAGACAGAGGATTCGGATTTGCAGCAGTGGACGGCGCAGAACTGTGGCTGGACGATAGGTTGCTCGAAGCACTTTCTGCCATCCAGGACAGGACCTGCTCACACTGCTCATTTTGTAATAAACGTCTCCCGCGTCGACCCATTAATTGGGCGATGAATGTGGGGACGCCAGAAACGTGCCTCTCTCTTAATCGCGCAGCAGTCGGCTGCGACACACCTGGATCAGGAGCTCGGCCTGTGCCCACACCCTCACTTGGCCCTCCGCGTCCTCGGCCGCGTCCACGTCCTCTAGGCCTACCCCTACCCCTCAGCATGCTGTATTACCAGTGATTTGATTTCCCAGGCAGGAAATAAATTGGCGCAAGCTCGCAGGCCAAATATAATTTTTTCGCTTTTTTGCAAAGGGAAGGCCCCACTGCGTATATTCAATGAACAATAACTTTTAGAACTGTGGTGTGGCCCTGAAAAAGTGTCACACAACTTTAGTGTAGCAGAGTTATTAACTCTAGCAGAGCAGGTATTTGCCAGTCAGGAAAGACAATGGCGCAAGCCTGCAGTAAACCGTAGCTGGTTGCGTCTGATTTTTGTACTTTCTCCACGCAGCACACACGTACACGGAGACCTTAGGACTGACACAGGCAGGCCAAATATAATTTTTTCGCTTTATTTGCAAAGGGAAGGCCCCACTGCGTATATTTAATGAACAATAACTTTTAGAACTGTGGTGTGGCCCTGAAAAAGTGTCACACAACTTTAGTGTAGCAGAGTTATTAACTCTAGCAGAGCAGGTATTTGCCAGTCAGGAAAGACAATGGCGCAAGCCTGCAGTAAACCGTAGCTGGTTGCGTCTGATTTTTGTACGTTCTCCACGCAGCACACACGTACACGGAGACCTTAGGACTGACACAGGCAGGCCAAATATAATTTTTTCGCTTTTTTGCAAAGGGAAGGCCCCACTGCGTATATTCAATGAACAATAACTGTGTTGTGGCCCTGCCTACACAATTCTGTCCCTGTAGTATCAATGGAGGGTGCAATGCTCTGCACAGACGATTTTTAGAAAGAAAAAAAAAATGCAACACTGCTAACAGCAGCCAGCACAGTACTGCACACGGTTAAATTTGGCCCTAGAAAAGACCGTTGAGGTTCTTGAAGGCTACACTCACTCCTAACACTCTCCCTGCCTATGCACCACTTCTGTCCCTAATGCCGGGTGCAATGCTCTGCACTGCCGATTTTGAGAAAAAAAAAAAAAAAAAACCACTGCTAGCAGCAGCCTGCACACAGGTAGATGTGGCCCTAAGAAGGACCTTTGGGGTTCTTGAAGCCTACACTGACTCCTAACGCTCTCCCTACAGCAGCACCAGCACGATAGTACTTTCCCTCAGCTAACTCACAAGGCATGTGTGGCGAGCCGCGGGAGGGGCCGACTTTTATACTCGGGTGACATCTGATCTTCCCAGCCACTCACTGCAGGGGGGTGGTATAGGGCTTGAATGTCACAGGGGGAAGTTGTAATGCCTTCCCTGTCTTTCAATTGGCCAGAAAAGCGCGCTAACGTCTCAGAGAGGAAACTGAAATTAACCAGAACACCGCGTGGTGCTCGTTACGAGTAACGAGCATCCCGAACACCCTAATATTCGCACGAATATCAAGCTCGGACGAGTACGTTCGCTCATCTCTAATTAAAACCAATAGCAAAATCAAGAATGGTCTCTCCACCTCGATGAACAACCTGTGCTCCATAGGAAGATATGGATGTTTTTAACAATGCGTAGTAACTACTGTGTTTCTCTGAAAATACGACACTGTCTTATATTAATTTTCACCACAAAAGAGGCACAGTGTCTTATTTTCAGGGGGGGGGGGTGGGAGCTTATACGCACCTGGTCTGCAGTGTCACGATGCCTCAAGATGGTCTCCGGCAGCACTGCAGCAGACTGCAGTTTGCCGCAGCGCCGCCGGAGAATATCGCGAGGCATCGGGACCTCGTGGACCAGATGAGTATAGATTTTTTAATGCAGGTTAGCTAGGGCTTATTTTCGGGGAGGGCTTATATTTCAAGCCTTCCCCAAAAACCAGGGTAGGTCTTATTATCGGGGAAACATGGTAGCATTGAACTTTTAAAATCACTTTCCTCCTAAAACGGCATTTTCATCACTTGGCGTCTTTTGCCAACATATTCATCCAGTTCCTCCTGTTTTATCAGCATAGTTTTACATCTCATTACTTGCGGCGTAACCGCTAGAGAATTAATCATACAAAACATAGGCCTGACCTCAAATGCCCCGCAGGAGCAGCGTCCCCACTTACGGAACACGTCCACATTTCTTAGAAGTCACTAGAATCCAGAGCTTGTCTTCGCATCATACATCGTCCGCGTTCTAGTGGTTTCTCTACTGCGTTACACATTTCTTAAATCACATTGCTTCACGCTAATCTGTACTGCTGCTCCGGCCCGTGCCTTACTGCGTTATTAGACTTACTACATCATAAACACTTCATACACCTCATGTGCATTACAGCCCATTACATCACATCAGGTACATTACACTTTATGCTCAACACTTTACATAACATCATAACTTACATAACACATTAACCCTTTATGCCAGGCCTTGCATTTCCTAAAACTATGGCGCAATTATGCTAACTGTATCATAATCCCGAGAGTCCATTTTACCCCCTCCCTGGCCAGGGATTTAATCTCATACAGCCCCACGATATTGCATCTGCCTGCTGGATTTTCTTCTCCTCTACTCAGCTACCAGCACCAAAACATACTCCCTCCTTAGGCCAACCTCTTCACTTTCTTCTATCTATGGGGTGTTCTTCATAGTGCTACCCGCGCCACCGCTACCTCACCAGTGAAAGCGGAACCCGCTTTTAGCATCATATGAGACTTGAGAAATATGGCACCCAAAGCACCAGTAACCTCAACTCCTTGGCAGGGGAGCAGAGGATTCAACTGGCGTCTACCTGCACCACCTGCAGCACTCACTTCCTCTTCCTTCGCCATAGTCTTAAGGCAGTGGAGGGGGACTCTTTCAGCAAGAGTATTTGCATCTGGGGGCAGGGCTGCATCTCTTGGCCATTGGCCGGGCTGCCAGAGCAGCAGTGCTGCTTCTATGTTTAAGGGAGAGCATAGCAGCGCGACCCCCTTACATGTATATTAACCCCTTTATGTCCATCATCTGTATATATATCTCCTAACTGTTGATGCATGATGCAGCTAGGATGTATCTATATGTCCTCCACTTTAGTGGCATATCGCATTTTATAGCGTTCTGCTAGTAGAAAAATTAGGCTGGCATTTTGTTAGTTGTACCCTAATGAAGTGACAGGAAGTTGTAATGATCAGTTCTCTCCAGTGAAAAGTGATGAACATAGCGGTCAAAGTGAGCCGAATTACCAGCTAATGACTGGCGAAACAAAAAATAAATAAAAATTGGACCTTTGTTCCCAGGTCTTCTATAGATGATAGGTTAATCACTTATAGCACAGATTACACGTCATTATCTATATGGCTCGGAAGCAACATTAAGAAGACCATAGAATTTCCGTAAGCATTCAAGTTTTTTCTTTTGTCCTCAGCTTTGACTACAATCTGCAAGATGCACTATGTCCTTCAAGTCATCTTTCCAAGCTGACTTGAAATATCTATTGCACACATCAGTTTATATGCAAAATCAAAAATCCCTTATTGCGTGTAATTAATCATACATAGATTGTATAGAATATCAATTAGCCGGTCACCCTCATTGTCAGAAACTAGTAGACCGTTTTAAGACATGACTGATGGAGATTGTAAATGTTAAAGCGGGCAACACCAGGTATTAGAACTTTTTTTCACTTAAATTAACTCTCTAGTCAGAACTTCAAAATTAAAAAGGAAGTCCGTACCTACATGAGATAAGTGTCCGCTATTTATTTTTCACTCTAGGCTTGTTGCTTGGCTGCCTTTTATCTTAGCTTATTTAGGACAGAACTGTGATCTGTGACTGTAGTTTAGCTGCAGTGTCTGATCTGAAATAGCCTGGGACATGCCCTCTATCACATCATTGGTTAAAACAAGAGTAGCAGCTTGAACCAATGATGAGATAGGCCGGGGGGGGGGGGGGGGGGGGGGTTGGTGTCCCAGACTACTTTACATTAAGCACTGCAGCTAAACTATAAATCACAGATCACAGTTCTGTTCTGATAGAGCTGAGCTACAAACAGTCAAGGATCAAGATCTGAGAATCTAAATGACAGGTAATCATTAGAGATTAGCGAACGTGCTCGTTTAGGACAATAACTCGATCAAGCATCGCTTTTTTTGAGTAACTGCCTACTCGGGCGAAGAGATCCGGGGGGCGCTGGGGGGCAAGGTGGAGCGGGAGTTAGTAGGGGGGAACAGAGGGGAGCTCTCTCTCTCCCCTCCCCACTCCCCACCGCTACCCGCTGCTCACCCCAGGCACCCCTCAAATCTTTTCGCCCGATTAGGCAGTTACTCGAAAAAAGCAATGCTCGATCGAGTAATTGCTCTAAACGAGCATGTTCGCTCATCTCTAGTAATCATCCCCTGTAGACATTGACTTACATAGCGATTTTAAGTTCTTGATTAGAGGGTTGCATTGAAGAGGTATTTCAATTGTGTAGCGAATTTTCAAAAATTCCAGATATGAAAGGTGTTTGTGCCACAGCTGTTTATGGGTAGAAATTGTACAGCCATTACCTTCTTATCCTCTCTTCCATTTCTGATGTTTCTTCACAGCATTATTTTCCAAGATGATCACTACATCCCTGCTAATATGCAACTTGAAACTACATTTACCACAATTCCCTGCTCTGTACTCCCTTCCTGTGCGCCCCCAATAAGTGCTGCCCTGCTGTTGGTCAGGCATCCAGTCCAGAGAGTTGAATTGAAAAAAAAGTTTGTGGTCGTTCTTACTGAGCACGCCTGACCTGTAGCGCTGGAATACCTACAGGTCATATCCAGGGCAACGTGGGAATAAATACTTCTGAAGTATCAGGAGAAGGTGATGGTTAGAGATGAGCGAGCACCAAAATGCTCGGGTGCTCGTTACTCGAGTCGAACTTTCCGCGATGCTCGAGGGTTCGTTTCGAGTAACGAACCCCATTGAAGTCAATGGGCGACCCGAGCATTTTTGTATATCGCCGATGCTCGCTAAGGTTTCCATTTGTGAAAATCTGGGAAATTCAAGAAAGTGATGGGAACAACACAGCAACGGATAGGGCAGGCGAGGGGCTACATGTTGGGCTGCATCTCAAGTTCCCAGGTCCCACTATTAAGCCACAATAGCGGCAAGAGTGCCCCCCCCCAACAATTTTTACTTCTGAAAAGCCCTCATTAGCGAGGCATACCTTAGCTAAGCACCATACTACCTCCAACAAAGCACAATCACTGCCTGCATGACACTCCGCTGCCACTTCTCCTGGGTTACATGCTGCCCAACCCCCCCGCACGACCCAGTGTCCACAGCGCACACCAAAGTGTCCCTGCGCAGCCTTCAGCTGCCCTCATGCCACACGCTGGCCTCATAGCCACACCACCCTCATGTCTATTTATAAGTGCATCTGCCATGAGAAGGAACCAGAGGCACACACTGCAGAGGGTTGGCACGGCCAGGCAGTGACCCTCTTTAAAAGGGGCGGGGCGATAACCCACAATGCTGTACAGAAGCAATGAGAACTCCAATCCTGTGCCACCTCCGTCAGAAGCTGCAAACGTGGCCATAGCAATGCGGAATCCATGTGCCACACAGTATTCATTCTGTCAAGGTGTCGCATAGCTCAATCCACACTGCAAGGGGAAAGCCGTCAGCTCTCTGCCCCCTACCCAAGTCAATCAGTGGCTTTGTTCCGGACAGGTCAAACACCGCAATGGGAACTAAGTTTGCACCAACAGCATAGGTGGGTCCTAGGAAACCCAAGACATGAACAAAAAATTGATCTGAGCGGCCAAACATGGCAGACTTGCACCGCGCCCATGGCATAGGCCTCGGCCCACAGATTCAGCAATCCTAGGCTGGAAGCGGACTTTCACTGCACCCAGGACATAGGCCTCGGCACAAACCCTCAGCAATCGCGGGCCTACAGCGGACTCCAATGCTAGCGTAGCTGTGCACGTCTCATTAGCGCTGTATTGCTCCTGTAGTTTGTCCCAATGCAGTGCCCCGGATAGTAGAGCTAAAGTCAAATTTAATACAGGTGGGCTTCGGCCCACACTGCATTCCCCAGTCAGACTGGGGTTCTATATAAGTAGACACAGGCAGGTACAACTCTGTGTGGACCGACAGCATGGGTGGGTCCCAGGTAGCCACCGGCGTTACATAAATAAATTCCATTGCATTGCCCAGCACAGCTGAGGTAACGTCAGATGAAATGCAGGTGGGCTTCGGCCCACATTGCATGCCCCAGTCAGACCGGGGTTTTTTATAAATAGTCACAGGCAGGTACAACTCCGCAATGGGAATTCCGTGTGCACCCACAGCATGGGTGGCTCCCTGGAACCCACCGGCGGTACATAAACAAATCCCATTGCAGTGCCCAGCACAGCTGAGGTAACATCACATTAAATGCAGGTGGGCTTCGGCCCACACTGCATGCCCCAGTCAGACTGGGGTTCTTTAGAAGTGGACACATGCAGTTACAACTCCCTGTGGACCGACAGCATGGGTGGGTCCCAGGAAGCCACCGGCGGTACATAAATATATCCCATTGCAGTGCACAGCACAGCTGAGGTAACGTCAGGTTTAATGCAGGTGGTCTTCGGCCCACAGTGCATGCCCCAGTCTGACCGGGGTTTTTAATACATAGACACTGGCAGGTACAAATCCGTAATGTGAAATCCCTGTGGACCCACAGCATGGGTGGCTCCCTGGAACCCACCGGCGGTACATAAATAAATCCCATTGCAGTGCTCATCACAGCTGAGGTAACGTCAGGTTTAATGCAGGTGGGCTTCGGCCCACACTGCATGCCCCAGTCAGACTGGGGTTCTTTAGAAGTGGACACATGCAGTTACAACTCCGTGTGGACCGACAGCATGGGTGGCCCCCTGGAACCCACCGGCGGTACATAAATAAATCCCATTGCATTGCCCATCACAGCTGAGGTAACGTCAGGTTTGATGCAGGTGGTCTTCGGCCCACATTGCATGCCCCAGTCAGACTGGGGTTCTTTAGAAGTGGACACATGCAGTTACAACTCCGTGTGGACCGACAGCATGGGTGGGTCCCAGGAAGCCATCGGCGGTACATAAATAATTCCCATTGCATTGCCCAGCACAGCTGAGAAAGATGAAATGCAGGTGAGCTTCGGCCCACACTGCATGCCACAGTCTGACTGGGGCTTTTAATACATAGACACTGGCAGGTGACAGGCAAGCAGCATGGGCACCCTCAGCAGTGGGCCAAGCTGTCTCTTCCCCCTCCTCCTCATGCTCCTCCCCCTCCTCCTCCTCCTCCAAAACGCGCTGAGATATAGACATGAGGGTGCTCTGACTATCCAGCGACATGCTGTCTTCCCCCGCCTCCGTTTCCGAGCGCAAAGCATCTGCCTTTATGCTTTGCAGGGAACTTCTCAAGAGGCATAGCAGAGGAATGGTGACGCTAATGATTGCAGCATCGCCGCTCACCATGTGGGTAGACTCCTCAAAGTTTCCAAGGACCTGGCAGATGGCTGCCAACCAGGCCCACTCTTCTGTAAAGATTTGACGAGGCTGACTCCCACTACGCCGCCCATGTTGGAGTTGGTATTGCACTATAGCTCTACGCTGCTCATAGAGCCTGGCCAACATGTGGAGCGTAGAGTTCCACCGTGTGGGCACGTCGCACAGCAGTCGGTGCACTGGCAGATTAAACCGATGTTGCAGGGTCCGCAGGGTGGCAGCGTCCGTGTGTGACTTGCGGAAATGTGCGCTGACCCGGCGCACCTTTCCGAGCAGGTCTGACAAGCGTGGGTAGCTTTTCAGAAACCACTGAACCACCAAATTAAAGACGTGGGCCAGGCATGGCACATGCGTGAGGCTGCCGAGCTGCAGAGCCGCCACCAGGTTACGGCCGTTGTCACACACGACCATGCCCGGTTAGAGGCTCAGCGGCGAAAGCCAGCAGTTCGTGGGCCGTGCGCCTCTTCTCTCCTAAGCTGAGTAGTTTCAGCACGGCCTGCTGACGCTTGCCCACCGCTGTGCTGCCACGCTGCGTGACACCGACTGCTGGCGACGTGCTGCTGCTGACACATCTTGATTGCGAGACAGAGGTTGCGTAGGAGGAGGAGGAGGAGGGTGGTTTAGTGGAGGAAGCATACACCGCCGCAGATACCAGCACCGAGCTGGGGCCCGCAATTCTGGGGGTGGGTAGGACGTGAGCGGTCCCAGGCTCTGACTCGGTCCCAGCGTCCACTAAATTCACCCAATGTGCCGTCAGGGAGATATAGTGGCCCTGCCCGCCTGTGCTTGTCCACGTGTTCGTTGTTAAGTGGACCTTGGCAGTAACCGCGTTGGTGAGGGCACGTACAATGTTGCGGGAGACGTGGTCGTGCAGGGCTGGGACGGCACAACGGGAAAAGTAGTGGCGACTGGGAACCGAGTAGCGCGGGGCCGCCGCCGCCATCATGTTTTTGAAAGCCTCCATTTCCACAAGCCTATACGTGAGACCTAGGTGCGTATGACTGAGCTGCTGCAATTCACAGCGCAGAACCAGTGAAGTGGACAAAGCCCAGTGGTAGGCCTTAAGTATTTTGCCTTAATTTTGTTGTAATGCCTTCCCTGTGCTTCTATTGGCCAGAAAAGCACGCTAATTTCTCAGGGAAGGAAATGTAATGGAGTCGAGCACCGCGCGGTGCTTGTCTCGAGTAACGAACATCTTGAACACCCTAATACTTGAACGAGTATCAAGCTCGGACGCGTACGCTCGCTCATCTCTAGTGATGGTTTATAGAGGTACAAACACAAAATCAAAAGCAGAACCACATAGTAAAATTCAGATGAGTGCTGTTTTAGCACTGTTAGAAGCACACAGAATGCGCTTCTAATAGAAACCAATAGGTACCTATACAAGTGTTCACATCAGCGCTTGTTAGATGCGCTGAATTGGCGCATCCAACAAAGATAGGACATGTGAGTGCAAACTCAGATGTCGGCTCCGTGGTGCGCGCAAAGATAGGACCTGTCTCCTATGGGAGCCTTGAAAGCACGCCACACGCACCTCAGATCATGTGAACGGGCTACTTCAAGTAGCGTGAAGTAGTCTGTATACACGATCTTTACAGCACCATAGCCGCAAAAATAGTGCTCATCTGAATGAGGCCCTAATAACACTTGACATTTGGTAGCAACTTTGTGTTTCTGGAATACCACTTTAAATTAAAGGCCTATCTGTGACTTTATAATATATATATATATATAGTGTATGTGTGTACAGCATGTATAAAAAAATTTATATGGGATGTCCTTTACATGCCAGCAAAACAAGAAGCAGCAATATCATTACCTACTAAGTGTCCCAATCTGAGAATGAAGCAGTTCCTGATGTTGAAGGAGGCATCGCTGGAGGAAACCATCTGTGATCATGTCTCTAAATGGCATCTAGATAGAAGTAGGCAGCCAGTAGGTGTACTGAACAAACAGTAACTAGAAACAGGACTGAAATGAATGGCCAATAAACACACTGGGTGACATAGATAACCATAATGAAATTCCTAAATGGGAAACTGCAAGATATTCAGATTTATAATGTGGGATAGTGAATATGGGAGAAGAGAGGATATTCCGACGATCAGTAGTTGATATAGTAGCGCAGGGGACATACTGCGTGTGCAGTTGGTTTGGCTGCATAGTGGCTCAGGAGGGGACGGGGTCCTGGGCTTCTTGGTCAAGCACAGCAGTCGACCCCCTTGATTTTAACCCTTTCCAATCCACTGTCTGACCTCTGAAGACATTATGATTTAAGGCTGTACAGCTCCGATGTTGGAAGACGTCCGTCGGGGTTCTCTTACTGTATATTGCCATCCTCTCTGCTGTAGGAGCCAACGTGTCACCTCATGCAGTGCTGGCTTTAGCCAGTAGATGGCGCCGTTGTATAACAGCAGAAAAAGAGTAAGCCCCTAGGAAACCCAAGATACAAATTGGATTGGAAAGGGTTAACTATTTTTTAAAGTTTGTTTAGTAATATAAAAAATGATCAATACTCACTTCTCCTGTTGCTCCCCAGTTGCTATCTTCTGAGTTGGGTGATCATCTGACACACACACAGGATCGCTGCAGATATTACTGGCCTCACCAAAGGAAGAGGGGGCAAAATGGGACATTATTTCTAAAAGGCAAAAGGGGGTATTATTACTAACTGGGGGCATAAGAAGAGATTCACTATAGGCAGCACTTACTACATGGCCCCTACAGAGGGCATAAATAGGAGGATACTATTACTGTGTGAGGCATCAGAGGTGCCATTATTACTATCTTATTATTATTACTATCAAGGACACTGCAGATAGGGAGACTGTGTAGAAGTGTGGAAAAAGTAGAGGATACTTGAAAAGCAAGGAGCCAAAGATGTCATTATGTTATTCTGGAGAGACAAGTTGTGACTGGGATGAGTCATCATGGTGGTCTGGACTGGATGGAGAAGAAAGGGGAAATAGAATGACTCCAATCAGACAGGAAGTCATCTGTTGTCACTGGAGGTAACTGCAGTATAATAACTTACACAGTCTGTGGAGTTTCTCAGCAGAGCTGGTATCTAACATTTGGTATATCTGGTAACTTATGAGGGTAATTTCGGTCTTTGCATAGTGTTTTTTTCTGTAAAAGTCTAGTGGTATTCCTTTACTATGTGGTAGTAATATGATCATAGTCAGACAGTATTATTTGGCCCTTCTATAGTATTGTTACCAGTAAATCTGATCTTGGTATAGCGGGTTTTGTTCAATGACACTATGCAGATAATATGAATGCAAATAGTGTTTTCACCTTGTATATAGGGGGTAACATGTAACTGTTTTTTTAATCTTCATAGATGTTGGAATAGCGTAAGGGCACGCTAGTTATGTGTGAGTCGGCCCGCAAGTCGGTCCTTACCTGAACCTTTCTATGGGGCTAGTAAGTGTTTATGCTCAAGTAAGCACTGAGGACCTAGGCACTCTGTGTCCGCCCCTGTGTATTAGGCCACATATTAAGAAGAATAGCTATATGATGGGTTGCTAAAGGAATCAGCACTGCAGAAGAGTGAAGCAAATTTAATATCTTTCACTTGCTCAAAAGGAAAAAATAAATACTATATGTGCAAAACAGTCTACGCATCTAATAGTCTGAAGATATTGGTGAGAAAGGGATCATTATTGGTTTTAGCCAAAGGCCCTCTTACGTTCTAGCAGGAACTTTCACTTGTTCAACAGTCAATAAACAGAGAGTCTCTTCAATATAATTGTTTGTTCTCTTCAGATGCTGTATACAGACCTAGCAAAGTTTAACTTGATTGTGATAACTTTTTGCAAAATGTAATGTGTTAAGAGTCACCTAAACTCTGCTACATCTGTACCATATTCAACTGTGTTATCTATTGACTGATAATAACATGAATAAGGACTAGAGATGAGCGAACGTACTTGTCCGAGCTTGATATTCGTGCGAATATTAGGGTGTTCGGGATGCTCGTTACTCGTAACGAGTACCACGCGGTGTTCCGGTTACTTTCAGTTTCCTCTCTGAGACGTTAGCGCGCTTTTCTGGCCAATTGAAAGACAGGAAAGGCATTACAACTTCCCCCTGTGACGTTCAAGCCCTATACCACCCCCCTGCTGTGAGTGGCTGGGGCGATCAGATGTCACCCGAGTATAAAAATCGGCCCCTCCCGCGGCTCGCCACACATGCCTTGCGACTTAGCTGAGGGAAAGTGCTGCTGCTGGTGCTGCTGTAGGGAGAGCGTTAGGAGTCAGTGTAGGCTTCAAGAACCCCAACGGCCCTTCTCAGGGCCACATCTACTAGTGTGCAATACTGTGTTAGCACAGTATTTTTTTTTTTTTTTGTCCAAAATTGGATCTGCAGAGCATTGCGCCCTGCAATAGGGACAGAAGTGGTGCATAGGCAGGGAGAGTGTTAGGAGTTAGTGTAGGCTTCAAGAACCCCAACGGTCCTTTCTAGGGCCACTTCTATCCGTGTGCAGTACTGTCCAGGCTGCTGTTAGCAGTGTTGCATATTTTTTTTTTCTTCTCAAAACCGGCTGTGCAGAGCATTGCACCCGGCATTAATACTACAGGGATAGAATTGTGTAGGCAGGGCCAGAAGACATTTATTATTCATTGAATACACGCAGTGGGGTCTTCCCTAAGCTAAAAAGGAAAAAAATTATATTTGGCCTGCCTGTGTCAGTCCTAAGGTCTCCGTGTACGTGTGTGCTGCGTGTACAACGTACAAAAATCAGACGCAACCAGCTATGCTTTACTGCAGCCTAGCGCCATTGTCTTTCCTGACTGGCAAATACCTGCTCTGCTAGAGTTAATAACTCTGCTACACTATAGTTGTGTGACACTTTTTGAGGGCCACACCACAGATATTAAACTTCTTGTTCATTGAATACACGCAGTGGGGTCTTCCCTAAGCTAAAAAGGAAAAAAATTATATTTGGCCTGCCTGTGTCAGTCCTAAGGTCTCCGTGTACGTGTGTGCTGCGTGGACAACGTACAAAAATCAGACGCAACCAGCTACGGTTGAGTGCAGCCTTGCGCCAATTTCTTTCCTGCCTGGGAAATCAAATCACTGGTAATACAGCATGCTGAGGGGTAGGGGTAGGCCTAGAGGATGTGGACACGGCCAAGGACGCAGAGGGCCAAGTGAGGGTGTGGGCACAGGCCGAGCCAGTGCGGTGGCCAGGGGTAGAGGCAGGGCCAGACCGAATAATCCACCAACTGTTTCCCAAAGCGCCCCCTCGCGCCATGCCACCCTGCACAGGTCAAGGTGCTCTACGGTGTGGCAGTTTTTCACAGAGACGCCTGACGACCGACGAACAGTGGTGTGCAACCTTTGTCGCGCCAAGATCAGCTGGGGAGGCACCACCAACAGCATGCGCAGGCATATGATGGCCAAGCACCCCACAAGGTGGGACGATGCCCGTTCACCGCCTCCGGTTTGCACCCCTGCCTCTCCCCCTGTGACCCAACCTGCCACTGAGATCGAACCCCCCTCTGAGGACACAGGCACTACCGTCTCCTGGCCTGCACCCACACCCTCACCTCCGCTGTCCTCGGCCCCATCCAGCAATGTCTCTCAGCGCAGCGTCCAGACGTCGCTAGTGCCACAGTTTGAGCGCAAGCGCAACTACGACGCCACACACCCGCACGCTCAAGCGTTAAACGTGCACATTGCAAAATTGATCAGCCTAGAGATGCTGCCGTATAGGCTTGTGGAAACGGAGGCTTTCAAAAGCATGATGGCGGCGGCTGCCCCGCGCTACTCGGTTCCCAGTCGCCACTACTTTTCCTGATGTGCCGTCCCAGCCCTGCACGACCACGTCTCCCGCAACATTGTACGCGCCCTCACCAACGCGGTTACTGCCAAGGTCCACTTAACAACGGACTCGTGGACAAGCACAGGCGGGCAGGGCCACTATATCTCCCTGACGGCACATTGGGTGAATTTAGTGGAGGCTGGGACAGAGTCAGAGCCTGGGACCGCTCACGTCCTACCAAACCCCCAGAATTGCGGGCCACAGCTCGGTGGTGGTATCTGCGGCGGTGTATGCTTCCTCCACTAAAGAACCTTCCTCCTCCTCCTCCTCCTCCAACGCAACCTCTGTCTCGCAATCAAGATGTGTCAGCAGCACGTCGCCAGCAGTCGGTGTCACGCGGCGTGGCAGCACAGCGGTGGGCAAGCGTCAGCAGGCCGTGCTGAAACTACTCAGCTTAGGAGAGAAGAGGCACACGGCCCACGAACTGCTGCAGGGTCTGACAGAGCAGACCGACCGCTGGCTTGCGCCGCTGAGCCTCCAACCGGGCATGGTCGTGTGTGACAACGGTCGTAAGCTGGTGGCGGCTCTGCAGCTCGGCAGCCTCACGCACATGCCATGCCTGGCCCATGTCTTTAATTTGGTGGTTCAGCGCTTTCTGAAAAGCTACCCCCACTTGTCATACCTGCTCGGAAAGGTGCGCCAGCTCTGCGCACATTTCCGCAAATCCCACACGCACGCTGCCACCCTGCGGACACTGCAACATAGGTTTAATCTGCCAGTGCACCGACTGCTGTGCGACGTGCCCACACAGTGGAACTCTACACTCCACATGTTGGCCAGACTCTATGAGCAGCGTAGAGCTATAGTGGAATACCAACTCCAACTTGCGCGGCGCAGTGGGAGTCAGCCTCCTCAATTATTTACAGAAGAGTGGCCCTGGTTGGCAGCCATCTGCCAGGTCCTTGGAAAATTTGAGGAGTCTACCCAGGTGGTGAGCGGCGATGCTGCAATCATTAGCGTCACCATTCCTCTGCTATGCATCTTGAGAAGTTCCCTGCAAAGCATAAAGGCAGACGCTTTGCGTTCGGAAACAGAGCCGGGGGAAGACAGTATGTCGCTGGATAGTCAGAGCACCCGCCTGTCTATATCTCAGCGCGTTGAGGAGGAGGAGGAGGAGCATGAGGAGGATGAGGAGGAGGGGGAAGAGACAGCTTGGCCCACTGGTGAGGGTACACATGCTGCTGGGCTGTCATCCTTTCAGCGTGTATGGCCTGAGGAGGAGGAAGAGGAGGAGGAGGAGGATCCTGAAAGTGATCTTCCTAGTGAAGACAGCCATGTGTTGCGTACAGGTACCCTGGCACACATGGCTGACTTCATGTTAGGATGCCTTTCTCGTGACCCTCGCGTTACACGCATTCTGGCCACTACGGATTACTGGGTGTACACACTGCTCGACCCACGCTATAAGGAGAACCTTCCCACTCTCATTCCCGAAGAGGAAAGGGGTTCGAGAGTGTTGCTATACCACAGGGCGCTGGTGGACAAACTGATGGTAAACTTCCTATCCGACAGCGCTAGTGGCAGAAGGCGCAGTTCCGAGGGCCAGGTAGCAGGGGAGGCGCAGAGATCGGGCAGCATGTACAGTGCAGGCAGGGGAACATTCTCCAAGGCCTTTGCCAGCTTTATGGCTCCCCAGCAAGACTGTGTCACCGCTCCCCAGTCAAGGCTGAGTCGGCGGGAGCACTGTAAAAGGATGGTGAGGGAGTACGTAGCCGATCACACGACCGTCCTTCGTGACGCCTCTGCCCCCTACAACTACTGGGTGTCGAAGCTGGACACGTGGCCTGAACTCGCGCTGTATGCCCTGGAGGTGCTTGCTTGTCCTGCGGCTAGCGTCTTGTCAGAGAGTGTGTTTAGTGTGGCTGGGGGAATCATCACGGATAAGCGTACCCACCTGTCAAACGACAGTGCCGACAGGCTTACACTCATCAAGATGAACAAAGCCTGGATTTCTCCAGACTTCTCTTCTCCACCAGCGGACAGCAGCGATACGTAAGCAATACGTAGGCTGCACCCGCGGATGGAAGCTACGTTCTCTCTCACCATCCAAAACGGGGACATTTCTGCTTCATCAATCTGTGTCTAATATTCCTCCTCCTCCTGCTCCTCCTCCTGAAACCTCACGTAATCACGCTGAACGGGCAATTTTTCTTAGGGCCACAAGGCTCACTCATAATTTTTCTAAACAATTTTTATATGTTTCAATGCTCTTAAAAGCGTTGAAACTTTAACTTGAACCAATTTTTCGTTAAACTGGGCTGCTCCAGGCCTAGTTACCACTTAAGCCACATTAACCAAAGCGATTAATGGGTTTCACCTGCCATCTTGGTTGGGCATGGCCAATTTTTTGGATGTACATTAGTACTGTTTATACAGCAATTTTTGTGGGCCCTCGCCTACAGTGTAATCAAATGAATTTTTAGCCCACCTGCATTACAGCTGACGTTACATCCGCTGTGTTGGGCAATGCAATGGGATATTTTTGTGTATCGCCGGTGGGTTCCAGGGAGCCACCCATGCTGTAGGTGCACACGGAGTTTAACCTACATCTGTCCACTTGTAAAGAACCCCAGTCTGACTGGGGCATGCAGTGTGGGCCGAAGCCCACCTGTATTAAGCACGACATTACTACCTCAGCTGTGTTGGGCAATGCAATGGGATATTTCTATGTACCGCCGGTGGCTTTCTGGCACCCACCCATGCTGTGGGTCCACAGGGAACTATAAATGCATCTGTTTCCACTTGTAAAGAACCGCAGTCTGACTGGGGCATGCAGTGTGGGCCGAAGCCCACCTGCATTAAGCACGACATTACTACCTCAGCTGTGTTGGGCAATGCAATGGGATATTTTTATGTACCGCCGGTGGGTTCCAGGGAGCCACCCATGCTGTAGGTGCACACGGAGTTTAACCTACATCTGTCCACTTGTAAAGAACCCCAGTCTGACAGGGGCATGCAGTGTGGGCCGAAGCCCACCTGTATTAAGCACGACATTACTACCTCAGCTGTGTTGGGCAATGCAATGGGATATTTCTATGTACCGCCGGTGGCTTTCTGGCACCCACCCATGCTGTGGGTCCACAGGGAATTATAAATGCATCTGTTTCCACTTGTAAAGAACCGCAGTCTGACTGGGGCATGCAGTGTGGGCCGAAGCCCACCTGCATTAAGCACGACATTACTACCTCAGCTGTGTTGGGCAATGCAATGGGATATTTTTATGTACCGCCGGTGGGTTCCAGGGAGCCACCCATGCTGTAGGTGCACACGGAGTTTAACCTACATCTGTCCACTTGTAAAGAACCCCAGTCTGACTGGGGCATGCAGTGTGGGCCGAAGCCCACCTGTATTAAGCACGACATTACTACCTCAGCTGTGTTGGGCAATGCAATGGGATATTTCTATGTACCGCCGGTGGCTTCCTGGCACCCACCCATGCTGTGGGTCCACAGGGAATTATAAATGCATTTGTTTCCACTTGTAAAGAACCCCAGTCTGACTGGGGCATGCAGTGTGGGCCGAAGCCCACCTGTATTAAGCACGACATTACTACCTCAGCTGTGTTGGGCAATGCAATGGGATATTTCTATGTACCGCCGGTGGCTTCTTGGAACCCACCCATGCTGTGGGTCCACAGGGAATTATAAATGCATCTGTTTCCACTTGTAAAGAACCCCAGTCTGACTGGGGCATGCAGTGTGGGCCGAAGCCCACCTGTATTAAGCACGACATTACTACCTCAGCTGTGTTGGGCAATGCAATGGGATATTTCTATGTACGTACCGCCGGTGGCTTCCTGGCACCCACCCATGCTGTGGGTCCACAGGGAATTATAAATGCATCTGTTTCCACTTGTAAAGAACCCCAGTCTGACTGGGGCATGCAGTGTGGGCCGAAGCCCACCTGTATTAAGCACGACATTACTACCTCAGCTGTGTTGGGCAATGCAATGGGATATTTCTATGTACCGCCGGTGGCTTCCTGGCACCCACCCATGCTGTGGGTCCACAGGGAATTATAAATGCATCTGTTTCCACTTGTAAAGAACCCCAGTCTGACTGGGGCATGCAGTGTGGGCCGAAGCCCACCTGTATTAAGCACGACATTACTACCTCAGCTGTGTTGGGCAATGCAATGGGATATTTCTATGTACGTACCGCCGGTGGCTTCCTGGCACCCACCCATGCTGTGGGTCCACAGGGAATTATAAATGCATCTGTTTCCACTTGTAAAGAACCCCAGTCTGACTGGGGCATGCAGTGTGGGCCGAAGCCCACCTGCATTAAGCACGACATTACTACCTCAGCTATGTTGGGCAATGCAATGGGATATTTTTATGTACCGCCGGTGGGTTCCAGGGAGCCACCCATGCTGTGGGTCCACAGGGACTTCACAATAGGGAGTTGTACCTGCCTGTGTCTATGAATTAAAAAACGCGGTCTGACTGGGGCATGCAGACACCTTGACAGAATGAATAGTGTGTGTCACACATGTTCCCCATTGCTATGCCCACGTGTGCAGCTCCTGATGGCGGTGGCACAGGATTCTATTTCTCATTGCTTCTGTATAGCATTGTGGGCTATCGCCCCGCCCCTTTTAAAGAGGGTCGCTGCCTAGCCGTGCCAACCCTCTGCAGTGTGTGCCTGCGGTTCCTCGTCATGGCAGACGCACTTCTAAATAGACATGAGGGTGGTGTGGCATGAGGGCAGCTGAAGGCTGCGCAGGGACACTTTGGTGTGCGCTGTGGGGGGGAGGGGGGAGGGGGGGGGGGTTGGGCAGCATGTAACCCAGGAGAAGTGGCAGTGGAGTGTCATGCAGGCAGTGATTGTGCTTTGTTGGAGGTAGTGTGGTGCTTAGCTAAGGTATGCCATGCTAATGAGGGCTTTTCAGAAGTAAAAGTTTTTCGGAGGGGGGGGCCCACTCTTGCCGCTATTGTGGCTTAATAGTGGGACCTGTGAACTTGAGATGCAGCCCAACATGTAGCCCCTCGCCTGCCCTATCCGTTGCTGTGTCGTTCCCATCACTTTCTTGAATTGCCCAGATTTTCACACAAGGAAACCTTAGCGAGCATCGGCGAAATACAAAAATGCTCGGGTCGCCCATTGACTTCAATGGGGTTCGTTACTCGAAACAAACCCTCGAGCATCGCGAAAATTTCGTCCCGAGTAACGAGCACCCGAGCATTTTGGTGCTCGCTCATCTCTAATAAGGACCCTTTTGGAAATGCCAATTTCTCATGTGAATGAGCGGATGATGTCATCCTTGACTCATTTGCTCATTCAGCCTGCTTATACAGGCAGATACATAATTGGCTCGTTCAAACGTGAAATCGTTCAGAATCATTCAGTCTTTCACATTTGCTGTATAAGTGACTGAGAAGGACTGAACGATCGCTGTTTAAACTTATCTATAAGTGAACGAGCCAACAATGATTTTTATGCCCGCATAAAATGAATGACAAGCAAAAAGTGACCAATTATCATTCATTGTTCAGTTGTTAACCAGGAATGGCTCTTTCTCTTCAGCTCTCAGGACCGGATTGCTGACAAATAGCAGGGCAGTGTTTAGCGGGGACATTCACGGAAAGGAAATACAGAGCAGGGAATTGTGCAACATGTCGTTTCAAGCTGTAGGCAGTGACTGGGTGGCCATCTGGAAAAATAGTGATGTGTGAAAACAACAGAAACAGAGGGCAAAAAATTAATGTTGGCTATGATAGGAAAATGTCACAAGACACAGTGCATCATAGCTTGCTGTACATGGGGCTACTTAGCCACAAGAAGGTCAGAGTTCCTAACGGGACCTATTCCCACTGCTGCCTACAATGGTCATGTGAGCATCAAAACTAGACAATAAAGCAGTAGAAGATGGTTGGCTTGCTTTGCTAACATCTTGTTGCTTGATACCAGGATCGTAGCTAAAGGCTCATAGGCCAGAGTGCAAAAGTTTATCTTGGGACCCCCCAACCTTTGGTAACCCCTTAATGCAGAGGCATAACTTGAAGCTCTTGGGTCCCAATGCAAAACCTGTAACAGGACCCCCAACTATAATGCTTTATACCTAGTACTAAGCTCCCTATATGGAGAAGAGAGGCCTCATGTGCCCTTAAGGCTCCTGGGCTCGGGTGCATCCACATCCCTTGCATCCCCTATAGTTACGCCAGTGCTTGATACCATAGAACACCTTCAGATATTTTGTGAATTTCACACTTCGAAGAGTCAGAGCTTTGTTGGCAGAAGGAAAGTAGTTTTAATGTGATGGGAGATCGGTCTACAAAATGAATATACCTATACTATAGCAACTCCACGGTCCTTCCTTGGGAATGGCACTGTGCATTAAAAATTATCCTAAGGAGGTTCTGCACCTTACTAACATGACTGCCCCTTCATTCTACATATCGTAAGTGGTCTCTGGTGATAGTGGTCCACTATATCCTAGTGAGACATCATCACTTACTGTCATGGCAAGCCCCTTTCAGCTACAATTCATGTAACAATTCCATAAGGGGCATTTTGTCATCCCTACATCTGTTGTTATTGAGAATAGAGAACTGAGCAGAATTCCTATTCAAGCTCGGAGTTGTTTAAATGCAACACTTTTTTTAAACAGCATTAATGACTGCTAATATTAAGACGCCTACCATATGCCCGTATAAATACATTTTGTGGGGATATTCTGCATATGGCATGAATTCCTCTATGTATATTCAAGCAATAAACTAGTATAAGAGGATATCTGTACTCTTTACATGTGCTGTATGGAATCAGAAGGCCAATAATATTAAGTCAACATGTGGTAAATGTCAGCAGCTGTTTGGCATTTCCATGTAGGAATCAGCTGAATGCCTAACGAGCATATCATTCCCACAAAGGGCATCATACCTTATCAGACCTCTTGAAGAAAACTGTCTGCAATTAGTTTTATTGATTGCACAGGGTGAAGGAGCACATCAATGGAATATCATTTTCGGTATGAGAAGCGAGGACATGTTGCATAAAGCTTCCTCCTGGATTCCCATTGGTTTAAGATGATACTTCAATTCAGGGAATTCATTTTGTAAGACACTTCATATTTCAAATCAGGTAAAACATGCATGCTTAAAGGACAACCGAGGCAAAAAAATA
Organism: Eleutherodactylus coqui; assembly: GCF_035609145.1. Classification (NCBI taxonomy): domain Eukaryota; kingdom Metazoa; phylum Chordata; class Amphibia; order Anura; family Eleutherodactylidae; genus Eleutherodactylus; species Eleutherodactylus coqui. The sequence goes on along the minus strand of NC_089840.1, from coordinate 69,367,267 downwards.
ACACTTCATTGGCACCATGTAAACTTAAGGGAAAGATCTTCACTGATTAATTTCAGTGTGATTGATTTTGCCTGGCTTGTTAAAGGAACAGGCAAAATATTTATTAGGTTATCTAGTGTACAAGCTCCTAAAATAGGTGATCTTGTAGAAAACTTGAAAAAGTAATGCTTTCTTCTTGAGAATGGCTGGGGAAGGGGGGGTACTAATTGCTTCTGCTCTCAGTTATTCAAAGCAGTGAGAAAAGTTTCCACTACATTCAAAAATATAGGGGTTGTCCAAGATTAGACAAAGGGTTAACTTTTTTCCTTTAAAATAATGCCAGTGCTGTCTATTAGTTGTGTATGGTATTGCAGCTTTCCTTCATTCAAGTGACTAGAGATGAGCCACAGTCAGGGGTATGGCCAGCACCGGGCATCCAGGACACATGCCCCAGATTTTTTGCCTGGTGCCCCAAATGTATAGGCAAGCAGCACAGCCAACTGCATCAAAATCCTTAGGATGCCGTTACAGCATGCACTATGCAGCCCTTTGAATTGCATCTGTGAGTGTGTAGATAGTGTTATGGAACCCATATGTCCCTTTTCTTGACCAGTGCGCTGCGAGTTGTTACTGTATGTTTCTTGCCAGAGTAGTGAATCTTCTAAACTACAATTTCTTGACACTTGGTAGACTGCGGTGCTTAGATGGGCTTATGGGGGCAAGCTTGCACAGCCCTAAAAGCTCATTGATTTACATTGGGCCATTTAGACATGTTTTTTCAGGTGCATTACATACGTGAAAAAACCACTGCATGTCCTATTTTGGTGCATATTATGCAAGTAATACACCCATCATAGACTATGGGGGTTTAAAATACACAGTAAATATGCATGTTACATGTGCATTTAACTGTGTATTACTCATGTGAAAATTAGGCGTGTAATAGCAGCCTCCATACGCCTATGTGAGTGAGCTCTTAGATATCTCCTGTTACCATGTGGCGGTTGCTGGTCCTCCCGGGGCGGCGATGTGCAGGGTCCCGTGGTCGGGGCGCGTCCCCCGGCTTGTTGTCCGGCTGCCGGGGGTGCGGGTGCCCGGCCGGCATGGGCGGCATGCCGTTGCTGGTGGCGCGCGGCACCTGTGAGTGCAGCTGCCGTGCACGAGCTCCCTTTTATTAGGTTCTGTTGGGAGTTGGCTGTCTCCCTCTCTCCGCCCCTGGGTGGAGGCTTTTGTTTAAAAGTCGGGCAGAGACTTGCAATCACTGCCAGTTATTGGTTTCCCTCAGTGTGCTTACTTGTCTGCCTCTGTTGGTCTCCTGCCTCTGTCATCTTGTCTGCTATACCTTGCTATTGTCTGCCTGGTTTTTCCATCTGCCTCAGTTCTGCTTAGTTTTGCTCGTGTTGGTTATTTATATCTGCCTTTTCTGTCGGTGTTCTACGCTTTCCATCCAGGTATGCCAGCGTCCCTTTTCAGTCACTAGGGAGAGTAGGGACCGCTGCCCAGTTGCCCGCCTGGGGTTAGCCAGGAGTGGAGGCAAGCAAGCAGGGACAGGGGTTGTGGGTGAGATCTAGGGCACCCGGGCTGGAGTATCAAGGGTAGTGTACCGTAATATATCTCCTTTCTTTGCCCTTAAACCCCACAAGGAGGTATCATTTTTTTGGGTCAGATGCCCAGGTTGCGTTCTCCAGAATAGTCACTAATTAGCGGTGAACGTATTGTAGCGAAGAACTAGAAACAAAGTTAAGAACATTGCCAAGGGTCATCAACAGATAAGCAGTCAGCATGCAACAAGCCGGAGGTGGAGAAAGAACTACAGTCAGGAGACAGACCAAGAGTAGAACCATGGGGACAAGGTGAAAAATCTAAAGAGCAAGATGACAGTGTAATCCAAGAACAAAGTGAAGGTCGAGATCAGGAGAACACAATCAAAAATGCAGAAACCTTTAGCCAGGCAAGGATGTACTTCAATTTTAAGGCAAAGCATAAAGGCTGGAGTCCTCTTTCAGTAGGATGCTATGACATATAGTATTCTGGAAGTACCGTCTGAAGACAAGAACACAAGAGAAGGCATCCAGTTTCCTAGCAACTAAATGAGGCCAGCGGCTCGAGACCCAGCTGCTCACGGTAACATTCCTATTGACAACACTGATACAAAAAGCTGGGATAGAGGCAGCAATTCCTTAATAATGCACTTGACCGTTTCTATCAAGTAGGTGGCAGCAGTATTTCCAAAACTGAGGTTCTGGAGGTTTTATAGCAACTCTGACTGCACATTATTTAAAATTTAGAGATTACCAATACACTTATGAGTTTTTAAAATTTTTTGAAAGTATCCCAGGTCTTCATTCACCGAAGCTATGCTGCTTTTTGCACCCAGTTTGAGCTTCAAGTCCATTTAGCATGTAGAATTTCTTATTTTTCAGCTGCCCTGCTGTTTGCAATCCATTTACAGGTGGGCCCTGTCCTAAATCAGCCATTCTGCCACTACCGTGTTGGCTGAGACTTCCTCTCCCACACTTCCCATTCCCATGCTGCCTTGTATAGCCCTGCTCCAGTTAGTTGCAAGGCAGCATCTGAATGTCCACTCCTCTGTAACGTAGTAACTAGCACTGTCCCCATGTCCATATTACTAGAGAAGCTAAATGCCTTACGACAGGTGGTGGATTGCAAAAGTGCTGGAAGGGAGATCCTAGTGGTCGGCATTTCAAGCAGGATTTCCAGTGAAAAAACAAAAAATACAATTATATTGATGATTTAATGGGCTGTTAGATGAGCATAAGGATGACTTCACATCTGCGCCGGGGGTTTTGCTTTCCAGCTCTGTTCGAGGAGTAGGAAAGGGAAATCCCAACGGCTGAAGGGCTCCGTCTTAGGGCGGAACCGAATATGACTGAATGGACCTCATTGATTATAACGGGGTCCATTCGCTTTCAGCTTAGCTGCCCAGCTTTTAGCCAGAAAAGAAAGCGCCGCATGCAGAGCTTTATCTTCCTGTATTTTGTGTCAGATCTGTGACGGAACCTCCGACTGGAGACTCCAGTGCAGACCTGAAACCACCCTAAGTTGTGTGAAAAGCTAGTGTCCATTTAAAGCAAACTCACATGCATTTGCGGAAGGGAATTTGTTTTCTTGCTATTACTTTATAAAATGTGGTACTATACAGCTGAAGGTCTTGGATGATTACAGGTTTGCGAGCTACATGCGTACTTGCATTATTTGGAAAATAAAACGCAGAATTCACACTACAAATTACGCATAAAAAGGGTAATTTGCAACTTTATTTGAAAGTTTTCAGAAAGTACAACATATACATGCTGTTAACCATTATGTTAAGCATTGAAGTTGCATTATGTTACCTTTCAAATCTTGCTTAAATGGTACACATTAAAGTAATTGTGAACAGCTAATGGTTTGCATAAAGTCTGTTCTAAAAAATCACTGAACAAGTCATTTCATCGCTTTGCATATTGTTATTCTATTGGTATTAGTTTATCCCTCTAAAGATTATTTTTCCTGAATAGCACCCTGTCAAGAACTGATAAAGAGAATTACGAGAACAATCTGAACCTTCTCTGTGAACATCCATGACGTACTGTTGTACCATACATCTTCCAATAGCTCTACATTCTGCATAATAATAGAAGACAAATCTCAAAGTAAGGGGAGAAGACTACAATCATAACTGGGATTAAGTGGTCCCTGGTTTAGATAATGGCTTACTGACCTTGTCTCAAAGTGTTGTTGAAGATTTTGTATTGTTCATCTACTTGCGTCAACAGATTGATTGCATCATATGATCATCAATTGGCATTGGTGGGAATTCATTATTCACCGAGGCAGTAATTCTTCAAATTAATTCCAGAGCAATCACCGAAGAATAATAATTAGAGATGAGCGAACGTACTCGTTACGAGTACTTACGCACCCGAGCACCGCCATTTTCGAGTACAGCAGTACTCGCGCGTAAAGATTCGGGGGGGCGCCGTGGCGGCACGGGGGGTAGCAGTGGGGAGTGGGGGGGAGAGGGAGAGAGAGAGGGCTCCCCCCTGTTCCCCGCTGCTCCCCCCCGCACCGCCGCGCCTCTCCCAGCCCCCCGGCGCCCCCCGAATCTTTACGCCCGAGTACTGAAGTACTCGAAAATGGCGGTACTCGGGTGCGTAAGTACTCGTTACGAGTACGTTCGCTCATCTCTAATAATAATGTTAAAACCAACTAACTTTATTAAAAAAAATTTAAAAATGGACAGAACAACACATATATAACAAAAATAGGAACCCTCGGAAATTTGGTATTCCTTAGTTCCAAATAGAAAACCTGCATACAAGAACCATGTAGTATCACAGATGCTGGATACTGAGATCACTTATGAGGCCTATAGCCAGAAGGTTAGACAGAGACCTCCAACCTGTGATCAAATATTGTTCTATGTACGGGAAGGAAAAATCCTTTTTTTTACAATCTTATATGCGGTCCACTTTATCAAAGGAACCCTTAGATCGTAGACGGTTTCAGAGAGTCAGAAAGATAATGTGTCTCATGTACTTAGCCGCCCAGACATGCACCCAACATTTCTCTACCTGAAATTTTCTCTGGTGACTGTAAGACTGTAAGAAGCGTGCAGGTTCTATTTTGAATTACGTCCCCACTCGTTAGGTTATGAATAGCAATGGGTGGGCATTATTATTTCGTGTTTGAGGGGCGACCCTCAAAACTGGGCATTCTCGCTACCTCCCGACTCACGGCCCCAACAATTGGTAGATGCCTTTTTTACGACCCTTAGGAAGATTTATGATGAGCCAGATAGAGCAGGGTGCGCCGTGAGTAAGTTATTGAGTCTTCGGCAGGGAGGACGTCCCGCGAAAAAATTCTGCTCCCAGTTTCGGCAGTTTTGTGTGGAGTCAAGATGGAATGACCGCGCTCTGAAAGATTTATTTCTAACTGGGTTGTCTGAGTTAAAGATCTGTTGTTGTCGCACCCAGGACCTGAGACGTTAGAACAGGTTATGACTATTGCAGTAAAGGCCGACCGTTGTCTTAGGGCCCGACGCAAACCTTGGACCGAACTGACTGTGATCCAGTCCAAGAATCCGCCCTTGACCTCAGCTACCAACAAAGTTCCGCTCCTAGGCGATGTCCGGAGGGAACGCCTAGGAGCTCAGGTACTTTTGGAATGTTCCAAATTGTTTGTGCCTTTCTCCATTTCGTATAGTGCTCATCACCTCAACGGTTGGGCCTTCACTGATTTGAGGGCTGCTGCGAACTTTGTTAATTTTGAATTTTCTGAAATCCATGTCTGCATGTCTTTTACCGGTGAATCCTCCCATCCCGGTATCGGATATTGATTCCACTCTATTGTCAGCGGGTTAATCAGTAAGAGAACTCCTGAACTAGTTTTTTTCTGTAGGGGCGCTACATTCTGAGATGTGTTCTTTCCTGGTGATGGAGAGCCATCACCGTTGATTTAGTCCTTGAGTTACCCTGGCTCCAGCTTCACAATCCCCAGTTTGATTGGTCCACCTCTGAACTAGTTCAATGAGGGCAAGGTTGCAGTGAGCATTTGGTCTCAGTCCAGGTGCATTCCACTGAGTGTAAGGTAAATGGTTTACCTCCGTATATTGAGGATTTTTCTGACGTCTTTTCTAAACAACTTTCTGAGACGTTGCCTCTACACCGTGAATGGGATTGCCTGATCGATCTTATTCCCAGGAGCAAGATCACCAAGGGGGGGATATATAACGTAACAGTCCCTGAATGTGAGGCAATAAAGGAGTATATTACGGAGAGTCTTGCCAAGGGACATATACGTCCTTCCGAATCACCCGCATGGGCATGGTTATTTTTCGTGGAGAAGAAGGATCGTGCCCTTCGGCCCTGTGTTCATTATAGAGCCTTAAACCAGATAACCATCAAGAATCAGTACTCTTTACCCCTGATTCCTGACCTCCTCAGCCAGGTTGTAGGAGCCCACTGGTTTTCCAAGCTCGATCTTCGGGGAGCCTATAATCTTCATTCGTATCAGGGAGGTGGACGAATGGAAAACAGCGTTTAATACTCCTTTGTGGCATTTTGAATGTTTAGTCATGCCATTCGGGTTAATGCGCCAGCTATTTTTCAAGGTTTTATGAACGCCATTTTCCACGACATCCTGGGCACATACATGGTTGTATATTTGAATGACATTCTGATAGTTTCTTCTGATTGGGAGAGCCATGTCAAGCATTTACGGACACTGCTTTCCAGCCCTCGAGCCCATCACTTGTATGCTAAGTTTGAGAAATACCTTTTCGGGGTACAGGAGATTGCTTTTCTGGGATATGTCATTTCTCCATCAGCCATCCGGATGGACTCAGACAAGGTCAAGGCCATCACTGAATGGGTGCAACCTGGCCAACTTAAAGGCATTACATCACTTTTTGGGGTTCACAAACTTTTATTGGAAATTTATCACAAACTTTTCCTTGGTGGCCAAAGCCTTGACTGACCTGACCAAGAAGGCTGTTAGGGTGGATTCCTGGTCGCAGGAGGCTATTAAGGCCTTCACACTTCTCAAGAGGGCTTTTTCCACAGCACCGGTTTTAGCTCAGCCGCATCTAGATCGCCCCTTCATCATTGAAGTGGATGCCTCTGAGCATGGTGTGGGGGCAGTCCTCTCGCAGGAATCTTCCAGTCTCCCTGGTCTCCAACCCTGTGCGTTCTTTTCCAGGAAGTTTAATCAGGCAGAACGCAACTATGATATTGGCAACAGGGAATTATTGGCTATAAAATGGGCATTTGATGAATGAAGACATTTTTTAGAGGGTGCTTGTCATACTATTATGGTCCTAACGGACCATAAGAATTTGGTTTATCTGGAGTCGCCAAGTGCTTGAACACCCGTCAGGCAAGGTGGACATTGTTTTTTTTGCGCTTCAATTTTGTAGTCACTTATGTGCCAGGGTCCAAGAATTTCAAGGCTGATGCTTTGTCACACAGCTTCCGGGTACCCGAAGTAGAGGACACTCAGCCTGAGAGTATTCTGGGCCCGGGTGTGGTAGCTGCCCTTACGTCCGACACATCTGCTTTACTCCTGGCGGCTTAGTAGTCCGTTCCTGAAGGTCTCCCGGAGGAGAGGTTATTTGTTCCCAGTGCTTTGCGGCTTCTTATATTAAAGGAAGTTCATTCGTCGGTCTTGGCAGGTCATCCAGGAGTCCGAAGCACCCTAGAGCTGTGTGGACGCCTATATTGGTGGCCACAAATGTCTCAGGACATCAGGGAATTTGTCAAGTCCTGTCCTATTTGTGCCCGAGGGAAGAGTATACGGAGACGGCCTGAAGGTCCGCTTCTTCCCCTTCCCGTTCCGGAGAGACCATGGACCCATCTGTCGATGGATTTTATTACCGACTTGCCCGAGTCCCAGGGGTGCTCCGTCATCCTGGTGGTCGTCGACAAATTTTCCAAACTGGCGCATTTTACAGCTCTTAAGAAGCTTCCTTCTGCCCCTGAGTTAGCCACCATATTTATCAAGTAGATTGTGCGCCTGCATGGGGTTCCCAAGGAGGTTGTTTCTGACCGGGAAGTCCAATTTGTTGCCTGGTTTTGGAGGGCTTTTTGTAAGAATATCGGTATCAGGTTGTCGTTTTCCTCTGCCTTCCAACCTGAATCTAATGGGCAGATGAAACCTATGAACCAGAAGCTGGTTCAGTACCTTAGAATGTACGTGAGCGATTGTCAGAGCCTTTGGGTCAACTATTTAGCGTTGGCTGAATTTGCTATTAATAACCACACACATTCGGCATCTGGTGTGTCTCCCTTCTTTTGTAATTTTGGTTTTAATCCCAGTTTCACGGTGTCTTTCTGCTCTTCTTCTGGGAATCCTTCTGCAGATACTCGGGTTCAGGATCTGCGGGAGGTTTGGGGGAAGGTGCGGGGCAACTTAGAGCAGTCCAGGGGAGCTGTGCTAAGGAGGAGCAAGGGTACACATACCATTTCTGAACCTTTTTCTGTGAGCTAGTTGGTATACTTGTCTTCCAAGAATCTGAAGTTAAAAGTGCCTTCTTTGAAGCTGGCTCCCCGATTTGTGGGCCCCTTTGCGGTCACCAGAGTGATTAATCGTATGGCGTACCAGCTGGCACTGCCGGATACGTGGAGAATCCATAGGGTTTTCCACAAGTCTCTCCTAAAGAGGTACTGTCCCTCCTTCCTTGGGGTCCCTATCATTAGTGCAGTGCAGGGACCGTCGCCCAGTTGTCACCCTAGGGGATAGTAGGTAGGGATATGGGAGAGGGCTGGCGTAGGGATCCCCTGACCATCTGCCCCCGCCAGTCCCTCATAGCCTGCTCATGCCAGGCGTGGATTTCATTTTGGGACTTTAGGACAGTCCAAAATGTGCCAAATTTATTATTTACTTTAGTGCAGTTCACTCCAACAAGCTTTTTTTTTGGAAGACTAGTATATAAAATACTAAACTAATACTAAATGGGGGATGTTGACTTCAATGATTATGTTCCTTTGGCAAGTAGGGAGATCATAGTCTGAGTTCTAAGGGGTTGCTGAGAGTAAAATTTGAAGATGTGCATGTACAGTACCCACTTGTCAGTTGGCAGAGGCTTATGAAACAAGTGTTATGGAAATCTGGAAGGGTCTTTTCGGAAATAGGTTTTCTCCATCTTTCGGCTGGTGATGAGGAAGAGGCCTAGCTTAAGAACATGGCCTGGTTTTGCTTGGTGTCAACTCCAGTCAAACTGCTAGGAAGAGGTTTTCACTACCTCACAGCTAGAGAAAACATATAAAAGGGTCCAAGCACAAGAGTAAGTTTTTTATAAAATGCCAACAGTCACTCCCACAGAAAAAGTGTCAGTTGTCACTATAACCTCGGACTACCAAATTTAGTTCATCGTTGGAAGTGGAAGTCTCAAGCTGCCTGTTATTAGATGTCAGCACAGTCTGCTGTATGTAGCAACCAGATAAAGGCTACCGACATCAATGACCAACGCCCGCCCTCCCACTTAATACGGCTGCAGTAGAAAACAGAGATCCAGCACCTTACTTGGTAATAATAGACACTAATGTTAGCGAAAGCTCTGCATGGCACTTGTAACATGATTCATATAGTCTTCGCAAAGCAAGAAGGGTTGCATATAAAACAATTTACACCTAGTCTAGTTGTGAAACATTGGGGCTCTGAATGGCCATCTTATTAGAGACACCGGTCCTTTATCTTTATTTATATATCGCCAACATATTCCTTTTATGATTGGACGCTCCCGTATGGTCATTAAACACGTGACCCCGTAGAGTAGCATCAAATCAAGTGAGTATGTTTTTTGTGGATCAGTTTCAGTGTGAATCCCCATAAGAATGGTAAAATTAAACAATCTGAGCAACTTCATACAAGGGATGGTCATTGGGACTAGACGCCAGGGCCAGCATTTCAAAAACTGGTGGAGTTTTCAATTACAGCAATGTCAAGGTTAGGCCTTATTCAAAAAACGTGACCATCTGAAGCATTGGATTCTAATGCATTCATTCAGATGGGCGATTTTGCAGCACGCAAAATTAGCCTTCTGGAAAAAATAGCACTTATGGTGCCGATTCCAGCGGCCGGTGTTACATGTGGCCGGTAAAGACTTGTCCTATCTTTTGGCCACGATTAGCAGGCAGAGTGGGAGGGAGGCAGAGGGAGTTTAGCATGACTAGCTCTGATAAGCTCCCGTCCCCACCCCTTCTCGGCAGCTGGCAAGGGCAGAGAGAGAGTTTAGCAGAGCTATAGTCTCTTCCCCCAGCCGTCTGAATGGGCAAGAAAATGGGAAATGCCGCCATGACTTGGTCACCATATTTACATGGGCAAGTTTCCTGTGTGAGTTTTGTGTGTTGTGAGATGCACAAAAATTCACATGGAAACCACCCTATTTTTTTGAATGAGTCTATTTGCATGTGCAATCCTTCTCTTGCCGTAACATGATATTTATTATTTATTTATTTTTCCTATTGAGAAACCATGCAATTTTCATGAAATATGATGCAATTTTCTCACAAATCACATTGCAGTCACATAGAAAATTGCATTTTTAGAAGCATGATATCTCTCAGAGTTTCTTGGAGCGATATTGCGCTTACAGTATAAGTCCGAATTTGGCACAAGCAGTATGAGTAGATGAACCCTTCCTGTCAGCTGTTCAGAGCATATCAGCACTTCCATCTAATTTGCAGTAACTACAAGATGCTATCCTGTCCGCAGGGGCCGATATTCTCGCAGAACAATTTTAACATCTAGTAGAATCTACGTCATCATGAATTGCTGAGTTTCTAAGGGCCAAAGGCGGCCTGTCACATTTACAGTGTGTTCCTATCAAATTAAACAGTGATCAACAGCTTGTCAATGAACAGAACAATAAGGCTACATTCACATGGGTGAGAGCCATATTGGGCTGAGAAACTTTGCTCAATATCGCGTCTGTCAACGTACGTTTTATCCGTGGATGTGAGGCTTTTTTTTCAATGTCTCACATTGCTTTTAGAAATTGTGATCTTCCAGCGCTTGTTTCATGGGTGTCGGAGGATGTCAATGGGAAATCACATTGCACTCGCGTGCCCATCGCATGGCACGCAATTTATTTGACTGTCCCATTGAAAACAATGAGCGATGCATTCCAAGGGCAGCAAAAAAATAGAACATGCAGCATTTTTTTACCTCGGAGTACTGCTGTGAGGGAAAGCATCGCTCATATGCAGAGATGAGCGAGCACCCAAATGCTCAGGTCCGCGTTATTCGACTCGAGCTTTTCGTAAAATTCGAGAGCTCTACTCGAGTAACGAACCCCATTGACTACAATGGGAAACTCGAGCATTTTGGTATGTGGAACGCATGGTCCCGAGCTTTTGTTTTGCTTTTTTCTTAGTTCGTGTTTCTCTCTCTATTTCTCTCTCTCTCCCCCTTCCCCTTCTCCTTCCTGCAAGACTAAAAATGTTCAAATGACACGCGCTGCATCGCGGCGGAGAGGGGCCAAAACAGGCACGTCACTGCGAGGAGGAGCCAAAAGCTGGGGCATGGTCGAACGCGATTTGATGCTCGTTCGAGTAACGAGCACCATCGAGTACGCTAATGCTCGAACAAGCATCAAGCTTGCCAGAGTACGTCGCTCAACTCTACTCATATGTATGACTCCATTCAAAAGAATAGAGTTCTTCTTTATGTGAGTTTCACGTTTGTGTGAATGTAGCCTTAAGCAGATATTTAGTAATGCCGATGTAGAGGATTTTGCACATACGTCAGGTCTACAGCTCATTCAAGTAATTTGGCTTGAGCTGCAATAAAGCTGGCTTCACATGGGCAATAAAATAGTGTGAGATTTGTGCATTGCGAGGCGCACAAACTTGCACAAATATAAACCCCATTTTGAATGGGGTCATACACGAGTGATGTTTTCCCGCCTAGCACCGTGATGTGATGCTATGTGGGAAGCAAATCGTGGCATGTTCTCTCTTGCACGTGCGTCCATTGTGTCCATTGGGGCCGGCGGCAGCAGAGCCAACACCATTGAAAGCAATGGGAGAGACTCAGCGATCTTCAGCCACGCCAGAGGAACCCTGCACCCTTGAAGTGATGCGAGGCTGTTTTGCCATGAAAACGCCTAGCATCCATGGGGATCTTGTTACGGCATTCTGATCCCCGAGCGCCAGGTGGGGTGCCCTGAACTTCCCGCACCCCACTGTCCCTGCCTACTTGCCTCGACCCTGGCTAACCCCAGGCGGACAACTGGATGACGGTCCCTACCCTGGCTAGGGACCTGGCGGCTACACAAGATGAATCTAACTACAGGGGACAGAGTGCCGACAGACAAGGCAGATGGAATGACCAAACAGAAAAACATGCAGAGCGCAAGGCAAGATGGAAGCTAGGAGCTGACGAGCAAGCTAGGGAACTGACTGAGTAAACTGCAGACAGGACTGACTAGACGCTGACAGAACCAATAACTGGCAGTGAGCTCAGGTCACTGCCAGCCTTATAACTACAAGACTCTGCCCAGGGGCAGAGAGTGGGTGGAGCCAACTCCCCCACTGCTGCATAAGAAAGGTGAAGGAGTGCGGGCGGCACCCTACGGGCGGACACGCCCACGCCGCCGCACACCGGCTGCCCCACATTGCCGGGAGAGCCCCAACTTCAGAGCTCCAGGACGCCGGAGCCGACGCCGGGACCCTGCGCCATCCTGCATGGTAACAGATCTTACATGGATGGCGAATGCGATATAGGGGCAGGATTCACTGCCCCATATGGGGCTCAACCGTGTGAAGTTAGCCTAACAGTAACAGACCATGGAAAGGGGGTGCTGTTTCTGAAAAGAAAACAGACCTTTTCTTTCCTACATTTTGGGCAACCCCTTCAATAGATTCACCTTTGCCATTTTTTTGTAGTTGCCGATACAGTATGCCTCTTGACAGCAAGTATGCTGGGACTTGTAGTCATTTAGAAATTGCAAAACCAAAGCTGGCTTATCACTGCTTCAATGTTTCCAACATTTGTTGTGTAAGAATTAATTTAGCTCCTTATTTGCCATTTTCTTGTGCTAACAATCGCGCTGTCCTTCCCTCCATCACTGCTCTTATCTGTCTCCAACATACACAGCTATCAGCCGCTGCATTCCTATCGGACTTGTCCTCTTTTGAACAATGTATACACATCCGTACTGTCTTGTCTTTCCCGTCAAATTCTTGGCCACACAGACATTTCTCTTCCCATCTCTCCTATCTCCTTTGTGATAACCAACATTTATCATTGACATTTCTCTCGCATATCTTCCCTTAGCAATCTCCGTTTCTCTTCACAAAAAAATATTTTCACCTCTAGAACATCTGCAAGCTCTGTTTGTTGAGTATTATTAAAGCAGGCTGGTTATCAGCATCAGCACTGTGCATCTGCGAGGAGTCCGTATGATAAGGGGCTGTCAACATTGCTGCTTTATCATTCCATCTCATTGCAATTAATTCAGAAAAGCTACAATTAAATTGTAATATTTCGTACAATGGCTTAACTGGAATAATTGCATAGGGCCAATTGCTGCAAAAGTAAATCATCCTCTGAATTCCTTATTTTCCATCTAAATTGATTTTAGAGGGTACCTTCTTTTTAAAGCCATATGCACTCATTGACAAAACAAATAATGCACCAAGAAGAAGTTGTCGGAATTGGACAAAACTTTCTATGTGTGATTGTGATGTTGATATAAGTAAGTGATTATAATATCAGAGCAAAAGGTAATTTATTATGGAAAACTGTACAGTTCAATGGAGGTTCTAGTACCCTGTTGGATTGCCTCTAGTCTGGGTACATGATGAGATATGGTTGGGCATGGAGGCATACAGGCTTCATATGGTATTCTACGGCACACTTGCTCATGGATGTTGCAAGTGGCCCTTTAGATCCTGCAAAGTTGTAGACTGCCAAAGTTGGCATCCCATCAGCTTCCATGAATGCCCAATCAGTGATAAATCTGCCAACCAGGCAGGGCAATGTAGAGTCATAGAAGAAAAAAAAGGTGGAGCAACCCTGGTAGAAAAGAAATGGGATGAAAGTGAAAGCAGGGATGAGTTGATGAGGTGAAAAGGTCTTCTTGTTTATGGAAAGGGCAGCCTACCCTATATAGCGTTATACCCAATGGGTAAACGTATAGAACAGCAAACAAGGAAGAAGAAAAGAATAGGGATGAGCGAGTATACTTACTAAGGCACTACTCGCTCGAGTAATGTGCCTTAGCCGAGTATCTCCCCACTCGTCCCGAAAGATTCGGGTGCCGCTGCGGGGGAGAGCAGGGAGGAACGGAGGGGAGATCTCTCTCTCCCTCTCTCCAGCCCGCTCTGACCCACTCCCCGCCGCAACTCACCTATCAGCTGCGGCGGCCCCCGAATCTTTATGGACGAGCAGGGAGATACTCGTCTAAGGCACATTACTCGAGCGAGTAGTGCCTTAGCGAGTATACTCGCTCATCCCTAGAAAAGAACTCTCTGTCAGATACACAGTCGGCATTTTAGATGTGTATCTGCAGCGAGTACTGAGGAAGAGGTTCCCCTACCTCGAAACGTTTATACAAGCTGGTTTTAATAATAAACTGAGATCTTTTTGGCAAAATATCTAAACCTTAATAATTTATACCACGTCTGAAGGTTGCCGCCAACCAGGCAGGGGAAGGAAGTGTGCAGCCTGGCCGAGGCATGCCTGAGAAACCCTTGCTGTATGCGGGCGAGCATTATCATGCTGGAAAATACATGTTAGAAGCCCTGCCATGAGAGGGAATACATGTGGAGACAGGATTTCCTGCACATATCAGTGAGCTGTTAGTGTCCCTCGTATCACTACTAGGGGTGACCGACTGTCATATGAGGTGGCTCCCTAGATCACCACGCAGAAGTTGGGGCAGTGTGCCACTCCATAGCAAACACAGAATTGGAGTGGCCTCTTGTGGCAGGACTAATTAGACCACAACTATAATCATTGACATTACTGCATGCCGAGTTTGGCAGCAATTAACGGCGGGCGTCTGCCTGCGGATTCCGCAGAAATATCCGTCCATAGCATACAATGGTAAAGTGACTTTTCATGCACACAAGCGGAAACCAGTTGCGGTTTCCGCTGGCGGATAAAAAATTGCGGCATACTCTATTTTAGAGCATTTTCCGTATGGACAGATTCCATTAGCTTCAATGGAAGCTGTCCGATCCGAGACCCTTTCGTAATTATCATTGCAGAAAACCTGCGTAATCCATGTCATCACCTAGTGACGGTGCAGGGGAAAATCTGCATTGCGCATGTGTGCCAGCGGCCCATCTGCCGTACAGAAGAAAAGATGAAAGGACAGGTACGCAGGGTCGCCAACGGGCACTGGCAGATTCCATGCGGAATTCCCTACGTGGAATACGTGCATGCCCTCGTGCAGGCGGCCTAAGTTAACTTTCTGTGCCACAATTTATTTGCCCTTTCAATTGCTTTACAGTGACTTTTGTTGTGTTAGGATTACCGTAGATAACAATAGCCAACAGCTTCCAATGGTTTAATATACGATAGTTTGTTGCAGAAATTGGCTAAAGAGCTTCAGCCAATTACAATCAGAGTTACCAGCAGGCGGGGATTTTAAATCCCTGGCTGCTGATAGCTAAGAACTACGGAGGCGGGGACAGCGGCAGAAGTCGTGGCTGAGCCACGGCAGCCGAAGGGAGGTGAGTCTTTAGTTATTTATTTTTTTACACAATTTCAAATGGCTTTTTAGGGAAGGGCTAATAAAGCCCTTCCCTGAAAAGCCATTGACGGCTGCCGGGGCTCAGCGGCGACTTCTGCCGCTGTCCCTGGCTCTGTAGATCTCAGCTACCAGCATGCAGGGATTTAAAATCCCCGCCTGCTGGTAGCTCTGATTGTGATTGGCTGAAGCGCTCAGCCAATCACAATCAGAGCTACCAGCAGCCAGGGATTTTAAATCCCTGCAAGCTGATAGCTCAGAACTACAGAGTCGGGGACAGCGGCAAAAGTCGCCGCTGAGCCCCGGCAGCCGAAGGGAGGTGAGTATGTATTTTTTTTTAAACACTTTTCTTTGTTTTTCAGGGAAGGGCTTATATTTAAAGCCCTTCCCTTAAAAACATTTCAGGGGTGCTGGCAGCAGGATCCTCCACCACAGCTCTCATGTGTGACAACTGCGGTAGGGAATCCTTTATTCCCCGCAGGGATTTAGAATTCCCTGCTGCATATGTCACAGATGTGGCAGGTGCAGCAGGGAATTCTTTTTCCTTGCGGGGATGCAGGAAACATCTGCCGCATGCGGCAGATGTGTTCTGCATCCCCACGGGACAGGGCAGTGGCGAAGAGGTAAGTTTTCTTTTTATTATTATTTTTTTTACACTAATATTTTTTTTTCAGGGAAGGGCTTATATGTAAAACCCTTCCTTGAAAAACATTTCAGGGGTGCCTACAGACGTTGTTTCCAGTGGAGCTGGCGGCAGCAGCCGCGGCTTCATTGAAAACAAGTCAGGCAGCTACCGAGCATCGGTCACCCTAAAAAATGCTCGGGTCTCCCATTGACTTCAATGTGGCTCGTTATTCGAAATGAGCTCTCAAGCATTACAAAAAAACTTGGCTTGAGTAACGAGCACCCGAGCATTTTGGTGCTCGCTCATCTCTAACCATGTTCTATCTTTTCTTGCATGGCCGAAATGCGCACACAAAATATGGAAATGTATACGAACCCATTGCAATGCCAATGTGTATGAACCCAAAGCAATGGGTTCTATTCTTCACAAATACATCCGTGTGAAGCCAGCCTTAGAAGCAGAATCTGCTGTCTTTCGCACGTGCATGATAGAGTTAGACTATTCCCTTCAATGCAGTTTTCAGCCGTTGAACACCCTTGAAAATTGTTGGATCCTAATAATTGTCCAGTGTAAACACGGACAGCGTTTGAACATGAACTATAATTTGTTTGCTTATCTCTATTGTTAATTTTAGGCAGACATAAAAATCATCATTCAGTCGTTTGCAAGTCGTTATATGTAAAAAGCGATCGTTCAGCCATTCCCATTCCCTAGCACATTCCTCTGTGCAGAAGCGAATAATGAAAAAATGTAGGCAATTATCTGCGTGTGTAAACGGATGGCATTTTAAAGCAAACAATTCTGTCATCATTTTCTTGTTCCAACGATTTCTTGCTCTATGTAAAAGGACCCCAAGACATACAGCCTGCATAGGCGGAAAGTGGGGAAAATGCCATATACAACTCTTATAGTGGCCAGATGTACACACATTTGCAGATTATGTTGAAAAGTCACCTGAAAAGTCAGGCACAAGTTGAGTCCTGGAAAAACTTACATTTTTATTTTGTTTGTTATTCTATAAAATGTGCTATGAGCCTCTGATTTATAAGATTTGACTAGATTTGTACCCCTCATAAACAAAATTGCTGACATTGGCCAGGGTTTATTACTAAGCTTCGGCTGACAGCAATGGCATAGCTGTTTTCTTAGGATGGTCATGTGTGCCAGCCATCATAACAGGTACTAAAATACATAGTGACCAGATGAAGGGGAAATGAGAACATCTAGCTGTTGTGAT
Organism: Eleutherodactylus coqui; assembly: GCF_035609145.1. Classification (NCBI taxonomy): domain Eukaryota; kingdom Metazoa; phylum Chordata; class Amphibia; order Anura; family Eleutherodactylidae; genus Eleutherodactylus; species Eleutherodactylus coqui. The sequence continues at coordinate 69,350,224 of NC_089840.1, read as the reverse complement.
TTATCAGAGTTCTTGGTGTTCCCAAGTCTGACTTCTGATCCACTGCTCTTCCGTTAACTGCATCTCTCTTTAAGTTTTGATTGTACTGAACCATGACTTTACTATTTCTGCTGATACAATAAAATGTTGTGTGCAGAGTAATGCTTTTTAATCTGCTTTATGAGTGGGATTAATTAAATGATCTGTGAAATGTTTAAAAGTTTCCTATCTTCCTGTATCACATTTGTCTAGTTTTCCTTAGTTTATAAATGAATCTTGTTGAAATTTATCTTAAAGGGATTTTCCCACTACCTAAAATTGCTCCACAAGCACTCAGTACTTCCTGGTTGCTGCTGACCAGGACATGTGACTTCTGCAGCCAATCACTGACTAGAGAAGGTCACTTCTCTAGCCAGGGATTGGTGCAGCAGTCACAGATTGCGGTCAGCAAAATCCAGGAAGTACTGAGTGGTTGTGGAGTAATTTTAAGTAGTCGTAAAACTCTTTTAACCCTTTCCAATCCACTGTCTGACCTCTGAAGACAATTATGATTTAAAGCTGCCCAGATCCGATGTTGGAAGTCATCCGTCGGGGTTCTCTTACTGTATATTGCCAGCCTTCCTGCTGTCGGAGACTATCCAACGTCTCACCTCATGCAGTACTGGCTTTAGCCAGCATATAGCGCTGTTGTAGAACAGCAGAAAAAAAAATTAAAACCCACTAGGAAAACCAGGATACAAATTGGATTGGAAAGGATTAAGCTTTAAAGAGAACCTGTCATGTAAACGTGACAAGCAAGAAGTCCCATCAATAGTGACAAGCAAGAAGAGCTGCATGACTTTATAGTCACATACTCACTAATTCCTATGGTGTTTTTATTTTGGTTGTATGTATAGTGACAGGGGACTGAAAAAAAGCTGTTTATGTCCATTAAAACTGCAGAATACAGTTCTCACTTGAGTAGAGAAGTACTGTGTACAGCTAAAGGGGTTGTGTCAAGTTATACTTACCTCCTATCCACAGGATAAGGAATAACTTTATGATTGGTAGGGCCCACAATTCCGAGAGTGGGGGTCTGGTCAGTCCCTAATAAACAGAGTCAAGGTCACATAGGCATGTGGCTGCTCCATTAACTCCAATAAAAATGCTGGAGATTGCAGAAGTTCTTGAACTCGTTAATCCCTGGTGCGGTCACTGAATTGAATGGAGTAGTGGCATGCCTGCCCAATCTCCACTCCATTCACTCATGGACGACCAGACCCCCATTCTCGGGATCAGTGGGGTCGGACACCCACCGATCATAAAGTTATGCCCTATACTGTAGATGCGAATAACTTTATATCTTGGCACAACCCCTTTAAGAATGTATTGTCCCAAATATTGAAGTAATGTACTGGTCATAAAGGCTCAAACCATTCTGGCCGTGAAAGGGTTCATATTCATTTTTGTTCCCTTTTCACTCATAACAAAGATGACATCTGTGTCACAGCATGAAAATAAATCTGCTTTAATAAGCTGGTTTGCCGTATAAATTGTACTCTAAGTCACACTTCTATCTTTTGGGACAGGACCTCTGTAGCATGGGCTGCTGGGTACCTGACTACTGTCATAGTCTGCTATGGTCCTGGTCACAGTATGATGTATTGGTAGTGCATAATAATGGCATTTCATGCTGTTTTCTTCCTGTCGCTGAGTGCGCAGAGAGAAAGAAGGCCAAATAGCAATTTCGTTAATTATGAACTGAGAATTAACAACTGGCAAAAATTCCACTGTCAAAATATTATTATTTTTTTCTTACATTTATTCTATATAAGGAAAAGAAGTGCATGTTATTTTTGAGTTATTGCTGAATAAAAAAGGCATTAACCCCCTAATGACATGGCCATTCTTTTTTTCATTTTTGTTTTCTCCTCTACACTTTCAAAAAAATCACAACTTTTTTTTATTTTTCTATCAACATAGCTGTCTAAAAGTTTGAACTGAATAGGAACTTTGCCTGCAATACCAAGCTTGGCCACTGCAGTTGGAATGGAGCTGTTTGCTTTCTGCAGAAATCAGCTCAATGCTCAAGCACTCTGGCCTGGCAAACAGCTGATCAGGCAGTGGACCTCCGCCAATCTACTATTGATTACTTATCCTGAAGATAGGACATCAATAGTTTACAACCAGACAATCCCTTTAATCTTCCACTGCAGAATTCTGCTACAAAACCCATGGGTCTACCTGTAGACTTTGATGTGGAATTGATGGCAGAATTAAGTCATTTCCAATTTGGCATTACAATCCACATGGAGGGGGCCGTGGCCAGAGCTCGAATCTGAATGGCTGCATAGTGATCTCATTCCTATTGGGCATCTTACATCACAGTAACAACCACAGTGTTAACCTGCTCAAACAGCCGGAAAAGTCACCAGAGAACGAAGCCTTATCAGTGGTGAGGATCTACAGAAGGAGTCCCCACAGCATTTAACAAACTTTTTCCCAGCATGGGAAAAAAGCAGCAATGATGGTGGCAGTAGAAGAGACATTCCCAGCTCCTTGCCTTTCTCCTGTAAGAACACTCAGTTAAGTTACAGCGTGCCGCCGGAGCAGTCACTCACTTCTTCACCAAGTTCCACCTCCAGTCAGCAACACAGGGACAGAACAGAGGACAGTTTTATGGAGGTACTGACACACAGGGCAGTCCAACCTGGCACCCTGGCTCCCATGCTACTCCAGAACCAGCTCACAGCATGTGAAGGAGAAGCAGACCCTGAGCATGGCGGGAGCACTTGTAGCAACTCTCCTTCACACTCAAACAGTCTCTGCAGCCACCAGCAGGGAAGTATACCTGCTTTGCCTGAGGGCAAAACAGCTTTCATTAAAAATAAACCTACTCCTGTCAACATTCATACCTCTAAGGGACACCATCATCTACCAGCCCCACTAAACAAAGAGCTAGGAGAGATTCTTCGGTAGATACTCTCTATGGTGAAGCTCAGGGGGAGTGTATGGTCTCTGATTTTGTGAATGATCCTCTTAAAGCAATGGCAGCTAGCAATAAAAGAGTATCTGAAGCTTTTATGAAGGAGCTCATGATCGCATTTGCAGCTCTATTCAGAAAGATATATCTTATGCCATTGAAACTTTTTCTACCAATTTGCATTCCATAGGCGACCATATTGAACAGAAAATGGGCGAATTTTCAACAGCTCATAACACACTAGTGGATGCTCATACCAGCCTTGAGGATAAAATTGTAACTTCATCAAAATTACAGTTATGGAAGAAGGGAATCGCAGGAATAATGTGAAATCATGTGGTATATCAGAATCGATCTGCACTCATTCCTTATCTACAAAATCTCATCCAAAAATCCTACTAGACTGCTCTTCTCAAGATTTGGTCATCGCCTTCCAAAACCCCAGAACCTACCAGATACAACCCTACAAGATATGATAGCCAGAATCCACTTCATCCCAGTAAAAGAGCAATCAATGCTTGCTCCAGAAGGTTAACTACTCTTCTTGAGCCCTTCTGGAATGCCTCTCTTTTTGTTGATGTATCCCAAGCTACTATTGCTGCCAGAAAAAAAACTTAGCACTAGTTACCCAAATCTTATGAAATAACAACATCCTCCTATAAATGGGGCTTTCCAACAAAGGTGATGGTTAACAGAAGTGGTGTCATATCTGTCTTCAGTTCCCTCAAAAAAGGTCTAGAACTTACCCAGTGGGGCCTTCAGGCTGCACCATCGCCTAATCAGAATGTACAAAGTCGCCCCCCACAGGCACACACGTTAAATGCAGTAGAACAACGTGAGCAAGGGTACTTAAAGTATTTGGAGTATCCTTCTGTAAGAAGGTCCAGATATGAACTGGTATTCTTTACAGAGGTCCCCCAAACATGTTGCAGTTTCATAAATTGCACGTCCTAGCAGAGATGTTGCACTACCTCCCTACTGTTACCACAAAATCATAATGTGTTCTATTTTGATTATTATGTTCTTTAATGGTCAGATCTCTTTGTTTTTCTTTATTGAGCATACCGCTTGTTTATCAAAACGATAGAGAGCGATAATGGCTATACATCTCAAAACGTGCTTTATTAATTGCATCATGACTGTGAAACTGATGTCCATCAACGCTAAGGGTCTGAATAGTCCTATTAAGCACTCTATGGTGTGGAAAGAGACCAAAAAAACTAGTGGAGTCCCACTTTAAAAAATCTCTCAAATTTAATTTCTGAATTCAGTACTGAAGAAATTAGAAGATAAAATATCTGAAAAGATCTTGTTATGCACTTTTCACTTAGGAACCATCATACCTTAGAATTTGAGAAATACACCAAAAAATGTAAGAGTATTTTACTATGGCTCCTATAATAAAGCTGGTAAAATTATGGCAAGCCGTTTTAAAGCTCCAAGAAGCTAGGTAAGAATAACTCATTTAACATCCCAGTCATCTAAGACTAAAATATTACAGCCCCAAGCTATAGCAGATGCAATAAGCAATTTTCATTCCAAACTTTATAACATTGGTTTAGACCCTTCTATCAAACATCACACTAAATCTCAAATAATAGACTTTCTTCAGCCACTCAACATTTACAGTCTCTCCCCAGAACAACTACGATCATTAAATAGTCCTATTACCAAGCACTAAATCTTAACTTCTTTAAAATTTGGCAAAACACCAGGTCCTGCTGGATTTCAAAGGAGTGCTTCACATCATTCCAGGACATTATAACCTCACACCTATGTAAAAAATATTCATTTTAGCTATTGAAAAAGGGCATTACCCAGAGGAAAATTTAAAAGCAACAATAATCACCCTTCCTCAACCTGGCAAAGCACTCAGAGCAACTTGCATCCCATTTCCCTCTTGAACTCAGATCTTAAACTCTATTCTAAGATCATTGCCGACAGACAATTCCCTATACTACCCAACTTGATTAAGAATGACCAGATTGGCTTTACCAAGGGATGTCAGGCACTAGACGATACTTGAAGATTGTTTGATTAAATAGCTGTGGTCCAATCAGGTCAGACGCCTTCTCTGTTCCTCTACTTGAATGAAGAGAAGGCTTCAACAGAGTTCATTACCAGTATCTGTTTGAGATACCTGCAAAGTTTGGCTTCACAGGCCCAATGCTCTCAGCAATTAAGGCCTTATATACATGCCTGTCTACCTTCATTTTGGTCAGTGGTATGCTCTCTAACATTTTTCTATATCTAATGGTACCCAGCAAGGCTGTCCTCTATCACCTTTAATTTTCACCATGGTTATGGACCATTAGTCAAGACAATTCGTAAAAACCATATTGTGAGGGGTTTCAGAATAGGCTCCCAGATTCAGAAAATTAGTCTATTCGCTGATTATATCATCCTTACTCTCATCAAGCCAGAAACTTCTCTCCCTGCAGTAATTCAGACTCGAATCTCACAATTATAATTTAACAAATGGCCCATGGGGGTATGGATATTCCCAATCTGCAAAATTATCATTCAGTTTTTCTTCTTGATCAGATTACATTTTTATGTTGCCCTAACTCAGATTCCCAACCTATCTTTAAATATCTGGGTTGAAAGTGACATAAGCCATGTATCAAGCTTCAGGGGGATGAATTTATATCCTTCTCTTCCCTTTAGCAGAAATATGCAATCCCTTCGCCCGAATGTTTCCTCTTTTTACAGTTTCTAAACTTTCTCAGTATCTGCCTACAAACCACAACCTCAACCCCGTCTTTTCTGAATGAGGTGATCTCTCCACCTGTTAATCTTCTTAAAGAAAGAACCAGACCACTTTACGACTTGTTGGCTGGCGACTTCCAACTCAAGAAAACAGCTCCATTTTTAAACTGGTAGAAAGACTTTTCCTGTCACATCTCTATCCAGGAGAGGCAGGATGCCCTTCACTTGGCATACAAATCCACTTCATGTGCATCCCATTGGGAAGGTTATTACTAAGATGGTATTACAGCCCGATGTACATTTCCTTGATGTTCCCTAGTGCGTCTTTCAGGTACTGGAGTAATTTGCATGCTATCCACTCTGCAACTGCATGCAACTGGAAGTGTAACAGTGTTCACACAATTGAAAATATACACGTGGTGTCTTTAAATTGTTCATATGAAAGAATCCTAGCAATTCAAAGTGGAACATGTGGCTCCACAGATTTTCCCTAACCGTTTAGAAGAATAACCTTGATGGTTTCCTTATATGCTTCACTGTCATCATGTTCATTGGCAAACCCTTGTTTGATCGTTCGATAACTTGGTTGTTTGAATGTTTGTACTCCTTTATTGCATACTGATCACCAAATGTGTCTACTTGCTTACCTACACATTTCGGTAATCTTACTATTAATTTTGACAGATTTAGGATGTATCTGTTCAAAACTCATATCACCTTGGTATTCCATGTACTTTGTTATACTTTTTAAAAGTGTTATTAAAAACTTATTGAATTTAAACCTGCATAGAGACTGCAGATCATACACACTCTAGCCTACCACAGAGGCTGTGAGTTACTACCTCTAACTTTGATATTTCATCTTCTTTTGGGGGGAAGTTTTGTTGGAAAAAAAAGGAAATATGCAATACCAGCTAGCAAATCCTAGTATCATCTAGTGAAGTGTGAACCATTTAGGCACTAATACCTGTTACTATACACTTCCCAAATGAGGGATTAACATGAATAGTGTGCATGATACATGAGCATAAATGCACACAAACGACTATAGTATTCTCTCATGATCATTCTGCTAGTTGGCCTCATTTCCCAGCTGGATGATAATACCAAGTTTCTATTTTTTCTACTACCGTATATACCGGCGTATAAGGCGACGGGGCGTATAAGACGACCCCCCAACTGTCACCTTATACGCCGGTATACAGTGGAGAAAAAAAAAAATTCATTACTCACCTTCCCCGGCGTCCTGTCGCGCTCCGGAAGGATGTCGCTCGCTCCTCGTCCCCGGCGCAGCATAGCTTTCTGAATGCGGGGCTTGAAATCCCCGCTTCCAGAAAGCTAATACACACGCCGGCAGCCATGACATCATTGAATGGCTGTGATTGGCTAAAACACACGTGGCTTCAGCCAATCACACTATTCAATGACATCATTGAATGGGTGTGATTGCTAACACGTGCGCCTTCAGCCAATCACAGCCATTCAATGCTGTCATGGCTGCCGGCGTGTGTACTAGCTTTCTGGAAGCGGGTATTTCAAGCCCCGCATTCAGAAAGCAATGCTGCGCCGGGGACGAGGAGCGAGCAACATCCTGCCGGAGCGCGACAGAACACCGGGGAAGGTGAGTAATGAATTTTTTTTTTTTACACTTTTTTTTTTTTTTGTATTACCGGCGCATAAGACGACCCCCGACTTCAGACCCGATTTTTCGGGGTTCAAAAGTCGTCTTATACGCCGGTATATACGGTACTTAATAAAATAAATTTAAAAAAAAATTCTGTTGCCATCTTCTGACCACCGCTACTTATTATTTTTCTCTCCATACAGCTGTGTGAAGGCTTGTTTTCTGCAGGACGAACTGTGGTTTATACTTTAATTTTGCATCAAAGTGTAACTTTTTCTACAAACACGCAAAAATTTGATTGTAGCTAAAAGTCGGATCCAAGAAGAGCATGAGCAGCATAACTCATCCTAAAGACAAAAATTTATCAAATGTATACTTTCCACTTACCAATGTAGCCAAGTTTAACATGACTCTTAAAGTATTATGATAACTTTTGCTCTGTCAATTGTTTTGCAGTGGGTTTGTTGTGTTAAGATAACAATAGCTTTTTAATAGCTTTTTAATAACTTAAGTAAGTAAGTTAACTTGTTGCAGAAAGTTATTACAGTCAATTAAAATGCCTTTATCTGCATGCAGATATGCACCAGAGCTTAAAGGGATTGCCCAGAGAAATTCACTTATGAAATTTAGAACAAAATCTATTAAAGCAACCCTCACTTTTAGGACAAAATTTTGTTCCAAGACTGGAGGGGCAGGGGGGATATGCTACTTTCAGTTGTTTTTCTCTTTCATAACTCCCATCACCAGTTCCGGGTCCTGCTTTGGGACTTCCAAGATGGCTAACACAATCTTCAGACTAGCTAATCCCCAGAGTACATTAGTAGTGTTAGACTACAAATGCATTATACTTGCTCTTTGATTGGCCGGAGATGCTGTGATCAGTGCTGGCTGGTGAGAGAGCAGTGCACATTAGGTACCTAAAATATTACTGCAGTCATCTTGGATTTTCGTAAATAGTACAATCTCGTGGTTCAGCCCTGTAATTCATCTGGTCTGTGTTGACTGCCGGGGCCGAGGAGGATTAGTATCCCTTTGTTTTACTGTTTTAAGTGATTTAGCTATAACATTTTAAAAGTGAATTTCTAAAGTGACCTGATTAGGATCGGGCATGATTAGATGTGCAACTAGTCATCTTCTCACCTGTTTACTCTGACTATGGCTAGGTATGCAGGGTAACTATATTATCATCTATGGGGATACTGTATAAATCAGCTAAGTGGACACAACCATTCTTGGGAATTCTGAGGTTCCCATTAGTTCAACCCCCACTGTTCTAACTTTTACGACATTTCCATCAGACACAGTTTTTATGGACAGTCAAACTTAAAAAATAAATAAAAATAACCCCTTCCTAATGTGTACTGTGAATGAGCAGCACACATTGGGTTTCTGTGTATGGAGCAAGCATGGGAGCTGCACCTGCTACATACACGGCAGGTGTCAGTTATCTTTGACAGCTGACACCCAACCACAACAGCTACAATCACAGATAACACTAATTGTGGCTGTTAACCATTTAAATGCCATTGTCAATTCTGATGAAGGCATTTAAATGCCCCGATCAGCATTCAAAAGTCCTAAACAGTCCCCCATAATGAAATGACAGTGAGTCTTCCAGGTGTCATGGCAACAGTGATCTTCTGAAAGCCCCCAGGGCTGCCATAAATGATTGCTAGTCATAATACAACGTAACACAAGTTCAAGTCTCCTTTGGAGAGAAGGGACTTGTTATTTATATAGCACCAGCTTATTCCACAGCACTTTCAGGTAATTTGTTTATTACCCCCAGCAAGCTGGGTGCTTATTTTACTGACCTCAGAGGGATGGAAGGCTGAGTCAACCTTGAGCCGGCTACCTGAAACCATGCAGGGATTGAACCTGCAACCTTAAGGTCATGAGTGAGAGCTTCGGACTGCATTCTGCTGCCTTATTATAAAAAATATTAAAAGTTCAAAAACAAAAACCTTTTCACAGTCTTCACATAACTAATATAAAAATGAAAAAGTGGTATCGCTGCTTCTTTAAAAGTCCAAGTTATAGAAATATCACATTATTAATCCCACAAGATGAACAGTGTTAGGGGAAAAAAAATACGCAATGCTAGAATTGCGCTTTTTTGGTCTCCCTCTGTCCCCCCCAAAATTGAAGAAGTGAACAAAAAGTCATTGCTGTACCCCAAAATGATATCAATATAAATTGCAAGTCGCCGCCCAAAAAAAGGAGTCCTCACATAACCCCATCGACGAAAAAATAAAAAAAGTTTGGCGGTTAAAAGTGGCGACAGAAAGCCATTTTTTAAAAGGAATTTTATTTTTCTAGAGCAGTTCTACTTAAAAAAACAATATAAATTTGGTATCACCGTAATTGCACTGACTCACAGGGTAAAGTTAACATAACATATCATTTTTACTGCAACGTGAACACCTTAAACCCGCCTCCCCCTCAAAAATTGCACAATTGTATTTTTTTCATTTTGCCCCATTTTGTAAAGTTTTCAGATACATTATATGGTGCTTTAAATGTCACTATTGAAAAAGAAAGCCTTTATATAGCTACGTCAGTGCAAAAATAAAAGAATCATGATTATTTTAAAATGGGGAGGAAAAAATGAAAATGGCAAAAACAAAAAAGGCTGCAGCGAGAAGGGGTTAAAGACAAATGTGATAAAAGCATATGATACAATATAATGAATATTGTAAGATATATTCTATGCATTCACTAATACTGTGTTCTTTCTAAAGGTATTTAATGTAATTTTGCAATAGGGAAGCTGCTTTATATAGTAACGGAAGGGTTAATGCAGTCTTAGACATCATCTCAACCATGATGCCTTTTCAAACATAAAGATTTCATTTTCTGGAGAATGGAAAAAAGATGGCTAGAGATTTCATGCAAACAGTTTTTGGCATTTACAAATCCTTGGTAAAAAGGTCATCGTTGTCTCGGAATCTTTTTATTAAAACAGAAAAATGGCTCTTAAAATGTCAGGCAACAGGTATGGGAAAGCACGGAAAAATCTCTGTGGGTTTTGCTGAAGACAGTTCTTAGACACTTGTCTCAAGAAGTATACTTAAGTAGATGTAAGCTTTAGATCATGTTTAATTCAGTCAAATCTGCCAGTGCGTATAGACAATGAGAATTAAATCTATGCTCCATAGTGGAGTAGAAAAAGAGGTTGCAACTGGGACCAGTGCTTATATGTAGGGCATCAGCTGGCCATCTGCTCTATGGACCCCAGGATACCGGGTAGAGGACAAAAAGTTGCTAAGTATACTCATTGACAAAAAAATTACACACCCGGATAAAAATGTTGAAATGCTGAAGAACTCGACATTAGAGATGAGCGAACGTACTTGTCCGAGCTTGATACTCGTTCGAGTATTACCTAGCGTGTTCGAGATGCTCGTTACTAGAGGCGAGTACCACGCGATGTTCGAGTTAGTTTCACTTTCATCTCTGAGACGTTAGCGCACTTTTCTGGCCAATAGAAAGACAGGGAAGGCATTACAAGTTCCCCCTGCGACGTTCAAGCCCTATACCACCCCCCTGCAGTGAGTGGCTGGCGAGATCAGGTGTCACCCGAGTATATAAATCGGCCCCTCCCGCGGCTTGCCACAGATGCATTCTGACAGAGATCAGGGAAAGTGCTGCTGATGGTGGAGCTGCTATAGGGAGAGCGTTAGGATTGATTTTAGGCTTCAAGAACCCCAACGGTCCTTCTTAGGGCCACATCTGACCGTGTGCAGTACTGTTGAGGCTGCTTTTAGCAGTGTTGCACAATTTTTTTTTTTTGTCCGCAGTCTGCAGTCATTGTACAGAGTATAGGGCCAGTACTGGTGAGGCAGGGAAAGAGATATTCAGGCTATATAGGCAGTGGGCTTTTTCCAAAAAATTGATCGCCGTCATCCCGCCAGAGGGAAACAGTATACATAATATTATACGCTGCCTACAGTATCTATCTGCTGGGGGTAGTAGTCGTAATTAATACGCAGCTAAGCGTTACAGCAGGCTTGCGCAAAATTGTTTCCTGGATCTGCTGTCTCTGTTACATGATCACCGTCATCCCGCCAGAGGGAAACAGTATACATAATATTATACGCTGCCTACAGTATCTATCTGCTGGGGGTAGTAGTCGTAATTAATACGCAGCTAAGCGTTACAGCAGGCTTGCGCAAAATTGTTTCCTGGAACTGCTGTCTTTGTTACATGATCGCCGTCATCCCGCCAGAGGGAAACAGTATACATAATATTATACGCTGCCTACAGTATCTATCTGCTGGGGGTAGTAGTCGTAATTAATACGCAGCTAAGCGTTACAGCAGGCTTGCGCAAAATTGTTTCCTGGAACTGCTGTCTTTGTTACATGATCGCCGTCATCCCGCCAGAGGGAAACAGTATACATAATATTATACGCTGCCTACAGTATCTATCTGCTGGGGGTAGTAGTCCTAATTAATACGCAGCTAAGCGTTACAGCAGGCTTGCGCAAAATTGTTTCCTGGATCTGCTGTCTCTGTTACATGATCGCCGTCATCCCGCCAGAGGGAAACAGTATACATAATATTATACGCTGCCTACAGTATCTATCTGCTGGGGGTAGTAGTCGTAATTAATACGCAGCTAAGCGTTACAGCAGGCTTGCACAAAATTGTTTCCTGGATCTGCTGTCTCTGTTAAATGATCGCCGTCATCCCGCCAGAGGGAAACAGTATACATAATATTATACGCTGCCTACAGTATCTGTCCGCTGTATCAGCTCAGCATTTTAAAACAATAGAAGCAAAATACTTAAGGCCTACTACTGGCCTTTGGCCACTTGACTGCTTCTGCGCTGTGAATTCCACTAGCTCAGTCATACGCACCTACGTCTCACTACAGGCGTGCTCAAAATTGTTTCCTGGCTCTGCTGGGCGTTTTGTAAGGGAAGTCAGCCTCCAACCACAGGCCAATAAGCGGCACATTTAATTACAGCGTTCTGTTTCTGCACTACTGGTAATACAGCATGCTGAAGGGTGGGGGTAGGCCTAGAGGACGTGGACGCGGGCGAGGACGCGGAGGCCCAAGTCAGGGTGTGGGCACAGGCTGAGCTCCTTATCCAGGTGTATCGCAGCCGACTGCTGCGGGATTAGGAGAGAGGCACGTTTCTGGCGTCCCCACATTCATCTCAGCAAAGAGAAGCAGAGTTGCAGACAGCACAACCTTAACCCAATAAGGGATGAACTGGTAACTTGCAATCGCCACAAGGAAATTGATCCAAATAATTTCCAAAGTAATCCAAGTATGTAGAGAAAAGTATGGCAGCAAACCAGGTGCAGATAAATGATGCAGAGCTTTATTCCTCCTCAAGTCACAGAAACATGACGTTTCGACACAAAGTCTTGCATTTGAAAAAGACTTTGTGTCGAAACGTCATGTATCTGTGACTTGAGGAGGAATAAAGCTCTGCATCATTTATCTGCACCTGGTTTGCTGCCATACTTTTCCCCACATTCATCTCACAATTAATGGGTCCACGCGGTAGACCTTTATTAGAAAATGAGCAGTGTGAGCAGATCCTGTCGTGGATGGCAGAAAGTGCATCCAGCAATCTATCGACCACCCAGAGTTCTGCGCCGTCCACTGCTGCGACTCTGAATCCTCTGGCTGCTGCTCCTCCTTCCTCCCAGCCTCCTCACTCCATTACAATGACATATTCTGAGGAGCAGGCAGACTCCCAGGAACTGTTCCCGGGCCCCTGCCCAGAATGGCCAGCAATGGTTCCTCTCCCACCGGAGGAGTTTGTCGTGACCGATGCCCAACCTTTGGAAAGTTCCCGGGGTCCGGGGGATGAGACTGGGGACTTCCGGCAACTGTCTCAAGAGCTTTCAGTGGGTGAGGAGGATGATGACGATGAGACACAGTTGTCTATCACTCAGGTAGTAGTAATTGGAGTAAGTCCGAGGGAGGAGCGCACAGAGGATTCGGAGGAAGAGCAGCAGGACGATGAGGTGACTGACCCCACCTGGTTTGCTACGCCTACTGAGGACAGGTCTTCAGAGGGGGAGGCAAGTGCAGCAGCAGGGCAGGTTGGAAGATGCAGTGCGGTGGCCAGGGGTAGAGGCAGGGCCAGACCGAATAATCCACCAACTATTTCCCAAAGCGCCCCTCTCGCGCCATGCCACCCTGCAGAGGCCGAGGTGCTCAAACGTTTGGCAGTTTTTCACTGAGAGTACAGACGAGCGACGAACAGTGGTGTGCAACCTTTGTCGCGCCAAGATCAGCCGGGGAGCCACCACCACCAGCCTCACCACCACCAGCATGCGCAAGCATATGATGGCCAAGCACCCCACAAGGTGGGACGAAGGCCGTTCACTGCTTCCGGTTTGCACCGCTGCCTCTCCCCCTGTGCCCCAACCTGCCACTGAGATCCAACCCCCCTCTCAGGACACAGGCACTACCGTCTCCTGGCCTGCACCCACACCCTCACCTCCGCTGTGCTCGGCCCCATCCACCAATGTCTCTCAGCGCACCGTCCAGCCGTCGCTAGCGCAAGTGTTGGAGCGCAAGCGCAAGTACGCCGCCACTCACCCGCACGCTCAAGCGTTAAACGTGCACATAGCCAAATTTATCAGCCTGGAGATGCTGCCGTATAGGGTTGTGGAAACGAAGGCTTTCAAAGGTATGATGGCGGCGGCGGCCCCGCGCTACTCAGTTCCCAGTCGCCACTACTTTTCCCGATGTGCCGTCCCAGCCCTGCACGACCACGTCTCCCGCAACATTGTACGCGCCCTCACCAACGCGGTTACTGCCAAGGTCCACTTAACAACGGACACGTGGACAAGCACAGGCAGGCAGGGCCACTATATCTCCCTGACCACCCTCCTCCTCCTCCTCCTCCTACGCAACCTCTGTCTCGCAATCAATATGTGTCAGCAGCAGCACGTCACCAGCAGTCGGTGTCGCGCGGCGTGGCAGCACAGCGGTTGCAAGCGTCAGCAGGCCGTGCTGAAACTACTCAGCTTAGGAGAGAAGAGGCACACGGCCCGCGAACTGCAGCAGGGTCTGACAGAGCAGACCGACCGCTGGCTTGCGCTGCTAAGCCTCCAACCGGGCATGGTCGTGTGTGACAACGGCCGTAACCTGGTGGCGGCTCTGCAGCTCGGCAGCCTCACGCACGTGCCATGCCTGGCCCACATCTTTAATTTGGTGGTTCAGCGCTTTCTGAAAAGCTACCCACGCTTGTCAGACCTGCTCGGAAAGGTGCGCCGGCTCTGCGCACATTTCCGCAAGTCCCACACGGACGCTGCCACCCTGCGCACCCTGCAACATCGGTTTCATCTGCCAGTGCACCGACTGCTGTGCGACGTGCCCACACGGTGGAACTCTACGCTCCACATGTTGGCCAGGCTCTATGAGCAGCGTAGAGCTATAGTGGAATACCAACTCCAACATGGGCGGCACAGTGGGAGTCAGCCTCCTCAATTCTTTACAGAAGAGTGGGCCTGGTTGGCAGACATCTGCCAGGTCCTTGGAAACTTTGAGGAGTCTACCCAGATGGTGAGCGGCGATGCTGCAATCATTAGCGTCACCATTCCTCTGCTATGCCTCTTGAGAAGTTCCCTGCAAAGCATAAAGGCAGACGCTTTGCGCTCGGAAACAGAGCCGGGGGAAGACAGTATGTCGCTGGATAGACAGAGCATCCTCCTATCTATATCTCAGCGCGTTGAGGAGGAGGAGGAGCATGAGGAGGATGAGGAGGAGGGGGAAGAGACAGCTTGGCCCAATACTGAGGGTACCCATGCTGCTTGCCTGTCATCCTTTCAGCGTGTATGGCCTGAGGAGGAGGAGGAGGAGGATCCTGAAAGTGATCTTCCTAGTGCGGACAGCCATGTGTTGCATACAGGTACCCTGGCACACATGGCTGACTTCATGTTAGGATGCCTTTCTCGTGACCCTCGCGTAACACGCATTCTGGCCACTACGGATTACTGGGTGTACACACTGCTCGACCCACGGTATAAGGAGAACCTTTCCACTCTCATACCCGAAGAGGAAAGGGGTTCGAGAGTGATGCTATACCACAGGACCCTGGCGGACAAACTGATGGTAAAATTCCCATCCGACAGCGCTAGTGGCCGAAGGCGCAGTTCCGAGGGCCAGGTAGCAGGGGAGGCGCAGAGATCAGGCAGCATGTACAGCACAGGCAGGGCAACACTCTCTAAGGCCTTTGACAGCTTTCTGGCTCCCCAGCAAGACTGTGTCACCGCTCCCCAGTCAAGGCTAAGTCGGCGGGAGCACTGTAAAGGGATGGTGAGGGAGTACGTTGCCGATCGCACGTCCGTCTTCCGTGACGCCTCTGCCCCCTACAACTACTGGGTGTCGAAGCTGGACACGTAGCCTGAACTCGCGCTGTATGTCCTGGAGGTGCTTGCTTGTCCTGCGGCTAGCGTCTTGTCAGAGAGGGTGTTTAGTGCGGCTGGGGGAATCATCACAGATAAGCGTACCCGCCTGTCAACCGACACTGCCGACAGGCTTACACTCATCAAGATGAACAAAGCCTGGATTTCCCCAGACTTCTCTTCTCTACCAGCGGACAGCAGCGATACCTAAACAATACGTAGGCTGCACCCGCGGATGGAAGCATTGTTCTCTATCACCATCAAAAACGTGGACCTTTTAGCTTCATCAATCTGTGTATAATATTCATCCTCCTCCGCCTGCTCCTCCTCCTGAAACCTCACGTAATCACGCCGAACGGGCAATTTTTCTTAGGCCCACAAGGCTCACTCATATAATTTTTCTGAACAATTTTTAAAAGTTTCAATGCGCTTAAAAGCGTTGGAACTTTAACTTGAACCAATTTTTCGTTACACTGGGCTGCCTCCAGGCCTAGTTACCACTTAAGCCACATTAACCAAAGCGATTAATGGGTTTCACCTGCCCTCTTGGTTGGGCATGGGCAATTTTTCTGACGTACATTAGTACTGTTGGTACACCAATTTTTTGGGGCCCTCGCCTACAGTGTAATCCAATTAATTTTTTGCCCACCTGCATTAAAGCTGACGTTACATCAGCTGTGCTGGGCACTGCAATGGGATATATTTATGTACCGCCGGTGGGTTCAGGGAGCCACCCATGCTGTGGGTCCACAGGGAGTTGTAACTGCATGTGTCCACTTCTAAAGAACCCCAGTCTGACTGGAGCATGCAGTGTGGGCCGAAGCCCACCTGCATTAAACATGACATTACCTCAGCTGTGATGGGCAATGCAATGGGATACATTTATGTACCGCCGGTGGCTTCCTGGCACCCACCCATACTGTCGGTCCACACAGAGTTGTAACTGCATGTGTCCACTTCTAAAGAACCCCAGTCTGACTGGGGCATGCAGTGTGGGCCGAAGCCCACCTGCATTAAACATGACATTACCTCAGCTGTGATGGGCAATGCAATGGGATATATTTATGCACCGCCGGTGGCTTTCTGGCACCCACCCATGCTGTGGGCCCACACGGACTTCACAATAGGGAGTTGTACCTGCCTGTGTCTATGAATTAAAAATCCCGGTCAGGTTGGGGCATGCAGTGTGGGCCGAAGCCCACCTGCATTTAATCGGACGTTACCTCAGCTGTGATTGACACTGCAATGGGATACATTTATGTACAGCCGGTGGGTTCCAGGGAGCCACCCATGCTGTGGGTGCACACGGAATTCCCATTGCGGAGTTGTACCTGCCTGTGACTATTTATAAAAAAACACGGTCTGAGTGGGGCATGCAGACACCTTGACAGAATGAATAGTGTGTGGCACATAGGTTCCCCATTGCTATGCCCACGTGTGCAGCTCCTGATGGCGGTGGCACAGGATTATATTTCTCATTGCTTCTGTACAGCATTGCGGGCTATCGCCCCGCCCCTTTTAAAGAGGGTCGCTGCCTAGCCGTGCCAACCCTCTGCAGTGTGTGCCTGCGGTTCCTCCTCATGGCAGACGCACTTCTAAATAGACATGAGGGTGGTGTGGCATGAGTGCAGCTGAAGGCTGCGCAGGGACACTGCGTCGTGCGGGGGGGGGGCAGCATGTAACCCAGGAAAAGTGGCAGCGGAGTGTCATGTTGGCAGTGATTGTGCTTTGTTGGAGGTAGTGTGGTGCTTAGCTAAGGGATGCATTGCTAATGAGGGCTTTTCAGAAGTAAAAGTTGTTGGTGGGGGGGGGCCCACTCTTGCCGCTATTGTGGCTTAATAGTGGGACCTGGGAACTTGAGATGCAGCCCAACATGTAGCCCCTCGCCTGCCCTATCCGTTGCTGTGTCGTTCCCATCACTTTCTTGAATTGCCCAGACTTTCACAAATGGAAACCTTAGCGAGCATCGGCGATATACAAAAATGCTCGAGTCGCCCATTGACTTCAATGGGGTTCGTTACTCGAAACGAACCCTTGAGCATCGCGATAATTTCGTCCCGAGCAACGAGCACCCGAGCATTTTGGTGCTCGCTCATCCTTACTCGGCATGTAGTTACGTATCACGCAGATATGAAAATGATAACAGTTGTGATCTGATCAGACATTGGGTATTACCATCAGAAGCTGCTCCCTCTGTTGCCTTATAAAAAGGCTCTGAGAGGCTTCTTTTTTGTAGAATACCTCTCATTGAGAGATAATTGCCCACTAGACATGCCTCTTCGATGCACTCAGTTAACAGACTTTGAGAGGAGGAGCATCATTGTAATGAGAAAAGCAGGATGCTTGCTTTGACGAACTGCCTATCACTTAGGCCATTGTGGCCTGTTAGGAGGAGTTGGGAGCAGTGGTTATATAAGGGTACACACACAATAAACAGGCACTGGACGGCTCAGATAGAGCATCAGTAGAGATGATCTTTTACTCCTCCGACAATCATAAGCACTAGAGATGAGCGAACACCAAAATGTTCGGGTGCCCGTTATTCGGAACGAACTTCCCGCGATGCTCGAGGGTTCGTTTCGAACAACGAACCCCATTGAAGTCAATGGGCGACCAGAGCATTTTTGTATTTAGCCGATGCTCGCTAAGGTTTTCATGTGTGAAAATCTGGGCAATTCAACAAAGTGATGGGAATGACACAGAAACGGATAGGGCAGGCGAGGGGCTACATGTTGGGCTGCATCTCAAGTTCCCAGGTCCCACTATTAAGCCACAATACCGGCAAGAGTGGGCCCCCCCCCCCCCTCCCAACAAC
The DNA here is from genome assembly GCF_035609145.1 of Eleutherodactylus coqui. Lineage (NCBI taxonomy): Eukaryota > Metazoa > Chordata > Amphibia > Anura > Eleutherodactylidae > Eleutherodactylus > Eleutherodactylus coqui. The sequence goes on along the minus strand of NC_089840.1, from coordinate 69,331,757 downwards.
TTTTACTTCTGAAAAGCCCTCATTAGCATGGCATACCTTTGCTAAGCACCACACTACCTCCAACAAAGCACAATCACTGCCTGCATGACACTCCACTGACACTTCTCCTGGGTTACATGCTGCCCAACCGCCCCCCCTCCCCCCCACAGCGCACACCAAAGTGTCCCTGGGCAGCCTTCAGCTGCCCTCATGCCACACCACGCTCATGTCTATTTAGAATTGCGTCTGCCATGACGAGGGACCGCAGGCACACACTGCAGAGGTTGGCACGGCTAGGCAGCGACCCTCTTTAAAAGTGGCGGAGCGATAGCCCACAATGCTGTACAGAAGCAATGAGAAATAGAATCCTGTGCCACCGCCATCAGGAGCTGCACACGTGGGCATAGCAATGGGGAACCTATGTGCCACACACTATTCATTCTGTCAAGGTGTCTGCATGCCCCAGTCAGACCGGGCTTTTTAATTCATAGACACAGGCAGGTACAACTCCCTATTGTGAAGTCCCTGTCGACCCACAGCCTGGGTGGCTCCCTGGAACCCACCGGCGGTACACAGAAATATCCCATTGCATTGCCCAACACAGCTGAGGTAGTAATGTCGTGCTTAATGCAGGTGGGCTTCGGCCCACACTGCATGCCCCAGTCTGACTGGGGTTCTTTATAAGTGTACAGATGTAGTAAAAACTCCGTGTGCACATACAGCATGGGTGGGTGCCAGGAAGCCACCGGCGGTACATAGAAATATCCCATTGCATTGCCCAACACAGCTGAGGTAGTAATGTTGTGCTTAACCCTTTCCAATCCAATTTGTATATGGTTTTCCTAGGGGGCTTACTCTTTTTCTGCCGTTATACAACGGCGCTATATGCTGGCTAAAGCCAGTACTGCATGAGCTGACACGTAGGATAGGCTCCGACAGCAGAGAGGCTGGCAATATACAGTAAGAGAACCCCGACGGACGTCTACCAACAACGGAGCTGTACAGCCTTAAACCCTAATGTCTTCACAGGTCACACAGTGGACTGGAAAGGGTTAATGCAGGTGGGTTTCGGCCCACACTGCATGCCCCAGTCAGACTGGGTTTCTTTATAAGTGGAAACAGATGCATTTATAATTCCCTGTGGACCCACAGCATGGGTGGGTGCCAGGAAGCCACCGGCGGTACATAGAAATATCCCATTGCATTGCCCAACACAGCTGAGGTAGTTATGTCGTGCGTAATACAGGTGGGCTTCGGCCCACACTGCATGCCCCAGTCAGACTGGGGTTCTTTAGAAGTGTACAGATGTATTAAAAACTCCGTGTGCACCTACAGCATGGGTGGCTCCCTGGAACCCACCGGCGGTACATAAAAATATCCCATTGCATTGCCCAACACAGCTGAGGTAGTAATGTTGTGCTTAATGCAGGTGGGCTTCGGCCCACACTGCATGCCCCAGTCAGACTGGGGTTCTTTAGAAGTGGACACATGTAGGTTAAACTCCCTGTGGACCCACTGCCTGGGTGGGTGCCAGGAAGCCACCGGCGGTACATAGAAATATCCCATTGCATTGCCCAACACAGCTAAGGTAGTAATGTCGTGCGTAATACAGGTGGGCTTCGGCCCACACTGCATGCCCCAGTCAGACGGGTTCTTTAGAAGTGTACAGATGTATTAAAAACTCTGTGTGCACCTACAGCATGGGTGGCTCCCTGGAACCCCCCGCGGTACATAAAAATATCCCATTGCATTGCCCAACACAGCTGAGGTAACGTCAGCTGTAATGCAGGTGGGCTAAAAATTAATTTGATTACACTGTAGGCGAGGGCAGGTGAAACCCATTAATCGCTTTGGTTAATGTAAACATTCACTGAAAAAGCCAAAAATACCTGAAGGTCTGCAAAGCAGACACGGTCGCCATAGGCACGATCGCCATAAGGCAGGCACAATCGCCACCGGCACAATCGCCGTAGGGCAGGCGCAATGGCCTTAAGCCCTGAGGATATGTAGTCAGCCAGACAATAATGTGTGGAGGAGCAACTTGTTCCCGGCAAGCTAATATGCAGTCACCCACTCAACCCAGCCCAGAATGGGGAGGAGTGACTGCATATACTAAAAGCCTGCACATGTGAACGATACCAAAGATGTCAGCCATAGATAGGTGGTGACCCACCATACAGGATATCAACCCTGGCTGATATGACAGCGGGTTGCCCTGTATCTCTAAGGTGGGCCACACTGGCTGACATCTTGGGCTCCCCCACCAACTAGCAAACTACATACAAAAGTACTAATGCATACTGATAAAATGCGGGTGTTAGTACTGCATTTTGGCCAAAACGCATAGGCTGACGGACCGCGTCGAGGTCACACCGCTTCCGTCAGTACCTACGCTAACTCACAATAAATTACATAAAATCACAGAGGTGAGGAAAAAGAAAAAAAAACAAACATTCACTGAAAAAGCCAAAAATACCTGAAGGTCTGCAAAGCAGACACGGTCGCCATAGGCACGATCGCCATAAGGCAGGCACAATCGCCACCGGCACAATCGCCGTAGGGCAGGCGCAATGGCCTTAAGCCCTGAGGATATGTAGTCAGCCAGACAATAATGTGTGGAGGAGCAACTTGTTCCTGGCAAGCTAATATGCAGTCACCCACTCATCCCAGCCCAGAATGGGGAGGAGTGACTGCATATACTAAAAGCCTGCACATGTGAACGATACCAAAGATGTCAGCCATAGATAGGTGGTGACCCACCATACAGGATATCAACCCTGGCTGATATGACAGCGGGTTGCCCTGTATCTCTAAGGTGGGCCACACTGGCTGACATCTTGGGCTCCCCCACCAACTAGCAAACTACATACAAAAGTACTAATGCATACTGATAAAATGCGGGTGTTAGTACTGCATTTTGGCCAAAACGCATAGGCTGACGGACCGCGTCGAGGTCACTTTGGTTAATGTGGCTTAAGTGGTAACTAGGCCTGGAGGCAGCCCAGTGTAACGAAAAATTGGTTCAAGTTAAAGTTCCAATGCTTTTAAGCGCATTGAAACTTATAAAAATTGTTCTGAAAAATTATTTGAGTGAGCCTTGTGGCCCTAAGAAAAATTGCCCGTTCAGCGTGATTACGTGAGGTTTCAGGAGGAGGAGCAGGAGGAGGAGGAGGAGGAATATTAGACACAGATTGATGAAGCAGAAATGTCCCCGTTTTGGATGGTGAGAGAGAACGTAGCTTCCATCCGCGGGTGCAGCCTACGTATTGCTTACGTATCGCTGCTGTCCGCTGGTGGAGAACAGAAGTCTGGGGAAATCCAGCCTTTGTTCATCTTGATGAGTGTTAGCCTGTCGGCACTGTCGGTTGACAAGCGGCTACGCTTATCTGTGATGATTCCCCCAGCCGCACTAAACACCCTCTCCGACAAGACGCTAGCCGCAGGACAAGCAAGCACCTCCAGGGCATACAGCGCGAGTTCAGGCCACGTGTCCAGCTTCGACACCCAGTAGTTGTAGGGGGCAGAGGCGTCACCAAGGATGGTCGTGCGATCCGCTACGTACTCCCTCACCATCCTTTTACAGTGCTCCCGCCGACTCAGCCTTGACTGGGGAGCGGTGACACAGTCTTGGTGGGGAGCCATAAAGCTGGCCAGGCCCTTAAAGACTGTTGCACTGCCTGGGATGTACATGCTGCTCGATCTACGCACATCCCCTGCTACCTTGCCCTCGGTACTGCGCCTTCTGCCACTAGCGCTGTTGGCTGGGAATTTTACCATCAGCTTGTCCGCAAGGGTCCTGTGGTATAGCAACACTCTCGAACCCCTTTCCTCTTCGGGAATCAGAGTGGGCAGGTTCTCCTTATACCGTGGATCGAGCAGTGTGTACACCCAGTAATCCGTCGTGGCCAGAATGCGTGCAACGCGAGGGTCACGAGAAAGGCATCCTAACATGAAGTCAGCCATGTGTGCCAGGGTACCTGTACGCAACACATGGCTGTCTTCACTAGGAAGATCACTTTCAGGATCCTCCTCCTCCTCCTCCTCCTCAGGCCATACACGCTGAAAGGATGACAGGCAATCAGCCGGTGTACCGTCAGCAGCGGCCCAAGCTGTCTCTTCCCCCTCCTCCTCATCCTCCTCATGCTCCTCCTCCTCCTCCTGTATGCGCTGAGAAATAGACAGGAGGGTGCCCTGACTATCCAGCGGCATACTGTCTTCCCCCGCCCCCGTTTCCGAGCGCAAAGCAGCTGCCTTTATGGTTTGCAGGGAATTTCTCAAGATGCATAGCAGAGGAATGGTGACGCTAATGATTGTAGCATCGCCGCTCACCACCTGGGTAGACTCCTCAAAATTACCAAGGACATGGCAGATGTCTGCCAACCAGGCCCACTCTTCTGAAAGGAATTGAGGAGGCTGACTCCCACTGCGCCGCCCATGTTGGAGTTGGTATTCGACTATAGCTCTACGTTGTTCATAGAGCCTGGCCAACATGTGGAGCGTAGAGTTCCACCGTGTGGGCACGTCGCACAGCAGTCGGTGCACTGGCAGCTTAAAGTGATGTTGCAGGGTGCGCAGGGTGGCAGCGTCCGTGTGGGACTTGCGGAAATGTGCGCAGAGCCGGCGCGCCTTTACGAGCAGGTCTGACAAGCGTGGGTAGCTTTTCAGAAAGCGCTGAACCACCAAATTAAAGACGTGGGCCAGGCATGGCACGTGCGTGAGGCTGCCGAGCTGCAGAGCCGCCACCAGGTTACGGCCGTTGTCACACACGACCATGCCCGGTTGGAGGCTCAGCGGCGCAAGCCAGCGGTCGGTCTGCTGTGTCAGACCCTGCAGCAGTTCGTGGGCCATGTGCCTCTTATCGCCTAAGCTGAGTAGTTTCAGCACGGCCTGCTGACGCTTGCCCACCGCTGTGCTGCCACACCGCGCGACACCGACTGCTGGCGACATGCTGCTGCTAACACATCTTGATTGCGAGACAGAGGAGGAGGCGGAGGAGGAGGAGGGTGCTTTAGTGGAGGAAGCATACACCTCCGCAGATACCACCACCGAGCTGGGGCCCGCAATTCTGGGGGTGGGTAGGACGTGAGCGGTCCCAGGCTCTGACTCTGTCCCAGCCTCCACTAAATTCACCCAATGTGCCGTCAGGGAGATGTAGTGGCCCTGCCCGCCTGTGCTTGTCCACGTGTCCGTAGTTAAGTGGACCGTGGCAGTAACCGCGTTGGTGAGGGCGCGTACAATGTTGCGGGAGACGTGGTCGTGCAGGGCTGGGACGGCACATCGGGAAAAGTAGTGGCGACTGGGAACTGAGTAGCGCGGGGCCGCCGCCTCCATGATACTTTTGAAGGACTCCGTTTCCACAACCCTATACGGCAGCATCTCAAGGCTGATGAATTTTGCTATGCGGACGGTTAACGTTTGAGCGTGCGGGTGCGTGGCGGCGTACTTGCGCTTGCGCTCCAACAGTTGCGCAAGCGACGGCTGGACGGTGCGCTGAACTACACTGCTGGATGGGGCCGAGGACAGCGGAGGTGAGGGTGTGGGTGCAGGCCAGGAGACGGTAGTGCCTGTGTCCTGAGAGGGGGGTTGCATCTCAGTGGCAGGTTGGGGCACAGGGGGAGAGGCAGGGGTGCAAACCGGAGGCGCTGAACGGCCTTCGTCCCACCTTGCGGGGTGCTTGGCCATCATATGTCTGCGCATGGTGGTGGTGGTGAGGCTGTTGGTGTTGGCTCCCCGACTGAGCTTTGCGCGACAAAGGTTGCACACCACTGTTCGTCGGTCGTCAGGCGTCTCTGTGAAAAACTGCCAGACCTTAGAGCACCTCGGCCTCTGCAGGGTGGCATGGCGCGAGGGGGCGCTTTGGGAAACACTTGGTGGATTATTCGGTCTGGCCCTGCCTCTACCCCTGGCCACCGCACTGCCTCTTGCAACCTGCCCTGCTGATGCCCTTGACTCCCCCTCTGAAGACCTGTCCTCCTGAGTAAGCGTTGCACACCTGGTGGGGTCAGTCACCTCATCGTCCTGCTGCTCTTCCTCCGAATCCTCTGTGCGCTGCTCCCTCGGACTTACTGCCCTTACTACTACCTCACTGCAAGACAACTGTGTCTGATCGTCATCGTCCTCCTCACCCACAGAAAGTTGTTGAGACAGTTGGCGGAAGTCCCCAGCCTCTTCCCCCGGACCCCGGGAACTTTCGAATGGTTGGGCATCAGTGACGATAAACTCCTCTGGTGGGAGAGGAACCGCTGCTGCCCAATCTAAGCAGGGGCCCGAGAACAGTTCCTGGGAGTGTTCCCGCTCCTGAGCAGGTGTTATTGTAGTGCAGTGAGGAGGCTGGGAGGAAGGAGGAGCAGCAGACAGAGGATTCGGATTGGCAGCAGTGGACGGCGCAGAACTGCGGGTAGACGATAGGTTGCTCGAAGCACTTTCTGCCATCCAGGACAGGACCTGCTCACACTGCTCATTTTCTAATAACCGTCTCCCGCGTGGACCCATTAATTGGGCGATGAATGTGGGGACGCCAGAAACGTGCCTCTCTCCTAATCGCGCAGCAGTCGGCTGCGACACACCTGGATCAGGAGCTTGGCCTGTGCCCACACCCTGACTTGGCCCTCCGCGTCCTCGGCCGCGTCCACGTCCTCTAGGCCTACCCCTACCCCTCAGCATGCTGTATTACCAGTGATTTGATTTCACAGGCAGGAAATAAATTGGCGCAAGACTGCAGGCCAAATATAATTTTTTCCCTTTTTTGAAAACGAAAGGCCCCACTGCCTCTAGTGAATGAATAATCTAAGTTTAATAACTGTGCTGTTTTCCTGCTAATGTGTCACAGAACGTGAGGGTAGCAGAGTTATTAACTGTGGCAGAGCAGGTATTTTTTTTCCCAATTAAGGAAAGCAAATGGCGAAGCCAGGAGTAAAACGTAGCTGGGTGCGTATGATTTTTACAGGTTGCAGACGCAGCCGACACGTGTCCACCGGCGTTAGGACGGACAGAGGCAGGACAAATAGAATTATTTTCCGTTTTTTTGCACCAAAAGGCAGCACTGCGTATATTCTATGAACATGAGAAGTTTAATAACTGTGCTGTTTTCCTGCTAATGTGTCACAGAACGTGAGGGTAGCAGAGTTATTAACTGTGGCAGAGCAGGTATTTTTTTTCCCAATTAAGGAAAGCAAATGGCGAAGCCAGGAGTAAAACGTAGCTGGGTGCGTATGATTTTTACAGGTTGCACACGCAGCCGACACGTGTCCACCGGCGTTAGGACGGACAGAGGCAGGACAAATAGAATTATTTTCCGTTTTTTTGCACCAAAAGGCAGCACTGCGTATATTCTATGAACATGAGAAGTTTAATAACTGTGCTGTTTTCCTGCTAATGTGTCACAGAACGTGAGGGTAGCAGAGTTATTAACTGTGGCAGAGCAGGTATTTTTTTTCCCAATTAAGGAAAGCAAATGGCGAAGCCAGGAGTAAAACGTAGCTGGGTGCGTATGATTTTTACAGGTTGCACACGCAGCCGACACGTGTCCACCGGCGTTAGGACGGACAGAGGCAGGACAAATAGAATTATTTTCACTTGTTTTACAAGCAAAAGGCAGCACTGCGTATATTCTATGAATAATAACTGTGTTGTGGCCCTGCCTATACAATTCTTTCCCTGCAGTATCAATGGAGGGTGGAATGCTCTGCAGAGGCGATTTTGAGAAGCCACAAAAAAATGCAGCACAGCTAACAGCAGCCTGGACAGTACTGCACACGGATAAATATGGCCCTAGAAAGGACCGTTGAGGTTCTTGAAGGCTACACTCACTCCTAACACTCTCCCTGCCTATGCAGCACTTCTGTCCCTAATGCCAGGTGCAACGCTCTGCAGAGCCGATTTTGAGAAAAAAAAAATGGCACTGCTAACAGCAGCCAACACACAGCTATCAGTGGCCCTAATAAGGACCTTTGGGGGGTCTTGAAGCCTACACTAACTACCAATTCTTTCCCTACAGCAGCTCCGGTACAAACAGCACTGTCCCTCATCTAACTCACCAGGCATCTGAGCCGAACCGCGGGAGGGGCCGACTTTTATGTTCGGGTGACACCTGATCTTCCCAGCCACTCACAGCAGGGGGGTGGTATAGGGCTTGAATGTCACAGGGGGAAGTTGTAATGCCTTCCCTGTCTTTCAATTGGCCAAAAAAAGCGCGCTAACGTCTCAGGGAAGGAAGTGAAAGTAACCAGAACACCGCATGGTGTTCGTTACGAATAACGAACATCCCGAACACCCTAATATTCGCACGAATATCAAGCTCGGAAGAACACGTTCGCTCATCTCTAATAAGCACCTTCATTGAAGAACCCTGTCTCTGCCCGAACTTTTTCAGGTGTCTAACAGAAGGTAATTTGGCATCACAGAGTCCATTATGTGTCCTGCCATTTACACCTAAACACCTTCATTTTGTTGCGGCGCTTCTGGAATTGCTGCCTTGCTGATAGTCTGGTGCTGGTTTTGGATGTGTTTCTACATCTTCTGGCTCAGTGGGTGTGGTATTAGGTGTGATGTGCTTGGTTGCACCTGTGGGAAATTATAGGGCTATTTAATCTGGCCTGATACTGAGCTGAACTGCAGTTGATTGTCAGTCCCTGTTTGGCTGAGCTAGCATTCAGATCTCTGGTCCTGGAGCATTCAGTTACCTGAATTTCAAGTACTACACTTGTTTTCATTTCTAGTTTTGGTTTTCTTGTGTTTTCCCTTTCCCACGTAGGATCAACTAGGGGCCAAGGTACGCGGTCAGGGCCGTCCTTATCGGGACGATCGCCCTGCGTTCAGGCAGGGCCCTTCCCTGTGTTTGGTTATATAGGGACAGTGTTTCCAATATTTTGGTTATAGCCCTGTTCTGTTATTTGTTCATTTGCATTTGTGGGAGACCTACGAGTGACACATCCAGCGTGTCCTGGTTGGACGTAACACATTTGCAGTGATGTTGTGAACAGAAACCTGGACTCCTGCGGACTGGAACTTTATCATCATTAGCAAGGATTCCAGGTTCTGTTTGGGATCCAGCCATGATCGTGTTTGAGTATTGAGACCTTATGGTGAGCATTTCAATCCTGCCTTTGCTGTGGAGCGAGACACTGCCCCAACTGCTAGTTTGATGATCTAGGGAGCCATTGCATAGACAATCGGTCATCCCTATTAGTGATCAAGAGATTGTAACAGCTCAGCAATATGTGACGCCAGCTACAGCAGCCTACGAATGTGTAAGATCTAGAGGTCCAGTTGCAATCCGTGGGCAAATGTGCCCCAGAATAACATACAGAATCTATATGCCTTCATGCCCGACTGTATCTTCTTATGTATCCAGGCTAGAGATGACCCAACAGGGTAGTAGAGCCTCCTTTGAATTGAGAGTTTTCCCCAATAAAAAAAATCCTTTCATTCTAATATTGTAGTCACTTACATGTATCATTAGTACAATCACAGATATAAACTTTCAATCAATTCCAGCAACTCCTTCTTGGCGCATTATTTTATTCAGTCAATGAGTGTCTATTGGTGTTAGTAAAAGTTATTATTATTATAGGCCAGTTTCACACTATTGTATTATAATTAGAGATGAGCGAGCATACTCGTCCGAGCTTGATACTCGTTCGAGTATTAGGGTGTTCGAGATGCTCGTTACTCGTAACGAGTATCACGCGGTGTTCGGGTTACTTTCATTTTCTTCCCTGAGAAATTTGCGCGCTTTTCTGGCCAATAGAAAGACAGGGAAGGCATTACAACTTCCCCCTGCAACGTTCAAGCCCTATACCACCCCCCTGCAGTGAGTGGCTGGCGAGATTAGGTGTCACCCGAGTATTAAAATCTGCCTGCCCGCGGCTCGCCACAGATGCATTCTGACATTAGTTCAGGGAAAGTGGTATCTTGGTGGAGCTGCTATAGGGAGAGTGTTAGGAGTATTTTAGGTTTCAAGAACCCCAACGGTCCTTCTTAAGGCCATAGAAATCGCAGATCACACCTATGTGCGATCTGCGATTTCTGTTCTCTTCTCTATATGCGCTCAATGGGGCCGGCGGCAGCAGCGCCGACCCCATTGAGAACATATAGAAAACAAATCATTCTTCTCTGCCACAGCTGTAACAGCTGTGGCAGAGAAGAACAATGTTTGCCCATTGAATTCAATGGAGCCAGCAATACAGCAGGTTCCACTGAAAGCAATGGGCTGCCGGCATGCGCGGGGATGAATTGTCGGGAAGGGCTTAAATATATAAGCCCTTCCCTGCAATTCATCCAGAAATGTGTTACAATAAAAATATATACCGGCGTATAAGGCGACGGGGCGTATAAGACGACCCCCCAACTGTCACCTTATACGCCGGCAATACAGTGGAGCAAAGAATAAAAATCATTACTCACTTCTTCTGACGTTCTGCGGTGCTGCTGCAGGCTGTCGCTCCCTCCTGGTTCCCGGCAGAGCATCAGGTTGACAGCTGAATGACAGCTGAGAGCTGCCCCTGATTGGTCCCTGCGCTGAGCCAATCAGAGGCAGCACTCACTCACCCATTCATGAATTCATGAATGGGTAAGTGAGAGCTGCCTCTGATTGGTGAGGCTGTGACCAATCAGAGGCAGCTCATTCAGCAGGCGGGGATTTTAAATCCCTGGCTGCTGAATACTACTCTCAGCAGTTCAGGAGAACTGCCGCCGGCCGCGGCTGAACTCCGTCTGCCGGGACCAGGTGAGTATTTATTTTTTTTTACATTTTTACACATTTCTGGATGAATTGCAGGGAAGGGCTTATATATTTAAGCCCTTCCCGAAAATTCATCGTGAGATCGCCCGCAGCGCATTGCTTTCAATGGAGTCGGCTGTATTGCCGGCTCCATTGAATTCAATGCGCTGGACAGCGCTGCACTGCTCCGGCCCGTTTCTATTGAAATGCGGCTAGGAGCAGTTTTTTCGGGCGATTTTTCGGCCCCCGTCACGCGATTTGCGGATGCGCATCCGTCATGCGATCCGCAAATCGCGGGAAAAAACGCCCGCGTGACTAAGGCCTAAGTCTGAATTACATAAGGCCTTCCACATCATAATGATTTATGCTTTCCCCAGTCCTAACAGAAGTTTCTCAACTATATTTTCCCTGGTACTGGCTTCTCCTAAAAATATAGCTTTGACCACTCGACTTTTCCCTGTGGTTCCTCCCACTACCGCCACATCAATGAATGGCTTCATGTTACCTTCAGTATTAAGACTTCTGTCTAAAAAGTGTAATATCAGTGAAGAGTAATATCAATATCAGATATGATTACTTTATTAATATTCCACTTCCACATTTCATTATAAGAAATGGAAAATAAAAACACCAAGATGAAGAATCACAGGAGTTGAGCACAGTAGTCAGCTTTATTTTCTGATTTGAAATTAGATGACAATATTTGATTTATTTTACTCATTTCTATAATGCATTCATATTCTACAGTGCTGTAGATTTTCCTCACTTGATATTGGACTCCGTCTCTATTAGGGCTCACAATCTAAGGATAATATTTGGCAAAGCTAGACATTGGTGTATTTGAACTAAGGGCATTGCTAGGGTCATAAAAGATTAGGGCCACAAGCCCCAGAGCATATATTGCACCCCAGCCTCCAAAAAAAATCCAAACAAACAAACAAACATATATTGTTATCCTATAACATTGTTGCTGCAATACCAGAAACAAATATTACCTGCATTGAGCAGCGGGTTGGACCCGATGACCCTGAAGGTCCCTTCCAACTCTACCATTCTATGATTACCATTATACAATAGTTAAATATTATCTACATACCGTTACTAAATGAAACGCACTATACAAACACCAAAGTTACCACCATACAAGGCTAAAATAACACCACCAGACCATTACTTCTACTACTAATGCATAGTGACTAATAGTACCCTACTGCTGCTGAATAAAAACACTAAAGAAAGACTAATATTATCATCATAAAGTAACCATATAGCAGTAGATACTAGTTCTGCAAAGATACTCTGCACCAGTAATCACAGGTGACGTCAATTCTGACTGGAGTCGTTCATTTTTCTGCCTTGTCTACATACTGTAGTATGCTAGGCTGAAAAAAGACACATGTCCATTCAGTTCAGCCTTTCCCCCACCCCTTGTAGATCTAGAGGAAGGCAAAAAAAAAAAAAACAGCAGGCAGAAGTTAATTTACCCCCATTCTGGAGGAAAAAATTCATTCTCAACTCTATAATGAGAGTCAGAGTAATCCCATGATCAACATTTGAGAACAACAGCCCTTCCGGTTGTTTAATGTCTATATCCTATGTGGCAAGGGTTTTTTTTGCCTGCGGATCACCAACCTCTACATCTGGGAAATGGCGCACCTCACATGTAAACAGGTTCCAGGAGACTTGAAATTCTTTAACCCCTTAGTAACCACCCCATAGTGTTTGTACATCCTGGTTGCTGGGCTTTAATCCCCAGGGCTGTAAAAACATGCTTGCTCTGGGGATTAAAGCCCTGCAGGCTGTGGACATGACAGATCCATGCTGATGATTACTAGATATATTAAAGTCTATATAAAGTTAAAAAAAAGTTAAAGTTTCAACTCCCCTCACGCATCGAATTCGTGACAGGAGCTAAGAGTACTCACCCCCATCCTCCGAGATGTCTCGCGACATTCTGGTCCTCCAGGACCGGATGTCGGCGTCTGCGCATGCGCGCCAGATGGCATTACGTCACGCGCACGTGCAGAGGGCCGGGAGACCCGGGAAATTTAAAAACTCCCTGTTCCTGGCTAGTATGAGTAACCAAGAGCAGTGAGCTGTCACCGGGAACTGATGTATGCGGTTTCCAGTCACATGTTCACTGTTATCCATGTAAAAGTAAAAAAAGAAAAAAAAAAGTTTGTTTTGTCTATCCCCACAGATCATATCCAGGAGAGATAATATTACATACCTAAGGCCCCTGGATTTATCTATGGACCTTACCCCGGCTTCTTCGCATGCACTCATTGACAAATGGCAGACGCATGCACAAAACCCACAGATTGCTGGTGTAATTTAAAATCTTCCAACTCCTGGCTACGAAATGTAGCCAAGAGCCTGGAGATTTCACAGGGGGTCAGTGGATCATGTGACCAGGGGGGGCTTACCACGGCTTCCCATGACAGCTCCAGGTTGTCGGCTACCTCCGGGAACCGTCAGCATGGAGCTGTCACGTCCACAGCCTGCAGAGGAGGCGTGTGGATAACAGCTATCACCTAAAAATAAAAAAATGGATAATGATGATCACGTAAAAGTAAAAAAAGTTAAAGCTTTACCTCCTGTCACAAATCCAATCTGTGAGGGGAGGTGAGATTTGGGTTTGGAACCCGTTGTGCATATGGACACTAGACGAACAGGGGTATCCATTTTGGAGTTCAAATCCTCATTTTCATGTGCACTAGAGAAAAAAAATGCCTTTAAAATTACATATTTCCAAAAATATGAAATGTTATTTTTTTCTCCTCTAAATTGCATTAACTCATGAAAAGAAACTGTCGGGTCAAAATACTCCTGACACCCCTCAGTGAATACATTACGATGTGTATTTTTTGGTGGTCATTTGTGGAGATATCTCTCATTTTAACACCCACGAGCCTTTGCAGTCTTGGCTTGGTGTAGGAAAACAAAATGTTTCTCAAAATGTTAACAATAAATGTTAAATTTGTATGTCTCCTAAATGGTCAAAAAAAAAAAAAGTTTTTCAAATGTGCTTCCAGAATGAAGTAAACAGATGGAAATATATATCTCATCAAATAATTTGTACAGTATGTTTGCACGTATTTGAGATATTTCAACTGAAAATGTTAAAAATTGTCAAAATTTCCCAATTATGGCACTTTTAACAGATATACACAAATTCTATCAGTCTATTTGTACCACCAAAATGAAGTAGAATATGTGGCGAAAAAACAATGTCAGAATTACTAGGATATGCCCAACCTTTACGGAGTTATTTTATGTTAAAGTGACACATGTCAGATTTCCAAAATTTGGCCTGGTCATTAAGATGCAAACAGGCTTGTTCGCTAAGGGGTTTAAATTGGTGCCTGCCAGCATTTATTTAGCATCATAGCAAATGGATACAGCATATAACACAGTCCATATATAAACCGGGGCTCAGAACTCACTGGGTCACTGTCACTACCCTGCCCGGGGTGCTCCTCCATCAGAATAGCGATGGTCCCACACTGGTCCGCACCGGACCTCAAGCTCCAAGTCCCTGAAGTGGCTCCTTCATACCACCTCGCACTGGTCTACATTGGACCTCAGGCTAGCAGCCCTTCAGCTTTGCTAAGCTATCTTTTCCCTTAAATCTGGCAGGAACTGTCTGTTTTGTATCTATCCTCCTGCCACACCCATAGTGTTAACCCTCCCTTTTCTTTTTTTCAGGTATCAGAAAACCTATTTAGCACCCTCTGCAGGCCCTTCTGATACTGCACTCCCACATTTTCGCCCATGATGAAGGCCATAGGCCTCATCACAGCTTTTGCCCCTCCAGGGTCAAAACTCCAGGATCGGGGATCTCTGTGTGTGGAACTAAAACTGCACCTTTCTTTCTGTTCTATAACTGGTCCTTTCCTAGCTATCACTATTCCATGCGAGGCCTGACAAGTGTCTTATATAGTGGAAGAATAATGTTCCTGCCCCTCGCCCCTACACCTCTTTTAATGCACCCCAAGACTTTATTTGCCTTCACAGCAGCTGACTAGCATTAGTTGTTCCAATTGAGTCTACAGTAAACTATTACCCCCAGGTCTTTTTCCATCTCACTTTTTCCTAACAGTACCCCACTTAGAGTATATTGGTGACATCTGTTTCTCCTGCCCATGTGCAAAACCTTACATTTATTGATGTTAAACTTCATTTGCCATTTTTCTACCTAAGCTCCCAGTTTATCTAGGTCCATTTGCAGCCATACATTGTCCTTCATTATATTGTATAATTTTGTATCATCTGCAAATATTGATATTTTACGGTGTAGTCCATCTATCAGGTCGTTAATAAATATATTGAACAGAATGCAGACTAATACTGAACCCTGTGGCACCCCACTAGCAACAGTGGCCCAATCAGAGTATGAACCATTGATTACCACCCTCTGCTTTCTATCCTCAAGCCAGTTCTTTACCCAGCTGCACATGTTTTCCCCCAGACTGAGCTGTCTCATTTTATATATCAACTTTTTATGCGGCATAGTGTCAAATGCTTTAGAGAAATCCAGATATATGAGATCAATAGGCTCTCCCAGATCCAGTCTAGAACTTAATTGTAGAAGCTGATCAAGTTGGTTTGACATGATCGACCCCTCATGAACCTGTGCTGATGAGGAGTTATACCGTTGTTTTCCTTGAGGTATTCTAGGATGGCGTCTCTCAGAAACCCCAACTATTGAAGTGAGACGTACCGGCCTGTAGTTACCAGACTTTCTTCTTGAACCCTTTTTGTATATTGGAACCACATTGGCAATGCGCCAATCCAGTGGTACAATCCCATTCTCAATAGAGTCCCTAAATATAAGAAATAGTGGTCTGTCTATCACACCACTCAGTTCCCTTGGAACCCTTGGATATGTTCCATCTGGGCCTGGCAATTTGTCAATTTTAATCTTTTTTAGTCGGCTTTGAACTTCCTCCTGCATTAGGCAGGTGATATTTAGTTAAAGGTTCAATTTATCCCCTTGCATCTCGTGTGACATTTCTTTTTTTTTTGTTTGAATACTTGAGAAAAAACTATTTTATAGTTTTGCCTTCCCCCCATGTCTTCTATGGTTTCTCCTGCATTATTTGGTAAAGGGCCAGTGCTTTCAGTGCAAATCTTTTTTACCGTTTATATAATTGAAAAATACTTTAGGGTTATTTTTGCTATCTTTGGCAATTAGTCAATCCTTATCTTCCTTGGCAGTTTTTATCTTTTCCTTACATATTTTATTTTTTGCATGTTTTCAGCACTTCTTCACTGCCTTCTTGTTTTAGTAATTTAAACGCTTTTGTTTTTTTTTTCATTATTGCCCCCTTACAGTCTTGTTGAGCCATATTGATATCAATTATATTGTGGTCACTATTTCCCAAGTGTCCCTCAACCTGCACCCCCATGATTGTGTCCGGTCTGTTGATTAATAAGTCCAGAATGGCCCTCCCTTTGTCTCCTGCACATGTTGGGTAAGGTAGTTATCTTTAATTGTTCTCAAGAACTTATATCCTTGTGAAATTTGCAGGTTTCATATTCCCATATTATATCCGGATAATAATAGTCCTCCATAATAATTACTTTCTTTTGGTTTTACACCTCTTCTATTTGTCTTAGTAATAAGTTTTCAGTTTCTTCTGTTATTTTTGGTGGCCTAAAAAAACTTCTATCAGTATTTTATTAGTCTTCCCTCCATGTATTTCTACCCATAAAGATTCCACATGTTCATCTCCTTCACCTATCTCTTCTCATAGTCACGGTATTAAGTAGAATTTAACATAAAGACATACCCCTCCCCCTTTACGGTTTCCATAGTTTCTTCTGGAGAGCTTGTAACTCTGTAAATTCACCGCCCAATCGCATTCTTCATCAAGCCATGTTTCTGTTGTGCCTACTATATCATAATTGTCTTCAGACATTCTTGCTTCAAGCTCACCCACTTTACTGATCAGACTTCTTGCATTAATTGCCATACAGTTTATATGGTTGTAGTTATTTGTATTCATTATGCAACCTATGGTCTTATTAGATGCTCTGTTAGTTCTATCTGTTGTGGCAAGTTGGGGTCCCTTGCCTCAGGATCGCTGACTTCTCTTACATGGAAATGGTGCACCACACCTGTAGAAACTGCTCAGGAGATGTGTATTTCTTTATCTGGCTCCTGACAGCCGTTATTCCACAGTACATCACACAACATCAATATATACAGTCCAAATAAGCACCCCAACTTGGATGTGAGTCCAGAGGTGTTGTCCCTCTCGGACTCTGGCCTTTGCTAGGCCACCAGCTTGCAGCACCTCGGCTCTGCTGCATTGGTCCGTTCTGGCTCTCTCAGCCAACATTTCCCTGGCTGTAGCAGGAATACACCCTTATATCCAACTTCCTGACCACACATGTGGGCGTTTTCCCTTTTCTCAAGCACCAGAATGCCTGTCGGTTGGCCCCTACAGGCCATTCTCTATAGTGCACCGCTACACTGTATTAACCCCTTCTCCCGCTTGTCCCCCCTTTTCCCTTCCTTAATTCCAGAACTCTGTCTACACTCTCCTCCCCCCTATCTCTCTTTTTGCTTTCTCCCCAGTCCCTAGTTTAAACATTCCTCTAACCTTCAAGCTATCTTCTCCCCTAGCACAACTGCAGCCTCCCCATTAAGATGCAGTCCGTCCCAAGGATAGAGCCTGTAGCCGACAGCAAAGTCAGCACAGTTCTCCAGGAACCAAAACCCCTCTTGCTTACACCAACTCTGAATTCACTTGTTTACCTCCCTAATTTCCCAATGCCTTTCTGGCATGGCTTGTGGTACATGTAGTATTTCTGAGAAAACTACCTTGGAGGTCTTCGCCCTGAGCTTAGATCCCTGAAATCACTTTTAAGGGTCCTGCATAGACCTCTAACTTTGTCATTGGTGCCAATGTGTATCATGACCACTGGATCCTCACAGCCTCTTCCAGTAATCTGTCAACCTGAACCATGGTGTGTTGAACATGAGTACCAGGAAGGCAAGAAAGCAAGTAGAGGTCACCAGCAGCACTCAAGTCAAGCTGTGTCTAGAACAAAATTTATTTCATTGCATCCATAAAAATGCGACGTTTCGGGCAATGGCCTTTTTCAAGCATGAAAGACAATTAAGACAATATAGATGGCATGTCAATGTAGTGCTCACTAACTGGCTGCCACGGTTACATCACCTTATCGCTATGATCAAATAACGAAAGACCTGCAGGGGATCATGTAACTGTCATCTTAGGAGCAGCTGAGAAATGGAAAGGTTAGTATTATATCTACCGTTTGGTATTTAAACCCATATGGAACCATTACTGGATTTTACCAAAGATCAGAAAACCCATTTGAAATCAAGCTATAGACTAAAGCTTGTGGTGCAGGATTACAGGAATTTACTATTTGAAAACTATAGTAGATAGCTAAGGGTTAATTCACATCATCGTTTTTTATTTCCATCTTGCATATCCATCAGAGGAGCTGCAAAGTGGGAGAAAAATGAGTTCCGTATTAAGTCTGATTGATTTCAGTGGAACCTTCTGAGTTCCAATTATGCTCAGTTCAATTCCATTCCATTTGATTAACATTTTTTAAACTGCGCTAACAATGCAGACCGCTGCACTATGTTTTTGGAAGAAAAAAAGGAAGTCAATCAGAAAGGACACTTCCTTTTTCTTTTACATTATAGTCAATGGGCGATGGAACTGAATAGAAAGGTTTTTATTTGGTTCCGTTTTTGATGTCCGTTTAGCAGATCCGTTTTTAAATGAGCATGTGCAGAAAGTCAGAAAGACAAAAGAATGCAAAATAGATCCGATAAAAATGGATGCAAACAGAAGCATATGGAAGCAATCTTAGCAGACACTACCATTAAGAATGATCATTACCTGTGCATTGTTTTACCTTCTCATTCACCGCCCTCTGTCCTTTACTATGTTGCTAATTTGTCACTGCTGGTTAGATTCTATGTGGGCACATTTTCTTTTAGAAGAAAACTTTTATATAGGTTGACACATGAAACACAAAAAAGGCTTCAGCTCAACTCATGTATATGTTTGAAAATGGACAGACGTAATCCAAAAGGATGCACGGAGAAACTTGATGAAAAAATCATATCCAGCCTTCAAAAGTTAAATAAAACTTCCAATTTATTGCATCATGTGAAAAACCGCAGCCTGTGTGCACACAGGTGCCTCAAAGTGGCTGATGCGTTTCGGTAGAAACTTTGCCTTAGTCATAGCATACTGAACAAATGTACATCATGTCTATAAATAAGCACAGGAAATTCTATCATTTATGCAAATGACCCCATCAGGTGTGTGTTTTCTTCCAGCTCGTTGCATTCGTCGCCTCCTAAAAAATGTTGGTCCGTATTGTAGGACTTGGGCGTCCATACATGTGATGTGAACGAGCCGACCTGCGACATTGTGATTTTTCTTAGTTATTGGTAGAATCTCCATCAGACACATCAGTATAGCAGTCCGAAGTGTCCCTGTCAGAGGAAGAAGAACATACATACTTATCATTAGTTCAATTTTTCCATAGGTGTTATGTGGCCGTTTTAAAATAGACTTTTTATTGGTAAAGTCCTGAAATTATCTCCTGGTGGGTTTTACATAGTCACTATCTGCTTGATAATCCTGTAGATCACGTAGGAATTTCTTTCTTTTTATGTCCATTATTTTCTTTATTCAACTACATCCAGATTGGTGCAGATATTATCATATGCGTTATTAAAATTTCTGTCCTCAAGGCCTGATGTTGGAGATTACTGCATGTTGTCAATGGAGGTTTGCATGTGATCCAGTTGTTTTTTTTCCCCCAGGACACAATCAATTGTATAAATCTCAATGAGCAATCTGATAGTATATCATTCCACTTAGTCAAGAAATCCTCATCATGTTCAAATGTCGTCACTTTTTTCATCTGTAGATTAAATTCCTTGTGGAATCAGTTTTTCAAAGTGGATAACAACTGTGTAGTGCTGGTGATCATGCAGGTGACATTACACGTTTACAGATAATTGGCATAGTAAGGGTATTTAAACCCACAAGAGGAGGTAACTGGCAAGAAAAATTTTTTGTAAGAGAGGCTTTTGGGATCCTTAAGTTGAACACAAGAGCTCCCAGTGGTTTCAATTATAGGAATGATCTACTCTATATGAGAGGACTGGAATACCCAGAGAGGCTATCAAAATTGGAATTATTTACCCTGGAAAAGAGACAGCTAAGGGGCGACCAAATAACTATGTATAAATACATAAGGGGACGATACAAGGATCTCTCCCATGATCTGTTTATACCCAGGACTGCGACGGTAACAAGAGGGCATCCGCTACATTTAGAAGAAAGCAGGTTTTATCACCAACACAGAAGGGGGTTCTTTACTGTAAGAGCAGTGAGACTGTGGAACTCTCTGCCTGAGGGGACAAGACGTCTTTCTAGAATGCAACGATATTATAGGATATAGACATTAGGTGACCAGCGGGTTGCTGACCCAGGTCTTATATTCAGGTAGGTATCAAATGCTTATCCAGGGATTATTCTGACTGACATTATGAGGTCGGGAAGGAATTTTTCGTCCGAATGGGCTAATTGGCTTCTGCCTCGTTGGGGTTATTTGCCTTCCTCTGGATCAACAAGGGGGGGGGGGGGGGCTGAAACAGGCTAAACTAGATGGACATTGTCTTCATTCAGCCTAACATACTATTTTACTATACTGATCACTTGTGGCATTCATATATGATACATAGTGGGTTATAAATCTACACCTGATGGGAGTCTTTCTGTATGCAGTATGGCATTTTCTCTTTATGTATATAGGGACTCCCACGAGCTTTCAATACAGTGAGGATACACAACAATTGTCCATTGCACCTATGCAAAAAAAAAAACAACTCTTTTTTTTCTTCTTCTTATATTTAATAGAAGCCATCTATATATTATGTCATTTCTACTGTCCCTAGTTTAATACAAGGGCTTATATTACTGTAGTATTCAAACTACTAATGATGACCTGTCCGTTTGTGTGTGAGTGGGTTTGTGAGTGACTTACATGCACCGCCCCTGATCACATCACAGTGATGTCATCAAAGGTCCTTCATCCCCAGTGAGGCAGTTACATGCTCCGCTCCTGATCACAAGATGGTAACATCATCACAGGTCCTGTACGTACATGGCTGCTGTCCGGCTAGGTTTTTGTTAGTATTCCATAGCAACTGAGGCCGCAAGGGCTTTGTAGTCCATCCATAATCTGCACAAGGATGCAGGACCTTTAATTATGTCAATTACGTAATAAGGGGCAGAGTATGTAAGTCATTTACTCAGGATAAGAATCACCGTCATGTGATCAGGGGCGGAGCATGACGGTGACATCATCAGAGGTCTTTCATCTCCAGTGCTTAATGCATAGGTGGTTAAGTGCACACTTGATGGTGGGCATTTGCATACATTATGTCATTTCCTGCGCTTATTTATAGACATAATGTACATTTGTTCAGTTAGCTATGACTAAGGCAGATGTTCTGCCGAAGCGCGCCAGAAACTTTGGGGTACCTGTGTGCACACAGGCTGCGGTTTTTAACATAATGCAATACATTGGAAGTTTTATTTTACTTTTGAATGCTGGATAATGATTTTTTCATAGAGCACAGAGAAAGGTTGAATACAGAGATGAGAGATGTCTATAGGATATGTAAAAATCAGTAGCCTTCCTCTTAAATTAGTTTGCCTTTAGAATTCGGCAAAAAGGACGTGCTGCATATGTCCTTTAAAAATAAAATAAACTCTAAAAGTGAAAACTGTAGGTTCTATTGTTGGTAGTATCCATAGACTGTGTCCTGTGTTTCTTAATTTGGTGTCCCCTACTGTTTTGTCAAATAGCAGTAAAGTTCTCTGTTGTCATTGATGGATTGGACTGCAGGAGCTCTTTAAAATGATATATGCCTTTGGAAAATGCTTTTGCGAGAGATGCCCTTTATGGAACTTGTGCTATGAAACCGAACAATATCTTTCAAGACGAGTGGCTATCTATGTGGTTAGTCTGGATACCTAGCGTGTTATGCAAAAAAAGAGAAAACGTGCAAAGCTTACTGCTAGGGATACAGTGGAAAACATTAGGTCTTTCTTTTATGTTCGGAACCAGAGATTGTTGAAAAATGTGTTGTATGGTAATCGGATGGAAAAGATAATTAAATGCTGATCTATATATATAAAATTGAATGTATGCGTGTTTGTGTGTCTGTCTGTGTGTCTGTCTGTTTGTCCTTTATGCGCTACTACACCATTCATCCGATCGCCATGAAACTTTGGGAAGTTGTTGAGTACACTCCTGGGAAGATTATAGGCATAGTACATTTATGCTACGATAAATGGCGCGGGTGTGTGCGTCGTCGACAGTTACGACCCCCCCACGTAGATCGTTCGATTTCCATCATTGCCACTAATTCTCTCACTTCCCGATGTTGTAGAAACATGAAATTTGGCACGAGCATTGATTATGTCATAAATAGGAAAAGGTAATGGGTCCCAACTCGATTATTCAATTCTAAGCGCCAAAGAATTAGCGTCCAAATTTTACGTACGGAATGTAATTTTCTCACCTGCCAATGTCATAGAAACTTGAAATTTGGCACGAGCATTGATTATGTCATAAATAGGAAAAGGTAATGGGTCCCAACTCGATTATTCAATTCTATGCGCCAAAGAATTAGCGTCCAAATTTTACGTACGGAATGTAATTTTCTCACATAGAAACTTGAAATTTGGCACGGGCATTGAATATGTCATAAATAGGAAAAGCTAATGGGTCCCAAGTCGATTATTCAATTCTAAGCGCAAAACAATTAGCGTCCAAATTTTGCGTACGTAATCTAATTCTCTCACTTCCTGATATATATAAATGTATGTATGTCTGTCTGTCTGTCCTTTATGCATTACTACACCATTCATCCAATTGCCATGAGACTTTGGGAAGTTGTTGAGTACACTCCTGGGAAGATTACTGGCGCGCGTGCGAGCATCGTCAACAGTTATGCCCCCCAGACAAAGATCGTTTGATTTCCATCTCAAGCACGAAAGCAAAAGGCATTACGAGCAATGGGATGAGTGTTCAACCAGAAAATGATGCATCCGTCGAACGTTTCGCAAGACAATTGCTGGATATTGAGAATGCTGAGGTAAAATGAAAGCTGTGCTGTGATTGGTTGCTATTTCTTATACTGCTGAGGTAACATGAAAGCTGTGCTGTGATTGGTGGCTACTTCTTATACTACTGAGGTTGCATGAAAGCTGTGCTGCGATTCGTTGTTATATATTATACCACTAAGGTAACATGAAAGCTGCGCTGTGATTGGTTGCTATATATAATACCGCAGAGGTAACATGAAAGCTGCGCTGTGATTGGTTGCTATTTTTTATATTGCTGAGGCAGAATAAAAGTTGCGCTGTGATTGTTTGTTATTTCTCTTACTGCTCAGGTAACATGAAAGCTGCGCTGTGATTGGTTGTTATATTTTATACTGCTAAGGTAACATGAAAGCTGCGCTGTGATTGGTTGTTATATATTATACCACTGAGGTAACATGAAAGCTGCGCTGTGATTGGTTGTTATCTAGATATATAAAAACGAATGAATGTATGTCTGTCTGTCTTCGCAGCAACGCGCGACGGGTAAGCTAGTATGGATATAAAAACTACTGACATTTTAAGACATGAAAGTTTTAAACTTTCATTTAAACTTGTTCAGACTGTTTCTACATAACCACCTATAAATTTGCCAAGAGCTCTGTTCTATCTGGCTTCCTACGGAGATTTTAAGAGTAGCTTATTTGTTTCTCACGAACGGGACACAAAGCTGCTCTTAGCATTCAGAAGAGCAGTGAAATAAATCCACTGTGTGCCTTGGGCAGTTTTCAAGTGCTAACTCCCATTGTACACACTTTTACATACTTCAAAGCCAATGGGACAGTATTCCTTGACATTTCCTCTAATGAAGAGACGGGCAAGTGTAGTACTGTATATGGTGCAGCATAGCTAGAAAATACTGTATGTAGCAACATAAGTTGGTTGCAGAGCCCGAATCAAAGTGTAATATTTGTTGCCTGGTGGAGAAAGAAACCAAAATGAATTAAATTGTTGTAACTTCTTTTGTGGTTCTCATCAAACTAAGACACCTGATCTCCTCTCGAGACCAAAATCTAAATCTTAGAAGTGCAATATATAAAATGTAACTTTTATTGAATATAGGTAAGAATTCTAGAATTTGTGTTTCCAAATATCATAGAAACTATAACAATAGCTTCAATGCCAGTACTAGGAACAAGGATTGTAAAAATGGTCTTCTCACTAGATAGCAAAGTTAATGAGCGTATATATCATTACAGTTGTTGTTGGAAAGTGGGGAAAATCCTCTATAATGCAATTGGATTAGTGCAGACTACCCAAAAGTATGGAGTCTAGGGATGCCCTTGTCTTCACCCTCAAACTTCCTATGAAGATATGGTCTTTGATTCAGAAAACTCACCAGGTCACAGTTCTTAGGATAACATTGGATTTGTGGTTACTGCACAACACGATTCAGTAAAGGGAATGCAAGGTCAAAGTCCCGTGGTCAGAGAGAAAGTTCAGATGGCAGAGATATAAGGGAGCAGACAACAGACATGATGTATGTAGCCAGCAACCTGTGCAGCATCCAAAACACCACAACCATTGAGAAAACACAAAAACCAAGAAAGGGGCATTTAAAAATATATCAGGGATTGGTACTAGGCATGAATATATTTAGACAATATATGTCATGAAATGACTTGTCAAGTGGAGGTATGAACACAGCAAAACAAAGTTAAGTGGCATCTGTTCAAGTCTGCACCACCCTACTCCAAAGAGCGTTTGCCTTCCGAATTAAAACAATTATTAGTGACTAGCTTACCCGTCGCGCGTTGCTGCGAAGACAGACAGACATACATTCATTCGTTTTTATATATCTAGATAACAACCAATCACAGGGCAGCTTTCATGTTACCTCAGTGGTATAATATATAACAACCAATCACAGCGCAACTTTCATGTTACCTTAGCAGTATAAAATATAACAACCAATCACAGCGCAGCTTTCATGTTACCTGAGCAGTAAGAGAAATAACAAACAATCACAGCGCAACTTTTATTCTGCCTCAGCAATATAAAAATAGCAACCAATCACAGCGCAGCTTTCATGTTACCTCTGCGGTATTATATATAGCAACCAATCACAGCGCAGCTTCCATGCTACCTTAGTGGTATAATATATAACAACGAATCGCAGCACAGCTTTCATGCAACCTCAGTAGTATAAGAAGTAGCCACCAATCACAGCACAGCTTTCATGTTACCTCAGCAGTATAGGAAATTGCAACCAATCACAGCACAGCTTTCATTTTACCTCAGCATTCTCAATATCCAGCAATTGTCTTGTGAAACGTTCGGCGGATGCATCATTTTCTGGTTGAACACTCATCCCGTTGCTCGTAATGCCTGACAGACAGACATACATTTATATATATCAGGAAGTGAGAGAATTAGATTCCGTACGTAAAATTTGGACGCTAATTGTTTTGCGCTTAGAATTGAATAATCAACTTGGGACCCATTAACTTTTCCTATTTATGACATATTCAATGCCCGTGCCAAATTTCAAGTTTCTATGCGAGAAAATTACATTCCGTGTGTAAAATTTGGACGCTAATTATTTGGCGCATAGAATTGAATAATCGAGTTGGGACCCATTAGCTTTTCCTATTTATGGCATAATCAATGCTCGTGCCAAATTTCAAGTTTCTATGTGAGAAAATTACATTCCGTACGTAAAATTTGGATGCTAATTGTTTTGCGCTTAGAATTGAATAATCGACTTGGGACCCATTAGCATTTCCTATTTATGACATATTGAATGCCCGTGCAAATTTCAAGTTTCTATGTGAGAAAATTACATTCCGTACGTAAAATTTGGACGCTAATTCTTTGGCGCATAGAATTGGATAATGGAGTTGGGACCCATTAGCATTTTCTATTTATGACATTCAATGTCCGTGCCAAATTTCAAGTTTCTATGTGAGAAAATTACATTCCGTACGTAAAATTTGGATGCTAATTCTTTGGCGCATAGAATTGAATAATCGAGTTGGGACCCATTAACTTTTCCTATTTATGACATAATCAATGCTCGTGCCAAATTTCAAGTTTCTATGACATTGGGAAGTGAGAAAATTAGATTCCATATGTAAAATTTGGACGCTAATTCTTTGGCGCTTAGAATTGAATAATCGAGTTGGGACCCATTACCTTTTCCTATTTATGACATAATCAATGCTCGTGCCAAATTTCATGTTTCTACAACATCGGGAAGTGAGAGAATTAGTGGCAATGATGGAAATCGAACGATCTACGTGGGGAGTCGTAACTGTCGACGACACACGCACGTGCGCCATTTATCGTAGCTAGAGATGAGCGAACGTGTTCTTCCGAGCTTGATATTCGTGCGAATATTAGGGTGTTCGGTATGTTCGTTATCCGTAACGAACACCATGCGGTGTCCGGGTTACTTAAACTTTTTTCCCTGAGACGTTAGCGCTTTTTTTTGGCCAATATAAAGACAGGGAAGGCATTACAACTTCCCCCTGCAACGTTTAAGCCCTATACCACCCCCCTGCTGTGAGTGGCTGGGGAGATCAGGTGTCCGCCTGATATGAAAGTCTGCCCCTCCCGCGGTTCGCTATGGATGCATTCTATATGCGCTCAATGGGGCCAGCGGCAGCAGCGCTGACCCCATTGAGAACATATAGAAGACAAATCCTTCTTCTCTGGCACAGCTGTAACAGCTGTAGCAGAGAAGAACAATGTTTGCCCATTGAATTCAATGGAGCGGCAATACAGCATGTTCCACTGAATGCAATGGGCTGCCGGCGATCGCAGGATGAATGGTCGGAAAGGGGTTAAATATATAACCCCTTTCCTGCAATTCATCCAGAAATGTGTTACACTAAAAATATATACCGGCGTATAAGGCGACGGGGCGTATAAGACGACCCCCCAACTGTCACCTTATACGCCGGTAATACAGTGGAGCAAAGAATAAAAAGCATTACTTACGTTTTTAGATGATCTGCGGCGCTCCTGCAGGCTGTCACTCCCTCCTGGTCCACGGCAGAGTATTGCTTTCTCCACGAAAGACTTTAAATCCCTGCCTCCAGAAAGACACGTGCCTTCAGCCAATCACAGCCAATGACAATGATGTCATTGAATGGCTGTGATTGGCTGTGTTTCTGGAGGCGGGGATTTCAAGGCTTGAAATCCCCGCCTCCAGAAACACAGCCAATCACAGCCATTCAATGACATCATTGTCATTGGCTGTGATTGGCTGAAGGCACGTGTCTTTCTGGAGGCAGGGATTTAAAGCCTTTCATAGAGAAAGCAATACTCTGCCGTGGACCAGGAGGGAGTGACTGCCTGCAGGAGCGCCGCAGATCATCTAAAAACGTAAGTAATGCTTTTTATTCTTTGCTCCACTGTATTGCCGGCGTATAAGGTGACAGTTGGGGGGTCGTCTTATACGCCCGGTCGCCTTATACGCCGGTATATATTTTTAGTGTAACACATTTCTGGATGAATTGCAGGAAAGGGGTTTTATATGTAACCCCTTTCCGACCATTCATCCTGCGATCGCGGGCAGCCCATTGCATTCAGTGGAACATGCTGTATTGCCGCTCCATTGAATTCAATGGGCAAACATCGTTCTTCTCTGCTACAGCTGTTACAGCTGTGCCAGAGGAGGACGATCTTTATGCTGACAGTGGGGGGGGGGGGGGGCACTCTTGCCGCTATTGTGGCTTAATAGTGGGACCTGTGAACTTGAGATGCAGCCCACCATGTAGCCCCTCGCCTGCCCTATCCGTCACTGTGTCATTCCCATCACTTTCTTGAATTGCCCAGATTTTCACACATGAAAACCTTAGCGAGCATCGGCGAAATACAAAAATGCTCTGGTCGCCCATTGACTTCAATGGGGTTCGTTGTTCGAAACGAACCCTCGAGCATCGCGGGAAGTTCGTTCCGAATAACGAACACCCGAACATTTTGGTGTTCGCTCATCTCTAATCGTAGCATAAATGTACTATGCCTATAATCTTCCCAGGAGTGCACTCAACAACTTCCCACAGTTTCATGGCGATCGGATGAATGGTGTAGTAGCGCATAAAGGACAAACAGACAAACAGACACGCAGACATACATTCAATTTTATATATATAGATGAGCGAACCTTTGAAAAGTTCAATTCAGCTTATTGGACAAACTTTTTTCAAAAAAGTTTGGTTCAGTTCAAATTAGTTTGAACCGTACTGGAAGTTCATCAAACCCCCTAAAATTGGTCTACAGTACTGTCTAAAAGCCATAAAAGCCCTGTATAACACTCCAAGAATGTTGTAGAGGGTTTTTATGACTCTTAGACAGTGTTATAGCAAAATGTTCAGGATCATTGTTGTGGAAACTGGGTTCCGGCCAAACTGAACTTTTAGCAAAGTTTAACCCAAAGCAGGGTGTATTTGGTTTGGTTTACTCAACATTAGCCGTTATATAAACCTCATAATTGATTAGTGATTGCAGAATTACAAATGATAATGATGCAATATGGTAAGTAAAATTTACAGGAGAGCATTACAAAAGCCATCCACATCATCCATCTAAAATCCATCAAACAACCCATCACATACAAATCCAAAATTAGAAAATTAGTTTGTTATAAAGCTTTTTCACTTCAATTAACATACAGCTTTAACTGCTATTTACTCTTTTGCCCTTTGTTGGCTTTCCTTCCATTAAGGCTTGAGATTGTAAATCTTTCCTTACCTTTTGCTTGAAATTGACTATACGTAGTCTTGTGGCTGTTTACTTTGACTTAAACTTTAAACGGGCTTTCCAGGTAAATACTGTTTATGACCTATCCCCAGGATAGGTCATCAATAGTTAAACCTTGGCAATCAGCTCATCACCCGGTCACTGTCAGTGCAGCAGGGCCGGACGTCATTATCAGGGTCAGAGGCGGAAGCATCATTGAAATCATTGGAAGCTGAACCTTACTTTTAAACTTCTAGCACTTATGGCTTCAACACCGGGGTTTGATGTGGAAGACTAATAGGAAGCTTCAGCTAACCCCAATGACAACATCTGCCCTCACTACATTGACAGAGGGCAGAGTGATCAACTGATCACTGGGGATCCCAAGTGGCAGGTCTCCATCAATCAACTATCGATGACCTATCCTGAGGTCATTTGCCCAGAAAAAATATTTAATTTTCTAATACTTTGTCTATCTTTCTTGAAACCTCATCTAATTGCAACTTCAGTGGCAAGCCAGTAGATGTGAACATACATGTAGTGTTTAATGGAATGAGGCATCTGCAGTTGAAGACCATTGGAATGGGAGTATTTATCATCTGGCACATATTGTATATGAAGAAATGTGTCTTCATGTTGATTTGAAATTGAAACTTTATGACTAAATCATTTTTGACACCGATTCATCAGTATTGTTAGATGATGCATACATTTACAAGATGTCAAAAAAGATGCAAATGGTGTCAAATTTATCAAAGTGATGCACATGGCAGGATACATTTGCTGCAGCCTTCTTAGAATATTTTATGCTCTTTTCTTTATGCCAATTCATGGCTACCATATACAATATTGTATGCATATCAGTATTTTGTGCCAAAAAGCTGCAGGTTTTAAGTCTGTCCCATTTTTCAACTTTTCTTAGTTACAATCCTTTTTTTAGACAGTTTTCAAAATGGCAAAAAAATGTCTACAATGCATAATAAAGTTGGCACGCCATGCACTACATTTTCGAATGCAAATTTCAAGAGAATTCTCTGTTTTTTTCTTAGTGTATCTTTGCATATTTATCTCATTTCATCTTTTGTTGTTAAGACAAGAATATTTCTACTTCACTGAAAATACTGTACATAAAAAGTTAGTAAAAGATAGAAAACAGTACAATGAATCCATTGTGCTACCTCACCACGTAACCTGAAGTGGTTTACTGGACAGACAGGCTGGACAGAAGTATCTTCAGCAAATCTTCAGTTATGAAAAAAAGTGATTATATAGTGCAGGGGTGGCACAATAATTGCTTTTTCTAAATACATTGCATAGCAGGTTCTGCTTCTACATAGCAGCGCAGACTGGCCATGGTAGTCCATGCTGTGGGCTGCTCATAGCAGTGCTCTAGGAGACAGAACATCCTGTCTCTTAGGGCCTGTTCACATCTCGTTATCTACATCAAAGGTTCTTTGGGCTTTATGTCCAAAAATTGAATCTCTGGACAGAATCGGGACAGAAATGGTCTCTTCTATTGTTGAAATCTTTTTAAATGGAGACCAATGTTTCTCTCTTTCAACAGGTTGCCATTTGTGCCATAAAGAATACTGTTGCCCACTATATTATTCTTTCTAGCACAAAATGATGGAACTTTGAAGACTGTATTTCTATGCCATATGGAGTCCCAGGGGTAAGGCGACTCTTCAAAGAAGTCATGCTGGTTGGTCTCCCTCCTTGACATCCAACAGGCAGGGTATGTTATCACAAGCCACCTCCAGCACCTATGCAGTGAAGCAGGTGTACTGGCTTCAAAATCAAAATGCGACAGATGCCATAGCATTTGAGGATTACTCAGCTTGCTAGACATCAATCAATCCAGAAGTAGGACTTTCAGTATGGCTTCTTGGAAGAGCAGCTCTGCCATGTGACTTTATGCAGGTGCAGGAATACAGCCTTCAAAGTGATGATCAGCTATTTCTGGGCTGATGCACTGAGCTGATCTCTGCAGGAAGCAGACAGCTCCATTCTCTTTTGAGTGGCCAAGCTTAGTATTGCAGCAAAGTTCTAACTAAAATGAATGGGAATTTGGCCTGCCATACCAAGCCTGGCCACTACAGTGAGAAAAGAGCAGTCCGCTTCCTGCAGTAATCAGCTCAGTGCACAAGTATACCAGTCCAGCGAACAGTTGATTGCCAGGGTTCCCTGGGGGCGGGCCCCTTACTGATCTACAATTAATGACTTATTCTGAGCATAGACCATCAATAATCTACAGTTGGACAACCCCTTTAATATTTCCTTCTTTGCTTTTCTTCGGATTGTTCAAAGGGGGGAGGCTCTTGCTGCAGCCAGTTGTCATAAAAGCAAACTTAAGATAGTAAAGGGGTGACACGGTTGATCTTTAGGCGCTGCAGAATAAGTTGGCACTATACAAATAAAGATTATTATTATTTATTATTTCATGGGTTACATACAAAAAACTTCTTCATATATTTCTCCATATATATTTGTGATATGTGACAAAATATAGTCAAAGGAAAGAGGGAATAAGGAAGGAAAAACTGGGATATGGATATACATTTATGTTCATTTTCTAGGTTTAGTGTTGCTATAATAGTGGACGCATCTTCTTTAACAGTAATAATTGCAACCAAATCCTATAACTTTATATAGCCCCGTTAAATTTAGAGTACGTCAACATGAACTAGAAATGCTGCATATTTTTTAGAATATTTGTGCATGGGAAATCTTCAGCAGATCTGCCTGGACATTACCAACAAATCTGCTAGCGGATTTGCATAGAAATTTTCACAACACAAGATAAGGAAAATAAATATTTTTATAATGTGAATTCTCATTTGCTTGAGCCACAGATCCGTACGGTAATTTAGCCCAGTAAATGGGCAAAATCCACATGTGGATTTTGCATGTAATCTGCGTTGACTTGTCACTATTTTTTCAGTAACATACATATGCTTCATCATTCATACATATTTACTAACTGAATAAAATTGCACAACTGTTGTTTACAATAACTGCATAAAAATTCGAGGCTCTTGGTTCTTCAGATGGGCCCACATGTTTTGATTAAATTGTGTGCTAAGAACCTTGTATTTCTATGGGGTTAGTATAAACACCACTTGAGTAATTTTGCTCAGATATTAAAAGTGTATGAATGCTGAAGTGTGTGTTTATGTTACTGTATTTGTTGCAGCCATGGCTTAGGAGTACCTTTACATTGAATGTATTTGTTAACCCCTTAGTGAGGGCCCCATTGCCTTTTTATGTCTTAGCTAAGTGGGCTTTAATCCTCAGGGAAATAAAAACACGCTTCCTTTGAGGATTAAAGCAGGCTGAGGACACGACAGCTCCATGCTGATGGCTGACGGCGGTAGCCGACAACCTGGAGCTGTCATGGAGAGATGTTCAATGGATAGAGCCGATGGCATAAAAGTAAATAAAAAGTGAAAAAAGTTAGAGTTTCAGTTGCCATCACAAATTACATACATGAGGGGCGCTAAAACTACTCACTGCCGTCCTCCGTGATGTCCCGTGACGATCTGGTCCAAAAAGGGCCCTTGGTTGTCTCTGTACATGCGTGCCTAAGGAAAATGGCAGCACATGTTGCGAAGACCAGATTGGCGCAGGAGATGTCACTGGGTACCGCCTCCCAGTCCCGTGATCACCGCTATCCAGTAGGTAACGGCGATCACCGAAAAGTTCAAAAAGTTAAATAAAGTAAAAGTTTCATTTCCCCTCATGGATCGGCTACATGAGGGAAGGTGAAAATACTCACCCGGTCCGCTATGATATCCTGCGGCAATCTTGTCCTTCTGGGACCTGACGTCGTTCTTTGCGTATGCGCGTGCAGAGGCCCCAGGAAACTAAAAATCCCTCTGCTCCCAGCTAGCATGTGTAGCCAGGAGCAGATGGATATCACTGGGAACCGCTGTCATTCGGATAACATTCAAAGTAAATAAAAAGTGTAAAAAAAAGAAGTTTAAAAAGTTTAAGTTTCATCTCCCCTCATGAATCATACCTAAGGCCTCCGGATTTAACCATGGACCTTACCCCAGCTTCTGCACAGGTGCCTGTCACCAAAATGGCGGACGCATGAGCAATAGCTGTAGCTTGCCAGGGTAATTTAAAATCTCTTTGCTGCTGACTACGAAAAGTAGAGCCTGGAGATTTCATGGGGGGCCTCAGTATGCAGTTCCTGGTCCCATGATCGCTGCTATCCAATGGATAATGGTGATCACGTTAAGTAAAGAAAAGTTAAAATTTCACTTCCCGTCATGGATCCGATTCATGAGGATAGGTGAAATTACGTACCTAAGGCTATGTTCCCCAACGGGATCTTTATCCGCTGACCTTTCCCCAACTTTGGCACATGCGTCATCGGCAAAATAACGAACATAAGTGCAGAATTTGGGAAGGGCCCGGGAAATTTAAAATCTCCTTGCTCTTGGCTACTAAAGATAGCCAAAAGCCTGGAGCAGTGACTGATGGCCACAGTGAGCTGTCCACGGTCATGTGATCGCTGTTATCCAATGGATAATGGCAATCACGTAAAAGTTAAAAAACAGTTGAAATTTAATGCTCCTTTTGGTTTGGGCCCCGTTGTGTGTACAGACATAGGATTAGGGCCAGAATGGGCATGTCTCTGAGCACAGGACAAACAGGGGTATCCACTTTGTGGTGGAAGTCTACATTCATATGTGTGCTGTACAAAAAAACCTGTTTTTAAAATGATACAGTTGCCAAAAAAATGAAAATCGTAATTTTTTTCCTTCTGCTTAGCTTAGATTAATTTGAAAACTGTGTGGACAAAATACACAGTACACCTGTAGATAAATTCAAGGAGGGGTCTAGTCTTCAAAATGAGATGATTTGTGGGGGCTCTTTATCATTTTGGCCCCTGGCTCTACAGGTGTGCACTGGGGCCTAAATCACCTTCAAGCAAAATGTCTGTTCTAAAAGCCACCAGCTGCTCATTTCATTTTAAAATATATCTTCTTTAATAAATTTTTACAAATAACATTAAACAGATTTGCATGATAAATAAATACTGACATACTAGCCAATAATGTCAATAAAGGAAAAATATCCATATACAACCACATAATAATCCTTGCCGTTCACAGGTTAAATCCTGCATAATAAATATTAATTCTAATTGAAAACATAAATAAATCCATAACCAAGATCTCCTGGTGTTCCGATTCACCCACACTAGTTATCCCACCCGACCTCATAAAAGAACCGAAGTGGTGCCCACCGGGGCCCCACCATACACCAGGAGACCTTTAAAAAAAAAATTCCTCATCAGCCAGCATTATTTCTTTGCACACGGGACAAAAAAGAAAGGAAAAGACGGGAAAAAGAAGGGAGAAAGAGGGGAAAAAAAGGAACGGGGAGGAAAGAGTTTTAGATCTAATTTATAATCTGATTCCAATGCCTCTCGCTACTTAGCCTCCCCAAAGTCCTGTCTCTCCTAGTTTCTCCTATTTTGTGACCACCCCATCTGTAAGCCACCCATCACACCTCGAGGATCCCCAAAATCCTTTCCAGACCTCCCATGTTGTATTATAGGCTGCCCAGTTAATATCATCCTTAGCTCTAAGTTACTCCATATGGTTAATCTCGTCCTTTCATTTTGGGCCCCGTTGTGCATACAGACATAATATTAGGGCCACAATCGGTATGTTTCTGAACACAGGACAAATGAGGGTATGCATTTTGGGGTGTAAATCCTCATTTTCATGGGCACTATAGAAAAAAAATATGTCTTTAAAATGACATATTTGTAAAAATATGACATTTTATTTTTTCTCCTCTAATTTGCATTAACTCCTGAATAAAAATGTGGGGTCAAAATACTCACAATACTCCTCAGTGAATATAATAAGGGGTGTAGTTTTTAAAATGGGGTCATTTGTGGGGGTAGCTATCATTTTGACACCTACGAGCCTCTACAGTCTTAGCTTGGTGTAGGAAAACAAAGTGTTCCTCAAAATGTTGATATGTAATGTTAAGTTTGTACGTCTCCTAAAAGGTTAAAAAAAAACTAAAGTTTTTCAAATGTGCATCCAGAATAAAGTAAGCAGATGGAAATATATGTCTTATCAAAAATTTGTACAGTATGTTTGCACGTTTTAGATATTACAATTGAAAATATGAAAAAACAATCTTTTCAAAATGTTCCCAATTTTGGCATGTTTAATAAATTTACACAAATTCTATCAGTCTATTTTTACCACCTAAATGAAGTACAATATGTGGCAAAAATACACACTGTCAGAATCACTTGGATATGCAAAACCTTTACAGAGTTATTCTATGTTAAAGTGACACCTGTCAGATTTCCAAAATTTGGCTCTGTCACTGAGGTGCAAACAGGCTTTGTCACTAACGGGTTAAAAGTGCTAACTTAGTTTTTTACTGCAACTACTTTTTTTAACTACTTTTTTTCTATGTACAGATTTCAAGCCAACAGAACACTTCAGGTTATGGATTTTTTTTACACAGATTTGATGCAGATTCGTGTTAATTCAGCAATGATTCTTCATCAAATCCACAGAAAAAAATGACTTGTGAACATACCTTTAGGACATGTTCACACAGAGGAATCCACTACAAAATGTTTAGCATCAACTCTACCTAAAAAAAAACTGTATCAAAATCTGTGTCTTTTTAATACGGTTTTTGTCACGGATCAGCATGTGGAATTGACTGGTTAAAATCCATGTGCAGAATTGCCACGCGGAAATGACATAGAAACTAAAAAGTGACACTTTTTAATTTCTGCATTGCTTCTGAATTCGAATTCTGCACGCAGAATATGCTCATTGACAGGGCAAATTCCATGTGCAGATCTTCGACAAAAACAGTGTCAAAAAGACAAAGATTTTGAGGCCTCCTTCACATGAGCACTTTTGTCGAGGTTCCTGTGCACTGAAAGTGGCTGCAGGAACCACAACCATTAAAACCCATAGGTTTTAATAGGTTTACTCACAATTGGTTGATTGAGTCTACGGGGATGTGTAAATGCATGCCTGTGCGCACTAAATGATGCTCGTAACTCCACGATTTTGCAGTGTTAATTACTAAGAGCATGGCTAATGCTTGATTCAGTGCGCAATCACGTCCTCCTCTCGCGATTGTGAATACGCTTACACTAGGTTTCCACAGGCGCCATTCAAGCTGAGAATTCCACGCTGAATTCCTCCCTGTGAGCATATCTTTGGGCTGTCTTAACTTTCAGCTGACTTTCCACAGCAGAAAAGCCAATGCCGATTTTGGTGTGAATCCACGTTAACATCAGCACCAAAATTTGCATCAAAATCAGCATGTGACGTGGATTTTGATGTGGATTTTAGACCCTTTTTTGTAAAAATGAAATCCTCATTGAAAATTCCAAACGACATGCATCAGTTTTAAACAGGCACCACGGGTCAACGTATTCTGTTCCAACAACATGTGAATGGGAGTTCTTAAAATCCCTCTCACTTTGCTGCTACTGTAATATTCTGCAGATTTTCTGCCGTCGATTCTGCTATAGAAAATCCGCAGCATATCCTCCATGGGTGAACAAACCCATTCGGTGGAGGAAATCAAAATTAGAATTTTTGTGTTAATATTGTAAAAAACTCTTCTAAAGATCTTGATGGAAGCGCTGCTTGTCCGGAGAATCCCATCCCTAAGTAATTATAGAGCTCCATTATTTTTTACTGAAAGAGTGACTAATTTGTCTCCGAGTAACTGAGATGTATACCATGTCAGAAGTTTGTTCCGTGCTCCCAAGTGTCATATTTAATAGCTGACAACTCAGCAAGCTCGCTCCCTTGAATATTATTTTTACATTACTGTTCCTGGCCCATCAGGTATCTCTGGAATCATTCCAGCTTGGAGACTCTTACGAAACATACTCTCATAATTGTTCAGAGTCGGCTACCCCTCTCTATCCTGCCCAATTTCCATCTAATCATCTCACCTTCTTATAGCGACATCCCCTAATGATTAGGGGACACGTCTGTTGAAAGGACGTTTAACTTCTTCATCTGACAGTCCAGCATTGAGCATATTCACCCGCTCGCAATTAGCTTTCTATTTTACTGAAAAGTGCATTAGGCTATTAACAAAGGAGATTAAGAAAGAGCTGACTGTTGCAAGGTCGCCAACCTTTATGTGTCCTTGTCACAAGGACTGACCTACGAGGCTAAAATGTAGGAAAAATAGAAAACTTTAGAAGTGAAAATTTATTGTGTACTTTGGCTTTACAGTTTTCGATTACACTTAATGGAATTTTTCACCTTTTTTTTTATTTATTTTCAATTCCAAGTAACATATTGCTGGTAAAACGTACCGACGCATAAAATTGAAATGGAAGAATTCATTAAATTCAATGAACAGTACAGAACTGCATAGGAAAATGTACAGGATTCATGACAACCAAACAAGTGTATATTTCTGTATTTTACTAATGGTGGGTTTAGTATATATATATCAAAACCTGTGCTGGAAAAAAACATTTAAGCACAAGAAACCTTATTGCTGCACCTGTGCATTTTTTT
Source organism: Eleutherodactylus coqui (assembly GCF_035609145.1). Classification (NCBI taxonomy): domain Eukaryota; kingdom Metazoa; phylum Chordata; class Amphibia; order Anura; family Eleutherodactylidae; genus Eleutherodactylus; species Eleutherodactylus coqui. The sequence goes on along the minus strand of NC_089840.1, from coordinate 69,294,633 downwards.
TTCCCGCACAGGCAGTTGGCCTATAAAATGTAAAAAGTATGTTTTGCATCCACCAATGAATTTGTTTTTGAAAGTGTGTTACTTTATACTAATAATATACTTCTTAGTATATTTACAAATATACCAATACAGTTAGTCCCCGACTTGCGAACAGGTTCCGTTCCAGGAGCCCGTTCGCAAGTCCGTTTTGTTCGCAAGTCGAACAAATGGTTGTATGGAGGGGATCGCGGGTGGATCCCGCTCCATACAACGTCGGGTGCCGGCTGTTCTTACAGCGGGCACCCGGCGGCAGCAGTTCCGACGAGCCGTGGCGCTTGTCGGAACTGTTAACACTTTAAATACCGCTCTGACAGCGGTATTTAAAGTGTTAACAGTTCTGACGAGCGGTGCGTGCCGCTCGGAACTGCTGCCGCCGGGTGCCCGCTGTAAGAAACAGCCTGCGCCCGACGTTCAGGGGGCCCGTACAGCGTCCCATGATGAGATCGCGGGACGCTGTGCGGTTGCTATGCAGCCGAGGACCTCCTGAAAGGCCCTTGGGCTGCCTATGCAGAGTGCCCATCAAGCGCACGGCTTGATAGGCACTCTTCATAGACAGCCCTAGGGCCTTTCAGAAGGCCCCCGGCTGCCCAGCAACCGCGATGTGACCGGACAGGCTTCTATCAGGCTTGATAGAAGCCTGTCCGGTCCCTGCACAGTATGATGTAATGCCATAGCATTACATCATACTGTGCTGTACAGATAGTTCGTATCTAGCGAAATTCGTAAGTCGAATGTTCGCAAGTCGGGGACTATCTGTATTTGCTTTAATGGGCCGTTTTAACACATGCCACTTTTTACTGCAATTAGCGTGGTGTCCTGAGCGCCGGGCGAACCACGGTACAATGCCACCTTGCAAACATGCGCTCGAACACTGCGTTTCTAACGATGCGATTTTTGAGTTCTATTTTTGCATATTTTAGTGCTTTTTAACGCACCTTATCACCCATCATAATAATGGGGGTGCGTTAAAAAGGGCTGTCAAATGTGACATGCTTTCAAAAGCGCCGCTCAAAATCGTGGCAAAAATGCAGCAATTTTGAGCAGCGTTTTCTGAACGCATGTGTAAGAGTTGCCTTTGAGCAAGGGTGGGTTTACAGAGGTCAACTATCAATCGAGTAGTCACTTGAAATAGTTGCTATAGTGTATTGTTTGTATGATTTTACACAAAGCGATTGTTGATCACATTCGTAGTCGCTGAAGCGCAGACCTCCCTGCAAAGTTTATTGGCTAGTCATTGAAAGACAAAAAATTGCCTATATAATTATGCTAGATAAGCAAAGTACTAACGACAACTTGTCCGTCAATCTGTGTGTAATGTGTGAGTTACATGCAGAGCTTGAGAGCACCTGTGATGTCCGTTATCGGCTCTTAGTTTTGCCACCTGATCACATGATGGTGATGTCATCACAGGTCCCTTATCCTTCTTCTGCACTAAAAGAGGAATTATGGACAGACTACATCCCCCACAAACCCCTGCAGCCTCAGTTCCTATGGAAACAGCAGTACTCAGTCTGGTAGATTGTACCTGCTTGTGAGACAGCTGGACACCTGTGTGAAGACTCCAATAAATGACACCTCACAAATTTACATGTACCAGCTTTTAGCTCTGCCCCCTGACCTAATTACGGTGACATCATCACAGGTTCTTCATCCTCCTTCTCCACTGAATGATGAATTATGGGCAGACTACATTCCCCACAAACCCCTGTGGTTTCAGTTGCTATGGGTACAGCAGTACTCAGTCTGGAAGCTTCTACCTGCTTGTGAAACACCTGGACACCTGTGTGGAGACTCCAATAAATGACACCTCACAAATGTACACATACATAGCTCATGTACTGACAGGCCCTGTGATGATGTCACTGTCATATGATCAGTCACATATTTTCTAAGCTGAATGAGGGATTATGGGCAGACTACATCACCCACAAAGTCCTGTGGCCTCAGTTACTATGAATACAGCAGTACTCAGTCTGCCAGTTTGTACCTGCTTGTGAGACAGCTGGATACCTGTGTGAAAACTCCAATAAATTATACCTCACAAATTTACACATACACAGCTGGTGTGCTTACAGGACCTGTGATGATGTCACTGTCATGTGATCAGTCACATGGTCTCTGAGTTGAATGAGGGATTATGGGCGGACTACATCCCCCACAAACCCCCGTGGCCTCAGTTACTATGGATACAGCAGTACTCAGTCTATGCAATTTGTAGCTGGTTGTGAGACAGCTGGACACCTGTGTGGAGACTCCAATAAATGACACCTCACAAATGTCCACATACATAGCTGGCAGTGCATATTGACCAACAACATTGAAGCTTAGTCCTTTACCACTATCTTCACATCTTCTGAACGTGATATCATGTGATTTCAAGTGCTAATGCCGCCAACACCAGTCCAGCCTTCATCGAATTGTGAAACGTTGTCCAGTGTTGAAACACCGCTGTTGTGCAAACATGTCAACACAGAAGGTTCAACACCGCAGTGAAACTAATTGCAACTTACATGATCTCTCTCACTCTCCCCCCACTCCCCTCCGCTCCCCCCCCCCCCCCGCCATCCCACGCATTTGCTCGGATGAGTATGCACTTACTCGAGAAGAGTGATGCTTGCTCGAATATCTGCCTTTACTGAACGTGTTCGCTCATCTCTATTCGTTATCACTTACTTTCTTTAAATTGAGTAATTATTTGGATGCGAGTCATTCCATGTGATTCCATCCTAAACAAATGTCAATATGCATATATACACTACCGTTCAAAAGTTTGGGGTCACCCAAACAATTTTGTGTTTTCCATGAAAAGTCACACTTATTCACCACCATGCGTTGTGAAATGAATAGAAAATAGAGTCAAGACATTGACAAGGTTAGAAATAATGATTTGTATTTGAAATAACATTGTTTTTACATCAAACTTTGCTTTCGTCAAAGAATCCTCCTTTTGCAGCAATTACAGCATTGCACACCTTTGACATTCTAGCTGTTAATTTGTTGAGGTAAGCTTGTGAAATTGCACCCCACGCTTCTAGAAGCATCTCCCACAAGTTGGATTGGTTGGATGGGCACTTCTGGCGTACCATACGGTCAAGCTGCTCCCACAACAGCTCAATGGGGTTCAGATCTGGTGACTGCGCTGGCCACTCCATTACCGATAGAATACCAGCTGCCTGCTTCTGCTGTAAATAGTTCTTGCACAATTTGGAGGTGTGTTTAGGGTCATTGTCCTGTTGTAGGATGAAATTGGTTCCAATCAAGCGCTGTCCACTGGGTATGGCATGGCGTTGCAAAATGGAGTGACAGCCTTCCTTATTCAGAATCCCTTTTACCCTGTACAAATCTCCCACCTTACCAGCACCAAAGCAACCCCAGACCATCACATTACCTCCACCATGCTTAACAGATGGCGTCAGGCATTCTTCCAGCATCTTTTCATTTGTTCTGCGTCTCACAAACGTTCTTCTTTGTGATCCAAACACCTCAAACTTGGATTCATCCGTCCACAACACTTTTTTCCAGTCTTCCTCTGTCCAATGTCTGTGTTCTTTTGCCCATCTTAATCTTTTTCTTTTATTGGCCAGTCTCAGATATGGCTTTTTCTTTGCCACTCTGCCCTGAAGCCCAAAATCCCGCAGCCGCCTCTTCACTGTAGATGTTGACACTGGTGTTTTGCGGGTACTATTTAATGAAGATGCCAGTTGGGTACCTGTGAGGCGTCTGTTTCTCAAACTAAAGACTCTAATGTGCTTATCTTCTTGCTTAGTTGTGCAACGCGGCCTCCCACTTCTTTTTCTACTCTGGTTAGAGCCTGTTTGTGCTGTCCTCTGAAGGGAGTAGTACACACCGTTGTAGGAAATCTTCAATTTCTTAGCAATTTCTCGCATGGAATAGCCTTCATTTCTAAGAACAAGAATAGACTGTCGAGTTTCAGATGAAAGTTCTCTTTTTCTGGCCATTTTGAGCGTTTAATTGACCCCACAAATGTGATGCTCCAGAAACTCAATCTGCTCACAGGAAGGTCAGTTTTGTAGCTTCTGTAACGAGCTAGACTGTTTTCAGATGTGTGAACATGATTGCACAAGGGTTTTCTAATCATCAATTAGCCTTCTGAGCCAATGAGCAAACACATTGTACCATTAGAACACTGGAGTGGTAGTTGCTGGAAATGGGCCTCTATTCACCTTTGTAGATTTTGCACATAAAAACAGGCATTTGCAGCTAGAATAGTCATTTACCACATTAGCAATGTATAGAGTGCATTTGTTTAAAGTTAGGACTAGTTTAAAGTTATCTTCATTGAAAAGTACAGTGCTTTTCCTTCAAAAATAAGGACATTTCAAAGTGACCCCAAACTTTTGAACGGTAGTGTATATATATATATATATATATATATATATATATATATATATATATATATATATATGATGCATACAGTATTATATATATATAAAAATTTTAAAAATATATATATATATACAGATAGTCCCCGACTTGCGAACATTCGACTTACGAATTTCGCTAGATACGAACTATCTGTACAGCACAGTATGATGTAATGCTATGGCATTACATCATACTGTGCAGGGACCGGACAGGCTTCTATCAAGCCTGATAGAAGCCTGTCCGGTCACATCGCGGTTGCTGGGCAGCCGGGGGCCTTCTGAAAGGCCCTAGGGCTGTCTATGCAGAGTGCCTAGCAAGCCGTGCGCTTGATAGGCGCTCTGCATAGGCAGCCCTGGGGCCTTTCAGGAGGTCCCCGGCTGCCTAGCAACCACACAGCGTCCCGCGATCTCATCATGGGACGCTGTACGGGCCCCCTGAACGTCGGGTGCAGGCTGTTTCTTACAGCGGGCACCCGGCGGCAGCAGTTCCGACGAGCCGCGCCGCTCGTCAGAACTGTTAACACTTTAAATACCGCTGTCAGAGCGGTATTTAAAGTGTTAACAGTTCTGACAAGCGCCACGGCTCGTCGGAACTGCTGCTGCCGGGTGCCCGCTGTAAGAAACAGCCTGCACCCGACGTTGTATGGAGCGGGATCCACCCGCGATCCCCTCCATACAACCATTTGTTCGACTTGCGAACAAAACGGACTTGCGAACGGGCTCCTGGAACGGAACCTGTTCGCAAGTCGGGGACTAACTGTATACATATATTACAGCTTTATTGATAATACAAAACTAGAATATGTGGATGTAAAGGTAATCTATGACCAGGACAGACTCCTATATTAAGAAAAACTTGCTGGAGTTTTTTGAGTTAGAATATTTCTTTGTAAAACAGCTGGCCATGCTGACAAATGGTAAAAGAAGCCTACACTCATCCGTACTGGTGCTGTGTGCTGTTCACCTTGTCAGCTCTGTTTACTTCCTGCAGTTAGTCTATAATATCCCGCATACAGACTTAGGCCTTAGTCACACGGGCGTTTTTTCACGCGATTTGCGCATCGCATGACGGATGCGCATGCGCAAATCGCGTGACCGGCGCCGAAAAATCGGCCCAAAAATCGCCCGAAAATCTGCTCCTAGCCGCGTTTCATCAAGTCTCAGTCACACCCATTCATGAATTCATGAATGGGTGTGACTGAGATCTGCCTCTGATTGGCTCAGGCTGAGCCAATCAGGGGCCAGTCTGAGTCACACCCCTTCACACCCACTGCAGGCCGGCCGCGGGGATCTCCAGCTGCCGGGAGCAGGTGAGTACATCCTTTTTTTTTATTTTTTCACATTTAAGGATGCATTGCAGGGAAGGGGTTATATATTTAACCCCTTCCCGACAATTCATCCCGCGCACGCCGGCAGCCCATTGCTTTCAATGGAGTCGGCTGTATTGCCGGCTCCATTGAATTCAATGGGCAAACATCGTTCTTCTCTGCTACAGCTGTTCCAGCTGTGGCAGAGAAGAATGATTTGTCTTCTGTATGTTCTCAATGGGGTCGGCGCTGCTGCCGCCGGCCCCGTTGAGCGCATATAGAGAAGAAAACAGGAATCGCAGATCGCAGATAGGTGCGATCTGCGATTTTCTGTTCTCTAATTTATCGGACGAGCGCATAAAAAGCGCTCATGTGTCCGATACCATTGCAAAGCAATGGTTTTAAAAAATCGCCGGACGCATGCGCAGGCGCAAATCGCGGCAATAAACGCCCGTGTGACTAAGCCCTCACTGCAGGATGTGTAAAGGCCTCGCTGGGAGAAGGCAGATGTGGTGCATGAGCTGCGGGGGTCTGGGATGGGTGAGTAATATTATTATTTTTCAACATGGAAGAAATATTTTAACTCTTAAAACCCTTTTAAACCTCTCAGAGTCCCACTAAATCAAGTACCACAAAGAAGTGCATCAAGTATGTTAATTTAGTGTCCCACTAAGCTTGGTGACCAAGTGATTCTACCATTTTAGATGGAAAAGTGCAGTGGATGTTAACGCATGGTCTCGTATAATAACCAATAAACAGGGTACCACGATTAAAACTCAGAAACTCCTGTTGCCCTGGCAGTGGCTCTTTCCCCTGAGCTACTGGTCATCCTGGACAACTCCTTTAAAGAAACTATTGACCTAGTTTATTTCATCTTGGAATCCTTTGCTCTGATTGCTTAAAGGGGTTGTCCAAGTTGTGTTAACTGCAAGTAAAGGTGAAAAATAACAAAGCAGTTAAGACTCACCAATCCTCGCTCCAGGCATGTTTTTTGTCAACGGTTCTGGGTCTTCGTTTTGTACTTTTTTTTACAGGCTGCAGTCCCATAAACCTGCTGCTGCAGCCAATGGCAGATCTCAGCGATGATCGTTGACGGTTGTCATTGGCCATTAGCTACAGTAACCTGTTTAGGAGACAGCTCAGCCTGATTGCAGCCTGTAAACATTACTTCAGCAGGGGAACCCAAAGCCACCACTAGGGGACAAGCAGTAGTGGTGAGAGGTGAGTATGAGCTGCTTTGTTATTTTTCACTTTGGGGAACTTTGCATAACTAGGACAACCCTTTTAATTAACCCAATTTGCGACTTCTAAAAAAAGCCTGGGCCTAGCATTTCTTCCTTTGAAGATTGTTATGCTTCCTGCTTTTAGTTGTTATGGTAATAATTATCATATTCCAAATGATTCCACTGTCTGCTCCAAATTGGTTATAATGAGAAGTTTCATGCATGAAAATGTATTTGAGCTTGACTCATCTTTAGACATTCTCAGTACACTTCTGATTTTATTCATATCATAACGGTACATATATATTTGAACATGACGCACCAATTACATACATGCCCCCCAACATCATAACAACTCATGATTGGCCTAGTATGTAATGATGCTAATGATTAACGTATGTTAACGCCCCAAATGTATGTCTCTACTTAACACGTAATCCTTATATACCCAAGTAGCATAGACTTATTAATATGTCAGCCTGGACCAAAGGAAAGCAGTAGTAGATAAGAAGTAACTTATTTCCATGGGGATGAAGGTCTTAGACTCTTCTTGAGAGAAAGACATCTGCAGACAGTGCTGGGAAGATGCGTGGGAGTGTGCAAGTTGTAGATAGCGCACAAGAATCCAACACACACACCAGTGTACAATATTGAACCAGTTAGCCATTTAACTGTCAGCTATTTCCAATGAAGGTAGATATATGGATATATATATATATATATATATATATATATATATATATATATATATATATATATATATATTTGCCTAGGCTGATGTAAGAAACACATTTATATTATTACTACAACAGTCCCTCCTTTTAGTTTCTTAGAGCAGTCAGGTGAACGTCTATGCCAGGTACTTACAAATGCCCTAGTGACATAAGCAGGAATTCCTACACCACTTCCCTGGATTCCCCAACTGATGTTGCCCATGTACAAAAAGTATCATAGGAAAGCACTGCAAGAAGAGAGGGTTGATCGAAAGCAGATTCAACTTCAGAGTCAGTCAAAGGCAAAGCATCATCATACATAACAGGGACAGCTTTGTCAATAGTCTTTGGGAAAATATCCTTGAAGGCACGGAATAATGCAGTCAATAATAGCAATATCAGTAAGAATAGTCACTTGACGAAAGTATCAGTCCACCAGTCATCAAAAGGGGTAGGAGATGCCAGAATTTGCTGCTAATTCTTTAAAGAGGCTAGTTAAACCCTTCAAAGCCTTAGTTATGGAACCTTAGCTGTGAGAAAGATAGCAGGGATTGAACTACCTAGGAGAAAGCATATGTTCATGATGGGAAGACTCTCTTGCAATAAGACGCATGTATCCAATTGGATTTATCCTTCCAGATAAACATCTGTAGCGGTGGTCAGGAACACTTGTTGTAGACCGTCAAGTCTGGGTTCTAGATCTTTGTGGACATGTCTTTTGGTAGCCACCCAATCTCCTAGTTTCACAGAATGAGTTCCTTCTAAGCTGTCAGGATCTGAAAGACAAGCAAACACTCGAGAATATACATTAGTTAGGTGTTTTGTGAGAGCAATAATACAGTTTGTCAAGCTACCATGCTGCATATGGAGTTATCACGGTAAATACAATTCTAACCTTGGGGATGACCCAAAAAGTCCCTTATATGGGCGAGGCCTATTCTGTTAGGTGTGTACCTTATGGAGAAGAGTGCCAGGGGGAGGCACTTGGTCCATGGTCTATTGAGTTCTACCATGGCCTTCTGGATTGTGGTTTCTAAGGTACCATTTAAACTCTCTGCTCTACCACTGCTTTGTAGATGGTACAAAGCATAAAAGGCCTGTTCTACCCCCAGCTCTTTCATTACTTGTGGAAGACACAGCTTGTTAGAAACCATCCATTTATCTCCAGGTGTCTCTCTGCCCTTCTTGCTGGTTCCCATTGTTCCCCCCCCCCTTGATTGCCTGCTTTTGTAACTGAATCAACAGGTCATAATCTACCAGGGGTGATGTCTGAGGGGGTACCTGTACCGCCCCCACCACTGAAGGATCAAGTCTGGGCTTCTGTGTGGCTGTCTTTACAGCCTGATCAGCCAGGTGATTTACAGTTGCCTCTTTTGTGCCATCCACGGAGTGGCCTTTTGTTGCATTTTCAGGCCACTCTCTCGCACAGCGAGAGGGCTTCCATCAGTGCCTGTACACCTTTTCTATTTTAATTGCTTTTTCATTTGCTTTCAAGAATTACCTTGCTCTCCTGATCGGTCTGTTGTTATGAGCAATGCCGTAGGCATAGCGTGATTCTGTGTAGACGCTAGCCACGTTCTCGTGAGCATGCTTGCATGCTTCTTTCAGAGACGAAATTTGGCTTCTCAGACTGACAAGCAAGATGGAGGAGGTTCGGCTTTGACCACATCATGTAAGGAGAGCGCAATGTAACCTGTATAAAACCTGCCTTCTTGACCATACCTCGATCCATCCACAAAGAGTGCAAAATCAGGGTTGTCTAATGACTGATCAACATGACGGATTCCCCTATCTTCTGGGCCATTAACTAGTGCATAGTCATGTGTATCAAGCTGAAAGGAAAAAACTAATAATCAGGTGATTATAACCATTTCCCTCCTTTTCCAGATGTAGCAAGGTAGCGAAATTGAGGGTGTTACAACGCTGACATGTTGATTGGGATGCGCAGGGCGCACTGTAGGTAAAAGTAACATTCTTTGGAGCAAAGCCTGAGCCAAAACCTATGACAATGTTGACATAGGAAGCTTATCCTGAACTCCTGAATAGAATATCACAACTGCAGTGAAAATTGACACTGACATATACAAAGGCATAGAAATAGAAAAACAAAAATGTGGATGAAATTCACATGCTACCCTGAGCGGTCATTAAAGTCTTATACATAGGGGGAGATAAATTTTAATCCCCAGTCAATACTTGTATTACACATTTTACATTCACCACAGCTTGAACACTGGTCATTAACTCTCATCCATCCATGTGGTCAAGTCTCTTTCTCATATAAACATATTAAGAACCATATAATCCTCCACACACAATGGTTACTGCTGTTACAGATTTCTGGAAATCGTGGATCCACCAACCAAACCAAGCTAAGGACTGTCCCTGAATGGTATCATAGACGACTCCTCAGATAGATGGATTGTAGATAGGGAAAGGAGATCTGACCCTTGGTTGCAGGGAGAATGGCAGACCACTACCTACAAGCAGAGTGACCACCCTCATAAGAGTGGCCCTGCGCTGCAACCTTGGGTCTGACTATTCCTGAAGGAGTGAAACTCAGAACCAGGCAAATCTAGCTGCAGCCAGATGCAGAAATAGACACATATACAGACAGAACTGGCAACCATCACAGCTCAGGAAGCCTACAGCAGACCCACAGAGACACAGAAGCATAGGATAGTTCACACAGAATGCAGTAGGATGTACACTAGGACATACAGATATGCTTGAAACAGGCACAACACAGAGACGGCTGAGTGTGATAAACAAACAAGCATCAATTGAAAGGCATTAACGTGCATCAATTCAGCTCCCTAGGTAAGCTCAGAAGGAGAGAGATGGGTAACACTCTCAGTGCTGGACAAAAGCAGACAGGGAAAGCAGAGGGACACTAGCCACTGGCTACAACAGCATCACACAAAGAAAAATTAACAGAAGTACTACAACTCTTCTCATCCGCATACAAATGCATTCAATCGCTACCACCTCCCTCTGGAATTCCTGTTATCAGGAGCAGCAAACAGCAGAAAAACGTTCAACCTTTACCTGTTTCCAATACTAGAACTGTACAACAGATTCCACAGCTAACACCAGTATCACTAATATTTTCCCATAATAGGAACACTCAGATCTCACATAGAGGTCATCAACAACTCATTTCTGCTACAGGACATTATCACACTGAAAACACAACAGTAACACCCTTTCGCAAGTACACAAATGTCCAACAAATCACAGAACTGACATTTATACAAATAACAGCAAGAATGTACTTTAAAATTCCTATCTTCCATATTTTTAAGACATAGTAATTCACTTGATTCATTGCAAGATTCTATTTCATTCACTGCGAGAGGCCTCCAGTACAAGGTCAACACACATTCCTTCTCTCGCTGAAAGTGTCTGACAAGTGCTGTAAAGCTGAAAAGGGGGGCCAAGGTGGAGCTGCATCTTTATTATCAGAGGTTTGTGAGAATCAAGCATCCTTTAACCATTTGTAAATTACCCTACTTAGAGCCTGTATCACATCAAGCCATTTGTAAATGCCACTCCCTTCAATCATACATCTTTTCCTATATATATCTTCTAACTGTCAAACTGTCATGTAATAATCCTTTCTTCCTCTCTGAAAGGTTTCCTACTGCTGTTTGCTATCTTTTGATCCGTATCAATGCTACTGTCACCCATAGTGACTTTTCCCCGCAGTGCGGACACTATCTGACACTTATGTGAAGGAAACAACACGTACGGCAAAGATCAGCGTTAAGACAACAAAACATACAGGACAAACGATGGTTATTTGTCACATATTTGTCCACAGATTTTACATGAACTTGCTTCATGTCATATGGGAACATAGACTATGAAAAGGATTCCCTTTTTCCCCTATTTCCCACCCACAGTGGAGTGGAAAAGATCTTTCCAGCAACAACTACATATGCAAGCAGTTTAAGCACAACACTAGGCAAAACGACTTGAGATGGGTGCTAAACACAGAATGCAGGGCAGACAATCGGGGGATGGTTTGCAGCCGGGATAGAGTGGTTTTGAATATTCCTATGCTATTCAGAGAAAGCACCCATCATTGCAGTGCAAACAGTGTAAACAGTGGGATGCAAGGTAAAAGGTACATCGATGGGAAGGGGATAAGCCAACTCAGCTCGTGCCTGCTGTGGAGCTAAGATGGGGCCTGGGCGGCGGCCGAAGGTAGTGTTACAGCAGATTCTGCTAGGCCATAGCTGGCACTGAAATGGCCACCGAAGGTGTGGCCTGACTGGGCAATGGTAACTGGTGGGTCCAGGAATGCTACATACTAAACACGTATCAAGGTATGCAGACTGCTATTGGCCACAATAACAATATGGTCATCTAGGGGAAGGGTAATAGGGAGAAAACATCATCCGTGACACAGGCAGGGCAGTTCCCTCAGATGGTGAAGAAGGGCTGGCCTTCCTTTGTCTTTAGCACAAAACACATGTTACAATCACCATCTTGTAACTTCAACTATCTTTCTTTAACTTTTCATCACCAACTTAAATATTCTTCACCGGGACTTTGAAAACTTGAGCAATCGTCTATCAGCCAAAATTCCTTCATTATCATCTAACACATTTTTCAAACCTTCTCATCTAAACAGTCCGCTATTTCAATCAATCATTTTCTTTGCAACAGCTTGCACTATTTCTTCAGCTGTGAACATCCTTTCTACATCATCGTCCATTTTTAAAGTTAGCGTAACCCTGTACAGATAAAAAAGCTACCTTTTATGATCCAACTTTTCACCGTCAACTACTTAGCAATCTAATGCCCGAAGTAATTAAAATAACCTTCAGAATAAACGTTTTTTATTTGAAGAAACAAATACATTATCTCAAGAAGCCATCAAAGCCCTCGTCAGGGCTTGGTAAATGGGGTACACTACAGACGATGATAACAGCTTATCAGATGTCTAAACAACAATTTTAGCAACACATAGCAGTGGAATTACAAGAAATGGTTCTTAAATAGACAAGTGACCATTTGACAAAAATTAACCCTTTAGATGGAAATAACTCACCCAAGCCTTGGCAAACAAGAATAACGGACGCACAATGGGGGAGGGGAGAATAATGCTCACCTGGCTGCAGCATCCCCATTGTTTACGTGAGGCAAACCGCATGCCCATCAGTTGGATTCGTATTTCCAAAGATCACTCGTCAATTTTTTCAAGTCAGGCGCCAGATGTTATGGGAATAACTATCATATTCCAGATGATTCCAGTGCCTGCTCCAAATAGGTTATAATGAGAAGTTTCATGCATGAAAATGTATTTAAGCTTGACTCATCTTTAGTCATTCTCAGTACACTTCTGATTTTACTCATATCATAATGGTACATATATAATTGAATATGACGCACCAATCACATACATGCCCCCAACATCATAACAACTTATGATTGGCCTAGTATGTAATGACACAAATGATTAAATATGTTCACACCCAAGGTGTATGTCGCTACCAAACATGTAATCCCTATATGCCCAAGTAGCATAGACTTATTAATATTCCTGCCTGTAGTAATTTCTTGATATTTCTCAATGGATGCGGTCATTATCATTCCAAAAGATTCTCTAATAACCTCAGCCCAATAAGTTCATAATAGAAATCTTGGCTAGGGCACGGGCATCTTGAGGGCAACTGCTAAGATGTTCACAAAAAGTGTAAGCAATAGTATTGTAACTGTTTTGGCTCTGACTTAGGCTACCTGTCCACGGGCGTTGTGGTATCCTGCGGCGGATCTTTGCCATGGGAGGCGCCACTGAGGAGCAGGAGCCGGCAGATGGATCCCCGCTCTCAGACTATCTGACAGATAGGCTGACCGCGGAGAATCACCACACGAGCCCACGAGCAGAGAATCGCTATGATTCTCCGCTCGTGGACAGGGGGAAGCGCTTTCCATAGCAACAGTATGGAAAGCTTTCACTGCGTTCCCTGCGGCCGGATTATCGCTTTGGGGAACGCAATGAAAATATACCCGTGGACAGGCAGAATAACTGAGGTTCTTGGTCTAAGGCATCTTTCTAGTTTTCCTAAAGGTATGGAGTTTCACTGTCAAATCACCAGGTCTCACCACGTCACATCTTGAGAGTAGTTACTGATTAACAGTAATTGTACTGCTGCAGATGTTTATAAAGTAGTAGCTAATTACCCGTCGTTTCCCGTGTATTTTTTTTTAGACACGAAAAGAATTTAAATATGCGTGTGTGTACTGTATATATTTTTGTTGCCATTTGCAACCAATCTTAGCACTGATTTCATTTCTTATACTGCTGAGGTAAAATAAAAGCTGCGCTGTGATTGTTTGCGATTTCTTATATTGCTGAGGAAAAATGAAAGCTGCGCTGTGATTGGTTGCTATTTCTTACACTGCTGAGGTAAAATGAAAGCTGTACTATGATTGGTTGTAGAGATGAGCGAACGTGTCCGTAACGGACACATCCGCACCCGGACACCGGCTTTAGCGAACACTGGAGTGTTCGCGCGTAAGTGTCCGGGTGCCGCCGGGGGGCGGGGAGATGCGCGGCGGCGTGGGCGGCAGTAGCGGGGAACAGGGGGGAGCCCTCTCTCTCTCCCTCTCCCCCCCGCTCCCCGCCGCACCCCCCCGCGCTGCCACGGCGGCCCCCGAACTTTTTCGCCCGAACACCGAGGTGTTCGCAAAGTTCGGTGTTCGGGCGAAAAAGGGGCGGGGCCGAACGTGTTCGCTCATCTCTAATTGGTTGCTATTTCTTATACTGCTGAGATAAAATGAAAGCTGTGCTGTGATTGGTTGCTATGGGCAACACAGATTTTCTTTTGGACAGCTTTCATAAAAGTGGGTACTGGGTTCATTTCTCTGTGGTACATAGTGGATCAGTGCTGGTGGGAAGCTGTGTAGTAGTTGGAGCAGAGTAGGAGGTTGTCTGTGTCATATATTATTATCTGAGGAGGAGGAGGTCGTCTGTGTAATAGATTAGTGTATGATGAGGAGGAGGTAATCTGTGTAATACAATAAGACTGTGAAATAAAAAACATCTGCTCAAGTGCAATTCCGGCATTCCCCCTTCCCCCTAGGGGTGGTGGGGCTAACTTATTCCCCCCAAATTTGTCCCAGTGGCATGAATTATATATGTACCAAGTTTGGTTGCACTTGCTCCAGGCGTTCATGAGTTATGGTGGCACATACACACATACATACATCTTACACACACCCTCCCCCCAGGGGTAGTGGGGCTGTGTTACCCCCACCAAATTTCTCCCCATGGAATGACTTATCTATGTATAATGTTTGGTTGAAATTGCTCCAGGCGTTGATGAGTTATGGTGGCACATACATACATACATGCATCCTATTTTATATATATAGATGATGTGATAATACATGTGTGTAGGTCAGAAAAGCCAAGGGTCAGAGGAAAGTGGTTAGAGAGACGTACCGGAAAAGACTAAAAGCATAGTTGGAAGATGGAGCCAAGTTATATCTTCTCCAAGTATCTCTTGGAATAAAATGTAACTTCCAAACCTTTTATATGTCAATATATATAACAAAGTCTCTTAGCTCAAAGCATACCAAGATTTGAAGTTTATCTTCTATAAATGGCTTATTTTTTCTGAAGTTGTTTTTTACAAGATTTTCCCTCGTAAACGGTGCACAAACATTCAAAGCATGTGCAGAAGACGGCATCATAAGAATCCTAAAGTTCTAAAAACCTATAAAACTCTTTCGATTTTCTTCCACAACACATTGTTTATTTCTCTGTCTCCATTTTTATTGCACAAAGTCACTTTGCTTCTTTGCTTCCGCTGACAGATTGATGCTGTTTCAAGCTCAATTCTTCATGAGAGATTTATTACTCCTGGAAGACTGCCACAGAGAAAGGGCATTATTTTTCTTTTTCTGTTTTATCCCTCCCTTAATGGACAACACATAGGTAGAAGTCTATTTTTCTTGTATTCAGTGGTCACAAAACAACAAAAAAACCCATAATACATTTTACATACAGATTTTTTACTTGACCTTGATGACAAGTTTCTGATAATCCCCCTTTTGAATGTCAAGTACGTTTTGACTTTCAGTCAAATTCTGAAGTACATTTTGTCCCCTTGTGGACATGAGTATGGAGCATTCTATTAGTGAAATACTAAATGCTGTACATGAATTCTAGTATTAATGGTTTGACGATTATTTTACTCTTGGGAAACTGTTCCTTGAAAACCTATAATATTTGCCCCTGGTGGAAAGGGTTATGGAAACTTATGTAGTGGGCATGCTTATGAACATGCTGCTGTTATAAACTGAATCTTTATAGTCCTGAAAATTGAGACTTTCCACAGAACTGAAGGTAAACCTACTAAGTGTGACATTCAAGGCATTAACATTAATCATCAATTCATGGGATAGGTGATAAATACTAGATCCAAAGAGCAGTGAGAAGACTAGCACTAGATGATGTTAGAGAATATATTCATGTCACATTGCCAAATTACATCTTTGTATATACCTTTATATGATTAAATTCCTTGTTGTCATCAAAAGGGTATATGTAGCTTTAAGAAAAAAAAAATTGTATATTAAGAAGCTTTCTTTAGCTACAAGGTGTAGTCTGGCATAGCTGCTTCGGCTCACTTATAAAGATGATGCAGCCAGAAGAAACACCCTTGATGAGAAACTAAGATGACATAGTATGTGCTCTTATGTTGGAAAGCAAAATGACAAAGCAGAACTAACTTCCTACCACATTTTACAAACTTCCACGCTTGCTTATTGGCTAGGAAAATAGGCGCACCCTTTGATTTCTTTCTATAAAAATTTGCTATCTGATGAAATAAAGCAGAGATCATTCTGATTACACCAGCCCAAGTGTGATGTGTTGATTTCCAAAGCAGCGGCTATCGATTGATAACAAATTTTACATAAGCAATATATATCTGGTCCGCAAACTTATTACAACGTCAATAATAAAATCTAGAACAAGTTTAAATCCATCATCTAATCTCCTGCACAATGCAGTCCCAACATGGGTCTTAAGGCCCATTTAGACGGGACGAATGTCGGGCAAACGGTGCCTAACACTCGTCCCCGCGTACACTCACTCCCGTACTGTTGTATGGGAGGTAGTATTGCTGGCTTGCTCACAGAGCGGCCAGCAAGAGGGCAGGGAAACTGCAGGAGATTTCTCTGCTTGCTCTTCCCTGCCCCTCTCCATTGACTTAACATAGCAGCCGTTCAATACTCAATGGCTTCTATTTACCCTGAGCGATCATTGTTCAGCTCATTGTCCATTGTTTATGCAGCATAAATGATGGTCGATGAGCTGAACGATCATCATTCAGTGTAAATAGCAGCCATTCAGTATTAAACGGCTGCTATGTTAAGTCAATGGAGAGGGGTGGGGGAGCCAGCAGCACGAGAGCGAGTATGTGTAGGGATGAGTGTTGGGCATTGTTTGCCCGACATTCGTCTATTCTAAATAGGCCTTTAGTCTAAGCAATGACAAAGATCTGGGTTGAAACACGCAAGCAGACATGATAAAGTTTAAAGCAACCCTCCAATCAGAAGCTTGAAATTGACATATAAGACACTACCTGCATTTGATAATGACCTGTTATTTATTTTTTCCTCAGATCTTGCTTCTTGGTTGTATTTTCCCTCAGTTATATTATGACAGAACAGTGATCATTGACTATAGTTTAGCTACAGTACCTAATCTGAAGAAGTCTGGATCTACTAATCCATGGCAGTCCAATAAGGCTTCCATTTAGAGGACTTCCGGATCATGACCACATGGAGTTACTTGCTTGTCGATGGTGAGCTATAGCATGCTTTGTTTCATTTGCATTTACAAAATACCTAAGATATTTGTATTAAATTGGTTGGAGTCTGGCCAATCTAATGGGTCTATGTAAAGAGGAGACTTCAGTCATCTATCTCTCCTCACCTGCATTTCCTTGTGATATGGAGCAGTGGCTGTTTATGCACATTGCCAGTTCCTATGACTCTACAAGAGTTATCAAAACAGAAAAGAGCTTTCACTCAGGAACTGGTATTCTCTATTCAATTGCAACCAATCTTTCATTGATCACTTATTCTGTAGAAAGGAGACAAATGTTAACAGCTGAAAAAAATTGATCCGAACTGGTCCAAAAATCAGAAGGAAGTGGGACAGATTTCTTTGAATGAGAGTATGACATGGGTTTTTTTTACTCGGACCTATTCTTGTCTGATTTTTGGATAAAAATAGCACATGTCAATGTGCTGTGTTCAGCACATCAAACAGCACACAGCCGGGATGTCCGAGTGTTGTTTAAGAATCTTGGGCACAACGTTTTAATTGCCCATGTGTATGTACCCTTAAAGGCAATGCATATGTCACATATGGTATTACACAACTGGAGGTGACTAGATATGGAGTCTCAGACTGGGAAGGACTGGAAGCTGATACAGCTCCTTTCAAACTGAGAAACAATACCTAGGTAACATATGCCTTGGTATCAAGAAGTAAGCTGACAAATTTGCTAGTTTCCCAAATTGGACTTATCCCTCAAGTGGAGCAGCTACCTTGAAAAGGGTGACCCCAATGCAGGAGATAGAATGGAAACCAGATGGACTAACTGTCATCTACGAAATGCTTAATCTCTGAGACTAAAGTAACATATGATTGTTTTCAGTGAGAGAAACCACGTAATCTTGTAGATATAATACCTTTTAATGGCTAACAAAAATGCATGATGTTACAGCAAGCTTTCAGGGATATCTCGTCCCCTTCGTCAGGCTATTGAATAAAACAAGTTAGGAGGGCACATAATTATAACATACAGATGCAGAGGGGAGGTGAACGCATTCCTCTTGAGCTACATAAATGTTCACACCCAGAAATTTGAGACTGTTTTGCACTCAAAACCTAAAACAACAGACAAACAGAGCTGAGACATAAATCGTAAACCAGTCCATTGAGCTCAGGACAGTTTTATGATGTGTCTTATCTTTCCTTCAACCTGCACATGGAAGAAGATGCAGCACCACCTATTGGATAGCAACATTATTGCAAGTCAAGTTCTGAATTTTTATGAAGTTTTAAAGAAAGGAAAAAAAAAATTTTAAAAAAGAAAATTTTGCCCTTTTCTCTATCATAATTGTTTTTTAATTTTTAATTCCCCCCCCCTTTTTTAAAAACTAGAATAATTTTAAATTACAATGAAACATTGGTGTGAAAAAAATTATCTGGTACTCAACATGTCCTGAGTAGAGATGAGCGAACGTGCTCGGCCCCGCCCCTTTTTCGCCCGAATACCGCGATTTTCGAGTACTTCCGTACTCGGGCGAAAAAATTTGGGGGGCGCCGTGGCGGCGCGGGGGGTTGCAGCGGGGAGTGGGGGGGAGAGGGAGAGAGAGAGGGCTCCCCCCTGTTCCCCGCTGCTACCCCCCGCACCGCCGCGCCTCTCCCCGCCCCCCGGCGCCCCCCGAATCTTTACGCGCGAGTACTGAAGTACTCGAAAATGGCGGTACTCGGGTGCATAAGTACTCATTACGAGTACGTTCGCTCATCTCTAGTCCTGAGCCAATTAATGGGAACTTTTCACCAGATTCATGCTGCTTGAACTATAGGCAGCATGAATCAAGACAGGTACGTACACTGCTTCCATGTATGTTTTTTTCTGAAATGCTATGGCATTTCAGAATACACATACTTAGAAAGTATCAATTAGAATGGAGCTTTGAGTCAAAAGGAGTGGGTTGCGCCAACTTCTCCCATCCTGAAGTATGCAGACTGACAGATTTCTCCCCTTTTGTCTGTAGGGAGACAGCTATCAGTCCACATGCTGCAGGCAGGGAGAAGTCAGCGCGGCTCCCCCCTTTAACTCAAAGTTGTGTTCCAGCTGTGTTCTCAGTCATACTTTAAAGTATGTCTATTATGAAACTACATAGCATTTCAGAAGAAGACCTACACGGACGCACTGTACATACTGGTCCCGGATTCATGCTACCTATGCTTTGGGCAGCATGAACCTTGGTATAAAGTCCTTTTAAGTTGCTATATTGTTACGTTCTTTTAATATATTAATAGTTTGAGGAAAATAATTTGCAACAAGTTTACTGAGTAATCTAACATCTTTGGAGATGGAAAACAATGTCAACTAAAAATGTCAACTAAAACCTAAAACAAAAGCAAAAAAGGTCATAAGGATCTGCATGTAGGATTTGAAATAAGATGTTCATTCAGTTTTGCCCTTTTCTCTTTCACTTGTTTCATAAAATACAGTAATCTAGAACAACTTTCCTGTAACTGAGGAACCTGCGGACAAATCTTGTACAGAACCACAGCGACATGTGGCATTTGTATAACAACTTATAGCCCAAAAATTCCATGTGTTTTATTATATACTTTGTGCATAACTTTTGCAAGTAAATTACCTGAGGCATTTGGTTATTAACAGTGATAATACGAATTTCTTTATCAACTTAACTCATTTTAAGTAAGAAGATACCATTTTTTTTTATTTGTATAGGAATTTATTACACTGGATCAAAGAAAAAAAAAAGTCTGCTTCTTGGGGCATTTCATGTGTCCTATACTAAACCGAGTCCAAATCTGTAGTCAAATTTTGCCTAGGACATTGGGTTCTGAAGTTATTTATGGTATCATTGGCTTTTCGGACAGACGCGAGAAACTGAGATTACAAAAACTTGTGCATATTAACAAATGTGTAAATAAAAAGTTTACTTGAGTCTTTATGCAACACACATACACTGTTCAAAAGTGCTTCAGGAACTTCCTTTTGCTCTTGTGAGTGTCTGTTGTTGACCGTTGCAACAACTAGCAGTAGCCGCCCATCATGTTCGGGTTGAAGTGGCCTTGATATCTTTTTACATGGTGGCAGTATCCTAGTGGAATCTTTCCCCGTGTTCATCACTCATTTCACCCAAATTTGTAGGGAAAAAATCCAGATGACAATGGAAGAAATTAATTTTGAACGACATTCGGCAGCCGAATTGCTGATACGCTGCTAACATGTTGCCTACAAGTTCAGCATGGTTGTCAGCCCAGTGGTTGCCAAGAAAGTTTTGCACAACTACCACAAGCGGCGAGTTCAAGCGTGCTCAATTTGAATCTGTATGTGTCATTTATTTGTGGATTTCAGGTTCAACAAAAAATCGTGCTTTTAGTTTGGTTTCTGTTTTGATCTTTCCAAACTTGACCCTCAGATATTGGAAACCATTTCCATTTTTTTCCATAGCCATGAAAAAGTTTTTCATTAGTTCCAGCTTAATGTAAAGTGATGGAAGGTACACTTTTATTGGATCAACCAGTGATACATTTAGCACATTGTATCTGCTAATGAGTGTGCTCAACTCAGGATGGCCACTGTATCACTTTGTAATGATTGCTGTAATCACGACTGTTCCATAGGCACAGAAAGCACATTGGTTTTGAGTACCCAAACTGTGGACCCAACAGGAGAGCCACAACCTTCAGATAACCACAAATGTTCCAGTTATGATTTGGATAGTTGATCAGCTTCAAAAGGAGTTCCATTGACTCGTATGTCTCTTTTATTCCCACAGCATGAGCCATGGGGACAGAAGGCTTTTCGTTGCCATTGTGCAGTAATACAGCTTTCAGGCTAGTTTTGCTAGGTTCTATAAATAATCTCAACTACTCCGGTACATAGTCGCAATCTAGCTCCAGCACAAGGCTATTCATGTTAGTACAGAAACAAATGTCATTTTCTAGCTTGCATGACTATAACGAAAATGTAAAGTTGTACATTCTTGTAGTAAATTCCATTCCAGTTATTTGGAGGCTAACAATTCAGACTACTCTTTTGATAAAGACCGGTCTCTTACTAGATCATCTAAATCAGATTCTGGTTTATAACATGCATCAACAGCAACATCATCCTCATGATCCCCATCAGAACTGTCACTTTCAGAAGCACAAGGCGGAATTAGCCCTGGTCATGTGGCACTGGCTTCAGAGCAAACTCACAATCTGGATAAACAATTTTTGACTTGTTCTTATTTCAAAATGCAGCAATATGGGTCATGCAGAAACAGCAGTCCAAGTGATGATCTTTTGCTTCACACCAAATCATAGGCACTGCAAACGGCACTGCCTTCCTCTTGCCATTGAGCCACTGTGTGAGGCCAGAGTAGCACACAGAGCAGTGGATGTGAGGTGCCCATCTTTTGTCTTGATCTCCAATTTTACACCCCAAATAATACTTGCAAGCAATCTTCACTATTTGTCAGGTTTTTGCACTGAACGCATGTTGTGTATTTACCACAAATGTAGCAAAAGTTGTCTGGATGATTAACACAGCTCTGCGTGCTCATCTTTAGGCTAAAACAGACATGCTACCTATACAAGAAAACAGTATCGTCAACAATAAGATTGCTCTTGACCCACCTCGCATTATATAGGTCTAGCAACTGCTGACATCAGCTTACCGACATGCTCACACATGCAGAAACACGCTGCTGCCAGCAATTATAATGTTGCCATGCATCAGTACGTGGGCACATCTACCAAAATGTTGCCAAACTGTAGTTGGCCTATAACTTATGATCTAGACATCCTAGGTGAATTTTGACTTCAGATTCGGATTCGGTGCTTTCGATTTCATGTAAATAACAGTAGCAAAGTTTTTCTTTATCAGTGTTATTCAGAATTTCTAATTACCATATTTTTCATAGTATAAGACTCACCTGAGTATAGGACGCTAACCCCTACCCCCACTCCTTTCCCCCCAGGTTTACACAGCTGAAAATAGGAAAAAAAAATTAATATATGGATTAAAGTGTCCTTGGTGGTCTAAGGAAGTATGGAAGTAGAGAAGTTCCTATCACTAACTTTGGTGTTCTAGTATAGAAATGGGAGTTAAAACTTAAATAAGTCATCTGGGGCATCTATTTTTTTCAAAAACCGGCTCCACTGCCAATGTTTTTACCCCATTTGAGTCATACTCAGGTTCCTTTTAAATGGCAAAATGAGCAAATAACTCACTTAGGTGTTCAAATTACCAGAGACCCCTCCCAATTTCATAGTGCCAATTATACTAACGTGTTATCAAAAATCTGCTATCAGTTGCCATCGCTGTCCCTTCCATATGTTTCATGGGCAGGGAGGAAGAATTTTTAATTAAAAAACATATCCTCCCAAAATTCCTGTACCTTCTACAAATGGTATCTATCCATCTCCTGTCTGGGTTTTTCAAACACGTTAGGTCATTGTTCATCTCTTTCTTGTGGAAGGGGAGATGACCTAGATTAAAACATGATTGATTAACCCTCTCCAATCCACTGTCTGATGTCTAAAGACATTCTGATTGAAGGCGGTACAGCTCGATGTCGGAAGACATCTGGCAGGATATTTTTACTGTAGATTACTGGCCCCTATGTTGTTGGGGACCTCTCCAGCATGTCACATCCTGCATTACTGGCTTTAGCCAGCAGATGGTGCCATTGTATAATGGTAGAAAGAGAAGGCCCCCTAGGAAACCCTGAATCCAAAATTGGATTGCAAAGGGTTAATATTGAATAAGATTTTTTGTGGGTTTGGTCTCCCAAATATCCATACTTATTAACAAGCTAAATAATTAGGGAGTTGGCTTTAAGTTTGACAACCAGAAAACAGTGTTTTGGGATCAGAAATAGGAATAGCTCTTATGGACCCCAGAACCTTAGTGGGTCTTTGTGGATTTTTGATGGTTTGTAAATTCCTCAATTATATCACTAGTGTGATTGTAGGGGCCTTCTGCGAACTGAGCTCTTCATATTGACTTATAGCTAATCATTCACCCCATATGCCAGCTACTCTTATGCCCTGTTTGCTGAGACTGCCAGGAGACTACTATCGGCCATTCTGGAATAGACTCTCTAGCTTTTATATTTCATCCATTTGGTCTAACATACGAGAACGAAGGTCTCAAACGTATTTCTTCTCACTAGAAATTGAAAAATCACTTAACTTTTTGCAAACGGTGGTTGACCTCAAATCATCATGCAAAGTTTTTGTGAACTGTTTCCCAGCTGCCCAGGACCTGACTCCATTGGAAAAGCTCATGGACAAAAATAATATACCACAGAACTTGATGTCCTTGTTTTATAATTATATTATTTTGAGTGCATCTGGGACTCGTGCGTTTATTAGGGATTGGGAAAGAAAATTGGATAGGCAATTTTTAGAGTCAGAAATAACATGTATTTGTCTCCGGGAGTATCCAGGAACACTTATACAAACTATTGACTAGGTAGTACAGGAAGCCTCCTTTTTTGGAAATCAATAGGGCTATTAGATACAGACATGTTGACAATACAAATTGGAGACAGGTTCTCTGAAACACATTTTCTGGTCATACGCGAGAATTAATCCCTTCTGGAAAGAGATTGAGAAATATATTTTAAAAATGTTCCCACTTTCTTTCCAACCCATGAGTTAGTGTTGCTTTGGCTCCCGTTTATTCCCTGGATCCCTAGAAAAAATAACTGTGCCTCACAATTAATTCACCAAAGCCTTTGCCATGAACTCAAACCCTCAGTTGGGTCCCCTTAAAAAGTAACTTTTATTGAAGTGTAATAAAATATATTAGAGTAGCAATGAATTAAAAAGATTAGAGTCTCATTGTAGTGTAAGTGAATGTAGTACAATAGGCAAAACCGGTCTAAGAGAAACTATATCCTGCTTTGCTGATTATGCACAAATATCAGGATAATGACTAACACTTGCTGCAAATGGTGCATGCTAACATTCCGCAGTACAATGCTTTGTGCTAAAGATATGGCAAGGGATTGGATCCTTGCATGAACAGCCAGCATGTGTAATAAATGCTGCCAGATAGACTAAGTCTATGATGAGCTTTTGCATGATGGACTACATGAGGCTCTGTACTAAAAGACCAACTCCCACAACTAGTTTCACCGGAACTCTGGCATCATCTGGGGTATAGGATCCTATGGTATGACATCATACTGCAGGAGCAATCAAACCATCGCAAGTTCTTGTCCCCTATGGCAGCTAAACATTTTTTATAAAAATCTGTTAAAAAATGTTCTGGTAATTATATAAAAAAAAAGATAATAAAAGTTTACCTCCACTTTCCCCCTAGAGTTTCTGCTCAGTATTTATCTCTCTTTCCTGCCTAGATCATTGTCGGGAGAGAACTGTGCTGCCACAATATGCATGGCTGTATAGTACTCTCAAAGACCTGGCAGAGCACTTTATCAGTGCTTTGTTGTATCATTAAGGAGGTAGTCAGGGGAGTCTGTCAATGTCAGACCCCCATATCTCTGGAATATAAGACACAGGGACTTTTTAGCGAGATTTTATAGTAAAAAAGAGTGATTATTATTTTTATTAAATCTATGTAAGAGAAATGCAGCAGATTTTTATACTGTTTTACGTAATGTTTTACATTTTAAGAACATTTATCCTAAAAAGGTTATAACACAGATTAAAACTGGTAATTTTTTTGCTTAGATGTAATATATGTGAAGATGTATTATGGTAGGCATAGAAGCCCATGGTGCCCTACTATACCATCATATGCCTCAGATTTCATATAGAGGTACCTGAAATTTTATTTTGCTGAATTTTGATTCTGGCTGAGGCCTTAGTCAGACGGGCGTTTTTTCGCCCGATTTGCGCATGCGCATGCGTCCGGCGATTTTTTTAAACCATTGCTTTGCAATGGTATCGGACAGATGAGCGCTTTTTATGCGCTGGTCCGATAAATTATAGAACAGAAATTGCAGATCGCACCTATCTGCGATCTGCGATTCCTGTTCTCTTCTCTATATGCGCTCAATGGGGCCGGCGACAGCAGCACCGACCCCATTGAGAACATATAGAAGACAAATCATTCTTCTCTGCCACAGCTGTAACAGCTGTGGCAGAGAAGAACGATGTTTGCCCATTGAATTCAATGGAGTCGGCAATACAGCCGGCTCCATTGAAAGCAATGGGCTGCCGGACAGCGCTGGATGAATTGTCAGGAAGGGCTTAAATATATAAGCCCTTCCCTGCAATTTATCCAGAAATGTGTTAAAATAAAAAAAATATATATATACTCACCTGCTCCCGGCAGCCGGAGTTCCGCGCGGCCGGCCTGCAGTGGGTGTGAAGGGGGTGTGACTCAGACTTGCCCCTGATTGGCTCAGCCTTAGCCAATCAGAGGCAGGTCTGACTCACACCCATTCATGAATTCATGAATGGGTGTGAGTCAGACCTGCCTCTGATTGGCTCAGCGCTGAGCCAATCAGGGGGCAGGTCTGACTCACACCCCCTTCACACCCACTGCAGGCCGGCCGCGCGGAACTCCGGCTGCCGGGAGCAGGTGAGTATATATATTTTTTTTATTTTAACACATTTCTGGATGAATTGCAGGGAAGGGCTTATATATTTAAGCCCTTCCTGACAATTCATCCCACACTCGCCCGCAGCGCATTGCTTTCAATGGAGCCGGCTGTATTGCCGGCTCCATTGAATGTAATGCGCTGGACAGCTCCGGCCCGTTTCTAATGAAACGCGGCTAGGAGCAGATTTTCGAGCGATTTTCGGGCACCGGTCACGCGATTTGCGGATGCGCATCCGTCATGCGATCTGCAAATCGCGCAAAAAAATGTCCGTCTGACTAAGGCCTAAGTCTGTATGGATACACCATATGGTGAAACATAGTGCATTTGGCTGTGAAGTACAACCAGAGACACTTTACACCCAGTTTTTATATACAATGGGCCTGAAACTGACATAGTTGACACAGCTGCAGGAAATATTTCCCTAAATAGCAAATCATAGTTTATCTAGATTTGGTAATGTATCTTGGTTTTTCCTGTGCCTTATGTCTCATAGAGACCTTTTGATCAGTTATGACACAATACTGAGGGCACTAATATATCATGAGATTTCACATAGCACTCAATGAAAGTAATAGTGAAGACAAAACCACCAATGTCTCCTTCCCAGAGTGTCTAGCAGGTACTAAGACCTCTGCCAGTAGCTATATTTGAAGGATGCTCTAGACCAGTGATGGCGAACCTTTTAGAGACCGAGTGTCCAAACTGCAACCCAAAACCTACTTATTTATCGCAAAGTGCCAACACGTCAGGGGGAGGGGCTTATCACAACATATCATTTTTAACCCGATCGTTCTAAAAAGGACAGGGCTGTTTGAAAATAGACAGTGTGCAGATTTTGACTGCTTTTTGGATGCAGAAATGGTGCTGAATGTAATCAGCAGAAATTTCTGTTGCAAATTCAACACAGTGGCCCCCAGTGTAATAGGGAGACCCCACAGCTGCCCCCAGTGTAATAGTAAGACCCAGAAGCGGCCCCCAGTATATTAGTGACATCCCACAGCGGCCCCAGTATAATAGTGACATCCCACAGCGGCCCCCAGTAGTAATTGTGCCCCCCACAGTGGCCCCCAGCAGTGACAGTGCCCCCCCCCGAGACCCATGTACTTACCCCTCCTCGTGAAAGCTCTGCTGTTCCTCTGCTCGGCGCGCCGACAGCAGCGCTGATCGCAGGTGCACACTGTGCCGTCAGTGTGCTGCCGGATTGCCTCCTCTCCCTGCTCTTGTAGAACCTAAGAGGAGACATCAGGGGAAGGGGAGGTGGATCCTGGCTGCACACTGATGTCACAGTGTGTGCCGGGATCAGTGCCTCTAGCAGTGCAGTGCAGTGAGTGACAGTATTCACTACTTACATGGTAATTGGTCGGTGGCGGCGCGTGCCAGTAGGGAGGGCTCTACGTTTCGCCTCTGGCACGCGTGTCATAGGTTCGCCACCACTGCTCTAGACAGATGATATTCTGAGGTGATGCAAAAACCTTGAAATAGAGCCACTTCAAGCACACAAGTCTGTCAAGACTTTAAAAAGGTTCCTGTAAGTAGATATAATGGGATGAAAATATTTTTCTGCTTCAAAATTTGTCAAGGTTAAGTAGAGGGCAATTATCTCTGCATCCTGACAGGCCAGAAATAAATAATGTGTGCATATAAATAGCTTTGTGCAAATGTTATTAATATCACTCAGATGTGTATGGGCTCTGTGATTATCATCTCTGCACAGACTGAAATTAATAAGACTTTACAGGGATCATGCATAGCAAATGTTCAAAACTTTAATGATGGGTACACAAAGAGGTTACAAAGAGTAATTGTGAAGTATATTTAAGGAGACTCTGTTCTTTGCTGTGCAAATATTATGTCCTATGCAAACACTGACTCTGCAATGTCTCATCCAGACATTCATCTCGCCACATGCATTAACATAGATATGTGCACAGGGAACAGTTTTTTTTTTACTCTTAGGGCGCCCACCCACTGGCGATTTTTTTCCCTGCGAAATTCGCAGCATTTTTTTCTCTGCAGTGGTCTATGGGACTTGTAATGTTAAAATCGCGATCGCGCAAAATCGCAATTTACCTCGAAATCACGATTTTGCGCGATCGCGATTTTAACATTACAAGTCCCATAGACCCCTGCAGAGAAAAAAATGCTGCGAATTTCGCAGGGAAAAAAATCGCCAGTGGGTGGGCGCCCTTAGATTCAGAGTAAGGTCTTATTCAATAGGCCATAAACATGGCCGTATTTTAGTGTCCAAGGAAAATCCTGGGTCCAAGTAACTCAAAATAACAGTTTTATAGATCCCCTGGATGTTATAATTTCAGATCATTAGGCAAGTAGATGAGCCACCATTTGTGGACAGAATATGGATACTAAAGTGTAGCCACAATATGGCAGTCTGAATGAGGACTTAGGCTACTTTTGAATATAAAATACTGAAAAAGACCAATACAATATAATAAAGTTACCCTACCAAAATAAATCCCATATCTATAGTTCACCTACATAATGGTAGCGCAAAACAATAGAGATACCAAAAAGAAACGTGCAAAAACACCAAATCATACAACTATAGTGACAACCTGTAAAGAGGCATACTAGAAATGATATGAACTCATGGCCTTGGTGTTGGGCTAAACCAGGAAGCAGAATTAAAAGGATTGTGTGTTCTTCACCCTTAAGACCCGCAAGACAGTATGGACTTTTTCACAGTAAATCTTCAGGTCACTATCCCTTGACTAATTTTGATTAGAAATAGCTGGTGTGTTGATGGACTAAAGACAGCTATTCGGGTACCAAGTCAGCAGACTGGAATCGAAGTTGGACACAACACATGACAAGGCTGGCAGCTTGGTTGTAATTGGTAGACAGGCAGGGGTCAGGACGGACAACAGACACATGAGCGTAGTTAAAGGGGTTGTCTCGCGGCAAACATCAAAATTTTACATTACCCCATTCCCCCTGTCACCCCCCTGGCATAAAATAGCAATTAAAAGCGGTTTTTAAGCCGCTTGCCACTTACCGATCCGATGAAATATGGAGTTTTAAAAATCTTCTCCCTAAGATGGCCGCCGTTCCTTTCCCAGGGATGCACTGCGGTTTTCTCCCATGGTGCACCGCGGGTCTTCTCCCATGGTGCACCATGGGCTCTGTGCGTTCCATTGCCGATTCCAGCCTCCTGATTGGCTGGAATCGGCACACGTGACGGGGCGGAGCTACGCGATGATGCGTAGAAGGGGGCGGAGCCAGAACACCGCTCGTGCCCGAACCGACCAGAAGCAGAAGACCGCACAGCGCAAGCGCGTCTAAAAACGCCAGAAGACATCAGAATTAGACGGATCCATGGCGACGGGGACGCTAGCAACGGAGCAGGTAAGTGAATAACTTCTGTATGGCTCATATTTAATGCACGATGTATATTACAAAGTGCATTAATATGGCCATACAGAAGTGTATAACCCCACTTGCTGCCGCGAGACAACCCCTTTAAGTATACAAGGTCAATACTAAACAAGACAGAAATAATACACCTTTAAAAGCATCTGGAACCAAGATGACGTTTTGCTCAGTCACTCAGTGATGGGGGAAGAATCCTAAAGAATCCTTGGTCGCTTGGACATTGTCTGAAGTCAGGCTCCATTGGAGCATGCTGGAGCTCTAAGTAGCCAGGAGCCAGCATGTGCGCTATCCATGGAGCGAAAGGCAACATGCAGCGGAAGGGCAGCATAAGTGAGCAGGATAAAGGCCATCAGGCCAGGTAAGCTGACAAATCATTACACAGCCTCTATAGGAGCTGTAATGACTGCCACTTGCCATTGTCAGTTTTACAAAGGTTAAAGACAACAAAATGATGAAGCAAAGAAATGTCTGAAGAAAATTAAAAAGACTTGAGGGTAGAAAACCAGTAACTGGTTATCCATTAGATATATTTACGG
This sequence comes from Eleutherodactylus coqui, assembly GCF_035609145.1. Taxonomy (NCBI): domain Eukaryota; kingdom Metazoa; phylum Chordata; class Amphibia; order Anura; family Eleutherodactylidae; genus Eleutherodactylus; species Eleutherodactylus coqui. Next base: position 69,264,665 of record NC_089840.1, on the reverse strand, counting down.
GTGATCATTTTGACGAGTATAAATCATACAAATCTTCTGATGGAACTTGAGTTCTTTTATCAATTACATTATAGTATCAGCCTACACATCATGTAAGAAGTATAGATTTTGCTGGTGTCATATAATGGTGACACATTCATCCAGTGATGTCAACAGTTAATCTTAGCAGAACACTATCAGGGTTTACATTCTGAGGGGCCTATAACAAGTTCAAAACTAGATTGTCATTTGCATGAGGTAGAATACCCTCTAGAAGTTTGGAAACACCACTTAAAATATTTAATTGGCAAGAATTAGTCAAATATCTTAATGTTTTGGGATATATGAGTTGATTGAACACTAAAACAAAACTGAATCTTGGAATCTGGAAATAAAGCTCAAATTTTGGGCTCCTCAAAATATCTACAATTTGCCGGTTTCACAGCCTTGCATACTATTGGCACATAGTGGATCAACTTCTACGTTTTTAGGTTGGGAATTCACTGATAACCTTCTAATTGTCTTGATGACTACTGCGCAGTAGAACATAAAACTCCTCAACAGAAATGAGCAAACCGAACCTATAGGCCTCATGTCCAGGGGTAAAATCAGGCCCGCTATGGATTCTCCATGGAGAATCCGTAGCGGGTCCCTCCTGCCCCATGGACATGAGCGCTGAAAATAGCAATTACTCACCCTTCCTCACGCTCCGGATCTTTCCTTCTTCGCGGCTTCATCTTCTCTTCATCGTGGCCGGATCTTCTTTCTTCGGCCCAGCGGATGTGCACGGAACGCCGGTTGCGTGCTGCGCACATGCGCCGGCCTGAAGAAAAAAGATCCGGCCGCGACAGAGAGAAGATGAAGCTGCGAAGAAGGGAAGATCCGGAGCAGGTGAGTATATTCTGATTTTAGGTCTCCCGCGGATCCGGACGGCTTCCATAGGCTTTAATAGAAGCCTGCGGGAGCCGTCCCCGTGGGAGACCCGCATGAAAATGGAGCATGTCTATTTTCTTTCATGCTCCATATTTTTTTTTTTATTCACTTTTATTGACCATCTGCGGGTATTTATCTACCCGCGGGTGGTCAATGCATCCCTATGGGGTGCGGATCCGCATGCAGGTGATCCGCTGCGGATTTAAAATCATATTTTGCCCGTGGACATGAGGCCATAGAACTGGAATTGGGGTTGAACTTTGCTGAATACTTGATTCGGCAAGAACTCGAACCTGAGACGGTTTGCTTTTGCTGAATCAGAAGTTCAGTAAAACTCCTAAAACAAATACTGAACATTGTCTAAGAACCTTGAAATAATGGTGGTGGTGGTAGTGGTGCTTCAGTGGATGCACCTCAGTGGTTAGCACTGCTGCCTTGCAGCACTAGGGTCCTAGGTTCAAATCTGACCATGGTCAATATTTCCATGTTCTTTTTGTGTTTCTTTTTCTCAAGGAGCATAGTGGCTCAGTGGTTAGCACTATTGCCTTGCAGTGATAAAGTACTAGTTCATATCTGACCACAGACAACATCTGCATGGAGTTTTACAATTCAATGTAGATATTGTTCTTGTTCAGATTCGAACTTAGGACCCCAGCAGTGAAGGCAACAGTGCTAACCACTGAGCTGCATTCACTAAAGAGCTACCACCATTTCAGGGCTCTTATACATTGTTCAGTACTTGCTCTAGAGGTTTTATGCACTTCTGGTTTCGTTTGTACTGATTTGGTGAACAGGCTGAACCAAACTTTTGAAATGTTCGCTCATCTCTACTCCTCAAGTATAGTAGAGAGGAAAAATATCCTTTATACCCACTATAGTCAGTTAATTTACTATTTTTTCTAGAAGAATAAATCTTGTTCTCTGATTAGACACTATGGAAGACAAGAAGTGTGGTGTTTCTGGTGCTGGGGTTGGAGCTGCAGGTGTAGTAGCTGCAGGTCTGGAGAAAGGTCAAGATAAGCCAGAGGTTGGTATCAGGAGTTCTCGTGTCACAGTACAAAGGGAGGAGGCACGTAGCGTTGTCATGAAGAAAGCCAGAGGTCAGTATCGGGAGGTCTTGTTGAAAAAGCAGAGGAGTAGGCAGCAGTGAAGCTTGATCAAAACTGTGTGGCACAATAATCACGCATTGAGGGAGTGGTAGGGCAGGGCTTTTATAATGAGCCTAATCAGGAACAGAGGTGGGATCAGGACAGGGGCTGGGTTTTGCAGGATCTGTTAACAAGGTAAAGAGTTATGCAGGGGAACTGTCCAAGAGCTTAATGGCTCAGCAGTTAAAGCTATTGACCACAGGAGGTCCTGGGTTTGATCCTTGACCAGAACACTTTCAACTTATACATGAAGTCCATTCTACTTATAGATCTAATCAATAAGGCATTCATGGAGCCTTAACAGTGCCACATTGAGCCTCATCTATACTACAAAGCCATGGCACTTACAGAGCGATAGGCCTATATAACATAGACTATTGTTTCATGAAGCACCATATTCTCTCCAAGAAGCAATTCTCAAAAAGAAGAATATATCTTGGAGCCCATGACAGGGTTTTTAGAATGCCCTGTACTATCAGGAGCCCAGAGTTCAACATGATAGTAGTTATCAGTGTTTCCCAAACTCTAGCCCTCATGGACCCCCACAGGTCATGTTTCTCAGTATTGCATAGGTGCCTCAGACATTGCCACAGGTGTTCTCTCTATAGAATATCCTGAAAACATGACCTGTTGGTGTTCCATGAGGATTGGAATTTGGGAAACAATGAGTTAGATGGATAATTGATTTGTATGACCACAGCTTACCTACGAATCCATAGCATTGGAATTTATAACATATACTCCCTAAATGGCACTCTATCTACATGCATTTGTAATAAAGAAATGTTAAATGTCTCCTAAAATCACTACTAAAAAGATTTGCCCATGAATATTTACAGTAAATAATTTCACACTTTTATAATAATCTGCAGGAACATATTCTTGAATTATACATTTTCCGATCTCTGAACGAAATGTGCAATGATTGAAACCATATTGGTCAAATTATCTGTATGACTGTTTTAACTGCAGTGTTGGTACTTTTATCAGTTAAGTGTGAAACGGCTGCTGTGTTCACTGCAATGCAATAGTTTCATTAAGGGAAATGTACAGATTGATAGTACAAGCACACCCCTCTTTTTCCTTTCTCCTGACCTCCCTGTAGATATATTTTTGCTTTATAACTCAAGTTAAAGCCAAAAAATAAAATATTGGTTTTCACATATTTATAAGAGATCCAGCAATAACCACAAGGAAATATTGTTGCAATAAAAGAAAAATGTTGAAGCAAGAAATTCTACTTTCATTCGGGGAGATAAATAGTGAGTAAAGGAAACAGTAGAATGGAATAAGCTTGTAGCAAAGCTACTGAAGTATGCTCTGGTAATAGGATCAATCATGTCAAAACGAATGGTCAAACATCTTTTGGTGAAAGCACAAAAAAGTTCTTCTCGACTCTCATACTGTGCTCTTCTAGTTATTAATGTATGCCTTGCTGTAATTAGGTATTCATATAATTAATTTATGCATTTCTGTAAATCTACTATTTACTAAATGCAAATCCCTGACAAATCAGAATTTTAAATCCCATGATTTACATGGGATTTACATTTTGAAATGTCAGGAGGTGGCTTGAATAACTATTTAAACAAAAACTATTATTATTGCAAGATATTATCTGTCTTCTCCAAGTGGTGGAAAGTATTGAGTAAATCAGTTGCTGTTGTATGATTAAATGTCCACACCCCTTTTTGCTGACACAAATTAAGAGGTTGTGTCAGCTAGAATTGCAAGGGTCACATATATGGTGACAAGCAGTTGCAGATGTGACCTTTCTTTCCACTTGGTTTGACGTAGATGTGTGGCAGGAGATGACCAGCTTTAAAAAAAAACCAACATGATTTCGCTTAACTCTGTCATCATATGTTTATGTTATACTAGCTGATATACCCGGCTTCGACCAAGTTAATTCGCTAGTGATGTTTATCTGGTGTTCACACGGAAAATCTTATGAAGTCGTGGTTACTTTAGAGATACCGAGGAAAAAAATATGTTCACCATTTTGCATGGTTCTTTGCTTTACCCAGGAAACACCATGTGGAGGTAACCATGTGATGTTTCCTTTATATAAAATGACATCAGGAAGTGAGAGAATTAGATTCTGTACATTAAATTTGGACGCTAATTCTTTTGCACTTTGAATTGAATAATCGAGTTGGGACCCATTAGCTTTTCCTATATATGACATAGTCAATGCTCGTGCCAAATTTCAAGTTTCTATGACATCGGGAAGTGAGAGAATTAGTTTCAATACGTAAAATGTGGATGCTAGTTCTTTTGCGCTAGAATTGAATAATCTAGTTGGGACCCCTTTACTTTTCCTGTTTTGGACATAATCTATGCTTGTGCCAAATTTCATGTTTCTACTACATCGGGAAGTTGGAGAATTAGTTGCGAGTCAGTGAGTGAGTGAGTTTGGGCTTTCGTCATATATATATATAATTTCTATTGTGGTTACCCAGAAGTTCTGATAAAGGTTTCAGTCATTTGAGAGTTTTACTAGCTTTCATGAAATTGCATTGAATTTGTATCATCATGAGATATGGAGTCCATAATGAAATTTGCGGAAAGGTAAATGTGAACACATCTCTATGTATAATATGCTTGAAAAATGCATTGATACATGATGCAGGTTATATTCTGTAGTGTGTTGATCTTGTTATCATAAATCAACATAACTAGAGCCTTTTTTTAACAGGTATATAATAAAATTGGATGAATATTCCATGCTTGGCTCATCAAGGGAATTAAAATTACAAAAAAGGCCACCTATGTAGAATATATTAAAACATAAATTTTATTACAAAATCAAGTAAAACAACATAAAGGAGGTACCACTGATACTATTTCTGATGTACCATAATGTGAACCATAATGAGAAAAGAAGCACCCGGCCTGATAAGAGCAACCCCTAACTGGAACCTACCCCTAGAATGCCCTGTTACACCCTATAGTATAAAAAGGAGATATGGTAAGGCAATGGAAAGATCGCTAGAGATATATCCAGCTAGGCAACCATGTAAATGAAAATGCCATCTAAAATACATACAAAACAGTCTTATGCATGATAGATGGAGGTTACAGTGTAAACAGAAATAGAAAAAAACGACCACATAAATAGTCATCATGACATTTAGTAATATCAAAAAGGTCAAAATCAACATAAGAATATGACACTCATGTACTAACCATCCAAAGAAAGTCTCAAATGAATAGAGGAATTTCATCGTCTAAGATAACGAAGACCTCAGACTAAAAATAAGATGATATCAACATAAGCTATAACACTCCTATATTCAATTGTCAAGAAAGGGAAATCCTATGCTTGATAAATGCACAACCCAGATTATATGCTGTAGTTTGTTGATTTTGTTGCGATAGATTGATGTTACTAGTGTTGCTTATCTTGATTTGCTGTGTGATAAAATCAACCAATTTTTGGTAAATCGAATTTGGTGAGTGCAACCCAATTTTTGGCATAAATCATGGGAAAATTGATTTTTCATAATGCTCGGGACCTCTGAGATCAGGTTCAGCCAATCAGCAGCCTTGATGATGTCACCAAATTTGTCCTCCATTTTACCTATGGGCAGTACTTTCATTGAACACCTGCATTACATTACCCATCTATATATACTATAGGCACTGTTTTAGAAACAGCCATTTTACAGTTTAGCACGAGACAGAGAAGCTGCAACATATTAGGTTGTATGTCAGTGCTGTTCTACAAACTACAAAGTTAGCTGAAAAGTTAGATAAACCAACCTAAAGACAACAAAACATAAAAAGAACAAAGAAAAAAGCAGGGCATTGGTGATGTGTCTGTAGTTGTGATAGTGGTTGTACAGGATGGCTAAAATGGATGGGTACTTAATGCAGCTTCCACTGAAGCAATGACTCCACGTTCTGCAGGTTGCGAGGTAAGCTCACTGGCATTCTTTAGAAGCTGTTCTACCTGTGCATTACATCAGAAGCGCGCAGAACAGGACTTAGTGTGGATGCCACAGCATGCCTCAACTACCACAACCTCCTCTTCTTCCTTGTCACAGGCACAAAGCAATCAGACTGCACCAGTCAGCCATGGACATCCCCCCTCTTCTTCAAAACATCAGAGGGAGGAGACCAAGACTTTGAATGCACTTATGTCCAACCATTTTTTTCCTCTGAAGAAGAAGATGAGGGTGCATCAGTCAGCTCTCCACAGGCAATGTGTACTCAGGGGAATACGAAAATGGAGGGGCCATCTTCCACTGCTCATTACAGCATAGTGTACTCTGGAGAAGAAGGGTGATGCAAAGGAAGAGGAGGTGGAAGAAGATGGCATACCTGAAGATGAAGAGAGAACACCCCAACCATTCACAAGCACAGAATCTGAATGCAAGCATTTCACAGCTGCTGGTGATGGAAAAGCTGTCCTTCGAGCTAGTGGATACGGACGTTTTCTGCAACATGATTCTTCATTCTAATCCACAGTACCAGATGTCCAGCCATCATTTCTTTGCCCCAAAGGCTTTCCCTACACTGCCACGCCATGTGAGTGATAACATGCTTGTAGTGTTGTAAAAAGCTATTAGTGGCACGGTGCACCTGACTATGGACACGTGGTACAGCAAGCATGGCCAGGGGCATTAAATATTATTAACAGCACATTGAGTCAATGTCCTGCAAGTGGGGTATGAATCTGAAAGTGGTGGTCCAAGTTTTGTGGTACCCCCAAAACTGTGAGACATTTATCCATGTCTGTCCCTTCCTCACCCCCTCCTCCTTCTCTTCCTGCACCTGTTCATACTACTTTTCAACACCGATATCTGTATGTGACAAAATCCAGTCTCCATACATTACTCCACATCGCAAATGTCAACATAATGTCCTAAAACTCATGTCTAGAATCATAGATTTGGAAGGGACCTCCAGGGTCATCTGGTCAAACCTCCTACTCAATGGAGGATCCACTAAATCTTCCCAGGCAGATGTCTGTCCAGCCTCTATTTGGAGACTTCCATCGAAGGAGAACTCACCACCTCCCATGGCAACCTGTTCCACTCATTGATCACCCTCACTGTCAGAATTTTTTTTCTAATATTTAATCTGTGTCTCCTCCCTTCTTAGTTTCATCCCATTGCTACTTGTCTTTTCTTGTACAAATGATGAATAGGGCTGATACCTCTGCACTGTGACAGCCCTTCAGGTATTTGTAGACAGCTATTAAGTCTCCTCTGAGCCTTCTTTTTCGCAAGCTAAACATTCCCAGATCCTCTAACCGTTCCTCATAGGGCATGGTTTGCGGACTGCTCACCATCTTGGTAACCCAACGTCAAGTGTCCTCGTGTACTCTAAAATATTGATGTTAGTGTAGGGACTCACAAGTACATGAAGACCCTTGACATTGGGTTGTGATTTTGTATATTTTGGCCAAAATATTAACCAATGCCTCGTATTTATCCGTAACATGTAGCGCTGTTTTGAATACTGGGGGAGCTGTTTTGAATATCAGAGTGCCAGTGCTAGCGTGGTTCACCTATGGGGTGTAGGGCAGCCCAATGGATTGAAATATGGTGTCATTAATAGGTTGTGAACCTGCATGGTGCACTACGCATATTATGTGGACTGATACCCTATATTTGTTTTTTTGTGTAGGAATAAGTATTAGGCAGCTGCCCCCCTCAATATAAGGAAGGTGTGTGAGTGGCTGTTCATCAATACCTTGCACGTGTGCTATCTGCTCCTCTGTTTAACAATCTTGCTGTCTTCATGTTGAAGGATATGTGGTATTATTACCTGCCCTCTTATATCAGTAAGTATATGGCTACTTTCTAAAAAAATTTTTGTCTGTTTATATTTTCCTTTTCTGTGATCTTATCTAGAATTAGAAGCAAGCTATTTAGAGTCTTGCCAGTGACCGCTCATCCTGAGAATACAAAAAAAAATTCAGAATGAATTGCTTATACAGTGAAACCTCATACAGACGAAAATTGCATTGAAAAATGGTCTTCTAATGGGGTGATCCTCTCAAAAAAGATGTCCTGGATGAAAAATATATTGTGGAACTGAAACTCTATCTCAGGAAATCTTATCTGCATAATGGCTTAATCTTCTCAAAACCAATAGGTGATTCAGACAGCGCCTCTGTAGATGGAGCCAAATTGATTGCAGACGATTTTTCGTGCACCAAAAAAATTTGCAGTAGTTGTTTCCGTAGTGTCTAAGGAGGTGTGTGCAAGAGTGCTCGTGGCGTGTGATACCCTGTCCCAAAGGAACATCCAAGGAGAGCTAAAGTTAGGAGAGTTTCTAGGGAATCCAAACGTGCCCCAGATTAAACAGAAAAAATACTCCTGCACTCAGGGTACCCTAGAAACACCAAAGCACCACATAAAAGAAAAGATGGAAGCTTAGTGCAGCATCTGAGAAGCAGGCCCACAGCCAAGGAGAAAGTGGGGTAGAGAAAGGCCTTGTCACGGGGCTCTACCATCTCCTCCCTCTAAGGGTAGCTCGGGACCCGACCACGTTACTGCTGGGGAAGATCACAGGGATAGTAACCGGTGGGAAATCTTAAGTCCAGTTGTCGTTCGTGACACCACCGTTCCTTCTCCAGGACTGGATCTTGCGAATGAATAAAGTAGACCAACACCAAAAGAGTATATTTTGGAACAAAACCAGGAATAGTCGATCTTGTCCATTTACTTAAATGTTGCATAAAGTCACTAACAGTTGCTAAACAGTTGTAGAAATCACAGTTCACACTTATAATCTCTTGGTGAGGCTCATAGGGTACAATCCACAGCCCTAGTTACCTGTAGGCTCCATTACTCCCGCTACTCACTTTCTCTCTCCACTGGCAATTCACTCACATTTTCTCTTCCCTTCGCTATAAAGTGGTCTCTCTCTCTCTCTCTTAGCAGACTGAGCACAAGGAAGTCTCTCTGCCTCCTTCATGCTTTCCATACGCCGATCTGGCAGACTTGACTTTAGGCTACTCTAGGCTAGGCTAGACTAGCCTACTTAACTGGCTAACCAACTGACTGACTAACTGACTCACTCACCCACTTCCTCCTTCATTCTGCAAAAACATATATCATCATGTGACCACAAACGATATACACACAATACGATACATTTTCCAGAGAGGACAAGACATATCCGACATTAACCCTTTTAGTCCTGCAACCATCCAATACACATAAATCTAATACACTGGCAAGGCATTGACACAAGACAAACATAGAACATTATGAAGGGACCCCACTAACTCTGGGCCACTACATTATCAACAGAGGAAAACCTCTGTGTGGTTGACGAAATAAGGAGATGCTAAATCCTTATTGATAGAGAAGGTGAATATTTATTAACAGACAGTACAGGGTGCAGCACGTTTCGAAGTTAAAGGGGTTGTCCCGCGCCGAAACGGGTTTGTTTTTTTTTCAATAGCCCCCCCCCCCCCCCCCCCCCCCCGTTCGGCGCGAGACAAACCCGATGCAGGGGTTAAAAAAGAAAGCGGGATAGTGCTTACCTGAATCCCCGCGCTCCGGTGACTTCTTACTTACCTGGTGAAGATAGCCGCCAGGATCTTCTCCCTCGGTGGACCGCAGGTCTTCTGTGCGGTCCATTGCCGATTCCAGCCTCCTGATTGGCTGGAATCGGCACGTGACGGGGCGGAGCTACAAGGAGCCGCTCTCTGGCACGAGCGGCCCCATTCAGAAAAGAAGAAGACCGGACTGCGCAAGCGCGTCTAATCCGGCGATTAGACGCTGAAAATTAGACGGCACCATGGAGACGAGGACGCCAGCAACGGAGCAGGTAAGTGAATAACTTCTGATAACTTCTGTATGGCTCATAATTAATGCACAATGTACATTACAAAGTGCATTAATATGGCCATACAGAAGTGTATAACCCCACTTGCTTTCGCGGGACAACCCCTTTAAAAAACTACTCTTTTCTCAAGCACAAATCTATGTGTATAGCAGTGTTGCTAAGCTTCCATCTTTTCTTTTATATGATGCTTTGGTGTTTCTGGGGCACCCTGACTGCAGGAGTCTTTTTTTCACTGTCAGTTTTTTTTGTGGTCTTTTCAAAGAGGTGGTCGTTTAGAGAGCTTCCAGTGTATCTATACTGAATAGTCCCTTTATTAGAGACACCAGCTCTTTCGTGATTGGAGCTTCCCTGCATGGAATTAAGATACGTGACCCCCAGAGTGCAGCATTAAATCAGCTAAGCAAGTTTACTGTGAATTAATTTCAGTGTGAATGGGATAATTGAGTAAGCTAAGTGCTTTTAAATGATGTATGGTCATTGGTCAGAGAATGTGAATACCTCCATCTAATTTGAGTGTTGTTGCTTTCTAAGAGAAGCAGGAAGATTCTAGTGGTCAAAAAAATGCAAAAAGTGGATCACTGATGAGTGGAAAAACATTGCATGGTCAGATGAATCCAGATTTTTGTTACACAATGCTGATTAGAGGTCAAAATTTGGCACAGGCGGCATGAATTGATGAACCCTTCCTATCAAGTGTTCAGATTTTCAGTACCTCCCTCTAATTTGCCATACCTGCAGGAAGCACTCCTGTTCACATGGGTCAATATTCCTGAAGAACGATTTCAACACCTAGTGGAACCTATGCCATGATGAAGTGCTGCCATTGCTACTCAATGGGTGTATCTAGTAAAGTGGCCATTCACTGTAGTTCTAGTGTATTTAGTGTAGTTCAGTCCATGACTACAGGCAATAGATATCCCTTCTCTCTTCACTGAGATGCAACACCTCTATTGAAAATGACTAGGATCTCATCCACCACGAGTGCCTCTATGTATCTCCTACTTTAACTATATGGGAGGTATACACCAACATTGTATTTTTCCACTGAACATGAACTGAATCTTTAATCTGTTGATCTTCAGCCTTGCTTTCATATGCAGGCTTTTGAAGTGCCATTTTATCTGACAGTAGAAAGCTAAAGTGCTGAAATAATCCAGTGTATGCATCATTCATTAGCTCACAATTTCTCTCCATTCGGGACTGGAATGATTATTTAGCAGGATGCGTGGGAGCAAAATTTTGTCAATGGAGGATGTTTTATTTCTTAATGGTTTCTGGTTTGTTGAAAGAAAAAAGAGCTTTTCAGCCCATCCAACCTTACCTTGTCATACTAATTGGACACATTTCTTCTTTTCTGCTTAGTTGCCAGGGCTCCTTTTCTTCTCATTTTCTTCCTGCTAGAGAGCAGGAAATAAGATGCTGCAAATGCATGTTACTATGGAGAAGGATTCAGTTCTCGCGTCCAGCCCCACTGCCTATGCTATGCATATATATCTTGACATTTTTACCTCTTCTGTATTTAATGAAGAATTGTATATGCTTTAACAGAAAAAGCTGTTTCATGCTATTTTTGCTAGTCTACCGCGGCTTGGAGGGATTTCATGTTTTGCCTATGAAAATAGCTGAATGGGTACAGCTGCATGAAGTCTGTATGCTTTTGCTTAGACAGCATTATAGCCAAACAAGCTTCTTATAATTTTAAAGTTTCTACTTCTGTTTTATAGTAGTTTGATGACTGCTGTGTTACTTTTGTGAACTTTATATCCATGCTGTGCTATTATAAAAAAAAATCAAATTCTACAAATCTGTATTACTAAAACCAATACTTTGGGGTTTGCACATTCTTTTTGGCTTAGAAGCGGAGAGCCGGTGACTGGATGATTTTCACTGATGTGTAACAAAATCTTTACTTTCAAGTCCTAAATGGATTTATTTACTAGAAGCATGAAAGCAGTCTTGGAAGTTCTTGCAAGCCAAACTGACTGTAAGCAAGAATATGAAACTTCAGATTTATGAACTGGCTTGCCTGTCAAAGGAAGTTACAGAAGGAAAAAAAAACTTTCAGATTTAGGGACATTCACACATCGCTGATTTGCTGCAAATTTTGTTGTGGATCTGTATCAGATTTCACCCTTTCGATTGAACTCAAATTCAAGGGGTGATATCTGCTGCAGATGTACACCAAATACTGCAACTATGAAGGGCCACTATCACTACTGGGGCCACTATGGGCGACCCTATTACTACTGGAGACACTATAGGGGTTACTTTTACTACTGGGGCCACTATGGGAGCACTATTACTACTGGGGCCATTATGGTGGTCATTATTATTACTGGTGCCACTATGGGATTCACTATTATTACTAGGGCCACTATGGGAGCACTTATAATACTGATATCCATGTCATAGATTGTATAAAGTTACACTAGACTAGTGTTTCTCAACTCAAGTCATCACAGACCCCCAACAGGTTATGTTTTCTGGTTAGCCTCCATATTGCACAGGTGATGTAACAATTATCAGTGCCTCAGACATTACCACAGGTGTTCTTACTATAGGATTTCCTGAAAACATGACCTGTTGGGGGTGTTGAGGACTGGAGTTGAGAAACACTGCACTAAATATACAGGGGGTGGACAAAAATATGGAAACACCATACAAAATGCATGCCTTAAGTTTCATAGGATTATAAATCATTTTTCAATAAGACATGTAGAGACCGATTTTAAGTGAAGTTTATATTACACAGATGGTTTTGGGCAAAAGGGGAGAGCTACCTGAGCAACAAGGTTTCATTGGTCAGGGGTTTGAGCCACTCAGCTGCTGTTACCAGCTGGCTCCTAAAACCACAGAGAGCAGGGCAAGAGGTGAAGTAAACATAAATTTGTCTGGAAAGCTCTCAGCCAAGCAGGGGTCAAAAGAGTAGCTCAGTGCTGATTCAAAACCAATGCATTTTGTGCAGTGTTTCCATATTTTTGTCCACCCTCTGTACGTCATTCAGCAGAGCCGGTATGATAAATCTGATGCAATTTAAGACAGTTTAGTCTAAGTATGCACTGTCTAACTGTTAGACACTATTAGTAAATCGGCCTCATTGTGTTTTAGGCTTTTAGTTTCCAATGAAGTCTAGTAATGCTGCAGATGCATTTTTTTTTGCCTGGGCAAGGAATGGTGCCATACTCATGAGGTAGTCTATACTAACTTCATGCTAGTTGCACAAAAGAGCTTTATTACAGTAGCAGTCCTTGTTCTCTATGCAGAACTCGAGGTGGCGGTAGAAGTGCTTATTGTTAACAGCTCTTTGTGTAATACATTGTACTGCATAATAAAGCCCTGTACCTGATAGTTCTATTCACTATAGCTAAAGGGATTTTTTCCCAAGGAAAATCATTTAGCAGTTATTAACAGGATAGCTGATAAATAATTGATCATATGGGGGTCCAACGGCAGGGAACCCCCACAATCATAAGAACAATTTACCCCAAGTCCCTCGAGTGAATGGAGTAGTAGTATACATTGATGATCAATGTGACCACTGCTCTAGAGTCAGAGAACATGTCATGTGAACAGCAATCATACAATGTGAATTGGAGTTACAGTGAAAACTGTGCAATAAATGGAATAGATAATTAGTTAAAGGGCCACTCTGGCAAAAACACATTTTTCCATCCCTGCTCCCTCACCTGAGTATCTGTCACACTTTGGACATCTCCTATGTATATTGCAGTCACTTCCATATAGTGCAGCCTCTTGTCTGATACTTATCAGGCACCAACCTGGTGGTGATAATTTTGCTTTCACTTTCACATCAATCCCATGATGCATCAGAACAGAATTTGTACCATTTCTGCCTGCTGGTTGGACAGTTTAATTATCATTACCTTCTATATTCACCTAAATAAACTACAAACCATAAAAATACAGTCAGGAGTAGAGATGAGCGAGTATACTCGCTAAGGCACATTACTCGAGCGAGTAGTGCCTTAGCCGAGTATCTCCCGTCTCTAAAGATTCGGGGGCCGGCGGGGGCGCGGGGAGCGGCGGGGGAGAGTGGGGAGGAACGGAGGGGAGATCTCTTTCTCCCTCTTTTCGCCCCGCTCCCCGCTGCAACTCATCTGTCACCCGCGCCGGCCCCCGAATCTTTAGAGACGAGCGGGGAGATACTCGGCTAAGGCACTACTCGCTCAAGTAATGTGCCTTAGTGAGTATACTCGCTCATCTCTAGTCTGGAGGTTGAGCTGTGATCTCCTGTTTTGTAACTGCGTGACAGGAGCTGTGTGGTCATCATCAGTAACTGTGATAGGAGAGCCTGTGTCCCCTCTAGGCAGTTTCTGTGATAGGATTCATGTACTAGTATTACACAGACTGAGGAATTGACTAAAAACTGAACACATAACCCCAAGGAAATCTGAATTAGTCAGAATTGAGATCACATGATCATCTGAGGAGAAATTGGCTGGGAGATTCAAGTAGTTAGGAATAAATAACCAGGGTAACACTAGTCGACTCATATGTACTGCAGGACTAGCTACATCATGAATGGAAAAAAAAATCACATGCGTGGCCCTTTAATGTATTGACAAATATGAGGGTTTCTGCTTCTACTGTATGTTGCAGCCATGGTTTAACGTGCACCTACACATTTCTATTGGGATATATTTCCAATGGTTAGTGCTGACCCCTTTTTCCCTTTCTGTACAAATATTGTGAAGTTTTGGCTGCCTTCACTGGGTCGTGCACACCTGCTGCCCATTTACCTCCTGTCCCTCCTATTGGAACATCTATATGGTATCCTACCCTCCCTGGTTTTATTTGTAGGCTTAGTCCCAAGAGAGGAGCATTCTGAGAGGTCGGAACTCAGCTTTCCCAGGTTGAGATACACCATCTGGTATTAATGTTAGGACCCATCTGAGAGCTTGGTCACCTGGACTTTGGTAGATGGGCCAATGTAATTTGATCAAATTATATACTAAGATTCCTTGCATTATTTAATGTGGTTAGATTATAGGTATATATACCTCTGATAGTAAATTTATTTCGCGTGCTGTTGCCATTTTTGGTTTCTATTTCTTATGCATTTGGGCCCCATTTCACCCAGTATGATGATGTATTAAGTGGTTAATGAGAGTTGCCAAAACACGTTGGTAATTATGTGAAGAAATAATGAAAATGCCATGTGCCTTACTGCTGCCAGGGGGCACTAATGTGCAATTAAAATGTATATGTTAGCAAGAGACGCCAAGTTATGAGAAGTACTGTCACTTTAAGAGTACTCTCACTTTAAGTGAAAGAGTTTATGCTACCTGTTTATTATGTAATAATAAAATGCACGAACTCTCCAAGAAGAGAAATACTGTTTATTATGCATATGTTCAGTAAAGTTATGTCTTTCTAAAAATGTGTTGTCCGTGCTTCCATCTATCATCGCAGCACCATTCTCAACCTTCACAGCACTTAAACTACCTAAATTATGGACCAGAGTACATACAACTCTATGTGGTTTATTTACTGAAACTGGCTTTTCCCATGACGCGGAACTCTTAGTATATTTGTTTCAACATGTCGGAACCTCCTACTGTGTTGATCCAGATGAAGGTACAAAACCTTTTTCAAATTGTCGCATTTTAGGGCTAGAGTTCTTCCTGACCCCATATATGGCAATCACAATAAATCCTTAGATCAACTTCTCTTCTCCAAAAATCTAGTACTCATACTTGTGATATTATTACTTCCAAGAAAGGCATTCCGGTCTTTCTTGAGCTTGTTCAATGAATCAGCCATTACAACTAGAGATGAGAAAACTTTTGAAAAGTTCAGTTCGTCTGGTTTCCCGAGTTTTGTCAAAAAGTTTGAAAATGGATGGTGGTGGTGGTGGTTGTCTCCTGAAGCAAGGTAGCTCAGTGGTTCAAATCTGACCAAGGACAACATCTGCATGTACTTTGTAAAACTCCATGCAGATGTTGTCCTTGGTCATATTTGAATCTAGGACTCCATCACTGTAAGACAACAGTGCTAATCGCTCAGTAACAATGCTTCTTCTTTCTTCCTCTTTCTTCTTTCTCTTGCTCCTTCTCCTCCTCCCTCCTCTTGTTTTAGTGATTTTTATGAAGTTTTGGTCCAGCTGGAATGAACTTCCTGAGGTTCAGATTTGAACTTTCAGCAAAGTTCAATCTGAATTTGGGTTCTATAGGTTGAGTTCGCTCATCTTAATTGCAACAACTTGTGGCAGAAAGTTATTCTTACAGTAAAAAAAACTCAATCCTTCGAAGAGGATGGAACTTGGAGCTGCTGCACTAGGTATACTCGTCCTGGTGCACATCAACGTAGGTATCAGACCCCCAATAATCTGATATTGATGACCTATCCTCACCCTTGGTCATCATTACATTTTTTGAAAACCCCTTTAATGCGTATCTGCACAATAATACATCATTTCCCTCCTATTAACATACATTCTCTTCTATATTTAATGTAAAATAAGATTTGTTTAAATCATGTTGGTTGCACAAGGACTTTCCAGGCTCCAGACTTTTAACGTGAGAGCCTCAGGCTGATTGCAGCACAAATAGAAAAGAAGAAAATGAGAGATGGAAATTTTCCAGTAAAGACGGAGAAAAATACTGATTAACAGGAGAACAGAGTTGAAAACAATACTGAATGGAAAGCTTAACAAGAAAATCACAAACTGCTGATTTTTGTTATTTGTCCAGGATTCCCTGGTGATTCTGGAGAAGGAAATGCTGAAGAGGGATATTTCTATGCCACCAGCCTGGAGGAATGTGCTTCACATTTTAGGTGTATGTCAAGCACACATTTACTTATTTAAATATAACATTTTTGGGGCTATTAGGGTACAGCTACGTGGGAAGTAAATTCAGCACCACAGGTCAGCCACAGGAGTAAATATCACTAATTTTAGTGATCTAGGGTGAAATAGAGTATTTTTTACCTGTTATATGCCTGTTATACTACCAGGCAATTTCTCAAATACAGAGGCAAGATAAGTGGTGTAACTATAGGGGATGCAGAGGATGCGGTTGTAGCCGGGCCCAGGAGCCTTAGGGAGCCCATAAGGCCACTCTTCTCTATATGGGGAGCCCAGTACTATGAATAAAGCATTATATTTAGGGGCCCCGTTACAGAATTTGGATTGGGGCCCAGAAGCTTCAAGTTACGCCTCTGGGCAAGATAGTGAAGAGTCTCCATCAGTTTAGGCGGCTTGATGCAACTAAGAAGGGAAAAGTCTCACTTGCCCCAGCACTGCAAGTTTCTATGGGGTTACTGTTTTGGAGGCATATAGCTGTAGGATACACTGATGATGAGCAATACTGTTGTTATGTACTAACTTAATAAGGTCAATACCACAACTCCAATGTTGCTGACTTGATGGTTATAATACAGTGTACAAATCACTTATTTCAAGCAGAATGAACCATTGTGAGATGTAGGGATATACTGTTGTTGTGTGAATGAGAAATCCTGCTATTACAATGACCCAGTTGGTGGCAGTTGCTAAGGTCAATCACCTGGTTAGATTATGCTAATCTGACCCTAGGGGTCTTCAATGGGTATTCTAGGCACATATTAACATTTTAAAATCTAATGTACGGCATCACAGTAAGTCATTTTGTAATAGGTTACCTGCTCTAGCTGGATTCTTCATTTTCTATCTATATCACGTGACCATCCATCTGAAAAATATCTCCACTTCCTCTGACATCTTGTCCACTTTTGCTGCTTTCCCCCCTGTCTATAACCTCCAACATCTTGTGAACAGTGCATGATGGGAGCACAGGAATGGAAGCGCTGCTCTGTGCTGCTCATATACAACACACTTCTAAACACAGCGGCAGATTGGCGGCTGCACGGAACAAAAAGGAGAGGGTCCAGAGCAGCAGATAAAAAGGTACAGGTTGACCCCTTAGTGATGAAGCCTGTTTGGGTCTTAGTGACAGAGCCAAATTTTGGAAATCTGACATGTGTCACTTTACCATAGAATAACTCCCTAAAGGTTTTGCAAATCCAAGTGATTCTGACATTGTTTCTTCACCACATATTGTACTTTATTTAGGTGGTAAAAATAGACCCATAGAATTTGTGTATATTTATTAAAAGTGCCAAAATTGGGAACATTTAGATTTTATTTTTCACATTTTCAACTGTAATATCTCAACTATGTGCAAACATACTGTAGAAAGTTTTGATAAGACATATATTTCCATCTGTTTACTTTATTCTAGATTCACATTTGAAAAACTTTAGTTTTTCTTTAACCATTTAGGGCTCAGTCACACGGGCGTTTGTAACTGGCGTTTTTCCGCACGTCAAAAAATTTGCACTAGATAGAACCAATGCTTTTCAATAGCAGCAGTCACATGTCTGAACTTTACATGCGGAAAAATGCCTGTGGTGAAAATTATAGGACACCAGTTAGCAGAACGCATGTAACTACGTTCTGTGGCAAACCAGTGTTCTGTGTATGTGAAACCCCTGGATGTCGTCGCATCTAGGGGTTTTCACCTTGCGCTCAATGGGACTGGCGGCAGCCGACCTCATTGAGAACATATAGTGAAGATCGCGATTCAGAGGAGAGTGATGTTCTCCCGTTGAATTCAATGGAGTCGGCAATACAGCCGGCTCCATTGAAAGCAATGGGCTGCCGGCAAGCGCTGCAGTAATTTTTGGGGAAGGACTTCAAATAGAAGCCCTTCTCTGAAAATCAACCCAAAAATGTGTAAAAAATAAAAAAAATGTATAATCACCTCTCTGCAGCTGCCGGGGCTCAGCTGCGTCCAGCCGGCTCTTCTCCTGCACTGCTCTGAGGATTTTTCAGCAATCAGATCAGAGGCAGCCCTCAGTTATCATTCAATAGCTGAGAGCTGCCTCTGATTGGTCAAAGTGCTATGCCTATCAGAGGCAGCTCTTTCAGCAGGCGGGGATTATAAATCCCCGCCTGCTGAAAAATCCTCAGAGCAGTGCAGGAAAAGAGCCAGCTGGACGCGGCTGAGCCCCAGCAGCTGCAGAGAGGTGAATATACATTTCTTTTTTTATTTTTTACACATTTTTGGATTGATTTTCAGGGAAGCACTTTCCTGCCCGCAAACACTTCAGTGAATTTCAGGGAAGGGCTTCAAATATAAGCCCTTCCCTCAAATTCACTGAAGTGCTTGCCGGCAGCCCATTGCTTTCAATAGAGCCAGCTGTATTGCAGGCTCCATTGAATTCAAAGGGAGAACATCACTCTCCTCTGCTACAGCTGAGACAGCTGTGGCAGAGGATTTCTTCATCTCCGCAGGGAGTACCATTTTAACTAGACACTGTGACAATGCTGTCACAGTGTCCAGTGACAATGGGACTTCCCGGGGAGATGAAGAATTCCTCTGCCACAGCTGTCACACCTGTAGCAGAGGATCGCAAAGTTCTCGGTATGTCAATGGGGCCGCCGCAGCTGCCGCTGGCCCCTTTCACCACAGGTGAAACACCTGCATGTGACAGCATCCAGGGGTTTCACATCCAAGGAATCCCCTGCTGCAGCTGTCACAGTCGAAGCAGGAATTGCAGGTAGCACTCTTTTTGAGCGTTTAAACGCTGCTGGCAGAGTTTTTGCCACTCTGACATCTGCTTCGGTCTTGCAAATTTTTGAATGCATAACTGATGTCACATGTGCATCAAAACGCCCGTGTGACAGTGCCCTTAGGAGACGTACAAATTTAAGATTACTTATCAACATTTTAAGGAACACTTTGTTTTCCTACACTAAGCCAAGATTGCAAAGGCTCATAGGTGTCAGAATGATAGATACCCCCACAAATGACCACATTTTAAAAAATACACCCCTTAATGTATTCACTGAGGGGTGTCATAAGTATTTTGACCCCACAGTTTTTTTCAGGAGTTAATGCAATTTAGAGGAGAAAAAATTAAGCTTCATATTTTTTCAAATATGTCATTTTAAATACATATTTTTTTCTATAGTGCAGATGAAAATGAGGATTATACCCCTAAATGGATACCCCTGTTTTTCCTGGGTTCAGAAAAATACCCATTGTGGCCCTAATCTTATGTCCGTATGCACAACGGGGCCCAAAATGAAAGGAGCAGCTGGTGGCTTTCAAAACAGACATTTTACTTGAAGTTGTTTCAGGCCCCATAGCACACATAGTTTCCTCTCCCCTCATGGATTTATACCCGGGGCGCCAGCTCTTTTGCGCACGTGCCCAAAAAATGATGTTTGGCGCACATGCGCAAAGAACGACATCGGGTCCTGGAAAGACCAGATCGCCGCTGGACATTACGGAGGACGGGGGTGAGGATTTTCACCTCCCCTCATGGATCCAATTCATGAGGGGAGGTGAAACTTGAACTTTATTTAACTTTTTAGAACTTTTCTATGATTGCTGTTATCATTGGATAGCGTCGATCAGGGGCCCAGGGACTGGTCACTATGGTCCCTAATGACATCTCCTGCCTCCCAGCTAACTTCAGTAATCAGATTTAAAATCCTACATGCTGATCCTGGTCTTCTGTGCATGCGCCGCCAATTTTCCATAGGCGCGCATGGACAGAAGACGGCTGAAGGTCCTTTTCGGAGCAGATCGTTGCTGGAAATTGTGGAGAATAAGCGTGAGTAGTTTCAGCACCCCTCATGGATGCGATCCATGAGGGAAGCTGAAACTCTAACTTTTTTCACTTTTTATTTACTTTCATGCAATCGGTGCTATCCATTGGATAGTGCCCATCGCATGACCAGGAGGTCTGATTTTCCAGCTCCCCATGACAGTTCCAGGTTGTCGGCTACCTTTGGCAGCCGGCAGCATGGAGCTGTCATGTCCACAGCCCACATGGCTTTAATCCTTAGAGGAAGCATGTTTTTACTCCCCTGGGGATAAAAAGCCCACTTAGCTAGAAAGTAAAAAGGCAATGGGACCATCACTATGGGGTTAACACTACTTAGCTGTACCTTCTAGAGTTCATCACTTTTAGAAATTTCATTTTGTGCCCAGAAAACCTATCTAAAGGGGTCTTCTCATCTTCCCCCTAAATACACGAGTTAGCTAACCACAGGATTGGTCATACATGTATGATCTCTGGAGATCCAACTGCTGGCTTGAGAACTGTGCATCCCAAGTTCCATTTAATTTTTAGAGTAATCAGCAGCTTTTAGGTGATAGTCAAGGGGTATTGAAGCCTCATCAGTCATGTATGTCCAATTCAGCGGTGCACTGGAGAAGAACTCACGTGAAACAGTCAGGTGATGTTTCCAAGCTTTTCTGAAGTGTTTTAATATTGCATAGTTTATATAACTAAATTTACTAGTATTTGTCAGGAGGTGATCATGAACTGCTTCACCCCCTCAATAACCAATCAAAATATGACAAGCATTTCATAGCGAATCATAGTAAGTTTACAACCTTGTGCACATGTATGTATCTTATATGGCAAAAATAGTAAATTCCTTCACAAATTGTTCTAACAAGATCCTTGAGAAAAGACGCCTCCAGTTCATAAACATTTTGTAAAGGAATACAATCCTTGATGAAAGACACACCAAGCATATAAGCAATTGAATGAATGTCAAAATATCCAGAAGGACATCTGCTTAGAAGAAGAATTATTCTTATAAATTGTGTTTTTCTACTGCTGACCTTTGCTTTGGGAAGTGAGAAAAATGACTGCAGGAATAAGGTGCTTTTAACACTATTATACTTAAATTACACACGCTTCTATGGGATTGATGAAGATAGATGAAAAGATCTGAGGCCAGGATTTGCAGAAGATTACACCCCTTCTATTGAAAGGTTAAAAACAGCTGATGCACTAAAGCTACGGTTTTTGACACGGGAAGGATGAGGATTTTGGTGTTGATCTTCTATTGCAGAAAATATACAACTTTTTCCACTATGTATAAATGTATCCTAAAGGGATTGTCCCATTACTTAAAATAGCTTCACAGCCATTCTGTCCTTCCTGGTTGCTGCTGACCAGGACACGTGACTGCTGCAGCCAATCACTGGCCATAGTAGTCCTCTTCTATAGCCAGTGATTGGCTGCAGTAGTCACGTGTCCTGCTCAGCAGTAACCAGGAAGGGAAGAGAGGCTGAGAAGCAATTTTAAGTCATGAGAAAGCCCTTTAATACTTGCTCTTATGCGTGAACTATTACTATGGTCTTAATTCAACAAGATCCTCTGTCTTCATGGATCAGATATTTGAATCTGACATAATGCCTTAAGTCAACAATGGGTTCTCCTGGAAAGTACCCTCACTAAAAACCAACACTGGTTTAAAGAAGATTATGAATACTATGGTTTTAATTTTGTTGAGCGTTTCATAATAAATTAAAAAGTGTATTTTTGATGTTTTCCACTAAATTATGGTCCAGCAATATAAACCAGCAATGATTATTCTAGGGTCTTCCTCACCCTTGATAATCCAATACGATGCAGTGAAATGAGCTTTTCCTCTCATTATCTTTTGGCCACTTGTCCTTATCACAAATCATTCTAACAATTAGAAAGTTGGCGTTAAGTTGAAGTCTCCTAGGGATAGAACCGTGGGAAAGCTTCAGGTCAGGAACAGGAAACATTGGCAGTTCCAACTGGGGAAGTCTGTTGAAAACATACAAAATCTGCCAGATGGCTCTGGAACAGAAGAGCAGAGGCAGCACTGTACACAGTGCCTTGCAGTTAGGGAACAGAATTAATTGCAGACAGGCTTACCTGTCCCTGTGAGTCTCTGGCCATCTGTTGTCCTCAACACCTGCTTGCTCTTTACACCTCTCCAGCCCAATGACTTGAATGCAATTTATTTCCAGACATTAGTCACCCAAATAAGACTGATTCCCATAATTAATCAAATAGTTTTCAGCAATGCATGGGTCATCTCTACAAGTAAAATTGTACAGTCTTTGAGGTCCTGTGTCACAGATTTCCTTTTAATATATTTAATTTCTGATTTAACCCTCCAATAGAACCATTTTCTGAAGATATTTCTAGACAAACATTAATCCTGCCACAGATGGACAGTGCTGCCTGCCAAATGTTTGCTAGCTTTATTATTCAGAATGTAGAACACTTGCGACTTGCTGCAGGACCAGTTGGTTCAGCTGCTGCTTGGTAAATAACACTTCTACAAATGCAGAAATGATTTGGCCCCTAGAAAAATACACACACACAGACACAAAACTACCTAAACAGCCACATTGTGTACAAACTGGTGAACATATCTAGTTACATTGCTAAATGTATGTGGCAGATAAATATCTATACCTAGTAGGTGTACATAATGACATATTTCGCAAAATGCCTAAGCCCTAAGTATTTATTATATTGGATAGATACTATACATACTAAATAGAAAAAAACACTATGAGTCCTAAAAAAAAGTTACTAAAAAAACTTAGGTATATACAGTAAGTAGCAGAAAAGAAACTGGTCGTACATACTAGATTAGCCTATTGATGTACAAAGAGAGGCATTGTCACAGCTTCTTGGTGTCATTCTGGTATGTAAGGTAGGAGGAATAGCTAACACTGGAAAAGAGAGAGAAAGGATTCAAAAAGATCTGGACAAGCTTGTACAGTGGGCAACGACTAACAGAAATGTATTTAACAAGGATAAATGCAAAGTCCTACATTTGGGCAAGAAAAATGAAAAAAAGCACATACAGAGTGGGAGAAATTGAACTAAGCAGCAGCACATGTGAAAAAGACTTGGGTATACTAATAGATCACAGACTGAACATGAGTTAACAGTGTGATGCAGCAGCAAGAAAGGCAAACACAATTCTGGAATGTATTAATAGAAGCATAGAGTCTGGATCACGTGAGGCAATTATCAACCTCTACTCTTCCTTAGTCAGACCTCATCAGTTATACTGTGTCCAGTTCTGGGCCCCCACTTTAAAAAGATATAAAAAAAGCTGTATCAAGTTCACAGAGAAGCTAACAGGATGGTGAGCTATCTGCAAATCATGTCCTATGAGCTGAGGTTAAAGGATCTGGGAATGTTTAGCTTGCAACATGGGCGTAACTAAAGGCTCAGGGGCCCTGATGCAAAAGGTGAGCTGGGGCCCCCCCTCTATCTGTATCTGTACCCATGTCCATGCCTAAACCATGCTGCACAGAGGCATAACTTGAAGCTTCTGGGCCCCAATGCAAAACCTGTAACAGGGCCCCCAACTATAATGCTTTATTCATAGTACTGGGCTCCCTATATGGAGAAGAGAGACCTTATGGGCCCCCTAAGGCTCCTGGGCCCGGGTGCAACCGCACCCCCTGCACCCTCTATAGTTACGCCCCTGGCTTGCAAGAAGAAAGGCTGAGAGGAAACTCAATAGCTGTCTACAAATATCTGAAGGACTGTCACAGGGCAGAGGGATCAGCCCTATTCCCATTAACACAAGGAAAGCCTAGAAGCAATGGGATGAAACTGAAAGGGAGGAGACACAAATTAGATATTATAAAAAACTTTTTGACAGTGAGGGTGATCAATGAGTGGAACAGGTTACCACGGGAGGTGGTGAGTTCTCTTTCAATAGAAGTGTCCAAACAAAGGTTGGACAGACATCTCTTTTGGATGATTTAGGCTGGCTTCCCACGATGCGGAATTGCCACAAAATTGCCGCAGAGTTTCTGTGTGGACCCTCTGCATTTGCTCATGAAAATAGCACATGTTAAACTAATTAACTTCATTGCTCATTTCAATGAATGGGAGCATGGTTGTGTATTTTTTGCACCCGCAAATGTGCATGATTTGCATGCCCTAAAGGTACACTAAAACACGGACATGTGTGTGCAAATATGCAACACCCATTGTGCAAATACGTGGAGCAAATGCACGCGTAAATGCGCTTACACCTGTGTGACACTGGTCTAATGGCCATTTACACGTAACAATTATCCCTCAAAATTTGTTCAAACAAACGAACTTGAGCGATAATCATTCAGTATAAGGCCTTAGTCAGACAGGCGTTTTTTTGCGCGATTTGCGCATGCGCATGCGTCCGGCGATTTTTTAAAACCATTGCTTTGCAATGGTATCGGACACATGAGCGCTTTTTATGCGCTCGTCCGATAAATTATAGAACAGAAATCGCAGATCGCACCTATCTGCGATCTGCGATTCCTGTTCTCTTCTCTATATGCGCCGACCCCATTGAGAACATATAGAAGACAAATCATTCTTCTCTGCCACAGCTGTAACAGCTGTGGCAGAGAAAAACGATGTTTGCCCATTGAATTCAATGGAGCCGGCAATACAGCCGACTCCATTGAAAGCAATGCGCTGCGGGCGAGTGTGGGATGAATTGTCGGGAAGGGCTTAAATATATAAGCCCTTCCCTGCAATTCATCCAGAAAAGTGTTAAAATAAAAAATATATATATACTCACCTGCTCCCGGCAGCCGAAGTTCCGCGCGGCCGGCCTGCAGTGGGTGTGAAAGGGGTGTGAGTCAGACCTGCCCCCTGATTGGCTCAGCGCTGCGCGGAACTCCGGCTGCCGGGAGCACGTGAGTATGTATATATTTTTTATTTTAACACTTTTCTGGATGAATTGCAGGGAAGGGCTTATATATTTAAGCCCTTCCCGACAATTCATCCCACACTCGCCCGCAGCGCATTGCTTTCAATGGAGTCGGCTGTATTGCCGGCTCCATTGAATGCAATGCGCTGGACAGCTCCAGCCCGTTTCTAATGAAACGCGGCTAGGAGCAGATTTTCGGGCGATTTTCGGGCACCGGTCACGCGATTTGCGGATACGCATCCGTCATGCGATCCGCAAAACGCCCGTCTGACTAAGGGCTCAATGCGTAAAAAATCACTCACTATTCATCCGGCGGTAGTCTAAAATGCTATCACCAGATCGCTGGCTTCTAGGTACCTGTAAATGTTCCCCGCTCAGCGCTTCACATAGAAGGTGAAGCATTAAGTGAGAATCTAGCAGGAACTCAGTGATCCAGCGAGAAGTCTTTCAGTCGAAACACATCTGCACGAGCGCTGACGACCTTAGTGGTGATGTCAGCGCTTATGCAGTCGTTTAAACGTGCCATAAGGCTCCAGGGCCCGAGTATGACCACATTCTAAGTACTCCCTATACTTACGCCCCTGTGCACAAATTGAATCTGCAATTATTTTATTGAGAGCATTTATGAGATACTCTATGACTTCTAATACAATGGGTAGAATTGTACTTGATGAACAGTGAAAGTAATTCTAGATTATGGCTCCTCTATTTAGTGCCATAATCCCAACTGTCCAAGAGTCATAAGGCAATTGTTGTATATGGAACTTGTGTGCCAAATAGAATCAAAGGACCGACTGCATGGTGCGTTTTGGCCAAGAGGTAAGGCAACTAGCTCTCATGGAAGCATTTAATGCATCATCATCCTATATATATTTCTCCTTAAGAGAGCAATATCTGAGGACAGATATTGCAAACATTTTCCAAGTAGACTGGGGGTGGCCATACACATTAGATAAAAGTTGGCTGAACCCAGCAATTTCAGTGAAACGAATGAAGAAAAGCTACACATTTTTGTGCAAACGCCTGCTTTCACAAAATTTTGCAACTTTTTAAAAAAGTTTTTTTTGTAAAAGTTTATAATTGTGCCTTAATTTACAATCACTACATCACCACGGGTTGTATGCTCAATCCAACTTATCTTGTCAGGAGGACATGATCTGAGTCCTCTGTGCAGATCATGTTATGGTACCACATTGTAGCCTCAATTGTGCCATGAAAAAATAATTTTTGGCCCTGGATGGGGAGGAAGAGGTCATCTGTGTAATATATATGTATGTATGTCCTGCAACTAGCTTCATGCTGTCTAAACCACATGCAGCATAAAGTCCGGACAGGCCGTTGCATTATAGGGTTGCAGCATTTCAGAGAAGACATACTTTACAAAACTGCCAGAAACAGGAAGAAGAGTTGAGGGGGAAACTCCCCTTTGGCTTCTCCACATCCAGTTCAGCTAGATTGGCAGGTCTCTACCTATAAGGAAACAGGAAGATACTTGTTAATCTAGTCAATCCAGATGGGGATAAACCTACAAGGAGCTGTCCTGAGAACCTTCTCCCGATTCTACTTTTTAAAGTTTGTTTTTTCTTAAACACTTCAATATTTCATAATGAAACTCCCTGAATGTGGGCACCTTCCCCAAGTTCATGTTTGCCAGGTTTGAGCAGCGTGAAAATAATGAATGACTTCCTTTAATCACAAGTAATATTAAGTAGAGTAAAATCTATGCTTTCTGTGTATAGGTGCTAATACATACTAGACCAAAGTTAATGAAAATGGACAACTTCAACCCAAATGATCGTTCAGCCGGTGACTTTTAATAACGGACATCCGTTCCACCTGACCAGTAACAGTCGTCTGGAAAGAAGTCAGCCATGTTTAAAATTTTCCTCCAGTAATTGAAAGAACATTTTCAGAAGGGTCTTTCGCCCATCGCCCGGTGTCCTTAAACATGTATGGCCAGTATGAGCAACTGTGACAGCCAACATGCACTAAAACATGTATGGCCACATCTGTGAAATGAACAATCACCAGATGATTCGCTCAATGGTTGTTCAATTAGTATCTTACTTCCATCTAATGTGGATGGCCAACTTTAGGTTCAGAAATTCTGTTACTTTCCATACAAAGTTAATGGCTTCTTTTCTGAAGTGGGAATAAAAAGTAAGAGAGGTATTGTTGGTTTTGTCTCTAGCTTGCTTTACAGGTATATGGTGATGGATTAACAAATGTATTGTTTCTGATCAAGATTGATAGAACCTGTGAACATATTCCAGAAAAGTGCTGAATTGCATAATTTCTGATGCAGGATTAAATGGATAATAATATCTTTATACCTGCAGTATTACAATATCACGCTGTTTCTTTTACGTTTTCTTTCAGAAGAAAAATAGAAAGGACAACCCGAAAGTGCAAGTCTATTGTAAGTCAATTGAATTCGTGTGAACTGCAGCTCATGCCTCCAAAAGTGCAATGCATATACAGCTACAGTATGTTGTGCAGCAAAACTTGGTTATTGATCAAACCAGGACAGAGATGTCACTGACAGCTATTCTTGCTATAAGTCAATGCATACACTATCCTATGAAAAGTAATTGGACAATTGAGCTGGAATAAGAAGTATATATTTACATATGGTAATACTTAGTGGGACTCCTTTGGCCCTGATGACATTGGATACTCTTTGTGGCATACTTTCTACTAAAGTCTGATACCCTTCAGCTGGTATTTCACTCCATTCACTCTGCAAATTTACATCTGGCGAGTTCTCTCAAAGAAGATGAACACTGTTCATTATTTCTGACCCGGTGTTCCAGTTCATTCCAAAGATGTTCAGTAGGGTATAGGTGGTGATTCTGTGCAGTCCAATTGTGGAACATCCGTATTCCCAAACCAATGTAAAACATTGTTGGATTAGTGCCAACGTGTGTTTTCTTATTGGAAGCATTCTTATTGAAAGCATATGACACGGCGGCGGTAGGCGGGAAAGCGTTTTCACGCTATCTTCCGCTGTGTTACAGCGGGAGATAGCGTGAACGGACGGCTTCCATTGACTGCAATGGAAGCCGTCAGCGCGTACACCCGCGGCAAATAGAGCATGCTGCGGGTGAGGACGGAAGATTTCACGGTGTGAAATTCCGCGGTGGAATTCCGCACCGTGAGCATTGAGCTATTAGGTTCAATAGAACCTAATAGCAGGGGGCAACGCAGCGGATTTTTGCCGCGAATTTACGCGGCGTAAATCCGTTTGTGGGAAGGAGGCCTTAATGGTGACCCTCACGGACATCACCAACATGTCAAACCTTGACGTGGTTAGAGTCCACAATGGACCAAAATATGCATGAACTTAGACACCAACATGTGGGAAACACCAATATAGGAGTGGGAACCTTTCTGTAAAAAAAAATAGAGGGTGTCCTGCTTTGTAGTTAAAAGTTGAGTTTTTTGGGCGACTCCACTGTACACCACTCCAAGCAGAGACGAAAAGAGCTAGATAGGCCATGAACTCAGATGAATGCTTGTACCCATTCATTTTAGCAATCAGTGGGAATCTCAGCACTAGATCTCCACTAATCAAAAGTTTTGACATGCTGTTATGACATGTCAGAAGTTTTTTAAGTTAAGTTGCGCTATAATAAATTACTCTGTATCATCCTTTTGTTTAAAGGGCCACTCCAGTGATTTTTTAAAATTCATTTATTATGTAGCTATCCCCCTAGTATATATAAGTATGCTAGTTTTACCTTAGCTAGTTATTCCTTTCTATCTGAATCTCCTGCCCTTTTCAGATGGTCATGTGATCTCAATTCTGACCAGCTCAGATTTACTTGGGGTTATGTGTTCAGTTTCTAGTCAGTTCTTTAGTCTGTGTAATACTATTACATGGACCCTACCACAAAAACTGCCTAGATGGGCACATAGACATTGCTGTCACAGTTACTGATGATCACACAGCTCCTTTCACACAGCTATAATAGAGTAGGGCATAGCTCATGCTCTTGACTGTATACTTATGGTTTGTAGATTGCTTAAAATAATATAAAATAGAGTAGGCAATAGCAGTGTAGCAGAAATAATACAGGCTGTGACTGGTCATGTGATGCTGTGCTGATACATTATGGGATTGATGTGTAAGCAACAACAAGATGGTGACTGATAAGCATCAGACAGGACACAACATTGCATGGCAGTGACTGCAATATGCAAAGGAGACCTCCAGAGTGTGATAGGCAAGCAAAGGAGGGGATAGTGATGGGAAAAATGTGTTTTTGATGAAGTGGCCTTTAAATAAAGGAGATCATATGTGAGACATAAACCAAATGAAAGGATGCTGTGGAAGAGCTTGGTGGGAAGAATGTAATAGTATAGGATTGCTTTGGTTCTTGCAAGATTAAAGATTTGCAAGGAACAATGAACCACAAAGGTGGATACTCTGTTTTTACAATGTAACCACATTACTAAGAATACATATCAAGTAGCAGTCTTTGTTAAATGGGCCAAAACAACTGCCAGATCCCAATGCTATTGAGCTAATGTGGGATGAGCTTTACTGTAAGGTCAGGGACATTGCCTTCTAAGTCAGCCACATCTCTTTAAAGAGCAGTGAATTTGGGGTTTTACGTTTCTTATGACTATCTTCAAAATCAGATAGCTAGAATGCCAAACATCTCCAAAACTACAAAGAGATGATTCATTGATAAATGCAAAATATAACGAATGAACTTGTTAGTTAAAATAAAAATAAGAAATAATCCAAATTTCTTGCAAATGTAATGGTATGTTGGTAAGAAAACATGTCAGTTCTTTCAAAAGCAAATCATTGGGTGATTCCAGACTTTTATTGTAGTGTAGGATTTGCGGCCCATGTTTTGAGAATATACAGTGTACAGTGGTACTTGAAAGTTTGTTAACACTTCAAATTTTTTCATATTTCTGCTTATATTTGAGATAAAACTACATCATATGTTCACAAAAGTCCTAAAAGTAGATAAAGAGAACCAAATCAAAGGAGTGAGTCAAAATATTAGACTTGGTAATTTATTTATTAAGGAAAAGGATCCAATCTCACTTGCCTGTGAATGGCAAGAAACCTTTAGGATTAGCAGATAATTTGAAGTTGAAATTAGAGTCAGGTGTTTTCAATCCATGGGATGATAATCAGGTGTGAGTGGACGACTTGTTTTATTTAAAGAAAGGAGATCTACCAAAATCTGTTCATCGCAATACATGCTTGTGGAAGTGTATCATGCCATGAACAAAGGAGATTTCTGAGGACTTTAGAAGAAGAGTTGTTGATGGTCTTCAGGCTGGAAAAGGTTACAAAACCATCTCTTAAAAGTTTGCATTCCACCAATCCATAGTCATACAGATTGTGTACAAATGGAGGAAATTCAAGACCATTATCACCCTCCCGAAGGGTGGTCGACCAACAAAGCTCACACCAAGAGCAAGGCGTATAATAGTCTGCAAGGTCATTAAGGAACCCAAGGTAACCCCTAAGCAACTAAAGGCCTTTCTCACATTAGCTAATGTTAATGTTCATTAGTCCACCATTAGGAGAACACTGAAAAACATTGCTACACATGAGAAGATTGCAAAGAAAACGCTGCTGCTATCCAAAAAGAATATTGTTGCCCATCTACAGTTTGCTTAAAATCACCTGGACAAGCCAGAAGACTATTGGAACAATGTTTGGTGGACGGGTGAGACCAAATTAGAGCTTTTGGCTTAAATGAGAATTGATATGTTTGAGAAAGAAAAGCACTGCATTACAGCATAAAAATCTTGGATGATCTGTAAAAGACGGTGGTGGTAATACCATGGTTTGAAGCATCTGGGCCAGAAAAATGTCAGAACATCTGCTTGTGAGCTGAATCTCAAGAGAATGTGGGTCATTAAGCACGGCAAGACATAACATGCACATGTTGTTTTACAAAAGAAGGGTTAAAGAAGAATAAAGTTAAAGTTTTGGAATGGCCAAGTCAAAATCCTGATGTTAATTCTATGGAAATGTTCTGGAAGGACCTGGTGCCAGTAGTTCATGGGAGGAAACCCGCCAACCTAATAGAGTTGAAGTTGTTTTATACAGAAGAATGGGCTAAAAGTCCTCCAAGTAAATGGGCGGGACTAATCAACAATTACCGGAAATACTTAGATGCAGGTATTGCTGCACAAGGGGGTGACACCAGATACTGAAAGCAAAGGTTCACATATTTTTGCCACTCAGAGACATGCACTATTGGATAATTTTCCTCAAGAAATAAAAGGAAAAATCTAATATTTTTGACTCCTTTGTTTGATTTGGTTTTCTTTATCAACTTTTCAGACTTGTGTGAAAATATGATGTAGTTTTAGGTCAAGTATAAGCAGAAATATGAACATTTCTGAAGGTTTGACAAACTTTCAAGGACCACTGTATATTGCAGATGTTACATTTCTTTTTTCACACAATGTGGAAAAGATAAAGAAACAGCAGCAATTTAGCAGTTGAGCTCTTAGGTAGACAATT
This sequence comes from Eleutherodactylus coqui, assembly GCF_035609145.1. Lineage (NCBI taxonomy): Eukaryota > Metazoa > Chordata > Amphibia > Anura > Eleutherodactylidae > Eleutherodactylus > Eleutherodactylus coqui. The sequence continues at coordinate 69,232,765 of NC_089840.1, read as the reverse complement.
AAGGATATAAGGTCCTCAAGACACTCCGAGTTGTGGATAGTAAAATTGCACATAATTACCTGCAGATGCATGCAGTTATGAGATGGGAACATAATTATTTTGTTCTCACTTGCACCATTAAGGAATACTGGTTTTATGCGCTTGGCATGGTACTAGTACATCTTGAAATATACGCATTTCTGTAATCTCATATGAAACTCTTTCCGTAACCATATGTATATATGAGAGCTGTCTTATACTGTGTTGTGCCATGATATCTGATGTTGTGCTGAATATAAAAATTATGCTAATTAACAGACTTCATTCCAGGCACTGTACTACATAAGCTGTGGCATACATAGAAGAGATGGTTCCCCATAGGAAAAACATAAAAGGGTCCCCCATTATGGTGTTTTATTTTGCCCCTCAGGAAAAGAGGGCCTGGTGTTTGTTTCCTAATCCATGCTCTTTAAGATGACCCTTGGGCCAATTGTCTAGCTATTTGCTTGCTAATATTGCAGTTCCTTTTTGGAGGAAGGTACTACTTTTGCTCTGGCTATCCAATAGCAACAGGGATGATGCAATTGCAGCGGAAGCTCCCACTTTCCCGAGGGCCTTTGTATATAAATACATTGCCAAGTTAGTGTGCACTACGTAGCAAAGGGCATACAGGTTGCCTAAGGTATAGAGATGAGCGAATGTACTCGTCCGAGCTTGATATTCGTGCGAATATCAGGGTGTTCGGGATGCTCATTACTCGTAACGAGTACCACGCGGTGTTCCGGTTACTTTCAGTTTCCTCTCTGAGACGTTAGCGCGCTTTTCTGGCCAATTGAAAGACAGGGAAGGCATTACAACTTCCCCCTGTGACGTTCAAGCCCTATACCACCCCCCTGCTGTGAGTGGCTGGGGCGATCAGATGTCACCCGAGTACAAAAATCGGCCCCTCCCGCGGCTCGGCTCAGATGCCTTGTGACTCAGTTAGCTGAGGGAAAGTGCTGGTGCCGGAGCTGCTGTAGGGAGAGTGTTAGTAGTGAGTGTAGGCTTCAAGAACCCCAACGGTCCTTCTCAGGGCCACATCTAATAGTGTGCAGTACTGTGTTAGCACTGTAATTTTTTTTTTTTCTTCAAAATTGGATCTGCAGAGCATTGCGCCCTGCAATAGGGACAGAAGTGGTGGTTAGGCAGGGAGAGTGTTAGCAGTGAGTGTAGGCTTCAAGAACCCCAACGGTCCTTTCTAGGGCCACATCTATCCGTGTGCAGTACTGTCCAGGCTGCTGTTAGCAGTGTTGCATATTTTTTTTTTCTCAAAACCGTCTGTGCAGACCATTGCACCCGGCATTAATACTACAGGGATAGAATTGTGTAGGCAGGGCCAGAAGACATACATTATTCATTGAATACACGCAGTGTGGCTTGTCCTTTGAAAAACAAGGGAAAAAATTCTATTTCGCCTGCCTCTGACAGTCCTCAGGGCTCTGGGTACGTGTGTGCTGCGTGCAGAACGTTAAAAATAATCAGACGCAGCCAGCTACGTTTTACTGCAGGCTTGCGCCAATTTTTTTGCTGCATGGGAAATCCCTGATCTTCTGTAGTGAATAACTTTGCATCACTGCAGTTCTCTGACACATTTGCAGGGCCACAACACAGTTATTAAACGTAGTAGTATTCATTGAATACACGGAGTGTGGCTTGTCCTTTTGAAAAACAAGGGAAAAAATACTATTTTGGCTGCAGGCTTGCGCCAATTTTTTTCCTGCATGGGAAATCCCTGATCTGCTGTAGCGAATAACTTTGCATCACTGCAGTTCTCTGACACATTTGCAGGGCCACAACACAGTTATTAAACGTAGTAGTATTCATTGAATATACGCAGTGTGGCTTGTCCTTTTGAAAAACAAGGGAAAAAATACTATTTTGGCTGCAGGCTTGCGCCAATTTTTTTGCTGCATGGGAAATCCCTGATCTTCTGTAGTGAATTACTTTGCATCACTGCAGTTCTCTGACACATTTGCAGGGCCACAACACAGTTATTAAACGTAGTAGTATTCATTGAATACACGCAGTGTGGCTTGTCCTTTTGAAAAACAACGGAAAAAATACTATTTTGACTGCAGGCTTGCGCCAATTTTTTTGCTGCATGGGAAATCCCTGATCTTCTGTAGTGAATAACTTTGCATCACTGCAGTTCTCTGACACATTTGCAGGGCCACAACACAGTTATTAAACGTAGTAGTATTCATTGAATACACGCAGTGTGGCTTGTCCTTTTGAAAAACAAGGGAAAAAATACTATTTTGGCTGCAGGCTTGCGCCAATTTTTTTCCTGGCTTGGAAATCACTGGTAATACAGCATGCTGAGGGGTAGGGGTAGGCCTAGAGGACGTGGACGCGGCCGAGGGCGCGTAGGCCCAAGTGAGGGTGTGGGCACAGGCCGAGCTCCTGATCCAGGTGTGTCGCAGCCGACTGCTGCGCGATTAGGAGAGAGGCACGTTTCTGGCGTCCCCACATTCATCGCCCAATTAATGGGTCCACGCGGGAGACCTTTATTAGAAAATGAGCAGTGTGAGCAGGTCCTGTCGTGGATGGCAGAAAGTGCTTCAAGCAAGCTATCATCCACCCAGAGTTCTACGCTGTCCAGTGCTGCAAATCCGAATCCTCTGTCTGCTGCTCCTCCTTCCTCCCAGCCTCCTCACTCCACTACAATGACACATGCTCAGGAGCGGGAAGACTCCCAGGAACTGTTCTCGGGCCCCTGCTCAGATTGGGCAGCAGTGGTTCCTCTCCCACCAGAGGAGTTTATCGTCACTGATGCACAACCATTGGAAAGTTCCCGGGGTCCGGGGGATGAGGCTGGGGACTTCCGGCAACTGTCTCAAGACCTTTCAGTGGGTGAGGAGGACGATGACGATGAGACACAGTTGTCTTGCAGTGAGGTAGTAGTAAGGGCAGTAAGTGCGAGGGAGGAGCGCACAGAGGATTCGGAGGAAGAGCAGCAGGACGATGAGGTGACTGACCCCACCTGGTGTGCAACGCCTACTCAGGACAGGTCTTCAGAGGGGGAGGCAAGGGCAGCAGCAGGGCAGGTTGCAAGAGGCAGTGCGGTGTCCAGGGGTAGAGGCAGGGCCAGACCGAATAATCCACCAACTGTTTCCCAAAGCGCACCCTCGCGCCATACCACCCTGCAGAGGCCGAGGTGCTCTAAGGTCTGGCAGTTTTTCACAGAGACGCCTGACGACCGACGAACAGTGGTGTGCAACCTTTGTCGCGCCAAGATCAGCCAGGGAGCCACCACCAACAGCCTCACCACCACCAGCATGCGCAGACATATGATGGCCAAGCACCCCACAAGGTGGGACGAAGGCCGTTCACCGCCTCCGGTTTGCACCGCTGCCTCTCCCCCTGTGCCCCAACCTGCCACTGAGATCCAACCCCCCTCTCAGGACACAGGCACTACCGTCTCATGGCTTGCACCCACACCCTCACCTCCGCTGTCCTCGGCCCCATCCACCAATGTCTCGCACCGCACAGTCCAGCCGTCGCTAGCGCAAGTGTTGGAGCGCAAGCGCAAGTACGCCGCCACGCACCCGCACGCTCAAACGTTAACCGTCAACATAGCCAAATTTATCAGCCTTGAGATGCTGCCGTATAGGGTTGTGGAAACGGAGGCTTTCAAAGCTATGATGGCGGCGGCGGCCCCACGCTACTCAGTTCCCAGTCGCCACTACTTTTCCCGATGTGCCGTCCCAGCCCTGCACGACCACGTCTCCCGCAACATTGTACGCACCCTCACCAATGCGGTTAGTGGCAAGGTCCACTTAACTACGGACACGTGGACAAGCACAGGCGGGCAGGGCCACTACATCTCCCTGACGGCACATTGGGTGAATTTAGTGGAGGCTGGGACAGAGTCAGAGCCTGGGACCGCTCACGTCCTACCCACCCCCAGAATTGCGGGCCCCAGCTCGGTGGTGGTATGTTCGGCGGTGTATGCTTCCTCCACTAAAGCACCCTCCTCCTCCTCCTCCTCAACCTCTGTCTCGCAATCTAGATGTGTCAGCAGCAGCAGGACGTCGCCAGCAGTCGGTGTCGCGCGGCGTGGCAGCACAGCGGTGGGCAAGCGTCAGCAGGCCGTGCTGAAACTACTCAGCTTAGGAGATAGGAGGCACACGGCCCACGAACTGCTGCAGGGTCTGACAGAGCAGACAGACCGTTGGCTTGCGCCGCTGAGCCTCCAACCGGGCATGGTCGTGTGTGACAACGGCCGTAACCTGGTGGCGGCTTTGCAGCTCGGCAGCCTCACGCACGTGCCATGCCTGGCCCACGTCTTTAATTTGGTGGTTCAGCGCTTTCTGAAAAGCTACCCACGCTTGTCAGACCTGCTCGTAAAGGTGCGCCGGCTCTGCGCACATTTCCGCAAGTCCCACACGGACGCTGCCACCCTGCGCACCCTGCAACATCGGTTTAATCTGCCAGTGCACCGACTGCTATGCGATGTGCCCACACGGTGGAACTCTACGCTCCACATGTTGGCTAGGCTCTATGAGCAGCGTAGAGCTATAGTGGAATACCAACTCCAACATGGGCGACGCAGTGGGAGTCAGCCTCCTCAATTATTTTCAGAAGAGTGGGCCTGGTTGGCAGACATCTGCCAGGTCCTTCGAAACTTTGAGCAGTCTACCCAGGTGGTGAGCGGCGATGCTGCAATCATTAGCGTCACCATTCCTCTGCTATGCATCTTGAGAAGTTCCCTGCAAACCATAAAGGCAACCACTTTGCGCTCGGAAACAGAGCCGGGGGAAGACAGTATGTCGCTGGATAGTCAGAGCACCCTCCTGTCTATATCTCAGCGCGTTCAGGAGGAGGAGGAGGAGCATGAGGAGGATGAGGAGGAGGGGGAAGAGACAGCTTGGCCCACTGCTGACGGTACCCATGCTGCTTGCCTGTCATCATTTCAGCGTTTATGGCCTGAGGAGGAGGAAGAGGAGGAGGAGGAGGATCCTGAAAGTGATCTTCCTAGTGCGGACAGCCATGTGTTGCGTACAGGTACCCTGGCACACATGGCTGACTTCATGTTAGGATGCCTTTCTCGTGACCCTCGCGTTACACGCATTCTGGCCACTACGGATTACTGGGTGTACACACTGCTCGACCCACGCTATAAGGATAACCTTCCCACTCTCATTCCCGAAGAGGAAAGGGGTTCGAGAGTGTTGCTATACCACAGGACCCTGGTGGACAAGCTGATGGTAAAATTCCCATCCGACAGCGCTAGTGGCAGAAGGCGCAGTTCCGAGGGCCAGGTAGCAGGGGAGGTGCGGAGATCGAGCAGCATGTACAGCCCAGGCAGTGCAACAGTCTTTAAGGGCCTGGACAGCTTTATGGCTCCCCAGCAAGACTGTGTCACCGCTCCCCAGTCAAGGCTGAGTCGGCGGGAGCACTGTAAAAGGATGGTGAGGAAGTACGTAGCCGATCGCACGACCGTCCTCCCTGACGCCTCTGCCACCTACAACTACTGGGTGTCGAAGCTGGACACGTGGCCTGAACTCGCGCTGTATGCCCTGGAGGTGCTTGCTTGTCCTGCGGCTAGCGTCTTGTCGGAAAGGGTGTTTAGTGCGGCTGGGGGAATCATCACAGATAAGCGTACCCGCCTGTCAACCGACAGTGCCGACAGGCTAACACTCATCAAGATGAACAAAGCCTGGATTTCCCCAGACTTCTCTTCTCCACCAGCGGACAGCAGCGATACGTAAGCAATACGTAGGCTGCACCCGCGGATGGAAGCTACGTTCTCTCTCACCATCCAAAACGGGGACATTTCTGCTTCATCAATATGTGTCTAATATTCCTCCTCCTCCTCCTGCTCCTCCTCCTGAAACCTCACGTAATCACGCTGAACGGGCAATTTTTCTTAGGGCCACAAGGCTCACTCATCTAATTTGTCTAAACAATTTTTATATGTTTCAATGCTCTTAAAAGCGTTGAAACTTTAACTTGAACCAATTTTTCGTTAAACTGGGCTGCCTCCAGGCCTAGTTACCACTTAAGCCACATTAACCAAAGCGATTAATGGGTTTCACCTGCCATCTTGGTTGGGCATGGCCAATTTTTACTGAGGTACATTAGTACTGTTGGTACACCAATGTTTTGGGGCCCTCACCTACAGTGTAATCATAGCAATTTGTATGTTCTTCGCCTGCACTCATGGTACAGAAGTGTGTGTGGGGTTGGCCTACATAAATGTAACTTGGGCCTTGGCTATACTGCAGCTACTGAAATGGAACTAAGACTGCGCTCCCACTATACTGCTGCTTCGGAATTGTTCCTGGGGCCTGTGTAGGCTGCTACAATGACTTAAATGGAACTAAGACTGTGCTCCCCCTATAATGCTGCTAGTGATATGTTAGTGGGGCCTGTCGCTAATGCTACGGCTGAAATGTTACTAATTCTGGGCTCTGCCTATACCGCTGCTAATGGTATGTCTCTGGGGTGTGGAAACAGAGGCTTCCCAAAGACATGATGGCGGCGAGGCCATTTCCCACCAACGCGGTTACTGTTAAGGTACATATTACCAGTCTGACTGGGGCATGCAGTGTTGGCCGGAGCCCACCTGCATTAAGCATGACATTACTACCTCAGCTGTGTTGGGCAATGCAATGGGATATTTCTATGTACCGCCGGTGGGTTCCAGGGAGCCACCCATGCTGTAGGTGCACACGGAGTTTAACCTACATGTGTCCACTTGTAAAGAACCCCAGTCTGACTGGGGCATGCAGTGTGGGCCGGAGCCCACCTGCATTAAGCATGACATTACTACCTCAGCTGTGTTGGGCAATGCAATGGGATATTTTTATGTACCGCCGGTGGGTTCCAGGCAGCCACCCATGCTGTCGGTCCACAGGGACTTCACAATAGGGAGTTGTACCTGCCTGTGTCTATGAATTAAAAACCGCGGTCTGACTGGGGCATGCAGACACCTTGACAGAATGAATAGTGTGTGGCACATAGGTTCCCCATTGCTATGCCCACGTGTGCAGCTCCTAATGGCGGTGGCACAGGATTCTATTTCTCATTGCTTCTGTACAGCATTGTGGGCTATCGCCCAGCCCCTTTTAAAGAGGGTCGCTGCCTAGCCGTGCCAACCCTCTGCAGTGTGTGCCTGCGGTTCCTCCTCATGGCAGACGCACTTCTAAATAGACATGAGGGTGGTGTGGCATGAGGGCAGCTGAAGGCTGCGCAGGGACACTTTGGTGTGCGCTGTGGGGGGGAGGGGGGGCGGTTGGGCAGCATGTAACCCAGGAGAAGTGGCAGTGGAGTGTCATGCAGGCAGTGATTGTGCTTTGTTGGAGGTAGTGTGGTGCTTAGCAAAGGTATGCCATGCTAATGAGGCCTTTTCAGAAGTAAAAGTTTTTTTTTTGGGGGGGGGGGGCCCACTCTTGCCGGTATTGTGGCTTAATAGTGGGACCTGTGAACTTGAGATGCAGCCCAACATGTAGCCCCTCGCCTGCCCTATCCGTTGCTGTGTCGTTCCCATCACTTTCTTGAATTGCCCAGATTTTCACACAAGGAAACCTTAGCGAGCATCGACGAAATACAAAAATGCTCGGGTCGCCCATTGACTTCAATGGGGTTCGTTACTCGAAACGAACCCTCGAGCATCGCGAAAAGTTCATCCCGAGTAACGAGCACCCGAGCATTTTGGTGCTCGCTCATCTCTACTAAGGTAGTGTTTAACCTTAAGTCCTTGTGTCACTAAAAGATCCTCAAGTGGGGCATCTTGTAACAGTTAAATGCCACACCTAGAAGTTTCTGATCCTCATACAGGGTGTGCAAATCAAACATTTGTAATAGGGGGATAAAGGTAAAGTATTATGTTCGTGCAGGGCACAAGTACGGTGCCCTTCACAGACTTCACCAATCAGGTTAAGATATAATAAATATCCACAAAGGACCAATATAGACATATATTATATCACTAGAATGCAAGGAACACAACCTAACCAACTTTGGTGTTGTAGATCCTGCCTAGAAGCAAGACAACTGCCCTAGTAAGGACGGCCCCATGTCAGGAACCCAGGGGCCTAGACTGTCCCTAGATGGAGGAAAAGGAAGAAGGTAAATGCATAAGGAAAGAGCAATGTATATAATACAGTATAAATAGCCACAAGTATTACAGATGTAACAGCGCTGACAACAATGTTTGTCATGCTAAATCTGTAGCGCAGACCGCCGATTTCTTTCAATGACAATATGGCTCAACATGACTAATTAGTAGTACGCTAATGCATCATGCAGTAACAGGGCTAGATCTGCAGCTGACAGAAGTCCACTGCTTCACCAAACATCTTAGGCAGAAAAATAACTGGCACCCGTGTGGAGGTGGACCCAGAGTAAATACCCCTTCACAATGGCTGATTTACCGTCTATGGAAAACACTTCCATGCCGGCAAATCAGTCCATAGACCACAGAAGATGTTGTAGCAGGGTTATGAAGAAGGGTTCACTGAGGAATTTCTGATGAATGACACCTTAAGGAACTTCTGCAGTTACAGAAAGGCACTCATCTACACCCAGCACCAAATAACAGGGCACAGGCAATTAAGCTACCACCACATGGCCTGGGACTGCCAACGTGATGCTATCTTATCCATACCTCCTAACTGCAGCTGATAGGTCACAACATAAAGCACAGGGGCTTACACACATGTACATGTTATTGTTCCATGATTCAGAATCAAGATTATGATTGAACTGTCCTGTGTCATCAGAAAAGCCTTTACCAAAGAAGCCTTCCAAGGATCGGATCCCGTCTTCGGTTGTCAATATGCGGCTCATGTTCAGAGTTGTACTATAGCCATGCGCACAAGTTCAAGTCATTGCATACAAGTCAGATCCAGAATGTTGATCTTAGGGAGAGGTTGAGGAGACAGTGGGTGCAATCTAGTTATTTACAAATGTAGAAATGTAATAGAACTAAAGCACCTCGTGAGGCTATTGTATCACTTAATATTTTTTTATCTTAAGATGATGTCTTCTCTATTCATTATTTATGACTGTTATTTAATTCTTCGAATAATAGCCTTTTGTACTATATTAAAAAATGGAACACATTTCCTGCCATTCCTGCCATTTCCAGCTTATTTATAATGTGTCTATTGTTTTCTTAGGTAAGTGATCTATTCATCAAAGTTACACAAGAGAGAATATGCCGCCTGATGATCAGAATTACTTTTATTATATTAACGATAACAATGATTGACTATTTGTCTTTGAACAATCCATTGAGATATTTATTCATGAGTTCCTGTAAGTTGCGGTCTTGCTTCACATCTGCTGTGTATTTTATTGGGTTGTAATACTCTTTATTTATGGTTCTGTTTTATGTATGTTGTCAATAAATAACCTACTGTAGTATTATTCCTTTAACTATGCATCAATAGTTAATTGAGCTTTTATTATCTTTCAACATCTATTCAGATATCTTTCTGGCTATATACACTCATTGTAAAAAAAAAAATCAAGCACCTAGAAGGAATTCTCAGAATTGAATGAAACTTTCTATGTGTGCTTGGTATTGATATAAGTAAGTGATTACAATATCAGTGATTACAATATCAGAGCAAAAGGAAAATTTATTGTGAAAACGGAACCCTTAAAGAGAGGCTCTAGTACCCTTTGGGCCGCCTGTACCTTGGCTACAAGATGTGATATGAGCAGACATGGAGGCTCTAGTACCCTATTGGGCCACCTCTAGCTTGGATCTAAGATGTGATATGAGTAGACATGGAGGCTTTACTACCCTGTTGGACCGCCTCTAGCTTAAATGCAAGATTTGATATGGACGGGCATGGAGGCATACAGGTTTCTGTATGGTAACCTGCGGCATAGCGGTCCACATTTGTTGTAACTGTCTAAGCTGGTATCCCAGATATTTCCATATGTGTTCTATTGGCAATAAATCTGGCAAACGGGCAGGACATGGAAGTGTGACACTCTTGCTTTGTGTGATCGAGAATGATCCTGCTGGAAAATGACTCTTAGGAGCTACGGTACCTAATAGGTAGCTACGGTACCTATTATAATCAGTCTTCCCTGGTAGGAACTTCTTAATGGCCGAGGTTCGTGTGCAGGTCCGCTCTTTTTGTCAGAGCGATCGGCCTGCCGATCAGGGGCTTTTAGAGATAGATTTTCCCTTTTGGTTTTGTTTTCTGTTTTCTACTCTGTAGGCACCCTGCAGTATTTATATTGGTGCATTATTTAGTTTTATGTCTGCTATGCACGGTTGTGCTTTAATTTCGTTACATTAGTTGCGTATGGTTGTGCTTTTTTGTGTCTGTTTGCCCTGCACATTCACTTTGGATGTAACATCGATTTGGCTGGTTTGCCGAATTTTGGCAAAAAGTTTGGTTTGGGCCAAATTAGTTCAAACAGAACCTGAACTTTTCCCAAACCCCTAAAATTAGTGTATAACATGGTGGTGTCAGACCATCACTACTGTGGACCTAGGTTCAAATCTGACCAAGAACAACATCTGCATGGAGTTTGTATGTTCTCTCTGAGTTTCTTCTTCTTAATGAATGCATGTGCTCTTTGGGTTGTTTCTGATTAGAATCCTGCACAGGCACAGGGAGAACATACAAATGTCCATGCAAATGTCCTGTCTTTGGCAAAGCAACAGTGCTAACCACCGAGCCACACTGGGCCACCAACGGCTTTCTCTTTTAGAAAGTTTGGCCGAGATGAGCTGCCTGCGCCAAACTGAACTTTTAGCAAAGTTTGACCCGAAACAAGGTTCTACCTGTTTTGTGCGCTCAACACTACACATTAGTATACCATTTTTTAAACATGTGTATATGGAGGTCAATGACAGATACATACAACAGTATAGATTTTTCAATGACTGGTGGCATTATTTAAAAATACATGCTGAATTTAATGCTCATATTCTAGTATTACAATATGACTCAAATTTCGTACAGACATTTCACCTAGAACAGTGGTTCTTAACCTTGTTGGAGGTACTGGACCCCACAAGTTTCATACATGCATTCACCAAACCCTTTGTAATTGGAAAAGTAAAATATCTATATTTTATTAGTGCACAAAATGAACCGTGCATCAGTTGTACACAATAAACTCAATGAATATTTACTGCAAATCAATGCGACTTTTGCTGTTGCCTTTCAGAGACAAGTTCAGAAATGTGCGGCTTCACCTTGGCAAATGCCACTCTCATATCATTTTCACAATGAAGTCTGTTCCTTTTCTTCAATTTTATGTCTACCATTTTCAAAAAAGAATGCTTGCAAAGATATGTTGTAACAAACGGTATGAGTATCTCAAGAGCTTTTTTAGCAATAAGTGGCTACGCTACAATTGGGTGACACCAAAACACCGAGAGTGTTATTGCTCTGAAGAGTAGCTGTTGAACCTGGCTCTGCTGAAGTTCAATGATTTTGTCGTGGTATTCATCATTGACATCTGCTGTTGCAACACTAAACGTGAAAGGCTGTCTCACCCATGCTGGATATGACTCTCTCTGTGTGATGACCTCTGTCGAACCCCTGGGGTTTGATCGGAACTGGGTTAAGAACCACTGACCTAGAAGGATTGCTTTTATGGGAAAGTATTTCTCTGTTTATGGAACCCAATGGAGCATGTAGGTTGTGTAGCTTCATACTAGGGAATCATATGATCTCTGTTCACTGCTGTAGACACTCTGGGCACAAGACCTAGCTGTCTTCATGAGGCATAAGGCACACAGGAGGTGATTAGTCTATGTACAGTACTTGGTAACAGATATTCTGAAATTCTTGAGAAATTGCTTAGAAGTTTCCATTTAGCAATGAGTTCCACTTTAAGCTTGACTACCCACTAGAGTTTTTTTCACAGCGAAATTCGCAGCAGTTTTTTTCTGCAGGGGTCTATGGGACTTGTAATGTTAAAATTGCGATTGCGTAAAATCGCGATTTAGCAGTAAATTGCGATTTTGCACGATCGCGATTTTAACTAGTCACTAGAGATGAGATATACTCGCTAAGGCACATTACTCGAGCAAGTAGTGCCTTAGCCGAGTATCTCCCCGCTCGTCTCTAAAGATTTGGGGGCCGGCGGGGGGCGGGGAGAGCGGGGAGGAACAGAGGGGAGATCTCTCTCTCCCTCTCTCCCCCCCGCTCCCCACCGCAACTCACCTGTCACCCGCGCCGGTCCCCAAATCTTTAGAGACGAGTGGGGAGATACTCGGCTAAGGCACTACTCGCTCGAGTAATGTGCCTTAGCGAGTATACTCGCTCATCTCTAGTAGTCACCCTAATAGAGGCTTATTTTGAAGAAAAATTGGAGAAGATCTTCATATTCACCCATATTCTGCCCATCAAGATGAACCATTAGAAGACAGCAGACACTATTCGTAAAAAATGAGCAGTATGGCATTTTGTATTTTTTTTTGCGCACATGACACATTTCTATTTTCCATTAGCGAAAACGACTTTGTTTCCATACTATTATTCCTTAAATTGCTTTGTCACTAACAATTTGTCAGTAATACTTTGTCAGCAGAGTTTCATTTCAGTTTATGATTATTAAACTTGTTAGAACATTCTCAAACATTGCTTGTTATATAGCATCATGTTAGTGCTGATGTAAAGTGATATATAGAAAGTGAAGTCTTTGTTTCACTAGTAAAGAGTTGGTCGTCTTAGTTGATTGTTCTTAGCAACTTAACCTCACAACATTTGCAGAAAATAGGAAAATGCTGTCAACCGTCCTAATTGATACATTTTTGGAATGTAATAGCTACTCAGATTTACGTAATTTAAGAAGAGACATAGGGGCCCATGATTATTTGCATTTATTTATTATACATCTACTGTTTAATACAGAATTAAAGAAACCAATTGATCAAAAGGTATGCACTGTATAATGTCTAGTGTAGCACCTGGGATGCATGGCACAGTGACTCAATGAATACCAGTGGTGGAACCCCTGTGTAATGAATACATCTCCTTTAAGCTAGGCATAACACCGTGTATCAGCATTGTATAATATTTGTATCATAGAACTTTTAGTTGTGGTAAAATATATATTCAGAAATGGATGATGTATATTAGTGTTGAGCAACTGAAACAATCGAACCGTGTTGCAGGGCAGGCTCCCTCATATCACAAACTAGCTCTTTGCATGCTATCAAGGAACATGATGATTGGCTGAGCACTGTGATCAATCAGAGGCAGCTCTCAGCTGTCATTTAATAGCTGAGTGCTGCCTCTGATTGGTAACAGTGCTCAGCCAATCAGAGGCATCCCTTTCAGCAGGCGAGGATTTTAAATTATTAGGATCCAATGACAATGTGATATATAAGACAACACAAAACAGTGTTACAGCCATTGATATAAAGCAATGCTTTAAGCCAGTGAAGCCGTGCTGATGTCTATATCATGTTCATGCAAATAGCAAATTGTTCCCACACCTTTAACTAGGACAGGGACCAATTAAAATGTATTAGCCCTGTAAGCCCCTATCCCTATATTACTCTACATGGAGGTAACATTGGAGCAATTGCCCTGAGAAGCACAGCCCCAGATGTCCCCATTATCAAGGCCTCATTAAAGTCCTTAAAATACAGTCGGTGAGGATCTATTGTGAGGATTATAATAGGGTCATGATAAAATGAAATAAAAATTGTAAAGGGAACCTGTCACCAAATTTTGGCCTAACGAACCAAGCGTCACTATCGCCCTTCCAACATGTAAAACAACTATGATTTTTTAAAACTGTTGTTGCTGCTTAGTGCCTAAAAACTTTATTTTATTCTGGTGCACTCTGCATGATAAACATACCCCCTGGGTGGTGTTGCAAGTTTCCCAATTTATGAATTTACTCCTTTGTCTGGGTCCACTGCAGTAGCAAAACTTCATTGAAGTGAATGGTAAATTTACCTGTAATAACAAGCTTGACCACTGCAATGGAAACAGAGCTGTCTACATCCTGCAGATATCAGCTCTGTGAACGCAATGGCTTGGCACACAGCTGTTTGGCAGGGATCCTTGGCGGCACACTCTATCTGACCTACTATTGATGACCTATCCTAAAGCTAGATCATAAGTAGTTCTTAAAGGGGTTATCTAGATGTAAACAATATTTAGCTTAAAGAAGAACAAGGAGTCTTGGAAGTGATGATATAAAATCATAGAATGGTAGCTTGGAAGGGACCTCCAGGGTCAACGGGTCCAACACCCTACTTAGTGCAGGATTTACTAAATCATCACAGACAGATATTTGTCCAGCCTTTGTATTGCCCCACAGAGCCCTGATCTCAACATCATCCAGTCTGTCTGGGACTACATGAAGAGACAGAAGGATTTGAGCAAGTCTACATCTACAGATCTGTGGTTAGTTCTCCAAGATGTTTGGAGCAACCTTCCTGCCAGGTTCCTTCAAAAGCTGTATGCAAGTGTTCCTAGAAAAGTTGATGCTACTTTGAAGGCAAAGGGCGGTCACAGCAAATACTGATTTGATTTGGATTTCTCTTTTGTTCATTCACTTTGCATTTTGTTCATTGACAAAAAAAAACTTTTAACACTTCTATTTTTTAAAGCATTCTTACTTTGCAGCATTTTTTTACACCTGCCTAAAACTTGGTGTGATACCCACTTTGGTGCTAAAGTCAGTCTTCATATCTGAATCACAATCAAATGGTATTGCTTCCTTTTTCATTAACCATGTAGTCAGGTTTCCTAACAGACCTATCTGTTGTAGTCACAGATGATAAACCAAATAAGGTCCTGAGAGAGAACAGGGCATAGAAACTTCACTCATGACCACAACAGGTATGACAGATGGCTCCATGGTGAGGGCAGGTTGGGAAGAAATCTTCTTCAACCAGAGGGTGGCGCACAAATAAGCAGAAAAAAAGGTGGTAATGTGTATAATGTGCATGCTGTTTAATAATTTGTTCAAAGACCGGGAAAGATCTTTGAACAAGTTATTAAACAGCATGTATGCAAGTACTTGGTTAAAAATTAAGTAATTAACCAGAGCCAGCAAGAGTTTGTAACAAACAAGTCATGCCAGATGAATCTAATTTCCTTCTATGACAGAATTACCTACTGGGTTGATCAGGGAAATGCGGTGGATATAGTATATGTTGACTTTAGTAAAGCATTTGACAAAGTATCTCATACCATACTTATTGAAAAAATGATCAAATATGGGATTGAGAAGGCAACTGTTAGGTGGATTCAGAACTGGCTGAGTGATCGTACTCAAAGAGTGGTCATAAATGGCTGCACATCCAAGTGGAAGACTGTATTAAGTGGGGTACCACAAGGCTCTGTCCTTGGCCCAGTGTTGTTCAACATTTTTATAAATGATCTGGAGGAGGGAATTGATGGGAAACTGATCAAATTTCCCAACGATACAATGCTAGGAGGGATAGCTAGCACTAGAAAAGCTTGAACAGTTGGGGATGACTTACAGAATGGTATTTAACAAGGAGAAATGCAATGTCCTACATCTGGGCAAGAAAAATGAAAAAAAGCACATACAGAATGGGAGGAATTAGGCTAAGCAGCAGCACATGTGAAAAAAACTTGGTATACTAATAGATCACAGACTGAACATGAGTCAACAATGTGATGCAGCAGCCAAAAAGGCAAACACAATTGTAATAGAGGAGCATAAAGTCTAGATCACGTGAGGTAATTATCCCCCTGTACTCTTTCTTAGTCAGACCTCATCTGGAATACTGTGTCAAGTCCTGGGCACCCCACTTTAAAAAAGACATAGACAAACTGGAGCAAGTTCAGGGAAGAGTTACCAAGATGGTGAGCGGTCTGCAAATCATGCCCTATAAAGAACTGTTAAAGGATTTGGGAATGTTTAGCTTGCAAAAAAGAAGGCTGAGAGGAGACTTAATAGCTGTCTACAAATATGTGAAAGACTGTCACAGTGGAGAGGGATCAGCCCTATTCTCATTTGCACAAGGAAAGACTAGAAGCAATGGGATGAAACTGAAAGGGAGGAGACACAGATCAGATATTAGCAAAAACTTTTTGATCAATGAGTGGCACAGGTTACCACGGGAGGTGGTGAGTTCTTCTTCATTCGAAATGTTCAAACAGAGGCTGGACAAATATCTGTCTGGGATAATTTAGTGAATCCTGCACTGAGCAGGGGGTTGGACCCGATGACCCTGAAGGTTCCTTCCAACGCTACCATTCTATGATTCTACAATATTGCAAACGGTTTTATTTGGTTAGTTAGGAGATTTTGTGGAGCAATTAGGCTTTAAAACACCCATTAACTTGAGTTAACTATTCCGAAAGAGTAAGTAGAATGAGACCTATAAAAACGTTGAATGGACCTTTCCTTGTGTGTTAGAGAACTGCACAGGCAGCGAAGGGTTCCTAAAGTGTTTTTATTATTTGACTTGTCCTTTTTATGCATTGAGTGCTTCCATAATAGCACATTGTAGAGTCAGTGAAGTCAGAATCTCTGCTTTTACTTTTTCAGCCAGTGGAATGTACA
This sequence comes from Eleutherodactylus coqui, assembly GCF_035609145.1. Classification (NCBI taxonomy): domain Eukaryota; kingdom Metazoa; phylum Chordata; class Amphibia; order Anura; family Eleutherodactylidae; genus Eleutherodactylus; species Eleutherodactylus coqui. The sequence continues at coordinate 69,216,259 of NC_089840.1, read as the reverse complement.
CAGTATAAAACATGCGTTTATTTGCAGGCTGCAATGACTTTGCGAGGAAATCAAATTCCTTTCCCTACTAACAATTTGTTCCCATTAATAATGCATTTTTTCTTTTTTTATAATGTATATAAAGTAAAAAGTCTCGTAGAAGAAAAATGGGATGTAGAAGAGAGATCTGCACAGACAGCTGTGATTTGGTTGTGGCTATTATTTCACCACCTTGTTTTGGTCTTGTTTAGAAACTGATTTTCATTTGCCAAAAGTTCGGATTTGATTTTGAGTTTTGATTTTTTAGAAAAATGTAGATGTCAATAGAAAAGAACACCTCTAAAGATAAATAGTGTTTCAAGTGTTTTTTCCTTTCCATTACTATTTCACATTGTTAATGACAGCAATTTTTAACATACTATTGTGTAGACAGATGAACTCCAACACAGCAGACGGTGTATTCCTCAGTCAACCGCTACCCCACATCCATACCACAGATAGAATGCATAGAATACAACATGTATCAGATGGAAAAATCCACAACACAGTCTTATATCCCCCAAATATATAGGGAGGGAGTTTTATAGCTAAGATAAAAATGTGGGGAGGGAGTGGATCTGGTTAAGTATAGTTGAGAGCAGGGGCATAGCTAAAGGCTCAGTGGCCCGGGCACAAAATTTCAGCTGAGGGACCGCACCCCCATCTTACTGCACTTGATGACTGCTGGCCTTGGTCTGGTCGGGGCTTTCTGTAGCACCACTCTTAGGAAGGCTACTCATGCAACACTACCAACCAGGGATGTTGCTAAAGTCTGAAAAGATTAGGGGCACAAGCTCCAAAACTCATCCATCAACCCTCCTCCACCAGTAAAAAAAATACACACCATACACACCCATATCATCTATCTATCTATCTATCTATCTATCTATCTATCTATCTATCTATCTATCTATCTATCTATCTATCTATCTATCTATCTATCTATCTATCTATCTATCTATCTTCTCACAAACACCATATCTACAAGCCAACTTTTATAACAGTGGGCTTAGTTAAGGTCCACTTACACGGAATGATGGATGCATAAACGATGGACGATAGATAATGAGCTTCATCGCTCATCGTTCAGTTTAAGCAGCGGCCGCTCAGTAGTTATCTCAACGGAGAGGGGCGGGGGAGCGAGAGGAGAGAAATCTCCTGCACTGCCCTGCCCCACTGCTGGCCACTCCGTGAACCAGCCTCAGCTTTGCTAGCTCCCGTGTGACAGCACGGGAGCGCGGACACACAGGGACGAGTGTCAGGCATCACTTGCCCGACAGTTGTCCCATGTAAATGGACCTTTAAATACAGCGGTTTAGCTCTAGGATCTATTATCATATAATAGTCAGACATCAGCGCTACATAGAGATAGTGATTACATTGTATTTAGGGTTACTTTAAACAGGACAACTATAGGGACCATAAGCACATGACAGCTGTCCCAATGACTATTGTTTCTGCGCTTCAATTGATGGGATTATGTGTTTTTTTCTTCCTGTGTAGGACTTACGTGCTGGTGCGATATTGGTTGCTAGCCTGTGCCTGGTTTCCATGGACATGTTTGTTGTTTACCCTGGAGACCAGGCTCGTGGGCTCTCCTGTTTGAACGCCATAAAGTTCTACATATGCGAACAGGATGGGTGCTTTCCGTCACTTAGTGTGGCTGCCGTGCCCCTCCCATGTGAGCAGCGCGCATATGCGCACAGGACGGGTGTTTTCCATCGCTTAGTGTGGCTGCCGTGCCTCTTTCATGTTAGCGTCCGGTGTCCGGGTGTGCAGAATCATGTGACCTGTATGCTAGGTGTTGACTACGTCGGGTAGGAGGCTCCCTGGTGGGAGTTTCCTGAGTCCCATATTGTTAACCTAGCACTGAAGACACTGGTAGAATCTTTCCCACACCTGAAGGTATTTGGATTTTAATTATGCATATATTTAAGCGGTGTAGATGGGTTTGCTTGACAGGCTTGACAAAGATCTGTTTAGATCGAAACGTCGCTGTGTCATTTCTGCTGTACTGCTGCATCTGTATATTGCTGCTTGTGGGACCAACATGGAATAAAGTTCCTTTTATCTGAAATGGACTGCCATGGATGCTGCCTCTGATTATATGTTTGTTTTATAAGACTTAACATTGATATTCTTGGAATTAGTGACCTGAGTGGACAGGTAATGGATATTTTCAGTCCGATGACTGATAATAAACACATGGCTTATGCAACCCAAACGACAACTGTACATGTGGACATCTCCCAATGCACTCCATTGAAATCAGATTGATTACATCCTGTGTAATCATGGCTGGTGAAGTTCAGTCATTACAATAAAAGCCTCTCCTGGCACCGACTGTGGCATTGATCATAAATAGAGATGAGCGAGCACACTCCTGCTCTGATCGTATTCAGAAGGGCAGCGGGGGAGAGTGAGAGAGATCTCTCTCTCCTCCCCGCTACCCCCCGCCGCCCCGAGTATGCTCAGAGGAGAAGGCAGTTACTCAAGATGAGCGAGGCTCGCTTGAGTAACTGACCTAACTGAGCATGCTCGCTCATCTCTAATCATGAACTCCTTGCAGATAAGATCAAGATCAAATTCTGTAGCATTGAGAAAGGTGCTCCACTGAGAATATTCAACACCTCTAAAATCCCTTAAAGGGGTTGTCCCGCAAAAGCAAGTGGGGGTATACACTTCTGTATGGCCATATTAATGCACTTTGTAATATACATTGTGCATTAAATATGAGCCAAACAGAAGTTATTCACTTACCTGCTCCGTTGCTAGCGTCCTCGTCTCCATGGTGCCATCTAATTTCAGCGTCTAATCTCCCGATTAGATGCGCTTGCGCAGTCCGGTCTTCTCCCTTCTGAATGGGGCCGCTTGTGCTGGAGAGCTGCTCCTCGTAGCTCCGCCCCGTCACGTGTGCCGATTCCAGCCAATCAGGAGGCTGGAATCGGCAATGGAACGCACAGAGCCCACGGTGCACCATGGGAGAAGACCTGCGGTCCACCGTGGGTGAAGATCCCGGCGGCCATCTTAGCAAGGTAAGTAAGAAGTCGCCGCAGCGCGGGGATTCGGGTAAGTACTATCCGTTTTTTTTTTTTTTACCCCTGCATCGGGTTTGCCTCGCGCCGAACGGGGGGGGGGGCTATTGAAAAAAAAAAAAAAACGTTTCGGCGCAGGACAACCCCTTTAAGCAACGCTCACAGATGCACAGGCAGGATTCCAGCGAGGACACTGCACCCATGACCATATTGCAAACCTGCGATGGACCATGGAAAAAGCATAAGAATACCAAAGGAATATCTACATGTTCTTCATTGACTACATCAAGGCCTTTGACTGCATCCACCATGACCATCTATGGCACCTCCTACAAGAGCTGGGCATATCGACACATCTAGTCAAGCTGATAAAATAACTTTATACCAGTCAAGAAGCCACTGAGTGAACACAGTATGGGAACACAGATTGGTTTGGGATCGATAAAGGCGTCCGACAGGGCTGAATCCTCTCACCCTTCTTGTTTAGCCTAAATGCAGAAGTGATCTTGCGGAAAACATAGGATAGCATTGGGGCAAAGCGCTATGCTAAACATGGATAAAATCTGGAAAATTAGGGATATTGGCATCGTACCTAAACGCAGGATACTTCAAACCATCATTTTCCCCACAGCCATGTTTGGATGTGAAAGCTGGACTGTGAAAAAAAGCTGATAAAAAGAGGATTGATGCATTTGATCTGGGTGCTAGCCAAAGCTGCTGCGTATGCCCTGGACAGCTAGAGTAACAGAGAAGCCCTGAATTGTATAAGACCCAATATATCACTGGAGAGCAAGATGACTAGACTCAGACTCACATATTTCGACCATGTAATGTGAGCAGCCGCTAGAAAAATCTAGAAGGCTTGGATAGATCAGTGGAAAAATAAGACCTGGCCGGAAAAGGACATGATGGATTAAAACTGTCAAAGCTGATACTGGCATGGATATCAACCAACTGAAAGAAGCAGTGCGAAACCGAAAAACATTGAGGGTCACCGAGGGTCATGAACGACTAAGTGGCTAATAACAACAATATAATGTATATCAGCTGTACATGCAAATTATTAGAGTTGTGGCATGATTAGATGAACGGTCTTGCCATCTACGGCACTAAAAGTGGTTCTCCCCTTGGCCTGTAAAAAGGCTCTCAGAGGTTACTTGTGTGTAGTGGAGCTATTTTTCTACTTGTGTAGCACTTGTTGATCACTAGACATGCCTCTACAATGTGATCAAAGATTTTGCCCAGCTAACAGAGCTTGAGAGGAAGTGACCCCTGCAACCCCTATAGATACGCCCACCACTGGACGAGAGTAAAGCAAGAGATCTACTGCTTTCCTCTCATCTAATACTGCATCTGGTAGAGGTTTCCTGCCCAAATTGCTCCAGGAGGGCTACAGATCTATTCAAGCCTCTATCAGCATTGCCAGCCTTTCTTAAACTTGCCAGGTGAGCACATAATCCTTTTGCCATTCTTTTCAATTGTTTTACAGAAGTCCTCTTCACCATGGAATGTTTTTTACTCTAGTTTATGCTTATAGTTGACAGCACCACACCACTAACCACTACATGATGGAGAACTTGATGTTTGTTTGTTTCTCATCTTCTTTTCATGATCCTTGAGTTGATTCTTGGTCTGGTCGGGGCTTTCTGTAGCACCACTCTTAGGAGGGCCACTCATGCAACACTACCAACCAGGGATGTTGATAAAGTCTGAAAAGATTAGGGGCACAAGCTCCAAAACCCATCCATCAACCCTCCTCCACCAGTAAAAAAAATACACACCATACACACCCATATCATCTATCTATCTATCTATCTATCTATCTATCTATCTATCTATCTATCTATCTATCTATCTATCTATCTATCTATCTATCTATCTATCTATCTATCTATCTATCTATCTTCTCACAAACGCCATATCTACAAGCCAACTTTTATAACAGTGGGCTTAGTTAAGGTCCACTTACACGGAATGATGGATGCATAAACGATGGACGATAGATAATGAGCTTCATCGCTCATCGTTCAGTTTAAGCAGCGGCCGCTCAGTAGTTATCTCAACGGAGAGGGGTGGGGGAGCGAGAGGAGAGAAATCTCCTGCACTGCCCTGCCCCACTGCTGGCCACTCCGTGAACCAGCCTCAGCTTTGCTAGCTCCCGTGTGACAGCACGGGAGCGCGGATACACAGGGACGAGTGTCAGGCATCACTTGCCCGACAGTTGTCCCATGTAAATGGACCTTTAAATACAGCGGTTTAGCTCTAGGATCTATTATCATATAATAGTCAGACATCAGCGCTACATAGAGATAGTGATTACATTGTATTTAGGGTTACTTTAAACAGGACAACTATAGGGACCATAAGCACATGACAGCTGTCCCAATGACTATTGTTTCTGCGCTTCAATTGATGGGATTATGTGTTTTTTTCTTCCTGTGTAGGACTTACGTGCTGGTGCGATATTGGTTGCTAGCCTGTGCCTGGTTTCCATGGACATGTTTGTTGTTTACCCTGGAGACCAGGCTCGTGGGCTCTCCTGTTTGAACGCCATAAAGTTCTACATATGCGAACAGGATGGGTGCTTTCCGTCACTTAGTGTGGCTGCCGTGCCCCTCCCATGTGAGCAGCGCGCATATGCGCACAGGACGGGTGTTTTCCATCGCTTAGTGTGGCTGCCGTGCCTCTTTCATGTTAGCGTCCGGTGTCCGGGTGTGCAGAATCATGTGACCTGTATGCTAGGTGTTGACTACGTCGGGTAGGAGGCTCCCTGGTGGGAGTTTCCTGAGTCCCATATTGTTAACCTAGCACTGAAGACACTGGTAGAATCTTTCCCACACCTGAAGGTATTTGGATTTTAATTATGCATATATTTAAGCGGTGTAGATGGGTTTGCTTGACAGGCTTGACAAAGATCTGTTTAGATCGAAACGTCGCTGTGTCATTTCTGCTGTACTGCTGCATCTGTATATTGCTGCTTGTGGGACCAACATGGAATAAAGTTCCTTTTATCTGAAATGGACTGCCATGGATGCTGCCTCTGATTATATGTTTGTTTTATAAGACTTAACATTGATATTCTTGGAATTAGTGACCTGAGTGGACAGGTAATGGATATTTTCAGTCCGATGACTGATAATAAACACATGGCTTATGCAACCCAAACGACAACTGTACATGTGGACATCTCCCAATGCACTCCATTGAAATCAGATTGATTACATCCTGTGTAATCATGGCTGGTGAAGTTCAGTCATTACAATAAAAGCCTCTCCTGGCACCGACTGTGGCATTGATCATAAATAGAGATGAGCGAGCACACTCCTGCTCTGATCGTATTCAGAAGGGCAGCGGGGGAGAGTGAGAGAGATCTCTCTCTCCTCCCCGCTACCCCCCGCCGCCCCGAGTATGCTCAGAGGAGAAGGCAGTTACTCAAGATGAGCGAGGCTCGCTTGAGTAACTGACCTAACTGAGCATGCTCGCTCATCTCTAATCATGAACTCCTTGCAGATAAGATCAAGATCAAATTCTGTAGCATTGAGAAAGGTGCTCCACTGAGAATATTCAACACCTCTAAAATCCCTTAAAGGGGTTGTCCCGCAAAAGCAAGTGGGGGTATACACTTCTGTATGGCCATATTAATGCACTTTGTAATATACATTGTGCATTAAATATGAGCCAAACAGAAGTTATTCACTTACCTGCTCCGTTGCTAGCGTCCTCGTCTCCATGGTGCCATCTAATTTCAGCGTCTAATCTCCCGATTAGATGCGCTTGCGCAGTCCGGTCTTCTCCCTTCTGAATGGGGCCGCTTGTGCTGGAGAGCTGCTCCTCGTAGCTCCGCCCCGTCACGTGTGCCGATTCCAGCCAATCAGGAGGCTGGAATCGGCAATGGAACGCACAGAGCCCACGGTGCACCATGGGAGAAGACCTGCGGTCCACCGTGGGTGAAGATCCCGGCGGCCATCTTAGCAAGGTAAGTAAGAAGTCGCCGCAGCGCGGGGATTCGGGTAAGTACTATCCGTTTTTTTTTTTTTTACCCCTGCATCGGGTTTGCCTCGCGCCGAACGGGGGGGGGGGGGCTATTGAAAAAAAAAAAAAAACGTTTCGGCGCAGGACAACCCCTTTAAGCAACGCTCACAGATGCACAGGCAGGATTCCAGCGAGGACACTGCACCCATGACCATATTGCAAACCTGCGATGGACCATGGAAAAAGCATAAGAATACCAAAGGAATATCTACATGTTCTTCATTGACTACATCAAGGCCTTTGACTGCATCCACCATGACCATCTATGGCACCTCCTACAAGAGCTGGGCATATCGACACATCTAGTCAAGCTGATAAAATAACTTTATACCAGTCAAGAAGCCACTGAGTGAACACAGTATGGGAACACAGATTGGTTTGGGATCGATAAAGGCGTCCGACAGGGCTGAATCCTCTCACCCTTCTTGTTTAGCCTAAATGCAGAAGTGATCTTGCGGAAAACATAGGATAGCATTGGGGCAAAGCGCGATGCTAAACATGGATAAAATCTGGAAAATTAGGGATATTGGCATCGTACCTAAACGCAGGATACTTCAAACCATCATTTTCCCCACAGCCATGTTTGGATGTGAAAGCTGGACTGTGAAAAAAAGCTGATAAAAAGAGGATTGATGCATTTGATCTGGGTGCTAGCCAAAGCTGCTGCGTATGCCCTGGACAGCTAGAGTAACAGAGAAGCCCTGAATTGTATAAGACCCAATATATCACTGGAGAGCAAGATGACTAGACTCAGACTCACATATTTCGACCATGTAATGTGAGCAGCCGCTAGAAAAATCTAGAAGGCTTGGATAGATCAGTGGAAAAATAAGACCTGGCCGGAAAAGGACATGATGGATTAAAACTGTCAAAGCTGATACTGGCATGGATATCAACCAACTGAAAGAAGCAGTGCGAAACCGAAAAACATTGAGGGTCACCGAGGGTCATGAACGACTAAGTGGCTAATAACAACAATATAATGTATATCAGCTGTACATGCAAATTATTAGAGTTGTGGCATGATTAGATGAACGGTCTTGCCATCTACGGCACTAAAAGTGGTTCTCCCCTTGGCCTGTAAAAAGGCTCTCAGAGGTTACTTGTGTGTAGTGGAGCTATTTTTCTACTTGTGTAGCACTTGTTGATCACTAGACATGCCTCTACAATGTGATCAAAGATTTTGCCCAGCTAACAGAGCTTGAGAGGAAGTGACCCCTGCAACCCCTATAGATACGCCCACCACTGGACGAGAGTAAAGCAAGAGATCTACTGCTTTCCTCTCATCTAATACTGCATCTGGTAGAGGTTTCCTGCCCAAATCGCTCCAGGAGGGCTACAGATCTATTCAAGCCTCTATCAGCATTGCCAGCCTTTCTTAAACTTGCCAGGTGAGCACATAATCCTTTTGCCATTCTTTTCAATTGTTTTACAGAAGTCCTCTTCACCATGGAATGTTTTTTACTCTAGTTTATGCTTATAGTTGACAGCACCACACCACTAACCACTACATGATGGAGAACTTGATGTTTGTTTGTTTCTCATCTTCTTTTCATGATCCTTGAGTTGATTCTTAAGGTTGTCACTGCTCATGAAAAAGAATATGATGATTATCTGGTCTCACTCTCTCCAGGGACTCCATTGAAGCTGTTAGGATCCGCACTACATTACATATGCCCTTGATGCCACCCATTATAGAATCAGCAGAATGTCATCAGTGCACACTACTATACATATGCCCTTGATGCCACCCATTATAGAATCAGCAGAATGTCATCAGTGCACACTACTAATAACAAGACAGCAGAGTGCACAAATCAATATTACCCTTCTTATCAATACCCTCCCATTAAAGGGGTTGTCCCGCGGCAGCAAGTGGGTCTATACACTTCTGTATGGCCATATTAATGCACTTTGTAATGTACATTGTGCATTAATTATGAGCCATACAGAAGTTATCAAAAGTTTTATACTTACCTGCTCCGTTGCTGGCGTCCTCGTCTCCATGGTGCCGACTAATTTTCGGCCTCCGATGGCCAAATTAGCCGCGCTTGCGCAGTCCGGGTCTTCTGCTGTCTTCAATGGGGCCGCTCGTGCAGAATGCCGACTCCGTGTAGCTCCGCCCCGTCACGTGCCGATTCCAGCCAATCAGGAGGCTGGAATCGGCAATGGACCGCACAGAAGAGCTGCGGTCCACGGAGGGAGCAGACCCCGGCGGCCATCTTCAGCAGGTGAGTATGAAGACGCCGGACCGCCGGGATTCAGGTAAGCACTCTCCGGTTTGTTTTTTTAACCCCTGCATCGGGGTTGTCTCGCGCCGAACGGGGGGGGGGGGGGGGGTTAAAAAAAAAAAAACCCCGTTTCGGCGCGGGACAACCCCTTTAAGTCTAGGGCTACACAAAGACTTTGACTGCAACACAGGTCAAACAGCTGAAGGCCTAGAGGACGTGGACGCGGGCGAGGACGCGGAGGCCCAAGTCAGGGTGTGGGCACAGGCCGAGCCAGTGCAGTGGCCAGGGGTAGAGGCAGGGCCAGACCGAATAATCCACCAACTGTTTCCCAAAGCGCCCCCTTGCGCCATGCCACCCTGCAGAGGTCAAGGTGCTCTAAGGTGTGGCAGTTTTTCACAGAGACGCCTGACGACCGACGAACAGTGGTGTGCAACCTTTGTCGCGCCAAGATCAGCTGGGGAGCCACCACCACCAGCATGCGCAGGCATATGATGGCCAAGCACCCCACAAGGTGGGACGAAGGCCGTTCACCGCCTCTGGTTTGCACCACTGCCTCTCCCCCTGTGCCCCAACCTGCCACTGAGATCCAACCCCCCTCTGAGGACACAGGCACTACCATCTCCTGGCCTGCACCCACACCCTCACCTCCGCTGTCCTCGGCCCCATCCAGCAATGTCTCTCAGCGCAGCGTCCAGATGTCACTAGCACCACTGTTTGAGCACAAGCGCAAGTACGCCGCCACGCACCCGCACGCTCAAGCGTTAAACGTGCACATTGCCAAATTGATCAGCCTGGAGATGCTGCCGTATAGGCTTGTGGAAACGGAGGCTTTCAAAAGCATGATGGCGGCGGTGGCCCCACGCTACTCGGTTCCCAGTTGCCACTACTTTTCCCGATGTGCCGTCCCAGCCCTGCACGACCACGTCTCCCGCAACATTGTACGCGCTCTCTCCAACGCGGTTACTGCCAAGGTCCACTTAACAACAGACATGTGGACAAGCACAGGCGGGCAGGGCCACTATATCTCCCTGACGGCACATTGGGTGAATTTAGTGGAGGCTGGGACAGAGTCAGAGCCTGGGACCGCTCACGTCCTACCCACCCCCAGAATTGCGGGCCCCAGCTCGGTGCTGGTATCTGCGATGGTGTATGCTTCCTCCACTAAACCACCCTCCTCCTCCTCCTCCTACGCAACCTCTGTCTCGCAATCAAGATGTGTCAGCAGCAGCACGTCGCCAGCAGTCGGTGTCACGCGGCACGGCAGCACAGCGGTGGGCAAGCGTCAGCAGGCCGTGCTGAAACTACTCAGCTTAGGAGAGAAGAGGCACGCGGCCCATGAACTGTTGCAGGGTCTGACAGAGCAGACCAACCGCTGGCTTGCGCTGCTGAGCCTCCAACCGGGCATGGTCGTGTGTGACAACGGCCGTAACCTGGTGGCGGCTCTGCAGCTTGGCAGCCTCACGCACGTGCCATGCCTGGCCTATGTCTTTAATTTGGTGGTTCAGCGCTTTCTGAAAAGCTACCCACACTTGTCAGACCTGCTCGGAAAGGTGCGCCGGGTCAGCGCACATTTCCGCAACTCCAAGACGGACGCTGCCACCCTGCAGACCCTGCAACATCGGTTTAATCTGCCAGTGCACCGATTGCTGTGCGACGTGCCCACACAGTGGAACTCTACGCTCCACATGTTGGCCAGGCTCTATGAGCAGCGTAGAGCTATAGTGGAATACCAACTCCAACATGGGCGGCGTAGTGGGAGTCAGCCTCCTCAATTCTTTACAGAAGAGTGGGCCTGGTTGGCAGACATCTGCCAGGTCCTTGGAAACTTTGAGGAGTCTACCCAGATGGTGAGCGGGGATGCTGCAATCATTAGCGTCACCATTCCTCTGCTATGCCTCTTGAGAAGTTCCCTGCAAAGCATTAAGGCAGACGCTTTGCACTCGGAAACGGAGGCGTGGGAAGACAGTATGTCGCTGGACAGTCAGAGCACCCTCATGTCTATATCTCAGCGCGTTGAGGAGGAGGAGGGGGAGGAGCATGAGGAGGAGGGGGAAGAGACAGCTTGGCCCACTGCTGAGGGAACACATGCTGCTTGCCTGTCATCCTTTCAGCGTGTATGGCCAGAGGAGGAGGAGGAGGAGGAGGAGGAGGATCCTGAAAGTGATCTTCCTAGTGAGGACAGCCATGTGTTGCGTACAGGTACCCTGGCACACATGGCTGACTTCATGTTAGGATGCCTTTCTCGTGACCCTCCCGTTACATGCATTCTGGCCACTACGGATTACTGGGTGTACACACTGCTCGACCCACGGTATAAGGAGAACCTTTCCACTCTCATTCCCGAAGAGGAAAGGGGTTCCAGAATGATGCTATACCACAGGGCGCTGGTGGACAAACTGATGGTAAACTTCCCATCCGACAGCGCTAGTGGCAGAAGGCACAGTTCCGGGGGCCAGGTAGCAGGGGAGGCGCAGAGATCAGGCAGCATGTACAGCGCAGGCAGGGGAACATTCTCCAAGGCCTTTGCCAGCTTTATGGCTCCCCAGCAAGACTATGTCACCGGTCCCCAGTCAAGGCTGAGTTGGCGGGAGCACTGTAAAAGGATGGTGAGGGAGTACGTAGCCGATTGCAGCACCGTCCTCGGTGACGCCTCTGCCCCCTACAACTACTGGGTGTTGAAGCTGGACACGTGGCCTGAACTCGCGCTGTATGCCCTGGAGGTGCTTGCTTGTCCTGCGGCTAGCGTCTTGTCAGAGAGGGTGTTTAGTGCGGCTGGGGGAATCATCACGGATAAGCGTACCCGCCTGTCAACCGACAGTGCCGACAGGCTTACACTCATCAAGATGAACAAAGCCTGGATTTCCCCAGACTTCTCTTCTTCACCAGCGGACAGCAGCGATACCTAAGCAATACGTAGGCTGCACCCGCGGATGGAAGCATCGTTCTCTATCACCATCAAAAACGGGGACCTTTTCGCTTCATCAATCTGTGTATAATATTCCTCCTCCTCCTCCTGCTCCTCCTCCTGAAACCTCACATAATCACGCTGAACGGGCAATTTTTCTTAGGCCCACAAGGCTCAGTCATATAATTTTTGTAAACAATTTTTATACGTTTCAATGCTCATTAAAGCGTTGAAACTTTCACCTGAACCAATTTTTATTTTAACTGGGCTGCCTCCAGGTCTAGTTACCAATTAAGCCACATTAACCAAAGCGATTAATGGGTTTCACCTGCCCTCTTGGTTGGGCATGGGCAATTTTTCTGAGGTACATTAGTACTGTTGGTACACCAATTTTTGGGGGGCCCTCGCCTACAGTGTAATCCAATTAATTTTTAGCCCACCTGCATTACAGCTGACGTTACACCAGCTGTGTTGGGCACTGCAATGGGATATATTTATGTACCGCCGGTGGGTTCCAGGGAGCCACCCATGCCGTGGGTCCACACGGAGTTGTAACTGCATGTGTCCACTTCTAAAGAACCCCAGTCTGACTGCGGCATGCAGTGTGGGCCAAAGCCCACTTGCATTAAACATGACATTACCTCAGCTGTGATGGGCACTGCAATGGGATACATTAATGTACAGCCGGTGGGTTCCAGGGAGCCACCCATGCTGTGGGTGCACACGGAATTCCCATTGCGGAGTTGTACCTGCCTGTGACTATTTATAAAAAACCGCAGTCTGACTGGGGCATGCAGACACCTTGACAGAATGAATAGTGTGTGGCACATAGGTTCCCCATTGCTATGCCCACGTGTGCAGCTCCTGATGGCGGTGGCACAGGATTATATTTCTCATTGCTTCTGTACAGCATTGTGGGCTATCGCCCCGCCCCTTTTAAAGAGGGTCGCTGCCTAGCGGTGCCAACCCTCTGCAGTGTGTGCCTGCGGTTCCTCCTCATGGCAGACGCACTTATAAATAGACATGAGTGTGGCGTGGCATGAGTGCAGCTGAAGGCTGCGCAGGGACACTTTGGTGTGCGCTGTGGACACTGGGTCGTGCAGGGGGGGGGGGTTGGGCAGCATGTAACCCAGGAGAAGTGGCAGCGGAATGTCATGCAGGCAGTGATTGTGCTTTGTTGAAGGTAGTGTGGTGCTTAGCTAAGGTATGCATTGCTAATGAGGACTTTTCAGAAGTAAAAGTTGTTGGGTGGGGGGGGGCACTCTTGCCGCTATTGTGGCTTAATAGTGGGACCTGGGAACTTGAGATGCAGCCCAACATGTAGCCCCTCGCCTGCCCTATCCGTTGCTGTGTCGTTCCCATCACTTTCTTGAATTGCCCCGATTTTCACAAATGGAAACCTTAGCGAGCATCGGCGATATACAAAAATGCTCTGGTCGCCCATTGACTTCAATGGGGTTCGTTACTCGAAACGAACCCTCGAGCATCGCGATAATTTCGTCCCGAGTAACGAGCACCCGAGCATTTTGGTGCTCGCTCATCTCTAGTGCTGTATTCACTTTGATTTAAAAGGCTTATATCTAGTAATATTCCAATGTTAATTTAGCAAGTCAACCATTGCATTTACAAAAATTGCTATTCTCCCTTTATTTAATTCTGTGAAACAATAGAAAACACTGTAGAAATCACAGCTCCAGTCTCAATCTATGCAGTAAACCAATAAAATGACTAAAAAGGTCTCAAATAGCCAAATACAGAAAAAAGACATGGTAAGCTCCAGAAAGAGGTGAATATCCTATGATACTTTGTAAAAAGTAGATTATAGAGGGTCATAAAAATGTGTAGCAGATCAGGGCATTAACTGAAAACTGCATTGTATGCAAAACATGTCTTATGTTGCCTTAGCTGCCTAAATGACATGTAAAAGTGAATTGAAATCTCATTTTTTCCTCGACTTAGTCAGTGTTCCAATTACTTGGAAATAGCTTGCACTTGAAAGAAGGCTGCATATTAATTTAAGGGTTGCGAGTGCTTATCGAATTACCTAGAACAGTCTGTCGCTCTTTTCTCTGCATGTAAATCATTTTACGTGCAAATAGAAGGCAAAGAGTCATTTTTATTCATTCGCAGGAAGAAATGGTGGAGGACATTCAAATGCTGATATTACTGCTGTAGCTCGATATTTCATCCTTCCATATCTGTATTATAGTTAATGAATTGCATTTTGAATGTGTTGCCTGCAAATTCTGGTGGGGTTAACAGACTTTTGAAATGAACCTCTATTAAGTTTTACTTGCTATCATGCTTGTATTAACCCTTTGCAATCCAATTTTGGATTCAGGGTTTCCTAGGGGGCTTTCTCTTTCGGCCATTATACAATGGTGCCATCTGCTGGCTAGAGCTAGTACTGCAGTATGGGACATGCTGGAGAGGCCCCCAACAACAGAGCAGCCAGTAATATACAGTAAGAATACCCTGACGGACGTCCTCCGACATCGGAGCTGTACAGCCTTCAATCAGAATGTCTTCAGACGTCAGAGAGTGGATTGGAAAGGGTTAAGGCTTTTACTATACCATACAGTATCTTTTTTTGCACATATCGAACATTAATGATAACATAGCTGAACATATACAAAAAGCGGATATCTTGTTAGGTTCTCAACACAATTTTCCTTTACATTCCATGTATATGCTGAAAAATTCTCCACATGTGCATACTTAATATGCCTATTAGCTATGATGAGCTAGACTTATTTCAAAAGAGTCTCCTTTTTTCATATGTTTGGATGGTACTGTACAGCTTGATATGCATTGCCTTAACCAAATTTAAAAACATAGCTTTAGGTAAAAAGAAAGTGAAAAAAATCTGGGCCAAAATTCTGTTCTCATTAAATTTTTTAATTATTTTTTAAAATATATTTAGGTGTCAAATTGTATAGGAGTGTCTGTTCTGTGGTTTTTGGACGTGTCTTCAGATAAGGCTGATGTCTTGCTGGTTTGGGAATTGTTATGAGAGACGTGAGGAGGACCCAACAAGTAAAAGGAAGAGTTTTTGGGTGCACCCATTATTATCTCAAGGGGAGCATAAGAGGTATTTCAATTGCCCTTATGATGACTTACATCGTTACCCTGAAAAATTTCATCCATTTATTGACTGGCAATCAGTATGTTTGACAAGCTACTAGAGTGGGGGAAACATGACTAGAGATGAGCGAGCACACTCGTTTAAGGCTGATGCTCGAGTGAGCATCGGTCTTCTTGAGTAACTGATTACTCGTCTGATGCTCCGAGCAAATGCGAGGGTGAGCGGGGGGTGGGGGTGGAGCGAGAGATCTCTCTCACTCTCACCTCCCGATTCCCCCTGCTCTCCCCCTTTTAGATAGGGACTTACATATTTGTGCCTAATGATCCTGCTATTTTTTTTAAATTTGAATACTAATTAAATAGACCAGTAATATACGTGTTTGAAAAGCAGCAGCATATTTGGGCATAAATATACACAAACACTTCATTTAATTTTTTTCTAATATTATTATACTCACCATTTCACCATAACTCTGTAATGATGGCGAGCTGGGTTCCTGCTACTGTAAAAGGTCTCAGATTACTCGGGGTTCAGTAAACTGCCTGCTGTACCAGGATTCAACACAAAAAATGCATTATCAACATCTGTAAATTAAAAAAAAAACTTTTAAAAAACTATCTACTAGAGATGAGCGAACGTGTTCTTCCGAGCTTGATATTCGTGCGAATATTAGGGTGTTCGGGATGTTCGTTATTCGTAACGAACACCATGCGGTGTTCTGGTTACTTTCACTTCCTTCCCTGAGACGTTAGCGCGCTTTTTTTGGCCAATTGAAAGACAGGGAAGGCATTACAACTTCCCCCTGTGAAGTTCAAGCCCTATACCACCCCCCTGCTGTGAGTGGCTGGGGTGATCAGGTGTCACCCGAACATAAAAGTCGGCCCCTCCCGCGGTTCGGCTCAGATGCCTGGTGAGTTAGATGAGGGACAGTGCTGTTTGTACCGGAGCTGCTGTAGGGAAAGAATTGGTAGTTAGTGTAGGCTTCAAGACCCCCCAAAGGTCCTTATTAGGGCCACTGATAGCTGTGTGTTGGCTGCTGTTAGCAGTGCCATTTTTTTTTTTCTCAAAATCGGCTCTACAGAGCGTTGCACCCGGCATTAGGGACAGAAGTGCTGCATAGGCAGGGAGAGTGTTAGGAGTGAGTGTAGCCTTCAAGAACCTCAACGGTCCTTTCTAGGGCCATATTTATCCGTGTGCAGTACTGTCCAGGCTGCTGTTAGCTGTGCTGCATTTTTTTTTGCTTCTCAAAATCGCCTCTGCAGAACATTCCACCCTCCATTGATACTGCAGGGAAAGAATTCTATAGGCAGGGCCACAACACAGTTATTATTCATTGAATATACGCAGTGCTGCCTTTTGCTTGTAAAACAAGTGAAAATAATTCTATTTGTCCTGCCTCTGTCCGTCCTAACGCCGGTGGACACGTGTCGGCTGCGTGTGCAACCTGTAAAAATCATACGCACCCAGCTACGTTTTACTCCTGGCTTCGCCATTTGCTTTCCTTAATTGGGAAAAAAAATACCTGCTCTGCCACAGTTAATAACTCTGCTACCCTCACGTTCTGTGACACATTAGCAGGAAAACAGCACAGTTATTAAACTTCTCATGTTCATAGAATATACGCAGTGCTGCCTTTTGCTTGTAAAACAAGTGAAAATAATTCTATTTGTCCTGCCTCTGTCCGTCCTAACGCCGGTGGACACGTGTCGGCTGCGTGTGCAACCTGTAAAAATCATACGCACCCAGCTACGTTTTACTCCTGGCTTCGCCATTTGCTTTCCTTAATTGGGAAAAAAAATACCTGCTCTGCCACAGTTAATAACTCTGCTACCCTCACGTTCTGTGACACATTAGCAGGAAAACAGCACAGTTATTAAACTTCTCATGTTCATAGAATATACGCAGTGCTGCCTTTTGCTTGTAAAACAAGTGAAAATAATTCTATTTGTCCTGCCTCTGTCCGTCCTAACGCCGGTGGACACGTGTCGGCTGCGTGTGCAACCTGTAAAAATCATACGCACCCAGCTACGTTTTACTCCTGGCTTCGCCATTTGCTTTCCTTAATTGGGAAAAAAAATACCTGCTCTGCCACAGTTAATAACTCTGCTACCCTCACGTTCTGTGACACATTAGCAGGAAAACAGCACAGTTATTAAACTTCTCATGTTCATAGAATATACGCAGTGCTGCCTTTTGCTTGTAAAACAAGTGAAAATAATTCTATTTGTCCTGCCTCTGTCCGTCCTAACGCCGGTGGACACGTGTCGGCTGCGTGTGCAACCTGTAAAAATCATACGCACCCAGCTACGTTTTACTCCTGGCTTCGCCATTTGCTTTCCTTAATTGGGAAAAAAAATACCTGCTCTGCCACAGTTAATAACTCTGCTACCCTCACGTTCTGTGACACATTAGCAGGAAAACAGCACAGTTATTAAACTTCTCATGTTCATAGAATATACGCAGTGCTGCCTTTTGGTGCAAAAAAACGGAAAATAATTCTATTTGTCCTGCCTCTGTCCGTCCTAACGCCGGTGGACACGTGTCGGCTGCGTGTGCAACCTGTAAAAATCATACGCACCCAGCTACGTTTTACTCCTGGCTTCGCCATTTGCTTTCCTTAATTGGGAAAAAAAATACCTGCTCTGCCACAGTTAATAACTCTGCTACCCTCACGTTCTGTGACACATTAGCAGGAAAACAGCACAGTTATTAAACTTCTCATGTTCATAGAATATACGCAGTGCTGCCTTTTGGTGCAAAAAAACGGAAAATAATTCTATTTGTCCTGCCTCTGTCCGTCCTAACGCCGGTGGACACGTGTCGGCTGCGTCTGCAACCTGTAAAAATCATACGCACCCAGCTACGTTTTACTCCTGGCTTCGCCATTTGCTTTCCTTAATTGGGAAAAAAAATACCTGCTCTGCCACAGTTAATAACTCTGCTACCCTCACGTTCTGTGACACATTAGCAGGAAAACAGCACAGTTATTAAACTTCTCATGTTCATAGAATATACGCAGTGCTGCCTTTTGGTGCAAAAAAACGGAAAATAATTCTATTTGTCCTGCCTCTGTCCGTCCTAACGCCGGTGGACACGTGTCGGCTGCGTGTGCAACCTGTAAAAATCATACGCACCCAGCTACGTTTTACTCCTGGCTTCGCCATTTGCTTTCCTTAATTGGGAAAAAAAATACCTGCTCTGCCACAGTTAATAACTCTGCTACCCTCACGTTCTGTGACACATTAGCAGGAAAACAGCACAGTTATTAAACTTCTCATGTTCATAGAATATACGCAGTGCTGCCTTTTGGTGCAAAAAAACGGAAAATAATTCTATTTGTCCTGCCTCTGTCCGTCCTAACGCCGGTGGACACGTGTCGGCTGCGTGTGCAACCTGTAAAAATCATACGCACCCAGCTACGTTTTACTCCTGGCTTCGCCATTTGCTTTCCTTAATTGGGAAAAAAAATACCTGCTCTGCCACAGTTAATAACTCTGCTACCCTCACGTTCTGTGACACATTAGCAGGAAAACAGCACAGTTATTAAACTTAGATTATTCATTCACTAGAGGCAGTGGGGCCTTTCGTTTTCAAAAAAGGGAAAAAATTATATTTGGCCTGCAGTCTTGCGCCAATTTATTAGCTGCCTGTGAAATCAAATCACTGGTAATACAGCATGCTGAGGGGTAGGGGTAGGCCTAGAGGACGTGGACGCGGCCGAGGACGCGGAGGGCCAAGTCAGGGTGTGGGCACAGGCCAAGCTCCTGATCCAGGTGTGTCGCAGCCGACTGCTGCGCGATTAGGAGAGAGGCACGTTTCTGGTGTCCCCACATTCATCGCCCAATTAATGGGTCCACGCGGGAGACGGTTATTAGAAAATGAGCAGTGTGAGCAGGTCCTGTCCTGGATGGCAGAAAGTGCTTCGAGCAACCTATCGTCTACCCGCAGTTCTGCGCCGTCCACTGCTGCCAATCCGAATCCTCTGTCTGCTGCTCCTCCTTCCTCCCAGCCTCCTCACTCCACTACAATAACACCTGCTCAGGAGCGGGAACACTCCCAGGAACTGTTCTCGGGCCCCTGCTTAGATTGGGCAGCAGCGGTTCCTCTCCCACCAGAGGAGTTTATCGTCACTGATGCCCAACCATTCGAAAGTTCCCGGGGTCCGGGGGAAGAGGCTGGGGACTTCCGCCAACTGTCTCAACAACTTTCTGTGGGTGAGGAGGACGATGACGATCAGACACAGTTGTCTTGCAGTGAGGTAGTAGTAAGGGCAGTAAGTCCGAGGGAGCAGCGCACAGAGGATTCGGAGGAAGAGCAGCAGGACGATGAGGTGACTGACCCCACCTGGTGTGCAACGCTTACTCAGGAGGACAGGTCTTCAGAGGGGGAGTCAAGGGCATCAGCAGGGCAGGTTGCAAGAGGCAGTGCGGTGGCCAGGGGTAGAGGCAGGGCCAGACCGAATAATCCACCAAGTGTTTCCCAAAGCGCCCCCTCGCGCCATGCCACCCTGCAGAGGCCGAGGTGCTCTAAGGTCTGGCAGCTTTTCACAGAGACGCCTGACGACCGACGAACAGTGGTGTGCAACCTTTGTCGCGCAAAGCTCTGCCGGGGAGCCAACACCAACAGCCTCACCACCACCACCATGCGCAGACATATGATGGCCAAGCACCCCGCAAGGTGGGACGAAGGCCGTTCAGCGCCTCCGGTTTGCACCCCTGCCTCTCCCCCTGTGCCCCAACCTGTCACTGAGATGCAACCCCCCTCTCAGGACACAGGCACTACCGTCTCCTGGCCTGCACCCACACCCTCACCTCCGCTGTCCTCGGCCCCATCCAGCAGTGTAGTTCAGCGCACCGTCCAGCCGTCGCTTGCGCAACTGTTGGAGCGCAAGCGCAAGTACGCCGCCACGCACCCGCACGCTCAAACGTTAACCGTCCGCATAGCAAAATTCATCAGCCTTGAGATGCTGCCGTATAGGGTTGTGGAAACGGAGTCCTTCAAAAGTATCATGGAGGCGGCGGCCCCGCGCTACTCAGTTCCCAGTCGCCACTACTTTTCACGATGTGCCGTCCCAGCCCTGCACGACCACGTCTCCCGCAACATTGTACGCGCCCTCACCAACGCGGTTACTGCCACGGTCCGCTTAACTACGGACACGTGGACAAGCACAGGCGGGCAGGGCCACTACATCTCCCTGACGGCACATTGGGTGAATTTAGTGGAGGCTGGGACAGAGTCAGAGCCTGGGACCGCTCACGTCCTACCCACCCCCAGAATTGCGGGCCCCAGCTCGGTGGTGGTATCTGCGGAGGTGTATGCTTCCTCCACTAAAGCACCCTCCTCCTCCTCCTCCTCCTCTGTCTCGCAATCAAGATGTGTTAGCAGCAGCATGTCACCAGCAGTCGGTGTCGCGCGGTGTGGCAGCACAGCGGTGGGCAAGCGTCAGCAGGCCGTGCTGAAACTACTCAGCTTAGGCGATAAGAGGCACACGGCCCACGAACTGCTGCAGGGTCTGACACAGCAGACCGACCGCTGGCTTGCGCCGCTGAGCCTCCAACCGGGCATGGTCGTGTGTGACAACGGCCGTAACCTGGTGGCGGCTCTGCAGCTCGGCAGCCTCACGCACGTGCCATGCCTGGCCCACGTCTTTAATTTGGTGGTTCAGCGGTTTCTGAAAAGCTACCCACGCTTGTCAGACCTGCTCGTAAAGGCGCGCCGGCTCTGCGCACATTTTCGCAAGTCCCACACGGACGCTGCCACCCTGCGCACCCTGCAACATCACTTTAAGCTGCCAGTGCACCGACTGCTGTGCGACGTGCCCACACGGTGGAACTCTACGCTCCACATGTTGGCCAGGCTCTATGAACAACGTAGAGCTATAGTCGAATACCAACTCCAACATGGGCGGCGCAGTGGGAGTCAGCCTCCTCAATTCCTTTCAGAAGAGTGGGCCTGGTTGGCAGACATCTGCCATGTCCTTGGTAATTTTGAGGAGTCTACCCAGGTGGTGAGCGGCGATGCTACAATCATTAGCGTCACCATTCCTCTGCTATGCATCTTGAGAAATTCCCTGCAAACCATAAAGGCAGCTGCTTTGCGCTCGGAAACGGGGGCGGGGGAAGACAGTATGCCGCTGGATAGTCAGGGCACCCTTCTGTCTATTTCTCAGCGCGTACAGGAGGAGGAGGAGGAGCATGAGGAGGATGAGGAGGAGGGGGAAGAGACAGCTTGGGCCGCTGCTGACGGTACACCGGCTGATTGCCTGTCATCCTTTCAGCGTGTATGGCCTGAGGAGAAGGAGGAGGAGGAGGAGGAGGATCCTGAAAGTGATCTTCCTAGTGAAGACAGCCATGTGTTGCGTACAGGTACCCTGGCACACATGGCTGACTTCATGTTAGGATGCCTTTCTCGTGACCCTCGCGTTGCACGCATTCTGGCCACGACGGATTACTGGGTGTACACACTGCTCGATCCACGGTATAAGGAGAACCTGCCCACTCTGATTCCCGAAGAGGAAAGGGGTTCGAGAGTGTTGCTATACCACAGGACCCTTGCGGACAAGCTGATGGTAAAATTCCCAGCCGACAGCGCTAGTGGCAGAAGGCGCAGTACCGAGGGCAAGGTAGCAGGGGATGTGCGTAGATCGAGCAGCATGTACATCCCAGGCAGTGCAACAGTCTTTAAGGGCCTGGCCAGCTTTATGGCTCCCCACCAAGACTGTGTCACCGCTCCCCAGTCACGGCTGAGTTGGCGGGAGCACTGTAAAAGGATGGTGAGGGAGTACGTAGCGGATCGCACGACCATCCCTGGTGACGCCTCTGCCCCCTACAACTACTGGGTGTCGAAGCTGGACACGTGGCCTGAACTAGCGCTGTATGCCCTGGAGGTGCTTACTTGTCCTGCGGCTAGCGTCTTGTCGGAGAGGGTGTTTAGTGCGGCTGGGGGAATCATCACAGATAAGCGTAGCCGCTTGTCAACCGACAGTGCCGACAGGCTAACACTCATCAAGATGAACAAATGCTGGATTTCCCCAGACTTCTGTTCTCCACCAGCGGACAGCAGCGATACGTAAGCAATACGTAGGCTGCACCCGCGGATGGAAGCTACGTTCTCTCTCACCATCCAAAACGGGGACATTTCTGCTTCATCAATCTGTGTCTAATATTCCTCCTCCTCCTCCTGCTCCTCCTCCTGAAACCTCACGTAATCACGCTGAATGGGCAATTTTTCTTAGGGCCACAAGGCTCACTCAAATAATTTTTCTGAACAATTTTTATAAGTTTCAATGCGCTTAAAAGCGTTGGAACTGTAACTTGAACCAATTTTTCGTTACACTGGGCTGCCTCCAGGCCTAGTTACCACTTAAGCCACATTAACCAAAGCGATTAATGGGTTTCACCTGCCCTCTTGGCTGGCCATGGCCAATTTTTGGGATGTACATTAGTACTGTTGATACAGCAATTTTTGTGGGCCCTCGCCTACAGTGTAATCAAATTAATTTTTAGCCCACCTGCATTCCAGCTGACATTACCTCAGCTGTGTTGGGCAATGCAATGGGATATTTTTGTGTACCGCCGGTGGGTTCCAGGGAGCCACCCATGCTGTAGGTGCACACGGAGTTTTTAACACATCTGTACACTTGTAAAGAACCCCAGTCTGACTGGGGCATGCAGTGTGGGCCGAAGCCCACCTGTATTACGCACGACATTACTACCTCAGCTGTGTTGGGCAATGCAATGGGATATTTCTATGTACCGCCGGTGGCTTCCTGGCACCCACCCAGGCAGTGGGTCCACAGGGAGTTTAACCTACATGTGTCCACTTCTAAAGAACCCCAGTCTGACTGGGGCATGCAGTGTGGGCCGAAGCCCACCTGTATTACACACAACATTACTACCTCAGCTGTGTTGGGCAATGCAATGGGATATTTCTATGTACCGCCGGTGGCTTCCTGGCACCCACCCAGGCAGTGGGTCCACAGGGAGTTTAACCTACATGTGTCCACTTCTAAAGAACCCCAGTCTGACTGGGGCATGCAGTGTGGGCCGAAGCCCACCTGTATTACGCACGACATTACTACCTCAGCTGTGTTGGGCAATGCAATGGGATATTTCTATGTACCGCCGGTGGCTTCATGGCACCCACCCATGCTGTCCGTCCACAGGGACTTCACAATAGGGAGTTGTACCTGCCTGTGTCTATGAATTAAAAAGCCCGCTCTAACTGGGGCATGCAGACACCTTGACAGAATGAATAGTGTGTGGCACATAGGTTCCCCATTGCTATGCCTACGTGTGCAGCTCCTGATGGCGGTGGCACAGGATTCTATTTCTCATTGCTTCTGTACAGCATTGTGGGCTATCGCCCCGCCCCTTTTAAAGAGGGTCGCTGCCTAGCCGTGCCAACCCTCTGCAGTGTGTGCCTGCGGTTCCTCCTCATGGCAGACGCACTTCTAAATAGACATGAGGGTGGTGTGGCATGAGGGCAGCTGAAGGCTGCGCAGGGACACTTTGGTGTGCGCTGTGGGGGGGAGGGGGGGCGGTTGGTCAGCATGTAACTCAGGAGAAGTGGCAGCGGAGTGTCATCCAGGCAGTGATTGTGCTTTGTTGTAGCTAGTGTGGTGCTTAGCAAAGGTATGCTATGCTAATGAGGGCTTTTCAGAAGTAAAAGTTGTTGGGAGGGGGGGGGGGCCCACTCTTGCCGGTATTGTGGCTTAATAGTGGGACCTGTGAACTTGAGATGCAGCCCAACATGTAGCCCCTCGCCTGCCCTATCCGTTTCTGTGTCATTCCCATCACTTTCTTGAATTGCCCAGATTTTCACACATGAAAACCTTAGCGAGCATCGGCGAAATACAAAAATGCTCTGGTCGCCCATTGACTTCAATGGGGTTCGTTGTTCGAAACGAACCCTCGAGCATCGCGGGAAGTTCGTTCCGAATAACGAGCACCCGAACATTTTGGTGTTCGCTCATCTCTACTATCTACCTATCTATCTAAACTTATACAAAAAAAATCTCGAAAAACTTATGGGACCACTTCTATAACTGCCCGTAGAAACATAAGTTGACAAATGGGACATGTACGGGCACTTTGTTTTTCCAATTGCATCACTCTTGGGATGTGTGCCATATTCTCTTTGAAATTGGTCACGTAGCAAATGTAATAGCACCCCCCAAAAACAGTGATCATCTGCATTGAAAACCCCTCAGTAAGAACGATTGTAAACACAAAAAAAGAACAAAGACCATTTGTAAACTGATCACACATCAACATTAGGGCGAGCACCCACTGGCGTTTTTTTACCTGCGTTTTGCGTTTTTCCTGCACAGGCATAGAGATAACATGTGTTCCTGTCCACTGGCGTTTTTTTTGCGTTGCGTTTGCGTTTTTAACATAGGAACTGTCAGTTGCATATGTGTCCTTATTTTTCTCCTAATGCACCCATGAAAGTCAATGGAAATTAATGGAAAAGCCGCGAAAACGCAGCGAAAAACGCGCGGAAAAATCGCGGGAAACGCGGCGAAAACGCCAGTGGGTGCTCGCCCTTATAAAGACGAGTGTGCTTTACTAGAAAATTTACAACATCCACAGAACTGACAAAATGCATGTTCAATTCTGCATACAAAATATGGGTTGAAACAAGCTGTGCACATGTGCCTTGCAAAGCAAATACCAACATGCAATGTACAATGCTTAAAAAGTCACAGGCCAAAATGAATTACCTTTGCAAAAAGCATTGTACAGCAAGCTTTGAAAATAATCAGCTGCTTTGGGAAGCAATGTACTACATGGCCAATGCAAAATGCAACAGTATACAAGATAACAGCCAAAATAAAAAAGGAAAAGCATGCCACTGCAAATTTCCACCTTACACAGTTACTTTGTGCGTAAAATGCCAGGGGGTACAGTACATAACACAACATAAGAATTGGACATGAAATGCTATGTGGAGTTTGCAAAACATGTCATCAGTAATGCAAAAAACATGTCTTTGCACATTGTTTGCAACAGAGAGTGCTAAATGCTGGAATTAAAAGCCACTGTCATAGCTATATTAACAGAATGAAATTCAGGTGGAGGTTTTGGGATTTCTGCCTTGCTGATAGTCTGGGGCAGGTTTTGTAGGTGTTTCTCCATTTTCTGGCTTTGGTGAGTGGCATCAAGTGAGACATGCTTAGTTTCACCTGTGGGTAATTGTCAGGGCTATTTAGCCTGGCCTGATGCTGAGCTGAATTGCTGTTGAATCCTCAGTCTTTCTCTGACTGGGCTAACTGTTCCATCTCAGAGCTAAGAACTGCGCTTGGTTGAATTTTTATTTGGTTTTCTGTATTATTCCCCTGTCCCATGTAGGATCAACTGGTGGCCGAGATACGTGGCCAAGTTCGTCCTTGTCAGGACGGGTAACCTGCATTTAGGTAGGCCCCTTCCCTGTGTTAGTTATATATGGACAGTGTTTCCCGTTTTATTGTTAGCTATATTGTTTTGACACTGCTTGCTTGCATGTGTGTGAGATCTGCGGGTGACGGATCCAGCGTGTCCTGCTTGGACGCAACAGAAGTTACACACATCCACAATTCAACTTACGGTTATGGTAATTACATCAAATACATACAACAGAAAATTAACTAGTGATGCCTACAGTATTCAGAAAAAAAAATGAAAACACATTTAGCATGGTGACAGATTAGGCAGAGCAAAGAACTAATAACACCAATTACAAAAAAAGTTGCATTTAAGAAATTCTCAAAGTGCCTTTTCTGTCATGGGGTACCATTCCCCCAACGATCTCCAAAACACCCCAGGCAAATTCTTCCCAACATGAATATTTTATAAATTGGTTCTTGTACTTCCCAGAGTTGTGAGTCCCACAAGGCTGGTCTTTGCTCAACAGCAGCAATTAACTGTTTCACATCTACATTTCTCACCATGTTCTCCTGCTCTGTCCTCTTGCCTACACATACTGTTAAAACCCCTGCCCTCCTAATTCTTTTATTTTAAAAACTAGAAACATACTTAAAAATGCAGTGTTTATATGCAAATACTAGCTGATATACCCGGCTTCGCCCGAGTTAATTTGGTACTGGTGTTTATCTGGTGTTCACACGGAAAATCTTATAAAGTCGTGGTTACTTTAGAGATACCGAGGAAAAACATATGTTCACCATTTTGCATAGTTCTCTGCGTTACCCAGGAAACACCACGAGAGGTAACCATGCAATGTTTACTGTATATAAAAGGACATCAGGAAGTGAGAGAATTAGATTCCATACGTTAAATTTGGACGCTAATTCTTTTGCACTTAGAATTTAATAATCGAGTTGGGACCCATTAAAGGAGATGTCCCGCGCCGAAACGGGTTTTTTTTTTTTAACCCCCCCCCGTTCGGCGCGAGACAACCCCGATGCAGGGGTTAAAAAAACCACCCGCACAGCGCTTACCTGAATCCCGGCGGTCCGGCGTCTTCATACTCACCTGCTGAAGATGGCCGCCGGGATCCTCTACCTTCGTGGACCGCAGCTCTTCTGTGCGGTCCACTGCCGATTCCAGCCTCCTGATTGGCTGG
The DNA here is from genome assembly GCF_035609145.1 of Eleutherodactylus coqui. NCBI lineage: Eukaryota > Metazoa > Chordata > Amphibia > Anura > Eleutherodactylidae > Eleutherodactylus > Eleutherodactylus coqui. The sequence continues at coordinate 69,189,388 of NC_089840.1, read as the reverse complement.
AATCGGCACGTGACGGGGCGGAGCTACACGGAGCCGCTCTCTGGCACGAGCGGCTCCATAGAAGACTGCTGAAGACCCGGACTGCGCAAGCGCGGCTAATTTGGCCATCGGAGGCCAAAAATTAGTCGGCTCCATGGAGACGAGGACGCTAGCAACGGAGCAGGTAAGTATAAAACTTTTTATAACTTCTGTATGGCTCATAATTAATGCACAATGTACATTACAAAGTGCATTATTATGGCCATGCAGAAGTGTATAGACCCACTTGCTGCCTCGGGACAACCCCTTTAACTTTTCCTATTTATGACATATTCAATGCTTATGGCAAATTTCATGTTTCTATGACATTGGGAAGTGAGAGATTTAGATTATGTACGTAAAATTTTGACGCTAATTCTTTTGCACTAGAATTAAATAATCGAGTTGGGACCCATTACCTTTTCCTATTTATGACATAATCAATGCTCATGGCAAATTTCATGTTTCTACGGCAACGGGAAGTGGGAGAATTAGATTCCGTCCGTAAAATTTGGACGCTAATTCTTTTGCGCTTAGAATTGAATAATCGAGTTGGGACCCATTAACTTTTCAGATTTATGACACAGTCAATGCCCGTCCCAAATTTTAAGTTTCTGTTACACCAAGAAGTGAGAGAATTAGATTTCGTACGTAAAATGTGGACGCTAATTCTTTTGCGCTTAGAATTGAACAATCGAGTTGGGACCTATTAACTTTTCCTATTTATGACATAATCAATGCTCATGCCAAATTTCAAGTTTCTCTGACACCTGGAAGTGAGAGAATTAGATTCCGTACGTAAAATTTGTTGTCACAGACTGTAATCCTAGTTTTATTTCTTTTCTTATAAAACTTAACTTTTAATTAAATATTATGCTCTAAAATCCTAAATGGAAGGGAAGGCTTTCATAAAAGAACTTTTTATTACGTATGCAGATGATGCATCTCATTACTCTCTGTATATCTCATGAATCACCTTAAAGACAATCTGCTGTGAAGTGTTTGCAGACTCTTTTTAGACCTCTAGGTTAATTTTACACCAGCTTTTGTAAACCAAAAGCGCACCAAATGATGTTTATGCGTTTTCTTGCGCTGGTTTGTAGATATACAGGGATATAATATCCATAACTATGATCCTTTGGAAAATATTAAATTTATCGAAAAAGAGATGGGTGATCTCTTTTTTTGGTTCTGTTCTCTCTCCATACAGTGCTCAACGCGTTTCCTCGCTCACGCGATTCATCAGGAGCAATGTTGAATAGAACCAGATAGTACAACCAGGATCAGCAACTCTCTATTTATAAGTACCTTAATCCCATAAATTCATTAATCACCAATGGGATTAATTGTACGGAGTGCATAAGATCAAGAATAACTAGCGTCTGCACACTCAATAATGAATTATGAGTTCGTAACGCTATGCAACCAAATGATCATCTGTAGTGATCGTCTTAATTGGTTATAGCTGTGCTGCATATACGTTAGTGTCTGTTTCTAGACAAACATGTATGCTGCCAGAGACCAGTCTAGGGCTCTTTTAGAATTCTGACAACAATCTGTCGTGATGCCAGATAGTTTTTTAACCTGGCTCGCTCAATGTTGCCCCTAGATTTCTAAGGTTGCAAAATCCCCAATTTGTCAGGGTACCGGCATATAACCTAAAGTCCCTTCCTATGCTCAGGCACTAGTATTAATCACCAGTAGCCCGGCTTTGTAGAGTGGTCAGCAACACACAAAATAACAAACAAGGAGAATCTGGCAGCAGCTCCAGCCTTGGTGGTAGGCTGGAGGCATCTAATGTGCAGTCAGCCAAATGTTCCTTTATAAAGCCCCAGTATGACACTTCCCCCCTGTGGGTGTATACTTATTGGCCAATCAGCTGTTAATACGATCATTCAGTGGGCCTGTTTGTAAAGAGACGTCCGATCTATAACGTGTTTGTGCCATCCTGCTAAAAATGGAGACTGTTCCAACGGGGGTACGATCATATAAGGTCCTGTGTCATCCGATCTGATATAAAGACCCTTGATGACAGAATTTAGCTCCGTGAAGTAACGCAGTTACTTCCGGGATCACATGATCAAAGTCACGTGACCCCCCCGCGTCACTATGTGTATTTGTGCAGCGTTCCTATAAATAGACCTCCTTTACCTTTCTTGATATATGGGGAGGAAAGGAAGTATACAGCGCTGCTCCTATTTCAATTATAAGGCTGTTAGGACCTGTGCTATTCAGAATATCCAGCAGCGGAGCGCCTGTATGGCTAGCTCCGCCCACTGTCCGGTCAGGTGGGGAGTTACATCATCCCCTGGATGGTCACATGATTGGCCTTCGGTCTCATCTCGTCATGTGTACGTACACATCATCAGTGGGCTGTTCCTTCCTCCTACTTTCTACCTGCCCCATAAGTTAATTACATGGGGAGGATTACAAAGTCTCCTGGGCACACACGTGATCGGACGTGATCGCGGACCTGTCACGTCTGACAGCGCATCATTAATAATGAGAATAAGAACAAGAATAAAGGAGTGATAAATGTGTTAATATCTAGAGATGAGCGAGCGTACTCAGAAAAGCACTACTCGCTCGAGTAATTTGCTTTATCCGAGTATCGCTGTGCTCGTCCCTGAAGATTCGGGTGCCGGCACGGAGCGGGGAGCTGCAGGGGAGAGCGGGGAGGAACGGAGGGGAGATCTTTCTCTCCCTCTCTCCCGCCCGCTCTTCCCTGCTCACCGCTGCGACTCACCTGTCAGCCGCAGCAGCACCCGAATCTTCAGGGACGAGCACAGCGATACTCGGATAAAGCAAAGTACTCGAGCGAGTAGTGCTTTTCCGAGTACGCTCGCTCATCTCTATTAATATCGCCTACTAGATATGTGATCAGGTAGCATACTTTAGTTTTATGTCACTCAAATTAGCACTTAAATCGGTTTAAAGTATGTTAATATCCATTCAAGTTATTTGTTGATATATTTATACCGGTGCTATATTTTAGTGATCTGAACACAGGAAGCTACCTGGCATGTAGCATGCTGTTATCTATTTTTTCTAGTTGTAAGAGCAGGCAACCCATGCCCTACATCCACAGTCACAGTCACAATTTACCCTGACTGGGGTGTATTTGTACAGACCTCCTGTTTGTTAAGGTAAGTATATAAAGTGGTGATTAGAGATGAGCGAACATACTCGGTAAGGGCGATTTCGCAATCGAGCACCGCGATTTTCGAGTACTTCACTACTCGGGTGAAAAGTACTCGGGTGTGCCGGGGGGCGGCAGGGGGGAGCCCTCTCTCTCTCCCTCTCCCCCCCCCACTCCCCGCTGCAACCCCCCGCGCCGCCACGGCGACCCCCGAATTTTTTCGCCCGAGTACGGAAGTACTCGAAAATCGCGGTATTCGGGTGAAAAAGGGGCGTGGCCGAGCACGTTCGCTCATCTCTAGTGGTGATCTATTGGATTTAACCATTGTTAGCCTTTAAATATTGCCTGCGTAATCAACTCCTTCTATATTCGGCTGGACATGGGACATGGCCCTCTTTTTGCGTAAACTTAAATGGAGAAAGTTCTACGCTGTTCAGGATAGACAAAAATTAACAGATTTGGGACTAGAAATGAACGACTTACAGGGACTAATGGTACTGGAAGCATTAGAGAATGAAAACACCAAGACATCAGGAGAAGGCCCCTTTACAGAGTTGAGACTTAACAGTACAAAAAATGCACCCCCCCAATCAGTACCTTTATAGATATATTCGAGAAGATCATCTTGAATGAAATAAAGGATTTACCAAATCCTAGAGGACGGGGTGGAAATATGAGTACAAATGAGTTACAAGTAGAGATGAGCGAGCACCAAAATGCTCGGGTGCTCGTTATTCGAGACAAAATTTTTGCGATGCTCGAGGGTTCGTTTCGAGTAACGAACCCCATTGAAGTCAATGGGCGACCCAAGCATTTTTGTATATCGCCGATGCTCGCTAAGGTTTCTATTTGTGAAAATCTGGGCAATTCAAGAAAGTGATGGGAACGACACAGCAACGGATAGGGCAGGCGAGGGGCTACATGTTGGGCTGCATCTCAAGTTCCCAGGTCCCACTATTAAGCCACAATAGCGGCAAGAGTGGGCCCCCCTCCCAACAATTTTTACTTCTGAAAAGCCCTCATTAGCAATGCATACCTTAGCTAAGCACCACACTACCTCCAACAAAGCACAATCACTGCCTGCATGACACTCTGCTGCCACTTCTCCTGGGTTACATGCTGCCCAACCCCCCCCCCCCCCCCGCACGACCCAGTGTCCACAGCACGCACCAAAGTGTCCCTGCGCAGCCTTCAGCTGCCCTCATGCCACGCCACACTCATGTCTATTTATAAGTGCATCTGCCACGAGGAGGAACCGCAGGCACACACTGCAGAGGGTTGGCACGGCTAGGCAGCGACCCTCTTTAAAAGGGGCAGGACGATAGCCCACAATGCTGTACAGAAGCAATGAGAAATATAATCCTGTGCCACCACCATCAGGAGCTGCACACGTGGGCATACCAATGGGGAACCTATGTGCCACACACTATTCATTCTGTCAAGGTATCTGCATGCCCCAGTCAGACTGCGTTTTTTTATAAATAGTCACAGGCAGGTACAACTCCGCAATGGGAATTCCGTGTGCACCCACAGCATGGGTGGCTTCCTGGAACCCACCCGCTGTACATAAATGTATCCCATTGCAGTGCCCTGGACAGCAGAGCTAACGTCAGATTAAATGCAGGTGGGCTTCGGCCCAAACTGCATGCCCCAGTCAGGCTCTAGTTTTTTATAAGTATACACAGGCACGTACATCTCCCTAATGGGAAGTCCATGTGGACCGACAGCATGGCTGGGTCCCAGGAAGCCACTGGCGGTACATAAATATATCCCATTGCAGTGCCCAGCACAGCTGATGTAACGTCAGCTTTAATGCAGGTGGGCAAAAAATTAATTGGATTACACTGTAGGTGAGGGCCCAAAAAAATTGGTGTACCAACAGTACTAATGTACCTCAGAAAAATTGCCCATGCCCAACCAAGAGGGCAGGTGAAACCCATTAATCGCTTTGGTTAAAGGGATTGTCCCGCGGCAGCAAGTGGGTCTATACACTTCTGTATGGCCATATTAATGCACTTTGTAATATACATTGTGCATTAATTATGAGCCATACAGAAGTTATAAAAAGTTTTTTACTTACCTGCTCCGTTGCTAGCGTCCTCGTTCCCATGGAGCCGACTAATTTTCGCCCTCCGATGGCCAAATTAGCCGCGCTTGCGCAGTCCAGGTCTTCTCCTGTTCTCTATGGGGCTCCGTGTAGCTCTGTGTAGCTCCGCCCCGTCACGTGCCGATTCCAGCCAATCAGGAGGCTGGAATCGGCAATGGACCGCACAGAAGAGCTGCGGTCCACGGAGGTAGAGGATCCCGGCGGCCATCTTCACCGGTAAGTATAGAAGTCACCGGAGCGCCGGGATTCAGGTAAGCGCTGTGCTGTTCTTTTTTTCAGTCCCTGCATCGGGGTTGTCTCGCGCCGAACGGGGGGGGGGGGGGTTTGAAAAAAAAAAAAAACGTTTCGGCGCGGGACAACCCCTTTAATGTGGCTTAATTGGTAACTAGGCCTGGAGGTAGCCCAGTTAAAATAAAAATTGGTTCAGGTGCAAGTTTCAACGCTTTAATGAGCATTGAAACGTATAAAAATTGTTTACAAAAATTATATGACTGAGCCTTGTGGGCCTAAGAAAAATTGCCCGTTCGGCGTGATTACGTGAGGTTTCAGGAGGAGGAGCAGGAGGAGGAGGATGAATAGAATACACAGATTGATGAAGCAAAAAGGTCCCCGTTTTTGATAGTGATAGAGAACGATGCTTCCATCCGCGGGTGCAGCCTACGTATTGCTTAGGTATCGCTGCTGTTCGCTGGTGGAGAAGAGAAGTCTGGGGAAATCCAGGCTTTGTTCATCTTTATGAGTGTAAGCCTGTCTGCACTGTCAGTTGACAGGCGGGTACGCTTATCGATGATGATTCCCCCAGCCGCACTAAACACCCTCGCTGACAAGACGCTAGCCGCAGGACAAGCAAGCACCTCCAGGGCATACAGCGCGAGTTCAGGCCACGTGTCCAGCTTCGACACCCAGTAGTTGTAGGGGGCAGAGGCGTCACGGAGGACGGTCGTGCGATCGGCTACGTACTCCCTCACCATCCTTTTACAGTGCTCCCGCCAACTCAGCCTTGACTGGGGAGCGGTGACACAGTCTTGCTGGGGATCCATAAAGCTTGCAAAGGCCTTGGAGAATTTTCCCCTGCCTGCGCTGTACATGCTGCCTGATCTCTGCGCCTCCCCTGCTACCTGGCCCTCAGAACTGCACCTTCTGCCACTAGCGCTGTCGGATGGGAATGTTACCATCAGTTTGTCCGCCAGGGTCCTGTGGTATAGCATCACTCTCGAACCCCTTTCCTCTTCGGGTATGAGAGTGGAAAGGTTCTCCTTATACCGTGGGTCGAGCAGTGTGTACACCCAGTAATCCGTAGTGGCCAGAATGCGTGTAACGCGAGGGTCTCGAGAAAGGCATCCTAACATGAAGTCAGCCATGTGTGCCAGGGTACCTGTACGCAACACATGGCTGTCCTCACTAGGAAGATCACTTTCAGGATCCTCCTCCTCCTCCTCAGGCCATACACGCTGAAAGGATGACAGGCAAGCAGCATGGGTACCCTCAGCAGTGGGCCAAGCTGTCTCTTCCCCCTCCTCCTCCTGCTCCTCCCTCTCCTCCTCAACGCGCTGAGATATAGACATGAGGGTGCTCTGACTATCCAGCGACATACTGTCTTCCCCCGCCTCCGTTTCCGAGTGCAAAGCGTCTGCCTTTATGCTTTGCAGGGAACTTCTCAAGAGGCATAGCAGAGGAATGGTGACGCTAATGATTGCAGCATCCCTGCTCACCATCTGGGTAGACTCCTCAAAGTTTCCAAGGACCTGGCAGATGTCTGCCAACCAGGCCCACTCTTCTGTAAAGAATTGAGGAGGCTGACTCCCACTACGCCGCCCATGTTGGAGTTGGTATTCCACTATAGCTCTACGCTGCTCATAGAGCCTGGTCAACATGTGGAGCATAGAGTTCCACCGTGTGGGCACGTCGCACAGCAGTCTGTGCACTGGCAGATTAAACCGATGTTGCAGGGTCCGCAGGGTGGCAGTGTCCGTCTTGGACTTGCGGAAATGTGCGCTGACCCGGCGCACCTTTCCGAGCAGGTATGACAAGTGTGGGTAGCTTTTCAGAAAGCGCTGAACCACCAAATTAAAGACATGGGCCAGGCATGGCACATGCGTGAGGCTGCCGAGCTGCAGAGCCGCCACCAGGTTACGGCCGTTGTCACACACAACCATGCCCGGTTGGAGGCTCAGCGGCGAAAGCCACTGGTCGGTCTGCTCTGTCAGACCCTGCAGCAGTTCGTGGGCCGTGTGCCTCTTCTCTCCTAAGCTGAGTAGTTTCAGCACGGCCTGCTGACGCTTGCCCACCGCTGTGCTGCCACGCCGCGCGACACCGACTGCTGGCGACATGCTGCTGCTGCTGACACATCTTGATTGCGAGACAGAGGTTGCGTTGGAGGAGGAGGAGGAGGAGGGTGGTTTAGTGGAGGAAGCATACACCGCCGCAGATACCAGCACCGAGCTGGGGCCCGCAATTCTGGGGGTGGGTAGGACGTGAGCGGTCCCAGGGTCTGACTCTGTCCCAGCCTCCACTAAATTCACCCAATGTGCCGTCAGGGAGATATAGTGGCCCTGCCCGCCTGTGCTTGTCCACGTGTCCGTTGTTAAGTGGACCTTGGCAGTAACCGCGTTGGTGAGGGCGCGTACAATGTTGCGGGAGACGTGGTCGTGCAGGGGTGGGACGGCACATCGGGAAAAGTAGTGGCGACTGGGAACCGAGTAGCGCGGGGCCGCCGCCGCCATCATGCTTTTGAAAGCCTCCGTTTCCACAAGCCTATACGGCAGCATCTCCAGGCTGATCAATTTGGCTATGTGCACGTTTAACGCTTGAGCGTGCGGGTGCGTGGCGGCGTACTTGCGCTCAAACAGTTGCGCTAGCGACGTCTGGACGCTGCGCTGAAAGACATTGCTGGATGGGGCCGAGGACAGCGGAGGTGAGGGTGTGGCTGCAGGCCGGTAGGCACTCGTGCCTGTGTCCTCAGAGGGGGGTTGGATCTCAGTGGCAGGTTGGGGCACAGGGGGAGAGGCAAATGCTCTGCACGGCCGATATACAAAAAATAAAATAAAAAATGCAACACTGCAAAAAGCAGCCTCCACACTACTGCACACGGTTAGATGTGGCCCTAAGAAGGACCGTTGGGGTTCTTGAAGCCTAAAATAACTCCTAACACTCTCCCTATAGCAACTCCAGCAAGACAGCACTTTCCCTGAACTATGTCAGAATGCATCTGTGGTGAGCCAGCGGTCGGTCTGCTCTGTCAGACCCTGCAGCAGTTCGTGGGCCGTGTGCCTCTTCTCTCCTAAGCTGAGTAGTTTCAGCACGGCCTGCTGACTCTTGCCCACCGCTGTGCTGCCACGCCGCGCGACACCGACTGCTGGCGACATGCTGCTGCTGCTGACACATCTTGATTGCGAGACAGAGGTTGCGTTGGAGGAGGAGGAGGGTGGTTTAGTGGAGGAAGCATACACCGCCGCAGATACCAGCACCGAGCTGGGGCCCGCAATTCTGGGGGTGGGTAGGACGTGAGCGGTCCCAGGCTCTGACTCTGTCCCAGCCTCCACTAAATTCACCCGATGTGCCGTCAGGGAGATATAGTGGCCCTGCCCGCCTGTGCTTGTCCACATGTCCGTTGTTAAGTGGACCTTGGCAGTAACCGCGTTGGTGAGGGCACGTACAATGTTGCGGGAGACGTGGTCGTGCAGGGGTGGGACGGCACATCGGGAAAAGTAGTGGCGACTGGGAACCGAGTAGCGCGGGGCCGCCGCCGCCATCATGCTTTTGAAAGCCTCCGTTTCCACAAGCCTATACGGCAGCATCTCCAGGCTGATCAATTTGGCTATGTGCACGTTTAACGCTTGAGCGTGCGGGTGCGTAGCGGCGTACTTGCGCTTGCGCTCAAACAGTTGCGCTAGCACGTCTGGACGCTGCGCTGAGAGACATTGCTGGATGGGGCCGAGGACAGCGGAGGTGAGGGTGTGGGTGCAGGCCGGTAGGCACTTGTGCCTGTGTCCTCAGAGGGGGGTTGGATCTCAGTGGCAGGTTGGGGCACAGGGGGAGAGGCAAATGCTCTGCACGGCCGATATACAAAAAAAAATAAAAATGTGCAACACTGCAAAAAGCAGCCTCCACACTACTGCACACGGTTAGATGTGGCCCTAAGAAGGACCGTTGGGGTTCTTGAAGCCTAAAATACTCCTAACACTCTCCCTATAGCAACTCCAGCAAGACAGCACTTTCCCTCCTCTATGTCAGAATGCATCTGTGGCGAGCCACGGGAGGGGCCGATTTATATACTCGGGTGACACCTGATCTCGCCAGCCACTCACTGCAGGGGGGTGGTATAGGGCTTGAACGTCGCAGGGGGAAGTTGTAATGCCTTCCCTGTCTTTCTATTGGCCAGAAAAGCGCGCTAACGTCTCAGAGATGAAAGTGAAAGTAACTCGAACATCGCGTGGTACTCGTCTCGAGTAACGAGCATCTCGAACACGCTAATACTCGAACGAGTATCAAGTTCGGACGAGTACATTCGCTCATCTCTAGTTACAAGCACTTCAAAACCTAGAAAATGATCCAGAGATCGTAATAAAAGCCTCCGATAAAGGTGGCAATATCGTAGTGATGTCTCGGGAAGGGTATATTAGAATGTGTGATATATTACTAGGGGATCGGTCAACATATAGACGACTACCCTCAGACCCCACAGACGTCTTTTTGAAAGATCTTAAATCAATTCTGGATGAGGCGCTACTCCAAAAGGTGATTGATAAGACCGAATATAACTTTATGTTACCAATGCACCCAAGAATAGCAACGTTCTATTCTCTCCCAAAAATACATAAGGGGCTTGACCCCCTTAAAGGAAGCCGATAGTGTCGGGCATCGACAGCTTATCTTATAGATAGGCTCATTGCGGAGAATTGCGGCAAATCGCAGCATGCTGCGATTTTAATTATTCAAGTGGAGAATTGCTATGATTCTCCGCTCATGGATGTTGGGCTGCGCTTTCCATGGTTAGCCTATGGAAAGCTTTTCATAGCGTGATCCGCGGGGGATTTATCGCAAGTGGATCATTGCCCATGGACAGGCAGCCTTAATTGCACTATTACACTGATAGAAAGTCTGCCTGTATTTTACATGTGCAGAAAGTAGCAAGGTAGCAGCATATCCACACCAAAACAGCTCAGTGAATAAATACTATACCATAATTGACATAACATAAATACAGCACTGGAACCAAGCTCAGTTCATAAATGCAGCAGAAACCAACCTCAATACATACAATAACAGAACCAAGCTCATAATTAAAATACAGTGGCAGAACTATCAGAAGGGAGAAATATCAGAAGGGAGAAAACAGAGCCAGGAGGAGGATGATTCATGCAGTTCCACAAGACTCTGCAGCATGGAAGAAGATGGTCTATAACTGGGTGGACGCAAATGGGGAGGTTGTCCCAAGCCTATATCTACCAGGTGCCCCCTGGTTGCACATAGCTAAGGTCAGACATGGCCTTAAAGGGTAATTGGAGATCTGTATGAGAATAATTAAGCTCTAACCGCTATAAAAATTTATGAGGAATTTTATTAACAGTACATTTTGATTGTATTTACATAAAAAAAGGAATGAGGTCCATGGATAGACATTTGTTATAAAATATAGAAAAATCTAGTCTAATAAAACAATAACACAAAATTTTATTTCTGCACCTTCCTCATTTGTGTTATTGACATTTGTATATTTGTGTATCAAAGCTGCATACCTTGACAAATTAAACCAGATCATTCGGTACGGTTTCCCTCATGATCAGATCCATTGTGACAGCACTGTATGTTTGACATCCTTTTTATGTTATTTGTTATTGATCTTACAATTTTACAAGGATTTACGACTCCCTTTGTATAAACCTATGCTCTGGAAGTCTGCTTTTTGTCACTCTTTCTAGAACAGTATGAATTAGTCTCAAACCAATTCACTTTAATGCACCAGCTGCTTGCAAGTTTAACTCTAGGATTCATGCAATTTGAGTTAAATTATCAAGACAAGATGCAAATGTGTGCTTTGTTTAAAGGCTATAGATTAAATTTAGTATTCATTTGCATAATCTATGCAGTATTGACCTTCTTGTAATATGAAAATGATTAAAGTAACTAAATGTAATAAAAGCTCTTTGCCAAGGATATCTGGTTTAATTCATTAATGGCCGTCTAAACCAATGATTACACATGGGAGCTCGCTAACATACTGTAATGCAAAAACAAGCAATATGCAATCATGTGATCAAAGGACTCTAAAAGTTCGGGATAATTTAAGTCTATTGTTAAGACGACACATGCTATACATAGAAGCTTAAATTTGCATGAACTGCTTATTTGATCTAAAGCAATATTTCAAAGTATCTTGGAATATCTCCAGGTCACGCCGTAAAAACAAAAAACAGGCAAACATATACAGATGTAAGACATATTAACTTAATATTTAAGATGTTATGATAATTTAACTACATTATACTAAATTGTTGTAGATCACGTTATCACAATGCCTAAGTCATGTTAACAGTTACTACAACTGTATATACTGTATAATATCAAGACTGAACCACTCCTGATGTACATGGAACAAATGCATGTGAATCCACATCACTCATAGTGTAATTATTCAAAAAGATGACCAACAGTTTTGTTTTTGGTACAATTCTTCATTATTAGTACAGTGTTGTTAGTTTTCTCACAACTGGTTCTTTTCTCAAGGCATAACACAACACATCAACCCAGGTCAGCATACATCATGAATGTGGATAAAGCTTGGGCTACATGGAGGCCTTTTGTATTGTGACTAGAGATGAACGAGTACCAAAATGCTCGGGTGCTCATTCGAGAGCTCTATTCGAGTAACGAACCCCATTGAAGTCAATGGGAGACTCGAGCATTTTTGTATTGGACCCGCCGGGTGCCGAGCTTTTTTTCTCTCTCTCTCTCTCTTTCTCTCTCTATTCCAGCCAGCCACACGCTGGCACATCACAGCAGGAAGTGGTAATGCGGGAAGGGATCAAAACGGGGAGGGGTCTAGCACGGTGTGGTACTCGCTCCAATAACAAGTACCATTGAGTATGCTAATACTCGAACAAGCATCAAGCTCGGACGAGCATGTTCGCTCAACTCTAACTGTGACTTTCCAATACCAAACTTTACAAATACCCCTAAAACAAGAAGAAGAAGAAAACAAAGAAGAAAAGGAAGACAACGAAGAAGAAGAAGACAACTAAGAGGAAGACTAAGATGAAGAAGATGAAGCCATTTTAATGGGTTCAGTTAAGACCAACCACCCTTTTATCAAAGTTCAATCAAAAACACAGCTGAAATGTTTCGGTTTGCTCAACACTATTAATGTCGGAAAGTTACGCCACAAAAAGTCTCCATGTAGCCCAGCCTAATGGTTGGAATTGGAGTTTGATGAAGGCTAAAGCTTCAGGTGCTCACATATCTTCAATAGCTGTTGGCTGAATGTTCGTTCTGTTAACTGCAATTTCCCTCGATTATGCCATAAACTTGAACACTGGTTCAGATGAGCATTTATGTGTCTCCCATGGGAATAGTGGAGAAAGTCACAACCAGACAGATCTGGATACAGCTTACAGATGTCACAAAGTTTAACTTGAGACTTAACACATTAAAATGGTTTATCAGAATTTGAAGTAATCTTTTATACACAAGGAGGTCTTACTGCTGAGACCCTCCTGCCGATCTCAAGAATGTCCATCTCCTCTTCACTGTGGGGATATTGCACCCCCACTGAATGAAGTACTGGTCACACAAGCGCATTAGTACTCCATTCACTTTCAATGCGACTGTCGACGTCACCCACTTGGGTATTTCTGTCAGCCCCATTGAAATGAATGTGTGGCCAGTGCTCCATGCAGAGTGACATCACTGTGGGGAAAGAAGTGACCCCTGCAATGACAGGAGAGCGGGACATGGTAGTCCCATTCTCAACTTCCACCGGTCAGCAAGGTATCTCCTGTCCTGGGGATAGGGATTAACTTCAAATTCTGGTACAAACTATTTAAGAAAAGGTTTTGTGCCGCAGTTTATTTGCCTTTTCTATGGCTTTTGTTGAGTTAAGATAAGATACTTTGTTGCAGCACGCTATCACAAGTTATCATATTTAAGTTAAACTTTGCTATATCTGTATCTTTTGAGAGAACAAAAGGATTGGATGTTGAAATTAAATGTGCCAATTGGTTTTTTTCCTTGATGTTATATGTTTCTTTACATATAATCTTTTTTTTGACATTCGGGTTAGCTTGTGAAAGATGGAGTGCAATTCATGCATTTTTTTGTTACTGACTTTTTGTGGGGGTTTTTTAGTCATAGTTGATTTTTTGGTGGTATTTGGTAGAGAGAAGTCTGTGAGAAAATATTCCCCCAAACCACCATATCTAGAGCATGGGCAAACAATACAACTCGCTACTTCTGTTGACAATACACCTCTGCATGAAAGAGTCCACAGTTGTGGCAAAGTTTTGCATAGAGAAGAATCCAGCACCAGTATCATCAAAGGATAAAACTTTTATTTAAAACTTTTTAATGTATACTCATAAAATACAGGTCCAGCAACAAAGAACAGGTAACTGCTTACGTGTTTTGGCCAGTAGCCATATTCATGGCATGTCAATAACATATGCTATGAATAAGAGTGTTCACTGAAACATGGAAACTGTCATCTGTTCTTTGTTGCTTGATCTGCATTTTATGGATATGCAATAAAAGCCAAGCATTAGTATTTCTTCATTCCTGTTGCCCTACTATGTGCCACTCCTCTTCACCGTGACATGGAAACTACATAAGAAACAATCAGGGAGAGCGCCTGGCACACAATTAGAAGGAAAAATTGGAAAATACAATTTAACTCACCAGGTGCTAGGCGTGTTACCAGCAACACGCCTGCACCAAGGATCCTAGTAATCTTGTAATGGTATCTTTCAAAGATTCTTCCAAAATCCAATCCGTTGGAGAGCCGCAGTGCAGGATAACCCGGTTTCCAGAAAAAAACGGGTAAATAACAAGAGAAGAAAAAAAAATCCCTCACTGCGTATCTGATGGAAGTACCTTAAAGGAGTCCCCGCCAGTAGATATAATCCACAAATCTAGGTTTTATTAATTAAAACCACTGAGGTGAAATGACCTCTTTAAAAAGACAAGCAACAAAAAAACAAAAAAACTAAATAAATCAAATGCATGCAACGCGTTTCGGCGGAAGAAACCGCCTTTCTCAAGCATAGGTAAGTCTTAACACAATGTCTGTAAATAATATTCATACCATATGATCAATTAGCCAAATGAAAGTCCTCTCTATCATAGGAGTCCGCTGCCATTAAGGCGTGTCCTGATGATGACTCCTTCATCCGCGTCATCAAACGGTGCCGTCTGGGCAGCACGTAGCGTTCCACATTACGTGGCGTATCACGAGGGGCGTAGTGACGTGTTACGTGCGGCTCACAGGGAGCCCTCTGCATAGCGCTCTTCTAACAAGTGATGACGCGGTATGTCAGTTTTTTTCAACTAACTTTATTAAAACAATCACAAAGACGCTCCCATTGTGGGCTAGTAGGTATCGCCCTGGACTAATCATTCCCAATACGGCAATATAAGCAATACGATGCCAATTAGGCCTACCAAAGAATACTGCTGCTTAGAATTATATAAATATATCCCTATAAAAATTTCAATATACAATATACCACACATATAACATATATTGTATAACAATACAATGCATAGGATATACTACATAAAAATACATATACAATACATACAACATACCATATACAATATATATTTCTCTAAAAAATTCATGTATATATAAAAAAACATATAAGACTTAGAGAATTACTTTATAACTTTTCTAAAATCTCATTCATACTTTTCGGAATTAGTGTGTCCAACCGAAAAATCCAATACATTTCCCTCGCTCGCAAACGGGCAAATAAAAACTGGAAACTACATAGATATTTCTGTGTTCAGATGATTGGGGATGCACAGAATGGCATTGTTGGCCTCAGGTACCCCCCAGCCACATGTTGTGCACCCCTGACATAGAGCATATTCCAATTTGTAAAAAAGAGTCATTTAACCAAAAAACGCACTAAAAGGGAAATAAATGCTACGAAAAATGCATTGTTCCTAGTATCTTTCATATTTTACTATTAGCCTACAGCGAACATTTGGATGTGTCTTATTCTGCAGTAAAAAGCAACAAAATTGCTAAAAATGCAGCATTAAAAAAAAAAGAAAAGTACCATATGACAGCAGTCTAACAATATTTCAGATGTATGGCAAGTGTGCAAGTGTAAATCTCACCCCTTAACTAAACTTCTTAAAGGATAGGTCCTAAAAGTCTGATCAGTGGGGGTCTCACCGCTTAAATGGAGTCCTGAGTCCCCCTCTACTTATCATTGTGGGCTCCCTGCACTCACCCGCATTGACATCAGACTAAAAGAAGTATTGGCCGAGCATGTACATCTGCCACTCCATTCAGTCTTGACTGCAGTGAGGATAAGTGGGGACATGGGACCCACCACTGCTCAGCCTTTTATTCTAGTACAACCCCTTTAAGGTGAATATTCCCTTTTTCTCCACTAGTAACGCTATTTACTTCCAGAACTTTCCGAAACCCTCAACAGGCGAAAAATGCATTTTGTTGTTTTTTTCTTTATTCAATCTGAAGTTTATTGACTCTATTGTACCTGTTTTATAGACACCGTTATAGTAATCTATCCTGTCCATATTCCTGCAATAGAAATAGTTTAGTGCCTATGATATAATGAAAGTTGGGGTAATTATTTATAATCTATATTATCATTGTACCCAAAGTGGAAACTATCTATAGTGCATATACAGTACAATAAGTAGATTCACATCTCCAAACTCACTTCCTGAGTTTCAGGACATAATTCTATTCTGATCTGTGTAAATGTTGACATGCTATGGGAGCACACAGCCTGCCCAAAGGCTTCTCTCAGGCAGTTGCTTTCTTCTAGGCAAAAAAAGAGATGACAGGTAAGCAAGTGGAATAATAATGTATCTTGTGCTCGAAGACGGCGCATTGCATATACTGTACGCGCTCACCATATAATGACACGAGCTGCAAGAGACAAAAAAGCACAGGCATGAATAAAGATATATACAACAACGTACATATCATATATTCTAGGCATGAAAGGAGGAAGATTATACTATGGCCATAAGTTACCTAAAATACTTTCAGTACAGACATTGCTTGCTTTAGCCATTCTATATTAATAATGTTATTCAGTTTATTTCACAAATCAAAATTTGCACTTTCTGAGAAATCTGTTCATGTATAAAGTGAAATTTTTATTCTGCCATTCTGTATACATATATACAGGTTAAACATGATTAAACTAAAGGTGCTCAGAGTTCTCTAGCAAAAATCCCCAAACCTATGGGTCAAAACCTAATAAAAGTTGGTGTGCATACTCAGCTGGGTATGGGGTTTAGATTTCTTGAAGAAAACAAATAAAGTATCAAATGTTGCCACCAGAGGAATATTTGGCGCTGTGCACGAATGGTATGGCACATATAATGCAGCTGGTGAAAGGATTCTGTCAATCTGTTATTCAGATCGGTACAGTAGGACTGCAGTGCTAGGACTCTCACATTGCCTGAACGGGCCTTATTGGTTACACTTTATCATCAAGGCCGCAATGCAGTTGGGTGTGGGGAAGCAGCTTAGCTGTATCCCCCTTCCCTTACCCTCGCCAACTCAAATCCTCTCTCCTCCCCTTCGGCTGTTTGCAATGGGAGGGGGAAGGATGGAGGCAAGGCTAATCTCCTGCCCCCTCCCCACCCCTTGTCTGCAGCCAGCAATGGCTCCACCCCTCCCATTGCAAACAGCTGGAGGGGAGGAGAGAGCAGGAGAGTAGGGGGAAGAAGTTTAGCAGTCACGCTGCTAAACTCCCTCCCACCTCCCTTCTCTTGCCACTTTCATTGGCTCCCATAGGAGCCCATGCAGCGACCAACGTATTCCGTCCAGAAAGATAGTTCCAGGACTATCTTTTCGGCCCAGCGTGAAAGCACCTGGTGCTATATTGGCCTGGCTGGGCGCTTTTACGCCATGGGAATAAGGCCATGTGATCTCATGCTTTGGTATCAAATGCATCAGATCGTAGCATATATCGGCTGACCCTGAAAATGGCGGCCGATATACGCTTGTGTGAAAGAACCCTCAAATGGAGAAAATTGGCTTCTACCTCATTTTTTTCCTTCCTTGGATCAACATTGAGAGTTATAGGCTGAACTGTATGGACATAAGTCTTTTTTCGGCCTTACATACTATGATTCTATGATAAATTCATCAAACATATGCAAGGAGCATACATTGACCATATTTATAGAAACATGTACTAGGAGAGCAATTTTAGCATATCTATAAGAACATTTACAAGGACACCACATTAACCATATCTATAGGAACATGTACAAGGGGCACACACAGAACCATATCTATAGGTTTTTCCAACATGACAAATCAGTGAGCCATCATGTAGTAAATATAATGCTGTCCCAAACCACAATGGATGGTTCTTAGCCATTGATTGTGACACAGTTCTATATCTTACATCTCAACAACACCAAATATGTACCCTTTGTGGCAAGATTTGGTACTGTTTTCTTACTTCAAGAAATCTAAACCCAATACCCCACTGAGTATACACACCAACTTTTATTGACCGCATAGTATTTTTATTTCACTAGAGACCTCTAAACACCTCTAATTTAATTTTGACCACCCTTCTGTCTACTCGGGGGTTAGGAACTATATTTTAGTATTAATTTTATTACTAGAGTGAATTCTAATGGAACTTGAACTACCCGTTTGTATATGGTGAGCCATGGAAAAGTAGCCCACCTACAATCCTGGCACCACACACCTTGGAGGAAGCCGTAGCTTCTTGCACCCTGTCTGGGACTAGTACTCCATTCAAACTCCTTGCGGGGGTGCGGTAAGCCTGCCATGAAGGGGAAGTGGGGCCAGGGCCCCCCATTCTTAGGATTGGTGGGGTCTCTGCACCCACCGATCAGACTATTATTACCTATCGTATGTATAGGTGATAAAAGTGCATTCTGGTAAACCCCCTTAAAGAATGATTCCAGCATTAACATGTTTGAGCATTCTTGCAAGAAGACTTCTAGATTTGTACACACTTCTCTATTGACAGAAAGGAGCCCAAGACTGATTCCCACGTAAGGATATAGGATAGTCTAGTATGGTATGAGGTCTGAACTAAATCAGAGTAAATTTGCTAAGGCATGTGAATATCGTAAGCTGTAGAACTGAAGTAGAAAGTTTACTGTATTGACATGCTAATACGGCACCTCCAAGAAAAATGAAAAAAGCACATACAGAATAGGGGGAATTGGGTTAAGTAGCAGCACATGTGAAAAAGACTTGGGTATACTAATAGATCATAGACTGAACATGAGTCAAAAATGTGATGCAGTAGCCAAAAAGGCAAACTCAATTCTGGGATGTATTAAGAGAAGCATAGAGTCTGAATCATGTGAGGCAATTATCCCCTCTACTCTTCCTTGGTCAAACCACATCTGGAAAACTGTGTCCGGTTCTGGGCACCCCACTCTAAAAAAACCATAGACAAACTGGAGCAAGTTCAGAGAAGAGCTACCAAGATGGTGAGCGGTCTGCAAATCAGGTCCTATGAGGAACTGTTAAAGGATCTGGGAAGGTTTAGCTTGGAAAAAAGAAGTCTGAGGGGAGACTTAATAGCGGTCTACAAATATCTGAAGGGCTGCCACAGTGCAGAGGGATCAGCCCTATTCTCATTTGTGCAAGTAAAGGCTAGAAGTAATGGGATGAAACTGAAAAGGAGGAGACATAAATTAGATACTGGACACCGAGGTTGATCAATGAGTGGAACAGGTTACCATGGGAGGTGGTGAGTTTTTCTTCAATGGAAGTGTTCAAACAAAGGCTGGACAAATATCTGTCTGGGATGATTTAGTGAATCCTGTACTGAGCAGGGGTTGGACCCGATGACCCTGGAGGTCCCTTCCAAGTCTACAATTCTATGATACCTTGCAGTTTACCTTGCATCACATATAGAGGAGCAGTAAAACAAGTATTTATTAAACATACCTTGCTGAACAATTAGAATTTCTTTGTAAAGTAGACTATAAAATCGCATTGTTTCATTTTATGTTTCACGTTTTCCCCCTTCATTTGCCTAATCTTCTTGATAATAGCCTTTAGCTTTACCTAATGTAACAAAGAAATGATAAGGTTCTTAATTATTACTATTATAGCTACAAACAACATTTCCTAAACCAACGAGTGATACAATAATACTAGAATCATGGAGCATTTTATTACACAATAAAATTGGGATAACACCGTAAATTAATTTTTGCTACGTTAGAAGAATGTGTTAAGTAACTAATTTAGGGCTCTAATATGTTGCAGTATTTGAAAGAATTAACCATGATATCATGCCTATGGATTAAGTCACTGCAGATGAAAGGACTGTTTTATGTTATGGTCCCATGCTGAGTCCGTAAATTTTATCAATCGTGTCATCCGCATAGAATCTTTAAAAATTTGATGCTGTGAATCTACAATTTATTTATGAAAAATTTCTACATACTGTAAAACTTAGGGCAGCTTCACAAGTGGGAGTGCGCAAATACGCTTGGTGCAACGCAACGTCTTTGAGGATTTGCACTTATGTCTGCGCATAGTACTGTGCTTTTTGCACACGCAGGGCTAGTTCACATGAGCACGATACATCCTTTCTGTGGATTAAAAGGCTAATTAGCATGATGAGGTCCATAGATGTCTAATGAGACCTTTGAAACACAAAACACATGAAAATAGAGCAGATCCTACTTTTTTCTACGGGCACAAAATGCACTCTGGAGGACTAACCCATTGAAATTATGGCGTTCTATTCTCTGTGTTTAGCAAGCACTGATTTTGCATATGCAAACACTCACATACACATGGTAGTGTGAAGAGGCCCTGAGGCTGCTTTCACATGACCGAGAAAACTGCACGAGATTTGTGCAAGATTTGTGGTTGCACAAATCTCGCATGAATATGAACCCCATAATATGAAACAGACAAAAAAAATTAAAAATCACAGAGAACGGCCATATACTTACTGATAAAAAGGGATGAGCGAGCATACTCGTCCGAGCTTGATGCTCGTTCGAGTATTAGCGTGTTCGAGATGCTCGTTACTCGTGACGAGTACCACGCGATGTTCGAGTTACTTTCACTTTCATCTCTGAGACATTTGCACGCTTTTCTGGCCAATAGAAAGACATGGAAGGCATTACAACTTCCTCCTGTGACGTTCCAGCCCTATACCACCCCTCTGCAGTTAGTGGCTGGGGAGATCAGATGACACCCGAGTATTTAAATCTGCCCCGCCCGCGGCTCGCCACAGATTCATGCTGACATAGATCAGGGAAAGTGCTGGTGATGCTGCTGCTATAGGGAGAGCGTTAGGTGTTATTTTAGTCTTCAAGAACCCCAACGGTCCTTCTTAGGGCCACATCTGACTGAGTGCAGTACTGTTGAGGCTGCTGGGAGCAGTGTTGCCCAATTTTATTTTTTTTTGTATATCGGGCGTGCAGACCATAGCGTCCTCAGTCTGCAGTCATTTTACAGAGAATAGGGGCAGTACTGATGAGGCAGGGGCAGTGGGAAAGGTGAAAGAGATATACTGGCTATATAAGCAGTGGGCTTTTTCCCAAAAAGTTCAAAAAACTACTGTATTTGGCCTGCCTGTCACTGCCTTCAGTTTACTGCGTCTCTGCTGCGGGTTGTAGTTGGTGAATTAATACCCAGCCTTGCGCATAATTGTTGCCTGCCTCTGCAGTGCGTTACGTACGCGAAGTCAGCCTCCCACAGGGAAATCGAAATACAGTGTATATCACAGGCAGTGTGGTTGTTCCCAAAAACTTCAAAAAAATACTGTATTTGGCCTGCCTGTCACTGCCTTCAGTTTACTGCGTCTCTGCTGGGGGTAGTAGTTAGTGAATTAATACCCAGCCTTGTGCATAATTGTTTCCTGCCTCTGCAGTGCGTTACGTACGCGAAGTCAGCCTCCAACCACAGGCCAATAAGCGGCACATTTAATTACAGCGTTCTGTTTCTGCTAATCTCGTAATTCACCATGCTGAGGGGTAGGGGTAGGCCTAGAGAACGTGGACGGGGGCGAGGACGTGGAGGCCCAAGTCAGGGTGTGGGCACAGGCCGAGCTCCTGGTCCAGGTGTATCGCAGCTGACTGCTGCGGGATTAGGAGAGAGGCAAGTTTCTGGGGTCCCCAGATTCATCTCACAATTAATGGGTCCGCGCGGTAGACCTTTAGTAGAAAATGAGCAGTGTGAGCAGGTCCTGTCGTGGATGGCAGAAAGTGCATCCAGCAATCTATCGACCACCCAGTCTTCTAGGCCGTCCACAGCTGCAACTCTGAATCCTCTGGCTGCTGCTCCTCCTTCCTCCCAGCCTCCTCACTCCATGAAAATGACACATTCTGAGGAGCAGGCAGACTCCCAGGAACTGTTCTCGGGCCCCTGTCGAGATTGGGCAGCAATGGTTCCTCTCCCACCAGAGGAGTTTATCGTGACCGATGCCCAACCTTTGGAAAGTTCCCGGGGTCCGGGGGATGAAGCTGGGGACTTCCGGCAACTGTCTCAAGACCTTTCAGTGGGTGAGGAGGACGATGAGACACAGTTGTCTATCACTCAGGTAGTAGTAATTGCAATAAGTCCGAGGGAGGAGCGCACAGAGGATTCGGAGGAAGAGCAGCTGGACGATGAGGTGACTGACCCCACCTGGTTTGCTAAGCCTACTGAGGACAGGTCTTCAGAGGGGGAGGCAAGTGCAGCAGCAGGGCAGGTTGGAAGAGGCAGTGCGGTGGCCAGGGGTAGAGGCAGGGCCAGACCGAATAATCCACCAACTGTTTCCCAAAGCGCCACCTCGCGCCATGCCACCCTGCAGAGCCCGAGGTGCTCAAAGGTGTGGCAGTTTTTCACTGAGAGTGCAGACGACCGACGAACTGTGGTGTGCAAGGTTTGTCGCGCCAAGATCAGCCGGGGAGCCACCACCACCAGCATGCGCAGGCATATGATGGCCAAGCACCCCACAAGGTGGGACGAAGGCCGTTCACCGCCTCCGGTTTGCACCACTGCCTCTCCCCCTGTGCCCCAACCTGCCACTGAGATCCAACCCCCCTCTCAGGACAGAGGCACGACCGTCTCCTGGCCTGCACCCACATGCTCACCTCCGCTGTCCTCGGCCCCATCCAGCAATGTCTCTCAGCGCAGCGTCCAGCCGTCGCTAGCGCAACTGTTTGAGCGCAAGCGCAAGTACGCCACCACGCACCCGCACGCTCAAGCGTTAAACATGCACATAGCCAAATTGATCAGCCTGGAGATGCTGCCATATAGGCTTGTGGAAACGCAGGCTTTCAAAAACATGATGGCGGCGGTGGCCCCGCGCTACTCGGTTCCCAGTCGCCACTACTTTTCCCGATGTGCCGTCCCAGCCCTGCACGACCACGTCTCCCGCAACATTGTACGCGCCCTCACCAATGCGGTTACTGCCAAGGTCCACTTAACAACGGACATGTGGACAAGCACAGGCAGGCAGGGCTGCTATATCTCCCTGACGGCACATTGGGTAAATTTAGTGGAGGCTGGGACCGAGTCAGAGCCTGGGACCGCTCACGTCCTACCCACCCCCAGAATTGCGGGCCACAGCTCAGTGCTGGTATCTGCAGCGGTGTATGCTTCCTCCACTAAAGCACCATCCTCCTCCTCCTACGCAACCTCTGTCTCGCAATCAAGATGTGTCAGCAGCAGCACGTCGCCACCAGTCGGCGTCGCGCGGGGTGGCAGCACAGCGGTGGGCAAGCGCCAGCAGGCCGTGCTGAAACTACTCAGCTTAGGAGAGAAGAGGCACAGACAAAGACCATCTATGTAACGGTCGAAACGTCGCTGTATTTCATGATGATGTGATGTTCTGATGGAAATATAAGTCTTTATTGCACCTGAAGATCTGGACTCTGCTGCCTATTTTTCTTTTTTACTCTGACAGAGCAGACCGACCGCTGGCTTTCGCCGCTGAGCCTACAACCGGGCATGGTCGTGTGTGACAACGGCCGTAACCTGGTGGGGGCTCTGCAGCTCGGCAGCCTCACGCACGTGCCATGCCTGGCCCATGTCTTTAATTTGGTGGTTCAGCGGTTTCTGAAAAGCTACCCACGCTTGTCAGACCTGCTCGGAAAGGTGCGCCGGCTCAGCGCACATTTCCGCAAATCCAAGACGGATGCTGCCACCCTGCGGACCCTGCAACATCGGTTTAATCTGCCAGTGCACCGACTGCTGTGCGACGTGCCCACACGGTGGAACTCTATGCTCCACATGTTGGCCAGGCTCCATGAGCAGCGTAGAGCTATAGTGGAATACCAACTCCAACATGGGCGGCGTAGTGGGAGTCAGCCTCCTCAATTCTTTACAGAATAGTGGGCCTGGTTGGCAGACATCTGCCAGATCCTTGGAAACTTTGAGGAGCCTACCCAGATGGTGAGCGGCGATGCTGCAATCATTAGCGTCACCATTCCTCTGCTATGCCTCTTGAGAAGTTCCCTGCAAAGCATAAAGGCAGACGCTTTGCGCTCGGAAACAGAGGCGGGGGAAGACAGTATATCGGTGGATATTCAGAGCACCCTCATGTCTATATCTCAGCACGTTGAGGAGGAGGAGGAGGAGGGGGAGGAGCATGAGGAGGAGGGGGAAGAGACAGCTTGGCCCACTGCTGAGGGTACCCATGCTGCTTGCCTGTCATCCTTTCAGCGTGTATGGCCTGAGGAGGAGGAGGAGGATCCTGAAAGTGATCTTCCTAGTGAGGACAGCCATGTGTTGCGTACAGGTACCCTGGCACACATGGCGGACTTCATGTTAGGATGCCTTTCTCGTGACCCTCGCGTTACACGCATTTTGGCCACCACGGATTACTGGGTGTACACACTGCTCGACCCACGGTATAAGGAGAACCTTTCCACTCTCATACCCGAAGAGGAAAGGGGTTCGAGAGTGATGCTATACCACAGGACCCTGGCGGACAAACTGATGGTAAAATTCCCATCCGACAGCGCTAGTGGCAGAAGGTGCAGTTCCGAGGGCCAGGTAGCAGGGGAGGCGCGGAGATCAGGCAGCATGTACAGCGCAGGCAGGGGAACACTCTCCAAGGCCTTTGCAAGCTTTATGGCTCCCCAGCAAGACTGTGTCACCGGTCCCCAGTCAAGGCTGAGTTGGCGGGAGCACTGTAAAAGGATGGTGAGGGAGTACGTAGCCGATCGCACGACCGTCCTCCGTGACGCCTCTGCTCCATACAACTACTGGGTGTCGAAGCTGGACACATAGCCTGAACTCGCGCTGTATGCCCTGGAGGTGCTTGCTTGTCCTGCGTCTTGCGTCTTGTCAGAGAGGGTGTTTAGTGCGGCTGGGGGAATCATCATGGATAAGCGTACCCGCCTGTGAACTGACAGTGCAGACAGGCTTACACTCATAAAGATGAACAAAGCCTGGATTTCCCCAGACTTCTCTTCTCCACCAGCGGACAGCAGCGGTGCCTAAACAATACGTAGGCTGCACCCGCGGATGGAAGCATCGTTCTCTATCACCATAAAAAACGGGGACATTTTAGCTTCATCAATCTGTGTATTATATTCATACTCCTCCTCTTGCTCCTCCTCCTGAAACCTCACGTAATCACGCCGAACGGGCAATTTTTCTTAGGCCCACAAGGCTCAGTCATATGACTTTTGTAAACAATGTTTATACGTTTCAATTCTCATTAAAGCGTTGAAACTTGCACCTGAACCAATTTTTATTTTAACTGGGCTGCCTCCAGGCCTAGTTACAAATTAAGCCACATTGACCAAAGCGATTAATGGGTTTCACCTGCCCTCTTGGTTGGGCATGGGCAATTTTTCTGAGGTACATTAGTACTGTTGGTATACCAATTTTTTTGGGCCATCGCCTACAGTGTAATCCTAGTAATTTTTATGGGCTTCACCTGCACTCATGCTCTAGCAAGGTGTGTGGGGTTGGCCTACACTTTTGCTACATAAATGTAACTGGGGCCTTGTCTATACTGCAACTACTGAAATGTGAAAGAGACTGTTATCTCCCTAAACTGCTGCAATGGGAATGTTACTGTGGCCTGTCTTGACTGCTACTACTACTGAAATGGAACTAATACTGTGCTCCCCCTATACTGCTGCTTCAGAATTGTTACTCGGGCCTGTCTTGACTGCTACTATTACTGAAATGGAACTAAGACTGTGCTCCCCCTATACTGCTGCTTCGGAATTGTTACTGGGGCCTGTCTGGACTGCTACTGCTACTGAAATGGAACTAATACTGTGCTCCCCCTATAATGCTGCTAGTGATATGTTACTGGGGCCTGTCCCTAATGCTACCGCTGAAATGTTACTAATTCTGGGCTCTGCCTATACCGCTGCTAATGCTATGTCACTGGGGTTTGGAAATAGAGGCTTCCCAAAGACATGATGGTGGCGAGGCCATTTCCCACCAACGCGGTTACTGTTAAGGTGCATATAACCACGGACACGTGGAGAGGACACGTAGTGCCTCAAAAAAATCCCCCTCCTCCTCCAACAATGAAAACATTCTTGGCAAATACCTTTGCATTGGTCCGTCTGGTGGCAGTCCAAGAATTTCACCTTTACCGACACAACAAGAGAGCCCCCCACCATCCCCCCGCCACGGCCCACTTAATCCTGGCCACATTCCGAAAACCAACTAAATAAAACCGCGGTACTAGGTCCGCAGTCGCCACCACATTCCCACCAACACGGTTACTGTTAAGGTACATATTACCAGTCTGACTGGGGCATGCACTGTGGGCCGAAGCCCACCTGTATTGTATGTGACGTTAGCTCTGCTGAGCAGGGCACTGCAATGGGATACATTTATGTACCGCTGATGGGTTCCAGGGAGCCACCCATGTTGTGGGTCCACAGGGACTTCACATTAGTGATTTGTACCTGCCAGTGTCCATGTATTAAAAACCCCGGTCAGACTGGGGCATGCAGTGTGGGCCGAAGCCCACCTGCATTTAATCGGACGTAACCTCAGCTGTGCTGGGCACTGCAATGGGATATATTTATGTACCGCCAGTGGCTTCCTGGGACCCACCTATGCTGTCGGTCCACACGAAGTTGTAACTGCATGTGTCTACTTATAAAGAATCCCATTCTGACTGGGGCATGCAGTGTGGCCCGAAGCCCACCTGCATTTAACATGACATTACCTCAGCTATGATGGGCAATGCAATGGGATATATTTATGTACCGCCGGTGGGTTCCAGGGAGCCACCCATGCTGTCGGTCCACACGGAGTTGTAACTGCCTGTGTCCACTTCTAAAGAACCCCAGTCTGACTGGGGCATGCAGTGTGGGCCGAAGACCAACTGCATTAAACCTGACGTTACCTCAGCTGTGATGGGCAATGCAATGGGATATATTTATGTACCTCCGGTGGGTTCCAGGGAGCCACCCATACCGTGGGTCCACAGGGACTTCACATTAGGGAGTTGTACCTGCCAGTGTCTATGTATTAAAAACCCCGTTCAGACTGGGGCATGCAGTGTGCGCCGAAGCCCACCTGTATTAAACCTGACGTTACCTCAGCTGTGCTGGGCACTGCAATGGGATATTTTTATGTACCGCCGGTGGGTTCCAGGGAGCCACCCATGCTGTCGGTCCACACGGACTTCACATTAGTGAGTTGTACCTGCCTGTGTCTATGTATTAAAAACCCCGGTCTGACTAGGGAATGCAGTGTGGGCCGAAGCCCACCTGTATTTAATCTGACGTTAGCTCTACTATCCGGGGCACTGCATTGGGACAAACTACAGGAGCAATACAGCGCTAATGAGACGTGCACAGCTACGCTAGCATAGGAGTCCGCTGTAGGCCCGCGATTGCTGAGGGTTTGTGCAGAGGCCTATGTCCTTGGTGCAGTGAAAGTCTGCTTCCTGCCTAGGATTGCTGAAGCTGTGGGCCGAGGCCTATGTCGTGGGCGCGGTGCAAGTCTGCCATGTTTGGCCGCTCAGATCAATTTTTTGTTCATGTCTTGGGCTTCCTAGGACCCCCCTATGCTGTTGGTGCAAACTTAGTTCCCATCGCAGTGTTTGACCTGTCTGGCACAAAGGCACTGACTGACTTTGGTAGAGGGCAGAGCGCTGACGGCTTTCCCCTTGCAGTGTGGATTGAGCTATGCGACACCTTGACAGAATGAATACTGTGTGGCACATGGATTCCCCATTGCTATGCCCACGTGTGCAGCTCCTGATGGAGGTGGCACAGGATTGGAGTTCTCATTGCTTCTGTACAGCATTGTGGGCTATCGCCCCGCCCCTTTTAAAGAGGGTCGCTGCCTGGCCCTGCCAACCCTCTGCAGTGTGTGCCTGTGGTTCCTCCTCATGGCAGACGCACTTATAAATAGACATGAGGGTGGTGTGGCTGTGAGGCCAACGTGTGGCATGAGGGCAGCTGAAGGCTGCGCAGGGACACTTTGGTGTGCGCTGTGGACACTGGGTCGTGCGGGGGGGGGGGGGGGTGAGTAGCATGTAACCCAAGAGAAGAGGCAGGGGTGTGTCCCGCAGGCAGTGCTTGTGCTTTGTTGGAGGTAGTGTGGTGCTTAGCTAAGGTGTGCCTTGCTAATGAGGGTTTGTCCGAAGTAAAAATTGGTAGGGGGGGCACTCTCGCCGCTATTGTGGCTGAATAGTGGGACCTGGGAACCTGAAATGCAGCCCAGCATGTAGCCCCTCGCCTGCCCTATCCGTTTCTGTGTCATTTCCAGCACCTTCTTGGGTTTTGTAGATTTTCACAAATGAAAACCTTAGCGAGCATCGGCGATATACAAAAATCCTCGGGTCGCCCATTGACTTCAATGGGGTTCGTTACTCGAAACGAACCCTCGAGCATCGCGAGTAACGAGCACCCGAGCATTTTGGTGCTCGCTCATCTCTACTGATAAACTGATACCGGAGGGCAGGCATATACACCACTTAGCCCCAACCATGCAGACAGCCAGAGTGCTAAGTGGAGGAGAAAGTTACATGTTTCTTTTGATTGGAGTCATATACATGAGAGAGAAAAATGGCAGCACGTCCTATCTCTTTGCATTCCTCGGAACGCATCACCCATTGATTTCAACGGGACCTTTAATGCATCACATGGCTCTCGCATGCTGTGCAATGTGCACAAGAGTGCGATGCTAGGTTTCCAACTGAAATCAATGGGAAATGCTTCTGATCCTCTATCGTGCGTGAAACTAGTATGAGAGGATTGGAATCTCACAGAAGCAATGCAAGGCATTTTTGACTGAAAAACACCTTGCATCTGCAGGTAAATTGCTTGTTCACAAGCGCAATATTAGCCACAGTATTTGCACAGGTACAGGTACAAAAAACACTCCTTCACCGCACAAATACGTTGCGCAGGAGCATGCAGCCATCCTTAGAGTATTTACAAATGGGTGGAATTTGTGGTATTGCAGAATAATCAGCACTAAAATCTATGTATAGTTTATGTGTTCATATAGCAGTTACATATATGTATGTACTAGTACCAGTATTTCTGGTTGCGCCACTTACTAATATAATATAGTGAAAGGGATTGGAGTTGGTCAAAATATATAGTAAGCTATTGCCATTATTTACAATTTTGCTGAACAGTGCAAACACAGGTCAAGTTTGTGTTTGCTGAGGAGACATGTTTGCTTGCTGTTTTCGCATATGAGCTGCGTGTGATTTACGAGCTTCAGCAGCTCACTGAGGAGACATGTTCACTTGTTGCTTTCGCACATGAGCTGCACGTGATGTATGAACTTCAACTGCTCGCTGAGGAGACATGTTGGCTAGTTGCTTCCGCATATGAGCTGCACGTGATATACAAACTTCAGCTGCTTGCTGAGGAGCCATGTTGTCTTGTTGCTTTCGCATATAAGCAGCATGTGATTAACAAACTTCAGCTGCTCGCTGATAAGACATGTTCGCTCATTGTTTTCGCATAGGAGCTGCACGTGATTTACGGACTTCAGCTGTTTACTGAGGTGAAATTGTGGCTTGTGAATGTATCATGTAAGCTGCATTAGCTTCACGGCAGTGTTGAACCCTCAGTGGTGACATGTTTGCACGACAGCAACGGTTTGTTTCAACACTGGACAATGGTTCTCGATTAGATGAAGGCTGGACTGATGTTGACGGCATTAGCACTTGAGATGACATATCACGTTCAGGAGATGTGAAGATAGTGGTAAAGGACTAAGCTTCAATGTTGTTGGTAAATATGCATCGCCAGCTATGTATGTGGACATTTGTAAGGTGTCATTTATTGGAGTCTCCGCTCAGGTCTCCAGCTTTCTCACAACCAGCTACAAACTGTTAGACTGAGTACTGCTGTACCCATAGCAACTGAGGGGATTTGTGGGGGATGTAGTCAGACCTTATCAATCAGTACACAGGGATGAAAGACCTGTGATGCCATTACCGTCATTAGTCAGGGGCGGAGCTTAGAGCCCTGGTGACTGATTACATGGCAATGACATCATCCCAGGTCCTGTAAGCACACAGCTTCAGTCCAGCTCTGCTGGTTTTGGACCTGTGATTACATCATCGCCATTGTGCCTCTAGGGTGTTTGATGCATGCACATCACACACATACAACTTTGGTACATGTACATCACAGACAAGCACAGTTCTGCTACTTGAATGTCACAGACACACACAGCTCTGCTGCATGCACGTCACACACACAGCTCTACTATATTCACATCACACACACACAGCTCTGCTACACGCATGTCACACACACAGTCTGCTATATGCATGTCACACACATAACTGATCACATGACGGTGACACAGGTGCTGTAAACACATGGTTGCTGTCAGGCTAGTCATATGATCAAGGGCAGAGCTCAGAGCCCAAATGACTGATCACATGATGGTGACATCATCACATGTAACTTACGCAGTGACTCATCACTCACAGACAGGTGGTCGTTAGTATTTTGATTGCAGGGGGATTATTTATAACTATTTAGAATCTGCAGTTATTATCGGTATTCATGATATAAAGGCCTCTTTCACACGGGCTATTAAAAGGCATGTATGTGAAGTCCATGGTTTCCAATGGGTTCTTTCATGTGAGTGATGTTTTGTAACTTGAAAGAACCTATGGGCTTCTTGCGATTTTGTAGCCCGTGTGAAACAGGCTTAATGTCTATTTCAAATTATATTCAGCTAACAAAGAGTTAATAATTATATTGTTTTTACATATATAGTGCTAAAAAAGCTTAAAAGCCTCATTTCTACTGAGACAGCAACATTATATATTGCTAGGGAATTTGGCCAAGTATTGTCTGCTAGCGCTCTGTAGTTGGGTGTGTGGAGGATCCTGCAGCACCTGCTCCAGATGGAACATTTCTACTTCTGCCTTATAAACCAGAGACACGTGCAGAATAAAACTGAGAGCTTTCTTTGATTACATATTCTGTTTTAAGTGCTACAAATATGCTGCACTGAATAGGAAATTTCTTTAAAATTGATTCATTTTACACAAATCAATATGACATTTTAGTGTTCAGCGAGAGAAATAAATCTTTTAGAAACATTGTTTGCATGCAGAATTAAGACATCTCATTTGGGTCATTTTGCGGCAAGTGTTGAATATGCATTAGGTCACTTTCAGGCGAGCGTATTTTTAGTCCGTGTTTTGCAGATTGGTATATGGAGCTAATGTAAATCTATGTATCTATTTGCATGGGTGGATTTCCGCAGTTGTATTTTAAACATGCAGTTTGTGTTATTTTTGTCTGTTTTTAGTGAAAAATACGCTTATTACAGTCTGTAGAAATTGGTTGAAGTACAGGTTCATCCATATTGCAACTATTTCATCGTTACTTGATCTGTATTTTCATGAAACTGACCTATTTTTCCTTGTGCAAGACTAGCCTGAGGCCTCGGTCAGACGGGCGTTTTTTCGCACGCTTTGCGTATGCGATCTGCGCATATATAGACCTAATGCTTCGCAATGGGATCGGTCACATGTCCGCTTTTTATGCGGATGTGCGATAAATTATAGAACACAACGAATCGCAGAATGCGCCGACCCCATTGAGAACATATACTATAAAGATCGTTCTCCTCTGCCACAGCTGTAACAGCTGTGGCAGAGAAGAACGATGTTCGCCCATTGAATTCAATGGAGCCGGCAATACAGCCGGCTCCATTGAAAGCAATGGGCTGCCGGCGAGCGCGGGATGAATTTTCGGGAAGGGCTTAAAAATATAAGCCCTTCCCTGAAAACCCTCCTAAAATGTGTAAAAAATTTTTTTTAAAAACCTATACTCCCCTTTTCCCTGCAGACGGAGTTCAGCTGCGTCAGGCCGGCAGTTCTCCTGAACTGCTCGGTGTAGTATTCAGCAGGCGGGGATTTATGGGGGTGTCGGATGAGATACTGCATTGCTCATATGGCCAACAGCTATTTATTATGAATGGTCACGCTTTGGTTTCAAACAGGCTAGTTCTTGTAATCTGAAGATTTGTTGAGCTCTAGTAATCCTGTAATTTAAAAGAGTTTCACTTTTTTTTCTCCAGGATGGAGGTTTAAGTCATTTATTTGCCGCAATCTACAAAGTAGATAAATCTTTTTTAGAAGGAATACCATTTGTCAAGGTGACTGTCCAAGCTTCAAATGTGAAAGTAAAAGTGTGATATTATTAGTACATTGGTGCGCTGTGATTACTATAGCCAATCACAGTGACCTCCAAAGTCAGTAATCCCTGTCTAGATATTTATGACTTATCCTGCGCATATGCCATGAATGTCTGATAGATGCAGGTCTGATTGATGCCTCTTCCCTGTTCTTTTCATAGGGGGCAGTTCTCAGATATGGGATCCACATCGGTATTAGTGTATCTTGACGCCCCCATGAAGTCCTGGTGGAGTCAAGATTGACAGTGGGGTGATTGCTTGCCTGTAGGTCCTGGAAGGCCATTAACGCTGCAGCCTGGTTGACAGCCGCCACGTAGGAGACAGGAGTCACGACCGGACGCTTGTCCGGTCGGTGGAGCAGCACATGTGCATGGGATTGGCCAGCAGGGAAAGCAGATGATGCGGCGGCTGGCGGGATGCCACAGTGAGGGGGCGGCCGCCCGGCTGTCCAGGCTCTGGAGCAGCAGATGCCTGCACAGCGGAAACATTTGCAGCCATGTGGGGGTAGATCGCCCGTCATGAAGCAGACACCTGCGGAGGCTGCCAGCACGCAGCACTCAGCCACTGGCCGTTCCGCCAGCGGAAGTGATGCGTGGCCAGCGGCAACATGGTGGTGACTGGGTCAGTGGCCGTCTTGGAGCAGAGAGCCTGCGTCAGCTGCCGCAACTCAGTTGTCAGCCAGCGGCCCGTACGAATCCAAGGACGGGCACTGCGCTCAAAGTCATCACTGCAGCATCTGTATTGATGACTGGCCACCCTGCTGCCTTTCCCGGACAGTTACTTCTCACCATCAGCCTTAGGGTGCGGGCAGACGAGCGCATAAACGGCGCGTTTTTGCGACCAAACGTATATACGTGACCATCTGAGGCAATGGTTTCGAATGTATTAGTTCACATGGGCGATTTTACGGCGCGTAAAAACGGCAATTCGAAAAAAAACAGAACATATGCGACCGAAATACGCGCCAACGCATATTCGATCGCCGAAAAGACCGTTTGCAAAGTAGGAACAAACGAAAATACGCTTTCTAGCTCTGGTCGTGATCGGTGAAAAACGATCGCTCGGGCGATTATACGTTGCGCTCGTGCGAGCGTAAATACGCCTACGCTCATCTGCCCGCACCCTAAGGGTGCATTCACACGAACGTATATCGGCTCGGTTTTCACGCCGAGCCGATATACGTTGTCCTCATGTGCAGGGGGGGGAGGCTGGAAGAGCCCAGGAGCAGGAACTGAGCTCCCGCCCCCTCTCTGCCTCCTCTCCGCCCCTCTGCACTATTTGCAATGAGAGGAGGCGGAATGGGGCGGGGCTAAGTTCTGTGAATTAGCCCCGTCCCCGTTCCGCCTCCTCTCATTGCAAATAGTGCAGAGGGGCGGAGAGGAGGCAGAGAGGGGGCGGGAGCTCAGTTCCTGCTCCTGGGCTCTTCCAGCCTCCCCCCCCCCCCCCTGCACATGAGGACAACGTATATCGGCTCGGCGTGAAAACCGAGCTGATATACGTTCGTGTGAATGCACCCTAAGGCAGCAGGGCGCCAGTCATCAATGCACACTGTGCTGCTAGAATCTTTGTGTTTTGACCCTATCGGCAGCTAGGGGTGTGGTAGGGGCGTTCTCCCTGTCAAACCCCTAGCTTCCTGTGGCATCTAGATACACTAATACCATCTACATGTATCAGACATTTATGGCATTACCTATGGATATGCCATTAATGTCTAATTTGTGAATGCTATCCTCAGCACTGCATTGTAGTGGCTCTTGTTTTTTGCAGTTCTCATTGAGAGCATCATAAGGTGGTAACAATCACACTGATTACAGTGATATGTGTTCTGTATTTATCTGTGCAGAAGTTTGGAAGAAACTTGACTGCTACTAATAAAATGTAAGTTTCTCCCAAACTACAGCACAGATCCACACAGCAGACATATCAATGCATTTACTGTGCCTGTTATTATAGTGTGCTGCTCTCAGACAGGGCTGTGACAAAATAATGTCCAAGCCTGTGTAAGCTACTCTATTAAAATAAAAAGCTGAACACGAGCTTTGCCGTATCATAGCCAAAGTGCGTTAAAAGAAAGCTTGTGGGGGGCGGAGCCTGGACGCCGAGCGGTATGGCTGCCTGAGCACCGCGCTCCTCCTAATGGGCACCCGCCGAGTCTCACAGCAGCGGTAAACAACGGAAAAGATGGGGAAGACAACTAAAGAAAGGGGCACGGACCTGCAGTGCACCCCCCGACCGGCCAAAACGCAAGTAGACGTCCAGCGCTTCTTCAAAGAACGATCCGCTCGTTCCTCGCGGCCCCTGTCCAAGATGGCACGGGCACGAGAGCTCGCTCCTGCACTCAACCATGCGGAGGAGCAGGAGCTGCTCTCAGAGGGAGAGGATAGTGAATCCATTTCCAAAGGATTCATGAAGAACTTAATCTCGCAAGCTCTGCGTCCTATCAGCTCTGACCTGGCAGAGATAAAAGATGAATTCAAGCAGCTGGGGCACAGAGTAGAAGATTTAGAGTCCACATCTGCTGCTATTTCCTCACACTCTATGCAGTTGGAACAAGCCTTAAAGGAACAGCACGTCCATCTAAATACAGCTCTCCTACTTCAAGAGGACCTTGAAAATAGGAATAGGTGCAATAACCTGCGCTTCAAAGGCATTCCGGAATCCTGCGCCAATGAATGCCTCCGAAAAATCGCCAAATAAATTTTCGCCATCTTACTGGGAGAGGAGAGAGCGTCTACCATAAGTATCGAAAGGATCCACCGGGCCCTCAGACCCCCACCTGGCAGCGCCGATCCCCCCAGGGATGTTATTTGTAAGCTGCTTGCCTTCCCTGATACTGCGGCGGTCTTGAAAGCAGCTAGAACACATAGAGATCTGAACAATGCGGATTCCTCAATTTCGATCTTCCAGGATCTAGCGCCCTCGACCTTAGCGAAACGCCGGGCCCTGCGACCTTTGCTTGAGGTCCTTAAATCACGGGATATAAGATACGCATGGCTGTTTCCCTTTGGCATCAGTATTCCCATCCAAGGCAAGAAACTGAATATTCGCACCCAGGAAGACATGCAAAAACTGTGGGGGCTTTTGGATATTGACCCAATTGACCTACCAAATTGGCAACTGCTTCCAGATCTGCCTCAATTTCAACCACTAGAGAGCCCTGGGGACTGGCTGGTGGCGGGTAACTCAAAATCCCCCAAGGGGAAAAAGAAGAAGCACAGACAAGACCTGTGAAGACCGATCACCACGGAGTTTACTCCCTCTGTATTTGGACACCCCCTAATGAAAAGGGCCCCCAGGCAGCTTTCACACCTTCCACGCTGCCGCCCTGTTTTGGGGCCTGTCTTTCATCTTCATTCGCTTCTCTTTTTGCCTTTCTTCCCATCTTAACCTTTTCCTTTTGCAGCTCAAAAAGGTGTGATTTTGGAGAACGTTAGTTTCAAGAATCCTGAGAGCTCCTTAAGGGAGCCTGAAGATCCGATCTCATTCCATCCGCCGGCACGACAACCCGCGTCTGGTGACATGTTATTTTCAATCGTTTGTCTATTGCTGAACTTTAATTAATATTGCCAATCACACTGCACGTTTCATTGAATGTTTACCGTTATTAGTAAATTGCATAGTTTCGGCTTATAGCCCTATTTTTCTATATGTGAGACACGGTGGGTGCCTGTACTGTCCAGGCCGTAACTTACACTCTGAACTCCCGACAGAGTCCGTGGCTCTGTGGGAACGCAGTAGACCGCCCACCAGGTGAACCCGAGAGGGGATTCCTCGGACCCTTTCGGGTGCACACAAATAAGTATTTTTCCTACCAGCAGAATCCTCTGCTGAATTGAAGTTTAGCTTTTCATTGCTAATAAGACTTGTGTTTGTCATTTCCCCCCCCCCCCTCCAGCCTTCCCTTCCTCTCTAACCTTACCTTCCCCCTTTAGCTACCCCTCCCTTGCCAAATCTAAAAGGCGCCTGAGAGAAAGTCAGTGGTACGACCTTCTCTAACTTTTCTGCTTCATCGTGCTTTTCTCTCACGTTTATCCATTCTCATCCTTAGCACAGGAACCCCACCATGAGGGGACTGCGTCTCACGTCCTTTAACGTCAAGGGACTTAACTCGCCTGCGAAACGACATAATCTTGAGCTGCTTCTGAAGAGGTATGAATCTAAAATTATCTTCCTCCAGGAAACCCATTTTAAGGGAAACAAATTATTTTCCCTACCGGGAAAGTTCTTTCCCAAAGCGTTCCACAGCACTCACCCCTCGTCGGCCTCGAAAGGGGTCTGCATATTATTCCATAAAACGATCAATTTTGTTGAGGAGGCGCAGTTTAGGGACGACGAGGGTAGAATCCTTTTCATAAAGGGGAGCTTGAATAACACAAAATTGACCCTTGCTAATGTTTATGCACCCAATACAGAGCAGATACCCTGGTTGCTTAAACAACTGGAAATTTTGAAACACTTTAAAGAGGGCCAGGTAATCTTGGCTGGGGATTTCAATGCCACCTTTAACCCCACTTTAGACTCCTCCTCAGGCCAGTCTCAAATCTTCCAAAGCAAATTAAAAAAATTGGGCAAGCGGCTACTGGAGTTGGGTTTGGTGGACGCATGGCGCTTGCTACACCCCACCACAAAAGACTTCTCATACTTCTCCTCAGTGCACTCCACTTTTCAGAGGTTAGATTACGTCTTGGTTTCCTCTGCTCTCCTCACATTCCTGATCGGAGCGTACATAGATATGATGACGATCTCCGACCATGCCCCCGTCCATGTGACTCTACGATCTCCTCAACCCTTTCCTAGGGAATGGAGATGGTCACTCAACACATCACTCCTCGACCAATTGGAGGACAGGGAACATTTAGCTAAATTATTAGAAGAATACTTCTGCCTCTAGTCTAAGGAGGGATCGGAGTCCCCGATGGTCTGGGAGGCCCATAAGGCCTATATGCGCGGCCTACTGATAGCCCTGGGTTCACGCATTAAAAAACGCACACAAAAAGCTATCGATGAGAAGCTTTCACTGATTGCCAAATTAGAGCTGACAGTGAAACTCTCACAAGCAAAACAAAACATTGCCAAACTCACGACAGCTAGAGCAGAGTTGAAGCTGTTGCTCAACTCTAGATTTAATAAAAAACAGCTCCATTTTAAGAACAAGATATACGCCCAGGGCAACAGGGGCAGCAAGCTTATGTCCGCACTGATTAAAAAAGCTCGGGCAAAAAAACAGATTAGGGCTATCAAATCCCCCACGGGTGAGACTCTGACCACCTCGAAAGATATTGCGGAGGAGTTTCAGAGGTTTTATACAGGCTTATACAACCTCCATAACGCCCAGAATCTGTCCCCTTCGGGGAATCCCACAGCGCAAATTGACGAGTTCGTCAGGCGGATTGATATGCCGCGCCTGGGCCCGAGTGAGGCTTCCTCCCTGGTCGCACAGGTCACACAAGATGAGGTCGAGGCGCTGATAGTCTCCAGTCCCCCCAACAAAAGTCCGGGCCCAGATGGTCTACCGGTACAGTATTATAAAGCCTTTCTCCCAATACTAAAACCTAAATTAACAGCCTTGTTTAACGACTTAATGGGGGGGGGGGGCATCCCTGCCGAGGCAATCCCAGGAAGCCCACATCACCTTGATCCATAAGGATAACAAGGATCCGGAATTGTGTGGGAGCTACCGCCCTATATCTCTTATCAATCTAGATATGAAATTGTGGGCCAAGCTGCTAGCGAAAAGATTAGAACCCTTTATGCCCACTCTGATTGATGTGGAGCAGGCCGGCTTTATCAGAGGGAGGGAAGGGAGAGATAATTGCCTCAGACTCCTTCATGCGGCTAGGTATGCACAAAATCATAGGATACCCCTTGCCCTAATAGGTACGGATGCCGAAAAGGCTTTTAATAGGGTTAATTGGCTCTACATGGAGAGAGTACTGCACCACTTTAACCTACCAGCGCAGTTTACGAAGGCAATTTTCTTTCTCTACGCTTGCCCCCATGCAAGACTTACCCGGGAGTGAGGAGTCTCTGTATTGGAGACCAGCAGCTATCAGCCGCAGCTTTTGCGGACGATATCACATTCCTAATTACCGAACCCAGAAGAGCCTACCCAGACTCTCAGAGTTACTCGAGGAGTTTGGCGCGATCTCTAATTTCAAGATTAACTTTTCAAAGTCAATGGCTCTGAACATCTCCATACCCTCAAAACAATATGACATATTGAGAAACAACTCACCCTTCTCATGGTCATCCTCCTACCTGGAGTACCTCGGTATTAGACTAACCAAAAAGGCCGAAGATTTATATAATTCTAACTTCATTCCGCTCATCGACCAGGTCAAACGTCTTCTCAAATCATACGACATCCCTTGTGTGTCTTGGTTTGGGAGGAAAAACATTATAAAAACATATATCCTACCTATTATATTGTATAAGATCAGAATGCTTCCCATTCACCTCCCTACCAAGTTCTTCAAAATCATATGGTCGGTCTTTTCGGCTTTTGTGTGGAGGCAGAGGAGACCAAGGCTGGCGCACAGCTTAATGATCGGAAGGCGCACTGAGGGAGGTATAGACCTCCCTAATCTCTATGATTATTATTGCGCTTTCCATCTTAGATACTGGTGGGATCTTTCGCACCCTGAGAGTGATAAACTACTTACAAAAGTGGTGGAGGGCTGTGGTAGGTCCCCTTTGATGGAGGCCCTGTGGTTTCCAATGAGTTCACACTACCGAGCCAAGACGTTTAACCCACTCCTCAGAGGCTCGTGCGAGATATGGGACAAGCTTAGAGAGGTACTTGCCCCAGCTCCCTCCCCCATTCTCCCCCGTCCACCATTCCCAAGATCCTTAATACACAGCTAAGCCTAAACTCGGCCTCGGTCTGGAGAAAATTCAAATCATTCTCAATAGCCAACATACAGTCGCTAGCCCACCTCACGCCTCCCTCGATCCTCCAAAAACTACTTCCATCGGAGCAGTTATCCTTTCTAGAGTCAGCCCAAGTAACTGGCATCTTCAAAGAATTCTTCAAATCGCATAAATCCCCTAGACCTCTCACATCTTTTGAGAGGGCTTGGTCAGAAAACAAACCCTCCCACAAAAAAATCTCCCTCGTACGCAAAAACTTCATCGCCTCCCACCAACCTTATAAACCAGCATTCCTCTCTTCCTGGGAGGGCGAGCTGGGTATCCGACTTACAGCCGAGGAGACCAAATCGATTTTAAACACCTTCTTTGGTCTTTCTCCATGCGTGTTAGCCCAGGAGGCTCACTACAAACTATCAGTTAGGTTGTATCGGACCCCTCAATGGCTACATCAACATAAGCTCTCCTCCCAGGAAGTCTGCTGGAGATGCAAAAGGGATGTAGGCTCATACCTGCATATCTGGTGGACCTGCCCGGTTGTGGTCCCCTTT
Organism: Eleutherodactylus coqui; assembly: GCF_035609145.1. Classification (NCBI taxonomy): domain Eukaryota; kingdom Metazoa; phylum Chordata; class Amphibia; order Anura; family Eleutherodactylidae; genus Eleutherodactylus; species Eleutherodactylus coqui. The sequence goes on along the minus strand of NC_089840.1, from coordinate 69,149,873 downwards.
TGGAAGGGAGTTGGAAAAGTCATACAGAAAATTGCGCCAAATATCTCCATCTCCCCAGACCTGGTTTTCCTTTGGAGACCATTCAAGCACTTCCATCCCATAAGAAATAAGTTGATCGCCCTACTACTGGACGCTGCCAAATCCTTAATCCCCCGTCTTTGGCTACAAAATACCGCACCAACGATGGCTCAATGGAGGGAGAGAATTGATAATCTATACACTCTAGAAGAGTTACACAGCTGGTCGAACAACACCTATGATAAGTTCATTCTGATATGGGCTCCTTGGCGTGAGGCGAGACTTGAGGCGGTGTGGGACGATTGAGACGTAGTCCCTATTCCCCTGGACCGTGACGGTCGGTTCACCATATTTACCTTCTTTCCTCTCCCCTCTTCTCTGCCCTGGCTTTCCCCCTTTTCCTTCCCTTCCCCCCCCCCCCCCCTCGCCCCTTCCTTAAGTTCATGTTGATATTATAGTTGATTCCTCTCGGCCTTGTGTAAGTGTAATGTAAGAAGATCACGGAAGAAGAATTTGATTAGAGGTTACACAATTTTGCGCTTTCTGTATTGCAAAAGACGGTGTAGGCCATGTTAACCAGAGACAGTTACATATGTTTTTGATCCCCGTGGTACGGGCGTTTGTACTCTCTGGTACAATAGGCTTTTGATATTTGTTTGTATCGTGATACTTTGGCATGATATGTTAAAATCACAATAAAAATTTGATTTGGAAAAAAAAATAAAAAATAAAAAAATAAAAAGCTGTTCTGTGATTGGTTGCTTTGAGTAACAAATAATTAAACACCCAACCCCCCACCCCCTACCCCTCTTCCCAGCTGGATGATTAAGGGCTCCTTCTCATGGCAGTATGCACTACAACGCTCGATGCTACAGAGTGTAATTGCGCATGAACGGGAATTTATTTATTTTTTCTTGGAGTATTCAAACTCCACGCCATAGTGCAAGAGTTTGAATAAAACAGCAGGAAGATAGGTCCTGCCCTATCTTTCCCGCATGTAGTATTAACTATGTGTGGGAAAGATAAGGCAAGTCCTATTTTTTCTCACCTGTTAATGGGCGAGATTACCACTAATTAAAAAGAAACCATTGAAATCGATGGTTTTGTTTCGTCCCGTTAAGCCGTTGTGATTATCATGGCTGCATAACGGGACGAAATCACGCCTGTGCAAAGAAGCCCTATGAGTTATGTGTGCCAAATTTGACTGATTTGTTACGAAGAGCAGTTGTACCAACTTTGGTTGAGATCCATCAACGCATGTAGGAGCCTATGAAGAACGCACAAACAAATTTTCACTCTTATGTATATAGAGTAAAAAAAAGAAAGCTGAATTCTAATCGATTTGCTATAAGGACCATAAGATATCAGTGAGCTTTTCGAAGAGTACGGAGCGTTGTCCCGGGTGTGCAATCACAAGAGGCCTGTAAATGCACCTAGGAACATCAAGCCTTTTAGATATATCCTACAATAGTTCTCTATTGTGAGCTGAATGTTGAGCGGTATGCTTTCCTGGTAATTGCCAATGTTTTTACCTGACTTTTAGCACTTGTAACCCCCCCCCCCCCCCCCATGTATTCCATTCACAGGAGCTAATGTGCAATTATTGTTTAAAGTGGCTGAGCAGATGGACTATTAAAATACACTTTTCGACGTGATCTTATTTACATATGATGTGGACTGTAAATTCTTTGAACTAAAAGAAAAAAACTTAATGCACAAATGCAAAGGCCAAACGAACGGTTATATCCTAAGCAAAAAAAAATTAAAATGCACACAGAAAATCACCAAAAATAAATCCCAATAATTGAAATAGCCCATGTCCCTTTTCTATGACCGTTTGACCAAATATCTGTGTACAGCAGACAATTTGATGCAGTTATAGTGTAAATTCAATACTTAGAGGTTACTAATGAATTTTTTTATAGTCCTGCCACCCGGGAAATTAGCATTTTAAAAGTGGCACATGATTTTTGAAAGCGCAACCTTTGTGAAGAGATTAGTCCATTTCTCTACACTAGTGTCAGGGGAGGGAAAGTGTTCTCTAAAATGCTGAATATCTATGCTGCAATATTCTATAATTAACATCTTTGATCCACAGAACATTACAACAAACAGAACTGAGATTCAATAACTCCTTTTCCTGTTGGTTTTTGTAGTGTTTTCTGAAAAGTAAAAAGAAAGGGAAGAAAAAGATAAATATCTTATTCAGCGCTAAGTGAAGTGGAATTGGAATATAATTCTTTTAAACTTTCGGTGTGGGAGGCAATTTGTATTAGTTGATGTAATTGCAAAGCATCAACCTGGTTTGCATAATGGCTTACGATAGACACAAACCCATTTGAAAAGAAAGCGAAAGAAATCTTCTCTAATAGAGCAATGCGTCTTTGGAATGTCTTAAATAAAAACCATTGAATTCACAATTAAAGGAAAATTGAACCTTGTAGATAAACACTGTAAATGCTTCTGTGCCATAACATTTCTTTTTCTCTAGTCATGAGTAATCTAGAACCATATTCTGAGATAAAGGAAAGCAAAAGCTAAAAAGTGAGTCCAAGTACTGCTGATAGCTAAAAATTGTATTACTTTAGACCAACAGTGATGTTAGCATTAGCTTATTTACTGCCTTAGGGAGCCTTCACATGAGCGTGTGCGCGTGTGTACATAGGTGTGCACCCAAGTAAGTTCAAAAACACTCGTGTATGAAGGTCCCAGCATTGCCTTCAATGGAGCCGCAGCTGCTGCCGGTGGCTCCATTTAAGGCAATGGTCTGCCGCCACCAGTGAAGTGATTTTCAGGGAAGAGCTTTAAATATAAGCTCTTCCCTGAAAATCATCCCTTTCAATGTGAAATAAATAATATATATATATATATATATATATATATATATATATATATACCTACCTGTCTGCCGCTGCCATGTCCCCCGTGGGGATGAAGAACACATCTGCCACATGTGGCAGATGTTTTCTTCATCCCCGCGGGGAATAAAGAATTCCCTACCACAGCTGTCACAGATAACAGCTGCGCTAGAGGATCCAGCTGCCGGCACCCCTTAATGGTTTTTCAGGTAAGGGCTTTAACTATAAACCCCTCCCTGAAAAACAACCCAAACTAGTGTAAAAAAAAAAACATGCTCACCTTTCTTCAGCTGCCGGGGCTCAGCCGCATCCTTTCTCCGCTGTCCCCGACTCTGCACTGAAATTCTTTCCACATAAGTTTTTTCGGCCATTCAATGAATAACAGGTGAGAGCTGCCTGTGATTGGCTGAGTGCCTCAGCCAATCAGAAACAGCTCTTTCAGCAGGCAGGGATTTTAATTCCCCGCCTGCTGAAAGAACTTCAGTGCAGAGTCGGGGACAGCGAGGGTAGGAGAAACCCTCTTCCATATCATTAAGCATGCGCAGTAGTGATGACTGAGACCATTATGGGCAGAGATGTGTGGACACTCATCAGACATGCGCAGTCTCTTCAGATATGCGCAGTAGCTGACAGCAGACACTGACAATGCCTGACTTAACAATGGAGCTTAAGGAGGACTTCACCATACCTTCTTAAGTGTGTGCAATTGTAACATCAATGATGATCTGATCAGTTTTTATAGGTATGTGTTTTGTATAAATAGTATGTTGTACAGAGGCAGCATTAGCTTGACAAAGACCTATTTCTGGTTAAAACATCGCAGCTATCTGCCGTTTTACTTGGTGAAATGGAATAAAAGTGTTCCATCTTGGAACTTGAACTACACCTTTGTGCTGCTGGTACACTGCAATTTTTGCCTGCCAGCCAGCCTGTACTTCATGAAATCGGCCTGATATTGATAGACACAAAACCGATTATTCCACTAATTGCTGGGAATTTGGCCCATGTAAAAGCACCATAATCTAAGTTTGAATGTGCCAGAAAAATGTACTGATAACTACAATATATATGAGCCATTAGGTGGAGATAAGGTAAAAGACCTTACCATTTTGTCATGTTTGGCCAGCATGCATATATCTTTGTCTGAACTGTATTGAAAAAATGTTACTGCCATACTTTTCAATGCCAAAAAAACACAACGTTTGGTAAAAGTTTATTTGTTTTAAAATGGGAGTCAATGTTATGCATTTTCAACTGTATAGGTATAGTACAGTAGCATAATATCATTAGCAGACCATTTCAAGAGGTCCCACCAAACACAATGTAACAGCAAAAGGTATTTTGGTGCCCTAGTCAGGTAAGATAAAAAAAAGGCGCCTACCTAGACTCCCTAACTTTACTCCACCACTGGTAGTATCAATTTAGTCCCGATAATTATATGTAAAGGCAGCACTCCAGACAGCAGAGTAATATAGTCAACAGACCTTTATTATAGCTCATGGCAATTATCAGGACTACATTTGGAACTTGGGATTCGGTTTCCTGATTCGTGCACCCATCCTTATGTCTGATATTTCCTACTGATTACATCAAGTTTGGTGAGTGCTGCTAACCATATTCTATTGACTTGTATACTATATTTGGATCCAAGTCAGCTTGCACCTATTAAGAATATGGAAGTTCCTTTCAATCCGGCTGACAGCGGACCGGAAGCTCCATGGTCATTTGCATACTCTGAGGGAGATGCAACACGCATTTTAGCCGAGGTACCTTCAGTGGATGCATTTTTGGATGCACCTTCAGCATCCCTGTTGCGGAAGGAATGGGAGGCCGAGAAGAGACGAGGCATTTCATACGGCCTACATATGGTGACATTAAAAGAATATTTTAGTCACAAAAGAATCCCAAGTGGACTAAGGACGAATGTACGACCGACACTTATGATGGATAAGTCTATTTCTGTGCGAAATTTAAGCTATAGCCAACAAGTTTTCATTTGACGTTATACTTTTGAATATAGAGTTTTTACAACTTGAATTGAAAAAAAGCCATGACGCTGTTAAAGAAATGGAAACACAACTACGTGAACAGATGACAGAAAATGAATTATCCGCATTGATGCGTAAGACGGAGGATGCATGTAAAGTATATAGGGAAAACATTGAAGCTACAAAGAAAAGTAAGTGGCAACGAGACCTACAGGATTATCAAAGTGGAAGAGTATACAATTGGCGCTTTGACCGAAAGGGTACAAATCCCACCTCGCAACCAAAAGTAAGACAACACAGGACCCAAGCCGGACAACCGCATCAATCTTCTCGGTTTGGATTTACATCTATTGGCTTTGACTCAATGGATGATTCCTCTCGGGGTCCAGACAACAGGTCCGAGGGTTCTTCTTTTTTAGGCTGGAGACCGCCAATGAGGACAAGAAACAGAACGCCACATTCCACCGACGGAGGAGAGGGGGACGCAAACATGAGAGGTCCCGTAAAGGAAAGAATAACAACAAGGTTGGAAACCGGACAGAGACCCCGATAGTGGATATCTCATTGATAGTAAATATTTCCAAAAAAGTGCTGTCTCAATCTGAAGTATGTGTATTATCCAAAGGGTTATCCTTTTACCCCACTCCAACTTTAGACTGGTTTGGTCTACAATTGGACTGTGATATATTTTTCAGAAAACTTTAATTGAAGTGGTACTTTGCATGCAAAGAACAATCTGAAGAGCCAGTGGTAACAACATATGAAGAGATGTTTACATCCAAGGAAATGGGCCTACATGGGAGGAGCCAATTCCAGCCGCCATGTACGGATCCCACCATAGAAACATACATTAATCTGGTTAGGGGCGAGTTGAGCCGACTCCGTACTCTGAACTTTAGCCATTCAGTTAAATCTAACATATCCACTGCAGAGAGAAATACTATTAGAACACTGAGAGATGACCCTTTATTAACCATAAAACCTGCAGATAAGGTGGGGCTCTTGTCATTATGGATATGACAGACTATCACTCCGAGGTCATGAGACAGTTAAACGATTTGACAACGTATGAACCTCTTAGTGGGGATCCTACGACTCAACTACAAAATGTCCTTAGAGGTATATTGATGAGGCTCTACTAGTGGGTGTGATTGACAAGGCCCTGGCCAAGTATTTGTTTATCGAGCACACCGTCTTTCCATGCCTATATATGTTGCCTAAAATACATTGTCAGTCCACCCGGCCTTGTCAGTCCACCCGGTCACCCCATTGTATCAAGTATTGGATCCCTCATGAATAATTGCTCTCATTTCTTGGATCGTGCCTTATGTAAATATGCTAAAGATGCTAGGTCTTATATTAAGGACACTGGAGACTTTTTGGTAAAGTTACAGGAGGTGATTGTTATGGGGGACACGATACTTGCTACTATGGATGTAACATTTCTTTATACTATCATTGAACACACTAAAGCTATCGATGCAGTACGCAAATGCCTCTTGTCATCTAACCTTACAAATGCCTGTATGGAATTTATTCTCACGTTATTGGAATTAGTACTAAACAATAACTGTTTTGCATACAGGGACACATTCTATAGACAGAGGTGTGGGACCGCAATGGGGTCGAACATGGCGCCCACCTATGCCAATATCTTTATGGATTCCTTTAAATGTTTGTCTGTGTATGTGTCTCCCCAGTGGGAACGGGTTATGCGCTGGTGGAGATACACTACCGTTCAAAAGTTTGGGGTCACCCAAACAATTTTGTGTTTTCCATGAAAAGTCACACTTATTCACCACCATGCGTTGTGAAATGAATAGAAAATAGAGTCAAGACATTGACAAGGTTAGAAATAATGATTTGTATTTGAAATAACATTGTTTTTACATCAAACTTTGCTTTCGTCAAAGAATCCTCCTTTTGCAGCAATTACAGCATTGCACACCTTTGACATTCTAGCTGTTAATTTGTTGAGGTAAGCTTGTGAAATTGCACCCCACGCTTCTAGAAGCATCTCCCACAAGTTGGATTGGTTGGATGGGCACTTCTGACGTACCATACGGTCAAGCTGCTCCCACAACATCTCAATGGGGTTCAGATCTGGTGACTGCGCTGGCCACTCCATTACCGATAGAATACCAGCTGCCTGCTTCTGCTGTAAATAGTTCTTGCACAATTTGGAGGTGTGTTTAGGGTCATTGTCCTGTTGTAGGATGAAATTGGTTCCAATCAAGCGCTGTCCACTGGGTATGGCATGGCGTTGCAAAATGGAGTGATAGCCTTCCTTATTCAGAATCCCTTTTACCCTGTACAAATCTCCCACCTTACCAGCACCAAAGCAACCCCAGACCATCACATTACCTCCACCATGCTTAACAGATGGCGTCAGGCATTCTTCCAGCATCTTTTCATTTGTTCTGCGTCTCACAAACGTTCTTCTTTGTGATCCAAACACCTCAAACTTGGATTCATCCGTCCACAACACTTTTTTCCTGTCTTCCTCTGTCCAATGTCTGTGTTCTTTTGCCCATCTTAATCTTTTTCTTTTATTGGCCAGTCTCAGATATGACTTTTTCTTTGCCACTCTGCCCTGAAGCCCAAAATCCCGCAGCCGCCTCTTCACTGTAGATGTTGACACTGGTGTTTTGCGGGTACTATTTAATGAAGATGCCAGTTGGGTACCTGTGAGGCGTCTGTTTCTCAAACTAGAGACTCTAATGTGCTTATCTTCTTGCTTAGTTGTGCAATGCGGCCTCCCACTTCTTTTTCTACTCTGGTTACAGCCTGTTTGTGCTGTCCTCTGAAGGGAGTAGTACACACCGTTGTAGGAAATCTTCAATTTCTTAGCAATTTCTCGCATGGAATAGCCTTCATTTCTAAGAACAAGAATAGACTGTCGAGTTTCAGATGAAAGTTCTCTTTTTCTGGCCATTTTGAGCGTTTAATTGACCCCACAAATGTGATGCTCCAGAAACTCAATCTGCTCACAGGAAGGTCAGTTTTGTAGCTTCTGTAATGAGCTAGACTGTTTTCAGATGTGTGAACATGATTGCACAAGGGTTTTCTAATCATCAATTAGCCTTCTGAGCCAATGAGCAAACACATTGTACCATTAGAACACTGGAGTGATAGTTGCTGGAAATGGGCCTCTATTCACCTTTGTAGATTTTGCACAAAAAACCAGGCATTTGCAGCTAGAATAGTCATTTACCACATTAGCAATGTATAGAGTGCATTTGTTTAAAGTTAGGACTAGTTTAAAGTTATCTTCATTGAAAAGTACAGTGCTTTTCCCTCAAAAATAAGGACATTTCAATGTGACCCCAAACTTTTGAACGGTAGTGTACATAGATGACATTTTTTTGTTGTGGGAGGGAGGGCCCTATTGCGGATTTACTCACATTTCGTGAATCACTAAGTAACCTTATGCCAGAACTCAAATTTTCTTTAACATATTCCCAAGAGAGAGTGGATTTTTTGAACATAAGGGTTATGAAAAAGGGTAATACCCTGGATACGGATTTATTTCAAAAACCGACGGACAGGAACAATTTGTTACACTACTCTAGTTATCATCCACAAAGTATGCATAACTCTTTGCCATGGAGCCAATGTTTAAGAGTACGCAGAATAGCTACGGATGAACATATAGATTTGAGACTGGATGAAATGACTCAAAAATTCCTTAAAAGGGGTTATCCAAAAGATGTAGTCTCTCTAGCTACGAACAAAGCTCGTTCATTAACACGTGATGAATTACTGGCTCCTAGTGTCCAAAAAAAAAAAAGTCCCACGCATACCTTTTATCTCTGTTTATGGAACCCTGAGTGGGCAGATAACCAACATTTTAAGACGATACTGGCCCATTTTATGAAAAAATTGTCCACAGGTATGCGAATTTACAGAAGACCCTCTGATGGTCTATAAACGTGGTCCAAATTTTAAAGACAAACTCGTGAGTGCCCAAGGGAAAAACAAAGACGGATACCAAACGAACGTTAACTCCAGCAAAACCGGGCAACTTTGCATGTCTTAGTTGCTCATGCTGTAATATAACTTAATGAAGGGCAACTCTTTTTACCATCCCCAGACGGGTAAAAAATATTCCATCCGAACCTGGTATACTTGCCGTTCTACATTCGTTATATATCTGATTTCCTGCCCATGTGGCCTATTATACGTAGGGGAAACCACAATGGAAGTACGGGCTCATATTCTTAACCATAAAAGTACGATCTGCACCAGAAAAACTGATCTCCCCATCCCCAAACACTTTTTTGAGGCCGGTCACTCTGTGAGCCAGTTAAAATTCCGGGTTATTGACCATGTCCCTAATAATATCAGAGGAGGGGATCGGGAGGGGTCCTTGCTCAAGAAAGAATTAGAGTGGATTTTTAATCTTGATACCCTCCACCAAAGTGGTTTGAATCTTGAATTTAACACGGCTCCCTTTATCTAATGCAACAGGGTTGATAAGACTAATTTATTGATAATAGAAAATAATAATAATTTTAGGTATACATGTATTTATATGGTTTTATGTATTTATGTATATTTATGAACTTAATATTTTTTCCTATTGTTTTCACAGTGTTCGAAGTGGGTACACTCCCGTTTAAAGTTGGTGTTTTCAAGATGTTGATATGTTGGATGTCCTATGAGTTCAGCTGGTCATTTACATAGCTCCTCCCCTTTCCTGTCTATTATGACTGCGGTAACAATTGATTAATAAAAAATGTTAATTGCATCACATTTTATGACTTTGGTCTTACTATCAATTTTCAATAGGCTATTGATTGCTTTTCTACACCGTTATAATATTATACATTTATTAGCTACGGTATCGTTGATATGCACATCAGGCAAATTATATACATGTTTAACTTATGTAAGCTAATCCACGCTACGGCATTATGGGATCTGTAGTTCTCTAGGTCTAGTGGTTGCTGAGATATAGACCGCTGCTATACTGCACATGCGCACTCTATGGCTGTGACGTCCCGGTCTCGCACTCTCGTGGCACTTCGTACGCACCCGGCAGACGCCCATACTGCGTATGCACTGTCCCAAACTATGACGCGCGGGCTCTCGTGAGACTTTGCGCGTGCTCTGTTGATGTTCATACTGTGCATGCGTTATCCAAAGTTGTGACGCGCTATCTTCATGTCCTCCCACACATGTTCTGTGGGTTACTAGCACGCCATTATGTGCTTTACCGCCATTGTAAGAATGTCCATTGTGACATTTGGCGGAATTATGGAGATGATCTGTTGGAACCGTGGACATCTTTGTTTTGTCTGGTAGGTCATCCCTGAATTATGTTAATTGCTTTGTATGTACTGGCATTGGCTATTACTGGTGGTGGGTGGTATTATATGTCATATATAAGTTGTGTCTGTCTACATTGGAGCCAGCTTGACAAAGACCCTCGGGGTCGAAACATCGTGGCTGGGCTCATGCCATGAGCTAAAATAAAGGTCTGTTGAAGGTCAGTTCCCCCAACATGTTAATTTGTGTATATATAACGTCCCTGCTTCGCGGATTTTCACGTATCGCGGGGTCTCTGGAACGTAACCCCTGCGATAGACAAGGGATCACTGTACACTATTTTCCTGTAGTTTCCCAACAAGTACATTAAGGTAAATATTAGAAATAACTGCACTTAACACAAAGCTGCAAGAAGAATATATAAATTACTTCCCACCTATACAATATAAAGGCAAAAACATTAAAATCACTCAATCCCCATAAGTAATGCTTCCTTTTAAAAAGGCCAATACATTGCAGTAGTTTTAATGGTGTAGTGTCTCGAGTGAAATGCAATTTAGAACCTAAATCACTCTTTTAGCCGCTTCCCCTTCTAAGTAAAACTTCTCAGTTCAAAATATTCTCTGTTGATTTTTATGTAATGCTAAGAAATGAAAACTTTATTGCATATTCAGCATAACTGTACAGTGTACACACGTTTTGGTGTGAATTAACATAAAGGAAGACAACTTCAGCCGCAATGGGTCCCAATGGGTTACAATGGCACCTGGAGGCTTGGATATAGCCTTCAGGTCTACCAGCTGGCCTCGCATTACTTCGGGGAAGTAGCAATTCTCCAGCGCGGCTGACAGCCAAGGTGGAGGATGACAGAGTTTCTCCCATTGCTTTCAATGAGGAAATCTCACATCGTGTGCACCTAACACCTGGTGCGATGCTGCCATCGGCCCTATTGAAAACAATGGGAGATGTGATGCGAGGGCACAGCCAAAGATAGGACGTGCCACAATTTGTTTCCCGCATTGTGGTGCGATGCAGCAAAAAATCTATCATGTGGGATGAACAAATTTTGCATGATTTTCTCGGTTGTGTAAAAACTGTCTTTGGGTTCCTTCACACTGGCGATCGTGATTTTGGTGTGCGAAAATCGGGGCAAAATAGCATCTTTGTTCCCGAGATTTTTGAGTGTCAGTGATGCTTTTTCCTGAGAATAATTTGACGCAAAAGTCAATAGGAGTTTCTAATGTTAAAAATGCATCACATGAAAATCACAAGTTCGAACATTGCAAGGGAAATATGAGCAATAAAAAAGAGCAAAATGCAGAAAGATAGGGCATGCCACGATTTTTCTTGTCGTGCAACATCGCATGAGTGAAAATATTGCAAATATGAAGGAAACCATTGAAAGGATGGGTTTCATAATTCTGCGTTTTCATGTGCTCTCGCATTGCATGAAAATCGCGTGATTTTATCCATGAATCGCACTTTCCACCATGTGAAAGCTCCGTGGATGCGAGGCAGGAATAAAGGGATTCCTCCCACCACGGTGATGAAGGGATTCCCCTTCCGCGGGGATGAAGGGATTCCTTGCGGCAAAGGATAGCGCAATTCTCTCAATCATCCATTGTTTTCAATGGACGATATCGCAAAAAGATAAAACATGCTGCAATTTTTTTTCTATGCAACATCATGTGAGTGAAAACATTGTAAATGGAAAGAAACCATGTAAATTATTGGTTTCGTAACTGCGTTTTTACTCACACACACATCGTGCGAAAAGCATGAGATTTTATCGCCTGTGAGAAACCGGTCTTAGGGTGGCTTCACACGAGCATGTGCGTGTGCGTACATGTGTGTGCACCCCTGTATGCACAAAAACACGCGTGTATGAAGGTCCGTGCATTGCCTTCAATGGAGCTGCGGCTGCTGCCAATGGCTCCATTGAAGGCAATGGTCTGCCGGCACCCTATAATTGTTTTTCAGGGAAGAGCTTTAAATATAAGCTCTTCCATAAAAAACCCAAGAATTTTAGTGTAAAAAAAAAAAACTTACCTGTCGCTGCTGCCGTGTTCCCATGGGGATGAAGAACACATCTGCCCCTTCACCCCCGCAAGGATGTTTCCTTTACCCCCACAGGGAAAAAAAAATCCCTGCTGCACCTGCCACATCTGTGACAGATGCAGCAAAGGAATTCTTCATCTCTGCGGGGAATAAAGAATTCCCTACAATAGCTGTCACAGATGACAGCTGCGGTAGGGAATCACAGACAGCTGCTTTTGATTGGCTGAGCACCTCAGCCAATCAGAAGCAGCTCTTCCAGCAGGCGGAGATTTTTAATCCTCACCTGCTGAAAGAACTGCATTGGAGAGCCGGGGATAGCACTGAGAGGACGCGGCTGAGCCCCGTATGATTTTTTAAAAATTTTCAACACCACTTTTCCTTGTTTCTCAAGGAAGGACTTATGTTTAAAGTCCTTCCCTAAAAAACAATTACAGGATTCCGGCAGCTGGATCCCCTACCGCAGCTGTCATCTGTGACAGCTGTGGTAGGGAATTTTTTATTCCCTGCAGAGATGAAGAATTCCTTTGCTGCATCTGTCACAGTTGTGGCAGGTGCAGCAGAGAATTATTTTTCCTCGCGGAGATGAAGGAAACACCTACCGCATGCAGATATGTTCTTCATCCCCGCTGGAGGTCACGGCAGCGGCAGACAGGTAAGTATATATTTTTTTTACACTAAAATTCTTGTTTTTCAGGGAAGAGCTTTTATTTAAAGCTCTTCCCTGAAAAACAATTAAGAGGTGTCGGCAGACCATTGTCTTCATTGGAGCCGCCGGGAGCAGCAATGGCTCCATTGAAGACAATGCGTGCATTCCCTATGGTGCACGCCTGTAAAGCACAGACATGTGCACACACCATAGTAAATGCATTTGTTCTAATAGAAGCGTGTTTTTCTGTGCAAGCACAAAAACACGCTCATGTGAGACCACCCTGAGTGTTTCTTTTGCAAGTACTTTAGGTGCCCAAATTGAAATTTTTTTATGATTTAAAGGGGTGGTCTCGCGAAAGCAAGTGGGTCTATACACTTCTGTATGGCCATATTAATGCACTTTGTAATATACATCGTGCATTAAATATGAGCCATACAGAAGTTATTCACTTACCTGCTCCGTTGCTAGCGTCCCCGTCGCCATGGTTCCGTCTAATTTCGGTGTCTTCTTGCCTTTTTAGACGCGCTTGCGCAGATCCGTCTTCTCCCTTCTTCTCCCTTCGGCTGGTCTTGGAAGCATCGGAGCTTTGGCTCCGCCCCCTTTTCGCGTCATCGCGTAGCTCCGCCCCCGTCATGTGCCGATTCCAGCCAATCAGGAGGCTGGAACCGGCACACGTCATGGGGCGGAGCTACGCGATGATGCGTACAAGGGGGCGGAGCCAAAGCTCCGATGCTTCCAAGACCAGCCGAAGGGAGAAGAAGGGAGAAGACGGATCTGCGCAAGCGCGTCTAAAAAGGCAAGAAGACACCGAAATTAGACGGAACCATGGCGACGGGGACGCTAGCAACGGAGCAGGTAAGTGAATAACTTCTGTATGGCTCATATTTAATGCACGATGTATATTACAAAGTGCATTAATATGGCCATACAGAAGTGTATAGACCCACTTGCTTTCGCGAGACCACCCCTTTAAGTAATTAAGAACCGGACACTTTATAGTGATTTTTTTCACATTTTTTTTTTGTGCTATTTTTTTTCTTAGGCTTCCAACATTATTTTGCAGCATTTTTTTTTACATATATGGAGCTTTTGTTTTAATACATTTTTTTCATTGAAAGTTCTTTGCTTAGTGTTGTTTTATTAGCAGTAATCTGTACAAAAATGTAACTTTTTATTTTAATTCTTTATTTTTAAAAAATAGTATATTTGTTATAAAATAAAATATAGGAATGGGTTTCCCATTTTGTTGTGGATGTTATGATATATAATTTGTATAGTCTTGGATTACTATGTGGATATGGCAACCGTTTAGGTTGGCGTGGGCTATTTTGTTGTTGTTTTTAACATATTTGTGTTTTATTTTATGTTTTTTAGCATCTATGTCCTCCACAATGTTATATGTTATTCACACTGTCATTTATACCTTTGCACTGTAACTGAGGCATCCATAGGAGCAGTTTCCAGAAGAGTCCCAGTTACAGGAAAAATCACCCCCCCCTATAGTGACAATTGTCAATTGCAGAGCTGGGCTAGTTTCTGCTAAGACTCAGCAGCTCTGCCATGCCAGGGGGTTGACGGCTATCATGTGATTGTCTGGTCCACTAGAGGCAATTGATTAAGTGATATTTAGGCTGACAAAGAGAAGTCAGAAGTGGTTTTCGCTTCTTTTCTGGATTCTCAGCTGTTTCTGACTGCTGAGCACTTGACCTGCCCCTAATAGATTGCAGGAGCAGGAGCATAAAACCTGTGTCGCGTTGCCTTTATTGTTCCATCTTCCATTTGCATATTTCACAGAGGAGCATGGATGGCCTTATTAGTCTCCTCACCTTCCAGGTGCTCTACTTAAAGAAAAATGATACCCTTCCTGACCCACATCTATAGGACTCCTCACTAGCCAAGCCAGAAACCTACTGCACACTGATGAGGGGCGAAACCCCCGAAACAGCTGTTTGTGTATGGCAATCTGGCTTGGCTTACAATTCCCAGTCATTGTTATAAGGCTTGTTTAAAAAGTCGGACATTGACTTGCAGGACCCCTGCCTTCCAACAGGTGGTGCTGCAGAGGTATTGTTCCATCTTCCCATTTGCATATTTCCCAGAGGAGCATGGATGGCCTTATAAGTCTCCTCACACCTTCTAGGTGCTCTCCCTAAGGAGAAATGATACCCTTCCTAACCCACGTATATTCAGAATAGGACCAAGCGCTGTACATTTTTGGTGCCTGGCCTTTATCAAGATAATAATAATATTAATAATAATTACCAAAGACTAAAATCTTCATTGTTCAAATGAAATTCAGTCACATGCAGATTATATCAGACACTAGTAAGATTGTATGAGTCGCTTCTGTTTTTTTAAGGATATGTGAGAAAATAGTAATTAAAAAAATGAAGTCCCAGACGTTTCAGTTTAAGTCTTTGATGAATGTTTTAATTAACCTCTTGCATAAAACAGTGGCGTGCGTGCAGTTCCCAGATGATGTTATCTCACTGCTGCTACTGATGTACTTTGAAGCCACGTGGCAAAGCAATGTGTGACCATGATTTATTCTCTTTGATTTTTTTTTTTGCAACAAGAAGAGCTCATATGAGGGTCCCAATGAACTAAAGCACTGATTTAAAATTCCTTACTCTTGTGATTTGCTAGAAAATGAAGTAATCCCATCTGAAACCTTCTGTGTGGGCTTTTGAATATGAAGATGACAGTTTTTATTTCTGTATTTATATTTCTTTCAAACTGTTTTTATACATTTATAAAAGTATATTGAAAAAAAAACTGGATGGACGTTTCTGGAAAATCGAATTCTGGGACAAGATTACTAGTTTTCAAAGTAATGAATCTTTCCATCTTTTATTTATTTTTCTTATACTGTAATTGTTGCTGTTACATTTGTGTGGGGTGTAAGCACAGCACCCCTCACAGATGCCATGGATGCATCTCACCAAAATGTTACTCTTGTCCATGAGGGGCAAATATATACATGTTACAAGATGAGTGTATGTTATCTGTAGGGTGTATGGGGTGTACACATTAAAGTCACCATTTAAAATACTATTACTGTATTGTAAATAGTAATACTCCTGCTGTAGGCTAGCTATGCCCATTTATGTGAGCCACATCCTTGAAAGGCCATTCCTATTTTTGTCATGACCCACTGTGCAAGTATCACCCTGTGAAGGGTTCTTCTTGGTTGAAATATTTGTGTAGCTATAAAACCTCATTAAATTACGTCATTATGAATTATAGCAGCATCATGGGCGTAACTATAGAGGATGCAGGGGATGCGGTTGCACCCGGGCCCAGGAGCCTTAGGGGGCCCATAAGGTCTAACTTCTCCATATAGTAAGCCTAGTAGTATGAATAAAGCATTATAGTTGGGGTCCCTGTTACAGCTTTTGCATTGGGGCCCAGAAGCTTCAAGTTATGCCTCTGAGCAGCATCACACCAAGTCTGCCGAGGTGCCTTTCTACCACAGTGCGTAGTGCATCCTAGTGTCATTTCGTCCCCAGGTAAGAAGAGTACATGCTGTGTTCGGACATCTTCCGATCATAATAAGAAATAACTTTTTCAGTAATTTGTGATTCTGTGTGATCAGACCAGATAGGTTAGCCTTCACTCCTCCCATCCATCAATCAGCCTTAGTCACCCAGGTACATCAATGAGCCAGTTGACTAATTGGTGTCTACTAAGTCATCATAGAAAAGACAATCACTACATTCTTGGAACCTCCAACAAGACATGCAACTTTTGAAATGCTCTGACCCAGTTGTCTAACCAGCACAATTTGGCCTTTCTCAAAGTCACTCAAATGCTTACACTTGACATTTTTCTGTTTCCAGCACATCGATGTCAAGAGCTGGCTGTGTATTTGCTGAATGATATATCCCATGCCTTTACAGGTGGCAAGATAACGACTATTATATGTACAGATGTAGCAAACTTTAATTTGACATTTACCATGTTATATGCCATGATGCAGCAAATGTTAAAGACTATATGTGCACCTTTGCTCTCTTTTTTTTTAAATTTGTGTTTTTGGAAATAAAGACTTTTTATGCGGATGTCTGATAAATTATAGGACACGCGGAATCGCAGATCGTGCCTATCTGCGTTCTGCAATTCCTTGTTTTCTATATATGCGCTCAATGGGGCCGGCGGCAGGAGCGCCGACCCCATTGAGAACATATACTATAAAGATCATTCTCCTCTGCCACAGCTGTACACATTTTGGATGTTTTTCAGGGAAGGGCTTATATTTTTAAGCCCTTCCCGAAAATTCATGCCGCGCTCGCTGGCAGTCCATTGCTTTCAATGGAGTCGGCTGTATTGCCGGCTCCATGGAATTTCAATGGGTTGGACAGCACTCCTTTGATCGGGCCCGTTTCGCCGAAAACGCTGCTAGCTGCAGATTTTTCGGCGAATCGTCGGCCCGGTCACGTGATTTGCGGATGCACATCCGTCATGCGATCCGCAAATCGCGGCAAGAAACGGTCGTCTGACCGAGGCCTGAATCTGAAATACACAGTACACAACTATGTCTTGTGGGACAATGTTGGACAAAGCATATGAAGACATTGAGCTGATTCTAGCTGAATAGAATATTTATGATCCCAAAGTTGCTAGAACAAAATGGCAAAAAAAAATAACAAAAAAACAGAATCAAATTTGGGAACTGCACAGTTTCTGGAAAACAATGAACCTGCAGATTCATTTGTGTCAAAGAGTCAGCTTATGTATTCAACAGTAAGGATAAAGTTGTTTGACACTGTTTACCTTGCCTTTATGCTCAGGGTATTGGCTTTAATGCTAGCACTCCAGTGACTTTGTAACACATAAAGCAGCAAATAGGTTTAGGTGTTTGTTGATAATTATTTCCTCTGGACCTGCAGGAGGTTGTCCAAATCTAAAGATAAAGACATGCTACAAGCAACTGCCCTTTAGCGTGCAATTCAGTTCTAGTAAACAGTTTATGGTGGGGAGAAGGGGGTCACTACAGAACCTCTCCAAGTTTCTGGGGGTTACTGGATCTTAGAAAAAGGATTAGAAAGGTTTTTTTTATTGTAAATTCCCCTCCATTTTCTTTAGCTGTTAGGGTGCTATACATACCTTGGTTGATCCACTGTAACCACCAGGCAACTAGTGATGATGATAATCCGTTCAGTCGCGTCCGACCTTCGGTCACTCTATGGATCAAGGTTCTCTACGCAGTCCTGTCTTTCAGTTCTGCGATTTTTTATGGTGTCCTTGATTATATCTTGCCATCCCGATCTTCTCTTTCCACTGACTTTGCCAAGTATCAGTACTGTTTCCAGTGAGTTAGCATGCATCACTTGGCCTAAAAAAGAGAGCTGCTATTTGATGATTTTGCCCTCTAGTGATATTTTAGGTTTAACGCAATCTAACACAACCTTGTTCATTGTCAAGGTAATTGTCAAGGTCAAGGCAATTAGTAGTGATCCAGAAATGGTTAGAGTGGATCAATCCTAGTATGTACATGCGACCCTAGTTGTGTTGACTTCACAGAAACAGAAGAACACACAAGTGAGAACTGGTCAATCCTGTTGATTAGTATTGAGTGAATTGAACCAGTCAAACCCTGTTTTGGACCCAACTTTGCTAAACGTTTAGTTTGTGGCGAACCTGAATCTGAGGTGGCTCAGTGGTTAGCACTATTGCCTTGCAGTGCTGAGTTCTTAAGTTTAAATCAGACCAAGGGTAACATCTACATGGAGTTTGTATGCTCTTCCTGTGTTTGTTTGGGTTTCCTTCCACACTCCAAAAAGATACCTAATAGATGAATATTGATTGTGAGTCTCATTCGGGATGGAACATACAAACTGCATGAAGATATCATCAGATTTGAACTTAGGATCCCAACCCAAGGCAACAATGCTAACAGATAAGCCGCAGATGACCATCACCACTGTCCTGCCAGGTTATTAATCATTAATAACTTCCAAAGGTTTGTTGATCCAGGGATTATTCCAATTGCCAGATTGGAGTCAGGAGGGAATTTTCTTCCATTAAATGGGGAAAATTGGCTTCTACCACATTATTTTTTTTTTTTTTGCCTTCTTCTGGATCAACATTGAGGGTCAATAGGTTGAACTGAATGGACATGTGTCTTATTTTGGCTTTACATACTATGTTAGTATGTTTAATATTTTAGGGGTATTGGGTAATAATTATAATCTTTATTTGTATAGTGCCAACTTACTCCGCAGTGCTTTCGAGGCACATGGGAAACATATACAATACGAAAATTACAGAAATTACAAAAGTTACATGTGGTATTCAATTATTTAGAAGCAGAGGGGGTGGGGTGATAACAGAAGGTACAGGGGCAGGCGGCGGAGCAAGTGGGAACACAGCAATGCAACGATAACATGTGATATACAGTTTTTAGGGCACAAATAGGGTGGGGATAGTACAGGAGGTATGGGGAAGGAAGGGTACATGATATGCAAAAGTGGAAAGCCATAGGGGGTGTATTGTAGGGTGGAGGACTAGATCAGGAGGTTCAGTATGCTTCTTTGAAGTGGTGTGTCTTTAAGACGTGTCTGAATTTCTGTGCATCGGGAATTGTCTGGATGTTCTGAAGTAGAGTGTACCATAGCATAAGTGCTACTCTAGAGAAGTCCTGGAGGTGAGCATGTGAGGTTCGTATTAGAGGGGTGTTTATTCTGAGTGTGTTAGCAGAGTGTAGTGCACGGGCTGGGTGATGTATGGACAGGAGGAAAGCGATATATGTAGGCGCATGGTGAGGGTGATGAGTTTGAATTTAGTTCTGTAGTGTATAGGCAGCTAGTTCAGCAACTGCCATAGTCCAGAGGTGTCTGAGAAGCGTCTGGGTAGGAAGATGAGTCTAGCTGCTACATTTAGTATGGATTGGAGAGGGGAGAGTCTGGTGCAGGGAA
Source organism: Eleutherodactylus coqui (assembly GCF_035609145.1). Classification (NCBI taxonomy): domain Eukaryota; kingdom Metazoa; phylum Chordata; class Amphibia; order Anura; family Eleutherodactylidae; genus Eleutherodactylus; species Eleutherodactylus coqui. The sequence continues at coordinate 69,130,114 of NC_089840.1, read as the reverse complement.
GGCCAATGAGCAACGAGTTGCAGTAGTTGAGTTGGAAATGGATGAGGGCGACAACGAGTGTCTTTAGCGTGTCTGTGGTGAGGAATGGACAGATTTTAACAATATTCCTGAGGTGCAGGTGACATGTTCGGGCCATAGATGGATATGGAGAGTAAAGGAGAGGTCAGAATCCAGGTTGCCCCCAAGGAATCGGGTGCGCTACCTCTTTAAGTATGTGTGGATCTTTGTATTGATCATAGACTTCTTTTAAATACCCAAGCAAATAAATATTGATGCAAGCAACTACATGTTGGTGCATTTATTTAATAATCCTTTCTGTAACCTATAAACAGATTTACTAGTTTGTCACCATCTGCCATAGTAACAGGGATTTGTTTATACAGTTCTCATAGAAAATGTGGTTATGGTACACTAACTTTGGCACAACACAATGATTGAAAAATAACATGTCAGAGAACAAAAGGCAATAGATTTAAACTTGTTTACTACCTAAAAATTAATGTGACATGCCAGTATTTATTATATGGCACAAAATACGAAAACTAAAAAGTTATGATGTATAAAAATGTAATTATGTAAATGTCACCGCTTTAACAAATAGAGATGACAAACATAGTTGAAGCGTAAATATAAACCATTTCAAGAAATGGCGCAGAGTACAATGCTTTAACTACGCAACAAATAATAAGAATTAAAGGTGCACAATAAAACAAGAAGACAAATTCATCGTTAGGTTTGCTCTAACTAATGAGTCCAGGACAACCTTGTCAAATGGTCTTTAAAGTCTAGCACAACAAAATAAGTTATTACAGAATTACATTGGTAACCAAAAATATTTCAAGAAGTTAGAAGTTCCTTATTTACTAATGCTGAACTGAATAACTTAGTGGTGATTAGGATGATAAACCCCACTGGGATCTAGCACTTGAGGAAACATGTTATTGATATGATATGTCATTTTTAGAGGCTACCAACAGCTCTGGAATAGTGTTAATGGTGGGATAGTCTTGAAAGGGATGTTTATTAGAGATGAGTGAGCACCCAAATGCACCCAAATGAACCCAAAAATTTGCCATTGACGCGTGCTCTGCGTCGTGGCAGGGAGGGGCCAAAACAGGCACGTCACAGCGGCGAGGAGCCAAAAACTGGGGCAGGGTTGAACACGGCGTGATGCTCGTTCGAGTAATGAGCACCATCGAGTTACGCTAATACTCGAACAAACATCAAGCTTGGCAGAGTACATTCGCTCAACTCTAATGTTTATACCTTTCACCCAAGCCCATTTGCAAAATGATTAATGATTTTTGTGTCTAGAGATAATGTCTGCAACTTTGTGTCTAGAGATGATAAGGTGTCTTCAACTAGTCTTGGGTCTGATCCATGAACTGGTTAAAATCTTCCATACAAATTCTATAACTTTCCACATAATCTAACATAAAATATTATGTCTGGTTCACAGTTTCCATACAGCCTGTGTGCTATTATTTGGGCAAAACAAATAGGTAGTATTGAGCAAACCGAAACAGTTGAATCCTGTTTTGTGTTGGACTTTGCTAAAAGTTCGGTTTTGCACAAACCCCACATGATTCACCTTGGCTAAATCCACTAATAATTCTCCTTCTTTTCAGTGGTTAGCACTGTTGCCTCTCAGCACGGGGGTCCTGGCTTCAAATCTGACCGAGGACAACATCTGCATGGATGCTTGTGTGGGTTTCTACAAACATTCACACAAACTCCATGAAAATGTTGTCATTGGTCAAATTTGAACTTAAGACCACAGTGTTACAAAGCAACAGTATGAACCACTGAGCCACATTTTTGAAGAAGAGAAGGAAGAGGAAGAGAGATTTTATCGCTCTTAGACAGTTTTATACACTAGTATTAGAGGTATTTGTGAAGTTCCAATCCAAACTTTTTGCCTGCATTAGAACAATTACTATTTGGCGTGTTGCTAAACAGATACCATTATTTCCACATTGACCAAACCTGCCATTGTAAGTTGGATTGTTTTGTAACAATCCAACCTAAAGCAACCCTCTGGTTTTGGGGCCAAATTTTCTCATATTCAGTTTTTCAAGATATGCTTTCTGATTGGACCAGTGCTGGCCGATCAGAGAGCAGTGCACAGTGTCCATTAGTTAGATAGATAGAAAATTGTGACGGCCATCTTAGACTGATGAAAACAGGATCCTGAACTGGCAGATTATAGGGACGTTGGCAGAGAAAAACAGCAGGTAATATACCCTCTCCCCTCTGATCTGGGGACAAAATTTCGATCTGGGACCAGAGAGTCACTTAAAGATTGCGCCTTTCAGCTAGAGATGACTGTTGTAAATCCTAGCCTGTTGGTTGTACCCTTGTAGAGGGCTGTGGGATATGTCATTGTTTTCATCACTAAAATTGCTGTTGGCCGCCTGCACATGACAGGGTTTGAATTGCGAAATTCATGGTTGTCTCGCGCCAGGATGATCCACGGCATTCCACACCAAATCGAACAAATAGAGTATCCACATGTCTGCTCACTCCGCAGCATGCTCTGTTTCTGTAAAACTTGAGGTCAATGGAAGCTGTCCGACCCACGGCCCTTCTGCAATGACATTGTGTACTGTGCATGTCTGATGGCGAGCCGTGTGGACTATCCGCAGTACCGATGAAGAAACATAATGACAGGTACGCGCGGGCACCGGCCGGGCTCAGGGCTGGATTCCACTGCAGGCTCCTGTAAGTGGAATCTAACCTGTTTGTGTGCAGGTGGCCTATGCTGTAAAAGAACTATATTTTGATATTTGCTATAACAACTTGCTTACACCAGATTGGACACTGGATATTTGGAGAATGTAGCCTTTTAGCCACCATATTGCATAAATATGCCTCCTAGAATCTCTTTAGCAAAAATGTTAATCTCAGTAGAACTGTACTTGAAGGACTATTCCCATACAATTGGCTCAGTAATTGAAAGCAAAGGGGGGTTATAAATGGTACCACTGGCGTACATATAGGGGGTGCTGGGGTCGCGACTGCGACCCAGCCCCTAAGCCCCTGGGGGCCCACGGGGCTTACTTTCCACGACACTGACTGACTGCACTTACTTTCACTATGGTCTCTGCGCAGCCAGGCAGCTTCTCCTGCACATCGGTGCTTCCTCCCGGACCTCCGCACAGACTCCTCCCCCATCTGGTTCTCCAGCACTGACATCATCAGAGGGAAGGCGTCTGAGCAGGGGTCCGGAAGGAAGCGCCGATGTGCAGGAGAAGCTGCCTGGCTGCGCAGAGACCATAGTGAAAGTAAGTGCAGTCAGTGAGATGGGGAGTGTGTGTGGGGGGGCGGGGGGTGTTCTGTGTGATGGGAGTGTGGGGGGGAAACAAGAGGTGTTCTGTGTGATGGCGAGTATGAGGGGGAAACGAGGGGTGTTCTGTGTGATGGGGAGTGTGGGGGGGAAACGAGGGGTGTTCTGTGTGATGGGGAGTGTGGGGGGAAACGAGGGGTGTTCTGTGTGATGGGGAGTGTGGGGGGAAAACGAGGGGTGTTCTGTGTGATGGGGAGTGTGGGGGGGAAACGAGGGGTGTTCTGTGTGATGGGGAGTGTGGGGGGGGGGAAGCGAGGGGGGTTCTGTGTGATGGGGAGTGTGTGGGGGGCAGGGACAAGAGGTGTTCTGTGTGGAGGGGGGAGAAGGGGTGTTCTGTGTGATGGGGTGGGGGGGGGGAGAACAAGGGACGTCCCGTGGAGTGGTTGAGAACGAGGGGTGATCTGTATGATGGGGAGTTGTGGGAGGAGAGCGAGGAGCGTTTTGTGAGATAGTATCGTTGTAATCATGCTGACCCACAGAAAAATGTATAATGCCATTTATGCTGCATGATTAGTGCCGTAAAAAAAATTGCAGAATTGATGTTTTCTCTCCCAGGCTTCAAAAAAAGTGAATAAAAGTTTTACAATACATTTTATGTACACACAAAAGACACCAATAAAAATACAGTTTGCCACGCAGAAAACGAGCCCTTATACCGCCATGTTGGTGGAAAAATATAAAAGTTATGGCTTTTGAAAAGTGGAGAAGTGAAACCCCCCAAAAACATGTTATAAAAGTTAGCTTATGCTGTCTCCAATGAATGTGTGTGTGTGTATGTATATATATATATATATATATATATATATATATATATATATATATATATATATATATATATATATAAAATATGAATTATTTTTTTCTTTCTTGGGGAAGCAAAGCGTGCCTTAAGGCTTGTGTTCTGGATGTTTTAAAAATCTGCTAAAACCCCTGATTACTAATGATCTATTGATGGGTCATTAAAAAAAAACAGTAATGTAGCTAAAAGTGATATACAAGGAGTAGCCGTGAAAAGGAGTGGCGGTTGGACGGGTCTGGAAGGGGGCCCCAAGCTAAACTTTTGCACCCGGGCCCATGAGCCTCTAGCTACGCCCCTGAATGGTACATACTCTAATTGGATCACTGTTACTAGTGGGTTACCACAGGGGTCAGTACTAGGCCCTATTCTTTTTAATATTTATTAACAACCTTGTAGAATTACACTGTAAGACATCAATATTTTCAGATGATACACAACTATATAATTAACACAAGAGACGACTGTATATGGTTGCAAATGGTTCTGGATAAACTAGAGACTTGGTCAGAAAAATATCAAATTAGATTTAACACTGATAAGTGTAAGGTTATGCACATAGGCAGGCACACTAAATTGGAAAGCACTGGGTATCACTGACATGGAAAAGGACTTGGGGATTTTAGTTACGGTAGCTGCTAACTGCAGCAATTAGTGTCAGGCATCTGCTGCTAAGGCAAATAGAATCATGTGGTGTATTAAAAGAGGAATGAGACATCATTGAATGACATTATCGAATGGCTGTGATTGGTTAATCAAGTGCCGGCTTTGATTGGCTTACGTGGTGCTCAATTAACCAATCAGAGCATTAGATTGTTGGAGGCGGGGTATTCAAGCCCCGCTAACAGGAAGAACCACCCTGTCATTGTGCAGGAGGACACGGAAGCCTGCATCGGCGCCGCAGCCTAGCACGAAGAACATGAACGCTGGCTACTAGGTGAGTATTGTTTTTGGTTTTTTTACATGTAGTGTAGCGAGGGCTTATTTTTGGGGGAGGACTTATATTTCAAGCCTCTCCCCCCACGCACACACCAAAACAGGGTAGGGCTTATTATCGGGGTAGGGTTTATTAAAAGGGAAACACTGAAATTAGGAGTTCCATACTCATATAGAGTTTTTCCAAGAGGTTAGAAGTTCGCACAGCTTTGCTGTCTTTGCCTCAGAGCTTCACATCTCAATGCTTCTTAACATGCACCCATTTAAGCTTTTCATTAACCCTTTCCAATCCATTTATTTTTTTCTCATTCATTCTCCCCAGCTCCAAATAAATTGGAGCTGGGGAGAATGGCTGACAAAAAATACATTTTCCCTTCACCCTCCTGAACTGACAGAGTTTAAGAGGGTGCAGGTGCTCACTGCACCATGGGGCGAATGCGGAAGTAATACTTCCGCATTCTCCCTTCTGCCTTCCGGCTCGGCGATCATGTGACCGCTGGGGCTCAGGTAAAACCCGGTGGTCACATGATCGCCGGCCGGAATCTCTCTGCATTACTGTAATGTGTAAAGGAGAAGGCGGAAAGGGTTAAAAACCTTTTATGCCTTCTCCTTGGGGGTCCTCGATGAGGACCAGTGCAGGAATGTATCTGCACCTGATGCGCCTGATGATCGGGTGCAGATGCACTCCTGCACTGCAGTGTCACGCCTGTCCAGACATCGGAGCTGTGGAGGGAAATGATGATGTCAGGGCAGGCCCGACATTGGATTGGAAAGGCTTAATTACCTTGCAGGTGAGTCTGCTCCCTGCTATTCCCCAGAATGACAGAACTATAGGAGAAATATACCTCTCATCCACTACTACTCCTGTCATACTAGATTTGAAGCTGTAAAGGATTTTTTTCCCCTAAAATGAGGACAATTGGCTGCTACCTCAGGAATTTTTTTTGCCTTCCTCTAGATTAACATTGCAGAATAATAGGCTGAACTAGATGGACATGATTCTTTTATCAGCCTTACATACTATGTTACTATGTTACTCATTCCTGATAAATGTTTTGTTCTTACCAAGTGTGAATTATTTTTCTCAAATGTTGTATTTCTTTTTCATCTCTAACTTTCCAAATATTGTATTATATTGTTCTTCTAAAGAATGTAGAATGATAATAGGCATAAAAGTGAACCCCTTTAGCCAAACCTGTGTGATTTTTTTCCTTAACTTTTCCATTGTGTTCGATTTAGTGATTGATCTAAAAGTACAAAAACTGCTAACAGAGTTAAAGAATGAGTTCCACAGGTGACTCGACAATGTTAAAAATTTTATGAAACAAATAGCTTATATACCTATTATATAAAATGACCCTAGCTAATACATTCATCGTCAAAATAAAAGTCAAGCACCTAGAAGGAGTTGTCGGAATCAAATGCAATATTATATGTTTGATTATACTGTTTATATAAGTAGGTGATTACAATATCAGAGCAAAAAACTAATTAATTGCAGAGAACTGAACACTTGAAGGGATGCTCTGGTACCCTGTTGAGTCTCCTCTTGCTTGGATGCAAAATGTAATCTGAGTGGGCATGGAGGCATACAGGTTCTGTAGGGTATCCTGCAGTATATTGGTCCACATTTGCTGTAACTGAGCCTCTAGATCATGCAAATTCATAGGCTGTTATTAAAGAAGTTGGCACCCCAGATGGTCCCATACATGTTCCATTTGCAATAAATCTAGAGACCGGGCGGGCCATGGAAGTGTGGCCATGTTGTGGAGACATTCCTGTGACCCTCTTGAGTGTGCGGCCGAGCATTATCCTGCTGGAAAATGCCTCTTCGAAGCTGCCATGAGAGGAACACATGTGGCTGTAGGATGTCCTGAACATATCACTGAGATGTTACTGTCAGCGGTGACTGACTGTTGTATGTGATGCCCACCAGACCATCACACCAGCAGGGGGCAGTGTGCCGCTCCACCGCAAAGGCAGGATTGAGGTGCTTATCCCTATGTCTCCAGGCACAAACACGGCCACCATCAGTGCCGAACCTAAACCTGGATTCATCACTAAAGACAACCTGTTCCACACTGTAACCATCCAGTTTCCTGAATCATTAAACCACTACAAACATGTAATGCACACCATGAGGCCAAATGTCCTTCAGCCAAGTGCCTGGAAATAGTTCTGATAGACAAAGGGGCCTGCAAAGATGGTGTCACCTGTCTCTGGATGCAGACAACTAATAAGTTGGAGATGCTTGTGCTTGTCGGACGGTCCTCTTTACTGATAGCTGTCGAGGGTATCCTGAACTTGGTCACCTTGTGTGTGTGATCTCACACATCCACTGGTCCTAACACCTCTTAACAGTTTGGTCAGAATGGCCCAGGTGGCGGCAATTCGTTGATACAACCATCTAGCTTCTCGCCTTCCAATAATGCGGCCCTCTCATACTCTGTTAACTGGGAGAAATCTCTCTGATTGTGTCGTAGAGGCATCTAGTGGTTAACAAGCTCTACACAAGCAGTAAAAGAGGTCTACTACACACAAATTTTTATAGACCAAGGGTGGAACCACTTTTAGGATCTCGGGTGGCAAGACCGTTCATTTATTCACACCACAACTCTAATCATTTGCATATCTGTCTGTAACTGTATGCCAAGTTTTAGAGAAAAACAATAACTCCTTTTAGGTCCATGTTGTTGTTTTTTTTTTACAAGCGTGCATAATTTTAGTTGCCAGAGGTAGGTAATTAAATTTTCCTACAAGATTAAAAATCAAACTGATGGAATCTTTGTGTTTTGTTATCACCAGATACCTTGCCCACAATAATACTGATAAATGTCATGCTCATTAAGAAATACAATGAGTGCTGGAGGACGTATATCAGTATTTTCTACAGTTTCTAAATTGGCTTGAGAATGGGCTCACTGTCTCCTGTCTCCTTACATCAGGACAAAGCCCCCTGGATATGTATACCATCAGACCTGGACTGGTAGTGAGATGCTAATCTTATTTGTATGGTATTGTGCCTTAAGAAATATAAACTGCCTGCATACAGATTTGTAATAAGAGTAAACACAGGCTATAGGTTAAATATTTTACCACTCAGTTAGATTGCATCTCATTGTTGTTGACAATAGAAAAAAATGCTTATTTAAATATTTTTATAGCATATACTCATTTTTAATATACTGCAGCAGTTGAGGAAAAAAATAAATTAGAGTGACGGCTCTAGTGATGACCAGGCACCTGTAAATTAAAAATATATTTTTTTTATTAAGGAGTAATAAGCCATTCTTAATTAATCCAATGAAAATACTGATACTAACACATGTAGGAAATCTCACTAGTGTGAAGTCCTGTGATCGCTGTATTTTGTCACATGACAACAAGTGAAAAAATGATGGACCCAACAGTACACGCTACAACATGCTCACCTCTAGAGGAAAATAATAAGGTGAGTTCTTGTACTCATGCCACAAAAAAGTAATATATCAAACTACTATGTTAATCAATCTCCATTAGCACTGCATCCCTGGGGCTGTTAGGATCCTGACTAACATACCAATTGGCAGAAGTCTGACAAATGTGATTGTTAGAAACCTTTCTTGGGATGGTCAAATCCTGGTTCATGGTAATAGTAAAACTCTAGTGAATGACCAGTGACACTCCAAACCTGAAGGTACATTTAAGCACAAAGATGATCGCTCAAAAGATGGCTTTTGAGTAATCATTTTGCATAATCTACTAATTGGTACTAATTCTAAGTACCACTTAGTAGCTTGTGAGCCACTAGGAGTTGGAGTTTTTCAGAGGACCACCTGCTGTTCTCTGAAGAAATTCTCTCTGTTCTGAGACAATGTAATTAGCAATTATCAGCTGCCCCCCCCTCCCAGGCAGAACACAGCATGTAGTCCATCTTATCAGCTGTTCTGCTGAACAACGGATTTCAAACCAAACTGAAATCCATCGTTTGGCAGAAAACTGAAAAATGGGCACATTTACACTCAACAAATTTCGCTCAAAAGATGGGTTTTGAGCGAATTTCGAGCAATAATCGTTGTGTCTAAATGGGCCTTAAGCCTAGATCCTGAGAGTGACCATCAATTAAGCAACATAGAGACAGACTTACGTACGTTTCCATGCTGCAGACATTTCAGTAAAGTTTTTTTGTAATTGTACAATATGTGACAGGAAAATCAGAAGTAGATCATGAAGTGAGCACAATAACTATGAGTGGACCAAAACACTGTAAGTGGCAACAAAGAGAAGACAAAATATGGTACACATTTGGGTCAATCAAAAAAGTAATATTGTCTCCAACTGTCATTAACCCCTTAGCGACCAAGCCTTTTTGTGCCTTAATGACCAGGCCAAATTTTGTAAGTCTGACATGTGTCACTTTAACATGGATTAACATTGTAAAGGTTTTGCATATCTAAGTGATTCTGACATTGTTTTTTCGCCACATATTGTACTTCATTTAGGCGGAAAAAATAGACTGATAGAATTTGTGTATATTTAATAAAAGCGCCAAAATTGGGAACATTTTGAAAAAATCATCACTTTTTCACATTTCCAACTGCAATATCTTAAATATGTGCAAACATAATATAGAAATGTTTGATAAAATATATATTTCCATCTGTTTACTTTATTTTGGGCGCACATTGGAAAAACTTTCGTTTTTTTAACCATTTAGGAGACGTTCAAATTTAACATTGATTATTAACATTTTGAGGAACACTTTTCCTACACCAAGGCAAGATTGCAAAGGCTCATAGGTGTCAGAATGATAGATACCCCCACAAATGACCCCATTTTGAAAACTACACCTCTTAATTTATTTACTGAGGGGGGTCAGGAGTATTTTGACCCCACAGTTTCTTTTCAGGAGTTAATGCAATATATACGAGAAAAAATAAAATTTCATATTTTTGCAAATATGTAATTTTAATTACAGGATTTTTTTCTATAGTTCACATGAAAATTAGGGCTTGCACACCAAAATGAATACCCCTGTTTGTCCTCTATTTAGAAATATACCCATTGTGGCCCTTATCTTCTGTCCGTATGCACAACGGAGCCCAAACCAAAAGGAGCAGCCGATGGTTTTCAGAACAGACATTTTGCTTGAAGGCGTTTTAGGCCCCATTGCCCACTTGTAGAGCCCTTAAGTGGCCAAAACGATAGAGAACCCCCACAAATGACCCCATTTTGGAAACTAGACCCCTTAATGAATTCATCTAGGGGTGTATGACGTATTTTGACCCCACAGTTTTTGAATGAATCTAAGCAAAGCAGAAGTTAAAAATGCGATTTTTATTTTTTTAGCAATTCGGTCATTTTAAAAATAGTTTTTTTGTACAGCACACACATAAATGAAGAATTTCACCTCAAAATACATCCTTCTGTTTGTCCCGTGTTCAGAGACATACCCATTGGGGTCTTAATCTTCTGTCTGTATGCACAGCGGGGCCCTAACCAAATAGAGCAGCAGGTTGTTTTCAGAACAGACATTTTGCTTGAAGGCGTTTTAGGCCCCATTGCCCAATTGTAGAGCCCTTGAGAGGCCAAAATAATATAGAACCCCCACAAATGACCCCATTTTGAAGACTAGACCTCTTAACGAATTCATCTAGGGGTGTACTGCATATTTTGACCCCACCGTTTTTGAATGAATTGAAGCAAAGCAGAAGGAAAATATTATGATTTTTGTTTTTTTGGGAATTGTGTCATTTTAAAAATATTTTTTTTTGTACAGCATACATAGGAATGAAGACTTTCACCCCAAAATGTATATCCCCGTTTGTCCTGTGTTCAGAGACATACCTATTGTGGCCCTAATCTTCTGTCTGGATGCACAACGGGGCTCAAACTGAACGGCACATCACACTTTAACTTTTACATGATCGCCATTATCGATGGATAATGTCTAGAGATGAGCAAACCTACTCGGCCATGCCCCTTTTTCGCCCGAGTGCCGCTATTTTCGAGTACTTCCGTACTCGCTCGGGCGAAAAGATTCGGGGGCGCCGTGCGTGAGTGGGGGGTTACAGCGGGGAGTGGAGGGGAGAGGGAGAGAGAGAGGGCTCCCCCCTGTGCCCCGCTGCTACCCCCGCTCCGCCACACCTTCCCCCGCCCCCCGGCGCCCCCCGAATCTTTTCACCCGAGTATGGAAGTACTCGAAAATCTCGGTGCTCGATCGAGTAATTACTCAAAAAGAGTAGGTTCGCCCATCTCTAATAATGTCGATCACTTGACCAAGGAACAGTCACTGCCCCCCCCGTGACATCTCCAAGCTCTCTGCTACCTTTAGTAGCCAGGAGCAAGGAGATTTTAAATTTTCCCTTGCCTCAGTTTAGTAATTTCACTTCCCCTCATGGATCGGATTTGTGACGGGAGGTAAAACTTTAGCTTTTTTTTACTTTTACGTGATTGCCGTTATTCATTGGATTGCCATTCAAAACTTCCGAAATGTCACTATGAAAAACCCGAAGCTGAAAGGATAGTAACATTTAAACCCTTCTTGTAAAAAGGCATACATGTAACCCTCCGATCATGGAGGGCTTGGGAGCAGAGCCCACTCCATACTTGATAGTTTTCAGCTGTATTTACCAAGTGACATAAGCTGTAAATGGCTGTGTTTGGATCTAACTCTGATGCCAGCCATTTAAGTTTTCAAATATTGCTGTCAATGCTAACACAGGGCCCTCCTGCTTCACCCCATCGACCTTTCTCTGAGACCACGATCAATGGGTTCCCATGATTGCCATGGAAGCTCAGGACCTGGTAAAGGCTTCCTGGCTGCCATGGAATCAAGCCCATTAAGCCTATGGCTAAACTAAATAGGCATATGATAAAAGTACAATATATTGCAATATAGAAGTATTGCAGTATATTGTACAGGCGATCAAACAATTACTAAGTCAAGTTTCCTACTCAAACTCAAAAAGACTATAAAATAAGTTTGAAAACATTTTTTTAAGATGTTATAAAAATATAGATTTAAAAATAAAATTAAATCATTTCACCATGTTTCAAAGAATAAAAAAAATTAATGGCATTGCTGTGCAAACATAAAGTTTGAACTATTAAAATATTGCATCGTTTGTCCTGAACAGTAAAGGACAACGACAACAAAAATGTATATATAAATGTATATATAATGCCAGAATTGTGGTTTTTTTTGGTTACACTGCCAAAAAAGTCTTCTTTACCATATCATAGCACTAATGAGAACAAGCCCTCAAACAGTCCCATCAACTGAAGTATAAAAAGTTATTGGTTTCAGAATATGGAGAGAGAAAGCAATATATTTTTGATTTTTTCCTATGTTGTATAACAAAAAAAAATTATAGAAATTTGGTAATCCTATAATTATACTGACCCGTTGAATAAAGAACAATGGCATTTTTTCCATCTCACCTACTTTTAAATTTTTTTATGTTTTTTTCAGTACATTTTATGATACATTAAATTGAAAATAAAAAAATGGCTCAGAAATGAAGGGGTTAACCCTCAGCCATACAGTTTAGAATTTCTCTTTCTACATTTATGTTGTATGGTTAAATTTACCTTTGTTAAAGGGGTTCTGTCATTAAAAACAAAAAATTATATACTTACCTATTGCTCCCCAGGCAGCCTTACCTCTCCTCTTCTCCTCCCAAATCTTCTCCTGGATCGTCTTGCAGCTTGTGTCACGTGACCTGCAGCTACCCGATTTAGCTGGATCCGGTGATGTAACGTACATTGCGCTACATTCTGCTTCCTGCAGGTCAATGTACGCATACGTCACTAGTGACGTAGCGTTCATTGCCCAGGCAGGGAAGTAGTGGGTGTACACCGCTGTTTGGGCTGCTTGACAGCCAGGTGACGCCCCCACTTCCTCATTGATAGGGGGTACCGGAAGGCACAGGGGAGAAGGCACAGCAGCGGCAGCGCAGAGGAGCATCAAGGGACAAGGCAGAACAGCGGGCCAGCAGCAAAGGCTCCTGCGACACAGGAGCTTCAGAGTGGGGGTCCTTCAGCGCCAGAGCATCAGGGGAGAAGGCAGAGCAGCGGTACAACAGCGGAGGCTCACAGCGGGGGAACGACACAGCCGGAGCAGTGGACCAATAGCGGAGGCTACAGCGCCGCAGGGGAGCATGACAACAGGGGACGGAGAGCAGAGCATCAGCAGGGCAGATCCTTGTCTGCAGGGGGGATGGAAGAGCCAGGAGCAGGAACTGAGCTCCCGCCCCCTCTCTGCCTCCTCTCCGCCCCTCTGCACTATTTGCAATAGGAGGGGGCGAGACGGGGGCGGAGCTAAGTCGCGCCGCTTAGCTCCGCCCCCGCTCCTCCCCTCCCATTGCAAATAGTGGTGAGGGGGCGGCAGCTCAGTTCCTGCTCCTGGCTCTTCCATTCTCCCCCCTGCAGACAAGAACAGCATATATGTATGTATGTGTACTCATACATATATATATATATATGTGTGTGTTTTATAAATATCTAGTGTGTGTGTGTGTATCTCTATCTGCGTCTCTGCGGCCACCCATCTCTCTGCTTGTGTATATACAAGCATATACATACATATATCTATGTGTGTGTGAGTATATGTATGTGTGTATGTGTGTTTGTATATATGTATATATGCACTTGGATATTTGCCTTGCGAAAAGTTGGTCTGAGTTACTTGGACTGAAATAGTGCTCACTTATATAAAATCAGCCAAAGATTGTAAGGAAGATCTGGAAGCCCTTGGGAAGTGTTGGGTGTTCAGGGACAGAGGAAGGGAGAAACACTATCAGATTTTGGTGGACTGCAGGCAGGACTGCACAGCTCCAATCACTGCACTGGATGGGCGGAAGTAGCTTTGTGAGGGCGGAAGTGGTCAGCACAGCAAGGGGTGCTGGGAGATGACCTCCTAGCAGGAGGGGCTGAAGATGTAAACAGAGCATGGAGTTGAAAAATGGAGCCTAGGTAAGTACAACTACTGAAAAAAACGTTTTGTATGTGTTATTTACCACAGGTTGTGCCAGCGGGGCAGATTTACTGGAGAAAAAAAATACAGATTGTATTGACAGAACCCCTTTAAAGCTAAGAGAATCAGCTGAAACCTTGAAAAAAAGCCTCAAACTATTATTTCTTTTTCACTAAATTCTACAGTTGTCAATGCACAAAGTGCTCCCAGGCTTGAATTGTCTGCTTGGCCAACCCTATGAAAAGTCTCACATTTATATTGTCTGAAGAATTATAGATGGATTCTCGAATTTCTTAAATATGTCATTAACAAATTAAAGGTTAGATTCTTCTTTCTAATCAATTAGTTTCAAATATGTTAATGCATCTGTAATAAAAACTGAAAGAACTTATTGTAAAAAATATGAAACAGTTTTATGTCTACATCTCCTATCCAGCATTATGTATCTTCATTGCAACAAACAAGCAAATAACTGTGTAGTTTGATTCTGTAGTTACACTTCCTTCTACTATGGATTGGAGCTCCAGGAAGGTAATTTGCATGTTCCTGCTGCATTCTGGGAGAAGTTAAGAGTTGCTGTGAGTGGGACAATCGCTGGGTTTAGCCAGGTCTAGCTGCTTAGAGAACATTGCCAGAACAGGGATTGGAGCTCCAGTGGATTCTGGGAATTTTTATTCTTAGCAACATCTCATAGGTTGAATAGCATTACCAGAATTCTTGACTATTAAAAGTTTCAAAGTGCACATCAAATGACTTTGTGCAATATGGAAGGGGAAAGTAGCCATATGGTAAGCTGCAACGTATGCAATATATTTCCAGAGGAAAAAAACAAGTTTCACCTGCTAGAAATGCAAGCTTTGTGTCTCTATTGGAGGAAAAGAGGCACAGACTTCAGGAGAGAATAGCTGCATTGAAACTCATTAAAGTAGGTGAAAAGTTCTTTGACAGAGCAGAAGTAACTCTTCAGAATGTTGAAGAAAAATATATTTTCAGTTTACCTGTAGATGCAGAGGAATAGAAGCATGTGACCCAAAGAAGCAGGGGGATCAGGAGTCAGACAGCACCCAAACTGCTCAGGAACTGGTACCAGGCTGCCACGTAGGAGAAAAATTAAGAGGAACATCACAAAATTACTTGCCCACAAAGAACTGTCTAGTAAGCACACAGAATCCTCTTTGATGGAGAAAAAGAAGTGCTGTTGTGAAGAAGAAAAGGAGAGTGGCGGTTGTGGGAGATTCCCTATTGAAAAGAACAGAGGCCGCTGTCTGCAGACCTGACACCTCACAAGAGGTGTGCTGTCTTCCAGGTGCACAAATCAAAGATGCGTCTGATATTCTATCAGGACTCTTCAGTCCTACAGAATACCCCCAATTCCTACCAATACATGTAGGGGCAAATAACACTGCAAAAAAGGACCTTGTAACTCAGCAGAAACTTTGAAAACCTAGGCAGGAAAGTAAAGAAATTGTGAGCACAGGTAGTCTTCTCACTCATCCTCCCAGTGGTTAGTGATAGAATAAGGAGAACAGGATTCTAAGGCCTTAGTCCGACGGGCGATTTTTCGCGCGATTTGCGGATTACATGACGGATGCGCATCCGCAAATCGCGTGACCGGTGCGCGCAAGTCGCCCGCAAATCGCCCGCAAATCTGCTCCTAGCCGCGTTTCATTAGAAACGGGCCGGAGCTGTCCAGCGCATTGCATTCAATGGAGACGGCAATACAGCCGTCTCCATTGAAAGCAATGCGCTGCGGGCGAGCCCGGGATGAATTGTCGGTAAGGGCTTAAATACATATGCCCTTCCCTGCAATCCATCCTAAAATGTGTTAAAATGAAAAAAAAAATTGTATACTCACCTTCTCCCGGCAGCCGGAGCTCCGCGTGGCCGTCCTGCAGTGGGTGTGAAGGGGGTGTGAGTCAGACCTGCCCCCTGATTGGCTCAGCGCTGAGCCAATCAGAGGCATGCCTCACTCACACCCATTCATGAATTCATGAATGGATGTGAGTCAGACCTGCCCCTGATTGGCTCAGCGCTGAGAGGCAGCAGTCACTCACCCATTCATGAATTCATGAATGGGTGTGTGAGTGTTTTCAGCCTCTGATTGGTCAGGGCTGTGACCAATCAGAGGCAGATCATTCAGCAGGCGGGGATTTTAAAGCCCCGCCGGCTGAATAGTGCCAAGAAGCAGTTCAGGAGAACTGACAGCGGCTGCGGCTGGACTCCGGCTGCAGCGGAAAGGTGAGTATACAATTTTTTTAATTTTAACACATTTTAGAATGAATTGCAGGGAAGGGCTTATATATTTAACCCCTTCCCGACAATTCACCCCGCGCACGCCGGCAGCCCATTGCTTTCAATGGAACGGCTGTATTGCCGCTCCATTGAATTCAATGGGCAAACATCGTTCTTCTCTGTCACAGCTGTGGCAGAGAAGAATGATTTGTCTTCTATATGTTCTCAATGGGGTCGGCGCTGCTGCCGCCGGCCCCATTGAGCGCATATAGAGAAGAGAACAGGAATCGCAGATCGCAGATAGGTGCGATCTGCGATTTTTTGTTCTATAATTTATCGGACGAGCGCATAAAAAGCGCTCATGTGTCCGATACCATTGCAAAGCAATGGTTTTATAAAATCGCCGGACACATGCGCATGCGCAAATCGTGCCAAAAATCGCCCCTCTGACTAAGGCCTAAAGGTGAACAACTGACTATGCTAATGGTGACATTAGCAAGGATTTAAATTTCTAGACTATGGAGTGAATTACCTATATGATGGACTCCTTACTAGAGATAGGTTGCAACTTATAAAGACAGGAAAGCATATATTTGACAGGTGCCTTGTTACACACATCTGGGAATGGAAGTGAAAGGCCAGGTGAAAATATACAGCTGATTAATACAATTAAGAATCTTGATATCAGAAGTAGAAAGAAAAAAACCAAAAAATTCAGAAGGAAAGTAGAGGAGCAAAAGACACTGATCACAAACTAAAATGTTTCTACACAAATGTACAGAGCATAGGAAACAAACAAGGAGAATTGGAGCTCCTAACACAGGAAGAGAAATATGATGCCATAGGCATCACGGAAACTTGGTGGAATGATACACATGATTGGAATACAAGGCTTGAAGGATCAACTTACTTATAAGAAACGGACCTAAAAAAGGGGAGGAGGTGTTGACTTGTATGTTAGGAAAGCATTATCTCCTCAGAGATTCAAGCTTCAGAGAATAGTAGTTCTGTAGAAACTGGGTAAGAATACAAGAAGAGAACAAAAGAAAGGACACCATTATCGGCATTCACTATTGGCCCCCTGGACAAGCAGAAGATATTGATGAACTATTTTTATATCAGATGGCGAGGTTCTCAAAAAATACAACTAAGTGATTATGCGAGATTTTAACTATCTAGACAGACATTTGTTGAGAATCTCTCTCAGGTAAAAGTAATGGGTTAAACAAATTTGTATGTGCTCTTGCTGACAACTTTATCTTCCAAAAGGTAAAAGAGAAAACAAGGTGGGAATTCTACTAACAGGGATGAAATTGTTGAGGAAGTAAGGGTGGCTGGGACCTTAGGAAGCAGTAATCATGCTGTCCTTTAATTTTGGATAACAAAGGAGAGAAAAACTTGAAGAAAGAACTCAGACTTCCAGGTTAGATTTCAGAAAGGCAGATTTTAATGGACTGAGAAAGAGGGTAGGAAGGATCCGATGGATGGATGGACAGAAATGTCCAAGAAGGATGGGGTATTTTGGGAAATTAGATTCTTAAAGCACAATTGTTAAGAATCCTTAAATGAAGGAAGAATGGGAAGCATTTAAAGAGACCAGGATGAATGAACGCAGAACTTAAACAAATCCTAAAAATGAAAAAAAAAAAAATGTTTATCAAATGGAAAGAGGGGGAAATATCTAAAGAAGAATATAATGCGGTCTGCAAAAACTGTAAGGCAAATGTCACAATAGCTAAAGCTAATACTGAATTAAGGCTTGAAGGAGAGGCTAAAAGAAATAAAAAGGTATTTTAGTGGTATGTCAAAAGCAAAAGTAAAGTCAAAAGATGTTATGGGATGGCACATTTATCAAGTTTAACACACCATTTGTACATTATTGCTCTTGTATTTAATTTATTCTGGTAGGCTGGGGTAGTAGCCTACTTACGTTTGCAGCTACTTGTTATATACTTTTGGCGCAGGGTTATACATACATACTCATATTTACTTTTTAGATCCACACATCTCACGCTTGCATGACAGCTGAGAGCTGCCTCTGATTGATCACAGTGCTCAGCCAATCAGAGGCAGCCCATTCAGTAACCCCGCCTGCTGAATACTCCTCAGAGCAGTGCAGGAAAAGAGCCGGCTGGACGTGGCTGAGCCGCGGCAGCTGAAGAAGGGTGAGTATTTATTTTATTTTTTTATCACCATTTTTACTTGTTTTTCAAGGGAGGGCTTATATTTAAAGCCCTTCCCTGAAAAACAATTACAGGATGCCGACAGCTGGAACCCCTACCGCAGCTGTCATCTGTGACAGTTGTGGTAGGGAATTCTTTATTCCCCACAGGGATGAAGAATTCCTTTGCTGCATCTGTCACAGATGTGGCAGGTGCAGCAGGGAATTATTTTTTCTTGTGGGGATGAAGGAAACATCTGCCGCATGCGGCAGTTGTGTTCTTCATCTTCGTGGGCACATGGCAGCAGCATTGGCGGACAGGTAAGTATTTTTTTTTACACTAAAATTCTTGTTTTTTAGGGAAGGGCTTATATGTAAAGCTTTTCCCTGTAAAACAATTCAGGGATGCCGGCAGACCATTGCCCTCAATGAGCCGCCGGCAGCAGCCGCGGCTCCATTGAAGGCAATGCACGGACCTTCATACACACGTGTTTTTGCGTGTACATAGGTGCGCACTTATATATGCACTTATGTACACACAAAATCACACTTGTGTGAAGCCACCCTTAGAGTCATTCCAAAGAAACATATTGAAAGATTACTGTAAATTTTTCAGGACTTTTTAGTTCCAGGAAGGGATACTTGTAGTATAGATCATAAATGTGCCCTGAACCTCTCTATAGTCCGGTAAGTACATCGTCACACACTTTCTTCTTTGCCCGCTTTGGACACAGCTTAGCATAACAAAACAAAAAAATAAGTGATGCAGTCTGGTAGACTTACTTATTAATAAGTACAATGGTACAAAACAACAAACACATTGAGGAAACTCTTATCTTACTTGTTTCCATTTATAGCCAATGTTAACCTCTTAGTGACCAGGCCTGTTTGCGCCTTAATGACCTGCCCAAATTTTGGAAATCTGACATTTGTCACTTTAAAGTAATTCTAGCATTGTTTTTTAAGCACCACAATTAGGAATATTTTTAGAAAAAAATAATTTTTTCAAATTTTCAACTGTAATATGCCAAATATGTGCAAACATACGATACAATTTTTTGATGAGATATATATTTCCATTCTGGAAGCACATTTGAAAAACTTGGATGACAATGGAGTAATTAACCAGAGCCAGCATTGGTTTGTAGCAAACAAGTCATGCGAGACTAATTTCCTTCTATGACAGAATCACTGACTGGGTTGATCTGGGAAATGCAGTAGATATAGTATATCTGGACTTTAGTAAAGTAATTGACAAACTATCTCATACTATCCTTATTGAAAAAAATCACAATTGGCTGAGTGATCGTACTCAAAAAGTGGACATAAATGGCTGCACATCCAATTGGAAGAATGTATTAAGTGGGGTACCACAAGGCTCTTTCCTAGGCCCGGTATTTTTCAACAATTTTATAAATGACCTAGATGAGGAAATTGAAGGGAAACTGATAAATTTGCTGACGACACAAAGCTAGAAAGAACAGCTAACACTAGAGAAGAAAGAGAGAGGATTTAAAAAGACCTAGACAAGCTTGAACAGTGGGCGGTGAGTAACAAAATGGAATTTAACAGTGAGAAATGCAAAGTCCTACATATGGGCAAGAAAAATAAAAAAAGCAAATACAGAATGGGAGGAATTGGGCTAAGCAGCAGCATAAGTGAAAAAGACTTGGGTATACCAATAGACCATAGACTGAACATGAGTCAACAATGTGATGCAGCAGCCAAAAAGGCAAACACAATTCTGTGCTGTATTAAGAGAAGCATAGAGTCTAGATCACATGAGGTAATTATCCCTGTCTACTTTTCTTTAGTCAGACCTCATCTGGAATACTGTGTCCAGTTCTGGGCACCCAACTTTAAAAAGACAATGACAAATTGGAGCAAGTTCAGAGGACGGTGAGCTGTCTGCAAACCATGTCTTATGAGGAGTGGTTAAAGGATCTGGGAATGTTTAGCTTGCAAAAAAAGAAGGCTGAGAGGAGACTTAATATCTGTCTACAAATATCTGAAGGGCTGTCACAGTGCAGAGGGATCAGCCCTATTCTCATTTGCACAAGAAAAGACTTGAAGCAATGGGATGAAACTAAAAGGGAGGACACAAATTAGATATTAGAAAACACTTTCTGACAGTGAGGGTGATCAATGAGTGGAACAGGTTACCACAGGAGGTGGTTAGTTCTCATCAAATGAACGTCTTTAAACAAAGGCTGGACAGACATCTGTCTGGGATGAGTTAGTGTATCCTGCATCAAGCAGCGAGTTAGACCCGATGATCCTGAAGGTCCTTTCCAACTTTAAGAATCCCTTGTTCCTACTTCTAATTGACCCTCTAAATGTGTCATCAAGAGTACAGTTAAACAAAACAGCTCACCAGATAGTGGAATTTTCCAGGTGAAGCAACATTATTTGTCAGGTTTGGGAAACACATAACTTTTTCAGATATACCACTTCAAATAGCATAAAGCTTGGATTGATTGTCACAGCCTAACTAGATGTCTGCTGGAGTGTCGTTTAACAAAGATGATATATTTTGTCAATAGCAAACTGAATCAGCTAAGGTTGAACATTTTGAAAATACTGTAATTGTCAATGTTGTCTATATTGTAGAGATGAGCGAACGCGTTCGTCCGAGCTTGATATTCGTGCGAATATTAGGGTGTTCGGGATGTTCGTTATTCGTGACGAACACCATGCGGTGTTCTGGTTACTTTCACTTCCTTCCCTGAGACGTTAGCGCGCTTTTCTGGCCAATTGAAAGACAGGGAAGGCATTACAACTTCCCCCTGCAACGTTTAAGCCCTATACCACCCCCCTGCTGTGAGTGGCTGGCGAGATCAGGTGTTCGCCTAATATAAAAGTCGGCCCCTCCCGCGGCTCGCCTCAGATGCGGTGTGAGTTAGATGAGGGACAGTGCTGTTTATACCGGAGCTGCTGTAGGGAAAGAATTGGTAGTTAGTGTAGGCTTCAAGACCCCCCAAAGGTCCTTATTAGGGCCACTGATAGCTGTGTGTTGGCTGCTGTTAGCAGTGGGATTTTTTTTTTTTTCTCAAAATCGCCTCTGCAGACCGTTGCACCTGGCATTAGGGACAGAAGTGCTGCATAGGCAGGGAGAGTGTTAGGAGTGAGTGTAGCCTTCAAGAACCTCAACGGTCCTTTCTAGGGCCATATTTATCCGTGTGCAGTACTGTCCAGGCTGCTGTTGGCTGTGCTGCATTTTTTTTGGGCTTCTCAAAATCGCCTCTGCAGAGCATTGCACCCTCCATTGATACTGCAGGGAAAGAATTGTATAGGCAGGGCCACAACACAGTTATTATTCATAGAATATACGCAGTGCTGCCTGTTGGTGGGAAAAAACTGAAAACAAATCTATTTGTCCAGCCTGTGTCCGTCCTTACGCCTGTGTAGACGTGTGAGCTGCGTGAAAAACATTGCTAAATCATACGCACCCAGCTACGCTTTACTGCTGGGTTCGCCATTTGCTTTCCTTAATTGGGAAAAAAAATACCTGCTCTCCAAGAGTTATAATAACTCTGCTACCCTCACGTTCTGTGACACATAAGCAGGGACACAGCGCAGTTATTAAACTTCGCAGGTTCATTGAATATACGCAGTGCTGCCTGTTGGTGGGAAAAAACTGAAAACAAATCTATTTGTCCAGCCTGTGTCCGTCCTTACGCCTGTGTAGACGTGTGAGCTGCGTGAAAAACATTGCTAAATCATACGCAGCCAGCTACGCTTTACTGCTGGGTTCGCCATTTGCTTTCCTTAATTGGGAAAAAAAAATACCTGCTCTCCAAGAGTTATAATAACTCTGCTACCCTCACGTTCTGTGACACATAAGCAGGGACACAGCGCAGTTATTAAACTTCGCAGGTTCATTGAATATACGCAGTGCTGCCTGTTGGTGGGAAAAAACTGAAAACAAATCTATTTGTCCAGCCTGTGTCCGTCCTTACGCCTGTGTAGACGTGTGAGCTGCGTGAAAAACATTGCTAAATCATACGCAGCCAGCTACGCTTTACTGCTGGGTTCGCCATTTGCTTTCCTTAATTGGGAAAAAAAAATACCTGCTCTCCAAGAGTTATAATAACTCTGCTACCCTCACGTTCTGTGACACATAAGCAGGGACACAGCGCAGTTATTAAACTTCGCAGGTTCATTGAATATACGCAGTGCTGCCTGTTGGTGGGAAAAAACTGAAAACAAATCTATTTGTCCAGCCTGTGTCCGTCCTTACGCCTGTGTAGACGTGTGAGCTGCGTGAAAAACATTGCTAAATCATACGCAGCCAGCTACGCTTTACTGCTGGGTTCGCCATTTGCTTTCCTTAATTGGGAAAAAAAAATACCTGCTCTCCAAGAGTTATAATAACTCTGCTACCCTCACGTTCTGTGACACATAAGCAGGGACACAGCGCAGTTATTAAACTTCGCAGGTTCATTGAATATACGCAGTGCTGCCTGTTGGTGGGAAAAAACTGAAAACAAATCTATTTGTCCAGCCTGTGTCCGTCCTTACGCCTGTGTAGACGTGTGAGCTGCGTGAAAAACATTGCTAAATCATACGCAGCCAGCTACGCTTTACTGCTGGGTTCGCCATTTGCTTTCCTTAATTGGGAAAAAAAAATACCTGCTCTCCAAGAGTTATAATAACTCTGCTACCCTCACGTTCTGTGACACATAAGCAGGGACACAGCGCAGTTATTAAACTTCGCAGGTTCATTGAATATACGCAGTGCTGCCTGTTGGTGGGAAAAAACTGAAAACAAATCTATTTGTCCAGCCTGTGTCCGTCCTTACGCCTGTGTAGACGTGTGAGCTGCGTGAAAAACATTGCTAAATCATACGCAGCCAGCTACGCTTTACTGCTGGGTTCGCCATTTGCTTTCCTTAATTGGGAAAAAAAAATACCTGCTCTCCAAGAGTTATAATAACTCTGCTACCCTCACGTTCTGTGACACATAAGCAGGGACACAGCGCAGTTATTAAACTTCGCAGGTTCATTGAATATACGCAGTGCTGCCTGTTGGTGGGAAAAAACTGAAAACAAATCTATTTGTCCAGCCTCTGTCCGTCCTAAGGGCGGTGGACACGTGTGAGCTGCGTGAAAAACATTGCTAAATCATACGCACCCAGCTACGCTTTACTGCTGGGTTCGCCATTTGCTTTCCTTAATTGGGAAAAAAAATACCTGCTCTCCAAGAGTTATAATAACTCTGCTACCCTCACGTTCTGTGACACATAAGCAGGGACACAGCGCAGTTATTAAACTTCGCAGGTTCATTGAATATACGCAGTGCTGCCTGTTGGTGGGAAAAAACTGAAAACAAATCTATTTGTCCAGCCTGTGTCCGTCCTTACGCCTGTGTAGACGTGTGAGCTGCGTGAAAAACATTGCTAAATCATACGCACCCAGCTACGCTTTACTGCTGGGTTCGCCATTTGCTTTCCTTAATTGGGAAAAAAAATACCTGCTCTCCAAGAGTTATAATAACTCTGCTACCCTCACGTTCTGTGACACATAAGCAGGGACACAGCGCAGTTATTAAACTTCGCAGGTTCATTGAATATACGCAGTGCTGCCTGTTGGTGGGAAAAAACTGAAAACAAATCTATTTGTCCAGCCTGTGTCCGTCCTTACGCCTGTGTAGACGTGTGAGCTGCGTGAAAAACATTGCTAAATCATACGCACCCAGCTACGCTTTACTGCTGGGTTCGCCATTTGCTTTCCTTAATTGGGAAAAAAAATACCTGCTCTCCAAGAGTTATAATAACTCTGCTACCCTCACGTTCTGTGACACATAAGCAGGGACACAGCACAGTTATTAAACTTAGATAATTCATTCACTAGAGGCAGTGGGGCCTTTCGTTTTCCAAAAAGGGCAAAAATTATATTTGGCCTGCAGTCTTGCGCCAATTTATTTCCTGCCTGGGAAATCTAATCACTGGTAATACAGCATGCTGAGGGGTAGGGGTAAGCCTAGAGGACGTGGACGTGGACGTGGCCGAGGACGCGGAGGGCCAAGTGAGGGTGTGGGCACAGGCCAAGCTCCTGATCCAGGTGTGTCGCAGCTGTCTGCTGCGCGATTAGGAGAGAGGCACGTTTCTGGCGTCCCCACATTCATCGCCCAATTAATGGGTCCACGCGGGAGACGGTTATTAGAAAATGAGCAGTGTGAGCAGGTCCTGTCCTGGATGGCAGAAAGTGCTTCGAGCAACCTATCGTCTACCCGCAGTTCTGCGCCGTCCACTGCTGCCAATCCGAATCCTCTGTCTGCTGCTCCTCCTTCCTCCCAGCCTCCTCAGTCCACTACAATGACACCTGCTCAGGAGCGGGAACACTCCCAGGAACTGTTCTCGGGCCCCTGCTTAGATTGGGCAGCAGCGGTTCCTCTCCCACCAGAGGAGTTTATCGTCACTGATGCCCAACCATTCGAAAGTTCCCGGGGTCCGGGGGAAGAGGCTGGGGACTTCCGCCAACTGTCTCAACAACTTTCTGTGGGTGAGGAGGACGATGACGATCAGACACAGTTGTCTTGCAGTGAGGTAGTAGTAAGGGCAGTAAGTCCCAGGGAGCAGCGCACAGAGGATTCGGAGGAAGAGCAGCAGGACGATGAGGTGACTGACCCCACCTGGTGTGCAACGCTTACTCAGGAGGACAGGTCTTCAGAGGGGGAGTCAAGGGCATCAGCAGGGCAGGTTGCAAGAGGCAGTGCGGTGGCCAGGGGTAGAGGCAGGGCCAGACCGAATAATCCACCAAGTGTTTCCCAAAGCGCCCCCTCGCGCCATGCCACCCTGCGTAGGCCGAGGTGCTCTAAGGTCTGGCAGTTTTTCACAGAGACGCCTGACGACCGACGAACAGTGGTGTGCAACCTTTGTCGCGCAAAGCTCAGCCGGGGAGCCAACACCAACAGCCTCACCACCACCACCATGCGCAGACATATGATGGCCAAGCACCCCGCAAGGTGGGACAAAGGCCGTTCACCGTCTCCGGTTTGCACCCCTGCCTCTCCCCCTGTGCCCCAACCTGCCACTGAGATGCAACCCCCCTCTCAGGACACAGGCACTACCGCCTCATGGCCTGCACCCACACCCTCATCTCCGCTGTCCTCGGCCCCATCCAGCAGTGTAGTTCAGCGCACCGTTCAGCCGTCGCTTGCGCAAGTGTTCGAGCGCAAGCGCAAGTACGCCGCCACGCACCCGCACGCTCAAACGTTAACCGTCCGCATCGCAAAATTCATCAGCCTTGAGATGCTGCCGTATAGGGTTGTGGAAACGGAGTCCTTCAAAAGTATCATGGAGGCGGCGGCCCCGCGCTACTCAGTTCCCAGTCGCCACTACTTTTCCCGATGTGCCGTCCCAGCCCTGCACGACCACGTCTCCCGCAACATTGTGCGCGCCCTCACCAACGCGGTTACTGCCACGGTCCACTTAACTACGGACACGTGGACAAGCACAGGCGGGCAGGGCCACTACATCTCCCTGACGGCACATTGGGTGAATTTAGTGGAGGCTGGGACAGAGTCAGAGCCTGGGACCGCTCACGTCCTACCCACCCCCAGAATTGCGGGCCCCAGCTCGGTGCTGGTATCTGCGGAGGTGTATGCTTCCTCCACTAAAGCACCCTCCTCCTCCTCCTCCTCCTCTGTCTCACAATCAAGATGTGTTAGCAGCAGCATGTCGCCAGCAGTCGGTGTCGCGCGGTGTGGCAGCACAGCGGTGGGCAAGCGTCAGCAGGCCGTGCTGAAACTACTCAGCTTAGGCGATAAGAGGCACACGGCCCACGAACTGCTGCAGGGTCTGACACAGCAGACCGACCGCTGGCTTGCGCCGCTGAGCCTCCAACCGGGCATGGTCGTGTGTGACAACGGCCGTAACCTGGTGGCGGCTCTGCAGCTTGGCAGCCTCACGCACGTGCCATGCCTGGCCCACGTCTTTAATTTGGTGGTTCAGCGGTTTCTGAAAAGCTACCCACGCTTGTCAGACCTGCTCGTAAAGGCGCGCCGGCTCTGCGCACATTTCCGCAAGTCCCACACGGACGCTGCCACCCTGCGCACCCTGCAACATCACTTTAAGCTGCCAGTGCACCGACTGCTGTGCGACGTGCCCACACGGTGGAACTCTACGCTCCACATGTTGGCCAGGCTCTATGAACAGCGTAGAGCTATAGTCGAATACCAACTCCAACATGGGCGGCGCAGTGGGAGTCAGCCTCCTCAATTCCTTTCAGAAGAGTGGGCCTGGTTGGCAGACATCTGCCATGTCCTTGGTAATTTTGAGGAGTCTACCCAGGTGGTGAGCGGCGATGCTACAATCATTAGCGTCACCATTCCTCTGCTATGCATCTTGAGAAATTCCCTGCAAACCATAAAGGCAGCTGCTTTGCGCTCGGAAACGGGGGCGGGGGAAGACAGTATGCCGCTGGATAGTCAGGGCACCCTCCTGTCTATTTCTCAGCGCGTACAGGAGGAGGAGGAGGAGCATGAGGAGGATGAAGAGGAGGGGGAAGAGACAGCTTGGGCCGCTGCTGACGGTACACCGGCTGATTGCCTGTCATCCTTTCAGCGTGTATGGCCTGAGGAGGAGGAGGAGGAGGAGGAGGAGGATCCTGAAAGTGATCTTCCTAGTGAAGACAGCCATGTGTTGCGTACAGGTACCCTGGCACACATGGCTGACTTCATGTTAGGATGCCTTTCTCGTGACCCTCGCGTTGCACGCATTCTGGCCACTACGGATTACTGGGTGTACACACTGCTCGATCCACGGTATAAGGAGAACCTGCCCACTCTGATTCCCGAAGAGGAAAGGGGTTCGAGAGTGTTGCTATACCACAGGACCCTTGCGGACAAGCTGATGGTAAAATTCCCAGCCGACAGCGCTAGTGGCAGAAGGCGCAGTTCCGAGGGCCATGTTGCAGGGGATGTGCGTAGATCGAGCAGCATGTACATCCCAGGCAGTGCAACAGTCTTTAAGGGCCTGGCCAGCTTTATGGCTCCCCACCAAGACTGTGTCACCGCTCCCCAGTCACGGCTGAGTCGGCGGGAGCACTGCAAAAGGATGGTGAGGGAGTACGTAGCGGATCGCACGACCATCCTTGGTGACGCCTCTGCCCCCTACAACTACTGGGTGTCGAAGCTGGACACGTGGCCTGAACTAGCCCTGTATGCCCTTGAGGTGCTTGCTTGTCCTGCGGCTAGCGTCTTGTCGGAAAGGGTGTTTAGTGCGGCTGGGGGAATCATCACAGATAAGCGTAGCCGCTTGTCAACCGACAGTGCCGACAGGCTAACACTCATCAAGATGAACAAAGGCTGGATTTCCCCAGACTTCTGTTCTCCACCAGCGGACAGCAGCGATACCTAAGCAATACGTAGGCTGCACCCGCGGATGGAAGCTACGTTCTCTCTCACCATCCAAAACGGGGACATTTCTGCTTCATCAATCTGTGTCTAATATTCCTCCTCCTCCTCCTCCTGCTCCTCCTCCTGAAACCTCACGTAATCACGCTGAACGGGCAATTTTTCTTAGGGCCACAAGGCTCACTCAAATAATTTTTCAGAACAATTTTTCTAAGTTTCAATTAGCTTAAAAGCGTTGGAACTTTAACTTGAACCAATTTTTCGTTACACTGGGCTGCCTCCAGGCCTAGTTACCACTTAAGCCACATTAACCAAAGCGATTCACCTGCCATCTTGGTTGGGCATGGCCAATTTTTACTGAGGTACATTAGTACTGTTGGTACACCAATTTTTTGGGGCCCTCACCTACAGTGTAATCATAGTAATTTCTATGTTCTTCGCCTGCACTCATGGTACAGAAAGGTGTGTGGGGTTGGCCTACACTTTAGCTACATAAATGTCACTTGTGCCTTGGCTATACTAAGGCTACTGAAATGGAACTAAGACTGCGCTCCCGCTATACTGCTGCTTCAGAATTGTTACTGGGGCCTGTCTTGAGTGCTACTATTGCTTACATGGAACGAAGACTGCGCTCCCGCTATACTGCTGCTTCAGAATTGTTACTGGGGCCTGTCTTGAGTGCTACTATTGCTTACATGGAACGAAGACTGCGCTCCCGCTATACTGCTGCTTCAGAATTGTTACTGGGGCCTGTCTTGAGTGCTACTATTGCTTACATGGAACGAAGACTGCGCTCCCGCTATACTGCTGCTTCAGAATTGTTACTGGGGCCTGTCTTGAGTGCTACTATTGCTTACATGGAACGGACACGTGGAGAGGACACGTAGTGCCTCAAAAACATCCCCCTCCTCCTCCAACAGGGAAAACATTGTTGGCAAATGCCTTTGCATTGGTTCGTCTGGTGGCAGTCCAAGAATTTCACCTTTACCGACACTACAAGAGAGCCCCCCCACCATCCCCCCGCCACGGCCCACTTAATCCTGGCCACATTCCGAAAACCAACAAAATACAACCGTGGTACTAGGTCCGCAGTCACCACCACATTACCACCAACGCGGTTACTGTTAAGGTGCATATAACCACGGACACGTGGAGAGGACACGTAGTGCCTCAAAAACATCCCCCTCCTCCTCCAACAGGGAAAACATTGTTGGCAAATGCCTTTGCATTGGTTCGTCTGGTGGCAGTCCAAGAATTTCACCTTTACCGACACTACAAGAGAGCCCCCCCACCATCCCCCCGCCACGGCCCACTTAATCCTGGCCACATTCCGAAAACCAACAAAATACAACCGTGGTACTAGGTCCGCAGTCACCACCACATTACCACCAACGCGGTTACTGTTAAGGTGCATATAACCACGGACACGTGGAGAGGACACGTAGTGCCTCAAAAACATCCCCCTCCTCCTCCAACAGGGAAAACATTGTTGGCAAATGCCTTTGCATTGGTTCGTCTGGTGGCAGTCCAAGAATTTCACCTTTACCGACACTACAAGAGAGCCCCCCCACCATCCCCCCGCCACGGCCCACTTAATCCTGGCCACATTCCGAAAACCAACAAAATACAACCGTGGTACTAGGTCCGCAGTCACCACCACATTACCACCAACGCGGTTACTGTTAAGGTGCATATAACCACGGACACGTGGAGAGGACACGTAGTGCCTCAAAAACATCCCCCTCCTCCTCCAACAGGGAAAACATTGTTGGCAAATGCCTTTGCATTGGTTCGTCTGGTGGCAGTCCAAGAATTTCACCTTTACCGACACTACAAGAGAGCCCCCCCACCATCCCCCCGCCACGGCCCACTTAATCCTGGCCACATTCCGAAAACCAACAAAATACAACCGTGGTACTAGGTCCGCAGTCACCACCACATTACCACCAACGCGGTTACTGTTAAGGTGCATATAACCACGGACACGTGGAGAGGACACGTAGTGCCTCAAAAACATCCCCCTCCTCCTCCAACAGGGAAAACATTGTTGGCAAATGCCTTTGCATTGGTTCGTCTGGTGGCAGTCCAAGAATTTCACCTTTACCGACACTACAAGAGAGCCCCCCCACCATCCCCCCGCCACGGCCCACTTAATCCTGGCCACATTCCGAAAACCAACAAAATACAACCGTGGTACTAGGTCCGCAGTCACCACCACATTACCACCAACGCGGTTACTGTTAAGGTGCATATAACCACGGACACGTGGAGAGGACACGTAGTGCCTCAAAAACATCCCCCTCCTCCTCCAACAGGGAAAACATTGTTGGCAAATGCCTTTGCATTGGTTCGTCTGGTGGCAGTCCAAGAATTTCACCTTTACCGACACTACAAGAGAGCCCCCCCACCATCCCCCCGCCACGGCCCACTTAATCCTGGCCACATTCCGAAAACCAACAAAATACAACCGTGGTACTAGGTCCGCAGTCACCACCACATTACCACCAACGCGGTTACTGTTAAGGTGCATATAACCACGGACACGTGGAGAGGACACGTAGTGCCTCAAAAACATCCCCCTCCTCCTCCAACAGGGAAAACATTGTTGGCAAATGCCTTTGCATTGGTTCGTCTGGTGGCAGTCCAAGAATTTCACCTTTACCGACACTACAAGAGAGCCCCCCCACCATCCCCCCGCCACGGCCCACTTAATCCTGGCCACATTCCGAAAACCAACAAAATACAACCGTGGTACTAGGTCCGCAGTCACCACCACATTACCACCAACGCGGTTACTGTTAAGGTGCATATAACCAGTCTGACTGGGGCATGCAGACACCTTGACAGAATGAATAGTGTGTGGCACATAGGTTCCCCATTGCTATGCCCACGTGTGCAGCTCCTGATGGCGGTGGCACAGGATTGTATTTCTCATTGCTTCTGTACAGCATTGTGGGCTATCGCCCCGCCCCTATTAAAGAGGGTCGCTACCTAGCCGTGCCAACCCTGTGCAGTGTGTGCCTGCGGTCCCTCGTCGTGGCAGACGCACTTCTAAATAGACATGAGGGTGGTGTGGCATGAGGGCAGCTGAAGGCTGCGCAGGGACAGTTTGGTGTGCGCTGTGGGGGGGAGGGGGTGCGGTTGGGCAGCATGTAACTCAGGAGAAGTGGCAGTGGAGTGTCATGCAGGCAGTGATTGTGCTTTGTTGGAGGTAGTGTGGTGCTTAGCAAAGGTATGCCATGCTAATGAGGGCTTTTCAGAAGTAAAAGTTGTTGGGAGGGGGGGGGGCCCACTCTTGCCGCTATTGTGGCTTAATAGTGGGACCTGTGAACTTAGGATGCAGCCCAACATGTAGCCCCTCGCCTGCCCTATCCGTCACTGTGTCATTCCCATCACTTTCCTGAATTGCCCAGATTTTCACACATGAAAACCTTAGCGAGCATCGGCGAAATACAAAAATGTTCTGGTCGCCCATTGACTTCAATGGGGTTCGTTGTTCGAAACGAACCCTCGAGCATCACGGGAAGTTCGTTACGAATAACGAACACCCGAACATTTTGGTGTTCGCTCATCTCTACTATATTGCTTTTGGGCCCTGCAACCCACAGCTACACATCACGGAGTGCCTGTCATATTCGGCTTCAGGTTTCAATAAACTGGAAAGAATTACAGCTTACAGTTCATATTTGCTGCTCATGGTGTTCAAAGTGAACATCGTGTTCTCACAGTGTATATAAGCTTTAAAAATAAACATTAATTTTCTTCTTGTCTAGGAACATCATGTTATATACTTAGTAACAGACTTGATATATTGACCTTGGAATAATAGTTCACTCATATTATTTAGGCAATTTTAGAATAATTTCAAAATGTTAAATAAATCTTAACAGTACAAGTTTTCCTCCTATTTTTCTTTGTAAACTAATATTAAAATCGACTAAAAATGTATTTCATTCACTTTTCCAACTAAATAAATCCCTATCGGCCCTGCTTTGGACATTACATAGAAAAGACATTTTTCCCTATGACTTTCTTTTAATTATAACACCATTACCTGCCTTATTCCTATGAAACGGGGGGCCACAAAGTGGTGTTAGGGTTCTCCCTAGGTTCGGGAGATAGGGGTCTTATTTGTCCAATGCCTTGGCAGGTGGCACCAGTGTCAAGAGAGCCATATCTTTGTCCGATGGCGTGGTTCCAGTTCTTGAACTCACAGCTCTGCTGCTGGGCCGTAGATCTGGTTATAGCTCTGCAATAAGGCTGACAGCGGCTTCTGCTGAAATGTGACTACAGTCCCTGATGCATCAAATGGTTTATTGCGAAGCAGTAGAAACAAATGAGCATCCGAACAATTAACATTTTCAACAGTATAAATTTCCCAAACACCCTCATCTTCAAGATTAGGCACTAGAGATGAGCGAGTATACTCACTAAGGCACATTACTCGAGTGAGTAGTGCCTTAGCCGAGTATCTCCCCGCTCGTCTCTAAAGATTCGGGGGTCGGGAAGCGGCGGGAGAGAGCGGGGAGGAACGGAGGGGAGATCTCTCTCTCCCCCCCCCCCCCCCCCCGCTCCCCCCTGCTCCCCGCCGCAACTCACCTGTGACCGGAGCCGGCCCCCGAATCTTTAGGGACGAGCGGGGAGATACTCGGCTAAGGCACTACTCGCTCGAGTAATGTGCCTTAGCGAGTATACTCGCTCATCTCTATTAGGCACTGTTACATCACTGGAATTACAGTTCTTTAAGGGCCATTTGCAAGGATAATTATCGCTCAAAATTCATTCAAATGAACAAAATTGAGTGATAATTGTCCCGTGTAAACGCAAAAAAATTATTTACTATTCGTTCACTTCTCATTGTCGCTGACTTTAAGTCAGCATAAAAAACATTGCTGGATCGCGGGATTCTCGCTGAGTGTAAAGCCAGTGAGAAGCTTGCCACCCAGCGGTGAGATCTACCTGTCTACACAATCTGCATAAACGCTAACGACCTTTGCGGTGACGTCAGTGCTCATGCAGTCATTTAGACATTTGTCGTCCCGTCTAAATAAGACATTACTTTGGCCTGTATTGTACCGAGTTGTGGTATCAGTCTCTAGAATAACAATGCAACAATCCATCTCAGCAGGGACATCCGACATAGCCAAAGGGCTTCAATCAGGAAGTAGGAAGACAGTTCCAATTAGTATGCTGCAAATGACTTATTAACTAGAAGCAGGGCCACAGTCTGTTGTACATCCAAATAGTTTGGAGACTGTCTTACTTGAACTAAATGTAGAAAACTTTTGACAAATGTCCCCAGAAGATTAAGGTTCATTAGGGGTTCACTCACCCTTATCTAGGTAACAATCTCTGTTCTGTAAGAAACTCCGCTGTAATGAAGGCTGTGGTGTCAGAGTCTTCGATGTCACAAAATAAAACCATAGACAAGCCTCTGGGTTCAATGCCATGAAACACATATTCTGGTGGGAACAGTAGAGCATGTGTGCAGTCTCAGACACCTGAGAAATACAGTCGTCATCTTGATGATATTCCGTCATCCAAGCAACACGTGCTCACTTCTAAAGGCCATAGGCCTGACTTTGATGTGGTCATACCTGTGGGCCTGATTCAGCACCTAGAAGATAGCTAATGCCTCTCATCTTTCTTCTAGCATGAGCTACCCAACAGCAAGAGCTAGTGCACCTCTCGTTGGTGCCTGAATCCTCCAGATGTCCTCACACTTCATGTGACTTGCTGCAGCCAATAGGAAGCAGCTTATATAACTCAATGAGAATAATAATAAAATGACAAGCAAAAACACTTTATCCTTCAGCCTTGCTGCTGCACAAACCTGAAACAACTTTATGGCAGGCATTCCCTTCTACATCTAGGCATATTAATTTGCTGATCTTTGCAAATTATTTAAATGAAATATTTATTGCATATTTGGCCTGTAATTTGGGCCAATCATCCACATTTAGCTGATATAATTATTATTACATTCTAAATCTTCTGTAAAAAATATGACTAAAATAAAAATATGACTAATAAGACTGTTTTCCAGATTATTATTATTTTTTTAATTCTCCAATAATGATAAAAAATGCAAATCTACAATTCTTCCATCTCACATCTAGTATTTCCAAAACTTTTGTAGTTAAAAAAAAGTTCTGAAACTATTAAGTAGATGAACCATGCTTGACCCGACTATATGAAGCCCCGCCCAATTCTTTTTACACATTTATGCGTGTGTCGGAAAAAGTGACACAGGAGTTTCATAAATATGCTGTTCACCTAAACACCATATTTTTCA
This sequence comes from Eleutherodactylus coqui, assembly GCF_035609145.1. Lineage (NCBI taxonomy): Eukaryota > Metazoa > Chordata > Amphibia > Anura > Eleutherodactylidae > Eleutherodactylus > Eleutherodactylus coqui. Next base: position 69,096,034 of record NC_089840.1, on the reverse strand, counting down.
ATGTATTTACGCCAAATTATTATCATTAATGCATTGATGAATCCTAATGTTTTTCAAGGTATGCTGCAGTCATTATACAAACTTATATATAACTAAACAACAAAATAGGCTAGGTGACAAAAGAATGGGGGTCTCATATCCTCTTCTCCTCCTCACTGTAGGCTCATTGCACCTCCTATTGAGGAGAAGATTAAATGGAGCTATAGTCATGTATGTGCAGTACTGCGCCATTCATCTTCAACTGCGCTGTTGCAGATAGCTGAGTGCTTCTACTCAGCTGTTTCTTTCAGCCCCATTGAAATGAATGTAGTGGCACTGTGCATGTGCGACCTCTGTTGAATTCATTCTCCATGTCACTGCAGGTGGATTTGGCAAGCCCGCAGTGACCGATGAAGGGGACATGGAACCAGCTAGATTCTGCTAGTAGGACATTCAGAGAGAGATCTGCAGCTGGACTTGTAAAATTCTGCAGCCAGGGCAACACAGGTTTTTTGCAGAGAGCCTTGTGATGAATGAGCTGTCCTTGTGTTACTAGAAAGCTGGAGTTTCCTATACCAGAGGGAGAAAGCGCAACATAGATTCCTGGAGTGGTGCTATCCAGCTTTTGTAATGCGAATACCAGAGAGAGATTGTCAATTGTCCAAGAAAACGTCAACCTTAATTACCAACAGCAAGAGCTGAGCCTTCACTGGGAGAAAGACCACCAGTGAGAGCAAAAAGATAGACCGTCATATCCAAATTTACTAGTTTTGGTGGTGTGTAATCCTAAATCCCCTCACCCAGGCTCTTAATTGGTAAAACAGATTATTTTGACTTCCTCATTGTACAGCCTCCCCAAAGATACTATGCTCGTAATTTGCTCAGGGAACAGTGCTGCATATTTCCGTTAGCAAATATAGTCATTTGGTTAACTGTAGAGATGAGCGAACACCAAAATGTTCGGGTGTTCGTTATTCGTAACGAACTTCCCGTGATGCTCGAGGGTTCGTTTCGAACAACGAACCCCATTGAAGTCAATGGGCGACCAGAACATTTTTGTATTTTGCCGATGCTCGCTAAGGTTTTCATGTGTGAAAATCTGGGCAATTCAGGAAAGTGATGGGAATGACACAGTGACGGATAGGGCAGGCGAGGGGCTACATGTTGGGCTGCATCCTAAGTTCACAGGTCCCACTATTAAGCCACAATAGCGGCAAGAGTGGGCCCCCCCCCCCTCCCAACAACTTTTACTTCTGAAAAGCGCTCATTAGCATGGCATACCTTTGCTAAGCACCACACTACCTCCAACAAAGCACAATCACTGCCTGCATGACACTCCACTGCCACTTCTCCTGAGTTACATGCTGCCCAACCGCACCCCCTCCCCCCCACAGCGCACACCAAAGTGTCCCTGCGCAGCCTTCAGCTGCCCTCATGCCACACCACGCTCATGTCTATTTAGAATTGCGTCTGCCATGACGAGGGACCGCAGGCATACACTGCAGAGGTTGGCACGGCTAGGCAGCGACCCTCTTTAAAAGTGGCGGAGCGATAGCCCACAATGCTGTACAGAAGCAATGAGAAATAGAATCCTGTGCCACCGCCATCTGGAGCTGCACACGTGGGCATAGCAATGGGGAACCTATGTGCCACACACTATTCATTCTGTCAAGGTGTCTGCATGCCCCAGTCAGACCGGGCTTTTTAATTCATAGACACAGGCAGGTACAACTCCCTATTGTGAAGTCCCTGTCGACCCACAGCATGGGTGGCTCCCTGGAACCCACCGGCGGTACACAAAAATATCCCATTGCATTGCCCAACACAGCTGAGGTAGTAATGTCGTGCGTAATACAGGTGGGCTTCGGCCCACACTGCATGCCCCAGTCAGACTGGGATTCTTTACAAGTGGACACATGTAGGTTTAACTCCCTGTGGACCCACTGCCTGGGTGGGTGCCAGGAAGCCACCGGCGGTACATAGAAATATCCCATTGCATTGCCCAACACAGCTGAGGTAGTAATGTCGTGCGTAATACAGGTGTGCTTCGGCCCACACTGCATGCCCCAGTCAGACTGGGATTCTTTACAAGTGGACACATGTAGGTTTAACTCCCTGTGGACCCACTGCCTGGGTGGGTGCCAGGAAGCCACCGGCGGTACATAGAAATATCCCATTGCATTGCCCAACACAGCTGAGGTAGTAATGTCGTGCGTAATACAGGTGGGCTTCGGCCCACACTGCATGCCCCGGTCAGACGGGTTCTTTAGAAGTGTACAGATGTATTAAAAACTCAGTGTGCACCTACAGCATGGGTGGCTCCCTGGAACCCACCGGCGGTACACAAAAATATCCCATTGCATTGCCCAACACAGCTGAGGTAACGTCAGCTGTAATGCAGGTGGGCTAAAAATTAATTTGATTACACTGTAGGCGAGGGCCCACACAAATTGCTGTATCAACAGTACTAATGTACATCCCAAAAATTGGCCATGGCCAGCCAAGAGGGCAGGTGAAACCCATTAATCGCTTTGGTTAATGTGGCTTAAGTGGTAACTAGGCCTGGAGGCAGCCCAGTGTAACGAAAAATTGGTTCAAGTTAAAGTTCCAATGCTTTTAAGCGCATTGAAACTTATAAAAATTGTTCTGAAAAATTATTTGAGTGAGCCTTGTGGCCCTAAGAAAAATTGCCCGTTCAGCGTGATTACGTGAGGTTTCAGGAGGTGGAGCAGGAGGAGGAGGAGGAGGAATATTAGACACAGATTGATGAAGCAGAAATGTCCCCGTTTTGGATGGTGAGAGAGAACGTAGCTTCCATCCGCGGGTGCAGCCTACGTATTGCTTACGTATCGCTGCTGTCCGCTGGTGGAGAACAGAAGTCTGGGGAAATCCAGCCTTTGTTCATCTTGATGAGTGTTAGCCTGTCGGCACTGTCGGTTGGCAAGCGGCTACGCTTATCTGTGATGATTCCCCCAGCCGCACTAAACACCCTCTCCGACAACACGCTAGCCGCAGGACAAGCAAGCACCTCAAGGGCATACAGGGCTAGTTCAGGCCACGTGTCCAGCTTCGACACCCAGTAGTTGTAGGGGGCAGAGGCGTCACCAAGGATGGTCGTGCGATCCGCTACGTACTCCCTCACCATCCTTTTGCAGTGCTCCCGCCGACTCAGCCGTGACTGGGGAGCGGTGACACAGTCTTGGTGGGGAGCCATAAAGCTGGCCAGGCCCTTAAAGACTGTTGCACTGCCTGGGATGTACATGCTGCTCGATCTACGCACATCCCCTGCAACATGGCCCTCGGAACTGCGCCTTCTGCCACTAGCGCTGTCGGCTGGGAATTTTACCATCAGCTTGTCCGCAAGGGTCCTGTGGTATAGCAACACTCTCGAACCCCTTTCCTCTTCGGGAATCAGAGTGGGCAGGTTCTCCTTATACCGTGGATCGAGCAGTGTGTACACCCAGTAATCCGTCGTGGCCAGAATGCGTGCAACGCGAGGGTCACGAGAAAGGCATCCTAACATGAAGTCAGCCATGTGTGCCAGGGTACCTGTACGCAACACATGGCTGTCTTCACTAGGAAGATCACTTTCAGGATCCTCCTCCTCCTCCTCCTCCTCCTCAGGCCATACACGCTGAAAGGATGACAGGCAATCAGCCGGTGTACCGTCAGCAGCGGGCCAAGCTGTCTCTTCCCCCTCCTCCTCATCCTCCTCATGCTCCTCCTCCTCCTCCTGTACGCGCTGAGAAATAGACAGGAGGGTGCCCTGACTATCCAGCGGCATACTGTCTTCCCCCGCCCCCGTTTCCGAGCGCAAAGCAGCTGCCTTTATGGTTTGCAGGGAATTTCTCAAGATGCATAGCAGAGGAATGGTGACGCTAATGATTGTAGCATCGCCGCTCACCACCTGGGTAGACTCCTCAAAATTACCAAGGACATGGCAGATGTCTGCCAACCAGGCCCACTCTTCTGAAAGGAATTGAGGAGGCTGACTCCCACTGCGCCGCCCATGTTGGAGTTGGTATTCGACTATAGCTCTCCGTTGTTCATAGAGCCTGGCCAACATGTGGAGCGTAGAGTTCCACCGTGTGGGCACGTCGCACAGCAGTCGGTGCACTGGCAGATTAAAGTGATGTTGCAGGGTGCGCAGGGTGGCAGCGTCCGTGTGGGACTTGCGGAAATGTGCGCAGAGCCGGCGCGCCTTTACGAGCAGGTCTGACAAGCGTGGGTAGCTTTTCAGAAACCGCTGAACCACCAAATTAAAGACGTGGGCCAGGCATGGCACGTGCGTGAGGCTGCCAAGCTGCAGAGCCGCCACCAGGTTACGGCCGTTGTCACACACGACCATGCCCGGTTGGAGGCTCAGCGGCGCAAGCCAGCGGTCGGTCTGCTGTGTCAGACCCTGCAGCAGTTCGTGGGCCGTGTGCCTCTTATCGCCTAAGCTGAGTAGTTTCAGCACGGCCTGCTGACGCTTGCCCACCGCTGTGCTGCCACACCGCGCGACACCGACTGCTGGCGACATGCTGCTGCTAACACATCTTGATTGTGAGACAGAGGAGGAGGAGGAGGAGGAGGGTGCTTTAGTGGAGGAAGCATACACCTCCGCAGATACCAGCACCGAGCTGGGGCCCGCAATTCTGGGGGTGGGTAGGACGTGAGCGGTCCCAGGCTCTGACTCTGTCCCAGCCTCCACTAAATTCACCCAATGTGCCGTCAGGGAGATGTAGTGGCCCTGCCCGCCTGTGCTTGTCCACGTGTCCGTAGTTAAGTGGACCGTGGCAGTAACCGCGTTGGTGAGGGCGCGCACAATGTTGCGGGAGACGTGGTCGTGCAGGGCTGGGACGGCACATCGGGAAAAGTAGTGGCGACTGGGAACTGAGTAGCGCGGGGCCGCCGCCTCCATGATACTTTTGAAGGACTCCGTTTCCACAACCCTATACGGCAGCATCTCAAGGCTGATGAATTTTGCGATGCGGACGGTTAACGTTTGAGCGTGCGGGTGCGTGGCGGCGTACTTGCGCTTGCGCTCGAACACTTGCGCAAGCGACGGCTGAACGGTGCGCTGAACTACACTGCTGGATGGGGCCGAGGACAGCGGAGATGAGGGTGTGGGTGCAGGCCATGAGGCGGTAGTGCCTGTGTCCTGAGAGGGGGGTTGCATCTCAGTGGCAGGTTGGGGCACAGGGGGAGAGGCAGGGGTGCAAACCGGAGACGGTGAACGGCCTTTGTCCCACCTTGCGGGGTGCTTGGCCATCATATGTCTGCGCATGGTGGTGGTGGTGAGGCTGTTGGTGTTGGCTCCCCGGCTGAGCTTTGCGCGACAAAGGTTGCACACCACTGTTCGTCGGTCGTCAGGCGTCTCTGTGAAAAACTGCCAGACCTTAGAGCACCTCGGCCTACGCAGGGTGGCATGGCGCGAGGGGGCGCTTTGGGAAACACTTGGTGGATTATTCGGTCTGGCCCTGCCTCTACCCCTGGCCACCGCACTGCCTCTTGCAACCTGCCCTGCTGATGCCCTTGACTCCCCCTCTGAAGACCTGTCCTCCTGAGTAAGCGTTGCACACCAGGTGGGGTCAGTCACCTCATCGTCCTGCTGCTCTTCCTCCGAATCCTCTGTGCGCTGCTCCCTGGGACTTACTGCCCTTACTACTACCTCACTGCAAGACAACTGTGTCTGATCGTCATCGTCCTCCTCACCCACAGAAAGTTGTTGAGACAGTTGGCGGAAGTCCCCAGCCTCTTCCCCCGGACCCCGGGAACTTTCGAATGGTTGGGCATCAGTGACGATAAACTCCTCTGGTGGGAGAGGAACCGCTGCTGCCCAATCTAAGCAGGGGCCCGAGAACAGTTCCTGGGAGTGTTCCCGCTCCTGAGCAGGTGTCATTGTAGTGGACTGAGGAGGCTGGGAGGAAGGAGGAGCAGCAGACAGAGGATTCGGATTGGCAGCAGTGGACGGCGCAGAACTGCGGGTAGACGATAGGTTGCTCGAAGCACTTTCTGCCATCCAGGACAGGACCTGCTCACACTGCTCATTTTCTAATAACCGTCTCCCGCGTGGACCCATTAATTGGGCGATGAATGTGGGGACGCCAGAAACGTGCCTCTCTCCTAATCGCGCAGCAGACAGCTGCGACACACCTGGATCAGGAGCTTGGCCTGTGCCCACACCCTCACTTGGCCCTCCGCGTCCTCGGCCACGTCCACGTCCACGTCCTCTAGGCTTACCCCTACCCCTCAGCATGCTGTATTACCAGTGATTAGATTTCCCAGGCAGGAAATAAATTGGCGCAAGACTGCAGGCCAAATATAATTTTTGCCCTTTTTGGAAAACGAAAGGCCCCACTGCCTCTAGTGAATGAATTATCTAAGTTTAATAACTGTGCTGTGTCCCTGCTTATGTGTCACAGAACGTGAGGGTAGCAGAGTTATTATAACTCTTGGAGAGCAGGTATTTTTTTTCCCAATTAAGGAAAGCAAATGGCGAACCCAGCAGTAAAGCGTAGCTGGGTGCGTATGATTTAGCAATGTTTTTCACGCAGCTCACACGTCTACACAGGCGTAAGGACGGACACAGGCTGGACAAATAGATTTGTTTTCAGTTTTTTCCCACCAACAGGCAGCACTGCGTATATTCAATGAACCTGCGAAGTTTAATAACTGCGCTGTGTCCCTGCTTATGTGTCACAGAACGTGAGGGTAGCAGAGTTATTATAACTCTTGGAGAGCAGGTATTTTTTTTTCCCAATTAAGGAAAGCAAATGGCGAACCCAGCAGTAAAGCGTAGCTGGCTGCGTATGATTTAGCAATGTTTTTCACGCAGCTCACACGTCTACACAGGCGTAAGGACGGACACAGGCTGGACAAATAGATTTGTTTTCAGTTTTTTCCCACCAACAGGCAGCACTGCGTATATTCAATGAACCTGCGAAGTTTAATAACTGCGCTGTGTCCCTGCTTATGTGTCACAGAACGTGAGGGTAGCAGAGTTATTATAACTCTTGGAGAGCAGGTATTTTTTTTTCCCAATTAAGGAAAGCAAATGGCGAACCCAGCAGTAAAGCGTAGCTGGCTGCGTATGATTTAGCAATGTTTTTCACGCAGCTCACACGTCTACACAGGCGTAAGGACGGACACAGGCTGGACAAATAGATTTGTTTTCAGTTTTTTCCCACCAACAGGCAGCACTGCGTATATTCAATGAACCTGCGAAGTTTAATAACTGCGCTGTGTCCCTGCTTATGTGTCACAGAACGTGAGGGTAGCAGAGTTATTATAACTCTTGGAGAGCAGGTATTTTTTTTTCCCAATTAAGGAAAGCAAATGGCGAACCCAGCAGTAAAGCGTAGCTGGCTGCGTATGATTTAGCAATGTTTTTCACGCAGCTCACACGTCTACACAGGCGTAAGGACGGACACAGGCTGGACAAATAGATTTGTTTTCAGTTTTTTCCCACCAACAGGCAGCACTGCGTATATTCAATGAACCTGCGAAGTTTAATAACTGCGCTGTGTCCCTGCTTATGTGTCACAGAACGTGAGGGTAGCAGAGTTATTATAACTCTTGGAGAGCAGGTATTTTTTTTCCCAATTAAGGAAAGCAAATGGCGAACCCAGCAGTAAAGCGTAGCTGGGTGCGTATGATTTAGCAATGTTTTTCACGCAGCTCACACGTCTACACAGGCGTAAGGACGGACACAGGCTGGACAAATAGATTTGTTTTCAGTTTTTTCCCACCAACAGGCAGCACTGCGTATATTCAATGAACCTGCGAAGTTTAATAACTGCGCTGTGTCCCTGCTTATGTGTCACAGAACGTGAGGGTAGCAGAGTTATTATAACTCTTGGAGAGCAGGTATTTTTTTTCCCAATTAAGGAAAGCAAATGGCGAACCCAGCAGTAAAGCGTAGCTGGGTGCGTATGATTTAGCAATGTTTTTCACGCAGCTCACACGTCTACACAGGCGTAAGGACGGACACAGGCTGGACAAATAGATTTGTTTTCAGTTTTTTCCCACCAACAGGCAGCACTGCGTATATTCAATGAACCTGCGAAGTTTAATAACTGCGCTGTGTCCCTGCTTATGTGTCACAGAACGTGAGGGTAGCAGAGTTATTATAACTCTTGGAGAGCAGGTATTTTTTTTTCCCAATTAAGGAAAGCAAATGGCGAACCCAGCAGTAAAGCGTAGCTGGCTGCGTATGATTTAGCAATGTTTTTCACGCAGCTCACACGTCTACACAGGCGTAAGGACGGACACAGGCTGGACAAATAGATTTGTTTTCAGTTTTTTCCCACCAACAGGCAGCACTGCGTATATTCAATGAACCTGCGAAGTTTAATAACTGCGCTGTGTCCCTGCTTATGTGTCACAGAACGTGAGGGTAGCAGAGTTATTATAACTCTTGGAGAGCAGGTATTTTTTTTTCCCAATTAAGGAAAGCAAATGGCGAACCCAGCAGTAAAGCGTAGCTGGCTGCGTATGATTTAGCAATGTTTTTCACGCAGCTCACACGTCTACACAGGCGTAAGGACGGACACAGGCTGGACAAATAGATTTGTTTTCAGTTTTTTCCCACCAACAGGCAGCACTGCGTATATTCTATGAATAATAACTGTGTTGTGGCCCTGCCTATACAATTCTTTCCCTGCAGTATCAATGGAGGGTGCAATGCTCTGCAGAGGCGATTTTGAGAAGCCCAAAAAAAATGCAGCACAGCCAACAGCAGCCTGGACAGTACTGCACACGGATAAATATGGCCCTAGAAAGGACCGTTGAGGTTCTTGAAGGCTACACTCACTCCTAACACTCTCCCTGCCTATGCAGCACTTCTGTCCCTAATGCCAGGTGCAACGGTCTGCAGAGGCGATTTTGAGAAAAAAAAAAAAATCCCACTGCTAACAGCAGCCAACACACAGCTATCAGTGGCCCTAATAAGGACCTTTGGGGGGTCTTGAAGCCTACACTAACTACCAATTCTTTCCCTACAGCAGCTCCGGTATAAACAGCACTGTCCCTCATCTAACTCACACCGCATCTGAGGCGAGCCGCGGGAGGGGCCGACTTTTATATTAGGCGAACACCTGATCTCGCCAGCCACTCACAGCAGGGGGGTGGTATAGGGCTTAAACGTTGCAGGGGGAAGTTGTAATGCCTTCCCTGTCTTTCAATTGGCCAGAAAAGCGCGCTAACGTCTCAGGGAAGGAAGTGAAAGTAACCAGAACACCGCATGGTGTTCGTCACGAATAACGAACATCCCGAACACCCTAATATTCGCACGAATATCAAGCTCGGACGAACGCGTTCGCTCATCTCTAGTTAACTGACATTCTTGCAAAACTAAGTTACTTCATAGGAGCCTTTTTTCTTAAACAGTATATGTGAAGCAATTGACCCCTGACCAGGCAAATTCATTTATTGACAGTGAAAATGCTACACTGCATGCACAATATTAAGGACAGCTATTTGTAGTTTACGGACCGAGTCATAGTGTTAATTCTTTTCATCGTATCCAAATAATACTGTTATATATTTTTGTCATATTATTCTTTAATGTACATTCAGTAAAGCATTGCTTGTTCAACTGAACTGGTATAAAGCCTCTCTGTAATTGGCATCATATTCTGCACCGATTACAGGATCTCCGCATTAGGACTCCCACCTATTAGACTTTTATCGTCTATTCTCTGGATAGGTACTAAAAATTTATATTAGTACAACCTGTTTAAGTCCTGTAAGTTGCAAGCTGAAGCTCCATGGGTTGGACTTGTTTTTTCAGCTAAGCCCACAGATGCTCAATTGGATTACAATTTGGGAAATTTGGAGGACATGTTAAGTTCCTTAAAACATTCCTGGAAATTTTTTTTCACCATGGAAAGGCACATTATCTTGCTAACAGAGGTCTCTGCCATTAGGGAGTACCATTGCCATTAAGAAGTGCACTTGGTCTGCAACAATCCTTAGATAGGTGGTACATGTCAAAGTAATGTCCACATGAAAGCCAAGACTAAAGGTTTTCTAGAAAAACATTGCCTAGAACATTACAGTGTCACTCTCAACTCTCCTTTTTGTTTTTTTTTTTTGTTTTTGCTTCATTATCCAATTCCAAATGTTGATGTATGGACGGTATGTAGTTGTATGTATGCACATTTTTGGGATAAGTTAAAAGGTGCCTATTAGCTGCTGTGAGCCCTCTAAGCTAAACTTGGGACTTATTCAGACTGCTGTAAGTGCAACTAGGCTCAGCAGTACGGAGTGTAGCTGAACATGAGAGATTTGTTCTCCCTCTCCGGCAGTTTAAACTCTGCGCCAGGGTGCCGGGTTTTTAAAATAAAGAGTCCGGAAGATGGCAGCGCTTGATCTTCCTCACACATAGTTTATCTACATGCCGGAAAGGCAGGGCAGGTCTTATCTTTTCCCAGCCGTACAAATCACGTGATGAGGTGGTGAAAACGAAGCCACTGAACTCCCATAGAGATCAGTGGTTTAGTTTTGCCCTGTTATACGGCTGTGATTATCAGGTATATAAGTTGTATACTTACTAGTCCTATACTAGTCTCATTTTATGACTACAACTATGTAGTCCAATAAATGTATTCTGCAGCAGCTTTGACAGCGCACAGTGGGGGAATGCCATAGAGGCTAAGTATAATACATCCACGGACGCAGACTTTCAGGTCCTATGAGCCTATACGTTAAGATTATCGGGCTGACAGGAGCTGACAATCTCCCTTTAAAATCTACTCTGAATGTACCTTTAAAGGAACACTCAGGTATAGGACAAGCAAAGATGTCCGCATTGGTTCTCTGGCTACCTGATGCACACTGTGCATTAGTACGCGTCGGTAGTCTAAGACACTACATGCTGCTCTGACTGGCCAGCACTGCTCATGTGGACAGCACTGGCAAATCAAAGAAGCTTGTATTGTCTTGGGCTGTATTCGTAAAGGCAAGTACAATTTTGGTCAGTGCAAAACTGCCAATTTTCTGTGTGATTTTCATGCATTTCCTATGCATTTTTGTGATTTTTATACACAATTTGCATCAATTTTTCATACACATTTTCACTGTTCTGCACTTCCTGTTTTTTTGTTCATATCATCGTCATGGTAAAAATGGATTGCCCTCGCATGCACTCACATGGCACGCGAGTGCAATCTGTTTTTTGAATACTCCCATAGAAAATGATGGGTGATACTTGAACAAGAATTACATAAAGATAGTTCAAACTGTGACTATCGGTCAGAGTGAAAAAACACATGTGTGAATTAACCCATTCAAATGAATAGGTTATTTTTCCGTTTCAGTTCTGTCTATTGCCAACTTGGACTGAACTTTTCCCTTATAAATATAGCCTTAGGGCTTATTCACATAAGCATATATCGCCCAACCGTAAAAACGTCCATCCGATTTACACTACCGTGTGATGAACAGGGCGGTGTATACGCCGTTGGGCAGGGGAAGATTCTGCAAGGGGAAGAGGCGTGATGGGGCGAGAGCTACTGTGCTGAGCTTCCGCCCCTCCCTGCTGTTTGCAATGCGAGGGGCGGGACAGGGGTGGAGAGGAGCAGAGAAGGGAGACAGAGTTTAGCAGTCATGCTGCTAAACTCCCTCCCACCTCCCTTTTCCTGCGGCTGTCATTGGCTCCCATTGGAGTCAATGCAATGTGCAAGCCCCTGACCAGGCTCTTTTATGCTGCGGAAATACCCCCCTGTGCACTGATGTATTGTAAACCAATACATCAGAGGGGCAGCGTATATTGCCGGGGGCATGAAAACCCGGCCGATATACGCCTGTGTGAATAAGCCCTTAGGCCTCGTTCACACGAGCGCCATTTTTGCTCATTAGAGGCGTGTGAAAAGAGTGCTTTTATGAGAACCATTGTTTCCTATAGAAGCGTTCACATGAAGGAATTTTAGGCGTGCAAAAAGCTTGCACCAATCACTGATAGGACATGGACTGCAAAGCTCGCATCTAAGGTCTGTGGTGTGAGAAAAGAAAGGACCTGACCTATATTTGGTGCCTGCTTTCCATAGGCTCCTATGGAAGTTGGAAGACATGCACCACACACCTCCGATCATCTGAATGCGCTAATTAAAATAGCAAGAATTCACCAGTTCATGCAATCTATATTGCAGTATAGCCGCAATCTTTTCACGTGCCTATACTCATGTGAACGAGGCCCTACACTAATGATGCCTTCTAGAGCATATTATGCATTAGGTAGTCAGAGAACCGGTTCCACCATTTTTGTATGACCAGGACCAGAGGGCCATTTGAAGCTATATAAACATAACATGTCTGTAAAATCCTGAAATTGTTTTCATCTAAACCATAAAATTCTTGAAATTCTATTTTTCGTTATGAACACTTATGTTATTTTTTATTCAACGCATTTTAAAATGTTTCGGTTTTTATTTTTTAAAGTTTTTCTGAGTTTTCAAGGAGAAGCCACCCTTAGCATTGATGTCCTGTGACAGCTAGTCAATGAAGGGATAAAAAATCAGTTGCCTAGGTCTTTTCCCTCACACTAAATTATGGAATTAATAGGCTTTTAGAGTAGACTGGCAGATAGTTACTGCAAATAAGACAATTAAATGTGGGAAGCCGCTTTTCTCAACACATTTCATTTTAATGAGAGGCTTTGAGACTCAATAAATCTTTTATTTTTTTCCTACTATTGCTTCATTCTCTCTTAATTTTCTTCAGGACATAATGTCTTTATGAGAATAACCTAGAGAAGTAGCATATTAGATAATGCTTCACCCTCTTCCTTTTATTATATGGAAGATGAAAATGAATCTTGTTTTCTATCTATATGGAATTCTATAGTGCAAAGCAACAGTCATCTCGAATATGTACTGTGCAACAAAAGAACTTGCCATATTAAACAGTGTCTTCATTCTTTTCTTCTGTTCCTATTGAATAGTTTTATCTCCCCAACATAGTGGGTGGCTGTGAGAATTACATAGAGATAAAATGAACTTTTGTGATTGTTGAGGTTTCCAGAGGTCAGCAGCTCACCAATAATGCTAGTATGGCTTATTGTAATGAATACTCCTTTAAAGCTTGTTTCTTTTTGAGTATTTTTTTTAAGCCTTCTTTTTCATGTTTTTTCATGTTTTGTTTAACCTGCAATCACTTGATAACTTGTATTATGTACTGCAATTCTTCTGTATTGCAGCATATTGTGCTGCAGTACTATTCTATTACACCATGCCTCTGGTAGGGTATAATAAGTATACCCAGTTGGGAAGCCATGGTCATGATTGATAGGTCCCCATCAGTCACAACACCAGATCAGCACCCCGTGAGCTGTGTCACCCAATGTTGTTGTAACTATAAGGGGTCAAATCACCAGAGTTATTCCCAATCTCTGCTGTTGCAGGGGGGTGTCAGCTCTGTTAACATAGCCAGCATCAACTGTGTATGGTGCGGTGTGGGGGCCCTGGGTCAGGGTTTCCCTAGTGATCTAGGATGGTGTCTGTAGCAGGGAGGCTCCAGGGATGCCTCATATGGGGGCTGGGAGGCAAGATTTTTGCTTTGAGTAATAAACTTTAAAGGGGTTGTCCCGCGCCGAAACGGGTTTTTTTTTTTTTTTTAACCCCCCCCCCCCCCCCGTTCGGCGCGAGACAACCCCGATGCAGGGGTTAAAAAAACAAACCGGAGAGTGCTTACCTGAATCCCGGCGGTCCGGCGTCTTCATACTCACCTGCTGAAGATGGCCGCCGGGGTCTGCTCCCTCCGTGGACCGCAGCTCTTCTGTGCGGTCCATTGCTGATTCCAGCCTCCTTATTGGCTGGAATCGGCACGTGACGGGGCGGAGCTACACGGAGCCGGCATTCTGCACGAGCGGCCCCATTGAAGACCGCAGAAGACCCGGACTGCGCAAGCGCGGCTAATTTGGCCATCGGAGGCCGAAAATTAGTCGGCACCATGGAGACGAGGACGCCAGCAACGGAGCAGGTAAGTATAAAACTTTTTATAACTTCTGTATGGCTCATAATTAATGCACAATGTACATTACAAAGTGCATTAATATGGCCATACAGAAGTGTATAGACCCACTTGCTGTCGCGGGACAACCCCTTTAATGAAATTTAAAAAAAAAACAGATAAACAGATTAAGTCCCATTTCAGGGTCACTTACAACCTTGTACTGGTCGGCTATTATAGAGGATCCGTGGTATTGTAGTAAAAATTCAATACCTATATATTAGGTTTCTCAAAATCCTTAGGCCTCCTGCACACGGGCAGATTTGCATTGCGAAGTCCGGAGCGGTATTCCGCCTACGGATTCTGCAGCAAATCCAGGCCATAGCATGCTATGAGAAAACGTGATTTCCTGCCTACAAGCGGAAATCAATCGAGATTTTCTGCTCGCGGGGGAGAAATCACAGCCTGCTTCAATTTTGTGCAGGCTACGCAAGGCCGGCTTCCATTGAAGTCAATGGAAGCCATCTGTCATGTGGCCATTCTGCATCAGGAGTCACTGGCGGGGCACCGGGTCAAACTCTGCTGCGGGAAATCCCGCATGCGGGGGTTGAACTCCTGATGTGCATGCGGCCATCCTCAGCTTCTCACATTGCAGCATAGCTGCACAGACTACTTCCTGTCTCTTCCCTGCTTGGAGTGCTGCTTCTCCTTCCCTTTTCTCTTTAAAGTCACAGTAGTTTTTAAATTACTGACACAGCAGAATAAGTCAGCAACAAGACCCCCTTACATTTACCCACTCCTTTTTCCATTCCCATCTACAGGCAATATCTACATATTGAAACATATATATGTTATAGATCTGATTCATTGATACTCTGTGTATAGAATTATGTTTGTTATCTGACATCGGAGTTTCCTACTTAGGCTATGTATATTGCATATATTATATATGCCCATGTATACTATCTCTATGGTTTTTTACATCTTTACATACATGATTACTGCTATCTTTATTTTTCCTATGCCTGGCTTTCTTCCCTACCTTTTGTTTTGTTTTATACTAACCCCCTGGAATTCACCCCCAGGTGTCTCATGACTTAACAGGTGTCAGTATTATACTTTGAACATACCCATTTAGCGACTCATTCACTCCACTGGGCAGACTAACACAGGTACTATCTTTCTTTTAATCAGGGGCATAGATTGGTATCTTGCTATAAAAGTTATGTGTTAACTACATTTTTCAGCTGTTGACTAAGGCCACTGTCTGTCCGAAACGCGGTGGGGTGGGGATTTTAAATCTCTGGCTGCTCATAGCTCAGAACTACAGAGCAGGGGACAGCGCCAGAAGTCGCCACTGAACCCCGGCAGCTCAAGAGAGGTGAGTATTTTTATTTTTTTTTTTTTAATACACTTTTTTAAATGGCTTTTCAGGGAAGGGCTTATGAAGCCCTTCCCTGAAAAGCCATTGATGGGATGCCGGCAGCAGAATTCTCTACCGCAGCAGTCATGTGTGGTGGTCACAGCAGCGGTGGAGAGGTAAGTTTTTTTTATTTTTTTTATTTGGTTTTGCACTAAAATGTTTCTTTTTGAGGGAAGGGCTTATATGCAAAGCCCTTCCCTGAAAAAAAATGCAAAGGGTCGGCAGAGCATTATTTTCAATGGAGCAGCTGGCAGCAGCTGCGGCTCCATTGACAACAAGCACGCAGCTGTGTTCACGCATGTTTTTGCTCGTACCTAGGTGCGGACGTATGTACGCACCTAAGTACGCACAAATACACGCTCGTGTGAACCCACCCTCATTCTGTAATTTTGCTTTGCTAATGTATGTAATTATGTTTTTTACTATCTATGTCTCCCATGACATCATGTAAGACCTCTGGGGTCAGTTATACGTTTTTTTAATTTTTTATTTCATACTTTTCCACTGTAGCTGGGGCATCCATAGGAGCCCAAGTTACAGGAAAAACATCCCCTGTATTGACAATAGTCACTGGCAGTGCTGGTCAGGGTCTAGTATGACCCTGCAGCTCTGCTAAAACAGGGAATCCCAGCGGTCACTTGACCCCTCAGCTCCCATAGTGGAAGTTACACTTTCACTTTTCAGTACACAGTGCTCATTGAGCTATGTGTACTCAGGGAAAGAAAGGGCAGAAAGGGTTAAAAGCCCCTCCTGCTTTCTCCTCTGGGTTATCAGCTGTTACTAGCAGCTGACACCTATCCTGCCTCTGATTGATTGCAGAGACAGGAGGCTTTAATGCCCTCTGTCATTTTACTATCGGTGGGGCTTTAAGCCCAGGACCTAGCGCTGTATATTTACCATGCTTGATCCTTAATGGGTTAACTATGGCTCATTATTCATTACCACGAGTATGGAAATTAGCGAATCTGTGAAAATTTTCTACAATAACATTACAATAATAGCTAAATATGTTAGAAAAGAGCTGAATATTTCCCTTTCTTTCTAAGGCAATAGAGGCTAAAATCAGAGATTTCTAAAGAAGGTATTCCACCCTTCAATGTCTTCCATATTAGGATTCCATAATATAATATTTGGCAGTTCAGAAACATTGATCAAAGCTAATGATGATGAGAATAGTAATCTGTGTGTCTGGTAGCAGATCCATAACACCCAAAATAGGAGCATGGAATTTATGGCTTATAAATGTTGATGTTTGAGTTACTAAAGTGTGAAATGGATCTTTATGTATTAATCAGGAAACCTTAAAGGGGTTGTCTCGCGGCAGCAAGTGGGGTTATACACTTCTGTATGGCCATATTAATGCACTTTGTAATATACATCGTGCATTAAATATGAGCCATATAGAAGTTATTCACTTACCTGCTCCGTTGCTAGCGTCCCCGTCTCCATGGATCCGTCTAATTCTGATGTCTTCTTGCTTTTTTAGACGTGCTTGCGCTGTGCGGTCTTCTCCCCTTCTCCTAGGTCCAGGCACGAGCGGCGTTCTGGCTCCGCTCCCTTCTACACATCATTGTGTAGCTCCGCCCCATCACGTGTGCCGATTCCAGCCAATCAGGAGGCTGGAATCGGCAATGGACCGCACAGAGCCCACGGTGCACCATGGGAAAGGACCTGCGGTGCATCGTGGGTGAAGATCCCGGCGGCTATCTTGGTGAAGGAAGAAGAAGGAAGAAGGAAGACATCGCAGAGCGATGTTTGTTTTTTTTTAACACATCCCTTGGGGTTGTCCTGCGCTGAACGGGGGGCCTATGGAAAAAAAAAAACCGTTTCGGCGCGAAACAACCGCTTTAAGGCCACATCCATGTCGGTCAGATTTGCTGCAAGCGAAAATCTGCATCAAACCTGCAGTATAATAACATCAAAATACATACCATTTGGTATGGATTTTAATGCAGATTTCCCCCTTCGGGAGCCTTCACACGAGCCTGTGCGTACATAGGTGCGCACCCATGTACGCGCAAAAACACGCGTGTATGAAGGTCCATTCATTGCCTTCAATGGAGCTGCGGCTGCTACCAGCAGCTCCATTGAAGGCAATGGTCTGCTGGCACCCCTGAAGTGATTTTCAGGGAAGAGCTTTATATAAGTGCACAAATGCACACCAAAATAGAGCATGCTGCAATTTTTGCAAGTGCCGAATGCGCGCAAAAAAAAAAATTTAAATAGTTTTGCTTAGGAGAAAAATTCCACCACTGTTTTGACAGTAAATTTTCATTCATTTTGGGGGTACATTGATCCTATTGATTAATTTAAAAAAACATTTTTTTTTAAGATAGTGATGAACAAACGTAAATGTGGCAATTTTTTTCTGTTTTAGATCATTGATTCTGGGGGATAGATAGCAGGTTAATTGTATAGTACAGGACATTACTGTTATGGTCATAGCAATTATGGTATGTATACTTTTTAACATTATTTTATCTTTTCCATATTAAAGCATTTTAGGAGTTTTTCTTCTTAAAGTGGTTGTCCCGCGGCAGCAAGTGGGTCTATACACTTCTGTATGGCCATATTAATGCACTTTGTAATGTACATCGTGCATTAATTATGAGCCATACAGAAGTTATAAAAAGTTTTATACTTACCTGCTCCGTTGCTGGCGTCCTCGTTCCCATGGAGCCGACTAATTTTCGCCCTCCGATGGCCAAATTAGCCGCGCTTGCGCAGTCCGGGTCTTCTGCTCTCTTCAATGGAGCCACTCGTGCAGAATGCCGGCTCCGTGTAGCTCCGCCCCGTCACGTGCCGATTCCAGCCAATCAGGAGGCTGGAATCGGCAATGGACCGCACAGAAGAGCTGCGGTCCACGGAGGGAGCAGACCCCGGCGGCCATCTTCAGCAGGTAAGTATGAAGACGCCGGACCGCAGGGATTCAGGTAAGCGCTGAGTGGGTTGGTTTTTTAACCCCTGCATCGGGGTTGTCTCGCGCCGAACGGGGGGGGGGGGGTTAAAAAAAAAAAAAAAACCCGTTTCGGCGCGGGACAACCCCTTTAATTTCCCTTTTTTTTAAAAGAAGAAGAGGAAACAAGTGGAACTGTCATTGTGATTGAACAGAAGAAACTCTGGCTAATACAAGGAAGACCCAAGTCTGAGATCCTTGAGTATGACAATCATAACTTGTATTATTTACTGCAGTTCTTCTGTATTGCAGAATATAGTGCTGTCAGTGCTATTCTATTACACCATGCTTCTGGTAGGTAATAATAGGTATACTAAGTCGGGAAACCATGGGCATGATTGTTAGATCCCCATTTGTCACATCACCAGATCAGCACCCCGTGATCTGTATTACACAATGCCGTAGTAACTATAACTGGCATATTTGAAATAGGGTTGTTTTGATGAGGCAATTTCTATGAAATAGATGTAAATGTACAATCAAACTGCTCTACGATAGTCAAAACATTAACATAGACATACAAGGCATTCGGAGATGACTAAGAGGTTTGCCATTTTGGTATATGTATTTTCTGTTGTCAGCTATGAAGATTTTAAGACGGAGGATGCTACTTGTGTCTTTGATTTTTAATCCTCCTGGATGAAGGGACCATTCCCCATATCACAGTGGTATGAAGTATCTATATTTTTTATAGGTTGAGGCCGTCACAGATATAGAGTTAAAAAGAATAAATTTTATTACTAATTAATTTAAAAAGTCAAAGCCTACCAACAAAAAAACAGTCACATAGAACATATAGTGACAGGACAAACAGTTAACATAAAAAGGGAGGATCTTATGGGGGGTAAGGGAGGGGGGAGTATATCTACAGTTCCCGTGTAGCCCTCCAGAGGTCCTCAGGAGTCACTTATATAAGATGGTTCACTATCAAGGTAAGTATTTAGTACTTGAGCTGTTATGATTCGCATCCCCTTGAGATGGCGATTGTTTTTTAGTGCGAACCAGACAGCCCTTTTATTTATAAGGACTCGTATGATTTTTAGTATGGTATTCAAATCAGTGTCGTTTGGTGTATTGTTTACACTGTATCATACAGTGTAAACAATACACCAAACGACACTGATTTGAATACCATACTAAAAATCATACGAGTCCTTATAAATAAAAGGGCTGTCTGGTTCGCACTAAAAAACAATCGCCATCTCAAGGGGATGCGAATCATAACAGCTCAAGTACTAAATACTTACCTTGATAGTGAACCATCTTATATAAGTGACTCCTGAGGACCTCTGGAGGGCTACACGGGAACTGTAGATATACTCCCCCCTCCCTTACCCCCCATAAGATCCTCCCTTTTTATGTTAACTGTTTGTCCTGTCACTATATGTTCTATGTGACTGTTTTTTTGTTGGTAGGCTTTGACTTTTTAAATTAATTACTAATAAAATTTGTTCTTTTTAACTCTATATCTGTGACGGCCTCGACCATTCCCCATATGAATTAAAAGAGCAGTGAATTACTCCATAAACAGGTCAGACTGGTCATTTATCAGCAGAAAACATCTCCAAGGCTCAAATTACTGCTGCATGGCATAAGGAATGCTTTTGTTTGGAGAACAGGAAATGAGAAGGGGAAAACAGGAAATGTTTCTCCTGGAGAGAGTCATCAATGAACAGAGCATGCTCAATGGAAGCTCCTCCCCGGTGAATGAGCTCACAGCTACCTCACAAATACCTCCCAAAGAGAATGACCTATCAGCACACAAAATGTTGTAATGTATATGAAAGTCCCACCTTCCTTTGTTTGAATACTAGATAAAGCTTTTCCTGCCTAAATAAAGCAGATGCCATGTGGTGTACACTCTATGATGATGTATCCTTCATTGGGGATCTCCGGGCTCATACAATGATCATATCTAATATAGTGCCCACAGTATATCAAAGAATGGAAATTGCGCTAACAAAGGCTCTCCACAGTCTGTCCAGTTCATACTTCTAATCTAATCTCTCAACACCTCATCTAATCTATGGTCCCCATAAGACCTCCTTTGCTCTTGTCTTGTCTGCTCCTCCAATGATTGTCTACAAGATTTCACCCATGTGCCCCAATCCTCTTTAACTCACTTTCCCAAATGAACAGACTCTTCTCCACCTTCATAACCTTTAAATACAATCTGTAAACCTACTTTTTCAGAAAAGCCTACAACCTATGGTAACCCTGCTGTCACCACACCACAATAGGAGCAACTTCTACCCTCAACTTCTGTCTCCTTCTCTCTCCCTTGTAGATTGTAATCCCTCAAAGGCAGGGTCTTCTCTGACCCTGTGCCAGTCTGTCATTCATTTAGTCATTTTTATTTTTCTTCTTTTTACTTATGTATTGAAGCCCTTTTGATATATACAATACCCTGGAATAAATTGTTCTTTAAAAAGAAATAATAATAGTCATTTTCAAGATGAATAAATCAAGTCAGCAACAGAAAGATCAGAGAGGTAGGAGAAGAAGGTGAAATTTACTATTTTCCAGTCCAATTTCCCTGCAGCCTCTTTGGCTTTCTTAGCTAATAATCTCCTGGTAAAACAAATACACCTTGTTTTATCAGGAAAATAAGTTAGTAAATCAAATACTGTATTAAAAATTAATGCCAGAGGTTGAAAGAGAAATGTTTAATTGACCCAAACCAGATTTTTTTGTACTACTATCGACAACTATAAATGCAATTTTGAGAATTATTTTTGAAGTTAAATCAATTCCTGTTTCTAAAGTGTAAATTGATGAATTTGGGCTGATATAATTTATTTCAATGGTTGTCTTACTATAGTCTGATTTGTATGGCTTTCTGTTTATAAACTTTCTGAAATTATATATTGCTTGATAGGAAAGCTGATAACATAGGAAGTGTATTAGCTTAAGATATTGTCTCATAAAGCAACCAGATGAACAGATTTCCATGCTTACTCTGCCTAAATATGCATTTACAGGCTTTATGTACATCATTAATTAAGAGTGGGAACATATTGTCTAAAAAAGGTCCCTGCCAGGAAATGCATTTTGAATGGTGATAGGTAAGTGCTTAATATAGGAATCCCATGCCAGGAGCCAACATTCTGCCAGCTTGCCTTGAAAATTGCATCACAAGCATAAATAAATAAATGCTGCAAGTTGCATGGCCAAAAGTGGGTAAAATTGACATTAGTGAGCACTATAGTAATACAGCTCATAAATTACTAGTCAAGATTTTGTAAACTTCTTTTCATGTACTCTATTGGGCATGGTAAGTGAAAACAATACGATTTTCATTATTTGCTAGAAAAGGTGATGTGAACACTACAGCCATCCATAATAAAGGACAAATGTCGAACGCTTGGACATTCACTGGCTATGCTGGGTCATATTTGCCACGTAAGCCCAGATTATACCGGAAAGGCAGACAGACACTATCAAAATTGAAAATCCCCCTCTCCTACTAGTGAGGGGGATCCCAAGAAAATGGACTGTTGCATATTCATAGTATTTGCCCCTTATAACCTCACTGTCCAGTCCTAAACCATAGATTCGTCTAATGAAGTAATGAGCAGCAGTTCTAAAAATTGAGTTAAGGCCTGGAACTAAAAAGCATTTGTTGGGCAATAGAAACATGACACATTTTGAAAGACCAGTTAACATTAAGATGTGTCCCATTGTTCTTCCTAGTCTCTGGAAAGCAAAGACTAAGGCTTCCCTCACACAGACGTTTTTTCAGTGCCACAATTTTTGAGTGGTGTCTGTTCTATTTTTGAGCACTTAACGCTCCTCATCAATGTTGAGAAGTGCCAAAAGCCAGCATTGCTGAGGCCGAAAATTAAGGTAAAATGCTGCAAAGCGCCGTGATTTAATTTGCGGTGCTTACCGCAATGCCTGTGTGTGGGAGGCCCAAGGACTGTAAATTTTAAGTCTTCTGTGTTTTCTCACTTTATTTTATAACTATTTTGTTTATCTCTGTATTATAATTTTATTTTGTCTTCCTTTTTAAGTACGGCATCTTTTTTGTATTAAAGCTTAACACTTTAACAAGCTTAGATCTTGTTATTCTGAACCTATAGCCTTAGTAGTGTTAATGCTTTGATTGCTGAAGGGCAGTATGTCTGCATGCAAAACCACTTTCCTGTGTTTCTGCAAGAAGTGGTTGCAGGTTGTGTTTGAGGGTAGTTTGGACCTTTGCTGAGATACGATCTATGCTCAATTGGCAACCTGACTTTAAGGTGAGTATAAGAGGGAGTAAATAGATTAACTCTTTGCACTCACACCCATGTCACATACTACAAAAGTGTGTATGTGACAGATACGTTGAGATTCAAGATGGAGTCGGATATGTGTGTGCCAAAGCCTTCAAATCTTCAATCTCTATGGAACAGCAAGCTTGTTCAAGAAACTTCAACTATTATATAATACTCTCTCTCTCCATATTTTTTCTATATATAATCTATATTAATCTTACAAAGTATATAACCATACCATAGACATTATATTTAATAGCCTTTTTTCACTATAGCTGTGAACTTGTGTATCAGGAATGGCATGTAACCCTTCTTTGTTACCCAATTTTCCTTTCTTTCAAGAGGGATTTTTGAGTAATTGCCAAACGTATATCAATAGTAGTTATGTCTTATGGCTTATCAATGACCATTATGTTTAGTTATATTTCGTAGTTCTGTGTTGAAATAATGTCTCTTTTTCTCATGATATTTTTTAGTTTGTTTTATCATGACCTATGGCAGTTTCACCATAAATCATTTATAGTAGTGTATTTAGGAAACTTCTCAATTTCCATCATTATGTGTAAATTCATGTTATTATTAATTGGTTTGTCACTTGCATCATATTCCTTGTGATCCTTTCAATGCATTGATCACTCAGTGAACTTTACTATCAGCAAATAAGAAGTTGATATTACTCGTTCAGGTTCTAAGGATCAACTTTTTGTTTGTTGTCCAATATGGGGCCTTCCTCGTTTTGGTTCTGCACCTCTGCACTTCCAACAGGAGGGATATCAAGGACATCAGCTAAAGTGAGAAAATATTTTTCTATTCTCTTATTGCTGTTTTCTTGTAGGCGGTGCAGGGTAGCAGGATACAGAGGTGAAGGTAGTGCAACCTTTAAAAAAATTATACAAACTTATATGTCTGAGTAGCCTTGCCACCCTTGATACACTGGCTCTGTCCTTGTGTTTTTGAATTTGTCCTGATGCTGTTCCAATATCTCTGCAGTCCTTGATGTCTTGTTTCTTTCCCACTCATTTTTGAGTTGTTGGTCACATTGTTCAATTATCTCACTTGCTTGCAGTAATTTTTCCTTCTTTTCTTGTGGCTGGACTTGACCTACAGGTTTCATTTTTTTGGAAGCATTCCTCATCCACCAGAGGTCTAAATTATTCATCACACTGAGGCCTTAGTCAGACGGGCGTTTTTTGCCGCGATTTGCGCATGCAAAGATGAT
This sequence comes from Eleutherodactylus coqui, assembly GCF_035609145.1. NCBI lineage: Eukaryota > Metazoa > Chordata > Amphibia > Anura > Eleutherodactylidae > Eleutherodactylus > Eleutherodactylus coqui. Next base: position 69,072,269 of record NC_089840.1, on the reverse strand, counting down.
GACTCAAAATTCGTTCAAAAGTAAAGGAGAATGACAGTTTTGATGAATCATTTTGCATAAAGTACTAATGAGCACATAAGTACTAATGGGTACTTTATCAACTTCATTTGCATGCAAATGATCATCCAAGAGCTGTTGCAGAACTCAGCAGGAGGTCTGAACTCTGTAATTAACTCTATTGTTCAGCCATGGGCTGCTAAGAGAAAACAATGTAATCTCTAGCTCCCGTGTAAATAACAGCTTGTGTGCTGTTTTCAGCCATGGGCTGCACAGTTATCTCCTGCTCCTAGTATGAACAATGGTTTTTATGCTGAACTAAAAATCATCGTTCAAACGAATGAAGCACGATAGTAGCATTTACACACAATTATTATTGGTCAAAAGCCATAGTTTTAATTAATTTTGATTGATAATCGTTGCATGTAAATGAGGCTTAATTTACTAATCTGAGGTACCATTAGCTGAAGTTAATCCACTGTTTGTGAAAGACTTTGTAGAAGAAGGTTTGCTGAAGTGAACTCACTCCAGTGAATTAAAATTTAATGGACTAAAATTTTTGCCAAAGTGAGCTCAGAGACAAAAGATTCAGAGAACATAGATTGATTAGATATGGAGAACCATTCAGGAAAAAGCCACTTGGACACAAGCAATCTTAATAGATTCATGAGGGTAAGATAAAAAGAGCTAAGGCTTTGGCACAACCCTTAGATGAAGATGAAGAGTCCAATCATAGGTAGCCATAAAGGCTTTATTTGAACAGCTTGTAACATGTTTGAAGCCTCAGATGCCTCTTCCCAAATCAGCCGGATAGTGAAACAATATATTGTACTAGCTGATATACCCGGCTTCGCCCAAGTTAATTTGGTACTGGTGTTTATCTGGTGTTCACACGGAAAATCTTATGAAGTCCTGGTTACTTTAGAGATACCGGAAAAACATATGTTCAACATTTTGCATAGCTCTCCGTTACCCAGGAAACACCATGTGGAGGTAACCATGCGACATTTCCTTTATATAAAATGACATCAGGAAGTGAGAGAATTAGATTTCGTACGTAAAATGTGGACGCTAATTCTTTGGCGCTTAGAATTGAATAATTGAGTTGGGACCCATTAACTTTTCCTATGTATGACATAATCAATGCTCGTGCCAAATTTCATGTTTCTATGACATTGGGAAGTGAGAAAATTAGATTCCGTACGTAAAATTTGGACGCTAGTTCTTTTGCGCTAGAATTGAATAATCGAGTTGGGACCCATTAACTTTTCCTATTTATGACATATTCAATGCTTATGGCAAATTTTATGTTTCTATGACTTTGGAAAGTGAGAGATTTAGATTATGTACGTAAAATTTTGACGCTAATTCTTTTGCACATAGAATTGAATAATCGAGTTGGGACCCATTAACTTTTCCTATTTATGACATAATCAATGCTCGTGCCAAATTTCACATTTCTATGACACCGGAAAGTGAGAAAATTACATTCCGTCCGTAAAATTTGGGTGCTAATTCTTTTGTGCATAGAATTGAATAATTGAGTTGGGACCCATTAGCTTTTCCTATTTATGACATAATGAATGCCCGTGCCAAATTTCACATTTCTATGACACCAAAAAGTGAGAAAAATACATTCCGTATGTAAAATTTGGACGCTAATTCTTTTGCGCATAGAATTGAACAATCGAGTTGGGACCCATTAGCTTTTCCTATTTATGACATAATCAATGCTCGTGCCAAATTTCACGTTTCTATGACACCGGAAAGTTAGAAAATTACATTCCATACGTAAAATTTGGACGCTAATTCTTTTGTGCATAGATTGGAATAATCAAGGTGGGACCTATTAGCTTTTCCTATTTATGACATAATCAATGCTCCTGCCAAATTTCGAGTTTCTATGACACCGGGAAGTGAGAGATTTAGATTCCGTACGTTAAATTCTGACGCTAATTCTTTTGCGCTAGAATTGAATAATCGAGTTGGGACCCAATTACTTTTTCTATTTTGGAGATAATCTATGCTTCTGCCAAAATTCATGTTTCTACGACATCGGGAAGTTGGAGAACTTTTGGCGAGTCAGTGAGTCAGTGAGTGAGTCAGTGAGGGCTTTCGTCTTTATATATATAGATTATGAAACAATTGATGTACAATACAACATATTGACAGAAGAGAAACTATAAGAGACTCAAAAACAACAATAAAACAAATTAAAATAAAATAAAAGTAACCAAAAAGCGTTCCTTAAAAAATGTGTCTAAAAACTCACAATGTAAAGATGAAGTAAATAACAAACCAGAGTGATAAACTCTAAAAAATGTACTATAAAAGCAAAATAAATAATACCTACTTACAATATTGAAAAAATAAATATCATATAACAAAACAAACTAAAAAAACTTCTTGTTAAAATTATTATCAATTCACACTCAGTGATATCATTGCCTAAATGTGTAGTGCGGCAAAGTAATGCGTCAATATCTTTATACTGTGCATATAAAGCTGTCATATATTGGCGCTGTCTGAGGAAGAGAGATCTCAACCTAAACATCCATTACAAGTTGTTCAAGTAAAGCTTTTACTACCACCTATGATCAAACTCTTCACCATTGTCCGTAGGTTATGCCAAAGCCTTAGCCCTTTTTTACCTTGCCATCTGCTATTTATAAGTGCCAACTGGTACCACTAAGTTGGCAGCACCTTCATTAGACTATTACAGCTTTTGAACACCTCTCAATTCTCCTTGTATAGTGCTCTACCCACTAGCCTTTTATCTTTCTACTGCACAATATATATAATCTGTCAGTCTTTCCTGCTAAGAGGACACCCTACCAGTTTGAGTTGAAGAGGTTATACAGTAGCATAGAGCAGAGTATAGCACATAGCAATCCAGAAAGTTGCTATTTACTAACCTGACCTTCCTGGGGTGAGTATTTAAAATATACCATAGTATACGGAACACAATGCCACACAAGAGAAAGTAGAGCGTTTTATATGGGAAATGCATTGTAAAAACACAATACTCAAGTGCAAAAAGAAAGTAATCTCAGTTCTGCAGAGGGAGGCAATTTTAAATCTATGCTGAAATCTGTGGGACTAAGCAGGAAACATATGAATAGTTCCATACCAGTTGATTTAATAATTAAATATAGTGGTTTGGGTACAGCCCAATACCAGGTAAAATGGTGCAAAGCAACTAGTTGGACTTTTAACGATCAAGCTAATAAATAGTGGTCACCAGAGGGATCTATAATTGCCAAAGGCTCTCATTAATATGCCAGATTATCCATAAAGAAGGAGATTGCACATAAGCGTAATGGGAATTATCTGCAAAAAACATGACTCTGCCCCCCTTCCTTATAAAATGTGCAATCCAAGACTGGCAGTGGTAGAGCAGTTGAGAAGACAAAAGAGCTGCCCTCCACAGCTTCCACATTGTCCTCCTTTACGCTACCAAGTGCTCCTACTTCATCCGTCTAGTTGTCACCCTCAGGTGTGGCAGAGGAGGAATTGAACTATCACTCCTCTTATGGGTCTATGGCTTACAAAGAGAAGAATAGCAGATCTGAAGGGACAAATTAGGCAAACCCTTCAATGGAAGGAAACTTTGACTAGAAACAAAGAGAGATACCTTAGTGAACTGCGGAAACAGTATAGACAAACAACCCAGTCAAGAACCCAGCTATCAGCTGAGAGATCCAGCAGCTATTAGAGATGAGCGAGCACCAAAATGGTCGAGTGCTCGTTACTCGAGTCGAACTTTCAGTGATGCTCGAGAGTTCGTTTCGAGTAACGAACCCCATTGAAGTCAATGGGCGACTCGAGCATTTTTGTATATGACTGGTGCTCCGCTAAGGTTTTCATTTGTGAAAATCTTAGCAAATCACCAAAGTCATGTAAAAAACACAGAAATGGGTAGGGCAGGCGAGGAGCAACATGCAGGGCTGCATTTCGGGCTCCGAGGTCTCACTATTAAGCCACAATAGTGGCAAGAGTGAGACCCCCCCCCCCCCACACTGTCAGCATAAAGATCGTTCTTCTCTGCCACAGCTGTGGCAAAGAAGAACGATGTTAGCCCATTGAATTCACTGGAGTCGGCAATACAGCCGGCTCCATTGAAAGCAATGGGCTGCCGGCGAGCGCGGGATGAATTTTCGGGAAGGGCTTAAAAATATAAGCCCTTCCCTGAAAATCATCCAAAGCTGTGTAAAAATTAAAAAAAATATATATACTCACCTTGTCCCGGCAGACGGAGTTCAGCCACGGCCGGCCGGCAGTTCTCCTGAACTGCTGTGAGTAATATTCAGCAGCCGGGGATTTAAAATCCCCGCCTGCTGAATGAGCTGCCTCTGATTGGTCACAGCCTCACCGATCAGAGGCAGCTCTCACTGGTGAGTGAGAGCTGCCTCTGATTGGTGAGAGCTGTGACCAATCAGAGGTAGCCCATTCAGCAGGCGGGGATTTTTAATGCCCACCTGCTGAATACTACAGAAAGCAGTTCAGGAGAATTGCCGGCCAGACGCGGCTGAACTCCGGCTGCAGCGGAAGGGTGAGTATAAATTTTTTTACACATTTTAGGATGATTTTCAGGTAAGGGCTTATATTTTTAAGCCCTCCCCGAAAATTCATCCCGCGCTCGCCGGCAGCCCATTGCTTTCAATGGAGCCGGCTGTATTGCCGGCTCCATTGAATTCAATGGTCAGTGCTCGTTTAATCAAGACGTGTACCGCGTGGTGCTCATCTCGAGTAACGAGCATCTCAAGCACCCTAATACTCGAACGAGCATCAAGCTCGGACGAGTATGCTCGCTCATCCCTAGTAGCTATACATTGACTTTGTTGGAAAAAAAAGTTTGCGAAATCTGCGAAAGAAAATTAATGTTATAAATCTAAAATATTTTTATAAAACTTTCAACCATGAAAATGAAAAACTGAATTAAAATAGATAATCTAGACTATGGAGGTTAATATAGTGTACCTATAAAGTAACAAAGAAAAGAACTGTTCTCCAAACATATAGGTTCTATATAAAAGTGCTTATCTGATTCCATCTCACATTTTCATAGTAGTAGCATAGTAGCATAAAATGTCATTACAACTAGTAAATCAGTGAGAGATAGAATCAATTTCACAACATGATGTTTGCTATTCCAGGAGGGGAGCATATACAAAAGACTATTCCCATAAATTGATGCATGGGCACCATTTCAGCTGCATGCTTTTAAAATCATATTTCTATAGGTCTGAGCTGAAAGGTTTATTTCAGCCTTTGGGAATTTTCTTGTAAATGTCCTCATAATAGCAAGAAGGCTTCCATGCAGTAACAAATAATATATTGCAATGTCATCTGATATCCCATTTACCCATTGCTGCTTTACTCGGCATGTTGCCCTTAAAGCAATGTGGATAAATCAGATTGGCCGTTGAAACAAATGGAGATGTCTTACGTAATTTTCATTGAGATAAGGTCTCTTAGGATAAGGTAACCTTAAAGGCCCAAGTTTTTTAACTCCTGTATTCATATTCTGAACCCAAAAAAGAAAATGTACTCTCAAATAAGTGTTAGTGTGTAACATAATAAATCAATGATCTGTTTTAACGCATGCAATATTTATAATAAAACACATTCATAATAAAACTAACATTCTAAATTAGTAATATAGTTTATTGAGTATATTAAGAAAATCCTTAGAGACATTGCTAATGCTTGGTTCATACTAGAGTCATGGCTTCCATAACTGCTACCTTAACTCTATGCCAGATATTGACAGATCCATATTGCTTGGATTGACTTATATTTGGGCCTGTCAGGTTTCTGTTGGGGCTCCGATATTTTTCACAAAAAACAATAGTTCTGGTAATAACGCCGGTGTGAACAAAGCCTAAGGTTTTTTTTTATATAATTTCAGGTTATTCAAGACCAAGGTTGCTTTGTGTAACCAAATCCCACATTATGTTGTGTATATAGATCATCAGGAAAAGGCAATTCTGCATGGTGCTGCAAATGTATGTACTGGGGCGCTTATAGGACATTTAACCCTATAAAAACTGCTCAGTACTGATCATGGTGCCAACAAAAGGAAATGGCAACTATTGTGTAGTCCCTGTCAACCTCAGCATTACAATTGCCGGGGTTGAGGGTTTTATATCAACAGATTTGGGCCAAGTAAAGACACTTAGTGCTGTGCAGTATTAATCCCTGTTAAGGCACGCATAAGGTATTTTACATGCACAGGCTATAGTGTATTATCATATACTCAAATGGCATGATATTACATTAAAAAATATATACATAGAAATTACTTAAAATAGAACTATCACCTGAGTATGCTGCCCCATATAAAGAATACAGGGACACATTCACTCTACTAGCCAAAACTGCACAAAAATATAATATTCGACTTGGTTATTAGTGCAGCGTGCTGGTGGGCGCTACAAATGGTGGGAGTGGAAGTAAGTAACTTGGATCACAGTGGTTATCACCAACACTTTCCTCAACCAATAGCATCTGCAACAGTTGAAATGGATATTTATTAGAGATGAGCGAGCACCAAAATGCTCGAGTGCTCGTTACTCGAGTCGAACTTTCAGTGATGCTCGAGAGTTCGTTTCGAGTAACGAACCCCATTGAAGTCAATGGGCGACTCGAGCATTTTTGTATATCGCCGATGCTCGCTAAGGTTTTCATTTGTGAAAACCTGGGAAATTCAAGAAAGTGATGGGAACGACACAGAAACGGATAGGGCAGGCGAGGGGCTACATGTTGGGCTGCATCTCAAGTTCCCAGGTCCCACTATTAAGCCACAATAGTGGCAAGAGTGAGACCCCCCCCCCCCCCGCACTGTCAGCATAAAGATCGTTCTCCTCTGCCACAGCTGTAACAGCTGTGGCAGAGAAGAACGATGTTAGCCCATAGAATTCAATGGAGTCGGCAATACAGCCGGCTCCATAGAAAGCAATGGGCTGCCGGCGATCGCGGGATGAATTGTCAGGAAGGGCTTAAATATATAAGCCCTTCCCTGCAATTCATCCAGAAATGTGTAAAAATAAAAAAAATATATATACTCACCTGGTCCCGGCAGACGGAATGGGTGAGTGAGTGCTGCCTCTGATTGGCTCAGGGGCAGCTCTCAGCTGAATGACATTCTGAGCCAATCAGAGGCAGCACTCACTCACCCATTCATGAATTCATGAATGGGTGTGAGTGAGATCTGCCTCTGATTGGTCAGGCTGTGACCAATCAGAGGCAGCTCATTCAGCAGGCGGGGATTTTGAATCCCCAGCTGCTGAATACTACTCACAGCTGTTCAGAGCAGTTCAGGAGGACTGCCGCCGGCCGCGCAGAACTCCGTCTGCCGGGACCAGGTGAGTATATATATTTTTTTTATTTTTACACATTTCTGAATGAATTGCAGGGAAGGGCTTATATATTTAAGCCCTTCCCGACAATTCATCCCGCGATCGCCGGCAGCCCATTGCTCTCTATGGAGCCGGCTGTATTGCCGGCTCCATTGAATTCAATGGTCAGTGCTCGTTTAATCGAGACGAGTACCGCGTGGTGCTCGTCTCGAGTAACGAGCATCTCGAGCACCCTAATACTCGAACGAGCATCAAGCTCGGACGAGTATGCTCGCTCATCTCTAATATTTATGCTTTTTACATAAATGATAATTGTGTTAAAAAAAGAAAAAAGGCGGCTGAGGGCGACCTAATGAACCATGCATAAATATATCAGGGGTCAATACAGCGATCTCTCCCACAATCTAATTATACTAAGGACTGCAACTATAAGAAAAGGCATTCTTTGCATCTAGGGGAAAGAAAGTTTCTACATCGACATAGAGGGGAGTCTTTTCTGTAAGAGTAGTGAGACTATGGAACTCTCTACCTGAGGATGTAGTCATAGCAAATTTGATTAGTGCTGCAGGTTAGTTCCGGGATACACTAGGGTTGGAGCGGAAGCCGCTACTCTGACCCCTGTTTGGTGGACGGCACTCGCAATTACAGGCACAGCGCTCATTAAAATCAATGTAAGCTGTGCATGTAATTGCTGGCTGGGGTCTCATTTACTTCAATGAGAGCTGCAGCTGCAATTACAAACTCCGGCCACTACACAGGGGTCAGAGCAGCGGCTTCCGCTTTGACCCTGGTGTTTCCCGGAACTGATAGCCAGTGCTGAAAAACCGCTTTAACAACTGGATAACCTTTTTATTACATTTCAAATATACTTTGGGCAGCTCAATTTTAAAATAGAGTAAAAATCCCAGCAGAGTCCTTACAAAAGGTTTATTCACATAATGCCAACTGAGAACTCCAGTTCTATGATGTTTTAAAAATGAAGGAGTTACAATAGGAGGTAATATTTTGATCAGTATCAGTGCCTGCCCCAGGTGACCAGTTAAAATGATTATCTATTGACCAAAAACTATAGTGCGAATAGGCCAATAGTACAGCATCTAAAACACTGCGCTACTGTAGAAAAGATGTATGGTAAGGATACTTAATAATGACAGCCTACTATATTTAGAATCCCAGAGACATGCTATGATTTGAGATTTCAGACTATATTGTGCTGCACCTTAACTGAGAAATGGGTCACTTCTGCTTCTATGCTAAGTATACAATGTATAACTGTAATATATACAGACATGGAAAGTAATCTGAGAGTTCATAAATGCCTGAATAAAACAACTGCATAGTATTGTTTTATCATAGGCAGCACCTTTGAAATTGGAGCTTATTGTGACTTAACATGGGATGACTGTCAGGTGCAAAAGTGCCAGACAGGAAGAAATGACTCTACCCACAAAGAACAGAGCAAAGCAGAAAGAGGTACAGCAAGAAATGACTCTACCCGCAAAGAACAGAGCAGTGAAGAAAGAGGTACAGCAAGAAATGACTCTACCCACAAAGAACAGAGCAGAAGAGGAAGAGGTACAGCAAGACATGACTCTGCCTACAAACAACAGAGCAGAGGAGAAAGACGTACGGCAAGAAATGACTCTACCCACAAAGAACAGAGCAGTGAAGAAAGAGGTACAGCAAGAAATGACTCTACCCGCAAAGAACAGAGCAGTGAAGAAAGAGGTACAGCAAGACATGACTCTGCCTACAAACAACAGAGCAGAGGAGAAAGACGTACGGCAAGAAATGACTCTGCCTACAAAGAACAGAGCAGAGCAGAAAGAGGTACAGCAAGAAATGACTCTACCCACAAAGAACAGAGCAGAGGAGAAAGAGGTGCATGAAGAAATGACTCTACCCACAAAGAAGAGACCAGAGGAGAAATCGGTACAACAAGAAATGATTCTACCAACAAAGAACAGAGCAGAGGAGATAGAGGTACAGGAAGAAATGACTCTACCGACAAAGAACAGAGCAGAGGAGAAAGAGGTACAGCAAGAAATGACTCTACCCGCAAAGAACAGAGCAGAGGAGAAAGAGGTACAACAAGAAATGATTCTACCAACAAAGAACAGAGCAGAGGAGAAGGAGACACCGCAAGAAATGACTTTACCCACAAAGAACTGTGTAGTAAGCACACAGAGTCCTCTTGAATGGAGAAAAAGAAGTGCTGTTGTGAAGAAGAAAAGGAGAGTGGTGGTTATGGGGGATTCCTTATTGAGAGAAACAGAGGCTGCTGTCTGCAGACCTGACTCCTCATGAGAGGTGTGCTGTCTTCCAGGTGCACAAATCAAAGATGTGTCTGATAGGCTGTCAAGACTCTTCAGTCCTACAGAACACCACCCATTCCTACTAATACATGTAGGGACAAATGACACTGCAAAAAAAAGCCCTTGCAACTATCTGCTGACACTTTGAAGACCTCGGAAAGAAGGTAAAGGAACTAGGGGCAGGGCAGGTTTATGCCAGCCTCCCTTTGGTTGCAGCGGACATGGGAGTGAACAACCCACATCACAGCTGCAACCAATGTTAACAGAGACTGGAGCAGCCACCAGCCATGGCAGGGGAGCAGCGCAGCAGGAGGTGAATATGTGTGATTTTCATTCTGCACACAACTCGTCCGCCCCATTGCCACCAATTTTGGATATTTCAGAAAATTCCTTTAAGACAACTTGTCACTGAAAGTTATCACAGCCAAGTTAAACTTTGCCATATCTGTAGCTTTGTGCATAATGCTATAGCTACTAGTATTGCTCATCTTGATCGTTCTGACAATAAAATCCTGCCGATTTTTGCACAATCAAACCCAGTATGTCTGAACTAATTTTTTGATAATGCCTGCTGCACAGCTCAGGATGCAGCCAATCAACAGCCTGCATGCCTTTCTGATATCACCAAATGTCCATCTTGCATATCAGCAGCAGTTTCATTAGACGTCTGCATCACATGCCCTAGCCAAATATAAAACTAGCTGATATACCAGGCTTCGCCTGAGTTAACTTGGTACAGGTGTTTACTAGAGATGAGCGAGCATACTCATCCGAGCTTGATGCTCGTTCGAGTATTAGGGTGCTCGAGATGCTCGTTACTCGAGACGAGCACCAAGCGGTGCTCGTCTCGATTAAACGAGCACTGACCATTGAATTCAATGGAGCCGGCAATACAGCCGGCTCCATAGAAAGCAATGGGCTGCCGGCTAGCGCGGGATGAATTTTCGGGAAGGGCTTAAATATATAAGCCCTTACCTGAAAATCATCCAGAAATGTGTAAAAATAAAAAATATATATATACTCACCTGGTCCCGGCAGACGGAGTTCAGCTGCGGCCAGCTGGCAGTTCTCCTGAACTGCTCTCTGCAGTATCCAGCAGCCAGGGATTTAAAATCCCCGCCTGCTGAATGAGCTGCCTCTGATTGGTCACAGCCTGACCAATCAGAGGCAGATCTCACTCACACCCAATCATGAATTCATGAATGGGTGAGTGAATGCTGCCTCTGATTGGCTCAGCGCAGCTCTCAGCTGAATGACAGCAGTTCAGCACCACAGTGCAGGGGACAGCAGGAGAAGAGGCAGCTGAAGGGAGGTGAGTATCTATTTTTTTTTGTTTTTTAAATCACTTTTAATTCATTTCCAGGGAATGGCTTATATGTAAAGCCCTTCCCTGAAAAAGAATTCAGGTGTGCCAGCGGACCATTGTCTTCAATGGAGTCGCCGGAAGCAGCAGCGGCTCCATTGAAGAGAATGCCTGCATTTTTATTCTTTTTTACACTAAAATCTTTCTTTTTCAGGTAAGGGCTTATATTTTTAAGCCCTTCCCGAAAATTCATCCCGCGCTCGCGGGCAGACCATTGCTTTCAATGGAGCCGGCTGTATTGTCGGCTCCATTGAATTCAATGGGCTAACATCGTTCTTCTCTGCCACAGCTGTTACAGCTGTGGCAGAGGATAACGATCTTAATGCTGACATAATTTTTTTCTTTTTTTACACATTTTAGGATGATTTTCAGGTAAGGGCTTATATTTTTAAGCCCTTCCCGAAAATTCATCCCGCGCTCGCTGGCAGCCCATTGCTTTCAATGGAGCCGGCTGTATTGCTGGCTCCATTGAATTCAATGGGCTAACATCGTTCTTCTCTGCCACAGCTGTTACAGCTGTGGCAGAGGAGAACGATCTTTACGCTGACAGTGTGTGGGGGGAGGTGTCACTCTTGCCACTATTGTGGCTTAAAAGGGAGACCTCAGAGCCCGAAATGCAGCCCTGCATGTTGCTCCTCGCCTGCCCTATCCATTTCTGTGTTTTTTACATGACTTTGGTGATTTGCTAAGATTTTCACAAATGAAAACCTTAGCGGAGCACCAGTCATATACAAAAATGGTCGAGTCGCCCATTGACTTCAATGGGGTTCGTTACTCGAAACGAACTCTCGAGCATCACTGAAAGTTCGACTCGAGTAAAGAGCACTCGAGCATTTTGGTGCTCGCTCATCTCTAGTGTTTACCTGTTGTTCATACAGAAAATTTTAGGAAGTCGTGGTTTCTTCAGAGAAACCGAGGAATAAATATGCATACACATGGAGGAGCATTAGATTCTCCTCAGACTGCATGTACTGATATCCCTCTGCAGAATGCGCCACCCTTCCATTTTCCTCACTTTTTACCCTTAAAGGTAGCTCCCTTTTTTATTTAAATTTAACCCCAGACTGGAGGTTGCAGCCCCTTCCTAGCCTTAAAGGCATGCTCCATCGCTGAGGTGCATGGCCGCTTCCTTATGTACTTTACAGTCTTTCAGTATATGCACACAGGAGTCAGTTAGATTCTCCTCAGTATATACACACAGAGTAGCATTATATTCTCCTCTGTATATACACATAGAGGTGAAGTAGAATATCCTCAATATACAAATCATTTCCCTAGTCGTAATAGTTTTTGAGAAAAGAACTATGTTATGTATCGCAAATTTTCAGTTTTTCATGCTTAGAATTGAATATTGAAGTTGCAACCCCTTTACTTTTCCTATTAGGGCGTAAAGAATGGTTGTGGCAAATTTCATGTTTGTGCAGTTCAGATGTGTGCTATTAGTTACATTACATAGGGGGTCAGTTACTTTCACACTTAAAAATGAATAATCAAGTTGTGACCCCCTTGTTTTCTACTATTTAGCAAGTAAAGAATGGTCATGCCAAATTTCACGTTTGAACGAGACCAGAAAGTAACAGAACATAGTTTTGCATTTGCAAATGAATAATCGAGTCGTGACCCCTTTCCTTTAGCTATTTAGCACCTATAGAATGGTAATGCCAAATTTCACGTTTGTACGATACCGGGAAGTTAGAGAATTAGATTAGGTACATTACATAGGGGTGCACTTAATTTTGCACTTAGCATTGAATAATCAAGTTGTGACCCTTTTACATTTCCTATATAGGACCTAAAGAATGCTAGTGCCAAAATTCACATTTGTACGACACCTGGAAGTTACATAACATAGGGGTACATTTACTTTTGCACTTAGCATTGAATTGTCAAGTTGTGACTCCTTCACTTTTCCTATCTAGGACCTAACAAATGTTCGTGCCAAGTTTCAAGTTTGTACAATACTGGGAAGTTAGAGAATAAGATTAGGTACATTACATAGGGGTGCACTATCTTTTTCCCTTAGCATTGAAAAAACGAGGTGTGACCCCTTTACTTTTCCTATGTAGGACCTAAACAAAGGTCATGCTAAATTTCAAGTTTATACAACACCGGTAAGTTAGAGAATTAGATTTGTTACAATATAGAGGGGTGCACTCACTTTTGCACTTAGCATTAAATAATCAAGTTGCAACCCCTTTACATTTCTTATTTAGGACCTAAAGAATGGTCATGCCAAATTTCAAGTTTGTGCAATACCAGGAAGTTAGAGAATAAGATTATGTACATTACATAGGGGTGCACTTCCTTTTGCACCTAGCATTGAATAATTGAGTTGTGACCCCTTTAATTTATACTATTGAGGACCTAAAGAATCGTTGTATCCAATTTCAGGTTTGTACGACATCGGGAGATTAGAGTTAGAGAGTTAGATTTGGTTCATTACATAGGGGTGCACATACTTTTGCAGTTAACATTGAATAATCAAGTCGTGACCACTTTACTTTTCCTATTTAGGACCTAAAGAATTTTTTTGTGCCCAATTTCAAGTTTGTACAACCCCGGGAAGTTAGAGAATTAGATTAGGTATATTACATAGGGGTGCACTTGCTTTTGAACTTAGCATTGATTAATCAAGTTGTGACCCCTTTACTTTTCCTATTTAGGACCTAAAAAACGCTCGTGCTAAAATTCACATTTGTACGACACCGGTAAGTTACATAACATAGGGGTGCATTTACTTTTGCACGTAGCATTGAATAATCGAGTTGCGACTCTTTTACTTTTCCTATTTAGGACATAAAGAATGCTCCTGCCAAATTTCATGTTTGTATGACACCGGGAAGTTAGAGAATTAGTGACGAGTCAGTCAAGCAGTCAGTGAGTGAGTTAGTCAGTCAGTCAGAGAGGGCTTTTGCCTTTATATATAGATAGGCACGGTGTAACCAATGTCTATTTTACATATCAGTTAAGAACAGAGAAGCTGCATCAGGTTTATCTGCCTATATAACATGTGATCTATTTTTAGGGCCAGTTATTCTACAGAGGATATGTTGCTACTGGAGTGAAAGCTTGTATACAGCAGTTATATTGGAGGGAATAGAGAAAGAAGCTGCATCACATTAATATGCCTATATAACACGTGGCTGGATATTAATAGGGACAGATATTCTGCAGAGGATATATTGCTGCTGGGTGTGAAAGCTTGTATGTCAGCAGAAAGTTTAAATGGGGTTCTATTGGAGGGAGAAGAGTAAGAAGCTGCATCACATTTATATGCCTAACGTGGTCTATACATTGGGTGAGGGTATATTTTTGCTGCTGTCAACTTTATACCAGCAAAACAGGCAGACAAACTATGTTTTTGGATAGAGACTATTGCAATTCACTGTTTGCAGCCTCAGACATCATTCAAAATTGCCAGTCCGGGCACTGCAAATTATTTATAGACCTTATGCAGCTGGCAGTGGTGTTTGGGGATTTCAATTATGCTGTGCCAAACATGGACAGTGCAGAAATATACAAGCTGTACTGTGTGACCTTCTGTTCTTACAAATCGTTCCACCCATCAATAGGAGCTTATTTAGTTGTCGGTGGTGTTCTGTGTTAATATAACCAAAAAGAAAACCAATGAGGGAAACAACAAATACACACAGTACGTGCAGGCGGTCACATAAGGACAGATCACAAAGATTCAAGGTATAATTTGTGACCTTCTCTTACATATTGTACCTCACATGTATTGTTTCTTATTTAGTTGGTGGTAGTATTTTTGTTAATATAAAACATAAAGAAAACCAAACAGGGAAACAGCAACTACACAGTGGCTTCAGATGTTAGGTCGCCAGTCCAGCTGCTGCAAATTATTGGTAGGCCTAACACAGCTAGCATTGGTTTTTTGCAACCACTACAAAGTTAGCTGATGAGTTCCATAAAATTACACTGAAAATTAGACAAAAAAAAATAAAAAATAAAAATGAAACATGAAAAAAGCAATGGGTAAGGGACGTGTTAGTGGTGGAGTTGGAAGAGGATGGGCCAAGTTGGCACTTCAAGCGGATCCCACTGAAGCAACAGCTTCAAGTTCTGCCATTGCATTGCATTCACAGCAAACTGAATAGGTCGTAGAGTTCATGACATAGAATGCCTCAAGTACCATCTTCTCCTCTTCCTTCCAGTCTCAGGTACAGAGCATACAGTTTGCACCAGTTGGCCAAGAGCATCCACCTTCTAGTTCACTCCATGCCAAATTCTTTGCACCCTCCAAAGCATCCCACAGGGATCAGTCTGAGGAGATCTTTGATCATTCAGTATCATGGATGTCAATGGGATAGTCCAAACAACCAGAGGGAGCAGACCAAAACATTGCACTAATGCCCAACTATTTTTTTTTCCAAAGAGGAGGAGGGACAGTATGCGTGGTCAGCCCTTCACAGGCAATGTGCACTCAGGGGGATGCAGAAATGTTGGTGCCAGCTCCCAATGCTCACTGTGACATAAAGTCTGCTCACGAGGAAAAGGGGGACAAAGAGGAAGAAGAGGTGGAAAACGATGAAGTGCGCAATCTCTTATGGATTTGTAGAGAGAGTCATCATGTCAGCTCAAAGGGTGGGGAGAAAGAGCAGACTGTTGCTGGGCCGCACCCTGGCAAGACAGTGAGTAAGGTTTTTCAGAAACACAAAATGTTAGCGTGTCACTCTCAGCTACTACTAGTTACAGCAGCAACTACAGACCAATAGCTAGGTCTGCTGAGGGGACTTGTGCAGCCTATGCATTCTTTGAAACGGCAGGTGATAATAAAATCTTGGTCATGGTCATCTGTAAGATCTGCAGTAAGCATTTAAAACATGGTAAGAACGTAATACAACCTCAACTTGTATGAACAGCCACTAGAATTCCCACCTGGGCCAGAGAACAAAGAATAGGCCTTATCCTGCTCCCTCTTCCACTGCCTCTCCCTTCATCTCCCTCTCTGTCCATGCAATAGCCTATGAGCACAGTGAGACAGTTTTGTTTACGGGCAGTAGCACAACCAGCTTCAGGCCTCTCCTTCGAAAATGACGACTTGGCTGCAAGCTTCAGAACTAGGAGTGAGAAACAGAGAGCAGAATTTGAGCCGACACCACCTCAACCCACCACCTCAACCACCTTAACCGACATTGACATCTACCCCATATTCGAGCTTGTTCCAGGTTAGCAGCCATCTATCCACGAGCTATGGGAATGTAAAAAAAATACCATACCAACCATCCATGAGCACAGAGCCTGAACGCAAACATTGCACAGGTGCTTGCAATGGAAATACTGCCCTTCAGGTTAGTGGACACAGACGCCTTCCACAATGTGATGCTCCATGCTAATTCACAGTACCAGATGCGCAATCTCCATTTCTTAGCCAAAAAGCCATCTCTGCCCTGCACCCCATCTGAGTGATAACATGTCCCTGGTGTTGAAGAACTCTGTCAGTTTCAGGGTGCACCTGACCATGGACACATGGTCCAACAAGCATGGTCAGGGGCATTACATGTCCTTAAGGCCTTAGTCAGACGGGCGTTTTTTCGCGCGATTTGCTGATCGCATGACGGATGCGCATCCGCAAATCGCGTGACCGGTGCCCGAAAATCGCCCGAAAATCTGCTCCTAGCCGCGTTTCATTAGAAACGGGCCGGAGCTGTCCAGCGCATTGCATTCAATGGAGCCGGCAATACAGCCCGCTCCATTGAAAGCAATGCGCTGCGGGCGAGTGTGGGATGAATTGTCCGGAAGGGCTTAAATATATAAGCCCTTCCCTGCAATTCATCCAGAAAAGTGTTAAAATAAAAATATATATATATACTTACCTGCTCCCGGCAGCCGGAGTTCCGCGCGGCCGGCCTGCAGTGGGTGTGAAGGGGGTGTGAGTCAGACCTGCCCACTGATTGGCGCTGAGCCAATCAGGGGGCAGGTCTGACTCACACCCCCTTCACTCCCACTGCAGGCCGGCCGCACGGAACTCCGGCTGCCGGGAGCAGGTGAGTATATATATATTTTTTATTTTAACACATTTCTGGATGAATTGCAGGGAAGGGCTTATATATTTAAGCCCTTCCTGACAATTCATCCCGCGCACGCTGGCAGCCCATTGCTTTCAATGGAGTCGGCTGTATTGCCGGCTCCATTGAATTCAATGGGCAAACATCGTTCTTCCCTGCCACAGCTGTTACAGCTGTGGCAGAGAAGAAGGATTTGTCTTCTATATGTTCTCAATGGGGTCGGCGCTGCTGCCGCCGGCCCCATTGAGCGCATATAGAGAAGAGAACAGGAATCGCAGATCGCAGATAGGTGCGATCTGCGATTTCTGTTCTATAATTTATCGGACGAGCGCATAAAAAGCGCTCATGTGTCCGATACCATTGCAAAGCAATGGTTTTATAAAATCGCCGGACGCATGCGCATGCGCAAATCGCGGCAAAAAACGCCCGTCTGACTAAGGCCTAAGAGCGCATTGGGTCAATGTCCTGCAGGTGGGGCATTACGCAAAAAGTGGTGCTCCATGTTTCCTGGTACCCCCAAGAGTTATGAGTAGAGATGAGCGAACGCGTTCGTCCGAGCTTGATATTCGTGCGAATATTAGGGTGTTCGGGATGTTCGTTATTCGTAACGAACACCATGCGGTGTTCTGGTTACTTTCACTTCCTTCCCTGAGACGTTAGCGCGCTTTTCTGGCCAATTGAAAGACAGGGAAGGCATTACAACTTCCCCCTGCAACGTTTAAGCCCTATACCACCCCCCTGCTGTGAGTGGCTGGCGAGATCAGGTGTTCGCCTAATATAAAAGTCGGCCCCTCCCGCGGCTCGCCTCAGATGCGGTGTGAGTTAGATGAGGGACAGTGCTGTTTATACCGGAGCTGCTGTAGGGAAAGAATTGGTAGTTAGTGTAGGCTTCAAGACCCCCCAAAGGTCCTTATTAGGGCCACTGATAGCTGTGTGTTGGCTGCTGTTAGCAGTGGGATTTTTTTTTTTCTCAAAATCGCCTCTGCAGACCGTTGCACCTGGCATTAGGGACAGAAGTGCTGCATAGGCAGGGAGAGTGTTAGGAGTGAGTGTAGCCTTCAAGAACCTCAACGGTCCTTTCTAGGGCCATATTTATCCGTGTGCAGTACTGTCCAGGCTGCTGTTAGCTGTGCTGCATTTTTTTTGGGCTTCTCAAAATCGCCTCTGCAGAGCATTCCACCCTCCATTGATACTGCAGGGAAAGAATTGTATAGGCAGGGCCACAACACAGTTATTATTCATAGAATATACGCAGTGCTGCCTTTTGGTGGGAAAAAACTGAAAACAAATCTATTTGTCCAGCCTCTGTCCGTCCTTACGGGCGGTGGAGACGTGTGAGCTGCGTGAAGAACAGTGCTAAATCATACGCACCCAGCTACGCTTTACTGCTGGCTTCGCCATTTGCTTTCCTTAATTGGGAAAAAAAATACCTGCTCTGCCAGAGTTATAATAACTCTGCTACCCTCACGTTCTGTGACACATAAGCAGGGACACAGCACAGTTATTAAACTTCTCATGTTCATAGAATATACGCAGTGCTGCCTTTTGGTGGGAAAAAACTGAAAACAAATCTATTTGTCCAGCCTCTGTCCGTCCTTACGGGCGGTGGAGACGTGTGAGCTGCGTGAAGAACAGTGCTAAATCATACGCACCCAGCTACGCTTTACTGCTGGCTTCGCCATTTGCTTTCCTTAATTGGGAAAAAAAATACCTGCTCTGCCAGAGTTATAATAACTCTGCTACCCTCACGTTCTGTGACACATAAGCAGGGACACAGCACAGTTATTAAACTTAGATAATTCATTCACTAGAGGCAGTGGGGCCTTTCGTTTTCCAAAAAGGGCAAAAATTATATTTGGCCTGCAGTCTTGCGCCAATTTATTTCCTGCCTGTGAAATCAAATCACTGGTAATACAGCATGCTGAGGGGTAGGGGTAGGCCTAGAGGACGTGGACGCGGCCGAGGACGCGGAGGGCCAAGTCAGGGTGTGGGCACAGGCCAAGCTCCTGATCCAGGTGTGTCGCAGCCGACTGCTGCGCGATTAGGAGAGAGGCACGTTTCTGGCGTCCCCACATTCATCGCCCAATTAATGGGTCCACGCGGGAGACGGTTATTAGAAAATGAGCAGTGTGAGCAGGTCCTGTCCTGGATGGCAGAAAGTGCTTCGAGCAACCTATCGTCTACCCGCAGTTCTGCGCCGTCCACTGCTGCCAATCCGAATCCTCTGTCTGCTGCTCCTCCTTCCTCCCAGCCTCCTCACTCCACTACAATAACACCTGCTCAGGAGCCGGAGCACTCCCAGGAACTGTTCTCGGGCCCCTGCTTAGATTGGGCAGCAGCGGTTCCTCTCCCACCAGAGGAGTTTATCGTCACTGATGCCCAACCATTCGAAAGTTCCCGGGGTCCGGGGGAAGAGGCTGGGGACTTCCGCCAACTGTCTCAACAACTTTCTGTGGGTGAGGAGGACGATGACGATCAGACACAGTTGTCTTGCAGTGAGGTAGTAGTAAGGGCAGTAAGTCCCAGGGAGCAGCGCACAGAGGATTCGGAGGAAGAGCAGCAGGACGATGAGGTGACTGACCCCACCTGGTGTGCAACGCTTACTCAGGAGGACAGGTCTTCAGAGGGGGAGTCAAGGGCATCAGCAGGGCAGGTTGCAAGAGGCAGTGCAGTGGCCAGGGGTAGAGGCAGGGCCAGACCGAATAATCCACCAAGTGTTTCCCAAAGCGCCCCCTCGCGCCATGCCACCCTGCGGAGGCCGAGGTGCTCTAAGGTCTGGCAGTTTTTCACAGAGACGCCTGACGACCGACGAACAGTGGTGTGCAACCTTTGTCGCGCAAAGCTCAGCCGGGGAGCCAACACCAACAGCCTCACCACCACCACCATGCGCAGACGTATGATGGCCAAGCACCCCGCAAGGTGGGACAAAGGCCGTTCACCGCCTCCGGTTTGCACCCCTGCCTCTCCCCCTGTGCCCCAACCTGCCACTGAGATGCAACCCCCCTCTCAGGACACAGGCACTACCGCCTCATGGCCTGCACCCACACCCTCATCTCCGCTGTCCTCGGCCCCATCCAGCAGTGTAGTTCAGCGCACCGTTCAGCCGTCGCTTGCGCAAGTGTTCGAGCGCAAGCGCAAGTACGCCGCCACGCACTCGCACGCTCAAACGTTAACCGTCCGCATCGCAAAATTCATCAGCCTTGAGATGCTGCCGTATAGGGTTGTGGAAACGGAGTCCTTCAAAAGTATCATGGAGGCGGCGGCCCCGCGCTACTCAGTTCCCAGTCGCCACTACTTTTCCCGATGTGCCGTCCCAGCCCTGCACGACCACGTCTCCCGCAACATTGTGCGCGCCCTCACCAACGCGGTTACTGCCACGGTCCACTTAACTACGGACACGTGGACAAGCACAGGCGGGCAGGGCCACTACATCTCCCTGACGGCACATTGGGTGAATTTAGTGGAGGCTGGGACAGAGTCAGAGCCTGGGACCGCTCACGTCCTACCCACCCCCAGAATTGCGGGCCCCAGCTCGGTGCTGGTATCTGCGGAGGTGTATGCTTCCTCCACTAAAGCACCCTCCTCCTCCTCCTCCTCCTCTGTCTCACAATCAAGATGTGTTAGCAGCAGCATGTCGCCAGCAGTCGGTGTCGCGCGGTGTGGCAGCACAGCGGTGGGCAAGCGTCAGCAGGCCGTGCTGAAACTACTCAGCTTAGGCGATAAGAGGCACACGGCCCACGAACTGCTGCAGGGTCTGACACAGCAGACCGACCGCTGGCTTGCGCCGCTGAGCCTCCAACCGGGCATGGTCGTGTGTGACAACGGCCGTAACCTGGTGGCGGCTCTGCAGCTCGGCAGCCTCACGCACGTGCCATGCCTGGCCCACGTCTTTAATTTGGTGGTTCAGCGCTTTCTGAAAAGCTACCCACGCTTGTCAGACCTGCTCGTAAAGGCGCGCCGGCTCTGCGCACATTTCCGCAAGTCCCACACGGACGCTGCCACCCTGCGCACCCTGCAACATCACTTTAAGCTGCCAGTGCACCGACTGCTGTGCGACGTGCCCACACGGTGGAACTCTACGCTCCACATGTTGGCCAGGCTCTATGAACAACGGAGAGCTATAGTCGAATACCAACTCCAACATGGACGGCGCAGTGGGAGTCAGCCTCCTCAATTCCTTTCAGAAGAGTGGGCCTGGTTGGCAGACATCTGCCATGTCCTTGGTAATTTTGAGGAGTCTACCCAGGTGGTGAGCGGCGATGCTACAATCATTAGCGTCACCATTCCTCTGCTATGCATCTTGAGAAATTCCCTGCAAACCATAAAGGCAGCTGCTTTGCGCTCGGAAACGGGGGCGGGGGAAGACAGTATGCCGCTGGATAGTCAGGGCACCCTCCTGTCTATTTCTCAGCGCGTACAGGAGGAGGAGGAGGAGCATGAGGAGGATGAGGAGGAGGGGGAAGAGACAGCTTGGGCCGCTGCTGACGGTACACCGGCTGATTGCCTGTCATCCTTTCAGCGTGTATGGCCTGAGGAGGAGGAGGAGGAGGAGGAGGAGGATCCTGAAAGTGATCTTCCTAGTGAGGACAGCCATGTGTTGCGTACTGGTACCCTGGCACACATGGCTGACTTCATGTTAGGATGCCTTTCTCGTGACCCTCGCGTTGCACGCATTCTGGCCACGACGGATTACTGGGTGTACACACTGCTCGATCCACGGTATAAGGAGAACCTGCCCACTCTGATTCCCGAAGAGGAAAGGGGTTCAAGAGTGTTGCTATACCACAGGACCCTTGCGGACAAGCTGATGGTAAAATTCCCAGCCGACAGCGCTAGTGGCAGAAGGCGCAGTACCGAGGGCAAGGTAGCAGGGGATGTGCGTAGATCGAGCAGCATGTACATCCCAGGCAGTGCAACAGTCTTTAAGGGCCTGGCCAGCTTTATGGCTCCCCACCAAGACTGTGTCACCGCTCCCCAGTCACGGCTGAGTCGGCGGGAGCACTGTAAAAGGATGGTGAGGGAGTATGTAGCGGATCGCACGACCATCCTTGGTGACGCCTCTGCCCCCTACAACTACTGGGTGTCGAAGCTGGACACGTGGCCTGAACTCGCGCTGTATGCCCTGGAGGTGCTTGCTTGTCCTGCGGCTAGCGTCTTGTCGGAAAGGGTGTTTAGTGCGGCTGGGGGAATCATCACAGATAAGCGTAGCCGCTTGTCAACCGACAGTGCCGACAGGCTAACACTCATCAAGATGAACAAAGGCTGGATTTCCCCAGACTTCTGTTCTCCACCAGCGGACAGCAGCGATACGTAAGCAATACGTAGGCTGCACCCGCGGATGGAAGCTACGTTCTCTCTCACCATCCAAAACGGGGACATTTCTGCTTCATCAATCTGTGTCTAATATTCCTCCTCCTCCTCCTCCTGCTCCTCCTCCTGAAACCTCACGTAATCACGCTGAACGGGCAATTTTTCTTAGGGCCACAAGGCTCAGTCAAATAATTTTTCAGAACAATTTTTAAAAGTTTCAATGCGCTTAAAAGCATTGGAACTTTAACTTGAACCAATTTTTCGTTACACTGGGCTGCCTCCAGGCCTAGTTACCACTTAAGCCACATTAACCAAAGCGATTAATGTGTTTCACCTGCCCTCTTGGCTGGCCATGGCCAATTTTTGGGATGTACATTAGTACTGTTGATACAGCAATTTTTGTGGGCCCTCGCCTACAGTGTAATCAAATTAATTTTTAGCCCACCTGCATTACAGCTGACGTAACCTCAGCTGTGTTGGGCAATGCAATGGGATATTTTTGTGTACCGCCGGTGGGTTCCAGGGAGCCACCCATGCTGTTTGTGCACACGGAGTTTTTAATACATCTGTACACTTCTAAAGAACCCCAGTCTGACTGGGGCATGCAGTGTGGGCCGAAGCCCACCTGTATTACGCACAACATTACTACCTCAGCTGTGTTGGGCAATGCAATGGGATATTTCTATGTACCGCCGGTGGCTTCCTGGCACCCACCCAGGCTGTGGGTCCACAGGGAGTTTAACCTACATGTGTCCACTTGTAAAGAACCCCAGTCTGACTGGGGCATGCAGTGTGGGCCGAAGCCCACCTGCATTAAGCACGACATTACTACCTCAGCTGTGTTGGGCAATGCAATGGGATATTTCTGTGTACCACCGGTGGGTTCCAGGGAGCCACCCATGCTGTGGGTCGACAGGGACTTCACAATAGGGAGTTGTACCTGCCTGTGTCTATGAATTAAAAAGCCCGGTCTGACTGGGTCATGCAGACACCTTGACAGAATGAATAGTGTGTGGCACATAGGTTCCCCATTGCTATGCCCACGTGTGCAGCTCCTGATGGCGGTGGCACAGGATTCTATTTCTCATTGCTTCTGTACAGCATTGTGGGCTATCGCTCCGCCACTTTTAAAGAGGGTCGCTGCCTAGCCGTGCCAACCTCTGCAGTGTGTGCCTGCGGTCCCTCGTCATGGCAGACGCAATTCTAAATAGACATGAGCGTGGTGTGGCATGAGGGCAGCTGAAGGCTGCCCAGGGACACTTTGGTGTGCGCTGTGGGGGGGAGGGGGGGCGGTTGGTCAGCATGTAACCCAGGAGAAGTGTCAGTGGAGTGTCATGCAGGCAGTGATTGTGCTTTGTTGGAGGTAGTGTGGTGCTTAGCAAAGGTATGCCATGCTAATGAGCGCTTTTCAGAAGTAAAAGTTGTTGGGAGGGGGGGGGGGCCCACTCTTGCCGCTATTGTGGCTTAATAGTGGGACCTGTGAACTTAGGATGCAGCCCAACTTGTAGCCCCTCGCCTGCCCTATCCGTCACTGTGTCATTCCCATCACTTTCCTGAATTGCCCAGATTTTCACACATGAAAACCTTAGCGAGCATCGGCGAAATACAAAAATGTTCTGGTCGCCCATTGACTTCAATGGGGTTCGTTGTTCGAAACGAACCCTCGAGCATCACGGGAAGTTCGTTACGAATAACGAACACCCGAACATTTTGGTGTTCGCTCATCTCTAGTTATGAGACATTCGTCCTTGTCTATTACCTCCTCACTGTCCTCTTACCCTTCCTGCACCTTTTCATACCACTTTTCAACACCCTCCATATTGACACAGATATCCCTATGTGACAAAATCCAACTTCCATACAGCGATGCACGTAGTAAAAGCCAAAATGCTGTCCTTAAACTTATATGTCTAGGGGAGCACAGCGACACAGCAGAAGAGCAGGATGAAACACAACAATGAATACAAGGATGGCACCAGCCCTTTTTATCTGCTTCAGATTTCACAGCTTCCTGATCACAATTTTTAAGGACACAGTCACAAACATTGTCAATAACCATATTTACATAATAACTGACTTGAAGGAGGGGTACACCCACTTATACAACCATGACACCATTTTTACCCTTTTTTGTGTGCTTATGCAGTCTGTAAACACAGTATTGTAGATTCCTACAACATTGATCCTTAATAAAGGATGTGCATAGGTCCTAAAAGGAGGTTTTCCCAGGACAAAGATCTTGATGACTTCTCCTTGCTTGGAACCATGACCAATCAACTGATTGAAGAGGCTGCAGTGCTTGGGTGAGCACCACAGTCTTATTTCAGGCCTGTGATGTTGCCTTCATTGGCCACACGGTTTGAGAACTGCTCAGTCCTAGTATTCAGGTGAATGGGACTGAGTTGCAATACAAGGCACAGCCACTATAAATGTACAGTGCTGTGCTGGGTATGCAGTGACGTGACAGTGGCACTCACCTGAGTACTGCAGCCACTTCAAGCAGCTGATTTCTGAGTGATGGATACCCACCAATCTGATATTGATAACCCCCTAATCTCTCAGAAGCACTGTTAAATATACGCTGGAAGTTTGTGAACATGAAATTTGTATTAATTGAGATCAACTTTCTAATACCCTGCCACTTCATATAACTGCTAAACATAGAGATTGAAGACATGAAGGAAATTGTAGGGCACCAATGCCAGAGTAGATACATTAGCATGTGATGAGACCAGCCTATTACATACTTAGTGCCTTTTAGCATTTGAATTATTAATTCAGGGTCCTGCAGTTCTAATATTTTAGAGGAGTTTTCCACCCAAAATGCTATTGATGACCTATCCTCAGGATTGCTCCTTAATAGTTGATCGTCCGGGGTCCGCCGCTCGGGACCTTAGCCAATCAGCTGATTAGGTGCCCGCTATCAGTGCCACCACACACAGGAATATGGAGAGTAAGCCGCTGCTCCGACCCCTATATAGTGGCCAGGGCTTGTAACTGCAGGTCAGGGCAGCAGCTTCCACTCTGACCCCTGTTTATCCCGATGCTGACAGAGAGCACTCGGTCACCAGATCAAATGGGGTTGTGGATCCCAGCCAATTAGCTATTAATGAGGATAGGTCGTCAATAGCATTTTGCATGCAAAACCCCTTTAAGGCATTGTATTTTTATTTGTTAAAAAGAGTATAACTGTGTGTCAAGAGAACAAGTCTTCCTAAAAAGCAGCATTTTAGTAAAAAAAAAATCAGAGACTAAACTCTTGGACATAGGGTTTTAGGCATCTGCAGACAATAACTAATCACAATGCAGCGATGTTCAGCACTGCATTGAAAGCCTCCTGGCAGACAGATTACACAATCTGTAATCTCTGTGCGTGACAGGGAGGCTGTCATGTTATGTTCAGATACAGATTTGTACAGGTGATGGATTTAGCCTATTTAAAAAAAAAAAAAAGAAAAGACGATCTGGAGCACAACGGAGTTGTAAAAAACATTCTTTAAAAGAGAAGAAATCATTTCACTCTCACAGTTTGGAGGTACTTGAAACATGCATGACATCAGTAGATTGTATACCTGTGCAATTGTGTGACAGCAATAGAATATGCTGGATGGTTGGAATGTATTGAGGCTCAGCGCAATTGTTACTTGGAATATTGTCTGTTTTTACCTACCGTATCTGAAGAAACATATACAGTATATTCTGTATCTTATATAGTGCTAATTCATTTACTTACATATTCTGTACTATGATATTATATTATCTAACTGTGACGGAAAGCTACACTAGATTTTATATTCCGCTAACTGTGTTTGCTGCCTCTGAGAGTATTTTGCATGCATAGCCCTTTTCAAATCTCCTTACAGCATCTTGATTGGATTTAATACTACTTGTAATAATAATAGTATTATTTTAAATATAGCACCAGTATATTCCATAGCATAGTACATGTACAGACAAAAGTGAACCTTACATACAGTTATAAAGTCGTTATCCCAAAATCTAAAGTTATTCCCTATCCACACATTATGATCAGTGGAGACTTACCACTGAGACCTCCACCGATCCCAAGAATCGGGGTTATGTGTCCCCGGGCTTACTACATGTCCTGCATGCCCAGTACCCAATAGACTGCCAACCATTATGGCTACTGGGCATGAAGGGGGCAGGTTGTGAACAGCCTTGTATGCCATTGTTGCTATTTTTTAATTGAATTTGCTTGACAATGGGTAGCCAGTGAAAGGATTGGCAGGGAGTAAAAAGGCACAGGAGTAGCACGGTAGAGGATGAATTAGAGGGGCAGAAGAGTGCTGGATGAGAGGCCACAGAGGAGGATGTTGCAGTAGTCAAGGAGAGAAATGATGAGAGCATGCACTAGTATTTTTGTTGAGTAAACATTGTAACCAGAGAAGTTTTTGTGTTAAAAGCTGCAGAAGTGGGTGGAGGCATGTATGTTTGATTTGATGGCTGTGGCAAAATCAAAGGTCACCCCAAAGTAATGAACTTGTTGGAACGGGGAAAGTGTTGAGCCATTGCCTGTGATTGAAAGGTCTTGTTGAGAGCTGAGTGAGATGGGGGAAAGATAATGAATTGAGGTTTTTCCATGCTTCATAAAGTGGAAAGAGAAGAAAAAAGATATAGCTGATAGGCACTAGCGTAACTATAGGGGGTGTGGTTGCACCCGGGCCCAGGACCTTTGGGGGCCCATAAGGCCTCTCTTCTCTATATAGGGAGCCTGGTACTATGAATAAAGCATTACAGTTGGTGGCCCCATTACAGTTTTTGCATTGGGGCCCAGGAGCTTCAAGTTACGTCTCTGCGTTAAGGGGTTAAGAGAAGTTGGGGAGCCCCAAAATAAACTTTTGCACCCGGGCCTATGAGCCTTTAGCTACGCTCTTGCTGTTAAGCACTGTTCTATTCTGGATACCAGGCAGGTAACATCTGAATAACATTTATTAACTGGTACTGAAGTTAATGTGAAGGTGAGATAATAGAGCATCAAGTCCTTTGATTGGTTAAGCGAGCCATGTTCACTACAGGTACCACATGCCATGCAAAATAATATAGAAATAATCTAAGTGTTCTGTTATGGAGTATAAGACTATTTACAAGCATTGAGGAATTATTACGGGTCATTGGGTCTAGTCAAGTATAAGATTTGTAGTGATTTTAAGCCAAGATTTGGCAAAAGTATAACATTTTCAAGTTTGCCAGAGATAAATCACAAAACTGAACCACATATAATTAGAGATGAGCGAGCACCAAAATGCTCGGGTGCTCGTTACTCGGGACAAAATTTTCGCAATGCTCGAGGGTTCGTTTCGAGTAACGAACCCCATTGAAGTCAATGGGTGACCCGAGCATTTTTGTATATCGCCGATGCTCGCTAAGGTTTTCGTTTGTGAAAATCTGGGCAATTCAAGAAAGTGATGGGAACGACACAGCAACGGATAGGGCAGGCGAGGGGCTACATGTTGGGACTGCATCTCAAGTTCACAGGTCCCACTATTAAGCCACAATAGCGGCAAGAGTGCCCCCCCCCCCGCACTGTCAGCGTAAAGATCGTTCTCCTCTGCCATAGCTGTAACAGCTGTGCCAGAGAAGAATGATGTTTGCCCATTGAATTCAATGGAGCCAGCAATACAGCAGGTTCCACTGAAAGCAATGGGCTGCCGGCGATCGCAGGATGAATTGTCGGGAAGGGGTTAAATATATAAGCCCTTCCCTGCAATTCATCCGGAAATGTGTTACAATAAAAATATATACCGGCATATAAGGCGACGGGGCGTATAAGACGACCTCCCAACTGTCACCTTATACGCCGGCAATACAGTGGAGCAAAGAATAAAAATCATTACTCACTTCTTCTGACGTTCTGCGCCGCTCCTGCAGGCTGTCGCTCCCTCCTGGTCCACGGCAGAGCATTGCTTTCTGGACGCAGGGCTTGAAATCCCCGCCTCCAGAAACACAGCCAATCACAGCCATTCAATGACATCATTGTCATTGGCTGTGATTGGCTGAAGGCACGTGTGTTTCTGGAGGCGGGGATTTAAAGCCCTTCGTAGAGAAATCAATGCTCTGCCGGGAACCAGGAGGGAGCGACAGCCTGCAGCAGCGCCGCAGAACGTTAGAAGAAGTAAGTAATGATTTTTATTCTTTGCTCCACTGTATTGCCGGTGTATAAGGTGACAGTTGGGGGGTCGTCTTATACGCCCTGTCGCCTTATACGCCGGTATATATTTTTATTGTAACACATTTCTGGATGAATTGCAGGGAAGGGCTTATATATTTAAGCCCTTCCCGACAATTCATCCCCGCGCTCGCCGGCAGCCCATTGCTTCCAGTAGAACCTGCTGTATTGCTGGTTCCATTGAATTCAATGGGCAAACATCGTTCTTCTCTGCCACAGCTGTTACAGCTGTGGCAGAGAAGAAGGATTTGTCTTCTATATGTTCTCAATGGGGTCGGCGCTGCTGCCGCCGGCCCCATTGAGCGCATATAGAGAAGATTTATGGCCTTAAGAAGGACAGTTGGGGTTCTTGAAACCTCCTAACACTCTCCCTATAGCAGCTCCACCAAGATACCACTTTCCCTGAACTAATGTCAGAATGCATCTGTGGCGAGCCGCGGGAGGGGCAGATTTTAATACTCGGGTGACACCTAATCTCGCCAGCCACTCACTGCAGGGGGGTGGTATAGGGCTTGAACGTTGCAGGGGGAAGTTGTAATGCCTTCCCTGTCTTCCTATTGGCCAGAAAAACGCGCAAATTTCTCAGGGAAGAAAATGAAAGTAACCTGAACACCGCGTGGTACTCGTTACGAGTAACGAGCATCTCGAACACCCTAATACTCGAACGAGTATCAAGCTCGGACGAGTATGCTCGCTCATCTCTACATATAATGAAAACAGTGCTATTACATCTCTGTTTAAATAACATAATAATGGGGCATGGCCTGGATGGTGAAGAGAGCAGTCACACTGCTGTGAGCTCCGCAAGAAAAGCCTCAAGCAACCATATCCCGACTATCCGGAGAGACCCAAAAGCACAAGAAAAGGTCCCAACAAGCAAGGATGACAAGTAGAAGAGGAGCCCAACCTGCTCCTAAATGCCTGATGGACTTTTTTCCCGCATAGGAGCCAGGATGAGAGGAAGAGGCACAGGCTGCAATCATGGTGACGCCGCTCACCACACTAGAGAGGATGCAGGAGATGGAGGTAACGGGCCGAGAGGATACCAGATCCCGAAGACTGGGTAGGGGAACTTCTCTCCGCCCCATCCCCCGAGAACGTGACATACCTGGGTCCACTGCAGAAGTCAGATGAAGATGCTTCAGCGCAGGTTGCAGGCTTAACATGAATCCCTATACTATTTAGAACACCAACAAATCAGTGATTAGAGGAACTATGATACAGCTGCGATCTCAATTCCAAAAAGAAAGGGAGAGGTATTTTCAGTCCCTTCTCACACAGATAAAAAGATCTGAAATTTGCCCTAAGCACAAACCCCACTATTAGTTTACATTCGGAACTGCTTAAAGCGAGGCATAAATTTAGATAGGTGATGTTGGCAGAACATGACAAATAAGTAAAATCCTTAAAAGCAACATATTATATTGCTAATAATAGATCTAGCAAACTAATGGCAAGCAGAGTAAAACAAAAATGTATTAAATCCAAAATACACTTCCTCTTAGACCCAGTAATAAACAACAAAATTAGTCACCGTAAAGACATAGCAGAAAACATCAAAAGTTTTTATGAAGGACTTATAATATATAGGTCAATAACTCTACCCCACAACGATCTGGGGAAATGATAGAGTCCTTCCTGTCAAAAATAAGCCTTCCCCAGCTCAATGAAACCCAACTAGACAGTAAAATAATGACATCAACACACAGCAGGTCATGGATACAATTCAGCTAAAAAAAAAACAACACCAGACCCAGATGGTATATCTAATGAGTACTATCAAAACTTTAGTCATTTCTTGGCTCCATATCTGATGAAAGTATTTGGGAAGGCAATTTCACGAGGCTCCCTCTCACTGCAGGTGCTTCAAGCTACCATAGTAACAATACCAAAACTAGGAAAACTTACCACTGCCTTGACAAATTTTAGACCCATTTCCTTCCTAAACAGTGACTTTAAGCTTTTTGCAAAGATCATAGCCCAATGCCTATTGTCAATACCTAATCTAATAAACAGGGATCAGGTTGGCTTTTTGGGGGGCTGACAGGTCTCAGACGGCACTAGAAGAGTGTTGGACCTGATCTACAGAGCTGGGGATGCCATCTCTGCTCCTAGCCTTGGATGCGGGGAAGGTGTTCAATAGGATCCACGGGGGCTATGCATTCTCCGCATTGCAAAAGTTTGGGTTCTCTGGCAACATTATGAGAGTAATTTGGGCCTTGTATTTTATGCCTTCTGCTAGAGTATTAGCTAATGGAGTTTATTCTAACCTTTTTAACATTACCAATGGCACCCGCTAAGGATGCCATCTTTTGCCCATCCTGTTTATCCTAATTATGGAACCACTAGCCAATACCATGTGTACAGATCTGAGTATTAGGGGTGTTTTGCTGCCATTTCATCAGCATAAACTGGGACTTTTTGCAGATGACATCATCTTTCTACTATCTGACTCTCTTAGCTCCTTACGTGCCATATCTAAAGCAGTGGACATTTTCAGGGAGATTTCATACTGCGAGGTCAATTTCACTAAATTCCAAATTCTAAACATTAATATTTTCCCTCAACTAAGAGAAGCTATAAAACTTAAATTTCCCTATGCATGGGAGGAAAACACTATCCCCTATCTGAGAATCAATATTTTCTTTCCTTTTAGTAAAATTCCTTCTATCAATATGGACCCCTTGATTTCTGAGCTTAGAGACAATTTAACAAGCTATGCCAGTGCGGAGCCATCATGGCTAGGTAGAATAGTCATATATAAAATAATGATTTTACCAAAACTCCTATACATCTTTTGCACTATGACAGTGCCCTGCCCTAAGAAACATTTGATTTCCTTACAATGACAAATGATGTCATTCACATGGAACTTGAAAAGACCCAGAGTGGCAGCTCCAATTTTATTTGCTACAAGACAGAGAAGAAGACTCGGGGTTCCCAACATAATGGCTTATTACAGAGAAAACATAATTGGCCAAATCTGTTCCTGGTGTTTCATCTCCATTCCAACTAGCTGGCCTTCCAAGAAGGTCAATTACTCATTTACTAATGGCAATTTCGTTGGACCAGTCTCTGGCAGTCCTGGAATACCCTACTATAAATGCCACAGATAAAGCTTGGCTCTATCTTCTAAATTTTTCCTAAAACACTAGAGGTGCCCCTTCCTATAGAAACTTTGGGATTCTTCATTTCGGATCTTTCAGTTGCTAGGTGGAGGGAGAAGGGAGTAACAAATATTTCAAACTTAATGTCAAATAATAAATTTATTTTCATTAGAAATAATCAATGAAAGGTATAGTCTCCCTGGGATGAATTTCCTGAAATACCTGTAAATCAAAAACTTTGTGGAGGATCATAACGCACTGTCCCTCCTGCTACCCATATATTTCTATAACGTTCTCTTCAAACCCCTCTCCTATAATCTGAGTATGCATTTTTTTCTATAAAATATTCATAGGGAAATAGAGGAGAGACACTTCAAAAGAAAAAATCCATTTGCTTAATTGGGAAAAGGACCTTGGGACTTTTTCTCCCCATGGCAGTTGTCAAATGCTTTCGTATGGGCCCACAAAAGCTCCCAGAGCGCCGATCTCTTGGACACCCATTACAAGTTGATATTAAGATGGTACTACCCTTCAACCAGAATAAACAGATTTGCCCAGGAAGCTTCCTCGGCATGTTATAGGAAATGCGAAGGGGAAGGTCCTCTACTCCGTATCTTCTGTTAGTGACCTATTCTACATAATGTATGGGGCCTAGTATTCTCTATGAGCTTCAAAATTGTGGGCTATAGAATAAAACCTAGCACCCATCTAGTGTTAATTCTGGGTATTGAAGACATTCCCACAAAATTTAAGAGAATAATTTCCCACATCCTACTTTCCGTAAAACTCAACCTGGCCAGATGTTGGAAGTTTTCCATAGTTCCTTCTCAAAAGACCATTATAAAAATGATTTCGGAACACTGTTTGCAATCAAAAATGATTCATAGGAGACATATAACTGAACATGGAGACCATGGCAACACTTCATCCAAAGCAAAATGAATATATAAGGCTCAGTAGAAAATAGTGGTCTCCCACTTTAGAAATGCAGATATTGAGGTTCCCTATCAAATGCCAAGAACAGGATAAACCCCTGATAGAAACATGGCTCCCCTTCCTCTTAAACCCCCCTTTACCCCTTATCCTAACCTGATCTTTCCCCTCTCTCTGCCCACATTTCTCCACCTTCTGCTCCCTCCCTCCAACCCCATCCCTACAGTTAAATCAAGTTTAAGTTAACATTGTCAATTTAAAATTAAAAGTTAGAAGGATGTACAATTAAGTATGTCTATTAGTGAACTGTATGGATAAATACTAACTATGGCCCAATTGTAATGGTCAATGTTTGTTCAAATGTCTTGTTTAGAGATGAGTGAGCACTTAATGCTCGAGTCCACGTTATTCGAATTGAGCTTTTCGTAAAATTCGATAGCTCTACTCGAGTAACGAACCCCATTGACTACAATGGGAGACTCGAGCATTTGTGTCACTCTCTCTCTCTCTCCCCTTCCTGCCAGACAAAAAAATTGCCAATGACGCGCGCTGCGTTGTGGCGGGGAGGGGCCAAAACAGGTACGTCACAGCGGGGAGGAGCCACAAGCTGGGGCGGGTCGAATACGATTTGATGCTCGTTCGAGTAACGAGCATCATCGAGTATGCTAATAATCGAACAAGCATCAAGCTCGGCAGAGTATGTTCGCTCAACTCTAGTCTTGTTCACTTGCTACTCCTTCAATAAAAATATATTGAAATAAAAAAAAAAACAATGATATCAGTTAATTATGTATCACATACAGTATGTCTCTCTGATATTTATCATGTCAGACACTCAGATGAATAGTAATGTGCAATACATTTTTAAATCATGTAAAATAGGTTAATATCTGCAAATTTTTAGAAATTTTCCAATAAGGAAGAGAGATTGTTATAGTTCAGCAGAAGGTGCACAGATTGCGGATATCTCATGCAATTAAAAAAGTAAAAATAGCTCTAATGCCTCTCACATAATATTGGCAGGGAAGTGATAATATAAAAAGAGTATTAATGGATGTATGTCAGATTATCTGCTCCAGTAACCTTTCATCCTTCTTTTGAAGCATTATCGCCAACCCTGCTGGATGGAATTACATTGAACTGAATGAGGCTCTTCGGGCTATATCCATGACGTGCTTCTGGATAAATGAGTTGTGTGCAGCCTGGGGCTTTCTGCTACTATATCAATATCTATTTAGCCCAGGGATCTGTAAACCCAGCACATGTTCACATATACTTGAAGTAGGTGCATTAAAAGCTTTAGTATCAGCTGCTTCATATTTATACCAGGTTTGATGCTCTATTTCCTAGTATCCACTTGTTGATGAAAAAGACTTAAAACAAATGTCATATTTCCATATAAATTCATAACAAATATCTGGTAAACCAAAGTAAGCCAATAAACTTAAAAGCGAGCAAGTCACTTGTGTTTTGTGCTAGTTCTTCATTGTTTCCATGGACAAATCATCATATATTGATGATATACAAGTTATATCAGTTTTGTGATGTAATTATTAGTTTTTTTATGTTCTTAATTTCTGTAAATACTTAAAGTTAGACTTAACAAACTTAGGTAAGCCCCACCCACGTGTTTTTTTTGCAGTCAACGGTTGCAAGACTGCAAAGCTATGGCTGCTAGACGGATTTCACAGTAAAATATCAATATTCGGAAATGATACAAAACTATATAAAATAGCTGATGTACCAGGTTTTACCTGCGCTGAGCCAATCAGGGGCAGCTCTCAGCTGTCATTCAGCTGAGAGCTGCCCCTGATTGGTCCCTGCGCTGAGCCAATCAGAGGCAGCACTCACTGACCAATTCATGAATTCATGAATGGGTAAGTGAGAGCTGCCTCTGATTGGTGAGGCTGTGACCAATCAGAGGCAGCTCATTCAGCAGGCGTGGATTTTAAATCCCCGGCTGCTGAATACTACTCACAGCAGTTCAGGAGAACTGCCGGCCGGCCGCGGCTGAACTCCGTCTGCCGGGACCAGGTGAGTATATTTTTTTTTTCTTTTTAACACATTTCTGGGTGAATTTCCAGGAAGGGCTTATATTTTTAAGCCCTTCCCGAAAATTCATCATGAGATCGCCCACAGCGCATTGCTTTCAATGGAGTCGGCTGTATTGCCGGCTCCATTGAATTCAATGCGCTGGACAGCTCCGGCTCGTTTCTATTGAAACGCGGCTAGGAGCAGTTTTTTCGAGCGATTTTTCGGCCACGGTCAGGCGATTTGCGGATGCGCATCCGTCATGCTATCCGCAAATCGTGGGAAAAAACGCCCGTGTGACTAAGGCCTAATAGTGATGTTCTGGATGTGCTGTGTAATTGGCTCTTATTGTCAGCCTGCCATTTGATTGCATCTGCAAAATCAATTAATTTATTTATTATTTTCAATTTTTTTCGGTTTTAAAGTTTTTATTTTATTTTTTTATAGAAAAACTTTTTTTCTATGCCCCTAAATTACCAAATTGAGATATTCAATCTTAAAAGAAGAGTTCTTTCTATTCACTACAACATTCCATAATTCTAAACTTATGTGTTCAGAATATTGACAGGATTTGGTAAATACATGGGAGCAAGACTTTCATATTTGTATGCAGGCAATTGTGGCATATTTACAGTGTGTTTCTATAGCCTCTGCGGTATATTTAGGTTCTGTTTTATTACTGTGCATTCCAAATTCTTTAAAATATTAACCCCTTAGTGACCAAACTTTTTTTAGTTTTTCCACTTTTGTCCCCCCCCCCCCCCCTTATTTTACAAAATTGTAACTCCTTTATTTATCCATCAATGTAGCTTGTGGCTTGTTTTTTGCGGGATGAGTTGTATTTTTCAATGGCGCTATTGAATGGCGCATTATAATGCAAGGGGTCAGAAGGCCCCCGACTGCTGTGGCAACCAAACAGCACCCCGCTATCTCATCGTGGGGAGCTGTTTGGGACCCCTGAACTCTGATCAGGGCATTTGAATGCCACTGTCAGAATTGTTGGTGGCATTTACAGTTTTAACAGCCGTAAAAAACAAAAAGTTACTACTCCCTATGTGTGCAGTTTAAGTGGGCCATCACACAGTAGTCTCCACCCACTAGCTTAGGGAAAACTGAGACCTAGAGAAACAACCTGCAAAAGGAAAATGGGTGAAAAATGTAATAAACAAGTCATATAATGTCCAGAAATAGTGTCATTCCCCACATTAACATATACATGGCAGTTTATTCTGAAAAGTCATCTGAAAAGTCAGGACTCAGTCACGCGGGCGCATCGGCACCCGTACACAGGTGCCGATGCGCCCGTGTGACTCAGCCCTTCCTGCAGGAAGAAGATGGCCGTACCTCAAGACGGACGTCTCTCTGCAGAGCTAAAGAAAGAACACATGACCGGCAATGAAGCCGGTCACATATTATTTCTCCCGGCGCTGCAGAGAGACTTCATCCTGGTCTTCATCCTGCATCCTGCAGTAACACGGGCGCTGATGCGCCCGTGTGACTGAGCCCTAAGTTACACTTTAATTTATTCCACATAGTAGAAGACTAAACATGTTTACTTGGTAACACTTTTCTAAACATTTAACTTTGAAACTACTGCATTTGAACTTTTTATTGCCAATATTAGGGCTCAGTCATATGAGCGTGTAATTTGGCGCATCTGTGCTGCGCAAAAAAATGTGCTGCATGGATGTGCAAAATGCGCCTGACCTAAGTTCTGTGCATATTGCTTTCAATGGGGCTGGTGCTACAGCCGTAGCGCCAGCCCCATTCAAAGCAATGGGATGCAGGCAACCCCCACAGTAATTTTCGGGGAAGGGCTTGAAATATAAGCCCTTCCCCGAAAATCATCCGTAGCTGGTGTAAAAAAAAAAATATATATATATACATTACCCAACAGCCGCTGTCGGGGCCCCAGCGTTTCTTGTCGCTTGGTCCCCGGCAGTGTTCTGAAGCTCTTTTAGCAGGCGGGGATCTCTGCCTCCTAAAAGATTGCTAAGCCAATCACAGACAGCGCTCAGCTATTGAATTGAATGAATGACTGAGCGCTGCCTCTGATTGGCTGAGCGCTGTGACTAATCACAGGCAGCTCTCAGTTGTAATTCAATGAATAGCTGAGCATTGCCTGTGATTGGCTGATTTTTAAATCCTTGCCTCCTGAAAGAGCTTCAGAACACTGCCGGGCACAAAGCGACAAGACGCGCCAGAGCCCTGACAGTGGCGGACAGGTGATGTATATATTTTTTCATTTTTTACACCAGCTAGGGATGATTTTCAGGGATAGGCTTATATTTCAGGCCCTTCTCTGAAAATCACTGCAGGGGTTGCCTGCATCCCATTGCTTTCAATGGGGCCAGCGGCTGTAGCGTCGGCCCCATTGAAAGCACTGGGATGGCATCATGGTCCTTTGCCACAGCTGTGGCAGTGGATTCTTTACTCCCCGCAGGGAGTCCCCTTGTCACTGAACACTGTGACAGTGCTGTCACAGTGTTTAGTAATAAGGGGACTCACCGTGGGGAATCTTTATCTGCAGAATGGACCTTCCTGGTGCATGGATGTCCTATCTTTTGCATGTGCGAGTATTTTGCGCCTGTAAAAGACAGGCATGTGAACACATAATAGGATACCAATGGTTCTATCAGATGCTCTTTTTTGGGGGCACATAGGCATGTGCAAAAAAATCACTTGGCTGACTTTGCCCTTAAAGTATATTTAAATTGGGGTAAAACACTGTGTTTTTGCAGCAACTTTGGAGAAATTAGAATTCTGACGAGCGAGTAACCTATAGACTTTATTTTATTAATAAAGAGATACTTGCAATATTCAAGCTATCCTAAAATTCTCAGGAGTTGTGCCAAGATTAAAAGTTACCTTTTGTCCATCAGGATGGAGGACAACTTTTAGATGGGAGAGGTCCAACCACTGGAATCGCCACTGATTATGAGAATGAAAGTTTTGAAGATTCCAGTAGTGGTCAAGAATGTGCGTTGACGCTCCATTCATTTCGGTAGCACTGCTGGAGATAGCTGAGTGCTTCAATTCTCCTAGCTATCTCTAGTAGTCACATTGAGATTAATGAATGACAGTTACATGCTTGACCGTAACTCTATTCACGTGATGGGTCCAAGCAATCAGATCTTCTATCTTTGTACAAATATTTAAAGTTAGAATTCTAAGTTTTTTTTCTACAGGGCCTTTCTGTAAAATTGTGACCAAGGAACAACTTCAAAATTATATTCGTATAAAGCACCAATGATTTTGAAGACTTAGAAATTTTGATAAAATGTAACAACGGCAGATTACTACTAATTGTCATTCACTGGTTTATGTCGGATAAGCACTACACTGTAAATATAAGGTTGCACTTTTATGATAAAATTGTTTTTAAAGGTTTGTAGGATTATCTGCCAAACTTTCTGCATCATACTACATAGTCGCTGGATGCACAAAGACATTACAATTCAGAGACTCATGTGCATTTAAAGAGATTCATTCAGGGTCATAGTAATCTGATGTTTCTCTTCAGTGTGCTGCCATTTCACAGGCCAATGGGTCAAAAAAACTCTTCCTTTTGTTCTTCATTTTCTTTATTATTTACTATTTTTTTTGTTGCACTTTTCTTTAGATTCTACTTGGATTCAGGGACACATTTCTCTCTCATATCTGTCCCAGTGCCTTTGAGACTTTTGAAATTACATGCTGACTTGGTAAGAAATGATTGCAATGTTCCTGATCTCTGGCAGAGCTTGAAGATGTGATATAGAAGTTGAAGTCTACAAGAAGTTCATAATTTCTTTTAAGAAAATGTTATATATTTTTTAAAGAGCTGTAGTAACATCTACAACTAATTGCGGTGGCAGATTCATCATTGATCTGTAAAGAGTGCGTATATATATTTATGAAAACTTTACAGATTAAGGTTGAACCTGCCGCTGCAATCAGTTGTAGATGTTACTACAGCTGTTTAAAATAAAAAAGGTACATTTTCTCAAAAGAAATTATGAACGTCTTGTAGGCTTATCACATCGTCAAGCTCTGCAGGAGATCAGGGTTACTGCAATCACTTCTTGCCAAGTCAGTATAGTCAGATACCAATTGTACAAGTTCTCCCACTTAAAAAGATGAGAGAGGCCTGTAATTGACATCATAGGTAGACCTCAACTATGAGAGACAACATGAGAAAACACATCCAGAAAATCACATTGTCTGATTTTTAACGAATTTATTTGCAAATTATGGTGGAAAATAAGTATTTGGTCAATAACAAAAGTTGTCTGCAAATATCGTTATTTTACTGTGCAACCCCTCTATCAGGTCATTGATAAATATATTGAACAGAATGGGGCCCAATACTGAACCCTGTGGCACCCCACTAGTGACCGTGGCCCAATCAGAGTACGAACCATTTATTACCACCCTCTTCTTTATATCTCTTTACCCAGATACACACGTTTTCACTCAGACCGAGCTGTCTCATTTTATATATTAATCTATTATGTGGCATGGTGTCAAATGCTTCAAGTCGGTTTGACATGATCGACCCCTCATGAACCTATGCTGATGAGGAGTATTTTTCCAATTATTGAAGTTAGACTTCCCGGTCTGTAGTTACTAGACTTACTTCTTGACCCTTTTATGTATATTGGAACCACATTGGCATTGATTGAATGACAGCTGAGTGCTGCCTGTTATTGGTCACAGCACTCAGCCAATCACCCAAGACATCATAATGGTCTTGTTTTTTATTTCATACTTTTCCACTGTAGATAACAGAGCTGATCAGGGTCTACTAGGAACCTGGAGCCCTGCTGTGTCAGAGGGCACCCAGAGGTCATGTGATCCCCAGATCGCACAACGGAACTAACACTTCACTTTACCTTTTTAGTACATAACCTGGAAAGGTTAAAAACCATTTCTACCATCTCCTCCAGGTCCTCGGCCGTGTCTGACAGCCGAGGACCTGAATTGCTCCTGATTGATTGCTGCAGCAGAGGCTTTAATCCCAAGTCATCTTTTTGCTATCAGCTGGGATTAAAGCTCCGGACCAAGTGCGCTAAATTTACGGTGCTTAGTCGTTAAGCGGTTAAAATACTCTTGTCATATAGACTAGTATTTAGTGAATGCATATCTTAAAATTATATTTCACTTTATGAATTTTAAAGTTTACTGTACACAAGAATTTCAGAAATGCAATGAAAAGGCCGCACAGTGGGAAGAAATTACTTTAAAAACCATTAATAAGAATTTGTAGAAGGAAAATGACTTACCACTGAAAAGAAAAGGCTTGCCATTATAGCATTAAAATGAATGGATTTCAACTCCACCAGAACACTTGTAATTGAAAAACTGATAAATGAGCATGACAAATTAAAAGAATTGCCTATTAACATTCCATTTTCCATGTCATGGCTTCATTTCATTGATTAGCATTTTTACTGTATTCAATAGTATTTGTCAGCTCATTAATAGAAGAAAGGTATTTTTCTTACATATGTCTGTACCTTCCCATTGTCCCCTTCATGCAGAAAGTGAGATACAAGTGTTATTTTGATGCAAAGAACATTGAACAAAACTTCAGCTTATTCACACATAAGTTTATCTTCACATTTTAGTTTAGTAAATTGAAAACTATTTTACTGTTACTATTTTACTATTCTATTAACCCTTTTCAATCCAATTTTGCATTTAGTGTTTCCTAAAAAGCCTTCTCTTTTTGCTGTTGTACAATGGTGCCATCTGCTGGCTAAAGTCAGAGTGTGTGCGCCAGAGAGGCTCCGACAGCAGAGTGGCTAGCAATAGACGGTAAGAATACCCTGTCGGATGTCTTCTGACATTGGAGCTGAACAAACTTCAATCAGAATGTAGGAAGACGTCAGACAGTGGAATGGAAAGGCTTAAACTGCATGAAGAAACAATTTTAAGTCAATATTAAAGGCAAATACTATTAATGACCCAACTTCAGGATAGGTCATCAATAGTTGATCATCAGGGATCTGCCGCTCAGTATCCCTGGTGATTAGCTGATCGTCCGGCTCACTGCTGGTGCAGCAGAGCCAGACATCAAGCTGCCTCTGAGGCATCTGACTCCAATATGAAGTTGGAAGTGTAGATCATCAATAGTATTTCTTGGAAAACCCCTTTAATGATGTTATCCACTTTGGATATCACCTTTTTGTTAAAATAAGCTCTAGATGATAAGCAGATCATGGAGATCCAACTGCTGGGACCTCTAGTGAACAACAATAATTTGCAGGTGAACTCAGCAGCACATGCTAAATTCCCTGACAACAACCCCAGAGGAGAAATGAAGAATTGCACAATGTCCATTGAGATCAACATTCTCTCTTTGTAAAACACAAACATGCCAGGTCTTCCAGGGTGAGAGATACTCTTTGTAGCCATTCTCAATTATGCCAAATAGACATGATCCTCACATCCTGTGGTAAAATGAACAGCATAATGAAATGCCCACATTGTCTCTTCACAATGCCAGGCTTGGTCAGGGGTCTATGATGGGCAACATATAAGGAACAGAGCAGAAATATTAGTTATAGTTATGATTGGCTAATGCAGATATGACCTTCCACTTCTTTTTAATGTATAACACTAGTAATAGATGAATGAAATACTAAAAGAGCTGATAGGGAAAAGTATGTCCGGGTATCAGGATCCTTCTCATCTAGGTTATAACTTGCATATTATCCAACTTTGTATTGTATTTCAAATTATTTTAGTTTTGATGATTGCTGTGGTATGTTGTATTTGTACTAATACTTTATCTAGTTACCTCTTTATACTTTACTGTATCAGTTGAGTATATTTCTGTTAGGATGGCATTTGGCTGCATTTATTACATGTGATTTGGGCATTGCATTCATTTGAACTGAGTTTTGGACTATATCTATTCCTGTTTGTATTATAGACTTCACATTTTTATTTGTTTTTAAATAAATAAATATATATATATATATATATATATTAATAAAGTTGTAATGCATTTCGAATACTTATTTGGGTTGCTTCAATTATTGTGTAGGTTGTATAGTTGGTAGGAGTATAAAAATTCTGGAATACATGTAATGTAGTGATAAATCATATAATTTTTTAAGAGAATTTAAACAACAGCAATTCCA
This sequence comes from Eleutherodactylus coqui, assembly GCF_035609145.1. Taxonomy (NCBI): domain Eukaryota; kingdom Metazoa; phylum Chordata; class Amphibia; order Anura; family Eleutherodactylidae; genus Eleutherodactylus; species Eleutherodactylus coqui. Next base: position 69,030,506 of record NC_089840.1, on the reverse strand, counting down.
GAATCTTTGACGTTTTGCTCTTCGGGTCACATGTTTACAGCATTCACCGTGCAGTATAAATTATGTTCATTTTATTCCGTTAGGCCTTAGTCACACGGGTGTTTTTTCCCGCGATTTGCGGATCGCATGACGGATGCGCATCCGCAAATCGCGTGACCGTGGCCGAAAAATCTCCCGAAAAAACTGCTCCTAGCCGCGTTTCAATAGAAACGGGCCGGAGCAGTGCAGCGCTGTCCAGCGCATTGAATTCAATGGAGCCAGCAATACAGCCGGCTCCATTGAAAGCAATGCGCTGTGGGCGATCTCACGATGAATTTTCGGGAAGGGCTTAAATATATAAGCCCTTCCCTGCAATTCATCCAGAAATGTGTAAAAATAAAAAATATATATATACTCACCTGGTCCCGGCAGACGGAGTTCAGCCGCGGCCGCCGGCAGTTCTCCTGAACTGCTCTCTGTAGTATTCAGCAGCCGGGGATTTAAAATCCCCGCCTGCTGAATGAACTGCCTCTGATTGGTCACAGCCTGACCAATCAGAGGCAGCTTTCACTCACACCCATTCATGAATTCATGAATGGGTGAGTGAGTGCTGTCTCTGATTGGTCCCTGCGCTGAGCCAATCAGGGGCAGCTCTCAGCTGTCATTCATGAATTCATGAATGGGTGTGAGTGAGAGCTGCCTCTGATTGGTCAGGCTGTGACCAATCAGAGGCAGCTCATTCAGCAGGCGGGGATTTTAAATCCCCGACTGCTGAATACTACAGAGAGCAGTTCAGGAGAACTGCCGCCGGCTGCGGCTGAACTCCGTCTGCCAGGACAAGGTGAGTATATATATTTTTTTTGTTTTTACACATTTCTGGATGAATTGCAGGGAAGGGCTTATATTTTTAAGCCCTTCCCGAAAATTCATCCCGCGCTCGCCGGCAGCCCATGGCTTTCAATGGAGCAGGCTGTATTGCCGGTTCCATTGAATTCAATGGGCAAACATCGTTCTTCTCTGTCACAGCTGTTACAGCTGTGGCAGAGGAGAATTTGTCTACTATATGTTCTCAATGGGGTTGGCGCTGCTGCCGTCGGCCCCATTGAGCGCATATAGAGAAAAGAACAGGAATTGCAGATCGCAGATAGGTGCGATCTGCGATTTCTGTTCTATAATTTATCGGACGAGCGCATAAACAGCGCTCATGTGTCCGATACCATTGCAAAGCAATGGTTTTATAAAATCGCCGGACGCATGCGCATGCGCACATCGCGCGAAAAAAACGCCCGTCTGACTGAGCCCTAAATCAGTATGATAATGTTGATACCGAATTTCTATAGTGTTTTTATATTTTACTACTTTTTCAGAATAAACATACTTTTTAGTTCTTCCATCGATGGAGTTGTATGAGGGCTTCTTTTTGCCAGATGAGTTGAAGTTCTCATTGGTATCATTTTGACATACTATATATCACATGTTTCTGCTTGCTTTTTATTTTCTGTTCCGTACCTCAAAATTTTCAATGTAGCCCCAACTTGAAATATTCCCCTAAATGCAACCTACATAGAAGAATAGATATATGCTTGTGTATACTGCAAGCCCTCGCATAATTAAATAATAAAAAGTAACAAAAATCAGACACTTTTATAGTATGACTAACCAGAGTCTACAGATAATGTGGAACAAATAGTTATGTCTACTGTCATGTTTTTTTTCTTGGTAATTAAGGATGGAATCATGTTAAGATAGCTATCAGATTATATTCACATCTTTGCCAGAGGCTCCTTCTCAGATTTTATCATATTGATGGGAAGAATTGCTCTGCATGGAGCACTATTTTTTCCCAGATACTACAACAGAGCTCTAAATGACCCTGTTATAAGTCAAGGGGTTCCATTGAGCATCATTGGCTTCTATTGTGTGTCTGTTTTGGCACTGTAACTTGGTTTCCATCTAGTACAGATACCACAGTGCAGATCTGAACAGAGCCTTAAAGGTGTTTTCTCATTACAGACTTTCATGAGCTATCAACAAAGCTGGTTTTATTGGTGGTTGTGTGGTGGCTGAGACCATCATTTAGAAAAAAAAACTTATTTTAATGGAGGAGTCATTGTGCTTTTATGATCAACTCTGGATAAAAATAAATGGACATATACCCTAGGTAAAACACATTGGCTTGTTAGCACCCACCTGGCATCCCTTTAACTATGCCCTTGCTCTTTATGGAATGTAACTAGTGTTAAGCAAACTAAACCATTAAAATATTGCTTCAGGTCAAATTTTGCTAAAAGTTCGGTGAGCATCGGAACACCGGACAGTTTGTTTCAGCGGAACTGGAAGCTCATAAAAGTTCCTGAAACTAACATTTAACATTGTCTAAAAGCATTATGGTTCAATAGTTAGTTCTGCTGTCTTGAAGCAATGGAGTCATAGTTTAGTGACTAGTGCATGACTTATCTAGGGACACTGGTGTCACAACAATAAGTCTGCTAAAATCTTATCTCCCTTGCTAGTGACAGAGCTGGGCTATACTTTCTTTTTTTGGGAAAAGGAGACGGTAGAGCCATCGTGAACCATTGCCATCTTGTACCCCGCTGTCTCCTCGGCCGAAGGCCTGGTTCTCGGTCACTGTGCTAGGTTCAAATGTGACCAGGGACTTTGTAAAACTCCATACAGATACTGGTACCTTGATCACAGTTGAATATAAGATGCCAAGAGTGCTAACTTAATCACCGTGCTGCTCCTTCCTTCCTTATACAATTGTGATTCCTCAGGTTTAAGCATTACCCCTTCGGAACCAATAAACCCACACTCCTTTTCTGATTTGAGGGCCAAGGAGATGTTTTGGATTTTTCATTTGAACATCTTACCCCGAAATGGGCTAAATGAAGTGTTGGAGAAAATATAAAAGAAAAATAAACTAATACATGGAATGACTGGACTGGAATACCCAGAGAGGCTATCCAAATTGGGACTATTTACTCTAGAAAAAAGAAGGTTAAGAGGCGACCAAATAACCATGTATAAGTACATGAGGGGACAATACAAGGATCTCTCCCATGATCTGTTTATACCCAGGACTGCAACGGTAACAAGAGGGCATCCGCTACGTTTAGAGGAAAGCAGGTTTCATCACCAACATAGAAAGGGATTCTTTACTGTTAGAGCAGCTAGACTGTGGAACTCTCTGCCTGAGGACGTAGTGATGGCAAAATCCTTAGAGGAGTTTAAAAGGGGACTTGATGTCTTTCTGGAGAGGAAGGATATTATAGGCTATAAATCTAAGATTATTTGTTAATCCGGGTATACAGGCAGGTAGGAACTATTAGGGGTTGATCAAGGGAACAGTCTGATTGCCATTAGGGAGTCGGGAAGGAATTTTTTCCCCAAAAGGGCTAATTGGCTTCTGCTCTTGGTTTTTTTTGCCTTCCTCTGGATCAACAAAACAGGAGGCTAAACAGGCAGGACTAGATGGACATTGTCTTCATTCAGCCTTACGAACTATGTTACTATGTGTCAGAAACCCACATCACTGCCCATGGTTATTTATTTATCAATTGTTCCTTTTTCACGAATCTAACAATCACTAAAATACATTGGGTACATTTTTATACATTCACCATTAACTATTTTATGCCATTTGGTTTTTAATATGATTATTTATCATGATTATATTATTATAACACTTTTTAGAATGTTTTCAGTAGTCTCATTATGCATTAATGTAGCAATATCAGCTGCCCAGTATTTATTATGCGTTTTATATTGAGGGATTTTCTTAGTATTAAATCATGCACATGATATGTTTTAGTAATTTACCATTTTATTATGATAAAGTTAATAACGGAAGTGGCGATGTATTGTGAATATACCATTTCAAATCCTCTTCCCCACACTGATAATCAAGTTTATTTTATGAATATATTGATGTAATTTGTATTGTTCACGATCATCCAGTGGCCTTCCATATAAGTATGTGCGCTGCAGTACAGCAGAGTCAAATGTTAAATAAAGCTAGGTAGGATTGAATCCCCCTGGGGAATGCGTAATACGTAATGATGCAACCTATCCAGGCGCGTCATTTTTTAGATGGAACGCACGCCAGCGTTCCGCTAACGAGTACGACGAGTCATGTGACACGCGACGACCTGACCCACGTCACCAGACGGCGGCACCTTGCCGTGATGAGACTACGAGGGAGATCGCTTGCTAAGTGTAAATTTTATTACTATTTAAATGTCTTTATTTATCTGCATTTTTAGGCTTGAGAAAGGCACTTTCATGTGCCAAAAGGTGTCACCACTGCGATCTTTCCTATTTGATGGACTAGTAAACCGCTTATGCTAAAATAGCACAGTGGTCACTCTATCCTGTTTCTAATTGAGTGCGAAGGAAATTTAGGTTTTTCTTGGAGTCTTTCCTTATATCTGTATATGCCCACTGAGGACCAGTGAGCATATCCTCCTTGGCAGCTCTCCGGATTACCTGGATAAGGACAGGAGCAGGAGAACACCACTTTAAATACAAGGCAACCTGGACTCTGGGGTACTGGCAGGTATCCTTTAATAGGAACCCTGCTTAGCCCTGGGTAAGTCCTTTACCATTTATACCTAATGCATGTCTATAATATTAACATTGGGTTGATACAAGGTGCTGTCCAACTTTATAAATATCCTCCAGTGGAGGAGGAAGAAGCAGGTGGAGGAAAAGAAAAGAAAAAGTTCAGCAGTTAACACTTTTGCCTTGCAGCACTGGAGTCCTAGGTTCAAATCTGGCCAAGGACAACGCCTTTATGGAGTTCAATGTACTTTTTATGTTTCCTGTTCTTCTCCTCTGGAGAAAGAAGAAGCAGCACTGTGGTTCAAAGGTTGGCACTGTTTTCTTGTCCTAGGTTCCAATCTGACCAAGAACAACATCTGCATTAATCCCATTTGATTACAAAGTCTATGCAGGTGCTGTCCTTGGGCAGATTTGAATTTAGGCCCCAAGCCCTTCAAGACAACAGTGCTAACTACTAAGCCACATCTATTGAAGGATCACCACCTCCCACTTTTAGTCAGTGTTAATTAGTACTAGTTTTAGGAGGTTTTACGAACTTCCGGTTCAGTTGGAACTCATTTGGCCGAACCAAACCTTTTGATTAGAGATGAGCGAGCACCAAAATGCTCGGGTGCTCGTTACTCGAGTCGAACTTTCAGTGATGCTCGAGAGTTCGTTTCGAGTAACGAACCCCTTTGAAGTCAATGGGCGACTCGAGCATTTTTGTATATCGCCGATGCTCGCTAAGGTTTTCATTTGTGAAAACCTGGGAAATTCAAGAAAGTGATGGGAAATTCATGAATTTATGAATGGGTGAGTGAGTGGAATCTGCCTCTGATTGGTCAGGCTGTGACCAATTAGAGGCAGCTCATTCAGCAGGCGGGGATTTTAAATCCCCAGCTGCTGAATACTACTCACAGCTGTTCAGAGCAGTTCAGGAAGACTGCCGCTGGCCGCGCTGAACTCCGTCTGCGGGGACCAGGTGAGTATATATATATATTTTTTTTTTACACATTTCTGGATGAATTGCAGGGAAGGGCTTATATATTTAACCCCTTCCTGACAATTCATCCCGCGATCGCCGGCAGCCCATTGCTTTTAATGGAGCCGGCTGTATTGCCGGCTCCATTGAATTCAATGGGCTAACATCGTTCTGCTGGGACAAGGTGAGTATATATATATATTTTTTTACACATTTCTGGATGAATTGCAGGGAAGGGCTTATATATTTAAGCCCTTCCTGACAATTCATCCCGCGCTCGCCGGCAGGCCATTGCTTTCAATGGAGCCGGCTGTATTGCCGGCTCCATTGAATTCAATGGTTAGTGCTCGTTTAATCGAGACGAGTACCGCATGGTGCTTGTCTCGAGTAACGAGCATCTCGAGCACCCTAATACTCAAACGAGCATCAAGCTCGGACGAGTATGCTCGCTCATCTCTACTTTTGATTATATTTGGTAAACTTAACTTGTAAAAATGTCTGCTCCACCCTAATGGCCAAATAGGCAGTCCAACTTTGCCAGTTACTGTTAGTAAGTAATACTACATTCAAGGCATCTTTTTACTATGTGAATATGATATCCGCAAGAAATTTCTTATAAAACACAATAGGCTCTACGTTATTCTTAAAGAATACTCTGGCTACCCAAAAAACAAAAAGACAATTATACGCTTTCTGAGATGCAGGCACATTGACCTTTTTCTGGAACGAAGGGTCTTGGCTTCCAGTCAGACATAAATCTTGCTGTGTTTACAAGTAAAACCTGACCAAAAAAGAAAAGGTTTATTAAGCCTGCAAAGTATTTGATGTATGTCAAACTGTTACATAAAGTCAATACTTCTGAAAGAACCAGCAATAAATACTGTAGAAAAAGCAATATTTCCATCACAGAGAAAGCAATCACATAAAGATTAGGAGACCATTTCAGAATGAATGGCAGTTATGTGAAAGGAGACGATAATTTATATTTTATTTGAGTTATCGCCATGGGGGACCATAAAGCATGAAAAATCACATGCCCTAATATTATTATAAATGCTATCAGGCTTTTCAGTTGTTTGAAGTCAAGTGTGAGATCACAACCCTGTGATTTCATGAGCTTTTAAGACGTTTCTAATGGTGATAATAGCAATGGCCCTATTCTTAAGCTCCAGTGTCCCCTGTTGTCGTTAAAGATGGATAAGACAATGGTGGTATTTTCATAAATACAATCTTTTGGAGTCAGTTATGCCTTGTGTAAGTCGTAGTACATTTCAAGGTTTCAGTTGTGTGGTTGAATACAATATGTATAAGACATCAAACAAGCTTAGAAGAACATAAACTGTTTACACTTTCCTTCTCAACAATACTTGCGATGCAGAAAAAGATAGCAACTTTGGAGATCCAAACAATGCCATCATTGAAGTGCAAACTGCAAGAAAGTGCAACCAAACTTTTTTAAAGTACAGTATATATACTTTCGCAACAGATTTCTTATTGCTTCAAAGCATCTAAAACATAGCCTAGATTAACAATATGACTATGTTATCTGTCTACAGCTCATATGCAGAACTACAGTGTAGGTCTTGACAGAATATAAAGAAGCCCTGTGAGGGCTAATCCTTCAGTCATACTCTCTTCCATCTGTACTCTATTTCTTCCTATTTGTCATATAGTTATCTTTCTGGGCTCCAGTGCCATGTGGTTTTCTTTCCCATGTTACCAAGCCATCAGTTCTGCCTGACTTCCATTACTAATCCATTTGCTTTTGCTCCAATTGCTATGGCTTATTGTCATGGTGCATTGCCATTGCTCACCTGCTCCTTGGGTTGCAGTTGAACACCACACCTCTGCTTTTGCTCACTGTCGCGGCTTGTCGGTCGCGACAGCATCATGGCATGGTGGCCATGATGCAGGAACAGACCTGTCACCCTGCCACTATGCAGGACATGGGTTAACACACATTTTGCAGGTGCTGCTGGCTGCTATTTATCTGTATGCTGCATATTGGTATGCTATCTGAGAGGTATACCAGTGAGAAAGGGTTTGGGGTGTGGTTTCTTCTGTGCTACCTAACACCAGGTGTGGAGGCCTTTATATTCCTTCCCCTCCCTTTCTCCCTTGCTGTTGATTCAGTTCATTTAGAGATGCAGTTGGAGCAGGTTGGATCCTATATCCTGGATGAAAGCATTCCACTGTCAGTTAAGTGCTGTTTTTCTTTCCTTTTGCTTTTGTTAGGCTTTACACAATTTCTTTTTAGTGTTTTGTGCATCTCTTGAGGTACCTTATCAGAGATAGTCAGGTCCTAGGTGAAGACCATGGGGCCGTCCTTACAAGAATACCTATTATGTGTTTAGGCAGGGGTCCGCCATTCCCCTGAGTTGTAAGGGACAGGTTTCTCCATCTCTCTTTGCCTGGAGTTGTGTAGTCTGTGTTAGCATTGTATTGTGTGTGCTTCTTACGTTTCTGTGTGAATGCCGCCCTGTATCCGTGCTGACGTGGTGCTCTTGTGCTGCGCAGATGTGAAACCCCCCTTCATACATAGCCAGTACACACTCCCTAATTCAGTCCCCCGCTAATCACCAGCCATCCCCTGCTATATTAGGTATCCTTCCCTCATGGAGGATGCCTAAGCAAATTGGTCTCATTAGCCATTTGTGACAAAGCCTCCGTTCGTGTACTTTCTGGTTCTGAACTTTTGCCTGACTCTGACTATCCTGAATTCTGTTCTCCCTGACCTCAGCTCTGCATTTTGGAATCTGCTATTGCTTGCTGCCTGTCTCAACTTTTAGCCTGGACCTCGATATTACACCAGTGCTGCTTGACCTGACCGCAGCCTGTATTCCTGCAAGACTCTTGTTCAAACCTTCAGGTGCCACACCTTGGCCTAGTTCAGTGTTAGCAGTCACGATACTGGGACCATCTGTGTGTGTAATGGCTTGGGAGTCCCATAGCAAACTTGGTAACCAATTTTATTACATTTGGAGTGGTCAAGTGTGAAAACCAGGGTTCCCCAGGAGCTGCTACCTCAGATAGCCCTAGGCCAAACTGGTGTACGAAAAGGCAAATCTGCATTCATCATTCTTTCCTTATTAGTACTTTCTGATATTGCTTTTCTATTGATGTTGACCATAGTAATTGAACCTCCAACCAATTCTCATTGTATCAGGATCCGCCTCTGCCAGATATTAAACAACAACGCTTAGTACTTCAACTCTAGGGAGGAATTTTTTCGGTGAATTGTGCCTTCTTGTTAAATTCCTCATTGGGTATGTAAGGACCATATTTAGTAGGTTAGTAATAAGCGGAAAGAGGAAAGAAGGGAAAACTAGAAGGACCATGTGGTCTTTTTCTGCTGTCAATTTTCTTTTTCTATGACTAGAGGAGCAGTAAGAATGACCATGAGTCTAAATGCAAGATCGCCTACAAAGGGTTTTCTTGTAGTCATAATGACTCATAGCTATTAGAGATGAGCAAGCACCAAAATGCTCGGGTGCTCGTTACTCGAGACGAACTTTTCGCGATGCTCGAGGGTTCGTTAAGAGTAACGAACCCCATTGAAGTCAATGGGCGACCTGAGCATTTTTGTATATCGCCGATGCTCGCTAAGGTTTTCATTTGTGAAAATCTGGGCAATTCAAGAAAGTGATGGGAACGACACAGAAACGGATAGGTCAGGCGAGGGGCTACATGTTGGGCTGCATCTCAAGTTCCCAGGTCCCACTATTAAGCCACAATAGCGGCAAGAGTGCCCCCCCCCAACAATTTTTACTTCTAAAAAACCCTCATTAGCAAGGCATACCTTAGCTAAGCACCACACTACCTCCAACAAAGCACAATCACTGCCTGCATGACACTCCGCTGCCACTTCTCCTGGGTAACATGCTGCCCAACCCCCCCCCCCCCCCCGCACGAAACAGTGTCCACAGCGCACACCAAACTGTCCCTGCGCAGCCTTCAGCTGCACTCATGCCACACGCTGGCCTCATAGCCATACCACCCTCATGTCTATTTATAAGTGTGTCTGCCATGAGGAGGAACCGCAGGCACACACTGCAGAGGGTTGGCATGGCCAGGCAGCGATCCTCTTTAAAAGGGGCGGGGCGATAGCCCATAATGCTGTACAGAAGCAATGAGAAATCCAATCCTGTGCCACCTCCATCAGGAGCTGCACACGTGGGCATAGCAATGGGGAACCCATGTGCCACACACTATTCATTCTGTCAAGGTGTCTGCATGCCCCAGTCAGACCGGGGTTTTTTATAAATAGTCACAGGCAGGTACAACTCCGCAATGGGAATTCCGTGTGCACCCACAGCATGGGTGGGTCCCAGGAAGCCACTGGCGGTACATAAATATATCCCATTGCAGTGCCCATCACAGCTGAGGTAACGTCCGATTGAATGCAGGTGGTCTTCGGCCCACACTGCATGCCCCAGTCTGACCGGGGTTTTTAATACATAGACACTGGCAGGTACAAATCCCTAATGTGAAGTCCCTGTGGACCCACGGCATGGGTGGCTCCCTGGAACCCATCGGCGGTACATAAATATATCCCATTACATTGCCCATCACAGCTGAGGTAACGTCAGGTATAATGCAGGTGGGCTTAGGCCCACACTGCATGCACCCCAGTCAGACTGGGGTTCTTTAGAAGTGGACACATGCAGTTACAACTCCGTGTGGACCGACAGCATGGGTGGGTCCCAGGAAGCCACCGGCGGGTACATAAATATATCCCATTGCAGTGCCCATCACAGCTGAGGTAACGTCAGGTTTAATACAGGTGGGCTTCGGCCCACACTGCATGCCCCAGTCAGACTGTGGTTCTTTAGAAGTGGACACATGCAGTTACAACTCCGTGTGGACCGACAGCATGGGTGGGTCCCAGGAGGCCACCGGCAATACATAAATATATCCCATTGCATTGCCCATCACAGCCGAGGTAACGTTCGATTAAATGCAGGTGGTCTTCGGCCCACACTGCATGCCCCAGTCAGACCGGGGTTTTTAATACATAGACACTGGCAGGTACAAATCCCTAATGTGAAGTCCCTGTGGACCCACAGCAGGGGTGGCTCCCTGGAACCCACCGGCGGTACATAAATATATCCCATTGCAGTGCCCTGGACAGCAAAGCTAACATCAGATTAAATGCAGGTGGGCTTCGACGGTACATTAATGTATCCCATTTCAGTGCCCTGCTCAGCAGAGCTAACGTTACATACAATGCAGGTGTGCTTCGGCCCACAGCGCATGCCCCAGTCAGAGTGGTACTATGTACCTTAACAGTAACCGCGTTGGTGGGAATGTGGTGGCGACTGCGGACCTAGTAGCGCGGTTTTATTTAGTTGGTTTTCGGAATGTGGCCAGGATTAAGTGGGCCGAGGCGGGGGGATGGTGTGGGGGCTCTCTTGTTGTGTCGGTAAAGGTGAAATTCTTGGACTGCCACCACACGGACCTATGCAAAGCTATTTGCCAAGAATGTTTTCATTGTTGGAGGAGGAGGGGGCTGTTTTTGAGGCAGTACGTGTCCTCTCCACGTGTCCGTGGTTATATGCACCTTAACAGTAACCGCGTTGGTGGGAAATGGCCTCGCCACCATCATGTCTTTGGGAAGCCTCCGTTTCCACACCCCAGTGACAAAGCATTAGCAGCGGTATAGGTAGAGCCCAGAATTAGTAACATTTCAGCGGTAGCATTAGGGACAGGCCCCACTAACATATCACTAGCAGCAGTATAGGGGGAGCACAGTATTAGTTACATTTCAGTAGTAGTAGCAGTCCAGACAGGCCCCAGTAACAATTCCGAAGCAGCAGTATAGAGGGAGCACAGTCTTAGTTCCATTTCAGTAGTAGTAGCAGTCAAGACAGGCCCCAGTAACAATTCCGAAGCAGCAGTATAGGGGGAGCACAGTATTAGTTCCATTTCAGTAGTAGTAGCAGTCAAGACAGGCCCTAGTAACAATTCTGAAGCAGCAGTATAGGGGGAGCACAGTATTAGTTCCATTGCAGTAGTAGCAGTCTAGACAGACCCAGTAACATATCACTAGCAGCAGTATAGGGGGAGCACAGTATTAGTTCCATTTCAGTAGTAGTAGCAGTCCAGACAGGCCCCAGTAACAATTCCGAAGCAGCAGTATAGAGGGAGCACAGTCTTAGTTCCATTTCAGTAGTAGTAGCAGTCAAGACAGGCCCCAGTAACAATTCCGAAGCAGCAGTATAGGGGGAGCACAGTATTAGTTCCATTTCAGTAGTAGTAGCAGTCAAGACAGGCCCTAGTAACAATTCTGAAGCAGCAGTATAGGGGGAGCACAGTATTAGTTCCACTGCAGTAGTAGCAGTCTAGACAGACCCAGTAACATATCACTAGCAGCAGTATAGGGGGAGCACAGTATTAGTTCCATTTCAGTAGTAGTAGCAGTCAAGACAGGCCCCAGTAACAATTCCGAAGCAGCAGTATAGGGGGAGCACAGTATTAGTTCCATTTCAGTAGTAGTAGCAGTCAAGACAGGCCACAGTAACATTCCCGTTGCAGCAGTTTAGGGAGATAACAGTCTCTTGCACATTTCAGTAGTTGCAGTATAGACAAGGCCCCAGTTACATTTATGTAGCAAGAGTGTAGGGCAACCCCACACACCTTGCTGTACCATGAGTGCAGGCGAAGCCCATAAAAATTACTAGGATTACACTGTAGGCGAGGGCCCAAAAATAATTGGTGTACCAACAGTACTAATGTACCTCAGAAAAATTGCCCATGCCCAACCAAGAGGGCAAGTGAAACCCATTAATCGCTTTAGTTAATGTGGCTTAATTTGTACCTAGGCCTGTAGGCAGCCCAGTTAAAATAAAAATTGGTACAGGTGCAAGTTTCAACGCTTTAATGAGAATTGAAACGTATAAACGTTGTTTACTAAAGTCATATGACTGAGCCTTGTGGGCCTAAGAAAAATTGCCCGTTCGGCGTGATTACGTGAGGTTTCAGGAGGAGGAGGAGGAATATAATACACAGATTGATGAAGCTAAAAGGTCCCCGTTTTTGATGGTGATAGAGAACGATGCTTCCATCCGCGGGTGCAGCCTATGTATTGTTTAGGTATCGCTGCTGTCCGCTGGTGGAGAAGAGAAGTCTGGGGAAATCCAGGCTTTGTTCATCTTTATGAGTGTAAGCCTGTCGGCACTGTCAGTTGACAGGCGGGTACGCTTATCCGTGATGATTCCCCCAGCCGCACTAAACACCCTCTCTGACAAGACGCTAGCCGCAGGACAAGCAAGCACCTCCAGGGCATACAGCGCGAGTTCAGGCCACGTGTCCAGCTTCGACACCCAGTAGTTGTAGGGGGCAGAGGCGTCACGGAGGACGGTCGTGTGCGATCGGCTACGTACTCCCTCACCATCCTTTTATAGTGCTCCCGCCAACTCAGCCTTGACTGGGGAGCGGTGACACAGTCTTGCTGGGGAGCCATAAAGCTGGCAAAGGCCTTGGACAGTGTTCCCCTGCGTGCGCTGTACATGCTGCCTGATCTCCGCGCCTCCCCTGCTACCTGGCCCTCGGAACTGCGCCTTCTGCCACTAGCGCTGTCGGATGGGAATTTTACCATCAGTTTGTCCACCAGGGTCCTGTGGTATAGCATCACTCTCGAACCCCTTTGCTCTTCGGGTATGAGAGTGGAAAGGTTCTCCTTATACCGTGGGTCGAGCAGTGTGTACACCCAGTAATCCGTAGTGGCCAGAATGCATGTAATGCGAGGGTCACGAGAAAGGCATCCTAACATGAAGTCTGCCATGTGTGCCAGGGTACCTGTATGCAACACATGGCTGTCCTCACTAGGAAGATCACTTTCAGGATCCTCCTCCTCCTCAGGCCATACACGCTGAAAGGATGACAGGCAAGCAGCATGGGTACCCTCAGCAGTGGGCCAAGCTGTCTCTTCCCCCTCCTCCTCTCCTCCTCATGCTCCTCCCCCTCCTCCTCCTCCTCCTCAATGCACTGAGATATAGACATGAGGGTACTCTGATAATCCAGCGACATACTGTCTTCCCCCGCCTCCGTTTCCGAGCGCAAAGCATCTGCCTTTATGCTTTGCAGGGAACTTCTCAAGAGGCATAGCAGAGGAATGGTGATGTTAATGATTGCAGCATCGCCGCTCACCATATGGGTAGACTCCTCAAAGTTTCCAAGGACCTGGCAGATGTCTGCCAACCAGGCCCACTCTTCTGTAAAGAATTGAGGAGGCTGACTCCCACTACGCCGCCCATGTTGGAGTTGGTATTCCACTATAGCTCTATGCTGCTCTTAGAGCCTGGCCAACATGTGGAGCGTAGAGTTCCACTGGGTGGGCACATCGCACAGCAGTCGGTGCACTGGCAGATTAAACCGATGTTGCAGGGTCCGCAGGGTGGCAGCGTCCGTCTTGGACTTGCGGAAATGTGCGCTGAGCCGGCACACCTTTCCGAGTAGGTCTGACAAGCATGGGTAGCTTTTCAGAAAGCGCTGAACCACCAAATAAAGACGTGGGCCAGGCATGGCACGTGCGTAAGGCTGCCGAGCTGCAGAGCCGCCACCAGGTTACGGCCATTGTCACACACGACCATGCCCGGTTGGAGGCTCAGTGGCGAAAGCCAGCGGTCGGTCTGCTCTGTCAGACCCTGCAGCAGTTCGTGGGCCGTGTGCCTCTTCTCTCCTAAGCTGAGTAGTTTCAGCACGGCCTGCTGGCACTTGCCCACCGCTGTGCTGCCACCCCACGCGACACCGACTGGTGGCGACGTGCTGCTGCTGACACATCTTGATTGCAAGACAGAGGTTGCGTTGGAGGAGGAGGAGGGTGGTTTAGTGGAGGAAGCATACACCGCTGCAGATACCAGCACTGAGCTGGGGCCCGCAATTCTGGGGGTGGGTAGGAAGAGAGTGCTCCCAGGCTCTGACTCGGTCCCAGCCTCCACTAAATTCACCCAATGTGCTGTCAGGGAGATATAACGGCCCTGCCCGCCTGTGCTTGTCCACGTGTCCGTTGTTAAGTGGACCTTGGCAGTAACCGCGTTGGTGAGGGCGCGTACAATGTTGCGGGAGACGTGGTCGTGCAGGGCTGGGACGGCACATCGGGAAAAGTAGTGGCGACTGGAAACCGAGTAGCGCGGGGCCACCGCCGCCATCATGTTTTTGAAAGCGTCCGTTTCCACAAGCCTATATGGCAGCATCTCCAGGCTGATCAATTTGGCTATGTGCACGTTTAACGCTTGAGCGTGCGGGTGCGTGGTGGCGTACTTGCGCTTGCGCTCAAACAGTTGCGCTAGCGACGGCTGGATGCTGCGCTGAGAGATATTGCTGGATGGGGCCGAGGACAGTGGAGGTGAGGGTGTGGGTGCAGGCCGGGAGACGGTAGTGCCTGTGTCCTGAGAGGGGGGTTGGATCTCAGTGGCAGGTTGGGGCACAGGGGGAGAGGCAGTGGTGCAAACCGGAGGCGGTAAACGTTGCACATGCTGGTGGTGGTGAGGCTGGTGGTGGTGGCTCCATGGCTGATCTTGGCGCGACAAACCTTGCACACCACAGTTCGTCGGTCATCTGCACTCTCAGTGAAAAACTGCCACACCTTTGAGCACCTCGGCCTCTGCAGGGTGGCATGGCGCGAGGGGGCGCTTTGGGAAACAGTTGGTGGATTATTCGGTCTGGCCCTGCCTCTACCCCTGGCCACCGCATTGCCTCTTCCAACCTGCCCTGCTGCTGCACTTGCCTCCCCCTCTGAAGACCTGTCCTCAGTAGGCTTAGCAAACCAGATGGGGTCAGTCACCTCATCGTCCAGCTGCTCTTCCTCCAAATCCCCTGTGCGCTCCTCCCTCGGACTTACTGCCCTTACTACTAGCTCACTGATAGACAACTGTGTCTCATCGTCTTCGTCCTCCTCACCCACTGAAAGCTCTTGAGACAGTTGCCGGAAGTCCCCAGCCTCATCCCCCGGACCCCGGGAACTTTCCAAAGGTTGGGCATCGGTCACGACAAACTCCTCCGGTGGGAGAGGAACCATTGCTGCCCATTCTTGGCAGGGGCCCGAGAACAGTTCCTGGGAGTCTGCCTGCTCCTCAGAATGTGTCATTGTAATGGAGTGAGGAGGCTGGGAGGAAGGAGGAGCAGCAGCCAGAGGATTCAGAGTTGCAGCAGTGGACGGCGTAGAAGTCTGTGTGGTTGATAGATTGCTGGATGCGCTTTCTGCCATCCACGACTGGATCTCTCCTCATCCCGCAGCAGTCGGCTGCGATACACCTGGATTAGGAGCTCGGCCTGTGCCCACACCCTGACTTGGGCCTCCGAGTCCTCGCCGCGTCCACGTCCTCCAGGCCTACCCCTCAGCATGGTGTATTACGAGTAGAGCAGAAACAGAACGCTGTAATTAAATGTGCCGCTTATTGGCCTGTGGTTGGAGGCTGACTTCACTTACGGAACGCACAGCAGAGCCAGGTAAACTATTTTGCGCACGCCTGCACTGAGACGTAGGTGCGTATGACTGAGCTAGTGGAATTCACAGCGCAGAAGCAGTCAAGTAGCCAAAGGCCACTAGTAGGCCTTAAGTATTTTGCTTCAATTTTTTAAAATGCTGAGCTGATACAGCAGACAGATACTGTAAACAGCGTATATTATGTATACTGTTTCCCTCTGGCGGGATGACGGCGGTGATGTAACGGAGACAGCAGAGCCAGGAAACAATTTTGCGCACACGCCTGCACTGTGACGTAGGTGCGTATGACTCAGCTAGTGGAATTCACAGCGCAGAAGCAGTCAAGTGGCCAAAGGCCACTAGTAGGCCTTAAGTATTTTGCTTCTATTTTTTTAAATGCTGAGCTGGTACAGCAGACAGATACTGTAGGCAGCGTATATTATGTATACTGTTTCCCTCTGGCGGGATGACGGCAGTGATGTAACGGAGACAGCAGAGCCAGGAAACAATTTTGCGCACGCCTGCACTGTGACGTAGGTGCGTATGACTCAGCTAGTGGAATTCACAGCGCAGAAGCAGTCAAGTGGCCTAAGGCCACTAGTAGGCCTTAAGTATTTTGCTTCTATTTTTTTAAATGCTGAGATGGTACAGCAGACAGATACTGTAGGCAGCGTATATTATGTATACTGTTTCCCTAAGGCGGGATGACGGCGGTGATGTAACGGAGACAGCAGAGCCAGCAAACAATTTTGCACACGCCTGCACTGTGACGTAGGTGCGTATGACTCAGCTAGTGGAATTCACAGCGCAGAAGCAGTCAAGCCTGCTGTAACGCTTAGCTGCGTATTAATTAGGACTACTACCCCCAGCAGACACGCAGTACACTGAAGACGGTCACAGTCAGCCAAAATATACTATTTTTCCCCAATTTTTTTGAAAAAGCCCACTGCCTATATAGCCTGTATATCTCTTTCCCTGTACCACTGTCCCTGCCTCACCAGTACTGGCCCTATACTCTGTACAATGACTGCAGACTGAGGACGCAATGCTCTGCACGCCCGATATACAAAAAAAAAAAAAAATGTGCAACACTGCTCATAGCAGCCTCAACAGTACTGCACATGGTCAGATGTGGCCCTAAGAAGGACCGTTGGGGTTCTTGAAGCCTAATATAACTCCTAACACTCTCCCTATAGCAGCTCCACCATCAGCAGTACTTTCCCTGAGCTATGTCAGAATGCATCTGTGGTGAGCCGCGGGCGAGGCAGATTTTAATACTCGGGTGTCACCTGATCTCCCCAGCCACTCACTGCAGGGGGGTGGTATAGGGCTTGAACGTCGCAGGGGGAAGTTGTAATGCCTTCCCTGTCTTTCTATTGGCCAGAAACGCACGCTAACGTCTCAGAGATGAAAGTGAAAGTAACTCGAACATCGCGTGGTGCTCGTCTCGAGTAACGAGCATCTCGAACACCCTAATACTCGAACGAGTATCAAGCTCGGACGAGTACGCTCGCTCATCTCTAATAGCTATGTAGAAGAGCTGTGGCCACAAAACAATAGGGCATATTTAATCAAGACCCTTTGCATTCTTTTATTTCTGAGGCATAGAAGGAATGAAAAAATATTGGAAAACTTGAACCTATCCTTTAAGAATTTTATTCAACCAGAAACTTGGGGGATAACATGTAGTACGCCAAATACTTTTAAAATGCAGTATTCTCACTGTGTAAATTACTAGATTGACCCAATATTTACTACCTAAACATAAAATATTCGGAAAAATGGGAGTAAATGTTTTAAGAACTGTTGTGCCGAGGATTCGACTTAAACCTTTCGCCGTCCATGGCTTTGTCTTTCACATTTTGGGGACATGGCAACAGTCAAATTGGTAAGCATTTGATATCAACGTCGCTTAGCAATGCTTGGCTCTTCCTAGCGGTTCAGTTGACTGAAGCACAACAGCGCAGCTAGACTTAACAAAAGAACTTTGACCTTGCCTGAAAGGTCACTCAATGTATCAAACTCACATTTTATGATTTTACAGCGATGGTGATGTTATAACAAATCTAATGACACCAAAATCATCCCCCAAAGGTGATGCAAAGGGGTCAAAGTGTGGTGCAAGAAAAAGCCTTTAGGTTTTTTTTATATTAAATACATCACATCTCTATCAGAGTGTAAACGACTATAATATCTTCATATACACTCATGTCTTGACTTATACTAACATAACTTTTGATGTTGCATGTATCATCACATGTAATTCCAGATAATTTGCATCATGCATAAAACTAAGGCAGACAAATTGCTCAAATTTACAGTGCTGTGGAAACGTTTTAGGCCCATGTGGAAAAAATGCTGCAAAGTCAGATTTGTTTCAAAAATAGAATGTGTCTAATAGATTCCAAATCTTTTCTGCAGCAGGAAAACAACCCAAACATACAGCCTTTATCATTAACAAGTATCTTCAGCATAAAGAAGAACAAGATGTCCTGAAAGTGATGATATGGCCCCCACAGAGCCCTGATCTCAACATCCTCGAGTCTGTCTTGGATGACATGAAGAGACAGAAGGATTTGAGCCAGACTACATTCACAGATCCTTGGTTAGTTCTCTAAGATGTTTGGAACAACCTTCCTGTCAAGTTCCTTCTAATACTGTGTTCTAGTGTATCTAGAATTGCTGTTTTGGAACAAGAGGCTGGTCATCTGAAATACTGATTTGATTTAGATTTCTCTTTTGTTCATTCACTTTGCTCTTTTTTTATTTGACCAATTTACTATTAACACTGCTATTTTGAAAGCATTTTTACTTTACAGCATTTTTCCACACTTGCCCCCAATTTTTGCACAGTATTGTATACAGGGGCGTAACTAAAGGCTCAGGGGCCCTGATGCAAAACGTGAGCTGGGGCCCCCCCTCTATCTGTATCTGTACTCGTACCCATACCTAAACCATGCTGCACAAAGACATAACTTGAAGCTTCTGGGCCCCAATGCAAAACCTGTAACAGGGCCCCCAACTATAATGCTTTATTCATAGTACTGGGCTCCCTATATGGAGAAGAGAGGCCTTATGGGCCCCCTAAGGCTCCTGCGCCCGGGTGCAACCGCATCCCCTGCACCCTCTATAGTTACGCCCCTGATTGTATATCTTTTTTATAGTTTTTTTTATTTAGTATGTCCTTTTTTTTAAAGGAACATTTATTTAGCCAAAATAGACAAATATACAGAAACAGCAGACATCATAAAGAATGCACACCTTGCTGATACATCACAGTTAGAGATGAGCGAGTTTACTCGATCGAGCACCGTGATTTTCGGGTACTTCTGCACTCGGGTGAAAAGATTCAGGGGGTGGGGGGAGGCGTGGCAGAGCGGGGGGTAGCAGCGGGGAACAGGGGGGAGCCCTCTCTCTCTCCCTCCCCCCCCCACTCCCCGCTGCAACCCCCCACTCACCCACGGCGCCCCCCGAATCTTTTCGCTCGAGTACGGAAGTACTCGAAAATCGCGGTGCTCGGGCGAAAAAGGGGCGTGGCCGAGTAGGTTCGCTCATCTCTAATCACAGTACATGAGAACTGGAAAAAAAAAAAGACAAAAGTGAAAACACTGAGTGTCTCGCATATTCGTGTGCATTTCTCATAAAACATAATAGTTGGCTGTTCATTTTCACATTTATTTATCAACTACTCAAAATGTAAAGACCCAAACCAGGGAGGGCTCCTAGTCCCGGAGCCCCAAAACACCAGGAGAAAATGGAAGAAGGAAAAACAAGACAAAACAAACAAAAAAAAGAAACAAAAAAATAGATAGAACACCCCCCCCCCCCCAAACTTTAACCCTCCCCCCTTAAACAACAACCCTGTGCGACTCTTAAAGAAAAAAAGAATTAGCCTAAACAGTAGATCGGTTCAAGCAGGTATCCCTCACCATATCCATTCCCAATATCTAAATAGGCATCTCTGCTGCTGTTGCCGGACAGTTCACCCAGCCCCCCAAACCTTGTCAAACTCTTCAGGACATCCCCTAGCCATATAAGTCAGTTTATACATTGGAAGCACAGAGTTCACCACCTGGATCCATGCATTTCTGGTCGGCCTACCAGGGTGCTTCCAATTCAACAAAATCACCTTCTTAGCATAGAAGAATAGTAGCTTATATAAGGTGCAAGTTGCTGCTGCCTCTGGTAGGTCTCCAACAAGCCCAAAGAGGCACACCCCAGGGTGCATGATCCTCGGGGCCCCCAGGTGAGATTCCATAAATACAAGAATGTCCCCCCCAGTAGTCTCGCATGACACCGCAGTCCCAGAACATGTGCATGATGGTCCCATCAGCAATTAAGCATCGGGGACAGGTCGCTGAGGGGAGCAGACCCATTACATGTAGCCTTGATGGGGTGTAGTATATACGGTGTAGGAACTTGACCACGACAAGACTATCCCTAGCACTAATCAAAGGAGGACCAGAGCTCACCAATATGTCTTCACTCTCCCCCGCTAACAGATCAGGAATGTCAATGACCCACTTATGGGTCGCCCTCTCCCTCAACGGAGCAAGACACTGCGCCAAGTGGGCATAGAAACTGGACAGTGGTCTTACTAGGTTACACATCTGTGCCAGGCCTTCCAACCAAGTCAGGGACAGCGGTATGGACAGGCCCTAAAACTGAGCCCTGATCACATGTCGTAGCTGGTAATATCTAAAATAGGAGTGCTCAGGCAGGTTGTAGATTATCTGCAGCTGGAGGAAAGTGCAGAAAGTGTCATCAGTGACTATATCAGATAGTACATTAATACCATGAGCTCTCCAGAATGCAGACTCTGTAAAGCGCTGCAGACTCTGTAAAGACTTCATCTTCCTTGGTTCGAAAATTGACCAGGAAGGAGAATCTTTCTGCAGCTGGAGGAAAGTGCAGAAAGTGTCCTCAGTGACTATGTCAGATAGTACATTAATACCATGAGCTCTCCAGAATGCAGACTCTGTAAAGCGCTGCAGGTGCGGCAAGTGTGGATTATCTCACAAAGGAGTATGTGGGGACCATGTGACTTCTACTACAGGGCTCAGCTGCAAGACCTTGTGCCATATTTTAAATGTTACCAGCATGGGGGGGAGGTGAGGGGGCAATAGGAGAGGAGGGGCCACGCATCAGCAGACCCCTCAATCCCGGGGCGGAGCCTGCCACCCTGCGCTTCAGTCCCACCACCGGATTGTAATCCGATGAAGTCAGCCACCACCCAGCATACACCAGCTGGCTGGCCAGATAGTAGAAATAAAAGTGGGGTAAGGCTAATCCTCCCCAGCTCACCAGGAGGCACAAGGTCTCCAATTTAATCCTGGGGGTGGAGCCTCTCCACAGGATACGCAGTACAATTCCACAAAGCGTGGCAAAGAATCTGGTTGGGACCAGGGCAGGGGAGTTATGCAGGATGTACAAAAATGTTGGTAGTAGCTTCATCTTTAACAAATTGACTCTGCCCACCAGAGTGAGAGGAGAGAGGCACAACGCATCACCATTCCCTCAGCCCATTTAAGGAGGGGAGCTGAATTAAGGTCAAAGAAGGTAGAAACCCTCACTGACACTCTTATACCCAAATAAGTTGTCTGAGCTGTATAGCTCAGTGGGGCGGGCAAAGGGAGCTCAGCCGCCGCAGAGTCTATTGCAATTATGTGGGTTTTGTCCCAATTGACCCGAATACCATAATGTAGGCCAAATGTGTCAAAAATGGCGAGTGCAGAATCAAGAGAGGACCCTGAATCCTGGAGAAAGAGGAGGGTGTCATCAGCATTTAGTGCTATGCGCTCTTCATAATTGTGAAGTTTAAATCCCTTTATTACCGGTGAGGTCCGGACCCGAATTGCAAGGGGCTCTATAGCAAGGGCAAACAGGGAAGGGGACAGGGGGCAACCCTGTGGTGTGCCTCTACCGAGGGGAAACTGGGCAGAAACATGAACGTTGGGTTTAATACTGGCTACTGGGGAGTCATATAAGATCTTTACCCACCTAATAAATGCTAGCCCAAATCCAAACCGTTGCATCACTGCCCACAAGCACCTCCACTCTACTGAGTCGAAGGCCTTTGCCTGGTCTATAAATACCAGGGTGCGCTTCCCACAGTTAGAGTGTTCATATGTCAGATGGTCAAAAACCGCCTTAGATTGATGTCTGTACTTTTGCCAGGCATGAAGCCAAATTGGTCAGGGTGTATAATCTCATTAAGGCCTCAGTCACACGGGCGCATCGGCATCCGTACACCGGCAGGAAGGAGACGGACGTACCTGCAGACGGCCGTCTCTCTGCAGCGCCGGAGGAAAGAACACATGACCGGCAATGGAGCGCTGCAGAGAGACGGCCGTCTGCAGGTACGTACGTCTGCTGGTGTCAGTCACACGGGCGCATCGGCGCCGGTGTACGGGTGCCGATGCGCCCGTGTGACTGAGGCCTAAGAACGGAGTTTATGCGCATCGCCAGTATTTTTGCCAAAATTTTAACATTGTTGTTAAGAAGCGAGATGGGCCTATAGGAACTACAAGCTGCAGGATCTTTTCCAGCTTTAGGAATCATGACAATTATGGCCTTGCGCATGGTGTCCTGCAGGGCACCATCTGGCAGGATAGAATTATATAGCGTTAGAAGCCGGGGAGCTAGGAAATCCGCATTCTTTTTATACCATTCCCCAGGGAGTCCATCCTACACTGGCGATTTCCTATTCGGGAGTGACTTGATAGCATCCATTACCTCCTCTATACTCAAGCCCCCATCCAAATAAGTGGCACTACTCTGGCTCAGCATAGGGAAGGTTATATCCTCAAGGTAGGCTGTTAGCTGTTCATCCGAGCAGCTAAGTTTGGAAGTATATAGGTTCCTATAGAAGTGGGCAAATGTTTGATTGACCAGTTTTAGGTTATCCACCAGGGCCCCCGAAGCATCGCGCACCACCATGATTGGCGGCAACGTCTGATCCTCCTTTGTTAAATAGGCCAACAAATGACCGTTCTTATCTCCCTGGTCAAAGACCTGGTGACGGGAGTAAAGAAGCTTCTTTTTGGTATACTTTGCGAGTAGTAATTTGTATTCCCGCCGTAGGTTATTTAAGTCCAGGTAGGCTTCTGGGGAAGGATCTGCTATGTGCCTGGCTTCCGCTGCAACAAGGCGGCGTTCCAGGTCTAATTGGGCAGCTTGCAAAGATCTTCTATATTCAGCAATGGCGGATGTAAAAGACCTCCTAGTAAAGGCCTTAAAGGCTTATTTAGTATGTCCTCAACTGTTTGTTAGCAGTCTAGTCAAAATTCCACTTCTTACTAAACACATTAGCAAACTAGTCACTGGCCACTTATTATGCTATTCAATCATTCGCATGGCTGGCCTTTTCTTTACCTTACCATTCAATCTGACCGCTGCACTTGCTGCCTTCTATTTATTCTACCTGTTCTTTTTTTCCTATTTGCCATTTCCAAACAAACTGTTTTTGCTGCTTGAATCTGCTTTATTCCCGTTTGCCCTTTGTGATATTTGATAGGGTGACATCAATAAGAGAAATAACACACTTCAACACAGTCAGATTCATTGCTGTCATTTTCTATTTTCTCAGCCCTATCTATGCCATGAAACTATTATGAAATCCATATAATACCAAGTAATAGCATTTTCTGCTTTATATGCAGTAATAATTTATAACATTAATCAGAAAACAATCCAGCCTTTGACGAGAAGGTATAAAGAGAGATGGTCTGTTTTATATAGTGGATGGATCTTAGTGCACTGCCATCTACAGAAAGCATCTCTGAGGGATTTTAGAAGCTCATGTCTTAGCCAGCATAAAGATAGGGTGAATTATAGCCAGACAAATTTTTAAGATGCCATAAAACCTGCAAACTGCTCTTTTTCGACTATGCAAAACTATGGCATTAATACGTTTCCTGACTGAATGTAAGAGAGGGATAAAATGTATAATAGAAAAGTAATGCAATGATAAATAATTTTTTGGGACCAAATGTGGAAGTGGCTATACAATGTGTAGTGAACGCTGACTGAATAAAAGTGGGTAGAGAAGGCAATATGAATGAAAAGAATATAAGTAATCATTAATAAGGAACATAAGGGATACATGAAAGGATATTGACCCAAACTCACATCACATTTGGGCTTTATGTGCAATATGTGTGCTGGGCAACACTTTATTTCTGCACGTCATGGCTGGTTCCATTTTGTTTTCCATCTTTTATGCAGAAGACCGCTAGGGGAGAAACTAGGATGGAACTCAGACGGAACCATAGGGTTCAATATGTGAGATAGAGACCTGTTTGGACTTCGTTTCCCATGGATGTCACTTTTCTATGTAGTTTAATAGACTGGTAGTGATGAAAGCTATGTGAAATGGAGACCAAAGTGGTCTTTGTCTTACATATTGAACCCTATGGTTCCATCCCGGTTTTGAGCACTGGACAATAAAAATGAAGTGTGAGAAGAGCCTAATTCTCCAGAGGCATACTCTTTGTCTAACATGCCTACTATCATTAAACAAGCATAAGCCAAATGAGTGTCCTTTTGACAAATATTTGACCCATATTCTGAACATTAGGATAATGTTTAGAGATGAGCGAATATACTCGTTTCGAGTAATTACTCGATCGAGCACCGCGATTTTTGAGTACTTCCGTACTCGGGTGAAAAGATTCGGGGGGCGCCGGGGGCGGGGGGAGGCATGGTGGAGCGGGGGGTAGCAGCGGGGAACAGGGGGGAGCCCTCTCTCTGTCCCTCTCCCCCCCCACTCACCCACGGCGCCCCCGAATCTTTTCGCCCGAGTACGGAAGTACTCGAAAATCGTGGCGCTCGGGCAAAAAAGGGGCGTGGCCGAGTACGTTCGCTCATCTCTAATAATGTTGCTTTAACTGTATTAAAAGGCAAAGTTGATTTTGATTTTCAATACAACTGTATGCAAAATACATAAAATAAACCAAGGTCAATAGCAAATGTTTGCAGCTACATATTGTAGGTTGAAACAGCAATACGGACATAGTAAAGTATGTTACATACAATTATTTCAGAGTCCAAGTTGCCTTTGTTCTGCATCCATTCTATTATAACTATTTGTTGTGGATCATTTTGAAAAAAAAAAAGATCTATGAACAATTTCAATATTGAAAAACCCTGAAAACTAGAAGGCCTGACTATTATATTCTATCCAGTCCATCAAAAACATTGCTTCAACCCTTTTGTCTTTTCAACAAATGTTTTTGCATAGCCTAGAAGAATAAGAAAGCTTATTGTACTTGCACATAATAGAATTTGCATCATTCATGTGTTTGACCACAGGGAATGGTATGACCTTCTAATGTAGTTTAGAAATTTGTAGAATTTTTCACTTCTTTTCATTCTGACTTTACCCAATTTGCGCTCTTTTCGTATAACGGTAGTGGATACCTTTGTATGAAATCTTCAGTTTCTAAATAATGACACATAGAATATCCTTTATTTTGCAAAACAATACAGTTTTGTGTTTCTTGAGAAAGCTGTTTCATACTGGTCATTTCTGAAACCAGAGTTGAACTTTAGAAATGCCGATGCACTGTGCAGCTTGTAGCAACTAAGGAGAAGACAATTTACTTGCTTTATTGAACAGAAGAATGGATCTTAGGTGTGCTAACACAATAACAAATGCTTTACTCACAGATGAGCAGACAAAGCTTATTTGAAAACAAAAAATCATTCTATTTAGAGATGAGCGAACACCAAAATGTTCGGGTGTTCGTTATTCGGAACGAACTTCCCGTGATGCTCGAGGGTTCGTTTCGAACAACGAACCCCATTGAAGTCAATGGGCGACCAGAACATTTTTGTATTTCGCCGATGCTCGCTAAGGTTTTCATGTGTGAAAATCTGGGCAATTCAACAAAGTGATGGGAATCACACAGAAACGGATAGGGCAGGCGAGGGGCTACATGTTGGGCTGCATCTCAAGTTCACAGGTCCCACTATTAAGCCACAATACCGGCAAGAGTGGGTCCCCCCCCCCTCCCAACAACTTTTACTTCTGAAAAGCCCTCATTAGCATGGCATACCTTTGCTAAGCACCACACTACCTCCAACAAAGCACAATCACTGCCTGCATGACACTCCACTGACACTTCTCCTGGGTTACATGCTGCCCAACCGCCCCCCCTCCCCCCCCACAGCGCACACCAAAGTGTCCCTGGGCAGCCTTCAGCTGCCCTCATGCCACACCACGCTCATGTCTATTTAGAATTGCGTCTGCCATGACGAGGGACCGCAGGCACACACTGCAGAGGTTGGCACGGCTAGGCAGCGACCCTCTTTAAAAGTGGCGGAGCGATAGCCCACAATGCTGTACAGAAGCAATGAGAAATAGAATCCTGTGCCACCGCCATCAGGAGCTGCACACGTGGGCATAGCAATGGGGAACCTATGTGCCACACACTATTCATTCTGTCAAGGTGTCTGCATGCCCCAGTCAGACCGGGCTTTTTAATTCATAGACACAGGCAGGTACAACTCCCTATTGTGAAGTCCCTGTCGACCCACAGCATGGGTGGCTCCCTGGAACCCACCGGCGGTACACAGAAATATCCCATTGCATTGCCCAACACAGCTGAGGTAGTAATGTTGTGCTTAACCCTTTCCAATCCAATTTGTATATGGTTTTCCTAGGGGGCTTACTCTTTTTCTGCCGTTATACAACGGCGTTATATGCTGGCTAAAGCCAGTACTGCATGAGCTGACACGTAGGATAGGCTCCGACAGCAGAGAGGCTGGCAATATACAGTAAGAGAACCCCGACGGACGTCTACCAACAACGGAGCTGTACAGCCTTAAACCCTAATGTCTTCACAGGTCACACAGTGGACTGGAAAGGGTTAATGCAGGTGGGTTTCGGCCCACACTGCATGCCCCAGTCAGACTGGGGTTCTTTACAAGTGGACACATGTAGGTTAAACTCCCTGTGGACCCACTGCCTAGGTGGGTGCCAGGAAGCCACCGGCGGTACATAGAAATATCCCATTGCATTGCCCAACACAGCTGAGGTAGTAATGTCATGCGTAATACAGGTGGGCTTCGGCCCACACTGCATGGCCCAGTCAGACGGGTTCTTTAGAAGTGTACAGATGTATTAAAAACTCAGTGTGCACCTACAGCATGGGTGGCTCCCTGGAACCCACCGGCGGTACATAAAAATATCCCATTGCATTGCCCAACACAGCTGAGGTAACGTCAGCTGTAATGCAGGTGGGCTAAAAATTAATTTGATTACACTGTAGGCGAGGGCCCACAAAAATTGCTGTATCAACAGTACTAATGTACATCCCAAAAATTGGCCATGGCCAGCCAAGAGGGCAGGTGAAACCCATTAATCGCTTTGGTTAATGTGGCTTAAGTGGTAACTAGGCCTGGAGGCAGCCCAGTGTAACGAAAAATTGGTTCAAGTTAAAGTTCCAATGCTTTTAAGCGCATTGAAACTTATAAAAATTGTTCTGAAAAATTATTTGAGTGAGCCTTGTGGCCCTAAGAAAAATTGCCCGTTCAGCGTGATTACGTGATGTTTCAGGAGGAGGAGCAGGAGGAGGAAGAGGAGGAATATTAGACACAGATTGATGAAGCAGAAATGTCCCCGTTTTGGATGGTGAGAGAGAACGTAGCTTCCATCCGTGGGTGCAGCCTACGTATTGCTTACGTATCGCTGCTGTCCGCTGGTGGAGAACAGAAGTCTGGGGAAATCCAGCCTTTGTTCATCTTGATGAGTGTTAGCCTGTCGGCACTGTCGGTTGACAAGCGGCTACGCTTATCTGTGATGATTCCCCCAGCCGCACTAAACACCCTTTCCGACAAGACGCTAGCCGCAGGACAAGCAAGCACCTCAAGGGCATACAGGGCTAGTTCAGGCCACGTGTCCAGCTTCGACACCCAGTAGTTGTAGGGGGCAGAGGCGTCACCAAGGATGGTCGTACGATCCGCTACGTACTCCCTCACCATCCTTTTACAGTGCTCCCGCCGACTCAGCCGTGACTGGGGAGCGGTGACACAGTCTTGGTGGGGAGCCATAAAGCTGGCCAGGCCCTTAAAGACTGTTGCACTGCCTGGGATGTACATGCTGCTCGATCTACGCACATCCCCTGCTACCTTGCCCTCGGTACTGCGCCTTCTGCCACTAGCGCTGTCGGCTGGGAATTTTACCATCAGCTTGTCCGCAAGGGTCCTGTGGTATAGCAACACTCTCGAACCCCTTTCCTCTTCGGGAATCAGAGTGGCCAGGTTCTCCTTATACCGTGGATCGAGCAGTGTGTACACCCAGTAATCCGTCGTGGCCAGAATGCGTGCAACGCGAGGGTCACGAGAAAGGCATCCTAACATGAAGTCAGCCATGTGTGCCAGGGTACCAGTACGCAACACATGGCTGTCCTCACTAGGAAGATCACTTTCAGGATCCTCCTCCTCCTCCTCCTCCTCCTCAGGCCATACACGCTGAAAGGATGACAGGCAATCAGCCGGTGTACCATCAGCAGCGGCCCAAGCTGTCTCTTCCCCCTCCTCCTCATCCTCCTCATGCTCCTCCTCCTGTACGCGCTGAGAAATAGACAGGAGGGTACCCTGACTATCCAGCGGCATACTGTCTTCCCCCGCCCCCGTTTCCGAGCGCAAAGCAGCTGCCTTTATGGTTTGCAGGGAATTTCTCAAGATGCATAGCAGAGGAATGGTGACGCTAATGATTGTAGCATCGCCGCTCACCACCTGGGTAGACTCCTCAAAATTACCAAGGACATGGCAGATGTCTGCCAACCAGGCCCACTCTTCTGAAAGGAATTGAGGAGGCTGACTCCCACTGCGCCGCCCATGTTGGAGTTGGTATTCGACTATAGCTCTCCGTTGTTCATAGAGCCTGGCCAACATGTGGAGCGTAGAGTTCCACCGTGTGGGCACGTCGCACAGCAGTCGGTGCACTGGCAGCTTAAAGTGATGTTGCAGGGTGCGCAGGGTGGCAGCGTCCGTGTGGGACTTGCGGAAATGTGCACAGAGCCGGCGCGCCTTTACGAGCAGGTCTGACAAGCGTGGGTAGCTTTTCAGAAAGCGCTGAACCACCAAATTAAAGACGTGGGCCAGGCATGGCACGTGCGTGAGGCTGCCGAGCTGCAGAGCCGCCACCAGGTTACGGCCGTTGTCACACACGACCATGCCCGGTTGGAGGCTCAGCGGCGCAAGCCAGCGGTCGGTCTGCTCTGTCAGACCCTGCAGCAGTTCGTGGGCCGTGTGCCTCTTATCGCCTAAGCTGAGTAGTTTCAGCACGGCCTGCTGACGCTTGCCCACCGCCGTGCTGCCACACCGCGCGACACCGACTGCTGGCGACATGCTGCTGCTAACACATCTTGATTGTGAGACAGAGGAGGAGGAGGAGGAGGAGGGTGCTTTAGTGGAGGAAGCATACACCTCCGCAGATACCAGCACCGAGCTGGGGCCCGCAATTCTGGGGGTGGGTAGGACGTGAGCGGTCCCAGGCTCTGACTCTGTCCCAGCCTCCACTAAATTCACCCAATGTGCCGTCAGGGAGATGTAGTGGCCCTGCCCGCCTGTGCTTGTCCACGTGTCCGTAGTTAAGTGGACCGTGGCAGTAACCGCGTTGGTGAGGGCGCGCACAATGTTGCGGGAGACGTGGTCGTGCAGGGCTGGGACGGCACATCGGGAAAAGTAGTGGCGACTGGGAACTGAGTAGCGCGGGGCCGCCGCCTCCATGATACTTTTGAAGGACTCAGTTTCCACAACCCTATACGGCAGCATCTCAAGGCTGATGAATTTTGCTATGCGGACGGTTAACGTTTGAGCGTGCGGGTGCGTGGCGGCGTACTTGCGCTTGCGCTCGAACACTTGCGCAAGCGACGGCTGAACGGTGCGCTGAACTACACTGCTGGATGGGGCCGAGGACAGCGGAGATGAGGGTGTGGGTGCAGGCCATGAGGCGGTAGTGCCTGTGTCCTGAGAGGGGGGTTGCATCTCAGTGGCAGGTTGGGGCACAGGGGGAGAGGCAGGGGTGCAAACCGGAGGCGGTGAACGGCCTTTGTCCCACCTTGCGGGGTGCTTGGCCATCATATGTCTGCGCATGGTGGTGGTGGTGAGGCTGTTGGTGTTGGCTCCCCGGCTGAGCTTTGCGCGACAAAGGTTGCACACCACTGTTCGTCGGTCGTCAGGCGTCTCTGTGAAAAACTGCCAGACCTTAGAGCATGGCGCGAGGGGGCGCTTTGGGAAACACTTGGTGGATTATTCGGTCTGGCCCTGCCTCTACCCCTGGCCACTGCACTGCCTCTTGCAACCTGCCCTGCTGATGCCCTTGACTCCCCCTCTGAAGACCTGTCCTCCTGAGTAAGCGTTGCACACCAGGTGGGGTCAGTCACCTCATCGTCCTGCTGCTCTTCCTCCGAATCCTCTGTGCGCTGCTCCCTGGGACTTACTGCCCTTACTACTACCTCACTGCAAGACAACTGTGTCTGATCGTCATCGTCCTCCTCACCCACAGAAAGTTGTTGAGACAGTTGGCGGAAGTCCCCAGCCTCTTCCCCCGGACCCCGGGAACTTTCGAATGGTTGGGCATCAGTGACGATAAACTCCTCTGGTGGGAGAGGAACCGCTGCTGCCCAATCTAAGCAGGGGCCCGAGAACAGTTCCTGGGAGTGCTCCCGCTCCTGAGCAGGTGTTATTGTAGTGGAGTGAGGAGGCTGGGAGGAAGGAGGAGCAGCAGACAGAGGATTCGGATTGGCAGCAGTGGACGGCGCAGAACTGCGGGTAGACGATAGGTTGCTCGAAGCACTTTCTGCCATCCAGGACAGGACCTGCTCACACTGCTCATTTTCTAATAACCGTCTCCCGCGTGGACCCATTAATTGGGCGATGAATGTGGGGACGCCAGAAACGTGCCTCTCTCCTAATCGCGCAGCAGTCGGCTGCGACACACCTGGATCAGGAGCTTGGCCTGTGCCCACACCCTGACTTGGCCCTCCGCGTCCTCGGCCGCGTCCACGTCCTCTAGGCCTACCCCTACCCCTCAGCATGCTGTATTACCAGTGATTCGATTTCACAGGCAGGAAATAAATTGGCGCAAGACTGCAGGCCAAATATAATTTTTGCCCTTTTTGGAAAACGAAAGGCCCCACTGCCTCTAGTGAATGAATTATCTAAGTTTAATAACTGTGCTGTGTCCCTGCTTATGTGTCACAGAACGTGAGGGTAGCAGAGTTATTATAACTCTGGCAGAGCAGGTATTTTTTTTCCCAATTAAGGAAAGCAAATGGCGAAGCCAGGAGTAAAACGTAGCTGGGTGCGTCTGATTTTTAAACGTTGCACATGCAGCCGACACGTGTCCACCGCCCGTAAGGACGGACAGAGGCTGGACAAATAGATTTGTTTTCACTTGTTTTTCCACCAAAAGGCAGCACTGCGTATATTCTATGAACATGAGAAGTTTAATAACTGTGCTGTGTCCCTGCTTATGTGTCACAGAACGTGAGGGTAGCAGAGTTATTATAACTCTGGCAGAGCAGGTATTTTTTTTCCCAATTAAGGAAAGCAAATGGCGAAGCCAGCAGTAAAGCGTAGCTGGGTGCGTATGATTTAGCACTGTTCTTCACGCAGCTCACACGTCTCCACCGCCCGTAAGGACGGACAGAGGCTGGACAAATAGATTTGTTTTCACTTGTTTTTCCACCAAAAGGCAGCACTGCGTATATTCTATGAATAATAACTGTGTTGTGGCCCTGCCTATACAATTCCTTCCCTGCAGTATCAATGGAGGGTGGAATGCTCTGCAGAGGCGATTTTGAGAAGCCCAAAAAAAATGCAGCACAGCTAACAGCAGCCTGGACAGTACTGCACACGGATAAATATGGCCCTAGAAAGGACCGTTGAGGTTCTTGAAGGCTACACTCACTCCTAACACTCTCCCTGCCTATGCAGCACTTCTGTCCCTAATGCCAGGTGCAACGGTCTGCAGAGGCGATTTTGAGAAAAAAAAAAATGCCACTGCTAACAGCAGCCAACACACAGCTATCAGTGGCCCTAATAAGGACCTTTGGGGGGTCTTGAAGCCTACACTAACTACCAATTCTTTCCCTACAGCAGCTCCGGTATAAACAGCACTGTCCCTCATCTAACTCACACCGCATCTGAGGCGAGCCGCGGGAGGGGCCGACTTTTATATTAGGCGAACACCTGATCTCGCCAGCCACTCACAGCAGGGGGGTGGTATAGGGCTTAAACGTTGCAGGGGGAAGTTGTAATGCCTTCCCTGTCTTTCAATTGGCCAGAAAAGCGCGCTAACGTCTCAGGGAAGGAAGTGAAAGTAACCAGAACACCGCATGGTGTTCGTTACGAATAACGAACATCCCGAACACCCTAATATTCGCACGAATATCAAGCTCGGACGAACGCGTTCGCTCATCTCTAATTCTTTTTTTCTAATTTCCAAAAAAAGGCAAGAATTAAATTATAAAATTATCTTGAAATGGTATAACCCCCCAGAATTATTACATAGAAGAGATCTGACTCAATCAGAATTATGCTGGGATTGCAAAAAAGAGATGAGCAGTCTGTCTCAGATATGGCTTAATTATCAACTAATTCAGCCATTCTAGAGAAAGATTTAAGGTATTTTAAAGTTCCAATCCTTACCCAGAAAATAAGGTAAACTATTTCAAGAAATGATTCTTATAAATATACATATGTGAATACAATATCTTAATTCAAAGTATTGCATCCCACACCTTCTTTATGCCGCAAAAGGTTTAATTGCAAGGCATTGGAAATAGACTGATGTACCTACGTTTCTAGAGTAAGTTAAAGAAATTTGTCTAATTAAGGCTTATGAGGAAATGCAATGATCCCTAGCAATCAAATTAGAAGAAAATGATGAAATTTGGGAGAAATGGATCCAGTATATTGATATTGATGCTTTCAGGGCCACAATGGGTCAGAAACGCTATCTTTTCTCCTTAGGGAGAGTAACTATATACTATAAACTAAGTGAGGAGACTCAAATGGCCATGCACGCCCCTCTGGGTAATATGCAAATGAGAGAGATGGAATAAATCCTCCACAGTGCCACCTATTGAAAAGCAGTATTCCTTCAAGTCAAAGTCAGACTTTTTTTATACAAGCCTTGTAACAATGACCAGGAATTAAAAGCAACGCCAGACTCCATGTACATACAGCTGTTTCAGGGTTTTTTTCCCTTCATCAGTGTAAAGTAGGAGTCTGGCTTTGCTAGTGAGAGGCCTGGGACGGGGGGTCAGAAACACTATCTTTTCTCCTTGGGGAGAGCAGCTATATACTATAAACTAAGTGGGGAGACTCAAATGGCAATGCACGCTCCTCTGGGTAATATGCAAATAAGGGAGATGGAATAAATCCTCCACAGTGCCACCTATTGAAAGGCAGCATTCTTTCAAGTCAAAGCCAGACTTAGACATGGAGTCTGGCTTTGTTTTTAATTCCTGGTCATTGTTACAAGGCTTGTATAAAAAGTCTGACTTTGACTTGAAGGAATGCTGCCTTCCAATAGGTGGCGCTGTGGATTTATTCCATCTCCCTTATTTGCAGGGCCACAATCTAACTCTATAGGTATTTTTTTCTCATTCTCTTATTCAGGAATTCATAACTGTAGGCAATCCCTTATAGTCTTCCTCTTGAGCCAGAATTAAATTTGTCTAAACAAATGGCATGCAAATCTAGTTAATGTTTGCATTTTTTAATCTCTTTATTGTGATGTTTTCAGATATCAGCAGATGTACTATGTTATTTTTGATATGTCATCGCCTTCTTTCCCAATTTCTCTTCTATATTTCCTTTCTCCCATTTATTTAAAAATAATTTACAAAAAATCTTTATTACATTATTGAATAGTTTCTTTAAAAAAAAAAAAAATGTTTTCTATTTTAATAAAAATGCACTTTTTTACTTGCACTTTTTGCCCCAGGCTAATTCATTTTGTTTGTACATATTTTTAATGTTATTTTTTTACCCTGTATGATCAAAGAACATTGCAGATTAACCCTATAAAATCTAAATAAAAATATTTGTAAAAATCTTATAAAATGATGTATATGTTTAGCATAATCACCTACACTACACTTACTTTCTGTACAGAATTAGCACAGATATTTAAATTAAGTCATATATTTTTTTTATTATTTTGCTAGAGGTTTAAAAAAATAATCAGACTATGAATTTTAAGACTTCATTAGAAACAGCAAAGTTCTACCCTATTTTGAGAGAAAGTAGTGTACTTATTATGTGTAACTCGGCAGATTTCTGCCTGAATGGGAGTAGGTCAAATCTGTAAATCAGACTCTTTGTGCAGAGCAGGCAAATCGCTCACTAAAAACCCTTCAGCTTCATCTGCTCGTCCTGACTTAGGTCTCTAGTACTGGCTGTAAACTTGACATAGTACCATAAAGACGTCATCAAAACCTTTCCATTAAACCAAGTACAGATTAATGTAAAAAGGCATTAAAGGTTTCCCTGAGTCTACTAAAGTCTCTAAAATGCTCTAATGGTGATTGAAATGTACGCGGTGCTGACTTAATCACATACTTTAGGAAGGAAAATAAAAAATAGAAACAAATATTTTAGTAATCCAAATGTATCCTATTGTTCTTTACTAGAGATGAGCGAACGTACTCGTCCGAGCTTGATATTCGTGCGAATATTAGGGTGTTCGGGATGCTCGTTGCTCTTAATGAGCACCACGCGGTGTTCCGGTTACTTTCAGTTTCCTCTCTGAGACGTTAGCGCGCTTTTCTGGCCAATTGAAAGACAGGGAAGGCATTACAACTTCCCCCTGTGACGTTCAAGCCCTATACCACCCCCCTGCTGTGAGTGGCTGGGGCGATCAGATGTCACCCGAGTATAAAAGTCGGCCCCTCCCGCGGCTCGCCTCAGATGTCTTGTGAGTTAGCTGAGGGAAAGTGCTGCTGGTGCCGGAGCTGCTGTAGGGAGAGTGTTAGTAGTGAGTGTAGGCTTCAAGAACCCCAACGGTCCTTCTTAGGGCCACATCTATCCGTGTGCAGTACTGTGCAGGCTGCTGTTAGCAGTGTTGCATATTTTTTTCTTTTCAAAATCGGCTGTCTGCAGAGCATTGCGCCTTGCAGTAATACTACAGGGAGAGAATTGTGTAGGCAGGGCCAGAAGCCATATATTATTGATTGAATATAGTCAGTGGGCCCTCCGTTTCCCAAAAAGGGAAAAATTGTATTTGTCCTGCAGTCTTGCGCCAATTTATTTCCTGCCTGGGAAAAGTAACCGCTGTGCTGCACTTCATATAACTGCATTTCTGTGCAACACATATCTTATCTGATTGAATATAGTCAGTGGGCCCTCCGTTTCCCAAAAAGGGAAACATTCTATTTGTCCTGCAGGATTGCGCCAATTTATTTGCTGCCTGTGAAAAGTCTCCGCTGTGCTGCACTTCATATAACTGCATTTCTGTGCAACACATATCTTATCTGATTGAATATAGTCAGTGGGCCCTCCGTTTCCCAAAAAGGGAAACATTCTATTTGTCCTGCAGGCTTGCGCCAATTTATTTGCTGCCTGTGAAAAGTAACTGCTCTGCTGCACTTCATATAACTGCATTTCTGTGCAACACATATCTTATCTGATTGAATATAGTCAGTGGGCCCTCCGTTTCCCAAAAAGGGAAACATTCTATTTGTCCTGCAGGCTTGCGCCAATTTATTTGCTGCCTGTGAAGAGTCTCCGCTGTGCTGCACTTCATATAACTGCATTTCTGTGCAACACATATCTTATCTGATTGAATATAGTCAGTGGGCCCTCCGTTTCCCAAAAAGGGAAACATTCTATTTGTCCTGCAGGCTTGCGCCAATTTATTTGCTGCCTGTGAAAAGTCTCCGCTGTGCTGCACTTCATATAACTGCATTTCTGTGCAACACATATGTTATCTGATTGAATATAGTCAGTGGGCCCTCCATTTCCCAAAAAGGGAAACATTCAATTTGTCCTGCAGGCTTGCGCCAATTTATTTGCTGCCTGTGAAAAGTAACCGCTCTACTGCACTTCATATAACTGCATTTCTGTGCAACACATATCTTATCTGATTGAATATAGTCAGTGGTCCCTCCGTTTCCCAAAAAGGGAAACATTCTATTTGTCCTGCAGGCTTGCGCCAATTTATTTGCTGCCTGTGAAAAGTAACTGCTCTGCTGCACTTCATATAACTGCATTTCTGTGCAACACATATCTTATCTGATTGAATATAGTCAGTGGGCCCTCCGTTTCCCAAAAAGGGAAACATTCTATTTGTCCTGCAGGCTTGCGCCAATTTATTTGCTGCCTGTGAAAAGTAACCGCTCTGCTGCACTTCATATAACTGCATTTCTGTGCAACACATATCTTATCTGATTGAATATAGTCAGTGGGCCCTCCGTTTCCCAAAAAGGGAAACATTCAATTTGTCCTGCAGGCTTGCGCCAATTTATTTGCTGCCTGTGAAAAGTCTCCGCTCTGCTGCACTTCATATAACTGCATTTCTGTGCAACAGATTTCTTATCTGATTGAATATAGTCAGTGGGCCTTTTCTTTTTAAAAAAAGGGAAAAATTCTATGTGCCCTGCCTCTGTCAGTCCTCAGCGTTCTGTGTACGTGTGTGGTGGGTGGAGATAGTAAACAAATCATACGCAGCCAGCTACGTTTAACAGCAGGCTTGCGCCAATTTATTTCCTGCCTGGGAAATCAAATCACTGGTAATACACCATGCTGAGGGGTAGGGGTAGGCCTATAGGACGTGGACGCGGGCGAGGACGCGGAGGCCAAAGTCAGGGTGTAGGCACAGGCCGAGCCAGTGCGGTGGCCAGGGGTAGAGGCAGGGCCAGACCGAATAATCCACCAACTGTTTCCCAAAGTGCCCCCTCGCGCCATGCCACCCTGCAGAGGTCAAGGTGCTCTACGTTATGGCAGTTTTTCACAGAGACGCCTGACGACCGACGAACAGTGGTGTGCAACCTTTGTCGCGCCAAGATCAGCTGGGGAGGCACCACCAACAGCATGCGCAGGCATATGATGGCCAAGCACCCCACAAGGTGGGACGATGCCCGTCCACCGCCTCCGGTTTGCACCACTGCCTCTCCCCCTGTGCCCCAACCTGCCACTGAGATCCAACCCCCCTCTGAGGACACAGGCACTACCGTCTCCTGGCCTGCACCCACACCCTCACCTCCGCTGTCCTCGGCCCCATCCAGCAATGTCTCTCAGCGTAGCGTCCAGACGTCGCTAGCGCCACAGTTTGAGCGCAAGCGCAAGTACGACGCCACGCACCCGCACGCTTAAGCGTTAAACGTGCACATTGCAAAATTGATCAGCCTAGAGATGCTGCCGTATAGGCTTGTGGAAACGGAGGCTTTCAAAAGCATGATGGCGGCGGCGGCCCCGCGCTACTCGGTTCCCAGTCGCCACTACTTTTCCCGTTGTGCCGTCCCAGGCCTGCACGACCACGTCTCCCGAACATTGTATGCGCCCTCACCAACGCGGTTACTGCCAAGGTCCACTTAACAACAGACACGTGGACAAGCACAGGCGGGCAGGGCCACTATATCTCCCTGACGACACATTGGGTGAATTTAGTGGAGGCTGGGACAGAGTCAGAGCCTGGGACCGCTCACGTCCTACCCACCCCCCGAATTGCGTGCCCCAGCTCGGTGGTGGCATCTGCGGGGGTGTATGCTTCCTCCACTAAACCACCCTCCTCCTCCTACACAACCTCTGTCTCGCAATCAAGATGTGTCAGCAGCAGCACGTCGCCAGCAGTCGGTGTCACGCGGCGTGGCAGCACAGCGGTGGGCAAGCGTCAGCAGGCCGTGCTGAAACTACTCAGCTTAGGAGAGAAGAGGCACACGGCCCACGAACTGCTGCAGGGTCTGACAGAGCAGACCGACCGCTGGCTTGCGCCGCTGAGCCTCCAACCGGGCATGGTCGTGTGTGACAATGGCCGTAAGCTGGTGGCGGCTCTGCAGCTTGGCAGCCTCACGCACGTGCCATGCCTGGCCCATGTGTTTAATTTGGTGGTTCAGCGCTTTCTGAAAAGCTACCCCCACTTGTCATACCTGCTCGGAAAGGTGCGCCGGATCTGCGCACATTTCCGCAAATCACACACGGACGCTGCCACCCTGCGGACCCTGCAACATCGGTTAAATCTGCCAGTGCACCGACTGCTGTGCGACGTGCCCACACAGTGGAACTCTACGCTCCACATGTTGGCCAGACTCTATGAGCAGCGTAGAGCTATAGTGAAATACCAACTCCAACTTGCGTGGCGCAGTGGGAGTCAGCCTCCTCAATTATTTACAGAAGAGTGGGCCTGGTTGGCAGCCATCTGCCAGGTCCTTGGAAAATTTGAGGAGTCTACCCAGGTGGTGAGCGGCGATGCTGCAATCATTAGCGTCACCATTCCTCTGCTATGCATCTTGAGAAGTTCCCTGCAAAGCATAAAGGCAGACGCTTTGCGCTCGGAAACAGAGCCGGGGGAAGACAGTATGTCGCTGGATAGTCAGAGCACCCTCCTGTCTATATCTCAGCGCGTTCAGGAGGAGGAGGAGGAGCATGAGGAGGATGAGGAGGAGGGGGAAGAGACAGCTTGGCCCACTGCTGACGGTACCCATGCTGCTTGCCTGTCATCCTTTCAGCGTGTATGGCCTGAGGAGGAGGAAGAGGAGGAGGAGGAGGATCCTGAAAGTGATCTTCCTAGTGAAGACAGCCATGTGTTGCGTACAGGTACCCTGGCACACATGGCTGACTTCATGTTAGGATGCCTTTCTCGTGACCCTCGCGTTACACGCATTCTGGCCACTATGGATCACTGGGTGTACACACTGCTCGATCCACGGTATAAGGAGAGCTTTTGCACTCTCATTCCCGAAGAGGAAAGGGGTTCGAGAATGATGCTATACCACAGGGCGCTGGTGGACAAACTGATGGTAAACTTCCCATCCAACAGCGCTAGTGGCAGAAGGCGCAGTTCCGAGGGCCAGGTAGCAGGGGAGGCGCAGAGATCAGGCAGCATGTACAGCGCAGGCAGGGGAACATTCTCCAAGGCCTTTGCCAGCTTTATGGCTCCACAGCAAGACTGTGTCACCGCTCCCCAGTCAAGGCTGAGTCGGCGGGAGCACTGTAAAAGGATGGTGAGGGAGTACGTAGCCGATCGCACGACCGTCCTCCGTGACGCCTCTGCCACCTACAACTACTGGGTGTCGAAGCTGGACACGTGGCCTGAACTCGCGCTGTATGCCCTGGAGGTGCTTGCTTGTCCTGCGGCTAGCGTCTTGTCAGAGAGTGTGTTTAGTGTGGCTGGGGGAATCATCACGGATAAGCGTACCCACCTGTCAACCGACAGTGCCGACAAGCTTACACTCATCAAGATGAACAAAGCCTGGATTTTCCCAGACTTCTCTTCTCCACCAGCGGACAGCAGCGATACCTAAGCAATACGTAGGCTGCACCCGCGGATGGAAGCATCGTTCTCTCTCACAATCCAAAACGGGGACATTTCTGCTTCATCAATCTGTGTATAATATTCCTCCTCCTCCTCCTCCTGCTCCTCTTCCTGAAACCTCACGTAATCACGCCGAACGGGCAATTTTTCTTAGGGCCACAAGGCTCACTCATATAATTTTTCTAAACAATTTTTATTTGTTTCAATGCTCTTAAAAGCGTTGAAACTTTAACTTGAACCAATTTTTCGTTAAACTGGGCTGCCTCCAGGCCTAGTTACCACTTAAGCCACATTAACCAAAGCGATTAATTGGTTTCACCTGCCCTCTTGGTTGGCCATGGCCAATTTTTTGGATGTACATTAGTACTGTTGATACAGCAATTTTTGTGGGCCCTTGCCTACAGTGTAATCAAATGAATTTTTAGCCCACCTGCATTACAGCTGACGTTACATCCGCTGTGTTGGGCAATGCAATGGGATGTATTTATGTACCGCCGGTGGCTTCCTGGCACCCACCCATGCTGTGGGTCCACAGAGAATTATAAATGCATCTGTTTCCACATCTAAAGAACCCCAGTCAGACTGGGGCATGCAGTGTGGGCCGAAGCCCACCTGCATTAAGCACGACATTACTACCTCAGCTGTGTTGGGCAATGCAATGGGATATTTTTATGTACCGCCGGTGGGTTCCAGGGAGCCACCCATGCTGTGGGTCCACAGGGAATTATAAATGCATCTGTTTCCACTTCTAAAGAACCCCAGTCTGACTGGGGCATGCAGTGTGGGCCGAAGCCCACCTGCATTAAGCACGACATTACTACCTCAGCTGTGTTGGGCAATGCAATGGGATATTTTTATGTACCGCCGGTGGGTTCCAGGGAGCCAGCCATGCTGTCGGTCCACAGGGACTTCACAATAGGGAGTTGTACCGGCCTGTGTCTATGAATTAAAAACCGCGGTCTGACTGGGGCATGCAGACACCTTGACAGAATGAATAGTGTGTGGCACATAGGTTCCCCATTGCTATGCCCACGTGTGCAGCTCCTGATGGCAGTGGCACAGGATTATATTTCTCATTGCTTCTGTACAGCATTGTGGGCGATCGCCCCGCCCCTTTTAAAGAGGGTCGCTGCCTAGCCGTGCCAACCCTCTGCAGTGTGTGCCTGCGGTTCCTCATCATGGCAGACGCACTTATAAATAGACATGAGGGTGGTGTGGCATGAGGGCAGCTGAAGGCTGCGCAGTGACACTTTTGTGTGCGCTGTGGACACTGGGTCGTGCAGGGGGGGTTGGTCAGCATGTAACCCAGGAGAAGTGGCAGCGGAGTGTCATGCAGGCAGTGATTGTGCTTTGTTGGAGGTAGTGTGGTGCTTAGCTAAGGTATCCATTGCTAATGAGGGCTTTTCAGAAGTAAAAGTTGTTGGGGGGGGGCCCACTCTTGCCGCTATTGTGGCTTAATAGTGGGACCTGTGAACTTGAGATGCAGCCCAACATGTAGCCCCTCGCCTGCCCTATCCGTTGCTGTGTCGTTCCCATCACTTTCTTGAATTGCCCAGATTTTCACACATGAAAACCTTAGTGAGCATCGGCGAAATACAAAAATGCTCGGGTCGCCCATTGACTTCAATGGGGTTCGTTACTCGAAACGAACCCTCGAGCATCGCGATAATTTCGTCCCGAGTAACGAGCACCCGAGCATTTTGGTGCTCGCTCATCTCTATTCTTTACAATACCATTACAATTCTGCGAATTTGCTTATAATACAGGGTCACAGAAAGGCCGGGTTCATATCTGCACTGGAAGCGTTCGGAGGTTTCATAGCAGATCCGGCACAAAATACCAGAAGAAATAGTGGTGCTTTTTCTTTTGGTAAAATGCTGGACAGCTAGGTAGAAACTGAATGGACTGCACTATAGTCAATGTGGTCCGTTCGGCCCTGTTTGGTTCCGTCATAAGACAGATCCGTTGGGCTAGGAGATTCCCCTTTACTGCTCCTTGAACGGAGCATGAAATTGGAATCCTCATGGCAGATGTGAAAGTAGCCTAATACTGATGTTACGTCCGTGTAGGGCTTATCTTTATGTGGTCTACACCTGCATCAATTTAATGTCCTAAAAGGAACTGCAAAATCCATGCAGGGCTTATCCATAGAACACCTACATGACATATGCGCTAAATGGACCAACTGATATGTCTAGAAAGGACCAATTCCATATGTGGCCTGCACAGCATAAATGTATATATCCTCAATGGATAAAAGTATCCCACAAATACAAACACAATAAACTCGAATAAATAAAATGTACTTATACCTAAACAGTTAATTGCCTAAATTTCTGTGTTCTTAAATAAACGTTGTATATTTTTGGTAGTTACGTCAGCTGCCTCGTATCCTGAAACCTGCATTGCCCACCACCAATCGCGACAGGTGCCTAGCACCAATATGACAGTAAGCACATGCTGACACGTTATAACAAAAGTGTTAAAAGGACTTGTCATGTTCCAAAAAGGTCAAATTGACACCTCAACTTTCTGTTTCTGCATAACCCAATTCCTGCTCAATTGGCATCATTTGCTTGCATGGCTAACAAGCAATTTAATCAGTAAACTAACAACCAGGCCGTATTCAGGACTTAGTAAACCAGAGCCGCTCTGTTACTGTCCAATATGAAAATGGTGTGGCCAGATTGGCTCCATCTGCATGATCTGAGACTTACACCATCCCACAAGATTATACTCTCTTCTGACTGCTACATACTAACATAGCATGTTAGGCTGAAGGGAGCCAATGTCCATCTAGTTCAGCTGTTTCCACCCCCATCCTTGTTGATCCAGAGGAAGGTAAAAAAAAACAATGAAGCAAAGCCAATTTAGCCGATTTGGGGAAAAAAATTCCTTCCAACTGGAGTAATGTTCTTCAATGAAAAGACATGGAGGAATGAAAGTATGGTGGCAGTTTAACTTTTTGGAACATAACTAGAGCACGCTCAGATAAGGCAGTTACTCGAGTGAGCGTCGCTCTTCTTGAGTAACTGCATTCTTGTTCGAGCAGGCTCGGGGGTGAGCGGGCAGCAGGTGGTAGCAGGGGGGGGGGGGAGAGTGAGAGAGATCTCTCTGTCCTCCCTGATTTCCCCCCCCCCACCCCCGAGCCTACTTGGACAAGAATGCAGTTACTCGAGAAGAGCGACACTCGCTCAAGTAACTGCCTTATCCGAGCGTGCTCGCACATCTCTAAACATAACAAGTCCTCTTTAAACCACAGTGCATCCTTTTAGTATCAGAACTAAAGTCTGAAGAAATTCTATAAAAACTAATTCTTAGAGTAAAGTGATTGAAACCAAGGCAAGTAATGTAGTGGAGCAAGTTGGAGCAAGGGAAGAATAGTAGCCATCTAGGTGGGCTTGGAAAATCAGTTGAGGATAAAGCAAAAATAAAGCGTAGGGGCAAGATCAAAGTCTAGAATGCAGAAGTACAGTAGACTGGGTTAAAATGCAATTCCACAGATGCAATATAATAGGCTAATAACTAATGAACAAAGTCAAACTAACTGAAATAAAAATATACAGGTTGTCCCAAAAGAAAAACATAGACACACTTCAATATTGCTTATCTATGCCTTTTTAAAAAAATCTGAATTAAATCATGCTTGCAATATGTAGTATTATGTTGTCTCTATGTCAGTAGTTGTAGATGTCAGACATTCTTTTTTTGTATATATAAACTTACTAATAAAGCTTGTGGATGCTTTTCATGTTGAAGTCTGTATACATATTTGGGACACCCTAAACTTTATGTGCCCTGGCCTTGAAACGGTATATAAAGATCATACTATTTCCTATTCTATAAGGAAAATTATCAGAAGGTCTATGTATGAAAAGGGAAACACCATGATATTTATACTGCATTATGTTCATCTTATCTTCCCCAACAGCTCCCCATTATAAGACAAGCAAATGTACCACAATGGTTTATAGGAGATTTGAGAAAGTGTACAGGTAGCCCTAATCATATGGCTTATGGGGTCAGATATTTTAAATGGTGGCCCTGGTAAGGTGGTGAACATATGATGACTTACCTTTAACCAATGGACCAAACACATATAAATCACCAGCAACAGTATCCAAGAGACACTAGAAAATCAATTATCGTGTGCTCTATCATTTTCACTATGTTTGTGACATCCTGAAAAAACTTTAAAAAGTTTTAAGTACCAGCATTTTTTTATTATAATCATCTGAATATTTTATTGTTTTTGTTTGTTTTAATACGATTCATAAATAGTATGTGAGTAACATGGTAACATTGTATGTAAGACTGAA
Source organism: Eleutherodactylus coqui (assembly GCF_035609145.1). Taxonomy (NCBI): domain Eukaryota; kingdom Metazoa; phylum Chordata; class Amphibia; order Anura; family Eleutherodactylidae; genus Eleutherodactylus; species Eleutherodactylus coqui. The sequence goes on along the minus strand of NC_089840.1, from coordinate 68,986,770 downwards.
AAAGGACTTATGTCCTTCCATTTAAGCCTATTGTCCTGCAATGTTGATCCAGAGGAAGGCAACGAAACCCCAAAGAGGTAGAAGCCAATTTTCCCCATTTAAGGAAAAAAAAACTCTTGTATGACTGCAATATGGCAATCAGAATAAATCCTTGGATAACAGCCTTTCTGAAGTATTCACTGACTATCGTCTCGGCTTGTTGGTCGCCTCGATACAGGCCAAGATCTGTCGCGTTGTTATGCAGGACAATGGTTAATGCAACATGCGCAGAAACTACTGGTGCTGTCTGTCTTTGCTGTATGGATGCATGCTGGATTAGTCATGCCTGGGAGTAGGGTGGAGGTGGTTTTTTTTAATTCACTCTGCCAGTTCCCAGGTGCGTAGTGGCTATATATTCTCACCCCTCCCTTCCGTTCCATTGTGGAGTCCCTGGAGTTTGCAGATACGTTGCTGCGGGTTTATTTTCAATTACATTTCTGCTTTTCATTTCTATTTTGCTTTGCTGTTTGGTTCATCTCTCCAGGTGTCCTTCCAGGGATAGTCAGGGCCCAGAATGAAGACCATGGGACCGTCTCTATTGAGATGAATACTCTGCCTCTAGACAGGGACCCTTCACCCCCCCATGCTAGGTTAGGCCCAGGCTTCCTCCTCCCTAGAGTGGTGCTACCGTTCAGCATAGTGTGGTGTGTGGCTAGTTCCTACAGTGTGCACATTCTCTGTTGCCATGCTGAGTGTTGTACTCTGGTGTCGCACAGGCTTTTCATCTGGTTTACGTATTTCAGTTGTGGTGCGCACTGTTCTTCAAGTCATATCTATCTAATGCTGTCGTTGTGAATATCACCCTGCATCCATGCTGAGCATGGTGCTTGTGAGCCACACGGACATGACAACTTTAACTTACGTAATATTATGACACTCAATAAAGGCATCCAGGCCGCTTTTGAACTCTTTTAGCGAGTTCCCCATCATCACATCCTCAGGCAGAGAGTTCCATAGTTTCACTGCTCTTAGGGCTCAGTCAGACGGGCGTTTTTTCGCGCGATTTGCGGAATTCTTATGAAGCCCTTCCCAGAAAAGCCATTGACAGGATGCTGGCAGCAGGATTCTCTACCGCAGCTGTCATGTGTGACAGCTGCGGTTGAGAATTGAAGAATTCCTTTTGCTGCATCTGCCACAGATGTGGCAGATGTAGCAGCAGGGAATTCTTTTAACTAGCGGGGGTGAAGGATACATCTGCCGCATGCGACAGATGTGTTCTTTATGCCCTCGGGGGTCACAGCAGCAGCGGAGAGGTAAGTTTTTTTTTTATTCCTTTTTTGTTTTGCACTAAAATGTTTCTTTTTCAGGGAAGGGCTTATATGTAAAGCCCTTCCCTGGAAAAGAATGCAGGGGACCGGCAGAGCATTGTTTTCAATGAAGCCGCCGGCAGCAGCCACGGCTCCATTGACAACAAGCACGCAGCTGTGTTCACGCGTGCTTTTGCTCGTACCTAGGTGCGGACGTATGTATGCACCTAAGTACGCACGAAAACATGCTCGTGTGAACGTACCCTCAGGGAGTGAAAGAAATAATAGAGAGAAAGTAGAAGAACTTTCCATAAATTTTGGTTGTTTATGGGTTACATCTGTAATTAGGTCCATTTACATGGGACGATCATCGCTGAAAATTCATTCAAACAAACTAAATTGAGCAATAATCGTGCCGTGTAAATGGCAAAAAATCATATACGATTTGTTCACTTCTCCTTATCGCTGACTTTCAGTCAGCATAAGAAACATCACTGGATTATGGGATAATTCACGCGGGGAGTCCCATCTTCACTGAACACTGTGACAGTACTGTCACAGTGTTCAGTGAAGAGGGGACTAGAGTGGGAATGAAAGAATCCCCTGCCACAACTTTCACAGCTGTGACAGAGGACCGCAATGCCATACCATTGCTTTCAATGGGGCCGGCGCTGCTGCCCCCTCATTGAAGCAATGGGATGAAGGCAACCCCCACAGGGATTTTCAGGGAAGGGCTTATATTTTAAAAATAAGCCCTAGCTGCTGGAAAGGAAAAAATAAATATATCACCTAGCAGCACTGTCAGGGCTCCTGTGCATCTTCTCCCCAGCTCCACGGCACTTTTCTGAATGATTCTTCTGGCCGAGGATTTAAAAATCCCTGCTTCCTGGAAGCTTTGCCTCTGAGCAATCACAGCTTTTCAATAATTGATTCAGAAGAGTGCCAGGGAGCCGAAGAGAAGATGTGCTGGAGCCCCAACAGCACTGCTAGGTGATGTATAATTTTTCCCCCCAGCAGCTAGGGCTTATTTTCAGGGAAGGGCTTATATTTTAAGCCCTTCCCTGAAAATCCCTGCGGGAGTTGCCTTCATCCCATTGCTGTCAATGGGGCAGCAGCGCCGTCCCCATTGAAATTAATGGGAAAGTATCACAGTCCTCTGCCACAGCTGTGACAGCTGTGGCAGGGGATTCTTTCATCCCCGCGGGGAGTCCCATCATCATTGAACACTGTGACAGTTGTCTGCGCATATGAAACTTTGCCCGTTCACATGTTTTCTGCTTATGCATGGAGCGCATTTTTTTTCGCGCACATAGGCGCACAAAAAACACGCTCGCCTGACTGCGGGCCTAGGTGTAAATGCTCCTCACTTAGCAAAAAGCCAGCGAGAAGCTCACGATCCAGTAGTGAACTGCCTGTTGAAATGCTCTGCATGAACGCTAACAATCTGTTGGCCTGTCTAAATGGGACATTAAGCATTGCAATCCAAAGGGTCACATTTCCGCTACAACTGCATTGCACTGCACCATTTGGTGAGGCTTTTGCTGCTGTGGATATTCAATAGATCCTATGTGGATTTTCTGCAGCAGTGGACCCGCCTCATGCTGCCGTACCAACGTGGTGTAGCATAGTTAGTTAGAGAGTTGTATCAAAATTGGTGTTAAGCTTATAGGAACCATTCTGATTATTATTTTATTATTTTTAAAGGGCACCTAAATCTGTAAGGTTGCCATGAGCAGTAACTCCACTGTTCCTAGGCACTTGTTTTGAAAATTGATCACTATTGTGTCTATTACATATAAAGATAAAAATAAATGATGATACAGGAAGAAATTGACAACTATGTGCAAGGATGATATCCATATTATTAGTTTACTGGATCCTGGTCTCACAGGTGGAGTTCATTATAGGACACTAATATTTGATTTAACTTTATAATCTGCATTTAGTGTGGTTTGAAGAGAATTTGTCAAACTCTATGGAACAATCTATTATTTATTTATTGTTTGATATTTAGCGCTGTACAGTGATTATCGACATTTAATTTAGTCCCTGCACCCAATTGGGCTTACAATCTAATTATGCTATGTTGGAAAAACACATTAGGGTGAATTTCATAGGAAGTCAATTAACCTATCATAATATTTTTTAGAGTGTATTAAGATATCGTAGTACCTGGTGCAAACCCAAGCAATCATCAATGCCCATGTTGTCTGTCGTGAGATTCAAAACTAAAGGCCAACTTACACACAAAGATAATCTTTTCATCGAATGAAATATTTAAAGTTTTAGCGAAGTTTTGCATAAAGTGTTAATGGGCACTAACGCCCATTAGTACTTTATCAGCTTCATTTGCATGCAAATAATCTTCCAGGAGCTGCTTGCAGAACTCAGCAGGTGGTCTTAGATCTGCAATTAGCTCCATTGTTCAGGTTGCTAAGAGAAAGCAATGCTATCTCTAGCTCCCTTGGAGATAACAGCCTGCCGTCTGTTTTCTTACAAGGGCTTCAGAGAGAATACAATGTTATCTCCTGCTCCCATGGTGAACACAGCGTGTGATCTGAACAATAGATTTTAAGGCCAATTTACACGCAACAATTATCGCTCAAAAGCCACCGTTTGAGCGATAATCATTGTGTGCAAATGCTCCCATCTTTCACTCTTCGGCTGAACGATGACTTTTAGGTGAGCATAAAATCCATTATTCAGCCGGAGAGAAGAGAACACAAACCGCATGCTGTACTTGATGTTCATTGTTCTGTATTCTCCATGGGAGCTTCTGATTACATTGTATTCAGCAGAAAGCCTGTGGCAGCCCATGGCAGAACAAAGGTGCTTAATGCAGAGAACAGACCACCTGCTGTTCTCTGCATACATCTCCAGGAGGAGATTTACATACAAATGAAGGTGATAAGCTGCTAAAGGACATTAGTGTCCATTAGCAGTTTATACAAAACAATCGCTGAAAACCTATCTTTTGAATGATTATCTTTGCATGTAAATGGGCCTTCAAGCTCACCTAAAATCATCACTCAAACGAAAAGTGCATGATGGTAGCATTTACACGCAACAATTATATCTCATATGCCAGCATTTTAACGAATTTTGAGCAATAATCATTGCGTTTAAATAGGTTTTTAGACCCTTGTGCTACAGGGCAACAGAGCTAAGCATTGAGTCACTATGCTATATCACCGATAATTAAAATAGGTTCCATTAACGCCACATCACTGAATACAACAGTCACCACATTGTAAGGCCATCTCCATTCAATCCTCTCCAAAACAACAAGAATACATCTATAATAGACTGCTCTCAAATTCCTTATCACATCAAAAAGTACTGGAATGAAAAACAATGTAATGTGTATGTATTAACCAAGAGTACATTTTCATGGGACAACTGTCAGCGCTTGAATTGGGTTGTTCGGTTACCAGACAACATTGCTGCAATATAGTATCTCCAACTGTCTTAAAATAACAAAAGGAGCAGTACTTACCCATTTTCTGCCATGAGGATCCATCACTGTTGCACCATTGTCCTCCCACTGATTGTTATAGAAAATGATGTCAGTGGAAGTCAGAAGCTGCAGTTATACTACCCATTTCCCATAATAACCGCGCTCACATCCTGGATGCCCCAATGCTAGGAGCTCAGAATGGAAAATCTGCAGCCTCTGAATGGTTGCAGTGGTCAGGTGACTTCCTCTGATGTCATCTTCCACAACAATCACCGAGAGAATGGCAGGGCAGCAGTGCTGGATGCCCATGGCAGAAGATGGGCAAGCATTGCTTTGTTTGTTATTTTAAATGAATTGTACCAAGATTTCAAGTTATCAACTATCAATAGGATAAGAGATAACTTGCTGATAGGTGTGGGACTCAGCAGATCAGCATCTCGTGATTGGGGGTCCTATGTCCCCCATCCTCCTCACTGTGGGGTTACTGCACCCTGTGTAATGAGGAGGAGATTACATGGAGTACTGGTTATGCAGGAGCACCAGTACTCGATTCACTTTTAATAGAACTGCAAATATAACTGAGTGAGCCTCACAGTGATAGACAGTTCGGGACACAGGAGACCCATTCTTGAGATTGCGGGATGTCTCAGCAGGGAGACCCCTTACAGATCAGCAAGTTATACCCTATCCCATTGTAGGTTGCTTTGCTTTTAGGGAAGGTGAAAATTAAGTGACTCCGTCAAGTGAGCACCCTCACATTTTTCAACAAGTTGGTACTATCATAGAAATAAAGTGCAATACTAAGTAAAAGTGCAAGTGCATAATCTAGATTACGCAGAACCCTTCCCTATATTCATAGGAATACCAACAGTGGAATGAAGACAGGAAGGGATCCAAGGACAGAGAGAGCAGAAGAGCGGCAGGCACTCATGTGTATTGCCACCTGGGTTCGCTAACCTCAATTTTTCTTTTTTTTTTTTTGGACAACTTATCCAAAAATCATGGACAACTCAGACAACAATGCTGGTAAAATGGTAAATATCTATAGGTCAGATACTAATATGAACTCAATACCAGCGTTTACTGAGAGCTGTAAAATGATGATAATTACAGTCATAACAAGATGTTCAAGTACCACCAGCCTCAGAAAAATCACCAAGACATCTTCTTTTTTCCGGCCACCATAAAAAAGTGACCTATTTTTAATGACTGTCCATAAATTTCTAGACAATTGGCAGCCCTGATCACCACCAAAGAATAAAGAACTTCCTCATGAATTGTTTTTATTTATGGTCTGTTTATGTATAACTTTATACATTTCATTATTTGTTATAATTCAAGTTTACTTAGGCCTCATGCCCACGGCCATGACGGACCCTGCTAGCATATCGCAGCAGAGTCCAACACGGCGCCCCACAAAGACCCCATACTCATCTCTCCGGATCCGCCATGAGAGTCCAGTCCAGCAAGCCGGCACACATGCGTAGTGCAGCGCATGACGCGCCGGCAGTGGGTAGTGATGCGTATTCTTGTAATGCATTCGCTGTGCTCACAGCGAAAGTATTGCGCAACGGACAGCTGCCATTGACTACAATGGAAGCTGGCTGCACGTTTTTCCGTGGCAAATAGAACATGCGGCAATTTATTTCCCAGCGTGGTAGAATTCCGCAGCGTGAACATTGCAAGGCAAAAAGCTATTAGTTTCAATAGAACCTAATAGCTGCGGAATAACGCAGTGGATTTCCGCTCCATGAAACGCGGCAGAAATCTGTCTGTGGGCATTAGCCCTTATACAGTATGCGTTGTGCAAGTTAGTGTCTTACACATTGCCTTTACCTTCTTATTGCTTGTGTATAAATTGTTTCAGTGTGTCCTTCGATGCACCCACTTTATGATCTAGTAACTTGAGGAATTTATTTTGGTTGCTCCCATTGCCCCTTTTTTATTCAGTGTTGCTGTGAAATACGAAATTGTTAAAGAGAACTTGTTCATTTTATAATGACTGAACATCACAATATGGAATCAGCCGTCTGGGATATTTAGAGAATTGGTATGATAGAGTATATGTATAGTTGGTAGTTAAAAAGGAACTTTGTGCTATATATGGTAAAATATATTACTATTACTCTCTACTGCAGTCAATCAATTAATTTGGAATGGGTATGTCGTGATCACAGTACCTTCTGAACATTATAATGATTAAACGCTGTAACTAAATTTGATTTTAAGCCACAAAATCAATGCGTTTTCCCACTTCCAAGATATATCTTATCCTAACTAAGTCAGCTCTGCTCGAATTACATTAAAATGTTGCTTTAAAACCAGGCACACAACACTAAATGTAATGCCTAATATTAAAATGTAAATTGCCTTTCCTGTAATTCTAGATGATTGGAAAATTTTAGGGAAATGTTCGAGTTTGAACATTTTAGCATACAAATGACAAGTGTAAATCAAAATAATGTTCATCTAAGAGACATGGACATAGCACCTGCAGCTGTGATATAGGCAGCTGTCAAAACAAATTATAGAAGAGTAGCTAGATTGCTTGTTGACAAAACGCAGACTTACGATATAAAGCACATCATTCACTCTCTTGAAAAATGTATTAGACCTTGTAAAAATAACACTATTCCAATTCAGTTTATAATGCCCCGTAATAGATCCCAAATATAATCAAACACTGTAGTAAAATAAAACATTATTGGCAGTGCAAAGGCTGCAGGATTGTGTGCTTTGCAAGATTGAAATGTTTATTTATTGTGCATGTAATTCTTTTCATAATATTTGTACAATTGTATTTTTTGGCTACTTCTGTAATACATAATGTTGCGAAATATAAACTATGTGGATTACAGATAAACCATTGCATTTCTGCTGTCTGCCTCTTTTGGACCTAGGGCTATGCAAGACTACTGCTATCCGGGTAAATACATGGAGTGAACAGAATATGTTCATCTGTCATCGGGAATAATTTACTAGGGAATATATTTACCCCTTCAAAACACTTGGTGCAGATTACTGTCACAGAGCTGCTGGCGCCGTGTCCTGGGATTGGGTCTCAGGTGACATCACTATGTCAGCTCCGGATTATGTGGTGCACCTTCCGGTGCACAAATGTTGCAGTCAGTCCTGATAACCAAGGATTAAAAATATCTGCCTGCTGTTTATCTGAAGGACTGGCTGGTGATTGGCAGCCCAGCCAGCTAATTAATAAACTTATTAGAGTTGTTTAGCTAATTGTCTGGCTAGGTGATTGACAGACAAGTCAGCTAGTTTGCAACTTTCTTATCATATACAGTACAGTATAAAGCATCCCTCCTTTTATAAAGTGTAACTCTACCCATCCATGACGGCTCTTTCTTCGCGAGAGACCCCAGTTCCACCTGGAGATTAGATAGCAAGGGCGACAGGTTTGCTGAAATGGTATTGGACACAGGGACACAGATTTTTATTCCCAAATATGGAATAGTGTTTTCCCCCCATTGAAATGGGAACTCTTCTTGGATACGAAGCTTTAAGGAATTGTCTATATTAATGGCGAGTATTTGGGATTTGTCTATATTCAGTTTATAATATGATACTTTAGTAAATTCTTGGATTATATTGTATACTTCTCTTAAAGACGTAATGGGGTCTGTGAGGAGGAGCAGGACATCGTCTGCGAAAAGGCTTATTTTATGCTGCCTAGAGCCAGCCGAGATCCCCTTAACATTTGTGCTAAGCCTAATCGCCTCCGCCAAGGGCTCCATAACAAGCGTAAATAGTAAAGGGGATAAAGGACACCCCTGACGGGTGCCATTGGTAATTTGGAAGGTTTTTGAGAGAACTCCGTCAACTAGAACCCTGGCTGAGGGGGTGCCATAGAGAGCCCGAATAGCCCTGAGGATGTTTCCCTGGAAGCCAAATCTCTCCAGAGTGGCGAAGGCGAACCCCCAATGAAGCCTATCAAAGGGTATGGTTCGCCTCCGCCATTGCCACATGATTCAATACTCTCCTGGTGCCATCTGACACCTGCCTTCCCCTGGTAAAGCCCACTTGGTCACTATGGACTATATGTGGGAGGATTTTTAGTAAGCGCTGGGCTAGTAATTTTGAGTAGATCTTTGTATCGCTATTTAATAGGGAAATAGGCCTAAAGTTTGCAGGGGAATTCGGGGTTTTACCCTGTTTAGGGATTGTGACTATGGTGGCACTCAACATTTCCCTCGGGAGTCCACCCGTAGAAGCCGCTTTATTAAATGTTTCAGCCAGACAAGGCGCCAGGTCCGGAGCAAAATCTTTATAATATTCATTTGAGAAGCCATCCGCACCTGGGGCCTTGTGCGCTTTTAATGTCTTAATTTTTTTCCAGAATCTCCAAACAGGAGACAGGAGTGTTTAGCGATTCCAGCTGATCCTCCGCAATAGTGGGGAGGCTAATCCTTTCCAGGAAACTGTTGATTTGTTGGGTGTCTGGTTGAGGGGTGGAACCATCTTTGTTCAAATTATATAAATTGGAATAGAAGAGACTAAATTCGTCTGCTATGGCTTGGGGATGTGTTATTTTAGCTTCCGTTCCGTCCTGTTTAACCAGGAATGGGATTTTGGAAGGTGCCTGGCGTTGTTTTATTGTTCTAGCCATTAGTCTGGAGGGTTTATTATACGCCATATAGTAATTCATTTTTGAAAAATTTAGAGTTTTTATAGGATCTATAACAAATGATATGTCTGATATGATCCATTATGATCTTTCTGAATTATAACGTGTCTATTAAGTTTCAGTTGCCTTTACTAAATATAATAGTATAGCATGCTACACTATTTAACCATTAAAGAGCAATGGAAAGTGATAGAAATGAACTAATGCAGCTGTGAGCAGAGTCTATGCGAGTAGATAGTTACCATTCCTGGTTGCAATACAGGACATCAAGATCTGATCATTGTTTCTGCTTCTACTGAAATAAATGGCTTTCTGATTCTCTTCCATTTCCTACTTGACTTGCTTATCTGTAGTTTTAGCAATTCAAGCAGCTTTATGCATAACTCCTGGTGTTATTGTATTAATAGAATTCATACACAGGAGATTTAAGTAGTATCATTGACATATAATCTTCACTGCTGTACTGAACTTAACCCCTTAGTGACAAAGCCTGTTTGCGCCTTAGTGACGGAGCCAAATTTTGGAAATCTGACATGCGTCGTTCAACATAGCATAACTCCGTAAAGGCTTTACATATCCAAGTGATTCTGACATTGTTTTTTCGCCACATGTTGTACTTCATTTTGGTTGTAAAAAGAGACCGATATAATTTGTGTATATTTATTAAAAGCGCCAAAATTGGGAAAATTTTGAAAAAATTGTCATTTTTTTCACATTTTCAACTGTAATCTCAAATATGTCCAAACATACTGTACAAATTTTTCATAAGATATATATTTCTATCTGTTTACTTTAGTCTAAATACACATTTGAAAAACGTTTGTGTTTTTTAACCATTTAGATGACGTACAAATTTAGCATTACTTTTCAGCATTTTGAGGAACACTTTGTTTTCCTGCAGCAAGCCAAGTTTGCAAAGGCTCATTAGTGTCAGAATAATAGATACCCCCCCCCCCCAAATGACCCCATTTTAAAAACTACAGCCCTTAATATATCCACTGAGGGGTGTCATGAGTATTTTGACCCCACCGTTTTTTTTCAGGAATTAATTAAATTTAGAGGAGAAAAAATAAAATTTCATATTTTTGCAAATATGTCATTTTAAAGACATATTTTTTTCTTATAGTACCCATGAAAATGAGGATTTACACCCCAAAATGGATACCCCCGTTTCTCCCGTGTTTAGAAATATACCCATTGTGGCCCTAATCTTATGTCTGGATGCACAACGGGGCCCAAAATGAAAGGAGTAGTCGGTGTCTTTCAGAACATAAATTTTGCTTGAAGGCGTTTTAGGCCCCATAGCACTTTTGTAGAGCTCTTGAGCGGCCAAAACCAAAGAGAACCCCAACAAATGACCCCATTTTGAAAACTAGACCCCTTAACAAATTTATCTAGGGGTGTACTGCCCATTTTAACCCCACAGTTTTTGAATGAATTCAAGCAAAGCAAAAGGAAAAAATTGTGATTTTCGTTTTTTTGTCAATTCTGTCATTTTAAAAACAGCTTTTTTTGTACAGCACACACATGAATGAAGCCTTGCACCCCAAAATGGATACCCCTGTTTCTCCCGTGTTCAGAGACATACCAATTGTGGCCCTAATCTTATGTCTGGATGCACAACGGGGCCCAAAACGAAAGGAGTAGTTGGTGTCTTTCAGAACATAAATTTAGCTTGAAGGCGTTTTAGGCCCCATGGCACATTTGTAGAGCTCTTGAGCGGCCAAAACCAAAGAGAACCCCCACAAGTGACCACATTTTGACAACTACACCCCTTAACGAATTTATCTAGGGGTGTACTGCCCATTTTTACCCCACAGTTTTTGAATGAATTTAAGCAAAGCAAAAGGAAAAAAATGTGATTTTCTTTTTTTGGCAATTCTGTCATTTTAAAAACTGCTTTTTTTGTACAGCACACACATGAATGAAGACTTGCACCCCAAAATAGATACCCCTGTTTGTCCTGTGTTCAAAGACATACCCATTGTGGCCCTAATCTTTTGTCTGGATGCACAACGGGGCCCAAAATGAAAGGAGTAGTCGGTGGCTTTCAGAACAGAAATTTAGCATGAAGGTGATTTAGGCCCCATCGCCCACTTGTAGAGCTCTTGAGCGGCCAAAACGACAGAGAACCCCAGCAAATGACCCCATTTTGAAAACTAGACCCCCTAACAAATTTATCTAGGGGTGTACTGTGTATTTTTACACTACAATTTTGGATAAATCTAAGCAAAGCAGTAGGAAAAAATTACAATTTTCATTTTTTTGGCAGTTGTATCAATTTAAAAACAGTTTTTTTTGTACAGCATACATAGGGATGAAGACTTTCACCCCAAAATGGATACCCCTGTTTGTCCCGTGTTCAGAACCATACCCCTTGTGGCCCTAATCTACTTAAAAGACACATGGCTAGGCCTATAATAGAAGGAGCACCCGTTGGATTTCAGGGTACAACGGAATAAATTCCAGGCCCCATCGCCCACTTATAGAGCCATTGAGCGTCCAAAACGATAAAGAACCCCCACAAATGACCCCATTTTAAAACTAGACCCCTTAACGAATAAATCTAGGGGTGTACTGCATATTTTGACCCCACAGTATTTGAATAAATCTAAGCAAAGCAGAAGGAAAAAATTACGATTTTCAGTTTTTTTGGCAATTTCATCAATTTAAAAACTGGTTTTTTTGTACAGTGTACATAGGAATGAAGACATTCACCACAAAATGGATACCTCTGTTTGTCCCGTGTTCAAAAACATACCCATTGTGGCCCTAATCTACTTACAGGAAACATGGCAAGGCCTATAATGGAGGGAACACCCGTTGGATTGCAGGGTACAACTGAATAAATTCCAGGCCCCATTGCCCACTTGTACGGAATAAAAATTGACACCTTAAAAAATATCCCCTCGCCCCACCACATACACACTCCGCACCCTTTTCGGCGTTCCCCAAATCTTAGATAAAAGTAATAATGTGAACTGTGTAGTATTTCCGAAGACAGGGGTAATTACGGAGGCTGGTTGGGATGGGTACATGGGGCAATAAAACCGTGTATCTCCCCCTCCTCTCATGCTTTTTGGGGGTATTTTGTGACCTCAGTGGCGGGTATGGGGTGTAAAAAGTGGCGCTCTCTGAGTCTCCGTAAGCTTGCTGAGGTGCGGCGGTCTCACACAGAAGGCGCTCAACAAGCTGCTCCTGGAACTGCATGAAGGCGAACGTTCCCGGGGCTTCTTGTAAATTACGGATTACAGGTAGCGGTCTAAATAACGCCGGGCTCACGCAGCTGTAGGCGGAATCCGCTTACGGAGGCCCGCAGTGGATCCCGGCTGTGACCTTGCGTACGGCCACGTAATGTACTGCGCGTAACTGCCTACTCACACAGGCGGTCATGCGCAGTACTTTTTTTTTTGTTTGCATTTCCCGCACCATCGCTAAGCGATGACGCGGGTACCCGCAGCCCGTATACAAGGTAGTTGCGTATGGGCTGCGGGTATATCCGCAACCATGGAGCACAATGGGCAAGATATTGTTTTGTCATCATACCAGACCGTATATGGGTTGAGACCCATTCGAAACAAAAATAATAATTTACAAAAAGTGGAGAACTAAACAAAAATGGGGGTGGAAGTCCTTGCCCCTGGAAAGTGTAATGTGGTACCCTAGTGCAGATGTTGTAGAGGGTGGGAAGAAACTCCAGGCAATAGGATTAGACAGTAAAACACATTAACACTTTATTAGCAGGGGGAGAGAGAGTTCTTTACTTTGCAGCAGGCATTACATTTACTTGAGCAGATGATGACAATTGAGGAAGATAAATGCTTTTCTTAGATTTGAGAATTTAGGGTGGCTTGACACGAACGTGTGTGTGTCCTATACATAGGTGCACACAAAAGTGCGCACCCACATACGTGCACAAACACGGATGAATGCAAATCCATGCCCATTGCCTTCAATGGAGCCGCGGCTGCTGCCATTGAAGACAATGGTCTGCCGGCACCCCTTAATTGTTTTTTAAGGGAAGAGCTTTAGATATAAGCTCTTCCCTGAAAAATAACCATTTTAGAGAAAAAAATATCTATCTATCTATCTATATATATCTCTATCCATATATATATATATACACTACCGTTCAAAAGTTTGGGGTCACCCAAACAATTTTGTGTTTTCCATGAAAAGTCACACTTATTCACCACCATGCGTTGTGAAATGAATAGAAAATAGAGTCAAGACATTGACAAGGTTAGAAATAATGATTTGTATTTGAAATAACATTGTTTTTACATCAAACTTTGCTTTTGTCAAAGAATCCTCCTTTTGCAGCAATTACAGCATTGCACACCTTTGACATTCTAGCTGTTAATTTGTTGAGGTAAGCTTGTGAAATTGCACCCCACGCTTCTAGAAGCATCTCCCACAAGTTGGATTGGTTGGATGGGCACTTCTGGCGTACCATACGGTCAAGCTGCTCCCACAACAGCTCAATGGGGTTCAGATCTGGTGACTGCGCTGGCCACTCCATTACCGATAGAATATCAGCTGCCTGCTTCTGCTGTAAATAGTTCTTGCACAATTTGGAGGTGTGTTTAGGGTCATTGTCCTGTTGGAGGATGAAATTGGTTCCAATCAAGCGCTGTCCACTGGGTATGGCATGGCGTTGCAAAATGGAGTGATAGCCTTCCTTATTCAGAATCCCTTTTACCCTGTACAAATCTCCCACCTTACCAGCACCAAAGCAACCCCAGACCATCACATTACCTCCACCATGCTTAACAGATGGCGTCAGGCATTCTTCCAGCATCTTTTCATTTGTTCTGCGTCTCACAAACGTTCTTCTTTGTGATCCAAACACCTCAAACTTGGATTCATCCGTCCACAACACTTTTTTCCAGTCTTCCTCTGTCCAATGTCTGTGTTCTTTTGCCCATCTTAATCTTTTTCTTTTATTGGCCAGTCTCAGATATGGCTTTTTCTTTGCCACTCTGCCCTGAAGCCCAAAATCCCGCAGCCGCCTCTTCACTGTAGATGTTGACACTGGTGTTTTGCGGGTACTATTTAATGAAGATGCCAGTTGGGTACCTGTGAGGCGTCTGTTTCTCAAACTAGAGACTCTAATGTGCTTATCTTCTTGCTTAGTTGTGCAACACGGCCTCCCACTTCTTTTTCTACTCTGGTTAGAGCCTGTTTGTGCTGTCCTCTGAAGGGAGTAGTACACACCGTTGTAGGAAATCTTCAATTTCTTAGCAATTTCTCGCATGGAATAGCCTTTATTTCTAAGAACAAGAATAGACTGTCGAGTTTCAGATGAAAGTTCTCTTTTTCTGGCCATTTTGAGCGTTTAATTGACCCCACAAATGTGATGCTCCAGAAACTCAATCTGCTCACAGGAAGGTCAGTTTTGTAGCTTCTGTAACGAGCTAGACTGTTTTCAGATGTGTGAACATGATTGCACAAGGGTTTTCTAATCATCAATTAGCCTTCTGAGCCAATGAGCAAACACATTGTACCATTAGAACACTGGAGTGATAGTTGCTGGAAATGGGCCTCTATTCACCTTTGTAGATATTGCACAAAAAACCAGACATTTGCAGCTAGAATAGTCATTTACCACATTAGCAATGTATAGAGTGCATTTGTTTAAAGTTAGGACTAGTTTAAAGTTATCTTCATTGAAAAGTACAGTGCTTTTCCTTCAAAAATAAGGACATTTCAATGTGACCCCAAACTTTTGAACGGTAGTGTATATATATATATATATATATATATATATATATATATACTTACCTGTCCACCACTGCCGTGTCCCCTGCGGGCATGAAGAACACATATGCCACATGCGGCAGATGTTTTCTTTATCCACGCGGGGAATAAAGAATTCCCTGCTGCACCTGTCACATCTGTGACAGATGCGTAAAGGAATTCTAAATCACCACGGGGAATAAGGAATTCCCTACCGCAGCTGTCACAGATGACAGCTGCGGTACTGGATCCAGCTGCCGGCACCCTGTAATTGTTTTTCAGGGAAGGGCTTTAAATATAAGATGTGACATGTGACAGGTGCAGCAGGGAATTCTTTATTTGCCGCATGTGGCATATGTGTTCTTCATCCCCACGGGGGACACGGCAGTGGCGGACAGGTAAGTATATTTTTATTTATTAATTTATTTTTTACAATAAAATGGTTGTTTTTTCAGGGAAGAGCTGATATTTAAAGCTCTTCCCTGAAAAAAAGGGTGCCGGCAGGCCACTGCCTTCAATGGAGGCGCTGGCAGCTCTATGATATGCTCTATTAATGTCTGATTGGAGGGGGGTCGAACCATTGTGATCTCTACTGAAACGTAGAATATATTTGCACTCCCTGAAAACACCCATGTGAAATCAAGAACCATCCAGAGAGGAAGAATATTGGTATTTAAAGGGTTTGTCTGAGTCTAAAAAATAATTTTTAAACAGCCAGGCATGCAGTAAAATAACAAGAGAAGCACTACTTACTTCTTTACCCTCCCCGGGAAACAACAGGGCAGCTCTGGTGAAGATTCAACTGTCAGTATACACCAAAAGTTAAATGACCGCTGCAACCAATTAGGCACAACAGCATCACCACCTGTTCTCCTGGCATCAGTGCTCACATGCTGAGTGCCATGATGTCAAAAGATCCAAATACTGATGCTGTGGGCTCTGATTGGCTGTAGCAGTCACCTGACTTTTGGCCTGTGTTAACAGCGGGATCTTAACTTTGCTGTTTCCAGGGAGAGGAAAGAAGTAGGTACTGCTTATTTTGTTATTTTATTGCATGCCCGGCCACTTAGTATTTTTTTTTAATACTCGGACAACCCCTTTAATATAAGTGCAATTGCCTTGTCATTCTAGCCAACAGAAATAGTCATAGGGTCAAACACCCTCTGGTCAACATTGATGATATATCCTAACAATATGCCATGATTGTCTTAAGTTAAGAAGCCCCATTCAAATTAGAAAACTAACAAAATGAACACTGTAGGTTCTAATAAGACAAAATATACAAAATACCTGTAGAATGCATATGAATAATTTACAAAATAGATTTTGTAGCTCTTTAAACCTTGTACTACCTCTGTTAATATTTGAATTTTTTTTTGTACTTCTCTTCATTGCATTTTTGCAAAGACAGAATATTTCCTTGCTGAAGCTGCTAGTTCAGACCTGTCACATAACTAATTGTAACTATTAGTCTTAGTGTAGCTCCAACACTTCTCTGAACTTAGCAAACTATTTCAGAGCATCTGGATAGTTACCAGGACAACTAAAGGAAGGAAAACAGAAAAGCAAGTAGAAAATAATTTAAAAAAAACCCTCTTTAGAAAAAACGTCTTCATTATTTATTATTTTTAATACAAATATGTATTAGGCAGATTACCTATTATTCACTGACCCAGACATTACTAAAAGGAGTTATCCCATTAGGACTACCACTGTTAATATGCTGAATAGGCAACATGGACATAATCGAGGGAGCCAGAGTGGGCAGATCCTAACAACGAGTAGCTCTCATTCTGGTAGACTCTGGTCAACAGTACAAAATATAACAGTCAAATAAATTGCAAATTCTGGAAATTTGCAAAATCTTTCTCAAAGTCTAACATGTTACTGGTCTGTTAAAGAAGTTTTTGAAGATAATATACCCAATAACTAGAAGTATAAATAACTTGACCTACATTGGCTGATCTTAACAACCAGTAGAGTAGGATGTAGTGTATGCACGTGCTTCAAAATACCTGTCCTTCACTCCTCTAGTTTATATTGTCCAATGCTTTAATGCTGTATGTTATGTCTTATTTTGTCCATTTTCCCTCTGACTTGTAAAGTGCTGCTGAATATACTCAGTGTCAAAAAAAAAATCAAGCACCGAGAAGGAGTTGTCAGAATGGAATGAAACTTTATATGTGTGATTGTAGCGTTGATATAAGTAAGTGATTACGATATCAGAGCAAAAGGATAATATATTGTGGAAAATGAATCACTGAAAAGGAAGCTCTAGTACCCTGTTGGGCTGCCTCTAGCTTGGATGCTAGATGTGATTTGGGTGGACATGGAGGCATACAATGATATCTTGTGGCACATCAGTCCACATTTGCTGTAACTGAGCCTCTAGATCAGGGGTGGGCAATTAATTTTCCCATGGGGCCACATGAGAAATTGGAATGGTTTTAGAGGGCCAGACCAACATACGAAGGCTCCATGCACATTGCCTTAATGGGGCCGTATTCCAGCCGCCGGATTTGCGGCCAGAATACGGCCGCCATTGAAAATGAATGGCGCTGTAATACGGCTCCTCCAACAGTGCAACAAATTGTCTGTGATTTAGTGCTCTTGCCCTGATGAAATTAACTATCTTTTGCGAATGCTTCTTTTTTCTCAGGACAAATTAGCGCTGCAGAGTCCACCAAACATTCTTTGACAAACTCCCCATCAGAGAATGGCTTACTGTTTCTTGCAATTTTGTAGGATACTACAAAGCAGGTCTTTACGGCTGCATCCCTGGATGATAAAAGCTTTTTAAAAAATCCTTGCTGACTTTGCAGTTTTGCTAGCAAATCTTCAGATACCCGTGCCCGCTCTGCCTCCGTCAAGTTCTTGTATTTCTCTCCGTGTTTAGTCTCATAATGGCGATGCAAATTGTAATCTTTAAATACAGCTATCTGCTCTCCACAAACTAAACACACAGCTTTACCTTTGGTTTCAGTAAATAGATATTTAGAAGTCCATTCTTTGTTAAAAACTCGGCATTCTGCATCAATTTTTCTTTTTTTAATGTTAGCCGCCATATTTAAGGGTTAACAGCTAACCTCGGAAAATAGATTTTTTTAATACACAGTAGTATGCTCCTAGGAGAGGGCACAGAGAGCTGCCCCAAGAAGAGAGATTAAAAAGTGAATATTATTAGTATTATTATTCTAATTACAATGCAAAGGGAAAAGTCCTGACACTTACCAATGACGAGCGTGGAACAATTGTCCTGGCACTCCCCAAGGTCCGCAACGAGCATCCTGGCACTCAGAAGTTACAGTGGCATCACTTACTCAGCATCGGGAAGCAGTGAAACTACAAACTCCGAAGCCTTGTCCATTTTGTTAACTTATGTGCTGTTTAATAAAGTTATTCAAGCCTACGTCATTGGTAGAGGTGCTTGAATAAGTAAGGCCTGAATAACTATTAGCACAGCACAGAAGTGAACAAAATGGACAAGGCTTCGGAGTGCATAGTTTCGCTGCTTCCCGTTGCTGACACCGGACTCATTGGTGAGTCACCAGGACACTCTTTGCGGGCCGGTCCGAGCTATTCAGCGGGCCGGATGTGGCCCGCGGGCCGTGCTTTGCCCAGGTCTGCTCTAGATCATGCAAACTCGTAGGCTGTCAAGTTGGCATCCCAGATGGTCCAATACATGTTTTATTAGTAATAAATCTAGCATCCGGGTGGGCCCTGGAAGTGTAACAATGTCATGGAGGGATTCCTATGACCCCCTTGTGTGTGCCTCTGAGCATTATCCTACTAGAAAATACCTCTTGGCAGCTGCCATGAGAGGAACACATGTGGCTGCAGGATGTCCTGAACATATCACTGAACTGTCATTGTCCCTCATGCTACTACTAGGGGTGACCAACTGCGATGGACCGCTAGATCATCACACTAGCAGTGGAGGCAGTGTGTTGCTCCACAGCAAAGACAGGATTGAGGCTCTCATCCCTAGGTCTCCAGACACGAACATGGCCGTCGTCAGTGCCCAAACTAAACCTAGATTCATCACTTAAGACAACCCGATTCCATTCTGTAGTAGTCCAGTTTCGTTGTTTATGACACCCCTGCAAGCAAAGACAAAAGTTGGTGGGTATTAAAGGCAATACACACAATGAGCATCGTGAGACCAAATATCCTTCAGCCAAGCGCCTGGAAATGGTTCCAACAGACACAGAGCCTGTAACAATGGTGCTACCTGTCAGGATGGCAGACAATAAAACAATTGGAGCTGTTCGTGCTTGTCGTACACCTTTCTACTAGTGGTCTGTCAAGAGCCCAGTTGTTTTATGTGTGTGCCCTCATGCATCCACTGGTAATAACACCTCTCAACAGTCTGCAATAAATGGCCTAGATCAGTGGTCCCCAACCTTTTTGGCACCAGGGACCGGCTTCAAGCAAGACCATTTTTACAAGGCCCGGCAGGGTTGGGCGGGACACGGGCGGGGCTTTGGTTATAGGGGGCGGGGTTACAAAGGGGGTTGGAGTTTAGTGCATTCTTATTTAATTATGACATTTACAATGTCCTGGCAGTACACACATAGGGCAGTATATAATCTTTCCCCCCCCCCCCAGCACACACATAGGGCAGCATATAATTTATCTCCCCCCCCAGTAATAGACAGCCCCCATCCCTCAGTAATTAGCAGCCTCTCCCCCTGTAATAAGTAGCCCCCACCCCAGTAATAAGCAGCCCCCCAGTAATAAGCAGGTCCCCCCCAGTAATAGGCAGTGCCCCCCCCCCAGTAATAGGCAGTGCCCCCCCAGTAATAGGCAGCCCCCCCAGTAATAGGCAGTGCCCCCCCAGTAATAAGCAGCCCCCCCCCAGTAATAGGCAGCCCCTTCCCCTGTAATAAGTAGCCCCCCCCAGTAATAAGCAGCCCCCCCAGTAGTAAGTAGCCCCCACCCCCCCAGTAATAACCAGCCCCCCTCCCCCGTAATAAGCAGACCCCCTGTAATAGGCAGCCCCCCCAGTAGTAGGCAGCCCCTTCCCCTGTAATAAGTAGCCCCCCCCTCCAGTGATAACCAGCCCCCCCAGTAATAAGCAGCCCCTTCCCCTGTAATAAGTACCCCCCCCCAGTAATAAGCAGCCCCCCTAGTAATAAGCAGGTCCCCCCCAGTAATAAGCAGCCCCCCCTAGTAATAAGCAGGTCCCCCCCCAGTAATAAGCAGCCCCCCCAGTAGTAACCAGCCCCACCCCCAGTAATAGGCGGCCCCTCCCACTGTAATAAGCAGCCCCCCCAGTAATAACCAGCCCCCCCAGTAATAGGCAGCCCCTTTCCCTGTAATAAGTAGCCCCCAACCCCCAGTAATAACCAGCCCCCCAGTAATAGGCAGCCCCTTCGCCTGTAATAACTAGCAACCACCCCCCAGTAATAACCAGCCCCCCCCCCCAGTAATAGGCAGCCCCTTCGCCTGTAATAAATAGCCTCCACCCCACCCCTCCCCCCAGTAATAGGCAGCCCCCCAGTAATAACCAGCCCCCCCCCATAATATGCAGCCCCCCCAACCCATATACTTACCTCCTCCCTGCTGTCGCTCTCTCTCTGCTTGCCCGGACCGCTTCCTCCCCGAGTCCTCTCCTGCGGAACTAATGAGCAGGGGACTCGGGGAAGAGGATCCTGGCTGCACAGACGTCAGTGTGTGAGCCGGGAACAGCGCGATTACCAGCGGGGAGCTGCGGCGCCCCCGCTGGTAATCGCTTCAGTGGTCAGCCGAGTCGGCACACCGCGGGCCACATAGCACAAGGTAGCGGGCCAGATTCGAGCCGCGGGCCTTGTGTTTAGAGCAAAATTCCGGGCGGTGCCGCGGACCGGCGCTAACCACCCAACGGCCCGGCCCCGGTCCGCGGCCCGGTGGTTGGGGACCCCTGGCCTAGATGGCTCGTAATTCTTCAATACAGCTATCTAGCTTCTCACGTCCTAATAATGTGTCCTTCTCAAACTTTGTTAACAAGGCAAAATCTCTTGAATTACATTGTAGAGGCATTTCTAGTGGTCAACAAGCTCTACACAAGTGTAAAAAGAGGTTCACTACACACAAGTAGCCTCTAAGAGCTTTTTTTATAGGCCAAGGGTGGAACCACTTTTAGAGCCTAATCTAATCACTTCACTTCTCATAAACCACTTCAATGAATCAGTAACAGCTGCTACTTTCCCTAGGAGTGAGTATTGTGTTACATTCACTCTAAGAGCAATCCAAAAGGTGGTTAGAAAAAACTCAACAGTAAAAGACCTACAGACAGCAAAAACCTCTGTTCAGGTGTCCACTATTAGAAAAACAGTAAAGAAGAATGGTATTCATGTTAGGACACCTCGAAGGGAGCCGGGGTTGTCCAAAACATAATTTGGATTTTTCGCATAACATCCCATATCTATCTATCTATCTATCTATCTATCTATCTATCTATCTATCTATCTATCTATCTATCTATCTATCTATCTGTCTGTCTGTCTGTCTGTCTGTCTGTCTGTCTATCTATCTATCTATCTATTATCATAGTTATTTAGAACTCTCAAATACTTTATAGACATGAGTATCACAAGAATCAATAATCAACAGGGAAGGAAATATATCCCCATTAGAGATGAGCGAGCACCAAAATGCTCGGGTGCTTGTTACTCGGGACGAAATTTTCGCGATTCTCGAGGGTTCGTTTCGAGTAACGAACCCCATTGAAGTCAATGGGCGACTCGAGCATTTTTGTATATTGCCGATGCTCGCTAAGGTTTCCATTTGTGAAAATCAATTCAAGAAAGTGATGGGAACGACACAGCAACGGATAGGGCAGGCGAGGGGCTACATGTTGGGCTGCATCTCAAGTTCCCAGGTCCCACTATTAAGGCTCAATAGCGGCAAAAGTGCCCCCCCCCTCCCAACAACTTTTACTTCTGAAAAGCCCTCATTAGCAATGCATACCTTAGCTAAGCACCACACTACCTCCAACAAAGCACAATCACTGCCTGCATGACACTCCGCTGCCACTTCTCCTGGGTTACATGCTGCCCAACGCCCCCACTGCATGACGCAGTGTCCACAGCACACACCAAAGTGTCCCTGCGCAGCCTTCAGCTGCACTCATGCCACACCACCCTCATGTCTATTTATAAGTGCGTCTGCCATGAGGAGGAACCGCAGGCACACACTGCAGAGGGTTGGCACGGCTAGGCAGCGACCCTCTTTAAAAGGGGCGGGGCGATAGCCCACAATGCTGTACAGAAGCAATGAAAAATATAATCCTGTGCCACCGCCATCAGGAGCTGCACACATGGGCATAGCAATGGGGAACCTATGTGCCACACACTATTCATTTTGTCAAGGTGTCTGCATGCCCCAGTCAGACCGCGGTTTTTTATAAATAGTCACAGGCAGGTACAACTCCGCAATGGGAATTCCGTGTGCACCCACAGCATGGGTGGCTCCCTGGAACCCACCGGCTGTACTTAAATGTATCCCATTGCAGTGCCCATCACAGCTGAGGTAACGTCCGATTAAATGCAGGTGGGCTTCGGCCCACACTGCATGCCCCAGTCAGACTGGGGTTCTTTAGAAGTGGACACATGCAGTTACAACTCCCTGTGGGCCCACAGCATGGGTGGCTCCCTGGAACCCACCGGCGGTACATAAATATATCCCATTGCAGTGCCCAGCACAGCTGATGTAACGTCAGCTTTAATGCAGGTGGGCAAAAAATTAATTGGATTACACTGTAGGCAAGGGCCCCAAAAAATTGGTGTACCAACAGTACTAATGTACCTCAGAAAAATTGCCCATGCCCAACCAAGAGGGCAGGTGAAACCCATTAATCGCTTTGGTTAATGTGGCTTAATTTGTAACTAGGCCTGGAGGCAGCCCAGTTAAAATAAAAATTGGTTCAGGTGCAAGTTTCAACGCTTTAATGAGCATTGAAACGTATAAAAATTGTTTACAAAAATTATATGACTGAGCCTTGTGGGCCTAAGAAAAATTGCCCGTTCGGCGTGATTACGTGAGGTTTCAGGAGGAGGAGCAGGAGGAGGAGGATGAATATTATACACAGATTGATGAAGCTAAAAGGTCCACGTTTTTGATGGTGATAGAGAACAATGCTTCCATCCGCGGGTGCAGCCTACGTATTGTTTAGGTATCGCTGCTGTCCGCTGGTGGAGAAGAGAAGTCTGGGGAAATCCAGGCTTTGTTCATCTTGATGAGTGTAAGCCTGTCGGCACTGTTGGTTGACAGGCGGGTACGCTTATCTGTGATGATTCCCCCAGCCGCACTAAACACCCTCTCTGACAAGACGCTAGCCACAGGACAAGCAAGCACATCCAGGGCATACAGCGCGAGTTCAGGCCACGTGTCCAGCTTCGACACCCAGTAGTTGTAGGGGGCAGCGGCGTCACGGAGGACGGTCGTGCGATCGGCTACGTACTCCCTCACCATCCTTTTACAGTGCTCCCGCCGACTCAGCCTTGACAGGGGAGCAGTGACACAGTCTTGCTGGGGAGCCAGAAAGCTGTCAAAGGCCTTAGAGAGTGTTTCCCTGCCTGTGCTGTACATGCTGCCTGATCTCTGCGCCTGCCCTGCTACCTGGGCCTCGGAACTGCGCCTTCGGCCACTAGCTCTGTCGTATGGGAATTTTACCATCAGTTTGTCCGCCAGGGTCCTGTGGTATAGCATCACTCTCGAACCCCTTTCCTCTTCGGGTTTAAGAGTGGAAAGGTTCTCCTTATACCGTGGGTCGAGCAGTGTGTACACCCAGTAATCCGTAGTGGCCAGAATGCGTGTAACGCGAGGGTCACGAGAAAGGCATCCTAACATGAAGTCAGCCATGTGTGCCAGGGTACCTGTACGCAACACATGGCTGTCCTCACTAGGAAGATCACTTTCAGGATCCTCCTCCTCCTCCTCAGGCCATACACGCTGAAAGGATGACAGGCAAGCAGCATGGGTACCCTCAGCAGTGGGCCAAGCTGTCTCTTCCCCCTCCTCCTCATCCTCCTCATGCTCCTCCTCCTCAACGCGCTGAGATATAGACATGAGGGTGCTCTGACTATCCAGCGACATACTGTCTTCCCCCGCCTCTGTTTCCGAGCGCAAAGCGTCTGCCTTTATGCTTTGCAGGGAACTTCTCAAGAGGCATAGCAGAGGAATGGTGACGCTAATGATTGCAGCATCGCCGCTCAGCATCTGGGTAGACTCCTCAAAGTTTCCAAGGACCTGGCAGATGTCTGCCAACCAGGCCCACTCTTCTGTAAAGAATTGAGGAGGCTGACTCCCACTGCGCCGCCCATGTTGGATTTGTTATTCCACTATAGCTCTACGTTGCTCATAGAGCCTGGCCAACATGTGGAGCGTAGAGTTCCACCGTGTGGGCACGTCGCACAGCAGTCGGTGCACTGGCAGATGAAACCGATGTTGCAGGGTGGCAGCGTCCGTGTGGGACTTTGCGGAAATGCGCGCAGAGGCGGCGCACCTTTCCGAGCAGGTCTGACAAGCGTGGGTAGCTTTTCAGAAAGCGCTGAACCACCAAATTAAAGACGTGGACCAGGCATGGCCCGTGCGTGAGGCTGCCGAGCTGCAGAGCCGCCACCAGGTTACGGCCGTTGTCACACATGACCATGCCCGGTTGGAGGCTCAGCGGCGCAAGCCAGCGGTCGGTCTGCTCTGTCAGACCCTGCAGCAGTTCGTGGGCCGTGTGCCTCTTCTCTCCTAAGCTGAGTAGTTTCAGCACGGCCTGCTGACGCTTGCCCACCGCTGTGCTGCCACGACGCGTGACACCGACTGCTGGCGACGTGCTGCTGCTGACACATCTTGATTGCGAGACAGAGGTTGCGGAGGAGGAGGAGAAGGAGGAGGAGGAGGGTGGTTGAGTGGAGGAAGCATACACCGCCGCAGATACCACCACCGAGCTGGGGCCCGCAATTCTGGGGGTGGGTAGGACGTGAGCGGTCCCAGGCTCTGACTCTGTCCCAGCCTCCACTAAATTCACCCAATGTGCCGTCAAGGAGATATAGTGGCCCTGCCCGCCTGTGCTTGTCCACGTGTCCGTTGTTAAGTGGACCTTGCCAGTAACCGCGTTGGTAAGGGCGCGAACAATGTTGCGGGAGACGTGGTCGTGCAGGGCTGGGAGGGCACATCGGGAAAAGTAGTGGCGACTGGGAACTGGGTAGCGCGGGGCCGCCGCCATCATACCTTTGAAAACCTCCGTTTCCACAACCCTATACGGCAGCATCTCCAGGCTGATAAATTTGGCTATGTGCACGTTTAACGCTTGAGCGTGCGGGTGTGTGGCGGCATACTTGCGCTCCAACACTTGCGCTAGCGACGGCTGTACGGTGCGCTGAGAGGCATTGGTGGATGGGGCCGAGCACAGCGGAGGTGAGGGTGTGGGTGCAGGCCAGGAGACGGTAGTGCCTGTGTCCTGAGAGGGGGGTTGGATCTCAGTGGCAGGTTGGGGCACAGGGGGAGAGGCAGCGGTGAAAACCGGAGGCGGTGAACGGCCTTCGTCCCACCTTGTGGGGTGCTTGGCCATCATATGTCTGCACATGCTGGTGGTGGTGAGGCTGGTGGTGGTGGCTCCCCGGCCGATCTTGGCGCGACAAAGGTTGCACACCACTGTTCGTCGGTCGTCTGCACTCTCAGTGAAAAACTGCCAGACCTTTGAGCACCTCGGCCTCTGCAGGGTGGCATGGCGCGAGGGGGCGCTTTGGGAAACAGTTGGTGGATTATTCGGTCTGGCCCTGCCTCTACCCCTGGCCACCGCACTGCCTCTTCCAACCTGCCCTGCTGCTGCACTTGCCTCCCCCTCTGAAGACCTGTCCTCAGTAGGCGTAGCAAACCGGGTGGGGTCAGTCACCTCATCGTCCTGCTGCTCTTCCTCCGAATCCTCTGTGCGCTCCTCCCTCGGACTTACACCAATTACTACTACCTGAGTGATAGACAACTGTGTCTCATCGTCATCGTCCTCCTCACCCACTGAAAGCTCTTGAGACAGTTGCCGGAAGTCCCCAGCCTCATCCCCCGGACCCCGGGAACTTTCCAAAGGTTGGGCATCGGTCACGACAAACTCCTCCAGTGGGAGAGGATTCGGAACCATTGCTGCCCATTGTGGGCAGGGGCTCAAGAACAGTTCCTGGGAGTCTGCCTGCTCCTCAGAATGTATCATTGTAATGGAGTGAGGAGGCTGGGAGGAAGGAGGAGCAGCAGCCAGAGGATTCAGAGTTGCAGCAGTGGACGGCGCAGAATTCTGGGTGGTCGATAGATTGCTGGATGCACTTTCTGCCATCTACGACAGGACCTGCTCACACTGCTCATTTTCTAATAAAGGTCTACCGCGTGGACCCATTAATTGTGAGATGAATGTGGGGACGCCAGAAACGTGCCTCTCTCCTAATCCAGCAGCAGTTGGCTGCAATACACCTGGATCAGGAGCTCGGCCTGTGCCCACACCCTGACTTCGGCCTCCGCGTCCTCGCCCGTGTTCACATCCTCTAGGCCTACCCCTACCCCTCAGCATGCTGTATTACCAGTAGTGCAGAAACAGAACGCTGTAATTAAATGTGCCGCTTATTGGCCTGTGGTTGCAGGCTGGCTTCCCTTACGGAACGCACAGCAGAGCCAGGAAACAATTTTGTGCACGCCTGTAGTGAGACGTAGGTGCGTATGACTGAGCTAGTGGAATTCACAGCGCAGAAGCAGTCAAGTGGCCAAAGGCCAGTAGTAGGCCTTAAATATTTTGCTTCTATTTTTTTAAAATGCTGAGCTGATACAGCAGACAGATACTGTAGGCAGCGTATAATATTATGTATACTCTTTCCCTCTGGCGGGATGACGGCGATCATGTAACAGAGACAGCAGATCCAGAAAACAATTTTGCGCAAGCCTGCTGTAACGCTTAGCTGCGTATTAATTAGGACTACTACCCCCAGCAGTTAGATACTGTAGGCAGCGTATAATATTATGCATACTCTTTCCCTCTGGCGGGATGACGGCGATCATGTAACAGAGACAGCAGATCCAGGAAACAATTTTGCGCAAGCCTGCTGTAACGCTTAGCTGCATATTAATTAGGACTACTACCCCCAGCAGATAGATACTGTAGGCAGCATATAATATTATGTATACTGTTTCCCTCTGGCGGGATGATGGCGCTGATGTAACAGAGACAGCAGATCCAAGAAACAATTTTGCGCAAGCCTGCTGTAACGCTTAGCTGCGTATTAATTAGGACTACTACCCACAGCAGATAGATACTGTAGGCAGCGTATAATATTATGTATACTGTTTCCCTCTGGCGGGATGACGGCGCTGATGTAACAGAGACAGCAGATCCAGGAAACAATTTTGCGCAAGCCTGCTGTAACGCTTAGCTGCGTATTAATTAGGACTACTACCCCCAGCAGATAGATACTGTAGGCAGCGTATAATATTATGTATACTGTTTCCCTCTGGCGGGATGAAGGCGCTGATGTAACAGAGACAGCAGATCCAGGAAACAATTTTGCGCAAGCCTGCTGTAACGCTTAGCAGCGTATTAATTAGGACTACTACCCCCAGCAGACACGCAGTAAACTGAAGACGGTCACAGGCAGCCCAAATATAGTATTTTTCCCCAATTTTTGGGAAAAAGCCCACTGCCTATATAGCCTGAATATCTCTTTCCCTGCCTCACCAGTACTGGCCCTATACTCTGTACAATGACTGCAGACTGCGGACGCAATGCTCTGCACGGCCGATATACAAAAAAAAAAATTGTGCAACACTGCTAAAAGCAGCCTCAACAGTACTGCACACGGTCAGATGTGGCCCTAAGAAGGACCGTTGGGGTTCTTGAAGCCTAAAATAACTCCTAACGCTCTCCCTATAGCAGCTCCGGCACCAGCAGCACTTTCCCTGATCTCTGTCAGAATGCATCTGTGGCGAGCCGCGGGAGGGGCCGATTTATATACTCGGGTGACACCTGATCTCGCCAGCCACTCACTGCAGGGGGGTGGTATAGGGCTTGAACGTCGCAGGGGGAAGTTGTAATGCCTTCCCTGTCTTTCTATTGGCCAGAAAAGTGCGCTAATGTCTCAGAGATGAAAGTGAAAGTAACTCGAACATCGCGTGGTACTCGTCTCGAGTAACGAGCATCTCGAACACGCTAATACTCGAACGAGTATCAAGCTCGGACGAGTACGTTCGCTCATCTCTAATCCCCATCCCTTCCTGTCATGAGACAGAATTTTGTCCTAAAACCAGAGGTTTGCTTTAAGCCACATGTTTTTGTCCGAAATACTCCGTTTCCTCTCTGGATTTTACAGCAGTTTAATAAAACTCTATTTATTCCTGGTTGTTGGATCCCTCTTGTCTATGTGTTTTGTTAGAAACCAATGGGATATTTTGTATACTGGTAATAAGAAGTTGCCATTCTAAATGTGTCAACTAGTGGACACGTGAAATATATTACCCTTGCTTCGTTCCATCTACGTTATTAATATGTTTATTTGATTCTCATCTTTTTTGCAATGCGGTAGGTTTTTAGATCTCCTTGCTTCATGGTAATCACACAACTTTCATTTTCAGTCTGTGAAATGTCAACAAAAATTACATCAATTATTAATATCCTTGGAAAAAGTTATGAGAGAAAGACACAAACTTTATTAAGCAGGGCAGTCAGAAATAAACTGCACTGTAATATCGCCCGCTGCGTGATGCGGAATGCAATAACATTTCCATGATCAATTCGTCTTTTGTTTTCAGCCTGTAATGGTATCTTTGGTGCTAATAATTTAGGGACATGATTGCTTTCATTACCGAGACACTATTTTTCTTAGATGAAATTGCACAAATTTCTTCTCATTTCACTTTGGGCCATTGCAGTCGCTTTGCTTACATTTGACAGTGGCTTTTCCATCAAAGATATTGTCGCAATCAAGTATTGATTTGAAAGTTGGAATAGAGTGGTTTGAATGACATTCTCCAAGGACACAGGGTAGACAGACAATCTTTAATGTAAACATATTCATCTTTGCATCATTTATTGTTACGTTTTTACACATTAACGATTTTGATACTAAAATAGAATTGTAGAAATATCCTTATTAAAAAGGACAAAAAGATTAAAGCGCAAGTTTACCTTTACTCAAGTTGTAGCCAGTAGCAATAAAACATGCAAAAATAATATTCGGTAATGTACAGAGAACATGTTACCTATTTTACCTCCTAAGGACTCATGTCCACAGGGAAAATCAGGCCCGCTACGGACTCTACATGTAGAATCTGCAGCAGGTCCCTCCTGCCCCGCGGACATGGGCGCTTAAAATAGGAATTTAAAAGAATTAACTCACCCGCAGCGGACCGGGAAGGTCTTCTCTTCCACACGGCCGGATCTTCTCTTTCGGACGGCGGATAAACTCGTAACGCCGGCGGCACGTCGCCGGAGTGCCGCGCACATGCACCGGGCACATCCACCGAGCCGAAGCAAGAAAGATCCGGCCGTGAGGAAGAGAAGACCTTCCCGGTCCGCTGCGGGTGAGTTAATTCTTTTAAATTCCGATTTTAGGTCTCCCGTGGATCCGGACGGCTTCCATAGGCTTCAATAGAAGCCCGCGGGAGCCGTCCCCACGGGAGACCCGCACGAAAATGGAGCATGGTCCAGATTTTTTCATGCTCCATTTTTTTAAAATCCCTTTTATTGACCATCCGCAGGTATTTATCTACCTGCGGGTGGTCAATGCATCCCTATGGGGTGCGGATCCACGTGCGGGAGAAGAGTTAAAATCCGCTGCGGATTTTAATTCTTCTTTTGCCCGTGGACATGAGGCCTTAGACTTGTATCATTATTGAGTGTATATGGTGGATACACTTTATGGTTAGATAGTAGAGATGAGCGAGCACCAAAATGCTCGAGTGCTCGTTACTCGAGTCGAACTTCCCGCGATGCTCGAGGGTTCGTTTCGAGTAACGAACCCCATTAAAGTCAATGGGCGACTCGAGCATTTTTGTATATCGCCGATGCTCGCTAAGGTTTTCATTTGTGAAAATCTGGGAAATTCAAGAAAGTGATGGGAACAACACAGAAACGGATAGGGCAGGCGAGGGGCTACATGTTGGGCTGCATCTCAAGTTCCCAGGTCCCACTATTAAGCCACAATAGCGGCAAGAGTGAGCAACCCCCCCCCCCCCGCACTGTCAGCATAAAGATCGTTCTCATCTGCCACAGCTGTAACAGCTGTGGCAGCGAAGAACACTGTTAGCCCATTGAATTCAATGGAGCCTGCAAAACAGCCAGCTCCATTGAAAGCAATGGGCTGCCGGCGAGCGCGGGAGTGAGACACCCCCCCCCCCCCCGCACTGTCAGCATAAAGATCGTTCTCCTCTGCCACAGCTGTAACAGCTGTGGCAGAGAAGAACGATGTTAGCCCATTGAATTCAATGGAGCCGGCAATACAGCCGGCTCTATCGAAAGCAATGCGCTGCAGGCGAGCGCAGGATGAATTTTCGGGAAGGGGTTAAATATATAAGCCCTTCTCTGCAATTCATCCAGAAATGTGTAAAAATAAAAAAAATATATATACTCACCTGGTCCCGGCAGACAGAGTTCAGCCCAGCCGGCGGCAGTTCTCTGAACTGCTCTCTGTAGTATTCAGCAGCCGGGGATTTAAAATCCCCACCTGCTGAATGAGCTGCCTCTGATTGGTCACAGCCTGACCAATCAGAGGCAGCTCTCACTCACACCCATTTATGAATTCATGAATGGGTGTGAGTGAGAGCTGCCTCTGATTGGCTCAGCGCAGGGACCAATCAGGGGCAGCTCTCACTCACACCCATTCATGAATTCATGAATGGGTGTGAGTGAGAGCTGCCTCTGATTAGTCAGGCTGTGACCAATCAGAGGCTGCTCATTCAGCAGGCGGGGATTTTAAATCCCCGGCTGCTGAATACTACAGAGAGCAGTTCAGAGAACTGCCGCCGGCCAGGCTGAACTCTGTCTGCCGGGACCGGGTGAGTATATATATATTTTTTATTTTTACACATTTCTGGATGAATTGCAGGGAAGGGCTTATATATTTAGGCCCTTCCCGAAAATTCATCCCGCGATCGCCCGCAGCGCATTGCTTTCAATGGAGCCGGCTGTAATGCCGGCCCATTGAATTCAATGGGCTAGCATTGTTCTTCTCTGCCACAGCTGTTCCAGCTATGGCAGAGGAGAACGATCTTTATGCTGACATATTTTTTTATTTTTACACATTTTAGGATAATTTTCAGGTAAGGGCTTATATTTTTAAGCCCTTCCCGAAAATTCATCCTGAGATCGCCGGCAGCCCATTGCTTTCAATGGAGCCAGCTGTATTGCCAGCTCCATTGAATTCAATGGTCAGTGCTCGTTTAATCGAGACGAGTACCGTGTGGTGCTCGTCTCGAGTAACGAGCATCTCGAGCACCCTAATACTCGAACGAGCATCAAGCTCGGACGAATATGCTCGCTAATCTCTATTAGATAGTGGATATTGACCTCAAACAGCCTCTGCTGCAGTCAGGATCAGTAGGAGTTTCCCAAAGGACTTATTCACATGGATGATTTAAATGTCCGAGTTCTATCCAAAATGGAAACTAACAAAACTCAGACCCATTAACCGTTTCCAATCCAATTTGTATCTTGGTTTTCCTAGGGGCTTACTCTTTTTCTGCCATTCTACAACGACACTATCTGCTGGCTAAAGCCAGTACTGCATGAGGTGACATGCTGGATAGGCTCTAACAACAGAGAGGCTGGCAATATGCAATAAGAGAATCCTGATGGACGTCTTCCAACATCAGAGGTGTACAGCCTTAAATCATAATGTCTTAAGATGTCAAACAGTGCATTGGAAAGGGTTAAAGCCAATGTGTGTATTCACATGTGAAATTTTGTTTTCTGACAGTATGATGGTCCGCACTAGAATCGCCCATTCAAGTCAAAAAGTGCATAAAGTATGCAAGTGTTTTTTGTTTGTTTAACCCCTTCCCATCATTGGACTCTCGCGATATAATTGCGCTCTGAACTCCGGCTGCCGGGACAAGGTGAGTATATATATATTTTTTATTTTAACACATTTCTGGATGAATTGCAGGGAAGGGCTTATATATTTAAGCCCTTCCCGACAATTCATCCCACACTCGCCCGCGGCACATTGCTTTCAATGGAGCCGGCTGTGTTGCCGGCTCCATTGAATGCAATGCGCTGGACAGCTCCGGCCCGTTTCTAATGAAACGCGGCTAGGAGCAGATTTTCGGGCACCGGTCACGCGATTTGCGGATGCGCATCCGTCATGCGATCCGCAAATCGCGTGAAAAAACGCCCGTCTGTCTAAGGCCTTAAAGTGATCAAAAAAGCTGTATGTATCTAAAAATGGTACCAAACTACGGCTGGTCTTGCAAAAAATAATCCCTCATAGAGCTTAATCTATGGAAAAATGAAAAAGTTATAGGAGTTTGAATGCAGCGATTTAGAAAAAACTAATAATTTCCAAAGAAAGGGTTTATTGCAGAAAAGTGAAACATTTTTGGTATCATTGTAATTGTAAGGACCTGCATAAAAAAATGTCATTATGCTGCGTGATTAACGCTGTAAAAAAAAAAATCTATAGCAGAATTAAAGTGTTTTCTCTCCCTGCTATCATAAAAAAATTTATAAAAGTTTTACAATATAGTCTATAAAAAAAATGTATAAAAGTTTTACAATATTGTCTATGTACCCAAAATCGGCACCAATAAAAACAGTTTTCCACACAAAAAACAAGCCCTTATACGGTCGCGTTGACGGAAAAATAAAAAAGTTATAGCTTTTATCAAAACGGAGATGAAAATCCGCCAAAATTCATTGCGTCCTTATGCCCAAAATAGGCCATGTCCCTAAGGGGTTAATACACCCATTGATTTCAGTGTGATTTTTAAATTACATCAATTGGGTCACCTTCCTTTTTTCATGGGTGTCAAAAAACAGACTGAACAAAATGATGGGAAATGCATATACATTTGCAGTACAACTGAACAGTTTTTCACAGACCAAAATCACACCCAGAATTTATATGGAGATACTGTATGTATAAAGATAGGCATGAATGATAAGCATCATCAACAGAAACACATGTGCAACCTCTAAATAATATAGACTTCAGTATCTTATGTAAACACAAAATTCTACCATATTTTAAATTTCCAGCCAATACAATGCTGCCATAGATACTATACATGGACCCTTCCAATACTCAGGCCTCTACCTTGGTAATTCCCCCTGGGTATTCTCTCTCTCTTTGGCCATTTTTCTCTGGTGTTTTCTCCCTTTGAGTCCCCCTTTTGACCCATATTTGTGCCTTTTATGCCTAACCTATTGGCTATATGTAACTGTTTGGAAACAATTTGCCTCATCTTCATGATTAAAAGGGTTTTTATTGTTTAGATTGGGCTTCCTTTCTCATAAAACCACCTGTAGCATTTATTATATCTTTTATTTAGACAAAGTAACATATTGAGGCAGATTGAGGGTGGCTTCACACGAGCGTGTTTTTGTGCGTGCGTATGTGTTTTTGTATTTGCAACATTGCATTCCCTGTGGTGCATGCACATGCCCATGCTTTACAGATAGGACATGCGTGCACCATTCAGAATGCACGCATTGTCTACAATGGAGCTGCGGCTGCTGGTTCCGGGACTTGTGATCCCTGTTATCCAATGGATAACGGCGATCATGGAAAAGTTCAAAAAACTTTTAAAAAGTTAAAGTTTCACCTCCCCTCAGATCGGATCCATGAGGGGAGGTGTAAATACTCACCTTCTTCCTCCGTGATGTCCATCAGCAATCTGGTTCTTCCAGAACCTGATGTCCCCATGAGGGGAGATGAAATTACGTATCTAAGGCCCCCAGATTTATCCATGGACCTTACCACGGCTTTCGCACACGTGCCCATCACCAGGATGGTGGACGCATGCACAAAAGGCGCAGATTGCCAGGGTAATTTAATTCCCGTTTCCGGCATCTCCGTGTTACATGCCAAAAGTTGCCACCCTATGCATGTGTCTTCACATTTACGAACTAGGGAATTCATTAGAGCCAGAAGGGCCTGTTCACAACAAGCTGATTATACGCAAGAAGCTTGAAACATCGCCAGCCGGTTTCTGCAACTAGGTTAACCAGCACACGCCATTCAGAATGCACGCCTCAGAGTGGAGAACAAATCCAGGGATTTCTATCTATCACATAACAGAGCCAGATTGAGGGATGATCCATCCTTGGTCTTTTCCAGCCCTTACTCTACTATCTCTACTATCGTTAAGATGGTACACAATAACTTACCCATTTTGAGACAATTTATTTTTATTTATTTAGTTAGTGACAGCTGATAACCCTGAGGAGAAGGCAGAAGGGGTTTTTAATCCTTCCTGCCTTTTGCTTCCCCGGGCGCTGTATACTAGAAAGTGAAAGCAGAAGTGTAACTTCCTCTATGGGAGCCAGGGGCGGGGGTCACGTAATCGCCGGTATTTCCTGTTGTAATGAAGTTGCAGGGTCGTACTAGACCCTGACCTGCTCTGCCAGTTTCTATTGTTACTACAGATGATGTTTTCTCCTATAACTGGGGCCCCTATGGGTGCCCCAGCTACAGTGGGAGAGTGTACAAAAAAGCAAAAAAACACATATGAATGTCCCCCAGAGGTCTTACATGACCTCATGGGGGACATACATAGTAAAACACATAATTCCATACATCAGTAAAACAAAATTCCAGAGTAAAACAACAATATATACATAAAGAGAATAACTCAAAACCGACGCCAACCAAAAACATCTCTATAAGCGCTCTATAATTTAAAACCATACATATTATATATCAAAACCTCTGAAACAAAATGAGAAACCCGTCCCAATACTTTATTATAGTGTAAATATGCTAATTTAAAAAAAATAACTTGAAATGTTAAAAAAATCATTTTTTTATCTTTTTACCCCCAATAAAACTAAAAAATGGGAAAAAAGTCAGTGAAAAAGATATTAAAAAATAGCCTTATATGCCACAGAAAAAAACACAGGAAAAATAATTTTGATAGCTAAAGGGAAAAAAAATAGGGGAGTAAAACCACCACATGGGTAAAATCCCTAAAAAGTGCCTGGTCTTTATGGTACAAAACAGTCTGGTCCTTAAGGGGTTAAATATGTGTAGTTATTTACAAATACATAAAACGTTAGTATGCTAAAATATGTTCTATTTTCTGAATTTGGTAATAATTCATCTATTGAATCCCTGGGGGAACACTTAATATTATTGTGTTGATTTTGTCACAGCTGCAATCAATGGAAGTTAACAACCAGAAACGTGTCTCTAGATAGGTTTTAGGAAAGACAAAGTCCCATAGTCCAGGCAAAGGCAATGGAGCTGCATACATGTGTGTCTATAGTGTTTCCATCCTGCCTTATCTAGGCCTATATCCCCTGCCATCTAATGACAATGAAATGGCTCTGCTGACTCTGCCCTGGTTTACACAGTAAAGCTGAACAGAAAAATGTATAAAACAGGAAATGTTGGCTTATTATGTGTGCTCCAGTGGCTAGTGTAAAAAAAAATGATCTGGATTTTTTTAATAGGAATTATTTGAAAAGCCAAAATGAAAACACCTCCAAAAATGTTTGTCACAGAAACTTTAGTTAAGTAATATCCTTTTCCGTTGATATATGCCCTTTATGCAGTTTATTCTGTGCCTAATGTGCAACGCAGTGAATCTATAATATTATTAATAGTATATGCCAAAAAAGCCTTCCAAGCAGGAGATTTAAACATTACATTCCTGCTTAGTGAGTTGATTGGTATAAATAAATAGCCTACATGACAACACTTTATTTTCATACAATCTCCCCGCCTTGTTGAAACTGTGGTTAATTAAACCCTGGGACACACGTTGACGAAGATTGATTAAGTTGTTTAAATGATATCGGTTGAGCAAATAGCTACTTATAGTACTTTCCCATGGAGAATTAGGCTAATAAGATGTTCATTTATGGCTTCATTAGTCAATCTTTCAGTTGGATGGAAATAGAGAATATGTACACAGGCTGCAATGAATATACTGTACACCTTCTATGACCTAAATATATTTTATATGAATGGTGCCATGATTTGTGGAATCTCAAGACACATAAAAGCTGAGAGCAATTTTTCTTCTTGCTCTGAGAACCTTTTATTCTTGTATATGGCAAAGAAGTGCACAACTAGTAACTAGAGATGAGCGAACGTACTCGTCCGAGCTTGATGCTCGGGCGAATATTAGCGTGTTCGGGATGCTCGTTACTCGTAACGAGCACCACGCGGTGTTCGGGTTACTTTCAGTTTCCTCTCTGAGTCGTTAGCGCGCTTTTCTAGCCAATTGAAAGACAGGGAAGGCATTACAACTTCCCCCTGTGACGTTCAAGCCCTATACCACCCCCCTGCTGTGAGTGGCTGGGGCGATCAGATGTCACCCGAGTATAAAAGTCGGCCCCTCCCGCGGCTCGCCACACATGCCTTGTGAGTTAGCTGAGGGACAGTGCTGTTCTATTGGAGTTGCTGTAGGGAGAGTGTTTGTAGTGAATGTAGGCTTCAAGAACCCCAACGGTCCTTCTTAGGGCCACATCTACGTGTGTGCAGGCTGCTGTTAGCAGTGGAGAAAATTTATTTTTTTCTCAAAATCGGCAGTGCAGAGCATTGCACCCGGCATTAGGGACAGAAGTGGTGCTTAGGCAGGGAGAGTGTTAGGAGTGAGTGTAGCCTTCAAGAACCTCAACGGTCCTTTCTAGGGCCACATTTAACTGTGTGGAGTACTGTGCAGGCTGCTGTTAGCTGTGTTGCTTTTTTTTTTTCTCAAAATCGGCGGTGCAGAGCATTGCACCCTGCATTGATACTACAGGCACAGAATTGTGTAGGCAGGGCCACAACACAGTTATTAGTCATTGAATAGGCACAGTGGGCCTTTCCTTTTAAACAAAAGGGAAAAAAGCATATTTGCCCTGCCTCTGTCAGTCCTAAGGGCTCTGTGTACGTGTGTGCTGCGTGGAGAACGTAAAAAAATCAGACGCAACCAGCTACGGTTGAGTGCAGCCTTGCGCCAATTTCTTTCCTGCCTGGGAAACCCCTGCTCTGCCACAGTTAATAACTCTGCAACAGTAAAGTTCTGTGACACTTTTGCAGGGTCGCAACACAGTTATTAAAATTATTATTCAGTGAATAGACGCAGTGGGCCTATCCTTTTAAACCAAAGGGAAAAAAGTATATTTGCCCTGCCTCTGACAGCCGTCAGGGCTCTGGGTACGTGTGTGCTGCGTGGAGAACGTAAAAAAATCAGATGCAACCAGCTACGGTTGAGTGCAGCCTTGCGCCAATTTCTTTCCTGCCTGGGAAACCCCTGCTCTGCCACAGTTAATAACTCTGCAACAGTAAAGTTCTGTGACACTTTTGCAGGGCCACAACACAGTTATTAAAATTATTATTCAGTGAATAGACGCAGTGGGCCTATCCTTTTAAACAAAAGGGAAAAAAGTATATCTGCCCTGCCTCTGACAGCCGTCAGGGCTCTGGGTACGTGTGTGCTGCGTGGAGAACGTAAAAAAATCAGACGCAACCAGCTACGGTTGAGTGCAGCCTTGCGCCAATTTCTTTCCTGCCTGGGAAACCCCTGCTCTGCCACAGTTAATAACTCTGCAACAGTAAAGTTCTGTGACACTTTTGCAGGGCCGCAACACAGTTATTAAACTTATTATTCATTCACTAGAGGCAGTGGGCATTTCCTTTTAAACAAAAGGGAAAAAATTATATTTGCCCTGCCTCTGTCAGTCCTAAGGGCTCTGTGTACGTGTGTGCTGCGTGGAGAACGTAAAAAAATCAGACGCAACCAGCTACGGTTGAGTGCAGCCTTGCGCCAATTTCTTTCCTGCCTGGGAAACCCCTGCTCTGCCACAGTTAATAACTCTGCAACAGTAAAGTTCTGTGACACTTTTGCAGGGCCGCAACACAGTTATTAAACTTATTATTCATTCACTAGAGGCAGTGGGCCTTTCCTTTTAAACAAAAGGGAAAAAATTATATTTGCCCTGCCTCTGTCAGTCCTAAGGGCTCTGTGTACGCGTGTGCTGCGTGGAGAACGTAAAAAAATCAGACGCAACCAGCTACGGTTGAGTGCAGCCTTGCGCCAATTTCTTTCCTGCCTGGGAAACCCCTGCTCTGCCACAGTTAATAACTCTGCAACAGTAAAGTTCTGTGACACTTTTGCAGGGCCGCAACACAGTTATTAAACTTATTATTCATTCACTAGAGGCAGTGGGCCTTTCCTTTTAAACAAAAGGGAAAAAATTATATTTGCCCTGCCTCTGTCAGTCCTAAGGGCTCTGTGTACGTGTGTGCTGCGTGGAGAACGTAAAAAAATCAGACGCAACCAGCTACGGTTGAGTGCAGCCTTGCGCCAATTTCTTTCCTGCCTGGGAAACCCCTGCTCTGCCACAGTTAATAACTCTGCAACAGTAAAGTTCTGTGACACTTTTGCAGGGCCGCAACACAGTTATTAAACTTATTATTCATTCACTAGAGGCAGTGGGCCTTTCCTTTTTAAAAAAAATTTTAAAAATTATATTTGGCCAGCAGGCTTGCGCCAATTTATTTCCTGCCTGTGAAATCAAATCACTGGTAATACAGCATGCTGAGGCGTAGGGGTAGGCCTAGAGGACGTGGACGCGGCCGAGGATGCGGAGGGCCAAGTGAGGGTGTGGGCACAGGCCGAGCTCCTGATCCAGGTGTGTCGCAGCCGACTGCTGCGCGATTAGGAGAGAGGCACGTTTCTGGCGTCCCCACATTCATCGCCCAATTAATGGGTCCACGCGGGAGACCTTTATTAGAAAATGAGCAGTGTGAGCAGGTCCTGTCCTGGATGGCAGAAAGTGCTTCGAGCAACCTATCGTCCAGCCACAGTTCTGCGCCGTCCACTGCTGCAAATCCGAATCCTCTGTCTGCTGCTCCTCCTTCCTCCCAGCCTCCTCACTCCACTACAATGACACATGCTCAGGAGCGGGAAGACTCCCAGGAACTGTTCTCGGGCCCCTGCTCAGATTGGGCAGCAGTGGTTCATCTCCCACCAGAGGAGTTTATCGTCACTGATGCACAACCATTGGAAAGTTCCCGGGGTCCGGGGGATGAGGCTGGGGACTTCTGCCAACTGTCTCAAGAACTTTCTGTGGGTGAGGAGGACGATGACGATGAGACACAGTTGTCTTGCAGTGAGGTAGTAGTAAGGGCAATAAGTCCGAGGGAGGAGCGCACAGAGGATTCGGAGGAAGAGCAGCAGGACGATGAGGTGACTGACCTCACCTGGTGTGCAACGCCTACACAGGACAGGTCTTCAGAGGGGGAGGCACGGGCAGCAGCAGGGCAGGTTGCAAGAGGCAGTGCGGTGGCCAGGGGAGAGGCAGGGCCAGACCGAATAATCCACCAACTGTTTCCCAAAGCGCACCCTCGCGCCATGCCACCCTGCAGAGGCCGAGGTGCTCAAAGGTCTGGCAGTTTTTCACTGAGAGTGCAGACGACCGACGAACAGTGGTGTGCAACCTTTGATCAGCCGGGGAGCCACCACCACCAGCCTCACCACCACCAGCATGCGCAGACATATGATGGCCAAGCACCCCACAAGGTAGGACGAAGGCCGTTCACCGCCTCCGGTTTGCACCGCTGCCTCTCCCCCTGTGCCCCAACCTGCCACTGAGATCCAACCCCCCTCTCAGGACACAGGCACTACCGTCTCATGGCCTGCACCCACACCCTCACCTCCACTGTCCTCGGCCCCATCCACCAATGTCTCGCACCGCACAGTCCAGCCGTCGCTAGCGCAAGTGTTGGAGCGCAAGCGCAAGTACGCCGCCACGCACCCGCACGCTCAATCGTTAACCGTCCACATAGCCAAATTTATCAGCCTTGAGATGCTGCAGTATAGGGTTGTGGAAACGGAGGCTTTCAAAGCTATGATGGCGGCGGCGGCCCCGCGCTACTCAGTTCCCAGTCGCCACTACTTTTCCCGATGTGCCGTCCCAGCCCTGCACGACCACGTCTTCCGCAACATTGTACGTGCCCTCACCAATGCGGTTAGTGGCAAGGTCCACTTAACTACGGACACGTGGACAAGCACAGGTGGGCAGGGCCACTACATCTCCCTGACGGCACATTGGGTGAATTTAGTGGAGGCTGGGACAGAGTCAGAGCCTGGGACCGCTCACGTCCTACCCACCCCCAGAATTGCGGGCCCCACCTCGGTGGTGGTATGTTCGGCGGTGTATGCTTCCTCCACTAAACAACCCTCCTCCTCCTCCTCCTCCTCAACCTCTGTCTCGCAATCTAGATGTGTCAGCAGCAGCAGGACGTCGCCAGCTGTCGGTGTCGCGCGGCGTGGCAGCACAGCGGTGGGCAAGCGTCAGCAGGGCGTGCTGAAACTACTCAGCTTAGGAGATAGGAGGCACACGGCCCACGAACTGCTGCAGGGTCTGACACA
Organism: Eleutherodactylus coqui; assembly: GCF_035609145.1. Lineage (NCBI taxonomy): Eukaryota > Metazoa > Chordata > Amphibia > Anura > Eleutherodactylidae > Eleutherodactylus > Eleutherodactylus coqui. The sequence continues at coordinate 68,946,119 of NC_089840.1, read as the reverse complement.
GCAGACCGACCGCTGGCTTGCGCCGCTGAGCCTCCAACCGGGCATGGTCGTGTGTGACAAGGCCGTAACCTTGTGGCTGCTCTGCAGCTCGGCAGCCTCACGCACGTGCCATGCCTGGCCCACATCTTTAATTTGGTGGTTCAGCGCTTTCTGAAAAGCTACCCACGCTTGTCAGACCTGCTCGTAAAGCTGTGCCGGCTTTGCGCACATTTCCGCAAGTCCCACACAGACGCTGCCACCCTGCGCACCCTGCAACATCGCTTTAATCTGCCAGTGCACCGACTGCTCTGCGACGTGCCCACACGGTGGAACTCTACGCTCCATATGTTGGCCAGGCTCTATGAGCAGCGTAGAGCTATCGTGGAATACCAACTCCAACATGGGCGGCGCAGTGGGAGTCAGCCTCCTCAATTACTTTCAGAAGAGTGGGCCTGGTTGGCAGACATCTGCCAGGTCCTTGTAAACTTTGAGGAGTCTACCCAGGTGGTGAGCGGCGATGCAGCAATCATTAGCGTCACCATTCCTCTGCTATGCCTCTTGAGAAGTTCCCTGCAAAGCATAAAGGCAGACGCTTTGCGCTCGGAAACAGAGCCGGGGGAAGACAGTATGTCGCTGGATAGTCAGAGCACCCTCCTGTCTATATCTCAGCGCGGTAAGGAGGAGGAGGAGGAAGATGAGGAGGAGGGGGAAGAGACAGCTTGGCCCACTGCTGACGGTGCCCCTGCTGCTTGCCTGTCATCCTTTCAGCGTGTATGGCCTGAGGAGGATGAGGAGGAGGAGGAGGATCCTGAAAGTGATCTTCCTAGTGAAGACAGCCATGTGTTGCGTACAGGTACCCTGGCACACATGGCTGACTTCATGTTAGGATGCCTTTCTCGTGACCCTCGCGTTGCACGCATTCTGGCCACTACAGATTACTGGGTGTACACACTGCTCGACCCACGCTATAAGGAGAACCTTCCCAGTCTCATTCCCGAAGAGGAAAAGGGGTTTGAGAGTGTTGCTATACCACAGGACCCTGGCGGACAAGCTGATGGTAAAATTCCCATCCGACAGCGCTAGTGGCAGAAGGCTCAGTTCCGAGGGCCAGGTAGCAGGGGAGGTGTGGGGATCGAGCAGCATGTACAGCCCAGGCAGTGCAACAGTCTTTAAGGGCCTGGACAGCTTTATGGCTCCCCACCAAGACTGTGTCACCGCTCCCCAGTCAAGGCTGAGTCGGCGGGAGCACTGTAAAAGGATGGTGAGGGAGTACGTAGCGGATCGCACGACCGTCCTCCATGACGCCTCTGCCACCTACAACTACTGGGTGTCGAAGCTGGACACGTGGCCTGAACTAGCGCTGTATGCCCTGGAGGTGCTTGCTTGTCCTGCGGCTAGCGTCTTGTCGGAGAGGGTGTTTAGTGCGGCTGGGGGAATCATCATATAGATAAGCGTACCCGCCTGTCAACCGACAGTGCCGACAGGCTAACACTCATCAAGATGAACAAAGCCTGGATTTCCCCAGACTTCTCTTCTCCACCAGCGGACAGCAGCGATACGTAAGCAATACGTAGGCTGCACCCGCGGATGGAAGCTACGTTCTCTCTCACCATCCAAAACGGGGACATTTCTGCTTCATCAATCTGTGTCTAATATTCCTCCTCCTCCTCCTGCTCCTCCTCCTGAAACCTCACGTAATCACGCTGAACGGGCAATTTTTCTTAGGGCCACAAGGCTCACTCATCTAATTTTTCTAAACAATTTTTATATATTTCAATGCTATTAAAAGCGTTGAAACTTTAACTTGAACCAATTTTTCGTTAAACTGGGCTGCCTCCAGGCCTAGTTACCACTTAAGCCACATTAACCAAAGCGATTAATGGGTTTCACCTGCCCTCTTGGTTGGCCAGGGCCAATTTTTCTGATGTACATTAGTACAGTTGATACAGCAATTTTTGTGGGCCCTCGCCTACAGTGTAATCAAATGAATTTTTAGCCCACCTGCATTACAGCTGACGTTACATCCGCTGTGTTGGGCAATGTAATGGGATATTTTTATGTACCGCCGGTGGGTTCCAGGGAGCCACCCATGCTGTGGGTCCACAGGGAATTATAAATGCATCTGTTTCCACTTGTAAAGAACCCCAGTCTGACTGGGGCATGCAGTGTGGGCCGAAGCCCACCTGCATTAAGCACGACATTACTACCTCAGCTGTGTTGGGCAATGCAATGGGATATTTCTATGTACCGCCGGTGGCTTCCTGGCACCCACCCATGCTGTGGGTCCACAGGGAATTATAAATGCATCTGTTTCCACTTGTAAAGAACCCCAGTCTGACTGGGGCATGCAGTGTGGGCCGAAGCCCACCTGCATTAAGCACGACATTACTACCTCAGCTGTGTTGGGCAATGCAATGGGATATTTCTATGTACCGCCGGTGGCTTCCTGGCACCCACCCATGCTGTGGGTCCACAGGGAATTATAAATGCATCTGTTTCCACTTGTAAAGAACCCCAGTCTGACTGGGGCATGCAGTGTGGGCCGAAGCCCACCTGCATTAAGCACGACATTACTACCTCAGCTGTGTTGGGCAATGCAATGGGATATTTCTATGTACCGCCGGTGGCTTCCTGGCACCCACCCATGCTGTGGGTCCACAGGGAATTATAAATGCATCTGTTTCCACTTGTAAAGAACCCCAGTCTGACTGGGGCATGCAGTGTGGGCCGAAGCCCACCTGCATTAAGCACGACATTACTACCTCAGCTGTGTTGGGCAATGCAATGGGATATTTCTATGTACCGCCGGTGGCTTCCTGGCACCCACCCATGCTGTGGGTCCACAGGGAATTATAAATGCATCTGTTTCCACTTGTAAAGAACCCCAGTCTGACTGGGGCATGCAGTGTGGGCCGAAGCCCACCTGCATTAAGCACGACATTACTACCTCAGCTGTGTTGGGCAATGCAATGGGATATTTTTATGTACCGCCGGTGGGTTCCAGGGAGCCACCCATGCTGTCGGTCGACAGGGACTTCACAATAGGGAGTTGTACTTGCCTGTGTCTATGAATTAAAAAGCCCGGTCTGACTGGGGCATGCAGAGACACCTTGCAGAATGAATAGTGGGTGGCACATAGGTTCCCCATTGCTATGCCCACGTGTGCAGCTCCTGATGGCGGTGGCACAGGATTCTATTTCTCATTGCTTCTGTACAGCATTGTGGGCTATCACCCTGCCCCTTTTAAAGAGGGTCGCTGCCTAGCCGTGCCAACCTCTGCAGTGTGTGCCTGCGGTTCCTCCTCATGGCAGACGCACTTCTAAATAGACATGAGGGTGGTGTGGCATTAGGGCAGCTGAAGGCTGCGCAGGGACACTTTGGTGTGCACTGTGCGGGGGAGGGGGGGCGGTTGGGCAGCATGTAAGCCAGGAGAAGTGGCAGTGGAGTGTCATGCAGGCAGTGATTGTGCTTTGTTGGAGGTAGTGTGGTGCTTAGCTAAGGTATGCCATGCTAATGAGGGCTTTTCAGAAGTAAAAGTTTTTGGGAGGGGGGGGGCACTCTTGCCGCTATTGTGGCTTAATAGTGGGACCTGTGAACTTGAGATGCAGCCCAACATGTAGCCCCTCGCCTGCCCTATCCGTTGCTGTGTCGTTCCCATCACTTTCTTGAATTGCCCAGATTTTCACACAAGGAAACCTTAGCGAGCATCGGCGAAATACAAAAATGCTCGGGTCACCCATTGACTTCAATGGGGTTCGTTACTCGAAACGAACCCTCGAGCATCACGAAAAGTTCGTCCCGAGTAACGATCACCCGAGCATTTTGATGCTCGCTCATCTCTACTAGTAACATGTATTGTAATGTAATAATGTAATATATTTTAACATGGTAAATATTACCACTATTAATTACCACTGGGCTGTAGAAATGCTAACAGACACAAAAACATACTATAACAACTTAAAAAATATTTATTATATGAAAAAGATATTAATTAGAGCATATATCACATATTGTAACACCCTAAAATGTACCTGCACTGGGCCGCTGTGCGTATGCGAAGAACAGCAGTATTTTGGGCAATTATATGACTTGCATATTGCATTTTTTCCCCTCTGCAGACTGTATATCTAATTTTCAGTTTTCTCTGAGCTGGTGAGAGGAGAATGCTGTTATGCTGTTTTCTATACACTGCACAAGAGGAAAACTGCATATTGTGATCTCTGCAACACACACATAAAAATACCTGTAGAATGTAGAATGTTATTCATAAGATCTGGGCAGTATACAGGTGATTTTTGTAGCTATGGGACAGTGAATAACAAGCCATCGTTGGGTCTTATGAATCTCTCTCATACGGACTCCTATTGGTCAGAACTCTAGAATATTTTTCAGCACAAAAACATCATTTAGGTAAAGAGATTGATTTGCATTTTAGCTACTTATTACATTGCCTATCATATTTAAACAAGTTATCCTAAAGTGTAGTGACTGTTTAAAGGGGTTCTGTCAGAAAAAAAAAATCATATTCACCTGTCCCTTACGGAGCCGGTCACTGGGAGGCTGCTGCTCTTCTTCTTTCCCTCCAGCAGCCATCCAATCGCAAGGCAGAAGTAGGCAAAGTTCCAGCTTCTGCCCCAGCTCCGACTATGCCAGGCAGCAATTCCTACCGCTCGGGGTCAGTGGTTTGTGTGTCACAAGTGACGTGTCGCCCACTGATTGACCTGGCCGCATCTAACCTCTGCCATCCTCGGAGAGTCGAAGGCGAGTGCGCATGTGTCCCCCTTCCCGGTGTGCTTGCGCACTCACCATGGACTCTCCGAGGACGGCAGAGGATAGACACGGCCAGGTCGACGAGAGCGCACTAGAGCCAACCCCTCACGTGCCAGGCAAACAGCGGAGGGAAGAACAACAACGGGGTTAGGTGAGTTAGCTTTGTTTTTTTCACTCTTTTCTTTTTGCAGGTTACACTCTAGGGATGCAGGGCAGGATGGAGGTGTGTATACATTTTTTTATTTTACTGACAGAACCCCTTTAAGGTTCAGTCTGTATTATGCCTTCAGGTCCAAGTGATCATTTCATTTTTTTACACTATTGTGTGGGACAAATAACAACATGTAAATTTAATTCTCCCTTTGAGTATAGCAATGCTAAATCCTAACAGTTTTCTTCTGTTTATAGTACTTTTGCACAACATGAACATGTTTATTAAAAAAAAAACACATTTGCCACTTTTTTTTTGTCATGCTAAGCGCCTTGTGATTTAAAGAATATGTTACATTTTATTCTATATGACGTTATCAATTTGACAAAATCTTTCTTTGTTTACAAATTTCCTTATATATATTTTTGTAATACTTCTGACATGGCTTTGTAGGCAGATGCCAAGGCTGTGGGGGAAAACCAGAGCGCTGATGGGTCAACTGATTGAGCCTCTTCCCTTTGTCAGGCTCTCTACATGCCATGATTGCTATTGACTGCAGCAATTTAAGAGTTAAATGGTCGGGAGCAGAGGTTTTTCTGATTCTAGCAATTGCAGTGGAAGTTCGACTGTCAATCACAGTCAGTCTCCTAATACTGATTGCATGGATACTGCTCCTGTGCCTATGTGATCATCATGATATAAGTGTACATCACAGAACCTTAAGACAAGGCATTACATAATACACATTTACTTCAGGGTTTTCAGGTTTATGTTCAGCATTGAACACATTTTTTTCACCTAAATAGGTCTAAAATGTGATGCTGATTAATGGTTTTTATGTATAAAAACAGTATGTATAGCAGTCAGAGATCCATTTTTTCTGCTAGAGGACTTTAAATCCCTTGTTCAGACATAGTGCTTATTGGAATTACTGACTGCTCTCACCACTGGGACAGTATAGAAGGTCAATGTATTTTTTACATGCATTGAACAATGCAATCTTCCCTTGAAACGATTGTCCAGTTGTAAATTATATCAATGGTCTATCCATATGATAGGCCATCAATAGTAGAACAGCAATGGTTTGCTGTCTGTGTTCCCCACCAATCAGCCATTTGCCAGGCCTCCTGCTCATTTACTGGGCTAATTTCTGAAGAAAGCAGCAGACAGCTTTCTACTTGCTCCAGTAGTCAGGATCAGCATTACAAGCAAAGTTTCCACTGAAGTTAATGGGAACTTGTAGTAACATGCTGGACCACTGCAGTGAGAATGGAGCTGTTTGCTTTCTGCAGAAATAAGCTCAGTGCATGAACATACCAGCCTGGCAAACAGCTGATCAGCAAGGATTGTGACTGGTGGATCCCACCAATCTGCTACTAATCCTGAGTATAGGCCATCAAGAGATTACAACTGGGCAACCCCATTAAGATGGTTGTTGGTATTTTATTATATAACTTCATGGCTCTTCTTGGGAATTAAAGTAATACAGCAGAAAAATTGAACTTTAATATATAATCATTAGAGATGAGCGAGCGTACTCGGCCACGCCCCTTTTTCGCCCGAGCACCGCGATTTTCGAGTACTTCTGTGACTAAGGCCTTAATCCTGCATGGCAAAAACTGTAAAAAAAAAGCCCCTAAAAACAGAGGCAAACTGCTTATTTTGTTCATTTTGTCTCACAAATTATGCAATAAAAATGATCAAAAAAGTCAAATGGTACCAATAAAAGCTAAAGCTCGTCATGCAAGACAAGCCCCCAGAGAGTTAGCTAGATCTATTTAAAAAAAATGCATGCAACAATGTAAAAGGATAATAATTTAAAAAAATATTTTGCAAAAGTGGAATAATCTAAAAAATAAATTTTTGGTATCATCGTACTCAAAACGGTCTGCAGAAAAATGCACCATGCCATTTATGCAGCATGATTAAAGCTGTAAAAAACAATGCCAGAATTCATCTGTTTTCCCTCCCTGCCCTCCAAAGAAACTTAGTTAAAATTTTACAATGCATTATATGTACCCCAAAATGGCACCAAGAAAAGCTACAGTTTGCTATGCAAAAAAAAGCCCTCATATGGACATGTCAACTGCAAATAAAAAAAGTTACGGCTTTTGAAAAGTGGAGATGAAAATCCCAAAAAAATCGTAACATTATTTTGGCCAAAATAGGCCACGTCCTTAAGGGGTAGGTAAATATTTTAGGTCTGTAGCATACTGTATAAATCTATAATTACTTTAATCTATTGAAACACTTGACACTTTAACAGTTTATTCTAGTTTTTATTGACATTTTAAATAAAGCTAAACAGAAAAATGGGGTTACAAAGAGGAAAGGGAGGGGGGAGAGTGCTTATACAAAACCATCTGTGGGAAGTTTGACTTAAAGGGGTTGTCCCGCGCCGAAACGGGTTTTTTTTTTTTTCAACCCCCCCCCCCCCCCGTTCGGCGTGAGACAACCCCAATGCAGGGACGTACAGAAAGCTTACCGGAGCGCTTACCTGAATCCCCGCGCTCCGGTGACTTCTATACTTACCTGTGAAGATGGCCGCCGGAATCCTCTTCCTCCGTGGACCGCAGCTCTTCTGTGCGGTCCATTGCCGATTCCAGCCTCCTGATTGGCTGGAATCGGCACGTGATGGGGCGGAGCTACATGGAGCCTGCATTCTGCACGAGCGGCTCCATTGAAGAGAGCAGAAGACCAGGACTGCGCAAGCGCGGCTAATTTGGCCATCGGAGGGCGAAAATTAGTCGGCACCATGGAGGCGAGGACGCCAGCAACGGAGCAGGTAAGTAAAAAACTTTTTATAACTTCTGTATGGCTCATAATTAATGCACAATGTATATTACAAAGTGCATTAATATGGCCATACAGAAGTGTATAGACCCACTTGCTGCCGCGGGACAACCCCTTTAAACTACTGTACCATACAATATATACCATGCAGTCAATATTAGATACAGAGCAAGAGACTAATGTCTCCACTAGAATTTGTTTGGACTCTTCCAACTACAAATGTGAACAACCCAGCCCTAAGGCCTTAGTCACACAGGCGTTTTTTCACGCGATTTGCGGATCGCATGACGGATGCGCATCCGCAAATCGCGTGACCGGTGCGCGCAAGTCGCCCGCAAATCACCCGAAAATCTGCTCCTAGCCGCGTTTCATTAGAAACGAGCCGGAGCTGTCCAGCGCATTGCATTCAATGGAGACGGCAATAGAGTCGGCTCCATTTAAAGCAATGCGCTGCGGGCGAGCCCGGGATGAATTGTCGGGAAGGGCTTAAATATATAAGCCCTTCCCTGCAATTCATCCTAAAATGTGTAAAAATAAAAAAAATATATATACTCACCTTCTCCCGGCAGCCGGAGCTCCGCGCGGCCGTCCTGCAGTGGGTGTGAAGGGGGTGTGAGTCAGACCTGCCCCCTGATTGGCTCAGCGCTGAGCCAATCAGAGGCATGTCTGACTCACACCCATTCATGAATTCATGAATGGATGTGAGTCAGACCTGCCCCTGATTGGCTCAGCGCTGAGAGGCAGCAGTCACTCACCCATTCATGAATTCATGAATGGGTGTGTGAGTGAAACCTGCCTCTGATTGGTCTGGGCTGTGACCAATCAGAGGCAGATCATTCAGCAGGCGGGGATTTTAAAGCCCCGCCGGCTGATTAGTGCCGAGAAGCAGTTCAGGAGAACTGACAGCGGCCGCGGCTGGACTCCGGCTGCAGCGGAAAGGTGAGTATACAATTTTTTTTTATTTTAACACATTTTAGGATGAATTGCAGGGAAGGGCTTATATATTTAAGCCCTTCCCGACAATTAACCCCGCGCACGCCGGCAGCCCATTGCTTTCAATGGAGCGGCTGTATTGCCGGCTCCATTGAATTCAATGGGCAAACATCGTTCTTCTCTGTCACAGTTGTTACAGCTGTGGCAGAGAAGAATGATTTGTCTTCTATATGTTCTCAATGGGGTCGGCGCCGGTGCCGCCGGCCCCATTGAGCGCATATAGAGAAGAGAACAGGAATCGCAGATCGCAGATAGGTGCGATCTGTGATTTCTGTTCTATAATTTATCGGACGAGCGCATAAAAAGCGCTCATGTGTCCGATACCATTGCAAAGCAATGGTTTTATAAAATCGCCGGACGCATGCGCATGCGCAAATCGCGGCTAAAAACGCCCGTCTGACTAAGGCCTTAGTGAGAAGGCAGTTCCAGTAAAATCTGTGGTGCGATCAAAGTAAAACATCCTGCCAAAGGGAATCCTGCAAAAACCTCATCAATGAAAGGGGTCAGAGTAAGACATCAAGATTCGTTCTGACAAACACGCCATGCACAGTCAAGCAAATTGCTAAATATGACACTGTTGCTCTAACTAATGTGTCCAATGGCACATTTCGTTGCTCCTTAGCATAGATGGACTACAACAGCAGATGAACCATTTGAGTGCTATTGCTGTCCACTAGAAACAGAGAGGCAAAACTCCAGTAAGTAAAGGAGCTAAAAATTCGAATCACTGAGCAGTGAAAAGCATTACCTGATTAGATGAATCTAGATTTATGTTGCACCATGCTGATAGCAGCATGAATTGATGAACCTTTCCTCGAAGTTGTTCAGTCCATGCCAGTACCTCCCATCTAATTTGCAAGAAGTTCTCCTGTTCCCATCGGCCAATATTTCTCAAGAATAATATCAGCTTCTAGAGTAATATATGTCATGATGAATTGCTGCAGTTCTCAAGGCCAAAGGAGATCCAATGCTTTTCTAGATGGATGTCTATAATTAAGCTGCCAATGAGGATATGGACACATAAAAATAGTGTCTACTGGTAAAGAACAGTGATGAGCGAACTTTTGAAGTTTGGTTGTGTTGGTTTACTAAACTTTTACAAAAAGGTTGGTTCAGTCTGAATCAGTTCGAACCCAACTGGAAGTTCATCAAAACCCCTACAACTGGTGTGTAATGCTGTCTAATATCCATAAATGCCATCCATAGGGTAAGACCTATCTTTTCCGGCCGTGTCAAAACATTGGCCAGCTTATTTGGCCGCTAATGTGCTATCTTCACCAGTCAAACGTCTTTACATGGCTATACTTATAATCGGCCTTATGAATGAATGCATTGGAGTCCAATGCGTCACATGATCGAGATTTTGGCCTAAGGCCTCAGTCACACGGGCGCATCAGCATCCGTACACCGGCGCCGATGCGCCGGTGTGACTGACAAAAGACGGCAGTACCTGAAGACGGCCGTCTCTCTCCAGCGCTGATGAAAGAACACATGACCGGCAATGAAGCCGGTCACATGTTCTTTCCTCCGGCACTGCAGAGAGACGGTCGTCTTCAGGTACGTCCGTTTCCTTCCTGCAGTAACACGGGCGCCGATGCGCCCGTGTGACTAAGGCCTAAGAATGCTCTACAGGGCTGTTGTGGCTTTAGGATAGTGTTATACATCAGTGTTCAGGACTAGTGTTGAGTGAACTGAAACAGTAGAACCCTGATTCAGGTTGAACTTTACTAAAATCTTTTTTCATGGTTAGCATGAACAGAACTTTTAGCAAAGTTCGATCCCAAAACAGGGTTCTACTGGTTATGTTCGCTCAAAACTAGTGAAGAATTACAAAAAAATTACAAAATGAGAAAATTACTTAACTGTACAAGCTGAGGTATACAGTATGCTGGACTATATACCTTAATCAGTGTACTTCAGTTATGTCCTCTGTGTTTTAGTCCCAAATCAGCCCTCCCATTTTTGTCTATAATTTTGCCTAAATGTTTCTTACTAATATCCTGTTCTATTTTGCTGCTCATTATAAAGTTTAACCTGTAAAATTCAGGAAGAGGATGATTTCTGAAGGAAGCTTTACTTGTGGAAACTATTGCATGCAATACTATTGAGAAAAATTGCAGATAATTACTTAATACCTATTACTATGATTATGTTTGATGTAACAGCACACTTGCTACATGCAATTTTCAAATAGCAATTTCTGTCATAATGTGTAAACTCTACTCGGTTATGATGAAAAAATACCATTCCCTTTTATAAATTGGATTTTCATTTTTGAATTTTTGCAAGGTAGAAAGGAAAAAAAACGCATCATATAGTTTACAATGTAAACATTAGAGATAAGCGAGTATACTTGCTAAGGCACATTACTCGAGCAAGTAGTGCCTTAAAGATTCAGGGGCCGGCGGGGGGCGGTGAGAAACGGAGGGGAGATCTCTCTCTCCCTCTCCCCCCCCCCCCCCGCGCACCCCTGCTCCCCGCCACAACTCACCTGTGACCGGCATCGGCCCCCGAATCTTTAGAGACGAGCGGGGAGATACTCAGATAAGGCACTACTCGCTCGAGTAATGTGCCTTAGCAAGTATACTCGCTCATCTCTAGTAAACATCAATGTACAATTTTTTCTAACTAAAGTTTGAGAGATATTTGCATGTAGATAGGAAATGCTCCTTTAGCCCTCTTTTTTTTTATCATTCTAGGGGACTTTAACTGCTTATATTTATTTTATAATAATAAAATGCCTATTCCAATGTATTAAAGCCTGTGTATTGCTAATTTAATGATACTAATGATAAAGATTTTTAAAGCATAATTAACTTTTGAGTTTACTTTTCAAAATACGTTGCCATGTGTGTACATGAGGAAATACACTATCTTTGACTATTGTATGACTTGTATCCTCCTCCCTCTCCTCTGCACTCATTCACTTCAATGAGCAGGATGACTTGCCCCTCTCATACACTTCCTGTTCTCCCATCTTGCCCACTCAAGTAACAGATAGCATTAATAAAATAATCATAAAGATATTTACGCCAATCATCAATTGCAGCTGAATAATGGCTTCTACCTAGCCACTAACATGTGAAAAACTGATCACAACTTAAAACAATCTATTGCAACAGCAATTCAGGTGTAAGAAGCAAGTAGTAATCAACAGTAGCAGTGCTAGTCCAAAACATAAGAGAATATAATAAATGCCACATTCAATATGCATAAGCATGCATTATAAGGCCTTAGTCAGATGGGCGTTTTTTCGCGCGATTTGCGCATCGCATGTCGCATTCGCGCATGCGCAAATCGCGTGACCGGAGGCGAAAAATCGTGGGAAAAATCTGCACCTAGCCGCGTTAATCGTCGCAGCAAAACGCCCGCCTGACCGGAGAAAAATCGCCGTGCGCATCAAAATGCGCATGAAACTTAGACTGTCCGGCGAAAAAAATGATTTTGGTGCGCACATAAAATGCCGAACGCAGATAGGCGCGATCTGCGAATCGTCGTGTCCTATAATTTATCGCATATCCGCATAAAAGCGGACATGTGACCGATACCATAGCGAACCATTGGTTCTATATATGCGCGAATCGCATGCGCAAATCGCGCAAAAAAACGCCCGTCTGACTAAGGCCTAACAATGGCACAGTAGCATAAAAGCATAAAAATGTGCCCCAAGCTTATAACATAATAATTAAAGCAATAAAAACTATGTAGGATGCGATAGTCATATGTGTGAGGGTGCCCAGTGCAATGTAAAACTCTCTCGTTATAACGATAGCTAAAATGGCTACTAGAACTGCTTAATAGCAGTCAGTAGGAACAATATTGTGAAAGGTGCTTTGGCCGGTAGCGTCTAAGTCACGAGTCCGTGGTACAGAGGCAGGTGATGTCGGACAGAAGCTACAGAAACCACTATAGCCCAAAATTCAACACGTTTCAAAACAAATTTGTTTTTCCTCAGGGTTAGCAATATGCGTCTCCAAAGTGTTTTTATGTATAGCAGTAGACACCTTACAAGAAAGACCTATCCTGCCTTCCAATCAGTGCAATTAAACCTTGCACCTGAAGTCCAGCCATAGCAACCCTCCATACCAAAAAAGATACAAAAGAGATGAATATTTAAAATCCCCACCTGCTGAAAGGGCTGGCTCTGATTGGCTGAGCACTGTGACCAATTGGAGGCAGCACTTAGCTATTGAATGACAGCTGAGAGCTTCAGCCAATCATTTTAAATCCCCGCCTGCTGAAAGCACTTCAGAGCAGTGCAGGGAGAAGACCTGGCTGGATGCACATGAGCCCCGGCAGTTGCAGAGAGGTGAGTATATACATTTTTTTATATTTTACACATTTTAGGGATGATTTTCAGGGAAGGGCTTATATTTAAAGCCCTTCCCTGAAAATAACTGCATGGGTTGCCTATTGCTTGCAATGCCGGCTCCATTGAATGGGAGAACATCGTGTTCTTCTACTACTGCTGTGACAGCTGTGGCAGGGGATTTCTTAATCTCCGCGGGGAGTCCCATTGTCACTGGACACTGTGACAATGCTGTCACAGTGTTCAGTTACAAGGGGACTCCCCGAGAAGATAAAGAAATCCTCTGCCACAGCTGTCACAGCTGTAGCAGAGGATCGCAATGTTGTCTGTATGTCAATGGGGCCGCCGCTGTTGCTGCCAGGCCTATTGACCAAAAGTGAAACCCCTGGATGTGACAAATAATGAAATGTAACATTCTTTTTGAAACACCCACTAACACCTCATCCTACTCTCTCAAAACATTCAGAACCCCAATAGCTCCAGCCAGTGGTTTATAAACCATTAATCCCTTAGGGGTAATTCCAAACTTCAAATATTTCTCTAATAAAGCAATTTCCCATCATTCATGTATTTCCCTAGTTAGTAACTTCTCAAATTGCCTTAAATTATCCTAAACCTGGTTCAAATTAAAAAAATATTATCTTTATTTGGATATTTGTAAACGTTTTAGATATTTTTTAGGCGACCTTTACGGCCCATACATAATTCAAAAGTAGCCATAATAAAATAAATAAATGAGAAAGTGAAAATTCTAAAATTTAGACAACCAGATGAAAACCAAAGTCAAAGCTGCAGGAAATAAAGCGGTAGAATAAGGTACATATAAATAAAATAATTAGAAATGTATCCGCGCCAAGACATCAGTTACCCCAGTGCCTCAGCTGGATAATGTCTTCTTCCCATCCATTAACTTGTGAAAAACTATGTATATGTATACCCCTCTCGCCAAAAGTGAGAGTATACATCAGACCATGTGTATTAATCCTTGCACTGAGGAATATCCCGGTGAACAGCCATAAACATGGGATATACGTAGGTATTAATTTATGTGTGAGCTTGTCCGCCATAAATATTTTAATTAGCACTAATACAAGTATGAGTTTTAGTTTTTTTCAGTGATTTATGTTCTTTCTAGTCTATAAAAATTTATACTGCCTCTGTGATCTATCAACTTAAAATAATCTATTACAACAGCAGTTTCTTAATTTGCTACAGATTCATAATTTTGTATGTATAGTCATCTCTTTGCTATCTTTTTCTCCAACAGGGATAACAACCCTGGACTCCCACCCAGGTGGAGTGCTTGTATGGACTGTGTTTATGCTTTGCTGTGATACTGAATAAAGGCTGGTGGGTGCCAGACTTAACAAAAATACACGTCTCCTGAATGTTTTTGCATGTGTTGTGGTTATTCCGGTATCAAAGGTGGGCGATCCACAGGCAACTGAACCCCAGCTGGCTCACATATGGTGTAGAATTCAGGTGTAAAAATGAAGTGGCGCACAAAGCAACGTGTGTTAGGAGCCAGGAGGCTGAATGTGCTGTGAGGCAAGGAAAACTTGCAGGCAGCATTTAATGAGCCAGAAGGCAGAATGCAGTTGCCTTAGGGGTGACAAAATCTGCTAGAAGCAATTTAATGGGCTAAGAGGCTGAATGTATGGTTGCAGGGAACAACAGTTAAAAGGGCCAGGAGGCTGAAGCCGTGGTTGCCTTGGAGGGCAACAAAAGACCAGGTGGAGGACGTCTGGGAGGCAAGTTGGTGAACTTGTTTATTTTTTCATTTAAGACTAAGAGGTCAAGATGGCGGTGGTTGAGGGAAGCAACCTAAAATAGCCCTGCTGTGCTTCCAGGCAGCATAGACTGCAAAGAACTAAAATAGAATCCTAGAATGGCAGAGTTGGAAGGGACTTCCAGGGTCATCAGTTCCAACCCCCTGCTCAATGCAGGATTTACTAAGTCATCCCAGACAGATATTTGTCCAGCCTTTATTTGAACACTTCCATTGAAGGAGAACTCACCACCTCCTGTGGTAATCTGTTCTACTCATTAATCACTCTCACTGTCAGAAAGTTTTGTCAGACAGCGATGTATGGACATTTCTGCATAATATGTTTTCTGTGCATGATGACACCGTGAAAGTCATACAGTGTGCACAGACATTTAAGGAAGATTTGTCTGAGAACTGTGTTGCTGACTGAGTGGTGCAGGAAAAGTCCATTAACCCTGAATTGTCATGTGTGGGGGATTGTCGGATGTGTTTGCTTTATGACATGTATAGTTTGTGTAGTAATGTTCCCCAAAGTGAGTTAGAGTGTGAACAGGTTGCTACAGAGGGTTCAGCCAATGCCCAGGTGAGAGTCACCACAGATATGCCTCCAGAGGGAGAGAGAGGAGTTGTAGCTGTAGTTTCCAGGGAAACTGAAGTAGTTGCCAGCAGTAATCAGAAACCCATTGGAACTACAAACATTAAAAGTTTAAAGAAGAAAAAAAGCTGCTTCTAGTAAGACAGATGAGCTTGTCAGTGCAGATCCTGGAGTCCAGTTTCAAAAGTCCGCTAAGAATTTAAGCGCTAAGATGAAACTCTGGGAATCAAAGGGTCATATCCCTAAGAAGAAGGTTCAGGGACTAGAGAAGTAAAGGGACCAGTTCAGACAAGTGAAAAGAAATAAGATCCTGTTGAAAAATTGTAAAAAGGAGATAAAAATGGTGAACGTCATTAAGAAAGTGAGAGCTGAGCTACAGATATAGGGTGTGCAATTCTCTAAAGTACAAGGGAACAAGGAGAAAGCAGAAGGTGAAACTGTTGAAGCATAGAAGGCCACTAAGGTATCAGAGACTGGGGAAAAGGCCTCAGGAATTACCCCTGTTCTGGATAAAGAAGTTATACAAACAAATGAAAGTGTCTCTGTGATAGAGGGCACACAGATGGAAATAAGTGCACATGCCGCTACTGTTGCACAGACTGAAGAAATAGCTCCTGCAACAGTTGAACAGAAGAGTGATGTACAATTTGAAGTATCCAATGTGAAAGCTGAGAAAGTGCCAGTTAGGGCGAGAGACCCCCTAGCCTGGAGTTTTGACCCTGGAGGGCCAAAAGCTGTGATACGGCCTACGGCCTTTATCAAGGGGGGGATATGTAGCAGGGCAGTATCAGACTGGCCTACAGAGTGTACTAAATAGGCAGTCTGGTACCTGGAAAAAGGAATAGACAGGGTTAACACCCTGGGTGTAGCAGGAATTGGATACAAAAGAGCCAGTTCCTGCCAGGATCAAGGGAAGTGACAGAGCCGCAGAGAAGAGGTGCTGCAGGCTGGTGGTCCAAGGTGGACCAGCAAAGGCCCTGAGTCCGACAGGGACGACAACCCTGGACTCCCACCCAGGTAGGGTGCATATATGGACTGTGTTTATGATTTGCTGTGATACTGAATAAAGGCTGACGGGTGCCAGACTTAACAAAAATACAGTCTCCTGAGTGTTTCTGCACATGTGGTGGCCATTCTGGTATCAAAGGTGGGCGATTCGCAGGCAAGTGAACCGCCGTTTGCTCACACTCTATAATATTCCAAAATATTTTTTGTTAGAGTAACACTGCAAACTTTTAGACTATGCCTTCAATGGGATTGAAATTGCTCAGTTTGCCACCTCCTAAAACACTCTTCAGAGACTGAAGTGTCACCACTTGTTCTCCTGGCATCAGCACTCACATCTTGTGCAACATGATGCCAGGAGTTTAGAATGTTGTTGCTGCGAACCTCTGATTGGCTGTAAGAGTCGGGTGACTTTCTGGGACATCATCTTCCACAACAAACAATGGTAGGGTGATGGGGATACAGAGCTGGATGCCTGTAGCAGAAGAGGATAAGTACTAGACATGCAGGCGTCGGGAAGGTCTGTGCTGAGCATAGCATCATGTGATGTTACAGGGAGCCCCCTCATCACTGAACACTGTGACAGCACTGTGACAGTGTTCAGTGATGAGGGGACTCCCTGTGGGGATGAAAAAATCCCCTGCCACAGCTGTCACAGCTATGGCAGAGGATCGTGATGTTTTCCCATTGCTTTCAATGGTTCAGACACTTCTGCCACCCCATTGAAAGCAATGGGATGAAGGCAAGCCCCGGAGTGATTTTCGGGGAAGGGCTAGAAATATAAGCTCTTCCCTGAAAATCAACCCTAGCTGCTGGAAAAAATAATTCAATGAATGGCTGAGCACTGCCTCTGATTGGCTGAGTTCTGTGGCTAATCACAGGCAGCTCTCAGCTGTCATTCAATGAATGGCTAAGCGCTGCCTATGATTGATCGCAGCACTCAGCCAATCAGACCTAGCGCTTTCAGGAGGTGGGGGGCTTAAAATCCCCAGCCAGAAGAAAGGGCTTCAGAAGAGTGCCAGGGAGCCAGGAAGAAGATGCGCCGGTGCTGAACACTAGCGGAGAGGTGGTATATCTATATATTTTTTTACTTTTGCACAGCTGCACGGAGCTTCGGTGACACCCATTTTGCAAATCCATGCAGCGCATTTTTTTTGTCTGACTGAGCCCTTAAGCACAAAACCTGGGTTTTCTCTGTTTCAGTATATAAGTCGGAGGCTTCTATCAGAGATATAAGTCAAGTTCCTTGAGGAGATTTGACATGGTACATATTGTGCAGCTGCGCAGGCCGCATAACCCCAAATCAGACCCTGCTGGAAAAAAGACAGTAAGATAGACACAGATGTATCCTATTAAAAAAGAGAGAGAAAAAGAAAAGAAAAAGCTAAACAGTTTATTCAACCGACAGAGAGAAATCATAAATTCTCTAAAGTATTCTTTTTTCCACTGGTAACAGACCAGGGTAAGATAATAAAAATACGTGTCCAATATATTTTAGTGTGATTAATATGTTTTATTAGAACAAGTTTAAAACTAGTGATTAAAGTAGTGATTAAATAGAATATTACAGATCATTAAATAATCCAGTCAGCTGAAGAAGTGTCCGGACTACTTCATTTAAAGTACAGAAATATCAATCTCGAATATACTGCTGGAATCATTAAAAAAAGAAACACATTTTAATGTTGGGTCACAAATCAGACGGGTGTTAAATCTTTGGTCTTGCTTGTGGTCATTTCAAAGCTAACTTCTGCCAAGTCTTATGAATAACCACTGAAGGGTTAATAAATGTTGTTTAGGGTATTGGTGATCAACCCTACATTTTGTGGTGACCTCAAGGAGAACCTGTCATGGTATACAGCCAATGCTGCCGACTCTATCCCTGCTTTTTTACTATAAAGTGGCTTCTGTCGGAAAAATAAGTTGAATTTCCTAGAGAGATTTGACAGGATAGCCTGTTGGGGTCCCTCTAAGGGCGTCTGTAAACCCTATATTTGGTGGTGACCTTAAAGATGACCTGTCATAATATAAAGTCAGCCGCAGCCCCTCTCACTCTATTTCTTTTTTTGCTATGAAGTGGTATAAGTCAGTAATTCAGAGGATATACCCACCTCCCTTTGCCCGAATGGGCTCTTCTTAGGATCGGCTCCCAGTACTGCTAATGTGTCACAAATGGGTGGTCCCCTTCGTCCACTGCTATGGGTGATGTCAAACTTGATTGACAGTCTGACATTAGCTATTGAGAGTGAATGGTTAAGATCATCTACTTGGGACATCAACAGCACCAGAACAGAGGTGAATGTGAGAGAACAAAAAACAGGGATATAGTCTGTGGTGTCAGTGCTGTAGAACCATATAGCTACCCCCACTGAATTTATACCACATCAGGTTGTCTTTAAATGTAGTCCATGTCTCCATTTATGAGTGCAATTATGCAAGGGGAATTGACAGGACCTGTGCCCTAGATTTAGAGCCCAGAGGCATACATAAGAGCATCTTTACCTGATCATTGTCTTACAGAAGCCAGCTGTAACATATGGATTTACTTTCAACTAGGGCAGATTTTTGAGCAACAGGTGCCATTGGATCTGCAATATATATGTTATTTGTCATAGGGGTAATCAATAAGTGGTGGGGTCCAGGTCATAAGTCTTTTTGGATTTAAAGTAGAACTTTACATATATTGTATGTTTGTGAGCATCTGTGATCAATTGCTACCAGTTGCCACATTTCACTACTTCAATGTTTCACATCATTCTTTTGCAACTTTTAGGCAATGAAAGTTACTTTTGAGTACTAGACTTAGAGGATATAATTTCCTGTATGAAATAGGTTTATGAAATGCAACAATAGAGAAAAAACTGCCATTTTGATAGCCTGACAGCTTGTAAAACTTTACAGTTTGCAATTTACTGTATTTACAACAGGATTTCTGAAGGTGAATTTACTCATCACTACCTTCTATTCATACATAACTATCCCAAGATTAGTTAATGATTAGAGATGAACGAACACCAAAATGTTCGGGTGTTCGTTATCCGGAACGAACTTCCCGCGATGTCCGGGTGTTCGTTTCGAATAACGAACCCCATTGAAGTCAATGGGCGACCCGAACATTTTTGGATTTCGCCGATGCTCGCTAAGGTTTTCATGTGTGAAAATCTGGGCAATTCAAGAAAGTGATGGGAATGACACAGTGACGGATAGGGCAGGCGAGGGGCTACATGGTGGGCTGCATCTCAAGTTCCTAGGTCCCACTATTAAGCCACAATAGCGGCAAGAGTGCCCCCCCCCCACTGTCAGCATAAAGATCGTTCTCCTCTGCCACAGCTGTAACAGCTGTAGCAGAGAAGAACGATGTTTGCCCATTGAATTCAATGGAGCGGCAATACAGCAGGTTCCACTGAATGCAATGGGCTGCCGGCGATCGCAGGATGAATTGTCGGGAAGGGGTTAAATATATAACCCCTTTCCTGCAATTCATCCAGAAATGTGTTACACTAAAAATATATACCGGCGTATAAGGCGACCGGGTGTATAAGACGACCCCCCAACTGTCACCTTATACGCCGGTAATACAGTGGAGCAAAGAATAAAAATCATTACTTACGTTTTTAGATGATCTGCGCCGCTCCTGCAGGCTGTCACTCCCTCCTAATCCACGGCAGACAAGCTTTCTCTATGAAAGGCTTTAAATCCCTGCCTCCAGAAAGACACGTGCCTTCAGCCAATCACAGCCAATGACAATGATGTCATTGAATGGCTGTGATTGGCTGTGTTTCTGGAGGCGGGGATTTCAAGCCTTTCGTGGAGAAAGGAATACTTTGCCGTGGATTAGGAGGGAGTGACAGCCTGCAGGAGCGCCGCAGATCATCTAAAAACGTAAGTAATGATTTTTATTCTTTGCTCCACTGTATTACCGGCGTATAAGGTGACAGTTGGGGGGTCGTCTTATACGCCCGGTCGCCTTATACGCCGGTATATATTTTTAGTGTAACACATTTCTGGATGAATTGCAGGAAAGGGGTTATATATTTAACCCCTTTCCGACCATTCATCCTGCGATCGCCGGCAGCCCATTGCATTCAGTGGAACATGCTGTATTGCCGCTCCATTGAATTCAATGGGCAAACATCGTTCTTCTCTGCTACAGCTGTTACAGCTGTGCCAGAGAAGAAGGATTTGTCTTCTATATGTTCTCAATGGGGTCAGCGCTGCTGCCGCTGGCCCCATTGAGCGCATATAGAATGCATCCATAGCGAACCGCGGGAGGGGCAGACTTTTATATCAGGCGGACACCTTATCTCCCCAGCCACTCACAGCAGGGGGGTGGTATAGGGCTTAAACGTTGCAGGGGGAAGTTGTAATGCCTTCCCTGTCTTTATATTGGCCAAAAAAAAGCGCTAACGTCTCAGGGAAGAAAGTTAAAGTAACCCGGACACCGCATGGTGTTCGTTACGGATAACGAACATACCGAACACCCTAATATTCGCACGAATATCAAGCTCGGACGAACACGTTCGCTCATCTCTATTAATGATCTGTTCACACCATGTTCATTGTGCACATTCAGTATAATCACCAGGAGCTACTCCTGACAAGTGACGAGTAAATCTTTAAAAAGTTTGGTTTGGCCAGCTAGCTGAACTTTTGCAAAAAGTTCGATTTGGTCCGAATTAGTTCAAACCAAACTAAAACACCTGAAACTGATGTTTAAAACTGTCTTAAAGCCATGAAAGCCCTATATAACACTTTTATGGCTCTAAGGGTGGACACCCACTGGCAATTTTTTCTCCACAGCAATGTGAGACTAAAATTAAAGTATTGCATCGCCGTGCGAGAAAAAAATCATGATGACGCCAGGATATCGGCATCATGCCGGCATATCGCCAGTCTTTTCAATGGGGCCAGCGGCAGCAGCACTAGCCCCATTGAAAAGAGATGGAGAATGCCGGGGACTTCTGCCACAGCTGTGGCAGGAGTTTCCTTCATCCCCGCGGGGACCGCAGGGATGAAGGAATCCTCTGCCTCAGCTGTCACAGCTGTCACAGCTGTGGCAGAAGTCCCCGGCATTCTATTCTATTGCTTTCAATGGGATCGGCACTGCTGCCGATCCCATTGAAAGCAATGGAATAGAATGCCGGGGACTTCTGCCACAGCTGTGACAGCTGTCACAGCTGTAGCAGAAGTCCGCGGCATTCTCCCTATGCTTTCAATGGGGCTAGCGCTGCTGTCGCTGGCCTATTTAAACCACTCGCGATATGCCGGTTCTATACCGGCCTCTTTCTTGCGCTGCGAGGCAAGAGTTTTCCCGTGCCCTCGCAGCGCAAGAGTGAAAATATCGCAAGTGTGCATCCACCCTTAGGGTTTCTTCTTATCTGTGTGTTTATGCATATGCAAAATCTTTGCACACTAAACACAAAGTACAGAATCGATTGATTTCAATGGGTTTACTCTCAGTAGTGCCTTTGACATGCACATTTTGTTTGCACGAAAAAAGTGAGACCTGCTCAATCTTTCTGTGTTTTGCACTGTCAAAGTCTTATTTATATAAGTCTATGAAAGGTGCGCAAAAAGCAAGGGGAAGGGTGTGACAATGCGCGAAATGCAGAAAAAAGAAGACAGCTGGCCCTTATTAGGCTTTCATAGTCATCCAGTTCCATGGAAAGCGTGTGTCACATGCACATGTGGGTTGGTCCTGCATGCACAAAAATTCCACTACTATGCACGGACACACATAAAACCTTTAAAAATAGTCCTATCCAAACCACAGTCTGCAGTAAGCGTATTTGCGCAAACCCTCCCTTAGATAGAAATTAGCAAAATCAAAACTGCATTAAAATGTCATAAATTGTGAGGCCCTGAAACATTTGGAAGCACTGTAACTAGTTTTCTAAATACTAACCACCACGAGCCACTTATATGCTCGCTGTTCTTTTAAGTTACAACCATAGTGACTTTTTAATAAGAGCTGGCTGCTCTGTGCGGAGTGGAAACTAGATGAATGTTTTTTCTATTTTTGCTATAAATTTTCATCCAGAAAATATATACCAGGCACATTAATGTATATTACATAGATTTTTGGTGTTATTTTTCTCTGTGCCTCAATTGACTAAGGATTTATATGTGTAAATGTCAATATATAACCCATCGAAGAATGTAAAATATGACAAATTTCTGTTTAATAATTTCCTACAATGACATAATGTTATTTTATTAGAATATTTCATTGTCATTTTGTCTTGAAGTTATGAAGAATGTTGAACATTACATTTTCATAAACCTCGCTGTAAACTGTAATTGAGGGGTAGGGAGGAGTGTAAGTTTTCATTTTGCTCTATATATCAAAATTACTGCAAACTTACATAGAGTAATCACATAAAATACAACCTCATTTTTATGATTTATATAGTGAAAAATATTTTGAATGTGGTTTCCTATTTATAGACTGTCAAGATCCTCAGTTCACAGAAAAAGTGCCTAAAGCAACATTGTTGTTCCAAGCGATAGAAGACTTCCATCATGTCTTGGTCGACTAGACTGCACAACCGGAGGTGACAAATTTTGAATACAGAAATTGCCTGAACTACCTGAACAAGACCAGACTCTGAAGAGGAGCATCTGCCCCGAAGAGGGTGACCCCACTATGAGAGGCAAAGACTAGTCCAAGATTGTCTGATGACAACTACAATAACCACTTAATGACGCAGCCCCCCTTTTTTTTCCATTTTCATTTTTTCCTCCCTCCTTTAAAAAAATTGTAACTCCTATATTTATACATCGATGTCACTGTATAGGAGTTTGTTTTTGGCGGGACGAGTTGTATTTTACAATGGTGCAATTTAATGTACCATATAATGTACTGAAAAGCTTTCCAAAAAATTCCAAGTTGAGTAAAATGAAAAAAAAAACAACATTCCGCCATCTTTCAGTGCATCTTGTTTCTACAGCTCACAACTGCAACTTTATTCTTTGGGTCAGTACGATTGCTACGATACCAAACTTGTCTAGTTTTTTTTTTTAATGTACTACTCTCTTTTTTTCAAAGACATTTAATTTTTTTCTGTCACCATCTTTTGTGCATAATAACTTTTTTATTTTTACGTCGACGTAGTTGAGCGAGGGCTCATTTTTTGCAGGATGTCCTGTAGTTTCTGTTAGTAGTGAGGTGGAATAATTTTTTCTAGGACACAGGGTAACTGAAAAAGTGCACTTCTGGTGTTCTTTATTTTTTTTTTCGGAGGACGTTCACTGTTCGGGGTAAATAATGCACTACTTTGATGGCTCTGACTTTTATGGACGCGGCAATACCAAATATGTTTTTTTTTTATTATTTATATTTTTAAATTATTGATATGGCAAAAGGCGGGTGATTTAAACTTTTATAACTTTTTTTAACAACTAATAAAACTTTATTATCACTTTTTTTTAACTCCCTGGGGGACTACAACATGCAATGCTTTGATTGCTCCTGCAGTATGACATAATGCTATAGCATTACGTCATACTGCGATTTGACAGGCAGTCTTTCAAGCCACCCCACGCGGATGGTTTGCTAGGCAGCCTGCTAAGGCAGCCCTTGGGCCTTTCAGAGGGCCCCCGGCTGCCATGAAACCTGCACGGCTCCCTCGATCTCACCGTACGGGACCCCTGAACGATGTTCAGGGTATTTAAAGGGTTAATAGCCGCAATTGGCCACGCTTCTTCTGGCAAAGAAGAAGGGTCGGGCTGGGCGCCATTTTGAGAGTCCATCTTCTCCATGTGGTGAATGTCCAACAGTGCCACTTCTTCCAATAGCACCACACAGTCCCCTTGCATCCTGTAGGGCATTTCTCTGACGTACATCTTGCCCCAATCGAGGGTTCCAGCGTAATGCAATAATAAAGGACTAAGAAAGTCGCTTTCCCCATTATGGCACAAAGGTGTCATCCTGTTCGTGACGCCAAGGCGGGGCTTTGCGGTGGCCTGGTATCACCCTTGGCGTTGGGGAAGATGGCGGGATAGAACACTTACTTTTGTCATGGGCGGCTCTACCACCTTCTCCTTCAAGGCCTCAAAGCGCAGTTAGGCCAGCCTCTCACAGGTCCTGTGATTAACATCTACATAGGGAACCGTTCAATGTCTAATTGTCTTCATGATGCCAGTGCCTCTTTCCAATGTTAAGTGTAAATAGCAAAGTCCACAGACAAAGAAATATTTTTTTCAAAACTGGAGGCTCAGCGCTGATGATTTGTCTTCTATATGTTCTCAATGGGGTCGGCGCTGCTGCCGCCGGCCCCATTGAGCGCATATAGAGAAGAGAACAGGAATCGCAGATCGCAGATAGGTGTGATCTGCAATTTCTGTTCTATAATTTATCTGACGAGCGCATAAAAAGCGCTCATGTGTCCGATACCATTGCAAAGCAATGGTTTTAAAAAATCGCCGGACGCATGCGCATGCGCAAATCGGGCGAAAAAACGCCCGTCTGACTAAGGCCTTAAGCAAAAGTATACAAACACTTGTTCTTAAATTCTTTCCTCACCAAGTTTATATCCAGAAGCCACTCTCTCTTTTGATGCATCCGCAGTCTAGGTAATCTAACTGACCCTTAGTGGAGTGCTCCCGTTGCAAAACTAGGCAAAAAATCACAGTGCAGTTCCTCTCTTCAATAACTCCTTACTCCCCAACTCCAGTTATACAGATGTGCACTCCTTAGTGAAGCAGACGTATGGAGGAACCATGTGCACGTCACCTCCAACTCCAGGAAAACAGGAACTGCTCCCCGATCTCTCCCAAGGAAAGGCCTTCCTTTGCGGGAAGATGCCAGGGACATGGCACAGGTAAGCTTCAAGACTCCTGTCTCCTCACACAGATCTTTTTCTCCATCGCATCTCCACTCTCCAATAACCACTTATTAAGCCTTTCTCCCGACTGCTACACCCCTGTCTAACTTCTCCCCATATCACCTGACTCACTCCACATCAGGCACACACAGAAGGTTAGGAAGGACAATACACGTAACCAGACTAGACTGATACAACACCAGACATTAACCCTTTTGTGACCTGTCTGAGTCAAGACACATCACACTACACAGTCCCTAACTTTGAACAGTGTCGTAAGACAAACATAAATACACCACAGAAACAAATACAAATACACTCTTACTCTGGGTCACTATACAGCGCCCAGTGTGAATGGCCTTAAAAATGCCAATTATGAATGGGCCATTGAAAAATTGCAGTGAATATACAGGAAACCTGCGTAATCATTGTATATTTGCCCAGCAAATCAATGGGCCTTTGGGCAAAAACACATGGCCATATGTGCAACTATGCTTACAGCTACAGGGCTTAGTTGCGTATGAACAGTTTTTTTTAAATTGGAGTATTCAATCTCTGCGCTACAGTGTATGAGTTTGAATAAAACAGGACGTATAAACTACGTGCGGGAAAGATAAGTCTTGCCCTGTATTTCTGGCCCGTACTATTAAGAGGCAAGACTGCCGCTAATGAAAACTAAACCATTGAAATCAATAGTTTTGTTTTGTCCCGTTATGCGGCCGTGATTGTATGTACGTAGTACATGCAAAACTACGCTCCGTAGCGGTTAGCAAAGTTGCGCATATGGCCATCTGAAACCGCCCTGAAACCCGCATACGCTCATGTGAACAAGCCCTATGTGTACTTGTAGAACCTTTTTAAATTTGAACACCTAAATATAGTGATATATGTCACCTGATAATTCATTAAATAACACAATTTTAGTTTTTACTTGGAGCAGAAGTCTTTTTTTCTTCTGCTAATGGAAAGAATGTCAAGGTTTTATTAGGATCTTACCATACTTCACTTTTAAATCTGCCACTTTAATGCCAGATAATAAAGTCATTTTACATAAAGATTTGACATCGGAGCTTATTCAGCTTTATGCTAATATGTACAATATATTGACTTTTACTTGACAGTTTCCTTCACTTGAAGAAGTCTGTACGTATTAAAGATTTTCTTCTGAGAATTGCAAATATTAGTAACGTTCTGTATAAGGTACCTTTTCATGGCACAACTATTGGGAGAATTAGACCACAACATCTGTACCAATGACTATCACTCCTGTGCTTTACACGAGGGAAATAGCCATTCAAGTGAATGGAGGCCAAGTGGCTGGGGATCATTCTGGCCCACCCATCTCCATACACAGTAAATAGGAGTCGCTCAACGATTGAGTGGTTCCTCTTTATACAGCCCGACAATCTCTTGATTTTTAGTTCTGCTTAAAAAAAGCGACTCTGACAAGTGAGTGATTTGTCACTCAGTGCCTTGTCGGCGGCCAGTTGTACATTAGACAATTACTGACTGAATTTGCTGCTTTCAGCAATAATTTGAGCGATAGTTGTCCTGTAGAAATTATATTTTTAGGGTGGGGCAAGGCTAAAGGCTCAGAGGCCTGGATGCCAAGGTTCAGTTTGGACTCCCCACACTTGAACCAGTACCAGTATCTATACCTTAAGGCCTCGGTCACATGGTCGATTTTCCGTGCGACCTGTGCCTGCGAATGCGATCTGCGATCTAAGAGAACCATTGGTTTGCAATGGTATCGGACACATGGGCGCTTTTTATGCGCTTGTCCGATAAATTATAGAACAGAAATCGCAGATCGCACGTATCTGCGATTCCTGTTCTCTTCTCTATATGCACACAATGGGGCCAGCGGCAGCAGCTCCGACCCCACTAAGAACATATAGTAGACAAATCATTCTCCTCTGCCACAGCTGTAACAGCTGTTGCAGAGAAGAATTATGTTTGCCCATTGAATTCAATGGAGCCGGCAATAAAGCCGGCTCCATTGAAAGCAATGGGCTGCCGGCGATCGCACGATGAATTTTCGGGAAGGGCTTAAAAATATAAGCCCTTCCCTGAAATTCATCCAGAAATGTGTAAAAACAAAAAAAAAATATATACTCACCTGGTCCCGGCAGACGGAGTTCAGCCGCGGCCGGCTTGCAGTTCTCCTGAACTGCTCTGAGTAGTATTCAGCAGCTGGGGATTTAAAATCCCCGCCTGCTGAATAAGCTGCCTCTGATTGGTCACAGCCTCACTATCAGAGGCAGCTCTCACTCACATCCATTCATGAATTCCTGAATGACAGCTGAGAACTGCCCCTGATTGGTCCCTGCGCTGAGCCAATCAGAGGCCGCACTCACTCACCCATGCATGAATTCATGAATGGGTGAGTGAGTGCTGCCTCTGATTGGCTCAGCGCTGTGACCAATCAGAGGCAGCTCATTCAGCAGGCGGAGATTTTAAATCCCCGGCTGCTAAATACTACTCAGAGCAGTTCAGGAGTACTGCCGGCCGCGGCTGAACTCCGTCTGCCGGGACCAGGTGAGTATATATTTTTTTTTTGTTTTTACACATTTCTGGATGAATTTCAGGGAAGGGCTTATATCTTTAAGCCCTTCCCGAAAATTCATCGTGAGATCGCCCGCAGCCCATTGCTTTCAATGGAACCGACTGTATTGCCAGCTCTATTGAATTCAATGCGCTGGACAGCTCCGGCCCGTTTCTAATGAAACGCGGCTAGGAGCAGTTTTTTCGGGCGATTTTCCGGCCCCGGTCACGCGATTTGCGGATGCGCATCCGTCATGCGATCCACAAATCGCGGGAAAAAACGCCCGTGTGACCGAGGCCTAAGGCAAATCCTCCCGCGGCCGCTAATCTCGGGATTTGCCAGCCATGTAGAAGAGATTTCTCAGAAATCTCGTCCACACGGGGCGGCTAATCCGCTGCGGTAAGTCCGGCTGAAACCGCGACTGCGGTGGCCGCAGTCGCGGTTTCAAAAGATGCAGCATGTCTGTTTATTATTTAATTTCGTCGCGGCCGCGCTCTCCTCTATGGGAACGCTGGCCGCAACGGAAAAGTGAGCGGCCGGGCTGCTTCAAAGCCGCCGCGGCTTTTTCCGTGGCGGTTCTCCCGGCGGAAATCTCGCGGTTTTTGCTGCGGCCAAACCGCGAGATTTCCGACGGGAATACACCCTGTGTGAACCCAGCCTAACAGTGCTGTGTACAGCTTCAAAATGAATTTATATTCATGATATAGCCTCTTTCCAAACATGACTAATTTCCTGGACTACATGAAAATTCGTTTATAGCCCTTTAGGCTGTGTTCATGTTTTTTGTTGTATTTCTGAATCCCAATAAAACAAATGTAAAAATTGCAGGCGGTATTCAAAAACTATGTGCGTTTTTAAGAAACTGCACACGCTATTAAAAACCACATATGGGTTTAAACAATGCATTCGTTTTTTTTAAACCACATGCAGGTTTTAATTGTGTGTAGAGTGTGTAAACATATACAGGAGATACCCAGGTTATACCAGCATAGCTCATATCACTATATACAGGAGATGCCAAAGCTATAACAACATGGTCTATATCACTTTATACAGGATGTATAACTACCAGCTGAACATATATAATTATATACATGAAATATAACTACCAGCTGTGCATATATAGTTATATGCAGGAAATACCCAGGTTATACCAAGATGGTCTACATCACTGTATACAGGATGTATAACTTATACTAGCTGTACATATGCAATTAGGTACAGGAAATATCCAGGTTATACCATCATGGTCTATATCACTATTTATAGGGAGATGCATAACTTATACCAGCTGTATATATATATATATATATATATATATATATATATATATTAGAGATGAGCGAGCACCAAAATGCTCGGGTGCTCATTACTCGGGACGAAATTATCGCGATGCTCGAGGGTTCGTTTCGAGTAACGAACCCCATTGAAGTCAATGGGCGACTCGAGCATTTTTGTATATCGCCAATGCTCGCTAAGGTTTCCATTTGTGAAAATCGGGGCAATTCAAGAAAGTGATGGGAACGACACAGCAACGGATAGGGCAGGCGAGGGGCTACATGTTGGGCTGCATCTCAAGTTCCCAGGTCCCACTATTAAGCCACAATAGCGGCAAGAGTGGGCCCCCCCCCAACAACTTTTACTTCTGAAAAGCCCTCATTAGCAATGCATACCTTAGCTAAGCAGCACACTACCTCCAACAAAGCACAATCACTGCCTGCATGACACTCCACTGCCACTTCTCCTGGGTTACATGCTGCCCAACCACCCCCCCCCTGCACGACCCAGTGTCCACAACGCACACCAAATTTTCCCTGCGCAGCCTTCAGCTGCCCTCATGCCACGCCACACTCATGTCTATTTATAAGTGCGTCTGCCATGAGGAGGAACCGCAGGCACACACTGCAGAGGGTTGGCACGGCTAGGCAGCGACCCTCTTTAAATGGGGCGGGGCGATAGCCCACAATGCTGTACGGAAGCAATGAGAAATAAAATCCTGTGCCACCGCCATCTGGAGCTGCACACGTGGGCATAGCAATGGGGAACCTATGTGCCACACACTATTCATTCTGTCAAGGTGTCTGCATGCCCCACTCAGACCGCGTTTTTTTATAAACAGTCACAGGCAGGTACAACTCCACAATGGGAATTCCGTGTGCACCCACAGCATGGGTGGCTCCCTGGAACCCACCGGCGGTACATAAATATATCCCATTGCAGTGCCCAGCACAGCTGATGTAACGTCAGCTGTACTGCAGGTGGGCAAAAAATTAATTGGATTACACTGTAGGCGAGGGCCCCAAAAAATTGGTGTACCAACAGTACTAATGTACCTAAGAAAAATTGCCCATGCCCAACCAAGAGGGCAGGTGAAACCCATTAATCGCTTTGGTTAATGTGGCTTAATTGGTAACTAGGCCTGGAGGCAGCCCAGTTAAAATAAAAATTGGTTCAGGTGCAAGTTTCAACGCTTTAATGAGCATTGAAACGTATAAAAATTGTTTACAAAAATTATATGACTGAGCCTTGTGGGCCTAAGAAAAATTGCCCGTTCGGCGTGATTACGTGAGGTTTCAGGAGGAGGAGCAGGAGGAGGAGGAATATTATACACAGATTGATGAAGCTAAAAGGTCCACGTTTTTGATGGTGATAGAGAACAATGCTTCCATCCGCGGGTGCAGCCTACGTATTGCTTAGGTATCGCTGCTGTCCGCTGCTGAAGAAGATAAGTCTGGGGAAATCCAGGCTTTGTTCATCTTGATGAGTGTAAGCCTGTCGGCACTGTCGGTTGACTGGCGGGTACGCTTATCCGTGATGATTCCCCCAGCCGCACTAAACACCCTCTCTGACAAGACTCTAGCCGTAGGATAAGAAAGCACCTCCAGGGCATACAGCGCGAGTTCAGGCCACGTGTCCAGCTTCAACATCCAGTAGTTGTAGGGGGCAGAGGCGTCACGGAGGACGGTCGTGCGATCGGCTACGTACTAACTCACCATCCTTTTACAGTGCTCCTGCCAACTCAGCCTTGACTGGGGAGCGGTGACACAGTCTTGCTGGGGAGCCATAAAGCTGGCAAAGGCCTTGGAGAATGTTCCCCTGCCTGCGCTGTACATGCTGCCTGATCTCTGCGCCTCCCCTGCTACCTGGCCCTCGGAACTGCGCCTTCTGCCACTAGCGCTGTCGGATGGGAAGTTTACCATCAGTTTGTCCACCAGCGCCCTGTGGTATAGCATCATTCTCGAACCCCTTTCCTCTTCGGGAATGAGAGTGGAAAGGTTCTCCTTATACCGTGGGTCGAGCAGTGTGTACACCCAGTAATCCGTAGTGGCCAGAATGCGTGTAACGCGAGGGTCACGAGAAAGGCATCCTAACATGAAGTCAGCCATGTGTGCCAGGGTACCTGTACGCAACACATGGCTGTCCTCACTAGGAAGATCACTTTCAGGATCGTCCTCCTCCTCCTCCTCCTCCTCCGGCCATACACGCTGAAAGGATGACAGGCAAGCAGCATGTGTACCCTCAGCAGTGGGCCAAGCTGTCTCTTCCCCCTCCTCCTCATGCTCCTCCCCCTCCTCCTCCTCCTCAACGCGCTGAGATATAGACATGAGGGTGCTCTGACTATCCAGCGACATACTGTCTTCCCACGCCTCCGTTTCCGAGTGCAAAGCGTCTGCCTTTATGCTTTGCAGGGAACTTCTCAAGAGGCATAGCAGAGGAATGGTGATGCTAATGATTGCAGCATCCCTGCTCAGCATCTGGGTAGACTCCTCAAAGTTTCGAAGGACCTGGCAGATGTCTGCCAACCAGGCCCACTCTTCTGAAAAGAATTGAGGAGGCTGACTCCCACTACGCCGCCCATGTTGGAGTTGGTATTCCACTATAGCTCTACGCTGCTCATAGAGCCTGGCCAACATGTGGAGCGTAGAGTTCCACCGTGTGGGCACGTCGCACAGCAGTCGGTGCACTGGCAGATTAAACCGATGTTGCAGGGTCCGCAGGGTGGCAGCGTCCGTCTTGGAGTTGCGGAAATGTGCGCTGACCCGGCGCACCTTTCCGAGCATGTATGACAAGTGTGGGTAGCTTTTCAGAAAGCGCTGAACCACCAAATTAAAGACGTGGGCCAGGCATGGCACGTGCGTGAGGCTGCCGAGCTGCAGAGCCACCACCAGGTTACGGCCGTTGTCACACACGACAATGCCCGGTTGGAGGCTTAGCGGCGCAAGCCAGCGGTCGGTCTGCTCTGTCAGACCCTGCAGCAGTTTGTGGGCCGTGTGCCTCTTCTCTCCTAAGCTGAGTAGTTTCAGCACGGCCTGCTGACGCTTGCCCACCGCTGTGCTGCCAAGCCGCGCGACACCGACTGCTGGCGACGTGCTGCTGCTGACACATCTTGATTGCGAGACAGAGGTTGCGTTGGAGGAGGAGGAGGAGGGTGGTTTAGTGGAGGAAGCATACACCACCACAGATACCAGCACCGAGCTGCGGCCCGCAATTCTGGGGGTGGGTAGGACGTGAGCGGTCCCAGGCTCTGACTCTGTCCCAGCCTCCACTAAATTCACCCAATGTGCCGTCAGGTAGATATAGTGGCCCTGCCCGCCTGTGCTTGTCCACGTGTCCGTTGTTAAGTGGACCTTGGCAGTAACCGCGTTGGTGAGGGAGGTACAATGTTGCGGGAGACGTGGTCGTGCAGGGCTGGGATGGCACATTGGGAAAAGTAGTGGCAACTGGGAACCGAGTAGCACGGGGCCGCCGCCTCCATCATGCTTTTGAAAGCCTCCGTTTCCACAAGCCTATACGGCAGCATCTCCAGGCTGATCAATTTGGCAATGTGCACGTTTAACGCTTGAGTGTGCGGGTGCGTGGCGGCATACTTGCGCTTGCGCTCAAACAGTGGCGCTAGCGACGTCTGGACGCTGCGCTGAGATACATTGCTGGATGGGGCCGAGGACAGCGGAGGTGAGGGTGTGGGTGCAGGCCAGGAGACGGTAGTGCCTGTGTCCTCAGAGGGGGGTTGGATCTCAGTGGCAGGTTGGGGCACAGGGGGAGAGGCAGTGGTGCAATCCGGAGGCGGTGAACGGCCTTCGTCCCACCTTGTGGGGGGCTTGGCCATCATATGCCTGCGCATGCTGGTGGTGGTGGCTCCCCAACGTCATCGCCCGCGTCCACGTCCTCTAGGCCTACCCCTACCCCTCAGCAGGGTGTATTACCAGTAGTGCAGAAACAGAACGCTGTAATTAAATGTGCCGCTTATTGGCCTGTGGTTGGAGGCTGACTTCGCTTACCGAACGCACAGCAGAGCCAGGAAATAATTTTGCGCAAGCCTGCTGTAACACTTAGCTGGCTGCGTATGAATTAGGAGGACAACTACACCCAGCACAGACCCAGTACACTGAGGACAGTCACAGGCAGCCCAAATAGATTTTTTTTCCCAAATGTTTTTGGAAAGGCCCACTGCCTATATTCAATAAATATATGTCTTCTGTCCCTGCCTCACCACTACTGGCCCTGGAGTATGTAAAATAACTGCAGACTGTTGCACTGTGGACTGGAATACAGCGGTGATGTAACAGCCAACACAGAGCCAGGAAATAATTTTGCGCAAGCCTGCTGTAACACTTAGCTGGTTGCGTATGAATTAGGAGGACAACTACACCCAGCACAGACCCAGTACACTGAGGACAGTCACAGGCAGCCCAAATAGATTTTTTTTCCCAAATGTTTTTGGAAAGGCCCACTGCCTATATTCAATAAATATATGTCTTCTGTCCCTGACTCACCACTACTGGCCCTGGAGTATGTAAAATAACTGCAGACTGTTGCACTGTGGACTGGAATACAGCAGTGATTTAACAGCCCAGACAGAGCCAGGAAATAATTTTGCGCAAGCCTGCTGTAACACTTAGCTGGCTGCGTATGAATTAGGAGGACAACTACACCCAACACAGACCCAGTACACTGAGGACAGTCACAGGCAGCCCAAATAGATTTTTTTTCCCAAATGTTTTTGGAAAGGCCCACTGCCTATATTCAATAAATAAATGTCTTCTGTCCCTGCCTCACCACTACTGGCCCTGGAGTATGTAAAATAACTGCAGACTGTTGCACTGTGGACAGGAATACAGCGGTGATGTAACAGCCAACACAGAGCCAGGAAATAATTTTGCGCAAGCCTGCTGTAACACTTAGCTGGCTGCGTATGAATTAGGAGGACAACTACACCCAGCACAGACCCAGTACACTGAGGACAGTCACAGGCAGCCCAAATAGATTTTTTTTCCAAAATGTTTTTGGAAAGGCCCACTGCCTCACCACCACTACTGGCCCTGGACTATGTATAATTACTGCAGGGCGCAATGCTCTGCATGGCCGATATACAAAAAAAAAAAAAAGTGCAACATTGCAAAAAGCAGACTCCACACTACTGCACGCGGTTAGATGTGGCCCTAAGAAGGACCGTTGGGGTTCTTGAAGCCTAAAATACTCCTAACGCTCTCCCTATAGCAGCTCCGGCACCAGCAGCACTGTCCCTGATCTGTGTCAGAATAAATCTGTGGCGAGCCGCGGGAGGGGCCGATTTATATACTCGGGTGACACCTGATCTCGCCAGCCACTCACTGCAGGGGGGTGGTATAGGGCTTGAACGTCGCAGGGGGAAGTTGTAATGCCTTCCCTGTCTTTCTATTGGCCAGAAAAGCGCGCCAACGTCTCAGAGATGAAAGTGAAAGTAACCCGAACATCGCGTGGTACTCGTCACGAGTAACGAGCATCTCGAACACGCTAATACTCGAACAAGTATCAAGCTCGAGCTTGATATTCGTGCGAATATTAGGGTGTTCGGGATGCTCGTTACCCTTAACGAGCACCACGCGGTGTTCCGGTTACTTTCAGTTTCCTCTCTGAGACGTTAGCGCGCTTTTCTGGCCAATAGAAAGACAGGGAAGGCATTACAACTTCCCCCTGCGACGTTCAAGCCCTATACCACCCCCCTGCTGTGAGTGGCTGGGGCGATCAGATGTCACCCGAGTATAAAAGTCGGCCTCTCCCGCGGCTCGCCTCAGATGTCTTGTGAGTTAGCTGAGGGAAAGTGCTGTTGGTGCCGGAGCTGCTATAGGGAGAGTGTTAGGAGTTAGTGTAGGCTTCAAGAACCCCAACGGTCCTTCTCAGGGCCACATCTATCCGTGTGCAGTACTGTGGAGGGTGCTGTTAGCAGTGTTGCACAAATTTTTTTTTTTCAAAATCGGCAGTCTGCAGAGCATTGCGCCTTGCATTAATAGTACAGGGACAGAAGTGGTGGTTAGGCAGGGAGAGTGTTAGGAGTGAGTTCAGGCTTCAAGAACCCCAACGGTCCTTCTTAGGGCCACATCTATCCGTGTGCAGTACTGTGCAGGCTGCTGTTAGCAGTGTTGCATTTTTTTTTCTTTTCAAAATCGGCTGTCTGCAGAGCATTGCGCCTTGCAGTAATACTACAGGGAGAGAATTGTGTAGGCAGGGCCAGAAGACATATATTATTGATTGAATATAGTCAGTGGGCCCTCCGTTTCCCAAAAAGGGAAACATTCTATTTGTCCTGCAGGCTTGCGCCAATTTATTTGCTGCCTGGGAAAAGTCTCCGCTGTGCTGCACTTCATATAACTGCATTTCTGTGCAACACATATCTTATCTGATTGAATATAGTCAGTGGGCCCTCCGTTTCCCAAAAAGGGAAACATTCTATTTGTCCTGCAGGCTTGCGCCAATTTATTTCCTGCCTGGGAAATCACTGGTAATACAGCATGCTGAGGGGTAAGCCTAGAGGACGTGGACGTGGACGTGGCCGAGGACGCGTAGGCCCAAGTGAGGGTGTGGGCACAGGGCGAGCTCCTGATCAAGGTGTATCGCAGCCGACTGCTGCGCGATTAGGAGAGAGGCACGTTTCTGGCGTCCCCACATTCATCGCCCAATTAATGGGTCCACGCGGGAGACCTTTATTAGAAAATGAGCAGTGTGAGCAGGTCCTGTCGTGGATGGCAGAAAGTGCTTCGAGCAAGCTATCATCCACCCACAGTTCTGCGCCGTCCAGTGCTGCAAATCCAAATCCTCTGGCTGCTACTCCTCCTTCCTCCCAGCCTCCTCACTCCACTACAATGACACATGCTCAGGAGCGGGCAGACTCCCAGGAACTGTTCTCGGGCCCCTGCTCAGATTGGGCAGCAGCGGTTCCTCTCCACCAGAGGAGTTTATCGTCACTGATGCCCAACCATTGGAAAGTTCCCGGGGTCCGGGGGATGAGGCTGGGGACTTCCGGCAACTGTCTCAAGACCTTTCAGTGGGTGAGGAGGACGATGACGATGAGACACAGTTGTCTTGCAGTGAGGTAGTAGTAAGGGCAGTAAGTCCGAGGGAGGAGCGCACAGAGGATTCGGAGGAAGAGCAGCAGGACGATGAGGTGACTGACCCCACCTGGTGTGCAACGCCTACACAGGACAGGTCTTCAGAGGGGGAGGCACGGGCAGCAGCAGGGCAGGTTGCAAGAGGCAGTGCGGTGTCCAGGGGTAGAGGCAGGGCCAGACCAAATAATCCACCAACTGTTTCCCAAAGCACACCCTCGCGCCATGCCACCCTGCAGAGGCCGAGGTGCTCTAAGGTCTGGCAGTTTTTCACAGAGACGCCTGACGACCGACGAACAGTGGTGTGCAACCTTTGTCGCGCCAAGATCAGCCGGGGAGCCACCACCAACAGCCTCACCACCACCAGCATGCGCAGACATATGATGGCCAAGCACCCCACAAGGTGGGACGAAGGCCGTTCACCGCCTCCGGTTTCCACCGCTGCCTCTCCCCCTGTGCCCCAACCTGCCACTGAGATCCAACCCCGCTCTGAGGACACAGGCACTACCGTCTCCTGGCCTGCACCCACACCCTCACCTCCGCTTTCCTCGGCCCCATCCACCAATGTCTCGCACCGCACCGTCCAGCCGTCGCTAGCGCAAGTGTTTGAGCGCAAGCGCAAGTACGCCGCCACGCACCCGCACGCTCAAGCGTTAACTGTCCACATAGCCAAATTTATCAGCCTTGAGATGCTGCCGTATAGGGTTGTGGAAGCGGAGTCCTTCAAAAGTATGATGGAGGCGGCGGCCCCGCGCTACTCAGTTCCCAGTCGCCACTACTTTTCCCGATGTGCCGTCCCAGCCCTGCACGACCACGTCTCCCGCAACATTGTACGCGCCCTCACCAACGCGGTTACTGCCAAGGTCCACTTAACAATGGACACGTGGACAAGCACAGGCGGCCAGGGCCACTACATCTCCCTGACGGCACATTGGGTGAATTTAGTGGAGGCTGGGACAGAGTCAGAGCCTGGGACCGCTCACGTCCTACCCACCCCCAGAATTGCGGGCCACAGCTCGGTGCTGGTATCTGCAGCGGTGTATGCTTCCTCCACTAAAGCACCCTCCTCCTCCGCAACCTCTGTCTCGCAATCAAGATGTGTCAGCAGCAGCAGCACGTCGCCAGCAGTCGGTGTCACGCGGCGTGGCAGCACAGCGGTGGGCAAGCGTCAGCAGGCCGTGCTGAAACTACTCAGCTTAGGAGATAAGAGGCACACGGCCCACAAACTGCTGCAGGGTCTGACAGAGCAGACCGACCACTGGCTTGCGCCGCTGAGCCTCCAACCGGGCATGGTCGTGTGTGACAACGGCTGTAACCTGGTGGCGGCTCTGCAGCTCGGCAGCCTCACGCATGTGTCATGCCTGGCCCACGTCTTTAATTTGGTGGCTCAGCGCTTTCTGAAAAGCTACCCACGCTTGTCAGACCTGCTCGTAAAGGTGCGCCGGCTCTGCGCACATTTCCGCAAGTCCCACACGGACGCTGCCACCCTGCGGACACTGCAACATCGGTTTAATCTGCCAGTGCACCGACTGCTGTGCGATGTGCCCACACGGTGGAACTCTACGCTCCACATGTTGGCCAGGCTCTATGAGCAGCGTAGAGCTATAGTGGAATACCAACTCCAACATGGGTGGCGCAGTGGGAGTCAGCCTCCTCAATTCTTTTCAGAAGAGTGGGCCTGGTTGGCAGACATCTGCCAGGTCCTTCGAAACTTTGAGCAGTCTACCCAGGTGGTGAGCGGCGATGCTGCAATCATTAGCGTCACCATTCCTCTGCTATGCATCTTGAGAAGTTCCCTGCAAACCATAAAGGCAGCCGCTTTGCGCTCGGAAACAGAGCCGGGGGAAGACAGTATGTCGCTGGACAGTCAGAGCACCCTCCTGTCTATATCTCAGCGCGTTCAGGAGGAGGAGGAGGAGCATGAGGAGGATGAGGAGGAGGTGGAAGAGACAGCTTGGCCCACTGCTGACGGTACCCATGCTGCTTGCCTGTCATCCTTTCAGCGTGTATGGCCTCAGGAGGAGGAGGAGGAGGATCCTGAAAGTGATCTTCCTAGTGAAGACAGCCATGTGTTGCGTACAGGTACCCTGGCACACATGGCTGACTTCATATTAGGATGCCTTTCTCGTGACCCTCGCGTTACACGCATTCTGGCCACTACGGATTACTGGGTGTACACACTGCTCGACCCACGCTATAAGGAGAACCTTCCCACTCTCATTCCCGAAGAGGAAAGGGGTTCGAGAGTGTTGCTATACCACAGGACCCTGGCGGACAAGCTGATGGTAAAATTCCCATACGACAGCGCTAGTGGCAGAAGGCGCAGTTCCGAGGGCCAGGTAGCAGGGGAGGTGCGGAGATCGAGCAGCATGTACAGCCCAGGCAGTGCAACAGTCTTTAAGGGCCTGGACAGCTTTATGGCTCCCCAGCAAGACTGTGTCACCGCTCCCCAGTCAAGGCTGAGTCGGCGGGAGCACTGTAAAAGGATGGTGAGGGAGTACGTAACCGATCGCACGACCGTCCTCCGTGACGCCTCTGCCACCTACAACTACTGGGTGTCGAAGCTGGACACGTGGCCTGAACTAGCGCTGTATGCCCTGGAGGTGCTTGCTTGTCCTGCGGCTAGCGACTTGTCGGAGAGGGTGTTTATTGCGGCTGGGGGAATCATCACAGATAAGTGTACCCGCCTGTCAACCGACAGTGCCGACAGGCTAACACTCATCAAGATGAACAAAGCCTGGATTTCCCCAGACTTCTCTTCTCCACCAGCGGACAGCAGCGATACCTAAGCAATACGTAGGCTGCACCCGCGGATGGAAGCATCGTTCTCTCTCACCATCCAAAACGGGGACATTTCTGCTTCATCAATCTGTGTATAATATTCCTCCTCCTCCTCCTGCTCCTCCTCCTGAAACCTCACGTAATCACGCTGCACGAGCAATTTTTCTTAGGGCCACAAGGCTCACTCATATAATTTTTCTAAAAATTTTTTATACGTTTCAATGCTCTTAAAAGCGTTGGAACTTTAACTTGAAACAATTTTTCGTTAAACTGGGCTGCCTCCAGGCCTAGTTACCACTTAAGCCACATTAACCAAAGCGATTAATGGGTTTCACCTGCCATCTTGGTTGGGCATGGCCAATTTTTACTGAGGTACATTAGTACTGTTGGTACACCAATTTTTTTGGGCCCTCACCTACAGTGTAATCATAGCAATTTGTATGTTCTTCGCCTGCACTCATGGTACAGAAGTGTGTGGGGTTGGCCTACACTTTAGCTACATAAATGTAACTTGGGCCTTGGCTATACTGCAGCTACTGAAATGGAACTAAGACTGCGCTCCCACTATACTGCTGCTTCGGAATTGTTCCTGGGGCCTGTGTAGACTGCTACTATTACTTAAATGGAACTTAGACTATGCTCCTCCTATACTGCTGCTTCGGAATTGTTACTGGTGCCTGTCTTGAGTGCTACTATTACTGAAATGGAACGAAGACTGCGCTCCCACTATACTGCTGCTTCGGAATTGTTACTGGGGCCTGTCTTGAGTGCTACTATTACTGAAATGGAACGAAGACTGCGCTCCCACTATACTGCTGCTTCGGAATTGTTACTGGGGCCTGTCTTGAGTGCTACTATTACTGAAATGGAACTAATACTGTGCTCCCCCTATAATGCTGCTAGTGATATGTTAGTGGGGCCTGTCCTAATGCTACGGCTGAAATGTTACGAATTATGGGCTCTGCCTATACCGCTGCTAATGGTATGTCTCTGGGGTGTGGAAACAGAGGCTTCACAAAGACATGATGGCGGCGAGGCCATTTCCCACCAACGCGGTTACTGTTAAGGTGCATATAACCACGGACACGTGGAGAGGACACGTAGTGCCTCAAAAACATCCCCCTCCTCCTCCAACAGGGAAAACATTCTTGGCAAATGCCTTTGCATTGGTTCGTCTGGTGGCAGTCCAAAAATTTCACCTTTACCGACACAACAAGAGAGCCCCCCCACCATCCCCCCGCCACGGCCCACTTAATCCTGGCCACATTCCGAAAACCAACAAAATACAACCACGCTACTAGGTCCGCAGTCACCACCACATTACCACCAACGCGGTTACTGTTAAGGTACATATTACCAGTCTGACTGGGGCATGCAGACACCTTGACAGAATGAATAGTATGTGGCACATAGGTTCCCCATTGCTATGCCCACGTGTGCAGCTCCTGATGGCGGTGGCACAGGATTCTATTTCTCATTGCTTCTGTACAGCATTGTGGGCTATCGCCCCACCACTTTTAAAGAGGGTCGCTGCCTAGCCGTGCCAACCCTCTGCAGTGTGTGCCTGCAGTTCCTCGTCATGGCAGACGCACTTATAAATAGACATGAGGGTGGTGTGGCATGAGGGCAGCTGAAGGCTGCGCAGGGGCAGTTTGGTGTGCGCTGTCGACACTGCGTCGTGCAGGGGGGAGGGGGGTGGGCAGCATGTAACCCAGCAGAAGTGGCAGTGGAGTGTCATGCAGGCAGTGATTGTGCTTTGTTGGAGGTAGT
Source organism: Eleutherodactylus coqui (assembly GCF_035609145.1). Lineage (NCBI taxonomy): Eukaryota > Metazoa > Chordata > Amphibia > Anura > Eleutherodactylidae > Eleutherodactylus > Eleutherodactylus coqui. The sequence goes on along the minus strand of NC_089840.1, from coordinate 68,905,469 downwards.
GTGGTGCTTAGCTAAGGTATGCCATGCTAATGAGGGCTTTTCAGAAGTAAAAGTTGTTGGGAGGGGGGGGGGGGGGCACTCTTGCCGGTATTGTGGCTTAATAGTGGGACCTGTGAACTTGAGATGCAGCCCAACATGCAGCCCCTCGCCTGCCCTATCCGTTGCTGTGTCGTTCCCATCACTTTCTTGAATTGCCCAGATTTTCACACATGGAAACCTTAGCGAGCATCGGCGAAATACAAAAATGCTCGGGTCGCCCATTGACTTCAATGGGGTTCGTTACTCGAAACGAACCCTCGAGCATTGCGAAAATTTCGTCCCGAGTAACGAGCACCCGAGCATTTTGGTGCTCGCTCATCTCTATTAGACATCTATGTGTCGATCTTTGTTTACAACATATGCAATATATAAGATTATTTTTGCACTTAGTGAGAAGAAGATGTTATTAGTTTACACATACTACCCTCCCTGTCGGGTTACAAACATGGGAAAATCAATGAAATGCATTAAGGATTGTAGCTCTGCAATACACTAATTAAGCAAGAGATAGCCTTCAAAATCCCCAGATACCAATCTTGTGGGAGCTGGTATTGTTGATGAGTTTAAGAAGAATCCATCCTGAAAGCATAGGAATTAAGTTGTCACTTTCACTATGTCCATATTAAGGAGTTTATTTACTATATAAGCATTGATCCTGGAAAATGGGCTGAAAAAACTGCAGGTCATCAACAAATAACAGGTTTTAGCATTACAACGTGAGCTATGAAATGAGTATTCTACATTTTGGGCCACATTCTTTTTTTCCCAACTGAGACACATTCAGATTTTCTTTTTTTTCTTATCAAAAGACAAAGTATTGCTTGTTGGGGAAAATACCTCAGTGATATGGTGTCATATAGAGGCATCAAATAGCTGCATATGGAGTGTCTAACGTGTTTAGCAATGGAGATGTAACGAGTACAGTGGCAGCTTGACAATGTAGGTACCAAGAACAACGCATGCTTCAGCGGATCAGATATTAAATCTTTTCAGCTTTGAAAAAATCTTTTGCATAAAAAGATTTTAAAATGAGCTTTACACACTCTAAAAATGAAAAACTCCAACTTCAAACCATCCAATCATCCTAGAAATATCTATGGGGCTAGATACAGAATCACGACAAAGGATGTGCACCTGATAATTCCTGCCTAAGGCCTCAGTCAGTTGAGCGGGTTTTTTTTGCGTGCGCCTATGTGTGCAAAAAAAATTGCGTCTATTAGAAGCATTAGTTAGGGAGTGTTCACATGTCCATTTTTTAGAGGCGCAAAATACACCTGCAAAAGATAGGAAATGCGTGCCTGTAAGGTCCATGTTGCGCGGATGTTACAGAGGTGACAAAGGATGAGGGGACTCCCAGAGGGTTCTGTTAATCCTTGTGGGGAGTCCCCTCATCACTGAACACAGTGACAGCACTGTCAGAGTGTTCAGTGATGATGGGACTACCCATGGGGATAAAAGAATCCCCTGTCACAGCTGTGGCAGCGGACAGCGATGCCATCCCATTGCTTTCCATGGGTCCAGGGCTGCTGCTGCCCCATTGACAGCAATAGGATGACAGCAACCCCTGCAGTGATGATTTTCAGGGGAAGATAGGGGTGGGTCTTAAAACATAAGCCCAACCCTGAAAATCATCCCGAGCAGTAAAAAAAAATAAAAATTTGCGCTGGCTCTAATTGGTCACAGCACTCAGCCAATAAGAGGCAGCCTTCAGCCATTCATTGAATTCAATGAATGGCTCAGGGCTGCCTCTGATTGGTCACAGCGCTCAGCCAATCAGAGGCAGCACTTTCTGAAGGCAGGAATTTTTCAATCCCCGGCCACCAGAATACAAATGAAGACTGGTGGGGATGGGAAGAAGACCTGGACAGCGCTTCTAGGTAAGTTACAAAAATTTTTTAACAGCTAGGGATGATTTTTGGGGTAAGGCTTATATTTCAAGCCCCCCCCACCCCCACCCCCTGAAAATTATTGCTACCGGACTTGCCTTCATCCTATTGCTTTCCATGAGGCAGCAGCTGCACCAGCCCCATTAAAAGCAATGGGAGAACATCGCGTTCCACTGCCACAGCTGTGACAGCTGTGGCAGGGGATTCTTTTATGAAGGAGTCCCCTGCCATAGTTGTCATAACCATCACAGCTGTGGCAGAGGATCTCGATCTTCTCCATATGTTTTCAATGGGGCCGGCGCTGCTGACGCCAGTCACATTGATAAAAAGGTGAAACCCCTAGATGTAACAGCATCCAGGGGTTTCACATCCAGTGCGCTCCTTCTGTGACGTCATTGGGCTCTCATGATGTAATTGCAGAGAGCCCAGCAGGTTGCCATGGTAACAGGACACCACCTACAGGCATCCTGTATTACCACTGCCTATGATTGCTATAAGAAGCGATAAGGCATTGCAGGAGAGAAGTCCTGGAATGCCTTATGATAGGGATCATAGGTGCTATGGTGTAAATCCCATACAGGGACACAAATCGTGTAAAAGAAGATAAAAATAATGTAAAAAAAAAATGTAAAAAAAGTCCTTTTTATGTACTTTTTCTCATATTAGCATAAAAAAATGTAAAAAAAAAATAATATCCCACATATTTGGTATCGTCGTGTCCATAACGACGTGCACAATAAGTTGGACATTCTTTTAATCCTGCATGGCAAAAAGCGTTAAAAAAAACGCTACAAAAATGTGGCTAAATTTTTTGCATTTGCCTCCCATGAAGTGCAATAAAAGTGATCAAAAATGGTACCAATAAAAACTACAGCTCATCTCGCAAAAAATAAGCCCTCACAGAGCTCCATCCATGGAAAAATAAAAAAGTTATAGGACTTTCAATGCAGAAATTCAGAAAAGAAAAAAGATTTCCAACAAAAGGGTTTTTATTGCAGAATAGTGGGAACCCCCTCCCCCAAAATAAGAATTTTGGTATCGTTGTAATTGTACTGACACACAGAAAAAATGCATTGTGTCATTTATGCTGTACATTTAACGCCTTAAAAAATCTATGGCAGAATTGGTGCGTTTTCTCTCCCTGCGATCATAAAAAAATAACTAAAGTTTTACAATATAGTCTTATGTACCCAAAAATGACACCAATAGAAACTACACTTTGCCACGCAAAAAACAAACGCTTATATGGCTGAGTCAACGGAAAAATAAAAAAGTTATGGCTTTTGAAAAATGGAGCTGAAAATCTACCAAAAATCGTTGCGTCCTTAAGCCAAAAATAGGCCATCTCCTTAAGGGGTTAAAGAACAGTTCCGTCTCTGAAAGACACACTGCTTCCATTTATTTGAATAGGCTGACCATCAGGGGTCAAATAGAGTGGGCTTGGGAATTAATTCAATCTAAAATGGTTTTTGACCAATAGGACAACTCCTTTAGCCTCTTCACGACCTACCGTATATACCGGCGTATAAGACGACTTTTGAACCCCGAAAAATCTGCTCTGCAGTCGGGGGTCGTCTTATGCGCCGGTAATACAAAAAAAAAAAAGTGTAAAAAAAAAAAATTTTATTACTCACCTCCCACGGCGTCCTGTCGCGCTCCGGCAGGATGTCGCTCGCTCCGGCAGGCTGTCGCTCGCTCCTCGTCCCCGCCGCAGCATAGCTTTCTGAATGCGGGGCTTGAAATCCCCGCTTCCAGAAAGCTAATACACACGCCGGCAGCCATGACAGCATTGAATGGCTGTGATTGGCTAAAGCACACGTGGCTTCAGCCAATCACACTATTCAATGACATCATTGAATGGCTGTGATTGGCTGAAGGCGCACGTGTTAGCAATCACACCCATTCAATGATGTCATTGAATAGTGTGATTGGCTGAAGCCACGTGTGCTTTAGCCAATCACAGCCATTCAATGATGTCATGGCTGCCGGCGTGTGTATTAGCTTTCTGGAAGCGGGGATTTCAAGCCCCACATTCAGAAAGCTATGCTGCGGCGGGGACGAGGAGCGAGCGACAGCCTGCCGGAGCGAGCGACATCCTGCCGGAGCGCGACAGGACGCCGGGGGAGGTGAGTAATAAAATTTTTTTTTTTTTCTCCACTGAATACCGGCGTATAAGGTGACAGTTGGGGGGTCGTCTTATACGCCCCGTCGCCTTATACGCCGGTATATACGGTATAATATAACGCTTGCTCCATACTCTGTGACTGTCAGCTGTCTTATATAGCTGACAGCTGGCCGCAATAGTCGTCTCAGTTAAAATTGAAAACTTTGATGTAGATGTTAAACAGAGCATAAGTTTTACTTTTCTTAAACTATATGTGGAATTAAACACTTTTTTAATGTTTATTTTCCAGAGAAAATTGTAATGTTTTCATAATTCGAAAGCTTTTTTGGTTATTCTTAGCATATCTTTTTATTATTTCACCACATTTATGTCTTATTATTTCTTTTTTTATAAGGCACTGTACTTATCTTTCGAAATGCTACTTTAATGTATTTTTAAAATCCATTTAATATGTAGTTTTATTTTTGAGTACATGGTTTTAGTCTGTAACTGCATATTTATGCAGATTAAGTTGATCATTCCTGAATTCAAATGTTTCTATACTTTCTTCACAAATGTATAAAAAGATGGTGGAAATGTGCTATTGTAATGACCTGATACATCAACCTGGTCCCTTCTATAAATGTCATGCATGTTTGTCTTTTGAAGATGCACTGTGCAAACTCTGTCTTGTCATTTCCAGTGTGTGTGTGTTGCACAGCTGCAGCGCTTAAGAGGTTAACTTTAATAAAATCATTGCCTGCATGTCAATGTATCAGTCTGTCATGTCATGTGGTCTGAGTGAAGGTATAAGTAGGAGTGATTGAGAGCGGGAAAGGGTTGTCTTCAATCTGTGTTCAGAGGAGTTCCATCTTCTAGAATTTCAGGATATCCATCTTGCTGGATACAAGAGCCACAGACCCACACAGAAGCACCTTCAGCTTCTTTGTGGTGAAGATGGAAGCGGAGGAGAGATATCCCGTTGTGATTGAGTTCTGGATGTGAGTGGAGTGAGCCCCAAAATAAGAGAGAGAGAGCAATTGGAAGTAATCACTTTCCCTGACAAGGCTAGTGCGAGCTACTAAGTAATCCTTCAAGTTTTCCTATGTGACAGTCCAGAGCCAGGATCATCACGTAGAAGTATGCTCCTTAATTGTTAAACCCATACGTCTTCAGGGCTGAGTGAGAGTCAATAATTACTGTCAGAGTGTCTGTGGAATAACCCTACCCCTTTCCTCCTCTGGAGTGTTCCCCTTTCAAGAACGGATCCTGACAGATAATGTAGACTGTAGGACTGGTATCATCCTGAGATTTCTCCCTGACCTCAAAGCTCTTGTTTTGCCTGCACTGTGAAGACTGTACTTAATCTGCCTTGTAATTGCTATTTTGCAAGTAAAGTTTACAACGGGCTCTAACTATTCCTTGGGGCCCGAGGTACTTAAGAACTGTTTGTCTGTGATTATTCTCTGCCGAGGATCATAGCGGTGTGTATAGGAATGGTGGCATCACCCGTAACAACTACTACCCCCAATCCACTGTTTATTGGCATATCCTATGCTAGGGGTGTCTACGGTGGCCTGCAGCTATACTCTGGCCTTGGCTGCGTGTTGTCCCTCCAGGAAAAGGAGTCTAATAAGTGTTGCCATGACAAGCCATCATTTAATCCTCCCAACTCCCCATGAATGTCAAGTGTCCGGGGTCTCCCTATGGGATGCTGCACTATATTCTGAGTACTGTCTCATAGGTACTCCAGGACATTTTAATTTTGCATCCTGCCAAGCGGTCTTTCTGTCAAAGTGCTAATGATGACTTGTCCGTAAATGTGTGTGTCAGTGGTTCACATGCTCCACGCCCCTGATCCCATGATGGTGATGTAATCACAGGTCCTAAAGCATATATAAAACAAAGAGCCTCACAGCAGCTGTGTGCTCACAGAACCTGTGATGATGTTCTCATCATCTGATCAGTGACATGGTCTCTGATCTCCACCCCTGATCACATGATGGTGACATCATCACAGGTCCTTCAAGTTATTAAAAATCTGCAGAACCGGAGAGCAGCCATGTGCTCACAGGACCTGTGATGACATCACCCTCAGGTGATCAGTCACATTGTCTGTGAGCCCCACACCTGTTCACAAGATGTGTGCTGTCATCGCATGTCCTAAACCAGCAGAACCTGATCACATGACGGTGATGTAATCACAGGTCCTTGAATGAGGGATTATGGGCAGACTACTTTCCTTACAATGCCATGTGGCCTCAGTTTCTATGGATACAGCAGTACTCAGTCTGGCAGTTTGTAGCTGGCTGTGAGACAGCTGTACACCTGTGTGGACAGTCCAATAAATGACACCTCACAAATGTCCACATACATAGCTGGCGGTGCATATTGACCGATAACAACAGTGAAGCATAGTCCTTCCCCACTAGCTTCACATCTCCTGAACGTGATGTCATCTCAAGTGCTAATGCCGCCAACACCAGTCCAGCCTTCATCTAATTGTCAACCGTTGTCCAGTGTTAAAGCTAACCATCACTGTCATGTAAACATGTCACCACAGAGAGTTCAACGCTACCGTGGAGCTAATGACACAGCGATAAGCCACGATTTCACCTCAGCCAACAGCTGAAGTTTGTAAATCACGTGCAGCAGATATGCAAAAGCTACAAGTGAACATGTCTCCTCAGCAAGCTGCTGAAATTCGTAAACTACATTCAGCTAACATGCAAAAGCAATGAGCAAGCATGTCTTATAAATCACTGTTTGCAATTTTCTGGAAAATTGTAAATAATGCCAACAGCTTACTATTTGCATGGAAAGATTTGTACCAACTCCAATTCCTTGGGGCTTAGTCACACAGGTGCATCTGGGCGCTGATGCGCCTGTCTTCCTGCATGAGAAGACAGCTGCACTGCAGGTGTGGAGAAAGAACACATGACCGGCTCCATTGCCGGTCATGTGTCCTTTCTTCCGATGCTGTGGAGAGTCGTCCGCACCTGCAGTACGGCCGTCTTCTTCATGCAGGAATACGGGCGCATCGGCGCCTGGATGCACCCATGTGACTAAGCCCTTACACAGTATCCAGGCGCCGCAGGTTCATACAGGGACGCTGCAAAGCAAGAACGACTCTGCTTATGATTAGGCTTGATAAAGGGGTATGTTGTGAACCCCAAAATGCGATTCCGCTGACTATATATACTACTGTCTAAATACTGGATGTGATTTGGATGCTTACTAGAGATGAGCGAGTGTACTCGTTAAGGACAGATGCTCGAGCGAGTATTGTCCTTTTCAAGTACCTGCCTGCTCGTCCGCAAAGATTCTGGTGCCGGCGGGGGTGAGTAGTGGGTTGCAAGAGTGAGCAGGGAGGAGTGGGGGGAGAGAGAGATCTCCGCCCCGTAGCCCCTCTCTCCCCCGCCGGCCCCCGAATCTTTGTGGGCGAGCAGGCAGGTACTTGAAAAGGACAATACTCGCTCGAGTATTTGTCCTTAACGAGTATGCTTGCTCATCTCTAATGCTTACTTATAAAGAACTAAACGAAGAAATACCACCTTTACTACATCTTCCGCACCTGGAACGGGGGGAACTGGTTGAATCCAGATCCCTCCAGTGAATTCTAACTCTAGCACAATATTCCATCTATAGGTGTTTAAGTAGCGCAAAGCTGTTTAGCTTTTCTTCCTGCTTCTATATTACACAGTATATTTAGTAAGCGGTGCATCGTGCCACCAGAAAGACTGGTTGTATCCCTTCTGAAGCTTCACAGGTTTAACTGTTGCCGTATCGGTATTGCTATTTTGTACATTTACTGACGTTTTCTTATTCATAGGTGTTTGCACTGTTCAACAAAATTGCAAATAATGGCAATAGCTTACTATTTGCATGGCAATATTTTGACCAACTCCAATCCCTTTCACTATATATCATATTAGTAAGTGGCGCATTGCGCCACCAGAAACACTGGTGATATGAATAATGCTAATAACTAGTTGACTTTTAGTGCAAACTGCAACATCGCTCCCAAGTTAGGGCTCAGTCAGACGAGTGGAGATCCACGCATTTTTCCACCCGGAAAAAAACCTACACCGCATGCGGGTAAAAATTTGCATAACCACGTCTATTGCCACCCATATGTTCTTTCTTTGCCAGGTGCGGATTTTCGTCCGCACCTGCAGTGCGTTTTTTTTCTGTGCGGAACGACGCACGGATCTCCACCTGTCTGACTGAGCCCTTAAGATAGAGGACCAATTTGGTAAATTGTTGGAGTTTGGCTGATGACTCTACTCCTTCTACCCTTCTTACAAAATCAAATGAGAACTGTGATTGGTTATTATGGATAACAGAGACAGAGACAGCATCACATGTAGAAAAAGGAAGTCTGTGGCAGCATAGAAACATTGCACCGTTACTATGCTGCCACAGACTTATTTTTTCTACAGGCTCCTGTCCATGGGCGATTGTGCAATGCGTTACCCATGGTGTAATGCGGGTAATGCAGTGCATGCTTTCCATAGCGTTGCTATGGTAAGTGCAGCCCCCTGTCTATAAGTGGAGAATCACAGCGATTTTCCGCTCGTGGGACTCAAACCGCGGTGAGCCTATCTGTCTGATGGGCTCACTGCAGAGAACTGACAGTTTTCTCCCCTGCTCCCGGGCGGCAGAATATTGTTAGTGATATTTCGCCTCGCCCGTGGACAGGGGGCCTACATGTGATTCTGTTGAGGGAACAAAGGTTTATGCATTGCTTTAAAGGGGTTGTCCCGCGCCGAAACGGGTTTTTTTTTTTTTTAAACCCCCCCCCCCCCCGTTCGGCGCGAGACAACCCCGATGCAGGGGTTAAAAAAACCACCCGCACAGCGCTTACCTGAATCCCGGCGGTCCGGCGTCTTCATACTCACCTGCTGAAGATGGCCGCCGGGATCCTCTGTCTTCATGGACCGCAGGGCTTCTGTGCGGTCCATTGCCGATTCCAGCCTCCTGATTGGCTGGAATCGGCACGTGACGGGGCGGAGCTACACGGAGCTACACGGAGCCCCATTCAGAAAAGAAGAGGACCCGGACTGCGCAAGCGCGGCTAATTTGGCCATCGGAGGGCGAAAATTAGTCGGCACCATGGAGACGAGGACGCCAGCAACGGAGCAGGTAAGTATAAAACTTTTTATAACTTCTGTATGGCTCATAATTAATGCACAATGTACATTACAAAGTGCATTATTATGGCCATGCAGAAGTGTATAGACCCACTTGCTGCCGCGGGACAACCCCTTTAATGTCTCACCTGTGTTGGGTGTGATAGAGTACTGCTGGTTAAATTCTATGCTTTTGCTGCTCTTTTTTAGACAATGTCATTAATGTGCCCCAAAGTATTTGAAGACAATATGTAGATGGAAAATGGAAAAATTTGATTTTGTATTATGCATGTTCATAAATATAAAATTAACAAAAAATAAAGGCTTAGGGTGGATTCATACGAGCGTGTTTATGAGCGTACAATTGTGCGCACAAAAACACGCTCCTATTAGAACCATTGGTTCCCTATGGTATGTTCACATGCCCGTGTTTTACAGGTGTGCAAACGCATGTACCTGCAAAACATAGGGCATGCGTGCACCATAGGTCCGTGGTGCGCATCAATATTCCCCAGAGGTGAGTCCCCTTTTCACTGAACACTGTGACAGCACTGTCTCAGTGTTCAGTGACAACGGGACTCCCCGTGGGGAATAAAGAATCTGTGGCAGAGGATCGTGATATTCTCCCATTGCTTTTAATAGGAATGGCACTTCTCCAGTCCCATTGAAAGCAATAGGATGCCTGCAAGCCCTGTGGGAAATTTCAGGGAAGGGCTTTAAACAGCAGTCCTTCCCTGAAAATCATCCCTAGAATGTGTTAAAAAAAATAAAAATAAAAAACAATATATATATATATATATATATATGTATATATTAGAGATGAGCGAACCTACTCGGCCACGCCCCTTTATCGCCCCAGCGCCGCGATTTTTGAGTACTTCCGTACTCGGGTGAAAAGATTCGGGGGGCGCCGTGGGTGAGTGGGGGGTTGCAGCGGGGAGTTGGGGGGAGAGGGAGAGAGAGGGCTCCCCCCTGTTCCCCGCTGCTACCCCCTGCTCCGCCACGCCTCCCCCCCCCCGGCGCCCCCCGAATCTTTTCACCCGAGTACGGAAGCACTCGAAAATCGCGGTGCTCGATCGAGTAATTACTCGAAACGAGTATATTCGCTCATCTCTAATATATATATATATACATACTCACCTCTCCGCAGCTGCCGAGGCTCAGGCGCATCCTGCCTGTCTTCTCCCTGCACTGCTCTGACAGTGTTTTAGCAGGCGGGGATTTAAAATCATAGAATTCTATGAATGGCCAATAGCGGCCTGTGATTGGCTGAGTGTTGTGACCAATCACAGGCAGCACTTGGCTGTCAGTCAATGAATGGTTTAGGGCTGTATCTGATTGGCTGAGTACTCAGCAGATGTGTTCCTCATGCCTGTGTGGGTCACGGCAGCGGCGGAGAGGTTCGTTGTTTTTTTTTGCACTAAAATGTTTCTTTTTCAGGGAATTGCTTATATGTAAAGCCCTACCCTGAAAAAGAATGCAGGGAGTCGGCAGAGCATTGTTTTCAATGGAGCCGCCGGCAGCAGCCACGGCTCCATTGACCACAAGCACGCAGCTGTGTTCACGCGTGTTTTTGCTCGTACCTAGGTACGCACCTAAGTATGCACAAAAACACCCTCGTGTGAACCCACCTTCACTCTCACATCACTGCTACAAAGACAGAGAAGGGACAAATTAGCAGCTTCACAGAGGGATCAGTGTACAACATCTGCCCCTAAAAGGGGGTGCTCTATGTCTAACTGAGTAGAACATTCACTTGCACCCCTTACAGGTTAGTGCACTCGGAATGATCCCTGCCTGCTGTGCACCTCAGTCTTTTAATGCCCCAGTAAAGTTAACCGGACATTTATGTTGTGTTTGTATATAATTCTAGTGTGTTGTTGTTAACAAACTTTTATTTAGGTACTGTGCCTTTAAAGTTTTTGTGATATTCACTCTATGCACAAGATGGCATGGTGGACTGCTGAGGTCTCTGATCATGTGTGTGGATATAATAACTTGGTACGTCACGCTCTCCATGCTAAGGTGGAGCCAAAATATATAATGAGGTGTTTTAATGTGCCTTGGGGAGTGAGTAGATTATTTGTCTTGAGAAAGACTTCCAAGAAACTGTCAGGTGTAAGATAAATAGTGCACAGGATTGACATTGCAGCTGAGACCTAGAAGAGATTGAAGACCTAGAAGAGAAAAGTAGGACAAACAGTGAGTGACAAAAACAAGCAGAACAGAACACTCTGGAATCTGTTATGTCAAGTACACTGAAAAGTTAATTATTTTACTATTATTTTATTTTACTAATTTCTGTACATAGATGAGCTGTTATAGAAAAAGCTCTCCTCCAAATAGAAGAAATTGTCAATTTACTGTCACTGATTGCCAACGATCCTATACGCCAGCATCTCTTTCTAAGGGTGGCTTCACACAAGCGTTTGCGTGTGCCGTACATAGGTGCACACAGAAGTGCGCACCTATGTACGTGCACAAACACGCATGAATGCAGGTCCGTGCCCATTGCCGGGGGATCCATTGAAGGCAATGGTCTGCCAGCACTGCTTAATTGTTTTTCAGGGAAGAGCTTTTAATATAAGCTCTTCCCTGAAAAACAAACATTTTGTGTAAAAATAATAAAAATAAAAATATACTTACCTGTCCGTCCCTGCCGTGTCCCCTGTTGGGATGAACACATCTTCTGCATACGACAGATGTTTTCTTCATCCCCGCAGGGAATAAAGAATTCCCTGCTGCACCTGTCCTATCTGTGACAGATGCAGCAAAGAAATTCTAAATCCCTGCGGGGGATAAACAGTTCCCCAGGACTGCTCCAATCCTGGGGAAGCCATGTCCACCACACAGTTACGAACATTCACCCAGGCCCTCAGGAAACTGCAACTGGTAGATATTTGGCGCCTCCTACATCTAAAGGACAGAGACTATTCCTACTTCTCCCCTGCCCACTGCACATACAGCCGCATTGACATCCCCCTGTTGAGCCATCACGCACTGACCTGGGAACCCAAGGCCTCTATAGGAAAATGCAATATGGTCACGTCAGGCACCATTCTTTCTTACCCTGATGGTGCCTGACATTCCAACCAAGGTCCTGGACATGGAGACTGAATGATCATCTCCTGAAAGACGCGGTGTGCTGTACAGACATATGCAACACCATAAGCGACTTTGTAGCACATCACTCACTAGACCAAATCTCTTTGCCAACCCGATGGGAGGCAATGAAATGCGTAATACAGGGAATATTTATAAAACACATGGCAAGGCTCAAAAAGCAGCTAAACTAATCTCCCTATTATCTAAAATAGAATCCCTAGAGGCGTCATACAAACAATCAGGCACCCAGGCAGTACTGAATGAACTTCTAAATACCAAAGAGGAGCCAAGAAACCTCTTCGACCAAAAATTCCTAAGATTCCAAGATATACTGTAATGCTACTTGTACGAGCACGCTCACAAATGCGACCGATTTTTAGCTTGCTTTCTCCACAGTAAAATAGGTCACACCTATATCCCCCACATCCAGGAAAGATTGGCGAGTAATATACACAACCCCAACGGGATAACAGAGACCTTTAAGGAGTACTACTACGACCTCTAAAACCTCGAAGGCCAGTTCAATGATAGGAACCCTAACTCACTTCAGGCCAAAATGGCCTGCTATACAAAAAGAGACAGCATTGAAATTGATACCAGAGACGATTAGGGAGGCAATTGATGAAGATTTTTCTGGAAATGAGAACAGCAAGGCCATTAAAACATCCCCAACAGGAAAATCACCAGGTCTGAATGGATTCTTCCCTCAGGTTCTTTAAACTATTTAGAGAGAACCTCACCCCCATCATGAAAGAAACATTCAATCGAGTATTCCCTGCTATTCCATTCCTGCTCCAGTTTCTTATGGCACACATTACAGTAATCCCCAAACCCGTGAATGACCGATCCCTGTGCTCAAGCTATTGCCTTATATCACTAATCAATATGGACATAAAAATCTTTAAAAAATTTTTTAAATTTAGTATAGTTACACTATAATAAAGTACGGGAACGGGTTCCTCTATTTGTTTCAGAAGTTTTGTTATACAATATGTATGGTTTTGGTTTACAGGGCGCAAACAGCAATGGTTTTGGTTGGCGTCGGCTTTGGGCTATTTTCTTTCTTAGGCCGCCTGCAGACGAGCGGAAATCCCGCCGCGGGATTTCCCGCGGGATTTCCGCCGCTGAAAGTCTGCATAGGAGTGCATTACAATACGCACTCCTATGCAGACGGCCGCGGTTTGGCCGCGCGAAATCTCGCGCGGCAAACAAACCGCGGCATGTTCTAATTTTGTGCGGAGCACGCACTCACCTGGCCGCCGGCTCCGGTCTGCGCATGCGCCGGCTGCGCGGCAGCCGGCACATCAAAGAGCCGGGGCTGCCAGGCGCGGGTGAGTACGCGCTCGCCCCTGCAGGCTCTGGGGTCGGATCGCGCGGCGAGATTTCTCGCTGCCGGATCCGACCCGCTCGTCTGCAGGCGGCCTTATGTATATATTGTTGTTTTATTTTGTAATTTTTATTTACTGATGTATGTAATCATGTTTTTTTTTACTATCTATGTCCCGCATGTCGTCATATAAGACCTCTGGGGCACATTCCTTTTTCTTTTTTTTATTGGCACTTTCACACTGTAGCTGGGGCATCCATAGGAGCCCCAGTTACAGGGGAAAGTAACCCCTGTGGTGACATTAGTCACTGGCAGAGCTGGCCAGGGTCTAGTATAGCCCTCCAGCTCTGCTGTAGCAGGGAACCCCGGCAGTCACATGACCCCCCTCCCAACTCCCGTAGTGAAAATTACACTTTTACTTTCACTCCGGGTTATCAACTGTTACTAACTGCTGATATTCCGTCCTGCCTCTTATTGATTGCAGAGGGAGGAGGCTTAAAGCCCCGTTGTAATTTTACTATCGGTAGGGTTTTAAGCCCAGGATCAGGCACCTGGTCCTTAATGGGTTAAAAAGTAGTCTAAAATGAAAAAGGCACACTTTTTTGTGCAAGCAGTTTGTATATCAGATTCAATGTGATTAATTCCCTACTAGATGTCTATAGAAAAAAGAGGTATTAATTCAATTGTCACAGAATGTTCTAGAAAAGTATAGATGTGTCTCTTCTTTCCTTTCCCCTTGGCTTGGCTTGGCATATGCCAAGATGAGTGTTGCGAGATGACCATCTTTGAAAAATTATGATATTGTGTTACTTTCTCAGGAGATGTGTATGGTATATGCTTTTATTACATACTACAGCAGCTCAACCATGGGGTTAATCCCAACCCTGTGTACTCTCAGGACAGAAGGAATTTTTAATGAATCGAACAAAAAAGGTCTTGTGCATCTAGAAACACAACTTAAGAGAGTCAGATAAGAAATGCTCCATGTCCCTTAAAGCTTGCCACTCTCTCAGATGGTGGAGCCAGCTGGTAGATGGAAATTCCACTGTCCAGCCTTGCTGGAACCTATTGACCACTGATGCATCCCAACTAGATTGGGGTGTCCATCTAGACAAATTTCCAGTATGAGGCACTTGGACTATGGAGGTAAGATCTTTGACATCCAATCTGAGAGAACCGAGAGCTATTCACAGAGCTGTCTACATTTTGCTACTCAGATCATGGAGGAAGCTGTCAAAGTAAAAATAGACAACATCACATCTGTTTTGTATATCATCAAACACGTAAGCATTCAATCTTCACTCCTTTTAAAGAGACTGGAAAATATCTTATGGCGCCTAAGAAGAGGAAACAGTCTGCTAGAATGAGACCTGCAATTCTCAGACTTATGGCGCTAGAGGTCTTGGTGAGAAGGATCCTAAAATGATCTACAAGAATATGACCTATGATCATCAGACCTATAGCAAAATGGTTCTTAACCTTGGAGGTCTTGATGAGAAGGTTCTTGAAAAGTGTGTGCCAGAAAAGGAACTGCTACCCTCAGATCTATGACAAATTAGGTATTGGCTTCAGAGTCGTTAGCGAAAAGATTCATAAAAAGGTATACAACATGAGATCTACCATTCTCAGACCAGTGACAAAAGAAGGACTTGGTTTAAGTACATAAAAAGTTTATACTAATCTGAGATCTCCCTTTGAATCTTAAAAGGTTACAACCTCTTGGCCATAACATCTGCCAGGAATATAAGTGAGATCCAAGCCTTATCATCTCTAGATCCATACTATAGATTTCTCCCTGATAGACTCTTGCTGAAACTACTGCCAAAGATCCTTCATTGGTAAACTGTATTCAGGCCATTTCCCTTCCAGTACTCTTTTTGAGCCTCCCTCTCAGCAGGAATGCAATCGCCATTTCCTAGATCTGTACTGTAGTCCCAAAATCTATTTAGCTAATAGTAGAGATCAGTAAGGTTGAGAATGTATTCATTATTTTGGTTGGGAGAAATAAGACTTAGAGGTCTTTACTAGAGATGAGCGAGCACCAAAATGCTCGAGTGCTCGTTACTCGAGTCGAACTTTCAGTGATGCTCGAGAGTTCGTTTCGAGTAACGAACCCCATTGAAGTCAATGGGCGACTCGAGCATTTTTGTATATCGCCGATGCTCACTAAGGTTTTCATTTGTGAAAACATGGGAAATTCAAGAAAGTGATGGGAACGACACAGAAAAGGATAGGGCAGGCGAGGGGCTACATGTTGGGCTGCATCTCAAGTTCCCAGGTCCGACTATTAAGCCACAATAGTGGCAAGAGTGAGACCCCCCCCCCCCCCACTGTCAGCATAAAGATCGTTCTCTGTTACAGCTGTGGCAGAGAAGAATGATGTTAGCCCATTGAAGTCAATGGAGCCGGCAATACAGCTGGCTCCATTGAAAGCAATGGGCTGCCGGCTGCCTCTCATCTGATTGGTCCTGCTGAGCCAATCAGAGGCAGCAGTCACACACCCATTCATAAATTCATGAATGGGTGTGTGAGTGGAATCTGCCTCTGATTGGTCAGGCTGTGACCAATTAGACGCAGCTCATTCAGCAGGCAGGGATTTTAAATCCCCGGATGCTGAATACTACTCACAGCTGTTCAGAGCAGTTCAGGAGGACTGCCGCTGGCCGTGCTGAACTCCGTCTGCCGGGACCAGGTGAGTATATATATATTTTTTTTTTTACACATTTCTGGATGAATTGCAGGGAAGGGCTTATATATTTAACCCCTTCCCGACAATTCATCCCGCGATCGCCGGCAGCCCATTGCTTTTAATGGAGCTGGCTGTATTGCCGGCTCCATTGAATTCAATGGGCTAACATCGTTCTGCCGGGACAAGGTGAGTATATATATTTTTTTTTTACACATTTCTGGATGAATTGCAGGGAAGGGCTTATATATTTAAGCCCTTCCCGAAAATTCATCCCGCGCTCGCCGGCAGGCCATTGCTTTCAATGGAGCTGGCTGTATTGCCGGCTCCATTGAATTCAATGGTCAGTGCTCGTTTAATCGAGACGAGTACCGCGTGGTGCTCGTCTCGAGTAACGAGCATCTCGAGCACCCTGATACTCGAACGAGCTTCAAGCTCGGACGAGTATGCTCGCTCATCTCTAGTCTTTACTTAATCTAATCAGGTTAGGTATGGCAGTTTCTAACAAAAATAGTTGCATTAGAAGTCCTTATTTAATCTAGGTATGGCAGTTTCTAATACAACTAATTTGGTTAGAGCCCGCACTACTAGAACAGTGTCCATCTCTTAGGCTAAGTAAAGTCTGATCCTGCTGGAATCAGATTTGCCATGTAGCTGGGAGCTCGCACAATATATTTATCAACCCTTATGGGCTGAAATTTTGGCTCTAGGGTGGTCAAGTTTGAGTTCTGCCATACATTAAAGCCCCATTTAGATGGGACGAATGTTGGGCAAATGATGCCCAACACTTGTCTCCACACATACTCACTCCCTGCTCCTGCATGTAATCTTGTATCGCTGGCTCACAGCAGGATGTCAGGAGCAGATTTCAGTTCTCTCTCCTGCCCCTCTCCATTAAGTTAACATAGTGGCTGTTCAATACTGAACGATTGCTATTTACACTACACTGTCATAGTTAAACTCATCGCTCATCTTTTATGCTGCAAAAATGATGAGTGATGAGTTTAACTATGACAGTGTAGTGTAAATAGCAGCCGTTCAGTATTGAACGGTCACTATGTTAACTGAAAGGAGAGAGGCGAGGGGGGAGTGAGAACTGAAATCTGCTCCTGACGCCCCACTGTGAGCTAGTGATACAAGCTCCCGTGCAGGAGCATGGTAGCATGTTTGTGCGAGTGTCGGGCATCGCTTGCCCAACATTCATCGTATCTAAATGGGGCTTAAGGCCCCCCCTATCGAGTGACTTCTTGCTAAATCTCCATGGTTGTGCTGCTGTAGGATGCAAGGGAAGAGTCAATTTATAATGTTAAACTGTAGAGATGAGCGAACACCAAAATGTTCGGGTGTTCGTTATTCGGAACGAACTTCCCGCGATGCTCGAGGGTTCGTTTCGAACAACGAACCCCATTGAAGTCAATGGGCGACCAGAACATTTTTGTATTTCGCCGATGCTCGCTAAGGTTTTCATGTGTGAAAATCTGGGCAATTCAGGAAAGTGATGGGAATGACACAGTGACGGATAGGGCAGGCGAGGGGCTACGTGTTGGGCTGCATCTCAAGTTCACAGGTCCCACTATTAAGCCACAATACCGGCAAGAGTGGGCCCCCCCCCCTCCCAACAACTTTTACTTCTGAAAAGCCCTCATTAGCATGGCATACCTTTGCTAAGCACCACACTACCTCCAACAAAGCACAATCACTGCCTGCATGACACTCCACTGACACTTCTCCTGGGTTACATGCTGCCCTCATGCCACACCACGCTCATGTCTATTTAGAATTGCGTCTGCCATGACGAGGGACCGCAGGCACACACTGCAGAGGTTGGCACGGCTAGGCAGCGACCCTCTTTAAAAGTGGCGGAGCGATAGCCCACAATGCTGTACAGAAGCAATGAGAAATAGAATCCTGTGCCACCGCCATCAGGAGCTGCACACGTGGGCATAGCAATGGGGAACCTATGTGCCACACACTATTCATTCTGTCAAGGTGTCTGCATGCCCCAGTCAGACCGGGCTTTTTAATTCATAGACACAGGCAGGTACAACTCCCTATTGTGAAGTCCCTGTCGACCCACAGCATGGGTGGCTCCCTGGAACCCACCGGCGGTACACAGAAATATCCCATTGCATTGCCCAACACAGCTGAGGTAGTAATGTCGTGCTTAATGCAGGTGGGCTTCGGCCCACACTGCATGCCCCAGTCTGACTGGGGTTCTTTATAAGTGGACACATGTAGGTTAAACTCCCTGTGGACCCACTGCCTGGGTGGGTGCCAGGAAGCCACCGGCGGTACATAGAAATATCCCATTGCATTGCCCAACACAGCTGAGGTAGTAATGTCGTGCGTAATACAGGTGGGCTTCGGCCCACACTGCATGCCCCAGTCAGACGGGTTCTTTAGAAGTGTACAGATGTATTAAAAACTCAGTGTGCACCTACAGCATGGGTGGCTCCCTGGAACCCACCGGCGGTACACAAAAATATCCCATTGCATTGCCCAACACAGCTGAGGTAGTAATGTCGTGCTTAATGCAGGTGGGCTTCAGCCCACACTGCATGCCCCAGTCAGACTGGGGTTCTTTACAAGTGGACACATGTAGGTTAAACTCCCTGTGGACCCACTGCCTGGGTGGGTGCCAGGAAGCCACCGGCGGTACATAGAAATATCCCATTGCATTGCCCAACACAGCTGAGGTAGTAATGTCGTGCGTAATACAGGTGGGCTTCGGCCCACACTGCATGCCCCAGTCAGACGGGTTCTTTAGAAGTGTACAGATGTATTAAAAACTCAGTGTGCACCTACAGCATGGGTGGCTCCCTGGAACCCACCGGCGGTACACAAAAATATCCCATTGCATTGCCCAACACAGCTGAGGTAACGTCAGCTGTAATGCAGGTGGCCTAAAAATTAATTTGATTACACTGTAGGCGAGGGCCCACAAAAATTGCTGTATCAACAGTACTAATGTACATCCCAAAAATTGGCCATGGCCAGCCAAGAGGGCAGGTGAAACCCATTAATCGCTTTGGTTAATGTGGCTTAAGTGGTAACTAGGCCTGGAGGCAGCCCAGTGTAACGAAAAATTGGTTCAAGTTAAAGTTCCAATGCTTTTAAGCGCATTGAAACTTATAAAAATTGTTCTGAAAAATTATTTGAGTGAGCCTTGTGGCCCTAAGAAAAATTGCCCGTTCAGCGTGATTACGTGAGGTTTCAGGAGGAGGAGCAGGAGGAGGAGGAGGAGGAATATTAGACACAGATTGATGAAGCAGAAATGTCCCCGTTTTGGATGGTGAGAGAGAACGTAGCTTCCATCCGCGGGTGCAGCCTACGTATTGCTTACGTATCGCTGCTGGAGAACAGAAGTCTGGGGAAATCCAGCCTTTGTTCATCTTGATGAGTGTTAGCCTGTCGGCACTGTCGGTTGACAAGCGGCTACGCTTATCTGTGATGATTCCCCCAGCCGCACTAAACACCCTCTCCGACAACACGCTAGCCGCAGGACAAGCAAGCACCTCCAGGGCATACAGCGCTAGTTCAGGCCACATGTCCAGCTTCGACACCCAGTAGTTGTAGGGGGCAGAGGCGTCACCAAGGATGGTCGTGCGATCCGCTACGTACTCCCTCACCATCCTTTTACAGTGCTCCCGCCGACTCAGCCGTGACTGGGGAGCGGTGACACAGTCTTGGTGGGGAGCCATAAAGCTGGCCAGGCCCTTAAAGACTGTTGCACTGCCTGGGATGTACATGCTGCTCGATCTACGCACATCCCCTGCTACCTTGCCCTCGGTACTGCGCCTTCTGCCACTAGCGCTGTCGGCTGGGAATTTTACCATCAGCTTGTCCGCAAGGGTCCTGTGGTATAGCAACACTCTCGAACCCCTTTCCTCTTCGGGAATCAGAGTGGGCAGGTTCTCCTTATACCGTGGATCGACCAGTGTGTACACCCAGTAATCCGTAGTGGCCAGAATGCGTGCAACGCGAGGGTCACGAGAAAGGCATCCTAACATGAAGTCAGCCATGTGTGCCAGGGTACCTGTACGCAACACATGGCTGTCTTCACTAGGAAGATCACTTTCAGGATCCTCCTCCTCCTCAGGCCATACACGCTGAAAGGATGACAGGCAATCAGCCGGTGTACCGTCAGCAGCGGCCCAAGCTGTCTCTTCCCCCTCCTCCTCATCCTCCTCATGCTCCTCCTCCTCCTCCTGTACGCGCTGAGAAATAGACAGGAGGGTGCCCTGACTATCCAGCGGCATACTGTCTTCCCCCGCCCCCGTTTCCGAGCGCAAAGCAGCTGCCTTTATGGTTTGCAGGGAATTTCTCAAGATGCATAGCAGAGGAATGGTGACGCTAATGATTGTAGCATCGCCGCTCACCACCTGGGTAGACTCCTCAAAATTACCAAGGACATGGCAGATGTCTGCCAACCAGGCCCACTCTTCTGAAAGGAATTGAGGAGGCTGACTCCCACTGCGCCGCCCATGTTGGAGTTGGTATTCGACTATAGCTCTACGTTGTTCATAGAGCCTGGCCAACATGTGGAGCGTAGAGTTCCACCGTGTGGGCACGTCGCACAGCAGTCGGTGCACTGGCAGCTTAAAGTGATGTTGCAGGGTGCGCAGGGTGGCAGCGTCCGTGTGGGACT
Source organism: Eleutherodactylus coqui (assembly GCF_035609145.1). NCBI lineage: Eukaryota > Metazoa > Chordata > Amphibia > Anura > Eleutherodactylidae > Eleutherodactylus > Eleutherodactylus coqui. The sequence continues at coordinate 68,884,542 of NC_089840.1, read as the reverse complement.
TGCGGAAATGTGCGCAGAGCCGGCGCGCCTTTACGAGCAGGTGTGACAAGCGTGGGTAGCTTTTCAGAAAGCGCTGAACCACCAAATTAAAGACGTGGGCCAGGCATGGCACGTGCGTGAGGCTGCCGAGCTGCAGAGCCGCCACCAGGTTACGGCCGTTGTCACACACGACCATGCCCGGTTGGAGGCTCAGCGGCGCAAGCCAGCGGTCGGTCTGCTGTGTCAGACCCTGCAGCAGTTCGTGGGCCGTGTGCCTCTTATCGCCTAAGCTGAGTAGTTTCAGCACGGCCTGCTGACGCTTGCCCACCGCTGTGCTGCCACACCGCGCGACACCGACTGCTGGCGACATGCTGCTGCTAACACATCTTGATTGCGAGACAGAGGAGGAGGAGGAGGGTGCTTTAGTGGAGGAAGCATACACCTCCGCAGATACCACCACCGAGCTGGGGCCCGCAATTCTGGGGGTGGGTAGGACGTGAGCGGTCCCGGGCTCTGACTCTGTCCCAGCCTCCACTAAATTCACCCAATGTGCCGTCAGGGAGATGTAGTGGCCCTGCCCGCCTGTGCTTGTCCACGTGTCCGTAGTTAAGTGGACCGTGGCAGTAACCGCGTTGGTGAGGGCGCGCACAATGTTGCGGGAGACGTGGTCGTGCAGGGCTGGGACGGCACATCGGGAAAAGTAGTGGCGACTGGGAACTGAGTAGCGCGGGGCCGCCGCCTCCATGATACTTTTGAAGGACTCAGTTTCCACATTCCTATACGGCAGCATCTCAAGGCTGATGAATTTTGCTATGCGGACGGTTAACGTTTGAGCGTGCGGGTGCGTGGCGGCGTACTTGCGCTTGCGCTCGAACACTTGCGCAAGCGACGGCTGAACGGTGCGCTGAACTACACTGCTGGATGGGGCCGAGGACAGCGGAGATGAGGGTGTGGGTGCAGGCCATGAGGCGGTAGTGCCTGTGTCCTGAGAGGGGGGTTGCATCTCAGTGGCAGGTTGGGGCACAGGGGGAGAGGCAGGGGTGCAAACCGGAGGCGGTGAACGGCCTTCGTCCCACCTTGTGGGGTGCTTGGCCATCATATGTCTGCGCATGGTGGTGGTGGTGAGGCTGTTGGTGTTGGCTCCCCGGCTGAGCTTTGCGCAACAAAGGTTGCACACCACTGTTCGTCGGTCGTCAGGCGGCTCTGTGAAAAACTGCCAGACCTTAGAGCACCTCGGCCTCTGCAGGGTGGCATGGCGCGAGGGGGCGCTTTGGGAAACACTTGGTGGATTATTCGGTCTGGCCCTGCCTCTACCCCTGGCCCTGGCCACCGCACTGCCTCTTGCAACCTGCCCTGCTGATGCCCTTGACTCCCCCTCTGAAGACCTGTCCTCCTGAGTAAGCGTTGCACACCAGGTGGGGTCAGTCACCTCATCGTCCTGCTGCTCTTCCTCCGAATCCTCTGTGCGCTGCTCCCTTGGACTTACTGCCCTTACTACTACCTCACTGCAAGACAACTGTGTCTGATCGTCATCGTCCTCCTCACCCACAGAAAGTTGTTGAGACAGTTGGCGGAAGTCCCCAGCCTCTTCCCTCGGACCCCGGGAACTTTCGAATGGTTGGGCATCAGTGACGATAAACTCCTCTGGTGGGAGAGGAACCGCTGCTGCCCAATCTAAGCAGGGGCCCGAGAACAGTTCCTGGGAGTGTTCCCGCTCCTGAGCAGGTGTCATTGTAGTGGAGTGAGGAGGCTGGGAGGAAGGAGGAGCAGCAGACAGAGGATTCGGATTTGCAGCAGTGGACGGTGCAGAACTGCGTGTTGACGATAGGTTGCTCGAAGCACTTTCTGCCATCCAGGACAGGACCTGCTCACACTGCTCATTTTCTAATAACCGTCTCCCGCGTGGACCCATTTAATTGGGCGATGAATGTGGGGACGCCAGAAACGTGCCTCTCTCCTAATCGCGCAGCAGTCGGCTGCGACACACCGGGATCAGGAGCTCGGCCTGTGCCCACACCCTGACTTGGCCCTCCGCGTCCTCGGCCGCGTCCACGTCCTCTAGGCCTACCCCTACCCCTCAGCATGCTGTATTACCAGTGATTTGATTTCACAGGCAGGAAATAAATTGGCGCAAGACTGCAGGCCAAATATAATTTTTTCCCTTTTTGGAAAACGAAAGGCCCCACTGCCTCTAGTGAATGAATAATCTAAGTTTAATAACTGTGCTGTGTCCCTGCTAATGTGTCACAGAACGTGAGGGTAGCAGAGTTATTATAACTCTGGCAGAGCAGGTATTTTTTTTCACAATTAAGGAAAGCAAATGGCGAAGCCAGCAGTAAAGCGTAGCTGGGTGCGTATGATTTAGCAATGTTTTTCACGCAGCTCACACGTGTCCACCGCCCGTAAGGACGGACAGAGGCTGGACAAATAGATTTGTTTCCACTTGTTTTTCCACCAAAAGGCAGCACTGCGTATATTCAATGAACATGAGAAGTTTAATAACTGTGCTGTGTCCCTGCTAATGTGTCACAGAACGTGAGGGTAGCAGAGTTATTATAACTCTGGCAGAGCAGGTTTTTTTTTTCCCAATTAAGGAAAGCAAATGGCGAAGCCAGCAGTAAAGCGTAGCTGGGTGCGTATGATTTAGCAATGTTTTTCACGCAGCTCACACGTGTCCACCGCCCGTAAGGACGGACAGAGGCTGGACAAATAGATTTGTTTTCACTTGTTTTTCCACCAAAAGGCAGCACTGCGTATATTCAATGAACATGAGAAGTTTAATAACTGTGCTGTGTCCCTGCTAATGTGTCACAGAACGTGAGGGTAGCAGAGTTATTATAACTCTGGCAGAGCAGGTATTTTTTTTCCCAATTAAGGAAAGCAAATGGCGAAGCCAGCAGTAAAGCGTAGCTGGGTGCGTATGATTTAGCAATGTTTTTCACGCAGCTCACACGTGTCCACCGCCCGTAAGGACGGACAGAGGCTGGACAAATAGATTTGTTTTCACTTGTTTTTCCACCAAAAGGCAGCACTGCGTATATTCAATGAACATGAGAAGTTTAATAACTGTGCTGTGTCCCTGCTAATGTGTCACAGAACGTGAGGGTAGCAGAGTTATTATAACTCTGGCAGAGCAGGTATTTTTTTTCCCAATTAAGGAAAGCAAATGGCGAAGCCAGCAGTAAAGCGTAGCTGGGTGCGTATGATTTAGCAATGTTTTTCACGCAGCTCACACGTGTCCACCGCCCGTAAGGACGGACAGAGGCTGGACAAATAGATTTGTTTTCACTTGTTTTTCCACCAAAAGGCAGCACTGCGTATATTCAATGAACATGAGAAGTTTAATAACTGTGCTGTGTCCCTGCTAATGTGTCACAGAACGTGAGGGTAGCAGAGTTATTATAACTCTGGCAGAGCAGGTATTTTTTTTCCCAATTAAGGAAAGCAAATGGCGAAGCCAGCAGTAAAGCGTAGTTGGGTGCGTATGATTTAGCAATGTTTTTCACGCAGCTCACACGTGTCCACCGCCCGTAAGGACGGACAGAGGCTGGACAAATAGATTTGTTTCCACTTGTTTTTCCACCAAAAGGCAGCACTGCGTATATTCAATGAACATGAGAAGTTTAATAACTGTGCTGTGTCCCTGCTAATGTGTCACAGAACGTGAGGGTAGCAGAGTTATTATAACTCTGGCAGAGCAGGTATTTTTTTTCCCAATAAAGGAAAGCAAATGGCGAAGCCAGCAGTAAAGCGTAGCTGGGTGCGTATGATTTAGCAATGTTTTTCACGCAGCTCACACGTGTCCACCGCCCGTAAGGACGGACAGAGGCTGGACAAATAGATTTGTTTTCACTTGTTTTTCCACCAAAAGGCAGCACTGCGTATATTCAATGAACATGAGAAGTTTAATAACTGTGCTGTGTCCCTGCTAATGTGTCACAGAACGTGAGGGTAGCAGAGTTATTATAACTCTGGCAGAGCAGGTATTTTTTTTCCCAATTAAGGAAAGCAAATGGCGAAGCCAGCAGTAAAGCGTAGCTGGGTGCGTATGATTTAGCAATGTTTTTCACGCAGCTCACACGTGTCCACCGCCCGTAAGGACGGACAGAGGCTGGACAAATAGATTTGTTTCCACTTGTTTTTCCACCAAAAGGCAGCACTGCGTATATTCAATGAACATGAGAAGTTTAATAACTGTGCTGTGTCCCTGCTAATGTGTCACAGAACGTGAGCGTAGCAGAGTTATTATAACTCTGGCAGAGCAGGTATTTTTTTTCCCAATTAAGGAAAGCAAATGGCGAAGCCAGCAGTAAAGCGTAGCTGGGTGCGTATGATTTAGCAATGTTTTTCACGCAGCTCACACGTGTCCACCGCCCGTAAGGACGGACAGAGGCTGGACAAATAGATTTGTTTTCACTTGTTTTTCCACCAAAAGGCAGCACTGCGTATATTCAATGAACATGAGAAGTTTAATAACTGTGCTGTGTCCCTGCTAATGTGTCACAGAACGTGAGGGTAGCAGAGTTATTATAACTCTGGCAGAGCAGGTATTTTTTTTCCCAATTAAGGAAAGCAAATGGCGAAGCCAGCAGTAAAGCGTAGCTGGGTGCGTATGATTTAGCAATGTTTTTCACGCAGCTCACACGTGTCCACCGCCCGTAAGGACGGACAGAGGCTGGACAAATAGATTTGTTTTCACTTGTTTTTCCACCAAAAGGCAGCACTGCGTATATTCAATGAACATGAGAAGTTTAATAACTGTGCTGTGTCCCTGCTAATGTGTCACAGAACGTGAGGGTAGCAGAGTTATTATAACTCTGGCAGAGCAGGTATTTTTTTTCACAATTAAGGAAAGCAAATGGCGAAGCCAGCAGTAAAGCGTAGCTGGCTGCGTATGATTTAGCAATGTTCTTCACGCAGCTCACACGTCTCCACCGCCCGTAAGGACGGACAGAGGCTGGACAAATAGATTTGTTTTCACTTGTTTTTCCACCAAAAGGCAGCACTGCGTATATTCTATGAATAATAACTGTGTTGTGGCCCTGCCTATACAATTCTTTCCCTGCAGTATCAATGGAGGGTGGAATGCTCTGCAGAGGCGATTTTGAGAAGCCCAAAAAAAATGCAGCACAGCTAACAGCAGCCTGGACAGTACTGCACACGGATAAATATGGCCCTAGAAAGGACCGTTGAGGTTCTTGAAGGCTACACTCACTCCTAACACTCTCCCTGCCTATGCAGCACTTCTGTCCCTAATGCCAGGTGCAACGCTCTGCAGAGCCGATTTTGAGAAAAAAAAAATGCCACTGCTAACAGCAGCCAACACACAGCTATCAGTGGCCCTAATAAGGACCTTTGGGGGGTCTTGAAGCCTACACTAACTACCAATTCTTTCCCTACAGCAGCTCCGGTATAAACAGCACTGTCCCTCATCTAACTCACCAGGCATCTGAGGCGAGCCGCGGGAGGGGCCGACTTTTATATTAGGCGAACACCTGATCTCGCCAGCCACTCACAGCAGGGGGGTGGTATAGGGCTTAAACGTTGCAGGGGGAAGTTGTAATGCCTTCCCTGTCTTTCAATTGGCCAGAAAAGCGCGCTAACGTCTCAGGGAAGGAAGTGAAAGTAACCAGAACACCGCATGGTGTTCGTTACGAATAACGAACATCCCGAACACCCTAATATTCGCACGAATATCAAGCTCGGACGAACGCGGTCGCTCATCTCTATTAAACTGCCTTCCCTTAATCTGAACAGCAGCACAAGCTTCCTGCCCTAATTATATACTATTACTTGATAATATACACAGGGTCGGTGGGGCTAGACATCTTCCTTATAGAGTCAGGGCATTCTAGTTAATTAGTGTTTAGTTTCATTCATTAGAATTTCCATTTGTCCTGATAGTTCTCAGGAACAAAATTAACCCCATGTTTGGGCTGCTTTTTAGGACTAAGAGAAAAAAGGCTTTTGAAAGCATGCAGCAATTTTGTTTTGTATTTGTAATTTGAGAAAATTAAGTTTGTAATAAAATCCATGGAAAATAAAAATAATGGTTGCAAATCCCAAAGCAATGCAAAAAAGTAAACTATGGAAAAAGTTGTTTTCCGTGTTGCATATAAAAATGTTACAATATCACAAGAAGCAGACTTAAAGGGGTTGTCCCGAGGCAGCAAGTGGGGCTATACACTTCTGTATGGCCATAATAATGCACTTTGTAATATACATTGTGCATTAATTATGAGCCATACAGAAGTTATAAAAAGTTTTTTACTTACCTGCTCCGTTGCTGGCGTCCTCGTCTCCATGGTGTCGACTAATTTTTGGCCTCCGATGGCCAAATTAGCCGCGCTTGCGCAGTCCGGGTCTTCAGCAGTCTTCTATGGAGCCGCTCGTGCCAGAGAGCGGCTCCGTGTAGCTCCGCCCCGTCACGTGCCGATTCCAGCCAATCAGGAGGCTGGAATCGGCAGTGGACCGCACAGAAGAGCTGCGGTCCACGAAGACAGAGGATCCCGGCGGCCATCTTCAGCGGTAAGTATTGAAGTCACCGGAGCGCGGGGATTAAGGTAAGCGCTCCGGTAAACTTTCTTTACTTCCCTGCATCGGGGTTGTCTCGCGCCGAACGGGGGGGGGGTTGAAAAAAAAAAAACCCGTTTCGGCGCGGGACAACCCCTTTAATGCCAAAGGTTTGGTTTATTTAATGTTGTATAATTGGCAACATGACATGTATACCAAGGAGCATTGTAGATTCGTTAATTCTATGCATATATCTTATGTTATACAACAATGATTGTATATTTGTTTGAAATTCCAAATAAAGACTGAATATCTGAAAAAAATGTTACAATATGATTAGTTTTCCTTAAAAATCTATCAGCTTATCCATTATTGGCTGAAAGTAGGTGGAAAGCTAACAAGAACTAAAGTTGAACCTAACACCCCCCCCCCCCCCCCCTCTCCCCATATACTTCTCAATCTATTTCTGGTATCAGGATTAGATGTGAATTGTTTTCATGATATTATGACACTTTGTGTAAGAAGGTTTACATGCTTGCTTAGACAGTACATTTTTAAGCAGAAGTCCCATGGTGCTGTGTGTGGGAGATAATGAGGGGGCGATATACACAGTTAGTCAACTAGTATATAAGAAAGAAAGGCACAGACCATTATCGATAAATAATATAAGCAACATAGGGATGCATTCTATGCTTCTTTCTTCCCTTTTGTTTCAGAATGAGGGCGAGCACCCACTGGCGTTTTTTTACCTGCGTTTTGCGTTTTGCGTTTTTCCTGCACAGGCATAGAGATAACATGTGTTCCTGTCCACTGGCGTTTTTTTTGCGTTGCGTTTGCGTTTTTAACATAGGAACTGTCAGTTGCATATGTGTCCTTATTTTTCTCCTAATGCACCCATGAAAGTCAATGGAAATTAATGGAAAAGCCGCGAAAACGCTGCGTTTTTTCCCCGCGGAAAACGCAAACGCCAGTGGGTGGGCGCCCTGAAGCAGTATATTATATTGTTCCACATAATCACAGAGTCACTAATGTGATGTACTGGGCTTTAAACATCTTTGTAAGGCCGCGTTCACACGAGCAACAAAGTCACACGATTTTGTCGCGTTGCTACAATGCTACAAATAGCATGTATGTGAAACTTTCCTATGGGTTAATTCACACATGCGATGTTTTGTAGCATGCAACAACCCGGCACAAAAACCTTGCGGGTCCTGCGATATGCCCACGACTCATGAGGTTTTGTAGCCCATGTGTCCCTATAAAGCCTTCCCCTCTGTTGCATTGCGCGAAAATGCAATTTTGGTGTAGTGCGATGCAACTTTGACAATAGGAAAACCTAAGCCCTAGCTGCAGGGAAAAAACAAAACAGTATACATGACCTTAGAAGCGCTGTCAGCCCGGCCGCAGCTTCTCCCTGGGTCCCAGCACTGTATCTCTTCATCATCTTTTGACCGGGGATTGAAAACTCACCGCCTCTTGGAAGCATTGGCTGTGATTGGCTGATGCTTAGCCAATCACAGCCAGCACTCAATGAACCAATCACAGCCAATCATCGAGTGCTGGCTGTGATTGGCTAAGTGTAAGCCAATCACAGTCTGTGCTTCCAGGAGGCGGGGATTTTTTAATGCCCGGGCAGAAGAGAAGAGGAAGACCAGTGCCAGGACCAGGGGGGAAAAGCTGCAGGGGAGCCATGGACAACACATCTAGGTGATTTATACTTTTTCTTTAATTTTTTTCTTCAGCTACGGCTTATTTTCGGACTAGGCCTTATATTTCAAGCCTTCCCCCAAAAATCCTTGCATGTGGTGCAACAAAGTCAGGCAACTTTGCAGCACCACATGCAACTTTGTAGCGCTACAAAGTCGCGGTATCACTACGAGAAACTGCAGCAATATCGCATGATTTTCTCACGCTGATGCCATGTCGCACGTGTGAACTAGGCCTTATATTCCCAAAAGATTTCTAAGCACATTCTATTGTACTCCACGGAAGAAACTAGCTTTTAGACTGAACAATTATGTTTAAAAAATCCTTTAAACGAGCAAAAGTAAACGATAAATCATTTAGTCTAAACGTGAGCCAACCACTGAACGTCAAACGAGGATCATTCACTTTTCGTTCGTTGTTTATTTTATGCAGGCGTAAAACCATTGTTGGCTTATTCGCTTATTGTGAATAAGGCCAGGAATGCTACAAGAGGTACATAAACATTTTTAACTAGACACTGATAAGGGATAATAAGTTTATGGTCCCTGAATTACTGTTGATGGGGGTTTTCACCCGGCTAGCAGTCTTATCTGTGCAATAAATGTCTCACACCTCCCATTCACGCATAAATCCTGGGGAATAATTTAACCCAGTATTCAGCGTGTCAAAAGTTGTTATCAATTTATATTCCCAAAGTCTTCTATGGTTTTGTGACTTGAAACCACTGTTCAATATCAAAACTCTCATATCTCCTATGTCATGTCCATAGTTAGAAAAGTGCTCGGCCACAGGAAATTCTCTCTTTGTGTGTTTAATCGTGTGGCGATGAGATTTCATACTCGCTTTCAGTCTTCGCCCTGTTTCTCTGACATAAAGACTCCCAAAAGGACATTTACTGCACATGATCAGGTACACAACATTGGACGTGGAACATGTGAATGTCCCTGGGATCTTATAGTCCTGCTGTGTATTGGGCACTCCTGATTATAAAATTCCTCAAGTTAGGAGGTTACCTGTAACACAGAAGAGGAGGGTCTGGGAATATGGTTTTCAGACAGTCATCCTTGTGCAGGGTATGGTGGAGTTTCTTTGCGGTTTTCCTTAGTACCTCTAGTTGCGGATTGTAGGTCACTACTAGAGGTACACGATTGTTTCTTTCCTTCTCCTCATATTCGAGTAGTTGATTCCTGGGTATCCTGGTGGCTCTGGTGATTTGGTCATCAATTGAGGTGGGATGGTAGCCCTGATTTAAAAAATGTCCTTTTAAGATGGTACAAATGTTCCTCTCTCTCTGTTGGGTTGGAGCAAATCCGGTTGTATCTGAGGGCCTGGCTGTGGACAATGGACTTTTTGATGTGTTTAGGATGGAAACTGTCCCATCTGAGGTATGTGGGCCGATCAATCAGTTTTCGGTATAAGGAAGTCTGTATTGAGTTGTTTGAAATCTTTATGGTGGTGTCCAAAAAGTTGATTTCACTATACAAGTAGCTTAATGTCAAGTTTATGGTGGGTGGAATGCATTGAATCTCTCATGGAATTTTATTAATTCTTGTTCAGTGTGGGTCCAGATGATCATGATGTCATCAATGTAGTGGAAGTTAGCTAACGGTTTGCTGGGGAAGGAGGCCAGAGAGTCACTCTCCAGTTTTGCCATAAAAAGGTTGGCATATTGCGGTGCCATTTTACTGCCCATGGCAGTTCCAGTGAGTTGCAGGAATATTTTTTTGCCAAAGGAGAAATAATTGTGTGTGAGGATGAATCTTGTGAGTTGTAGCACTGCGTCAGAGGCGACCCCATTGGCCTTAAGTTATGCCTGGCAGGCGGTCAGTCCATCTTTGTGTGGAATGGTGGAATACAAGGGTTCCACATCCATAGTGGCCAGGATGGCACCATTGGGGAGATTAAACTGCTGGCCTGGTGAGCACCCCCATCAACAGTAATTAAGGGACCATAAACTTATTATCCCATATCAGTGTCTAGTTAAAAATGTCTGTGCACCTCTTGTAGCATTCCTGGCCTGACGCACATCCCCCCCCCCCCCAGCAGTAATTCAGGGACCATAAAACTTTCACTCTGTTATCAGTGCCTAGGCAAAAAAAAAAGTTTGTTTTCTGTTGCAGAATTTCTTCTAAGTGCAAACCAATCACATCCATGTCTGTGCATTTTCATAAGTATGTATGTTATAAGTGTGTATAAATATTCATGCCTCTTCAGATCTATTCCATTCTCAGCGTGAAGAAGAACCTGAGAGGTTCACAAGCTCGCTATTACATCATGTATTTTTGTTAGCCATTAAAAGGTATCATATCTACAAGATTACGTGGTTTCTCTTGCTTGGAGCAATCACATATTGTCCTCAGTATACACACATAGAGGTGAGGTAGTTTCTCTTCAGTATACAAATCTTTTCCTTAGGCTTTATAGTTTCTGAGAAAATAACTATTTCATGTATCACGGATTTTTGCACAGTTTTTCATGCATAGAATTGAATATTGATGTTGTGACCCTTTTACTTTTACTAATTAGGACATGAAGAATGGTTGCGGCAAATTTCATGTTTGTGCGACAATGGGAAGTTAGAGAATTAGATTAGGTACATAACATAGGGGGTCACTTACTTTTGTGCTTAGAATTGAATAATCTAGTTGCGACCACTTTACTTTTCCTATTTACGACCTAAAGAATGGTCGTGCCAAATTTTATACGGCATCGGGAAGTTAGAGAATTAGTGGTGTGTCAGTCAGTGAGTTGGTCAGTGAGGGATTTCACCTATATATATATATGGAGAGAGATAGAACATATAGACAGGAGTTTCCCTGTTGAAACAATTGAAATGTTTTTCTACCTATATGGTAGTTGTAGACACAATGATTATCAGTAACAATTTAAACTATTTAATTAATATTAATAATAATTGTTTTTATTCTAGAAACATTAAAAACAAACAACTCGAAAGAGATCATTCCCATACAATGTCATGAAAATACTGTGCAAAAGTTAAAAATAATTGGATAGGGTGCTGGAGGACCTACCACTATACTGGTTCGCAATACATGTATTAAAAATAGATGGTATAAGGAATAATTACTTGGAGGAGGGAAGATTTTTAAAAACTCTCACACCCCTAACTATCCCCACAGTGTCCAGAAATGTTCAGACAATGACTAGCAAACGTTATTTTCTTTAATTCACATTGGGCTTTATTAAATGTACACCAAGGTCAACGCATTTCGGGAAGCAAATTAATCCCCCTCTAATTTTCTACTTGTCATTGTCTGAGCATTTTGGACACTGTGGATATAGTTACGGGTGTAAGATTGTTCCTCCTCCTCCCTCCAAATAGGCGTGTCTTATACCATCCATTTCTAATACAAGTATAAAGTACCATTATAGTGGTAGGTCCTCCTGTCCTCTAGCCAATTGTTTTCTTCATGTTTCCTTTTTGCTTGGTATGACTGTGCTTTGACCCAAGGAAAGGGGCTGCTAATTCTGTTTGGAAGAGGATCTAAAGCCTAGTCCGAGTGATATTGGGTGATATCTAGAGATAAGTGAGCACCCAAATGCTCGAGTCCGCGTTATTCGAGTTGAGCTTTTCATAAAATTCGAGAGCTCTACTCGAGTAACGAACCCCATTGACTACAATGGGAGACTCGAGCATTTTTGTATGTGGGACGCCGAGTGCCGACCTTTTTTATTTTTATTTTTTCTAGGTTCGTCTCTCTCTCCCCCCCTGCTAGACGAAAAATTTCCCATTGACGGGAGGGGCCAAAACAGGCACGTCACAACAGGGAGGAGCCAAAAACTGCAGCAGGGTCAAACACGACTTGTTGCTTGTTCGAGCAACGAGCACCATCGAGTACACTAATACTCGAATGAGCATCAAACTCGGCAGAGTATGTTCGCTCAACTCTAGTGATATCCCTTCTTGTGGTTTCAACATGTGCCACATACCCATTGGGTTATTACCAGATTTTGGGGTCATTTTTCATATTTCTGAACCCTTAAGCACCCTTTAGGAACCTTTTATTGACTATATATGGAAATCCCATGGGCATAACTGATTCACAGCTACACTCCCACATCTTAATGTGAGAAAACTCCAATACTGTATGTTTAACCTTCTAATCACCACAATTAGTTCAGATTCTATTGCTTTCAAAGTAATGCTCTACAACTTGATCCTAAGGCCTCATGTCCACGGGGAAAATCAGGCTCGCTACGGATTCTCCATGGAGAATCCATAGTGGGTCCCTCCTGCCCCGCGGACATGAGCGCTGAAAATAAGAATAAATAGGAATAACTTACCCGCAGCGGACCGGGCAGGTCTTCTCCTCTTCGCGGCCGGATCTTCTTTCTTCGGCCGGCGGATGAACTCGGCACGTCGGCGGCGTGCTGCGCGCATGCGCCAGGCACATCCTCCATCCCAAATTTATCAATAAGTCGGTACCTGTAATTTTCTCCAATTCTTTTCAAAGCAGTAAAGTGTAGAAAGGTTTTGATAAAAAAGTTACATTTAGTTTGACATTAAAGCCCTGCCTATGTTTCAGGCACATTCAAATATGACACAATTACAGTGATAAATCTGCGACAATTAATATTTTAACCCTTTCCAATCCACTTTTGGATTCAGGTTTTCTAAAAGGCTTTCTCTTTTTGCTGTTATACAACGGTGCCATCTTCTGGCTAAAGCCAGTGTGCGCCAGAGAGGCTCCAACAGTGGTGTGGCTGGCAATAGATGGTAAGAATACCCTGTCGGACGTCTTCTGACATTGGAGCTGTACAAGCTTCAATCAGAAAGTAGGAAGACGTCTGACAGTGGATTGGAAAGGGTTAAAGTGGTAGTGATTGGCACAGATCTCCTTTAATTATTTTGGGCTCTTTCACACACTTTTTTGTTTTTATGCTAAACATATTGTTGTTATTGCTTTTTACGTTTATTTAATTTTTTTTTGCTTTGCATGTCACTATGTATATTAAACAAAATCCTAATATCTTTCAGTTTTCACTTTGGCTACTACGCCTAATAATAGGCTAATACTTTCTGCTCTGTAGACAAAACTTTTCAACAACAGGATTACCCCTGTAGATAGATAACACAGGATCTATTATTCATTATAGATGATAATCACAGCTCACCGCTCCACCTCCCCGCACAATAAACTCTGCACAGGTTACAGAATATGCTTATAGCACTTTCCGAAAAAAGTAAAGAACTTCCCGTTTAAATTATTGCGTCTATGGCCCAAGTAGTTGCTTCACAGAACAGAAAGTGTCACACTGTTATTAGGCTTAGTGGTTAGAGTGAAAACTTCAAGATATTAGAATTTTCCTTAAATATACATAATGAAAATTAAAAGAAGAAAAAACATGTTTGCTCTAAAAACCTAATTGATGTATTAGATTATTTTCTGGTGGCACATTGTCCCTTCGTAAATCACAGTCTTAAAATAAAGTCAGTGTCCAAAGAGAATGTGATGTCATTAAAAATAGCCTCTATTCACACTTTCCATTGGGGTAACATTAGTGGCATAGCTATAGTGGTTGCAGCAGTCACAGCTGCGATTGGGCCCCACAGTTTGAGTCTGTAGCTTACTGCTTGCATTGATGGGTCACAGAGACCCAACATTGCATCATGCAGGCTTGCGGGCAAGCCACTGAGCAGCCATTAGGAGAGCTTGCGAGAAGGAGTGCCGTAACACGTGGGATGGCTATTGCTTATTGGTACTAACACACAATCTATTCTTCTACCAGGCAACAAGCTGGTTCGATGGTGGAGATGGAAGAAGAAGGGCAAGGCTATAGGAAGAAGTAGAAGTATTGCCTGTTTCTCTCCTCCTTGGTGGCTGCAGGTTGCTGTGCCTTCTGCTCGGTCCCTATTGATACGGCCCACTTTGTTGATATTTGGTTAGCACTGCAACAAGTTATAAGTAAATGAGTCTCTTAATTTACTTTTTATGGTATAGACCTTTAAGCAGCATCGGCACGTCTCAATAAATAAATCGTGGGGAATACAAAGAGCTCCAATATGAAACAGTATATGGGGACAGATGAGGCCTCATTTCCTTCGTAGATTCCATAATTTAATGATCTTTAGAGCACTCAGAGCTCCTATGATTTAATACAGGTGCAGAATTCTATGATGTAGGGAACAGTAACTCTACTGTCCACGTAGCGTCTCAAAAACTATGTGCTCATGGGCATGCAAATGTGCACAATTTTCAAATAAATATTTAGGAAGTTAATTGATTGATGATTAATAATAGCCACATGGCTTTAAACCTGCAAAACCACATGGCCACTATCAATTAGCAACCAATTAACAATAGTGCATTTCAAAACTGCACAGACTTGCAGATACATGACTGCAGGGTTTTGCATCCACATCTCATCCATCCAACAGCTGTTATGTGGGAAACTACCTCAACGTAACTCATATGAGGCATGATTTACAGAAATAACATGAAATACCATATACCAGAGCCCTCATTAGTGGGAGAGATTCCATTATTTAATGTAGCTAAAACACAGTGGTAAATGTATGATGTAGCAGTCAGCTAATTAGGCTAAAAAAAGTTAAAGAAAAACATTTTCGAAAAATCTCAAAAATACACTAAAAGCAGGCAAATAATTGGTATTGTGTCCAAAATAACCCCAACTATAAGATTATTACATTTAAACAGCACAATGAATGATTTAGTGAATCCTACATTGAGCTTGGGGTTGGACCAGTATATGATTCTATGCCCTAAAAATAAAACCGTAAAAACAATGCCAGAATTGTTGGTTTCTTTGTTTATGATGATTCCCCCAAAAATGGAATAAAAAGTGATCATGAGTTTTATCTAAAATGGTACGATTTAAAATGTCATCTCATTCCGCTAAACACAAAGCCCTCATTATTCATCTCCATTACTGGAAAAAAAGAAAAGCTTATGACTCTCAGAATGTGGCGACATGAAAGCAAATTAAAACAAAAAAGTTTTGTTTTTTGCATAAGTATTGAAACATTAAAACTATATAAAATTGCATTTGGAGAATTGCTATTTTTTTATTCCTCCCCCCAAATAAATAAATAAAAGTTTTTTTCAGTCCATTGAATATAGCTTAAAATGGTGCTAGTAAAAAATACAGTTTGCAAAAGAAATTTAAGAGTAACTACATTTTCAGCTAACTTTTGACATGTCATCGAGACATGATGAGTGGGGGTCCTGCTGCTGCGACCCTCTGCTGATCGCTAGAATGAGGGGGGTTGTAGAGCTTACCCAAGCGTTCTGCCCCTGATGCTATCTTTGCTGGGTTTTGTCTGCTTTCAGCAACTGAAGACGGCCTCAGGGCTTAGTCGCATGGGCGCATCAGTGCCCGTGTTACTGCAGGAAGAGGACGGCCGCACTTCAGAGCGGACGTCTCACTGCAGCACCGGAAGAAAGAACATGTGACTGGCTTCATTGCTGGTCATGTGTTCTTTCTTCGGCGCTGCAGGGAGTCGTCTGTCCTGAAGTACGGCCATCTTCTTCCTGCAGTAAGGGCTCAGTCACACGGGCGCCGATGCGCCTGTGTGATTAAGCCCTCATTGAGGTGTGTAGTGCTTTCTATACACTTTTATGCAATACACTTTTTTGTGGACTGGCTTCAGAGGTGGGAAGCTGCCAAAAGCCAGCAGAGATTGCTGATGGGGCACAGCGCTGATGTGAGCACTGCAGCCCCTCATTCTAGTGATCAGCAGGCGTCTCAGCAGCAAGACCCCCACTGATCAATACTTATTACATGTCAAAAGTTAGCTGAAAGTGCAGGTACTCTTTCACCCCTTAAGGACATGGCCTATTTTGGGCTTAAGGACGCAATGATTTTTGGCGGATTATCATTAGAGATGAGCGAACACCAAAATGTTCGGGTGTTCGTTATTCGGAACGAACTTCCCGCGATGCTCAAGGGTTCGTTTCGAACAACGAACCCCATTGAAGTCAATGGGCGACCAGAGCATTTTTGTATTTCGCCGATGCTCGCTAAGGTTTTCATGTGTGAAAATCTGGGCAATTCAAGAAAGTGATGGGAATGACACAGAAACGGATAGGGCAGGCGAGGGGCTACATGTTGGGCTGCATCTCAAGTTCACAGGTCCCACTATTAAGCCACAATACCGGCAAGAGTGCCCCCCCCCCTCCCAACAACTTTTACTTCTGAAAAGCCCTCATTAGCATGGCATACCTTTGCTAAGCACCACACTACCTCCAACAAAGCACAATCACTGCCTGCATGACACTCCACTGACACTTCTCCTGGGTTACATGCTGCCCAACCGCACCCCCTCCCCCCCACAGCGCACACCAAAGTGTCCCTGGGCAGCCTTCAGCTGCCCTCATGCCACACCACGCTCATGTCTATTTAGAATTGCGTCTGCCATGACGAGCGACCACAGGCACACACTGCAGAGGTTGGCACGGCTAGGCAGCGACCCTCTTTAAAAGTGGCGGAGCGATAGCCCACAATGCTGTACAGAAGCAATGAGAAATAGAATCCTGTGCCACCGCCATCAGGAGCTGCACACGTGGGCATAGCAATGGGGAACCTATGTGCCACACACTATTCATTCTGTCAAGGTGTCTGCATGCCCCAGTCAGACCGGGCTTTTTAATTCATAGACACAGGCAGGTACAACTCCCTATTGTGAAGTCCCTGTCGACCCACAGCATGGGTGGCTCCCTGGAACCCACCGGTGGTACACAGAAATATCCCATTGCATTGCCCAACACAGCTGAGGTAGTAATGTCGTGCTTAATGCAGGTGGGCTTCGGCCCATACTGCATGCCCCAGTCTGACTGGGGTTCTTTATAAGTGTACAGATGTAGTAAAAACTCCGTGTGCACCTACAGCATGGGTGAGTGCCAGGAAGCCACCGGCGGTACATAGAAATATCCCATTGCATTGCCCAACACAGCTGAGGTAGTAATGTTGTGCTTAACCCTTTCCAATCCAATTTGTATATGGCTTTCCTAGGGGGCTTACTCTTTTTCTGCCGTTATACAACGGCGCTATATGCTGGCTAAAGCCAGTACTGCATGAGCTGACATGTAGGATAGGCTCCGACAGCAGAGAGGCTGGCAATATACAGTAAGAGAACCCCGACGGACGTCTACCAACAACGGAGCTGTACAGCCTTAAACCCTAATGTCTTCACAGGTCACACAGTGGACTGGAAAGGGTTAATGCAGGTGGGTTTCGGCCCACACTGCATGCCCCAGTCAGACTGGGGTTCTTTATAAGTGGAAACAGATGCATTTATAATTCCCTGTGGACCCACAGCATGGGTGGGTGCCAGGAAGCCACCGGCGGTACATAGAAATATCCCATTGCATTGCCCAACACAGCTGAGGTAGTAATGTCGTGCGTAATACAGGTGGGCTTCGGCCCACACTGCATGCTCCAGTCAGACTGGGGTTCTTTAGAAGTGGACACATGTATTAAAAACTCCGTGTGCACCTACAGCATGGGTGGCTCCCTGGAACCCACCGGCGGTACATAAAAATATCCCATTGCATTGCCCAACACAGCTGAGGTAACGTCAGCTGTAATGCAGGTGGGCTAAAAATTAATTTGATTACACTGTAGGCGAGGGCCCACAAAAATTGCTGTATCAACAGTACTAATGTACATCCCAAAAATTGGCCATGGCCAGCCAAGAGGGCAGGTGAAACCCATTAACCGCTTTGGTTAATGTGGCTTAAGTGGTAACTAGGCCTGGAGGCAGCCCAGTGTAACGAAAAATTGGTTCAAGTTAAAGTTCCAACGCTTTTAAGCACATTGAAACTTATAAAAATTGTTCAGAAAAATTATTTGAGTGAGCCTTGTGGCCCTAAGAAAAATTGCCCGTTCAGCGTGATTACGTGAGGTTTCAGGAGGAGGAGCAGGAGGAGGAGGAGGAATATTAGACACAGATTGATGAAGCAGAAATGTCCCCGTTTTGGATGGTGAGAGAGAACGTAGCTTCCATCCGCGGGTGCAGCCTACGTATTGCTTACGTATCGCTGCTGTCCGCTGGTGGAGAACAGAAGTCTGGCGAAATCCAGCCTTTGTTCATCTTGATGAGTGTTAGCCTGTCGGCACTGTCGGTTGACAAGCGGCTACGCTTATCTGTGATGATTCCCCCAGCCGCACTAAACACCCTCTCCGACAAGACGCTAGCCGCAGGACAAGCAAGCACCTCCAGGGCATACAGCGCTAGTTCAGGCCACGTGTCCAGCTTCGACACCCAGTAGTTGTAGGGGGCAGAGGCGTCACCAAGGATGGTCATGCGATCCGCTACGTACTCCCTCACCATCCTTTTACAGTGCTCCCGCCGACTCAGCCGTGACTGGGGAGCGGTGACACAGTCTTGGTGGGGAGCCATAAAGCTGGCCAGGCCCTTAAAGACTGTTGCACTGCCTGGGATGTACATGCTGCTCGATCTACGCACATCCCCTGCTACCTTGCCCTCGGTACTGCGCCTTCTGCCACTAGCGCTGTCGGCTGGGAATTTTACCATCAGCTTGTCGGCAAGGGTCCTGTGGTATAGCAACACTCTCGAACCCCTTTCCTCTTCGGGAATCAGAGTGGGCAGGTTCTCCTTATACCGTGGATCGAGAAGTGTGTACACCCAGTAATCCGTCGTGGCCAGAATGCGTGCAACGCGAGGGTCACGAGAAAGGCATCCTAACATGAAGTCAGCCATGTGTGCCAGGGTACCTGTACGCAACACATGGCTGTCGTCACTAGGAAGATCACTTTCAGGATCCTCCTCCTCCTCCTCCTCCTCCTCAGGCCATACACGCTGAAAGGATGACAGGCAATCACCCGGTGTACCGTCAGCAGCGGCCCAAGCTGTCTCTTCCCCCTCCTCCTCATCCTCCTCATGCTCCTCCTCCTCCTGTACGCGCTGAGAAATAGACAGGAGGGTGCCCTGACTATCCAGCGGCATACTGTCTTCCCCCGCCCCCGTTTCTGAGCGCAAAGCAGCTGCCTTTATGGTTTGCAGGGAATTTCTCAAGATGCATAGCAGAGGAATGGTGACGCTAATGATTGTAGCATCGCCGCTCACCACCTGGGTAGACTCCTCAAAATTACCAAGGACATGGCAGATGTCTGCCAACCAGGCCCACTCTTCTGAAAGGAATTGAGGAGGCTGACTCCCACTGCGCCGCCCATGTTGGAGTTGGTATTCGACTATAGCTCTACGTTGTTCATGGAGCCTGGCCAACATGTGGAGCGTAGAGTTCCACCGTGTGGGCACGTCGCACAGCAGTCGGTGCACTGGCAGCTTAAAGTGATGTTGCAGGGTGCGCAGGGTGGCAGCGTCCGTGTGGGACTTGCGAAAATGTGCACAGAGCCGGCGCGCCTTTACGAGCAGGTCTGACAAGCGTGGGTAGCTTTTCAGAAAGCGCTGAACCACCAAATTAAAGACGTGGGCCAGGCATGGCACGTGCGTGAGGCTGCCGAGCTGCAGAGCCGCCACCAGGTTACGGCCGTTGTCACACACGACCATGCCCGGTTGGAGGCTCAGCGGCGCAAGCCAGCGGTCGGTCTGCTGTGTCAGACCCTGCAGCAGTTCGTGGGCCGTGTGCCTCCTATCGCCTAAGCTGAGTAGTTTCAGCACGGCCTGCTGACGCTTGCCCACCGCTGTGTTGCCACACCGCGCGACACCGACTGCTGGCGACATGCTGCTGCTAACACATCTTGATGGCAAGACAGAGGAGGAGGAGGAGGAGGGTGCTTTAGTGGAGGAAGCATACACCTCCGCAGATACCACCACCGAGCTGGGGCCCGCAATTCTGGGGGTGGGTAGGACGTGAGCGGTCCCAGGCTCTGACTCTGTCCCAGCCTCCACTAAATTCACCCAATGTGCCGTCAGGGAGATATAGTGGCCCTGCCCGCCTGTGCTTGTCCACGTGTCCGTAGTTAAGTGGACCGTGGCAGTAACCGCGTTGGTGAGGGCGCGTACAATGTTGCGGGAGACGTGGTCGTGCAGGGCTGGGACGGCACATCGGGAAAAGTAGTGGCGACTGGGAACTGAGTAGCGCGGGGCCGCCGCCTCCATGATACTTTTGAAGGACTCCGTTTCCACAACCCTATACGGCAGCATCTCAAGGCTGATGAATTTTGCTATGCGGACGGTTAACGTTTGAGCGTGCGGGTGCGTGGCGGCGTACTTGCGCTTGCGCTCCAACAGTTGCGCAAGCGACGGCTGGACGGTGCGCTGAACTACACTGCTGGATGGGGCCGAGGACAGCGGAGGTGAGGGTGTGGGTGCAGGTAGTGGCAGGTCACATGTTCTTCCTCCCGGTGCTGCAGAGAGACGGCCGTCTTCAGGTACGGCCGTCTTCTAACTGTCAGTCACACGGGCGCATCGGCACCGGTGTACGGGTGCCGATGCGCCCGTGTGACTGAGGCCTATAATGAAAGGAATCAAGCATATCAAGCTCCTGCATTTCTTTTGCCAGTTTTACAAGGAGATTAATGAACCCTATTCTCGCAATAAGAGTTGGTCCAAGTGATTGGATCCCCACCGATCAGCTAGTTATCCCATATCCTGTGCATAGCGAATAACTTAATGTTACCGTCATACCCCTTTAAGAGTCTTAAAGGGGGCACAAGCTGAACTTTTGCACCAGGAACCATGAGCTTTAACTACGCCCCTGTGTAATGTATTATATTGAAACATCATCTCTCGATTTTATTTCAGTACCTAAGCATAAAGTATTATTACGCTGCTGCCTAGAAATTCATGTTGTATGTTTTACAAGTATGTTTTCTGTGCAGCATGTAGGAAAGGCTTAAAAGCTAACATAAGAGATTAACTGTTCCTCCGACACTAGATTTTGGGTGTTAATATGCACCAATGGAACATAAAAGGTCACTTAAAAACAGCATGCTAAATACTAAGGAAATTATTTCTAAGCTAACAGTCCCAGCAAGAATGCCAACCCACTGTTCTACACCTGATATTACATCTGCCCATGCTAATCCCACTTTTCAGCTCTCCCTGCCCTAATGTGCTTCCCACTGACTAGATTGTAGCATACACTGGCCGAGGCTCAATGCCAAAACTGTAATAGAAAAGTTGAAAGAAGAAGAAGAAGAAAAAGCACACCTTTGTGTGTTCCTTCTAAATGTGTGTACAGCAGAACATGGCTATACGAGGTGGCATCTTATTCCAAGAATGAACTAGTTAATGTTCATAGCATCATCTGAAGCCCCACAGCTAAAATGGATGAGTGAAAAATATAAAAGTGTCAGAGTAATGGATTTTACTGGGAATGTAAAGAAAGGTGACAGTAAGGTCAATCTTCATTAATTCTTTTATAAGTGACATCTAAGATAGGTTAAAAGGGAGGACTTGTGGCATGCTATCTGTCAAAGGTAAAGTGTTGTTTTTGTGGCAGAAAAAAGGAAGCAAAAGAAGAATTGTAGAATATAGAAACTAAATTATCAAACTCTAAAATGAGCTTTGGAAATACTTAAAGAGCACCCAACTTTTCACAATACGTTGCCATCTGGGTACATGAAAAATAACACTATTTCTGTCCTTTATGACTTGTATTTTGCATTTTTTCCTATTTTTCCTTTCAGGGTTTATATTTGACTCTCAGTTCTTGCAGAACTGCTGAGAGGAGACTCCCATCATGCTGTCTTCTATACACCGTTCCTATAAAACTACAGATTCTACTCTCTAATTCTCTGTAACATGCACACAGACATAACATCATCATGTAGGCCAGTGTACAGCAATACTGAGTAGTGGACAAGTGAATAAGTAGTAGCAAATTACTCAGCTCTAACAATGCATCTACGTGAGTCTCTGCTTTTACTCCTTCTCCCTCCCCTATGCTCTCATAGACTTCAACAAGCAAGATGACTCATTCTCACTTACACTTCATATTCTGTTGTCATATCATCTCCAATAACAGAGATAAAATCACTTGAATGGACAGCAAGTTAGGAGGAAGGGAGACGTCTATTCACGAGCACTTTAAAGGCATTTTTTCAACACGAAAATGTAATTTTAGGTAAATGAAGCCATTTGCACTTTTAGCGGTTATCACATTGGTTATCATGTAAGCTCATGTTTTTGAAGGTGCAAAAAGGCTTCTTCGGAATTAAAAACAAGATATTAAGGTAAGTACGATGGCACATGCTAAGAAAATCCAGAGGGCTTACCACTCCAATGTTAATTAGGTCTGGGGTTGATAGACATTGCAGCAGTTCTATGTAAATAAGGGAGATGGAACAATACTTCTGCAGCGCCACCTATTGGTAGGCAGCATTCCTTCATATCAATGTTAGACTCTTTATCCAAGCCTTGTAACAATGATTAAAGGAGATGTCCCGCGCCGAAACGGGTTTTTTTTTTTTTAACCCCCCCCCCCGTTCGGCGCGAGACAACCCCGATGCAGGGGTTAAAAAAACCACCCGCACAGCGCTTACCTGAATCCCGGCGGTCCGGCGTCTTCATACTCACCTGCTGAAGATGGCCGCCGGGATCCTCTGTCTTCATGGACCGCAGGGCTTCTGTGCGGTCCATTGCCGATTCCAGCCTCCTGATTGGCTGGAATCGGCACGTGACGGGGCGGAGCTACACGGAGCCCCATAGAGAAGAGGAGAAGACCCGGACTGCGCAAGCGCGGCTAATTTGGCCATCGGAGGGCGAAAATTAGTCGGCACCATGGAGACGAGGACGCCAGCAACGGAGCAGGTAAGTATAAAACTTTTTATAACTTCTGTATGGCTCATAATTAATGCACAATGTACATTACAAAGTGCATTATTATGGCCATACAGAAGTGTATAGACCCACTTGCTGCCTCGGGACATCTCCTTTAAGAATTGAAAGCCAAGTGAGATTCCATGCACAGACAGCCATTTCGTGGCGTTAGCCAGTCATCAGTGTCTGTAGGTTTTGGGCTTTGCTAGTGAGAGGCCTGTGATGTAGGTCAGAAATGCTATCTTTGCTGTTTAGGGTGAGCAGTGCGTGAGGAGACTTATAAGGCCATTCATGCTCCTCTGGGTGATATGCAAATAAGGGATATGGAACAATACCTCCGCAGCGCCACCTATTAGAGGGCAGCATTCCTTCAAATCAATATTAGACTCTTTATACAAGCCTTGTAACAATGACTGGGAATTGAATGGCAAGCTAGATTCCATTCACAGACAGCTGTTTCTATGTTCTATGAAACAGCAAGTCAATTAGGAGAAGAGATAAAGCAAGAAAGCAGTGGTAAGCAGAAAGCACCAAATGTGAGACACCAGTAGGATTCAATAGGACTCAGCCTGCAGAATCAAAATGTGCCATTATCCAATGTATTGAGCGCTTTGCTTCCTGCAGCAAAACAGCTAGGAATGGGATAACTCCTTTATACCAAAAGTTTAATTGGCCTAAGCAGGGAGAGATATTTTCTTTCCCCAACGATATCCTCCTACTTGAGAAACCCTGTGGATACTTTCTCATTGAGCTGTTTTATTGTCTGAAGATTCCTTGAACACTTTGGCATTCTGCTGCTGAAGGCGAAGAATCATTACAAAGCAACCTAAAAACTGTCACCTGCACCCCTGCTAAGCACCTTAAACAATCATTGTCTGTTAAATAGTCTTTTGCCAGAGGAATTAAGTATGATAGCCAACATCTGGTTGCACAGAAGACTGTGAATGTGATGATACAGCAGTGTTGGATGTATGCCCAATATCTGTTCACAACTCACCTGCATTTCACAGATGAGTAGAGGTCATGTTGCACATGTACCTGTACCCACTCTGTCTTCATTATTTTGCTTCCCAGTAGCGCAACTGCATATATTCAAGTATTTCCATTATCCACTTAAAAATTGATGCAAATTGATGTTGGTCCAATGCTGTTTTATCGTAGCTATGATCAATATGCTTAAAGCACATTTTGCATTCGACTTTATCTTTTTATATGATCTACGCGTTCCTCCCTTTTTAAATTTTTTTTTCCTATTGCACCTCTCCTTGTTATAGCTTATCATTTGCTATTGCTTTTTGCTTCTGCATCCTGAGTTATGGGATTATTTTATTTTTGTAGATGGCCACAACACTTCTCTGGCTACCTGATGCACACTGCGTGCCGCCTGACTGGCCCCTACTGTAAGACCTCATGACCATGTGCGGATCAGATTCCGCATGCGGATTTACGCAGCGGGAGACCTGTGGAAACCATTTGCGGGTGATCGTGGATGTAATGGTTTTTCCGCGCGGATGCACTGCAGGTCATCCGCGCAGAAAAAAATCTGCAACCCCATTTCCCAGCCTTTCCTGCCCCTCCCTAATTAAGGCTTCATGCACACAGGGCAAATTGAGCAGTGGACTCCACGCTTGTCAGCAGGCGTGGGCGACCGCTGCTTAATGTGCCCATTGATGTGTGTGGAGATTCCTCTCTCCACACACACCAGCAGATTTTATTTGCACCTACTCTGTGCCGAAATATAATTGCTGCATGCTCTGTTTCAGAGCGGAATTCGCAGGATGGCTACCATTGAAGTCAATGGGAGCTTTCCCTCCCGCATCACTTCGCAATGAGCATTGCAGAAGTGTTGCAGATCTGCATCATCGCCTAGGCGATGGTGCAGAGAAATCTGTACTACACATGTTTGCCGGAGCGCTGGCGGCACATTGGCATACAGAAAGAAGAAGAAATCTGACAGGTACACAGGGTCGCAGGTAGCGGGCACAGAAGGATTCCGTGCGGGATTTCCCACACGGAATCCATGTGTGCCCGTGTGCATGAGGCTTAAACAGTGCATCCACAATTGTATTTGCGGATGCATTGCGAATTGTCCGCACCAATTGACTACTATTGAGCCCCTCCGCACAGAATCCGCACTGAAATGGAGCATGCTGCGATTTGTTTTCTGCACCAAACGGTCTGCAAATCAAATCTGGATGCCTAAATTCAGTTGTGGATGCCAATGCTTCCCTATGGCACTTTGAATTGTGGATTTTCCACGTGGGTGACTTGTGCGGATTCCGCAAATCAAATCTGCCTGTGGACTTTGGGCCTAAGTAAATGAATCTGCTGTGTCTACAATACAAAATATATAAATTATACCAAAAATTCTAAAACATCTACCTGACCATTTTGCAGAAATACCAGGCAAGAAATCTTTACATATATATTTTCTGATCATCGTGATATTATATAAGCTACATCCCATTCCCTGTTCAGGCCCTTTGGCTCAAGAGTCTGAAGCTTATAAATCCACAACATCTTGGCGTAAAAGTAACTTTTCAATGTGTAGGTGCGACACCACACTGTGCCAATGAATGGTGATCAGTGTGGTGCCATATTAAGGGGTGATGCTCTCTGATGTAGCGTGCCACATTTTTTTCCATTTGATTTATAGGGAATCTGAAAAAACACTGTATATCTCTGAATGAATTCAGAAACATACAACAGACTATTAGGTTCCCGTATCTTATAACAACTTCTAAGTATTCAGAGGTTGCATGAAACCATAATATGGCTATTTGCCAATGATTACTATAGGGCCTATGGGTAGGGTTGCCACCCAGCCGGTAAATCACCGGCCTGCCTGGTATTTTGTCCGCCAGGCCTTTGCTGGTATTTTTTTTACCGGCCATATTACAGGCCAGTATTTTTTTTTTTTAAGGTAATATTGTACCTTGTCGCCACTGGAAGTAATGGGTGGTGACAAGGTACCTGCTGTCAAAGAATGTGGTAATGCCCCAAGCTTCTGATTGGCTGGGCGGCGTTACTAAATTTACAGTGCAGGAGGAGAGCTGTGAGGCACGGAGCGGGCGGCGCAGACAGAGCCCCAGCCGGACATGGGGTACTGAACACAGCGCTGAAAACAGAGAGCGGCAGCACAGGCAGAGGCGCTGGAGGACATGGTGCACTGAAGACAGTGGCGAGGACACTGCCGAGGCGGGGATTGGTGGTGTTTTTCATTGCAGGAGGACAGTGGTGCATGGGAGTGGCGGTGCAGGCAGAGGCACAGCCAGAGGTGCCGGAGAACACGAGGCACTGAACACAGTGCCAAGGACAACACCGGGGCAGGGAGCGGCAGCCTGTTTCATTCTCCAAGTGCTATCCTGACATGGGAGAAGGACCACGGCAAGGATGGCAGTGGCGTCTGAGAGTGAGGTGGTGGCTGAGGCACAGGGACACCGGAGCCAAAGAGTAAGTTACTGGGGCAATTGGTGGCTGCCCATCACACAGCTGCCATTGTGTGTAGTGATTTTTGGATGCCGTGTAGGGTTCGGCTTTTAACCCTCCAGGGCAGGCAAAAATCCACCTACACGCTGCTGCTAGGACCGTACTGAATTTACCTAATCGGGATCTAGGGGCGTGACAGGGGCTTTCCTCCATCCAAGACCTGTCAAAGCCCTGGCTTCCGGTGGTATCAAGATACAATAATACCATTTTTGAATACCAGCCCCACCCACCCATCTAAAACCGAGGCTGATATTCTCAATAATTCCCAACTGGGGTGCCGCAGCTCCCCGCTGGTAATCACACTGGGGGGGGGGGGTTAATACTCACCTACCAATGGCGTTCCAGTGCGCTTGCGGGTCCCCGTCGCTCCTGCAGGCTGTCGCAATGTCCTCTGAGCCTGCAGAGCTTTTCTTTCTGGAAGTGGGGATTGAATTCCCCTCCTCCAGCAAAGATAATGCTCTGATTGGCCGGCATCAGACAATTAGAAGGCGTCATTGGGTTAACCAATCACAGCCATTCAATGACGTCAGTATGTAGGTGAGTATTGGTGTTTGTTTTTTTAGGTGTTGTGTAGTGTAGTTAGGGCTTATTTTTGTGTACATTTTTTTCTAAAATTTTGGGTGGGAAGTAGGCGGTGCGTCTTGCGGTATATGGGTTGTGGGGAACTATTACTACTGAGGGGGTTACTACTATTGCTGAGAGGTGTTACTACTATTGCTGATGGGGGGGTTAATCCTATTGCTGAGGGGGGTTAATATTATTGTGGGGTTAATATTATTACTGAGTGGGGTTAATAATATTACTGAGAGGGGTTAATAGTACTGTGGGAGTCACTATTTCTATTGGGGCCACTGTGGGGAGTTGCTCTTTCTACTGAGACCACTGTGGTATCGCCATTTCAACTGGGGTCACTGTGTCAAGTGATGCAGCAGCCTGCGAGGCTATGATCACTAGAGGCCACCGAGTGCCCGGAGGTGAAATAATATGCAGTAATAAGCCATGCCCAAAACCACGCCCCTTTATTACCATGGCCGGTATTTTATCGTGACAAAGGTGGCACCTGGGGCTAAATGGATCTACCCATTGTCCCACTGGTGACTAACCTCTCCCTTCCTCCAATGTCGAGCCAGAAGCACAAGTTTCCCTGTAATTGACATTCCTGCTGCTTTGCTGCACTCTCAGTGCCAAGACTACCTCCTCCCCTTCTTTCCAGATCTCAATGTAGTACTGCCAGAGAGAAATGGAAGAACTACTATTCACACTGAGACCACAGTGCTTAGACCAGCAGAAATGTAAGTTACAAGGAGTGTGGTGCTTCTGGACATTCAGAGAAAGTAGAGATACAGAGAGCTTCCATAGAGGGGACATGATTACTTTATAGGGCCACAGAGTGAGCACCAGTACTTAGTGGGGACACTGAAGGGACCCCAGTTTTTTGTAGGGCCACAGAGGGGACACCAATACTATACGGGGACACATATGGCACTCGAGTACTTTGTAGGGACACAGAGTGAGCACTATTCCAGGAGGGTTGTGAGAGTTTTATTAGAGTTAGTAGTAGGATGGGAAGAGTGTTTCCAAGACATTCTGTGGCTGGAAAAAGTCTTTATTTCAGTCTGGGTCTAGAAAAAACAAAAACAGACATCACCAATCAGAAAAGATGTCAACTGTGATCACTGGAGGCCACTGCACTGTAATCACTATCACTTGTATCTGACTATTATATTAGGTTGTGCCGCTGGGATCTGTAGTACTATAGTTTCTAGGAGCACATTTCCACAGGTGTGGCATGATTGAGCTTGTTGGGTGTGGTGTTCTCTTGCTAGCCAATCATCGCCTGTCTGTTTGCAGATAAATATCTGCCTCTGCAAGAGGGAGCTGGTATCTTCACTCTATGGTTTGGTTTCCCTGGTGAGTAGTCATGGTTCATTTCAGCTTGCTATCTGATCTGTGTCCTGTCTGCCTCTCTCTCCTGGGTATGTGTCTTGGCTTTCTGTCTTGTATTGAAGCTTCCTGCAAATCGGTATCTGCTCTTACATTTATTTTCTGTCACTTTCATGTCAGTTTGTCTCCGCTCTGCCCTGCATCTGTCTGCTGCCAGCTCTGTCTGGTTCTGTCTGTGTGCCAGTACTGTCTGGTTCTGTATATTACCCTTTAGGGATAGTCATGTCCGAAGTTCCAGAGCGGGGCCGCCTTTATCGAGGCGATTGCCCCATTTATAGGTAGGGTTCTGCCATTCCCCCTGCAGTCAGGAGTAAGTGGTCTTTTTAGTGTAGGGACCGCAAGACAACAAGGACCCGTGAAGTGAGCTCACAGCTTAAGTGACTTGGCCAATCCACTAACCAATACCTCCTACTTTCAGCAATTCCATCTGTTATGTATGGTGGTATGCATGGTGAGTGTTTGGCTCCTGTTGGCAGTCCCTATCTCCGGTAATGTTCGTGTGGGCATGTGAGCACCGGTAACATATTATGTGGTGAATAGATTACTTAGAGGTAAACTAGAGCTTAACCACTTTATGTAAGCCTGATGAGTTATAAAAATGCTGTCCCTAATATATATGGTATTTCTGAGTTTTGATATGGGGCCCCATGGGTTCTATATATACCGCTGTCATGTGCATGAGGGCTTAGGTTCATTCACCAATGTCACAACATTATGACCATTTATGTAACAAACAGCTCTAATAAACATGAGAAAAATATTTGCTTTTTTAAGTGAAAGATCAGTCTAGAATTGTCAGCCATATTTAGCAATTATCTATTCCACACTGTACTTTACAATACTAATTATTGGAATTGCTCCTTTTCTGCAATCTAAGAAAATAGCAGGGCAAAGGTAAGTGCCATCTGTTGTTCTGCAAGGCTGTCAGCAATATACAAGATATCATTTATGGCAGGCTGTATTATAGCTATAGAACAGGGATTACAGGCTGTCAGAAGACAGAAAAAGCATGATAAAGTTGATTTCTTCATGCCTTCACGAGATCCTTTCCAATCATAAGGGATTGCCTCTGACACTAGAGCTATATTGTATCAGGAATTGCTACTGTACATATGTTAGAGCTTGCAATTTGGCTTATTTTATGGCTAACATTATATCATTTTTGCTTGCACTTAAGTAAAGCTTGACGCTATTTAGTGGCATCTTCACATTACAACAGATACTTATGGAGCACATGTTTTACAAAATAATGTTCAATGTGACATTATTATAATTTTGTGGCAAGTTTCCAGATAATAATCTAAGAATAACTAGAATATTTTAATTGAATATCCTACAAGATCTCACAACTATTTGCTATACTACACTGTACTAATGTACAGTATCTTAAAAACCAGCCATATCCAGCTATAATAGTAATTTTCAACGTAATCAATGTATACACTAGACGTCCGATCAATTTAATGTTACTTTATTCAAAAACAACTTTTTTTTTCAAAAACTAGGATTTTTTTTTTTAATCAAATTTTTATTGCAAGTTTTTCACATTACAATAACATAGAGACTCCAGACAAGCATAGAAATGCTCAATATGAATATATCACTACCAATGTTCTCCTTGTTTTATGTAGGAATTAGATGGCAATTACAGCATAGCACAGAAGAGAGTATCAGTATCCTCGAAGGAGAGTCTCAAACAGTCAGGCAAACCACATACAATATAATAGTCCATTTCTATTACTAACATGAAAAATTAGGAATTTGTTAGTGAATCCAACATTTAGAATTTGATGGACATGCAATATTTGTTTTTTCAACTGTGCTAACTCTATAATTCAGCATCTATACATACCAGTATATACAATATGCCAAGATAATGAGGAACTGTTTTTGAGAACCATTTGACAATCTGTATACATTTAATTTTGGAACCTGAGTGAGTCACTCCAGATATAAGTCTATCAGCGTCTGACAAGCTTCTTTAACAGAAAATAATCACACATGACACATAAGAACCATGTTTACTTGCATGAGTCATGCACTCTTTGACATTTCCCGTAAAATGTGTTAGAGAACACAGAAATAACATAGTTTCAGGAACCCTGTCATGAGATTTAATTAGTCTGATCTTCTTATATCTAGCACTGGTTAAATAATTGCTGAGAAATTATGTTTTTTTAATATGTACAAGTCATTTCTGCTTTCAATTTGAAGAAATGTAAATTATATTTAGAACTCAAGATGTTGTACTACGTAATTTGAGTACCCATGTAATTGGATAGTCATGCATCTCTGCTCTTATCTTCTTTTACAACCCATTTATGTTCTTCATTCAGCCAATGATGTATAACTTTCATTCTCCTTCACAATATTCTCTACTCTCTGCAGGATTTCTCCAAAGGTGCACCCATTCTGTAGATCTTACCTACCTGGATCATCAGACTTGCTCCTAACATTTCCAATTTTAAAGGTATTCTTCAGGTATTTACTATTGATGACCTATAATTAGAGATGAGCGAGCACCCAAGTGCTCAGGTCCGCGTTATTCGAGTCAAGCTTTTTGTAAAATTCGGGAGCTCTACTCGAGTAACAAAGCCTATTGGCTACAATGGGAGACTCGAGCATTTTTGTATGTGGGACGCCAGGTCCCGAGCTTTTTTTTTTCTCTTGGTTCGTGTTCTCTCTCTCTCTCTCTCTCTCTCTCCCTCTTTCCTACCAAACAAAAAATTTGCCAATCACGCTCTCTGCGTCATGGCGGGGAGGGGCCAAAACAGGCATGTCACAGCGGGGAGGAGCCAAAAGCTGGTGCGGGGTCGAACACAATTTGATGCTCGTTCGAGTAACGAGCACCATCGAGTATGCTAATACTCGAACGAGCATCAAGCTCGGCAAAGTATGTTCGCTCAACTCTGCCTATAATCCTTTGATTAGCTTTTTCACAGTGCAGCTTTTACATCCAAGTGTGATTGTTCTCAGTAAGAGAAACC
Organism: Eleutherodactylus coqui; assembly: GCF_035609145.1. Lineage (NCBI taxonomy): Eukaryota > Metazoa > Chordata > Amphibia > Anura > Eleutherodactylidae > Eleutherodactylus > Eleutherodactylus coqui. The sequence continues at coordinate 68,853,192 of NC_089840.1, read as the reverse complement.
AAGTAAACTTGTAGATATGATACCTTTTAATGGCTAATACAAATACATGATGTTACAGCAAGCTTTTGGGTCTTCTATCGACCCTTCATAAGGCAAAAATGAGGGTATCAAACATGGCCATAAATTTATATTCCCATGTTTGATACCCTCAAGAATGGAATGAACCTTGGCCCAGGATTTTTGCATAAGTGGAGAATATGAAAGGTCCTAATTAGAGATGAGCGAACGTGTTCTTAACGAGGACTTACGCACCCGAACACCGGCTTTTCCGAGGACTTCAGTGTTCGCGCGTAAAGATTCGGGGGGCGCCGGGGGGCGGGGAGAGGCGTGGCGGCGTGGGCGGCAGCAGCGGGGAACAGGGGGGAGCCCTCTCTCTCTCCCTCTCCCCCCCACTCCCCGCCGCACCCCCCCGCGCTGCCACGGCGACCCCCGAACTTTTTTCGCCCGAGCACGGAAGTCCTCGCAATGTTCGGTGTTCGGGCGAAAAGGGGCGGGGCCGAACACGTTCACTCATCTCTAGTCCTAATCATTGTTTTTCTTTTTTTTTTTTTTTTAAACTTCCTGAAAATTCAGAAATTGATTTGTGAGAATGTTGCCATCCAATAGGTTGGTGCTGCAGAAGTATTGTTCCATCTTCTTTGTGATGCAGGTTGAAGGAGAGATAACACACATCATAAAACTGTCACATTCTTGAGCTCAGTGGATTGATTAAGTATTTATCTCTCAGCTAAGTTGGTCCGGTGTTTTGAGTTTTGAGTGCAAAAACGTCTCAAATTTCTGTGTGAACAATTGCATTTAGATCAAGAGGGGTGTTGTATCTGCATTTGCGTATTATACATGTGCCCCATTCAAACCAGTTTCATTTTTGCCTGATGAAGATCCGAAAGCTTGCTGTAACAGCATGTATTTTTGTTAGCCATTAAAAAGGTATCATATCTACACGATTACTTGTTTCTCTTACTGGCTAATAGGGTACCACTCTCCTATTTTTCACTTTCACATCCATAAATGGCTATGGGGAAAACGATGGTTTGCATTATGCTGCGTTTAGTTGCTATACTGATATCTCTACTTTTCCTGATTTTTGTCCATGTTTAGCATTGGGCTTTGCCCCAATGCTATCCTATGTTTTATCTCTGGCATAGATTCTCCATCCTCAGTTTTAATTTTGCATATCAGCTTCTTCATACCAGCATCTAGAGCTTGTGTCATTTAACCCCAAGTTTCCAGTTCATCGAGGTCCATTTTCCGCACGATCATTTCCGCATACAGGCCAAACAAGAAGGGTGAGGGGATGCAGCCCTGTCAGACACCTTTGCAGATCTCAAACCAATATGTGTCAACATACTGTGTTGTCACAGTGGCTTCTTCATTGGTATAACATGTTTTCAGCTTAACTAGATATGCCGATACACCCAGTTCTTGTAGGGTGTACCACTGCTTGACATAGTTGACGTAGTCAAAGGCCTTGATGTAGTCGATAAAGTACATATAGATATTCTTCTGATATTCTCAAGCTTTTTCCATGGTCCATTGAAGGTTTGCAATATGGTCGTAGGTGCCATGTCCTTGCCGGAATCCTGCCAGCATATCAGGGAGTACTGCTTTGACTACTGATATCACTCTTTCCTGTATGATTTTGAGAAAAATCTTTCTTTCATACAGTATGAGGGATATTATTCGGTAGTTGCAGCAATCCTGGCAGTCGCCTTTCTTTGGCAGATAGATAAAGACAGATTTTTCCCAGTCCTGTGGCCATTATGTGGATACCCATACTGCCTGTCACAGTGCCATGATGGTTTTCACTGGTACTGGCATAAATTTCTCTGCGGGTATGTTATCTATGCCTGGTGCTTTATTTTGGCTAGTTATTGCCATTATTGCCATAATGACTTCTGTCTCCATAATAGGGGCTCCAAGTCCACAGGCTCTGCTTCACGCAATGGTCCAGGTACATGGTTGCAAGCATATTATTCCTCTGTGTACTACCTCCACCTGTCCTTGATACTATGTTGGTTATTCAGTTCCTACCCATTTTTTGTCTTTGATTATGACGTTGTATGCCATGTATGGTTTTTGGGCCATCTTGACCTGTGAGAGTAGGCCTGGGATATGGCCTTTCATGGCTTCTGCTTTGGGTTGTTTGCAACGCTCATTCCAGTCCATTACCTTGTCTTCCTTGCCGCTCACAGAAAATTGGCATTTAGTTGCCAAACTTCGTCTTTGTTGCCGGCCGCCTTTGCTACTCTTCTTTTATCGACTATTCTGAGGGTTTGCTCGGACAACCAATAGCATTGTTTTTTCTACTTCTTATAGGTGAAATGCTTACTAGCTGTTTCCATATGCATGGACTGTATATCATGCCATAGTTCCTATGGATGCTTTTTAGAGATGAGCGAGCGTACTCGGAAAAGCACTACTCGCTCGAGTAATTTGCTTTATTCGAGTATCGCTGTGCTCGGGTCTGAAGATTCGGGTGCCGGCACGGAGCGGGGAGCTGCAGGGGAGAGCGGGGAGGAACGGAGGTAAGATCTTTCTCTCCCTCTCTCCCTCCCGCTCTCCCCTGCTCCCCGCTGCGACTCACCTGTCAGCCGCAGCGGCACCCGAATCTTCAGACCCGAGCACAGCGATACTCGGATAAAGCACATTACTCGAGCGAGTAGTGCTTTTCCGAGTACGCTCGCTCATCTCTAATGCTTTTCTGATGTACCAAGCAGTTTGAATCTGTTTGTTACCTCAATAGTGTATGATTACGGGATTTTAGAAGTGTCAAATTTTCTCAATGGAGCACTTTTTTAATGCTACACAATTTAATCTTGATCTAAGCTGCAAGAAGTTTATGATCAGAGTCTCAGTCGGTGCCAGGAAAGGTTTTTATTGCAATGACTGAACTTCACTAATGCTGATTACACAGGATGTAATCTATCTGATTTCAATGGAGGCCATTGGGAGATGTCCACATGTACAGTTGGCATTTGAGTTGCATAAACTATGTGTTTGTTATCCTAAGCCAATTTTCTTGGCAGAGCTTTACCAGGCTATCACCAGCTTCATTTCTTTCACCAAGCCTGTATTGACCCTATTGCCTTAGTGGTGGGTACATGACGACACACAGCATTGTGCATGGTAAAGTTTACATACACCTTGTTTTTACGAAATATCTCCAAAATGATTTTCCCAGCATTATTATTTTGCACGTATGTTATCTCCAGGCTTTGCTTTCAGCTCTCAGAACTCATAATTGTTCAAGATTTCCCAGAAGTCTAAACTGTGTTTTTGAAGTTGTCAAAGGTTGGCTTATGAGAAAAATCATACAGAGGCCAGTTTCAAATACTGCAAATTATAGATTTCAGAAATATGTATTTTTTTTTTCTACTTGTAAGACGCTTTTCAGGAGAGCAAAGGAGGTGAAGTGGAAATAGTCCCACATGGTATAAAATGACACTGGCTTCCTAACCCCTCTCTACTGCATCTTTTAGAATTAGATTAGAAATTATTTCAGTTGTGTGTTGCTCTCAGATACTAAAACATCACTTATCTTCTCTCTTCAAATGCTTCTACTTCCTTTGTACTTAGCTTATAGGAACTTTTAGATGGTCTAACAAAGGAAGATGTTGAACAAAGGAAGGTTTTGGGGAAAAGAAATCCGGTGAAACACCTCAATTGCAGGAAAGAAGAAAAAATGCAGTAAAGAAAAAATATATAAATTGTGTTATATAGTATGAAATTGTCCTGGTGGTAAACCTGATATATTTAAGCACATTTTGACTTCATTTTCTGTAGTAAATGTATATTTAAAGGGTGATTCAGGCTTTTGAAAAGTGAATTCAAAGAAGTTATTTGTGGGTTCAAATGAAAAATAACGATTTATTATCCCTCACTGGATTTACTCACTTATCTAATCCCTCATGGCTCTAGTATAAGTGGTTTTAGCAATGACAGTTGAGAAGACAGCCAATCACTGGCAGCAGTAGTGAGTCCTATATTGTGTTAGGAAGATATGCCACTGCTACAGCACTGCAAATTAAGACTGCCTTGTGAAAGTATAAGTGCCATGTGCAAGAAATAAGAATCTAATGCTTAGCAGATCTAATGCTTAGCATGCTATGCTAAACTGAACCTGTCACCGGGTTCATGCTGCCTGAACCACTGGGGTAGAATGAACCTCAAATAGATATGCACAGTGCTTGCATGTAATTATTCTGAGACACAGTGGTGTTACAGAATAACTACACTTTGAAGTTTGCTTCTTTGACTCCGAAACGGAGCTCTCGAGTCAAAGATGCTACGTGCTGCAGGTGGGGAGAGTCCAGCATGGCCGCTTCTTTGACTTAAGAGCTCCGTTCCCGAATTAAACAGGCAAATTAAAAAAATGTTTATTCTGAAACACTGCAACGTTTAAGAACCAGACTTTCATGAAAGTACTGTGCATATTTGTCCCGGGTTCTTGCTTTCCATGGTTCAGGCAACATGAACCCAGTGACAGGTTCACTTCCATAGTGTAGTGCACTAAACGTTAAGTATTTGCTTAGAGAACCCAATCTTATACTAAATGAATGAGGCATATGCAACACAAATAGTATATGTCGGCTACATTAATGTTGTAGCACGCTGTGCTGGTTTTGTTGACAGCTTTTACATCTGTATTTAAACCAAAAAAACAGATATACATTAAAATAATTGGCCAAAAAGACAATACACATATATAAAGACAGCCCACATAGCTATGGTTAATAATAAGACTCCATAGCACATGGGCATCTGCTCCAAACAATTGAGAGAGCTCTCATAAAAGTGTTTAGCTCACTCTCCTCATTGATAGTGATGTAGGACTCTCAGAAATACACTTTTCTCATTGAGGTCATTTAATGAAGAAGTCGCTCAGTCGGGTTTTGGGTACTTCCTACTCTATTGCTCAGGCTGTGATATCAATAAACAGTAGGCTAGATATATGGTTCACTATTGATAGTATCTACTATAATATTTCCTTTACATACGAGCACACACTCAGCTGCATTTTCTTACGCACAACACACTCTCAGTCGGTTCTCCCTTTATACTATTGATGCATACTGATAGTCTTTTCTCTTCAGCTGAAGTGAACCACTGCTAGTACCTGTACTGATATGTCTGTGCTGTTAGCCCTGGTAGTATCTGTTCTTGCTATATATCAGAGCACACTCAGTAGGTTACACACAGTAGGTTCTCACCTATTACTAACGATGCATACTAATAGTTATTGCTTTCTGGCTGAAGTAAACCCCTGCTATATCTGCTCAGTATCTGCTCTTGCTTACATTAGAGCACACCCCAGTAGAATTAGATAGCACCCAAGCACACTCTTAGTGAGTTCTCTCCTATTACTGTGATGTGCACTAATAGTCTTTGTTCTCTGGCTGAAGTATAACAATGCTGGTTCCTGTGCTGATAAATATGCACTGTTAGAGTTAATAATATCTGTTCAATGTGTTTCCCTTAATAAAGAAGTTCACTAGGAGGTAATGTAAGTCATGCTAGTATAGATACATGTTAGTGAGATAGTAGAACCAGCAAAATAACAAAAGCACCACCAGCCCTGATGGTGGACTGGTGGTAAATATGATAAACCCCCTGACTCCAGTGCAGGCTCACCTTTCATAGCCCAGAATAGGTACTGTCCGAACAGCCAATACTGGTTAAATAACCGCCCTCACAGACATATTTCCCTGCCAGCATTAGGGTGCATTCACACGAGCGTGCTTTTGTGCGTACTTAGGTGCGTACATACGTCCGCACCTAGGTACGAGCAAAAACACGTGTGAACACAGCTGCGTGCTTGTTGTCAATGGAGCCGCAGCTGCTGCCGGTGGCTCCATTGAAAACAATGCTCTGCCGGCCCTCTGCATTTGTTTTCAGGGAAGGGTTTTACATATAAGCCCTCCCCTGAAAAAGAAACATTTTAGTGCAAAAAAGCCCAAAAACTTACCTCTCCGCTGCCGCCGTGACCCCTGCGAGCATGAAGAGCACATCTCCCGCATGCGGCAGATGTTTCATTCACCCCCGCTAGTTAAAAGAATTCCCTGCTGTTACATCTGCCACATCCGTGGCAGATGCAGCAAAGGGAAATCTTCAATTCTCAACCGCAGCTGTCACACATGACAGCTGCAGTAGAGAATCCTGCTGCCGGCATCCTGTCAATGGTTTTTCAGGGAAGGGCTCACGAAGCCATTTAAAAAAGTGTATTAAAAAATAAATAAATAAATACTCACCTCCCTTCAGCTGCCGGGCCTCAGCCGCGACTTCTGCCGCTGTCCCCGCCTGCTGGTAGCTCTGATTGCGATTGACTGAAGCACTTCAGCCAATCACAATCAGAGCTACTAGCAGGTGGGGATTTTTTTAATCCCCGGCTGCTGATAGCTTAAAACAGCAGTGCAGAGCCGGGGACAGCGGCAGAAGTCGCCGCTGGACTCCCCCGGCAGCCGTCAATGGCTTTTCAGGGAAGGGCTTCATAAGCTCTTCCCTGAAAAGCCTGTTAAATAGTGTCCAAAAAAACCACTAACCTGCCGGGGTTCAGACGTGGCTTCTACAGCTGTCCCCGGCTCTGTCGTTCTGAACTACCAGCAGGCGGGGATTTTAAACCCCTGGCTGCTGATAGCCCAAAACAGCAGTGCAGAGACGGGGACAGCGGCAGAAGTCGCCGCTGAGCCCCAGCAGCCGTCAATGGCTTTTCAGGGAAGGGCTTCGTAAACTTCTTAACCCTTCCCTGAAAAGCCTTTTATTATGGTGTGACAAAGAATAAAATCTATACTTACCTGCTGGGGCTCAGCCGCAGCTTCTGCCGCTGTCCCCGGCTTTGTAGTACTGAGCTATCAGCAGCCGGGGATTTAAAATCCCCGCCTGCTGGTAGCTCTGATTGTGTTTGGCTGAAGTGCTCACATATTTTATAATGAATCTAAGCAAAGCAGAAGGAAAAAATATAACCCCCGTCCTCTGCGGGACATTGCGAAGGGATGGGGTTAAATAAGCCTTATAACAATAACTGGGAATTGTGAGCTAAAGCCAGAATAACCATACACATATAGCTGTTTCGGGTGATTGCCCCTCATCAGTGTGCAACAGGTTTCTGGCTTGGCTTGTAAGAGGCCTATAGCTACTACACAGTAGTAGCGCTGCTATTGGTTAACTGGCCTAAAAACTGGTGACAAGTTCCCTTTAATTTGTTTATTGCTTTGGAACAATTAATCCTCTTCTGTCCATAAAGGTATCACAGTAGCATACTAAAAATAGAAAACCCTATTACATTACACAGAAACTGTCTAACTCCTTGATCCTTGTGCCGAAGGCTTCCGCTCTAATCTATTCAGTCATTATATTGACCACTAATAAAACAATCCATTAAATTGCTGCTCTTGAAACCATGTCTGCTATATAAGTAACTTTAGAAATGTGGTAGGGCAGCCACATTGTACGATATATCAATAATTTTTAATGTAAACGGCTCTGGGAACACATTCTACTCCAATCCATTAGCAAGCCAAATAGATTAACTGCAGGAGCTAATGGCACGGTGCAGTATAAATATTTACATTAGTGTGTGACTACATATTTTTATTAGTAGGTCATACATTCACTTCTATGCTACACGTCTTCCCATTTATTATTAGATATTAATGTGGATTTATTCCCCAGGTAGTGATAGAGTTTAACTGCAATGCAGAGCAAGGAAGCCGTGGCTTGTGCTGTGTTTAACTGCTTGGGAATTGATTTTAAGGTTCAAATGGTTTGTGGCTTTCCTACTGAAAAGAGTTCTATAGAAAACACTATGGATTTATTATAGCATTTATACATTACTTTTGTAAATCCCCAATTACCGTGCATGCTGCATTATTTTTACGCGGAAGTTGGGTTGTGTAAATGGATGCCGCAGATTTTGATAGAATTCTACTGTAATTATTGGTAAAACCTTACAATATGATACAATCTTATTATTTACTGGAATCAAATAAAATGTTTTCATAAGACCTCCGACACACTTGCATATTTGGGTCCGTGTGCGTCCATGTTAATTAACCCCTTAGTGACGGAGCTTTTTTGCTTTTTTCCATTTTTGTTTTTTCCTACTCCCTTTTAAAAAATCGTAGCTCCTTTATTTATCCATCGACGTCGCTGTATGAGGGCTTGTTTTTTGTGGGACGAGGTGTATTTTTCAATGGCACTATTTATTGTACCATATAATGTACTGAAAAACTTTTAAAAAATTCTTAGCGGAGAGAAATGGGAAAAAAAAAACAACATTCCACCATCTTTCGGTGCGTCCTGTTTCTACGGCACACAAACTGCAACAAAAACGACCTGATATTTTTATTCTATGGGTCAGTATGATTACTACGATACCAAACTTATACAGTTTTTTTTTGCTGTAGTACTTGTATTTTTTTTTTAAGATATTTAATTTTTTTCAATTATTTTGTGCGCGCAATAACTTTTTAATTTTTCTGTCGATGTAGTTGTGCAAGGGCTCACTTTTTGCGGGATGTCCTGTAGTTTCCTATAGTATCAATTTGAAATACATACAACTTTTTGATCGCTTTTTATTGCATTTTTTCTGGAAGACAGGGTAACTAAAAAAGTGTATTTCTGGCATTCTTTTTTTTCTTTTCGGACGACGTTCACCGTGCAGGAAAAATAATGCACTACTTTGATAGATCGGATTTTTACGGACGTGGCGATACCAAATACATATTTTTATTTTATGATTTAGATTTTTTAGTAATTGATATGGCAAAAGGGGGGTGATTTAAACTTTTATAACTTTTTTTTTTTTTTACAATTTAAAAAACTTTATTGATCTTTTTTCTTACTTTACATTGAAGTCCCCCTGGGGGACTTTAACATGCATTGCTTTGATCGCTCCTGCAGTATGATGTAATGCTATAGCATTACGTCATACTGCTTTTTTACAGGCAGTCTATCAAGCCACCCTGTATGGATGGCTTGATAGGCAGTCTGCTAAGGCAGCTCTGGGGCCATTCATTAGGTCCCCGGCTGCCATGACACCTGCACGGCTCCCCCGATCTCACCACGGGGTGGACGTGCGGGACCCCCAAACAGCGTTTGGGGGATTTAAATGCCGCTGTCAGAATTGACAGCGGCATTTAAAGGGTTCATAGCCGCGATCGGCCGAACAGCCGAGCGCGGCTATTGCCCGCGGGTGTCAGCTGTAATAAACAGCTGACGCCCGCGCTGTATGGAGGGAGATAGCGGCGCTACCTCCCTCCATACACATCCTGCAACAGCAGGACGTAGTTTTACGATAGCGCTGTCACTAAGGGGTTAATGGACAGCACCCAAACCCATTATAGCCTATGGGGCTGTGCAGACTTACTTTTTTTCATACAGGACGATGGTCCATGTAAAAAAACTCATCCGATGTCCTATTCTTGTCTGTATTGCGAACAAGAATTATGACATGTAAATGGTCCAAAGGGAGTTGTGCCTTTTGGATGCAACTTGGACACACAGCAAGTGTGTCGGAGGCCTAAGATGGTATTTCTTATTGTTTTACTGAAATATTCATAAATGGTTTTCATCTAAATGTAAGCCAGTAAATTTGGTCCCATTTTCTGTGATTTGTTTGTAATGTAAGTGTAGGGATGTGAATCAAGAGAAGTATGGAAGCATTGCAGTACATTGATGATCTGAGCAACCATTGGATGACAGGTTCAAGTTCTATACAGGGACATAGAAAAATAATTTTAAAGCATTAAAATAGAAAGAACAAGTTTTTAAAAAAATGAAAAATCCTTTTTTGCACTTTTCTATTTTTTCCAAAAATAAATAAACATATTCTGTACAGTACCTTAAACACACTTTTTATCCAAGACAAGGAACACTGTAAATAAAAAAAAAAAACTGAGCCAAAATATATTTTTTCTTATAGCCATCCAAATATGTGATAAGGGCTCATTCGCACTGGCAAGCACTATTTCACCACGAGAAAATCATGGCAATATCGCATTTTTGTTCATGCTATGTTAGAGTATCACCGATGCCTTTATCTGGATAATAATCTCGCATCGCTGCTACTTGCTATTTTCTGGCGCGATAGTTTTGTATGTTGACAAAATATTTTGAAGAAAAATAAATTAAAAAAAAGGTTTTAAAAAAAACAACCAAAACCGCATCGCATCACACGGACATTGCAAGTCCGCACATTGTGATGCGATAGATCGGAGGCTCCATAGGTAAGCAATGGATGAGAAAAAAAGCAAGAAAGACAGGGTACGCAGCGCTTTCCAAATCTAGCAACATCGCATCATAAAAAACATTGAATATGGGAATGAAGTCATTGAAATCCATGGCTTTCATAATTCCGCGTTTTTTCTCGCACTCTCGCTCAAAAATCACACAATTTTCTTGCCAGTGTAAAAGTGATTTAAAAAGTCATATAGACCCAACATGGCACCATGCCATTCAAAGAATAAGCCCTCACACAGCTCGGTTGATGGAAAAATAAGAACATTATGGGTCTTTGAATGCAGTAATGTCAAAAAACAAATAATTTTCCAAGAAAAGTGTTTTTACTGTGAAAAAGTAGAAAAAGTTAAAAATAGCTATAGAATTTTGTTATTTTTGTAATCGTACTGACCTGCAGAAAAAGTTACGGCATTTATACCACATAAAGAACATTGTGAAAAAAAATGACAGAATTATTGTGTTTTTGTCATACTGCCTCCCTCCCAAAATAAGTTATACATTATATGTACCCCAAAATGTTACCAATAACAACTATAACTCACCCCACAATGAACATGCCGTCATATGCCTATGTCGATGGGAAAATAAAAAGCTGATGGCTTTTGAGAAGTAGAGATGAAAATCCCTCCAAATTGTTGTATCCCTAATTACCAAACTTAGGCCACTTCTTTAAGGGGTTAAAGAAAATTCTTCAAAATGGTAAATAAGGGATCAAAGGATCTTCTTATTTTTATTCTCTAAGACAGTTTTAATGGGACTACAGAGAGATGACAGGCATAAGACTGACATTAATCCCTGTTCTGCTTGACTGGTGATCTAGTAATGACCCAGCCTGGAGGAGTGTATTGATTACTCAGATAGCTGATTTGGTATATTCAGTTTAATTCAAACTACAAAATAGGATTTCTGCAGAGACGGTATGAAAGGTAAGCCAGGATGTTCAGTGAACTCTGCTGCCTGACAGCTTTATGATAACTACCAAAGTATCAGTGGAAATCCTTTCTGAAATACCGGAGGATGAAAGGGTCAAAAGTCTTTTCACTTCCAAATGTAATAGCATTATTGATGTCAACAGATTCCTATGGGAATGGCAGAAGTGCTGGTAGTTAAAAGCAAATCAGATGAAGTAGAATAATGGCTAATGAAAACCTATCTTGATATACCTAGATTCTGTCACATACAATATGAGGAGGATGATATTGTATAAACTATCCATCTGACGAGTGACAGCATCCATGCTCTGCATATAAATCGGCATAAATATATGAATTCGTTCAGTTGTAGTGTTGTCATTAATTGTCAGTAAACAATAAAAGAAAATTGCAAATTGCCTCAGATTTGGATATTACATACAGAATTAGAATTAGTTTATTCTCTATGGAAATATTTATTTTAAACAGTAATGAGAGTTTTCTAGACCTAAGAACCTTACTTTATATTATGCTTGTAGAGCATATATATACATATTATATCTGCTTGGGTAGTTTCACATGTATGGAGGACAATATCTGTATGGAGTTTCTATGTTCTCTTTGTGTTTATTCTGCTCCTCTAGAGAGTGTGGTGGCTCAGTTGTTAGCACTGCTGCCTTGCAGTTCGGGAGTTCTAGGTTTAAAGCTGACCAAGGGTAACATCTGTATGGAGTTTTTCAAAGTCCATGCAGATGTTATCCTTAATGAGATTTGAACCTAAGACCACTACACATTCCTTGAAGATTTTTTTTTATATCCATTCAGTCACATCCGACCCTCGGATCAATGTTCTCCACGCATTCCTGTCTTTCACCGCTTCTTTCATTTCCATAGTTGACATATTGGTGGTGGCCTTAATTGTATCTAGCCATCTTGTTCTTTTTCGTCCTGATCTTCTCTTTCCACTGACCTTACCATGCATCAATGCTGTTTCCAGTGAGTTAGAGCGCATCACGAGTCCAAAAAAAGAGAGTTGCTGATTGATGATTTTGCCCTGTAGTGATATTTTCGGTTTGACGCGATCTAACACTACCTTTTTCGTTGTCATGGCAATCCAAGGTATCCGTAGCATTCTCCCCCAGCACCATAGTTCAAATGCATCAATTTTCTTCTGTCTGTTTTCCTGAGCGTCCAACTTTCGCAACCATACACCGTTATGGGAAAGATGATTGCATTGACCAGTCTGGGTTTTGTTGCAATGCTAATATCCTTGCTTTTCCAGATCGTTTCCATTCCCTGCATTGCAATCCTACCAAGTGTAGTCCGTCTCTTGATCTCAGGTCCACATTGCTTGCTGCAATCGATTTTGGATCCAAGGAAGAGGAACTCTTGGACCAACTCAACTTCTTAATTTTTATGTTCACTGTACCGTTGTCTACCGTGGTCATGACTTTCATTTATTTGCTGTTGTACAGTCCCATGCGTTCGCTTTCCTTTTACACTCATTGGATAGGGTATTCCAGGTTCCTTTCACTTTCTGCAGGCAGGGTGGTGTCATTCATTGAAGAGGCACCATCAAATGTGGCTGTATTCCCATGCAATTTGTGTGCATTTAGCTGCATTAGGGATCTTCTAAAGGCCAAATTAGTTAACCCAATTTTTACTCTCATCAACTTTAATGGGAACCAAGATTATGTCATCCTGATTCCCGACTATTTCGGAATCTTAGGTCGATCACTCCAGATACGATTATTCCAATAATCACTCATAACTAGTGCAGAGTTGCTGCAGTTATGCCCTTTGGCTATGATGCACCTAGGTGTTTGTGAAGAAATAATTTCAGCACCTTTTAATCAACTATTCAGCAGTATGAGGCTACAAGGAAGGTAACCTGTCACGATGAACATGGTGTTTGACCTGGAGGCATCATCTTATAGAGCAGGAGGAGCTGAGTAGATGTATATATAGTTTTTTTGGTAAAAGATTGAGTATAACCTTTAACTTATTGATTTAAATTCCACTCTCTCTGTTTAGAAGTGCAGTGGGGGGTTTTATAAGTGAGTGACAGCCTTTCAAACGCTCAGCCAATCACAGACAGCGCTCAGCCATTCATTGAATTACAGCTGAGTGCTGCCTGTGATTGGTCACAGTGCTCAGCCAATCACAGGCAGCGCTCGGCCATTCATTGAATTCACCTGTCATTCAGGAGGCGGGAATTTTACGAGCAGTGCAGGGAGACAAGCGGCTAGATGCTTCGAGCACTGACAGTGACGGAGACATGAGTATATATTTTTTTACACAAGCTAGGGATGATTTTCATGGAAGGGCTTATATGTAAAGCCCTTCCCCAAAATTCACTGCAGTGCTTGCCAGCATCCCATTGCTTTCAATGCTGGCGGCCCCATTGAAAGCAATGGGAGAACATTGCAATCCTCTGCCACAGCTGTCACAGTGTTCAATGACAAGGGGACTCCCCGCTGGGGAATTTTGACGCGCACCACAAATCTGTGGTGCACGCATGTCCTGTGTTTTGCAGGTACGCGCGTTTGCACGCTCATCTGAACGAGGCCTTATACTGTATAACTTATACCAGCTGTGCATATATAATTATATACAGGAGAAACACAGCTTACATCAGCATGCTTGATATCACTATATACAGGAGAGGTATAAACTATACCTGCTGTACACACATAATTATATATAGGAGATATCCAGGTTATATCAGCATAGTCTATATCACTATATACAGGAGATGTATAACCTATACCAGCTGTGTATGTGTGTGTATATATATATATATATATATATATATATATATATATATATATGTGTGTGTGTGTATATATATATATATATATATATATATATATATATATATATATATATATATATATATACAATTATATACGGAAGATACTCAGGTTATACTAACATGCTCCATATCACTATATACAATATGCATAACTTATATCAGCTGTATACATATAACTATATGCAGGGGATACCCAGGTTACACCAGCATGGTCCATATCACTATATACAGGAGATGCATATACATGTAATACTCATATAGTGAAGGCTGCTTCTCTTTGCAGCTGTAGCTACTTTCCTAGAGCAGTAAGATGTTTATTTTAGCAAGCTCATTAGTTGGTGAAGGTCTTGAACTGACCGAAACATCAAATGAATTTTGACTGTAGATTGTATACATGAAACAAAAATTATATTTTTGCCACATTGATGAGTGCCAGATTTTTCCTAATTAGAAGAGTAAATTGTGGTGACAAATTCCCTTTAAAGGGGTTATGTACAGGATAAAACCACAGTTGCTTCTCTCTAGAAACAACACTACTCTTGTCCATTGGGTTTCTCTTATAAGGCAGGACAGCCTCATCTGATATAAAAAGCTTACAGGCTTTCACACTTTGACCCCTTTGCGTTATCTTTGGTGGATGATTGTGATGTCATTAGATTTGTGTCCTCAATAGAGATGAGCGAGCGTACTCGCTAAGGCAAACTACTCGAGCAAGTAGTGCCTTATGCGAGTACCTGCTCGCTCATCTCAAAAGATTCGGGTGTCGGCGGGGAAGAGCGGTGAGTTGCGGGAGTGAGCAGGGGAGAGCGGGGGGGGGGGGGGGAGAGAGTGAGAGAGATCTCCCCCCCCCTTCCTCCCCGCTCTCCCCCGCCGCTCCCCACTGGCACACAAATTTTTTGAGACGAGCAGGCAGGTACTCGCATAAGGCACTACTCGCTCGAGTAGCTTGCCTTAGCGATTACGCTCGCTCATCTCTAATCCTCAACTCTGCCGTAAAATCATAACATTTGAGTTTGATGCATTGAGTGACCTGTTATATAAGGTCAAAGTTCCTATGTTAAGTCTAGCGGCGTTGTTGTGCTTCAGCCAACAGAACCGCTAGGAAGAGTCAAGCGTTGCTAAACGATATTCATATCAAGTGCTTACCAGTGTGCCTGTTGCTATAGCCCCAAAACGTGGATGACCAAGCCGTGGAAGGTGAACAGTTCAAGCCAAATCCTCGGCTCAACAGTTCTAAAATCATTTACAACCATTTTTCCAAACATTTCATGTTTGTGTAGCAAACATTGTATCAATCCAGTTACTTTAGGAAGGCTGAGCTGCAATACTAAATACAGCCCATAGACAAGAGTGATGCTATTTTTGAAGGAAACATCATACTCATTGCATAAGAGCTGCAATTCCCAATACTGGACATACATAGATACAAGCAGAAAAGGCATCTGATGACATCACAAAACAAATGCAACAAACCTTTTAGAGATATGCTGAACCAAGAGAAAAGATTGAAGGATAAATATATCCATATGTACATTATTTCTACAGATCCAGCATACATTCAGTGAGCTCCGCTTAGTAGCTACTGCAGGTAAACAGATTTGTACTGTGGAAGGAAGTAGGTAACAGTTCAGTGTACCCCCCATGCAAAGGTCTTGTAGTTTACCTCTGTTACAATGTGTGGCTTCCAACTCACCTCTCCTGATGGCTACGGCACACAGTCCCCTCTTCCTCTTCTTATATGTCTGGGTCAAGGGCGTAGCTAAAGGCTCATGGGCCCAGGTGCAAAAGTCTATCTTGAGGCCCCCGACTTCTCTTAACCCCTTAACACAGAGGCGTAACTTGAAACACCTGAGCCCCAATGCAAAACCTGAATTAGGGTCCCCAACTATAATGCTTTATTCATAGTACTGGGCTCCCTATATGGAGAAGAGAGGCCTTATGGGCCCCCTAAGGCTCCTGGGCCCTGGTGCAACTGCATCCCCTATAGTTATGCCAGTGGTCTCTCTCATGCATCCACTTTAGCACTGATTGTAGCCCAGAGAGCCTACGTATGCTCCACCATTTTCTTGAAGGGCCAGTGCGCACCTCAATAGATCTACCCTGCCAATAGTGTGTCTTCAATGGATATATCAGGCATCCTTCCTGTATGGAGGGTTCCTGAGTATTGTGGTCCTTCTGGTCTCACTCAAGGTGCTAATACTTTTCTGTTTCTCTCTTTACTGAGTTTGGCTATCTCTGACTGCTCTCATCGCTGTTCCTGACCCCGGCAGTTCTTATATCAACTACACTTATGTATGCTGCCTACTCTGAGCTTTGGCCTGCTTACTTGTATTGGATTTATCCTCTGTGACCTTACTACCTCTGTCTTCATCCTCATGCTGTAATGTGTCAATTGCCTCGACCCAGACTATCTGACTACACTCCTGTTCATACCCTCGGCCTAAATAGCATCAGTACTGGGACCACTTCCTGAGTAATGGCTTGGGGACCCCACAGTAAAGCCAGGGTCTCTCAGGTGTAACTTCAGGACTTGGACCAAAACCAAACCAGTCTGTGAAATGCTGGATCTCCGTCCGTTGATCTTGACAGCCTCTATGTTCATTTCACTGCAGGAAACCTGTTAACATCTCTGCACTAATTATCAACTGTATTATAATATTCTTATAACAAGTTGAAACGTTTGTATATTTGGGGATCTGCTACCCGATATTCCCAGCTGATCAGTTGCTCACTAGGCCAGCGTGCTTGTGCACTAAGCTGATTTCTACAGGAAGCAGACAACTCTGTTTCCACTTCAGTGACTGAACTTTGTGTTACAAGCAAAGTTTCCACTGAATTGAATAAAAAATTTGCTTATAATACCAAACCTAGCCACTGCAGTGAGAACAGAGCTGTGTGCTTCCTGCAGAAATCAGCTTAGTATATAAGCACATTAACCCAATGAAGAGCTGATCAGTGAGGGTTCCAGAAGGTGGACCTCTGTGGATGGCATATCCTGTTAGGTAACCAATAGTTTACAACTGGACAACCTTTTTAAGTACTATTGCGCTTAGGGCTTATTTACACTGCCATAGGCAGTACTATGATCGGCAGCACAGAGCTTATCTGTGCCTTAACGAGGGAGATTTAATTTTTTTTGCATGCATATTGGCATATTTTGCTGTTCTTTTTGCACATGCAGGGCATGTTCATTTCCAAATCGTAGAAGAACTCGCCAGATTTAAATGACTATTTAGCCTAATGAGCTTCAGAGTTCTTCTTTGTTTTCACAGAATTGCGCCATGTTTCATGCATTCCCTTGCATATTGCGTGCCTTTGCGCACCTTTCAAAGAGTTCTATAGGGAACTTTGGTGCATAAAAAGATAGAGCATGTTCTATTTTTTTTTGCGTGAAAATCGGTAAAAGAGAACAAGCCCACTCACATCAATGGATTCTACTCTCTTCGTGTAAATTTTCACAGCATTTTTTCACATACTCTAAAAAAATCTTTTTTAGCTCATGGCCTCCAGGCAAAATGTGTAAAAGATGCGGTGAATATGCACGCAACTGCATATTTGTTGCATTTTTATACCATTTATGTTCATGATACAAGTGTTTTTCGTAAAGTCATTGTGTTGTATTCTGTCCATATGCCATCCATAAAAACTGCAGATGCAATACAGATAGAAAATAAGGCCGTGTGAATGGGCCCTTATTGTTGAAAACTGCAATAGCAAACAATTCGATCGGGCTCACACGGCCATATGATCTGTGTGCTATACCCCCGCGTGGTATGCGGTAAATTGCAGGCAATCAATTACATTTCCTTACGAAGTTCCTCTCACATTAGCGTGTTAGAATTGTGCAATTCGTGAGTTCTGTTTTGTTGTGTATCTCTATAGGCGCAGGAAATATAAAGTAAAAAAAACAAACAGGTGGATGGCGCATGACAGCATGCATGAGATACGCTGTCATGCACAGTACAATTTTGCTGCCATACGCAGCAGTATGCCAGGTCAACGCCGTCTCCACAGCTGTGTGACCCATGCAGCGTTTTATGCTTACCATCGTGCGAGCCCAGCCTTAGGGTGCATTCAGACGAGCGTATGCCTTAATTCGCGCGTACATTCGCTTGTGTAAACGTGCGCGCAAAAAGGTCCGTGCTTTACTTATGCGTGTTAGCAAATGTGATTTTGGCTGCATGGAGCGCATGTAGATGCGCTTCATACCTTGAGCTGTATCAGCATCACAGCCAATATACACGGCACCAGTATTTTAAGTATTGATAGTTGTGAGACACACGATTTTTCGCGCCCCAGCGAACTTTGGATTACTAAGTTTCTTCCTTTATATAACAGGCTGCACATCGTTTATTGGTGTTTACAACCAAACACATCCGGAACACAACATGGAGTGCTTTATGCAAAGGGAAAGACACAAAAGCATTAAGCCTTAGCATAAAAAAAAAATTTACATTGCTGTCTATTGGGTCGTTCACACGACCGGACTCGCGTGCAGCGTGTCCCATAGGAGCCAATGTTAGGAGCAGCGCAGTACGGACCAAACTGCCACGCATGTCCTTTCTTCGTCCAAACTGCGCGGCTATTTAAAACCATGGAGTTCCTATGAAGTGTTCACATGGGCGTGTTTTTACTGCGTGCGAACACGCGCAGCAACGAAGAAAGGACATGCGTGGCAGTTTGGTCCGTACTGCGCTGCTCTTAACATTGGCTCCTATGGGACACGCTGCACATGTGAACGACCCAATAGACAGCAATGTAAATTCTTCTTATTTTTTTTTATGCTAAAGCTAAATGCTTTTGTGTCTTTCCCTTTGCATAAAGCACTCCATGTTGTGTTCCGGATGTGTTTGGTTGTAAACACCAATAAACGATGTGCAGCCTGTTATATAAAGGAAGAAACTTAGTAATCAAAAGTTCGCTGGGGCGCGAAAAATCGTGTCTCACAACTATCAATACTAAAAATACTGGCGCCGTGTATATTGGCTGGGATGCTGATACAGCTCAAGGTATGAAGCGCATCTACATGCGCTCCATGCAGCCAACATCACATTTGCTAACACGCATATGTAAAGCACGGACCTTTGTTCACATGCATTTTTGCGCGCACGTTTACACGCGCGAATGTGCGCACGAATTAACGCATACGGTCGTCTGAGCGCACCCTTAGGCTATATTCACATGAGCGGAATGCCCGCCAAAATTGCAATGATCTGAAACATTGGATTTCAATGCATTCATTCAGATAGGCGATTTTCCAGCATGTAAAATTTGCCACCTGGAAAAGTAGCACATATGCTACCGATTCCGTCCGGCTGCTTTTACGTGCTACCGGAAAAGTAGCTCTTGTCCCATCTTTTTGCTGCAATACGCAGGCCATTCCTATAAACTCCTATGGGAGCCTATGCGAGCCGTCAGAAAAAGGGAGGGGGAGGGAGTTTTGCAGCGGCTCACATGACTAAAATCACCCCCCCCCTCCCCTTGCCAGCAGCTTTGATAGACTAGGAAGGGAATTTAGCATAGCAAGAGCTGCTTAAGTCCCTCCCCCTCCTTTTGCCGTCAGCTCCCATAGACGTCAATGGGAGCGCCTATTGTCGCGATCAATCGGCAAGGGGAGAGACTTTAGCAGTGCTAAGGTCTCTCCCCCTGGCCATGGAAATCCGGGCTGCGAATTATATACACCGCCCCTGGTCGTGTGAACGGGTGAGAAAACGGGATTTGGGTTTTTGTCATTCACATGATTTTTGGCTGTATGA
The DNA here is from genome assembly GCF_035609145.1 of Eleutherodactylus coqui. Taxonomy (NCBI): domain Eukaryota; kingdom Metazoa; phylum Chordata; class Amphibia; order Anura; family Eleutherodactylidae; genus Eleutherodactylus; species Eleutherodactylus coqui. Next base: position 68,833,474 of record NC_089840.1, on the reverse strand, counting down.
AAGAGCCCTTATTCAGGTAAAGTTGCTGTTGTGCTTTAGAAATCCGAAAGTAGCAGGGATTAACAATTAATCAAGTTTTTAGCTGCACGTAATTTGCAATCCTAACAAGGGAAAGCAAACATTAAACTATTAGAATAAAAAATGAAAATAATAATCCAGATGGAAACATGCACAGAGAAAACAAATATTGAGTTTGTAAATGAAATCATTTATTTAACCACGACAATTACATTCCTGCGTTATTTTTAATTTGTATTTTAGTATAGACACTGTCAGTGTTTTCTCTGTTGCACAGTAGCAGCTGCCAGTAAAAAACAAAGTAAACAGCTCATTCCATTGAGTTCACCAACAGACTGGCAAATTAAGTGATTTCAGACTGAAAACACACTTTCTAAAGCCTTGTTTTCTCTACATTTATTTTGCTTTGCAACACTAACAGTAAATAACGTCAGTAAAGTATTACTAATATTATAGCAATAAAACACTGCTTAATAAATTCTGCCAAATGCTGATACACCAGCAAAGGGGGATTTGAGATGACTGAATCTAATCATTCTTGTGTACAAATGTGTTGTGCGTTTAGAAGACTGTTTTTATATTAAAGGGATTGCAATCTCAATTTTAGCATTGGACATGAATGGTACCAGGGAGTCCTGCCTTTGCTTACCTCCGCCAATAATCTCAGTTTTGAGGGTCATATACACAAACCATAAACATTTTAAATTTTTTACCATTTGAGGTCATGTAAATAAAATCACGTTTTTTTTGCATAACAGCCCAAAATAATTGTCCTAGGCAGCAAATGATTGACCCCAAATCAGATCTAAGTGGGGTTGCCTTCTGATGTTTCATTTTGTATTAGAAATGACCACTGGTACTCTTGTGGGCCTGTCTAGTGTTGGACTAGGGTACACCGGACCCACCAGTAAAATTAATTCTGGGGTCCATTGTTTGGCTACATGCAAATATTACTAGATTCTGTGGCAAGCCGGGGTTACTCGCCTGTGGATCGCCAACCTCTCCTTCGGGAAATGGGCACCATGCGTGTCGAAAACATTTCAGACACTTGGATTTCTTGTAAATCTGGCAACTGACAGTTTTATTCCACGTCACCACAGCAAACGTATGTGCACAGCATACAACACAAAGTTCATATTTCGTATCCCACCTGGATGTGAGAGTTGAGGGTTGTTGTTCCTGTCCTACTCAAGGCCTTTACTATGGGGTATGATTCAAGGTTTGTCATCTCTGTCCGACTCGAGGCCTCTGCTGGTCTACCCTGGATGTCAGGCTTGCAGCCCTTCCAGCTCTACTGAGCTATAACTTCCCCGCTGACTGTGACAGGAACTGACACTTTTATCTTTAGTTTTTTCCACACCTACAGGTGTTAACCGTCTCTCAGGTTCAAGGATGCCTGTCTGTAGCCCTCTGCAAGCCATCCTGTATACTGCCCTCCTACAATCCCCATTCACAAATTCTTTGCTGCTGCATTTTTAATATAGTTTGACAGTCCAGCCATAGCCAGTCCTACATATAAATTACATATGCACTCAAATTGAGCCAGCACTATTTTTGCATATGTTTTGCATATCTTATGGAAGGTTTAATTGAAAGCAGTAGGTAAAATACATATGTATACATATCCTGTTGTTCTTGCTTTCAGGCCATTTGTTCATTTTAGACTTACAGTAAATAATGGTTTTGAAAAAAACTCTAATATCCAGGTGTATGCTATAATAACGCACGGGTATATTACATAGTAAGTATTAAAAAGTGAAAGATGACACCTCTACCAAAAACCTCTGGTGCGTTTCTGGCATGTAACTGCTCCCATTGGGTTCATTTACATGGGTGTATTGGTACCACGTATTACACATGCGTATATCCCATGGGTAATACGTGGTGAAAGAAGATAGTGAAAATCAATAGATTTTCATTTCTCCATTCACACCTGCTTATGGTCATTGCGTAGAGACTACTTTTGTTAACTAGGAATGCTATTACCTTTCGTCTGACATGCACACTAACCTTACATAGAGTGCTGGGGCCACTAGAGCCCCAACTAGTGCACCACACAACCCAAAAATATTCCCACCATAATATACATATATGATAAAAAACAAAGCAGGAACTCTATTACCTGTAGTTCCCTGGAACTACATGTGATGGATGTGATAACAGAAACGTACAATTTAAACATCATCATATGTTGATCCAAACATGGATACCACACAGCAGGTGTTGACTGTGCTAAAACATGCCACACATATTACCCAAAGCTTTGGTCTAATTGCCTCACATGTGTGATAAAAACCAAAGCAGAAATGCTATTACTTATAGTTCCCTCAATTAATGCGATCGCAAAAACGTCCTATTCGCTGAAAACAAATAGCATCACTAATGCACCAACACCTTTGCTTGACATGTGCACTGAACTCCACAAGGAGTGCTGGGGCCTCTACTGACCCAACTTGGGCATGCGGACAGCCCAGAAATCCACTGTGCTGGTGGAAGTGGTCCCACCAGAATATGTTGTTAGATTTCTATGTGAGAGCAATATCAGTGATTGCTTATGAATTTCATGTAATGCATAGATTACTATGTATTTAGATATAGACTGGCTATTGGCGCGGCTCCATTGAAGGCAATACGTGCATTCCCTATGGTGCACGCCTGTAAAACACGGACATGTGAACACACCATAGGGAATGTATTGGTTGTAATAGACGCATGTTTTCGTGCGTGCATATGCACGTACAAAAATACGCTCGTGTGAAGCCACCCTAAGGGCATAGTTGCAGAAACGCATCACAGAGGTTTTTGCAATGGTGGTCATCTTTCACTTTTTAATATTTATGAAATGTAGTGGATTTTGAATATATATCTGGGTATGCGAATGCACTAGAATTCCTTTCAAAGTTGCTTGTACCCCCCAATACATGTGCGATATTTTTCTGTGGTAAATCAGAGCGGTGGGTGAAACAACAATCTAAATAAATTTGAGCTTTTATCTTCCTGGTGACCAGATTCCCATTTTTTAGTGGTGGGAAGCATATTTTGTCAAATATTTTCAGAGATTAGGCACCAATTTATAGTACAATACAGCACAATACCTTACACAGTACATACAGTATAATCCAACAATTTATACATGATGCAGCACAGTATATAATAAAATAATTTATAGCTCAATAAATGCAAATTTCTGATACAATATATTGTTGGAAATATCTGCTATGCCTGAACCCACATATAATATACACACACATCTATCTATCTATCTATCTATCTATCTATCTATCTATCTATCTATCTATCTATCTATCTATCTATCTATCTATCTATCTATCTATCTATCTATCTCATATCTATCTATCTATCTCATATCTATCTATCTATCTATCTATCTATCTATCTCATATCTATCTATCTATCTATCTATCTATCTATCTATCTATCTATCTATCTATCTATCTCATATCTATCTATCTCATATCTATCTATATATCTATCTATCTCATATCTATCTATCTATCTCATATCTATCTATCTCATATCTATCTATATATCTATCTATCTCATATCTATCTATCTCATATCTATCTATATATCTATCTATCTCATATCTATCTATCTATCTCATATCTATCTATCTATCTATCTATCTATCTATCTATCTCATATCTATCTATCTATCTATCTATCTATCTATAAGAGTGTATGTATCATATATGGGTACATGGAAAGGCCTACTATTATTTGCTGCTTGCTTTTTAAAATTCTGCATGGTAGTGAAATAAAACCTATTGATTCATGATTCCAGCACAACTATCTAGAAAACCAATACAACTCGTGTACATGTAGTTGTTGCTCTGTATTTAAAATACAGTAGCTGTGCAAATTGGGCAATTTACCTCCAGCCAAGTAAGGAAACCCTAATTGACAGGTGAGTGGTCTCCAGTAATGTTGAGCAAACCGAAACAGTCCAACCATGCTTTGGGTCGAACTTTGTTAAAAAGTTTAGTTTGGTGTGAACCTGAATGTTAGGCAGTTTGTCTTGACCAAAGCCAATACACTGTGGCCTTCACCTTTTTTTTGTGAAGTTCAAGTTCAGATAGAACTAATTTTGGACCAAACTGAACTTTTTCTCAACAAATTCAGCAAACGGGCCGATTCAAATTTTTAAAAAGTTTGTTCATCACTAGTTCTCAGTCACCACAATTATGAATCTACGATTAACTGTCAATCTATAGTGGTAACATCCCTGGATCTAACACAAGGCCTAGGCACAAATAATGGAGGGAGATGTTGGCTTGTTTCTGAGATGCTTTCCTTCTGTCATCTCAATTGGGTGAAAAGCTGTCACATCACCCAATTAGACATCTAAGAAATGATGTGACCTACCGTGAAGATGGACTTTGAACATTTGCAAAAAAGGACCTGCAGAATTGAGGTGGTAGTAACATTTTACGTCAAGACAGAGTAGGACAGGACCTCATTCTTGCGTCAAGTGGTAACAGAGTCAGGAAATTTCAGCTGCAGTAAGCTTATAAAACTTCCCATGACCTTATTAAGAAAAGGACATTTGCTATTCTGTCATTGAAGTAGCCTGTCAAGGAACAGAACATATAGAAATAAGATTTTTCAGGCTTTTTTCTTATCAATATTTGACTATAGTCTTCAATAATGCAATACTATATAACCATTAACGGCTTACAATGGATTGCTATCCCTAAAAATATTACCATAAGATTAGATATTAATAATTGGCCATACTTCTGCATATCATAAAATTCTAATATGGTAATGTTAAATGATTTTGAAGTAGTAAATAATTCTGCAGCATTTTCTTTGCAAAGAAAACTTGTTAAAGTGGTAAGTTATTAGAACAGCTGTTTGAACTGGGTTACCCTGTGCCTCACAGATAAGGGTCTTTGAAGTCCAGCAAAGCCAAATTGTGAGAAGAACATAACGAGTCTGTGAACCCTAAATGAAGTTCATTATTTTCAAGAAACACAGTTTTATTTTAGTGTGTAAACAAGTATTTTAGAGTAAAACACTGTCTAAAGAATAATAGAGCAGTAATTAAATTAGAATTTGTAAACAACTGTATGTTATATACATGGGAAAAATATAAAAAATGACAGTTTGCACAATATTATTAGCATTTAAAGTTTTCCGGGACTCCAACATTGATGACGTATCCTTAGAATAGGGTATCAGTAAATGATCGTGGGGATCCATCACTCAATCACCTATTTAGGCCCCTATTTAGGCCCTATTTTGAGCTGCTATACCAGTCTCCACTGTTATGATATATACAGTGGACATAAAAAGTCTACATACCCCTGTTTTTGTCATGTTTAAAGTCATACAAAGATTAATCATTTCAGATTTATTTCCAGTGTCAGCGTGGGAGAAAAAAAATAATAATAATGGGGTTGCATAACTGTGAACACCCTCTATATTTTGGGAATGTGGTTGTATTAAGAACTAGCCAATCACATTTAGGCCGGCTGCACACGAGCGTGACGGGCTCCGCTGCGGAATACTCAGCGGCGAAGCCCGTCAAGGCGCCCCCCAGAGACCCCATACTTAGCAGCGGATCTGGCGCTTTGGCTCCCGCATGATGCTTCTCCGCCTACTGCCGCCGCGTCACATGACACGCCCACAGCGTCACATGACGCGGCCGGCCACGTCATATGACGCGGCGACGGTAGGCGGGAAAGCGTTTTCACGCTATCTTCCGCTGTGTTACAGCGGGAGATAGCGTGAACGGACGGCTTCCATTGACTGCAATGGAAGCCGTCAGCGCGTACACCCACGGCAAATAGAGCATGCCGCGGGTGAGGACGGGAGATTTCACGGTTCGGAATTCCGCGGTGGAATTCCGCACCGTGTGCCCTGGGCTATTAGGTTCAATAGAACCTAATAGCTGCGGGCAACACAGTGGATTTTTGCCGCGAATTACGTTTGTGGGAAGGAGGCCTTAAACTCATGGTAAATAGTAGTCAGTACTCCGCTGCTATTATGTAAAGTTATTCTGATTTTCCACATATAAAGTTCAGCTCTTCTTGGAGGATTTCCCTCTCATTTTCTTAGTTACATTTTTCAGCAAAAGCTGTGGTCCGTAAAGAGCTTACTTAAGGTATCAGTTAGGAGAAAGGTACCAAAAAATGTCCAAGGCATTACATATATCATGGTGGACACTGAAGATCATCATTAAGTAGTGGATTAAATTTGGCACAAAAATTGATGAGAAGACCAGAAGAAAATTGGTCAAGAGGCGGCCAAGAGGCCTGTAGCAAGATTAAAGGAGCTGCAGGAATGTCTGGCAAGTACTGGTTATATAGTACATGTAACAACCATCTCCCGTATTCTTCATGTGTCTGGGCTGTGGGGTAGGGTGGCAAGATGGAAGCCTTTTCTAACAAAGAAAAACATCCATTCCCTGCTATATTTTGCCCAAACCTACATCAAGTCTGTGAAAAGTATGTGGGAGAATGTGTTAAGAGACCAAGGTTTAATTCCAGAAGGTTCGTTAGGCACAAAGACAACACTGTGCATCACCAAAAGAACACCGTATCCACAGTGAAGATAGGGGAGGCAGCATTATATTTTGGGGCTGTTTTTCTGCTGCTGGAACCAGAGCTTTAGTCAGGGTGGATGAAAATACGAACAGTTGCAAATATCAGTCCATTTTGGCACAAAACCTTCAGGCCTCAGCTAAAAAGCTGAAGAGAAAGAGGAATTTCACTTGAAATCAACGGTTTCGCCAAAAAAAGATCAAAGCTGTGGGTTGACTTAAAGAGGGTGCTACAAATGAGATGCCCTCACAATCTGACAGATTTGTAGCACTTACAAGGAAGAGTGGGCAAAGATTGCCAAGTCAAGATGTGTCATGCTGATAGACACCTACCCAAAAAGACTAAATGCTGTCATAAAGTCAAAGGATATATCAACAAAGTATTTATTAAATATGGGGTTACCACTGGGGGTGCTGGGGCCCGGTTGTGCCTCGGCTGCAACAGCTGCAGTCCCGGGGTCGGGGGTCGAGCCTAAGGTCTCTCTGCCTGACGTTTTTTCGGGAACTGCAGGGTTTTTTTTTCCTCTCTGGGAAGCGTGCTGGTTATATTTTGAATTACGTCCCCACTCGTCGGGTTCTGAATACCAGAGGGTGGGCATAGTTATTTCACGTTTGAGGGGCAACCCTAAAAACTGGGCATTCTTGCTACCACCCGACTCACAACCCCGCCAATCTGTAGATGCCTTTTTTATGGCTCTTGGGCAGATTTATGATGAGCCAAATAGAGCAGGGTACTACGTGAGTAAGTTATTGGGTCTTCAGCAGGGTAGACATCTGCTCCCAGTTTCTGCAGTTTTGTGTGGAGTCAAGATGGAATGACTGTGCTCTGAAAGATTTATTTCTAACTGGGTTGTCTGAGTCCGTTAAAGATCTGTTGTTGTCGCACCTGAAACCCCAGATGTTAGAGCAGGCTATGACTATCACAGTAAAGGGTTACCTCCATATATAGAGGATTTTTATGATGTTTTTTCGAAACAACTTTTGGAGACGTTACCTCCACACCGTGAATGGGATTGCAAAATCGATCTCATTCCCGGGAGCAAGATCCCCTAGGAGGAAATATATAATGTAACAGTCCCAGAACGCGAGGCAATGAAGGAGTATATGACTGAGAGTCTTGCCAAGGGGCACATGCGTCCTTCCGAATCACCCGCAGGGGCAGGGTTATTTTTCGTGGAAAAGAACGATGGTGGTCTTCGACCCTGTGTTGATTATAGAGCTTTGAACTGGATAACCGTCAAAAATCAGTACTCATTGCCCCTGATTCCTGACCTCTTTAACCAGGTTATAGGAGCCCATTGGTTCTCCAAGCTGGATCTTCGTGGAGCCTATAATCTCATTCGCATCAGAGAGGGGGACGAATGGAAAACCGCGTTTAATACTCAGTTGGGGCATTTTGAATGTCTAGTCATACCATTCGGGTTATGTAACGCGCCAGCTATCTTCCAGGGGTTTATGAATACCATTTTCCATGACATTCTGGGCATGTTCATGGTTGTATATTTGGATGACATTCTAGTTTTCTCTCCTGATTGGGAGAGCCATGTTAAGCATTTATGGACAGTTCTTTCCCGCCTTCGAACCCATCATTTGTATGCTCAGCTGGAGAAATGCCGTTTCGGGGTACAGGAGATTGCTTTCCTTGGATATATCATTTCTCCGTCAGCCATCCGAATAGACTCGGACAAGGTCAAGGCCATCACCAAATGGGTGCAACCCGCCAACCTAAAGGCGTTACAATGCTTTTTGGAGTTTGCAACCTTTTATCGGAAATTTATTAAGAACTTTTCGGCGGTTGCCAAACCCCTGACCGACCTGACCAAGAAGGGTGCTAGGGTTGATTCCTGGCCACAGGAGGCTGTGAAGGTCTTTACACTTCTCAAGAGGGCCTTCTCCACAGCACCGGTTTGGGCTCAGCTGGATCTAGATTGCCCGTTCATCATTGAAGTGGATGCCTCTGAGCACGGTGTGGGGGCAGTCCTCTCGCAGGAATCTCCAGGCTGACCTGGTCTCCAACCCTGTGCATTCTTTTCAAGAAAGTTTAATCAGGCAGAACACAATTCTGATATTGGCAACAGGAAATTATTGGCCATAAGGTGGGCATTTGATGAATGGAGACATTTTTTAGAGGGCGCTCATCATACTATTATGGTCCTCACGAACCATAAGAATTTGGTTTATCTGGAGTCTGTCAAGCACTTGAATGCTTGTCAGGCAAGGTGGGCATTATTTTTTTCACGCTTAAATTTTGTGGTCACATATGTGCCTGGGTCCAAGAATGTCAAAGCTGATGCTTTGTCCTGCAGTTTCGGAGTACCTGAGGTTGAGGAGCCTCAAACGGAATGTGTTTTGGGCCCGGGTGTGGTGGTTGCTACCCTTATGTCCGAAACATCTGCTTTACTTCGGGCGGCTTAGCAGTCCGCTCCCGAAGGCCTCCCTGAAGGAAGGTTATTTGTTCTCAGGGCCTTGCGGCTTCTCATTTTGGAGGAAGTTCATTCATCAGTCTTAGTAGGTTATCCAGGAGTCCGAGGCACCCTGGAGTTGTGTGGCCATCTATATTGGTGGCCACAAGTGTCTCTGGACGTCAGAGAATTTGTCAAGTCCTGCTCTAAATGTGCCTGGGGGAAAAGTGTACGGAGACGGCCTGAGGGTCCGCTTCTTCCTCTTCCCATTCCAGAGAGACCATAGACCCATCTGTCGATGAATTTTATTACCGACTTGCTCAAGTCCCAGGGGTGCTCAGTCATCTTGCTGGTTGTCGACAGATTTTCCAAGATGGCGCATTGTACTGCCCTTAAAAAGCTTCCATCCGCTCCTGAGCTAGCCAACATATTTATCAACGAGATTGTATGTCTGCATGGGGTTCCCAAGGATATTGTTTCCGACTGGGGAGTCCAATTTGTTGCCCAGTTTTGGAGGGCTTTTCGTAAGGGTATTGGTATCGGGTTGTCGTTTTCCTCTGCCTTCCATCCTGGAGTCTAATGGGCAGACAGAATGTATGAACCAGGAACTGGTTCAGTACCTTAGAATGTACGTAAGCAATTGTCAGAGTCTCTGGGTCAATTATTTAGCGTTGGACGAATTTGCCATCAACAGCCATAAGCATTTGGCGTCTGGCGTTTCTCCCTTCTTCTGTAATTTTGGTTTTAATTCCAGTTTTGTGATGCCTTTCTCCTCTTCTTCCAATAATCCTTCTGCGGACACTTGTGTCCAGAACCTGCTGGAGGTGTGGGGGAAGGTGCGTGGCAATTTGGAGCAGTCCAGGGGTATGGTGCTAAGGAGGAGTAGAGACACCCGTACTATTTCTGAACCGTTTTCTGTGGGCCAGTTAGTATACTTGTCATCCAAGAATTTGAAATTAAAAGTGCATTCCTTGAGGCAGGCTCCCCAATTTGTGGGCCATTTCCCAGTCACCAGAGTCATCAATCCTATGGCGTACGAGTTGGCCCTGCCGGACACGTGAAGAATCTATAGGGTTTTCCACAAGGTGCTCCTTAAGAGGTACGTCCCTCCAGTAGTGAGATCAGAAGAGATCTTGCGCTATCCGGCAATGGGAGCTGGCTGTCACTGATAGCCAGGCACCTGCTGCAACAGCGGGGGTGCATCAGAGCAGGGAACCCCGCTGTTAACTACTTCCCTGCTGCGATCTATGTAGATTGTGGCATGGGAAGGGTTCACAGAGGCAGCGTGCTCCCTCTGTTATGTCATCGGGCTCTTGTAATGTAATCGCAGAGAGCCTGGTTGGTTGCCATGGTAACAGGACACCACCTACAGGCGTCCTGTATTACAACTGCCTATGATCGCTGTAATAGGCGATAAGGCATTGCAGGAAAGAAGTCCTGCAATGCCTTATCATAGCAATCATCAGTGCTATTCTGTAAGTCACCCAGAGGGACACAAATGGTGTAAATAAATGATGTACAAAAAGAAAAATTTAAAAAAATGTGCTTTCTCTCATATTAGCATAAACATTTTTTTTAAAAGTTAAAATCCCACATATTTGGTATCATCATGTCCGTAATGATGCGTAGAATAAGTTGCACATGCTTTTTATCCTGCATGGCGAAAAGCGTAAAAAACGCTAAAATACTGAGGCAAAATGCTACTTTTTAGCATTTTGCCTCCCAAGAAACGCAATTAAAGTGATCAAAAAAGCCATATCTATACCAAGATGGTACCAATAAAAACTATAGCTCGTCTTGCAAAAAATAAGGCCCCACTTTTCATTACATTTTTTCTTGCATATGGAGTGACCAAAAAATGTGCAAATCTGGCTTAGCGTATTTTTTTTCTTCTGACATCGTTCACCCTTCTGGATAAATAATGCATTACTTTGATAGACTCAGGGTGGATTCACAAGGGTGTGTTTATGTGTGTACAGTTGTGCACACACAAACACGCTCTTATTAGAACCATTGGTTCCCTATGGTATGTTCACATGTCTGTGTTTTACAGGCGTGCAAACGCACGTACCTGCAAAACATAGGACATGCATGCACCATTGGTCCCTGGTACACATCAATATTCCCCAGCAGGGAGTCCACTTGTGACTGAACACTGTAATAGTACTGTCACAGTGTTCAGTGACAAGGGGACTCCTAGCGGGGAGTAAAAAATCCCCTGCCACAGCTGTGACAGCTGTGACAGTGTGGCAGAGGGTCGCGATGTTCTCCCATTGCTTTCAATGGGACCGGCACTTCTGCAGTCCCATTTAAAAGCAATGGGCTGCTGGAAAGCCCTGCAGGGAGTTTAGGGTAAGGGCTTTAAATATAAGCCCTTCCCTAAAAATCATCCCTAGAATGTGTTAAAAAAAAAATTATACTCAACTCAGCTGCTGGGGCTCAGGCGTTTCTAGCCTGTCTTCTCCCTGCACTGCTCTGAAGCTCTTTCAGCAGCCAGGGATTTAAAATGAGTGCTCAGCCAATCACAGGCAGCTCTCAGCCATTCGTTGAATTCAATGAATGGCTTAGCTCTGCCTGTGATTGGCTGAGTGCTGTGACCGATCACAGGCAGCACTCAGCTGTCATTCAATGAATGGCTGAGAGCTACCTGTGATTGGTTGAGTGCTCAGCCAATCAGATACAGCCTTCTCAGCAGGCGGGTATTTTAAACCCCCGGCTGCTGAAAGAGATTCAAAGCAGTGCAGGGAGAAGACAGGCTAGATGCGCTTGAGCCTCGTCAGCTGAGGAGAGGTGAGTATAATTTTTTTTATTTCTAACACATTCTAGGGATGTTTTTCAGGGAAGGGCTTATTTTTAAAACCCTTCCCCGAAAATCCCTTCAGGGCTTGCCAGCAGCCCATTGCTTTCAATGGGACTGCAGAAGTGGCGGTCCCATTGAAAGCAATCGGAGAACATCGCAATTCTCTGCCATAGCAGTCACAGCTGTGACAGCTTTGGCAGGGAATTCTTTACTCCCACGGGGAGTCCCCTTGGCACTGATCACTGTTCAGTGACAAGGGGACTCCTTTTGGGGAATATTTACACTGCAGCAGCGGAGAGGTGAGTATATATATATAATTTTTTTTTTTTTTTCCACAGACAGGGATGATTTTTCAGGGAAGGGCTTATATTTAAAGCCCTTCCCCGAAAATCACTGCAGGATTTGCCAGCAGCCCATTGCTTGCAATGGGGCCATCATCAGCAACCGCGGCCCCATTGAAGGCAATGGGCACGGACCTGCATTCATACATGTTTGTGCACGTATGTGGGTGTGCAGTTTTGTGCGCTCCTATGTACGGCACACACACACACGCTCGTGTGAATGCACCCTCAGTGATAACAAATACGTGTTTGTTTTTTAATTGCTTTTAGTTTTGTATTGTAAATATGGGAAACTTTTTTTAAAATTAATTTTGACTTCCTTTTAATTTTCTTAATAATTAATACAAATGTTTTACTCATTTTCACATTTTCTTTTAGTCGTGATTGAATTTATGATTTTTTTACAGTACATGCAGTATAATGTAATACCATGTTTTTACATTAAAACACAATCTGACAGCCATTCTACCAAGCCATGCCACAGGCATGGCTTGATAGGCAATCAGCCATGGCAGTACTGGGAATCTTCAGAATGCCTCAGGCTGCCACAGCAACTGAACAACACTTCATAATCACATTGTGGGGGGATTTTGGGGGATTTAAATGCCGCAGTTAGCGTTTATGCTGATCGCAGCTATTGTCGGCAGGTGTCAGCTGTAAAAAACAACTGGCACCCACCTTGAATATTGCAGCATCGACCTCTCCATACAAACCCCGAATGCACAGGATGTAACTATACATCCTATGATGTTAGGGGTTAAAAAGCTTAGCGGCGAGGTTCCTGAGGAGTAAGCCCCATCAATGAGATATTGAATGGCTAATTTATTTAAGGCCGGTCTCATATGAACGGACTTAAAATTGTGGATTCTGCGATTGCCATCCTTGCGGAGGTTTCTTTGTAAAATGCATGCATGCATTTTCGAACTGTTGTTCATATTCGCGAGTATGAAGTGCGTATGCCGAGACAGGAAGTCAATGGATGCATGTGTTCTTTCGCCCATACGCAATTAGCATTGTGTATGAGCTGCTAAATCACCTGGAAGAAGATATGAGAATACAAAGAAAAGCCTGGCTAAAAGAGAGAGAGAGAGAGAGATCTGCGACCGCTCACAATTGCAGAATCTGCCCAGTTCGTGTGAGCCTGGCCTAACACTGTAAAATAGAAATAGTAAGTATGTTTTTATATTTCATTTAAATCTATTGGAATAGGATTATATAAGCATACTAGTAGGTGGCCCTTTCAAAGACGGTGACTGCAATTGAAAATGCTTTCCCTGGACACAGAAACCGACGAGCATTGGCACCCATACCTCGGCTTGGTACAGCCTACATCAAATTATGCATCCCTGTACAGTGCTTCGATGTGGGCTCTGGATGCAGCAGGAGTAGCTGGACACAGTTTGGTGAAGCAAAAGCAGGTGAGCCAAATGCACAGGTTAATGTGGTGGTAGCCACTCTCCTCTACACTGCTGAGTCCATGAATGAGACTGCTCCCCCCCTCCCCTGCTTGGTACCAGCCACATCACTCTGTACATTCCTGTACTGTGCTTCTAGTGGGGGCTAACTGTGAATGTATCAGTAGTTGCTCTCTGCTACACTGGTAAGTGGGTGGCATGGCATCATTTTCCCTCATCCCCCATCTCCCGGCTGATGAATGTGGGCCACAGTGCCCTCTACAGTATAAACAATAAAGTGGCAAGTACCCCTCTATTAGCCCATGTATATAAAGATCTTAGTAAGTCATGTGGACATCCAGCCACATGGAGGCATTATTTTAGTTACAAACTGATACAGGACACGCTAAGGCATATTATATAATATTGGAAATATAATTATATGAAAATATAATTATTTCCATATTCTAGATATGTGGAAATCTTTATTCATAGTATTTGATTTCTCAACATAATGGGGGATTAGTTTTTATTGAAAGGGTTTCTCTGGTTACTGGACAACAGCCTTTTGATAGATGAGTCTGCAGTAAAATGTTAGGGTTGCTACTCGTGTCTGCTGCCCTTATATGGTTCTGGGCAGCTACAAGCGTCCCTCTGCTCTCCCTGTCTGCTTTCATCAAGCACTGAGAGGGTTAACCAGCTCTCTGGCTCTCAGCTCACCTGTGTAATTAATTAGACATTACTCCTCTATTTAAGCTGAGCTGTGTCACTTCCCCTTTGCCTCAGATTTGGTGTGTGTTAGGTTCTGACACGCAACTTTCTTTGGTCACCTGAGGTCTGTCTGATCTGTGTCTTGTCAGCCTCCCTGTGTTGATCTGTTTCAGGCCTTCTGTTCTGTCTGAGGCTTTTTTCATATCTGTTCTGTGTGTACGTTTGTTTTCTGTCAGTTCCCATTCCTGTTTATGGGTTGCCCTTGCTCTGTCCTGCATCTGTGTGCTCCTCCGTCTGCTGGTAATCCCTGTGTTTGCTACTCCATCAGGGATAGTCAGATCCGAGGTTCCAGTGCAGGGCTGCCCTTATTGGGGTAACCACCCTGCTTGCAGGCAGGCATCCTGGGGTTAGTTGTCTTCTTAGCATAGGGACCTCGAGACAATGAGAACCCTTGAAGTGAGCTTGCGGCTTAAGTGGCTTGGCCTATCCCCGAACTAATTTCTCGCACTTTTATAGCAATTCCATCCGTTTATTCGTGTGTGTATGATGGTGAGTGTTTTGGGTATTTGCCTCTGTCTGTCCACTAGTATGCAATCTGTCTCTCTGAGTCTGAGTTCTGTCTGTATTCCTGTATCTGAGTTTGTTCTAAATTCCTGGCTACAGTACTTCTATCCGAGAAGTCATCTGCCAATCACTCCAGGACTGGTCTCAGCCTGGTTGGTTGGTCCAGTTGATCCACATTCCTTAATCCGTAACATAAAATAGTGAACAGATCTGTACTTACCCCTCTGCCGCTCTCAGAATCCATCAAAAGAGGTCATGGGGCACATGACAAGAACATTTTTCTTCCTCTTTACAAGTTACTGGTCACATCACACATGGAATTTTGTGAATAATTTTGGGCCCGATACCAAAGAAGGACATATCAGAGCTTGAGCAGGTTTAAAGGTGGGCAAGTAAGACGGAATAAGTGGAATGAGTGGACTACAATACCCAAAGAGGTTATCAAATTTGTGATTATTTACTTTAGAAAAAAGACAGCTGTGGGGCAACCTAATAACTATGTATAAATGTATCAGGGTAGAATTCAGAGATCTCTCCCATGATCTATTTGTACCCAGAACTGTGACTGTAACAAGGGGGCATCCTCTAGGTCTAGAGGAAAGAAGGTTTCTACACCAACATAGAAGGGAGTTCTTTACTGTAAGAGCAGTGAGACTATGGAACTCTTTGCCTGAGGTGGTGGTTATGGCAAATTCGATAAAAGAGTTTAGGAGGGGCCTGGACGCCTTTCTTGAGTGTTACAATATTACATATCATAGTCACTAATTACTTCCAAAGGGTTGGTAATCCAGGGATTACTACAATTGCCAAATCTGGTATCAGGAAGGAATGTTTTCCTTTAGAAGAGGAAAATTGGCTTTTGCCTCATTAGGGTTTTTTGCCTTCCTTGGGATCAACATGGGGGAGAGGGTAATGGGTTGAACTGGATGGACACATATCTTTTTTGAGCCTAACATAGTATGTTAATGTACTGAAAAACATTTTAAAAATTCTAAATGGAGTGAAATGGGAAAGAAAAGCAATTGTGGAGGGGTTGTGTTTCTACCTCAAACCACATAAACAGCTTACATGCTGAGACAGACGATCCCGTCACAGCTACTGATAATGATCATACAGCTCCTGTCACACAGTTATAACAGAGGAGATTACAGCTTATCCTCCTGACTGTATACTTATGGGCTGTAATTTATTTAGGTGACTTTAAAAGTAATATTTAAACTGTTATTCCCCAGCAGGCAGAATGGTATAAGGCTAAAGTTGTGATATTACATCATGGAATTGATGTTAAACTAAAAGTAAAACATCTCAAGATGGTGGCCGATTAGCATCAGATAGGGGGTTGCACTGCAAGGAAGAGACTGGAATACACATAGGAGACCTCCTAAGTGTCACACTTATTCAGGTGAGTGTGACAGATGGAAAAATGTGTTTTTACACTGTAGTGGCCCTTTAAGCTCTGCAGGTGTATCTGAAGTATAAACCAATACAATGTATTCATAGATGTGCAAGAGTGTATTTACCTCTGCTGACTTCACATAATAAATAGTTTTATAGCTCTGGTGTTACATTCACATCATTATAATTGCGGTACTTTACATAGCAGCTATTAGAAGTGTATGTTACCATACATATGATATTCACATGTACAGAAAATATTAATAGTTGACCATATTTTTCTCCCTTGGGATATCTCGCCAGCAGTTTCTGTTTCTCTCAGGGGAAATTAAATAGGGCAGTCTGAAACTTCATTATTCACTTTCCCTTATACCTTGGTAAAGTATGTTTCTAACTAGTAGAACTTCATGGTGTTTATATAAATATACATGTTGTATCTACAGTGCTGACTGGTGTTTCTTGCTGTTATTAAAGGGTCAAACCAGGAATTTTTTTAAATTCATTCATTATGCAGCTATTCCTCTAGTATACATAAGTAGGCTAATGTTACCTTGGTTAGGTATTCCTTTTTATCTGAGACTTCTAGCCTCTTTTTCCTCAGATAGTCATGTGATCTCAATTCTGACCAGCTGAGATTTACATGGGGTAATGTATTTATTTTCTAGTCAGATTATCCGTTTGTGTGATGCTATTGCATGGATCTACCACATAAACAGCTTATACGGAGAGACAAACTTTCCTGTCACAGTTACTGCTGATAATGAGAGAGCTCCTGTCACACAGTTATAATAGAGGAGATCATAGCTCGTCCTCCTGACTGTATATTTATGAGTTGTAGCTTATTTAGGTGAATACAGAAGGTAATGATCCCTCTGTAGGCATCATGCTGATGCATCATGAGATTGAAAGTGAAAGTGAAAAAATCTCACCATAATAAGCAATAGACAGGGGGCTGCACTGCATGGAAGTGACTGTAATACACAGAGGAGACCTCTAGAGAGTGACAGTCAATCAGGTGAAAAGGGCAGAGATAGAAAAATGTGTTTTTGCTGGAGTGGCCCTTTGGGGTTCAAGTCTAGTTCATTCTGGTAGAGGTGTTGTACTCTACCAGTATACATGCACATATATGTAAGACTTACGTTTTAAACAGAACTCCTGGGCCCTCCTGCTGTCTGCTTTAGTAAATACTTGAATTTCCAATGAAATAACAATGTAAGGGTATATTTTCTTAGAACTCTACATTTTGCTATATAAAAAATTGAAGCGGGGGGTGGGGGTGGGGGGGCACTGACACTATCAGCACTGTTACTCCATTATCAAGCTGTATAGAATCACTATGTATTCTGAACATTTTCTTCATTCATCATAAGGCTCCGTTAATACAGATTTTTTTACACAGTATCCAATATGAATTCAGCATGGAGACCCATGTTGCACCCATGTTAGAATCCACATTTTCTTACTCTCTGAGTTCAAGAAGAATTCACATGTCAGGTCCGGCAGCTCTCGGGGTCTCCGTGCCCACACTGCCGGTCCTAGTACCCAGGCTGTGAGGGGGCAGCACAGGGGAGCCCTGGTTTTAGTGACCTCCCCTGGCTGCCGTTATCTGGTGCGCCAGTTCTGGGCAGTTAGCCGGGTTACTGGGGACATGGTGGGTTACCACCCCCGCGCTGCGTCCCCGTTGCCATGACACCTGGGCGCGCTTGCTCTGCACTCGCTGTTGGATGTCTAGGTCTCTGCTCTGCACTCGCTGCTTAAGGTCTGGATCTCTGCTCTGGACTCTCTGCCTGTTGTCTTGGTTGCTGCCTGTCCCTAGCAAGGGCTGGGGGTAGTTTCCCAGCACCTCTGGGATTGGTTTCTGCTGCTGTCAGACTCCCCGCCCCAATCAGCTGCTGGCAGCATTTAAACGTGTCTGTTCCTTTCCAACAGTGCCAGTGTTTGTGTTGGTCTTCAAACTGCACCCGTATACCTCGTATTGGATATCCTGTTGTGACTCGCTTGCTTTGAAATCTGACCTCAACTTTGCCTGATCCTTTCGTACCGCGTTCCCTCCTATTGCTGACCCGGATTGCCTGACCTATCTCTCTGTTTGTTTGTCTCCGTTTGCCTGTAGTCTGACTCGATGCCCTGCTTCCCTAGTTAGTCTAGGGATTGTCGCCCAGTTGTCGCCTTAGGGGCCTAGCCCAGGGGGGCAAGTAGGTAGGGAGAGGGTTTGCAGGCAGTTTTCAGGGACTGCCCATATCCAGAAACCAGTTCCCTGACACCACACTGTAGTCTGTATAAAACAGTATTTTCAATGCAAAGATCTGAAATCCCAATGACAAAAAAGAAAAATTGATGTACCAATTCCTAATGCACATGGGGAACTCAATTGAAAACCCGAGTCAGAAATATATAGTAGCTATATGAGTTTGTGATGTAGATTTCCTCTAAAATTCATGTTGGATTTTTCCAGCGTGGATAAAAAATCCACAACAAGCCATAAAGCCCAACAAATCAAGTCATAAGTTATCTAGTAGCTTAATAGATAGATATTGGAGATTTATATCCATTCTTAAATAAAAAGTGCTTGTTGATTAACAATGCTTAATATTTAGTGTATTGTTACTATAGTACTGCTAGTATCATGTTCTTATAATCATGATTTAGTATTTTCTTCTACCCCAACTAATCAAAAGCAGCAGTGGGAATTTTGCTGTGATTAGCAATCATCATCAAAGCAAAGTGACCTCCTATTTGTGATTGCTATGTAAATTTCCTCTGTTGCCCTATTTGGAATCTAGAAGACAAGATCAAGGATTTGGGTTCTAATATTCTATGTTGCAGATGTGTCCATCTTTACAGTAACTTGAATTTGGTTAAGGACTCCAATTGTTCATGAAACCAATTCAATACACAATGCACTATTTGCAATGGGGAGAGGTGGGACGGGCGGGGCTAAGTTTTTCAAATTAGCCCCACCCCCATCCCACCTCTCCCCATTGCAAATGGTGCAGAGGGGCGGAGAGGAGGCAGAGAGGGGGCGGGAGCTCAGTTCCTGCTCCTGGCTCTTCCATCCTCCCCCCCTGCAAATGAGGAGGACGTATATCGGCTCGGCGTGAAAACCGAGCCGATATACGTTCGTGGGAATGCAGCCTAATAGCAAGCCTTCACAGGCTGGAATCCACAATATAACTGCTGGGTGGCAATGCATAGACACATGTAGGATAAACATCTTGTGACAAAGGATCAGAAAATCATGCTTTTTAATTTCAAAAGTTGGCCATCTCGTGCTACACCTCTCAGAATACAGTATCAAATTGTTGTAAGGCAATAAAAAAGTGTCCAGACTGCAAAGATCTGAAATCCCAATCACAAAAAATACTCTTGCAATTGACCTACAATTACAGTTTTGGGAAAACACCACTGCAGTTTTTGATGCAGTTTTCTTAAGTCAAAGCTAGAAGTGGTTTCCAGAAGAAAAAGGCACAATGTCCATAGGCAGATCTGATTTGCGCAATCCGCGTGGGTCGCCTGCATGGAAGATCCACAAATCAAGCCGCCCATCAGGATGCAAGTGAAATAAAGCATGCGGATATGATTTGCGGACCTTTCAGTCTGGAGAAAAAATCACAGCATGCTCCGTTTCACTGCAGATCCCGCATTGACGGCTTCCATTGAAGTCAATGGAAGCTGTCCGATCCGCGGCCCATCTGCAATTGAATTGCGGATGGGCCGCAGATTCTGCAGGAAAGCAGGAGTTAAAAGAAAAACAAACTCCACTGCACATGTGTTCATCCATAGTAAAGAAAAGAGAAGTCCCCCAGAAGATCTGGAGGGATAAGTATAAGTCCCGCAGTGTCCTCTGACACAGGCAGGGTCAGATTTCACTCCAGGCTCCCGCATGCGGAATCCAATCTGCCCATGTACGAGACCTAAAGAATAAAAAGGAATGACTTATGCTTCTTCTTCCTGCTAGATCCACTTCTAGCTTTGGCACAAAGAAAACATTTTTACAAAAAACATTTTATGTGACAGCATTAAGGACAGTTACAGAGGAGTGCATTACATATGTGCATCTGTGCACCTGTATTATGGATGCGTATCCCTGTTCAAACATGGGTCTACTTACCTCAACTCACAGCATCAAAATGATCTTGACTCACAATCAGGCCAGGACACTTTTCTGTAACATGAGTGTAAAAATGCATCCATAATACACTTGACTGAAAATCCTCATTCACTGCATGTTCCTCTCTCGTTTGTGAAAATGGATGAAAATAGCATATTCAGCAATTGTCCATGTGAAAAAAGTCTATGTGAATAGTCTTATTTACATTAAAGAGTCTGCTTTAGCTCAAAAACTGCAATAACAATTTTTCTACAAAAGCTTTGGGTAAAACTAGCCAAAACCAGCTATACCACTAGTTTTCTTTAGTAAAAATTTATATTCTTTGCAGGATTGATCTGACAATTAGCAGGGTTTTTTACATAGAAAATATTGTGCCCATGTTTAGTTCATTTGTAGAGATGAGCGATCCTACTCGGGTAAGGCAGTTACTCGAGCGAGCATCGCTCTTCTCGAGTAACTGCTTAGTGATCCGAGCAGGCTCTGTGGGGCTGTGGGGGTGAGCAGAGGTGAGCGGAGCGGCGGGAAGAGAGAGATCTCTTTCACTCTTGCTCCCGCTGCGCTCCACTCCCCCCCCCCCCGCAGCCCACCCGAGCCTGCTCGGATCACTAAGCAGTTACTCGAGAAGAGCGATGCTTGCTCAAGTAGCTGCCTTACCGAGTAGGCTCACTCATCTCTATTCATTTGTGAAAAGTTATATCCTAATCAAAGACTGAAAACTGTGAGCTATGAGTAAATGTGTAAAATAGCAAAAAAAAATATGGCACATTAGCTTGCATCATTTTCATCTGCATGCTATATTAACTCAAAAAAGGTTTCGATAACAGTGGAGAAATCCTAATTAAGTAAGGACTCTGAATGACAAATACCATTTTCATTTTTGCTTACATTTTTATATTTAGAGCTGCAAGAAAACATAAGTAAACCCTTTGGAATTACCTGGATTTCTGCATTATTACTAATAAAATGTGGTATAATTGTTATCTAAGTCATAATTATACACGATCTAATTAAAATGATAATACACAAACAGTTGTGCTGTTCATGTCTTTTATTAAACACATTGGGTAAACATCGACATTGTAGATAGAAAAAGTAGGTGAAACTGTGTTAATGACTTCTCCAACAGCTAATTATGCTAAAATGTTTCAATTAATCAAATGAAATTGCTAGTGTGTATTTCACAGGTGCTTTGTCCATTAAATAAAGGTAGACAGAGCCTGGTTTCTGACAGATTTGTTCTTCTCAAGAAAGATTGGTTTGCATGAGCAATCCCAACTGTGAGGCACAGTGGAGGGAACATCATGGTTTGGGGTTGATTTGCTGCCTTCTGACCTGGACGCCTTACGATCATTGAAAGAAAAATGAATTCTAAGGTGTATCAAAATATTTCATAGTACAATGTAAAAGCAGCCATTCATGGCCTCCAAGAGAAAAGATGTTTGGTGATGAATCAAGACAATGACCCAAAGCACACAAGTAAGTAAAATAAAAATGGTTGAAAAAGAAGATTTGTGTTTTGAAATGAGAAAGTCAGATTCCTGACCTTAAAGGGGTGTTACCAATCTCGGCTTTTCATAGCTGAGATTAGAAGCACATTCAATGTTGTCATTAACCTTGGTCGGAGCTTACAAGCTGAGTGCTTAGGCCTATGGAAAAGTGCTATTTCCTTAGCTCTCATTGTATTGAATAGAAGCTATGGAAACAGTGCTCAGCTGAAGTGCTCGACAGATAGTCATCACAGAGTGCCAGGTTATTTCATTTTTGGCCATGAAAAACCAAGATTAGACTTCCACTTTAACTCTATCGAGAAGCTTTGTTATAACTTTAAGAGGGCTGTGCTCACAAAGCATCCCAGAAATATTGATGAACTAAAATACATCTGCAGGGAGGAATGGTCCAAAATTGTATCTCATCATTATGCAAACCTTATTGACAGCTAAGGGAAACTTTGGTGGAGGCAATTGCTGGTAACAGAAGATCTAGAAATTATTAAGTTCAAGGGTTCACTTACTTTTTTTCTCGTTGTACTGTGGATGTTTACTGAATGTGTTGAATACAAGACATTAACGATACAATTGCTTGTGTGATATTAGCTTATTTATATTGTGTTTGTCTATAATTGTGAGTTCGATAACAATCACACCACATTTTATTAGTAATCAATTCAAAATTCCAGGTAGTTTCAAAAGCTTTACTTAATTTTTCTTGCAGCTGCATTTTAAGCACAAGCAGAAGGGCCCCCCCCAAAAAAATCTCTAAAAGCTATTAGCATAGCAATCTATTTCTGAAGAATTATGGTATCAGGTATACTGCTATTGATGATGAATTTGAATTTGTGTTGAAAAAAGGGAATGAGAAAGGATTTACCAATATGGGAAGACTAAGATGTACGGCATGGCAAATGTGAGGCTGTCTGGCAACAGAGGGATTAGAAATACCTGACAAAAGACAGAATCACACTGCACAGTAGTCACTGCCAAAAGCCATGTAGAGCCACCATATGTTTTAATTGAAGATTCCTCATCTGTCTAAGGGGAAATAATTTTTGTAGTGAAAACACATATTTTTACATAGCTTTCCAACAAACGGCTGTTCTCATCAATAAAAGATTTGGTCTTCTGGTTGTGGCAAGCAGAAATGTGTAAAAACTAAAAAGCAGGTGCAGCTGGGTAATATTTCTTCCGAATTACTCTTCATAAAAAGACAAGAGCTTTTACAAATTAATTATTCTGCATGGCAATAAGAAACAGAAGTTTCCAAAGTGCTAATTAGAACTTAAGAACATAATGGTAACAGAGATGCTGTACTATAAGATCCACAAATGTTGTTGGTGTTAGTGGTGGGGGGTTGATTCAGGCGTCTATTTTGTGCATCTATGCAATTTTCTTTTGACTTCAAATTTGTCTTTTCTACATATTGCATCCATGTGAATTTTTGGATGCTGGAGAACATTTTTAATGCAAGACATTACACAAAAGATTTGTACGTTATGTGCAACTGTGTCTGTGCTCTGTTTGAGACTATACTGTACATTAGCACCTGAAAAGTGACAGTGCAGGAATGGCACAGTGAGAGATTACTGTCCATTTCTTCAGAGGTGCCTGCTGTGAAAGAGTGAATAAACCAATGCAACACATTCCAACATCTTATTTGGACAAACATATATTCTTCTGTTTACATTTTTATTTCTTTAACCTTTTAAGTACCAGGGTGTTTTGTACCTTAAGGACCAGACACTTTTTAGGGATTTTAACCATGTGGTAGTTTTTACTGCCCTATTTTTCCCTTTAGCAAGCCAAAATTATTTTTGCTGCGTTTTTTTCTCCCATGACATATAGGGCGATTTTTTAAAATATTTTTTTCACTGACTTTTTTTTCCTGTTTTTTAGTTTTATTGGGGGTAAAAAGCTAAACAAAATGATTTTTTTATACATGTATAGTTTTGTTTTTTTTTTTAATTACTTTATTTTAGCATAAATATACTATGGGAATGGGTTCCTCTATTTTTTTCAGACGTTTTGATATATAATATGTATGGTTTTAGATTACAGGGCGCTTATAGTGACGGTTTTGTTTGGTGTCAGATTTGGGTCATTTTCTTTCTTATGTATATATTGTTGCTTTATTCTGTAATTTTGTTTTATTTATTTATGTAATTATGTTTTTTTACTATCTATGTCCCCCATGATGTCATATAAGACCTCTGGAGGACATTCACATTTTTTTTTTTTTAATCTGACACTTTCCCACTGTAGCTGGGGCATCCATAGGAGCCCCTGTTACAGGGAAAAACATCCCCTGTAGTAACATTAGTCACTGGCAGAGCTGGCCAGGGTCTAGTATGACCCTGCAGCTCTTCTATAGCATTGAATCCCAGTGGTCACATGACCCCCCGCCTCCCATAGTGAAAGTTACACTTCCACTTTCACTTTTCAGTACACAGCACTCATTGAGCGCTGTGTACTTGAGGAAGGAAAAGGCAGAAAGGGTTAAAAACCCCTCCTGCCTTCTCCTCCGGGTCATTAGCTGTGACTAACAGCTGACAACCCATCCTGCCTCTAGATTGATTGCAGAGCAGGAGGCTTAAATCCCCAATGTAATTTTACTATCGACTGGGCTGAGCCTGGGACCAGGCGACATATATTTACAGTACTTGTTCCTTAAAGGGGTTGTCCCGCGCCGAAACGGGGTTTTTTTTTTTCAACAGCCCCCCCCGTTCGGCGCGAGACAACCCCGATGCAGGGGTTAAACAAGAACACCGGACAGTGCTTACCTGAATCCCCGTGCTCCGGTGACTTCTTACTTACCTGCTGAAGATGGCCGCCGGGATCTTCTCCCTCGGTGGACCGCAGGGCTTCTGTGCGGTCCATTGCCGATTCCAGCCTCCTGATTGGCTGGAATCGGCACGTGACGGGGCGGAGCTACAAGGAGTCGCTCTCCGGCACGAGCGGCCCCACTCAGAAAAGAAGAAGACCCGGACTGCGCAAGCGCGTCTAATCTGGCGATTAGACGCTGAAAATTAGACGGCTCCATGGAAACGAGGACGCTAGCAACGGAACAGGTAAGTGAAAAATTTCTGATAACTTCTGTATGGCTCATAATTAATGCACAATGTACATTACAAAGTGCATTAATATGGCCATACAGAAGTGTATAGACCCACTTTGTTTCGCGGGACAACCCCTTTAATGGGTTAAACATATTGCCACTGCAATCCTATATTACCAATAATGTAGATAAAGAGTGTCCTTACACCTGCTGATATTGTCCAATTATTGCTCTGTGAGGGTTTGTTTTTTGCATGAAGAGCTGCAGTTTTTATTGGTACCATACTGAAATACATGCAGCTTTTTTATCACTTTTATTATTAGTGGGGAGGCAAAATGAACAAAATTAATATTTTGGCTCCATTTTTTATTTTTTTTTCTACAGGTTTTGCCGTGCAGCATGCATGGCATGTTCAGTTTATTGTACAAGTTGTTACAGATATGATGACACTAAGGCAGGGTTCACACAGGGCGGATTCCCGTTGGAAATCTCGCGGTGTGGCCGCAGCAAAAACCGCGAGATTCCCGCCGGGAGAACCGCCGCGGTTTAAGCCACGGCGGCTTTGAAGCGGTCCGGCCGCATGCTTTTCCATTGCGGCTGGCTCTCCCATAGAGGAGAGCGCGGCCGTAACATAAATAAACAAAAAACCGACTGTAAACAGACATGCTCAATCTTTTGAAGCCGCAGCCGCGGTTTCAATCGGATTTACCGCAGCGGAATAGCTGTCCCGCGTGGACGAGATTTCTGAGAAACCTCGTCCACATGGCTGGCTAATCCCGCGGGCGGTTTTGCCGCGGGCGAATCTGCTGCGGCAGAACCGCGGCAAATCCGCCCTGTGTGAATGCAGCCTAAATATGTGGCTTTTTTTTATTTTTTAGGGGGTTTTTTGTACAAAGAGGGGAAAGTGCACAAAACAGGGCTAGTTTTGTTACTATTTTTTGTGGGGTTTTTTCTTTCTGTTTTTTATGTCTCTGTAAGAGACTTGAACCAGAAAGGCTCAGATTCCTATGATAATGCATTGCAGTACTCCTGTACTGTAATGCATTATTACTTACAATAGAAATCACAGGCCATGGTAGGCCCAGACGCCATTGTCTGGTGTCCGATTGCCATGGCAACCCATCAGCTCCCCACAATTACATAGTGGAAAAGCAATGACGACACAGAGGGAGTATGCTTCCTCTGTGAACTCTTTTTATGCTGCAATCTTCATTGATGGCAGCATGCAAGAGGTTAACAGCAGGGATCAGTGTTCTTGCTGAACCCTGCCAGCCCATCAACAGGGCATACGTTTATGTCCTTTTGTGTTAAGTAACACCCAGCCAGGATGTAAACTTATGTAATGCGGCATTAAAAAGGTTTTCCAAGATTAAAAAAAAGCATGGGCAGGGGAAAATTGTAGTTTCTTCTGAGACTGTAGTGACAGAGACTGGAGGTCTAGCACTGGACTGGGAGGGACATCTGACCAGTGAATATGGCTTTTTTTAAAAATTTGCACTCATTCCCTGCTCATCCATTTTTTTTTAATTTCGGAAAACCTCTAAAGAGTGGTTCTGTTCATATGATTGGGTTAAAAACAAAAATCCTAAAAATTCAGGATATATAATATATATATATATATATATATATATCCTGAATTTTTAGGATTTTATATATATCTTTCTGCAAAAAAAATGCATCTGAGTCTCAAATTTGCCAAGTTATATTTCTGTTCCAAAGCCAACAGAAGAACTTCATGATTAACTAACTTGAAACTGGAGATATTGCAAATATATAAAGCTGCATATTAATATGTATGTTTAAGAGTGCTTATGCAATAAAAATGAAAAGATTGGAGGGCCCTGGTCCAACATAGCAGAGATTTTAGAAAGTAACTTAAAGCCTAAGCAGCTGGTATTCTACTTATTATACCTTTTTACATATAAAATGAATGCAGCCATATTAAAACTATGGGCAAAACTTTCTAAACCTAGCATTTGCCCTGGAACACGATGCGCCTAATAAATATAGAGATGCACACTTTATCAAGTACATCTTGGCATCTCTGTGCATCCACAAAAATGTGCACCAAGTCCAACCTGGCGTACATTCCTTGCATAATTTATGCTAGCTTCTGGCGTAAATTATAAATGAAACTCTTGGTCCTGGTGGCCACATCCCCTACCAATGAGCCCCACCCACTTTTTACAAAGTTGTCAAGGCTAGTGGAAAAAGACAAAAAGTCACAGATTTTTGCACAAATCCCCATTTACACAAAAATGTGCAACTTTTTTACACCAATAACATGTTATTCACTGATTTATCCATATTAAAGGGGTTTTACTACAAAAACAAAATATTTTTTAATCTATGGGATATGAGCTCTTTCACATGAGCGTATATTACCCACCGTTTTCACAGTCTGACGATATATGTTACGACCTGATGCATTGGATTCCAATGCACTAGATCACGTGGACGTATTTCTGTGACGTGAAAGCACTTGGCCGGCCAATATAGCGCCGCTGAGCCTAGAATACATCGGCCGCTCCATGGGCTCCTATGGAAGCCAATGACAGCATTGGAGGAAG
Organism: Eleutherodactylus coqui; assembly: GCF_035609145.1. Taxonomy (NCBI): domain Eukaryota; kingdom Metazoa; phylum Chordata; class Amphibia; order Anura; family Eleutherodactylidae; genus Eleutherodactylus; species Eleutherodactylus coqui. The sequence continues at coordinate 68,806,052 of NC_089840.1, read as the reverse complement.
GCAGGTGGGAGGGAGTTAAGCAACATGACTGCTAAACTCCCTCCCTCTTCTTTTCTTCCCTCCAGCTGATTGAAATGGGAGGGAGTGGGACGGGGACGTAACTAAGCACCGCCCTGTCCTGCCTCCTCCCATTGCTGGCTGCGGACAAGGTGCAGGGAGGGGGTGGGAGCTTAGCTGTTCAAGATGTTCAGGACAGCAGGTAACTTGGTGATTGGTGGGGATCTCACCACTGCTGTCCTGTGGATAGAGGATAAATTGTGATCTTGTACAACCCATTGAAGAGTAGGATCTATTAGTGGCCTTTAACGATGCCTTCATTTAAATTGTTTATTGTACAGATGTGTCCACCCTTAACCTAGCTTGAATTTCATTAAGTCATGACTTATTAAGATACCAAGTCAATACAATCTCATGCTGTCCTTCAAAAAGCCAAATGTGTTAACCTGGGATCCTATGTATGAGAGAGTTCACCAATGGATGGAATGCATTAGCAGCATCTGTTACAGCCATTCTGTAAAATAAGTGAATGTTTTTTAACATGGAAATCTAAGGGTGTTGTGAACATCTCACACCATACATCTTGGGGTATGATTGGTTTAGTGACAAGTTAAAAGGGTTTTCCAGTTGTAAACTATTGATGGCCTATCCACAGGATAGATTATCAATAGGAGATCAGCAGGGATCTACTGCCCGAGATCTACACCAAGCAGATGTTCTGGGAGTCGGTGGGTTAGTGCATTGAGCTGATTTTTGCAGGAAGCAGACAGCTCCATTACCAATGCAGTAGTCAGGATTGGTATTACATATAGTTGAAGTGAATGAGAACTTTGCGTGTAATACCAAACCTGCCCACTGCAGTGTTGCGGTAAGTGGTAGGTGACACAGATTCCAGGATATGAAGCGGACACCAGAGTACAAAAAATATAAACTTTTTTGTAACAGGTAGCTATGAAAGTAAAATGGTTATGCAGGGGCAGATGCTGAAGAAAAATCACATAATGGATACAGTTCTGATTCTGAATCCTAACTATTGTTAACTGATGGCACCAATAGGATTATTTCTGGTCAGTGGTTTAATTGCTTGTAACCACAATATTTGTCCTGCACTTCAACCAAGGAATAAATGGTAAACATATGAACAACATGTGTTAACCCAACAATAGTGGCTTGCTGCACACAGTCCATGTAAGCTCACCTTAGGGTGAACACCCACTTACGTTTTTTTAACGCTGCAATATCGCTGCATTTTTTTAACATGATTGTCGGTGGGACTTTCTAATGTTAACCCTTTCCAATCCTCTGTCTGACATCTAAAGACGTTCTGATTGAAGCCTGTACAGCTCCGATATCGGAAGACGTCCGGCAGGGTATTCTTACTGTATATTACTAGCTGCTCTGTTTTCAGAGGCCTCCCTAGTAGAGATGAGCGAACGTGCTCGGCCACGCCCCTTTTTCGCCCGAATACCGCGATTTCCGAGTACTTCCGTACTCGGGCGAAAAAATTCGGGGGGCGCCGTGGCGGCACGGGGGGTAGCAGTGGGGAGTGGGGGGGAGAGGGAGAGAGAGAGGGCTCCCCCCTGTTCCCCGCTGCTACCCCCCGCACCGCCACGCCTCTCCCCGCCCCCCGGCGCCCCCCGAATCTTTTTACCCGAGTACTGAAGTACTCGAAAATGGCGGTACTCGGGTGCGTAAGTACTCGAAACGAGTACGTTCACTCATCTCTACTCCCTAGCATGCAACTCTACTCCTCTAGCCAGCAGATGGCACCATTGTATAATGGCAGAAAGGGAAAGCCCCCTAGAAAACCCTGGATCCAAAATTGGATTGCAAAGGGTTAATAAGGCATTGCTAGTTTGTGCTTTGCAATTGTTGTGCAATGCATTTTAAACATTAGAAAGTCCCATTGACAATCGCGTTATAAAAACGCAGCGATATCGCGTGAAAAAACACACAAGAAAAACACAAGTGGGTATTCACGCTTAACCAAAGAATATAAAGTTACTAATTATTCTCAAAGAAAAGTTTTTGGATCTTAAAAGGAGAACCTTCAGTCTTCTTAATAAAACCTATGCTGAATGATATAATGTGATTAGCAGGCCTGCTTTCCTCTCAAAAGTATTTCTACATATGTGCACACTCAGTTTCTACTGAGGCTGAACTCACTTACGACCTCCCAGAGTACCCTATATGGTAATGTAGATGAGGAGGCTCCTGCAGTCCATTGGTGATCTTTGATACAATAGACTGTAATGGTGCATGTCTCTGTAGTGGTTTCAGCATCAATGTCTTTGGATGAAGCCTTGCACTCCCAGTACTGCTTGCTGGAGACAGCTATGGTTCAGGAAGTGTTAACCAACACACACAGTTCACAGGCTACAGCAGCATGTAATATTAACTACATGTGGGAAAGATATGGCAGGATCTATCTTCCCGTTGTTGTTTTCAAACTCCTGCACTATGGTGTGGAGTATGAAGGGCCAGCAAAAAAAAACCCTGTTCATGTGCAACTGCACTTCATAGGAGCAAGCATTGTTGCACATATGGCCATCTGAAACCGCCCTTAGCCACTCTCACACATGTGCTTTTTACCACAATTACCGCAGCATTTTGAATGCCACAGTAATCACGGTATAACGCTCCCATTGCAGACATGCGCTCAAACACAGCATTTCGAGGGTTATCTGCTCTATTTTAACCTGTTTAGCACAGCTTATCACCCATCACAATGATAAGGTTTGTTAAACCCACTGTAGGGTGCAAGGACCTGTGTCCAAAAACGAAAGCAAGATCGCTGCATTTGGCTGAACCACGTGTGAGAGTGGCTTTAGCATAGTTGCGCTTGAATTAGGTTTTTTGCCAGCTGTTCAAACTCCATAGCACAGGAGTTTTAAAAAAACAGTGGCAATATAGGTACTGTTCTGTCTTTCCGCACTTAGTTTATACTATGTGCAGGGAAGATAGAGCAAGTCCTATTTTTTCTCGCTGGTACAATTAACAGGCAAGAATACTGATAGCGAAAATGAAACCACTGAAATCCATGGAAATCAGAGGTTTGGTTTTGTCCTGTTATCCCAGCCACATAAGGGAAGGAACCACGTTCATCTGAAACTGCGCTTAGTCTCACAAAATTGAATGGAGTGGCAGTACACATGCTCAGCCACTGCTCCTTTCAAGCTTCTCCTCAATTCAGTGAGTGCTGCGAGGAAGAAAGGGGGACACAAGACCTTTCATCTTATGGTCACACTTTTATGGCAGGATAAGAAATAAAATTTGATTTGGGGACTATCCCTTTATGACAAACGGTTGATATGGTGGAGCTCCCAGTGTGGGTTAGTCCAAATCTAAGTTTTGCATTGAAAACAAATAGTAGTAGACAAAGGGTTTGTTTTATGTAGGATCCACAATGTGCAATGACATAAGGTCTCACATAAACATATTTTCGCAGTGCAACACGAGCGTATCCTGCTATGGATGAGGTCTCTGCCGTCAGCTCTCTGAGAAGGACTTGCGATCCTTCTCAGCTGCCGGTCGGGTCCAAATTTCATCACGCACGTGACTCCTGCACTTCCCCCACACCCACACACACACTGGGGGGAAAAAGGGGCGTCTTATAAAGCATGTACTTTTGTGTTAGAGTATAAAAATATGAGTATGCTGTACTCAGTCAAAGGTTGTTCTTTTATATATGTGCTGTACATACTTTTAACAAATATCATCTATTATGCAGTAAGCAAAATGCTGTACATATTTTGCTTTAGATATTAAGCTAACGTTATAGTTATACAAAAAGAACATGCTATTGCTAAAACATATTTTTGTGTATTTTGTAATCAGTAAACATTCTTGAACTCTGGACACTTATGATGTCTCACTACTCACCTATGACATCTATGATATGACTCATAGGCTAGGAAGCTGACAACAAAGCAAAGTGTACTCATTGCTCTATTCTGTATATAAACATTGTCACTTCATGAAAAAATAGACTAAAAATGTTGTCCTTTAGAATTATTTTGACATCAGCGTCAGGACAAACAAGGACACAGAGTAATGCTAAGCACAAGGGACATGCACAAAAGAACAGAACACTAATACCCTGTTGTGTGCTGTTCTGGAATATTGTGAGGATGTTAAGCGTTCCAGTGTCCGTGAATTTAATGATTAGAATTTCCAAAAAAGGAGTTGAATATGTTATTATTAATCAAATGGCAGGCAGAAGTGACAGGACACAGTGGGTTGCCTCAAAGTTTGGCAAGCACAGAGTGTTGTTTCCAGTTATTCATTAACCACGTCAATCTGACAAGAGCAGGAAACTTAAAGCAAGCAGCTTCTCATCTCTTATACTGTCAAACATTTGCATATTGTATACTATATTATGACTGACAAGGCTTCATACTAGCATGCCATTTAAAGCTTTCTAGCACCACACCATAGATTAACAGCATTGGTGAGAAGTAACTTCTTGCCCTACTGTTTATTGTATCTAATGGACACTGCTCCTAAGTTTTGTTCTTATTGGACTGCAGAATTAGTCCAGGTTATTTTATATTGCTTTTCTGCATCCCAGTTCCTATGTTTTCCTGCATAATTGAATTGCTTGGCCTTGTTTCTATGTCAAAAGTATGGCTTTTTAGCTACAATTCTTCCTTAAAGACCACTTTTGGCTAGACTACTCCAAATTCGAAATAAACTTTCTGACAGTGAGGGTGACCAATCAGTAGAATTGGTTGCCACAGGAGGTGGTGAGTTTTCCTTCAATGGAGATCTTCAGAGACTGGACAGACATCTGTCCGGGATGATTTAGTGATCCTGCATTAAGCAGGGGGTTGGACCTGCTGACTGTGGAGGTCCCTTCCAACTCTACCATTCTTTGATACTCTGAATGGTAGATGGGTTACCTGGGTCTCATTGGTTTCTGCCAGTTTTGAGCTGATGGTACTACTGGAAATCTTCCAATTTTGAAGGGAAGTAAGCGTGTTCGTCTTTTCCTTGTCTGATCAATGAGTCTACAGTCCTCAATGTTGACAGTTTCTTGGTCCTTCTTCAAAAGAGCTTAAACAACACATCTTGAAACCCCAGTCTGCTTTGAAATCTTTCCCTGGTAGAGACCTTGCTGATGCAGTATAACTATCTTGTGGCTTGCGGCTGTGCTCAGCCTTGCCATGGTGTATAATCTGTAACATGAAACTGTCTTCCACAACCTCAGCTTTGTTGTAGCATTTGACTGTTCCCCATCCAGTTTTAACCCTTTGCAATCTGGATTCAGGGTTTCCTAGGGGGCTTTCTCTTTCTGCCATTATACAGTGTCATGATCTGGCTAAAGCTACTACTGCTGTATGGGACATGCTGGAGGGGCCCTGACAACAGAGCGGCCAGTAATATACAGTAAGATTACCCTGCCGGACGTCTTTCCACATCGGAGCTGCACAGACATTAATCAGAATGTCTTCAGACGTCAGACAGTGGATTGGAAGAGGTTAAGCCGCCTACAGTGCTGTTTTTCTGTTTTTGTCAATGACTGTATTTCAACTTACATATGAAAGTGATGATCATTATCACCTTTTTGGTACTACTGGTTATTCATGCACCTGACTATAATCCTACAGAATCCCTAAATGAGTCAAAAATTATCCGCACTCTGTTTGTAGAATTCATTTTAATCAACTTTCAGAAAAGACAAATACAGTTGTTTTTTTTTTACATAATATCCCTGCTTTTGTGGCAATTTTATAAAACTGGCTAAAATAAAAGCTGTCTTATTTGACCATAGCCACCAATCATAGATAACCAGAGCAAGATGCAAAATTAAAGCTGCACTATGACTGGTTGCTATGGTCAACTAAGTCAGTTTTTTCTTTTAGATAGTTTCATAAATCTCCCCCTTTGTCCATTTGTATTCCCTCGTTAAAACATGTTTTAGGCTGAGTTGAGAGCCACAAATGCACCACTGTCTTCACATCTTCAGCAGATGGCAATCTTCATTTTCTAAGGGCTTTTTTCAGGGCATTGTCTGATGGAGCAAGATCAAGACTACAGCGAGGCTGCTTTAACACCTCAAAACAACATTTTTGGGAATGTCAATAGTATGGGCAATGTTGTGTGAACATTCATTGTCATGAAACAACACAACACCCTTGGCTCATAGTTCTTTGTGTTTTGTTCAAATTTTAGGCTTCAGCTTTTCAATGAGCATCCCACTGTAATGACCACTGTTGATTGTTGCACCTTTCTCCTGATAATGTTATAATACTAGCCCTTGAGAATCCCAGAAAACTGTGAATTTTCCCGCTGATGGTTGACTTTTGGACTTTTTCTTAATCCACTGTAATTCGCCTATCCAACAGAATCAGTTCACATGCATGATCAATGTTTCTATCAGTCGTGGACGGGTGTCCAGCTCCTTCTTCATGGCTGACACTTGTGCGTTCTTCCTTAAACTTCTCTATCCATTCACACACTCCTTCGTGACAAAACACTTCTTCCATACTGTACAATAAATATCAGTAACAGGCATACCCTTAGACCATAAAAGCTAATTACTGCACGGTGACCTTCTTTAATGTAAATCACAAGTGGACAGCCCACTTTTCTTGCACTACAAATCAATGGACATAACACATTCAAACCTGTGACTGGGGCGATAGCGACCCACAATGGAAAGTGCTGATAAGACAGCGAGGCCAACAGAAGTTTTAATTTAAAGGGGTTGTCCCGCGAAACAAAGTGGGTCTATACACTTCTGTATGGCCATATTAATGCACTTTGTAATGTACATTGTACATTAATTATGAGCCATACAGAAGTTATCAAAAGTTATTCACTTACCTGTGCCGTTGCTGGCGTCCTCGTCTCCATGGTGCCCGTCTAATTTTCAGCATCTAATGGCCAAATTAGACGCGCTTGCGCAGTCCGGGTCTTCTTCTTTTCTCAATGGGGCTCCGTGTAGCTCTGTGTAGCTCCGCCCCGTCACGTGCCGATTCCAGTCAATCAGGAGGCTGGAATCGGCAATGGACCGCACAGAAGCCCTGCGGTCCACCGAGGGAGAAGATCCCGGCGGCCATCTTCAGCAGGTAAGTAAGAAGTCATCGGAGCGTGGGGATTCAGGTAAGCGCTGTGCGGTGTTCTTTTTTAACCCCTGCATCGGGGTTGTCTCACGCCAAACGGTGGGGGGGTTGAAAAAAAAAAAAAAAAACGTTTCGGCGCAGGACAACCCCTTTAACTGGAGTTTGGATAATCTTTGACTCGCTACATATATATTTGCCACCTATGACATCTGGGCAGCATGACATATACCCTCATCCCCATGTTGCCCTATCACTTTGGTGATCCCATGGCAACCTGGGTATACTCCACCTGGGCGCAAAATACCTTACACCTTACAGAGAGATTTGGGCACATAGGAACTGTATTTTTTTTATCATACATGTATAAAGACTTACAACAATAAAGGAGGTTTCTTCTCACTTTCTTATAGAAGCTCAAAGGAATATAGAGACCTTGTGGCTCACCTGTCATAGTTTGTCATGGTAATGGTCTGTTAATAACATTATATTAGTTGTGATTCCTTTGTGCTGCAATAAAGGCATTTTGTTTTCTAATGCATATTTATGGATAAAGGGATTTACGCAATGGCAGGATTACAAGGTCCAGCTCAATGTTTTACAATAAAGATGAGCATTCTGTACAGGTTGTCCTGTACAAGCGCAGATGCTGCTGACATCTCTGTAAAATCTGTGCACCTCTCTCTATAACAAAATAATCTCTTGAGCATTTAGATGAATGATGCACAATCTTATGTTTTTTGTCTTCCAAAGCAAAAGATAACCACACCATCTGGACTTTCCTAGAGGAGTGTATTACAAGCAAAACACATGCATTAAACATAATCATTCTGTCCTTCCCAGAGACAGCACTGTGGCTTTGTCTCTTTTCATACATTTCACTTGGTGCTGAGCGGCTTCTTTGTAATGGAAACCAATTACAGAGTCCCTGAATTCTGTCCCTAGTTCTCTGCTATCTTCCTCCAGCATTACTGCACTCCCTGGAAGTGATATACCCTTCAGCAACAATAAACAATATTATGACAGCAGTGTATTTACTGGCACTTTTGAGATTAGTATATTCATTAATATAGCAATGTTCTGCACATTAATTCTCACTCTGTAGCTTTCAACGCAGTATTACCCATCTAAGTCTACCAGCTACTTGCTGCCTTGTTTAACCTCATACTGACCTGAAAGACACGGCCATCTTACCATTCCAAAATGTTTCACGACTAAAACGATTCTGTAAATTTCTGCATCTGCTGCAATAATGAATATATTAATAATAGTATAATAAAGGTATATTTGAAAGTGTATACTGGGATTAACAAATTCAGCACCAATGTGTTGTCCAGTTCTTGCTTCTAATAGCAAAAAGTCACACAAAGACTAGATGTATGGCAAGTGCTAGTTGTGTAGTGCATATGACAACCATCTCCTGTATTCTTCATATTTCTGGGCTGTGGGGTAGGGTGGCAAGACGGAACTAACAAAGAAGAATATCCAAACCCAGTTATGCTTTGCCAAAACCTACATCAAGTCTACCAAAAGTATGTGAGAGAATGTGTTTGGTCTGAAGAGGCCAAGGCTGAAGTTTTGGGCAGAATTCTTAAAGGTATGTTTGGTGCAAAGCCAACACTGCACATCACCAAAAGAAGACCATATCTGCAGTGAAGATGGTGGGGGCAGCATTGTGTTTTGGGGCTGTTTTTCTGCTGCTGGAACTGGGGCTTCAGTCAGGGTGGAGGGAGTTATGAACAGTTCCAAATATCAGTCCAAAATTATGCAGTGCCCTTTTTGATATTTATACTATATATACTGTCATTGCTATTATGTATTTTATCGTATCATGTATTTTAGGAACATTTTTACATATGTATCCTTTTAACTCTATTCATTTATATATATATATATATATATATATATATATATATATATATATATATATATTCACTTAAAGGGGTTGTCCCGCGGCAGCAAGTGGGTCTATACACTTCTGTATGGCCATATTAATGCACTTTGTAATGTACATTGTGCATTAATTATGAGCCATACAGAAGTTATAAGAAGTTTTTCACTTACCTGCTCCGTTGCTAGCGTCCTCGTTTCCATGGAGCCGACTAATTTTCGGCGTCTAATGGCCAAATTAGCCGCGCTTGCGCAGTTCTGGTCTTCTTCTTTTATCAATGGAGCCTCTCGTGCAGGATGCCGGCTCCATGTAGCTCCGCCCCGTCACGTGCCGATTCCAGCCAATCAGGAGGCTGGAATCGGCAATGGACCGCACAGAAGCCCTGCGGTCCACCGAGTGAGAAGATCCCCGCGGCCATCTTCATCAGGTAAGTAAGAAGTCACCGGAGCGCGGGGATTCAGGTAAGCGCTCTCCGGTGTTCTTTTTTAACCCCTGCATCGGGGTTGTCTCGCGCCGAACGGGGGGGGGGGGGGTTGAAAAAAAACAAACCCCGTTTCGGCACGGGACAACCCCTTTAAATGATAAAATCATTTCACTATTTATCAATGAGATATACTTTATCTTATTGCCTTTTCTATTTATATTATGATTATTCAATTCTTCTAATTCATTAAAGGTGTTCTGTCAGCAGAGAAAAAAATTTATACTCACCTGTGCCTTACCGGGCCGTTCACTACGAACCTGTTGCTCTCCTGATGTCCCTCCGGCAGACAGTCTATCGTTGGGCAGAAGCTGACAAAGTGCCAGCTACCGCCACTGCTCCGACCACTGCCGGACAGCAAGTACTGCCACCCGGGTCATTGGTCGATGCATCACAAGTGACGCATCACCCATTGATTAGTCTGGCTTTGTCTAACCTCTGAAGTCCTCAGAGAGTCGACGGCGAGTGCGCATGTGTCCACCTTTCCGGCAAGCTTACACACTCACCGTCGACTCTCCGAGGACATCAGAGGTTAGACGCAGCCAGGTCGGCGTCAGCACGCAGGAGCACGCAAGAGTCGCTGGGAGATGACCCCTCATGCGACAGCTAAACAACGGAGGGAAAAAATACAACAGGATTAGGAAAGTTTATTTTGTTTTTTTAACTCTTTTCCTTCCACGGGTTAGACTGGGATGCAGGGCAGGATGCAGGTGAGTATAAATGTTTTTATTTTGCTGACAGAGCTCCTTTAATATAAACTGAAGTTGTTGTAGTGGAAAACATTGAATGTCTATAGAGAATGCATTAATGTAATTGTCAATAAAGATTGTTGCATTTAGAACCTACGTGACCCCGTGACGTTGTAGTGACGTCACAACATCTCTCAACGTCTCCATTTTTGCACCTTTCCAGAGCAGTGGAGCGCATGATGTGTTCCAGAAGGATGGCAGCATGGTTCCCATCCACTGCTCAACAGTGACAGGCTCACAGTTTGACGTCACTACAGCGTGCGGCGTCCCCCGACCACACGGGGGCTCACACCAGTTCTAATGAGTTCATTTATCACTATAAATTTAACCTACTTTCAGTTTGTTTTTATGCTTGAGAAAGGCACAATATCACGCACCGAAACGCATTACATTTGTTCTATATTGCCATATTAAAAAGTCTATATGAAGCCTTAGCCATTGCACAAGTCCCAGCTGATTTGAGCGCAGAGATCCTTTTTTTCTGCATATTATACTTTACACTCTGCGCCCACCTGTCCTATCTGGGTGCACCTTCTCTTACTGATCTCCATATTCCTGGATTTCGGCGGGACACCAGGATTACTGCATCATTACCAAAATGTGATTGTTCCTAGCAAGAGAAACCATGTGATCTTGTAGATATGATACCTTTTGTATGTTATAAGTGTGTATAAATATTCATGCTTCTTCAGATCTATTCCATTTTTAGCCTGACGAAGAGCCGAAGAGGTTCGCAAGCTCGATATGGCATCATGTATTTTTGTTAGCCATTAAAAGGTTTCATATCTGCTGTCGTAGAATTCCTTTGCGGAATCACGGCTTACTCAATTCGGAATGTTTACAGCCCTCCATATTAATTCTGAATTGATAATGCGCATAAGAAGTTTTTCACACTGACACGAGGTTCAGCATGCATAGCTTCCTCAATTCTAACTTTAATGATCGGCGTGTAGCCTATTTTAAGAGTTTAACAAATCCGCCCATCTGGGCAGGTCAAAGATTACATAGATACAACGTATTGTTTAATTATTGGATAAGCATCTTGCAATTCTTCCATCCTCCGGTCATCTGTGATTGGCCATCAGGTGGTGGATGAAATGAGTGGGTTGTCTTGGAGCCACGTGGGGTTCCTTCGATATGATTGGATGTTACATCATGAACTATAAATTGCACAAACCTCCCATGTTATTTGCATACGTTTCCAGTAAAATTGCTTGGGTAATTTCTGCGGTTGTCCATGTCTGGGTTACTGTCCTCCAAAATTGCAAACAGATGGAAAATGTAACGTGTTTATACTATATATTATCTTGTCAGCGTTTTGAGAACAGAAGTTTCATGTTGGCTTCCCCATGTCAGCGGAGTTATGAGAAAACAGATACTTCATTGCCTAATAGTATTGTGTAATTGTAAGAATATTGTATTTATAGCAAGCCAGAAGCAAATATGTGTATAGAATGTTAAATTGACAACTGTCTACTGCCAAGGCCCACCGATCCAAAATATAGAAATACTGGACTTCCACCACAGACCCCCTTGAAACTATCTGTTTCACTAAACTCGCCCTGCTCCGTCCCACCCCAATTCCCCACCGCTGACCCTAGACTCGCATTGTGTTGTACACTGGAGCTATTGCTGTCATGGGGGTATAGGATGGTTCGACATCATCACATTCTGGATCCATGATGACGACGGTTGCGCTGACAGTGGGCTTTTTGTTGGACGTCGTAGTGGGACAGGTGGACCAGGCAGTCATCAGGGTCGGAATACACTGTATGCAACAACAAACAGAAATTAGGATGACTATAAAGGTGACAAATATAATCAGGTTAGGAGAGGTGCGACTTTCACTATTTCAGGTAAACTCTGCATAACTTGTATAGAACCCCGCCTTCTTGACGTTACTTCGATTCATCAACAAGAGTGCAAAGTCAGGACTATCTAATGACTGATCAACATGACTGAACCCCTGTCTTATTAGTAAGTGCATGATCATATATATTAGTCTGGAAGGAAAGAGCTACAAGCTAATTATTCCCACTTCCCTTTTCCAGAGGCGGCAAGGTAACAGGACCAGGGGCGTTGTAACACCGGCATGTTGCGTGGACATAAGCAGAGTGCACTGCAGATGAAATAAAGTAAAATCTTAGCAAAAACCTATCACAGTGTTCTAAATACACAATGTTTCAAAACTTATTTTATATATATTTTTCCCTTCTCCTGTTAGGTACCTTACTGAGGAAAACAGACTAAGGTTAGCTCTATTTAGTTAGTGCGGTCAGCTTCTTAATGGCAACTGCGTTTTTTCCCTGCGGGTCACGTTTTGTCTGGAAGGTACAAGTCTCGCCTATCATCTTACAGACACTCCCTTTTTTGCCTAAAATCGTACCTAGTGCCATTCTATTTTGAAAAGTCGTAGTCGAGGTAGGTCCTATTGGTCGACTAGTCCCTATAAGGCGTCTCTAGTATAATTTATAAACCGCTGTTAATTGTAATAAACATAATTAATCCAGTCAACATTTATTTACCCTAATGATCGGGAAAATGGACTCGAATGTAGTTTTAACTTGGTCTCTAATTTTTAAAACTTGTCAGGTACCCCCCTTGGCTATCATATGATGTCAATGTATACGTGTAGATCAAAACTATCACCAGGAGCCTCTCTTCTCACTCTAATGTGTTGTACTAGAAGTACATACTAGTAGTGTGCACAGGTACGCACGGCGTGGGACTCCCTAATCTTCACCCACACCATTGTCCCTCCTGGAGATAGTCCTAATGGTGAACACGTCCAGGTCGCCTCACCCTTGCGTCAGGGTTTTCCACTGCCTGTAAGTCCCTACTCCTAAAAGGGGAGGGATCCCTACCTCACCTCAGAAGGAGGCCATGGATTCCCTGGGCTTATTTCCGGGCATCCATACCCTCTATCTGTACGAGTTAACACCCCACAGGGTGTGCCCTCGCCGGAACCTAAGGTCTTCTGCACTTTCCCTAGGCAACTGGGAAGTCCACTGACAGTCCATCTTATGAGACTGAGGCAGGCGCAGTACTGGTACATTTCTCCATTCTTCTGGTAACGTACCTGGTTGGCATTATCGGAACTGGCTCTTCATCTTTTTCAAACAAGGGAAACATTGGTCACATTAAAGGGAAAATACACGTACAGGAAATTACATACCCCACCTCTTTCTGCGAAAATCATATCCACGGCCACTCTATTTTGGAACGCCATGGATGCAGTGGGCCCTAACTGGTTAGCTAACCCTTGCAAAGCATCTCTGGTGTAGTTTACAAACCTCTGCTGATTGTAAGAGAAATAATTCATCCAATCTACATTATTATTAACAGTGACAAAAGCAAATGAGGAATCAAAACCTGCTTTAACCTGATCTCTAGAATTAAATTAATCTCGCTCCCCCCTTGGCACTCCTATTACATCTATGTGTACATGTGGATCAAAGTTGCCACCTGGAGCGTCAACGTCTCTCTTAGCACGATGCAGTGTTAGATTCTCACCCTCAGTGTAGGCTTCATATTGCACATTTGATTGTATTAATTTGTTCTGAAACAGGGGGCTAGTGTACAGTAGTCAAAGGTGTGTGTTAGAGGAATTGTACCACATTATAGCATGTAAAGGATATGCAGGATCATTAGTTTTTTCAGTGCGAAGTGTGGATCCAAGTGGGTCCAAGTGGGCTTTCCTTTGAGCTTGACTGCAGTTGGGGTGGTGAACAGCATCTGGTAGGGACATTCAAACAGGGTTTCTCTCGGGCAGAAACACCACTCTTAAACTTTTCCACATAGACCCTGTCACCTGGTTTTAGATTGTGACACTCATCTGTAGGACCTGGGGAAAAGCAGAGTCTGCAGAATGCATTACTAACAATTCCTTGGAGAGGCCTATGACAAGATTAACAAGAAAATCATTCCCCAAATTCAGCTACTGTGGCATGTATCCTCCTAAGGAAAAGAAAAACTAATGAAAGACACTCAATTCAAAATTTACCCATTTTCTCTATTGCCTTTCGTATCTACTTTCCCACTACTCCGTGGATGGTAGGGTGTGTGAAAAGCCTGAAATATACCCAAAACAGACATGATGTGTTGCATTATTTCACCTGTGAAGTGTGTACCTTTGTTCGACTCAACCACTTCTGGTACCCCATATCTGCAGATTACCTCATTCATGAATTTCTGTGTGGTTATCTGCTCATTTACCTTAGTATCCGGGTGGGCCTCCAACCTGAAAAAGACTCGAGCAAAAACAAGCACATATTCATACTCCCCAACAGGTGTGAGCTGAATGTGGTCAAATTGGCAATCTCTGAAATGCGTAGAGTGGTCAAGGCAAGTGTTATATGGCCACCTTACTTCTGTCCGGACTCGCATATGGCAAAGATCATGCTAACTGGACAAATGATGCAGCAGCTACAGAGAACCCAGGTGTCACCCATTCTTGTTCAGTGTCGCCGTCATCGCTGCTTTCGATTCTGTATACCAGCTGGGCCATCATGGGGAACAGGGACCTCTGTAGGCAAGTTCTGTTGATTGTTCGCCATACGCCGTCCTGTGCTGTCGCTCCCGTATTTTAGCCCATCTGCTTTCCTTCCTCGTTGACTTGTAACTGTAAAGTCCTTGACATATCAAAGTCCAAAGTCTTATCAAAGTCCAAAGGTTTTATCAAAGTCCAAAGTTTTTATTAAAGTCCAAAGTTTTTATCACTGACTCATGCTGTCAGTATCTATTCTTCTTTCTTCCACGGCTTGAGGGCCACTGCCTTTGCTGTGTTGTCGGCGAGGGTGTCATATCTCGCTTCTCCGTTGTAGAAATCGGTGTGGATTCTCCATTGCCAGGTAGTAGTAGTAGGGTTTCCATGAGACTCTGCACCGCTGCACCATTCTTAATTGGCTGTCCTACTGAGATAACAAGCTGTCTGGCCTTCCATATTGGGCCATAATCATGAGCTATGCCAAATGCATTCCAGGAGTCAGTGTAAAAAGTTGCCGACTTACCTTCTACCACTCCACACGCCTCAGTGAGGGCCTCCGGTTCCGCTTCTTGCCCTGAGACATGCGGAGGCAGAGCTTCTGCGTTTAGGACATCTTGTTGTGTGACCTCTGCATATCTGGTTCGGAATCATCAATCCTCACCCTGATACCATCTACAAAAGAAAACTCAAAATATGCATCATTAACAGTGTGTACATCACTACAATAATGCTATTTAAAAAAATAGCTGATCCGCCATACTGAAATCACCTATGCCTCCCCTCCCCCCCAGGAATACCTGATTAAAAGAAGAGTAGCCGGATTCAAGGTATTACAACATTGGGAAGCCCAGAGCAATATTGGGGGAGGCATGGAAAGAGCACATTGTAGTCGGATCTAATAGGCCAGAGATAAGTGCTTGGGTTGCACTTGCATGAGTATGTTCTGGGTGTCATTTGGGGTGTGGACCACTAGGGGGTAGTCCAATACCAACTTAGAAGATTTGTCAACCATTGCCTGTACTGCTGCCACCGCACAAGCAGATGAGGGAGCTCCTCAAGTCACTGGATCCACCCTCATGGCTGTGGTTGTCCTTCGTGCTTTTGTGTCAATACTGTCATATAGGCGGCAGTATGAAACAAGGCCCAGAAAGGTGCGGAATTTGGCAACGGGTGTATGTACAGGTATGGCCTGCAGAACTTGGTTAGTCTTTGGAGGCCTCCAGGCCTTACAGCCTTCTGCAAGAGAAATTAACAGTGAAATTGTGGCCGGTTGGCAGTTTTTTTTTTTTTTCCAAAGCATCAGCACACAGCACCTAACATGTGTGGCTGACCCTTCACCCTTTTTTTTTTTTTTTTTTATCTAGGGGGATACTGTTTGACCCAGGGGTGTGTATCTGGGTCTCGTATATATTATCATGGTCGATACATTCAATTTTCCTATGTCTGTCTTGTGGGTGTCCCATAATTTGTCAGGAACCGTGGAAAGCTGAGTTTGAGACAGGAGGAAAGAACAAAAAACTTTTTCTTCTGGCTATCTATGATTCTTACCCCCTCCTTGGATAAGAGACGTGTTCTTGCATCATTTAGCTCTACCCCTCTGAGTGTGGCTAATCACTTACTTCCTTATTCCCTCATTCAATGTTTGGCAGTCCTTGGGTACACATCACAACTCAATAAAGATAAAGTCTTATGCACCACACCATTTACATTTTACAAATTACGGGTCAATCTGCCCCGTTCCTCCTGTGGATACCTGGCCTTATCTTTACCTGCTTGTTTCCTATTCCTTAGCTTCTCTACCGTCTCTTACTCCCTGTAGTTTATTTATTTATTTTTATATTGTCTGTGAATATACGTTACTTGTGCTGGGACTACAGGGCAAGTAACTTCCTCTTTTTAAGTCTCTCGCTTATGTGACAGCCCAGCGACAGGGAGAACGGCTAATTTTTACTTCTACAACAGTAGACAGTTGTTGTCCCAGACTTCCGGCGACTGGGCAGATGCAGTCTTAGATGCCGGGCATCTCCATCTGATTGGTTATGTACTGCAATTCTCTCTATTCACTAAAATGGTGTCTTTGTGTATTAATACAGACGCCATTGGAGCCCACCTTCACTTCCTCTTTTTAAGTCTCTTAGGGAAATTCTAACGTCTAATGCATAAATCACATATATTATGTTGTAACTACTGTCACAGCGGTGACCACCTAACATTGTATGTGGTTACAATTGAATTGGGGACTGCTAACATGTACGCTGTTGGGGACTTGGCAAACATAGATGTATTTTCTTGTGGGCATGGTGGGGCTACGCAGTCTGTATTCTTAAGAGCCCCCTCAGGATGTGAGTGGCATATAACTTTTTACATTTATGACGGGCGTATGACAAAGATTAGATTCCATAACAAGACATACTAGTAGTTTCAACATCCAATATTAGTTAAATAACTAACAAATGTTACAGCACAAGAATTGCTCCGCTTCTATTAAGAGTTCCACTTCCTCTTTTTAAATGAAGTTAGTAGCCTTTTTTTTTTTTTTTTTTCCTTCTCCAAACACACTTACGGGCATAAGCCTATACTTCTATGCTATTATTAACGTTTAACAATTCAAAGGCAACACAGTCTAGTAGTCTGTCTTTTACTAGAAGGGATCCAATAATGCAACCTAACCTATAAAGTCCAAACCCACAGCGCGCCGCTGTGTACGGTGCATTATCTTGGCTACAACCCAGCCAATGCATTCTCATTGCTAACACTCCCTTCTTACAGTTTAGCAGGACTGATACTAATTCTATATAACAACTCAGCAGGATTAGCTCTACACAACAGACAAGCACACTAACTTTATATAAAGGACAGGTAGGACACACAGAAAGATTGCTTGATTAATCAATGATAACTTGACTCTCCACCCCTTCCACACTTTCCTGGAGGGTGTAATAATGTTTGTTGCCTTTCAATTTCAATCATGGCTGCCAGATTCATGATTATAAAAGTCTCCTCAGACGCCGGACACAATATGCCCCGCCCTAGAGTCTCTAGCATTTCTGTCGCTACACAGTTTATCAATCTACCCTTAGACGTGGGCATTTAAACAATAAACAAATATTTGTGGACCACCATCCTCAAACAGTGGACCGTAACCACAGCGGTGGGCAGGGTAGGAATTATTCTGACCCATCCGAGGGTACTTTTCGTCAATAACAATCCTTTTTTGCAATTTGGGCAAGATATGTGTGGTATTCTCATACCACAGACAAACAGACAAATAGACGGAGCGCCAGTACGGCTGGCTTAGTCTAAACTGCCCCTCGGGATACTGTCTGGCAGGCCCCCCTCCTAGGTCTCTTACCAGACTCTAACGGAGCTGCGTTGCCTGTCCAGACGTTTGACCGTTTCCTGACTCTAAGGCTTTAGACTCCAAACCTGACCAGAGCAGGACCACCTAGTCAAACTACCCCGACAGGCCCCCCTGACTCTAAGGTTTTAGACTCCAAACCTGACCCGAGCAGGGGGCCCCTGCGGGGACTTCCTCTCCCTCAAAGCAATTCACTGACCTTGCCAACCGACCAGTACTCTCAAAACGACAGGCATGTAAACATTCCTTTATATCTTATGACAGGTTCTTATCGAGTGATCGAGACTTAAAGAAGTACCTGTCGATCAGGTCCAAATCATTCGGCCTTGACACAGCACATAGGCGAGCCTGAACTTAGCCACACAGGTATAGATAATTAATTTATCTCACCGTGTTCTGATGATATTTTGGGCCCACCAAGTCCAAGGTCACATATGTCCGTGTCTTCTGTCCGAATTCTATGGAACCTGTCGATCACTCCCCGTACGGGCCACCAGCTGTCGTAGAATTCCTTTGCGGAATCACGGCTTACTCAATTCGGAATGTTTACAGCCCTCCATATTAATTCTGAATTGATAATGCGCATAAGAAGTTTTTCACACTGACACGAGGTTCAGCATGCATAGCTTCCTCAATTCTAACTTTAATGATCGGCGTGTAGCCTATTTTAAGAGTTTAACAAATCCGCCCATCTGGGCAGGTCAAAGATTACATAGATACAACGTATTGTTTAATTATTGGATAAGCATCTTGCAATTCTTCCATCCTCCGGTCATCTGTGATTGGCCATCAGGTGGTGGATGAAATGAGTGGGTTGTCTTGGAGCCACGTGGGGTTCCTTCGATATGATTGGATGTTACATCATGAACTATAAATTGCACAAACCTCCCATGTTATTTGCATACGTTTCCAGTAAAATTGCTTGGGTAATTTCTGCGGTTGTCCATGTCTGGGTTACTGTCCTCCAAAATTGCAAACAGATGGAAAATGTAACGTGTTTATACTATATATTATCTTGTCAGCGTTTTGAGAACAGAAGTTTCATGTTGGCTTCCCCATGTCAGCGGAGTTATGAGAAAACAGATACTTCATTGCCTAATAGTATTGTGTAATTGTAAGAATATTGTATTTATAGCAAGCCAGAAGCAAATATGTGTATAGAATGTTAAATTGACAACTGTCTACTGCCAAGGCCCACCGATCCAAAATATAGAAATACTGGACTTCCACCACACTACAACATTACGTGGTTTCTCTTGCTGGGAACAATCACATTTTGCTCTACTGGCTAACACAGTACCAAACCTTTGTTTTCATTATGCATCATTACCAAGCATGCATGGACTCCGAGGTACCAGCGGGTTGCAACCTTTTCCGGCTGAGCACCGGGTAAGTCCTATTTTATTTTATTATAATTTATTTCATCCTCATATTCCTTAATAAACATGTTAACATCAAGGCGCTGCCTCACTCACTCTGCTATCTTAATCAAGGTGGAGGGAGTTATGAACAGTTCCATATATCAGTCCATTTTGGCACAAAACCTTCAGGCCTCTGCTAAGAAGCTGAAGATGAAGAGGAATTTCATGACAACGACCCAAAGTAGACCTCCAAATCAGCAAAAGAATGGCTTCATTAGAAGAAGATCAGTTTTGGAATGGCCCGACTGGAGCCCAGACCTGAATCCCTGTGGGTTGACCTGAAGAGGGTGTGACACACCAGATGTCCTTGCAATCTGACAGATGAGGAGTACCTTTGCAAGGAAGAGTGGGCGAAAATTGCCAAGTCAAGATGTGCCATGCTGATAGACACCTACCCAAAAAGACTGAATGCTGTCATACAGTCAAAGGGTACATCAACAAATGTACATAAAACATTTGTGTCCCAGTTAATGTTGTGACAGGGCAAGTAGAGAGATGGGTTTCACCGCATTGATAATGTGTAATGCTAGGAAACTATATGCATATAAAGCAATATAAACTAATTTGAAGGGGTTGGGTCGCCCGAAGGTAACATTTGTAATGCCGGCATTTGCACTCAGCAAAGTGTTAGGCATGTTTCCAAGTAACTATTGCATATGTTTCAGTGCTATGAAGCTTACCATTTAGAAGTACATCCACTCTGCATGTTTGCTTTAGTCCCCAATAATGGTGCCACAGTACTTCCAAGTACGGCCAACAAGGTCATCTGTGATTAGTAATGTGCATGCGCACACAATAGGGCACAGCTGCAAGCTCTGCATTTCCAACCTGGGCGGTGACCACTACATTACTAGTGACGTAGCATTCACTGCTCAGGCCAGAAATAAAATCCCTGGAAAATACATGATGTTGGTGGAAATGTCAAAACCACCCTGCCATGGGTCACGTGATCAGTATTGGAATCAATGAAGCGGAAAAAAATGGAAAATCAGGATGCATGAAGGTATTGGTGGCAGCAGAGAGAAAGTTACTTTCGTCTAAAATATATTTTAATGATAAAATCCCTTATGCATTGTTTTTGTTTTTTTTTCGCAACTGCATAATTCAAGTACAGGAGGAGCAAGTAGTCTATATTAGTCTCAATCTGCTATAAAAATGAGTTTGTGGAAGACAGTTTCAAGTAACAGGTCAAATACCATACCAGGATTGAGCACAGCAACAAGACTTGATGTAGTTATACTGCATCAATAGGGTCAAAGATTTAAAAGCAGCCGGAGTTTCAGGACGTGTTGTTTAGAAGAAGAAGCACAAAGAAACTGGCAATATTGAGGGATATAAATGCAGTGGCCAGCCAAAGAAACTTAGTGTAGCAGATGAAAAACACATAATGCTTACTTTCTTTCAAAATTGGAAGATGTCTTGCAGTGCTATCAGCTCAGAACTGGCAGAAAGCATTGGAATCCAGGTACACCCACTGTTCAGAAAAGTCTGGCCAGAAGTGGTCTTCATGGAAGAATTACAGCCAAAAAGCCATACCTTCAACACAGAAACAAGGCCAAACAATTCAACTATGCATGAAAACATAGGAACTGGGATGCAGAAAGGCAGTATAAAATAACATGGACTAATTATGTAGTCTAATAGGAGCAGAACTAAAAATGTACCCTATGGTATAGCTCCTCCTTTGTAGCAGGGTCCATTAGATACAATGAGCAGTAAGACAAAAAGGTACTTCTCATGGCCATCTCTATGACCATATCTTTGATGTAGAAACAAAGGCAAGTGACTTAACTATGAACAAAAACGTAGGAACTTGGGTGCAGAAAAATAGCAGCAGGTGCTCTGGACCAATGAGCCATCATTTGAAATATTTGGCTGCAACAGAAGTCAGTTTATTTGCTGAAGGGCGGTACAATAAAAAGTGTCTGCAGGCAATGGTGAAGCATGGTAGGGGTTCTTTGCAAATTTGTGACTGCATTTCAGCAAATGGGGTTGGGGGTTTGGTCAGGATTAACAATGTCCTTGATGCTTGGAAAAACAGGAAGGCATCGAATTGGCTCCACATTTTTTATTGCAGCAGGATGACAACCCCAAATATACAGCCAATGTCATTAAGAACTATCTTCAGTGTAAAGAAGGATAAGGAGAACTGATGATATGGCCCAACAGATCTCTGATTTCAACATCATTGAGTCTACTGAAGCACAGATGCACCCACCAGTCGTCCCAGTGACTAACGCTCCTATGATTTCACACAGGAGCAATTATTCGTTGAGTGAATGGAGATAGAGAGTCTCTATTAAGTCTCTGTTAAGTGTGACATCAAGGCTATGGTGGGGGCTGTTTTTTTTTTATGTGCAGAATAGTATATAAGACTGTGCTATTCTATTCATTAAAAGCAATCCTGATGGAATAGAACATAAGTGATGCCAACTAACAGCACAAAAATAGACATTAACAAAAATGTTCCTGCATATTTTTTATGAAAATTATGAGACACAACAGCATAAAGAGAAATGCCAAAGTGATTATGATGTAATAAGGTTATAAGTAAACAGAGATGAAGAAATCTCAGCAGACGTTAGACGCTAGAGCTCCAGATGGTTTTATATTTCCGAGATATCTCTCTGTCTTTATGGTTTGTAAGTTCTGAAATATTTATTAAAACATTTGAATAAACACTCAATATTAAAAAATGAAGTTTCCAAAGACTTGATGGAAATCACTCTGATTAGTGTTAATCTCAAACCTAGTATATTTAAATCTTTTAAATTGAATTCACTGTGATTTGCTTTCATTTTGTTTGTGAAGAAAGCCTACTAGTGATAGGAGAATAGTGCTATACAGACAGTAGCTATTCACAGAGTTGCCTTGATAGACCACAAGAATAAGCATTCAAGAGAGGCCCACACTGAACCGCTGTTACTAAACAAAGTAGACAAAGCAATGCAAATAATGATGTCTTCTAAATAAGCAAGTATAAACTGGAATAAAAGTTGGTTGCTGACATATTGTTATGCAAAGTCACAACTGATGCACTTATGTACAATCAAAGAAGCTTCATGCAAGCTGCAAGTGTCAATACTAAACATTACTGGGACCAACTGCTTGTATTCTCGAACATTGAAATAATCCAAGCAGGATACAGTAGGAGAAACCATCAGATGCAGGAGCAACCAGCTTGGATGAATGGTAACTGGTACATTTATGTATTGGTCCAGTCAATTAGAATAAGGAGTTCATCCCAAAATGCATTATTGTATGGACTTTTTCTTTAATAAATTCCCCATTCTTCCAAGCTACTAGTGATGGCACCTGATATTTTTTCCCATTGCACTTTTCCCAGAATAGATTGTTTGCCAGTTTCCAGAAGGGCAACTCTGAGTAACTATAGAACAATTGACCTCTTCTACGAAAATAAATAGACCAAAACAATGGGACATAACTCTAGGAAGGATTGAAATAAGTGCTGATATCTTCTCATTACTTGTGTTCGTGAACCACGAGAGTCTAACCCTGTTTTGGTTCTATACCTGGAAAGATCTGTGAACAAATTAAGCAGCATGTATGCAAGCACTTGGATGAGAATGGAGTAATTATGCAGAGCCAGCATTAGTTTGTAACAAACACGTCATGCCAGATGAATCTAATTTCCTTCCATGACAGAATCACCGACTGGGTTGACCAGGATAATGCAGTGGATATAGTATATCTTGACTTTAGTAAATCATTTCACAAAGCATCTCATGCCATACTTATTGAAAAAATGACCAAATATGGGATTGACAAGGCAACTGTTAGGTGGATTTACAAATGGTTGAGTGATCATACTCAAAGAGTGGTCATAAATGGCTGCACATCCAAGTGGAAGAATTTATCAAGTGGGGTACCACAAGACTCTGTCCTGGGCCAGATGTAGTTCAACATTTTTATAAATTACCTAGATGAGGGAAATGAGGAAAAACTGATCATATGTGCCAGTGACACAAAAATAGGAGGCACAGCTAACATTAGAAAAGAGAGAAAAAAGATTCAAAAATATTTAGAGAAGCTGAAACAGTGGGCAGCAGTTAATACAATGGTTTTTAACAAAAAGAAATGCAAAGTCCTAGATTTGGGCAATCAAAATGAAAAACAAAAAAACAAAAAACAACACATATAGCATTGGAGAGATTGGGCTACGAATCAGCAGATATGAAACAGACTTGAGTATACTAGTACTTTACAGACTGAATATGAGTCAACAGTGTGATGCTATTGCAAAAAAGGCAAACATAATTCTAGGATGTGTTAAGAGAAGCATATAATCTACATCATCTGAGATAATTATTGACCTCTACTCTACTTTGGTCAGACCTCACCTGGAATACTGTGTCCAGTTCTGGCCACCTCAATTTAAAAATACATCAAGAAATTGGAGCAAGTTCAGAGAAGAACTACCAGGATGGTGAGCAATCTGCAAAACATGTCCAAAACATATGTTATGTGGAACGGTTAAAGGATTGAGGAAAGTTTAGCTTTCAAAAAAATAAGGCTGAGAGAAGACTTAATAGCTTTCTACAAATATCTGAAGAACTGTCACAGTGCAGAGGGATCAGCCCTATTCTCAGTTGCACAAGGATAGACTAGAAGCAATGGGATGAAACTGAAAGGGAGGAGACACAGATTAGATATTAAAGAAAATGTTTTGACAGTGAGAATGATCAATGAGTGGAACAAGTTGCCATGGGAGGTGGTGAGTTCTCCTGTAATGGAATTCTTCAAAACAAAGTCTGGACAGACATCTGTCTGGGATGATTTAGTGATCCTACATTGAGCAGGGGGTTGGACATGATGACCCTGGAGGTCCCTTTCCAACTTTATGATTGCAGCCTGAAACTAAGTGCAACTTCTTTACCTCAAGGTAACCACTAACATAGAAATCATATTTTTATTATCAAAGGTGTCTACAGTCTTTGATACATTTTTTTAATAACTTGATGAGTCCTGTGGGATAATAGACAAACATCCTTGTGCCCAAACTTACAGCTTATGCTAAAAATGTAATTAACAAAACACTGTGTTTAGCTCTAAAAATGTAATCCACATTAGACTGTGACTGAAAATCCACTCCATCATAACAGAAAGCGTTGCCTAAAATATATATACTGGCAAATTAAAGGTACTTAGAAATGAAAAGACAAATAGGCACAGGATTAGAAAGCCCACATAGTGTTTTGATATCGAGTATTGCAGTCAATGGCCATTGAAAATTTGAAAAGAAGATTACTAGAGTTAGACAGACATTATTTTAAAATGCTATTTTCCTCCTGTGCTTCACAGTTTACAGCACTAAAACGCCCAGAAGTTTATGGATTAAAAGCCTGCTTTTTAAAATAGAGATCAGGAAATGAAATTATAGATATGGAATTTGACATAGAAAATGAGACCACAGAAAAATTTGAATCTTTTAACAATACATGCTATACTCTATTATACTTTTATGTCGTTGGCTTTGCTTTTATCAGCAAAAGAGAAAAACCCCAAATCCCCAAGATTACAACATTTATATTGTCGAATTCAACTTTTATTACATATAAGCCACTTGTAAATGTTACATGTAATTGTTAGATCAATATCACAGAGGGTCTGTGTTTTTCTAAGGGCTCTATTTACAGATGGTATTGTACTAGGCAAATTGGTTAGTGAACTAAAACTTGTACCATGACCTACTTAAGCAAGTACAGGTGCAAAAGACCTATTTTAATATATTTATAGAGGAAATCAAGTTCAAACAAACTAATAAGAATACTACAGGGGGACAAATGCGTGAAAGTAATTCTGTTACCCCCTATATTCAGTAAAATCCTAGGTTGCTGTCGAAGCAGCAGACAAAAACAAGCCAAGAATTCAGAGTTGCCTAGAAGGCATCTAGGTCAGCAATCTAGGTCAGCAGCTACATGTAAATGTCACAAGGAAAGCTAGATTTGTGATGGAACAGAATATATGACAAGGAGGTAATTGACACAGGATGCCATAGAGGAGCAAGGAAAATATGCTATAGAGTATTAAGAGGTGAAGAGGTATATACGTAAAGTAAACCTCCTGGCAGGGTAAGGTATAAAAAACAATATAAAAAATGCTATGAAAGGAGGAATGTGGCTAGAGGCGCATGGCATAAGAAGCCTAGAGACCCCCTGACTGCTCATATGGCTATAAACCAGCACATATCGGCAGCAGTCACCCACTATTCACAGCCAGCTACTTACCGCCTGCCCTCCTGGTAGTGTTGGCGTTTGAACCGCAATGGTCAATGGCAGAAATAAGAAGAACCCTATGCAGCTCAGCCGCTTCTTCCTAGCAAGTGAGGGGATGCAAGATTGCGCTGACCAGTGCCAGCAGCAGGTGGCTTCCACTTCTAACAAGGTCTTTCTTAGCCACTCTCCAGCAGTAAGTGAGACTTCTGCTTCTGTTCCCCCTGACACCATGCTAGTGGTGACCTCTGCAGCCAGTAGCCCTCTATCCATGTCAGAATTAACTGACACCGCTATAAATGAAGCTACATGGGAGCCCTCTGATGAGGATGCCATTGGCAGTCCCATTGTGCTAACTCATTCACTGCCTCCCACTCCTCACTCATTACAAAGGGATAGAGAAGCAGCTGATGCAACTACCCCTCCAAAGCATATCTATATGCAACCTAATTCCGATGCACCTATAACCAAAGCAAATATACTATTCATAGACCTTAGGGTGCGTTCACACGAGCGTAGGCGTATTTACGTTCGCACGAGCGCAACGTATAATCGCCGGAGAGAACGTTTTTCGCTGATCACGACCAGAGCTAGAAATCGTATTTTCGTTTGTTCCTACTTTGCAAACTATCTTTTCGGCCATCGAATATGCGTTGGCACGTATTTCGGTCGCATATGTTCCGTTTTTTTTTCGGGTTGCCGTTTTTACGCGGCGTAAAATCGCCCATGTGAACAAATACATTCGAAACCATTGCCTCAGATGGTCACGTATATACGTTTGGTCGCAAAAACGCGCCGTTTATGCGCTCGTGTGAACGCACCCTTAAGCTAGCAATACAAAAAACATACAATATGCCTTTTTGTAACTACAAATTACAGCTATTGGTGATCATACTTCCCATGTTAAGAACAAAATGTCTGAGATGACATCTACCCATAACAAACTTGTTGATATACCCAACTCTATAGAGGATGATCTGGAAGCCATAAAAATTATTAATGGCTGACATTGAGAATAACTCCAGAAGAAACAATAAAAACGAAGAGCTTAAAGATTTCCTTACTGACTACCTCACTGCTCTACTGCCAGAGGAATCTCAACATGACCTTAGATTGGATTGAGTGCACAGACTTCCTAAGTCTAAATCACTCCTTACTTCCTTATAAAAGATAGAATTATGGAAACCGCCAGACTCCCTTACATAACCACAGACCGATTCAAAAATATCATGCTTTTTGGTGATTTATCTGCCACAACACTCCTGCACAGGAGAGCATTTGCGCCAAGTACCAAGGCAGTACGGAAAAGCTGCATTACATATAAAGGGGGCTTTCTTGTGTAGCTTATAATCACCAAAAATGGGACCAAGTTCTCTGCACACTCGTTGAAAGAGGCCCTACAACTATGCAGAGAATGGAATCTCATCCTCCAATACACAACTGGATTAAGTGGGAAGAGGAGCTCCCCTTCTGCCTGTGAAGAGTGGTCTAGAGGTGTATATGGTAAACACAGACCTAAATAACTTCCACTCCATTCTCTATTACATGGAGGATTGATGCCTGGCTGCCTTTTCTGCCACTACTGGGCTGATTACCTTTAATATTGTCATGTTTAGCACAACATTTTTCTGGAATCTGAAATCCAATTCCGCCACCAAACTCTGGTAACGATTGTAACATTGACCTTTAATTTGTTTGTGTTCCTAGCCTGTTTTACATGGCTTATGGTTTGTTTTAATATTGTTGCATTGCTTAATTGTAGAATGGTGGATTTTGGTACACATGTCTCAGCCCTAAGGAGGCTGGAAGATGCCTTGTGGTGATTCTGGGCCTCTGCATGTTCTCATCTAGGTTCTCTCTCAGTCTAATCAGATCTTGACATATATTCATACTGGTATTTACGATTACCTCCATTAATGCTAAGGGGTTAAATTCACCCTAAGATCAATGCTATGGAAAGAAGCCCATTTGACGAACGCTGACATCTCGTGTGTGCAAGAAACACATCTAATTAAGGAAGATGCTTTCAGATTAAACTATAGACAATTTCCACACATCTTTTCAGCTTCAGCATGCACACATGACTGCAGCTGTTAAGGACATGATGGCTTTTTCCTTTGGAAAAGTGATTATGATGAGAGAGGAAGGTATGTTATTCTGGTCTGTTCCATTAACAATACAGCCTACACTATAGCCTTGCTGTACATGCCTAAGTCTAGACACCATGAATTAGGTGGGCTCCCTAACATTAGTAGGTGACTTTAATAAAATTCTCTGGTGCTCCATGAAATCTTTTTCTACCAACCCTAACTACCCTTCCTCTTTTCGATAGTAATGATTTATTTGATATTTGCCACCTCCAACACCCATCTTATTGCAATTATATTTTTTTCTCACACCCCCACAAGATGTACAGTAGAATTTATTTTATCTTAGTGTATAAAAATATTCCTAGTAATATCACTTCTACCACCATAGGTACCATATCGTGGTTAGATCATGCCCCTATAATGATGTCAATTCAGGAACAGTTTAATCAATCACCTAATAAAATTTGATGCCTCATCAACTATATACTGCATCATCGAAAATAATCCCCTCATTTACTAAAATCATTATCAGACTTTTTTGAACATAAAGATAATGGGGAGTTTTTTTGCTCTACCTGGTATGCACATAAGCCTTTATAAGAGGCCACTTTCTAAAACAAGCATCCTATGACAAGAAACGCAAAAAAACACAGGCTAGAACTGCAAACACAACTGTGCTTACTGCATAGACAAAATGAATTATCTTACTCCGCAGGGAGAGCTAAAGAGATAGTCGCTGTACACCAACAACTTCAAGAACTCCAGGTCTATCACCATGACCTGGATTTAAGAAAATTGAGACTGACCTATTACTGGCATGGCAACAAAGCAGGAGCCTTGCTAGCAAAACAAGCTAAATCACGATCATCTAAACTTCACATACCCATTATCGGTAACTCCTAAAACAATGTTTTTTTTATCATATTTCTTTTGATTAGAAGGTTTTTCCCAACATACCAAGAGCAACAAAGCACACAATCTACATATATATGCATTGAACTATGTTGTTCAGGTAATAACTTCAGGTTCCATACAGTCGATTTGCTTGACATAGTTCTCCACAAATTTGTAATCAAAAAGTTAAGTATCATGTAATAACTTGTAACTAAAATAAAGATACTAATTAGTTGAACCTTCTATTTTGTCTAAGGAAAGCAAGAATAGAGACAGTAAGGCCCAATGCCTACGACCGTATTTGCACTGCGGGGTCCAGAGCAAGCGTTCGCCTCCGAATCCTGCAGCAAATACTCCCCATAGGACATGCAAGGAAAATGTTTTTTCATGCCCACAAGCAGAAATCAACTGCGATTTTCCATTTGCAGGGGAAAATCACAGCATGTCCTATTCTAGTGCGAGGCTCGCACTGATGGCTTACATTGCAGTCAATGGTAGCCGTCCATCCTGCAGCGAGTTGTGTCGGATCCGCGTCATCGCTGGCGCAACTCTCTGCACTGTGCATGTGCAGTGGCTTACCAGCTGGCACATCAGCAGAGCAGAGAGAGAAGAGAACTTACAGGTAAGCGGGGGGTCACTGCCGGGGCACAGGGTCTGATTCTGCTGTGAAATTTTGTAGTCGGAATTCGACCCAGCTGTGAGCAAGAAGCCTAAGAAAAGCATGCAAGCCTATATTACTCCAACACATAAAGGGTCCCAATACTTCATTCTAATTGGATACATAGCCACTAATTGATGGTTTTTAATACATTGATGTATTATGTGTACTTGATAACCATAAATCCCATTTATTAAAAAAATGAAGATTTATTATCATAGGAGGATGCAATCATAGATTCATACCAGCGGTTGTAATGCATGCCGCTATGATTTCTTTTAATGTGGGGACTTTATCAGCTTTCCAGTATTTAGCAATCTTGGTTTTGGTTACCAGAATGAAGTGTAGAATGACTGTTTGACATTTTTTTGGATAATTTTCTATGTTTAAAGCTAATAGAGCCAGAGGGGCCTTTATAATTATTGGGAAGCTGCAGATGTTCGAGAACAATTTTCCTATTTTCTTTTCAAAATTTTTTAGTATTGGGGGACAGTCACACCATATATGAATGATAGTGCCCACTAATGAGCATCTCCAACATTAGCTAGAAGTATTGTAGAAAGAGGCTAGCTTAGAAGGAGTATAATACCAATGATATAATATTTTTCTATTCAGTTGTAAGTGAGATGTACATTTAGATATGGACCTCATTATCGAAAAGGACATAGACCAATCTTGGTAGGAATAGCTCATGCAAGTCTTTTTCCCATTTTGATTTAGATGATGAGATATATCATCTGGATAGGAGTTTAGTAGCATTTTGTAACAATAAGATATACCTCCTTTACGTAACACATTACATGTAGGCCAACTCTGGAGTTGAAGAATAGATTGCAAAGTGGAATTTCAAAAAGGGGCCAAAGCATGACTTATTTTCAGATATTTGTAAAAATCCTGTTTGTTTAGTAATTTTTTTTAGATACAGTACAAAATTCCATCATGATTAGAGATGAGCGAACGTACTCGTCCGAGCTTGAAACTCGTTCGAGTATTAGCGTGTTCGAGATGCTCGTTACTCGTAACAAGCACCACGCGATGTTCGGGTTACTTTCACTTTCATCTCTGAGACGTTAGCGCGCTTTTCTGGCCAATTGAAAGACAGGGAAGGCATTACAACTTCCCCCTGCGACGTTCAAGCCCTATACCACCCCCCTGCAGTGAGTGGCTGGGAAGATCAGGTGTCACCCGAGTATATAAATCGGCCCCTCCCGCGGCTCTCCACAGATACGTTCTGACATAGAGGAGGGAAAGTGGTATCTTGGTGGAGCTGCTATAGGGAGAGTGTTAGGAGTATTTTAGGCTTCAAGAACCCTAACGGTCCTTCTCAGGGCCACATCTAACCGTGTGCAGTAGTGTGGAGGCTGCTTTTTGCAGTGTTGCACATTTTTTTTTTTTTGGTATATCGGCCGTGCAGAGCATTGCGCCCTGCAGTAATACTCCAGGGCCAGAAGCGCTTAGGCAGGGACAGAAGACATATTGATTGAATATAGGCAGTGGGCCTTTGCAAAAAAATTTGGGGAAAAAAATCTATTTGGGCTGCCAGTGACTGTCCTCAGTGTTCTGGGTCTCTGCTGGGTGTAGTAGTTCTCCAAATTCATACGCAGCCAGCTAAGTGTTACAGCAGGCTTGCGCAAAATTATTTCCTGGCTCTGTCTGGGCTGTGAAATCACCGCTGTATTGCAGTTCACAGTGCAACACTCTGCAGTTCTTTGACATACTCCAGGGCCAGAAGCGCTTAGGCAGGGACAGAAGACATATTGATTGAATATAGGCAGTGGGCTTTTGCAAAAAAATTTGGGGAAAAAAATCTCTTTGGGCTGCCTGTGACTGTCCTCAGTGTTCTGGGTCTGTGCTGGGTGTAGTAGTTCTCCAAATTCATACGCAGCCAGCTAAGTGTTACAGCAGGCTTGCGCAAAATTATTTCCTGGCTCTGTCTGGGCTGTGAAATCACCGCTGTATTGCAGTTCACAGTGCAACACTCTGCAGTTCTTTGACATACTCCAGGGCCAGAAGCGCTTAGGCAGGGACAGAAGACATATTATTGATTGAATATAGGCAGTGGGCCTTTGCAAAAAAATTTGGGGAAAAAATCTATTTGGGCTGCCTGTGACTGTCCTCAGTGTTCTGGGTCTCTGCTGGGTGTAGTAGTTCTCCAAATTCATACGCAGCCAGCTAAGTGTTACAGCAGGCTTGCGCAAAATTATTTCCTGGCTCTGTCTGGGCTGGGAAATCACCACTGTATTGCAGTTTACAGTGCAACACTTTGCAGTTCTTTGACATACTCCAGGGCCAGAAGCGCTTAGGCAGGGACAGAAGACATATTGATTGAATATAGGCAGTGGACCTTTGCAAAAAAATTTGGGAAAAAAATCTATTTGGGCTACCTGTGACTGTCCTCAGTGTTCTGGGTCTCTGCTGGGTGTGGTAGTTCTCCAAATTCATACGCAGCCAGCTAAGTGTTACAGCAGACTTGCGCAAAATTATTTCCTGGCGTTCCGTAAGCGAAGTCAGCCTCCAACCACAGGCCAATAAGCGGCACATTGAATTACAGCGTTCTGTTTCTGCACTACTGGTAATACAGCATGTTGAGGGGTAGGGGTAGGCCTAGAGGATGTGGACGTGGGCGAGGACGCGGAGGCCCAAGTCAGGGTGTGGGCACAGGCCGAGCCAGTGCCTTGGCCAGGGGTAGAGGCAGGGCCAGACCGAATAATCCACCAACTGTTTCCCAAAGCGCCCCCTCGCGCCATGCCACCCTGGAGAGGTCAAGGTCCTCTACGGTGTGGCAGTTTTTCACAGAGACGCCTGACGACCGACGAACAGTGGTGTGCAACCTTTGTCGCGCCAAGATCAGCTGGGGAGGCACCACCACCCGCATGCGCAGGCATACGATGGCCAAGCACCCCACAAGGTGGGACGAAGGCCGTTCACCGCCTCCGGTTTGCACCACTGCCTCTCCCTCTGTGCCCCAACCTGCCACTGAGATCCAACCCCCCTCTGAGGACACAGGCACTACTGTCTCCTGGCCTGCACCCACACCCTCACCTCCGCTGTCCTCGGCCCCATCCAGCAATGTCTCTCAGTGCAGCGTCCAGACGTCGCTAGCGCCACTGTTTGAGCGCGAGCGCAAGTACGCCGCCACGCACCCACACGCTCAAGCGTTAAACGTGCACATTGCCAAATTGATTAGCCTGGAGATGCTGCCGTATAGGCTTGTGGAAACGGAGGCTTTCAAAAGCATGATGGCGGCGGCGGCCCCGCGCTACTCGGTTCCCAGTCGCCACTACTTTTCCCGATGTGCCGTCCCAGGCCTGCACGACCACGTCTCCTGCAACATGGTACGCGCCCTCACCAACGCGGTTACTGCCAAGGTCCACTTAACAACAGACACGTGGACAAGCACAGGCGGGCAGGGCCACTATATCTCCCTGATGGCACATTGGGTGAATTTAGTGGAGGCTGGGACAGAGTCAGAGCCTGGGACCGCTCACGTCCTACCCACCCCCAGAATTGCGGGCCCCAGCTCGGTGGTGGTATCTGCGGCGGTGTATGCTTCCTCCACTAAACCACCCTCCTCCTCCTCCAACGCAACCTCTGTCTCGCAATCAAGATGTGTCAGCAGCAGCACGTCGCCAGCAGTCGGTGTCGCGCGGCATGGCAGCACAGCGGTGGGCAAGCGTCAGCAGGCCGTGCTGAAACTACTTAGCTTAGGAGAGAAGAGTCAGACGGCCCACGAACTGCTGCAGGGTCTGACAGAGCAGACCGACCGCTGGCTTGCGCCGCTGAGCCTCCAACCGGGCATGGTCGTGTGTGACAACGGCCGTAACCTGGTGGCGGCTCTGCAGCTCGGCAGCCTCACGCACGTGCCATGCCTGGCCCATGTCTTTAATTTGGTGGTTCAGCGCTTTCTGAAAAGCTACCCACACTTGTCATACCTGCTCGGAAAGGTGCGCCGGGTCAGCGCACATTTCCGCAACTCCAAGACGGACGCTGCCACCCTGCAACATCGGTTTCATCTGCCAGTGCACCGATTGCTGTGCGACGTGCCCACACAGTGGAACTCTACGCTCCACATGTTGGCCAGGCTCTATGAGCAGCGTAGAGCTATTGCGGAATACCAACTCCAACATGGGCGGCGTAGTGGGAGTCAGCCTCCTCAATTATTTACAGAAGAGTGGGCCTGGTTGGCAGCCATCTGCCAGGTCCTTGGAAACTTTGAGGAGTCTACCCAGATGCTGAGCGGGGATGCTGCAATCATTAGCGTCACCATTCCTCTGCTATGCCTCTTGAGAAGTTCCCTGCAAAGCATAAAGGCAGACGCTTTGCACTCGGAAACGGAGGTGGGGGAAGACAGTATGTCGCTGGATAGTCAGAGCACCCTCATGTCTATATCTCAGCGCGTTGAGGAGGAGGAGGAGGGGGAGGAGCATGAGGAGGAGGGGGAAGAGACAGCTTGGCCCACTGCTGAGGGTACAGATGCTGCTTGCCTGTCATCCTTTCAGAGTGTATGGCCAGAGGAGGAGGAAGAGGAGGAGGAGGAGGAGGGGGAGGAGCATGAGGAGGAGGGGGAAAAGACAGCTTGGCCCACTGCTGAGGGAACACATGCTGCTTGCCTGTCATCCTTTCAGTGTGTATGGCCAGAGGAGGAGGAGGAGGAGGAGGAGGAGGATCCTGAAAGTGATCTTCCGAGTGAGGACAGCCATGTGTTGCGTACAGGTACCCTGGCACACATGGCTGACTTCATGTTAGGATGCCTTTCTTGTGACCCTCGCGTTACACGCATTCTGGCCACTACGGATTACTGGGTGTACACACTGCTCGACCCACGGTATAAGGAGAACCTTTCCACTCTCATTCCCGAAGAGGAAAGGGGTTCGAGAATGATGCTATACCACAGGGCGCTGGTGGACAAACTGATGGTAAACTTCCCATCCGACAGCGCTAGTGGCCGAAGGCGCATTTCCGCGGCCCAGGTAGCAGGGGAGGCGCAGAGATCAGGCAGCATGTACAGCGCAGGCAGGGGACCATTATCCAAGGCCTTTGCTAGCTTTCTGGCTCCCCAGCAAGACTGTGTCACCGCTACCCAGTCAAGGTTGAGTTGGCGGGAGCACTGTAAAAGGATGGTGAGGGAGTACGTAGCCGATCGCACGACCGTCCTCGGTGACGCCTCTGCCCCCTACAACTACTGGGTGTCGAAGCTGGACACGTGGCCTGAACTCGCGCTGTATGCCCTGGAGGTGCTTGCTTGTCCTGCGGCTAGCGTCTTGTCAGAGAGTGTGTTTAGTGTGGCTGGGGGAATCATCACGAATAAGCGTACCCACCTGTCAACCGACAGTGCCGACAGGCTTACACTCATCAAGATGAACAAAGCCTGGATTTCCCCAGACTTCTCTTCTCCACCAGCGGACAGCAGCGATACCTAAACAATACGTAGGCTGCACCCGCGGATGGAAGCATGGTTCTCTATCACCATCCAAAACGGGGACCTTTTTGCTTCATCAATCTGTGTATAATATTCCTCCTCCTCCTCCTGCTCCTCCTCCTGAAACCTCACATAATCACGCCGAACGGGCAATTTTTATTAGGCCCACAAGGCTCAGTCATATACTTTTTCTAAACAATTTTTATACGTTTCAATGCTCATTAAAGCGTTGAAGCTTTCACCTCAACCAATTTTTATTTTTACTGGGCTGCCTCCAGGCCTAGTTACCAATTAAGCCACATTAACCAAAGCGATTAATGGGTTTCACCTGCCCTCTTGGTTGGGCATGGGCAATTTTTCTGAGGTACATTAGTACTGTTGGTACACCAATTTTTGGGGGCCCTCGCCTACAGTGTAATCAAATTAATTTTTAGCCCACCTGCATTACAGCTGACGTTACTTCAGCTGTGTTGGGCACTGCAATGGGATATATTTATGTACCGCCGGTGGCTTCCTGGCACCCACCCATGCTGTCGGTCCACATGGAGTTGTAACTGCATGTGTCCACTTCTAAAGTACCCCAGTCTGACTGGGGCATGCAGTGTGGGCCGAAGCCCACCTGCATTAAACATGACATTGCCTCAGCTGTGATGGGCAATGCAATGGGATATATTTATGTACCGCCGGTGGCTTCCTGGCACCCACCCATGCTGTGGGTCCACAGGGAGTTGTAACTGCATGTGTCCACTTCTAAAGAACCCCAGTCTGACTGGGGCATGCAGTGTGGGCCGAAGCCCACCTGCATTAAACATGACATTACCTCAGCTGTGATGGGCAATGCAATGGGATATATTTATGTACCGCCGGTGGCTTCCTGGCACCCACCCATGCTGTGGGTCCACAGGGACTTCACAATAGGGAGTTGTACCTGCCTGTGTCTATGAATTAAAAACCGTGGTCAGTTTGGGGGCATGCAGTGTGGGCCGAAGCCCACCTGCATTTAATCTGACGTTAGCTCTGCTGTCCAGGGCACTGCAATGGGATACATTTATGTACAGCCGGTGGGTTCCAGGGAGCCACCCATGCTGTGGGTGCACATGGAATTCCCATTGCGGAGTTGTACCTGCCTGTGAGTATTTATAAAAAAACGCGGTCTGACTGGGGCATGCAGACACCTTGACAGAATGAATAGTGTGTGGCACATAGGTTCCCCATTGCTATGCCCACGTGTGCAGCTCCAGATGGTGTCGTGGCATTCCTTTGTGGAACCACGGCTTACTCAATTCGGAATGTTTACACCCTTCCATATTAATTCTGAATTGATAATGCGCATAAAAAGTTTTCACACTGACACAAGGTTCAGCATGTATAGCTTCCTCAATTCTAACTTTAATGTTGGGCGTGTAGCCTCTTTTAAGAGTTTAACATCTGGGCAGGTCAAAAGATTACATAGATACAACGTATTGTTTAATTATTGGATAAGCATCTTGCAATTCTTCCATCCTCCGGTCATCTGTGATTGGCCATCAGGTGGTGGATGAAATGACTGGGTTGTCTTAGGCCCACGTGTGGTTCCTTCGATATAATTGGCTGTTACATCATGAGTTAGTAATAGCATAGACCTCCCATGTTATTTGCATACGTTTCCAGTAAATTGCGGTAGCTGTTTCAGACTGCGGTTGTCCATGTCTGAGTTATACTGTCTTCCAAAGTTGCAAAACAGATGGAAAATGTAACGTGTTTATACTATATATTATCTTGTCAGCGTTTTGAGAACAGAAGTTTCATAAGAGGATGTATTGCATATTGCGTAAATGTAAGAACAGAAGGCAAACATGACATTTGGTTATACAGAATGTTAAATTCACAAATGTCCACCAAAGGCCCACAGTCCAAAATATAGAAATATTGGGTTTCCACTACAGACCCCCCTTGAAACTATCTGTTTCACTAAACTCGCCCTGCTCCGCCCCCCCCCCCCCCCACCGCTGACCCTAGACTCGCATTGCGTTGTACACTGGAGCTACTGCTGTCATGGGGGTATAGGATGGTTCGACATCATCGTATTCTGGATCCATGATGACGACGTTTGCGCTGACAGTGGGCTTTTTGTTGGACATCGTAGTGAGACAGGTGGACCAGGCAGTCATCAGGGTCGGAATACACTGTATGCAACGACAAACAGAAATTAGGATGACTATAAAGGTGACAAATATAATTAATAACTTCCTTATCAGAATAACCTCTTGTGTAGAACGTTCTGAAAACTC
This sequence comes from Eleutherodactylus coqui, assembly GCF_035609145.1. Classification (NCBI taxonomy): domain Eukaryota; kingdom Metazoa; phylum Chordata; class Amphibia; order Anura; family Eleutherodactylidae; genus Eleutherodactylus; species Eleutherodactylus coqui. The sequence continues at coordinate 68,769,041 of NC_089840.1, read as the reverse complement.
AACAAGAGTGCAAAATCAGGACTATCTAATGACTGATCAACATGACTGAACCTTTGTCTCATTAGTAAGTGCATTATCATATATATTAGTCTGGAAGGAAAGAGCTACAAGGTGATTATTCCCACTTCCCTTTTCCAGAGGCGGCAAGGTAACAGGACCAGGGGCGTTGTAACACCGGTATGTTGCGTGGACATAAGCAGAGTGCACTGCAGATAAAATAAAGCAAAATCTTAGCGAAAACCTATCACAGTGTTCTAAATACACAATGTTTTAAAACTTATTTTTCATATTCTGCTGTTAGGTACCTTCCTGAGGAAAACAGACAAAGGTTAGCTCTTTTTAGTTAGTGCGGTCAGCTTCTTAATGGCAACTGCGTCTTTACCTGCGGGTCACGTGTTGTCTGGAATGTAGGTACAAGTCAACCCTATCATCTGACAGACACTCCCTTTTTTTGGCTAAAATCGTACCTAGTGCCATTCTATTTTGAAAAGTCCTAGTCGAGGTAGGTCCTATTGGTCGACTACTCCCTATAAGGCGTTTCTAGTATAACTTATAAATCACTGCTAATTATAATAAACATAATTAATCCAGTCAACATTTTATTTACCATAATAATCAGGAAAATTTTTAAAAACTCGTCAGGTACCCCCCTTGGCTGTCTTATGACGTCAATGTACACGTGTAGGTACAAACTACCACCAGGGGTCTCTCTTCTCGCTCTAGTATAATGTTACAATACTAGTAGTGTGCACAGGTACGTACGGCGTGGGACTCCCTAATCTTCACCCACACCAATGTCCCTCCTGGAGATAGTCCGGATGGTGGACACGTCCAGGTCGCCGACACTGACCCTACACTACCTAGTGACAAGACTGGAAGGAGCCGTCGCACCTATGCAGAAAACAAGGGTAGACCAACATGACAGGATAACTAGAGAACACAGCAGAGTTGGATCAAGATAGAGTAACTATGGGGGGTAACCTCATTATCCTCAATGCTGTCTGGCAGGATGTGGAGGAGCATAAGGGCTTTACTAAGGCACACTCCCCTGTCCAATTACCTTCCAGACATGATGTCACATTATTTTACCTATGAAGTGTGTACCTTCGTTTACCTCATTCACTTCCGGTACCCTGTATCGGCAGATTACCTCATTCATGAGCTTCTGTGTGGTTATCTGCTCATTTACCTTAGTATCAGGGTGGGCCTCCAACCTGAAAAAGACTCGAGCAACAACAAGCACATATTCATACTCCTCAAAAGGTGTGAGCTGAATGTGGTCAAATTGGCAATCTCTGAAATGGGTAGAGTGGTCAAGGCAAGTGTTATATGGCCACCTTACTTCTGTCCGGACTCGCATATGGCAAAGATCATGCTAACTGGACAAATGATGCAGCAGCTACAGAGAACCTAGGTGTCACCCATTCTTGTTCAGTGTCGACGTTATCGCTGCTTTTGATTCTGTGTACCAGTTGGGCCATCATGGGGGACAGGGACCTCTGTAGGCGATTTCTGTTGATTGTTCGCCATACTCCGTCCTGTTCTGTTGCTCCCGTCTTTTAGCCCATTTGCTTTCCTTCCTCGTTGACTTGTAACTGTAAAGTCCTTGACATATCAAAGTCTTTATCAAAGTCCAAAGTTTTTATCAAAGTCTTTATCAAAGTCCAAAGTTTTTATCACTGACTTATGCTGTCAGTATCTATTCTTCTTTCTTCCACGGCTTGAGGGCCGCTGCCTTTGCTGTGTTGTCGGCGAGGGTGTCATCTCTCGCTTCTCCGTTGTAGAAATCGGTGTGAATTCTCCATTGCCAGGTAGTAGTAGTAGGGTTTCCATGAGACTCTGCACCGCTGCACCATTCTTAATTGGCTGTCCTACTGAGATAACAAGCTGTCTGGCCCTTCATATTGGGCCATAATCATGAGCTATGCCAAATGCATTCCAGGAGTCAGTGTAAAGAGTTGCCGTCTTACCTTCTACCACTCCACACACCCCAGTGAGGGCCTCCGGTTTCGCTTCTTGCCCTGAGACATGCGGAGGCAGAGCTTCTGCGTTTAGGACATCTTGTTATGTGACCTCTGCATATCTGGTTCGGAATCATCAATCCTCACCCTGATACCATCTACAAAAGAAAACTCAAAATATGCATCATTAACAGTGTATTCTAATAACAGTTTTTGTCAGAATTTTGTTGCACAGAATCTTAAAAAACTTAAAAAAATAGCTGATCTGTCATACTCAGATCACCTATGCCTCCCATCCCCCGTTTGAACCGGAATACCTGATTAAAATAAGAGTAGCCGGGTTCAAGGTATTACAACATTGGGAAGAAATATTGGGGGGAGGCATGGAGAGAGCACATTGTAGCCGGATCTAATAGGCCAGAGATAAGTGCTTGGGTTGCACTTGCATGAGTATGTTCTGGGTGTCATTTGGGGTGTGGACCACTAGGGGGTAGTCCAATACCAACTTAGAAGATTTGTCAGCCATTGCCTGTACTGCTGCCACCGCACAAACACATGAGGGAGCTCCTTGAGTCACTGGATCTAACCTCATGGCTGTGGTTGTCCTCCGTGCTTTTGTGTCAATACTGTCGTATGGGCGGCAGTATGAAACAAGGCCCAGAAAGGTGCGGAATTTGGCAACAGTGTATGTACAGGTATGGCCTGCAGAACTTGGTTAGTCTTTGGAGGCCTCCAGGCCTTACAGCCTTCTGCAAGAGAAATTAACAGTGAAATTGTGGCCGGTTGGCAGTTTTTTCCAAAGCATCAGCACACAGCACCTAAGATGCGTGGCTGACCCTTCACCCCTTTTTTTTTTTTTTTTAATATGTATCTGGGTCTCGTATATATTATCATGGTCGGTACATTCAATTTCCCTACGTCTGTCTTGTAGCTGTCAGGAACCGTGAAAAGCTGAGTTTGAGACAGGAGGAAAAAACAAAACTTTTTCTTCTGGCTATCTATGATTCTTACCCCCTCCTTGGATAAGAGACGTGTTCTTGCATCATCTAGCTCCACCCCTCTGAATCAGGCTAATCCCTTACTTCCTTATTCTCTCATTCAAGGTTGGCAGTCCTTGGATACACATCACAACCCAATAAAGATAAAGTCTTATGCATCACACAATTTACATTTTACAAATTACGGGTCAATCTGCCCCGTTCCTCCTGTGGATACCTGGCCTTATCGTTACCTGCTTGTTTCCTATTCCTTGGCTTCTCTGCAGTTTCTCTTACTCCCTGTAGTTTATTTATTTATTTTATATTGTCTGCGAATGTACTTTACTGGTGCTGGGACGTTGTCAGGGCTAGTAACTTCCTCTTTTTAAAATCTCTCGCTCCTGTGACAGCCCAGCGACAGGATTACAAGGGAGAACGTGGCTAATTTTTACTTTTACAACAGTTTTTGTCCCAGACTTCCGGCGACCGGGCAGATGCAGTCTTAGATGCCGGGCATCTCCATCTGTTTGGTAATGTACTGCAATTCTCCCTATTTACTAAACTGTTATATTGAATGCTGGTGTCTTTGGCATGTGCTGATACAGACGCCATTTCAGCCCACCTTTTCTTCCTCTTTCTGACACTCAGGGAAATTCTAACGTCTAATGCATAAATCTTATGTTGTAACCTTACGGTCACAGCGGTGACCACCTAACATTGTATGTGGTTACAATTGAATTGGGGACTGCTAACATGTAGGCTGTTGGGGACTTGGCAAACATAGATGTATTTTCTCGTGGGCATGGTGGGCTACGCAGTTTGTTACAGTTTGTATTCTTAAGAGCCCCCTCAGGATGTGAGTGGCATATAACTTTTTACATTTGTGTGACGGGTGTGCAACAAAGATTAGATTACATAACAAGACACACTAGTAGTTTTAACATCCAACAGTAGTTATTTATTACAGCACATAAATTGCTTCACTTCTATTCAGAGTTATAGCACTTCCTCTTTTTAAATGAAGTTAGCAGCCTTTTTTTTTTTTTTTCCTCTCTAAACAATTATACTTTCTAACCTATGAAGTCCAAACCCACAGCGCGCCGCTGCGTACAGTGCATTAATCTTGGCTATAACCCAGCCAATGCGTTCTCATTGCCAACAATCCCTTCTTACAGTTGAGCAGGACTGATACTACTTCTATATGACAGACAAACAAACTATTTCTATATAACAACTCAGCAGGATTAGCTCTACACAACAGACAAGCACACTAACTTTATAAAACCGACAGGTAGGACGTTTTGAGCACACAGGAAGATTGCTTGATTAATCAATGGTAACTTGACTCTCCACCCCGTCCACACTTTTCTGGAGCGTGTAAGAATTGACCTTGGTACAATGTTTGTTGCCTTTCAATTTCAATCATGGCTGTCAGATTCATGATTATAGAAGTCTCCTCAGACGCCGGACACAATATGCCCCGCCCTAGAGTCTCTAGCATTTCTGTCGCTACACAGTTTATCAATCTACCCTCAGACGGAGGGATCTACTCGTGGACATTCAAACGGAAAACAAATTTGTGGACACACACAAATAGACAGAGCACCAGTACGACTGGTTTTGGTCTCACTGCCCCTCGGGATCCAGCCTGTCAGTTCCCTTTCTTCGGAAGCCTTTTACCAGACTTTACCGAAGTAGCGATACCTGCCCAGACGTTTGACGGCTTCCTGACCCTTAGGCTTTGTAACCAAACCGGACCAGAGCAGGAACACCTAGTCAAACCCCCTGACAGATCCCTTACTCTTAGGTTTCTGTAACCAAACCTGTGACCAAGTAGGGACGCCTGTGCAGGGTCTCCCCCCCCCCCCCTTAAGGCAGCTTATTGACCTCGCCACTCGACCAGAACTCTCAAAACAACAGGCATGTAAACATTCCTTTATATCTTATGACAGGTTCTTATCGAGTGATCGAGACTTAAAAGTACCTGTCGTGCAGTTCCAAATCGTTCGGCCTTGACACGGCACATAGGCGAGCCTGGAGTTAGCCACACAGGTATAGATAATTAATATATCTTACCGTGTTCTGATGATTTTATTGGGCCCACCAAGTCCAAGGTCGCATATGTCCGTGTCTTCTGTCCAAGCTCTATGGAACCTATCGATCACTCCCCGTACGGGCCACCAGCTGTCGTGGCATTCCTTTGTGGAACCATGGCTTACTCAATTCGGAATGTTTACACCCTTCCATATTAATTCTGAATTGATAATGCGCATAAGAAGTTTTCACACTGACACAAGATTCAGCATGTATAGCTTCCTCAATTCTAACTTTAATGTTGGGCGTGTAGCCTCTTTTAAGAGTTTAACATCTGGGCAGGTCAAAAGATTACATAGATACAACGTATTGTTTAATTATTGGATAAGCATCTTGCAATTCTTCCATCCTCCGGTCATCTGTGATTGGCCATCAGGTGGTGGATGAAATGACTGGGTTGTCTTAGGCCCACGTGTGGTTCCTTCGATATAATTGGCTGTTACATCATGAGTTAGTAATAGCATAGACCTCCCATGTTATTTGCATACGTTTCCAGTAAATTGCTTGAGTAATTATTGCGGTAGCTGTTTCAGACTGCGGTTGTCCATGTCTGAGTTATACTGTCTTCCAAAGTTGCAAAACAGATGGAAAATGTAACGTGTTTATACTATATATTATCTTGTCAGCGTTTTGAGAACAGAAGTTTCATAAGAGGATGTATTGCATATTGCGTAAATGTAAGAACAGAAGGCAAACATGACATTTGGTTATACAGAATGTTAAATTCACAAATGTCCACCAAAGGCCCACAGTCCAAAATATAGAAATATTGGGTTTCCACTACAATGGAGGTGGCACAGGATTGGATTTCTCATTGCTTCTGTACAGCATTGTGGACTATCGCCCCGCCCCTTTTAAAGAGGGTCGCTGCCTAGCCGTGCCAACCCTCTGCAGTGTGTGCCTGCTTTTCCTCTGGCAGACGCACTTATAAATAGACATGAGGGTGGCGTGGCATGAGGGCAGCTGGTGGCTGGGCAGGGACAGTTTGGTGTGCGCTGTGGACACTGGGTCGTGGGGGGGGGGGGGGGTTGGGCAGCATGTAACCCAGGAGAAGTGGCAGCGGAGTGTCATGCAGGCAGTGATTGTGCTTTGTTGGAGGTAGTGTGGTGCTTAGCTAAGGTATGCATTGCTAATGAGGGCTTTTCAGAAAGAAAAGTTGTTGGGAGGGGGGGGGCACTCTTGACGCTATTGTGGCTTAATAGTGGGACCTGGGAACTTGAGATGCAGCCCAACATGTAGCCCCTCGCCTGCCCTATCTGTTGCTGTGTCGTTCCCATCACTTTCTTGAATTGCCCAGATTTTCACAAACAAAAACCTTAGCGAGCATCGGCGATATACAAAAATGCTCGGGTCGCCCATTGACTTCAATGGGGTTCGTTATTCGAAATGAACCCTCAAGCATCGCGAAAAGTTCGTCTCGAGTAACGAGCACCTGAGCATTTTGGTGCTCGCTCATCTCTAATCATGATATCTTCTGACATTAAGTCAGAATTTTTAAATATACCATTGGCTTTCCACATATCCAAATTTAGAAATGGGATGTATATCTCCAAAATTGACACGATAAAATGTAAATAATTTCATAGAAATAGGTGACTTTTATTAATCTCGTTACCCCACAGACTTAGAATAGCCATTATGGTGGGCTGATTTGTTTCAATTTTCTTCTTAAAAACCGTTACGGCATACAAAAAATCTGACAGGGCGAACTTACCCAAAAAGAATCATTCCAATTGGACCCAAATCCTGGAAGTGTCACCCTGCCATGTAGATTTTGCTTGATGTAATAAAGTGGCATAGTAGTATTGCACTGTAGAATGACCACTCAAACCTCCATCCTTCACTAATTTGAAAAATATAGCAGCTTTAACTCTTGATTTAGATTTTTTCCAGATAAATGACATATTGTTTGAATTTGTTCTAGATAAGATATTGGGAGATATATTGGGATATTTCTAAATAGATAGGGAATTTTGGGGATAAACAACATTGTGCAATGCTACCCAACATGAAAGTCCCTGAACATTTAGCTTGGCAAGATCTTGTCTGAGATTTAATAGATGCAGATAATTTGCAACATAAAGCTCATTCAACGGGTAGGTGACATTTATTCCCGAATAAGGAAGTGTTTTGTTTACCCATCTGTAAGGGAAATGGTCCCGCAGATGGGAATCTACTGTTTTTGGTAAGCCAATATTTAGTATTAAAGATTTAGAATTATTGACCTTGTAATAGGAGGTGTTACTAAAAGCTGAGATAATATTGGAGACCTCCGGAAGTGTAGTTTCCGGGGAGTAGCAAGTCAAAATAATATTAGCTGCAAAACGGTGTATACGATGTTCCTGCGAGTTCATATAAACCTCTTTAAGGTTTGTAGAAATTGTTATTTTTTCAGCCAGAGGTTCCATAATTAGTGCAAAATTTTAAGGAGAGAGTGGGCACCTTTGTTGGGTGCCGTTTCTGATAAGAGCTTCTTGAATACACAAGACATTGCAATTTAATGATTTTCTTTCTCACCAAAAAGAGGAAAGGGCTATTCAACCCTTTAATGTTGAGGGAAGAGATTTTAAGCATTGTATCTCAAAGCAATATCTCTGAGTAGTAAAATGGAAGGAGGATATGTCGAGTTATAGAATCATAAAATGGTAGAGTTGGAAGGGACCTCCTGGGTTATCTGGTCCAACGCCCTACTTAGTGTTGGATTCACTAAGTCATCTCAGACAGATATTTGTGCAGCCCTTGTTTGAACATTTCTATTGAAGGAGAACTCACCACCTCCCATGGTAACCTGTTCCACTCCTTGATCACCCTCACTGTCAGAAAGCTTTTTCTAATATCTAATTTGTGTCTCCTCCCTTTCAGTCTCATCCCATTGCTTCTAGCCTTTCCTTGTACGAATGAGAATAGGGCTAATCCCTCTGCACTGTGACAGACCTTCAGATATTTGTAGGCAGCTATTAAGTCTCCTCAGCTTTATTTTTTGCAAGCTAAACATTCCCAGATACTTTAACTGTTCCTCGTAGGACATGATTTGCAGACTGCTCATCATCTCAGTAACTCTTCGCTGAACTTGCTCCAGTTTGTCTATGTCTTTTTTGAAGTGGGGAGCCCAGAACTGGACACAGTATTCCAGATGAGGTCTGACTAAGGAAGAGTAGAGGGGGATAATTATCTCACTTGATTTAGACTATATGCTTCTCTTAATACATCCCAGAATTGTGTTTGCCTTTTTGGCTGCTTCATCACATTGTTGACTCATGTTCAGTCTATGATCTATTAGTATACCCAAGTCTTTTTCACGTGTGCTGCTGCTTAGCCCAATTCCTCCCATTCTGTATGTGCTTTCTTCCTCTTTCTTGCCCAGATGTAGGACTTTGCATTTCTCCTTGTTAAATATGATTCTGTTAGTCACCGCCCACTGTTCAAGCTTTTCTAGATTTGTTGAATCCTCTCTCTTCCCTAGTGTGGTCAGCAAATTTGATGAGTTTCCCATCAATTCCTTCCTCCAGATCATTTATAAAAATGTTGAACAACACTGGGCATAGGACAGAGCCTTGTGGTATCCCATGTGATACATTCTTCCACTTGGATGTGCAGCCATTTATTACCACTCTTACAGTACCTATACAAATAAAATATCAGGTACACAACCCGGGTAGTCTATGATAGCTTACGTATACCAAACTTAATTGTCCCAATGTAGTCCTGTTCAAAATGAGCTCGCTGAGAGCAACCTTTGCTCCTCAGGTATAAGGAAGGCAAGAGAAAAAAATCTTATCATGTAATAAGGAAATGTGAATTGTAAGAGGATTTATTCCTCTGGATGATGTAGTTTAGTGAAATTAAGCTTTAACTGTAACATACCAGGCTGGTTAGCGTTTATGGCATACATTACCAATTGTAAAGAATATAATAAGTTCAACACTTATGGTGATTTTCTTGGAGAGCTTGTACTTTTCCACTCTGCGGAAAGAGCAGAAGATCTGCGGTTTGTTGGAGAGTTCTTATTTTTTGGATTTGAGCCAGGAAACCATTCCTCGAGTAAGGACTCTGCTGCAGATGGAGAGTTAAGGACGTGTGTTGTACCATTCTTTCTTACAATAAGTTTTACTGGAAAGCCCCATCTCTATAGTATTCCCTTATCATGACGTGTTTTTGCGTAAGGGGCAAAGTCCTTTCTGTGTTTGAGTGTTCTTGCTGAGAGAGCTACAAACATATTGATTGAAGAAAATCTTCTTGGAATATTTGCGGTTTTAGTCGCTGCTTGGAGAATTTCTTTTTTTATGTGATAGAAAGTAATTCTTGCTGGCATGTCTCTTGGTGTAGCTTGTGGTACATGGGATGATTTGGGAAATCCATGGATTTGATTAATGATTAGCTCGTGATAATCTGCCTTAGGAAGCAAAATTCATATACACTCTATAATATATTCTTATAGTTGGGCTGGTATTATTAATTCAAGGATGCAGCTGAATCTTATATTATTATGCCGAGAGTGGTCTTCAATATCAGCTAGTTTAAGTTTAACTGCCTGCATGTCCTCATCCAACTCATTCTGGGCATCCACAAATAAGTTATGGGCTTGGTTAATTTCTCCATTTTTGATTCTAGGTGGGATGTTGTTGTCTATATCTTGCATCTCTTTTGTAAGAGTACTAATAGTATTTTGGAGATCATTTTGAATGGATTGTCTGAGTTCCGCTAGAGGAGGTCTCACAGGAGGTGCCCCCATTAGATCGTAGTAGCAAGAGATTGTTGGTGTTATGCATAAGGAGAGGTTCTTTTGATCTCTTATGTTAATGTTTGGTAGTAATCATTTCAGCCATCTGTTCTGCCATTAGTTTGGGGGGGGGGGGGGGGGATTGAATTACTTTGTATAGATCCAGTTGTGAAGTAGAAAGTAATTAGTTTCACAGGTTCAGGTTTCTTGGATTTGCTTTTTGGCATGTTTGGGTGCACAAAATTATAAATGTAGATAAAGCCAGAAGTACACTTCGTTGAACCGAATGGGTTCAGTGGCTGGTTGGAAAGTGTAGATGGCTCTGTCTGTATGGTAGATAGAGCTTTATTTCCACACTAGTATGCAGTTAGGTTTAATAGAGCACACACCACCCCAATCTAGGCACTTTGTCTTGCAGATGCGTACTTAGCACAAGTGTGTTATGGTCTCCCTGTATTAGTTTGTGCAAGGGGTAACAAGGCCTTGCACCTCCTCTCCAGAGAGGCAGGCTTATGTGAGTAAAATAGACATAGCCCTTTTATCTGTGCTCTTTGTTTAGTTATTGAGCACCCAACCTTACTTTCCCCTTTGATCCTTGTGTTTATTTATGCGGTGTTAAAGATACCTCTCAACCTCTCTTCAGGACAGCAAACTCCAGCCTACACTGTATATTCAATGCACAGCTCTCTCTTCCAGGAGCTCAGTATCATAAGCGAGCCTCCAGCACTAATGCTGGCTATAATTCCTATGGAAATCTATGCAGGGGACAGAGATGTCCCTCCCCCCTTTCCTGAGCAGCAGCTTACAGTCCACGCTATGTAATTACAGCACACCGCTATCTGCCCTGAGCACCCTGTGCTGCAAAAGAGCCTCCAGTTCCAGCACTTGATATGCTTTCTGTTGAGACGTATGCGGTACTATAGCGGTGTCCCTCCCTTCCACCCTGCAAAGCAACCCCCGGTCCATGTTGTGTAGACACAACACACAGCTTTCTGATCCAGACACCCTAAATCATGCGAGAACCTCCAGCAACAGCTCCTGGTAAGTTCTCTTTGTAGTCCTGTGAAGTAGGTCAGAGTTATCTCTCATCTCCTCTTCAGACAGGTCACTTCCAGTCCTCGCTGTGAGTGCTGGATTTTTTGACTTCTTCTCTCTCCATTAGGCAACACTTAGGAGGTGAGCAGCCATAGCTAAATCACTACCTCTGCCCTCTCAAACATTTTTAGAGCAGCTCTCCAGGTGCTGCTTGCATTTTGCATATGGGTTGTCACCTGATATGTTGCTTTGTGCTGCTTATTTTATATAGTTAGAAAGGGAGCTCCTACCACCTGCGTCCTCTCATTCCAGCATCAGACTCCGCCCCCAACAATAAGTTTTTTTAACCCTCAGGGAATTGTAGACACATTAGCAACTTTCTACAAATCTTTGTACAAGTTAGCTGACAATACCTCTACTACGCAACCCACATATAATGATATAATTTAGTTCCTGAACACGCAACCCACATATAATGATATAATTACGTTCCTGAACATCTACTCTATCTACAGCTGAGCTGAGTAATCTATCTCACCCATTCAACAGGTTCTTAAAGGCTATTAACTCCCTTAAATCCAACAAATCTCCAGGTTCTGTTGGCCTTACAAATGAGTATTAAGTTTAATCCATTTTTATAAATTTTTTTATATAAAATATTCATCATCCAGTGGGTCTGCATGACTATATTAAAGAACAGCAATAAGGAATATAACATGTGGCATATACATTCAGAAATGTCTGCAGGCTGTAACCTGCAGATAGCTTCCCCCCACTATCACGAAGTAGAGTAACAGTGAGGAAAGCAACTAGTAATCCACAGGCAACGATCCACCAGCTAATGAAAAGGATGGGTAACAATCCCATTGATACAATTTATATGAGAGACTGAGGTTTTCCATTTACAATAGTGAAGAGAAAGAAAGAAGAAAATATAGAAGAGAACAGGATTAAGGGAGAAAGGGAGAGAGGGTGTGGGGCGAAGGGGAAAAATATATAAATAAATACAATTAAATACAATTTTAAATTAATTTAAAAAAAATGTCATAAGGGAACATAAATTCCTGACTTGGAACACCAGCCACTCTGGGGGATTGGCCAAAATAGTTTCTAAACAGTGAGTCTAAACACTCACCCCTAAGACTCTAAAAGAACAAGTTCTGAAACGCCACAGAAGACTCAAAGTCTATCCAAGGCTGCCGTACCAACAAAAAATTTTGAGCTTTCCTTGAGCGCTCAGCATACAGTTCCTTCATGTGGCATAGGTGTGGCATTTCTTGCTGCCATTCGAACATGGAAGGAACCTGTGTGGACTGCCAATGGCCTGAAATGACTGCCTGAGCAGCTGCCAAGCAAACACAGAGCAAGCCCTTTTTCTGTGTACCAATTGAGCCACTCTCCCGTTGTCTAAATCTCCTCCTACAAAATTTTAAGCTATTGCTATATCTTGGGAAACACTCAGAAGGAATTTTCATGGCATATGCAGCTCTAACATCAGGTCCCTTTCTATTCACTCATCATTCTAAGACTAGATGGGAGGAAAAGTTCCAAGAATCCATTAATGAAGACCAACAGTTGGCAGCATTCCAACTAGGATTTAAATCCTCCCACTATGCGAACCACTTTGAAACTAATAGAAAAATTTTATACCGATGGTACCTAACCCCATACGTTTTAGCAAAGATCCCCCCACAAAACTCCAACATTTGCTAGAGATGTAATGTACAAGTGGGTTCCTTAATCCACATTTGGTGGTCATGTACCACCCTCAAGGTATTGTGAAATCAGATTCACCTCACAATTTGCTCAATCTTACAGTTAGATCTAAATTGGGGCCCAAACATGGGCTTATTATTTATTGGGTTGAAAAATTAAGCCGCACATGATCTCTATATTATTTCCCACATATTAACAGCAACATGATCAGCCATTGCCAGGAAATGGAGATCATCAAGTGTTTCCTCTCTAACAGAAATTTTTCTAACGGTTCAGCACAACTGTTAAATGGAACATTTGATTGCATTTAGATTAAATCAACTAGATAAGTTTAGATGTTGTTGGGAGAGGTGGCTCCATTTCTCTGGCTATTCTTGCTGATCCTTTGCCTGCCTGTAGTTCTATTGGGTTTAGCCTGTATGATCCAAGTTAAGCTCCATATCCTATATTATATAAAGCAAAATTAAAGCAATCTGCAAATAGACATTCCAACGACTCAAGTTGGAGTCACCATATTATTCACAACCTGAATGTACACTGTTATAAGTACATAAATGCCTCTCATTTTGTAAGTGTTTTAGTACAATAATACCATTCAATAAAATATTTGTTTAAAAAAAAGATGCTATGATTATATGTATAACAGTATGAGACAGCAATAAAAAATGTGAAGACCAACCTAAAATGGAAAGAGACTAAAATAGATAATGACCTGTTAAAAAGAGATGAGCGAGCATACTCGATAAGGCAAACTACTCGAGCGAGTAGTGCCTTATTCGAGTACCTGCCTGCTCGTCTCTAAAGATTCGGGGGCGGGGAGCGGCGGGGGAGAGCAGGGAGGAACGGAGGGGAGATCTCTCTCCCCCCGCTCCCCCCTGCTCACCGCCGCAACTCACCTGTCACCCTCGCCGGCAGCCGAATCTTTAGAGACGAGTGGTCAGGTACTCGAATAAGGCACTACTCGCTCGAGTACTACTACTACTACTGTTAAACCATAGCACAAGCAGGCACGGACAATTACCATGGCAGTCTAAAGCTTGTCATACACTTGAAATAGTTATGTAGAGTACAAAGGATTGGGCATGTTGAAATTAAACATGCCCAATCCTTCTTTCTTTAGACATCTGTTGTTGGGAAAAAAGTTTAAAAACCCTCATGAAAATTTTAACCCCTTAGTGACCGCCCTATAGTGTTTTTACGTCCTGCAGCTGATCGCGGCTATTAACCCTTTAAATGCCGCTATCAATTCTGACAGTGGCATTTAAATCCCCCGAACGCTGTTTGGGGGTGAGATAGGGGGATCCGTGCAGGTGTCATGGCAGCCGGGGGCCTAATGAATGGCCCCAGGGCTGCCTTAGCAGACTGCCTATCAAGCTATCCACACAGGGTGGCTTGATAGACTGCCTGTAAAAAAGCAGTATGACGTAATGCTATAGCATTACGTCATACTGCAGGAGCGATCAAAGCATCGCATGTTAAAGTCCCCCAGGGGGACTTTAAAGTCAAGTAAAAAAAAAATCAATAAAGTTTTTTAAATTGTAAAAAAAAAAGTTATAAAGTTTAAATCACCCCCCTTTTGCCATATCAATTACTAAAAAATCTAAATCATAAAATAAAAATATGTATTTGGTATCGCCGCATCCATAAAAGTCCGATATATCAAAATAGTGCATTATTTTTCCTGCACGGTGAATGTCGTCTGAAAAAAAAAATAAAGAATGCCAGAAATACACTTTTTTAGTTACCCTATCTTCCAGAAAAAATGCAATAAAAAGCGATCAAAAAGTTGTATGTATTCCAAATTGATACTATCGGAAACTACAGGACAACCCGCAAAAATTGAGCCCTTGCACAACTACGTCGACAGAAAAATAAAAAAGTTATTGCGCGCACAAAATGACCGCAGAAAATAATTGAAAAAAATTAAATATCTTAAAAAAAAAATACAAGTACTACAGCTAAAAAAATACTATATAAGTTTGGTATCGTAGTAATCATACTGACCCATAGAATAAAAATATCAGGTCATTTTTGTTGCAGTTTGTGCGCCGTAGAAGCAGGACGCACCGAAAGATGGTGGAATGTCGTTTTTTTTTCCATTTCTCTCCGCTAAGAATTTTTAAAAAGTTTTTCAGTACATTATATGGTACAATAAATAGTGCCATTGAAAAATACAACTCGTCCCGCAAAAAACAAGCCCTCATACAGCGACGGCAATGGATAAATAAAGGAGCTACGATTTTTTTAAAGGGAGTAGGAAAAAACAAAAATGGAAAAAAGCAAAAAAGCCTGGTCACTAAGGGGTTAACATCAATCTGACCCACTAAAGAATACTGACTCAAATTTATTAAGACCAGCTATTCATACATTTATCTTAATCTGATGCCTGCTGAAGTACAAAGCATCTAGTTTATAAGCAATGCATGTCTCTTAATAAATTTGGAGCATCTTTTTCCTGACTATGGAAGACAAAATCAAATATATTCCAGCTATAAATTGTATTAATATGTCGGGCCATGCCATACAACCAAGCCTCATTTAAAAAAATGATGATATGGAGCAAAAAATACATGCACCAAAATTTGCTACTGTTTTGCACGCAGAAACTGGTGCAAGTGCTTTAAGAAATTACCCCAACTGTATTGAGTGTGTTTGTAGTTAATGTGTATGGGATTCTTAATTTCTCATAATAGGATATCTACTTGAGAAAAGAGGCACTTTTGTTATCATTATCTTAGTCTTCAAAATGTGTTGCAATATACTACCCGAGGCTTGCATATACCATATTGGCAATAAACATTGTATAGTATACACCATTGCTTTGCAAACTTTTTAGCCATGGAGCCCTTCTTGAAGCAAAAGTTTCTCGTGGAGTCCCAAGGTGTGGTCAGGGAAGGGGGAAAAGGGGGTTGTAGGGGCGTGGCTTATCATGACATCATTTTTACCTCCATTGTTATAAAAAGGACAGGGCCATTTAAAAACAAACAAACAGGGATTAAGGCCGCCTGCAGACGAGCGGGTCGGATCCGGCAGCGAGAATTCTCGCCGCGCGATCCGACCCGAGCGCCTGCAGGGACGAGCGCATACTCATCCGCGCCTGGCGGCCCCAGCTCTTTCGTGTGCCGGCTGCCGCGCAGCCGGCGCATGCGCAGACCGGAGCCGGCGGCCGGGTGAGTGCGTGCCCCGCAGAAAATTAGGACATGCCGCGGTTTGTTTGCCGCGCGAGATTTCGCACGGCCAAACCGAGGCCGTCTGCATAGGAGTGCGTATTTTAATGCACTCCTATGCAAACTTTCAGCGGCGGAAATCCGGCGGGAAATCCCGCGGCGGGATTTCCGCTCGTGTGCAGGCGGCCTAACACTGGAACGCTGGATGGGCTATTGATATACATTATATTTAAATTAATATACTTCTGAATTAAATCGTGCACCACATGTCAATATCTGCACGGGTTTTGTGCAGATGTTTTCCACATGTGTGGATGAGATTTTCAGAATCTCATCTACTTTGCTGCTACAGCTACTGTAAACTCCACAACAAATCCGCTCCGTATAGCAATAGTGACCCCATATATTGGTGGCCACAGTAGTAACAGTGATCTCAATTGTGACCTCAGTAGTAATAGTGACCCCCAACAGTGGCCCAAGTAGTAGTAGTGTCCCTCACAGTGGCCCCAGTAGTAATAGCGACTCCCACAGTGGCCCCAGTAGTAATATTGATCTCCACAGTGGCCTCAGTAGTAATAGTGTCCCCCACAGTGGCCTCAGTAGTAATAGTGACCCCCACAGTGGCCTCAGTAGTAATAGTGACCCCCCACAGTGGCCTCAGTAGTAATAGTGACCCCCCACAGTAGCCCCAGTAATAATATTAACCCCACAGTAGCCAAATTAATATTAACTCCCTCAGTAATATTAACCCCACAGTAGCCACAGGAATATTAACCCCCTCAGTAATATTAACCCCACAGTAGCCATAATAATATTAACTCCCTCTGTGGTGGCAATCCCAATATCTAAATCTTTGTGTATTGGGATTTGGGGCCTTACGGGGAAATTGGTAATTCAAATGCTTTAACTCTGTTTTGATTCAACTATAGAAGTGTACGTACAATTACACAATTACACAATAGTATTAGGCAATGCTTATATGAAATATCTGTTTTTCATAACTCTGCTGACAAAGATGGAATTTAGCACGTAACCAACATGTATAAATATATCGGACCGTCCAGCTGCATACATTAATACAGAAGTAAAAAGTAGACGACTAACCGCACCTGAGACGGACTACTGCTTTCGTTTACCACAAAAATCCCCCAGCGATTTTACTGGAAACAGACGCAAATAACATGGGCGGTCTATGCAATTACTAATTCATGATATAGCCTCCAATCATATCGGTTTTGAGACACGTGGGGCGAGACAGCCCATTCTACTCTCCAGAGTGGTACCACGTGACAGGCAATACCAGATGACCGGATGAAGGAAGACGCTTATCCAATAATCAATCAACACATTGTGTTTATGTAATTCTTGCCTGCCCCAAAAGGGCTGTGTTTGATGTGCCTTATAAAGCCTTGTTACGCGCCAAGAATAAACAGGAAGTTACTTTCTCTTTGAACTTGTGTCAGACTAAGTGATTTCTGGGAGACAGTGCACTGTCCGATACCTTTGATCAATTAATCTGGAAGGGTGTGATCATTCCTAATTGAGTAAGGCGTGGTTCCACAAAGGTTTCCACGACAGCTGGTGGAGGATGCGGGCAGCGTGATCGATAGGTTCCAAAAAGCCCGGACACAAGGCACAGTCAGACAACCTTGGATTTGGTGGGCCCACCTATCTACAGAACACGGTAAGATAAATTGATTATCTATACCTGTGTGCTAAGTTCAAGTTTGCCTGTGTTGTGTCAAGGCCGGTCCGTTTGGAGCCATACAACAGGTACTTTTTTTTAAGTCTCGATCACGTGAAAAGAACCTGTTATAAAATATAAAGGAATGATTACATGCCTGTCGTTTTGAGAGTACTGGTCGGTTGGCAAGGTCAGTGAATTGCTTTGAGGGAGAGGAAGTCCCCGTAGGGCCCCTTGCTCGGGTCAGGTTTGCCTGAGAGTAAGGGGACCTGTCGGGGTAGTTTGACTAGGAGGTCCTTGCTCGGGTCAGGTTTGGTGTCTAAAACCTTAGAGTCAGGAAACGGTCAAACGTCTGGACAGGCACCGCTGCTCCGGTAAAGTCTGGTAAAAGATCTAGGACAGGGGGGCTACCAGACAGTATCCCGAGGGGCAGTTTAGACCAAACCAGCCGTACTGGTGCTCCGTCTATTTGTCTGTTTGTCTGTGGTATGAGAATACCACACATGTCTTGCCCGAATTGCAAAAAAGGATTGTTATTGACAATAAGTACCCTTGGATGGGAGATCTGTAATCAGAGCGATCCGTACCCCCCCCCCCCCCCCCCCACCGTTGTGGTTACGGGCCACTGCTTGAGGGTGATGGACCACAAATATTTGTTTATCGTTTAAACGTGCATGAGTGGATCCCTCTGGCTGAAGGTAGATTGTTGAACTGTGTAGCAGTAGAACTCTGTGAGGTTCTAGGACGGGACATACTGTGTCCGGCATCTAGCGTTACTCCTAGAATTTTAGACCTGACTGCCGTATTTGAGATTGGAAAGCAACACCTGTTGTATCAAGGACAGTTTTTGCATCCCCCTCTGAGATGTGGAAATCCAAATAATCACTGCTACCACTGACTCTCTGATGTGTTCAAAAGTGTCACGTTTATAACTGTAATGGACAGTACTAACAATTGCTATTGCTAAGTTATGCAACAGTAGAGTATAAGTAATTACAATCTGAATGGTTCTGCTCATCCATCGCATAAGATAAGCCTTGCATAGAATCAAGAGTGGTTATATATCGTGTAGAGTTAATCCTGCTTACATCTCATATAGAAATAGTCTGTCTGTATATTGCATAGACCCCCACTAGATAGGCATAGACCCCCACTAGTTAGGCATAGACCCCCACTAGTTAGGCCTGTAATATAGGGTTAAACTGTAGTCTGTTATCAGAAGAAGGGGGGAGGCGAGGCGCGGGGGAACAGCGCTGCAGGAAAGAGGAAGTCACACTCAGCTCCTCACTTAAACATTTCACTTAGGAAAAAAAAAAAAAAAAAACCCTAGAAACTAGAGATATACTTGACCATCACTGTTCCGGATCAGTGACCTAAGGACGTAATATTTATAGTACCTGCAGCCGCACCGCTTGTCTGGACTCCGACACTATCCCAGTCGGCACAGTTAGCGCTAACTACGCACGCTGGCATACACCTGCTCCGTAGTCATATCAGCCAGTTAACCTCCCGTTCGCCTAGGGAAAGTGTAGGCGGCCATAGGGACCAGCGGGGAGACGCTTTACGAAGTGCCATCCTGTACAGGTGTGGGGTGTGGATTTCTCGGAAAAAAACACACGGGAGGCCCATGCCCCCCTCCTGAGATAGGTAGGGATTTCACCTCCTTGTTGTAGGGTATTGTGGGCGACGGAGGTTAATGGACGGGGGGAGCAGTTTAGTTGTATTGTCGCTGAAAGAGAAAATATCCTCCTGCTAGAGAGAGGGGGGGGGGGAAATCCTGCAGAGGGGGGAAAAAAGAGGAAGTGTTAGTTTAGAATCTATTAGTACTACAGGTTCCAGCCAGACGCCTAAAAATACAGACTTAAGAATGGGGAATAAATCAAGTAGTGATAACGGGCGGCGGGCACGGGATTTAGTGGCCGAGAGAGAAGGCAAACACTGCTCAGATAAGTGGCCACAGATAAGGAAGATTGCAGGCTGGAATCCAGATCCAAATGGGCGACTTCAGACGGAACCCTGGCGAATTTTGTTAAGAGATAGGCGTGGCTTGTTGCAGGATAAAAATTTGCTCACAGCTGCAGAAGGATGGTATCGTGTCTCGAAGACGTTAAATAGAGACGGGTGGAGAGAGACAGAGCAGGGAGGAGGGGGGAAATACAAACGTTATGTGTATCATGCAAATGCTGTGAACCCACTTCTTACACATCCGTCAGCACCTCCCATGTATTCAGGTAACTTACCATATTGGATGTGCCTAGTCTGTGGAGTGCAGAACCCCAGGCAGCAGGAGACCTGTCTGGGATGTGGCTCCCCGCGCCCAGACGGAAGTGTAAATGAGCCCACACTTCCTGTATTCAACGCTGAGCAGGCGGTTCCTGTATCCGGAGCTGCCGTGCGTTTCAACACTGCAGTTTCCTGTGATGATGTCGCAGGAAACACTAGGCATTCCAATATGCGTTCCACAGCCACTTCCTCAATGACCACTTCCTCTGGCAGCCATCTTAAGACACCTCAGAGGCCTAGGGCACTGCCACCCACTCCATACGGTGGCCATCTTGGTACACCCCAGAGGCCTAGTACCCAGCTGTCCACCCATGAAGGCAGCCATATTGCTACACCTCAGAGACGCAAAACACCTACCATGTCTCCACTATATCCAGTGATAGATCCTCAAGTATTACAAGCACAAACACAAGCTGTCCCTCTGTTCCCAGACCAGCCAATTACAGAGGATCAGCTGAACGCAGGACCTGTTGCAAGGGAAGGTGGAGCTCAGGGAGACTTTGATCCACCCCCACTCCTTCCCTTGCAACCCAGGGAGGAAGATGGAGATCAATGGACAGACAGTGAGGAGGATGGGGAAACAGGAGTCACCAGGTCCGGAGAGAAGTTCCGAGGCCGACCCCCTCCTGTGAAAATGGTACGCCGCCGGGATGGCATATTAGCAAACAAGGGATATGGTGCAAGGCCAAAACATCGCTCAGCGACGACGACCTCAGGGGGGACAGAAGAACAATTCTCGCTAACAAAGCCCAGCTTACGAAAAAGCCCAGCAGCTCGCACGAGTATACAAGAACAACTTAACTTTGCACCCCCCAATACATCTACTCCTAAGGTCCATTTCATGTCTCCACAAGGAGATGACCCTTATGGATCGCAAGACTCCCTCACTCAAGATGAACATCAATCACTGGCACCACAGATCACGCCTCAGCTGGCACCACACAGGATGCCCTTCGTACCGGCAGACGCCCCGCTCCTATACGTCAGCTTCACTCCAAGCCAGGCCACTACCCTCCAGACGGGATTACCAGATCCAGAAAAGCAACCCATGCCTTTCTTCAGGAAGTTGGTCCAGTACCAACGTAATTATTCGGCCACCTGGAAGGATCTACAGGCCTTGACGGAGGTAAAGGCCGGAGATACGTATTGGCCGGTCATCCAGAAATCCCTTGATCCGACAAGTGAAAATGCTACTCCAGAGACAACATATGTTTCCGGAAGGGAATTCTGCAAGCAAGTGAAGGCCTGGGCGCAAGACAGGTTGGCGGATCAAGCGATCACACTGCAGGACGTGACCCAAGATAAAGGGGAATCTGTGGACAAGTTTTATGGTCGCCTCATTCAACTCTTTGACGATCTCGGATTCTCATCACAAATCAGAACGCACCAATTGATGCTTTCCGCAGCTTTTGTTTCTGGCTTACGGGACCCAATAAGGAAAGGACTGATGGCGGCAAAGCCGGAATACAAGATCCTGGCTATCGATGTCCTACTACCAGTCGCAAAGGGAGTAGCAGGAAATGGACCTACCCCTGTGATGGTGGCGATGGGAGCTCCACACAATCGTAGTCAGGATGGGCCAAGAAGATGTTTTAGATGTAACAAAACAGGGCATTACAAGAGAGACTGCCGTGCACCACCAGGACAACACGGACAAACAAATCAGGCCAGAAGACAGGCTGGACCAACACCTTCTGATGACTTACCACCACCACCACCACCGGTATCCTACCATGGCCCGTCCCAATAGGACGCAGGCAAGCCAGTCTCCAGTATGGCCTCTTTCCAGAACCCTGCAGTAGATAATACCGGACCCCAAGCCCAAGTGACTCTCTCTATTGCAGGGAATCCAATTACCTTCCTACTGGACACTGGTGCAGCCAGGAGCATCATTCGTGCTGACGATTTCCCCTTCAAGCACCTGCTGGATGACAAAACCATACTGACCGTAGGAGTAGGAGGAAGGCCGTCTGAAAACCCACTAAGCAAGCCACTTCCTGTCGGCATACAGAACATCCTGGCTAGATTTGTGGTCCACAAGACCTCACCACTTAACCTACTGGGAGCCGACCTTCTATCAAGACTTCAAGCTACAATTGCCTACACTGAAGACGGTGGTATAACGGTTACCTCCCCGCTATCTGAAGATGACCAGATGACACTTGCCTCAGAACCATTCCTCATGACTTGTCAGGAAGTTCGAAAGACAATACCAGATGAGGTGAAAGCAAGAATCCCTGATACACTGTGGTCAAAAGGACCTGAGGACATTGGTCGTCTGAGAGTTTCACCAGTGATGGTGAGGATGAAGCCCGGAATGCCATTCCCAAGAAGACCACAATACCCACTGAAGCACTCAGTGTCGCTAGCCATCGACGAACAGATTAAGATGCTGATCCAGAAGGGAGCCCTTGTGCGATGTGAGTCGCCATGCAACACCCCGTTGTTCCCGGTGAAGAAGAAGACACCGAAGGGCGAACCAACCAAATACCGTATGGTTCAAGATCTACGGGCAGTGAACCAGGCTACCATATTGGAAACTCCTTTGGTGCCGAATCCACACACGCTACTGTCTGGAATTCCGCCAACAGCGAAGTACTTCACAGTGATAGATATGACAAACACTTTTTTTGGAGTCCCATTAGACGCATCATGCCAATATTTATTTGCCTTCACGCACAACGGAGGCCAACTGACATGGACTGTAATGCCTCAGGGTGCACAGAATTCACCCAGCCAGTTTGCCAAAGCAATGTCTCTGATCCTAAACCCATGGATGGAGGGACACCCCACAGTGGTCTTACTCCAATATGTGGACAACCTGTTACTTTGCGCAGACGATCTGGACACGGCCTCCTCCTCCTCTGAAAATCTTCTGTTCTATCTGGCATATCAGGGATGTAAAGTGTCAGAATCCAAGTTACAGTGGTGCTGCACCACCGTCATCTTCCTTGGACACTACATTTCCCAAGGAGTACGACACTTGACAGAAGACCGGATCGCCGCCATTCAACAAGTGCCTCTTCCCCGCTCTGAAAAGGCTCTTCAAGCTTTCTTGGGACTGATCTCATACTGTAGAGCCTGGATTCCAGAGGCCTCTTTGCTGATGCAACCCCTGTACGAAGATGTCAGAAGGATCGGTGAAGAAGGAGGAAAGGCCAAGGCCCCGTGTACACTCTCTGAAGACTCGACAAGAAATTTCAGCACACTTAAGGACCTGATCTCTAAAGCACCTGCATTGGGACTACCAGACTACGACAAACCATTTGCTCTGTTTGTGTCCGAGAATCAAGGACACGCATCAGGTGTCCTTACTCAGAAACATGCTGGAAAGTCGCGACCCATCGGCTACTTCTCAGCCAGACTCGACCCAGTGGCGAGAGCAGGACCTTCCTGTCTGCGGGCAGTCTTTGCAGCCCATGTCTTGCTGGACAAGACCTCAGACCTCGTGTTGGGTTACCCTCTGACTGTCCTGGCTCCACATGACATTGCCGCCGTACTCAACCAGACACAGCCGAAGCATCTATCAGCAGCAAGGCATCTACGCTTGCAATGCTCACTGTTGATTCCGGAGAATGTCACATTACAGCGGTGTAATGTCCTCAACCCTTCCACCCTCCTACCAATTCTTCAGGGGGAAGACGATGGAGAGGAGAATGAAAACGATGGTGAGGAAAAACCGAATGGTTCCGTCTCCTACTACGACATTCCACGCCCTTCACATGACTGCGTCAAGATGATGCAACAGGAAATCTCTCATCTACCATCAGTCTATGACAAACCACTGGAACCCGTAGACTACACACTCTTCGTGGACGGCTCCAGATTCGCCGATGAGATGGGTCGGTACCATACCGGTTACGCAGTTACCACCACCACGAAAATAATCCAAGCCCAACAACTCCCTCCTACTGTATCAGCACAGGAAGCCGAACTACAGGCCCTCACACGGGCGTGTGAGGTGGCCCAGGATCATACAGCCAACATCTACACAGATTCACGGTACGCTCATGGAGTGGCACACGACTTCGGGATGATCTGGAAAGTTAGAGGATTCCTCACAGCTGCAGGCACCCCAGTCAAGCATCATCAAGCCATCAGGCACCTGCTGGATGCCCTCCAACTGCCACGGAAGGTGGCCGTACTGAAAGTGAAAGCTCACAGCAAGAAGAACACTGAAGAGGCCGTTGGTAATCATACAGCAGATCAAGCAGCAAAAAGAGCTGCAAGGGGGGAGTTTGGAAGAATTGGAATTCAGGTGGAAGCCCTACTGGTAGGGGTGGAATCAATGGAGGAACCAGACCCGTCCATGATGGTCAGTGTGGATGAGAAGATACGACCGGACTACCTTACAGAAGCACAAAAGAGAGTAAGCAAGGAAGAAAAAGAAGAGTGGACGAAAAAGGGAGCGAAAAAGGATGAACAGGGACTGTTTGCGCTGGCAGGCCGCCCATGCTTGCCTAGAAGCTTCTACCCGGCAGTGGTACAGTGGGCACATGGCCCAACCCATTTGTCCAAGATGCTCATGAACGCATTGATCCAGAAATATTACCTGGCGCCCGGCATCACAACGTTGGTGGACAAGTATTGCAAATCTTGCACCATTTGCGCCCAATGTAATCCAGGAAAAATGGAGGAGACACCAAGAAAACACCTGGCCAAGCCACTGTATCCATTCCAACGGATCCAGATTGACCACATCCAGATGCCGAAATCAGGACGCTTTGAATACGCCCTAATAGTGGTGGATGTTTTCTCTGGGTGGGCAGAGGGATACGCAAGTACAAATATGACTGCCAAAAGTACCGCTAAGAAACTCATGACTGAGTTAATTTGCCGTTTCGGAATACCTGAAGTCATCGAAAGTGATCAAGGTCCAGCGTTTACCGCCAACGTCACCAAGGAGATATGGCAGGCGTTGGGCAGCAGTCTTTTGTTTCACACACCCTATCACCCCCAGAGTAGTGGTAAGGTAGAGAGACTAAACGGTACCTTAAAAACTAAAATACTTAAAATGTCACGAGAAACTGTCATGCCCTGGCCAGAAATCCTCCCCATAGCACTGTATAGCGTGAGGTACACACCAAGGGGAAAACATAAGTTATCACCTTATGAAATTCTTTTCGGGACCGTCCCCAGACTAGGGTGTTACTTCCCTCAGCAGTTACAATTGCACTCCGATGTTCTGACTAAGTATGTTATATCACTCGCCAAAGAAATAACTAAAGTCCATGCACGAGTCTTCTCTTCCATTCCAGACCCAGACCAGGACACAGGCACCCATTCCATACAGCCCGGAGATTGGGTGTACGTAAAGAAGTTTCTGAGGAAAAACTCTCTTGAGCCCAGATTCGACGGTCCGTTCCAGGTGTTGTTGACCACTGCCACCTCGGTGAAACTAGAGGGGAAGCCTACCTGGATCCACGCAAGCCACTGCAAAAAAGTTCCATCCCAGAAGGATGACTCATCATGAAATATCTAGGTCAAGTTATCATAATACTTCTCCTATGTGGGGTTCTGGTAATGTGGGACGGAAAGGGTACCTCAGTGAAGAACCAGAAGCAGCAGGCTAAACGAGTGAGGGAAAGCCATATCAATATGTGGGAGTATTTAGCCAGAGATGTTATCAATATAACTAATATGTGCATGCCTAAATTAAGGAGCGGGGAAGATATTCTACAAGCTTGCCTACTGGCCATTCCCACTCCAGTAAATGTATTGAGATCAATTTATGCAATGGTACATGATGATGATGATGTGGGGGAAGGCGATGTGATACAAGATAACACCTTCATTAACATATATGAGTATTGTCCCTACTGTGAGGCTGTAGAACACGCTGACTGGTCCAATATGACTGAGTTCCAGGTCAGAAATGTCTCACAGGCTGAGGTATGTTACAACTTTACATGTAATCCACGGTACTTTGGGAAATGTGAGAGGGGCCAAGTGGCAACTAGTGATTCCCGAATACTTTGCTCCCGTACTGAAGAACAATGTCAAAAGATAGTGACTACCATGTCTTGTGGAAAAGTAGTTCGGAGTCCCAGCCACTCCAGACATGTCAAACTACCAGTAGGATGGGTCCTGTCCTGTGGCAATTTAACATACACATATATCCCCGCCAACATTACAGGGGGACCGTGTGCATTGTCCCGTCTAAGTATCCTTATGTACCAGCAGCCAGACCCCCCGGCACCCACACCCTCACTTAGGGATCGGAGGGACATCCACGGCCTGGCCGATAACTGTGTAGGACCACCCACTCTACTGAGTTTCTCAGAGCACACATCACTAGCTCTCAGCATTCTAGGCACCCCCGCATTAGCCCAGCATAACACAAGAGTAATTAACGGTTTAGCTTGTGACATGGTAAAGGGCCTAAATGCCACATCCCAGGCACTGGACCTACTACTCTTAGATGTACAAAACATACGAAGAGCCGCCTTACAGAACAGAGCCACCATTGATTACATCCTTATGACCATGAACCATGGGTGCGAAGAGTTCGAAGGGATGTGTTGTTTTAACCTCTCTGACAACTCTGCGTCAATCCATCAACAGATCAACCGCCTGAGAGATCTAGCCACCAGTATCAAACAAGGAACGGATCAAGGATGGTTTGACTGGTTGACAGGGTCCTGGTTTGGGTTTACTCTGATGAAGAAAATACTAACTGTTTTTGTTGCCATTGTAATGGTTCTAATTTCTGTTTGTTGTTGCATACAGTGTATCCCGGCCCTGGTGTCTACCTGGTCCACCTGTTTCTCTATGATGTCCGGCAGTAGGCCCACTGTCAATGCCAATGTCGTCATCACAGATCCAGAATACGATGATGTTGACCCATCCTACACCCCCATGAGAGCAATGGCTCCAGTCTACAACACATTACAAGTCTAGAGTCAGCAGTGGGGGTGGGATGGAGCAGGGCGAGTTTAGTGAAACAGATAGTTTCAAGGGGGATCTGTGGTGGCAATCCCAATATCTAAATCTTTGTGTATGGGGATTTGGGGCCTTACGGGGAAATTGGTAATTCAAATGCTTTAACTCTGTTTTGATTCAACTATAGAAGTGTACGTACAATTACACAATTACACAATTACACAATAGTATTAGGCAATGCTTATATGAAATATCTGTTTTTCATAACTCTGCTGACAAAGATGGAATTTAGCACGTAACCAACATGTATAAATATATCGGACCGTCCAGCTGCATACATTAATACAGAAGTAAAAAGTAGACGACTAACCGCACCTGAGACGGACTACTGCTTTCGTTTACCACAAAAATCCCCCAGCGATTTTACTGGAAACAGACGCAAATAACATGGGCGGTCTATGCAATTACTAATTCATGATATAGCCTCCAATCATATCGGTTTTGAGACACGTGGGGCGAGACAGCCCATTCTACTCTCCAGAGTGGTACCACGTGACAGGCAATACCAGATGACCGGATGAAGGAAGACGCTTATCCAATAATCAATCAACACATTGTGTTTATGTAATTCTTGCCTGCCCCAAAAGGGCTGTGTTTGATGTGCCTTATAAAGCCTTGTTACGCGCCAAGAATAAACAGGAAGTTACTTTCTCTTTGAACTTGTGTCAGACTAAGTGATTTCTGGGAGACAGTGCACTGTCCGATACCTTTGATCAATTAATCTGGAAGGGTGTGATCATTCCTAATTGAGTAAGGCGTGGTTCCACAAAGGTTTCCACGACACCTCCATAAAATTAACCCCACAGTAATATTAACCCCATCAGTAATATTAACCCCTTAGTAATATTAATCCCACAGTAGCCACAGTTATATTAACCCCCTCAGTAATATTAACCCCTCAGTAGCCCCAGTAATAATAGCCACCAACCCATATACTTACCTTCTTCTTATAGTCAGCGCTGCTCTTCCTCTGCTAAGCGCTGATCCCGGTGCACACTGACAGCAGTGTGTGTGCCTGGAATGCTTCCTCCCTGAGTCCTCTCCTGCGGAACTGAAGAGGAGAGGACTCAGGAAAGGAGGATCCTGGGTGCACACTGAGGTTAGCATGTGCACCAGGATCAACATCGCAGTGTGATTACTGGCAGGGAGCTGCGGCACCAGGCTGGTAATCACTACAGTGGTGAGCTGCCATCAGCTGCTCACCACAGAGTCCCTTGCTCTGAGCCCTAGTCTGCTGCTCGCGGACCCCCAAGGGCTCCGTGGAGCACAGTTTGGGAACTGCTGGTGTACACCATTCTAGACATGTTTTTGAAGTTTCCAGAGGAAAATTAGTGCAGAACTGACTTGGATTTAGAGGGATAATGGAGAATTGTTGTTGTACCTTCTACCACAAATAAGTCTCTAACATTTATTAGGAATTTTATTGGGAATCTTCCAGATTCTGGATGTTTTCTTTTTTCTTTTTTTTTTGGATACCTATTTGGTCCTTTCCGGACCCAAAAGTTACCAGTTTACACATAGGGCAGTATCACCACACCAGATGAGTCCCTTTATTTGTTTATATATGTTATTACTATTAATATCAGCAAAGTACATTAGTTTGCTGTATTTTTTTTAGCTGTATGTTTGTTAATTGCTTTTATATCTTTAAAGTGGGGCTAATTGCACATTATTATACATTGAACCTAATAATAAGACTTAGCAGTTAGTTCTCTCACTCCTTCTAGTTGCAATGGTAAATGCTGTAGTACTCCATGTTATCTTCTTGTCTAGGTCTATGCAGGAAATTTGAAGTTTAAAAAGCGAAACAGTACTTTTTAAAAATACTAACTATATGAATGAGCGCATTTAATGAGCAAATGTGATTTTACCACTATACATTTTCATGAAAAATATGAGAAAATGTGTTTTGATCCTGTACTATGATACTAATGAGCAATGTAATATGCTTTTTATAGATTGATAATATTCAACCAGCTCTACCAATTTTCTGTCCATGACACTTTAGCAAAGCAATTAGAATTTAAACAAGAGCATATTGACCCCATGGCTCCATCCCGGTTCTGTACTGCTTGACTGCCCATATGCAATTTTCTGCATTGGATAATTAACCAGGTTTGATCCCACGCTGGATGGAAAAAAAAGATCTTGTGAAAAGAGCCTAATTGCAGATAATGTACAAATTTGGTGAAAAAGAGCTCAAGAATAAAGCCATAGTGGTTTTGTAGTCTTCATTTATTTATGTTCACATTAAACCTTAGTAATCAATAAGGTGATGGGAAGAGAACAATAGAGTGAGCCCATTGTAAAGTAAATACAAATTCATGATACAAAGAACCTTTCCCAGAATTGTATAAAAGATCTAATTAGATGAAAGAAAATGATTAAATAAACCAGTAATAAGAAAAGACTCAGAAAATCTCCTAATTTGCTATGAAATTAATAAATGGATATTTAAACCTAGAAGACATCAGTGTAAAACATGACACAAACCAGTCCATATCCAATAAAGGGATACAAGTATGAAACCATTTTGTATACTACACTCTGTGTGTTGCCATGTGAGGCTTCCCCAATGAACCATACGCTTGTTTAGAAGTAATGCTTACATACACAATATAACTATGATATAGTATAGTATGCTTTGAAGCATGGCAAAAAATATGACCACTCGACTTGTATGAAAAAAAATTGTAGGCACATGAAAGTACAATATGGTCCCTTACAGAAAAAACAATTTAACATTCGAATCTATGGTGGACATACTGTAAAAAAAGGGAAGGGAGCTATTGCACAGAACTAGCTAGGTCATCTATTATGGTGCTGAATTTTGCCATCCAGAAGAGAAGCCTCTGTTGTTGGTTTCCCGCTTCATGCCTTTTTCATGATGTTTAGCCAGTGCCCCACTCCCTTGTGTGTTAGTAATGCTGTTCCTCTGGAGTTATCTGGAGTCCTACATATCATTCAATAAGAAATAGGATGGGCCCAACCATGGCTGCATCCCCTCTCTCTTTGAGCCCCAGAGCAGCTGCATGGGCTGCCTCTATTTTAATGTATGTCTTTGGTTGGTATGCCCTAACAAAACATGATATTGTGACTGTGTTTTTATCTTACAGTACTTCATGTAATAAAACTTCTCAAAATTGATCAAGCGTTTCCTTTTGTCTTTCTGTGGGCCATTTAACTAGAACTATTTAAAAAGGTTGTACCAATATTACAAGTTATTGCCTATCCACAGGAAAAGGGATAGCTTGCTGATCAGTAGGGATCTCACCGCTCAGACCCCCGCCAATCTTAAAAATGGGACTCCTTTGTCTTGCTCTGCTTGTCACTGTAGGGTTACTTTTCCCCCAGCAGTGATGTCAGAATTAATGGAGCACTAGCTGAGCAAGCGTGATCATTTCCCCATTCTTTTCAATGGGTTGATGCAAATACCTGAGCAGGTGCTGCTTGGCAATCTCTGAAGTCCCATCAAAAGTGAATTAAGTGTTAGTGTTCTTGTGAGACCAGTGCTCCATTCTGACTTCTACTCACTGTGCAGTAAGTCTATGGTGAAGAGGATGGGAAATATGAGAGTCACTTTCTCAAGATCGTCGGTAATTTCAGCGGTGAGACCTCAACCGATCAGCAAGTTATCCCCTCTCCTATGGAGAATGCATAATCCGTAATCTTGATACAACCCCATAAAATTGAATAGCAATATCTAAATGTTGGCTTTTAAAAAAGTGACTGAAAAGTTCTTATGAATGCGCATGATCGAACAAAGACATTAAATCTTTCATGGTAGGTTAACACTTCATCCCAATGAATGTCTAAGACATTTTTAAAACTTGGCAGATGTATGGTATGGCCTTAAATCAGAAAATAAGCCCTCCTGTTTCCGTATTCCCGCTAGTCTTGGTTGCTGTCGTGGAGTGATGATGATGTAAATGCCCCCATACATGACCATTGTAGCCAATCACATGTGGAGTGTCTGTATTGTAGGGATGTCAGATTTTACAGATGTTTACTGCTTATTTTCTTATTTTAAGTCATTCTCTTCCAACCCAAATTTTGAAATGTCCTTTAACAACATCGAGTAAGGTGCTGGAATTTCACTTTGAGTATAATCATTTACTGAAACAGACATGTCAGGAGAGAAAACAGGTCCTCTTTAAATTATTATTTTTATTAAAGTACTTCAAATATATTAGGGAATTAAGAACTGGATGGGAATCCCTCATCCATGACTCTTGTCTATAAGCAAGAGTAGAAAGTGGATATAAAAAAAACCCATCTCTTCCTTTGGAGAATCTGGTGTGTCCATACCTTGAAGGTAAAGCCCATTAATTTCAGTAGAGATTTTCCAAAGCTTCATTGACTCAGTGATGATCCTACCATAGGCGCCAGTTCCCCTTGCACATCACAGATGATCTCTGGAGGTTTATCAGGAAAAACCCTGTTATCAGTTTATTGTACCCTTCAATAAAAGATAGCCAATAACCTTACATATGAACTGTACTGTCAGCTTTAGGATTATATAGGGAAGGGGTGTTCAACCTTTTGGCATCTCTGAGCGACATTGGAAGAAGAGTTGTTTTGGGCCACACATTAAATATACAAACACTAATAATGCAGGACATCGTTCTCCACAGTCCTCCACACAACCCTGATGGTCCTCCACAGTCCTCCAAACAATCTCTCATCATCCTCCACAGCCCTCCAAACAGCCCCCATCATACTCCACAGTGCTCCAAACAACCTCCATCATCCACCACAGTCCTCCAAACAACCCCCATCATCCTTAACAGACTTCCAAACAACCCCCATAATCCTCGAAAAAGCTCCAAAAAACCCTATTGTTTCTCTCTGTGTCCCCAAACAACCCCCATTATCTTCCAAATAATTTCTGATACCACCACTAGGCTATATGGACTTTAGATTGGAGTCAGTGCCTACATCTGCATGCAGTCCTGGATACAGAAATCTGTCAAGGTTCACATGCAGTTTGTGGCCACAGACACCAAGTGAGGGACACACAGCATCGGCTGGCCAAGATGGGACCGCCATCTTTCATCCTCATCTCGATATTGGATATGAGCAGCCAGGACTTGTAAGGACAGGAAGGAGAATTACTGTCACATCAGAGTGATTGGGGTTGAACCCGATGACCCTGGAGGTCCTGTTACAGTATACTACCCTTGATACGCCAGCCCGGGTGCCCTAGATCTCACCCACAACCCCTGTCCCTGCCTGCTTGCTTCCACTCTTGACTAACCCTAGGTGGGCAACTGGGCGGCAGTCCCTACTCTCACAAGGGATCAAAAAGGGAAGCTGGCGTACCTGGATGGAAAGGGTAGAATACCGACAGAAAAGGCAGATGTAATAAACCAACACGAACAATACTAAGCAGAACTGAGGCAGATAGAAAAACCTGGCGGACAGTAGCAAAGGTATAGCAGACAAGATGACAGAGGCAGGAGACCAACAGAGACAGACTAGCTAACACACTGAGGGAAATCAATTACTGGCAGTGATTGTCAGTCTCTGCCCAACCTTTAAACAAAAGCCTCCACCCAGGGGCAGAGAGAGGGAGACAGCCAACTTCCAACAGAGAATAATAAAAGGGAGCTTGTGCATGACAGCTGCACTCACAGGAGCACACGAGGCCCCGCGCCGGCGAGGCCCCGCGCCCCCAGCAGCTGGACAACAAGCCAGGGGGATGTGCCCCGACCGGGGGACCCCGCACACCACCGCCCCGGGAGGACCAGCAACTGCTGCATGGTAACAGGTCCCTTCCAACTCTACCATTCTATGATTCTATGATTGAGTGAGTCAAACAGTCATAGAGGTAGAAGTGCTTCATCGATTGTATGAGACTGTCTCTGAACAAAAGCCCACAGCTAGCCACTGCCAGATACCTCCTGTTGTCTCGCCTCCTTCAGATTCAGCCTGCATGGAGCCCTTTACCCTTTGAGCCACATTCATAACCATCATGGGCCACCTTTGGCCCATTTCCCGTAGGTTGCACACACCTGATATAAGATTTAAACAAAAATAATAGAGGAGTACCCAGTTTATTCTGGCTATTAAAAAGAGATAGAAATGAGGCGGAGAGGAAAAGCCCCCTTGGGGATTATGTCACAGGGAGCTAAGTCATAGCAAAAGTGTGATTTCAAGCTGTTGGTTCCCTGGTCCCCCTCCATTAAAGAAATAGCACCAGTAAGGTTGACGCCTTAATGTCACTGCTGCAGTCAGTGGTTGGCTGCTGCGGTCATATATTGAAATGACACATTATTGCTGTCACAGTGTATGCAAGGACCAGCAGGAAACCAGGAAACCATCAATGTGGGAATTGCAAAGGAATTTAAATGATATTGTTTTCTGATAATTAACATACATTCAAAGGTCTAGAACCCCTATTTACTCGCCAAATAAGAATTCACCTCACAACCCAAAGCAAGGGATTTGAAAGAAATATTTGGAAATATGTGCCTGAAGTAGATTTATAAGACAGCCCTTAGGTTTGGTATCTGAGCATTGATCCATGGAGTGACCGAGGGTCGAATGCGACTGAAGGATCATCATCATCATCATTTGTGATGCATATGAGTCATAATGCATGGATTGGTTGCCCAATCCAGTAGACAGCTGAGTAGGGACTGTAGGGTAATTTCCTTTGTCTACAGTGGCAATATTTGGAAATTAAATACAGTCATCTGTGCCTGGGGCATGAAAAAATTTGCAAACTATATTTATTTTTGTTTTTAAAAACGTTGATTTTAGATTTAGGGAAAATACTGCATAGATCATAGGAAATTAAAGGATTTGTGTCAAATTATTTACAAAAGTAAGTGTATGACTATCATGTTAATAGGAAAAAAGAAATTCAGGAATGTCTAAATTACCTTGTAATTTGCAATACTATCATGGCACCCTATGAGAAGAACTTCTTGTAATATGAAAAAGCAAAAAAAGAAATAAATAATAGCATATGTAAGAAACCTGAAGCTCTTCTTTAACACATTTATAAACATAGCACAAGATTCATTTTTGGGTTCACCATCTCTTTATCATTTGAGACATTACTGGAAAATTTCTGATAAATGCTTTGCGATGAATAGATGAATTAGGTATGTGAAATCTATAAACCAGGCGTTTTCTATGATCTTTTAGATTTCACTCATAATGATAAAATTTCACAGCAGGAAAACAGTAGACGTTGGTGCAATGTGAATAATGGTGCTTGATAATAGGTACTGTGAAGATTTATTTTTTTAATTAGGAGACAGACTGTGAGAAAGCAAATGCTTACACCTAAATCAAAAAGTTTGCAGTGCAGCAAATGTTGAGATTCCCTGCTATGTTTTCAATGGCAAAGTGCAAAGAATTGAGATATAAGCTACAATTTATGTATTAGACTCTATTAAGGGTTTTTATGTTGTTGCAATATTATTTTAGTGTCTCTTGATATTCTTCTAATGCTCTTATTGATAAAAGTTATTAAGCTAGAAATAATACTTTTCTACAATTCTCCAAAATATAAAAATAATCTCAAAGCGACACACAAGGAAAAAAATGATAAGCTGCTAGTACAAAGCCTGAAGGGGTAGTACATGAGTTCTGTATTGAGTTTTTTCTTTAAATACTGACCTCTCAGGTACTACACTAGAAATCATCATCATTTTTATTCATACCTGATCAACGTATTCCAGAACTTTATAATTGAAGACCATTAAAAATACAAGTAATTAAAACAAATGAACACGTAATGAGACAAAATGGAAAGCGCAACGCCAGCGTCTACGAGCGGAGAATCACAGCGATTCTCCCCTCACAGGATTTAAATTGCGGCATGCCGCAATTTGTCGCGATTCTTTGTGCTGAGCCTATCTATCAGATAGGCTCACCATGGAGACCTGACAGCACTCTCCCCTCCTCCCCCATGGCAGAATATCACTAGCAATATTCCGCCTTGGCCGTGGACAGGGGGCCTGAGTTTTTGGTGTGTTCTTTAAAGAGAAACTAAACTTTTAAATGTTTTACATACAGTCATTCAATAATACAGACAAGTACATTCTTTGTCAAAAAAATCAAGCACCCAGAAGGAGTTGTGGTTTTGCAGCAAAACTTGGAATGCAGCTATCTATTAGCCAGATATGCACAATGGTTAGAGTTGTGCTATGATTAGATTAATGGTCTTCCTACCTGAGGCCCTAAAAAATGGTTCCAATTTTGGCATATAAAAAGTCTATACGAGGCTGCTTGTGTGTAGTGGACCTCATTTTCCGCTTGTGTAGAGCTTGTTGACCATTAGACGCATTTGAAGAGATTTTGCTCTGTTAACAGAGTTTGAGAGGGGGGCTATTGTGGGAATGTGAGAAGCCAGGTAGTCACATCAGCAAATTGCCCACCACCTGGGCCATTCTGACCAGATTGTTGGGAGGTGTTGGGACCAGTAGATGTGTGAGGGCATGCGCACAAGACAAATTGGCCCTCGACAGATCACTAGTAGAGAGGATTGTCTGATCGTTCGACAAGCATGAGCAGCTCCAAATGTTTTGTAGTTCATCATCCAGAGTCAAGTGCCACCATCGTTACAGTCCCCTGTGACTGTTGGAAGCATTTTCCAGGTGCTTAGCTGAAGGACATTTAGACTGATGGAGTGCATTACATGCACTGCCTTGGACACAGACCGACTGTCATCTCTATTTTCAGTGGTGTAGTGAACAGCAAAGTAGGACTGTTATGGAGTGGAACCGGGTTGTCTTTACTGAGAAATCCAGGGTTAGTTTGGACACAGATGATGGCCATGTTCATGTCTGGAGACCTAGGAATGAGTTCCCTTAATCCTGTCTTTGCTGTGTCATGGCACACTGCCCGCACTGCTGGTGTGATGATCTGGGGTACATCACATATGGCAGTTGGTCACCCTTAGCATTGGTATGAGGGACAATGAGAGCTCAGTGTAATGTTCAAGACATCTTGCAGCCACATGTGTTGTCTCTCATGGGAGGGCTTTCAGGAGGCATTTTCCAGCTGGATAATGCTTGGCTGCACACACACGAGTGTCACAGGAATGCCTCTGCAACATTACCACCCATCATGCCCTGTACAGTCACCAGATTTATCACCAATAGAACATGCAAGGGACCATCTGGGACACTAACTTTGACAGTCTACTGTAGTGGCCCAGAGTTGGGCACTACAAAAGTAAAACAGTTTGTTTCTATATAAATGTGTATATTTTTTTTAATGATTATCGCATACATATTGCTCATTATTAGAGATGAGCGAGCACCAAAATGCTCGGGTGCTCGTTACTCGGGCCGAAATTTTCGCAATGCTTGAGGGTTCGTTTCGAGTAACGAACCCCATTGAAGTCAATGGGCGACTCGAGCATTTTTGTATATCGCCGATGCTCGCTAAGGTTTCCATTTGTGAAAATCTGGGCAATTCAAGAAAGTGATGGGAACGACACAGCAACGGATAGGGCAGGCGAGGGGCTACATGTTGGGCTGCATCTCAAGTTCACAGGTCCCACTATTAAGCCACAATAGCGGCAAGAGTGGGCCCCCCCCCAACAACTTTTACTTCTGAAAAGCCCTCATTAGCAATGCATACCTTAGCTAAGCACCACACTACCTCCAACAAAGCACAATCACTGCCTGCATGACACTCCACTGCCACTTCTCGTGGGTTACATGCTGCCCAACCCCCGCCCTCCCCGCACGACGTAGTGTCCACAGCGCACACCAAAGTGTCCCTGCGCAGCTTTCAGCTGCACTCATGCCACCCCACCCTCATGTCTATTTATAAGTGCGTCTGCCATGAGGAGGAACCGCAGGCACACACTGCAGAGGGTTGGCACGGCTAGGCAGCGACCCTCTTTAAAAGGGGCGGGGCGATAGCCCACAATGCTGTACAGAAGCAATGAGAAATATAATCCTGTGCCACCGCCATCAGGAGCTGCACACATGGGCATAGCAATGGGGAACCTATGTGCCACACACTATTCATTCTGTCAAGGTGTCTGCATGCCCCAGTCAGACCGCGTTTTTTTATAAATAGTCACAGGCAGGTACAACTGCGCAAAGGGAATTCAGTGTGCACCCACAGCATGGGTGGCTCCCTGGAACCCACCGGCTGTACATAAATGTATCCCATTGCAGTGCCCATCACAGCTGAGGTAACGTCCGATTAAATGCAGGTGGGCTTCGGCCCACACTGCATGCCCCAGTCAGACTGGGGCTCTTTAGAAGTGGACACATGCAGTTACAACTCCGTGTGGACCGACAGCATGGGTGGGTGCCAGGAAGCCACCGGCGGTACATAAATATATCCCATTGCATTGCCCATCACAGCTGAGGTAATGTCATGTTTAATGCAGGTGGGCTTCGGCCCACACTGCATGCCCCAGTCAGACTGGGGTTCTTTAGAAGTGGACACATGCAGTTACAACTCCCTGTGGACCCACAGCATGGGTGGCTCCCTGGAACCCACCGGCGGTACATAAATATATCCCATTGCAGTGCCCAGCACAGCTGATGTAACGTCAGCTTTAATGCAGGTGGGCAAAAAATTAATTGGATTACACTGTAGGCGAGGGCCCCAAAAAATTGGTGTACCAACAGTACTAATGTACCTCAGAAAAATTGCCCATGCCCAACCAAGAGGGCAGGTGAAACCCATTAATCGCTTTGGTTAATGTGGCTTAATTTGTAACTAGGCCTGGAGGCAGCCCAGTTAAAATAAAAATTGGTTCAGGTGCAAGTTTCAACGCTTTAATGAGCATTGAAACGTATAAAAAATTTTTACAAAAATTATATGACTGAGCCTTGTGGGCCTAAGAAAAATTGCCCGTTCGGCGTGATTACGTCAGGTTTCAGGAGGAGGAGCAGGAGGAGGAATATTATACACAGATTGATGAAGCTAAAAGGTCCACGTTTTTGATGGGGATAGAGAACGATGCTTCCATCCGCGGGTGCAGCCTACGTATTGTTTAGGTATCGCTGCTGTCCGCTGGTGGAGAAGAGAAGTCTGGGGAAATCCAGGCTTTGTTCATCTTGATGAGTGTTAGCCTGTCAGCACTGTCGGTTGACAGGCGGGTACGCTTATCTGTGATGATTCCCCCAGCCGCACTAAACACCCTCTCTGACAAGACGCTAGCCGCAGGACAAGCAAGCACCTCCAGGGCATACAGCACGAGTTCAGGCCACGTGTCCAGCTTTGACACCCAGTAGTTGTAGGGGGCAGAGGCGTCACGGAGGACGGTCGTGCGATCGGCTACGTACTCCCTCACCATCCTTTTACAGTGCTCCCGCCGACTCAGCCTTGACTGGGGAGCGGTGACACAGTCTTGCTGGGGAGCCAGAAAGCTGTCAAAGGCCTTAGAGAGTGTTCCCCTGCCTGTGCTGTACATGCTTCCTGATCTCCGCGCCTCCCCTGCTACCTGGCCCTCGGAACTGCGCCTTCGGCCACTAGCGCTGTCGGATGGGAATTTTACCATCTGTTTGTCCGCCAGGGTCCTGTGGTATAGCATCACTCTCGAACCCCTTTCCTCTTCGGGTATGAGAGTGGAAAGGTTCTCCTTATACCGTGGGTCGAGCAGTGTGTACACCCAGTAATCCGTAGTGGCCAGAATGCGTGTAACGCAAGGGTCACGAGAAAGGCATCCAAACATGAAGTCAGCCATGTGTGCCAGGGTACCTGTACGCAACACATGGCTGTCCTCACTAGGAAGATCACTTTCAGGATCCTCCTCCTCAGGCCATACACGCTGAAAGGATGACAGGCAAGCAGCATGGGTACCCTCAGCAGTGGGCCAAGCTGTCTCTTCCCCCTCCTCCTCATCCTCCTCATGCTCCTCCTCCTCCTCCTCCTCAATGCGCTGATATATAGACAGGAGGGTGCTCTGACTATCCAGCGACATACTGTCTTCCCCCGCATCTGTTTCTGAGCGCAAAGCGTCTGCCTTTATGCTTTGCAGGGAACTTCTCAAGAGGCATAGCAGAGGAATGGTGATGCTAATGATTGCAGCATCGCCGCTCACCATCTGGGTAGACTCCTCAAAGTTTCCAAGGACCTGGCAGATGTCTGCCAACGAGGCCCACTCTTCTGTAAAGAATTGAGGAGGCTGACTCCCACTGCGTCGCCCATGTTGGAGTTGGTATTCCACCTTAGCTCTACGCTGCTCATAGAGCCTGGCCAACATGTGGAGCGTAGAGTTCCACCGTGTGGGCACGTCGCACAGCAGCCGGTGCACTGGCAGATGAAACCGATGTTGCAGGGTGCGCAGGGTGGCAGCGTCCGTGTGGGACTTGCGGAAATGTGCGCAGAGCCGGCGCACCTTTCCGAGCAGGTCTGACAAGCGTGGGTAGCTTTTCAGAAAACGCTGAACCACCAAATTAAAGAAGTGGGCCAGGCATGGCACGTGTGTGAGGCTGCCGAGCTGCGAAGCCGCCACCAGGTTATGGACGTTGTCACACACGACCATGCCCGGTTGGAGGCTCAGCGGCGCAAGCCAGCGGTCGGTCTGCTCTGTCAGACCCTGCAGCAGTTCGTGGGCCGTGTGCGTCTTCTCTCCTAAGCTGAGTAGTTTCAGCACGGCCTGCTGACGCTTGCCCACCGCTGTGCTGCCACAACGCGCGACACCGACTGCTGGCGACGTGCTGCTGCTGACACATCTTGATTGCGAGACAGAGGTTGCGTAGGAGGAGGAGGAGGGTGGTTGAGTGGAGGAAGCATACACCGCCGCAGATACCACCACCGAGCTGTGGCCCGCAATTCTGGGGGTGGGTAGGACGTGAGCGGTCCCAGGCTCTGACTCTGTCCCAGCCTCCACTAAATTCACCCAATGTGCCGTCAGGGAGATATAGTGGCCCTGCCCGCCTGTGCTTGTCCACGTGTCCGTTGTTAAGTGGACCTTGCCAGTAACCGCGTTGGTGAGGGCGCGTACAATGTTGCGGGAGACGTGGTCGTACAGGGCTGGGACGGCACATCGGGAAAAGTAGTGGCGACTGGGAACTGAGTAGCGCGGGGCCGCCACCGCCATCATACCTTTGAAAGCCTCCGTTTCAACAACCCTATACGGCAGCATCTCCAGGCTGATAAATTTGGGTATGTGCACGTTTAACGCTTGAGCGTGCGGGTGCGTGGCGGCGTACTTGCGCTTGCGCTCCAACACTTGCGCTAGCGACGGCTGGACGGTGCTCTGAGAGACATTGGTGGATGGAGCCGAGCACAGCGGAGGTGAGGGTGTGGGTGCAGGCCAGGAGACAGTAGTGCCTGTGTCCTGAGAGGGGGTTGGATCTCAGTGGCAGGTTGGGGCACAGGGGGAGAGGCAGCGGTGCAAACCGGAGGCGGTGAACGGCCTTCGTCCCACCTTGAGGCTGTTGGTGGTGGCTCCCCGGCTGATCTTGGCGCGACAAAGGTTGCACACCACTGTTCGTCGGTCGACAGCACTCTCAGTGAAAAACTGCCAAACCTTTGAGCACGTCGGCCTCTGCAGGGTGGCATGGCGCGAGGGGGCGCTTTGGGAAACAGTTGGTGGATTATTCAGTCTGGCCCTGCCTCTACCCCTGGCCACCGCACTGGCTCTTCCAACCTGCCCTGCTCTTGCACTTGCCTCCCCCTCTGAAGACCTGTCCTCAGTAGGTGTAGCAAACCAGGTGGGGTCAGTCACCTCATCGTCCTGCTGCTCTTCCTCCGAATCCTCTATGCGCTCCTCCCTCGGAATTACTCCAATTACTACTACCTGAGTGATAGACAACTGTGTCTCATCGTCATCGTCCTCCTCACCCACTGAAAGCTCTTGAGACAGTTGCCAGAAGTCCCCAGTCTCATCCCCCGGACCCCGGGAACTTTCCAAAGGTTGGGCATCGGTCACGACAAACTCCTCTGGTGGGAGAGGAACCATTGCTGCCCAATCTTGGCAGGGGCCCGAGAACAGTTCCTGGGAGTCTGCCTGCTCCTCAGAATGTGTCATTGTAATGGAGTGAGGAGGCTGGGAGGAAGGAGGAGCAGCAGCCAGAGGATTCAGAGTTGCAGCAGTGGACGGCGCAGAATTCTGGGAGGTCGATAGATTGCTGGATGCACTTTCTGCCATCCACGACAGGACCTGCTCACACTGCTCATTTTCTAATAAAGGTCTACCGCGTGGACCCATTAATTGTGAGATGAATGTGGGGACGCCAGAAACGTGCCTCTTTCCTAATCCCGCATCAGTCGGCTGCGATACACCTGGATCAGGAGCTCGGCCTGTGCCCACACCCTGACTTGGGCCTCCGCGTCCTCGCCCGCGTCCACGTCCTCTAGGCCTACCCCTACCCCTCAGCATGCTGTATTACCAGTAGTGCAGAAACAGAACGCTGTAATTAAATGTGCCGCTTATTGGCCTGTGGTTGGAGGCTGACTTCGCTTATGGAACGCACAGCAGAGCCAGGAAACAATTTTGCGCACGCCTGTAGTGAGACGTAGGTGCGTATGACTGAGCTAGTGGAATTCACAGCGCAGAAGCAGTCAAGTGGCCAAAGGCCAGTAGTAGGCCTTAAGTATTTTGCTTCCATTTTTTTAAAATGCTGAGCTGATACAGCAGACAGATACTGTAGGCAGCGTATAATATTATGTATACTCTTTCCCTCTGGCGGGATGACGGCAATCATGTAACAGAAACAGCAGATCGAGGAAACAATTTTGCGCAAGCCTGCTGTAACGCTTAGCTGCGTATTAATTAGGACTACTACCCCCAGCAGATAGATACTGTAGGCAGCGTATAATATTATGTATACTGTTTCCCTCTGGCGGGATGACGGTGCTGATGTAACAGAGACAGCAGATCCAGGAAACAATTTTGCGCAAGCCTGCTGTAACGCTTAGCTGCGTATTAATTAGGACTACTATCCCCAGCAGACACGCAGTTAACTGAAGACGGTCACAGGCAGCCCAAATATAGTATTTTTCCCCAATTTTTTGGAAAAAGCCCACTGCCTATATAGCCTGAATATCTCTTTCCCTGCCTCACCAGTACTGGCCCTATACTCTGTACAATGACTGCAGACTGCGGACGCAATGCCTGCGATATACAAAAAAAAAAATTGTGCAACACTGCTAAAAGTAGCCTCAACAGTACTGCACACGGTCAGATGTGGCCCTAAGAAGGACCGTTGGGGTTCTTGAAGCCTAAAATCACTCATAACGCTCTCCCTATAGCAGCTCCGGCACCAGCAGCACTTTCCCTGATCTCTGTCAGAATGCATCTGTGGCGAGCCGCGGGAGGGGCCGATTTATATACTCCGGTGACACCTGATCTCGCCAGCCACTCACTGCAGAGGGGTCGTATAGGGCTTGAACGTCACAGGGGGAAGTTGTAATGCCTTCCCTGTCTTTCTATTGGCCAGAAAAGCGTGCTAACGTCTCAGAGATGAAAGTGAAAGTAACTCGAACATCGCGTGGTACTCGTCTCGAGTAACGAGCATCTCGAACACGCTAATACTCGAACGAGTATCAAGCTCAGACGAGTTCGTTCGCTCATCTCTACTCATTATACATTCTGCCAGACAACCTACAGCCTTTCTGATTGGCTTTCAGGAGTCTTACTGTGATTGGGTATTTCCCCACCCAGCAACAGGGCTGTGATTGGTAGAGGAATTCCTATCAAAGCAATCTTAAATGTGCGTAAGAGACAATTGGAGTGAAGAGAAAGACCAGGGAGTTGAAGTTTAAGAGTCAAGGAGAGAAGAAGTGAAGACAAGAACAGGAGAGGGAGACAGTATAGTGCGGCAAGAAGGCAATAGTGTGAGTACTAACAGAAAGAGGAGAGAGAGCAAAGAAATAGTCTAAAAGAAGACGTTCTGAGAGGAAAAGTAGACATAAAGTATACAAGTGTACAGATGCGCAAAACAAGAGACTTATTATTAATTTTTGGTTAAGCGCAGTCGCTCCGGGCCGCTGTTGGCGATTACTCTTTACAGGCCTCTGCACTATGAGTTTGCATGATCTAGAGGCTCAGTTACAGCAACTGAACTGATAAGTTGCAGGAAACCATATGTAACCTGTATGCCTCTATGTTTACCCATATCACATCTTGTATCCAAGCTAAAGGCAATACAATAGGTTGCTAGAGCTTACATGCCGACCTGCATCACATATAGTATCCAAGCTAGAGGCAGTACAACAGGTTATTAGAGCCTCCATGCCTGCCTGTATCACATCTTGTATCCAAGCTAGAGGCGGTACAACAGGGTAGTAGAGCCTCCATGCCTGTCTGTATCACATCTTGTATCCAAACTACAGGTGGTACAACAGGGTACTAGAGCCTCCATGCCTGCCTGTATCACATCTTGTATCCAAGCTAGAGGCAGTACAACAGGGTACTAGAGCCTCCCTTCAAGTGTTCAGTTTTCAGCAATAAATTATGCTTTTGCCCTGATATTGTAATCACTTTCTTGTATCAACGTTAGAATAATCCATATGAAGTTTTATTTGATTCTGACAATTTCTAGGTACTTGATTGTTTTTGCAATCAGTGTATAAGAACCTTTGTATTCTTATTAGAGAAAAATGCTCCACTTTCTCCACTTATCAACCACTTCTTCACCTCTTGCACTACTGTACTCACGTACTCTGTATGTACTGGTAAAATAATCTGCTGGGGAAAAAAGGCAGAGAGAGGCACACAGACATAAGCTGGTTAAATGCAAATCTAGGATTTGGGTCGGATAAAGCACTATTAGTTGATTCTCTCCAACAGATCCCTCCTCATTCAGCCTTTCTATAGACATCTATGGGCTGTGGCTGTAAAAAATCAGTCTCTGTTTCAGTGCATGCAGAGTGATCATTGCAGAAGAGAATTAAAGTAGAGAAGAGGCTAAGAAGTAAGAAAGGCACATTTTTTGTCTAATAAAATATATTGCAACGTTTCTTATACCCTCTTGTACTATTGATTTATGGAAAAAAGTTTTAAAGTTTAGATACTTTGCTTGAAACAAAATCTTTTCATGAAAATTATGACAATCTTGGAAGACATTCAGAGAACGATATGCGCCTTCTGACCTTACAAGTGATATACTTGTCAGTTTAAGAGTAGTGTCATTTGATGCCTGACATTGTAGGAGAAACATCTTTATATCTGTAATTTTACTGAAAGGCTGGCTGAGATGTCTATTACCTCCGCCAGACTATTAGTGTAGTGGCCTGGAAATCAGTACTACATAGCACTGTTTAGTTATGGGGACCGGTAATATAATTAATGGCCCTAGGGGTTTAATCTGAGTCAGTTTACACAAGGGATGCAGGTAACCTAGCAACCAGTTAGAACGTTTTTATCCAGTTGTACAAAAATGCATAGAGACTCAGGTGAGGAAGGTAGCCTAGCAAGCAGATAGATAGTTATTGGCTGCAGACAAACTGGTGACAGAGATGATAAATAGCCGGACAACGGTCGTAGGAGCCAGAGTGAGTGAGAGGTACCAGGCAAAGCAAATGCCAGAGAGTAGAGGCAGAATAAGTTTAAGCAATAAGTAAAGAAAGTAAAGAGTAGTGAGAAAAGAGAGGTGCCAGGCAGGAGAGAGAAATGAAAAGAGACAGAAATCAGCCATGACAGAGAGAAAAAGAGAGAAACAATAGAAAAATCTGAGAAACCATGAGTAACTGAGGAGAGACAGCTTTGACAGTGAATAAAAAAATAAAGTAAAAGAGATGTAAATATTAAGAGAGAGATATACATATTAAGGCCTTAGTCAGACGGGCGTTTTTTTTGCGCGATTTGCGCATGCGCATGCGTCCGGCGATTTTTTAAAACCATTGCTTTGCAATGGTATCGGACACATGAGCGCTTTTTATGCGCTCGTCCGATAAATTATAGAACAGAAATCGCAGATCGCACCTATCTGCGATCTGCGATTCCTGTTCTCTTCTCTATATGCGCTCAATGGGGCCGGCGGCAGCAGCGCCGACCCCATTGAGAACATATAGAAGACAAATCATTCTTCTCTGCCACAGCTGTAACAGCTGTGACAGAGAAG
Organism: Eleutherodactylus coqui; assembly: GCF_035609145.1. NCBI lineage: Eukaryota > Metazoa > Chordata > Amphibia > Anura > Eleutherodactylidae > Eleutherodactylus > Eleutherodactylus coqui. Next base: position 68,724,460 of record NC_089840.1, on the reverse strand, counting down.
AACGATGTTTGCCCATTGAATTCAATGGAGCCGGCAATACAGCCGCCTCCATTGAAAGCAATGGGCTGCCGGCGTGCGCGGGATGAATTGTTGGGAAGGGCTTAAATATATAAGCCCTTCCCTGCAATTTATCCAGAAAAGTGTTAAAATAAAAAATATATACATACTCACCTGCTCCCGGCAGTCGGAGTTCCCCGCGGCCGGCCTGCAGTGGGTGTGAAGGGGGTGTGAGTCAGACCTGCTCCCTGATTGGCTCAGCGCTGAGCCAATCAGGGAGCAGGTCTGACTCACACCCCCTTCACACCCACTGCAGGCCGGCCGCGGGGAACTCCGACTGCCGGGAGCAGGTGAGTATGTATATATTTTTTATTTTAACACTTTTCTGGATGAATTGCAGGGAAGGGCTTATATATTTAAGCCCTTCCGGACAATTCATCCCACACTCGCCCGCAGCGCATTGCTTTCAATGGAGTTGGCTGTATTGCCGGCTCCATTGAATGCAATGCGCTGGACAGCTCCGGCCCGTTTCTAATGAAACGCGGCTAGGAGCAGATTTTCGGGCGATTTTCGGGCACCGGTCACGCGATTTGCGGATGCGCATCCGTCATGCGATCCGCAAATCGCGCGAAAAAACGCCCGTCTGACTAAGGCCTAAGAAGGATAGAGAAAAGAAATCCAGAGTAAGCTCCCAGTATATGGATGAGTTAGACACAGGTGTCTGTCCACATTGTTGTAATTTGTGTATCAGTTATTATGCACTGAATGTGATGAAGAAAACTGCCTCGTCTCACTGCCTTATTTAATAATACAGTGGTTATAAGAATTTAAGCAAAATATCTGGCTCTGTGACTTATTCCACACCTCACCACTCACAACTACAAATTGTGCGGAGGGCACTGGTGTCCGAACAAAACAATCACAATTAATTGCCAGCCATAAATAATAATAATAATAAAATTTGTGTTCTCTGTAGCGCTTTGTGGTGGCACGACATTAGGTTTTCTGGAGGGGTTTTTAAACAGTTCTGGGTTTCTGGGAATACTGGTAATACTTCCTGTATCCTGTTCCTGTTTCAGTTTGGAGGGCTTTCTTGTCTTGTCTTGCCATGGTCATTTCTAGCACGTGCTTTTGAACCCTTTGTTACAGTACCCACAAGTCTGTAGTTGTCATGTATTTTTTATAAACATTTTGTCCTACCTGTTTATGGATCTCTTATATTTTCCCTCCCCTCTTTTGTTGCTAATTCTCTTATAAATCTTCTTCTGTCTTCCCAACCCTCTGTCATTTTCTTCCTGATTTCTAAGGACATTTAGGAAACTTAGTTAGGTTCCAGATGTAGGGTACACCTTGTCAGGCCTGTAGCCCTTATTTAGGCAGGATCAGTCAACCTCTGAGTAGAGTTATATCCCTCTCTCCCCATCCTGCATCTCTTCCACTTGGACTACCTGTCTTGTACTTTGTACACTTTTTGGCCTGTACGTCCTTTTGGTCTGAAGGACTGTAAGTTGGTCTCCTTTTTAGGGACAGGTCAGACATAGCAATGGCTTCCTTACTAGAGATGAGCGAACGTGTTCTTCCAAGCTTGATATTCGTGCGAATATTAGGGTGTTCGGGATGTTCGTTATTCGTAACGAACACCATGCGGTGTTCTGGTTACTTTCACTTCCTTCCCTGAGACGTTAGCGCGCTTTTCTGGCCAATTGAAAGACAGGGAAGGCATTACAACTTCCCCCTGTGACGTTCAAGCCCTATACCACCCCCCTGCTGTGAGTGGCTGGGAAGATCAGGTGTCACCCGAACATAAAAGTCGGCCCCTCCCGCGGTTCGCCTCAGATGCCGTGTGAGTTAGATGAGGGACAGTGCTGTTTGTACCGGAGCTGCTGTAGGGAAAGAATTGGTAGTTAGTGTAGGCTTCAAGACCCCCCAAAAGTCCTTATTAGGGCCACTGATAGCTGTGTGTTGGCTGCTGTTAGCAGTGGCAATTTTTTTTTTTCTCAAAATCGGCTCTGCAGAGCGTTGCACCCGGCATTAGGGACAGAAGTGATGCATAGGCAGGGAGAGTGTTAGGAGTGAGTGTAGCCTTCAAGAACCTCAACGGTCCTTTCTAGGGCCATATTTAACCGTGTGCAGTACTGTCCAGGCTGCTGTTAGCTGTGCTGCATTTTTTTTTGCTTCTCAAAATCGCCTCTGCAGAGCATTGCACCCTCCATTGATACTGCAGGGAAAGAATTGTATAGGCAGGGCCACAACACAGTTATTATTCATTGAATATACGCAGTGCTGCCTTTTGCTTGTAAAACAAGTGAAAATAATTCTATTTGTCCTGCCTCTGTCCGTCCTAAGGGCGGTGGACACGTGTGCAACCTGTAAAAATCTGACGCACCCAGCTACGTTTTACTCCTGGCTTCGCCATTTGCTTTCCTTAATTGGGAAAAAAAATACCTGCTCTGCCACAGTTAATAACTCTGCTACCCTCACGTTCTATGACACATTAGCAGGGACACAGCACAGTTATTAAACTTAGATTATACATTCACTAGAGGCAGTGGGGCCTTTCGTTTTCAAAAAAGGGAAAAAATTATATTTGGCCTGCAGTCTTGCGCCAATTTATTAGCTGCCTGTGAAATCAAATCACTGGTAATACAGCATGCTGAGGGGTAGGGGTAGGCCTAGAGGACGTGGACGCGGCCGAGGACGCGGAGGGCCAAGTCAGGGTGTGGGCACAGGCCGAGCTCCTGATCCAGGTGTGTCGCAGCCGACTGCTGCGCGATTAGGAGAGAGGCACGTTTCTGGTGTCCCCACATTCATCGCCCAATTAATGGGTCCACGCGGGAGACGGTTATTAGAAAATGAGCAGTGTGAGCAGGTCCTGTCCTGGATGGCAGAAAGTGCTTCGAGCAACCTATCATCTACCCGCAGTTCTGCGCCGTCCACTGCTGCAAATCCGAATCCTCTGTCTGCTGCTCCTCCTTCCTCCCAGCCTCCTCACTCCACTACAATGACACCTGCTCAGGAGCGGGAACACTCCCAGGAACTGTTCTCGGGCCCCTGCTTAGATTGGGCAGCAGCGGTTCCTCTCCCACCAGAGGAGTTTATCGTCACTGATGCCCAACCATTCGAAAGTTCCCGGGGTCCGGGGGAAGAGGCTGGGGACTTCCGCCAACTGTCTCAACAACTTTCTGTGGGTGAGGAGGACGATGACGATCAGACACAGTTGTCTTGCAGTGAGGTAGTAGTAAGGGCAGTAAGTCCGAGGGAGCAGCGCACAGAGGATTCGGAGGGAGAGCAGCAGGACGATGAGGTGACTGTCCCCACCTGGTGTGCAACGCTTACTCAGGAGGACAGGTCTTCAGAGGGGGAGTCAAGGGCATCAGCAGGGCAGGTTGCAAGAGGCAGTGCGGTGGCCAGGGGTAGAGGCAGGGCCAGACCGAATAATCCACCAAGTGTTTCCCAAAGCGCCCCCTCGCACCATGCCACCCTGCAGAGGCCGAGGTGCTCTAAGGTCTGGCAGTTTTTCACAGAGACGCCTGACGACCGACAAACAGTGGTGTGCAACCTTTGTCGCGCAAAGCTCAGCCGGGGAGCCAACACCAACAGCCTCACCACCACCACCATGCGCAGACATATGATGGCCAAGCACCCCGCAAGGTGGGACGAAGGCCGTTCAGCGCCTCCGGTTTGCACCCCTGCCTCTCCCCCTGTGCCCCAACCTGCCACTGAGATGCAACCCCCCTCTCAGGACACAGGCACTACCGTCTCCTGGCCTGCACCCACACCCTCACCTCCGCTGTCCTCGGCCCCATCCAGCAGTGTAGTTCAGCGCACCGTCCAGCCGTCGCTTGCGCAACTGTTGGAGCGCAAGCGCAAGTACGCCGCCACGCACCCGCACGGTCAAACGTTAACCGTCCGCATAGCAAAATTCATCAGCCTTGAGATGCTGCCGTATAGGGTTGTGGAAACGGAGTCCTTCAAAAGTATCATGGAGGCGGCGGCCCCGCGCTACTCAGTTCCCAGTCGCCACTACTTTTCCCGATGTGCCGTCCCAGCCCTGCACGACCACGTCTCCCGCAACATTGTACGCGCCCTCACCAACGCGGTTACTGCCACGGTCCACTTAACTACGGACACGTGGACAAGCACAGGCGGGCAGGGCCACTACATCTCCCTGACGGCACATTGGGTGAATTTAGTGGAGGCTGGGACAGAGTCAGAGCCTGGGACCGCTCATGTCCTACCCACCCCCAGAATTGCGGGCCCCAGCTCGGTGGTGGTATCTGCGGAGGTGTATGCTTCCTCCACTAAAGCACCCTCCTCCTCCTCCTCTGTCTCGCAATCAAGATGTGTTAGCAGCAGCATGTCGCCAGCAGTCGGTGTCGCGCGGTGTGGCAGCACAGCGGTGGGCAAGCGTCAGCAGGCCGTGCTGAAACTACTCAGCTTAGGCGATAAGAGGCACACTGCCCACGAACTGCTGCAGGGTCTGACACAGCAGACCGACCGCTGGCTTGCGCCGCTGAGCCTCCAACCGGGCATGGTCGTGTGTGACAACGGCCGTAACCTGGTGGCGGCTCTGCAGCTCGGCAGCCTCACGCACGTGCCATGCCTGGCCCACGTCTTTAATTTGGTGGTTCAGCGCTTTCTGAAAAGCTACCCACGCTTGTCAGACCTGCTCGTAAAGGCGCGCCGGCTCTGCGCACATTTTCGCAAGTCCCACACGGACGCTGCCACCCTGCGCACCCTGCAACATCACTTTAAGCTGCCAGTGCACCGACTGCTGTGCGACGTGCCCACACGGTGGAACTCTACGCTCCACATGTTGGCCAGGCTCTATGAACAACGTAGAGCTATAGTCGAATACCAACTCCAACATGGGCGGCGCAGTGGGAGTCAGCCTCCTCAATTCCTTTCAGAAGAGTGGGCCTAGTTGGCAGACATCTGCCATGTCCTTGGTAATTTTGAGGAGTCTACCCAGGTGGTGAGCGGCGATGCTACAATCATTAGCGTCACCATTCCTCTGCTATGCATCTTGAGAAATTCCCTGCAAACCATAAAGGCAGCTGCTTTGCGCTCGGAAACGGGGGCGGGGGAAGACAGTATGCCGCTGGATAGTCAGGGCACCCTCCTGTCTATTTCTCAGCGCGTACAGGAGGAGGAGGAGGAGCATGAGGAGGATGAGGAGGAGGGGGAAGAGACAGCTTGGGCCGCTGCTGACGGTACACCGGCTGATTGCCTGTCATCCTTTCAGCGTGTATGGCCTGAGGAGGAGGAGGAGGAGGAGGAGGAGGAGGATCCTGAAAGTGATCTTCCTAGTGAAGACAGCCATGTGTTGCGTACAGGTAGCCTGGCACACATGGCTGACTTCATGTTAGGATGCCTTTCTCGTGACCCTCGCGTTGCACGCATTCTGGCCACGACGGATTACTGGGTGTACACACTGCTCGATCCACGGTATAAGGAGAACCTGCCCACTCTGATTCCCGAAGAGGAAAGGGGTTCGAGAGTGTTGCTATACCACAGGACCCTTGCGGACAAGCTGATGGTAAAATTCCCAGCCGACAGCGCTAGTGGCAGAAGGCGCAGTACCGAGGGCAAGGTAGCAGGGGATGTGCGTAGATCGAGCAGCATGTACATCCCAGGCAGTGCAACAGTCTTTAAGGGCCTGGCCAGCTTTATGGCTCCCCACCAAGACTGTGTCACCGCTCCCCAGTCACGGCTGAGTCGGCGGGAGCACTGTAAAAGGATGGTGAGGGAGTACGTAGCGGATCGCACGACCATCCTTGGTGACGCCTCTGCCCCCTACAACTACTGGGTGTCGAAGCTGGACACGTGGCCTGAACTAGCGCTGTATGCCCTGGAGGTGCTTGCTTGTCCTGCGGCTAGCGTCTTGTCGGAGAGGGTGTTTAGTGCGGCTGGGGAAATCATCACAGATAAGCGTAGCCGCTTGTCAACCGACAGTGCCGACAGGCTAACACTCATCAAGATGAACAAAGGCTGGATTTCCCCAGACTTCTGTTCTCCACCAGCGGACAGCAGCGATACGTAAGCAATACGTAGGCTGCACCCGCGGATGGAAGCTACGTTCTCTCTCACCATCCAAAACGGGGACATTTCTGCTTCATCAATCTGTGTCTAATATTCCTCCTCCTCCTCCTGCTCCTCCTCCTAAAACCTCACGTAATCACGCTGAACGGGCAATTTTTCTTAGGGCCACAAGGCTCACTCAAATAATTTTTCTGAACAATTTTTATAAGTTTCAATGCTCTTAAAAGCGTTGGAACTTTAACTTGAACCAATTTTTCATTACACTGGGCTGCCTCCAGGCCTAGTTACCACTTAAGCCACATTAACCAAAGCGATTAATGGGTTTCACCTGCCCTCTTGGCTGGCCATGGCCAATTTTTGGGATGTACATTAGTACTGTTGATACAGCAATTTTTGTGGGCCCTCGCCTACAGTGTAATCAAATTAATTTTTAGCCCACCTGCATTACAGCTGACGTTACCTCAGCTGTGTTGGGCAATGCAATGGGATATTTTTGTGTACCGCCGGTGGGTTCCAGGGAGCCACCCATGCTGTAGGTGCACACGGAGTGTAACCTACATGTGTCCACTTGTAAAGAACCCCGGTCAGACTGGGGCATGCAGTGTGGGCCGAAGCCCACCTGTATTACGCACGACATTACTACCTCAGCTGTGTTGGGCAATGCAATGGGATATTTTTGTGTACCGCCGGTGGGTTCCAGGGAGCCACCCATGCTGTAGGTGCACACGGAGTTTTTAATACATGTGTCCACTTGTAAAGAACCCCAGTCTGACTGGGGCATGCAGTGTGGGCCGAAGCTCACCTGTATTACGCACGATATTACTACCTCAGCTGTGTTGGGCAATGCAATTGGATATTTCTATGTACCGCTGGTGGCTTCCTGGCACCCACCCAGGCAGTGGGTCCACAGGGAGTTTAACCTACATGTGTCCACTTCTAAAGAACCCCAGTCTGACTGGGGCATGCAGTGTGGGCCGAAGCCCACCTGCATTAAGCACGACATTACTACCTCAGCTGTGTTGGGCAATGCAATGGGATATTTTTATGTACCGCCGGTGGGTTCCAGGGAGCCACCCATGCTGTAGGTGCACACGGAGTGTAACCTACATGTGTCCACTTGTAAAGAACCCCGGTCAGACTGGGGCATGCAGTGTGGGCCGAAGCCCACCTGTATTACGCACGACATTACTACCTCAGCTGTGTTGGGCAATGCAATGGGATATTTCTATGTACCGCCGGTGGCTTCCTGGCACCCACCCATGCTGTGGGTCGACAGGGACTTCACAATAGGGAGTTGTACCTGCCTGTGTCTATGAATTAAAAAGCCCGGTCTAACTGGGGCATGCAGACACCTTGACAGAATGAATAGTGTGTGGCACATAGGTTCCCCATTGCTATGCCTACGTGTGCAGCTCCTGATGGCGGTGGCACAGGATTCTATTTCTCATTGCTTCTGTACAGCATTGTGGGCTATCGCCCCGCCCCTTTTAAAGAGGGTCGCTGCCTAGCCGTGCCAACCTCTGCAGTGTGTGCCTGCGGTTCCTCCTCATGGCAGACGCACTTCTAAATAGACATGAGTGTGGCGTGGCATGAGGGCAGCTGAAGGCTGCGCAGGGACACTTTGGTGTGCGCTGTGGGGGGGAGGGGGGGGCGGTTGGTCAGCATGTAACCCAGGAGAAGTGGCAGCGGAGTGTCATCCAGGCAGTGATTGTGCTTTGTTGTAGCTAGTGTCGTGCTTAGCAAAGGTATGCCATGCTAATGAGGGCTTTTCAGAAGTAAAAGTTGTTGGGAGGGGGGGGGGCCACTCTTGCCGGTATTGTGGCTTAATAGTGGGACCTGTGAACTTGAGATGCAGCCCAACATGTAGCCCCTCGCCTGCCCTATCCGTTTCTGTGTCATTCCCATCACTTTCTTGAATTGCCCAGATTTTCACACATGAAAACCTTAGCGAGCATCGGCGAAATACAAAAATGCTCTGGTCGCCCATTGACTTCAATGGGGTTCGTTGTTCGAAACGAACCCTCGAACATCGCGGGAAGTTCGTTCCGAATAACGAACACCCGAACATTTTGGTGTTCGCTCATCTCTATTCCTTACCCATTTCCTCTAGTGCATGAATATAATTGTTGATATCTTTTTAACTTAGGTCTGGTTATATTGCACTTGTCACAATATAAATTCACTTTTCTAGTGCTAAGGTCTACATCTTCAATTTCCTCCCACTCCTCACAACTCCCTCCCTTTCCTTTACTCTGACCTTTCTCTAGTTGTAATGTTATTTTTCAGGTTATGGTTGTAGAATAGTTAACCCCTTGAGTGGCAGGTTTCCTACCACCCTGTCGTGCCCACCAGGGCAGGTTTTTTAAAATGGTCTAATCATTGAATTTCAACTAGTTTTGCAGTTGCGTCTCAAGAGCCATAACTTTTTCATTTTTCCATTGACATGGCCATACAAGGGCTTGTTTTTTGCGGGACAAGTTGTGATTTTTTAAACAGGGGGGAGGAAAAAAAGAAATGGGGAAAAAAGAAAAAAGGGGCCATGTCATTAAGGGGTTAAATAATGTATTAACTTCCTTCTCTGGGTCATTACGACGCACACGGATACCACATGTGTGATTGTATTTTTGATTTTTTAGAAAGTAAAGGGAGACAAGTGTTTTTTTATTTTTTTAATATTTTTTTTACTTTTTTTTTTTTACATTTTTTTTTTTTTGTCCCTTTAGGGGACTTCCACAGGGACCCATCAGGACCCCTGATCACATTCCAGGGGTCCGATGGTGACAGCCTTTTACATGCTGCAGTGACAACCCTTTACATGCTGCAGTCACATAGACTGCAGCATGTAAAGGGTTAACACAGCAGAGATCGGAGGTTTTCTCTGATCTCTGCTGTAAGAGCAGGTACCTAGCTGTCCTCTGACAGCTAACAACCAGCTCTCCCTGCCACAGAGACCATCGGCTTGCTTCTGACAAGCCGATGGTCTCTATGGCAACCTGTAAACAAAGCAGGATATTGCCGACATGTCGGCAATATCTTCTGCTGGTTTTTCAAAGCCCTTGCACTGCTCTGTGTGGGTCTGTGCAGGCAGAGCACAATGTCACAGCTTGTGGCATTGTGCTCTGCAGCTCCCATAGTGATACATAGCCCGGAAATCTTCCGGGCTATGTTGCTATGAGCAGTGGAGCTCGTCCCCGGAAATTTTCCGGGTGTGCCACTCAAGGGGTTAATTGTCTGCTTTATTTAACACTATTATTGAATTCTATAGTAACTGTCTTTTTCAGCTAATACTTTAATAAAAGGATATTGGAGAAAAAATAAATCTTATCATGCAAGAAAAGGATACACTGTGTACAATTATATCTTAAACTTCTGTCATATTTTCATGTCATGTTGTGGTGCAATAAGAATTCTCAGTTTATTCTATATTTTCAAAGTTCTCCGAATCAAATAATATTACTTTTCTCAAACATCATAGGCTATATTAGTAGTTATAGATGATACATTTACAAATAATGGCTGAGTTCCTTGCAGTGCCACAGAGCAGCACACTTTATGGCGTCAGCTGTTTCCATAATGCATGCTTGACCACTCCATGCAAACACCTCCTCACTGTGGTTGAGTGGATAAATAAGATAGGGTCACTGACATAACTATAGGCGATGCAGGGGATACGATTAAACCTGGGCCCAGAGCTATTAGAGGGCTGATTAGGCCTCTTTTCTCCATATTGGGAGCCTAGTAGTATAAATAAAGCATTATAGTTGAGGGCCCTGTTACAGATTTTGCATTGGAGCCCCGAATCTTCAAGTTACGCTTCTGGATAGGGTCCCATGTTCTAGTTAATATTGGGTCCCAGTGATCAGACTCCAATGATCTCACACTGATTACCTATCCAGTGCAACACTTCTTTAAGATCAGCACATCATATTGAAAACCTGACTTTCTGTTAATTTACAGTGTGCTACTTGCCATAAGCTAGGCCGCATTGAAGAATCGTAGAACAGTCTGTTCAGGAATGTTTTTAGGATATAATAAGATATGCCTGAATAGCAGTCTGTATAATTATAAGTAAACAGGCTAATGTACTCACATATATGTCTACACGGAAATGTATTATTGTGTAAAATTGTAATAATATTAAGTTAAGAAAACAGCAATTATGGAATAAAAAGCCAATTAAAATTAATTTAAAATATCTGTGAAGAAAAACGCATGCAAACTCGATGTGACATATTTCTTCTTTTTGATGCATCAGAACTTTGGTGTAAGTTGCACCTAGTTTCAGTTTATGCAAACTTATTTTTGATTGGCACCAAAAAGAACAGATGTTGAGACTCACTTTCAAAAGTTTCAGTGGAGTGAAGTGTTTAGAATGATTTACCAAATGTGGCATTTTACACATATAAGTGGAAATTTATCATCATGAATTTTTGATGCCACTTTTCTGGCATGCCTTTTCCCTCCTCCTCAGCACCCTCTCCAATTTAAAATATGACAAGTGTATCAAATGTTTATCACATCTTTAAATTAGTGTAGTGATGGGGAGTCATTTTGTACATCATCCACCTACTGAAGTGAAATTGCATCAAATTTTGTGGCTTTTTAAAAAGTCATAAATGTCTCTAAGTCCTGGACACGCATCGAGCTCTGATCACTTTTCTAAGCAATTTTGAATGGAGTGAGAGGTGATGTTTTATTTGGCACATACTAATACTAACTCTGTCTAAATTGATTTGCGCTAAAAAAGTTGCAACTTACCCCAAAATTCTCACAACACCAGTAATAATTGTGTTCCGATGTCTTCTGTACTACAAATAATATACAAACCTTGGGTATAATCATAACCTAAATAACATGTTCTATACATTTATGAGTTTATTGGAAGGGATTTTCCAAGACTTTAAAAAACATTTCAGTGGCTCAAAAATGTATAAAATAAAGAAAAAATATATACTCCCCTGCTCCAGTGGTGCCCCATTTAGTACTAGAGCCACAGCACCCATTGCTCACAACCAGGAAGAAGCCGGTGGGCAGTCATGTGCGGTACATTGGGCACATGACTGCTCAGCTAATGATCGACTTCAGTGGTGATTCTTCCATGGCTGCTGAAGCTTGTAATTATCTGAACAGTTAAATGCACAATGTAGGGCATGCAACCTCCAGCCGGCTTCTTCCAGGTTCTGCGCTGCAGGCACAGAGACACTGAAGTATGTATTTTATTCTTTATTTTATACATTTGCGAGCCTTTAAGTCTCAGAAAACTTCTTTAGGGCTTGTTCACACGAATCCTGTGGAACGCAGTATAGCCACATGCAAAGATCGTGGTTATACTGCACAAAAGATCACGGTAATGGGTTAATTCCAGCTACTTGAATTAGCTCGTTTACACGATCCAAGGTGCTCCCATTGGAGTCTATGGGAAGCACACACCAAAGATAGGTCAGGTCCTATCCTTGCGCGAAACACAGAGCTTGGATGCGACCTTGCAGTGCATGTCCTATCTTTGTTAAGTGAGCAAATTTAGCGCGTCTAACATTCTTTCATGTGAACGCTTCTATAGGAAACCACTGGTTCCTATAGAAGCACTTTCTGTGCGTGCCTATACTGCACGCAAACAGATCTCATGTGAACGAGCCCTTAAAGGGGTTTTGTCATTAAAAAAAAAATGATCTAAACTTACCTATTCCTTCCCTGTCTGTCTCCTTATCACATCTTCTCCTGGTTAAGCTTCTCCAGTGCCCCAGATCAGCTCACTGCAGGCTGGGCCCAGCTTGTTATGAAGGCTGCTCATCTCAAACTCCTTCCTGCTGGGTCAGTGAAGGTCCCATCCCTGTGCTGCAGCTTCACTGCCTAGGAAGGAATTGTAATCTATTTCAGAGACAGCTCGCATGAGCAATTTCTGAAGATAGGCAATCCTCCTTCTGGCCTGTGAGCTGTGACGTAGTATTGGCAGACTGCCAACCTAATGTAGTAACCTCACAGGAAGGAGAAGAATCAAGCAGCTGGAGCTGAAGTGAGCCCCTGGACTGCAGGAGACAAGAGAAGATAAGGGAGGTGAAGATCTGGTAAGTAGACTGATGGGGAAGGAATAGATAAGTAGAGCATTTTTCTTTTTTAGTGACAGAACCCCTTTAAGGTAAATCATAAATGGCATAGAAAAATAAAATGCATGGAAAAAATCTTTTTTTTTTTAAAGTACAAGACCCAGTCCTCCTATAGAACAACTTGTCATGGAAGCCTTGTCTGGCCAGAAATTTAGTATTACAGCCCTCTGTTTTGGGGTCATGAGGAGGACCTCTTTTTATCATGACCATATATACTAACAGGGAAAATGGGCAGGAATTGGATTCTTTAGACAAACTCTTTAATTTTTTTATGATTTAAGCAATTTTATATTTAATTTGAAAAATATCAAACTCGACTCATGTTCCCTATCTATGAGAAAGAGACATTGCTCATTGTCAGCTAATGATTCATGTGCATTTCTCCGTATTGTTGAATGATGTACTTTATTGTGCAGCCAACTATGAATGGGCTAATTCACTGAGGGGGCATTTCTTTTTTTCCGAAAAGCATGCTAACCACATGAAAGAACTGTTATGGTTTTCATTAAAGTAAAATCTATCAATGCACTCGGGGTTTTAAAACAATTGAAGTAATTATGAAATGTTTTGCATTTGTCGAATAAGAAAAAATAACCCCGGTTTTTGACAAGTTTGCTTTCTCCTAGAATTTTCTTGTTTATTTCTTTATATTTCACAATCTCTGCTGGAAATGTGCTTTCAACTTTTTATAATGCTGCTTCTGTCATTCAACTCTATGAGGAGCCATTTCCTTCCTACTTTAATGACCTCTAAGACAAAATCTGGCATCTATTCCCTCTAGCTCCCTGTGCCACCTGCTTGTTTCTCTTTCAGAAACAGAGGGCACCTAAATCCTATGGTTTTGCTTTACTTCTCTGCTCACCTAATTAGAATGTCTAATGTGGCTGGAAAGAATTGAGGCTTCACAATGGTTCTCTTACCTATTGATATGTCACAATATCAAGCACCTCGGGGCTTTGTGAGTGGAATGATAAAAGGTAATGGTTAATGCTGTGTTTCAATAATTTCATTCCCTTTCCATTATAGGGGAATAGTTATGCAGTAGGAATATTGTAAAATACATTTGAAAAAAGGAAAAACAGGATACAAAAAATCTTAGTTCATATAGTCGTTGGTCTGCTAATCAATGTAAACAAATATCCTAAGAGTAGACTTAAGAATCTGGACAAAATAATGGGCATATTTATTGAAAGAACATGAAGTACACAAAAATGGTTTGTTATTCACATTGACTTTTTTTCATTTTCAGATTAACTCTACAAGATGTACTATCTTGTTGTTCTAGGCACTCGGCTTCAACGACTTGATTGGACACCCACAATGCATAGATTTATAAAAATAAAATACATAATGATATTAGTCATTATGATCAATCATATTCCAGCGGTAATTTTAGTGAAGGATATACATAATACATCTGAGGAAAAAAAAACATATGTCTATCAAGTTCTAGCAGTGAGAGGATGAAAGGAAAAAGTGTGGATAAACGCTGTAGACATTGCCCTATTTATTTAGAAGCGTAAAACCCGGCTTTGGAAGAAATTAGTTAATTTGTAACCGATATCCTCTTAAGGACGCCATGTGACCTTATTTTTTTTTATCTTAAAAAAATGTATTTTACCATCGATGTAGCTGTCTGAGGGCTTGTATTTTGTGGAACAAGTTGTATTTTTCAATGGTGCTATTTATTGTAATATATAATGTACTGAAAAACTTTAAAAAAATTCAAAGTGGAGTGAAACGGAAAGCAAAAGCAATTTCTCTATTTTTATAGGAGTATGATTTGTATGGCGTATATGCTGAGTCATAAATGACATAATAACTTTGTTCTGTGAGGCAGTAAGATTACGATATTGCCAAATTCATTTAGCTTTTTATTATGTATACTATGTTTAAAAAATGAGACATCTTAAAAAAAAAAAAAAAAAGAATATATATATATATATATATATATATATATAAATAAATCTTGGTATTTGTATAGCGCCAACTTATTCCGCAGCGCTTTCAGGTAATAATTACTTATTACCCCCACCAAGTTAGGTTCTCATTTTACCAACCTTGAGCCAGCTACCTGATGCATGCAGGGATTGAACTTACAACCTTCAGGTCATAGGTGAGAGCTTACACTCTGTGCCACACGAGGCTCATATATATATAGATGGCAACAGAGAATACACACACACACACACACACACACACACACACACACACACACACACACACACACACACACACACACACACACACACACACACACACACACACACACACACACACACACACACACACACACACACACACACACACACACACACACACACACACACACACACACACACACACACACACATATATATATGCGTGTGTGTGTATTCTCTGTTGCCATCTACAGATAGCCATCACTTCCATTGATGGGGTTGTGTGAGAGTTTGTCTTGGAGTTTCTACTGGTACCATTTTGGAGTATGTATGACTTTTTTTCACTTTGTATTAAATGTTTTTTTTTGGAAACAGGATAAACAAAGAAGTGCAATTCTCTCATTGCATATGTTTTTCTGATGACATTAACTGTGTGGTATAAATAATGTACTATTTTGATAGATAGGACTTCTATAGACATAACGATGCTAAATAGGTTTTTTTTTATTTGATCTTTTTTTAAACTTTATTATGAATACGGGGAAAAAAAGAGTTAAGATTTCGAGGCACCCTTTGAGCAGAGTTTTCAAGCTAGCTTTGGAACCAGAAAAGTTCACGATGGTACCTTTAAACTCAGCATAAAAAGTTGTGCAGGGCCTCCAATTTTTTAACTTTTATGATCACGTAGTTCCAAATTTATTAATAGCTAAAAAATGCCATGTTATTAATTGTTTTGCACACTCCAGTCACTCTCCTGAACAGGGGGCCTAACTCAGGAATAGAGATGAGCGAACGTACTCGTAACGAGTACTTACGCACCCGAGTACCGCCATTTTCGAGTACTTCAGTACTCGGGCGTAAAGATTCGGGGGGCGCCGGGGGGCGGGGAGAGGCGCGGCAGTGCGGGGGGGAGCAGCGGGGAACAGGGGGGAGCCCTCTCTCTCTCCCTCTCCCCCCCACTCCCCACTGCTACCCCCCGTGCCGCCACGGCGCCCCCCGAATCTTTACACCCGAGTACTGCAGTACTCGAAAATGGCGGTACTCGGGTGCGTAAGTACTCGTAACGAGTACGTTCACTCATCTCTACTCAGGAACCATTAGCTATAGGAACTTAAAACTTTGGGAATTTTTTTTTTGATACCATGGGCCTGTAATACACACATTTTGAACAAAATCTGAGATATGACGGTGGAGAGCATTAGACCCCTTGACATGGAATGACTTAAAAGGTGAAATTATTACTCCTCATTCCACTTTATAGCATTTTACAGGTGCCATAATAATGTCATGATGTAAAGGGGAATATCTTTAAAAAGGGGTTCCAGGCACAAGTACTATTAATGATCTATCAATTATTTTTTTTTTCAGCATAGGTCATCAATAGTTGATCGTTTGGGGTCCGCCACTCAGGAACTCGGTCGATCAGCTGTGCAGGCAAATGTTGTCAGCACAACACAAAGGTTGAAATGGAAACTAGAACTTATAATTGCAGCAAGCTTTCATTGAAATCAATCACAGGGGTCAGAGCATCGGCATCCACTCCAACCCCAAGATATAGTGAAACTCAGCTGATCGGCCGAACTGATAGCTCATCAATAGGATTTGTGCCTGAAGATCCCTTCAAATATTTAAAAAACAGAAGTGATGAAGAACTCACAATAGCTAGGAGAGTTTAAAAAAAGTATTTTGATAACTAGAACACTACTACTACTTCTGCTGGGGATTGTGGGAGAACATCAAGGCTTGTAGAGTTTGGAATAAATCACTCATCAGTGGGATCAATATAGTGATTATTAACTTTGGTCACAGAAAGTATTTTATTAGGATGCAGTGGCAGACTGGGACATATGTACATGTGGGTAAGAGTAAAATGCTGTGCATATCCGCGAACACCGGAACCTTGTTTGGCTTATTAGCCATTTAAATCAGGGTGGGGTGATTTCCCTGCTCATTTAAACTAGCGGCGCCTCTTCAAAAAGTACAGTATTTGCACAGGCATGTGCGCAAAATATACTTGTTCCCTGCACAAAAAAAGTTGTACAGGAGTGAGCGTATTTTGTATTATGCTCGCGTGTCTCTGCCCTAACTTGTATTTCTTTCATTTAAACATTTGATCTGAACAGTTCAATGGGCTGTCCTATCAGTGATTGGCAGCTATCTGTGCATAACTGTACATAGAAGAGTAGCTGTGAATTACTGTTAGGACCTCCCTTTGGACTCTTCAGCTCAGAATGAGCAGAGGTTTAAGTGAATAAAAAAGAAATTACAAAAAATACAACGAGTAAAATGTGCACATTCTTTTGATCATTGATTTGCTGGAGTAGAAAAATATAGAATGCAGATAGTACCCAACTTGCGGACAGGTTCCATTCCAGGAGCCGGTTTGCAAGTACATTTGTTCATATGTGAGAACAAATGACTGTATAGAGGGGATCGCGGGTGGATCCCGCTCCATACAACGTCGGATGCTGGCTGTTTCTTACAGCAGACACCCAGCGGCAGCAGTTCCGACAAGTTGTGCCGCTCATCGGAACTGTTACTACCTTAAATGCCGCTGTGAGAATAGACAGCGGTATTTGAAGTGTTAACAGTTCCGAGGAGCGGAGTGGCTTGTCGAAACTGACACCGCCGGGTGTCCGCTGTAAGAAACAGCTGGCACCTGACATTCGGGGTTCCCGTACGGCATTCCGCAATAAGATCGCAGGACGCTGTGTGGTTGCTAAGCAGCCGGGGGCCTTCTGAAAGACCCCAGGGATGCCTCTGCAGAGCGTGTATCAAGCACATGGCTTGATAGGCACTCTGCATAGGCAGCCCTAGGTCCTTTCAGAAGTCTTCTGGCTGCCTATCAACCGCACAGCATTCCGTAATCTTATCGGACAGGCTTGATAGAAGCCTGTCCGGTCCCTGAACAGTATGATGTCATGCCATAGCATGACATCATACTGTGCAGAACAGATTGTTCGGATCTTGCGAAGTTCGTAACTCGAACATTCACAAGTAGGGGACTATCTGTACTGGGATAATCAATCATTAAGATACAGTATTCTATTTGTATTGTATATATGGACACTCATACAATGGCCACAGGACTGGAAAAGCTTTGTTTTCATCCCTCTACCAAAGAAAGACAACTCTCAGAATTGCTCCAACTACCGAATAGCCCTTATTCCACAGGCAAGCACGATTCTTCTCAAAATTATACAGGAAAGACTGAGACCAGTAGTATAAGCGGCACTCCCTGATGCGCAGGCAGGATTCCGGCAAGGATGTGGTACCCGCAACCATATTGCAAGTTTGTGATGGACCATGGAAAAAGCTTGAGAATACCAAAAGAATATCTACATGTGCTTCATCAATTACATCAAGGACTTTGACTGCATCAACCATAACAAGCTATGGCAGACCCTACAAGAGCTGGGCGTATCAGCACATCTAGTCAAGCTAATAAAATCACTTTATATCAGTCAAGAAGCCACTGTAGGAACACAGTATGGGGACACAGATTGGTTTGGGATCGGCAAATGCATCTGACAGGGTTGCATCCTCTCACCCTTCTTGTTTAACCTATATTTGGAAGTGATCATGCGTAAAATGAGCCTAGAGCTTGAGAATACCAAAAGAATATCTACATGTGCTTCATCAATTATATCAAGGACTTTGACTGCATCAACCATAACAAGCTATGGCAGACCCTACAAGAGCTGGGCGTATCAGCACATCTAGTCAAGCTAATAAAATCACTTTATATCAGTCAAGAAGCCACTGTAGGAACACAGTATGGGGACACAGATTGGTTTGGGATCGGCAAATGCATCTGACAGGGTTGCATCCTCTCACCCTTCTTGTTTAACCTATATTTGGAAGTGATCATGCGTAAAATGAGCCTAGACAGATTGGCAATCAGGGTGAAAATAGGTGGAAGAAACATCAACAATCTCTGTTACGTGGATGACACAACTCTGCTTGCAGAAGCAGAAAGAGGTCTGAAGCAGCTGATCTGGAAGATTAAAACTGAAAGTGAAAAAATAAGCCTCTACCTGAATTTAAAGAAGACTAAAACTATGACAACTGCAAAAAATGTCCCAATTCAAATAAAAGACAACAATGAGGTTATAAATGCATGCAAGACTTCATCTTCCTTGGCTCAAAAATTGACCAGGCTGGAGAATCTATGCCAGAGATAAAACATAGGATAGCATTGGGGCGAAGCACAAAGCTAAACATGGACTAAATGAGGAAAAGTAGGGATATCAGTATAGCAACTAAATGCAGGATAGTGCAAACCACCGTTTCCTCCGATTGCCATGTATGGATGTGAAAGCTGGACTGCAAAACAAGCTGATAACAGGAGGATTGATGCATTTTAGCTATGGTGCTGGTGAAAGCTGTTGCGTATGCCCTGGACAGTGAAAGTAACAAACAGAGAAGTCTTGAATCGTATAACACCCAATATATGATCGGAGGCCAAGATGACGCGGCTCAGACTCACGTATTTTGGCCATGTAATACAAGCAGAGTTACTAGAAAAATCTATAATGCTTGGACAGATTAGTGAGCAAAAGAAGACCTGGCCACCAAAGGACACAATGGCTGATACTGTCATGGATATCACACAACTGAAAGAAGCAGTGCAAAACCGAAAAACATGGAGGGAGCTTGTCTTTAGGATCGCTTAGGGTCGAAAATAACTAAATGGCTTACACTAATAATAATAATTTGCTCCTGCTTATCCACACTAATAACAGTGTAGTTTCAATACATTTTGCATATTTTGCGTGATACATGAGAACTAGTATTGAGTGAACCAAAATAGTCGAACCTTGTTTTAGGTCGAACTTTACTAAAAGCTCAGTTTAGTGAGAATCCAAACCTTGGGCAGTTCATCTCGGCCAAACCTCCAGTGGGCTACTGGTCTTCATGTTTTGGACAAACTGTCAAAAAAAGTGGATAGATGCCATGAGGGTGGCATGAGGGTCTGAGGTCTTGTGGTGAGACATGAACTCACATCCCAGCAGCTTCATTGGCATTCACCAAAGAACACCATAATTGGAAAGTCTGCCATTGGCACCCCATTCTCTTCACAAATAACAGCAGGTTCATGCTACACACATATGATAAACATGAAAGAGCCCTAAAGTGCTGTCGTGAATGTTTTTTCGCCTGCAAAGTTTTCCGTTATCTCTCTCTTCCCTCCAAGAGCAGCAACACTTTTTTAAAGCTCCCTATCATGTGAATGGGCAATTTCACCGCTAATTAAGCTCAGGACCTGATATCGGGAAATTGTCCATTAACGCAATTTTTAGCGTTTTTTTTTTTTTTTTTGCGTGCCTAACCTTGGGTTGAACTGTTTATAGGGCGCTTGTTTACAGGGCACCATATACTTAATCTATGACAGCTGGTTCTCTTCTCTATTAGCTTGATTTTTATGATTTTCATGCTGCTGAAAACTTTGCAGGGGTATTTACAAAATGTCCTTGCAGAGTCATATGTGGACAAGCCAAACATTTAAAAAGATGTAGTAGCAGTCTATAATTAGTGTTTCCCATCTTGATCAGCTAGGTGATAAAATCAGCCTAATTTTCACAAAATTGAAATATTGGGCTACTCTGAGATGATTATTGGCAAAAATAGTGGTAAAATTAAATTTCCAATAATGCCTGCTACAGAGGTTAGCATGCAGCCAATTAACAGCCAGGACACCTTTCTGATGTCAGCAAATGTGTCTTCCATTTAGGCCTCATGTCCACGGGGAAAATCAGGCTCGCTACGGATTCTCCATGTAGAATCCGTAGCGGGTCCCTCCTGCCCCGCGGACATGAGCGCTTTAAATAAGAATAAACTTACCTCTCGCCCGCTCCAGATCTTCCCTGCGCCGCGGCTTCATCTTCTCTGCGTCACGGCCGAATCTTCTTTCTTCGGCCCGGCGGATGCGCAGGGCACGTCGGTTGCGTGGTAAGTAAATTCCGATTTTGGTCTCACGCGGATCCGGGCGGCTTCCATAGGCTTCAATAGAAGCCTGCGGGAGCCGTCCCCGCGGGAGACCCGCACGGAAATGGAGCATGGTCCAGATTTTTTCATGCTCCATTTTTTTTAAAATCACTGTTATTGACCATCCGCGGGTATTTATCTACCTGCGGGTGGTCAGTGCATCACTATGGGATGCGGATCCACAGGCAGGAGAAGAGTTAAAATCCGCTGCTGATTTTAATTCTTCTTTTGCCCGTGGACATGAGGCCTTAGCATATAGGTATCAGAATCATTGGACTCCTGCATCACATGACCTAGCCATATATAACATAGGCACAGTGTTACTAGTGGCCATTTTACATTTGAGTACAGGACAGAGAAGCTGAATTACGTTTATCACTCTATATAACATGTGTTTGTTGTTAGGGCCAGATATTCCGCAGAGAATATATTGCTGCTGGTCTGAAAGCTCATATACCGAAGTTATATTGCAGGGAACAGAGAAAGAAAGTGAACCATGTTTATATGCCTATATACCATGTGGTCTGCTGTTAATAGGGACAGATATTCTATGGAGGATGTATTGCAGCGGGGTGTGAAAGCTTGGATACCAGCTGAGAACTTAAACAAGGTTCTATTGGTGGGAGGAGAGAAAGTTGCTGCATCACATTTTATATGCCTATATGAAATGTTATCTGTACATTGGCAATGTTATCTGCTGCTGTCAACATATACAGCAACAATGCAGACAGACAAAATATACTTTGATGTGAGGAATATTGCAGTTCCTCATTTGTGGCTTCCAACGTCATTTAAAGTCACCAGTCTGACCATTACAAATTATTTGCAGACCTTACATAGCTAGCAGTGGGGTTTGGGAAATTTAATTATATTGCACCAAGCAGGAACAACTACCACAGATATAAGCTATACTCTGTAGCTTTAAATTCTCACATATCGTGCCTCCCAGGGATTGCAGCTTATTTAGTTGGCAGTTTTTTTTTTTTTATTAACCCATTAAGGACCCAGCACTGTAGATTTATGGTGCTTGGTCCTGGGCTTTAATTTCAGCCAATAGTAAAAATACGATGGGGGTTTAAAGCCCTGCTTCTGCAATAAATCAGAAGCATGTCGGGTTGTCAGCTGTTACTCACAGCTGATAACCCGGAGGAGAAGGCAGGAGGGGTTTTTAACCCTTTCTGCCTTCTCCTTCCATTAGTACACAGCGCTCAATGAGCGCTATGTACTAAAAAGTGATTGGCATCCACAGTGGGTTATTTTCTTTTTTATGCATATATTTTTATTTTATTCTGTATTTTTTTACTTATTTTGTAGCTATTTTTTTTACCATCTATGACCTCTATAACATCATATAAGACATCTGGGGGTCATTTACATTGTCTTTTTTTTATTTCACACACTTTCTACTGTAGCTGAGGCATCTAAAGAAGCCCCAATTATAGGGGAAAAGATACCCTGTAATGACAATAGTCACAAACAGAACTGATCAGTATCTGCTAGGACCCTGCAGCTCTGCTGTGACAGGGGATCCTGGCTGGCCCATGTTTGCTTGGTCAAATAGCAGAAGTAACTCTTCCGCTTTTTTTCTTTAGAGTTTAACATTCATTAAGCATTATGTAGCCTTGAAAGGAGAAGGCAGAATCAGTCAAAAACCGCTTTCCCTTCTCCTCCAGATCCTTGGCTGTGTCTGACAGCTGCGGACCTGACTTACTCCTGCTTGATTGCAGGAGCTTTAATCCAACGGCGCACTACTACTTTCCTATGCAATTAAAGCCCAGGACCACGTGCTGTAAATTTACTGTGCTTGGTCCTTAAGCGTTAAAAGTGTAGTTCTCTCAATGATGTGCATCTGCCCTGGAGTACTTGATATTCAGGAATGGTGAGCTCTCCCATGCACTGGCTGATTGACAGGTTTCTATGCACAGCAACAGGGAGAAATGTGTCAATCAGCAGCAGGAGGACAGGGGAGCTGACCATTTATGAATTCAAGGATTCCTCGCTCACACAGCTTGGCTCACCCTGTACCTGATAAACTCTGTTTTTATGAAGACTTCTGCATATTTATAAGTACTCTAAGTGACCCACCACTATAACCACGGTTTCATAAACCTGGCGACAGAATCCCTTTATTTACATCAAGTTATCAGACATCCATATAATCCAGATAATTGCTAAAAAACAAAGAAACTGTGCTTAATGTGTATTGTTTGTTGAAGCTTATAATAAACTAATTGCAAAGGATATGTTTGTGTGGATGAACATTATAGTGAAAAATCCGACTCATAACAAGAACATTTTCCTATCAGATATGCTTATTTGTGTAATTTAACAAAACCATTTAGTTTAAAGGGCAACATCCTCTTTAATTTATTGTGTTGCAGCTCCTTAATAACATATTTGTCATACAGCAATTAGCTGGAATTCACATGAGAATACTATTGAAGTTAGAAATAATGGAAAGTGTGCATATCGAACTTTAATGTGGCAACCGTATTATACATGAAATGTCTACATGCCTTAAAATAGAAATAGATTATTTTTCTCTTATACCTTCAGGACATGACCTTCATACCTCATATCTGCATTTTGGTAGCCAGACTTTGGAAGGGCTTGTAAGCCTTCTTTACATTTGGCTTTTAGTTTGATGTATGATAAAAAGCAAGATCATTGGACCTACATTTAGAAGGGGGGGTGGACTTGTTAAAGGGGTGGTCTCGCGAAACAAAGTGGGGTTATACACTTCCGTATGGCCATATTAATGCACTTTGTAATATACATCGTGCATTAAATATGAGCCATACAGAAGTTATTCCACTTACCGGCTCTGTTGCTAGCGTCCTCGTCTCCATGGTTCCGTCTAAATTCGCCGGCAGCTTGCTTTTTTAGACGCGCTTGCGCAGTCCGGTCTTCTCCATTCAGCACGAGCCGCTTCAGTGTGCTCCCCGCTACAGCTCTTCTGCGCATGCGCAGACGAGCTGTCACTGCTCGGGAGCGCGCTGGAGCGGCCATTCTGTACCTTCCTCTGTTAGAGGAAGGTGCAGAGCTGCCGAGCTGTCCGGAGAAGCCACCCAGCTGTCCCGCCGTCCAGCTGTCCTGGTAAGTGATGGGCCGGGGGGGCTGCCGCTGCGCGGGGCTGTCGCTGGGCCGGGGGAACTAGCGCTGGGCCGGGGGGGGGGCTGTCGCTGGGCCGGGGGGGGGGCTGCCGCTGTGATGGGGGAACTAGCGCTGGG
Source organism: Eleutherodactylus coqui (assembly GCF_035609145.1). Classification (NCBI taxonomy): domain Eukaryota; kingdom Metazoa; phylum Chordata; class Amphibia; order Anura; family Eleutherodactylidae; genus Eleutherodactylus; species Eleutherodactylus coqui. The sequence continues at coordinate 68,700,958 of NC_089840.1, read as the reverse complement.
CCGGGGGGGGGGCTGTCGCTAGGCCGGGGGGGCTGCCGCTGTGATGGGGGGGGCTGTCGCTGCGCCGGGGGAACTAGCGCTGGGCCGGGGGGGGCTGTCGCTGGGCCGGGGGGGCTGCCGCTGTGATGGGGGAACTAGCGCTGGGCCGGGGGGGGCTGTCGCTAGGCCGGGGGGGCTGCCGCTGTGATGGGGGGGCTGTCGCTGGGCCGGGGGGGCTGCCGCTGTGATGGGGGAACTAGCGCTGGGCCGGGGGGGGCTGTCGCTGGGCCGGGGGGGCTGCCGCTGTGATGGGGGAACTAGCGCTGGGCCGGGGGGGGCTGTCGCTGGGCCGGGGGGGCTGCCGCTGTGATGGGGGGGGCTGCGCCGGTTACCTTCTGCCTGGCGGTGGGTGACAGGTCGGCCGTGTTCACTCCAGGGGTCCGGTCGGCGGCTGCGGGGCGTCTGGTTACCATAGAGACGCAGCTGGTAGCGTCTCGGGAGCGCGCACGTCGGGCTACAGCAAGCGATGCGAAAAGAGCTGGCGGCCATCTTGGGAAAAAGTTTTATAAGTTGCTGAAACGCTGGAACGGTAAGTAGAAACCAGCTAGGATAGTAATTTACAGGGGTAATTAGTAATGTATGTTTAATTAGGGGGACTGGGCAAAAAAAAAATTCACTGCTTCCTCGAGACATCTCCTTTAATTGTATAGCGCCAACATATTTCGCAGAGCTTTCAGGTAATTTTATTTTTATTTATTACCCTCTAGCAAGCTGGGTACTCATTTTACCGACCTCGGAAGAATGAGTCAACCCTGAGCCGGCTACCTGAACCATGCAGGGATTGAAATCGCAGCCGTCAGGTCGGTCGTGAGCGAGAGCTTAGGACTGCATACTGCTGCCTTAACATTCTGCGCCACACAAGGATTTTTGTCTGATATACACTATCCTACCAAAAGTATTTGGACACCACTATCAGTAGAATGAATTGTGTCTTATTAGTTTTTCCTGTGTCCTGAACCATGCTACGGAAGTATCAACCATAGGTTGTGAAGTGAACTGTACACTATTGGTTTTACGGGATATTCCAATGCACACAAGCCATCCATGATGAAGTGCAATGAATCCGGTCATCAACAATGGTGTAAGGAGCATCGTTATTGGACAGTCGAGCAATAAAGAAACATGCTATGGAGTGACAAATCACACTGCTCCAACTACAAATGAGATGGACATATCTGGAGGTGGAAGATGTCTGGGGAATGCCTTTTGTCTCAGTGTTTTGTGCCAAAAGTTATGTTCTGTTAAGGTCTGGGAATGTTTTATGCGCCATAGTCTTGGTCTGTTCGATGTAGTGGTCATAACCATTAAAGGGGTTGTCCCGAGGCAGCAAGTGGGTCTATACACTTCTGTATGGCCATAATAATGCACTTTGTAATATACATTGTGCATTAATTATGAGCCATACAGAAGTTATAAAAAGTTTTTTACTTACCTGCTCCGTTGCTAGCGTCCTCGTCTCCATGGTGCCGACTAATTTTTGGCCTCCGATGGCCAAATTAGCCGCGCTTGCGCAGTCCGGGTCTTCAGCAGTCTTCTATGGAGCCGCTCGTGCCAGAGAGCGGCTCCGTGTAGCTCCGCCCCGTCACGTGCCGATTCCAGCCAATCAGGAGGCTGGAATCGGCAGTGGACCGCACAGAAGAGCTGCGGTCCACGAAGACAGAGGATCCCGGCGGCCATCTTCAGCGGTAAGTATTGAAGTCACCGGAGCGCGGGGATTAAGGTAAGCGCTCCGGTAAACTTTCTTTACTTCCCTGCATCGGGGTTGTCTCGCGCCGAACGGGGGGGGGGGGTTGAAAAAAAAAAAAAACCCGTTTCGGCGCGGGACAACCCCTTTAACACGGAGGTGTACCTTGACATTCCAGACAATGTGGCAATACTCAGGAAATGGTCATTGGTCAGCAATACTTCCAACAAGATTACCACCTTCTCATAAATGCAATGCTGTTCTATGTTAGTTTGAGGATATGGATGTTTCACAATTGGACTGACTTGCACAGAGTCCCAACCTAAACCCTACTGAACATCTTTAGGATGAACAGGAACATTGGGTCAGGAAATATGAACAGCGTTCATCTTCTTTGGGAGAATTCACCAGACGTTTGAAGGATGAATGACGTGAAATACTTGCTAAAGTGTATCAGAAATTAGTAGAAAGTATACCACGGCGAGTATCTGATGTCATTATAGCCAAAGGAGGCCCCACTAAGTATTAACATATATGTGCTGAGGTGTCCAAATACTTTTGGTAAGATAGTAGTGTGAGGGTATATGTATATATTACCATATGTTTTTTATGCTTTTATACCTATATGCAAGTTCTATTCAATGCTAAAATGAGAAAAACTTAATCTGTCGCCTTACATCAGATATTCCAAAGGCCTTGCAAGGCGAAGACAAAATGTATCTTGAACACCGCAAGGAAGAACCAGATACGAAGGCCGTGTGCTTGGCTGTTTTCCCAGAGGCGCCATATCAAGATCACGACTGTTTAACTACGTATATGACTATCAGTGCCTCAGCCGGAAATCCGGACTTTACATATATTCGGTTATGCGGTGAATTTGAGCCTATGAGACCATTACCCATTCCTAGTGATGAGACCAAAGGGTATAAGATCCCATGTAATCTGTAATGAAGTGCGCAGTTATGTCCCCGTGTGAGGAACTATACCAGACCTCCGTGTGTGGTGTCTATTCTTTACCGCCGGCAGCGGGGCATTGGGGTGGGCCTGATTGGTGCTGTACGCAGAAATTTCCCTGACAAATGGCGCCCAAAGGTGGGGCGGTAAAACCGGAGCCGTGCAGCGCAGTCCACCCAGATCCACGCCACGGGGAAGCCGTCCTGCTGCAAACCGAGCCTGATCAACTCACAGAACTCCAGGAAAGACCAGCATGTATTTATGTTGTGTTTTACACTGAGAGTCTTGCAGCAGGAGGGACTATCTGTGTTTTGTGACCGGACGGGTTGGGTTAAGAGTTCTACACGGTAACTCGTGGGCTTCGGGTTTGCCGTCGCGGACCACTGACCGTGATAAGCGCACCAATCGCTCACCCAGAAACTAGTCTGTAGTCTATTTGTACTTTGAAGTCCGTAGTGTTTTAGCAATAGTGGAGATTGTTTGTTGTATCTGCTGATTTTTTTTTCTCTTTCTTTTCATTTAGTCTCATAAGAGAAGGGACCCTCGGTTGTTTTGCCATATATATAAGGGGCTAACAATTTGATTTAAAGGGGTTGTCCCGCGCGAAACGTTTTTTTTTTTTTTAACCCTCCCCCCCGTTCGGCGCGAGACAACCCCGATGCAGGGGTTAAAAAACAACCCGCACAGCGCTTACCTGAATCCCGGCGGTCCGGCGTCTTCATACTTACCTGCTGAAGATGGCCGCCGGGATCCTCTGTCTCCGTGGACCGCAGGGCTTCTGTGCGGTCCATTGCCGATTCCAGCCTCCTGATTGGCTGGAATCGGCACGTGACGGGGCGGAGCTACACCGAGCCGGCATTCTACACGAGCGGCCCCATAGAAGACTGCAGAAGACCCGGACTGCGCAAGCGCAGCTAATTTGGCCATCGGAGGGCGAAAATTAGTCGGCTCCATGGGAACGAGGACGCCAGCAACGGAGCAGGTAAGTATAAAACTTTTTATAACTTCTGTATGGCTCATAATTAATGCACAATGTACATTACAAAGTGCATTATTATGGCCATACAGAAGTGTATAGACCCACTTGCTGCCGCGGGACAACCCCTTTAAGAGGGATGCATTTTGTGAGACAGGCTTCATAGGAGAAGGGACCCTCGGTTGTTTTGCCTTATATATGGGGCTAATGATTTGATTTCAGAGGGATGCATTCTGTGAGGCTGGTTCCATAGGAGAAGAGACCTTCGGTTGTTTTGCCAGTATATAAGGGGCTGACAATTTGGTTTAAGAAGGATACATTCTATGGAGCGTGTTATTATTATTATTGTTGTTGTTCTAATATGCGTAAGACCTTATTAAAGAAGACGGAGCCCCTCAAGGGCCGCCGCCGTGCGGATGAATTGATGGAGGAGAGACAAGGGTCCCAATTTGTAAAATGTAAGAAAACCAAGGTTTGCTAGAAAGTGCTGAAGTGAGGAGGAGAGAGACAGTCAGAGAAAGTTAAGTATGTACACATTATTTGTTTAAGAAAGTATCCGTAAGTGAAATGTTGGAAAGTACAGTAAGTGATTAAGAGGGTGTCGGGAGAGTGTCTACTGAAGGTTACATTGGTGGTTAGGTAGGGAGAGAAGTATGGGGAACAAGCAAAGTTGAGAGGAAAGTTACAAAGCATGTGATTTGTTGGCAGAAAGAGAGAGGAAAAGGTGTATAATACTAGGTGGATAGATATAGATGTATGTGTGTGTGTGTATATATATATATATATATATATATATATATATATATATATATATATATATATATATATATATATATATACACACAAATGGTTAACTGAGCTCGCTTTTAGTGGCAGAAGGATTGTTTACTTGAAGCTGCAGCTTGTGTCTAGCTTCCAAGGTCAAGCGATAACAGAGTAACAGAGAATGCAATACTAACCCTGAAAAGTAGCCTTGTTTGCTGTAATGGAATGGAAGCTTGAAATGAATCTAATGAATTATACTGTCTATAGCAATTTCTCAGGTATATTCTTACTGGGTTCTGAGGTCACAAATGGACACGTCTTGGTCTCTTTCATACAGGTGTAAGAAAGTTATATTCCACTCACATCCTGTGGGGGCTTTTAAGAATACAGGGGTTGAAAATGCAGAACATGTTGCGCTGTCAGAAGGTCCCAGCATATGTGTTATTTATGAGTTCAAATGCAGGGAATAGTTAAACTAAAACAACTTTGTTCAGTCGGTTTTTTGCAAAGGTGGGGGCTTTCAGACTTCACTCTAAGCTAAGGGTCAGACAGAGAAGGAAAGGCAGGGGGGCTGAAAGATACCCACAGATTCTAAAATACTTCAGCGTTTAATATAGCATATAATCGCTTCAGTAGATAAGAAAGATAGAATGTCTCAGTCACTAAGCAAACTTTTTCACATAATTTGTCAAAAATAGCGCTCATTCACAATCTCATCTCAATAGAATCATGTACTTTATAACATTATAGCACTCACCTCAATGTTTTTCAACTGATGTATGTTTGTTTGTCAAACTTTTTATCTGTGCATCTGTATGTACTGGTACACCTTCAATGGGGGGTGACGGGGCAGACTTGAGCGCATGGATCGATGAGAGTTAATAACCTGTGTTCAGGCTGTGATGAATGTAAAATGTGTGATGCGGATATTGACTGGGGATAAAAGTTCCTCCCCCCCATGCATAAGACTTTACTTGGTTGTGATGTGGACGTGCAGACTGTGGAGTTTGAATGAAGGTGTGAAAATAGACGCAAGCGGCCAGTATCGAGGGGGTGGAGCTAGATGATGTAAAAGTACGTAATGTTTCATCCCTCTTGTCCACAAGGGAGGGGGTGAGAATCTTGAGCAGCTAGTAAAAGGTTTTTTTTTTCTTTTTTTTTCCCTCAAATTTGATAAGACATTGCAGGCAGGATCAGATTAATAATGAATTTGCTTAAAGGATATCACATTTCAAATATTAATAGATATTTGTGGATTATTCTGCCCTGATGTAACTTATGTCTCTGTTATTGGCGCTAACATCTTACAAGCCTTATCTGCATCCATCAAATATTTTTCCAATGTTGTACTACCTTGAACCTGGCTACTCTTCTTACAATTGAGTACCCTGTTTCAAAGGGGGGGAGGAGAAGGCATAGGTGATCTAGGTATTGCAAATCAGCCATTTTTAAATTTTTTGCAACAAGATTCTGATCTTTTTGAAATAGAATATCAGCATGATTGTCTAGCAGTGATGCAACAAGAAAACTTAAGTTTAAAAATTTACTGAAAGCCCTTTTTAACAATGCATATTTTGAGTTGTTTTTTATAGATGGTACCAGGGGTGATTGACGACTCCACACTGGATATGCAGTGGTCACACAACAAGATGTCCTAAAAGCAGAAGCTCTGCCTCCGCATGTCTCAGTACAAGAAGCGGAACTGAAGGCCCTCACTGAGGCGTGTAGAGTGGCAGAAGGTAAGACGGCAAACATTTACACTGATTCCCGGTATGCATTTGGCATAGCTCATGATTACGGCCCAACATGGAAGGCCAGACAGTTTTTTACCTCAGCAGGACAGCCAATTAAGAATGGTGCAGTGGTGCAGAGTCTCACGGAGGCCCTACTTCTACCTAACAAAGTGGAAAGCTCACACCAATTCCTACACCGGAGAAGCAAGAGGCAATGCCATCACAGACCACACAGCAAAGGCAGCGGCCCTCAAGTCATGGAAGAAAAGAAGGAAAGAAGAATTTAACAATAACTTTGGACTTTGATAAAAACTTGGACTTTGATATGCTAAAGAATTTACAGTTACAAGCCAGCAAGGAAGAAAAGGAAAAATGGACTAAAAAGGGACGACGTATGGCGAACAGTCAACAGAACTTGCCTACCACGGTCCCAGTGCCCCATAATGGCCCAGCTGACGCACGGAAAGACGCACCTCTCAAAGCAGCAATGATGTCGACTAGAGATGAGCGAACGTACTTGTCCGAGCTTGATACTCGTTCGAGTATTAGCGTGTTCGAGATGCTCGTTACTCGTGACGAGTACCACGCAATGTTCGAGTTACTTTCACTTTCATCTCTGAGACGTGCGCTTTTCTGGCCAATAGAAAGACAGGGAAGGCATTACAACTTCCCCCTGCGACGTTCAAGCCCTATACCACCCCCCTGCAGTGAGTGGCTGGCGAGATCAGGTGTCACCCGAGTATAAAAATCGGCCCCTCCCGCGACTCGCAACAGATTTTTTCTGACATAGATGAGGGAAAGTGCTGTTGGTGCCGGAGCTGCTATAGGGAGAGTGTTAGGAGTATTTTAGGCTTCAAGAACCCCAACGGTTCTTCTTAGGGCCACATCTAACCGTGTGCAGTAGTGTGGAGGCTGCTTTTTGCAGTGTTGCACATTTTTTTTTTTTGTATATCGGCCGTGCAGAGCATTGCGCCCTGCAGTAATTATACATACTCCAGGGCCAGTAGTGGTGGTGAGGCAGGGACAGAAGACATATATTTATTGAATATAGGCAGTGGGCCTTTCCAAAAACATTTGGGAAAAAAAATCTATTTGGGCTGCCTGTGACTGTCCTCAGTGTACTGGGTCTGTGCTGGGTGTAGTTGTCCTCCTAATTCATACACAGCCAGCTAAGTGTTACAGCAGGCTTGCGCAAAATTATTTCCTGGCTCTGTGTTGGCTGTTACATCACCGCTGTATTCCAGTCCACAGTGCAACAGTCTGCAGTTATTTTACATACTCCAGGGCCAGTAGTGGTGAGGCCGGGACAGAAGACATATATTTATTGAATATAGGCAGTGGGCCTTTCCAAAAACATTTGGGGAAAAAAATCTACTTAGGCTGCCTGTGACTGTCCTCAGTGTACTGGGTCTGTGCTGGGTGTAGTTGTCCTCCTAATTCATACGCAGCCAGCTAAGTGTTACAGCAGGCTTGGGCAAAATTATTTCCTGGCTCTGCGTTGGCTGTTACATCACCGCTGTATTCCAGTCCACAGTGCAACAGTCTGCAGTTATTTTACATACTCCAGGGCCAGTAGTGGTGAGGCAGGGACAGAAGACATATTTATTGAATATAGGCAGTGGGCCTTTCCAAAAACATTTGGGAAAAAAAATCTATTTGGGCTGCCTGTGACTGTCCTCAGTGTACTGGGTCTGTGCTGGGGGTAGTTGTCCTCCTAATTCATACGCAGCCAGCTAAGTGTTACAGCAGGCTTGCGCAAAATTATTTCCTGGCTCTGCTGTGCGTTCCGTAAGCGAAGTCAGCCTCCAACCACAGGCCAATAAGTGGCACATTTAATTACAGCGTTCTGTTTCTGCACTACTGGTAATACAGCATGCTGAGGGGTAGGGGTAGGCCTAGAGGACGTGGACGCGGGCGAGGACGCGGAGGCCCAAGTCAGGATGTGGGCACAGGCCGAGCCAGTGCGGTGGCCAGGGGTAGAGGCAGGGCCAGACCGAATAATCCACCAACTGTTTCCCAAAGCGCCCCCTCACGCCATGCCACCCTGCAGAGGTCAAGGTGCTCTACGGTGTGGCAGTTTTTCACAGAGACGCCTGACGACCGACGAACAGTGGTGTGCAACCTTTGTCGCGCCAAGATCAGCTGGGGAGCCATCACCACCAGCATGCGCAGGCATATGATGGCCAAGCACCCCACAAGGTGGGACGAAGGCCGTTCACCGCCTCCGGTTTGCACCACTGCCTCTCCCCCTGTGCCCCAACCTGCCACTGAGATCCAACCCCCCTCTGAGGACACAGGCACTACCGTCTCCTGGCCTGCACCCACACCCTCACCTCCGCTGTCCTCGGCCCCATCCAGCAATGTCTCTCAGCGTAGCGTCCAGACGTCGCTAGCGCCACTGTTTGAGCGCAAGCACAAGTACGCCGCCACGCACCCGCACGCTCAAGCGTTAAACGTGCACATTGCCAAATTGATCAGCCTGGAGATGTTGCCGTATAGGCTTCTGGAAACGGAGGCTTTCAAAAGCATGATGGCGGCGGCGGCCCCGCACTACTCGGTTCCCAGTTGCCACTACTTTTCCCGATGTGCCATCCCAGCCCTGCACGACCACGTCTCCCGCAACATTGTACGCGCCCTTACCAACGCGGTTACTGGCAAGGTCCACTTAACAACGGACACGTGGACAAGCACAGGCAGGCAGGGCCACTATATCTCCCTGACGGCACATTGGGTGAATTTAGTGGAGGCTGGGACCGAGTCAGAGCCTGGGACCGCTCACGTCCTACCCACCCCCAGAATTGCGGGCCCCTGCTCGGTGCTGGTATCTGCGGCGGTGTATGCTTCCTCCACTAAACCACCCTCCTTCTCCTCCTCCTCCAACGCAACCTCTGTCTCGCAATCAAGATGTGTCAGCAGCAGCAGCACGTCGCCAGCAGTCGGTGTTGCGCGGCGTGGCAGCATAGCGGTGGGCAAGCGTCAGCAGGCCGTGCTGAAACTACTCAGCTTAGGAGAGAAGAGGCACACGGCCCACGAACTGCTGCAGGGTCTGACAGAGCAGACCGACCGCTGGCTTGCGCTGCTGAGCCTCCAACCGGGCATGGTCGTGTGTGACAACGGCCGTAACCTGGTGGCGGCTCTGCAGCTCGGCAGCCTCACGCACGTGCCATGCCTGGCCCATGTCTTTAATTTGGTGGTTCAGCGCTTTCTGAAAAGCTACCCACACTTGTCATACCTGCTCGGAAAGGTGCGCCGGGTCAGCGCACATTTCCGCAACTCCAAGACGGACGCTGCCACCCTGCGGACCCTGCAACATCGGTTTAATCTGCCAGTGCACCGACTGCTGTGCGATGTGCCCACACGGTGGAACTCTACGCTCCACATGTTGGCCAGGCTCTATGAGCAGCGTAGAGCTATAGTGGAAAACCAACTCCAACATGGGCGGCGCAGTGGGAGTCAGCCTCCTCAATTCTTTACAGAAGAGTGGGCCTGGTTGGCAGACATCTGCCAGGTCCTTGGAAACTTTGAGGAGTCTACCCAGATGGTGAGCGGGGATGCTGCAATCATTAGCGTCACCATTCCTCTGCTATGCCTCTTGAGAAGTTCCCTGCAAAGCATAAAGGCAGACGCTTTGCACTTGGAAACGGAGGCGAGGGAAGACAGTATGTCGCTGGATAGTCAGAGCACCCTCATGTCTATATCTCAGCGCGTTGAGGAGGAGGAGGAGGGGGAGGAGCATGAGGAGGAGGAGGAAGAGACAGCTTGGCCCACTGCTGAGGGTACAGATGCTGCTTGCCTGTCATCCTTTCAGTGTGTATGGCCTGAGGAGGAGGAGGAGGAGGATCCTGAAAGTGATCTTCCTAGTGAGGACAGCCATGTGTTGCGTACAGGTACCCTGGCACACATGGCTGACTTCATGTTAGGATGCCTTTCTCGTGACCCTCGCGTTACACGCATTCTGGCCACTACGGATTACTGGGTGTACACACTGCTCGACCCACGGTATAAGGAGAACCTTTCCACTCTCATTCCCAAAGAGGAAAGGGGTTCCAGAATGATGCTATACCACAGGGCGCTGGTGGACAAACTGATGGTAAACTTCCCATCCGACAGCGCTAGTGGCAGAAGGTGCAGTTCCGAGGGCCAGGTAGCAGGGGAGGCGCAGAGATCAGGCAGCATGTACAGTGCAGGCAGGGGAACTTTCTCCAAGGCCTTTGCCAGCTTTATGGCTCCCCAGCAAGACTGTGTCACCGCTCCCCAGTCAAGGCTGAGTTGGCGGGAGCACTGTAAAAGGATGGTGAGGGAGTATGTAGCCGATCGCACGACCGTCCTCGGTGACGCCTCTGCCCCCTACAACTACTGGGTGTCGAAGCTGGACACGTGGCCTGAACTCGCGCTGTATGCCCTGGAGGTGCTTGCTTGTCCTGCAACTAGCGTCTTGTCAGAGAGGGTGTTTAGTGCGGCTGGGGGAATCATCACGGATAAGCGTACCCGCCTGTCAACCGACAGTGCCGACAGGCTTACACTCATCAAGATGAACAAAGCCTGGATTTCCCCAGACTTCTCTTCTTCACCAGCGGACAGCAGCGATACCTAAGCAATACGTAGGCTGCACCCGCGGATGGAAGCATCGTTCTCTATCACCATCAAAAACGGGGACATTTTTGCTTCATCAATCTGTGTATAATATTCCTCCTCCTCCTCCTGCTCCTCCTCCTGAAACCTCACATAATCACGCCGAACGGGCAATTTTTCTTAGGCCCACAAGGCTCAGTCATATAATTTTTCTAAACAATTTTTATACGTTTCAATGCTCATTAAAGCGTTGAAACTTGCACCTGAACCAATTTTTATTTTAACTGGGCTGCCTCCAGGCCTAGTTACCAATTAAGCCACATTAACCAAAGCGATTAATGGGTTTCACCTGCCCTCTTGGTTGGGCATGGGCAATTTTTCTGAGGTACATTAGTACTGTTGGTACACCAATTTTTTGGGGCCCTCGCCTACAGTGTAATCCAATTAATTTTTTGCCCACCTGCATTACAGCTGACGCTACATCAGCTGTGTTGGGCACTGCAATGGGATATATTTATGTACCGCCGGTGGGTTCCAGGGAGCCACCCATGCCGTGGGTCCACACGGAGTTGTAACTACATGTGTCCACTTCTAAAGAACCCCAGTCTGACTGGGGCATGCATTGTGGGCCGAAGCCCACCTGCATTTAATTGGACGTTACCTCAGCTGTGATGGGCACTGCAATGGGATACATTAATGTACAGCCGGTGGGTTCCAGGGAGCCACCCATGCTGTGGGTGCACACGGAATTCCCATTGCGGAGTTGTACCTGCCTGTGACTATTTATAAAAACCGCGGTCTGACTGGGGCATGCAGACACCTTGACAGAATGGTGTGTGGCACATAGGTTCCCCATTGCTATGCCCATGTGTGCAGCTCCTGATGGCGGTGGCACAGGATTATATTTCTCATTGCTTCTGTACAGCATTGTGGGCTATCGGCCCGCCCCTTTTAAAGAGGGTCGCTGCCTAGCCGTGCCAACCCTCTGCAGTTTGTGCCTGCGGTTCCTCCTCATGGCAGACGCTCTTATAAATAGACATGAGTGTGGCGTGGCATGAGGGCAGCTGAAGGCTGCGCAGGGACAATTTGGTGTGCGCTGTGGACACTGGGTCGTGCAGGGGGGGGGGGGTTGGCAGCATGTAACCCAGGAGAAGTGGCAGCGGAGTGTCATGCAGGCAGTGATTGTGCTTTGTTGGAGGTAGTGTGGTGCTTAGCTAAGGTATGCTTTGCTAATGAGGGCTTTTAAGAAGTAAAAGTTGTTGGGGGGGGGGCACTCTTGCCGCTATTGTGGCTTAATAGTGGGACCTGGGAACTTGAGATGCAGCCCAACATGTAGCCCCTCGCCTGCCCTATCCGTTGCTGTGTCGTTCCCATCACTTTCTTGAATTGCCCCGATTTTCACAGATGGAAACCTTAGCGAGCATCGGCGATATACAAAAATGCTTGAGTCGCCCATTGATTTCAATGGGGTTCGTTACTCGAAACGAACCCTCGAGCATCGCGATAATTTCGTCCCGAGTAACGAGCACCCGAGCATTTTGGTGCTCGCTCATCTCTAATGTCGACGCTTGAACGAGGACGGGTGGCTCCTGGGTTTTCTGTAGCTGCTGCATCATTTGTCCAATTTTGCATGATCTTTGCCTTAAGCAACAGGGCAGAAGTAAAATTTGCCACATAACACTTGCCGGGGCCACTCTACCCATTTCAGGGATTGCAAATTGGCTACACTCAACTCCCACTTGTTGGGAAGCATGAATATGTGCTTGTTGTTGATTTCTTTTCAGGTTGGAGACCTACTCTGTTACCAAAGTAAATAAGCAGGTAACCGCACAGAAGCTCATGAATGAGGTAATCTGCAGATATGGGGCACCGGAAGTGATTGAGTCAAACAAAGGTACACACTTCACAGGTGAAATAATACAACACATCATGTCTGCTTGGGTATATTCCAGGCTTTTCACACACCCTACCATCCACGGAGTAGTAAGAAAGTAGATACAAAAGGCAATGAAGAAAGCGGGCAAATCTTGAATTGAGTGTCTTCCATTAGTTCTTTCCCAGGAGGGTACATGCCACAGTAGCTGAGTTTGGGGAATGATTTTCTTGTTAATTTTGTCATAGGCCTCTCCAAGGAATTGTCAATAACGCATTCTGCAGTCTCTGCTTTTCTCCCAGGTCCTACAGACGAGTGTCACAATCTGAAACCAGGTGACAGGGTCTATGTAAAAAAGTTTGAGAGAGAAACCCGGTTTGAAGGTCCTTACCAGATGTTGCTTACCACCCCAACTGCAGTCAAGCTCGAAGGAAAGCCCACTTGGATCCACACCTCGCACTGCAAAAAGGCCCTGGGTCCCGGAGCACAAAACTCATGATCCTGCATATCCTTTACATGCTATAATGTGGTACAATTCCTCTAACACCCATAGCCACATACACCTTTGACTACTGTACACTAGCCCACTGTTTCAGGGATCAGAACAAAGTAATACAATCAAATGTGCAATATGAAGACTACACTGAAGGTGAGAATCTAACACCGCATTGTGCTAAGAGAGAAGTTGACGCTCCAGGTGGTTACTTTGATCCACATGTACACATAGATGCAATAGGAGTGCCAAGGGGGGTGCCAGATGAATTTAATTCTAGAGATCAGGTTAAAGCAGGTTTTGAGTCCTTATTTGCTATTGTCACTGTTAATAATAATGTAGATTGAATGAATTATATCTATTACAATCAGCAGAGGTTTATAAACTACACCAGAGATGCTTTGCAAGGGTTAGCTGACCAGTTAGGGCCCACTGCATCCATGGCATTCCAAAATAGAGTGGCCCTGGATATGATTTTAGCAGAAAGAGGTGGGGTATGTAACTTCCTGTATGTGTATTATCCCTTTGATCAAAAAGAGTATGAGTAAGGGACAGGATAATGTGACACCAACATTTCCCTTGTTTGAAAAAGATGAAGAGCCAGTTCTGATAATGCCAACCACGTACGTTACCAGAAGAATGGAGAAATGTACTAGTACTGCACCTGCCCCGATCTTCCAAGATGGATTGTCAGTGGAATTCCCATTTGCCTAGGGATAGTGCAGAAGACCTTAGGTTCCGGCGAGGGCACATCCTGCGGGGTGTTAACTTGTACAGATAGAGGGTATGGATGCCCGGAAATGAGCCCAGGGAATCCATGGCCTCCTTCTGAGGTGAGGTAGGGATCCCCCCTCCTAGGAGTAGGGCCTTACGGGCAGTGGGGAAACCCTGAAGCAAGGGGGAGTGCAAGGCCTGGTGCTTGATCTCCATATTAAGTTTTTAGGGGGGTTTGTTAGGGTATATGTATATATTACCATATGTTTTTTATGCTTTTATACCTGTATGCAAGTTCTATTCAATGCTAAAATGAGAAAAACTTAATCTGTCGCCTTACATCAGATATTCCAAAGGCCTTGCAAGGCGAAGACAAAATGTATCTTGAACACCGCAAGGAAGAACCAGATACGAAGGCCGTGTGCTTGGCTGTTTTCCCAGAGGCGCCGTATCAAGATAATGACTGTTTAACTACGTATATGACTATCAGTGCCTTAGCCGGAAATCCGGACTTTACATATATGGTTATGCGGTGAATTTGAGCCTATGAGACCATTACCCATTCCTAGTGATGAGACCAAAGGGTATAAGATCCCATGTAATCTGTAATAAAGTGCACAGTTATGTCCCCGTGTGAGGAACTGTACCAGACCTCCGTGTGTGGTGTCTCTTCTTTACCGCCGGCAGCGGGGCATTGGGGTGGGCCTGATTGGTGCTGTACGGAGAATTTCCCTGACAGTAGTTACACTGGTTGTTATTTTGTCTATTTTTTATTATTATATACATTAGTGCTCTATGTGGTGATTAAGAACAATGAATATTATATGCTATATAACATTTCTAAAATAATATTAATGTAATGTTTTCTTGTTTATGGCTCTTATTCCCCTATGTAAGAAGACTGCTGATTAATCAGTGCAATAGCTTCATCTCAACCTCTGGGAATCCATTAGTTGGCATTACTAGACAGAATCTCCTCATTGATCCACAACTAGGGATGAGCGAACGTGTCCGTAACGGACACATCCGCACCCGGACACCGGCTTTGCCGAACACTGCAGTGTTCGCGCGTAAGTGTCCGGGTGCCGCCGGGGGGCGGGGAGATGCGCGGCGGCGCGGGCGGCAGTAGCGGGGAACAGGGGGGAGCCCTCTCTCTCTCCCTCTCCCCCCCACTCCCCGCCGCACCCCCCCGCGCTGCCACGGCGGCCCCCGAACTTTTTCGCCCGAACACTGAAGTGTTCGCAAAGTTCGGTGTTCGGGCGAAAAAGGGGCGGAGCCGAACGTGTTCGCTCATCTCTATCCACAACCTTTTGAGTTTATTTTTCTTGCAAAATCAGATGTATCTTAACATAGGAGAGCACAACTTGGACGATACAAGAAACATCATTTGGCCCCCTGCACACGGGCGGAAATTCTGCAACAGGATTTCCCGCAGAATTTCCGCCCATGCCCGCTGCCATAGGATTGCATTAGATAATGCAATTCTATGCAGACAGCCGTGATTTGACAGCGTGAAAACACATGCGGTAAAGAAATTGCGGCATGTCTTATTTCTGTGTGAGCCTCACAGAGGCACGCACAGAAAAGTCACTGGTGACTCACCGGATCTGCACTGTGCATGTGCGGCTGTGCGCCAGCTGGCAAATTGCACTGCAGAGAGAGAAAACGCCGGATGGGTGAGTATAAGGTGAATGCCAGGGCACGGGTCGCATCCCGCTGAGAGAATTCTCCCAGCGGGATCCGACCCGGCTGTCTGCAGGCGGCCTTAATGGATACTGCATTATTATCAACCTTTCATCCCACCTAGTTCTACAACAAAAATTTTTGTTTTGTTAAAGGGCTTACTTGGGGACAGTGCATTTTAAAAAAAGGTCCCAATGTACTATACAAACATTGCAAAAGTCATATCCACCTCCCACATTTCCATTCCTTGCTCCACCAGTTCCTCGTGCTCTTCTCTTCTAAGTGCTGACATCAGTTTTGACACCAGTTCATGCGATTGCTGCAGCTAACCACTAATTGGCTGCAGTGGTCACAGAACCCTAGTGTCAGTGACTTTGTCACAAGCTCCTTGCACTCCGAAGTGAAGACCAGCAGGACCCAGAGGCACTGGATGAGGAGCTGTGGGGGAGCTAGGGAGGGGAGTATGACTGTTGTCTCTGGATAACGCTAACCTCCCAAGAGTCCACCTAAAAGCTTTATTAATTTAAAAAATAAATGATAATAAAAGTTAAAAAAAAATCTCTTGTCATATTTAAAATAATAAAAGAAAAACATTTGGTATCACCACATCTGTAAAAGCCTGATCTATCAAAATAATGCATTATTTACCCCGCACGGTAAATGTCATAAAAAAAAGAATGAACGCTAGAATTGCGCATTTTTTGGTCACCCCATCTCCAGGAAAAAATAAAAAGCGATCAAACAGTTGTATGTACTGCAAAATGGTACCAATATAAACTACAGGATGTCCCACACAAAACGAGCCCTTGCACAGCTATGTCAACAGAGAAATAAAAAAGTTATGGCTGTCAAGATAATTTTGAAAAACTAAATATCTTTGAGGAAAAAAAAGAAGTACAGCGAAATGATAAAACTCTATAAATTTGGTCGTAATCACATTGACCTATAAACTTAAGTTATCATGTCATTTTTGTTTCAGTGTATACACTGTAATAACAAAACCCCCCTAGTCCCTCTAAAGATTGTGGAAGTTCTTTTTTTTCCATTTCACTCCACTTTTAATTTTTTAAATGTTTTTCAGTACATTAAATAGTAAGATCGAAAAATGCAACTCGTCGCTGAAAAAAAAGCCCCCAGACATCTACGTCGATGGATAAATAAAAGAGTTATAATTTTTTTAAATGGGGGAGGAAAAACGGATATGGAAAAAAAGGGCCATGTGCTTGAGGGGTTAATGCTCCAACAAGTCCTATTAAGGTCTTAGTCAGACGGGCGTTTTTTGCCGCGATTTGCGCATGCGAATGCGTCCGGCGATTTTATAAAACCATTGCTTTGCAATGGTATCGGACACATGAGCGCTTTTTATGCGCTCGTCCGATAAATTATAGAACACAAATCGCAGATCACACCTATCTGCGATCTGCGGTTCCTGTTCTCTTCTCTATATGCGCTCAATGGGGCCGGCGGCAGCAGTGCTGACCCCATTGAGAACATATAGAAGACAAATCATTCTTCTCTGCCACAGCTGTAACAGCTGTGGCAGAGAAGAACGATGTTTGCCCATTGAATTCAATGGAGCCGGCAATACAGCAGCCTCCATTGAAAGCAATGGGCTGCCGGCGAGCGCAGGATGAATTGTCGGGAAGGGCTTAAATATATAAGCCCTTCCCTGCAATTCATCCAGAAAAGTGTTAAAATAAAAAATATATACATACTCACCTGCTCCCGGCAGCCGGAGTTCCGTGCGGCCGTACTGCAGTGGGTGTGAAGGGGGTGTGAGTCAGACCTGTCCCCTGATTGGCTCAGCGCTGAGCCAATCAGGGGGCAGGTCTGACTTACACCCCCTTCACACCCACTGCAGGCCGGCCGCGCGGAACTCCGGCTGCCGGGAGCAGGTAAGTATATATATATTCTTTATTTTAACACTTTTCTGGATGAATTGCAGGGAAGGGCTTATATATTTAAGCCCTTCCCGACAATTCATCCCACACTCGCCCGCAGCGCATTGCTTTCAATGGAGCGGGCTGTATTGCCGCTCCATTGAATGCAATGCGCTGGACAGCTCCGGCCCGTTTCTAATGAAACGCGGCTAGGAGCAGATTTTCGGGCGATTTTCGGGCACCGGTCACGCGATTTGCGGATGCGCATCCGTCATGCGATCCGCAAATCGCGCGAAAAAACGCCCGTCTGATTAAGGCCTAAAGGTGAACAGAGGTTAATTCAAGACAGCGTATCTGAAATTTCCACTTTTTTTTATTATCACCTCCGAGACACAATTTTATTAATTATAGAGAGCCTTGAAATATCTACATGAGCATCATCAACAGTTAAACTTATAGATCATATTGATGTTGCAGTAAAATACCTGACCTATAACTGCCTGGAAGACTGTGCTTGAACCTAAAGTTATGGTTATGGAGTATGGGTATGTACTTTTTATACTTACTCAGCTCTCCATTCACATGTTGTCAAACACAGAAGAGAACAATGAGAGTGCACATGGACAGCCTGCAGAAATGAGTCCACTCTATCGTCAATCTTCCATGGATGATATTGCAGGAACGGAGAGCTGAGTTTAAAAAATACATCCCTGAACTCCTTCAGACCTGTCCTATGAGCTATACGCACCATAACTTAGTTTATTGTGCTCATAGTTGGCACCAGGTTGTCTTTGTCACAAAGTATCCCTTTACGCAGGAGTGCACTATAGCATGGGGTAGGCAAGGTGTGTGCCAGCGAATGATGGGGGTATAGGGGAAATATTGCTACAACTACCCATTCTGTCTTAGCCAGGGTATTTAAATATGTGGCCACAGGTACAGGAAAGCTGAATGACAGCTGAGAGCTGCCCCTGATTGGTCCCTGCGCTGAGCCAATCAGAGGCAGCACTCACTCACCCATTCATGAATTCATGAATGGGTAAGTGAGAGCTGCCTCTGATTGGTGAGGCTGTGACCAATCAGAGTCAGCTCATTCAGCAGGCGGGGATTTTAAATCCCCGGTTGCTGAATACTACTCACATACTGAACTCCGTCTGCCGGGACCGGGTGAGTATATATTTTTTTTTTGTTTTTACACATTTCTGGATGAATTTCAGGGAAGGGCTTATATTTTTAAGCCCTTCCCGAAAATTAATCGTGAGATCGCCCGCAGCCCATTGCTTTCAATGGAGCCGGCTGTATTGCCGGCTTCATTGAATTCAATGCGCTGGACAGCTCCGGCCCGTTTCTAATGAAACGCGGCTAGGAGCAGTTTTTTTCAGGCGATTTTTCGGCCCTGGTCACGCGATTTGCGGATGCGCATCTGTCATGCGATCCGCAAATCGCGGGAAAAAACACCCGTGTGACCGAGGCCTGATACAGTTTTTTCTTTTTAGCCAATGATAAAAGTTGATCCCAAAGGAAGCAAAAATATGTATGAAATACTTATATTGTACTTTTCACTTGTTTTCGCTTCCACACATCACTATCAATATATTTTAGTCGATAGAAGGTTTAGTTTGGTTGCTGTATAGACATTATGCTCTACAATGGGCTGACGGTGCACTGACATTTTACAAACATCACTTTTTTGCTTTTACTTACAACTTTTGCAACTTTTAAGTGGGATACAAATGCTAATATCAGCATTGTCGGCACCTAGTTTGTTAAATTTTAATGGCTGCAAAGCTTCCAGCAATATACCACCTTGTAAAGAGTACAAATTTATTATACACTGGGCAACTATTAATTATACTTCTTGTTCACAAACTTTTCGAATAAAGGTCAAATTAATTGTAATTCTGCAGAGGTTACTTATGCAGTTGAATGCAATTTCCATCTAAAATATTGTATATGAAAAGACTCAAAGAACATTAAACATACATATATAATAGCATGTATTTGTATATGCTAAAATAGATAATTAAAAATTGTGTAAGAAATTATAAAAGATTAATCTATGCCATTGTCATGGCATTAATTATATCAAAATCGTCATGTACAGTGTAAATACAATCAATATAATCCACACTGATCTTTAAAGCAAACAGGTTTTTTTTTAATGGTTTTTATAATTATCCTCACTTGCAAATTTTACATTAAAAGCTGCCATAAATCACAGCTAATTAAAATCAGCTTCAATAAGGAGTTACATACATAAAGCATCATAGGCTAATTTTAATCACACTAATATCAGAATGTTATGGTTAATTTCAAGAACTTTGCAGGAAAATGCCGGAAGACGATGTCAGATCATTGACAAGAAAAACATTTTCAATGCAGAATTCAGTGCATTAAATTTTAGTAAAGTCCAGGAGTAGCTACAGAGAAGTAGGGTTTAAGGGTTGCTTCACATGAGCGTGTGCTTGTGCGTACATGTGTGCATACATATCTCATTCATTCAGCGAGAGCTGCCTGTGATTGGTTGAGCACCTCAGCCAATCAGAAGCAGCTCTTTCAGCAGGTGGGGATTTTAATTCCCCGCTGCTTAAAGAACTTCATTGCAGATCCAGGAACAGTGCAGACAGGACACGGCTGAGCCCCGGTAGCTGAAGAAAGTTGAGTATGTGTTGTTTTTTTTATTTTTTACGCTAGTTTGCCTTGTTTTTAAGGGAAGGGCTTATATTTAAAGCCTTTCCCTGAAAAACAATTAAGGGGTGCTGGAAGTTGGATCCTCTACCACAACTGTCATCTGCGA
Organism: Eleutherodactylus coqui; assembly: GCF_035609145.1. NCBI lineage: Eukaryota > Metazoa > Chordata > Amphibia > Anura > Eleutherodactylidae > Eleutherodactylus > Eleutherodactylus coqui. Next base: position 68,680,795 of record NC_089840.1, on the reverse strand, counting down.
CAGCTGCGCTAGGGAATTCTTTATTCCCCGCAGGAATGAAGATTTCCTTTGCCGCATCTGTCACATCTGTGACAGGTGCAGCAGGGAATTTTTTATTCCCCGCGGGGATGAAGAAAACATCTGCCTTTAATGGAGCCGCCGACAGCAACCCTGGCTCCATTGAAGGCGATGCATGCATTCCCTATGCTGCATGCATGTCCTATCTTTGCAGGCGCACGTCTGTAAAACACGGACATGTCAGCACACTATAGGGAATGCATTGGTTGTAATAAACACGTGTTTTTGCGCTCGTGTATGCACGCACATAAACACGTTCGTGTGAAGCCGCTCTTAGAGTATGTCCAACTGGAGCAGTGTTTTCTGCCACAGATTTTACAGCAAATCCACAGGATATCCATTGAAAAATCCACATCTATTTCATTTAGAATAGTAGTTTTTAACCTTGTTGGAGGTACTTACATGCATTCATTGAACTCTTTGTAATTGGAAAAATAAAATATGATTTTTTAAAATTCAAAACATAGTTATATATTTTCTAATTACTGCACAACATGAACCGTGCATCAGTTGTACACAAAGAACTCATTGAATATTTACTGCAAATCAATGTGACTTTTGCTGTTGCTTTTCAGAGACAAGTTCAGAAATACGCGGCTTCACCTTGGCAAATGCCACTCTCATATCATTTTCACAACAAAGTCAAGGATGCAACTTCGTACGATGCTGTGAGGATCAGTTTGTTGATAGGTACAAAGCCAAGAACAGGCAGAATAACCTTTTCATCAAATCCGGATCTCTTCACCTTGAATTCAGTGAGCGTTGTGTTCTTGTATTTGCCTATCTCCATACAGATATAGAAAGTGTTCCCTTAGTTTTGCTGGTGCTAGACTAGAATTAACCTTGTAGTGTAGGAGTTATCCATATATGCCGGTCCCAAGCCCGGATAAATGGAAAGGGTTAGGAAAAGTGTTCCCTTAGTTTTGCTGGTGCTAGACTAGAATTAACCTGGTAGTGTAGGAGTCATCCATATATGCCGGTCCCAAGCCCGGATAAATGGAAAGGGTTAGGAAAAGACCTGGCAACCTACCCTGTAAAAAACATTGACTTAGAAACCCTATGAAAGATCTCTCAAATGATTCAGGTATCCAATGGTAGGACCCCCAGGCCAAAGGATTCTCTATACGCAACTGGAAAGTCTGAATGCAAGTAGTCATGACGCAACTGGGGAGAAGCCCTGGGGAAACCCAGCTACTGATACGACTCATGATGAAAGGAACTACTATGAAAGTAGAACCATGGTTGTGGCTAAAAATACAAAAAACACGCACATACATGCACCACTACACAACAGTCATTGCTCAAATATGTGTGAAGGACATTGCTGCATGTCCTATTCTCGTCCATTTTCACAGACGAGAATAGAACACATGATGTGCCGGGCCTGTGGATATCGGCCGGCACATAGACGGGTGTCCAGCCTGAGACTGCAATCACTCATATAGTTTATATAGCAATTTTAAAAATTTATTTTAAGTCAAATACATGAGTATATACAAAATGGTGAAGCATCAGGCTTTCCTTTATATTTCCCTTTCTATTGGATCTACTCTTGTGATTGGCTCAAAAAACTGCTACAAAACCGGTACAATAACCGAACGTCTGGTTTTTACTTAAGGCAGGTTCTACATAAAGTTTATTAGAAAAATGCCATGTTTTTCTTGTGGCTTAGGGTTTCTTCAGATGACAGCGATTTTGTCCAGTTTTGCGTCCATAAAAATCACGTCGCAAAATGGGACAAAATGAAACCATTGATTTCAATGGTTTTGCCTTCATTAGCAGGATTTTCACGTGTTAATACTACGCGTATTTACGTTAAAATGCTACGTATGTGTTAATAGTATGTATTTAAACACACCCCGATTTAAATGGCTATTTAGCCTAATCAGTTCCAGATTTGTTCTTTTTTTCACAGAATTGGGTGCATCTACACACCTTCCATTGACTTCTATGCAGTCCCTTTGTATGCAAATGTACACAAAATAGAGAGGATCCTATTTTTTGGCGCATGAGAGAAATACGCGCACAAAATCGGGAAATGAGAACAAACCCATTGACACCAATGGCCCCTTCATATTGAGCACATATATTTTATGCACACCAACACACACACAAATACGCCCATGGAGGGCATGTATAAGACAGTAAGGTCTTTAGAGTCACCATCTTGTAGTATTCTCCCGCTCCTCAATCGGAGATGGGGTGGATATCAGACATAATAAGTATCTCAGTGGCATTGTGTATTTGACCCCTGCTCTGCTTACCATACTTGATAAGCTTATACAGTACAGGGACAGGAATTGGTATTTGTACCTGCCCTTGTACCCTTGTATGCTCTTATGCTCTTATCAAAAATGGTCGGCAGTGCTCAATACCGAGGAATCAAATGCAATATTTCACTTTAGTATATTTTATATAAAAAGTAAATTTTGCAACAATACAAAAAAGTAATAACAAAAATAACAACGACACATAATGGAGATAACTGTAACACACATAGGTTTTTAACTATATAATTACCTCTATTATTAAGCAATATGTATGAAGGAACCATTCTTTCCTTCGGATATGTAAAGAATTTCGATGGATTCTATGTTTACCCTTTGATGTGACTCTCTTGAACTCGGCAGAGTAGGACAGTCATAAGTTACTGGAATGCTCTTTGTTTTTTGGAATCTCAGCTATTAACATGCTGCCCTCCCTGCTGGAGTCTCTTGGCTTCCAGTCAATCTACTGTACTTCTCCATGATCCCCTGCATGGATCTGAAAGACAGCTATCAAAGGATGAGCAGCTTTTAAGTGTCCTCATGTCATTATGAGACATTAGCGCTGGATATGGTTTCTGTACGTTCCCATTTGACTTTTTAATGTAAGGTGATTGAAGTAAAAATAAGTTATTCAATCTGCCATATGTGCACACTTTTCAAAAGCATGTAAATGTACTGTATCTGAGCCTGCATGTTACGGATCTATCGTCCACCTGTAGTGTTGAAATATAATTCTGTCTATTAGGGTTAGATAACAGCTAGAATCCAGAAATATAAAACATTGTGTTAATAATGGAGAATACGGAGGAAAAATGAAGCTGTGGCTATTGTCTCTAGTGATGAACTTGCGTTAGGGCAGCGTCACGGGGATGTAATTACCCTGCAAATTTGTGCTTGCGATAGGCAGAGAGTAGAGAATATATTAATAATGGGTTCGTACAAATCTTCTTTTTTTTGCGCACGTAAAAAAAATAGGACCTGCTCTATTTTTGTGCTCAGTTGCGCACTGAGGGACTCCATAGAAGTCTGTGTGAGATGCGCGCACAAATGCGTGAACCACTGCGCAATTCTGTGAAAAAAAGAACACATCTGTGCCTAGTTAGACCAAATAGTCATTTAAATCATCGTGTTTATCTAATGTACAGAAATGAACATGCCCTGTGTACACAAAAAGTGCAGTAAAATACCCCGATACACATGCAAAGAAGCCTGGTTCATAGCACTGAAGCAGTGATGGCGAACCTATGACACGCGTGTCAGCACTGACACACATAGCCATAGCCGCTCACCCAGTTAATGAATACCGGCAGGGGCCGTGACTCCCCTGCTGGTATTCATTAACCAGCACTACTAACCAGCGCTGATCCCGGTGCACACTGTGATGTCAGTGTGCAGCCAGGATCCTCCTCCCTCCGTCCCCCGACGTCTCCTACCTGTTGGTTCCGCGGGAGCGTCCGGGGGAGACGTCCCCCAGACGTCACAGTGTGCGCCAGAGATCATCGCTGCTGGCGAGCACAGGCACAGGAGGAGCAGAGCATCCACAAGGTAAGTACATGAGTCTGGGGGTGGGGGGCCGCTGTGAGGTGGCAGTCACCGGGGGGGGGGGGGGGGGTGCTGTAACCGCTAGGGGGCCGCTGTGGGGTGCGCTGTCGCTGCTGGGAGCCGCTGTGAGGAGCACTATCACTGCTGGGGGCTCATCATTACTAAGATAAGTGAGGGGGAGGCAGCGAGAGGCGAGGGCCTGTGCTATGGGTGTTTTTGGTTTATTAAATACAGTTATACATTACAATTATACATATTTGTTATTTAAACTATACATTTATGTATTTTTTTTCTCGAAGTGACACACCACCCGAGTTATGCTTGTTTTTTTGGCGAATCTTGACACACCGAGCTCAAAAGGTTGCCCATCACTGCACTGAAGCATGTAAAATTGCGCATAAGTCTGTGTTTAGCCACCCAAAGGGCTTCATCACACAGTCATATTTGCGCATGTTTTTATGATCACAAATACGAAATTGCATGAGCATTTATGTGATTTTGCCACGATATCGCGATTGCCCATGTGAAACTAGTCTTTGGCTATTCTGGCAGTCTTTTTGACACTTTAGTTTTTAGTATGCTTAACTTTGTCACTGCACTACTATCATTTGTGTTCCAATTGAGTTTAGCAAAGCCTAGTACAATGCAACTGTATACAGACAGTAACTGTATACAGACAGTTTGGGAGTCGCCTCCTGCAAAATATTTAAATAACTGATACTGCTTTAATTAAAACATGGCTTACAGTGCTCATATTGCCTGCACTCCTTTTTAAAGGGGGCTAGCTAGCGTGCCTAATTTGCTCTATTCAGCTAAAATTCAGACAATAGTAGTCCTGTATAAAGCAACCTTGAAGGCTCAGATAGACGGGCGTTTTTCGCGCGATTTGCGCATGCGTCCAGCGATTTTATAAAACCATTGCTTTGCAATGGTATCGGACACATGAGCGCTTTTTATGCGCTCGTCCGATAAATTATAGAACAGAAATCGCAGATCGCACCTATCTGCGATCTGCGATTCCTGTTCTCTTCTCTATATGCGCTCAATGGGGCCGGCGGCAGCAGCGCCGACCCCATTGAGAACATATAGTAGACAAATCATTCTCCTCTGCCACAGCTGTAACAGCTGTGGCAGAGAAAAATGATGTTTGCCCATTGAATTCAATGGAGCCGGCAATACAGCCGGCTCCATTGAAAGCAATGGGCTGCCGGCGATCGCACGATGAATTTTTAGGAAGGGCTTAAACATATAAGCCCTTCCCGGAAATTCATCCAGAAATTTGTAAAAATAAAAAAATATATATATACTCACCTGGTCCCGGCAGACGGAGTTCAGCCGCGGCCGGCCGGCAGTTCTCCTGAACTGCTCTGAGTAGTATTCAGCAGCCGGGGATTTAAAATCCCCGCCTGCTGAATGAGCTGCCTCTGATTGGTCACAGCCTCACCAATCACAGGCAGCTCTCACTTACCCATTCATGAATTCATGAATGGGTGAGTGAGTGCTGCCTCTGATTGGCTCAGTGCAGGGACCAATCAGGGGCAGCTCTCAGCTGAATGACAGTCTTTATTTTGACTAGACTTTATTTTGACTAGAATTTTTAAAAAGTTTAAATAGCAACATTGAAAAATACAACTCATCCCACAAAAAACAAGCCCTCATACAGCGATGGATAAATAAAGCAGTTACATTTTTTTATAAGGGGGGAGGAAAAAACGAAAAGGGGGAAAAAAAGGGGGCTGCGTCATTAAAGGGTTAAATAATGTACTAACTTCCTTCTCTGGGTTATTATGAACACAGGGATACCACATGTGTAATTTTGTTATTAATTTTTTATTTTTTTAAAGTAAAGGGAGAAAGGTGGGGTTTTGGTGTATTTATTCTTTTTATAATGTTTTTAACTTTGTTTTTTTTTACTTAGGGGCTTGCATATTACTTTAAAAAATTTTTTCCAATACTCTGTTATGCTGAGGCATAGCAGTGTATTAGACAGGCTATGACGCTCAGATAGAGTCTGAGCGTCATAGCCTAATTTAGCTGACAGACCCGTAGGCTATAGTCAAGCCTCTGGGTGCCACAGAGACCCATCAGGACTCCCTGATCACATTGCGGGGGATTCCGATGGTGATAGAGGGAGCCCCCTCCCTCTGTCAGCCCTTTACATGCTGCAGTCCCACAGACCATGGCATGTAAGAAGTTAAACAGGGGAGATCGGAGATTTTCTTTGTTCTCCGCTGTATGAGCTAGTGCCAGGCTATCATCTGACAGCCAATCATCAGCTTTCCCTGCCACGGGGACCATCGGTCAGTTTCTGACAAGCCGATGATCTCCGTGGCATTCTGTAAACAGGGGATGGAGTTTAAAAAAAAAAAAAAAAGCGGAAGTTGCCGGCAGATCGGTTATATCTTACTGCCTCTTTTTTTAAAGTCCTGCACTGTTCTCTGTGGTACTGTGCAGGCAGAACACAGTGCCACAGCTTATGGCATTGTGTTCTGCACGGTCCCATAGTGATACATAGCCCGGAAATCTTCTAGGCTATATCATTATGGGGAGTGCCACTAAAAGGGTTAAGAGCTGACAGATACTTACCTGTACTACATAACATAGAAGTATATGTGTCACTTGTGTTTCACTATGTCTTTACCATAGCCACTGTTAAAAACTTTGCGCTTATGTAATATGTTTTTTCTTCACTTAGGTCTTCAGGTAACTTCTCAGAGGAAAAACAGGAGGAAGGTAAGAGTGCAGAGCCATCTGGTGCATCCTCTCCTCCGCCTAGCGTTCTAGAGGGCCAGGACAGCGCGAAGATAGGATCACAGCCACCAACATCTGCAGCCACTCCCAGGTTGCCTCCTGCAAGGCCACACGGCACAGCTGCGCAGCCCCGTCTGGGATTGCAGGTTGACCAGAGTCTCCTGGCCTACCTGCAATCCAATCAAAGAAGAAGTGGACAGAAGTCTACAGCCGCTCAGTGGTACATTTTTTTCACCTGCTGCCACCGCACAAATTGCATACGATGCAAGTGGTAATCGCTACCTTGTTTGAGGCATGTTTTTCCTCAGTCGAGAGTGACGACTGTTTCCTCCATTTAGATGAGAGGTGAATTAGCCATTGGTGGCGCCTGCATGCTGGCGTACAGCTTTTAGCTCTGCCACCACCCCCTACCCAACCCAAGTACCTTAGATACATGAAACTGGTCGTGGGTCTCAGAGTTACTACGATAGAGCCCATGGCCAGTTTTATAGGCATAATCCATATTATAACCCACCTTCAGCCCCCACTCAAAATCGCTCCTCCTGCCATGAACGCCCCACCTTCTAGGCTGGCCCTAGCACTCAGGCCAAAAGTCAGTGGCACAAGACTCCTGAGCCACAGGACAGTGAACCCTTTAGGAGGGGCCTTTAATGGCTTGCCATTTTCCACATTTCAATTTTGCTCTTTTTTTGAAACATGAAGAAAATGTTTATGTCTTTGTTTCTTTCATATGCATACATTTTTTGGGTCTGATAAATCCATGCTGGTAGTTCATGCATCCAACTTGTACAACTGGTGAATCTATACAGTTTACAAAACGTGAACATTTCCCTTTTGTGGCAGTTGTCATACATTGTCCCCCTTATGAGTCACGGTATGCTTATTGACAGGAAAGACAAACCAACACATGGTTGTTTATGGGTATAACAATGCTTTCACAGAGTGTGCTCCCATCTCAGTTTCCACAATGTCTGAAAGCAACAGAGCTCTTGAAAATAGTTTACCTGGCACTTTGCAGTCATGTGCCTACCACTATTTTATGGCACTGCCACCACTTTGCAACACACTGCTAAGCCAATTTTAGAGCACACAACATATGGGTGGGGTTTATAATGGTCCAAAAAGCTATTTCAGTCCAAAGTAATAAGGGCCATTCTTAACCTATAACTGTGGGCATGGAGTCTCACAGACCCCTCCCGAGTCTAGATTTACTAGAGTCTCATACTACCTTTATTATGTGACATTACTAATATATATATATATATATATATATATATATAGTTGATTATTTCTACAAGTTTTTTAAATGATTTACAATGCTTTTAATTATTTACAACCTGAAAATTAATAAAACAAGTTAGTGTTTTCCAGTTCATTATTGCACAAAACATTCAAGCAAAATATATAGGAGACCGTGAGAACCCACATTCATAGAAGTGTAAAAAGTAAATCATGTCCACAGTTGAAAGTTAAGAGTTTAGATGAGGGATTGGTTTATCATTTTGCAAAAAACACATATTTAAGTTTGGCAGCAAAGGCACTATCTGAAAGACAAACGTGTATTACTATTGCTAAAATATTTCAAGCTCGCAACCCACGTCAAGGAGCCTTGTTGTCCGCGAGTCCCTAACCGAAACAGTACCAAATGGTATCTATCTGGTCATCAGTTTATCTGCTTCCTCAAACATAGTCCATCTGAAATGGAACTCCTCCATGAGGACTTAGAAAGTAGTCCATGATGTTGTCCTTGACTCAAAGACCAGATGCTGCTGGTCTGCATTGCAGGGAGATTTGGATATAGATCATCTTCTACATTCCAACCAGGATCATTGTCCTTGAAAAAATTGCTTAGGACCACCCAGACTCTAACTACGGCACACACGTTGTCAGGTTTCAGCTGCAGGGCACTGTGGAAAACTCTCCACTGGTTGGTGAGAATCCCAAAGGCACACTTCACAAAATGCCTGGCACAGGTCTGTTATTTAACACCCACTTCCTGGTGTCCAAGTTCTTGAGAGTAAAAAGATGCAGCATTGGGGGCATCAGACCAAATCCCTCATTTGTCACAATGACAAATGTGGCAGGTGGACCTGAAGAGCCAGGAAGGTTCCATGGTTCTGTCTGGGAGACCTGTTCAGCCAAAAGTTGCTGCCCCATTCTGGAAGCTCTGAAGCCCTTCCATAGGCAATGATAACCACAAGCACAAATTGATAGTTGTTATCAGTAACAGCAACTCCACTAAAGAGAAGTACTGCTGATAATTGAAATACAGAAACCGTGAGTGCGGTAGTTTTTTAACATGGATGTTTTTGCCATCCAAGAACCTGATGCAGTAGTTACACATGCGACAATCTGAAACTGCCCTAAGGGCTTAAACACATGGACGTGCTTATCTCCCATCATGCGGCCATGATAATCCTGGACTTGCTCTATCTTTCCTGCATGCAGTTGATACTACATACGAGAAAGATAGGGCAGGACCTATCTTCCCACTATTGTTTTCAAATTCCTGCTCTTTGGTGTGGAGTTTGAATGGCCTAAGAAAAAAAACACCCTGTTCATAGCAGCGAGCATAGTTTCGCATATGGCCGTGTGAAGCCACTCTATGCGCTTAAACAAACGCTCACAATAGTGCAAATTTTTGCGTAATTTTTACTGTACTTTCTGTACTACCAGGGACAATTCACAACGGCATGGGGCACACCCGTGATTTAAAAGGCTATGCAGCCAAATTAGTCCCTGGTGTTATCGATTTCCCTGCAAAATTGTTCAGTTCATTGCACAATTTTGTGTGGATCGGGTGCGCACTCCCATAGACTCCTATGGTTCTTTACATGCACAAAAATGTGCACAAACGCGCTTATGTGAAGCTGCCCTAAACCTGAGTTTTTTTCTGTGAGCGTGATGCGTTTTGCGGAAAAAAAAAACACATCAGATTGCTGCACATGTTGCTTCAATAGTAAAAAAGTAGACAAATCACATTGCACTCATATGAAACTCGCATTTACATGCGAGTGCGAGGGGATTTACTCAGGCTGTCATAGGAAATAAGAGACGTTTCACACAAGCATATTTCAATGTGTATTTGCATGCACAATGTGCAGGGAATAGAACCCATTCTTTTCAATGTGTTCATTCCCATTTTCTCTTGTGCGTGCACATTTCGCGTGCGCAAAAACAAAAGCAGCATTGCAATCGCCATGCACTATCTTGACATGTAGGCGTGCGTCATATACGCCATGATGGAACTTGCTGCATTTTTTTTGTGCGAGTATTCTGCCTATAGCAGATTGATACAGCGCAAAACCCACTATGATCGTGTGAAAGAGCCCTACGAAGGATTTTCTCTGAAGAGAAGAGATACAGTAAGATATTGTACATACAGCTTACGTCAGCGACTACATTGTGATATTTATCCCACACACAGATTGAAAAAGATATCCTTGATTGACGTCTCCCTGTATAATGCTGTGAGCTGTAACTTTCAAAGTTCTACATTTCCTACTTTGTTTTCGGTTGTCTTTGTTTGAGGATTTGTTATGTTAAAGAAAATCTGTCATTCTTGCTTCGCTAATCACGGGCAGCATGAAATACCGACAGTCTCCCTCATTCTAAAGTGCTATGTTTTACCCGTACTATGAAAAACTAACATTTCAGGGAAAACATAGTTTTTTAAAAACGGCATGCAAGGCATGGGCAGGATACACAAATACGGAGATCAGGGTGGGCTTCCATTTTATGTGGGTGATTGGGTAATTGAGTCCCAGTGGGTCCTCTTACACATCTACTTCTTTCATCTGTCTTGTATGCGATACACCATTTATGGCATCACTCATGTTTTTGTCAGAGCTTGGGTTGTTTTGTGTACATTTTTTGCTAAAGACCTGTTATGTTCATGCAAGGTGCAATTGCAGCACCCCTCACAATTGTCGCTGAGATGTAATAAATGTCTGTAAAAGACCAATACAGGTATACAGGTGGTGGGCAAAAATATGGAAACACTGTACGAAATGCATGCCTTAGGCCTCAGTCACACGGGCGTTTTTCCCCGCGATTTGCGGATTGCATAACGGATGCGCATCCGCAAATCACGTGACCGGGGCCGACATTGCGCTGAAAAAGCTGCGCCTAGCAGCATTTTCAGTGAAACCGCCCTGCACTGCCCGCTATCCTCTGCCACAGCTGTGGCAGAGCTGTGGCACAGCTGTGGCAGAGGAGAACGATGTTCGCCCATTGAATTCAATGGAGCCAGTAATACAGCCGGCTCCATTGAAAGCAATGGGCTGCCGGCGAGCGAGGGATGAATTTTCGGGATGGGCTTAAAAATATAAGCCCTTCCCTGAAAAACATCCTAAAATGTGTAAAAAAAATAAAATAAAAAAAAAATATATATATATATATATATATATATATATATATATACACACCTTTTCCCTGCAGACAGAGTTCAGCCGCGTTCGACCGGCAGTTCGCCTGAACTGCTCTGTGTAGTATTCAGCAGGTGGGGATTTAAAATCCCCGCCTGCTGAATGGGCTGCCTCTGATTGGTCATAGCCCTCACCAATCAGAAGCAGCTCTCACTCACCCATTCATGAATTCATGAATGGGTGAGTGAGTGCTGCCTCTGATTGGCTGAGCGCAGCGACCAATCAGAGGGAGCTCTCAGCGTCATTCAATAGCTGAGAGCTGCCTCTGAGAATGATCCTTAAGTATATGTTCTCAATGGGGTCGGTGCTGCTGCCGCCGGCCCCATTGAGTGCATATATAGAACACAACGGTGTGCAGAATGCAGATAGGCGCATTCTGCGAATCGTTGTGTCCTATAATTGATTGCACATCCGCATAAAAAGCGGACATGTGACTGATCCCATTGGGATGCATTTGGTCTATAGATCTGCAGATCGCAAGCGCGTCTGCAGATCGGACCAAAAAACGGTCATGTGACAGAGGCCTTAGGCTGCTTGCACAGGAATGGGTCGGATTCCAGCGGTATCCGACCCTGTGCCCGGCCAGCAACCCTGTGTACCTGTCATATATCTTCTTTTTTTGTACCGCGGATGGACAATTTAACAAATTAAAAAGAAAGGAGATGTATTGGATATATTTGCTAGATACTGTACAACCACGCTCTTTTTCTGTACTTTTATGCACTGCCGGGCCTGTTCACATCGGCACGGGTCAACTGTGTTATGTTTGAACAGGTGAGGCAGCCTAATTAGTAGGCGGGCCAGCCTATTTAGTACCCGGTGTAATCGCTTAACACTGCAATGTTGCACCGTTAAGTGCGTGATTTAGGCCCCTCCTACGGGGCCTATTTGCACACAAAACTAGAGGGTGTCATGTATCTTCTTTCCTGATGTAAATGTGGGTGCAAAAATGCTTCATATGAGGGAATCCATTGAAATCAATGGGTTTTAATTGATGCAGTTTCTGCAACCGAACTTATGCGTGCAAAAACGGGTGCAAAATTGCTCGTGGGCAGGAGGCCTTATAATGGGAAAAAAAAACAAAATGCCTTGGCAAGCCAGTAGGAAAACAGAGCAGTATGCCTGGGTCTTCCACTATTCACTATGCCTTTGACTGACTGTATATAGTAACACTTAAAGGGGTTGTCCCGCGAAAGCAAGTGGGGGTATACACTTCTGTATGGCCATATTAATGCACTTTGTAATGTACATTGTGCATTAATTATGAGCCATACAGAAGTTATCAGAAGTTATTCACTTACCTGTTCCGTTGCTAGCGTCCTCGTCTCCATGGTGCCGTCTAATTTTCAGCGTCTAATCGCCGGATTAGACGCGCTTGCGCAGTCCGGTCTTCTTCTTTTCTGAATGGGGCCGCTCGTGCCGGAGAGCGGCTCCTTGTAGCTCCGCCCCGTCACGTGCCGATTCCAGCCAATCAGGAGGCTGGAATCGGCAATGGACCGCACAGAAGACCTGCGGTCCACCGAGGGAGAAGATTCCGGCGGCCATCTTCACCAGGTAAGTAAGAAGTCACCGGAGCGCGGGGATTCAGGTAAGCACTATCCCGTTTTCTTTTTTTATCCCTGCATCGGGTTTGCCTCGCGCCGAACAGGGGGGGCAATTGAAAAAAAACAACCTGTTTCGGCGCGGGACAACCCCTTTAAGGCTTGTTCAGACGAACGTGTTCCACATGGTTACCTATAGAAGCGTTCACATAAAGGAATTTTAGATGTGCAAAACGCTTGCACCTCCTAAAGATAGGACATGCGAGCGCAAAGTCGCATGTCGGCTCCAAGGTGTGCGTCAAAGATGTCCTATCTTTGCTGCGTGCTTTCCATAGGATCCTATGGGAGCCTTGAAAGCATGCAGCATGCACCTCCGATCATATGAATGGGCTACTTCAAATAGCTTAAAGTAGCCGTTAACGTGATCTTTTACAGGACTATGGCCACGTTAGGCTAGTTTTACATGGACGATAGCAATTTTGCCGTGAGAAAATTGTGGCAAAATCGTGTCTTTGTTCGCGTGTTTTTTGAGCATCAGTGATGCTTTCTTTTTTTAGAACAATTTTAACATTAGTCAATGGGACTAATGTTAAAATTGCATCGCAAGATAAGTTTGTTGCATTGCGATGCGATAAAAAGGAGGCTCCATAGAGATACATGGGCGCTAAAAAAAGGCAAAACGTGATTTTTTTTGCTCTCGCAAACTCGCAAGAGTGAAAAAAATCTATAATGGGAAGAAAAGGATTGTAAAACATTAGTTTCCTAATCTTTTTTTTTTTAAATGTCACATCAGGTGAAAATTGCTCAATTTCCTCGCCTGTGGGAAACCACCCTCAAGCTGCCTTCACACAGGTGAGGAAATTGTGCGAGATTTGTGCATTGCGAAACGCACAAATATGAACCCCAAAATATGTTTCTGCTTAGGGAGAGCACCTAGAAAGTGTCAGGAGGCTTATAAGGCAACCTGTTAAAAAGTCAGACATTGACTTGCTACCTTCAAATAGGTGGCACTGTAGAGGGATCTTTCCAGTTCTCATTTGCATATTACAACTGTACACTTAGTGGAGCAATCAGTGTCAGACAGCTGCTGCCAAGGCAAATAAGATCATGGGGCGCATCAAAAGATGAGCTTGACGGGAACATTGTTCTTCCTCTTATAAGTCACTGGTCAGACCACACATGGAATATTGTGTAGTTTTCGGCACCGGTACTCAAGAAGGACATATCTGAGCTTGAGCAGGTACAAAGGCAGGCAACTAAAGTAATTAATGTAATGGTCGGACTACAATACCCAGAAAAGTTATCAAAATTGGGATTATTTCTTTTAGAAAAAAGACGTCTTTGGGGTAACCTAATAACTATGCATAATATATCAGGGGACAATACAGAGATCTCAACCCATCATCTATCTATACCCAGGACTGTGACTGTAACTAGAGGACATCCTCTACATCTAGAGGAAAGAAGGTTTTGACACTGACATAAACGGGGGTTCTTTACTGTAAGAGCAGTGAGACTATGGAACACTCTGCCTGAGGACGCGGTGATGGTGAATTCAATAAAAGAGTTAAGGACATACCGGAATGTCTTTCTTTAGTGATACAATATTATATGTTATATTCATTAATAGAGATGAGCGAACGTACTCGTTTCGAGTACTTACGCACCCGAGTACCGCCATTTTCGAGTACTTCAGTACTCGGGTGAAAAGATTCGGGGGGCGCCGAACTCCCCACTGCTACCCCCCGTGCCGCCACGGCGCCCCCCGAATTTTTTCGCCCGAGTACGGAAGTACTCGGAAATCGCGGTATTCGGGCGAAAAAGGGGCGTGGCCGAGCACGTTCGCTCATCTCTATTCATTAACCCTTAATGACATGGCCTATTTTGGGCTTAAGGACGCAACAATTTTTGGCGGATTTTCTTCTCCATTTATCAAAAGTCATAATTTTTTTTATTTTTCCGTCTGTAGTTTTTATCGGCGTCATTTTTGGGTACATTGACTATATTGTAAAACTTTTATTTTTTTTTTATGATAGCAGGGAGAGAAAAAGCATCAATTCTGCCATAGATTTTTTTTTACAGCATTTATCATGCAGCATAAATAAGACATTCCATTTTTTCTGCAGGTCGGTTACAACAATACCAACATTCTTACATTTTTTTGAGTTTTTTCCACTTTTTTGCAATAAAAGCCCTTTTTTGGAAATCTTTTTTTTCCTAATTTGTTTCTATTCAAAATCCTGTAACGTTTTTATTTTTTGATGTACGGAGCTCTATGAGAGCTTATTTTTTGCGAGACAAGCTGTAGTTTTTATTGGTACCATTTTGGGGAACATACGTTTTTTTTAAATCACTTTTATTGCGTTTTTTGTGAGGCAAAATGCTAAAAATTAGCATTTTTCCTCAGTTTTTTAAGTGTTTTTTTTAGGCTTTTTTTCCGTGCACAGTCAAAAGCATGTACAGCTTATTGTATGCGTCGATATGGTCGCGACAACACCGAATATGTGGGGTTTTAATTTTTTTTTACCTTTTTTTATGCTAATCTGAGAAAAAGCATAAAAAAAGGGGTTTTTTAACTTTTTTTTTACATTTTTTTTAATTCATTTTTTAATCTTTATTTTTTACAACATTTGTGTCCCTCTGGGGGACTTTGACCACAGTACTGCCTATCGCTGTGATACAGCGATAATAGGCCTTGGCAAAACAGGACGCCAATCGCGAGAGCCGTGAACACTTTCCCTGCCGCGATCTACTTAGATCGCGGCAGGGAAGGGGTTAACAGTGGGGGGAGCATCTCCGATGACTGACAGCCGGCTGCCACTGCGGGATAGCGCGGGATCATATGTGAACTCGCGTTATCCCCAGGACGTAAGTTTACGCCCTGTTGCAGGAAGTACCCCGCTGCCAGGACGTAAACTTACGCCCTGGTGCGGGAAGGGGTTAATAACTTCAGGAGGGTTGTTGATCCAGGGATTATTCAGATTGCCAGATTTGAATCAGGAAGGTTTTTTACCTTAATTAGGGAAAATTGGCTTCTACCTCATTATTTTCTTTTGCCTTCCTCTGGATCAACATTCATGGGTAATAGGCTGAACTGGATGGACATATGTCTTTTCTCGGCCTTACATACTATGATACTATTTCCCAGAGAAGCATGCATAGTCTTAGAAGTCTCCTCACACCTACTAGGTGATTTCCACAAGGAGAAACTATACCCCCCGACCCATAATTGCACACATCATGAGCAAAAATCTTTGCGGTTATCGATGCAGAATATTGTCTGACTGATAGCTTTACTGGCAGGGAGACCAGTTAAACACTCCACGCCTTAGTAAGACCTTGTAATATCTGCCAGGCAGTCTACAATGTATCTTAATATATTCGGCATGGGAGATGGATGTTAGCTGTGTCCTCTGTCACTTGTGGAGACTGAAATCCACCGAGATGTGTGTCAGGTAAAAGAACATATACTTAGATCTCTGTCAAGGCTGCCATTTTCACTGCACTCATACTATTTCTGCTTAAAGACTGGAACCTCTTAGACAATAAGGGTGACAAGCATCAGAAAGTGATTCTAATATGCGGCTTCTGCTTCATGGTCGAAAACCATCACCATATATTCACAAAGTAAAAGCAATCTACAATTCCTTCCCTACAGAATGGCCTTATGTCTGTGCACTATGCAATAAATTAAAATGTAGCTTAGCGGTTGCAGTTAATTGCTATGGCAACAGTTGAACTCTAAGAAAAGGGAGTTCTTCAATCTCAAGTCTAAGCACAGTTTTGCTGTCTTTTTATTTTCACTCCATTTACTGCATTTTTTCATGCTTCGTTCCTTATCACTTCTTTGGCTTGCAATCTTACGGAGAAATGCTATTTTATACTTAGTTTCTCTTTTGTTCTGCACATTTAGTGTAATAACTATTTGCATGCTATATATCTCCTGCCTAAATATAAATGGTGGAACTGCAATAAATAAAGATTATTTTTATACCGTACCGGTTGGGATTCTGCAACCTACTCAGAATATTTAAGCTTGCAAAAATGTTCTGTTGTGTCTAAAGATGCCAGCACAGCATCTAAAACATCATAAAGTTTGATGAAATTGTATGGAATTGCTGTAAAAAGCCTTTTACAATCCATATTTTTACAGGACTGCAGACAATCTAATGTGAATTTGGACTTCCTGGCTGCTGTTCAATATGGATTTCAATATTCCTAATCAGGACCAAATGATAGGGGTGTCACACTGAGCTTTTGCCCGTTAAGGCCCATTTACACGCAACAATTATTGCGCAAACGAGCAATATTCGTTGCATGTAAACGCGGGCTTCGTGCACTTTTCGTCTGAACGATGATTTTAAGGTGAGCTTAAAATCCATGATTCAGCCGCAGAGAGATAAAGTATCTCTCAACAGATCACATGCTGTGTTCTCCACGGGAGCCGGTAGATTACATTGTTTTCTGCCAGCAGTCCCAACAAGAACAAATTACCTCTCAGGAAAACGGGAGTCACTTAATGACTATTTGGTGATTCTATTCAGCTGAGAAGAGATGAAGAAGAGTCCACACACACATGTGGCCCAGTTTGCATTCTTATGGGGAGTTTGGGAAAGATAGCTGTCAGTAAGTCCTACCACTTTGCACTTCTGGGGTCTTGGGTTCAAGTCTGACCATGGATGACATCTTCATGGAGTTTGTGTATTTTTTCTGTGTTTGCATGGGTATCCTCCCACACTCCAAAAACATAGTAATAGGGCATTTTAAAAATTGTGAGAACCCATAATATCAAGTGATGTAAAGTACTATGGAATATATATATATATATATATATATATATATGCATTAAATAAATAAAGGTGATTATTTGTGATTATCATTAGGATTTGTTTTGTGTTAGCGGAGTAGGCTAAATAGCTATGTTCATCCATGTAGGCTCTTCTTGGATTCTGCTCCTGTCAGTGTGTCACAAGTGTTGTCTCCTCTACTCCCTGCCAATGGGTGATGTCAGGTTTCTTCTGCCCATTGACATGACCCATTGGCAGTGAGTGGAGACCACCCACATGACACATTGATAGTGCCAGG
Organism: Eleutherodactylus coqui; assembly: GCF_035609145.1. NCBI lineage: Eukaryota > Metazoa > Chordata > Amphibia > Anura > Eleutherodactylidae > Eleutherodactylus > Eleutherodactylus coqui. The sequence continues at coordinate 68,663,125 of NC_089840.1, read as the reverse complement.
AGCTAAATCTAATAAGAGCCCATATGGGTTTATCAAGAAAACACAGGCAGTGATAGTCAGTGGGACCATGCCTACAGAGCTATGCAGCTTTTGAGGCAGACCTGCTAACATAGATACATGAAAGGTCTTCTTTAATTGTTGTGGCTTGCTTAACTACATTTGTTAGGCTAGTGCCTTCATGGGCTATTTAGACAGCTCAAAGGAGTTGTGGAAAGATGCACAAGTCTTTGAGAATGCATAAGTCAGGGTGATCAGCTTATTACCTTGAGTCCCACTTTTGGCACAAGCGGCAAACAGCTCATTTTGACAGCAGAAGCCATGGTCAGCCTGGTATTTCCCTTGCTTTGGCCACTCTGGGACAAATGTAGTAAGACAGGATAGCTATTTCCTGGAATGTCTGTCCTATAATAATAAGATGCCAGAAGTTCCACCAGGGTGAGAGTTACACTTAATGAGACATATATGGGGGTCTTAAATTGGGGATCTTTCTCTGTAACTTTTGTATGCCTTAATAGGCCTATGAGCAGGGGATTCCATCTTGACACAACCCCTTTAAGAATGTTGGGCTCGAGATCATCAGCTGATTGCTCTAAGTACTGCTCTTGGCACACCCAAGTAAACAGCTGACAGTTTTTGTTGTATTTTTTTCATGCAGTTTTTTTTCCAAAACACATTAGTGGTACCATTAGGAAGGAGAAGTAGAGGTTTTTATTTTTTATTTTCCATATCTTTTGTGCCAACTTTGGGCTTTGGCTAAAACTGCATAAAAAATGGCCACAAAAATTGGCTTTTTCCCAAAGAAAATCGGTGCATGAAACTACCCTGAAGATGGTTTCAGACAATCATATTTTCCTGTGTTTTTGCGCATATAAAACATACACACACAATGCGCAGAGAATAAAACCCATTGATGTCAATGAACTCGTTCTCATGAATGGTTTCTGCTCTATCTTTCTGCATATTGAACAGCAAAGGCCCCCATAGAATTCTATTGGAGAAGCACAAATATGCGTGTAATACGCTGCACAAGTCCATGAAAAACAGAATACATTGAGACCTCATTAGGATAAATAACCTTTTAAATCAAAGTGTGGGGTGTCGCATTTGAGTATGAACATGCTGTGCATGCGCAAAAAGTACTATGTACTGATATGCGTGCAAATCTACCTCATTCACTGCACAAATACATTGCACAGCGGGATGCGCAATTGGGCATAGGCTGGTGTGAAGCTTTCCTAATAGAGCTATCTTTACTAGAGATGAGCGAATATACTCGTTTCGAGTAATTACTCGATCGAGCACCGCGATTTTCGAGTAATTCCGTACTCAAGTGAAAAGATTCGGGGGGCGCCGGGGGGCGGGGGGAGGCGTGGCGGAGCGGGGGTAGCAGCGGGGAACAGGGGGAGCCCTCTCTCTATCCTTCCCCCCCCCCCACTCCCCGCTGCAACCCCCCACTCACCCACGGCACCCCCGAATCTTTTCACCCGAGTACGGAAGTACTCGAAAATCGCAGCGCTGGGGTGAAAAAGGGGCGTGGCTGAGTAGGTTCGCTCATCTCTAATCTTTACCTTTCCAACCTTCACTCAGTTGTTCAGACAATGTGCATTACTAAGGCTAACTTCACACAGGTGAGTGCAATGTCGGTTCGTAATTCACGGCCTGATATAGCGCTCGCCAACATACAATTTCCCCGCTGTTGCAAGGCAATTTTTATCTCAAAACCGCCTCGGAAAGCAGCGATCCTCTGCCATGACTGACAGTCGCGGCAGAGGATTGCAGATTTGGATCTTGCAACACACAAATCTTGCACAATTTTCTTGGCTGTGTAAAAGTGACCTTAGGATAGAAAAAGCTTGGAACATTGCATGACAATGTGAAATGTAGATAAAAAAATGTATTTAATAAAAAACTAACTATGAACATTTCTTTACCAGGGTGCAATACTTACGAATGCTTAAAAGTCATGCCGCCAGAGGTGTAAATACAGGAAGTGCTTCTGATCTTAGTTGATAAACCCTAGCAACTCTAGCGAGATTTTCAAAATGCAATGTGTTTTGTTTTATATCACTTATAATTTGCATAAAATAGTATTTCAAGCTCTTTTCCCAGTTCCTATGTTAGATCCTAAATTGGAAACATTAGCTCATAGGCAAGCCAATATTTGGTTTAAAAATCCATTACGGATAAGTAAAAGTTTTCAATTGTGTAAACTACAAAGATGCATTATATGTGAATAACTGAATTGATTTAGATGATGTATGGGGTCATACAGAACGTGTACCATTACCATCCTCGCTCATACAAGTACATTAAAAGGTATTAGAGAATACTTTCAAATGTCCCTACCTCTGGCTGTGCAAATCATTATTCTTCCATCAGCACCTCTTCATGCTTTAAGAAGAACATTATAAAAATGAAGCAATAATAAATAAAGTCATGCTTGAAGCAAATTCAAAATGAGATGCAGATATAGAAAGCCTTTTGCATATTATTAGAGCATCAATGAGCCAAAAAACATGATAATCTAATGAAGACAGAAGTAAGAAAATAGTTTATGACAACAAATCAATTGTTCATTAGATACAGTTAAGTAGAATGTATCAAGTCATGCCGTCTATACCGGGCAACCACATGTATAATAAAGTTATATACACATGGGGAAATAATATTTTATGATTAAAAAACTTATTAGAGATGAGCGAGCATACTCGCTAAGGCTAGTGCCCGCTCTAAAGATTCGGCTGCCGGCACGGGTGACAGGTGAGTTGCGGCGGTGAGCAGGGGTGAGCGGGGGGGGGGGGGGAGGAGAGAGGGAGAGAGAGATCTCCCCTCCGTTCCTCCCCGCTCTCCCCTGCCGCTCCCCGCCCCCCGCCGGCAGCCGAATCTTTAGAGACGAGCGGGCAGATACTCGACTAAGGCGCTACTCACTCGAGTAGTTTGCCTTATCGAGTATGTTCGCTCATCTCTAGAAATTATTCATGATTGTAGAAGTGAAAAGAATGTGCTAAACTTTACCGCTAAAAAGCCTTAAATTCAAAGTGGCGGTATGCTAGACCAATGGTATTTAACGTGAACCTGTCAGATGACTTTTGCTGCCCTGTAGAAGAGCAGAATTTGATAGAGGGAGAGAAGCCACGTTCTATAATTTATTGATTGCTATGATTTGGAGCAGAAAGAGTAGAAAGCAGAGTAAATCCAAAAAGGACTCTTAGGAGAGACAGTAAGAGTCCAGCTTAAGCCGGGCTCACATGAATGAGTTGGATTCCGCTTGCGGATATCCTATGAGTGATCATGGAAATGAATTGTGAATGGTCGTTCAGTTTTCCATGTGGATGTAGACATATGGACAGCATATCCTTCGTGCAAAAGAAAGAGCACAAGCAGGGAATGACATTAGAAATTAGGCAACCATTGCTAAGGTAATCGTTGTGAGATCTCTCTCAATTTGTGATTTCTCTCAATCTCCATGCCCATACGCAGTGTTAATTGCATATGCACTGCGAATTGCATGCATACAATGGAGGCCATACGGAATGTGCGATAAAATAGAGTATGCTGTGATTTTTCTTCCGCTTGCGGAATCTCCAATTCCTACACACGAGTCTCAGTAAACTGGCGAAAGTTCATGCCTTTCAATACCTATATATTACCGTGGATGGCAATTGCAGAATCTGGTCATGCGAGACCGGCCTTCCTCTACCCATGTAGTCTGACAGCTTTTAGTGTGAGTATAAAGCAGATTGTCAGTCAGTCTGTGTTGGCAGAGGAAGCAGGACTGTCATTGCAACTCCTAGGAGTCCCATCAAGACTTGCTTTGCTTTTTGCTCAGAAATCCTGCTCCAAATCCTAGGAAGCTATATATTATAGAGTTCAGCTTTGTTTTTGGCATCATGCCCTGATCTGGAATGTGGAAACTTAATCACTTGACTAGTTCACTTCAATGCAGATGGGACACACTTGGTTTTCTGATGTTTGATCATACTATCATTTAAAGGGAACCTGTTATGTCCCCAGAGCACTGTAAACTAAGTTATGGTGCTGTTAGGGTATGTTACAGGGAGCCGAGTGATGAATTTTTTATACTAAATCGCTCCCACAATCCAGCGCTGTCACCATCTGAAGTCCTGGCAGTGCTGGAAAAACTGACTCTTTTCAGAGTCTCATGCCCTTACACTTCTATACAGGTCTATGGAAGAGCACGCTCATGGGAGTCAGATTTTCTAGCACAACGCGGTCTTTGGAGAGCGACAGCACTGGATCATGGGATCTGGTGAGTATAAGAAATACATCACTCGGCCCCCAATAACCACATGCCCCGACTACGAATGTTTAAGGCTCTGTCAACATACACTGTGTGGTTTGCATTCACATTATACCAGATCCACAGCATTACGGGGCATGTCGGGAGTCTTTTCTGAAGTGAACACTGATTACAGTTACGAATATTACTTGCAATACTTGAAACAATGTATAACTCATATATAAACAATGTCTTTGTATGCAAAAGTTATTGTATTCATTTTTTTAACTCTTTCAGAACTGAAGGGATTGAAGAAGACCATGAGTTAGAACCCATTTTGTTCTGCAATAATTCACGCAGTTAAAACAGTTTTCTAGCTTCAAGAGAACTATGTTAACATTGGCACTATAGCAATGTAAGCATTATGTATTGCAAAAGGGCATTAAAAAACATTTTTTGTCAAGGAAGCAGTGTATAGTTAAAATTTCCAGATTAACATGATACGTTTGACTGTACAAGTATTTAAACATTCAAGGTACCGCCAAGAAAATTTTGCAAATTGGGAGTTAGAAGACTATGGAACTAAGCCATCCACCCAGTTCTTCTGAGGTCTGATAGCTGTTTGCATCAATGCCTAGTACGTACAAACCAATCTCCCTTGAAAAGAAGTGATTTGTCAGTAATCCAGCTTTCTGTGCCTTTATTTAATGGGCAAAGCACCTGTGAATCCCGCACTTCCAATCTCCTCTCCATAATTGAAACCACTGTTGCCAATTAGCTCTTGGAGCTCTTTCTTTCTGCACTGTGGATGTTTACTGAATGTGCTCAATAAATAATATAATGTGTCTAACTGTTTTTGTGTTATTACTTTAGTTAGATCGTGTTTTTCTATAATTGTAACTTAAATAACAATTTAACCCCATTTCATAAGTAATTAATGCAAAAATCGAGATCATTTCAAAGGGCTCACTGACCAGTTTTGCACTATCCATCCTTACAAAGTAGCAAGAGCTGGTTGTAGATGTCAGTACTATAGAGATGCCAAGTGCTAAAAAAAATATTCAGCTAAACAAAGGTCACGTCTTTCTAAACCAGATCTTTCAGTATAATATGCTGCTGTAGTAAAGGGCAGCATGTTATAACTCTTGGTCTGAAGGGTTACTAAGACAGACAGCAAACTGAAGAAGTTACTGATCACTAAATAGTAAGACTTTCCCACACATCATATAAAAGGCCAAAAGTACTTGTAGGCTAGGGCGGTTATCTTGTGATAAAAGTATGAGGAGGCTGAAATAGTATTGGGACTTTTTCAGTAAATAACTAACTTAAGTTCTAATATGGATAGAAAACACAGGAGATGATCTGGCAAACAAAATGAGCAGGAAAGTATAAAACATTAATAGAATGGAGACACAAATCAATACGTTTCTGGTCTGCTTCATACCCTAATTGGATTGGCAACTTCTTGATAAATGGCAAGTGCGTACCTGAACTGCATTGATTTGTGTCTCAATCCTAATAAAGACATTTTATATTTATCTATCCACAGTGTATTCTAGTTCATCTCCTGCGTCTTCTTTCCAGATTCGCATCTCGGATGCACCTCCTGTGTGGTGTTGATTGAACCCAACCAGTAGAGCCCTGCTTCGAGTCAAAATTTTCCCAAAGTTTTGTTCAGCATGAACCTCAATCAAGCTTTTAACAAAGTTCTACAGAAAACAGGGTTCTACTGGTTTGATTCGCTTAACACAAGTCCCGAACACTGGTGTATAACACTATCTAAGATCTATCTATCTAAGATGCATCGGCCCCTAATTGGATTCGTGACTTCACGATGAATGGCGACTGCGTACCTGAAACACATTGATTTGTGTCTCAATTCTAATGAAGACATTTTATATTTATCTATCCACAGTGTATTCTAGTTCATCTCCTGCATCTTCTATCCAGATTTGCATCTCGGACGAGCCTCCTGTGTAGTGTTGATTGAACTGAACATGTAGAGCATGGCTTTGGGTCAAACTTTACAAAAACTTTCGTTCAGCATGAATCTCAATCAAGCTTTTAACAAAGTCCTACAGAAAACAGAGTTCTACTGGTTTGGTTCACTTAACACAAGTCCAGAACACTATCTAAGAGCCATAAAAGCTTTGAATAAAATTCTTAGACAGCTTTAGGGATTTTGGTACATTTTTGTTTCTGTTCAAGCTAATTCAGACCAAACCGAACTTTTTCCAAAAGTTCCTTGAACACTTGCCAAACCAGACTTTTCAAAAGTTCACTCATCATTTCTATTGTGTCCTGTTGTGCCATTAAAGCAGGCAGCAACCACGGTGTGAGGAATGTATTTAGTCTTGTGTTACATAGAGTTGACTCAAGTGAGCAGTTCCACTCACAGATCGCTTAAAATTGTTGGAATGAGTCTTTACTTCTAGTGTCAATCTCTCCTTGCAAAATAAATTAAAGAAGGCAACAGTAGGCTGTGGTGCCAAACGACGGTAGGTTAAATGAAAGAAGGGGTAGTGTTGTTTCTAATATGATAGTAATGTTTTTTCCTCTTTGGATTGACATTGTAAAAGAAAAATAGGACAAATAGCATAAAAAAGAAATGCATGTAGTCAACCATATTTATAAGGAGTGCATTGCTCTCCCTTCTCCATGCCTCCTGCCATCTTCAATATTCAGCGTCGGCTGCCTCTCTAAACTGAATGCTGTAATGGCCATCATTCCAAACTCATAAGCATGTACTGTAAAGGGTTAATATAGATGACAAGATTTGTTTGTGTTGTTCATACGTCATATACGCTACCCATCTGATGCATTGGTTTCTGATGCATGTGTTTAGATGGATGATTTTCTGCTGCATAAATGCGCCCAGCTGTCCAAGATAGCGCATATGGTGCGCATTCCGGCCGGGCGCTTTTACGCTGGCCAGAAAAGATAGTTCTGGAGCATCTTTTCCGGCTGGAGTACAGCCGCTGCATAGACTCATATGAGAGCCTATGGCAGTTGCCGCAGAAGGGAGGTGGGGGGAGTTTAACAGCGTGACTGCTGAACTCGCAACCCTTTTCCTCCACCTCTCCGCCCCTTGCTGGCTATCTGCAATGGGGATGGGGGATGGGGCGGGAGCTAGTCTGCTAAAGTCCCGCCCCTTCCCATAGGCTAGAGCAGGGAAGGGACTAGGTCTGCTAAGCTCCTTCTCATTCACGTGATTTTCGGCCACAATGTGGCAGTGACATGGTTAGCTAAAAATCGTCATGTTTGTGTAAATGAAGCCTGACTTCTGCTGATATGAAAAAAGTGTGATGAAAGCGTGTATAAAAACAGTTATAAAACATATGTGTAAATCTGAAGCAAGTGTGTTTTAATCGTAAAAATGCATCGTGCATGCAAGGAAATTGAGGTGAAACTACAGGTGAAATGTCCAGTTTTTCACTGACCTATATCACACCTGTCTATGTTAATACAGTCTTAGGTCTCCAGCACACTAGTGTATTTGGGTTTGTGTGCTGTCCGTGTTAGGCCCATTATAGCCTATGGGGCTATGCACACTACGTATCCCGGACAAAACCTAGGATATGCAAATATATGTCAACGTGCAGGCCATCCGTATATCGCACAGTGCATTGACAGGTATCCATGAGGTGTCCAATATGAGTTGTGCCCAAACCTGGCTATAATGGGGTCCAGTTGGGTCCCACTTAGCTTTCCAGCTTTTTTCTTCTGGAATGGAGGTTCCAGTGCAGATGTCAAAGCAGCCTTATCACATCCTGTATTGTGACAGTCACTTACAGTTTGGTATGACTATAGCGAATGACAGTTGTGAAGTTTATTTATCATTCTCTTCTAGTCTTCTGTACTTGGCTTTATCCTATTTACGGTGTAGTATTTGGTCGCTTCCTTTGCTGGACCTCCTTTTTGAGGCGATCGTGCTGCCTATTTTTAGGGATTTAGTGATAGAATCTATAAAGGCAATGTCTCCCCTCTTTTTCTCAGCTCGTTGTCAGATCAATATTTGTAGTGAGGGTACATATTTTTGTTTGCCCTTGTGCTTAGACCATAACTCTGTATAACACTCCCTGATTGCTGAAGAGAATGATGTTTCTAATTTGATTACTATTGTTATACGATTTGCTGAGTTGATTTATCATGTATCAATAAAGGATACACTTTAGAGTTTAGCGCTTTCAGTGATATCTAGTGAGGATGTAACATATAATTTTGATTATTTATGCTTATCCTATTTGAACTATAGGAAAGTGAATTTACCATCTGCTATACATAGGAGTTAAAAAAAGGTTGCAGTTGGCCTCACAGCATGGGAAAGAGTTTTATAGTTTAATACTACATTGAATGGACACTTTATTAAAGACATCTGCTCTTTCGCGAAATAAAAATGATACATAAAATCAATTGAGCATAGTATGTCAAGCTGAAAAAAGACATATGTCCATCTAGTTTAGCTTATTACCCCCAAATGTTGATTTAGAGGAAAGCATATGTCGGTGTAGAAACCTTCTTTCCTCTTGATGTAGAGGGCGCCCCCTTGTTACAGTTACAGTCCTGGTATAAATAGATGATGGGAGAGATCTCTGTATTGTCCTCTGATATATCTATACATAGTTATTAGGTTACCCCTCAGCCGTCTTTTTTCTAAATTAAGTAACCACAATTTTGAAAACCTCTCTGGGTATTGTAGTCCACCCATTCCATTTATTACTTTAGTTGCCCACCTTTGTACCCACTCAAACTCTGATATGTCCTTCTTGAGTGCCCAAATCTTTACACAATATTCCATGTGTGGTCTGACCAGTAACTTGTAAAGAAAAAGACCAATGTTCTCATCATGTGCCCCATGACTTTATTTTGATGCACCCCATGATCCTATTTGCCTTGGCAGCAGCTGCCTGACACTGGTTGCTCCAGTTAAGCTTAAAGTTAACTAAAATCCCCAAGTCCTTTTCCATGTCAGATTTACCCAGTGGTTTCCCATTAAGGCCTTAGTCACACGGGCGTTTTTTCACGCAATTTGCGCATCGCATGACGGATGCGCATGCGCAAATCGCGTGACCGGCGCCGAAAAATCGGCCCAAAAATCGCCCGAAAATCTGCTCCTAGCCGCGTTTCATTAGAAACGGGCCGGAGCTGTCCAGCGCATTGCATTCAATGGAGACGGCAATACAGCGGCTCCATTGAATGCAAGCGCTGCGGGCGAGTGTGGGATGAATTGTCGGGAAGGGGTTAAATATATAACCCCTTTCCTGCAATGCATCCTGAAAAGTGAAAAAATAAAAAAAAAGTATGTACTTACCTGCTCCCGGCAGCTGGAGATCCCGGCGGCCGGCCTGCAGTGGGTGTGAAGGGGGTGTGACTCAGGCTTGCCCCTGATTGGCTCAGCGCTGAGCCAATCAGAAGCAAGTCTCAGTCACACCCATTCATGAATTCATGAATGGGTGTGACTGAGATCAGCCTCTGATTGGCTCAGGCTGAGCCAATCAGGGGCAAGCCTGAGTCACACCCCCTTCACACCCACTGCAGGACCGCCGCAGGGATCTCAGGCTGCCGGGAGCAGGTGAGTACATCCTTTTTTTTTATTTTTTCACTTTTCAGGATGCATTGCAGGAAAGGGGTTATATATTTAACCCCTTCCCGACAATTAACCCCGCGCACGCCGGCAGCCCATTGCTTTCAATGGAGCGGCTGTATTGCCGCTCCATTGAATTCAATGGGCAAACATCGTTCTTCTCTGCCACAGCTGTTCCAGCTGTGGCAGAGAAGAATGATTTGTCTTCTATATGTTCTCATTGGGGTCGGCGCTGCTGCCGCCGGCCCCATTGAGCGCATATTGAGAAGAGAACAGGAATCGCAGATCGCAGATAGGTGCGATCTGCGATTTCTGTTCTCTAATTTATCGGACGAGCGCATAAAAAGCGCTCATGTGTCCGATACCATTGCAAAGCAATGGTTTTAAAAAATCGCCGGACGCATGCGCATGCGCAAATCGCGGCAATAAACGCCCGTGTGACTGAGCCCTTAGTATGTAATGGTGAAATGTATTTCCTCTGCCCATGTGTATACTTACATTTATCAATGTTAAACTTCATTTGCCACTTTTCTGCCCAAGCCCCCAACTTATCCAAATCCATTTGCAACCAACCACATTGTGTTCTGTCCTGTGTTACATAGTGTTGTATAATCTGCAATATAAATTTCCCATATAAATCATTTTAACACCTAGTGAAATCTATGCTGTGCTTGATAAGGACAAAGAAAATCCAACGTGCTACTAGATGGGTGTCCTCAATAAAGTAGCCACTCAGTGTATACCCAATGTAATGTATGATGCTTATGTAATGTGTGTGCATGAATGTGCAGTGATTCGAGAATGACTGAAACTCAATAACTTGTCACTGATTCATTAAGCACAGTAATTATTTTTAGAACATTGCTTTACCCCGTAGTTAAAATCATCTTAAGCAATGATAATTGAAATAACAGCTAATAATTTGCTCAAGCACAAAAATATAATAAAAATATAAAGAAACTGAGGATTATCAGCAGCTTTCCCAATATGTGGTGAGTATAAGACTCTTCACATAATTTCTTATAATATTTTAATTATCTTGGTGTCTGTATATTACTTTACTTTTTAGAAACATTTTTCTATTGCTTGACTGTTTTGTGTGCCAATCAAGTCATAAAAATGTCAAAAAAGCCCTAAAATTAGATTTGCTTTGGAAGGTCCAGCTGTTCTCTTGAGTGGCAAATTTGATCTAAAAATAACAGAACTCATTAGATGGAGTCTGTCCTATTCAGTCTGTGATTTGTGACTAGCCAAGGGAGAATATCCGATATCTAGGAGAATGCCAAAACTGTTCTAGCTTCTTTAAAGTAGCCAATATTCAACATAGATTTCTCTAGATTCAGAATGTGACTCACTCAGACGTCAGAGAACGATATCCTGCTTCACATCTGGGTAGAAGCAGAAAACAAAGGAACAGGTGGAAATAAGGCTTTAAAAATAGCAATCAAAGGAAATTAAAATAATGAAGCATAAACAAATGAGGGCTTACATCTAATGTACTGTAAGCCTATTGTGATGTACTTTGCAGGTTATGTAGCAGAATTAAACTGAGCTAGAATTAAAGGGGATGTCCAGTGGGAGAGATTCTAAAGCTATGCAATGCATTAAAATAACAGACTAATTTATACTTACTCTATAATGTAACAACTTTACAGTCTCCATCTGTATTCTTTGCCATGGTGATCAGCCTATCATGGGAAGTCTGGGTGAAGTGTATTCAAATTCATGGTGGCTTCAGACTAGCATGTTTTTGTGCATGCATACATGCGCACAAAAACACGCCTCAATTGCAAGCAATGCATTCCCTATGGTGTGTTCACATGTCCGTGTTTTACAGGTGCGTGCCTGTAATGATAGGACATGTGTGCACAATAGGGAATGCAGGCATTGTCTTCAAGGGAGCCGCGGCTGCTGCCAGCGTCTCCATTGAAGACAATGGTCGGCCAGCACCCTGTAATTGTTTTTCAGGGAAGGGCTTTAAATATAAGCCATAAAAAGAATTCCCTACCACAGTTGTCACAGATGACAGCTGCGGTAGTGGATCAAGCTGCCAGCATCCAGTAATTGTTTTTCAGGGAAGGTCTTCAAATATAAGCCCTTTCCTGAAAAACAAGAAAAAATGGTGATAAAAATAGAAAAAATCTATACTCACCTTGCTTCAGCTACTGGGGCTCAGCGTGTCCAGCCAGCTCTTCTCCTGCACTGCTGTGAGGAGTATTCAGCAGGGGGGAATTTAAAATCCCCGCCTGCTTAATGGTCTGCCTCTGATTGTCTGAGCACTGTGACCAATCAGAGGCAGCTCTCAGCTATTGAATGACAATCAGAGGCAGCACTCACTCACCTATTCATAAATTCAGGCTAGTGTACATCCTGGCTGCAGAGTACTTAACGCAACAGGACGTACACTTACGCCCTGTGGACGCCGAGAGGTCAGAAGAGATCCTGCACCACCCGGCTATGTTACTGATGTAAATGAAGCTCCCTCTGTATATAGCTGTCCTTATTCACCCCCGCTGTTGCAGTGGGAGCCTTCATTTACACACTAATAAGCTCTTAAGTAGCTAATTAGCTACTTAAGAGCTTATGCAAAGTGAATGTTCAAAACTGTCACTCAAACTGCAGTTTGACCAAATTTTGAGCAACCATCTTGCCATATAAATGCACACAATTATCGCTCAAAAGATTGCTTTTGAGCGATAATTGTTTTTTCTAAATGGGCCTTAACAGCAGTATTTATAGGGTTACTAGACCCAAATCTGTGTTAAGATTTGTGAAAACAGATTTGTGATTGTCCGACCACCGAGACCCCCAGTGATCCGATAGCCCTACTTCCAGTCAAAGCTGCACTGCAGCACTGACTGGAGTGAAACGAGCACTGGCCATGCATGCATGTTGCTTCATTCATTTCATTGGAGCTGGCAGGAATAGCCAAGTGCTATGCTCTGTTATTTTTGTCAGCCTCATTAAAATAAATGAAGCGGCATGTGTGGCTAGTCCTCCATTTAAAGTGACATCACTCTGGTCGGAGTTGCAGTGCAGAAGCTACCTAGAAGTTGGGCAAGTGCGACCCCTGTTCTCGGGATCAGTTGGGGTTTCATAAATAATAATATAATAGGCATAAAGCAATGCACCAGTTTTGCCATGTATGTCCCATTAACAAATACTCACTGACAGTCCTAATTTTTAGCTGCCCTTACATCCTCCTCTGCAAACGAAAGGAAAATGTTTCTGGAGTTAATATCTGCATGAAACAAAGTTCCCACATCCAACTTTTTTCAGATTCTCATTAATTCGAAATATTATTCACACAGAATATGTGAGGAAGATTTAATATTTCTCAAAAGAATCATAGCTCAAAACCTGAGCAGTAAAACATATTCCTTTTCCCCTTTTTCCTTTCTACGACACTGAGCTGTCTTTATTATTATATATGCACTGCTATGACTCTGTCACAAGTAGTGAATAAAGCGTCGCTGAAAATATCATTGAGACAGAAAATTGATTGAAACATTATCCTTCCATTTATCAGGAACACAGTTTATTGTTCTATGATGTTATGTTTTTGTGGTGATTGTAATGCCAGAAATAATTGCCTAGGATGATGTCATCAACTGGAAGAAGAAAAGTAACGACATTTAATGGCTCAGTGACCTATTCTTTCCACATCAATACGAACTATTCTAAATATTCAATAGAATACAGCATCTTGTTAATAATTAGCATTTTTTCACAGGCAATGTACTGTATAGATTTGTTAATGTCTGTTCCTTGATACATTGGCAGATCATTATCTTTTTCAAATGTCTTTGGGCGAAGCTGGTAATGAGGAATGACATCTCTGGGTTTTCTATATTAATGGTTATATTGTGAAAAGGTCACCTTACCATTTAATCTGTGTGTTCTTTATATCATAAATGCAGACAACCTACTGAATATAAAATAAAGGACATGAAATTAGTTTTAAAGAAAGGAAGGACACTAACTTTTGCATTTTTATTTTATAGACATATATATGAGATAGATAGATAGATATAAGATAGATAGATAGATAGATAGATAGATAGATAGATAGATATGCCATAGATAGATAGATATGAGATAGATAGAAAGAAAGATATGAGATAGATATTAGATAGATAGATAGATAGATAGATAGATAGATAGATAGATAGATAGATAGATAGATAGATATGAGATCGATAGATAGACAGATAGATAGATATAAAATAGATAGATAGATATGAGATCAATATATATGAGATCAATAGGTATGAGATCGATAGATAGATAGATAGATGTAGGATAGATAGATATGAGATAGATAGAATAGATAGATATAAGATAGATAGATAGAATAGATAGATATAAGATAGATAGATAGATATGACATAGATAGATAGATAGATAGATAGATAGATAGATAGATAGATAGATATGAGATAGATAGATGGATAGATAGATAGATAGATAGATAGATAGATAGATAGATAGATAGATATGACATAGATAGAATAGATAGATATAAGATAGATAGATAGATAGATAGATAGATATGACATAGATAGAATAGATAGATATAAGATAGATAGATAGAAAGAAAGATATGAGATAGATATACATATAGATAGAAGATAGATAAATAGATATGAGATCGATAGATAGACAGATAGATAGATTTAAGATAGATAGGTAGATAGATATGAGATCAATAGATAGACAGGTAGATAGATATAAGATAGATAGATAGATAGATAGATAGATAGTCAGATAGATATGAGATCGATAGATAGACAGATCGATAAATATAAGATAGATAGATAGATATGAGATCAATAGATATGAGATTGATATATATATATATATATATATATATATATTAGATCAATAGATATGAGATCGATAGATAGATATGAGATTAATAGATATGAGATCAATAGACCGACAGATAGATAGAAAAGATAGATATGAGATCAATAGATATGAGACAGCTAGATAGATAGATATAAGATAGATAGATATGAGATCGTTAGATAGACAGATAGATATAAGATAGATTGAAAGATAGATATGAGATTGATAAATAGACAGATAGATAGATATGAGATCGATAGATAGATAAATAGATATGAGATCAATAGGTATTAGATCAATATACAGATACATAGATATGAGATAGATAGAATAGATAGATATGAGATCAATAGATATGAGATTGATAGATAGATAGACAAATAGATAGAACAATAAAGATCTTTTGACCTTAACAGTGGCTGTGAAGAGCTACCAAGATTTTACTAAGTTAGTATTTGACAGACTAAGGCCCCCAGTCCACGGCCGAGGTGAAATATCGCTAGCAATATTCCACCGTGGGGGATGAGGGGGGAGACCTGTCAGGTCTATGCCTTGAGCCTATTTGACAGATTTGAATACCACAAGCGGAGAATCGCTATGATTCTCTGCTCATGAATAGGGGGCTTCGCTTTCCATAGCAACGCTATGGAAAGCGTTCACTGCGTTACCCGTGGCCAGATTATCGCCGCAGATAACGCAGTGAACAATTGCCCATGGACAGGCAGCCTAAGGTGTCAGAACTATGAAGCAATTAGGGCTTTTACCCCTTACCTAATGTTACGCTACCTGCAGCAGTAGATTGCTTTTTTCCACAAAGCATTTACACAAGCTAAACCACATACAAAACTAAATTTAGCATGACTTTTAATGAGTTAAGATAACTTTGTGTGCCGCAGCCTGTTTGCCCTCCAGGTTTTGTGGATTCCACAAAGAGTGTGAAGATGTCATTTAGTATCTGGCACCAAGATATTATTAACAGGCCAAGAGTTAAGTCCAAGCCGGTGCCAAAAAACACATTGTCCGGATTGGGCAAATTAGTTGTCCAAAAAGACAGATATACACACCTGCTATAACTCAGAGAACAAAAGTATTATTAACAAAATAGAATAAAGAGCAGAAGGGGAATGTTACCATGCCATACTAATATGGGAAAACCCTGCCTAAAGGTGGGGCAAACGTCCTGAAGACAGCGATCCTACAACTGGAATCTTGGGGCTATCTAACCTATTCTTAGATGGTAAAGTGAGATACAATTAACAGATATAAATATCAATAGTGACAACAGTACTAAGTAACAAATGTACAAGACCAGAGAAAATATTAATACTGAGGACTTAGCTGAGTCAGAGATGGCACCTAAAGGACCTAGACCGGATCAAGAACTCAGAGGAATAACTGGCACCTTATGAGAAGAGGGGCAGAATATTTATTGGGCAATCATGATTGATTGGTCATCTAGTAAAACAACCTCCCTCTGACCAATCAAACCCCACACCAGCAGATTGAATTTTTACATATTGGTACTCAATGCCGAATGACAGGATGCACTTGGGCTGGACTGACATTGTGACATCAGCCCGGATCCACTTCGATGTTGTGGTTGACGCACCACAACACCTGTTTACCTTGAACTTTTTGTCACGATCCTCAAACCACTCCTGAATAATTTTGCAGTATGGCCGGGTGCATTATTTTGCTGAAAGAGACTACTGCCACTAGGGACTACTTTTGTCATGACGATGTATACTTGGCCTGCAACAACGTTTAGGTAGGAGGTAGGTGTCAAAACAACATGTATATGAACTTGATAACCCAAGGTTTCCCCAAAGAAAATTGTCCAGATTATCACACCACCTCTGGCCTACCTTATTCCCAATGTGCATCCTGGTGCCATCTCCTTGCTAGGTAAGAGACACACATGTATTCGGCTATCCATGTGATTTTTTAATTTTATTTTTGTCAAGCCCAGGATTGATTTTTCAGCAATTTGTGCTGCAGTAGCTCTTCTGTGAGGTCTGATCAGATGGGCTACCTATTCATTGCACCCCATATGCATTAATATGTTTTGGTTATCCATGACCTTGTGCCTGGTTCCTTGGATGACTTTTGGTAGATATTAATCACTACATATTGAGCACACCCCACAAGACCTTCTGTTTCGGTGATGCTCTGATTGAGTTGTCTAGCCATCATAATTTTTCCTTCGAAATGGCTGTTAACCATGTAAATGCCGCTTTCAGTTCTAAAAGCGACATTTAAATCCCCCAAACAGTTTTGCAGGGTCCTGAACTGCCCCCAACGATGAGATCACAAGGTGCTGTTCGCTTGCCACAGCAGTCTGTGGACTTCTGAAATCCCCAACACTTCCACGGCTGATTGTCTATCAAGGAAAATCTGAAAAAGAATCTGAAAACCTACCTCTTTAAAAAAGCCTACAACCTACAGTAGCCCTGCTGCCACCACTATTTGAGACCTTTCAGGGCTCAGTCACATGGGCGCCCATCCGCTGGTGTTTCAGGACGGGAAGACGGCAGTACGGACGAATCTCTGCACCTGCCAGAAAAAGTACATATGGCTGGCAATGGAGCCGGTCATGCGGAGATTCGTCCGACACGCGGTGCGGCCATCTTCCCATCCTGAAACACGGGTGGATCGGCGCCCTTGTGACTGAGTCCTAACCCTCACCTACTGCCTATTTCCCCTTCCCTTGTAGATTTGTAAGCTCTTCCGGGCAGGGTGCTCTCTCTACATATATTACTGCAGTTTGTAACTCATGTTGCGTATGTCTATTGTTTCTGTTGTTTTTCATATGTAATATATTTAAAGCCTTATTCTCATATGTTCAAGCCCAAAAATTAATAGAACTTTGAAATAAAATTGTATTCTAATATTTTTAATGCTGACATTATGCATAGCTGTTCATTATATTTGGACATAAAAAAATCTAAATATCAAATGACTGTATCTAGCGCTAAAGAAAATCATACCATTGAGTGTATTCGTGATGAAGCTGATTATGTGGAGCTGTTGAACATTCAAAAGATTTTCCGAGTATTACATAAATGTTACGTAAGCCGTTTTTAGAACAGTCTGTAACAGTAATACTGTACTTCCATGTTGATGGGGTCATTTAGGTTCAGCTTTCTTGATGACAACGGTACACTGGTTCAACTTTTTCTGAAATATTATGAAAAATGAATGTAGAGGCTGACAGCTTTTTCATGTTTAAATTTAGCAGAAGTACTAAATCTAAATGTGTCTCTTAATCCTAGGGCATTACATTATTTAAGGTCATTACTATAATAAAAGGCTTCTTGAGTTTTGCTCAGGGAGCAATTTTACTGTATGACCTAGAGTTATGGCTCTGCAAAAATAGGCTACTGTATGTGTATGTTAAGAAGGGAATATGCATGCATCAACTCGGATTATACAGCTGGGATTAAATTACATTAATATTATTGCATGCATTTATCAAATACTACCGTTAAGATTGTAAAATTATACTGACAAAATAAGGGGATAGAGATGTCATTTTCATGAATAAAGAATGAAAATGTCCTCCTAAGTGATGTCATGTAACAGTTGTTTGCAATAGCTGTAGTACTTTAGTGTTGAAGTACATCTCCAGAAACACAGGATGATGTAATCACTTGAGTATGGCGCATGTTGACTTGCCTGACATTACTTAGGATGTCACAACATCTGTGGCCACATTGGTTAGATACTAAATAAAAATTTGTGTTGGAGAGCCCCAGCTAAAATTTTTAAAGGGAACCTGACATCAGTTCTACAGCGATTAAACACCCTACACTGATAAAACAACAGAGTAATGCACATTTCCAAATTCTGTTAGACTTCCTTGGCAAAGCAAACCTTAAAAACAAAGGAATTTACTTTTCCAGTGCCGAATATAAATTATCATTGGTGGGCCAGACTGTCTCTGGGGGCTGACTGGACCGTCACTGTGGACTTGCATACCTTCCCTAATGCTGCTCCTCTCTGATACTCTGATGTGGAGACACCTCACATCATCAATGTGGCAATCAAACTCTTGCATGTAGTGGAAGCTCGGGGAAATAGTGCATGCACAGATGAACCGAACATGCGCCAGTACCTGAGTTCCTGGTTCATGCTTGACAGTATGATTGCTGTATTGATGACATTTCACATGCAAGTAGCAGAGAGGGGCAGTGTTAGGTGAGGTAAGCAGGCCTGCAGTGATGGTCTGGTACGCCCATTGGAGTAATGCACTTGTGGCATTACTTTTGGAATGCGATGATTTGGGAATCACTTCTGCACTGATTAATAATAAAAGTGATCTGATTTATAGACAAGCACAAAATAATTATGCTGATAACACACAAACATTGTATCATTCATGTCTATTAGTAAAGATCTACAGCTCTCTCCCACAGTCTCTCATCCTATTCCCCATTATGGTAATTACATCCAAAGCTTCACTTTTTCCCCTACAATAATCACAAAGACTAACCCCCTACCTCCTGCAGCAGTCACTTTCTGGGATGACACCTTCCCCCTTGCAGTAATGAGAATTCAGAGCTCAACCATCATCCCCCGAAGTAATCATATTCAACCTTTGATAGTCCATCATACATATGCGGATCATAGTAGTAGACAGCAGCACTTACAGTGATGGCTCTCCCACTCATCTTTTGCTCTTCTCTGGCAAGAAGTATGCGTATAATGGGAAATATGGAAGGTGCAGAAATTTATTTTTTTGGGGGGGGGGGGAGGGCGGTGTCACCTTCTTGAGTACTGGAACGTTATGCCGCACCAGGGTGCAGTATCATTCGTGCTGCAAATCACTAGGTTAACACATCAGGTTATATGTTTATTTATTACAAATAGAATAGTTCCATTTCTCTGTTCTTGCAACTATTTTGCCAAACGTTTCTTCTCTTAAAAACAATTTTTGTATACACTTTTATGAATCAAAAATAAGCCAATACTGAGAAAATTTGAATCAAAGTACAAACTCTAATTTGTTCACTAACTTTGGCCTTTTTTTGCAACCATCATTAATTGTTGGATAAGGAGTGTTAAATCATAAAGCAGAAGTAGTCTTATAGAACAAAGTAATAGTATAATGTTTCCATGGAAACTTGGAAAGTTGTCATTTCTTATAGCTAGCCAGCATGAGAGCAAGTAACATTTTCAGAAATCTCTTATTTAGTGTCATCTGTGTGAGTGAATTAAAAAAAAGTGCTTTGTTAGAGGAGAAAAGATAATAGCTTGTTTCCTATGTTGGACAATACTGGATATTACTTTTATTTACTCTTTTTTTCCCTATAATTTAAAAACACTAAAATGTTGGCTTTTTCAACAAATTAAGATTTTGGAGCATTCCTGCTATTCATTAGATATTATTTCTTTGGATTGATACCAGTTGTTAGGCATTTCTTAATCCAATCTATTACAAATAATTTGCAGCAAACACAAAATATTATATAAATGCTCCCCACATTTATTTAAATAGTAAACTCTTAGAATACAAGTACAGGGACAATCCAATCATTTAATACAGTAATCCATGTAAAAAAAACTAAGGCCCATTTAGACACAACGATTATCACTCAAAATTTGTTTAAAAGCCATCTTTTGAGCGATAATCGTTGTGTGTAAATGTGCCCATTTTTCACTGTTCAGCCAAACAATGGAAGTGAGTTCTGCCTGAAAACCATCCTTCAGTAGAATAGCTGATAAGCAGGACAGCATGCTGTGTTCTGTCGGGGAAGCGCTGATAACAGCTGATTGCTTTGTCTCAGCTGTTCTCAGCTGTCAGCCCCGTCAGCAGAAAAAAGCGAAAGTAATCAGGTAACAGCGGGAGGTCTGTTCCCTGATTACAGCTCCCGGCGGCTCACGCGCTGCTACTTGGTACTAACATGCATTAGTACCAAGTAAATAATCCAAAAAAGAGAGATGTGGGCTCACCTCACCAGCAGTAACTTTCAGTGTTGCAGGAAGATCTGGGATCCAACAGGAGCTCCATCCTCAGGTAGCCAACGGCAAACGGCCAGATTCCATATGAGCAGAAAATAGAGATGGAGGGGAGCTGCTACCGTTAAAAATTTCCTTCTTTATTGAATAAAATAAAGCATACAGCTCACAAGTGCACGCTGAACGCGTTTCGGCAAAAGCCTTAGTACCAAGTAGTAGTTTATGCAAAATGATCGCTCAAAAGCCATCTTTTGAGCGATTATCTTTGTAGTGTAAATGCACCTTAATAGTGGTACTACAATCACCAATAGAAAATATAATTAAATGGGTTGTACCAAGATTACAAGTTATCCCCTATCCATAAAATAGGGAATAATTTGCTAATCAGTGGGGCTTTCATGCCCCCCTCTGCCTGTCACTGAAAGATCACTTTGTCTTCCTCAGTGATGTCAGAATGAATGGTGCACTGGCCTAGCCAGTCTGTACTCTATTCATTTCACTGGGGCTGATGGAAGAATTCTAATGCTTGCCGCGCAGTTATCTCCGCAGTCACATTGAAAGTGAATGGAGTTTTAGCGCACTCAGCAAGTTACCCCCTATCTTGTGGATAGGGGATAACTTGTAAACTTGGTAGAACCCCTATTTATTCATGTCAGGCCGCTGTCAGAGGGAAGCAAAGGTGTGCACAGCTGTGTGACATTTCTAGGGTCCATGCCCCCTTTAAACATTATGAACTGTGTAACTATACAGTACCTATTGCATTTGGAAGAACACACAATGCTTATATTTTTCTATTACAACCTATATTGCCTATAATGTCACACACAGCTGTGCTACATGCACGTCACACACATACAGCTCTGCTACATACATTCTTCATCCCATACATCAGGGATCACAACTGACCAAGCAGAGTCCTGCACACACTGATCACCCCCTTGTCATGTGACTCCAGACTCCTCCCACACAGGTGACTGATCACATGCTGCTCTATCTATTACATGCACAGCTCTGCTCCTCTGCCTCACACATGCATGGCTCTGTCTAACATATACATGGCTCTGCTTATCCGTCTCACACATGCACAGCTCTGCTGCTCCATCTGTCACACGCACGGCTCTGCTGCTCTGACTGTCACACGCACGGCTCTGCTGCTCCGTCTGTCACACACATGGCTCTGCTCCTCTGTCTGTCACACGCACGGCTCTGCTGCTCCATATGTTCCATGCATGGCTCTGCAAAGTGAAGGACCTGTGATGCATTGTCGAGGATATGTGCAGAGTCTGAAGAGAGGGCTAATACAGATGACACAATTCTGTCCCCGACAAATTTTTTGGGCATTCAACACTCTGAAGACCTCCTAACAAAGCTTAAGGGAGGATACAAAAATGACCTGTTCTTGAGTTGTCCTTCTAAGGATATAAAGCCTTCCTTTACAGAAAGGCTTTGCAAGCAAGAACACAAACTGTATGTTCCTTAGGCTGGTCGGCCATGAAGTCCTTAAATTAGTCCACGATTCCAAGCTGCCCAGTCACCTGGGGATCACAAAGACTTCAGAACTTCTACTTTGTTCCTTCTGGTGGCCTGACTGCAGGAGGGAAGTGAAGAAGTAGGTCATCTCTTGCAAGGTATATGCTCGGAACAAGATGCCAGGAGCTCACCCTCTGAGGTTGCTAAAGCCCCTTCCAGTCCCATCCAGACCCTGGGAATCTACATCCATGGATTTTGAAGTGGATCTGCTCCCCTCAAAAGATATGACTACTTTCGTTGTGGTCAAGGATTGACTTATGAAAATAGCCCACTTTATCCCCATAGAGAGGATTCCCACCACCAAGCATACCACGAAGTTAAAGGGGTTGTTCCGCGAAACAAGTTTACAAAGGCAGTATAGGTCCAAGTATAAACTTGAGAAAGACTTAACTGTATGGACCGTAAAGCTAATAATATTAAAAAGTAACTTTTATTAGAAATAACTAAAATAAGGAAAAGAGAAAAACAAAACAAACAATTAATAAATCGTATAAGACGATAATGAGAGCATTTGCCACACATAGATGGAGACCAATCGGGTTAGAGTCGACCGGTACCGCTCAGCCCGCAAAGTCAAAGTAAAGCACTAAGACTCGACCTGTGTAGGTTATTGGTCAACAAACGTGACTAAAATAGTCAGTCCTGTTAGTTGTGTGTCATGTATAAAATAGAATTGACACGCATTTAGGCGTTAACCAGTGTTACCCTATGCGTTTCACCCACTTGGTGGGTTCCTCAGGGGTATCAATACGCTATACCAGTAGTGTACTGGGTTGTGGCTAGCATAATTGTTTTGACGAGAATTCAGGGGTGTCTGGAAGAATAGAGCCAGACAACTCAGTCTCGAATATACAGCTGTCTGGAAGTGGCTCTAAGGCCTTAGTCACACGGGCGTTTTTTCACGCGATTTGCGCATCGCATGACGGATGCGCATGCGCAAATCGCGTGACCGGCGCCGAAAAATCGGCCCAAAAATCGCCCGAAAATCTGCTCCTAGCCGCGTTTCATTAGAAACGGGCCGGAGCTGTCCAGCGAATTGCATTCGATGGAGCCGGCAATACAGCGGCTCCATTGAATGCAAGCGCTGCGGGCGTGCGCGGGGTTAATTGTCGGGAAGGGGTTAAATATATAACCCCTTACCTGCAATGCATCCTTAAATGTGAAAAAATTAAAAAAAAGGATGTACTCACCTGCTCCCGGCAGCTGGAGATCCCGGCGGTCGGCCTGCAGTGGGTGTGAAGGAGGTGTGACTCAGGCTTGCCCCTGATTGGCTCAGCGCTGAGCCAATCAGAAGCAAGTCTCAGTCACACCCATTCATGAATTCATGAATGGGTGTGACTGAGCTCAGCCTCTGATTGGCTCAGGCTGAGCCAATCAGGGGCAAGCCTGAGTCACACCTCCTTCACACCCACTGCAGGCCGACCGCCGGGATCTCCAGCTGCCGGGAGCAGGTGAGAACATCCTTTTTTTTTATTTTTTCACATTTAAGGATGCATTGCAGGTAAGGGGTTATATATTTAACCCCTTCCCGACAATTAACCCCGCGCACGCCGGCAGCCCATTGCTTTCAATGGAGCGGCTGTATTGCCGCTCCATTGAATTCAATGGGCAAACATCGTTCTTCTCTGCCACAGCTGTTACAGCTGTGGCAGAGAAGAATGATTTATCTTCTATATGTTCTCAATGGGGTCGGCGCTGCTGCCGCCGGCCCCGTTGAGCGCATATAGAGAAGAGAACAGGAATCGCAGATCGCAGATAGGTGCGATCTGCGATTTCTGTTCTCTAATTTATCGGACGAGCGCATAAAAAGCGCTCATGTGTCCGATACCATTGCAAAGCAATGGTTTTAAAAAGTCGCCGGACGCATGCGCATGCGCAAATCGCGGCAATAAACGCCCGTGTGACTAAGCCCTTAAGACCAGAGCCAGTTAATTGTATGATCGTCTTCACAGACAAACTGTGTCCAAGACATAAGCAAAAAGGAGTAATCTGATCGTGATAGTTATCAGATTACTCTCAGAATATGGTCTAGTCTCAAACAGATAAATTAGCCCGGGATGATAAGCCTGGGGCTAATATAGCCGTTACGGGGTAAGATAACTACCTGGGACACTATGGTGCTGTGCGGGTTATTATAGGTAGATTCTAGCTGCAGTAAACTTCTAGATAAAGCAAAACTCTGCATCTAAAGATTTAGGCACAGATATAGCCATAAAGGGTTAAATGGTTTTAAAGATACCCAGATGCTGTGCAGGTTATACTAGGTAGTTTCTATCTGCAGTAGTCTTTTGAATAAACTAAACCCTACATCTAAAGTCCCAGGAAAAATTGAAATCAAAATAAATAAATGAAAAAAACTGGCAGCATGTCAGTCCTGGTGGTGGGCTGACAGCATAATGAGCAAGCAGTCCTCTCTGCTTTATATAGTAATCCCATGATACCGCCCATCAGAAGTGTGTAAAGATCCAACCAATAGGTGATGCGATGGGAGTGGTATTATGTGGTGGATGTTGCTATAGTTACTGAGACAACACCCAGCTAAGACGCAGCCGTGATCAATAAAAGCAAAACTTTAATTTAAAAAAAAAAAAAGGGGGAAGAAAAAAAAAGGAAAAAGAGAGCGTATCTGGAGATACAGGGAACGCCCGCCCATCAGGGCATTAACAAATGGAAGTCACATTTGCTTGCGATCGCGTACCAGCTCATGATAGTGTATGTAAGTATCGGAGCTGTCATTCAGGACGTGATGACGCATCGACGTCAGGTGACGTCACTCCGTGATCACGTGATGTCTACGGAGCATACACGGAGATTGTAGCGTGTCTTCTTCCACTATGCGACCCCAGTCGGGTCGCATAGTGGAAGAAGTACTTCCGCTTTCACTTCTTAGTACATAGCGCTCATTGAGTGTTATGTAGCCATGATAGGAGAAGGTAGAAGCAGTTAAAAAACACTTTTTCCTTCTCCTCCAGGTTAGTCACAGCTGAGAACTCGACCTGCTCCTGCTTGATTGCAGGAGCAGAGGCTTTAATCCCACGCCATACTTTTGTATCGGCCAGGATTAAAGCCCAGAACTAAGTGCTGTATATTTACCGTGCTCGGTCCTTAAGGAGTTAATCATAATGTGGAATACTGTAACATTTGCATGCATCATGCCAAGACTAGGTTTACACTGTGTTCAGGCATTACGTCCCCAAATATATGTTCCAGACCTTTGTAAGTCTATTTCTATGCAGTTGCATATGTCAGCCATTGACTTTGAAGTAAACATATACAATGAATGTGAATCTAACCTTAGAGCTGATTCATAGTGTCAGCCTACATCCCACATCGTTTCTGTCAGGGCAGCATAACACTATGTGAGGTGATAAGTACTCACAACAGGCAATGATATAATGGAGGGCAGCAGATACCATCACATTTTCTGAAAATCTAATAGACATCAGATGATGCACCACCTATTATATCTCTACTTTTTCATAAAAAGAGAGAAAGATGCTATATTCAAGCAGATTTTTACAAGTGCACTTTTCATGCATGTCATGTTACAGTACATTGATTTTGATTTGTAATGTCAGACTGACCTGGATTCCATTTTTCTCCGGTTTCATGAAAAAACATTTACAAATCACCACAAAGGCAGATTTGCTTTTTCATTTTTTCATATTCATTATTTTTCCTGAGCTTCCAGCTTATATGATCATTTAAGTTCTTGCTGCTACCATACTAGCTAACTTCTTTACTTCTGATTGGTACTGACTTTGCATAGGGAATAGCATGGGAGTATTAATGTGGTTAAAAAGACTGGCCGCATCCACCCTGGCCTACAGCCAATGATTGTCCAGTCTCTCAGGACTCGTTCATATGAGTGTGCATTTGCATATGCGTAGGTGTGCACAAATCCGCGCGTCCACGCACGTACCAAAACATGCGTGAATGAAGCGCCGTGCAGCACTGCTCTCAATGGGGCCACCGCTGCTGCTGGCGGCCCCACTGAAAGCAATGGTCTGCTGGAAACTCCTGCAGTGATTTTCGGGGAAGGGCTTTAAATATAAGCCCTTCCCTGAAAACATCCCTAGCTGTAGTAAAAAATAAAAAAATATATATACTAACCTCTCCACCACGGCCTGGGCTCAGGTGCGTCTAGCCACTTTTTCTCCCTGCTCTGTAATGAACTTGAATTCACTGAATGGCCGAGTGCTGCCTGTGATTGGCTGAGCACTGTGACCAATCACAGGCAGTGCTCAGCTGTCATTCAATGAATGGCTGAGCACTGCCTGTGATTGGCTGAGCGTTCAGCCAATCAGATACAGCCCTTTCAGTAGGCACGGATTTTAAATCCTCGCCTGCTGAAAGAACCGCAGAGCAGTGCAGGCAGAACAGGTGGCTTGATGCTCCTGAGCCCCAGCAGCGGCGGAGGGTGGGATGGGTGTATCTAGCCTGCAGATCATGAATATCCAGAACTACTTCAAGTAGTCCTCTACAAATATGCTACTACTGATACAATGCAGGTTTCTTAAAAACTACTCCAGTGATACATACAGCAAACATATCACTGCAATCAGTGTGACTATTCACTATTTTATGATGCTTTCAGAGAGGGGTGTAAAAAGATAGTGGCAGGGTCTCTTTAAAGGAGTTTTCTGGGTTAGGTCAATAGTTGATCAGCTCACATCCACCACTGGGATCCACCATTTTGCTCTCACCAGCAAAACAGAGGTTATGGAGTGGAAGCAGATAGCTATGACACCTGTGTAGTGGCCATTGCTGTTCTTATTTTGTTTTTAGCACTCTCTATTTGCATACAATGGCTTCTATTACTTTAAAGGCTTGAGTCAATCAACTGTAACATGGGTGGTTTCTATCACCCAGTGTCAATTAAATGTCACATCAGCAATTAACAAAGAGGTGGAGACTGCCCACTTTGGAATTCCTAGAATGGTAGAGTTAGAAGGGACCTCCAGGGTCATCAGGTCCAACCCCCTGCTCAGTGCAGGATTCACTAAATCATCCCAGACAGATATTTGTCCAGCCTTTGTTTGAACACTTCCATTGAAAGAGAACTCATCAACTCCTGTGGCAACTTGTTTTACTCATTGATCACTCTCACGGTCAGAACATTTTTTTCTCATTTCTATTATGTGTCTCCTCGCTTTCAGTTTCATCCCATTGCCTCTAGTCTTTCCTTATGCAAATGAGAATAGGGCTGATCCCTCTGCACTGTGACAACCCTTCAGATATTTGTAGACGCTGTTAAGTCTCCTCTCAGCGTTCTTTTTTGCAAGCTTAGCATTATGAGATCCTTTAACTGTTCCTCATAGGACATGATTTGCAGACGACTCATCATCCTGGTAACTCTTCTATGAACTTGCTCCAGTTTGTCAAAGTATTTTAAAAACAGGATGCCCAGAACTGGACACAGTATTGCAGATGAGGTCTGACTAAGGAAGAGTAGAGGGGGATAATTACCTCACGTGATCTAGACTCAATGCTTCTCTTAATACATCCCAGAATTGTTTTTGCCTTTTTTGCTGCTGCATTACGTTGTTGACTTATGTTCAGTCTATGATCTATTAGTATACCCAAGTCTTTTTCACATATGCTGCTTAACCCAATTCCTCCCATTCTATATGTTTTCCTTTTCATTTTTCTTGCCTAGACGTAGGACTTTGCATTTCTTTTTGTTAAATACCTTTCTGTTAGTCACCACACACTGTTCAAGTTTGTACAGATCTTTTTGAATCCTCCCTCTCTCTTCTCTAGTGTTAGCTAGCTATCCCTCCTAGCTTTGTGTCGTCGGCAAATTTGATTAGTTTTCCCTCAATTCCCTCGTCCTTGTCATTTATAAAAATGTTGAAAAACACTGGGCACAGGACCGAGCCTTCTGGTACCCTACATGAGACATTCTTCCATTTGGATGTGCAGCCACTTATGACCATTCTTTGAGTATGATTACTCAGCCAGTTGTGAATCCACCTAAAGTTGCCTTGTCAATCCCATATTTGGTCATTTTTTCAATAACTATGGTATGAGATACTTTGTCAAATGCTTTACTAAAGTCAACCCAGTCCACAATTTTGTCATAGAAGGATATTCGATTAGTCTGGCATGACTTGTTTGTTACAAACTCATGCTGGCTCTGGTTAATTACTACTTTCTCATATAAGTACTTGCATTCATGCTCTTTAATAATTTGTTCAAAGATCTTTCCCAGTATAGAAGTCAGGCTCACAGGCCTGTAGTGTCCTGGATCCACCTTATTCCTTTTTTAAGGTAGGGACAACATTTTCCCTTTTCCAATCTTCTTGGACTTCTCCTTTTCTCCAGGAATTTTCAAAGATTATGGCAAGTGGTCCAGCAATTAACTCTGTTGCTTCCTTTAGTATCCTAGGATGTAATTCTTCTGAACCTAGAGACCTGAATTAATTTAAGTTAGTTAAGTGTTCCCTCACCATCTCTCTGCTTATAGATAGTCTGCATTCTTTTATTTCCCCAATAGCACTAGGAAGACTAGTTGATGTTACATCTACTTTCGAAGAGAAAACAGATACAAAATAGGAATTTAAAAGTCCGGCCTTCTTAACATCATTCATAACCAATTCACCATTTTAATTCTGTAAACATCCTATAGCATCTTTGATTTTTCTTTTTCTTTTGACATACCCCCCAAATCCTTTTTTTATTGCTTTTAGCCTCTGTTGCAAGTCTCAAGCCATAATTAGCTTTAGCTACAGTTTCTGCAGGTTGCATTATATTCTTCTTTAAATATGCCTCATCTTTTCATTTGATAAACATATTTTTCTTCCTTTTTAACAGCTATGTAAGCTCTGTGTTCATTCATTCTGATTTCTCTAAATGCTTCACATTCTTTCTTCTTTTAGGGATTATTAATGATTGTGCTTTGAGAATCTCATTTAGCAATATTTACCAACCTTCTTGGACATTTCTGTCCATTGGATCCTCCCTACCCTCTTTAAAATCCATTAAAATCTGCCTTTCTGAAATCCAACCTTGAGGTCTGAGTCTTTTCAGGTCTTTATCCCCTTGTTATCAAAAATTCAAGGATAACATGATCACTGCCTCTTAAGGTCTCAGCCATGCCTACTTTTGCTCAACCATTTTCTCCCTGTTGGTAATAAATAGGTCCAAGATAATAGATCCCCTTGTTCTCTCTTCTACCTTTTTGTAGATAAAGCTGTCAACAAGAGCAGATAAGAATTTGTTGGATCCATTACTTTTGCCTGAGAGAGATTCTCAACAAATGTCTGGATAGTTAACATCTCCCATGATCACTATGTCCTGCTTTTTTGAGAGCTTGGCCATCTGATGTAGAACAAGTAGATCCATGTCTTCTACTTGTTCAGGCAGCTTATAGTAAATGCCTACAATGATTATTTCTGTTGTCCTCTTCTTGTATTCTTACTCAAACAGTTTCTACAGAACTGCCATGCTCTGAAGCTTGAATCTCTGTGGAGATTAATGTTTTCCTAACATAAAATGCAATACCCCCCCCCCCCTCCTTTTAATATCTGGTTCTTATAAATAAGTTGTATCCTTCAAGCCTTGTATTCCAATCCTATGTATCATCCCACCACGTTTTCATGAGGTTTATGACATCACATTTCTCTTTCTGTGTTAGGAGCTCCCACTCCCCTTGTTTATTCCCCACAATCTGTGCATTTGTGCAAAAACATTTTAGTTTGTGATCGGTGTCTCTTGCTCCTCTACTTTCCCTCTGGATTTTTTGTCTTTGTTTTTTCTTTCCACTTCTAATAGCACGATTCTCAAATGTAATAATTAGCTGTATATTTTTACCTGTCCTTTTACTTCCACTCCCATATTGTTCTAGTTTAAAGCTTTCCTTATGAGTGTGTCAAGGTGCCTGCCAAATATATGATTACCTATTTTTGTAAAGTGCAAACCTGTCTCTAGCAAGTACTCCATTATAGGTAACTGCCTCCATGGTCTAGAAATCCAAATTTTTGCTGACGGCAACATCAAGATAGCCAACTGTTCACCTCTAGAATGGGTAGTGTTCTGTAGGACTGAAGAGTATTGATAGCCTGTGAAACACATCTTTTATTTGTGCACCTGGAAGACAGCACACCTCTAGTGAGGTTATGCCAGGTCTGCAGACAGCGGCCTCTGTTCCTCTCAGTAGGGAATCCCCCACAACCACCACATCTCCTTTTCTTCATCACAACAGCACTTCTTTTTCTCCATCCAAGAGGACTCTGTGTGCTGTGTCTCTTCACTGTTCCCCTGTGTGAGAACCTGGTAGCGGTTGCTGAGCAGTATTGGTGCTCACTAGAGATGAGCGAACGTACTAGTTTAGGGCGATTTCACAATCGAGCATTGCTTTTTTCGAGTAACTGACTACTTGAGCGAACAGATTCGGGGGGCGCTAGGGGGCGGCGTGGTGGAGCGGGGGTAGCAGTGGGGAACAGGGGGGAGCTCTCTCTCTCCCCCCCACTCCCCTCTGCAACCCCCCACTCACCCTCGGCGCCCCCTGAATCTTTTCGCTCGAGTAGTCAGTTACTCGAAAAAAGTGATGCTCGATTGCGAAATCGCCCTAAACTAGTACGTTCGCTCATCTCTAGTGCTGACTAACACCTGATCCTCCTGCTCCTTTGGGTCACATGCTACCATTCCTCTGTTCAGGTACACTGAACATTTCTTTAATGAGTTTCTCATCTTCTTTAATGAGTTTCAGTGGTTGTTCTCTCCTGAAGATTTTGCACTTTTTCCTCCAGTAGAGACACAAGCTTGCATTTCTGGCAGGTGAAGTTTGGCTTTTCCTCTGGTACGTCTCTAAACATATAGCATACATTGCAGTTCACCAAATAACTCTTCTCCTCTTCCATGTTGTCAGTCGATGTCCACTTCCAAACGAAAAGAATTGTAGTGAAGATATAAAAACTATAACATGCTACTACGTGTACAACTTCTGTTGATGTCCTCTGAGCAGCTAAACCAGGCTAATCTCACAGTCACCCTTCACTCTTCCTAGAATGCACAGGAAATATGTAAATAATCCAATGAACAGGCGGACCCGGAGATCCAACAAGAGAAATCGCCATATGGACACTAATAAGTTTGGGTTCATGTCTGTCACATCAGATTCCACAGATGACTCTTCACACGCATCCACGAAATCCATGAATTTTTTAGCAACACGCCAAATGAGATCTTCCAAGCTGAGATGAGACGGCCAAGGTACCAGCGGCGAGGGGGCCGTAAGCACCATCGATTCCGTAAAAGGACCACAATTTATGATGACGCGATCTACCAACAAGAAGCCACCACCACATGCGACTATATGAATACGGTTGTGAACATTTCTTCTAGGACTTTGACAACCCTTGAGACGAAGGTACTTTGCAAAGGTTTGTCATTTTGCCCTACCCCTTTGACAGATTGGTTCTCCTTGGATCTTGATCTAAGGAGTTTCTACAGGAGATTAAGATTGAAGGCGCATTTCTCTAACGTGACCTCATTGTCAAATGTTGATGTACCTGTCATATCATCTGCAGATAAGGCAACATTTACATAACAGGATACGGGCCTACGTAATAAGAGCACTTTTCAGCCACCGAATAATATACATGCCATTGAGACATACATAGACCTTGTAAACCGTGATATACAAAAATTGAGATCATCATGTACAAGGGTGCGATAGAATAACAACTTAAATTATGCTGAACGTCAGGCTCTATCTAAGCTCTCTTGTGACAGATCCATCACTATAAAACCAGCCGACAAGGGCGGTGCGGTTGTAGTGATAGATTCTGTTAAATATGAGCAGGAGATATGTAGACAATTAAACGACACTACTGTATATGAATTATGTCATATAATCCTACGGACAGCTATCAGGCTGAGCTGAGAGGTATTTTGAACGAGGCACTCTGCGAAGGTAACATTGACCTAGCCCTAAGTAAATACTTGTATATACAATATCCAAGTATACCTACTATATACGTATTACCTAAAATTCATAAACATCTCACTGAGCCCCCTGGATGCCCAATTGTGTCAGGGCGAAACTCTATGTTTAATCATATTTCCATTTTTCTTGATCGCATCCTGCGTGAGTATTCCACGAACAACAGTTCTTATGTCAAGGATACCAGTGACTTCTTAATTAAATTGAAGTCCATTCCTTGTCATGAAAACACAATACTGGCATCATTCGATGTCACAGCTCTATACACATCAATTTCCCATGAACTTGGTTTGGAGGCAGTCAGACAAAAAATGTCATCAGCGTTAGTACCCATTGAATGTGAACACGTAATTTTGACTCTTTTGGAATTTGTACTTACCAGGAGTTATTTTTCCTTTTGTGGGAGATTCTATAGACAGCGCCAGGGGACCGCCATGGGTGCCAATATGGCCCCTAGTTATGCTAACATATACATGGGCATTTTTGAAGACCTGTTTGTATATACATCGGCATATTGGCCCCTGGCAGTCTCCTGGCTGCGTTACATCGATGACATATTTGTCATCTGGTCTGGCTCTGTGGAGGAACTACTTTTGTTCCACCACGAACTTAACAGCATCAGACCAGAGCTGCAATTTACCTTAAAATATTCCAACAGCAGCATAGAATTTTTGAATGTAGCGATTACTAAAACAAGTACCGGTTTTTCAACCGACCTCTACATTAAACCAACTGATCGGAACAACCTCCTGGAGTACACGAGTTCTCACCCTCAAACTACAATTGACTCACTCCCATGGAGTCAGGTTCTAAGGGTCAGGCGCATTACTAATGACGAACAAGTAGGGGAACGTCTAACACAGATGTGTAAGAAATTCCTCAGTCGGGGTTATCCCATAAATTTAGTGTCAGAGAAAATGGAACGAGTGAAAATGCTCACGCAGGATGCACTGCTAAAACCCCAAAATAGAGTTGACAAGAAGGAACGCATTCCATTTGTTTCTACATTCACAACTGTGAGTAGACAGGTATCATCTATTTTACGCAGGCATTGGCCACTACTACAGTTAGCCCCACAAGCAATTGAATTTGGTGAACAACCAATCATGTCGTATAAACGTTGCGCGAGTCTGCGCGACAAATTGGTACCATCGACTTAGGTAAAAAGGTTTTAGATATCGTAAGAGGGATTTTTTCATATCAGAAGGGGTGGTTACCCGTGTTTGGGCTGTTCCAGCTGTTAAAACATGGTTGAAGGTGATCAATTTTTTCACTCACAAACAGGGAAATGTTTTCACATCAAGGGTCGCTATACGTGCTCTTCGTCACACGTTATCTATTTACTCACCTGCCCGTGTAGCCTACAGTAT
This sequence comes from Eleutherodactylus coqui, assembly GCF_035609145.1. Taxonomy (NCBI): domain Eukaryota; kingdom Metazoa; phylum Chordata; class Amphibia; order Anura; family Eleutherodactylidae; genus Eleutherodactylus; species Eleutherodactylus coqui. The sequence continues at coordinate 68,629,643 of NC_089840.1, read as the reverse complement.
GTAGGTCAAACTACGCAGGAAGTGAGAAGTAGAATCTCTAGTTACAAGAGTGCGATTCGCACTAAAAAATTAGACCTTCCGGTACCGCGTCACTTTTATGATAGTGGACATTCAGTGAGACAATTAAAATTCCGGATTATTGACTCCGTACCAGAAACACCTAAGGGAGGGGATAGAATGCGAGCACTATTAAAAAAAAAGAGTTACGCTGGATTTTTACGCTAGATACAATGACCCCAAAGGGCTCGAACCATGAATATGATACCCATATGTTCTTGTAATTATTCTGGCTATTTTTGCATTGGTTATGCCATTTTTATTATGGATTTTAATTCACTGATATATTTTTTTTTGTGTTTTCACAGTGCATTTGTGAGGTCATCATGGCTCGAAGGATATACGTGATGCATTTGGACTGATATATATGTAAATTGCAAACTTGATTGGATTAAGATATATTAATCTATATGAAGACAATTACGACAATTTTGTGGTAGTCTGTTTTTTATATATGGTGCAGTGCGAGATATGGACTCGAGTAGTGATAAATATTTATTAATATATGATGGATAGAAGCATTAGCATATATATAGTATAAGAAGATTAATGTATATAATATATATCAGCATAATAACAAATACATAAGATGCTAGCGCTGAATCCTTTATTAGGTACTATATACCATTACACGATGCCCGTATGCAATTCACTTTTTGTCCAGCACCAGTATTTAAGAGTTAATAAGAGGAAGTGGTTCTCCCGGATGATGTTAAAATCCCTTGGGGAGGAGCCAATAGGAATAGCAATAGTCCATTAGCCAATTAGCCCTCCATGTGTAGGATGACGTGGTACGTCATTACACGTGACCACGTTTCACCGACGTGACGCTATGACGTCACGAGGATCGAGAGAGGTGTATACACCCCATGACCAATAGGAGCCCTGTAAACTAGGTTACCACGACAACACAGCCGTTGTATGAGGAAGTAGAAGGCTGTTAACATGACGGTTGGCCATGTCTGAAATCTAACAACACATTGGTGCGTGCCATGATGACATCAACGAATGCAGGTGAATTTTATTATGTGATTTGTTGTGATTGGTTAATGTGATACTAGACACACTATATATTTGTATGTTGTTCACTTGTTGTCCATACTTGACAAAGAGTCATGGAGTCGAAACGTCGTGTTTACATGTTTTGGGAGGAATAAAGAAACCTTTATTGCTTTGCACCGCAAACTGCTGCCTTCACCGTTTCTTCAAAATCTACACCAGGAATGGTTTGGTCTGGATCCCAACCCTAGTGGGCGTGCAGGATATTTGTTCAACCTTAGGGCGCCCACCCACTGGCGTTTTTTTTTTCCCTGCGAAATTCGCAGCATTTTTTTTCTGCACGGGTCTATGGGACTTGTAATGTTAAAATCGCGATCGCGCAAAATTGCAATTTACCGCGAAATCGCGATTTTGCGCGATCGCGATTTTAACATTACAAGTCCCATAGACCCCTGCAGAGAAAAAAATGCTGCAAATTTCGCAGGGAAAAAAAACGCCAGTGGGTGGGCGCCCTTATTAGTATTTACACAGTGCTGCTGATATCTCTCTCCTCTTAAATATATGATTACCTATTTTTGTAAGGTGCAAACCTGTCTCTAGCAAGTACTCCACTATATAGGTAATTCCCTCCATGGCCTAGAAATCCAGATTTTTGCTGACGGCAACATCAAGATAGCCAACTGTTCACCTCTAGAACGGGTAGTGTTCTGTAGGACTGAAGAGTATTGATAGCCTATGAAACGCATCTTTAATTTGTGCACCTGGAAGACCGCACACCTCTAGTGAGGTTATGCCAGGTCTGCAGACAGCGGCCTCTGTTCCTTTCAGTAGGGAATCCCCCACAACCACCACTCTCCTTTTCTTCATCACAACAGCACTTCTTTTTCTCCATCCAAGAGGACTCTGTGTGCTGTGTCTCTTCACTGTTCCCCTGTGTGAGAACCTGGTAGCGGTTGCTGAGCAGTATTGGTGCTCACTAGAGATGAGCGTACGTACTAGTTTAGGGCGATTTCGCAATCGAGCATCGCTTTTTTCGAGTAACTGACTACTCCAGCGAAAAGATTCAGGGGGCGCTGGGGGGCGGCGTGGTTGAGCGGGGGTAGCAGTGGGGAACAGGGGGGAGCTCTCTCTCTCCCCCCCACTCCCCTCTGCAACCCCTGAATCTTTTCGCTCGAGTAGTCAGTTACTTGAAAAAAGTGATGCTCGATTGCGAAATCGCCCTAAACTAGTACGTTCGCTCATCTCTAGTGCTGACTAACACCTGATCCTCCTGCTCCTTTGGGTCACATGCTTCCATTCCTCTGCTTCTGCAGGTACACTGAACATTTCTTTAAGGAGTTTCTCATCTTTTTTAATGAGTTTCAGTGGTTGTTCTCTCCTGAAGATTTTGCACTTTTTCCTCCAGTAGAGACACAAGCTTGCATTTCTGGCAGGGGAAGTTTGGCTTTTCCTCTGGTACGTCTCTAAACATATAGCATACATTGCAGTTCACCATATAACTCTTCTCCTCTTCCATGTTGTCAATCAATGTTTACTTCCAAACGAAAAGAATTGTAGTGAAGATATAAAAACTATAATATGCTACTACGTGTACAATGTCTGGTGATGTCCTCTGAGCAGCCAGACCAGGCTAATCTCAGCAATCTTTCCATTCACAGTCACTCTTCCTAGAATGCACAGGAAATATGTAAATTATCTTCCTGCAGCTCCCATCTCTGGTCTGGCGATATCCTCGAAGCAGTTAGACCCTGCTAATCTCAGCAATCTTCCTGCTCACACTTCTACTGTTTTTTGTTAATTTTTTAAAATCATAACACAATGTATTTCAATCTCGTAGAAGGTGTTATTAAAAACATCTAAATAACCATTTATTTTGTAATTTTAAGCAGATAAATTACAAAAATGAAACAAATAAATAGTTTTGGGTTATTTTGCTCTTTACATCTTCTTGCCCATACTTACATGTCACTTTTCTTTTTGCATGGACTCAGAATATGAATACCTATAACTACAAATGACACTGATATATTGTGCTATAATATGCACATTCATTTCCATTTTAAGAGTTAAGCTTTTTCTTATGCCAGGGACTGTGTTGAAGTGCAATGGCTCTATCTCACTGAAAATTGAAAAATCCTTATAAAGTAATGATATTTATGAAGATGTTCTAAGTTTTTCAAGTATTGGCATTTTTGGAACTGATAAAATATATTTTTCATATGCATTTTTCCTCATGACTTAGCTTTGTAATTTAAAAAGTTGAAAAACTTATAAAAGAAGTTTCATGATGTACAGCAAAAATAGAGAGGTAGAAAAATCTATGTGATGTTAAATACTTTTGTGTAAAAAAGACAAAAGTATTATAACAGTGATAGCTTTATACCTAACCAGAAAAAAAATATATTCACAAGCTTTTGGAGCACAGCTACAAATCAATAAACTAGATAACAAATGAATAAGTTATCAAAAAATTTGTACATAGGGTGGTACAACATTAAAGGGGTTGTCCCGCGGCAAAACACAATTTTTTTTTTTTTGCCCAGTCCCCCTGGTACTCCAAAGGAATACCGCTGCCATGTGTTATTTAAAAAAAAAAAATCTCTTACCTGGATCCCAGTTCTGCAACTTTGAAGATTCTTCTTTCCAAGATGGCGCCGCTGGTCTTCTCCCATGGTGCACCGTGGATGTTCTTCTGCTGTCTGGGCTCCACTGCCGATTCCAGCCACCTCATTGGCTGATCAACACCACGTGATGGAGATGGAGCTACGCGATGACGCGGAGAAGAGGGAGGAGCCAGGACGCAGCTCGTGAGCCCGGACCATCCAGAAGAGGAATCTTCAGTGCGCAAGCGTGACTGTTCCTGCGACCAGAGGAGAAGTTTGGTCGACGCCATGGAAACGAGGACACCAGCACAGGGTAGTGGGGACCCCCTGTAGGTAAGTAAATAACTTCTGTATGGCCAATATTTAATGCACGATGTATATTACAAAGTGCATTAATATGGCCATACAGAAGTGTATAACCCCACTTGCTTTTACGGGACAACCCCTTTAAGATAAGATAAAATAATAAAATTGAGGTTTATGTTACCATTTACACATAACCATTATCGCTCTAAATTTGTTCAAACAAACTCAATTAAGCAATAATCGTTTGTGGTTTTTGTTTATCACTGACTGTTACTGTAGTGGATCATATATCCAAGTGCTAGATTGAGACCTTCTGTCTATGACTTGACGATCACCTTCAATTGTCTGAGATAATTTTTAAAAATAAGTCCACCATGGCAAAAAATAATAAACCAGTAAACATTCACCCCTCCGAGCTCCCCTCAAGTTCCCTGTTGACAGCTCCAGGTCTCTGTGACATAGTGTTTACAGGCTGCAGCTGACTGTGTCACAGGCTGCTGCAGCCAATCACAGAGCTCCACAATCAAGTACTAGTCTCCATGATTAGCTGCAGCAGCCTGTGTTATACTGTCTATAGGCTGCTGTAGGTTATATACAATATGTCAGAGAGGAGACCCAGAGCTGTTGAAAGGCGAGAGGTGAGTATTAGCTGGTTTAGTATTTTTTGATATGGGGACCTGATTTTAACAAAAAGTTTTATCTTGGACAAAACTTTTAGTAAAAGAATATAATTATTAGAGATGAGCGAACGCGTTCGTCCGAGCTTGATATTCGTGCGAATATTAGGGTGTTCGGGATGTTCGTTATTCGTAACGAACACCATGCGGTGTTCTGGTTACTTTCACTTCCTTCCCTGAGACGTTAGCGCGCTTTTCTGGCCAATTGAAAGACAGGGAAGGCATTACAACTTCCCCCTGTGACGTTCAAGCCCTATACCACCCCCCTGCTGTGAGTGGCTGGGGAGATCAGGTGTCACCCGAACATAAAAGTCGGCCCCTCCCGCGGTTCGCCTCAGATGCGGTGTGAGTTAGATGAGGGACAGTGCTGTTTGTACCGGAGCTGCTGTAGGGAAAGAATTGGTAGTTAGTGTAGGCTTCAAGACCCCCCAAAGGTCCTTATTAGGGCCACTGATAGCTGTGTGTTGGCTGCTGTTAGCGGTGGCAAATTTTTTTTTCTCAAAATCGCCTCTGCAGACCGCTGCACCTGGCATTAGGGACAGAAGTGCTGCATAGGCAGGGAGAGTGTTAGGAGTGAGTGTAGCCTTCAAGAACCTCAACGGTCCTTTCTAGGGCCATATTTATCCGTGTGCAGTACTGTCCAGGCTGCTGTTAGCTGTGCTGCATTTTTTTTTGCTTCTCAAAATCGCCTCTGCAGACCATTGCACCCTCCATTGATACTGCAGGGAAAGAATTGTATAGGCAGGGCCACAACACAGTTATTATTCATAGAATATACGCAGTGCTGCCTTTTGGTGGAAAAAAACTGAAAACAAATCTATTTGTCCAGCCTCTGTCCGTCCTAAGGGCTGTGGACACGTGTGAGCTGCTTGAACAACATTGCTAAATCAGACGCACCCAGCTACGCTTTACTGCTGGCTTCGCCATTTGCTTTCCTTAATTGGGAAAAAAATACCTGCTCTCCAAGAGTTATAATAACTCTGCTACCCTCACGTTCTGTGACACATAAGCAGGGACACAGCACAGTTATTAAACTTCTCATGTTCATTGAATATACGCAGTGCTGCCTTTTGGTGGAAAAAAACTGAAAACAAATCTATTTGTCCAGCCTCTGTCCGTCCTAAGGGCGGTGGACACGTGTGAGCTGCTTGAACAACATTGCTAAATCAGACGCACCCAGCTACGCTTTACTGCTGGCTTCGCCATTTGCTTTCCTTAATTGGGAAAAAAATACCTGCTCTCCAAGAGTTATAATAACTCTGCTACCCTCACGTTCTGTGACACATAAGCAGGGACACAGCACAGTTATTAAACTTCTCATGTTCATTGAATATACGCAGTGCTGCCTTTTGGTGGAAAAAAACTGAAAACAAATCTATTTGTCCAGCCTCTGTCCGTCCTAAGGGCGGTGGACACGTGTGAGCTGCTTGAACAACATTGCTAAATCAGACGCACCCAGCTACGCTTTACTGCTGGCTTCGCCATTTGCTTTCCTTAATTGGGAAAAAAATACCTGCTCTCCAAGAGTTATAATAACTCTGCTACCCTCACGTTCTGTGACACATTAGCAGGGACACAGCACAGTTATTAAACTTAGATTATTCATTCACTAGAGGCAGTGGGGCCTTTCGTTTTCCAAAAAGGGAAAAAATTATATTTGGCCTGCAGTCTTGCGCCAATTTATTTCCTGCCTGTGAAATCAAATCACTGGTAATACAGCATGCTGAGGGGTAGGGGTAGGCCTAGAGGACGTGGACGCGGCCGAGGACGCGGAGGGCCAAGTCAGGGTGTGGGCACAGGCCGAGCTCCTGATCCCGGTGTGTCGCAGCCGACTGCTGCGCGATTAGGAGAGAGGCACGTTTCTGGCGTCCCCACATTCATCGCCCAATTAATGGGTCCACGCGGGAGACGGTTATTAGAAAATGAGCAGTGTGAGCAGGTCCTGTCCTGGATGGCAGAAAGTGCTTCGAGCAACCTATCGTCAACACGCAGTTCTGCGCCGTCCACTGCTGCAAATCCGAATCCTCTGTCTGCTGCTCCTCCTTCCTCCCAGCCTCCTCACTCCACTACAATGACACCTGCTCAGGAGCGGGAACACTCCCAGAAACTGTTCTCGGGCCCCTGCTTAGATTGGGCAGCAGCGGTTCCTCTCCCACCAGAGGAGTTTATCGTGACTGATGCCCAACCATTCGAAAGTTCCCGGGGTCCGAGGGAAGAGGCTGGGGACTTCCGCCAACTGTCTCAACAACTTTCTGTGGGTGAGGAGGATGATGACGATCAGACACAGTTGTCTTGCAGTGAGGTAGTAGTAAGGGCAGTAAGTCCAAGGGAGCAGCGCACAGAGGATTCGGAGGAAGAGCAGCAGGACGATGAGGTGACTGACCCCACCTGGTGTGCAACGCTTACTCAGGAGGACAGGTCTTCAGAGGGGGAGTCAAGGGCATCAGCAGGGCAGGTTGCAAGAGGCAGTGCGGTGGCCAGGGCCAGGGGTAGAGGCAGGGCCAGACCGAATAATCCACCAAGTGTTTCCCAAAGCGCCCCCTCGCGCCATGCCACCCTGCAGAGGCCGAGGTGCTCTAAGGTCTGGCAGTTTTTCACAGAGACGCCTGACGACCGACGAACAGTGGTGTGCAACCTTTGTTGCGCAAAGCTCAGCCGGGGAGCCAACACCAACAGCCTCACCACCACCACCATGCGCAGACATATGATGGCCAAGCACCCCACAAGGTGGGACGAAGGCCGTTCAGCGCCTCCGGTTTGCACCCCTGCCTCTCCCCCTGTGCCCCAACCTGCCACTGAGATGCAACCCCCCTCTCAGGACACAGGCACTACCGCCTCATGGCCTGCACCCACACCCTCATCTCCGCTGTCCTCGGCCCCATCCAGCAGTGTAGTTCAGCGCACCGTTCAGCCGTCGCTTGCGCAAGTGTTCGAGCGCAAGCGCAAGTACGCCGCCACGCACCCGCACGCTCAAACGTTAACCGTCCGCATAGCAAAATTCATCAGCCTTGAGATGCTGCCGTATAGGGTTGTGGAAACTGAGTCCTTCAAAAGTATCATGGAGGCGGCGGCCCCGCGCTACTCAGTTCCCAGTCGCCACTACTTTTCCCGATGTGCCGTCCCAGCCCTGCACGACCACGTCTCCCGCAACATTGTGCGCGCCCTCACCAACGCGGTTACTGCCACGGTCCACTTAACTACGGACACGTGGACAAGCACAGGCGGGCAGGGCCACTACATCTCCCTGACGGCACATTGGGTGAATTTAGTGGAGGCTGGGACAGAGTCAGAGCCTGGGACCGCTCACGTCCTACCCACCCCCAGAATTGCGGGCCCCAGCTCGGTGCTGGTATCTGCGGAGGTGTATGCTTCCTCCACTAAAGCACCCTCCTCCTCCTCCTCTGTCTCGCAATCAAGATGTGTTAGCAGCAGCATGTCGCCAGCAGTCGGTGTCGCGCGGTGTGGCAGCACAGCGGTGGGCAAGCGTCAGCAGGCCGTGCTGAAACTACTCAGCTTAGGCGATAAGAGGCACACGGCCCACGAACTGCTGCAGGGTCTGACACAGCAGACCGACCGCTGGCTTGCGCCGCTGAGCCTCCAACCGGGCATGGTCGTGTGTGACAACGGGCGTAACCTGGTGGCGGCTCTGCAGCTTGGCAGCCTCACGCACGTGCCATGCCTGGCCCACGTCTTTAATTTGGTGGTTCAGCGCTTTCTGAAAAGCTACCCACGCTTGTCAGACCTGCTCGTAAAGGCGCGCCGGCGCACATTTCCGCAAGTCCCACACGGACGCTGCCACCCTGCGCACCCTGCAACATCACTTTAAGCTGCCAGTGCACCGACTGCTGTGCGACGTGCCCACACGGTGGAACTCTACGCTCCACATGTTGGCCAGGCTCTATGAACAACGTAGAGCTATAGTCGAATACCAACTCCAACATGGGCGGCGCAGTGGGAGTCAGCCTCCTCAATTCCTTTCAGAAGAGTGGGCCTGGTTGGCAGACATCTGCCATGTCCTTGGTAATTTTGAGGAGTCTACCCAGGTGGTGAGCGGCGATGCTACAATCATTAGCGTCACCATTCCTCTGCTATGCATCTTGAGAAATTCCCTGCAAACCATAAAGGCAGCTGCTTTGCGCTCGGAAACGGGGGCGGGAGAAGACAGTATGCCGCTGGATAGTCAGGGCACCCTCCTGTCTATTTCTCAGCGCATACAGGAGGAGGAGGAGGAGCATGAGGAGGATGAGGAGGAGGGGGAAGAGACAGCTTGGGCCGCTGCTGACGGTACACCGGCTGATTGCCTGTCATCCTTTCAGCGTGTATGGCCTGAGGAGGAGGAGGAGGAGGAGGAGGATCCTGAAAGTGATCTTCCTAGTGAGGACAGCCATGTGTTGCGTACTGGTACCCTGGCACACATGGCTGACTTCATGTTAGGATGCCTTTCTCGTGACCCTCGCGTTGCACGCATTCTGGCCACGACGGATTACTGGGTGTACACACTGCTCGATCCACGGTATAAGGAGAACCTGCCCACTCTGATTCCCGAAGAGGAAAGGGGTTCGAGAGTGTTGCTATACCACAGGACCCTTGCGGACAAGCTGATGGTAAAATTCCCAGCCGACAGCGCTAGTGGCAGAAGGCGCAGTACCGAGGGCAAGGTAGCAGGGGATGTGCGTAGATCGAGCAGCATGTACATCCCAGGTAGTGCAACAGTCTTTAAGGGCCTGGCCAGCTTTATGGCTCCCCACCAAGACTGTGTCACCGCTCCCCAGTCACGGCTGAGTCGGCGGGAGCACTGTAAAAGGATGGTGAGGGAGTATGTAGCGGATTGCACGACCATCCTTGGTGACGCCTCTGCCCCCTACAACTACTGGGTGTCGAAGCTGGACATGTGGCCTGAACTAGCGCTGTATGCCCTGGAGGTGCTTGCTTGTCCTGCGGCTAGCGTCTTGTCGGAGAGGGTGTTTAGTGCGGCTGGGGGAATCATCACAGATAAGCGTAGCCGCTTGTCAACCGACAGTGCCGACAGGCTAACACTCATCAAGATGAACAAAGGCTGGATTTCCCCAGACTTCTGTTCTCCACCAGCGGACAGCAGCGATACGTAAGCAATACGTAGGCTGCACCCGCGGATGGAAGCTACGTTCTCTCTCACCATCCAAAACGGGGACATTTCTGCTTCATCAATCTGTGTCTAATAATCCTCCTCCTCCTCCTCCTGCTCCTCCTCCTGAAACCTCACGTAATCACGCTGAACGGGCAATTTTTCTTAGGGCCACAAGGCTCACTCAAATAATTTTTCAGAACAATGCTTAAAAGCATTGGAACTTTAACTTGAACCAATTTTTCGTTACACTGGGCTGCCTCCAGGCCTAGTTACCACTTAAGCCACATTAACCAAAGCGATTAATGGGTTTCACCTGCCCTCTTGGCTGGCCATGGCCAATTTTTGGGATGTACATTAGTACTGTTGATACAGCAATTTTTGTGGGCCCTCGCCTACAGTGTAATCAAATTAATTTTTAGCCCACCTGCATTCCAGCTGACGTTACCTCAGCTGTGTTGGGCAATGCAATGGGATATTTTTGTGTACCGCCGGTGGGTTCCAGGGAGCCACCCATGCTGTAGGTGCACACGGAGTTTTTAATACGTGTCCACTTCTAAAGAACCCCAGTCTGACTGGGGCATGCAGTGTGGGCCGAAGCCCACCTGTATTACGCACGACATTACTACCTCAGCTGTGTTGGGCAATGCAATGGGATATTTCTATGTACCGCCGGTGGCTTCCTGGCACCCACCCAGGCAGTGGGTCCACAGGGAGTTTAACCTACATGTGTCCACTTGTAAAGAACCCCAGTCTGACTGGGGCATGCAGTGTGGGCCGAAACCCACCTGCATTAACCCTTTCCAGTCCACTGTGTGACCTGTGAAGACATTAGGGTTTAAGGCTGTACAGCTCCGTTGTTGGTAGACGTCCGTCGGGGTTCTCTTACTGTATATTGCCAGCCTCTCTGCTGTCGGAGCCTATCCTACGTGTCAGCTCATGCAGTACTGGCTTTAGCCAGCATATAGCGCCGTTGTATAACAGCAGAAAAAGAGTAAGCCCCCTAGGAAAACCATATACAAATTGGATTGGAAAGGGTTAAGCACAACATTACTACCTCAGCTGTGTTGGGCAATGCAATGGGATATTTCTATGTACCGCCGGTGGCTTCCTGGCACCCACCCATGCTGTAGGTGCACACGGAGTTTTTACTACATCTGTACACTTATAAAGAACCCCAGTCAGACTGGGGCATGCAGTGTGGGCCGAAGCCCACCTGCATTAAGCACGACATTACTACCTCAGCTGTGTTGGGCAATGCAATGGGATATTTCTGTGTACCGCCGGTGGGTTCCAGGGAGCCACCCATGCTGTGGGTCGACAGGGACTTCACAATAGGGAGTTGTACCTGCCTGTGTCTATGAATTAAAAAGCCCGGTCTGACTGGGGCATGCAGACACCTTGACAGAATGAATAGTGTGTGGCACATAGGTTCCCCATTGCTATGCCCACGTGTGCAGCTCCTGATGGCGGTGGCACAGGATTCTATTTCTCATTGCTTCTGTACAGCATTGTGGGCTATCGCTCCGCCACTTTTAAAGAGGGTCGCTGCCTAGCCGTGCCAACCTCTGCAGTGTGTGCCTGCGGTCCCTCGTCATGGCAGACGCAATTCTAAATAGACATGAGCGTGGTGTGGCATGAGGGCAGCTGAAGGCTGCCCAGGGACACTTTGGTGTGCGCTGTGGGGGGGGAGGGGGGGCGGTTGGGCAGCATGTAACCCAGGAGAAGTGTCAGTGGAGTGTCATGCAGGCAGTGATTGTGCTTTGTTGGAGGTAGTGTGGTGCTTAGCAAAGGTATGCCATGCTAATGAGGGCTTTTCAGAAGTAAAAGTTGTTGGGAGGGGGGGGGGGCCCACTCTTGCCGGTATTGTGGCTTAATAGTGGGACCTGTGAACTTGAGATGCAGCCCAACACGTAGCCCCTCGCCTGCCCTATCCGTTTCTGTGTCATTCCCATCACTTTCTTGAATTGCCCAGATTTTCACACATGAAAACCTTAGCGAGCATCGGCGAAATACAAAAATGTTCTGGTCGCCCATTGACTTCAATGGGGTTCGTTGTTCGAAACGAACCCTCGAGCATCACGGGAAGTTCGTTCCGAATAACGAACACCCGAACATTTTGGTGTTCGCTCATCTCTAATAATTATGTAAGAATTATAAATTGATGTTTTAAACAGGTAAATAAAACAAAATTGTACTTGTATGCCATAAAATAGATGGACTTGCATTTTCTGGTGGTCAACTGCTAGTAGTGCCCTAGAATGGTGTAACATATAGCACGAATAAGTGAAAACAAGATCATGAATGAAAATGTGTGCAGAGCTTTATACAGCCAAGTCAAGTTATTCACAAAGGTCATTGTTGTTCCTTCCTGTGTATATGGATGGAGTCACAAAATAGAGCATAAGAAAAGTCATCTCCTGTAAAAGTCACAACGTAGCAAATATACAGTCTGTTATAATATATTTGTATGTTGTAACCCAGAGATCTAACGAGGTACTTACTATTGTCATCAATGTGCAATAATCTACCATTAGAAAGTGCCTAGGCAACTTTGATTTAGGCCTCATTAACACAAGCGCGGTTTTAGCGGAGAATAGGCGAGTAAAAAAATTGCGTCTATTAGAACCAATGGTTTCCTATAGTGACGTTCATACGAAGAAATTTTAGACACGCAAAAAACTTGAACTTTAAAAAGATAGATGCGTGCCGCATGAAAAGATAGGGCCTGACCTATCTTTGGTGTGCACTGCACAGGAGATTCCATTAACTCCTATGGGAGCAGGACAAAAAGGGAGGGGGATGGAATTTATCTGTGAACCACGCTCAGAAAAGATTTAAGCTCGCCTTAATTAGGCATTTAATTGCCAATGCAAGCCATGGTGAAGGGTGTTAGACGCAAGCGTGTAAAGGGTTGTAATATCCGCCGGAAAGCCCCATAGCGAGAATAGTTTTTGCAGTATACTCATCAGGTGTTTTAACGGCTGCTTACTACGCTCCCCTGTTTGTTTGCATCTGTTAAATGTCGCTTCTCCCCATGCAAAACGTTCATTCACAAAAACGTTTAAGTATGTTTAATTATGCACGCTGCCTCACCTCTATGGGCGTCCACTATAAAAAGCCTCATTGCATACCGATTCAAGTATAACAGACATTTATATCTTGTCTATTTGCACAAGCCCTATTATCTTGAGATTTTCCACCAAAAAAATTTCTTGGAAATATGGGCAAGACTGTGCTAACAGCAGCAGTGGAAGCCCGCCCGGCCCTCTAGGACACATGCTGCTAAAATGTTAGCCACGCCAATTCCCTCATGTGAATGCACAATTTTTGCCCGAGTGAAGCTTGGGCCTTCTGTGCGGCAGATTCCTCCGTTCACACGATTTTCAACCAAGATAGCTGCAACTTTTTTGCACTGCTATTAGAGCTTGAATGGTCAGGTCAAAGTCCTAGTCTTTTTAAATCCCATTGTGAATGAATGTGGATTAAAAGTGGGTTTTGCTTGCTGAAACCCCTCAAGCATCCCACAGCTGAAAAAATTCTACGTGACTTAAAGGGAAAAAATCCTCACATCATATTTCATAGACACGTAGAAAACTAGAAGAAAAACGTCTACTGAAGGTTGTGCAATGCCAAATCTTAGAGCTAAAGGAGTACTTTCGACAGAGAAATAATTTAAAAGCATTACATTGGGTGCCCTTTCACTTTTACATGACCGTATAATGTAGAATATATTTGATTGTGCAAAAAAAAAAAATTACAGTTGGAAAAAAGATTCCATTATGTGGTAGGTCACTGAGGCAGAAATTCTTCAAAAATAAATGTAAGGGTAATCACTGAAGAAGAATTAATTAAAAAACTAACTTTATTAATAATAATTAAAATCAAACTGGACAGAACACAACATATATCTTAGGTTGAGGTATTAGGAAAAACCCTTCACTCCTCTGAACCTAAGTAGGTCCCTCAGCAATGACTTCCACTAGTAATTATTAGGTGTCTCAGTTCTCATGTGCAAATTTATGAAGCACATGAGATGACAATCTTCCTTTATTGATGTGGCATTAGTCATTGAAGTGAGTGAGGTTTAAACCACCTCCTGCTGATAAATAAATAAATTATGGGGTTACCCTCATGATAGGTCCCCAAAATCAGACAGAAGTTCCAGATAGAGAACAAGGTGTTATGTATATTGCTCAGATGCAATACTGTGCTTAAATATACTTGAGTTGAGACCCTCCTCCGGAGATATATAAAGAGGAGGATTAGATTATGAGCACAGTGTTTAAATACTCCCTATATAACCCTTTATTCAGATGTAGTAAATGGTGGTTATTCACCACTCAAGGAGAGGAGAGGGTTAAGTGTCAAAGAAAGGACCAGCTGAGAGAGAGCCAAAAACTGATATTAATAAGAGTGGGGTAATGGAGAGCCTCCACTTTAAATATCAGTATAGATGTGTAATATAAGGCCCAATTAAGGTTCAGAAGGTCCAGTTAGCAAAGGGTTAAATAGTGCCAAGAAAGAGTGGATAGGAAGAACCAGTGATAAATACAGAGAATGAAATGGTTTTTCTCTCGTAGTTATATATGCTCCTCATTCAAGCAACTCCAAATTATAATCAACCGAAATAGGTAGATCAAAAAGAGGAGAGGAGAGGGTTAACTAGTATATAGAGAGCCCTTCCACTCAAGAAATATATGGCACCAGTTCAAAACTACTACCCTGAATATTAATACACAATTCAGGGAGTAGTTGCTAACTCTTGCACCAAACCAGCACTTAAAGGGTTAAAAGTGCCTGAAAGTCTGCAGCGCTGAAGAGTGCTGTTCCAGTAGTACAGATCACTTGAAATACTAATGAGGATGCAGGACTCTAGGTGAAAAAACCCTGTACTTGTACACAGCAGCGCTGTGAGTAGGGAGAAGCTAAGTCGGCACCGATGTAGCTGCCCGACAGAGGGTATCGGGCAGCCGTCTAGTTCTAACACCTGAACTAACTATCTGGAAGGTTACTGACTCACTAAAACCACGTCATCGACGCGTTTCTACAGTTCTCTTTGGTGTATGCACTGTTTCATCAGGATGCATTAGTAGGTAACAGAGGGAGCAGCCGTGATATCTGGCGGCATCCCTGTGGTGAGGTTATGTGGTAGGAGTGACTTAGATTTGTAATAATCTGACGAAATGTGACACTTTTGATCAAGGGCAGTACTCGTATGTAGAGATAAGCGAGCACCAAAATGCTCGGGTGCTCGTTACTCGAGTCAAACTTTCAGTGATGCTCGAGAGTTCGTTTCGAGTAACGAGCCCCATTGAAGTCAATGGGTGACTCGAGCATTTTTGTATATCGCCGATGCTCGCTAAGGTTTTCATTTGTGAAAACCTGGGAAATTCAAGAAAGTGATGGGAACGACACAGAAACGGATAGGGCAGGCGAGGGGCACTGTCAGCATAAAGATCGTTCTCCTCTGCCACAGCTGTAACAGCTGTGGCAGAGAAGAACGATGTTAGCCCAGTGAATTCAATGGAGCCGGCAATACAGCTGGCTCCATTGAAAGCAATGGGCTGCCGGCGATCGCGGGATGAATTGTCGGGAAGGGCTTAAATATATAAGCCCTTCCCTGCAATTCATCCAGAAATGTGTAAAAATAAAAAAAAAATACTCACCTTGTCCCGACAGAACGATGTTAGCCCATTGAATTCAATGGAGTCGGCAATACAGCTGGCTCCATTGAAAGCAATGGGCTGCCGGCGATCGCGGGATGAATTGTCGGGAAGGGGTTAAATATATAAGCCCTTCCCTGCAATTCATCCAGAAATGTGTAAAAATAAAAAATATATATATACTCACCTGGTCCCGGCAGACGGAGTTCAGCGTGGCCAGCGGCAGTCCTCCTGAACTGCTCTGAACAGCTGTGAGTAGTATTCAGCAGGCGGGGATTTAAAATCCCCGCCTGCTGAATGAGCTGCCTCTAATTGGACACAGCCTGACCAATCAGAGGCAGATTCCACTCACACACCCATTCACGAATTTATGAATGGGTGAGTGACTGCTGCCTCTCATCTGATTGGTCCCGCTGAGCCAATCAGAGGCAGCAGTCACACACCCATTCATAAATATGTTCAGGACACGAGTTGCCTCTTATGGCAGGGCATTTTCCAACGGGATAATGCTCAGCTGCACATAGCTCTACAACATTTCCACACTTCCGTGGCCTGCCTGGACACTAGATTTATTGTCAATAGAATATTTATCACATCCTGCATCCAAGCTTGAGGTGGTACAACACAGTACTACAGCCTCCCTTTAAGTGTTCAGTTTTACGCAATAAATTTTCCTTTTGCTCTGATATTGAAAGTTGCACTCCATTACGATAACACCTTGAAAGTGCTCGTTTTTTTTGGCGGGGGGGGGGGTGTGACAATGAGTGTATATCTTGCAAGAAGAGGAGATATCAGTGAGAAAAGGAGTATTGAAAAATGTCTACAGCGTAAAGTCGAGAACATGCTTAGGAATTGTCTGAGTCCAAAAATGCCAATACCTGTTTTGCAGAGATCAAAGCTAAGATCATTTCCTGAAGGAAGGCAGGTTTAAGTAAAAAGAAAGTAAAACTTTGCACCATGACAAGTCATCTTTAAGTGAACAGTACATGGCTGTATTTTATGGTCAACTAGCGTACCCGTCGCGCGTTGCTGCGAAGACAGACATACATACATACATTCGTTTTTATATATCTAGATGACGGCAGCAGCGACCACTGAGGTTTTGTAGGCCGCTGCTTCCCCCTTGCAGGCTGAATAAAATAGCCGTTGTGTGGAACATCCAATTTATCCGGCTGCTGTGGCTTCTTGGGAAGATAGCCTAGTACATGTTTGCCCACTTCCAACTCCAATGGAGACTGACTGTAAATGGCTGGCGTGCTCTAGTATTTATGGTTTCAAGCTGTACGTGTCATTGCATACAGTCTATCTATCTATCTATCTATCTATCTATCTATCTATCTATCTATCAGGGTTATTGCATACAGTCTATCTATCTATCTATGACATCAGGAAATGAGAGAATTAGATTCCGTACGTAAAATTTGAACGCTAATTCTTTGGCGCTTTGAATTGAATAATCGAGTTGGGACCCATTAACTTTTCCTATTTATGACATAATCAATGCTCGTGCCAAATTTTAAGTTTCTATGACATTGGGAAGTGAGAGAATTAAGTTGGGATGAGACATAAGGCCTTGCCCATAAGCATTCCCCAACCTCCAAGAACTGAACCTACCTACCTGAATGAGATTTTGTAGGCCGCTGCTTCCCCCTTGCGGGCTGAATAAAATAGCCGTTGGGTGGAACATACAATTTATCCGGCTGCTGTGGCTTCTTAGGAAGATATCCTAGTACTTGTTTACCCACTTCCAACTCCAATGGTAATTGGCTGGCGTGCTCTAGTGGTTCCAAGCTGTACGTGTCATAATACAGCCTTAATGACATCACAATGCAGCTTTATAGAACATGTTGGGGCATGTTCAAGGGCGTCCGATGTTGATGACATCAGTGATGACATCACAATAGCAGGTGGCTTACTTATTCGATCTACGTGGGGGGGGGCGTAACTTTCGACGACGCTCGCGCGCCATTTATCGTAGGATATTTGTACTATGCCTATAATCTTCCCAGGAGTGTACTTAACAACTTCCCAAAGTTTCATGGCGATCGGATGAATGGTGTAGTAGCGCATAAAGGACAAACAGACACGCACGCAGACACGCACGCAGACAGACATACATTCAATTTTATATATATAGATGTGCAGTATAACTGTGCACCGCGTGATGGTATCATTTGGTTCTATGTAGCAATGTTATTAGGACTCTACGTGTTGCTATTAATCAGACTCAATGTGGCGGTGTTGTGTGAGCAGTTTATTTTATTTTTTTTGTTAGTTATAAAGTTGTGTTAAAAAACATTACTTTTGAAAGAATGTTTGCAGCTTGGTACATTGCAGCTCTAGGCTCATTACATTTTTAATCTGACACAAGAAGTGACAATAAAGACTTGCTGTATTATATATATTTAAGTGAAATACTTTGGTTTAGAAATATTTATGAATAAATTACTATGCTGTGATTCACTGTTTTTTGAATCCCAAGACTCTGGTTTGAATTTGGGTACAAAGCAGTATGTGCTGCTCTAAACATATCTCAGTCTGCCCTGAGGATATCTTTTGGTGATGCGACTGAGCTGGTGAAATGAAAAGTGACATTTCATGTCAAGTGCTGTTAAGTCTATGTCATTTCAATTTTCAAACAGATTGTGCTGGCAAAAAATAAATGGCACTTTTCAGAAGCCCAGAATGGATGTAGAAGAATGGGGATGTGATTACTACCCATTGAGTGTGCATTCATACTCTCGGTATTGGGAGATATGAGTGCTGGTTAGTAATATTATCTCATGTACAAATCGTCTTGCATTGCAGGATTGAAGTGGTAGAAAGTAGTTAATATTACCGTAAGCAATGAAATCAGGAAATGCATGATAGATAAAAATGTGGATCTAGTCAACCATGAGCAACAAGAAGATTAAAATGGATTATGATTTGCACATTTTTTGGGAGGCATTGATTAGTATCAGGCTCAGAAAAGACAATGACACGCTGGCTCACATTTATTAACAATGGTGTATTGCGTGTTAATGAAATTGGAGGGGACAGTTGGGGATGATTCCACCAAATGTACTGAAATAATAAGTTAGGCACATTTTAAACTATTTGAATTTTTTTTCAGCCTGTTATGAGCAGCTGTATCTTTAGGCTACAAATTTGCACCTTTGTTTAACCTTAACCTTGATAAATGAATCTAAAACCCCATTTACTACCCAACAACACATACTTTTTGACACATTTTTTGCAATAAAAAAATAAATGTCACAAATGTTAATATAATTTTAACAAACAGAACAGTCATCAAGTTTACTCCCTCTCCCACTGGACAAAACTATTAAATATTACACCGCCCTTTTACCCCATTCACTGAACATCAGTGAATATTAACTACTCTTTAGGCATTAAGATGATATTGTTACCTTTTCTCTGTCTACTTTGTAAACTTTGTAAATGTTTAATTTACTGTACTACTCTTCTTACATAACCCAAAGGGCACTAGGGATTATTACCTACCCTGCTTTGTTCTTGCTTCCTATTAAACGCTGTAGATGATAACATTAAGATGAGCGAGCACCAAAATGCTCGGGTGCTCGGTACTCGAGTGAAACTTTTCCTAATGCTCGAGAGCTCGTTTTGAGTAACAAACCTATTGAAGTAAATGGGGGACTGGAGCATTTTTGTATGGGATTGATGCTCTGCATAGGGGATGATTTGCGAAACACCTTAAAACATCAGAAAGTCAGGGAAACACCACAGAAACAGATAGGGAAAGGCAGGGGCAGCATTGTCTCGCGGCAGCAAGTGGGGTTATACACTTCTGTATGGCCATATTAATGCACTTTGTAATATACATCGTGCATTAAATATGAGCCATACAGAAGTTATTCACTTACCTGCTCCGTTGCTAGCGTCCACGTCTCCATGGCTCCGTCTAATTTCGCTGTCTGCTTGCTTTTTCAGACGCGCTTGCGCAGAAGGGTCTTCTTCTCCTGGTTCGTCCGGGCACGAGCGGCATTCTGGCTCCGCCCCCTTCTACACGTCATCGCGTAGCTCTGCCCCATCGCGTGTGCCGATTCCAGCCAATCAGGAGGCTGGAATCGGCAATGGAACGCACAGAGCCCATGGTGCACCATGGGAGAAGACCGGCGGTGCACCATGGGAAGTACCGGCGGCCATCTTTGGGAAACGTTTTATAAGTTGATGAAACACAAGAACTGTGAGTAGAAACCTGCTTTAAAAGCCATTTACACTGATGCATAGTAATGTATGCTTAAGAAGGGGGACTGGGCAAAAAAAAAATCACTGTTGCCTGGAGACAAGCCCTTTAAGCCAAAGTGGGGGCAAGAGCCTGGTGGTCACCCCTCTAACAATTTATTTGGGACAGACCCTTATTAGCAAGGCACACGCGCTGGCACATCTTAGCTAAGCACCACACTAGCTGCAAACAAAGGACAATCACTGCCTGCGGGTGACACCACTGCCTCCTCTCCTGGGTTACATGCTGGCATTGCTGTCCAACCCCCCACATGACCCTGCGTCCACAGCACACACAAAATTTTCCCTGCGCAGCATTCAGCTGCCCTCATGCCACACGCTCGCTTCATAGCCACACCACCCTCATGTCGATTTATAAGTGCATCTGTGAGGAGGAGGAACCAGAGACACACATTGCAGTGGGTTGGCAGGGCCAGGCAGTGACCCTCTTCGAAAGTGTGGGCGATAGCTCACAATGCTGATGAGAATTGATGATAAGTTAGCGTACGATCATCATTCCAATCCCGTGCCACCTCCGTCACAAAATTGTCAGGAGCCGCAAATCTGGGCATAAAGGGGACTCAGGTGCCAGCACTTCTACACATCTCCACAATGCAGCAGCACATACTAACACCAAAGATTGGTTTGAAGCAGGAGGTGTCGCAAAAGTAGCCACCACACGTATACAGTGACCCTGTTAAAGTCTCATGAAATCACTAACACTTCCTGTGAATGCTCCAATCCAGTATCTCAGATAACTGTGGTAATTTGTAGCACGAGAGATAAAACATGTTGACCAACGCTGATCCCCAGACCCCAAGCAGGAGGAGGAGGTGGCTTAATAAGCCCGAGAAACCGTGACCGAGGTAGGACCCGCAATACTCTGTGTGGGAAGCACGTGAGTGGGCCCAGGGTCTGGCTTCGTCCTAGCCTCCACCTTGTGTGATCCAAGTTGTCGCGAGTTACATAGCAATGGTAAATCCATGTGTCCCCACACAATTCATTCTGTGTAGGTGTCAGATAGCTGAACACCACAATGGGAAAGCCATTTGCACCCTACCCAAGTCAGTCAGTGTATTTGTGCTAGATAGCTAAAACAACGCAATGGGAAATCTTTGTGCACCCACAGCATAAGCGAGCCCATGAAACCCAAGGAAAGTATTAAACATGAAGCAATTACAGTGCCCAAACAAGGCAGAGTTTCACCCCGCCCAGGACCTCAGCCTCTGCACACACCCTCAGCAATCATGGGCATAAAGCAGACTAGTAAAGCAGTGAACGTTTCATTAAATCAGTTGCAGTTGCTTTCATCGCTGCAAAGACTGGATGAACCACAAAGAAGTTCCACAGGTCAAACCTGGCACAGTTGCATTCCCCTTGCACTTCGGCCTCTGCCCACATCCTCAGCAATCGTGGGCATAAAGCGGACTTGGATGCTAGTAGAGCTGTGAATGTCTCCTTAATTCGGTTACACTTCTTTTGATTGGTCTAAACCAGTGTCTCAGATAACTGTGGTAGCACGAGAGAAAATACATAAAATACATGTCGACCAACGCTGATCCCCAGACCCTAAGCAGGAGGAGGAGGTGGCACCCTGCACCCTACCCAAGTCATTCACTGTATTTGTGCAAGACAGGTAAAACACCACAAGGGGAACTCTTTGTGCACACACAGCATAGGCGAGCCCATGAAACTCAAAGACAGTATTACACATAAAGGAATCAGAGTGCCCAAACATGGCAGAGTTTCACCCTGCCAAGGATCTCTGCCTCGCCCCACATTTCTGCCCAATTCATTCTTTGTATGTGTCAGATAGCTGAACAACACAATGGGAAAGCCTTTGTGCACCCACAGTATAGGCGAGCCCCCGGAACCCAGGGACAGTATTAAACAGGAAGAAAAGAGAGTGCCCAAACATGGCAGAGTTTCACCCCACCAAGGACCTCGGCCTCGGTCCACATTTCTGCCCAATTCTTTCTTGTATGTGTCAGATAGCTGAACAACGCAATGGGAAAGTCTTTGTGCACCCACAGCATAGGCGAGCCCATGAAACCCAAGGAAAGTATTAAACATGAAGCAATTACAGTGCCCAAACATGGCAGAGTTTCACCCCGCCCAGGACCTCGGCCCACACTTTTGCCCGAATCATTCAGAGTATTTGTGACAGACAGGTAAAACAACGCAATGGGAAGTCTTTGTGCACCCACATCTTAGGCGAGCCCATGAAACTCAAAGACGGTAGTATAGCTGTGAACGTCTCATTAAATTAGTTACTGTTGCTTTCATCGCTCCAAAGACTGGATGAACCACCAAGAAGTTCCACAGACCAAACCTGGGGCAGTTGATTCTTCCCCCCCCAGGACCTCGGCCTCTGCCCACACCCTCAGTAATCGTGGGCCTAAAGCGGACTCGGATGCTAGTACAGCTGTGAGCGTCTCATTAATTCAATAACGCTCCTTTTGTTTGGCCCAAACCACTGTCTCAGATAACTGTGCTAACACGAGAGCAAATGCATGTTGCGCAGCCCTGATCCCCAGACCCCAAGCAGGAGGAGGAGGTGCCATAATAAGGCCAAAAAACCATGACCGCAAAACTCTGTGTGGGAAGTACGTGAGCGGGCCCTGGGTCAGTCTCAGTTCCAGTCTCCACCTTGTGTGACCCAAGGTGCCGTGAGTTACATAGCTATAGGAAATCCATGTGTCCCCACGCACTTCATTCTGTGTATGTGTCAGGCAGTTGAACACCGCTATGGGAAACCTTTGTGCACCAACAGTATAGGCAGACCCCTGAAACCTTTCTGCTGCAAGAGTATAGGCGAACCCCTCAAACCTTTCAGTAGGAAGTGTATAGGCAGACCACTGAAACTTTTCTGTTGCAAGAGTATAGGCAAACCCCTCAAACCTTTTAATAGCAAGTGTATAGGTGGACCCCAGTAACATTTATGTAGCAAGAGTATTGGTGAACCGCTCAAACCTTACAGTAGCAAGTGTATAGGTGGACTCCAGTAACACTTATGTAGAAAGAGTATAGGCGGACCCCAGTAACATTTCTGTAGCAAGAGTATAGGTGGACCCCTGTAACATTTCTGTAGCAAGAGTATAGGTGGACCCCTGTAACATTTATGTAGCAAGAGTATAGGCGGACCCCAGTAACATTTCTGTAGCAAGAGTATAGGCGGACCCCTGTAACATTTCTGTAGCAAGAGTATAGCCGGACCCCAGTAACCTTTCAGTAGCAACAGTATAGCGGACCCCAGTAACATTTCTGTCGCAAGAGTGTAGGCGAACTCCTGAAACATTGGTGTACCAAAAGTATAGGCGAACACCTAAAAAAATTTGGTTACCAAGAGTGTAGGTGAAGGCCGGAAAAATTAGTTAAATAACAGTATAGGCGAGGGCCTGAAAAATTGGTGTACCAAGAGTACATGTGTACCCCTGAAAAATTGCTCAACCACGAGGGCAGGTGAAACCCATAAAGATATAGCTCGCTGCTGCTTAATTTGTAACGGAGCCTGGAGGCAGCCCTCCGAAAAAAATTGGTTTCTGTTAAAGAATCAATACTTTTGAAACTTTGAAAAATTGTAAAAAACTTTTAAACAGAGCCTTTTGGGCCACAAAATTGGAGGTTCGGCGTGATAACATGCTGTTTTAGGAGTAGGAGTAGGAGTAGGAGGAGGAGTAGTAATATCCGAGAAGGATTGACAAAGCTAATTTCCCCCTTTTTTGTGGTGATAGAGGATGCATTTTTCTCCTGTTGCAGCGGAAGTAATCACTAGGTTACACTGCTTTCCGCTGGGGAAGAAGAGAAGTCTGAGGAAATCCAGCCTTTGTTCATCTTTATGAGTGTAAACATGTTGACGCTGGCAGTTGACAGGCGGGTATGCTTATCCGTGATGATTCACCCAGCTGCACTAAACACCCTCTCTGACAAGATGCTAGCAGCATGGCAGGCCAGAACCTTCAGGTCGTACAGTGCAAGTTCGCACCACGTGTCCAGCTTTGACACCCAATAGTTGTATGGAGCAGAGGCATCGCGGAGGTCGGTGGTATGATCGGCTACATACTTCCTCACCATCTTTTTACAGTGCTCCCTCTGACTCAGCCTTGACTTGGGAGTGGTGACACAGTCTTGCTGGGGAACCATAAAACTGGCAAAGGCCTTGGAGAGTGTTCCCCTGCCTGCGCTGGACATGCTGCCTGATCCCCACGCCTCCCCTGCTAGTTGGCCCTCGGAACTGCGTCTTCTGCCGCTAGCGCTGTCAGATGGGAACTTTAGCATCAGTTTGTCCACCAGGGCCCTATGGTATTGCATCACTCTCGTACCCCTTTCCTCTATGGGAATGAGAGTGGAAAGGTTCTCCTTATACCGTGAGTCTAGAAGGGTGTACACCCAGTAGTCCGTGTTGGCCAGAATGCGTCTAACGTGAGGGTCACGAGAAAGGCAGCCTAACATGAAGTCAGCCATGTGTGCCAGGGTCCCAATACACAACACATCGCTGTCCTCACTAGAAAGATGACTTTTAGGATCCTCCTCCTCCTCTTCAGGCCATACACGCTGAACAGATGAGCGGCAAGCAGCATGGGTACCCTCTGCAGTGTGGCCAGCTGTCTCTTCCCCCTCCTCCTCCTCCCCCTTCCTCTCCTCCCCCTTTAAATTGCCCATGTTGCAGCTGGTATTCTACTATTGCTCTATGCTGCTCGTACAGCTTGGCCAACATGTGCAGCGTAGAATTCCAGTGTGTGGACACGTCGTACAGCAGTTGGTGCTCTGGCAGCTGAAACCGACGTTGCAGGATCTTCAGGGTGGCAGCGTCCATGGTGGACTTGCAGAAATATGCGCAGACACGGCACACCTTGCCGAGCAGGTCAGATAAGTGGGGGTAGTTTTTCAGAAACCGCTGAACCACCAGACTGAAGATTTTGGCCCGGCATGGCACGTGCATGAGGCTGCCAAGCTGTAGAGCCGCCACCAGGTAACGGCCGTTGTCACACATGCCCATGCCTGATTAGTTTCAGCACGGCTGGCTGATGCTTGCCCACCGCTGTGCTGCCGCACCACGCGCTACCGACTGATGACGACGTGCTCACACTTCTTAATTGAGAAGTAGAGGTGGCGGAGGAGGAGGAAGGGGAGGGTTTGGAGGAGGTGGCATAAAACGCCGCAGATACCAGCACCGAGGTAGGGCCCTTCCTGCCAGTACTTGTCCATGTGTCCGTGGTTAAGTGGACCTTCCCAGTAACCGCGTTGGTGATGGCACAATTTATGTTGTAGAAGACGTGCTGGTGTAGGGTGGGGACGGCACACCAGGAAAAATAGTGGCGAGGGACCGAGTAGCGCGGGTCCGCCGCCGCCATCGTGTTTTTGAAAGCCCTCGTTTCCACAAGCCTGTATGGCAGCATCTCCAGGCTGATTAATTTGGCAATGTGCACATCTAAAGCTTGTGCGTGCGGTTGGGTGGCAGCGTATTTGCGCTTTTGCTCCAACACTTGTGTTAGCGGCAGCTGAACGTTGCACTGAGAGACATTGCTGGATGGAGTGGACCACAGTGGAGGTGAGGGTGCAGGCCAGGAGGCGCTCATGCCTACATCCTGGGAGGGGGATCGGATCTGTGTGCGTGGCTGTGGCACAGGGGAAGAGACAGCGGTGTGACCCAGAGGCGGTGAATGGCCTTCGGCCCATCTTGTGGGGTGCTTGGCCATCATATGTCTGCGCATGCTGGTGGTGGTGAGGCTGGTAGTGGTGGCTCCCCGGCTGATCTTGGTGCGGCATAGGTTGCACACGACTGTTCATCGGTTGTCTGCGCTCTCACTAAAAAACATCCACACCTTTGAACACCTAGCCCTCGGCATGGAGGCTTGCCGCGAGGGGGTGCTTTGGGAAACAGTTGGGAATTCTTCGCTCTGGTCCTGCCTCTACCCCTGGCCACTCCACTGCCTCTTCCAACCTGTCCTGCTGCTGCACTTGCCTCCCCCTCTGAAGCCCCGTCCTCAGTAGGCTTAGCAAGCAAGGTGGGGTCAGTCACCTCATCGTCCAGCAGCTCTTCCTCCGAATCCTCTGTGTGTTCCTCCCTCGGACTTACTGCCCTTACTACTACCTCACTGACAAACAACTGTGTCTCATCATCCTCATCCACTGAAAGCTCTTGAGACAGTTGCCGGAAGTCCCCAGCCTCATCACCCGGACTCCGGGAACTTTCCAAAGGTTGGGCATCAGTCACGACAAACTCCTCAGGTGAGAAAGGAACCTTTTTTTCCCCACTCAGGGCAGGGACCCGAGAACAGTTCCTGGGAGTCTGCCTGCCCAAATTAGGTCATTTTCATGGAGTGAGAAGGCTGGGAGGAAGGAGAAGCAGCCAGAGGATTCAAAGTTGCAGTTTGTAGGCCGGGAGTAGTGAACTGCGTAGAAGACTAGGTGTTTGATACATTGCTGGACGCGTTTTCTACCATCCATGACAGGACCTGCTTGCACTGCTCTGTTTGTAATAAACATCTACCACGTGGACCTGCAAATTGTGATATGAAGCTGGGGAGGCCAGAAACTTGCCTCTCTCCTAATCCCGCAGCAGCCGGCTGTGATTCACCATGCCCAGAAACTCGGCCTGTGCCCACACCCTTACTTGTACGCCCGCGTCCGCATCCTCGACCCTTACCCCTACTCCTCATCATGGCGGATTAGGGATAGAGCAGGGCCCAAATAAATTACCCCTCTGTACAGCACTGACAACTGTGGCTAATTCATCGCACACAGAGACTTGTAGATAGTGGAGGCTCTATGCTGTGACTTGAAAAAAATTAACCCGCTGTCTTGCGCTGATACCTAGGGGTAATTTACCGCTCACAGAGCCTTGTAGATAAGAGAGGCTGTATGGAGTCCGAGAAGACTCTAAAGTCAGTGGATAGTGCTGGTAACTGCGGCTATCTCAACCCCACCAAGGAAATGGTATTGTGAAACGCTCTGCACAGTGGCAGAGCTGAAATAGTTTGGTGTTAAATTACCTCGGTGTAATGCACTGCGGGCTGAGAACACTATTACTGGAAGGCTGGGAACAGGCCTAGATGCGTAATACAAAAGTTGGTGCACTACTGCTCCCAGCCAGCCACAACTGTAATGCACACGGTGAGATGTAGCCCTAAGAAGGAGCGTTGGGGTTCTTGTACGGAGGATCAGGACTGTAAAACTTTTCTTATAGAAGCAGCTCTGTCCCTAAACTCTGCCTTATGCACGGCACACACAGAACCGTATAACTGAACTACTTTGCAGTAGGCTAGGAATTTTTAGAGTGCAGAAATGAATATACGAATGGTCTTATTTTCAGGGAAACACTGTATTTGAAGAAAAATATTGAACAATATAAATAAATAATAAATGAAGTGATTAGTAATTAGAGATGAGTGAGCACCAAAATGCTCGGGTGCTCGTTACTCGGGACGAACTTTTCGCGATGCTCGAGGGTTCGTTTCGAGTAACGAACCCCATTGAAGTCAATGGGCGACCCGAGCATTTTTGTATTTCGCCGATGCTCGCTAAGGTTTTCATGTGTGAAAATCTGGGCAATTCAAGAAAGTGATGGGAACGACACAGCAACGGATAGGGCAGGCGAGGGGCTACGTGTTGGGCTGCATCTCAAGTTCACAGGTCCCACTATTAAGCCACAATACCGGCAAGAGTGGCCCCCCCCCCCCTCCCAACAACTTTTACTTCTGAAAAGCCCTCATTAGCATCGCATACCTTAGCTAAGCACCACACTACCTACAACAAAGCACAATCACTGCCTGGATGACACTCCGCTGCCACTTCTCCTGGGTTACATGCTGCCCACCCACCCCCCCCCCCCCCACCCCCGCACGACGCAGTGTCCACAGCGCACAACAAACTGTCCCTGCGCAGCCTTCAGCTGCCATCATGCCACACCACCCTCATGTCTATTTATAAGTGCGTCTGCCATGAGGAAGAACCGCAGGCACACACTGCAGAGGGGTTGGCACGGCTAGGCAGCGACCCTCTTTAAAAGTGGTGGGGCGATAGCCCACAATGCTGTACAGAAGCAATGAGAAATAGAATCCTGTGCCACCGCCATCAGGAGCTGCACACGTGGGCATAGCAATGGGGAACCTATGTGCCACACACTATTCATTCTGTAAAGGTGTCTGCATGCCCCAGTCAGACTGGTAATATGTACCTTAACAGTAACCGCGTTGGTGGTAATGTGGTGGCGACTGCGGACCTAGTAGCGCGGTTTTATTTTGTTGGTTTTCGGAATGTGGCCAGGATTAAGTGGGCCGTGGCGGGGGGATGGTGGGGGGGCTCTCTTGTAGTGTCGGTAAAGGTGAAATTCTTGGACTGCCACCAGACGAACCAATGCAAAGGCATTTGCCAAGAATGTTTTCCCTGTTGGAGGAGGAGGGGGATGTTTTTGAGGCACTACGTGTCCTCTCCACGTGTCCGTGGTTATATGCACCTTAACAGTAACCGCGTTGGTGGGAAATGGCCTCGCCGCCATCATGTCTTTGGGAAGCCTCTGTTTCCACACCCCAGAGACATACCATTAGCAGCGGTATAGGCAGAGCCCAGAATTCGTAACATTTCAGCCGTAGCATTAGGACAGGCCCCACTAACATATCACTAGCAGCATTATAGGAGGAGCGCAGTCTTCGTTCCATGTCAGCAATAGTAGCACTCAAGACAGGCCCCAGTAACAATTCCGAAGCAGCAGTATAGTGGGAGCGCAGTCTTAGTTCCATGTCAGCAATAGTAGCACTCAAGACAGGCCCCAGTAACAATTCCGAAGCAGCAGTATAGCGGGAGCGCAGTCTTCGTTCCATGTCAGCAATAGTAGCACTCAAGACAGGCCCCAGTAACAATTCCGAAGTAGCAGTATAGTGGGAGCGCAGTCTTAGTTCCATGTCAGCAATAGTAGCACTCAAGACAGGCCCCAGTAACAATTCCGAAGCAGCAGTATAGCGGGAGCGCAGTCTTCGTTCCATGTCAGCAATAGTAGCACTCAAGACAGGCCCCAGTAACAATTCCGAAGCAGCAGTATAGTGGGAGCGCAGTCTTAGTTCCATGTCAGCAATAGTAGCACTCAAGACAGGCCCCAGTAACAATTCCGAAGCAGCAGTATAGCGGGAGCGCAGTCTTCGTTCCATGTCAGCAATAGTAGCACTCAAGACAGGCCCCAGTAACAATTCCGAAGTAGCAGTATAGTGGGAGCGCAGTCTTAGTTCCATGTCAGCAATAGTAGCACTCAAGACAGGCCCCAGTAACAATTCCGAAGCAGCAGTATAGCGGGAGCGCAGTCTTCGTTCCATGTCAGCAATAGTAGCACTCAAGACAGGCCCCAGTAACAATTCCGAAGTAGCAGTATAGTGGGAGCACAGTCTTAGTTCCATTTCAGTAGCTGCAGTATAGCCAAGGTCCAAGTTACATTTATGTAGCTAAAGTGTAGGCCAACCCCACACACACTTCTGTACCATGAGTGCAGGCGAAAAACATAGAAATTGCTATGATTACACTGTAGGTGAGGGCCCCAAAAAATTGGTGTACCAACAGTACTAATGTACCTCAGTAAAAATTGGCCATGCCCAACCAAGATGGCAGGTGAAACCCATTAATCACTTTGGTTAATGTGGCTTAAGTGGTAACTAGGCCTGGAGGCAGCCCAGTTTAACGAAAAATTGGTTCAAGTTAAAGTTTCAACGCTTTTAAGAGCATTGAAACATATAAAAATTGTTTAGAAAAATTAGATGAGTGAGCCTTGTGGCCCTAAGAAAAATTGCCCGTTCAGCGTGATTACGTGAGGTTTCAGGAGGAGGAGCAGGAGGAGGAGGAGGAATATTAGACACAGATTGATGAAGCAGAAATGTCCCCGTTTTGGATGGTGAGAGAGAACGTAGCTTCCATCTGCGGGTGCAGCCTACGTATTGCTTAGGTATCGCTGCTGTCCGCTGGTGGAGAAGAGAAGTCTGGGGAAATCCAGGCTTTGTTCATCTTGATGAGTGTTAGCCTGTCGGCACTGTCGGTTGACAGGCGGGTACGCTTATCTGTGATGATTCCCCCAGCCGCACTAAACACCCTCTCCGACAAGACGCTAGCCGGAGGACAAGCAAGCACCTCCAGGGCATACAGCGCTAGTTCAGGCCACGTGTCCAGCTTCGACACCCAGTAGTTGTAGGTGGCAGAGGCGTCAGGGAGGACGGTCGTGCGATCCGCTACGTACTCCCTCACCATCCTTTTACAGTGCTCCCGCCGACTCAGCCTTGACTGGGGAGCGGTGACACAGTCTTGGTGGGGAGCCATAAAGCTGTCCAGGCCCTTAAAGACTGTTGCACTGCCTGGGCTGTACATGCTGCTCGATCTCCGCACCTCCCCTGCTACCTGGCCCTCGGAACTGCGCCTTCTGCCACTAGCGCTGTTGGATGGGAATTTTACCATCAGCTTGTCCGCCAGGGTCCTGTGGTATAGCAACACTCTCGAACCCCTTTCCTCTTCGGGAATGAGACTGGGAAGGTTCTCTTTATAGCGTGGGTCGAGCAGTGTGTACACCCAGTAATCCGTAGTGGCCAGAATGCGTGCAACGCGAGGGTCACGAGAAAGGCATCCTAACATGAAGTCAGCCATGTGTGCCAGGGTACCCGTACGCAACACATGGCTGTCTTCACTAGGAAGATCACTTTCAGGATCCTCCTTCTCCTCCTCCTCCTCCTCCTCCTCATCCTCCTCAGGCCATACACGCTGAAAGGATGACAGGCAAGCAGCATGGGTACCCTCACCAGTGGGCCAAGCTGTCTCTTCCCCCTCCTCCTCATCCTCCTCATGCTCCTCCTCCTCCTCCTCCTCCTCCTCCTGAATGCGCTGAGATATAGACAGGAGGGTGCTCTGACTATCCAGCGACATACTGTCTTCCCCCGCCTCCGTTTACGAGCGCAAAGCGGCTGCCTTTATGGTTTGCAGGGAACTTCTCAAGATGCATAGCAGAGGAATGGTGACGCTAATGATTGCAGCATCGCCGCTCACCACCTGGGTAGACTGCTCAAAGTTTCCAAGGACCTGGCAGATGTCTGCCAACCATGCCCACTCTTCTGAAAAGAATTGAGGAGGCTGACTCCCACTGCACCGCCCATGTTGGAGTTGGTATTCCACGATAGCTCTACGCTGCTCATAGAGCCTGGCCAACATGTGGAGCGTAGAGTTCCACCGTGTGGGCACGTCGCACAGCAGTCGGTGCACTGGCAGATTAAAGCGATGTTGCAGGGTGCGCAGGGTGGCAGCGTCCGTGTGGGACTTGCGGAAATGTGCGCAGAGCCGGCGCACCTTTACGAGCAGGTCTGACAAGCGTGGGTAGCTTTTCAGAAAGCGCTGAACCACCAAATTAAAGACATGGGCCAGGCATGGCACGTGCGTGAGGCTGCCGAGCTGCAGAGCCGCCACCAGGTTACGGCCGTTGTCACACACGACCATGCCCGGTTGGAGGCTCAGCGGCGCAAGCCAGCGGTCGGTCTGCTCTGTCAGACCCTGCAGCAGTTCGTGGGCCGTGTGCCTCCTATCTCCTAAGCTGAGTAGTTTCAGCACGGCCTGCTGACGCTTGCCCACCGCTGTGCTGCCACGCCGCGCGACACCGACTGCTGGCGACGTCCTGCTGCTGCTGACACATCTAGATTGTGAGACAGAGGTTGAGGTGGAGGAGGAGGAGGAGGGTGCTTTAGTGGAGGAAGCATACACCGCCGCAGATACCAGCACCGAGCTGGGGCCCGCAATTCTGGGGGTGGGTAGGACGTGAGCGGTCCCAGGCTCTGACTCTGTCCCAGCCTCCACTAAATTCACCCAATGTGCCGTCAGGGAGATGTAGTGGCCCTGCCCGCCTGTGCTTGTCCACGTGTCCGTAGTTAAGTGGACCTTGCCACTAACCGCATTGGTGAGGGCGCGTACAATGTTGCGGGAGACGTGGTCGTGCAGGGCTGGGACGGCACATCGGGAAAAGTAGTGGCGACTGGGAACTGAGTAGCGCGGGGCCGCCGCCGCCATCATAGCTTTGAAAGCCTCCGTTTCCACAACCCTATACGGCAGCATCTCAAGGCTGATAAATTTAGCTATGTGGACGGTTAACGATTGAGTGTGCGGGTGCGTGGCGGCGTACTTGCGCTTGCGCTCCAACACTTGCGCTAGCGACGGCTGGACTGTGCTGTGCGAGACATTGCTGGATGGGGCCGAGGACAGCGGAGGTGAGGGTGTGGGTGCAGGCCATGAGACGGTAGTGCCTGTGTCCTGAGAGGGGGGTTGTATCTCAGTGGCAGGTTGGGGCACAGGGGGAGAGGCAGCGGTGCAAACCGGAGGCGGTGAACGGCCTTCGTCCCACCTTGTGGGGTGCTTGGCCATCATATGTCTGCGCATGCTGGTGGTGGTGAGGCTGTTGGTGGTGGCTCCCCGGCTGATCTTGGTGCGACAAAGGTTGCACACCACTGTTCGTCGGTCGTCAGGCGTCTCTGTGAAAAACTGCCAGACCTTAGAGCACCTCGGCCTCTGCAGGGTGGCATGGCGCGAGGGTGCGCTTTGGGAAACAGTTGGTGGATTATTCGGTCTGGCCCTGCCTCTACCCCTGGCCACCGCACTGCCTCTTGCAACCTGCCCTGCTGCTGCCCGTGCCTCCCCCTCTGAAGACCTGTCCTGTGTAGGCGTTGCACACCAGGTGGGGTCAGTCACCTCATCGTCCTGCTGCTCTTTCTCCGAATCCTCTGTGCGCTCCTCCCTCGGACTTACTGCCCTTACTACTACCTCACTGCAAGACAACTGTGTCTCATCGTCATCGTCCTCCTCACCCACAGAAAGTTCTTGAGACAGTTGGCGGAAGTCCCCAGCCTCATCCCCCGGACCCCGGGAACTTTCCAATGGTTGTGCATCAGTGACGATAAACTCCTCTGGTGGGAGAGGAACCACTGCTGCCCAATCTGAGCAGGGGCCCGAGAACAGTTCCTGGGAGTGTTCCCGCTCCTGAGCATGTGTCATTGTAGTGGAGTGAGGAGGCTGGGAGGAAGGAGGAGCAGCAGACAGAGGATTCGGATTTGCAGCAGTGGACGGCGCAGAACTGTGGCTGGACGATAGGTTGCTCGAAGCACTTTCTGCCATCCAGGACAGGACCTGTTCACACTGCTCATTTTCTAATAAAGGTCTCCCGCGTGGACCCATTAATTGGGCGATGAATGTGGGGACGCCAGAAACGTGCCTCTCTCCTAATCGCGCAGCAGTCGGCTGCGACACACCTGGATCAGGAGCTCGGCCTGTGCCCACACCCTCACTTGGCCCTCCGCGTCCTCGGCCGCGTCCACGTCCTCTAGGCCTACCCCTCAGCATGCTGTATTACCAGTGATTTGATTTCACAGGCAGGAAATAAATTGGCGCAAGCCTGCAGGTCAAATATAATTTTTTCCCTTTTTTGCAAAGGAAAGGCCCCACTGTGTATATTCAATGAACAATACGTTTAATAACTGGTGTGGCCCAGAAAAAGTGTCACACAACTTTAGTGTAGCAGAGTTATTAACTCTGGCAGAGCAGGTATTTGCCAGTCAGGAAAGAAAATGGCGCAAGCCTGCAGTAAACCGTAGCTGGTTGCGTCTGATTTTTGTACGTTCTCCACGCAGCAAACACGTACACGGAGACCTTAGGACTGACACAGGCAGGCCAAATATAATTTTTTTCCTTTTTTGCAAAGGAAAGGCCCCACTGTGTATATTCAATGAACAATACGTTTAATAACTGTGGTGTGGCCCAGAAAAAGTGTCACACAACTTTAGTGTAGCAGAGTTATTAACTCTGGCAGAGCAGGTATTTGCCAGTCAGGAAAGAAAATGGCGCAAGCCTGCAGTAAACCGTAGCTGGTTGCGTCTGATTTTTGTACGTTCTCCACGCAGCACACACGTACACGGAGACCTTAGGACTGACACAGGCAGGCCAAATATAATTTTTTCCCTTTTTTGCAAAGGAAAGGCCCCACTGCGTATATTCAATGAACAATACGTTTAATAACTGTGGTGTGGCCCAGAAAAAGTGTCACACAACTTTAGTGTAGCAGAGTTATTAACTCTGGCAGAGCAGGTATTTGACAGTCAGGAAAGAAAATGGCGCAAGCCTGCAGTAAACCGTAGCTGGTTGCGTCTGATTTTTGTACGTTCTCCACGCAGCACACACGTACACGGAGACCTTAGGACTGACACAGGCAGGCCAAATATGATTTTTTCCCTTTTTTGCAAAGGAAAGGCCCCACTGCGTATATTCAATGAACAATACGTTTAATAACTGTGGTGTGGCCCAGAAAAAGTGTCACACAACTTTAGTGTAGCAGAGTTATTAACTCTGGCAGAGCAGGTATTTGCCAGTCAGGAAAGAAAATGGCGCAAGCCTGCAGTAAACTGTAGCTGGTTGCGTCTGATTTTTGTACGTTCTCCACGCAGCACACACGTACACGGAGACCTTAGGACTGACACAGGCAGGCCAAATATAATTTTTTTCCCCTTTTTTGCAAAGGAAAGGCCCCACTGTGTATATTCAATGAACAATACGTTTAATAACTGTGGTGTGGCCCAGAAAAAGTGTCACACAACTTTAGTGTAGCAGAGTTATTAACTCTGGCAGAGCAGGTATTTGCCAGTCAGGAAAGACAATGGTGCAAGCCTGCAGTAAACCGTAGCTGGTTGCGTCTGATTTTTGTACGTTCTCCACGCAGCACACACGTACACGGAGACCTTAGGACTGACACAGGCAGGCCAAATATAATTTTTTCCCTTTTTTGCAAAGTAAAGGCCCCACTGCGTATATTCAATGAACAATAACTGTGTTGTGGCCCTGCCTACACAATTCTGTCCCTGTAGTATCAATGGAGGGTGCAATGCTCTGCACAGACGATTTTTAGAAAAAAAAAAATATGCAACACTGCTAGCAGCAGCCAGCACAGTACTGCACACGGTTAAATTTGGCCCTAGAAAGGACCGTTGAGGTTCTTGAAGGCTACACTCACTCCTAACACTCTCCCTGCCTAAGCACCACTTCTGTCCCTAATGCCGGGTGCAATGCTCTGCACTGCCGATTTTGAGAAAAAAAAAAAAAAAACACTGCTAGCAGCAGCCTGCACACAGGTAGATGTGGCCCTAAGAAGGACCTTTGGGGTTCTTGAAGCCTACACTAACTCCTAACGCTCTCCCTACAGCAGCTCCAGCATGATACCACTGTCCCTCAGCTATCTCACAAGGCATGTGTGGTGAGCCGCGGGAGGGGCCGACTTTTATATTCGGGTGACATCTGATCTCCCCAGCCACTCACAGCAGGGGGGTGGCATAGGGCTGGAACAACACTGGAGGAAGTTGTAATGCCTTCCCTGTCTTTCAATTGGCCAGAAAAGCGCGCAAATTTCTCAGGGAAGAAAGTGAAAGTAACCCGAACACCGCGTGGTACTCGTTACGAGTAACGAGCATCCCGAACACCCTAATATTCGCCCGAGCATCGAGCTCGGACGAGTACGTTCGCTCATCTCTATTAGTAATCCAAAACTCTATTTAGTGACAAAGAAAAAAAATCTGAAATGGTAAATATGCAGAAATTGCTAGATAATTAAATTATTCAAAAAAGGTTCGGAAAAAAGACAGAAAAGAAACTACCCTCCCTTCCCCCTTAAATGCTCACATAGTAGAGTCATAAAATGGAAACACTATAATATGGTACATGCAATACAAGGCAGAAACAACAAATTGAACCAGCATTAGGTCAACTGGGGAAAAATATATTACATAAATACCATTAAAATGTCATTCACAGAGCATGCTGCCTACTTTAAGTGATATTCTAATTGACATTATTTGTGAAATACAGACAGCTACAGAGAGATTATTTGAAGAAACAAGGATGACTCATTTCTGCAAATTCCTGTAAGCATGAGATACATTTATTGCAAGGCTTTAGCTAATAGAAAGATTAGCATGGCTAAAATCTGGAGAAATATGTATCTAATGGCTGGATTAGAATTTTGTGCCCGGCCTCATCCATTTAGAGTCATTTTTCAACCAGGCCAGAGAAAGATTTACAGTTTTTAGTAAAAGACAAAAATACTGTACATTTGAAGGTGCAAAATAAAGTGCTTACAATCTACGTATTTATGAAGCAATCTAAAGGTTTCATCAATCAGAGTGATAATAAAGATGCCCTTGTGCATTACATGGATATTGCAACAAGAAACAAGTTTGGTTACATGCTTGCCATATTTATTTATAAATACACATAATATGTGTGTTTGTATGTAATGAGCACAGAAATGGCATGATCAATTGGCATGTAAAAAAATAACAGCATGAGCTTGGAGAGTAAATCCTTTATCATTGTTTCTTTACAATTAAGGATTTACTTTCCATCTCATCCAGTTATTTTGCTATTTTTTATTCTAATTAATCAGGGCATGTCTGTGCTCTTTGGTGTGTGTATATATCTGTATTGATATATATGGCATCTATCTATCTATCTATCTATCTATCTATCTATCTGTCTGTCTAGCTCCTCGCTTACGGGATTGCCATCTTCTCCTCCTAAGATGGTTGGCACCACCTGCATAAAGGCTCAGAACCACCAAATTACTTCCTTTCTAGCATCTGCCAGCTTTTTTAATACACAGTAAATGGTTTTTAGCATTAATACGCAGGAACATAACATAATTTTCAGGATTCATAACGCGCAAGGTCCTAATCACTATTCCCCACCCAGGGTGTCTAGAGGGCGTCCTCCTCTGTCAGACAGGTGATTGGCCCAGTCTGGTCAGCGCCGGACCTCAGGATCCTAGTTCCTGATACTGCCACCGCAGCCTCTCTCTCTGGCTTGCAGTACTATTGCAGTATTATGCAGTACTTTTGCCTGATTTTCAAGCTTGTGCAATGCATTTTCGTGTTAGAAACACACAATTTGCATAGCTGCATATGTTTTTCACAGACGTGAAAAAAATCGCATGTGCCTTCAACAGTTAGGGCTCCTGCACACTTGCGTTTTTCTTGCGCGTTTTTTTCACGCTGTGTTTTTTTCATGCCATTGTCAATAGGACGTTCTAATGTTAAAAACGCATGGTAAGTGGGTGCTTTGCAAATTTTGTGCGATGCGTTTTTTTTTTGTTTTTTTTTAAACAATCTCGTTTTTTATTCAATAAACAAGAAATCGCTTACAATCAAAGGAAGTAATCTCACAGAGTTGATGCCGTTGTAGATCATTACTGTACAGATTATGAACGTTACAGACTGGGGAAGCAGTATAGTATAATGATTCGTCCATCTCAAACCCTCAACCCCCTGGGGGGGGGGGGGGGAGGTTTTAGCCGCTCTCTGGACATTATTAGTTGCAGAGGTTTACATTTAGTATAATCGGCTGAGTTATAAAGCGTGTGTAGGCGGGCGCCACCCCCCCCATCACGGCAGGGCCCCATCCAGGTGTCCAGCCACCGGGGTAGGAGGTGGTCTTTGGGTGACAAGATCTGGTGTGTCAGGTCAGTTGATGGCACCCGTCCACCCATGCTCCAGCAATGCAATGCGTTTTTAACATTAGAAAGTCCCGTTGACAATCGCGTGAAAAAAACGCAATGATATTGCGTGAAAAAATCCGCAAAAAAATGCAAGTGTGCAGGAGTCCTAAAATCATATTCACATGCAAATTTCATTTACATGTGAAAGCAATTTGTTTTTTGGCTCCCATACAGAATAATGGATGATTCTTCCATCAAAATCCCCCACAAATAAAACATGCTGCGATTTTTAGATTTTAGATTCTCAGTCTAAGAAAAAAAATTGCTCAGGTAAATTAACTTATTTAAATAATGGGCTCCTGTCTCCTAATCGCCCAGAACTCGTGAATGATTATCACCTGTGTAAAAACAGCTTCAGGGCTTATTCGCACATGAGTATTTTTCATCAGCATTTTGTAAGCCAAAAAAAGGAGTGGAATATACAGAGAGAAAGTATAATGCAAAGATTTCTATTTTTTTCCGTACTTTGGACACAAGACTGGCTTTTGCTTAGAAAATACTGATGAAAAATATTAACATGTGAATAAGCCCTTGCTGAGAGCAATAAAATGAAGGCCATTAAAAAAGCACCCACTTAAGTTTCTGCCCCCTACAGGTGATGGAGAGACAGTGGGATTTGATGTGGTGAAAGCAGCCCAGAGCACTGCAGCTACCAATATAGTCTGCCTTGGAGATTTAGCAATAAAGAGAAGCTGATATACATCCAGTAAAAAGAGGGTGCGAGGATAGTTCTACCCAGGGCAGGAGAGTAAGTAATGAGAGCCTTGGAAGTAATCCCACCACAGTGACTCACTCAAAGAGAGTTCCCTTCTCAAGCTGTACATAAGCAATGTAATAAAGGAGGACCTATGCAATCCATCCAGCAAAATCATACTGTGGAAAATGCTGGGGTAGCACATGGCAGAGAAGTCATTCTAGGTGCATCATGTATTGAGCCTTTATTTCAGCATGATTACCCGTTAATCCATGAGTGTCGGCAGCAGAGAACAACTATAACACCAACAGTGCTAAGAATGTAGAAAATACTGTAATGGAAAAACATCCTGGAGAAGGTTACTTTGAGAAGGTGGACTGGGCAATGCAAAAGCGGGAACAATGGGAGATCAAGTTAAGTGAATCTCACTTCATGTATCTTTTATGTTTGTGCAATACCTGACCTGCTTTCATTCTTTTTTCTCTGCCTGGATAACCTCTTTTAACTTGCAATCCTGGAAGATAAACATTGTTGTAAGAACTTTTAGTTTTGTTGGTCTGATGAACTGGAAAATATAACGGCCTAGTAGCTGAATTTGACTGTTTTAATATCTTGCTCACATGATCATCTGCATGTGTCCCTCTATGAACACAGAAACTAGAAACGTGGCACTATTACGTATATATTGATTTTACATGGGTGGAAGTACAAGAAATGGCTTATTCCAATTCCAATT
Source organism: Eleutherodactylus coqui (assembly GCF_035609145.1). Taxonomy (NCBI): domain Eukaryota; kingdom Metazoa; phylum Chordata; class Amphibia; order Anura; family Eleutherodactylidae; genus Eleutherodactylus; species Eleutherodactylus coqui. Next base: position 68,591,017 of record NC_089840.1, on the reverse strand, counting down.
CTACTTGTTCTCTCATGTCCGACTCTTGGATACTTTGTAGGCCAGTTCTCCCCATGCTTCTCTATTCTCTTTGGCTGCTTGCAATTGTGTGATGTCCATTCCTGTGTCCTTCTTGATGGTGTCCAGCCAACATATATTGTGTCTTCCTGGTTTCCTTTTACCACTGACCATATCAGGTAGCAACTCTTTTTCCAGCAAATTTGCCCTCATCATGTGAGGGTATATGTATATATTGCCATATGTTTTTTATGCTTTTATACCTGTATGCAAGTTCTATTCAAAGTTAAAATGAGAAAAAACTTATATGTCGCCTTACATCAGATATGCCAAGATGCTTTGCAAGGCAAACAAAGAAAGAATGTCCAAAGGAACCAGACGAAGGATGAAGGTTAAAGTGGAGGAGGAAAGAGATACGAAGAATGCATGCTTGAGCCGCTTTCTTAGAATTGAGTGGGTGATTCTTTGCACTGGAGTTAATTGAATACGTGATTTTCTGTACATAAGCCAGAGGCGCCAGTATTAAGATAACGACTGTTCAACTATGCATCTGAACTTTCACTGTCTCAGGCCGGAAATCCGGACTTCCCGTATATGGTTATGAGCCCATCACCCATTCCTGGTGATGAGACAAAGGGTATAAGATCTCATGTAATCTGTAATAAAGCGCGAAGCGCAGTCATGTCCCGTGTGAGGAACTATACCAGACTTCCGTGTGTGGTGTCTCTTCTTACCGCCGGCAGCGGGGCAAGTGGGGTGGGCCTGATTGGTGCTGTACTTAGAAAATTACCCTGACAATTTGGCGCCCGAACGTGGGGCGGTAAAACACCGGAGCGTACAACGCATTCCACCCGGATCCACGCCGCGGAGAAGCCGTCCAGCTGCAAACCGAGCCTGATCAACTCACAGAACTCCAGGTAAGACCAGCATATATTTATGTTGTGTTTTACGCTGAGAGTCTTGCAGCGGGACTGACTATCTGTGGTTTGTGACCGGACGGGTTGGGTTAAGAGTTCTACACGGTAACTTGTGTGGGCTCCGGGTTTGCCGTCATGGACCACTGACCGTGATATGCGCACCAATCGCTCACCCAGAAACTAGTCTGTAGTCTATTTGTACTTTGAAGTCCGTAGTGTTTTAGCAATAGTGAAGGTTGTTTGTTGTATCTGCAGAATTTTTTTTCCTCTTTTTCTTTTCATTTGGTCTCGCAGAAGAAGGAACCCTCGGTTATTTTAGTTGTTGATGGTTTAGCTAAGGAGAGGGAAGCACTCTGTGAGACAGGTCCCATAGAAGAAGAGACCCTCGGTTTTAGTTTAGTTTAGTTGTTGATGGTTTAGCTGAGGAGAGGGATGCACTCTTTGGGACTGGTTCCATAGAAGAAGATGCCTTCGGTTGTTTTGCCATATATAAGGGGCTGACAATTCGGGTCAGAAGGATGCACTCTATGGAGCGTCTTATTATTATTGTTGTTGTTGTAATATGCGTAAGATCTTATTAAAGAAGATAGAGCCCCTCAAGGGCTGCCGACGTGCGGATCAATTGATGGCGGAGAGACAAGGGTCACAATCTGTAAAATGTAACAAAACTTATGAAAATGTGTAACATCGACCCGCACGGTAGATTACAGCATGGTGTCAGGTTTGCTAGAAAGTGCTGGAGGAGGAGGAGAGAGAGACAGTCAGAGAAAGTTAAGTATATACACATTTTTTGTTTAAGAAAGTATCCGTAAGTGAAATGTTGAAAAGTACAGTAAGTGATCAAGAGGGTGTCGGGAGAGTGTCTATTGAAGGTTATATTGGCAGTTAGGTAGGGAGAAAGTGCTGAAGGAACAAGCAAAGTCGAGAAGAAAGTTACAATGCATGTGATTTGTTGGCAGAGAGAAAGAAGAAAAGGTGTATAATACAAGATAGATGATAGATATGGATATATATGTGTGTATATATATGTATATACTGTATGTGCAAACGGTTAACTGAGCTTGCTTTTAGAAGAGAAGGTTTTGTTGACATGTAGCTGCAGTCTGTGTAAGCTTTTCAAGGTCAAGAAGATAACAAAGCGAGAGAAAATGCAATAATAACCCTGGATAATATCTTTGCTTGCTGTAAAGGAATGAAGGTTTGAAATGAATTTAATTAATTATACTGTCTTAGTAGGCAGGAAATATAGCAATTTCTAAGGTATATTCTTACTTATACAGGGGTTGAAAATGAATGTTGCAAGGTCCCAGCATATGTGTTATTTATGAGTTCAAATGTAGGGAATAGTTAAACTAAAACAACTTATTCAGTCTGTGTTTCATATTCGTAGAGAGATAACAGATGTTTTGAAAAGCTGGGGGCTTTCAGACTTCACTTTTTGTTCAGGGTCAAATACAGAGAAGTACAGAGAAAGAAAGGCAGGGGGGCTGAAAAAATACAGCATATAATAGCTTCAGTAAATAAGAAAGATAGAATGTCTCAATCACTTAGCAAATTTTTTACATAATTTGTTAAAGATAGCGCTCATTCACAATCTCATCTCAATAGAATCATGTACTTTATAACATTATAGCACTCACCTCAATGTTTTTCAACTGATGTATGTATGTTTGTCAAACTTTTTTTGTCTGTGCATCTGTATGTACTGGTCCAACTACAATAGGGGGTGACAGAGCAGACTTGAGAGCATGGATGGATGAGAGTTAGTGACCCGTGTTCGGGCTGTGGTGAGTGTGTGATGCAGATATTGACTGGGGATAAAAGTTCCCCCCATGCATGGGACTTTGCTTGGTTGAGATGTGGACGTGTAGACTGTTAAGCTGAAATGAGCTGTGAAAAAAGACGCACGCAGCCAATATCGAGGGGGTGGAGCTAGATGATGTAATAGTACGTAATGTTTCATTCCTCTTCTCGACAAGGGAGGGGGTGAGGATCTTGAGCAGCTAGTAAAAGTTTTTTTTGTTTTTTTTTTCTCTCTCAAATTTGATAAGACATTGCAGGCAGGATCAGACTAATAATGAATTTGCTTAAAGGGATATCACATTTCCAATATTAATAGATGTTTGTAGATTATTCTGCCCCGGTGTAACTCATTTCTCTGTTATTGGTGCTAGCATCTTACAGGCCTTATCTGCATCCATCAAATCTTTTTACAATGTTGTACTACCTTGAAACCCGGCTACTATTCTTCCAATTGCGTACCCGGGTTCAAAGGGGGGAAGATAAGAAGGCATAGGTGATCTAGGTATTGCAAATCAGCCATTTTTAACCATTTTTAAATTTTTTGCAAGCCATTTTTAAATTTTTACATTTTTTGCAACAAGGTTCTAATCTATTTGAAATAGAATACCAGCCTGATTGTAAGCCCTTCTTAACAATGCATATTTTGAGTTGTTTTTTATAGATGGTACCAGGGTGATTGATGACTCCACTCCGGTTATGCAGTCGTAACACAACATGACACGGTAAAAGCAGAACCTCTGCCTCCGCATGTCGCAGTACAAGAAGCGGAACTAAAAGCACTCACGGAGGCGTGTAGAGTGGAGGAAGGTAAGACGGCAAACATTTACACTGACTCCCGGTATGCATTTGGCATAGCTCATGATTACGGCCCAACATGGAAGGCCAGACAGTTTTTTACCTCAGCAGGACAGCCAATTAAGAATGATGCAGCGGGCAGAGTCTCACGGAGGCCCTACTTCTACCTGACAAGGTGGAAAGCTCACACCAATTTCTACACCAGAGAAGCAAGAGGCAACGCCATCACAGACCACACAGCAAAAGCAGCAGCCCTCAAGCCATGGAAGAAAAGAAGAAAAGAAGAATTTAACAATAACCTTGGACTTTGATAATAACTTTGGACTTTGATAAAAATTTGGACTTTGATATGCTAAAGACTTTACAGTTACAAGCCAGCAAGGAAGAAAAGGAAAAATGGACTAAAAAGGGACGGCATATGGTGAACAGTCAATAGAACTTGCCTACCACGGTCCCTGTGCCCCATGATGGCCCAGCTGACGCACGGAAAGACGCACCTCTCAAAGCAGCAATGATTTCGGCGCTTGAACAAGGACAGGTGGATCCCTGGTTTTCTGTAGCTGCTGCATCATTTGTCCAATTTTGCATGATCTTTGCCGTAAGCAACAGGGCAGAAGTAAATTTGCCACATCACACTTGCCTAGACCACTCTACCCATTTCAGGGATTGCAAATTGGCTACATTCAGCTCCCACTTGTTGGGAAGCATGAATATGTGCTTGTTGTTGTTGATTTCTTTTCAGGTTGGAGACCTACCCTGTTACCAAAGTAAATAAGCAGGTAACCGCACAGAAGCTCATGAATGAGGTAATCCGCAGATATGGGGTACCGGAAGTGATTGAGTCAAACAAAGGTACACACTTCACAGGTGAAATAATGTAACACATCATGTCTGTTTTAGGTATATTCCAGGCTTTTCACACACCCTACCATCCGCGGAGTAGTGGGAAAGTAGATCCAAAAGGCAATGAAGAAAATGGGCAAATCTTGAATTGAGTGTCTTCTATTAGTTTTTCTTTTTCTTAGGAGGATACATGTCACAGTGGCCGAGTTTGGGGAATGATTTTCTTGTTAATTTTGTCATAGGCCTCTCCAAGGAATTGTCAATAATGCATTCTGTAGTCTCTGCTTTTCTCCCAGGTCCTACAGATGAGTGTCACAATCTGAAACCAGGTGACAGGGTCTATGTAAAAAAGTTTGAGAGAAACCCGGTTTAAAGGTCCCTACCAGATGTTGCTTACCACCCCAACTGCAGTCAAGCTCGAAGGAAAGCCCACTTGGATCCACACTTCGCACTGCAAAAACTCATGATCCTGCATATCCTTTACATGCTATAATGTGGTACAATTCCTCTAACACACACCTTTGACTACTGTACACTAGCCCCCTGTTTCAGAACAAATTAATACAAGCAAATGTGCAATATGTAGACTACACTGAGGGTGAGAATCCAACACTGCATCGTGCTAAGAGAGAAGTTGACACTCAAGGTGGCAGGTTTGATCCACATGTATACATAGATGCAATAGGAGTGCCAAGGGGGGTGCCAGATGAATTTAATTCTAGAAAGCAGGTTTTGATTTCTTATTTGCTTTTGTCACTGTTAATAATAATGTAGATTGGATGAATTATATCTATTACAATCAGTAGAGGTTTGTAAACTACACCAGGCATACTTTACAAGGGTTAGCTGACCAGTTAGGGCCCACTGCATCCATGGCCCTAGAGTGGCCCTGGATATGATTTTAGCAGAAAGAGGTGGGATATGTAATTTCCTGTTTGTGTATTATCCCTTTGATCAAAAAGAGTATGAGTAAGGGACTGGACAATGTGACACCAAAATTTCCCTTGTTTGAAAAAGATGAAGAGCCAGTTCCGATAATGCCAACCACGTACGTTACCAGAAAAATGGAGAAATGTACTAGTACTGCGCCGCCCCGGTCTCATAAGATGGACTGTCAGTGGACTTCCCATTTGCCTAGGGATAGTGCAGAAGACCTTAGGTTCCGGCGAGGGCACACCCTGTGGGGTGTTAACTCGTACAGATAGAGGGTATGGATGCCCGGAAATAAGCCCAGGGAATCCATGGCCTCCTTCTGAGGTGAGGTAGGGATCCCCCCCTCTTAGGAGTAGGGACTTACGGGCAGTGGAGAAACCCTGATGCAAGGGAGAGGCGACCGAGGAAGAGTGCAAGGTCTGGTACTTGATCTCCATATTAAGTTTTTTAGGGGGGTTTGTGAGGGTATATGTATATATTGCCATATGTTTTTTATGCTTTTATACCTGTATGCAAGTTCTATTCAAAGTTAAAATGAGAAAAAACTTATATGTCGCCTTACATCAGATATGTCAAGATGCCTTGCAAGGCATAACATAGAAAGAATGTCCAAAGGAACCAGGATGAAGGTTAAAGTGGAGGAGGAAAGAGATATGAAGAATGCATGCTTGAGCCGCTTTCTTAGAATTGAGTGGGTGATTCTTTGCACTGGAGTTAATTGAATATGTGATTTTCTGTACATAAGCCAGAGGCGCCAGTATTAAGATAACGACTGTTCAACTATGCATCTGAACTTTCACTGTCTCAGGCCGGAAATCCGGACTTCCCGTATATGGTTATGAGCCCATCACCCATTCCTGGTGATGAGACAAAGGGTATAAGATCTCATGTAATCTGTAATAAAGCGCGAAGCGCAGTCATGTCCCATGTGAGGAACTATGCCAGACCTCCGTGTGTGGTGTCTCTTCTTACCGCCGGCAGCGGGGCAAGTGGGGTGGGCCTGATTGGTGCTGTACTTAGAAAATTACCCTGACAATTACGTGTCCAAAGTATTCTCTATCTCGTGATCTTGCCTCCCAGGAATACCTCAGGGTTGATATAGTCCAGGATAGCTTTGTTGGTGACCCTAGTTGTCCAGGAGATTCGTACAAGTTTTTTCCAATACCACAGCTCGAAAGTATAAATTTTTATTCTGTCTGTTATCCTCAATGTCCACATCTCACAGCTATATATTACAATCAGGAAGACAATGATTGACCTTCGTTTGATAGTGAGTAAAAGATGAAAAAGGAGGGTGGAGCAAGACCCAGTGAGGGTGGTGGAATATTTCTGGAGTAGAAAGTGTTTCCAATGATGAAGTATTTCGAATGGTGGAGGTGCTGCCTACCAGATGAAGCTCCACTAGGGTGGGCGCGAGTGTAGCGAAAAGGATATAGAAAAATACTGGTATGGAGGCGCAACACTCTAAGCTACAAAAAGATGAAGATAAAGGTCCAATATGTGATGGTGAAAGCACTTCTTTTTTATTAATTCACAAATAGCTAAAGCACTTTTTTCTCCCCTGTCCCCCTGCACATAGAGGACCTCTGACACATCCAAAACACCTTTGGAATTGTGTCACCCCCAGGCATCCTGTTGTCCTATACAGCCGAACTGACGAAAGGGTGCGTCCCCGAAGAGTGTTTTCAATTGCTGGTTTTCATTTTGTGCTTTCACCATCACATATTGGACTTTTATCTTCATCTTCTAGTAGCTTAGAGGGTGGCGCCTCCATACCAGTATTTTTCTATATCCTTTTCGCTTCATTTGATAGTGACTGAGACATCTTTGCACTATATAACCCAACCAATCTGCCCATTAGCAGCAGAAGAGGTCACTCTGACAGCGCCCAGTGATGAAATGACAGTGAGCACGCACTGGAGTAAGGTCACAGTGACCAGGACTGATGGTATGGCATCACCCAGACCCAATCCTCACGATGCAGCTAGTGGTGCTGTGACCCTACAGATGTGTTTTCCATAGTTTCCATAGTTTGCATTGGCAGAAATAGATCAATGTTTATCTTATAGGAAGAATTGCTATCATTAAAAGTAAAAATTAACTATGCAAAACAACAGACATCACTTAATTGCTATAATTAAACTGATATATTAAACTTTTATTTGAATCTAGTGTGTATCACCTTTTTGTTGATCACCTACTATGCTGTATAACTATTTATTTATATTAAAGTTTTGCATATATAACTCTTTTATGTTTTCATAGAAAATTTTCAAATTGTCATAAAAACATCTTGTAAACACATAATTGTTTTCTGCATTGCCAGATGTGTCAAACAAAGAAGCCTATTTTTTCTGTCTCAAAATAGATAACAATGTCCTAGAGCACCTTCTTCGTTGGTAAGACAACAGCACTTTCTAAATGACAATTTATATTGAAACATGATTGGAACTTTTGTATGAAAGTTGTTGTTTTAATTGTATGGCATTTCTACAGTCGCACTATTTTCTTAATATTCCCATATAATCTGTAATTAGTATATTGACTTCTTATTTAAATAATATACACTTCAATGTAAAAAAAAAAAAAAAACCCCTAGAAGGACTTGTTAGAATCGAATGAAACTTTATATGTGTAATTTTAGTGTTGATATAAGGCCATGGAAGTATGGCAATGGTGTGAAGGTATTCTTGTGACACCCTTGCTGTGTGTGGCTGAGCATTATCCTGCTGGAAAATGCCCCTTGGAAGTCCTGCCATGAGAGGCAACACATGCAGGATGCCCTGAGCATACCGCTTAGCTGTCATTGTCCCTTATACTACTACTAGGGTGGACCAACTGCCATATGCGATAGCCCCTAAGGCCATCACACAAGTAGTGGGGTCAGTGTGCCGCTCCACAGCACAAACAGGATTGAAACACTCACCCCAAGGTCTCCAGACACAAACATGGCTATCATTATTACCCAAGCTAAACCAGGATATATCACTTAAGACAACCCAATTCAACTCTGTAGCAGTTCAGTTCTGTAGTTCATGACACCACTGTAAATGAAAACGATGGTGGGCGGGTGACAAAAGCAGTACACGTACAAAACACCGTGAGACCAAATGCCCTTTAGCCAAGTGCCTAGAAATGATTTAGGTTGACACAAGGGCCTGTATCCATGGTGCCACCTAACCCTGGATGGTGGACAATGAAACAGTTGGAACTGCTTATGCTTGTCAGATGATCCAATGATCCTCTCTACTGGTGGTCTGTCAAGCAAGTCCCAAGGCCAGTCACCTTGTGTGTGTGCCCTCACATATTCACTCATTTCAACACCTCCTAAGACTCTGGTCAAAACTGCCCAGTTATAGGGCAATTCCTTGGTACAACCATCCAGCTTCTTGCATTACAATAATGGGTTCCCTCTTAAACTCTGTTAACTGGGCAAAATCTCTTAGATTACTTCATAGAGGCATGTGTAGTGGTCAACATGTTTATGCACAGCTGGTTATGGGTATAAATCAGGCAACCATTACCTTCTTATCCTATTCTTCAGTTCTGTTGTTTGACCACGTTGCTATTTTCCAAGAAGGCTGCTGCATCCCTGTTTATATGCAGCTTGAAACGGCATTTCACACAATTCCCTGCTCTGTACTTAATGCCTGTGCATGTCACTACTAAGCACTGTCCAGTTATTGGTTAGCAATTTGATCCTGAGAGATGCATAGGGAAAAAGCAATCCTTGGTCATTCCTACTGAGCAAGCCTGACATGTAGCAGTAACATACCTACAAGTCGCATCCAGGATGTTATACACCTTGGTTTTAGACAGTTTAAGCCATGGCTCCTCAATCTTTTTCTACTAGGGCCATAATAGGCAAAACATGGTGATGCTTAGGACTCACTAGAAGTCAAAGTCAATGTGAAAATGTAAAATATACATAATTTTTTTTCCATTTATCTTCTAAGTCTATTATAATATTCAATGTGACACCTGCCCACAGGCCGTGTGTTACTGCAGCTTAGCACCTTGAAGGAGTTGTCCTACAATGGACATTTATCTCATATCCAAATGACAGTTGGAAAACGTTTGATCATTCAGAACTCCATCACTGAAACCCTCACTGATTACTAGAATGGGGACCCAAACCTCGCATTTCTGCAAAACCACATTGAGGAAGAGTTTATATGGAATGGTGGTCGAGCGTGTGTGGTGTCACCCCTTTACTGTCTACTGTTCTAGTAATCAGTAAGAGTCCTAGCAGTGGAGCCTTCAATGATCAGACATATAAAAACTATCATTGTCAAATTACCCTTTAACTTCAAAGAAGCTGAGCTGCAATAGTGGACATAAATAATGACCAGGTGTAGCACTGTTTCTGAAAGGCCAAATGCACGTGGGCGGAAATTCCTCAGTGGGATTCCGTGTGGAATTTCCGCTGTTGAACGCTGCCATAGGATTGCATTGGTTTACACAAGCCAATGCAGATGGCTGCGATTTTGATCACAGAAAACTTGCACGATAAAAAAAATTGTGGAATGTCCTATTTCAGTGTGAGCCTCGCATGGCTGCGTCATCGCTGATGCGCTGGCTCTGCACTGCGCATGTGCGGCTGTGCACCAGCTTGCAGAGCGAAAACGCCGGACAGGTAAGCCGCGGGTCACTGCATGGGCACAGGGTCGCATCCCACTGCAAGAATCTCGCAGTCAGAATCCAACCCAGCCGTCTGCATTCGGCAAAACAAAACTTCCATGTTTGATTAATCCTATACAGCGTCTTTAATATAAAGAGCTAATTATATTACCAAAGCAAACTGTTTTCCTAGCTGTGCATTACCAGTAAGACTGCCCTCCAGTTTGAGAATCACAGATCTAAGCCAAGAAGCGGCATTTAGTGCATATAGATTTTGCCTTTGCTACCAAACTAATCCAAAAAACAGCACAATGCTATCTTTATAGTTTGTCTACAGTGCACACGTCAAGACCCATGGATAAAATCCAGCCTGCCACCTTATTTTATGTGGCCCACTGGCTGTGCAGCAACCTAACAGGCATTCCACTCACTCAGCTTGCAGCAGTGGTCCGGCACAAATGCTGAGGGGATTGGTCAGTGTTCACAGTCTGGAGTTGCAGGCTGGGTGCATGTAATGCCTGTAAAGATGCTGCCTGGTCAGAGGCCAATAGGGTGTGTGTGTGTGGAGGGGGTTACTTATTACTTCTGGAACCACTGTAGAGGACACTTACTACTGGGGCTACTATGGGGGACCATATTACCACTGAGGCCACTATGGGGGTCACTATTATTACTGGTGTTAATATGGGGGGTCACTATTACAACTGTAGCTACTATGGGGGACACTATTACTACTGGTGTTGGTATGGTGCTCACTATTACAACTGGGGCAACTATGAGGGGGTACTAATATTACTGGTGTTAGTATGGGGATCACTATTACAACTGGGGCTACTATAAGGGGCACTATTACTACTATGCCCACTATGGGGGTCACTATTACTATACAGTCTTACAATTGCAATCAGTCCTTTGAATATAACTATAGGCTAATGTGGCTTGGCATTAACTATTCAGGTACAAAACTGTATTAGTAAAAGAAATGTATTTTTCCTCAAATTAAGTTTGCTTTTTAAACTAAAAAAAAACTAAACATAATTATTTGTCGCTGACGAATGTAGTGACATTATAAAAATCCCTCGAGAATTGTAGCTACACTATTCCTAGCTTTCCTTTATTATTTTATTTGTTTTTTAAGAGTTTTATTGCCCAGGCATATGAGAGGTATTCAGCGCTTGTGTATTATTAGAAGCAATTTTCTCAGAATAACCAAATAATGATTTAAATTGGGATTAATCTTTGATCTCTTGTAATCGATGGGGGACCCAATAGTTGTACCCCAGCAATCATTCACTTATTCCTTATACCTTTTTCCATGGATAAGAGATGCATTTAAATATTGGGACAATTCTTTTAAGTTCTAAATGAAAGGACATAATTAATATTGCCACTATGCTACTTTAAATAGTGCATATTTTATTAATATGGGCATGTCACATTATGCAGGTGCTAGAATGGATTTGATGATTGGAGGAGCCACGAAGTCCAATTTAGAGGAGGACTAGACGTCTGTCTAGCCTCTGAGCTCTAAGCTCATGGGAGGACCTAGAGTCTACAAATAGCCCCAACCAGTTCTAGAAAAATAAATAGTTATTTACCAGTTAGAGAGTGCAGTTATCAGGAAGAGTGCATTCACACCAGCGTGCGCGTACATAGGTGCACACAAAACCGTGCTCCCACTCACGTGCACAAACACGCATGAATGCAGGTCCGTGCAGCACTGCTTTCAATGGGGCCGTGGCTGCTCCCGGCGGCCCCATTAAAAGCAATGGGATGCCAGCAACCCCTGCAGTGATTTTCAGGGAAGGGCTTGAAATATAAGCCCTTCCCTGAAAATCATCCCTAGTTTGTGTAAAAAAAAATTATGTATATACTCATCTCTCCGCTGCTGCTGTGTAAATATTCCCTGCGGAGAGTCCCCTTGTCAGTGAACGGTGTGACAGCACTGTCACAGTGTTCAATGACAAGGAGACTACCCTTGGGGAGTGAAGAATCCTCCGGCCACAGCTGTCACATCTGTGGCAGAGGATCGCGATGTTCTCCCATTGCTTTTAATTGAACCGGCACTTCTGCAGCCCATTGAAAGCAATGGGCTGCCAGCAAGCCCTGCAGGGATTTTCGGGGAAGGGCTTTAAATATAAGCCCTTCCCTGAAAATCATCCCTAGAATGTGTTAAATCCCCGCCTGCCGAAAGGGCTGTATCTGATTGGCTGAGCGCTTAGCCAATCACAGGCAGCAGTCAGCCATTCATTGAATGACAGCTGAGTGCTGCCTGTGATTGGTCAGAACTAGAGATGAGCGAGCACCAAAATGCTCGGGTGCTCGTTACTCGGGTCGAACTTTTCGCGATGCTCGAGGGTTCGTTTCAAGTAACGAACCCCATTGAAGTCAATGGGCGACCTGAGCATTTTTGTATATCACCGATGCTCGCTAAGGTTTTCATTTGTGAAAATCTGCAAAATCCAAGAAAGTACTGGAAACAACACAGAAACGGATAGGGCAGGCGAGGGGCTACATGTTGGGCTGCATTTCATGTTCCCAGGTCCCACTATTAAGTCACAATAGCGGCAAGAATGCCCCCCCCCACCAATTTTTACTTCAGACAAACCCTCATTAGCAAGGCGCACCTTAGCTAAGCACCACACTACCTCAAACAAAGCACAAGCACTGCCTGCGGGACACACCCCTGCCTCTTCTCTTGGGTTACATGCTGCCCCCCCCCCCCCGCACGACCCAGTGTCCACAGCGCACACCAAAGTGTCCCTGCGCAGCCTTCAGCTGCCCTCATGCCACACGCTGGCCTCACAGCCACACCACCCTCATGTCTATTTATAAGTGCGTCTGCCATGAGGAGGAACCGCAGGCACACACTGCAGAGGGTTGGCAGGGCCAGGCAGCGACCCACTTTAAAAGGAGGCGGGGCGATAGCCCACAATGCTGTACAGAAGCAATGAAAACTTCAATCCTGTGCCACCTCCATCAGGAGCTGCAAACGTGGGCATAGCAATGGGGAATCCATGTGCCACACAGTATTCATTCTGTCAAGGTGTCACATAGCTCAATCCACACTGCAAGGGGAAAGCCGTCAGCGCTCTGCCCTCTACCCAAGTCAGTCAGTGCCTTTGTGCCAGACAGGTCAAACACCGGGGGGGGGGGGGGGGGGGGGGTCCTAGGAAGCCCAAGACATGAACCAAAAATTGATCTGAGCGTCCAAACATGGCAGACTTGCACCGCGCCCACGACATAGGCCTCGGCCCACAGCTTCAGCAATCCTAGGCAGGAAGCGGACTTTCACTGCACCAAGGACATAGGCCTCTGCACAAACCGTCAGCAATCGCGGGCCTACAGCGGACTCCAATGCTAGCGTAGCTGTGCACGTCTCATTAACGCTGTATTGCTCCTGTAGTTTGTCCCAATGCAGTGCCCTGGATAGTAGAGCTAACGTCACATTAAATACAGGTGGGCTTTGGCCCACACTGCATTCCCCAGTCAGACTGGGGTTTTTAATACATTGACTCAGGCAGGTATAACTCACTAATGTGAAGTCCCTGTGGACCCACAGCATGGGTGGCTCCCTGGAACCCACCGGCGGTAAATAAAGAAATCCCATTGCAGTGCCCAGCACAGCTGAGGTAATGTCAGGTTTAATGCAGGTGGGCTTCGGCCCACACTGCATGCCCCAGTCAGACTGGGGTTCTTTATAAGTAGACACATGCAGTTACAACTCCGTGTGGACCGACAGCATAGGTGGGTCCCAGGAAGCCACCTGCAGTACATAAATTTATCCCATTGCATTGCCCAGCACAGCTGAGGTTACGTCCGATTAAATGCAGGTGGGCTTCGGCCCACACTGCATGCCCCAGTCTGACCGGGGTTTTTAATACATAGACACTGGCAGGTACAAATCCCTAATGTGAAGTCCCTGTGGACCAACAGCATGGGTGGCTCTCTGGAACCCACCGGCGGTACATAAATAAATCCCTTTGCAGTGCCCTCTCAGCAGAGCTAACGTCTCATACAATACAGGTGTGCTTCGGCCCACAGTGCATGCCCCAGTCAGACTGGTAATATGTACCTTAACAGTAACCACGTCGGTGGGAATGTGGTGGTGACTGCGGACCTAGTAGCGCTTGCCCACTGCTGTGCTGCCATGCCGCGCGACACCGACTGCTGGCGACGTGCTGCTGCTGACACATCTTGATTGCGAGACAGAGGTTGCGTAGGAGGGGGAGGAGGAGGAGGGTGGTTTAGTGGAGGAAGCATACACCGCCACAGATACCACCACCGAGCTGGGGGTAGGTAGGACGTGAGCGGTCCCAGGCTCTGACTCGGTCCCAGCCTCCACTAAATTCACCCAATGTGCCGTCAGGAGATATAGTGTCCATGCCCGCCTGTGCTTGTCCACGTGTCCGTTGTTAAGTGGACCTTGCCAGTAACCTCATTGGTTAAGGCGCGTACAATGTTGCGGGAGACGTGGTCGTGCAGGGCTGGGACGGCACATCGGGAAAAGTAGTGGCGACTGGGGACCGAGTATCGCGGGGCCGGCGCCGCCATCATGTTTTTGAAAGCCTCCGTTTCCATAAGCCTATATGGCTGCATCTCCAGGCTGATCAATTTGGCTATGTGCACGTTTAACGCTTAAGCGTGCGGGTGCGTGGCGGCGTACTTGCGCTTGCGCTCAAACAGTTGCGCTAGCGACGGCTGGACGCTGCGCTGAGAGACATTGCTAGATGGGGCCGAGGACAGCGGAGGTGAGCGTGTGGGTGCAGGCCGGGAGACGGCCGTGCCTGTGTCTTGAGAGGGGGGTTGGATCTCAGTGGCAGGTTGGGGCACAGGGGGAGAGGCAGTGGTGCAAACCGGAGGCGGTGAACGGCCTTCATCCCACCTGGTGGGGTGCTTGGCCATCATATGCCTGCGCATGCTGGTAGTGGTGAGGCTGGTGGTGGTGGCTCCCCGGCTGATCTTGGTGCGACAAACCTTGCACACCATAGTTCATCGGTCGTCTGCACTCTCAGTGAAAAACTTCCACACCTTTGAGCACCTCGGCCTCTGCAGGGTGGCATGGCACGAGGGCGTGCTTTGGGAAACGGTGGATTATTCGGTCTGGCCCTGCCTCTACCCCTGGCCACCGCACTGCCTCTTCCAACCTGCCCTGCTGCTGCACTTGCCTCCCCCTCTGAAGACCTGTCCTCAGTAGGCTTAGCAAACCAGGTGGGGTCAGTAACCTCATCGTTCAGCTGCTCTTCCTCCAAATCCTCTGTGCGCTCCTCCCTCGGACTTACTGAAATTACTACTACCTCACTGATAGACAACTGTGTCTCATCGTCATCGTCCTCCTCACCCACTGAAAGATCTTGAGACAGTTGCCGGAGGTCCCCAGCCTCATCCCCCGGACCCCGGGAACTTTCCAAAGGTTGGGCATCGGTCACGATAAACTCCTCCGGTGGGAGAGGAACCATTGCTGCCCAATCTTGGCAGGGGCCCGTGAACAGTTCCTGGGAGTCTGCCTGCTCCTCAGAATGTGTCATTTTCATGGAGTGAGGAGGCTGGGAGGAAGGAGGAGCAGCAGCCAGAGGATTCAGAGTTGCAGCTGTGGACGGCCTAGAAGACTGTGTGGTCAATAGATTGCTGGATGCACTTTCTGCCATCCACGACAGCTCACACTGCTCAGTTTCTAATAAAGGTCTACGACGTGGACCCATTAATTGTGAGATGAATCTGGGGACCCCAGAAACTTGCCTCTCTCCTAATCCCGCAGCAGTCGGCTGCGATACACCTGGACCAGGAGTTCGGCCTGTGCCCACACCCTGACTTGGGCCTCCGCGTCCTCGCCCCGTCCACGTCCTCTAGGCCTACCCCTACCCCTCAGCATGGTGTAATACAAGATTAGCAGAAACAGAACGCTGTAATTAAATGTGCCGCTTATTGGCCTGTGGTTGGAGGCTGACTTCGCGTACGTAACGCACTGCAGAGCAGGCAACAATTATGCGCAAGGCTGGGTATTAATTCACCAACTACTACCCCCAGCAGAGACGCAGTAAACTGAAGGCAGTGACAGGCAGGCCAAATACAGTATTTTTTTGAAGTTTTTGAGAACAACCACACTGCCTGTGACATACACTGTATTTCGATTTCCCTGTTGGAGGCTGACTTCGCGTACGTAACACACTGCAGAGGCAGGAAACAATTATGCGCAAGGCTGGGTATTAATTCAACAACTACTACCCCCAGCAGAGACGCAGTAAACTGAAGGCAGTGACAGGCAGGCCAAATATAGTATTTTTTTGAAGTTTTTGGGAGCAACCACACTGCCTGTGATATACACTGTATTTCGATGTCCCTGTTGGAGGCTGACTTCGCGTACGTAACGCACTGCAGAGGCAGGAAACAATTATGCGCAAGGCTGGGTATTAATTCAACAACTACTACCCCCAGCAGAGACGCAGTAAGCTGAAGGCAGTGACAGGCAGGCCAAATACAGTATTTTTTTGAACTTTTTGGGAAAAAGCCCACTGCCTATATAGCCAGTATACCTCTTTCCCTGTACCACTGTCCCTGCCTCACCAGTACTGCCCCTATACTCTGTAAAATGACTGCAGACTGAGGACGCTATGGTCTGCATGCCCGATATACAAAAAAAAAAAAAAGTGTGCAACACTGCTAAAAGCAGCCTCAACAGTACTGCACACGGTCAGATGTGGCCCTAAGAAGGACCGCTGGGGTTCTTAAAGACTAAAATAACACCTAACACTCTCCCTATAGCAGCTCCGGCATCAGCAGCACTGTCCCTGATCTATGTCAGCATGCATCTGTGGGGAGCCGCGGGCGGGGCAGATTTAAATACTCCGGTGTCATCTGATCTCCCCAGCCACTCACTGCAGGGGGGTGGTATAAGGCTGGAATGTCACAGGAGGAAGTTGTAATGCCTTCCCTATCTTTCTATTGGCCAGAAAAGCGCGTAAATTTCTCAGAGATGAAAGTGAAAGTAAATCGAACATCGCGTGGTACTCGCCTCTAGTAACGAGCATCTCGAAACCCTAATACTCGAACGAGCATGAAGCTCGGACGAGTATGCTCGCTCATCCCTAGTCAGAACACTCGGCCAAACACAGGCAGCGCTTGATCATTCATTGAATTTATTGCTTTTACACAGAGTGCTTATTATTCATTAGCTGTTTGCCAACATATTGTTTGTAGGGAAGGATCTCTATGCAAATTCATTCTCAAGTAATTCAAATACGAACGGCTGTGACTTTACACTAGTCAACTTTTGATCAGCCAGGAACTATTTTAGGTGAACTGAAAGGAAATGACTAATGAGTGAATTATCGCTTGTCACTCTGCTGGCGGTCGTGTTTACAAGAAATCACTATCGTCTGCATTAACTTTTTTGAGTAATTATTCGGATGATTTTCATCTTTAAAGGAATGATTTGAGTAAATGTAGCCACCCACAACCCTATGGTTAATTTTTATTGACAATAAAAAGTAATATTGAGAGAAATCCTGTTATAGCAGCAACCTAAAACTTAACTTATAATATTAAATGTTAAAAATAGAGCACATAACTTTCCCTTTACTTTTTTCAGTAATGTGCTCTATTTTTAACATTTAATATTGAAGGTTAACTTTAAGGTTTCTCCCTTCTACAGGATTCCCTATATAATTGTGAACCTTATAAGCCCTTTGTAATGTCTAATGTTCAGAGAAGCGGTATAAATATATCGAGTAATGGATGGGTATTGTGAGAGTATAAATTTGTCATTTTAGTGTAAAAAGCAACCGTAATAGGACAGAATGGGAATACTCCTTTAACTTTAGAGTTTACTTTGTCTTAACCCTTTCCAGTCCACTGTCTGACGTCTGAAGACATTATGATTTAGGGCTGTACAGCTCCGATGTAGGAAGACGTCCGTCGGGGTTCTCTTAATGTATATTGCCAGCCTTTTGCTGTCGGAACCTATCCAACGTGTCACCTCATGCAGTAATGGCTTTAGCCAGCATATAGCGCCGTTGTATAATGGCAGAAAAAGAGTAAGTAACCAGGATACAAATTAGATTGGAAAGGGTTAAAGTAGACCTTAATATTTCCCCCTTAACTAGGCTCCAGTCACACAGTATATGCATGGCAATTATAGGACAACCCTCTGTTTGTGAGTGCAGGGTTAGTCACTTGTAGTTTATAATTACTCTGTTACCACTATGATGGTAGAATACTATTGATGAGCGAACGTACTCGTCCGAGCTTGATGCTCGGGCGAATATTAGGGTGTTCGGGATGCTCGTTACTCTTAACGAGCACCACGCGATGTTCGGGTTACTTTCACTTTCCTCTGTGAGACGTTAGCGCGCTTTTCTGGCCAATTGAAAGACAGGGAAGGCATTACAACTTCCCCCTGTGACGTTCAAGCCCTATACCACCCCCCCTGCTGTGAGTGGCTGGGGAGATCAGATGTCACCCGAGTATAAAAGTCAGCCCCTCCCGCGGCTCGCCTCAGATGCCTTGTGAGTTAGCTGAGGGTAAGTGCTGCTGCTGGTGCTGCTGTAGGGAGAGTGTTAGGAGTGAGTGTAGGCTTCAAGAACCCCAACAGTCCTTCTCAGGGCCACATCTATCCGTGTGCAGTACTGTGGAGGGTGCTGTTAGCAGTGTTGCACAAATTTTTATTTTTCAAAATCGGCTGTCTGCAGAGCATTACGCCCTGCAGTAATAGTCCAGGGACAGAAGTGGTGGTTAGGCAGGGAGAGTGTTAGGAGTGAGTGTAGGCTTCAAGAACCCCAACGGTCCTTCTTAGGGCCACATTTAACCGTGTGCAGTACTGTGCAGGCTGCTGTTAGCAGTGTTGCATTTTTTTTTTTTTTCAAAATCGGCTGTGCAGAGCATTGCGCTCTGCAGTAATACTACAGGGAGAGAATTGTGTAGGCAGGGCCAGAAGACATATATTATTGATTGAATATAGTCAGTGGGCCTTCCCTTTAAAAAAAAAAGGGAAAAATTCTATTTGGCCTGCCTCTGTCAGTCCTCAGCGTTCTGTGTACGTGTGTGGTGGGTGGAGATAGTAAAAAAATCATACGCAGCCAGCTACGTTTAACAGCAGTCTTGCGCCAATTTATTTCCTGCCTGGGAAAAATCACCGCTCTGCTGCACTTCATATAACTGCATTTCTGTGGAACACATTTCTTATCTGATTGAATATAGTCAGTGGGCCTTCCCTTTAAAAAAAAAAGGGAAAAATTCTATTTGGCCTGCCTCTGTCAGTCCTCAGCGTTCTGTGTACGTGTGTGGTGGGTGGAGATAGTAAAAAAATCATACGCAGCCAGCTACGTTTAACAGCAGTCTTGCGCCAATTTATTTCCTGCCTGGGAAAAATCACCGCTCTGCTGCACTTCATATAACTGCATTTCTGTGGAACACATTTCTTATCTGATTGAATATAGTCAGTGGGCCTTCCCTTTAAAAAAAAAGGGAAAAATTCTATTTGGCCTGCTCTGTCAGCCCTCAGCGTTCTGTGTACGTGTGTGGTGGGTGGAGATAGTAAAAAAATCATACGCAGCCAGCTACGTTTAACAGCAGTCTTGCGCCAATTTATTTCCTGCCTGGGAAAAATCACCGCTCTGCTGCACTTCATATAACTGCATTTCTGTGGAACACATTTCTTATCTGATTGAATATAGTCAGTGGGCCTTCCCTTTAAAAAAAAAAGGGAAAAATTCTATTTGGCCTGCCTCTGTCAGTCCTCAGCGTTCTGTGTACGTGTGTGGTGGGTGGAGATAGTAAAAAAATCGTACGCAGCCAGCTACGTTTAACAGCAGTCTTGCGCCAATTTATTTCCTGCCTGGGAAAAATCACCGCTCTGCTGCACTTCATATAACTGCATTTCTGTGGAACACATTTCTTATCTGATTGAATATAGTCAGTGGGCCTTCCCTTTAAAAAAAAGGGAAAAATTCTATTTGGCCTGCCTCTTTCAGTCCTCAGCGTTCTGTGTACGTGTGTGGTGGGTGGAGATAGTAAAAAAATCATACGCAGCCAGCTACGTTTAACAGCAGTCTTGCGCCAATTTATTTCCTGCCTGGGAAAAATCACCGCTCTGCTGCACTTCATATAACTGCATTTCTGTGGAACATATATATTTCTTATCTGATTGAATATAGTCAGTGGGCCTTCCCTTTAAAAAAAAGGGAAAAATTCTATTTGTCCTGCAGGCTTGCGCCAATTTATTTCCTGCCTGGGAAATCACTGGTAATACAGCATGCTGAGGGGTAGGCCTAGAGGACGTGGACGCGGCCGAGGATGCGTAGGCCCAAGTGAGGGTGTGGGCACAGGCCGAGCTCCTGATCCAGGTGTATCGCAGCCGACTGCTGCGCGATTAGGAGAGAGGCACGTTTCTGGCGTCCCCACATTCATCGCCCAATTAATGGGTCCATGCGGGAGACCTTTATTAGAAAATGAGCAGTGTGAGCAGGTCCTGTCGTGGATGGCAGAAAGTGCTTCGAGCAAGCTATCATCCACCCACAGTTCTGCGCCGTCCAGTGCTGCAAATCCGAATCCTCTGGCTGCTGCTCCTCCTTCCTCCAGCCTCCACACTCCACTACAATGACACATGCTCAGGAGCGAGACGACTCCCAGGAACTGTTCTCGGGCCCCTGCTCAGATTGGGCAGCAGTGGTTCCTCTCCCACCAGAGGAGTTTATCGTGACTGATGCCCAACCATTCGAAAGTTCCCGGGGTCCGGGGGATGAGGCTGGGGACTTCCGGCAACTGTCTCAAGACCTTTCAGTGGGTGAGGAGGACGATGATGATGAGACACAGTTGTCTTGCAGTGAGGTAGTAGTAAGGGCAGTAAGTGCGATGGAGGAGCGCACAGAGGATTCGGAGGAAGAGCAGCAGGACGATGAGGTGACTGACCCCACCTGGTGTGCAACGCCTACTCAGGACAGGTCTTCAGAGGGGGAGGCAAGGACAGCAGCAGGGCAGGTTGCAAGAGGCAGTGCGGTGCCCAGGGGTAGAGGCAGAGCCATACCGAATAATCCACCAAGTGTTTCCCAAAGCACACCCTCGCGCCATGCCACCCTGCAGAGGCCGAGGTGCTCTAAGGTCTGGCAGTTTTTCACAGAGACGCCTGACGACCGACGAACAGTGGTGTGCAACCTTTGTCGCGCCAAGATCAGCCGGGGAGCCACCACCAACAGCCTCACCACCACCAGCATGCGCAGACATATGATGGCCAAGCACCCCACAAGGTGGGACGAAGGCCGTTCACCGCCTCCGGTTTGCACCGCTGCCTCTCCCCCTGTGCCCCAACCTGCCACTGAGATCCAACCCCACTCTCAGGACACAGGCACTACCGTCTCCTGGCCTGCACCCACACCCTCACCTCCGGTGTCCTCGGCCCCATCCAGCAATGTCTCGCACCGCACCGTCCAGCCGTCGCTAGCGCAAGTCTTTGAGCGGAAGCGCAAGTACGCCGCCACGCACCCGCACGCTCAAGCGTTAACCGTCCACATAGCGAAATTTATCAGCCTTGAGATGCTGCCGTATAGGGTTGTGGAAACGGAGTCCTTCAAAAGTATGATGGCGGCGGCGGCCC
The DNA here is from genome assembly GCF_035609145.1 of Eleutherodactylus coqui. NCBI lineage: Eukaryota > Metazoa > Chordata > Amphibia > Anura > Eleutherodactylidae > Eleutherodactylus > Eleutherodactylus coqui. The sequence goes on along the minus strand of NC_089840.1, from coordinate 68,569,522 downwards.
CGCGCTACTCAGTTCCCAGTCGCCACTACTTTTCCCGATATGCCATCCCAGCCCTGCACGACCACGTCTCCCGCAACATTGTACGCGCCCTCACCAATGCGGTTAGCGGCAAGGTCCACTTAACAACGGACACGTGGACAAGCACAGGCGGGCAGGGCCACTACATCTCCCTGACGGCACATTGGGTGAATTTAGTGGAGGCTGGGACAGAGTCAGAGCCTGGGACCGCTCACGTCCTACCCACCCCCAGAATTGCAGGCCCCAGCTCGGTGGTGGTATGTTCGGCGGTGTATGCTTCCTCCACTAAAGCACCCTCCTCCTCCTCCTCTTCCTCAACCGCTGTCTCGCAATCTAAATGTGTCAGCAGCAGCAGGACGTCGCCAGCAGCCGGTGTCGCGCGGCGTGGCAGCACAGCGGTGGGCAAGCATCAGCAGGCCGTGCTGAAACTACTCAGCTTAGGAGAGAAGAGGCACACGGCCCACGAACTGCTGCAGGGTCTGACAGAGCAGACCGACCGTTGGCTTGCGCCGCTGAGCCTCCAACCGGACATAGTCGTGTGTGACAACGGCCGTAACCTGGTGGCGGCTCTGCAGCTCGGCAGCCTCCCGCACGTGCCATGCCTGGCCCACGTCTTTAATTTGGTGGTTCAGCGCTTTCTGAAAAGCTACCCACGCTTGTCAGACCTGCTCGTAAAGGTGCGCCGGCTCTGCGCACATTTCCGCAAGTCCCACATGGACGCTGCCACCCTGCGCACCCTGCAACATCGGTTTAATCTGCCAGTGCACCAACTGCTGTGCGACGTGCCCACACGGTGGAACTCTACGCTCCACATGTTGGCCAGGCTCTATGAGCAGCGTAGAGCTATAGTGGAATACCAACTCCAACATGGGCAGCGCAGTGGGAGTCAGCCTCCTCAATTATTTTCAGAAGAGTGGGCCTGGTTGGCAGACATCTGCCAGGTCCTTGGAAAGTTTGAGGAGTCTACCCAGGTGATGAGCGGCGATGCTGCAATCATTAGCGTCACCATTCCTCTGCTATGCCTCTTGAGAAGTTCCCTGCAAAGCATAAAGGCAAATGCTTTGCGCTCGGAAACGGAGGCGGGGGAAGACAGTATGTCGCTGGATAGTCAGAGCACCCTCCTGTCTATATCTCAGCGCGTTGAGGAGGAGGAGGAGGAGCATGAGGAGGATGAGGAGGAGGGGGAAGAGACAGCTTGGCCCACTGCTGACGGTACCCATGCTGCTTGCCTGTCATCCTTTCAGCGTGTATGGCCTGAGGAGGAGGAGGCGGAGGAGGAGGAGGATCCTGAAAGTGATCTTCCTAGTGAAGACAGCCATGTGTTGCGTACAGGTACCCTGGCACACATGGCTGACTTCATGTTAGGATGCCTTTCTCGTGACCCTCGTGTTGCACGCATTCTGGCCACTACGGATTACTGGGTATACACACTGCTCGACCCACGGTATAAGGAGAACCTTTCCACTCTCATTCCCGAAGAGGAAAGGGGTTCGAGAGTGTTGCTATACCACAGGACCCTGGCGGACAAGCTGATGGTAAAATTCCTCTCCGACAGCGCTAGTGGCAGAAGGCGCAGTTCCGAGGGCCAAGTAGCAGGGGAGGTGCGGAGATCAAACAACATGTTCAGCACAGGCAGTGCAACACTCTTTAAGGCCCTGGACAGCTTTATGGCTCCCCACCAAGACTGTGTCACCGCTCCCCAGTCAAGGCTGAGTCGGCGGGAGCACTGTAAAAGGATGGTGAGGGAGTACATAGCCGATCGCACGACCGTCCTTCGTGACGCCTCTGCCCCCTACAACTACTGGGTGTCGAAGCTGGACACGTGGCCTGAACTCGCGCTGTATGCCCTGGAGGTGCTTGCTTGTCCTGCGGCTAGCGTCTTGTCAGAGAGGGTGTTTAGTGCGGCTGGGGGAATCATCACAGATAAGCGTACACGCCTGTCAACCGACAGTGCCGACAGGCTTACACTCATCAAGATGAACAAAGCCTGGATTTCCCCAGACTTCTCTTCTCCACCAGCGGACAGCAGTGATACCTAAGCAATAGGTAGGCTGCACCCGCGGATGGAAGCATCGTACTGTATCACCATCCAAAACGGTGACATTTCTGCTTCATCAATCTGTGTATAATATCCCTCCTCCTCCTCCTCCTGCTCCTCCTCCTGAAACCTCACGTAATCACGCCGAACGGGCAATTTTTCTTTGGGCCACAAGGCTCACTCATATAATTTTTCCAAACAAATTTTATACGTTTCAATGCTCTTACAAACTTTAACTTGAACCGATTTTTCGTTAAACTGGGCTGCCTCCAGGCCTAGTTACCACTTAAGCCACATTAACCAAAGCGATTAATGGGTTTCACCTGCCATCTTGGTTGGGCATGGCCAATTTTTTCTGAGGTACATTAGTACTGTTGCTACACCAATTTTTTTGGGCCCTCACCTACAGTGTGATCATTGTAATTTATATGTTCTTCGCCTGCACTCATGGTACAGAAAGGTGTGTGGGGTTGGCCTACACTTTTGCTACATAAATGTAACTGGGGCCTTGTCTATACTGCAGCTACTGAAATGTGAAAGAGACTGTTATCTCCCTAAACTGCTGCAATGGGAATTGTTACTGGGGCTTGTCTTGAGTGCTACTATTACTGAAATGGAACTAAGACTGCGCTCCTCCTATACTGCTGCTTCGGAATTGTTACTGGGGCCTATCTTCAGTGCTACTATTACTGAAATGGAACTAAGACTGCGCTCCCCCTATACTGCTGCTAGTGATATGTTAGTGGGGCCTGTCCCTAATACTACCGCTGAAATGTGAATAATTCTTGGCTGTGCCTATACCGCAGCTAATGGTATGTCACTGGGGTGTGGAAACAGAGGCTTCACAAAGCCATGATGGCGGCGAGGCCATTTCCCACCAACGCTGTTACTGTTAATGTGCATATAACCACGGACACGTGGAGAGGACACATAGTGCCTCCAAAACATCCCCCTCCTCCTCCAACAATGAAAACATTCTTGGCAAATACCTTTGCATTGGTCCGTCTGGTGGCAGTCCAAGAATTTCACCTTTAACGACACTACAAGAGAGCACCGCCACCATCCCCCCGCCACGGCCCACTTAATCATGGCCACATTCCGAAAACCAACGACATAAAACCGCGCTACTAGGTCCGCAGTCACCACCACATTACCACCAACGAGGTTACTGTTAAGGTACATATTACCAGTCTGACTGGGGCATGCAGTGTGGGCCAAAGCCCACCTGTATTGTATCTGACGTTAGCTCTGCTGAGTAGGGCACTGCAATGGGATATTTTTATGTGCCGCCGGTGGGTTCCAGGGAGCCATGCTGTAGGTGCACACGGAGTTTAACCTACATCTGTCCACTTCTAAAGAACCCCAGTCTGACTGGGGCATGCAGTGTGGGCCGAAGCCCACCTGCATTAAGCACGACATTACTACCTCAGCTGTGTTGGGCAATGCAATGGGATATATTAATGTACCGCCGGTGGCTTCCTGGCACCCACCCATGCTGTGGGTCCACAGGGAGTTGTAACTGCATGTGTCCACTTCTAAAGAACCCCAGTCTGACTGGGGCATGCAGTGTGGGCCGAAGCCCACCTGCATTAAGCACGACATTACTACCTCAGCTGTGTTGGGCAATGCAATGGGATATTTTTATGCACCGCCGGTGGGTTCCAGGGAGCCACCCATGCTGTGGGTGCACACGGAATTCCCATTTCGGAGTTGTACCTGCCTGTGACTATTTATAAAAAACTGCGGTCTGACTGGGGCGTGCAGACACCTTGACAGAATGAATAGTGTGTGGCACATAGGTTCCCCATTGCTATGCCCACGTGTGCAGCTCCAGATGGAGGTGGCACAGGATTGGATTTCTCATTGCTTCTGTACAGCATTGTGGACTATCACCCCGCCCCTTTTAAAGAGGGTCGCTGCCTAGCCGTGCCAACCCTCTGCAGTGTGTGCCTGCGGTTCCTCTGGCAGACGCACTTATAAATAGACATGAGGGTGGCGTGGCATGAGGGCAGCTGAAGGCTGGGCAGGGACAGTTTGGTGTGCGCTGTGGACACTGGGTCGTGGGGGGTTTGGGGGGTTGGGCAGCATGTTACCCAGGAGAAGTGGCAGCGGAGTGTCATGCAGGCAGTGATTGTGCTTTGTTGGAGGTAGTGTGGTGCTTAGCTAAGGTATGCCATGCTAATGAGGGCTTTTCAGAAGTAAAGGTTGTTGGGAGGGGGGGGCACCCACTCTTGCCGGTATTGTGGCTTAATAGTGGGACCTGTGAACTTGAGATGCAGCCCAACATGTAGCCCCTCGCCTGCCCTATCCGTTGCTGTGTCGTTCCCATCACTTTCTTGAATTGCCCAGATTTTCACACATGAAAACCTTAGCGAGCATCGGCGAAATACAAAAATGCTCGGGTCGCCCATTGACTTCAATGGGGTTCGTTATTCGAAACGAACCCTCGAGCATCGTGAAAAGTTCGTCTCGAGTAACGAGCACCCGAGCATTTTGGTGCTCGCTCATCTCTATAGAATACACAAATATTACTATATAATTTCCTTTGTATGTAATAATTACTATTAACCCAGATTATAATTTTGGTAAGCATCTAAAGTAGAGCAGTGTTACACTGACAGCATTGAATAGTTCTACAGCTTTAAGTGATCACATTACATTGCAGAAGTATTCAACTGCACATATGAAAATTAAGGTAGGCTTAAAAATACCCTGCAGATTTGAAGCTCCATCTTTGCCTTCTTCCTGTGGTGCTTTTAAAGCCTGAAGATCTCCCTAGAATAATTAAGCTAATAGCATTGAGCATATGAACACTTTGAAATGATACACTTATTGTCAAGATGCTCTGCGTACAGATGTTACTTGAGTAAGCACAACTCTTTATGGTACTAACATTTACCATTTGCCTTTCTCAGATGTTGCATGGATTACGAAAAGCCCATTTGCTTTCCATTTAGTCATCTGGAAGTACCGCACAAACTTATGTGAAGGAAATGTAATGTTACTTGTTCTTCTACTTGCATACCTACAAAAATGTCTTTCATTTCAAAATGTAATCTAATGTTATGCATCACAAACAACGCTGTTATAGAAGGCATTGCCTTTGATTAGAAGAAATGGGTTGCATTCTTTAAAAGGAGCCTGGCATCAACTGTAAGAAACATAAACTAAGTCATGGTGCTTATAGTTTAGGAGACGTGGAGTCCAGGGAGGCTCTTTTCATACTCATCCAGACCCCAATTTATGCAGTTTGCTCTGGAGAAGTCTCCACGCATACCAGTTTGACTTTCTTAACCCTTTCCAATCCAATTTTGAATTCAGGGTTTCCTAAAAGGCTTTTTCTTTTTGCTGTTTTACAACGGTGCCATCTGCTGGTTAAAGCCAGTGTGTGTGCACCAGAGAGGCTCCGACAGTGGAGTGGCTGGCAATAGATGGTAAGAATACCCTGTTGGACATCTTCTGACATTGGAGACTCTAGCTCTAAATTACTCCTATGAGGAACTAACCGTGTTTCAGCAGGATAAATTGAGGTAGTTCAAGAAACGTTGGGAACCCTGGACTAGACTAGTTCAGAGTAAGCAGAAGGGACACCCAATCTAAGATACGCACACGGGCCTTAACTTATATTAGCCTGTATCTCCTACCAAGCTGGGAACCAAGCAATCTGCCCCATAAGGAAGTGCCTCCCTCCCGCTCCCTTCCTACCCAACCTCTGTTCCCTTTTCAGCTTTCTTTGTTGTATTGTTTTTGCATTTGCTGACCTGTGCATTACTAATGATGTAAGATTGAAAACCAAATTAAAAAACTACATATCAAGATCATGTTGTATTGATATTTAAAGTTAACTTTTAAATTAATCGGGAGCTTTGAATATAATCAAAGTGGAATAATGGAACTATAGGCTGCAATATACTACCAACGTCCATCTACTACACAGTGTGAAGGAAGAGAAACTTCTGAAAGTGCTCCATTTTGACTATTACCAGTGATTGCTAGAGTGGTAATTAGAGTTGAGCGAACATACTCTGCCGAGCTTGATGCTCGTTCGAGTATTAGCGTATTCGATTGTGCTCGTTACATCAAGCCGTGTTCGACCCCCCCCCCCAGTTTTTGGCTCCTCCCCGCTGTGACGCGCCTATTTTAGCCCCTCCCCGCCGCAACACAGCGTGCATCATTGGCAAATTTTTTGTCTGGTAGGTAGGGGAGAGAGAGAGAGAGAGAGACAGACAGACAGACAGACACGAACATAGAAAGAAAAAAAAAAGCTCGTACCCTGAGTCCCACATGCAAAAATGCTCGAGTCTCCCATTGTAGTCAATGGGGTTCATTACTCGAGTAGAGCTCTCGAATTTTACGAAAAGCTCACCCGAATAACGCGGACTCGAGCATTTTGGTGCTAAAACTAAACTGTCATTGCTAACTCTGAAGTGTGCTTTATACTATAATAAATATTGTCTTATATTGTGTGGCACAGAGTGTTAAGGCAGCAGAATGCAGTCCTAAGCTCTCACTTACAGCATGAAGGTTGTGAGTTCAGTCCCCACATGGGTTAGGTAGCTTGACTCAATGTTGACTCAGCCTTCCATGCTTCCAAGGTCCGTAAAATGAGTACCCAGCTTGCTGGGGGGTAATAAACAAATTACCTGAAAGAGCTGCGGAATAAGATGGCACTATACAAATAACAAGTCCCTTTCCCCTAAATATATTTGTGATTGTGAATTACTTGTCTTGTCCAAAGTTCCTTGGATATTTTTTATATTCAGAGATCAGAACATGTTTGAGTTTATTGATAATTGCTCAGTGCTAGAGATGAGCGAGCGTACTAGTCCAAGCTTGATGCTCGTTCGAGTATTAGGGTGTTCGAGATGCTCGATACTCGAGACGAGCACCACGCGGTGCTCGACTCCATTACATTTCCTTCCCTGAGAAATTTGCGCGCTTTTCTGGCCAATAGAAACACAGGGAAGGCATTACAACTTCCTCCTGTGACATTCCAGCCCTATCCCACCCCTCTGCAGTGAGTGGCTGGGGAGATCAGATGACACCCGAGTATTTAAATCTGACCCGCCCGCGGCTTGCCACAGATGCATGCTGAGAGAGATCAGGGAAAGTGCTGTCTTGCTGTAGCTGCTATAGGGAGAGTGTTAGATGTTATTTTAGTCTTCAAGAACACCAACGGTACTTCTTAGGGCCACATTTGACCGTGTGCAGTACTTTTGAAGCTGCTTTTAGCAGTGTTGCACAATTTATTTATTTTTTTGTATATCGGCTGTGCAGACCATAGCGTCCTCAGTCTGCAGTCATTTTACAGAGTATAGGGGCAGTACTGCTGAGGTAGGGACAGTGGTACAGGGAAAGAGATATACTGGCTATATAGGCAGTGGGCTTTTTCCCAAAAAGTGGAAAAAAATACTATATTTGGCCTGCCTGTGACTGTCTTCAGTTTACGGCGTGTGTGCTGGGGGTAGTAGTCGCTGATTAATACCCAGCCTTGCGCATAATTGTTTCCTGGCTGCACTGTGCTTTCAGTAACCACAGTCATCCTCCAACAGGGAAATCCATATACAGGCTATATCACAGGCAGTGGGCTTTTTCCCAAAAAGTGGGAAAAAATCCTATATCTGGCCTGCCTGTGACTGTCTTCAGTTTACGGCGTGTCTGCTGGGAGTAGTAGTCGCTGATTAATACCCAGCCTTGCGCATAATTATTTCCTGGCTCTGCTGTGTCCGTTACATGATCGCCGTCATCCCGCCAGAGGGAAAGAGTATACATATATACGCTGCATACGATGTCTGTCTGGTTTTTCACCTCACCATTTTAAAAAATTGAAGTAAAATACTTAAGGCCTACCACTGGCCTTTGGCCACTTGACTGGTTCTTCGCTGTGAATTCCAGTAGCTCAGTCATACACACCTAGGTCTCACTACAGGCTTGCGCATAAGTGTTTCCTGGCTCTGCTGTGTCCGTTACATGATCGCCGTCATCTCGCCAGAGGGAAAGAGTATATATATATACGCTGCTTATGGTGTCTGTCTGGTTTTTCACCTCACCATTTTAAAAAATTGAAGCAAAATACTTAAAGGGGTTGTCCGGCCATAAACATTAGGTCTCATTACTTCTGTTTGCCAATTTCCATGCACTTTGTAATATACATTGTGCATGGAAAATGAAGCAAACAGAAGTTTTGGACTTACCTGAAGGGATGTCCCCCCCCCTGTGTTGCTCCTCCGTCGTCCCTGGTTACCCCAAGAATCTTTTCTTCTTGTCGGCCAAGCTCTTGTCGGCGCGGGAGCGAGCCCCTTCTCATCCGCGCATGCGCAGTTCTTCTCTCTGCAGCCGGGACCGATATACGATCTTCTTGTGTGCAGGAGGGGGGGGGGGGGGGGATGGAAGAGCCTCAGAGCAGGAACTGAGCTCCCGCCCCCTCTCTGCCTCCTTTCCGCCCCTCTGCACTATTTTCAATGAGGAGAGGCGGGACGGGGGTGGGGCTAAGGTCCGAGAATTAGCCCCGCCCCCGTCTCGGCTCTCCCCATTGCAAATAGTGCAGAGGGGCGGAGAGGAGGCAGAGAGGGGGCGGGAGCTCAGTTCCTGCTCTGAGGCTCTTCCATCCTCCCCCCCCCCCCCTGCACACAAGAAGATCGTATATCGGTCCCGGCTGCAGAGAGAAGAACTGCGCATGCGCGGATGAGAAGGGGCTCGTTCCCGCGCCGACAAGAGCTGCTGCGGCCCAACAAGAAGAGAAGATTCTTGTGGTAACCAGGGACGACGGAGGAGCAACACAGGGGGGGGCATCCCTTCAGGTAAGTCCAAAACTTCTGTTTGCTTCATTTTCCATGCACAATGTATATTACAAAGTGCATGGAAATTGGCAAACAGAAGTAATGAGACCTAATGTTTATGGCCGGACAACCCCTTTAAGGCCTACCACTGGCCTTTGGCCACTTGACTGGTTCTGCCCTGTGAATTCCAGTAGCTCAGTCATACGCACCTAGGTCTGACTACAGGCTTGCGCATAATTGTTTCCTCGCTCTGCTGTGCGTTCCGTAGGCGAACTCAGCCTCCAACCACAGGCCAATAAGCGGCACATTTAATTACAGCGTTCTGTTTCTGCTCTACTCGTAATACACCATACTGAGGGGTAGCTGTAGGCCTAGAGGAGGTGGACGGGGGCGAGGACGTGGAGGCCCAAGTCAGGGTGTGGGCACAGGCTGAGCTCCTGGGCCAGGCGTATCGCAGCCGACTGCTGCGGGATTAGGAGAGAGGCAAGTTTCTGGGGTCCCCAGATTCATCTCACAATTAATGGGTCCACGCGGTAGACCTTTATTAGAAACTGAGCAGTGTGAGCAGGTCCTGTCGTGGATGGCAGAAAGTGCATCCAGCAATCTATCGACCACCCAGTCTTCTACGCCGTCCACAGCTGCAACTCTGAATCCTCTGGCTGCTGCTCCTCCTTCCTCCCAGCCTCCTCACTCCATGAAAATGACACATTCTGAGGAGCAGGCAGACTCACAGGAACTGTTCTCAGGCCCCTGCCCAGATTGGGCAGCAATGGTTCCTCTCCCACCGGAGGAGTTTGTTGTGACCGATGCCCAACCTTTGGAAAGTTCCTGGGGTCCGGGGGATGAGGCTGGGGACTTCCAGCAACTGTCTCAAGAGCTTTCAGTGGGTGAGGAGGACGATGACGATGAGACACAGTTGTCTTTCAGTGAGGTAGTAGTAAGGGAAGTAGGCTCGAGGGAGGAGCGCACAGAGGATTCGGAGGAAGAGCAGCTGGACGATGAGGTGGTCTGCTAAGCCTACTGAGGACAGGTCTTCAGAGGGGGAGGCAAGTGCAGCAGCAGGGCAGGTTGGAAGAGGCAGTGCAGTGGCCAGGGGTAGAGGCAGGGCCAGACCGAATAATCCACCAACTGTTTCCCAAAGCGCCCCCTCGCGCCATGCCACCCTGCAGAGGCCGAGGTGCTCAGAGGTGTGGCAGTTTTTTACTGAGAGTGCAGACGACTGACGAACTGTGGTGTGCAAGGTTTGTCGCGCCAAGATCAGCCGGGGAGCCACCACCACCAGCCTCACCACCACCAGCATGCGCAGGCATATAATGGCCAAGCACCCCACAAGGTGGGACGAAGGCCGTTCAGCGCCTCCGGTTTGCACCACTGCCTCTCCCCCTGTGCCCCAACCTGCCACTAAGATCCAACCCCCCTCTCAGGACACAGGCACGACCGACTCCCAGCCTGCACCCACGCGCTCACCTCCGCTGTCCTCGGCCCCATCCAGCAATGTCTATCAGCGCAGCGTCCAGCCATCGCTAGCGCAAGTGTTGGAGCGCAAGCGCAAGTACGCCGCCACGCACCCGCACGCTGAAGCGTTAAACGTGCACATAGACAACTTGATCAGCCTGGAGATGATGCCATACAGGCTTGTGGAATCGGAGGCTTTCAAAAACATGATGGCGGCGGCGGCCCCGCGATAGTCGGTTCCCAGTCGTCACTACTTTTCCCGATGTGCCGTCCCAGCCCTGCACGACCACGTCTCCCGCAACATTGTACGCGCTCTCACCAACGCGGTTACTGGCAAGGTCCACTTAACAACGGACACGTGGACAAGCACAGGTGGACAGGGCCACTATATATCCCTGACGGCACATTGGGTGAATTTAGTGGAGGCTGGGACCGAGTCAGAGCCTAGGACCGCTCACGTCCTACCCACCCCCAGAATTGCGGGCCCCAGCTCGGTGCTGGTATCTGCGGCGGTGTATGCTTCCTCCACTAAACCACCCTCCTCCTCTTCCTCCGCAACCTCTGTCTCGCAATCAAGATGTGTCAGCAGCAGCACGTCGCCAGCAGTCGGTGTCGCACGGCGTGGCAGCACAGCGGTGGGCAAGCGTCAGCAGGCCGTGCTGAAACTACTCAGCTTAGGAGAGAAGAGGCACATGGCCCACGAACTGCTGCAGGGTCTGACAGAGCAGACCGACTGCAGGCTTTCACCACTGAGCCTCCAACAAGGCATGGTCGTGTGTGACAACGGCCGTAACCTGGTGGCGGCTCTGCAGCTCGGCAACCTCACGCATGTGCCATGCCTGGCCCACATCTTTAATTTGGTGGTTCAGTGGTTTCTGAAAAGCTACCCACGCTTGTCAGACCTGCTCCGAAAGGTGCGCCGGGTCAGCGCACATTTCCGCAAGTCCAAGACGGACGCTGCCACCCTGCGGACCCTGCAACATCGGTTTAATCTGCCAGTGCACCGACTGCTGTGCTACGTGCCCACATGGTGGAACTCTACGCTCCACATGTTGGCCAGGCTCTATGAGCAGCGTAGAGCTATAGTGGAAAACCAACTCCAACATGGGCGGCGTAGTGGGAGTCAGCCTCCTCAATTCTTTACAGAAGAGTGGGCCTGCTTGGCAGACATCTGCCAGGTCCTTGGAAAGTTTGAGGAGTCTACCCAGGTGGTGAGCGGCGATGCTGCAATCATTATGCCTCTTGAGAAGTTCCTTGCAAAGCATAAAGGCAGACGCTTTGCGCTCGGAAACGGAGGCGGGGGAAGACAGTATGTCGCTGGATAGTCAGAGCACCCTCATGTCTATATCTCAGCGCGTTTTGGAGGAGGAGGGGGAGAAGCATGAGGAGGAGGGGGAAGAGACAGCTTGGCCCACTGCTGAGGGTACCCATGCTGCTTGCCTGTCATCCTTTCAGCGTGTATAGCCTGAGGAGGAGGAGGATCCTGAAAGCGATCTTCCTAGTGAGGACAGCCATGTGTTGCGTACAGGTACCCTGGCACACATGGCTGACTTCATGTTAGGATGCCTTTCTCGTGACCCTCGCGTTACACGCATTCTGGCCACTACGGATTACTGGGTGTACACACTGCTCGACCCACGGTATAAGGAGAACCTTTCCACTCTCATACCCGAAGAGGAAAGGGGTTCGAGAGGAATGCTATACCACAGGACCCTGGTGGACACACTGATGGTAAAATTCCCATCCGAAAGCGCTAGTTGCAGAAGGCGCAGTTCCGAGGGCCAGGTAGCAGGGGAGGCGCGGAGATCAGGCAGCATGTACAGCACAGAGGGGAACACTCTCCAAGGCCTTTGCCAGCTTTATGGCAACCCAGCAAGACTGTGTCACCGCTCCCCAGTCAAGGCTGAGTCGGCGGAGCACTGTAAAAGGATGGTGAGGGAGTGCATAGCCGATCGCACGACCATCCTCAGTGACGCCTCTGCTCCCTACAACTACTGGGTGTTGAAGCTGGACACGTGGCCTGAACTCGCGCTGTATACCCTGGAGGTGCTTGCTTGCCCTGCGGCTAGCGTCTTGTCAGAAAGGGTGTTTAGTGCGGCTGGGGGAATCATCATGGATAAACGTACCCGCCTGTCAACTGACAGTGCTGACAGGCTTACACTCATAAAGATGAACAAAGCCTGGATTTCCCCAGACTGCTCTTCTCCACCAGCGGACAGCAGCGGTACCTAAACAATACGTAGGCTGCACCAGCGGATGGAAGCATCGTTCTCTATCACCATAAAAAACGGGGACCTTTTAGCTTCATCAATCTGTGTATTATATTCATCCTCCTGCTCCTCCTCCTGCTCCTCCTCCTGAAACCTCACGTAATCACGCCGAACGGGCAATTTTTCTTAGGCCCACAAGGCTCAGTCATATTACTTTTGTAAACAATGTTTATACGTTTCAATTCTCATTAAAGCGTTGAAACTTGCACCTGAACCAATTTTTATTTTAACTGGGCTGCCTCCAGGCCTAGTTACAAATTAAGCCACAGTAACCAAAGCGATTAATGGGTTTCACCTGCCCTCTTGGTTGGGCATGGGCAATTTTTCTGAGGTACATTAGTACTGTTGGTACACCAATTTTTTTGGGCCCTCGCCTACAGTGTAATCCAAGTAATTTTTATGGGCTTCGCCTGCACTCATGGTACAGCAAGGTGTGTGGGGTTGGCCTACACTTTTGCTACATAAATGTAACTGGGGCCTTGTCTTTACTGCAACTACTGAAATGTGAAAGAGACTGTTATCTTCCTAAACTGCTGCAACGGGAATGTTACTGTGGCCTGTCTTGACTGCTACTACTACTGAAATGGAACTAAGACTGTGCTCCCCCTATACTGCTGCTTCGGAATTGTTACTGGGGCCTGTCTTGACTGCTACTACTACTGAAATGGAACTAATACTGTGCTCCCCCTATACTGCTGCTAGTGATATTTTACTGGGGCCTGTCCAGACTGCTACTACTACTGAAATGGAACTAATACTGTGCTCCCCCTATACTGCTGCTAGTGATATGTTACTGGGGCCTGTCTTGACTACTACTATTACTGAAATGAAACTAATACTATGCTCCCCCTATACTGATGCTAGTGATATGTTACTGGGCCCTGTCTTGACTGCTACTACTACTGAAATGGAACTAATACTGTGCTCCCCCTATACTGCTGCTAGTGATATGTTACTGGGGCCTGTCCCTAATGCTACCGCTGAAATGTTACTAATTATGGGCTGTGCCTGTACCGCTGCTAATGCTATGTCACTGGGGTGTGGAAACAGAGGCTTCACAAAGACATGATGGCGGCAAGGCCATTTCCCACCAACGCGGTTACTGTTAAGGTGCATATAACCACGGACACGTGGAGAGGACACGTAGTGCCTCAAAAACATTCCCCTCCTCCTCCAACAATGAAAACATTCTTGGCAAATACCTTAGCATTGGTCCGCCTGGTGGCAGTCCAAGAATTTCACCTTTAACGACACAACAAGAGAGCCCCCCCACCATCCCCCCGCCACGGCCCAGTTAATGCTGGCCACATTTCGAAAACCAACTAAATAAAACCGCGCTACTAGGTCCGCAGTCGCGACCACATTCCCAGCAAAGCGGTTACTGTTAAGGTACATATTACCAGTCTGACTGGGGCATGCACTGTGGGCCGAAGCCCACCTGTATTGCTGAGCAGGGCACTGCAATGGGATACATTTATGTACCGCCGATGGGTTCCAGGGAGCCACCCATGCTGTGGGTCCACAGGGACTTCGCATTACGGATTTGTACCTGCCAGTGTCTATGTATTAAAAACCCCGGTCAGACTGGGGCATGCAGTGTGGGCCGAAGCCCACCTGCATTTAATCTGACGTTACCTCAGTTGTGCTGGGCACTGCAATGGGAATTGTTTATGTACCGCTGGTGGGTTCCAGGGAGCCACCCATGCTTTGGGTCCACACGGACTTCACATTAGGGAGTTGTATCTGCCTGTGTCTACTTATAAAAAAAACCCAGTCTGACTGGGGCATGCAGTGTGGGCTGAAGCCCACCTGCTTTTAATCTGATGTTACCTCAGCCGTGCTGGGCAATGCAATGGGATTTATTTATGTAACGCCGGTGGCTTCCTGGGACCCACGCATGCTGTCAGTCCACACGGAGTTGTACCTGCCTGTGTCTACTTATAAAGAACCCCAGTCTGACTGGGGCATGCAGTGTGGGCCGAAGCCCAGCTGTATTTAATCTGACGTTAGCTCTACTATCCGGGGCACTGCATTGGGACAAACTACAGGAGCAATAGAGCACTGATGAGACGTGCACAGCTACGCTAGCATTGGAGTCCGCTGTAGGCACGCGATTGCTGAGGGTTTGTGCAGAGGCCTATGTCCTGGGTGCAGTTAAAGTCCACTTCCAGCCTAGGATTGCTGAATCTGTTGGCCGAGGCCTATCCCGTGGGCGTGGTGCAAGTCTGCCATCTTTGGCCGCTCAGATCAATTTTTTGCTCATGTCTCGGGTTTCCTAGGACCCACCTATGCTGTTGGTGCAAACTTAGTTCCCATCGCGGTGTTTGACCTGTCTGGCACAAAGGCACTGACTGACTTGGGTAGAGGGCAGAGCGCTGACGGCTTTTCACTTGCAGTGTGGATTGAGCTATGCAGACACCTTGACAGAATGAATACTGTGTGGCACATGGATTCCCCATTGCTATGCCCACGTTTGCAGCTCCTGACAGAGGTGGCACAGGATTGGAGTTCTCATTGCTTCTGTACAGCATTGTGGGCTATCGCCCCACCCCTTTTAAAGAGGGTCGCTACCTGGCCCTGCCAAGCTACTGCAATGTGAGCCTCCGGTTCCTCCTCATGGCAGACACACTTATAAATAGACATGAGGGTGGTGTGGCTATGAGGCCAGCGTGTGGCATGAGGGCAGCTGAAGGCTGCGCAGGGACACTTTGGTGTGTGCTGTGGACACTGGGTCGTGCGGGGGGGTTGCGCAGCATGTAACCCAGGAGAAGTGGCAGCGGAGTGTCATGCAGGCAGTGATTGTGCTTTGTTGGAGGTAGTGTGGTGCTTAGCTAAGGTATGCCTTGCTAATGAGGGTTTTTCAGAAGTAAAAATTGTTGGGGGGGGGGCCACTCTTGCCGCTATTGTGGCTTAATAGTGGGACCTGGGAACTTGAGATGCAGCCCAACATGTAGCCCCTCGCCTGCCCTATCCGTTGCTGTGTCGTTCCAATCACTTTCTTGAATTTCCCAGATTTTCACAAATGAAAACCTTAGCGGAGCATAGGTCCCATACAAAAATGCTCGGGTCGCCCATTGACTTCAATGGGGTTCGTTACTCGAAACGAACCCACGAGCATCGCGGGAAGTTCGACTCGAGTAACGAGCACCCGAGCATTTTGGTGCTCGCTCATCTCTATTAATAATCTAAATATGGTTTGAATACAGGACCCCTGTCAAGTGATCTAGAAGCAGTTTTTAAACTATTGAAAGCATTTCTGGTCAAGAAATAACTTTGTACAGGGATCTGGCATCATGAGGCAAATAATTAAGTGACGTTGATTGCAGAAAGTCTTAGGTGACAATCCTCACAACTCTTTGGCTATGGATGATTTTTTTTTAAATCAGTGTGCCTTTAAGGGCACAAAGTTTATTATTCATGTGAGGGAAATCAAATGGAGAAAATAATAATTGATGATTTTAAATCACAGTTGGAGCTATTTGGAACTCTAGACCATTATATGGAGTTATCAGTGCAGAAAACAGCTTAAAAGGTATAGATCAACGTGAGAGTCAAGAAGCATAAAGAATATTTGTAAGTAAAATCTGAATATGAGAATAATCGTTCAGATGGATGTTCAGATTTTTGCATTTTAGGTTAAGAGGAGAAATGACACTACAGTAATTTTCCTGTGCAGGAGTATGATGGTAGTTATAGAAACAGTTATTATCCACAGGAGAGATCTTTGAGTAAACATTTCAATGTCTTATAGTCCTGCTTAGCCTTATAGATATCAAAACGGTTTTTAATTTCAATTATAAAATTTAAACTGACACATATCATGCTATATTAAATAAAGGTATTCAATTTGCCCTGATTAAAAAACTTTAGATGTTTTCTACCTTTATTGATATTCTTAAATGTATTTACTCCATTATTTTAGATTTTAAGCATTTTTGAGCACCAAAAGTTGAAATGTTTTTGAAAAAAATTGATTGCTGGTGTACCCTGAGTATTGAAAGAAAAATTTGAAGTTATGGTAGCTGGTCATGGCTCGTGGAGTTTCCAACTTCCTCCTGCCATCAAGTGCTGTGTCTCCATGTCCTCTGTGGTAGATGCCATACCAGCTGTCAGTTTCCTGAGTTCATAGGATGTATACATGAAGCTGGACTACCTCTTAAGGGCCAGTGTGATCACTCAACTTTTCCACCCTTGGCCAATCTGAATAAGCCTCTGTCTATTTAAGGCACCCTACCAGACTAGAGGATGATTGATCAATTAGTTCTGTCTGGCATGCAAAGATGGTTCTGACTCCGAGTTCTGGTTTGACCCATGCTTGTTCTACTCAGGTTTCCCATCTTTTCCACTCCTGACCTCAGCTTATTTCTGGACCATACTATACCTATCTGTTGCTTGCCCTGACCCTTGGTTTGTCATATTCATACACAAGAATTCCATCTGTCCTTGGGACCCTAGTTACCATCCTCGGGAGTAGCCCAAGCCAAATCGGTTTGTGGCCTGATAGATTCACACCCACTGTTCTGACATTCAATTTTAACTCCAAATTTATGAATAATGACTGTGTGAAAGAATTTAGGAGATTTCTGGTCAATCAATGTGATAAAGTGGTTCCAAAAAGCTGGTATAAGAATTTAAATAAAGAAGAAAAGCTGTGACATAACTTGAAGAATGACAAACACTTAGGCCTCATGTCCACGGGCAAAAGAAGAATTAAAATCCGCAGCGGATTTTAACTTTTCTCCTGCCCGCGGATCCGCATCCCATAGGGATGCATTGACCACCCGCGGGTAGATATATACCCACGGATGGTCAATAATAGTGATTTTAAAAAAAAATGGAGCATGAAAAAATCTGGACCATGCTCCATGCTGCCAATACCCTTTTACTTAAATATATCGATAACGATGATAGAAACAGTTCAGACTGAGGATGATACTGTACTGTTTCTCTTTGCTAACTATACTGCGCTGCTACTTATAACCTTCGCTCCAGCTACAACGAGGAATTCTGGGTGAACGTCTCTACCCAATCTTAGGACTGCTTTTGAGGGTGACTTTATCCTAAAGGTATCAATGAACTTCTGTTGTTTAGCTGTTATCTCTAATGGTGGCACTAGGATATTGGCTTCAGAAATAGTTGTGTGCCTACAGGGAGGGCTTTATATACCCCCCAGGATCGGAATTCCCATTTGGATTTTTGAGGTGTTGTATTCTTTGTCATATGAAGAATTCAAAGTTTATTCCTAAGTCCCCTTGTTACTATCTTTTTCAGTATTAGCAGAAGTGGGGAATATGGACTGTTCCCAGTATTCCCTGTCTGCTTTCCAGTAATGACTTATTGGGTTGAGACTCATTTGAGCCTCACTGGTCGCATAAAGAATACTGGCTGGTCAGTCCAGTACTGAAATGGTTAACCAGCGCCGATGACCCTGATGTTTGTCAACAGCTGTTTAGATATATTGTATAGCCTTAGTGCTATGCTGTGTCTATCTTGAGCTATATAGCATTGATTACATACTAGGAGCCCACAGCTCATTGTCCTGGATAGTTGCGGCGGCATGGCCATTTCTCAGTAGCCAGGAGCATTTTGGCAGCAGATCTAAGGAGTGGAGACCACTGTAGAACACGCCCATTGATATGATGAGTAGGTCCATTACACGCCTCCATTGACATCAGGCTATTATGCTGGACGGTCATGTGACAGTTGTCACATGATCGGTCATGTGATATTGGCAAAATGGCCGGGCACAGGGCCCTCCACAGTTTCCTGCAGTGTTATGGAGGAAAGGAGGACCTTTATAATGAGCGTGATATGAGATGCAGACAGCCACGATTGGAGGATACACTGATTACCTTTTGCTCTACATTAAGATACCATTAAAGGTTGGACATTAAACAAGGCTGCATGTTTCCCCTTCCACAAGATGCTGCTGAGGGTGGAGATAGTGATGAAGACCTAAATGATTGGTGCTCGAGAATGAGCCCCCTTGTGGGCAGGAACTAATCAGGGCTTATTGGACCATTCTGTGACTAAGGCTGGTCATTAGTCTCCAGTAGAGATGAGCGAGCACCCAAGTTGCTCGAGTCAAACTTTTCATAATGCTTGAGAGCTCATTTCGAGTAACGAACCCCATTGAAGTCGATGGGGGACTTGAGCATTTTTGTATGGGACCGATGCTCCGCATAGGTGATGACTTGTGAAACACCAAAAAACATCAGAAAGTCATGAAAACACCACAGAAACAGATAGGAAAGGGCAGGGGCAGCATGCATGGCTGCATCTGAGGCTCCCAGGTCCCACTATTAAGCCAAAATGGGGGCAAAAGCTTAGCGGTCACCCCCCTAACAATTTACTTGGGACAAACCCTCATTAGCAAGGCACACACGCTGGCACATCTTAGCTAAGCACCACACTACCTGTAACCATTGACAATCACTGCCAGCAGCTCTTCCTCCGAATCCTCTGTGCGCTCCTCCCTCGGACTTACTGCTCTTACTGCTACCTCACTGACAGACAACTGTGTCTCATCATCCTCATCCACAAAAAGCTCTTGAGACAGTTGCTGGAAGTCCCCAGCCTCATCACCCGGACTCCAGAAACTTTCCAAAGGTTGGGCATCGGTCACGACAAACTCCTCAGGTGAGAGAGGAACCGTTTTTTCATACTCAGGGCAGGGACCCGAGAACAGTTTCTGGGAGTCTGCCTGCTCAG
Organism: Eleutherodactylus coqui; assembly: GCF_035609145.1. Lineage (NCBI taxonomy): Eukaryota > Metazoa > Chordata > Amphibia > Anura > Eleutherodactylidae > Eleutherodactylus > Eleutherodactylus coqui. The sequence goes on along the minus strand of NC_089840.1, from coordinate 68,550,251 downwards.
AATATGGGATTTTCATGGAGTGAGGAGGCTGAGAGGAAGGAGGAGCAGCCAGAGGATTCAGAATTCCAGTCCCTAGGCCGGGAGTAGTGGACTGCGTAGAAGACTGGGTGGTCGATATATTTCTGGGCGCGTTTTCTGCCATCCACGACAGGACCTGCTCGTACTGCTCTGTTTGTAATAAAGGTCTACCACGCGGACCCGCAAATTGTGATATGAAGCTGGGGAGGCCTAAAATTGCCTCTCTCCTAATCCCTCAGCAGCCGGCTATGATTCACCACGCCCAGGAACTCGGCCTGTGCCCACACCCTCACTTGGACGCCCGCGTCCGTGTCCGCGTCCACGTCCTCGACCCTTACCCCTATCCTCATCATGGCGGATTAAGAATAGAGCAGGGCCCAAATAAATTACCCCATTGTACAGCGATGACAACTGTGGCTTATTCACCGCACACAGAGACTTGTAGATAGCGGAGGATCTATGCTGTGACTTGAAAAAATTAACAAGCTGTCTTGCGCTGATACTTAGGGGTAATTTACTGCTTACAGAGACTTGTAGATAAGAGAGACTGTATGCAGTGTGAGAAGACTCTAAAGCCAGTGGATAGTGCTGGTAACTGCGACTATCTCAGCCCCCCCAAGGGGGCAGAGCTGAAATAGTTTGGTGTTAAATTATCTCGGTGGAATGCACTGCAGGCTGAGAACGCTATAACTGAAAGGCTGGGAACAGGCCTAGATGCGTAATACAAAAGTTGGTGCACTACTGCTCCCAGCCAGCCACAACTATAATGCACACGGTGAGATGTAGCCCTAAGAAGGACTGTTTGGGTTCTTGTACAGAGGATCATGACTGTAAAACTTTCCCTATATAAGTAGCTGTGTCCCTAAACTCTGCTTTATGCACTGCACACACAGACGGGAAAACTGAAATACTTTGCAGTAGCCTAGGAAATTTTAGAGTGCAGTTTCACGGTGAGAGCTCGTTGTAATGCACTGCAGGCTGAGAATGCTATAACTGAAAGGCTGGGAACAGGCCTAGATGTGTAATACAAAAATTGGTGCACTACCGCTCCCAGCCAGCCACAACTATAACACACACGGTGAGATGTAGCCCTAAGGGTTCTTGTATAGAGGATCAGGAGGACTGTAACACTTCCCCTATATAAGTAGCTGTGTCACTGCACTCTGCCTTATGCACTGCACACACAGAACAGTATAGCTGAAATGGCCTGCACAGCCCTAAATGCTTTTTTAAAAAAAATTGGTGCACTACTGCTCCCAGCCAGCCACAACAGTAGTAATGCACACTATCAGGAGTAGCCCTAAGAAGGACGGCTGAGGTTCTTGACGACAGGATCCTACTCTAACACTGTCCCTATATCAGCAGCAGCACTTTCCCTAACCTCTGCCAGCATGCGTCTGAGGCAAGCCTCGGGCGGGACCATTTTAAGTACTCGGCGGTCCCCTGATCGGCCCAGCCATTCACTGCTGTTGGCGTGCAGAGGGCAGGCACGTCACAGCAGGAAGTGGTAATGCCTTCCCGCATGTTTATTGGCTAGAAAATGGCGCTAAACATGCAGGGAAGGGAAATGCAATTGACTCGAGTACCGCGTGGTGTTCGTCTCGAGTAAAGAGCATCTCAAGTACCCTAATACTCGAAAGAGCATCATGCTCGGATGAGTGTGCTCTCTCATCTCTAGTCTCCAGCCTACCTTCAAGGCTGGAGGCTCTGCTAGACCTGTTTGGTTCATTTATTTTTGATTGTGGTTCCAGTTTCTCTAGACATCTACATTTAGTTCAGGGATCTAACTTGAGGAAACTCAGGTCATTGTACCAGATCACTTTTAGGGTCCAGTTGGAGACATTGCTCTGTTTTGAAGGGCACTGCTAGGTTTTAGGCTGAGATAGTGTAAGGCATTGTTCCATTCTGAGTAGGCAATATTAGGGCTTAAGCCTATCAGATGCTTATATATCCTTTTTGTCCTACCCAGGCTAGCAGACCTGTTAGGGCCCATACTTTGTAACAAGGGACATGCTGTATTTTGGCAGAGTTCTAAAAAGGTTCCTGATGAAGTTGATGACTCAACAGAAACGCGTTGAACCACATGTAGTAGAACTGAACCATATGAATTGGAACTGAAATATATTAAGATAATATTCTCATTTTTTATCACACTAAGATTTTTTAATGACAAGAAGAGATTTGTAGTTTAGTATTTTCAGCCCTCTATCAGGATAGTGGATAACATCAGTTTTCATCAGCATCTTCTAACACAGTCACCCTCACCTAGGAATAGGGCGAGGAGTACTATGTTCCATAAGAGGTCACGATCTACAAACAAATGTGCAAGCTACATTTTGCACATTGCCCCAAAATGCGTTGCATACACCTTCTCTATGTAGCTTGTACATTTGTTTGTTTTTTCATTTTGGTTTTGTTAGAATTAAATAAATATATCTGTAATTAACCTAAGGAGACCACTGTTGAACGTTGAACCACGCTTGGAAGCCTGATGTGGTGGTGTACGTAGCATAAAGGCTTGCATTCCAGGACGGGGGGGGGGGGTCCACATGGAGAGAACCTCCAACAATAATAGTATTTGAAGAGGAAATTGCCTTGCTTCCATAAGGAGCACAGGATAATATTGTTTTGCGGTTTTTTTCCTACTATTTTTTTAGCAGTGCAATTCAGAAAGTAATCTGCAAAATTTAAGTATAAAAAGTTTAGAGTTTGTGTCCAATCCCTGGCAAAAAAATTAGCTTTTCTGGACAACTAAAGGGGTTTTGTCATTAAAACAAAACCTTGTTTCCCAGCTGTGCCCTCCCTAAAGTAAAAGTAAGTGCATACTCACTTCTCCTAGGGTCCTAGGAAGCAGCTGACATCTGGTGCTGGCATCGACAGTGGCTTCTGGGTAGATGGGCTGGGCGGAAGCATGTGACCACTGTGGCCAATCAGAGGCCATAGCGTCAAATCCCTAAGCTCCTGGCATCATGGCGGCCAGGATATGAGCGCTGATGCTAGGAGAGCGAGTGGTGACACTGCAGCTTTTGTTTGCCCACGGCTCATCTACTTAGAAGTCACCATCGACACCAGTGCTGGGTGTCAGCTGCATCTTGGGGCCCCAGGAGAAGTGAGTATACATTCATTCATAATTTTAGGCAGGGCCCAACTGGGGGACAAGGTTTGGTTTTAATAATAAAACCTCATTGCAGTCTTATAATACCTGCCCCCTGAGCCTGCTCGGACAAGAATGCAGTTACTCAAGAAGAGCAATGCTCTATATATATAAAAACTTTTCATCGATTTATGGATGACCTTTTTATAGTCGGGGCGGGCTCAGAGGCTGCATTTCAGATGTCTGTAGAATATCTGTATAATAATGACATGAATATAAGATATAAATCTAAAATTAATCATGAAGGTATGGTGTTTTTGGACATCCAGGTGAAAATAGACAAAGACAAGTTGTGTACAGAACGTTTTTTTTTAAGAAAACCTACAAAAAAATACATACTTGCATTTCAATAGTTACCATCCAAAGTATGTGAAAAGGCAATGTTCTATAGAGAGTTTCTGTGCCTGAAAAGCTTAAATAGTGATAAGAACACATTTATTCAACAAGCCTGTGATTTGAAGGCTCAATTTTTAAATAGAAGGTATCCAGTAGATATTGTAGGAACAGCAATGAAGAAGGCCTTTTAAAAAAAAATGTTCAGAATTATTAAAGAAAGGGAGAAAGAAGAGAGTCTCTGGTAGACAAAAAAGAGGTTTTCTTTACTTTTAAATAAGCCCCCTTCCACCATTGATTAGATCTAGCATCCCTCAGAATTGGCACCTGAGTGAGCAAGATCCTGTATTAGCTTGTAGTAAACAATGTGTGTCATTCAGACATAGCGTTAATTTGAAGGAAAAGTCTGCAAGTGTCACGTGCGTACAGGCCATAGGGACAACGACCTACACGGATGTAACTCAAACATGGGTTGTTCACTCCATTGCATTCACCCTGAACAAAGGACGCACCACGTCCACCACCATGCCCAAAATGAACACAAGGTTGTGTTCACACAGGGAGAGAGATCATGCATAGACAATAACACAGACAACAGATGTCAATAACCATCTTTTATTGTAATGCTACAACAGATACACCTGAGTGTGCAAACAACCAACAACAGAGAAATGCCAAAACACTTCCCAATAATATCAAAATGTATAAGCATATTTTAAAACAGGGGCAGGGCTCCAGAAGTTCACCATAGGAATTAGAATTTTATGAAGGTAGCTAACTCAGTGTGAACAGCCTATCCTCCTGATGGATGGCTGCCACACCTTAATCCACAATGGCATTGTGAGCAATATAAATCCACTTTTGGTTGGAACCCCTCATCCTACTTGGGACATCCAAGGATTGAGAGTGCCTATGGAACTCCATGGGTGGATTTACAGTGGATAAGTATGTAACCAAACAAAATTTTAAAAGTTCTAAAATTCAAAAAACTTCTAACGCTTTAGAGGTTGTGTAGATGACATGTTTAAAAAAGCAGCATGCAAAAAAAGCAAATGACACTTAAGTTTTTTGTGCTTTAAATCGATCACTGCAGAGATAAAGTCCACGAGAGGGGTCCTCGTTGTCTCATGAGTCCCTACTCTAAGGCCTCACTCGCATATTCACTTATAAAATGCTGCATTTGGAATCGTGGCATTTTACCACGATTTTGAGCAGCATTTTTGAATGCATGTTACAGCAATTGACACCATTTTGTAATGCACCCCATCATTGGGATGAGGTGCGTTAAAAAAATCTTAAATGTGCAAAAATAGAGCAGGCATTGCTTGAAAATTACAGCATTAGAATCGCCGCATTTGAGCGCAGGTCTGCAATGCCCCCATTGAAATCAATGAATCTTGCACCATGAGTAGTGCAGCGTTTGAATGCCGCTCTAAAAAGTAAGCTGTGTAAGAGTGGCCTAACAATACAACTGAAACTCCAGGAGTGTTGCCTACATGGGATCGTTAGGGATGGCCATACTCTGGAACCTAGAGCCTTGGATCGCTCTAGATGGTAACTGGCAGAAACAGAGCAAATACAAACAAGACAACAAACCAACAAGCAGGACCTAGTTCACACAAAGTGTCTGCATACCTACAAACAGACAAAACAAGGTCCTAGTGTGCACCCATCAATGGACGAAGGGGACAGGACAAGGATCTGCCATTCGTCCACCAACAGACAGGTAGGACAAACAAACATGAACCGGGTGACTGACAAACAATGAACAGGTGAAACAGAATATCAGACAGAATTCAGACAAGGGAAATACAGACTAAAAAGCATGCAAGCAGACCACAAAGAAGACTGACTGACAGAACAAGACACAAAGATCTGCATAGGTATAAATAACCAGCACCCTCTAGCAGGAGGAGCTGGTATTTAAGTGCACAAACTGATAGTGATTGGCCACGTGGAGAACTCCACACCATCAGCCAGCCAAATCAATCACACCTGCAGTAGGGAGCTACTGGAAACCTACAGAACTTCAGGTTCCAGGAGCACAAGCATGATAGTAAGGAGCAAATATCCCAAACAATCTTCTTGCTGGCTTGAAAAGCTGGTACCAGTTGGGAACATTAAATGTGACGGCTAAGATTCGAATGTACAACTTAAAACAATTAAGGTTGGAGGTTTTACATTTAACGTTAATCATTTTTTGAACAATAAATCAACATTTGTTGTCTATGTTATTTTTTGCCCTCGTGGCTTGTTTTACATAGGCAAAACTATACAAAACTTATATAAACGGATCACTTTGCAGGAATTGAAAGGATCAATTTCCCAAGAAATGGTAGAGATATAGACAAATTTTTACTCTGGAGAGAGGCAAGATGGATTAGTTAAAACCAATGTCTTAGGGGAGGGAGTGAGGTAGGATTAAATGATTGGAATGAATTGCATGCATTCTTGTAATGTTTTTTTAAACGTAAATGTAGTTGTTGCTCTGTTACTAGCCTACAATGGGACGCTGACTATTTAAGTTACGTCCTGATGTAGCTGCTAGAGAAAGTGCTGATTGACGCAAAAGTGTTATCGTATATGTGTACAGAATCCTTGTTATATGTTTATGCACTTTTTGTATTGACGTGTGGATAACATTATTTACACCACACAGTGGACGTCAAAAAAATAAATTAAAAAACAGTGAAATTGCAGTTCTTTAATTTCCATCCTCCCCATAAAAGTCATTTTCTACATTATATGTACCCCCAAATTGTTACTACGAAAGCTACAATTTACACAATATAAACTGTCACATGGCTACAATGAAGAAAAAAAATACATTATGATTGCTGGAGCACAGGAAAAAAAGATGAAATTAAGGAACACAGGATTCTTAAGGTTAAAATTAGTTATGTCACCAAGGGCATAAAATGCAGTTGAGTCCCTTCAGTTATGTGTCAACTATATTTACTTTAGATAGGAAGTCAAAACTGACATTTTTTGGAGGCGCGGTTGTCTAACTTTAATATGACAGGGGGTTAAGGAACACAGACACTTGTTCTCAGAAACCTTTTAAGATCTTTCAAATATTCTTATGTTCAGGCGCCTTTAGCTTTTGAAAATGACTGCAAAAATATAATTTTTCTGCATTTGTATAACAATGACACACTGTGTACTGTTGTAAAACACTAGTACTTTGGGAGGGTGGGGTCACACGAGTGTGTTTTTGTGCGTGCATACGAATGCACAAAAACACGCTTGTATTTGCAACATTGCATTCCCCATGGTATGTGCACATGTCCGTACTTTGCAGGTGCGTGCCTGCAAAGATAAGACATGCGTGCACCATTGGGAATGCACGCATTTTTTCAATGGAGCCAAGGCTGCTGCTGGCGGCTCAGTTGAAAACAATGGTCAGCTGGCACCACTGCATTCTTTTTTTAGGGAAGGGCTTTACATATAAGCCCTTCCCTGAAAAAGAAAGATTTTAGTGTAAAAAGAAAAAAAAAGTTAAAAAAAACATACCTGTCCGCTGCTACCATGTCCCGCAGGGATGTAGAACACATCTGCCGCGAGCGGCAGATGTTTCCTGCATCCCCGCAAGGAAAAAGAATTCCCTGAAAGAATTCCCTGCTGCTACATCCACCACATCTGTGACAGACGCAGCAGAGGAATTCTAAATTCCTGCGGAGAATAAAGGATTCCCTACCGCAGCTGTCACACATGACAGCTGCAGTGGACGATCCTGCTGCCGGCACCCCTGAAATGTTTTTCAGGGAAGGGCTTATATTTAAAGCTCTTCCCTGAAAAATCAAAGAAAAGTGTTAAAATAGACAAAAAAAAATACATTCTCAACTCCCTTCGGCTGCCGGACTCAGCCGCGTCTTCTCCTGGCTGTCCCCAGCTCTGTAGATCTCAGCTATCAGCAGGCGGGGATTTAAAATCCTGCCTGCTGGTAGCTCTGATTGTGATTGGCTGAGCCAAGTAAGAAAATTCATAAATTACCAACTGAATATACAAAACTCTTCAGCTAAACTATGCTATGCACAAAGAAATAAGGTTGTTCAAGTGCAACTATCATTAAAGGGGTTCTGTCATTAAAAAAAAAAAGAATCAATACTCACCTATTACTCCCCAGGCAGCCTTCTTACTGCATCTTCTCCTCGCAGATCTTCTCCAGTCCCCCAGGTCACCTCACTGTAAGCTGGCCAGACCCTCTTCTTCATATGATGTGTAGATTCTCGTCAGTGTTCTTCTTGCAGGTCAGTGTAGGTTATGTCACTAGTGATGTAACGTTCACTGCCTAGGAAGGAATGCCGATCTATTGCCGAGACTGCGCATGCATGCTATCTCGTCGTGAGAGTTCCTATACTGTTGCAGAGAGACAGCGCACATGCGCAGTCTCTGCAATAGCTTGGCAATCTCTGATAGGCTATGAATGCTACATCACTATTGACTTAGCGTTCATTGCCCTGAAGGAAAGAGAGTGGTGAGAATCGTCCAGCTGGAGTTGAGGTGACCCGATGGACTGCAGGACACAGTAGAAGATCGGTGAGGACAAGATGTGGTAGGAAGACTGATGACGGAGGAATAGGTGAGTATAGAATTTTTGTTTTCTAATGACAGAACGCCTTTAAGAAAGGAAATCCTTTGAAGGTTTTTGAAATATTGGGACTCTTAAATGGGTTAAAGATTTTCAGTAAGTAATTTAACAAATTACTGGAGTTGGTTGTCAAACTTATTCTTTATGGAATTTGAGCTTCAAGACAGTAACCTCTTGAAATTGTTTCTGTACACGAGTCCCACTGTCTTATATAGAAAACCTAAGCAAATGAAAAATGTGTAATTGCAAACTGAGACAAAAATTAATTTGTAGACTAATGTGTTGTCTCGGCAGGAGATCTTTCTGCTGTATGTTAGGCACTGCCCAATGTATTTATACCCAATTCACGGAAACATTTCTTAAAAACACAAATTATATAGAATTTTTTATTAAGCCCATTTATTAATACAAGTTCAAAATGAATCATATTATTTTGATTTGCAGCGAGGTCTTTAGATGACACGTTTGAACAATATGCACAGGCAGTAAGCTGTACGCACACGCTGACTATTTGAACCATATGAAATTGTGCTTAAGTTGAGCAAAATATGACATATAAAACTCACATTTAGGGTATAAGAAAATACAATTCAAAACGATTAAAAAATTTTAAATGTGCATATATCTCTGAAGAGTACTGCCATAATTTTCAGTTTTCTGCGTAAAACTGTAAATTTGTACCTGCTCATTTATTTCACTTTGAAAGAAAATGCTAATTTTGTACTGTAATTTTCGGGGCAGTGACCATTTTGTTCATCCACTCATTCTATCTTCTATCATTAATTATCTTGTATAATTTTGTGTCATCTGCAAATATTTTTTTCATCAATAAATTTTTATTGTTCTCATACAGTGAAGAAGTTACATCTATGAATAAAGACATTTGCAACAAGATTTGTAAATATTGTAACATACAAAATTGGGAGTCTCTTGAAGATGAAGAACTTCCGTTGGAGAATAATCCGCTTTAGATTCTCCTTGTTGGTTTCTTGGTAAAAAACCTAGAGAATTTTTGGAGAAAGGGGGGAAGGAGTGGAGGGTAGGAGGGATGGGAGGGATGGGAGGGTGAAACGATGAGGGGAGTTACGGAAAGATGGTAGGGGGAAATGGTATAACAGTAACAACATTAACCAGGTCTACAGTGATTAGATTTTACTTCTGGATTGGGAATAGAGTGAGCCATGGGTTCCAAGATTTCTCGAAATTGGGTAAGCTATCATTGCGGAGGGCTAAGATGTATTCATAAATACTGTGTTCGGAGATTAATTGAGTTAACTCGTTCACAATTGGTGGACTATCCGACCTCCACTTCCTGGCTATTAAGAGCTTTGCACACAGGAGAATATGTCCTATTAGTTTTTTACTAGTAGGAGGGATTGTCCCTGGATCTAGGAGTAGGAGAGCCGTTTTTGGAGTGAATGGGACTCTCAGGCCTGTCACTTTGAGTATAAGGTCGTAGGTGGACTTCCAGAAAGGGAGAATATGGGGGCAGGCCCAAAAGATGTGGATCAGGGAGCCCTGTTGGTCGCATTTCCTCCAACAAAGGTTATTGTTGGATAGACCTCTTCTAGCCAGGATGGATGGGGTGAAGTACCAGCGTGTAATCAGCTTTTGGTGTGTTTCAATTAGGTTAGCGCAATGAGAGGCTTGTCCTGACCATTTAAAGGCCTTAAGCCATGCAATAGTGGGGACTTTTTGGCCGAGGTCCTTCTCCCAGTTCAACAAATGGCTCTTACCCGCTGGCCTTAATGCTCCAGTTAAGTTGTCATAAAAGAGACGCGTATGTGTTTTAGGAGAGCTGGAACAAAGTGTCTTGTATATGATCTCAGGAACTTTAAGCTCTCGTAGCTGGTGATTATGAAGAATGGAGCATACTTGCGAGTACCTAAAATACTCTGAGTTGGTCAACCTAAATTTGGATTGTAATGTTTGAAAAGATAGAGGGCCTCGCGGGGAGAGAAAGTCTGATATGAAGTGGATTCCTTTTTTGACCCAGGCGTGTAGCTGGAGATTGGGAACAAAGTATTCTAGGATTCTAATAGGAATGTGCTTTAGATTTCTAGTATTGTTTTTATCTGAGTTAAAGAATAAGTTTTTCCAGGCCTCTATAGAAGCTAGCATAGGGGGTGACAGGTTCGGAGTTGTAAAGCATGACAAGAGTTTTGGGGACGACCATGCGGCGAGAAGAGCTATCAGCAAGTATTTCAATGGTCTTTGGTGGTTGTTTTCCGTTTCTATAGAGACCCAGCTAACCTGTTGTGTTTGGCGAGTCCACAAACCTAATTGGCTTAGAATTGTGGCTGTTCGGTAGGAGTTTAAATTGGGTAAACCAAGGCCTCCCTGGTATCTGTTGAGGGACAGGATAGAGAGAGCAATTCTAGGCTTTTTATCGAGCCAAATGAATTTAGATAATTGACTTTGGAAGTTTGCCATGGTTTGTCTTGGAATTAATATAGGGAGAGTTCTAAAGTAGTGTAGAATTTTGGGCAAGATGAGCATTTTATAGATGTTTATGCGTCCAAGCCAAGAAATCGGCCGAGAACGGTAAGAGTCCAGCTCCTTTTGGAGAGCTGCAAGAAGAGGTGGAAAATTGACTGTAATTAAAGGGGTTGTCCCGAGGCAGCAAGTGGGTCTATACACTTCTGCATGGCCATAATAATGCACTTTGTAATGTACATTGTGCATTAATTATGAGCCATACAGAAGTTATAAAAAGTTTTATACTTACCTGCTCCGTTGCTGGCGTCCTCGTCTCCATGGTGCCGACTAATTTTCGCCCTCCGATGGCCAAATTAGCCGCGCTTGCGCAGTCCGGGTCTTCTCCTCTTCTCTATGGGGCTCCGTGTAGCTCCGTGTAGCTCCGCCCCGTCACGTGCCGATTCCAGCCAATCAGGAGGCTGGAATCGGCAATGGACCGCACAGAAGCCCTGCGGTCCATGAAGACAGAGGATCCCGGCGGCCATCTTCAGCAGGTGAGTATGAAGACGCCGGACCGCCGGGATTCAGGTAAGCGCTGTGCGGGTGGGTTTTTTAACCCCTGCATCGGGGTTGTCTCGCGCCGAACGGGGGGGGGGGTTTAAAAAAAAAAAAACCCGTTTCGGCGCGGGACATCTCCTTTAAGTCCGTTGTTGGGAAGCATAAGTTAATGCCTAGATAAGGAATGCTTTTAGATTGCCACTGAAATGGGAATTCTTTTTCTATGTCTTGTTTAAGATCCTTGCTAACGTTAATGCCTAGAATTTGGGATTTGGTTATGTTTAATTTGTAGTAGGATATGGAGGAAAATATGGACAAAGTATTTTGGACTGTTCTCAGGGAAAGGGTTGGGTTTGTGAGAGTGAGTAAAATATCGTCAGCGAATAAGCTGATTTTATGTTGGCGGAGACCTGCGGTAATTCCCTGAATATCTGGGTGAGTCCTTATGTGTTCCGCTAAAGGCTCCATTACCAAAGTGAATATTAGGGGTGATAAGGGGCAACCTTGGCGTGTTCCATTAGAGATAGTAAAGGGATTAGATAAGAGACCATCTACCATGATTTTTGCCGATGGAGCGGAATAGAGGGCTTTGATAGCCTTGAAGATATAGCCTGAAAAGCCAAATTTATTTAAAGTGGAGAAGGCATACCCCCAGTGTAACCTATCAAATGCCTTTTCGGCGTCAAGGGCAACCAGGATTGAGGGAATTTTTGTGGATTCAGATTTATGTATAAGATTAAGAATCCTTCTGGTCCCATCCAAGGCCTGTCTCCCCTTTGTAAAGCCCACCTGGTCGGAGTGCACGATATCAGGCAAGATTTTGAGAAGTCTATCCGCCAGCACCTTAGCAAAAAGTTTAATGTCGCAGTTCAAAAGGGAGATAGGTCTGAAGTTGGCAGGTGATGTGGGGGCCTTGCCTGGTTTTGGGATTGTTATAACCGTAGCTTCCAACATTTCTTTGGGAAAGGAGCTTTGTTCTATGCCTTGATTGAAGGCCTGAGATATATGAGGAGCTAGGGAGGCGGAAAATAGTTTGTAATAATCGTTAGAAAAGCCGTCAGGACCAGGGGCTTTGTGGGATTTTAGGGTTTTAATAGTATTTATAATTTCTATAGGGAGTATTTGGGTGTTAAGGGAAGTGAGTTGAGATGGCGAGAGTGTAGGGAGATTTGTTTCTTTCAGAAAATTTTTGATAGCTTGGGTAGATGGTTGGGGTGTGTCTTTGTCATCTTTTAGGTTGTAGAGATTAGAATAATATTGGCGAAAAGTTTCTGTGATTTGTGTTGGGTGGAAGAGTTTTGTTGAGGGATTGTGGGGGTCTAAGATATATGGAATCTTAGATTTGAATGGTTTTTTTTTAACCAAATTAGCCAACATACGCGTGGGTTTGTTTTTTGAGGCGTATAAAGATGAACGAGAGGCTGTCATTTCTCTTTCAAAGTTGTCCATCAGGATAGATCTGAGTTTTTGTCTAGTAGCGAATAGTTGTTTATGTAATGAGTCTGATGGATTTTTATTTATTTGTCTTTCTATAGAGGAGAGTTGGGCTAAAATTGTGTCCAGTTGTCGGGATTTTTCCCGTTTATGTTGGGCACCGATCTTGATAAGCTCCCCCCTGATAAAGGCCTTGTGGGCGTTCCAGATGGTCAAAGGGGAAACATCTGGAGTGGTGTTGTGAAGGAAATATTCTTCCAGCGCTAGTTTAATGTTGGAATGGTATTTTGGGATTTTTAGTAGGAAAGTATTGTTCCGCCAAGGTTTGGGTCTTTCTTTTATTGCCTCAAGAGAGACATTGATTGAGACGGGGGAATGGTCCGACCAAGTGGCTGGACCAATCTGGGCTTTTTCTACCAGAGGAAGAGTGGATCTGTTCACCAAGATCAGATCAATTCTAGAAGAAGATTTGTGTCTGGCTGAGTAGAAAGAGTACTCTTTAGATGAGGCGTTTAGACACCTAAACGTGTCGAAAAGGGATTCTGTTTGTAGCCAAGGGAGCAGGGAAGTCGCCGATCTCAGAGAACCCCTTGAGGAGTCCAGGGAACCATCCGGAAAAGCGTTAAAATCTCCACATATAAATAGGTGACCCACCTCGCACCTTCCAGCTTTTTTTATTGTTTTATTTAAAAAGCGGATTTGGGCTTGGTTTGGAGCATATAAATTTACTAGAGTAAAGGGTTTGTTGTTTAATGAGCCAGATATAATGATATATCTGCCTTTAGGGTCTATAACCTGTGAGATGACTTCCAGTTGTAGCGAATCTTTAAAGGCAATTAAAACTCCTGCTTGTTTCCTTGGGGAGCAGGCTGAAAAAATTTTTGGGAATTTTTTGTGGGAGAATTTTGGACAGGCGGAAGCCGCGAAGTGGGTCTCCTGCACACAAATAATATCAGCGTTAGAGGAAAGAGCCTCCTTCCAAAGCAGAGATCTTTTAAAAGGTGAATTTAACCCATTTGCGTTGATTGAAATAATTTTAACTGACATTATGAAAGCTCATAATTCTTTTGAGCCGGAATATTAATACAAATTGAGCAGTAGACCAAAAATAGAAGGTAATAAGGGATGTAACATGAAACAGGTGTAGAAAACAGAGCAGATTATAGGGTGCCCTTATCATCTTGTGTAAGATGATATTTCCGTTTGTGGAAAATATTATGGGCAGAAAAGAGTAGTACACTCAAAATTACAGCGTAAGGTGGAGAGATACGCATAGAACTATTACAGGCTGGAGGGCCTGAATAGCTGTATTGGGGAGCGAATAAAGTTCGTCTGGCGGAGAACTGTCCGGAACCGCCTGAGTGCAAAGCTGGATGGGTCCCAACCTCAGTCGACGTCGCGGACTTGGACTTGGGCTGGAATTTGCGCTCTTTTGGAAGAAGGATGGTGAGTGGACGAAGAAGGTATATCAATCTTCCAGGATTTGAGGAAGTGGATTGCGTCTTCTGGTTTTTGAAAGGTATGAGTGGTGTCATCTCTACGAATCAGGAGTTTTACAGGAAATCCCCATCTGTATGGGATTCTAGCTTGTCGTAGGGCATCGGTGACAGAGGAAAACTTTTTTCTATTCAACATGGTGGTTTGTGAGAGATCCGTGAATAGACGTATTTTTTCGTACGGTGATGGAAGATGGGGTAGGTTTCGCGCTGCAGACATGACCGCATCCTTTATGTGATAGAAATGAATGCGTGCTATAATGTCTCTGGGGACAGAGTCGGCAATGAATCTCAGCTTGGGGAGCCTGTGAGCTCTGTCAATAGTTAGGTCTAGGTTGCTAGTTTCTGGGAGCAGCGCACCCATAAGTTGTTTCAGGTAGATAGGGATATCCGAGGAGGAGACGGATTCAGGAATTCCGCGGAATTTGATGTTATTGCGTCTATTCCTGTCTTCAATATCCGCCAATTTTGTTTTTAGCTGCTCAACCTCCTCCACTAACTCGTAGTGAGCGTCAATTAAGGCATTGTGTGACTGAGAAAATTCACCCATTTTATTTTCCGTGTGGGAAACACGGTCACCGATCTCGTCTATGGTATTTTTAATAGAGGTGTTTAGTGATAGGAAGCTGACTTGAATAGAATCACTTAAGGCTACCACCATGTCCTTTATGAAGGATTCAGATGCTGGTTGTGAGGTAGATGGCATGGATGACACGAACTCTCTCAGGGATGGTGTTTGAGGTATTGAGGGAGCTGCAATGTCAGTCCTAGGCTTTTGTTTTTGGGGACTATCGGATGAGGAGGAGGACTGTGACATGTGCGGGGAGGATGTCGGCGCCATTTTAAATGCATGCTGTGAGTGTGAGAAATGTCTCTTTCCTCCTGGTGGTGTCTGGAGTGGGGGCGATGTATCAGCACTCACCCGTCCCTGCTGGTGTAGTCTCGGCGGGGAGCTGTCATCAGCTTGAAGCGGAGCTGTTCCCTCTTCGTTCTGTGTGTCGGGCACGGTTGGAAGCGGAGCGGTAGCTGCCGGAGCGCTCCGGGAAGCCGAGGCTGAAAAGAAGTCGTCCAGGCGCTTGGGCTGAGCGCGGGAGTCCCTGCGGCGAGGCATAGCAGCTGTCACCGAAATCTCCGACAGCGCCGGAGCGAGGAGAGGACCCGTTAGGTGCTTTGAGGTAGCTTACAGGCTAGGACCGGAGCGGAGCTCAGGGATTAAGCGGCCATCTTCCTGCGCTGCCAGGCCACGCCCCCCTGTCATCTGCAAATATTGATATTTTACTGAGGGGCTGCACAGTAAAATATCAATATTTGCAGATGACACAAAATTATACAATATAATCAATGCAACGAAGGACAATGTGCAGCTACAAACGGACCTGGATAAGCTGGGGGCTTGGGCAGAAAAATGGCAAATGAAGTTCAATGTTAATAAATGTAAGGTTATGCACATGGGCAGGAGAAACGGATGTCACCAATATACACTAAATGGGGTTACTGCTAGGGAAAAGTGAGATGGAAAAAGACCTCAGGGTACTAGTGCATTGTAGAATAAACTGGAGTAACCAATGCCAGTCAGCTGCTGCAAAAGCTAATAAAGTCTTGGGGTGCATTAAAAGAGGTATAGGGGCGAGGGACGAGAACATTATTCTACCACTATATAAGGCACTTGTCAGGCCTCACATGGAATACTATGTACAGTTCTGGTCACCGGTGCTCAGGAAGGATGTTGCAGTGCTTGAGAGGGTTCAAAGAAGAGCAACTAAACTAATAAATGGAATGAAGGGACTGGAATACCCAGAGAGGCTATCCAAATTAGGATTATTTACCCTGGAAAAAAAGACAGCTAAGGGGTGATCAAATACCTTTTCAAATTACTATGATCTGTTTATACCCAGGACTTCGTTGGTAACAAGAGGGCATCCTCTATGTCTAGAAGAAAGCAGGTTATCACCACCAACACAGAAAGGGGTTCTTTACTGTAAGAGCAGTGAGACTGTGGAACTCTTTGCCTTAAGACGTGGTGATGGCAAAATCCATGGAGGAGTTTAAGAGGGGCTAGATGTCTTTCTAGAGTGGATGGATATTACAGGATATAAACATTAGGTGACCAGAGGGTTGTTGATCTGGGTCTTACAGACAGGTAGGAACTATTAAAGGGATTAGTCTGAATGCCATTAGGGAGTCGGGAAGGAATTTTTTCCCCAAAAGGGTTAATTGACTTCTGCCTCTTGGGGTTATTTGTCTTCCTCTGGATCAACAAGGAGGTTGAAACAGGCTGAACTAGATGGACATTGTCTTCATTCAGCCTAAAATACTATGTTACTATGTTATCTGTCCACAGCTCTTTTTAATTAGAGAAGAATAAAGTGTCTATCCACGTGTATATGTCTCCCTTTTATACATATTGTAACTTTAAAGTGGTTTTCCAACATTAACCCCTTCCCGCCCCAGGACGTACCGGTACGTCCTGGGAGCCTGGTACTTCCCGCAACAGGACGTACCGGTACGTCCTGGGGATAGCACGAGATCATGACTGACCTCGCGCTATCCCGCAGCGGGAGCCGGCTGTCAGTTACAGCCGGCGTCCCGCTGTGACAGCGGCGGGACATCGGAGATGCGCCCCCCCCGCTGTTAACCCCTTCCCTGCCGCGATCTAAGTAGAAGTAGATCGCGGCAGGGAAAGAGTTCACAGAGGGAGCGCGCTCCCCCTGTGTCTCTGGCCGGCTCTCGCGATGTCATCGCGAGAGCCTGGCCTGTTACCATGGCAACAGGACGCCAGACACCGGCGTCCTGTATTGCCAATGCCTATGATCTCTGTATAAGCGATAAGGCATGGCAGAGCAGTAGCTCTGCCATGCCTTATGACAGCGATCATAAGCATAGTGCTGCAAGTTCCTCAGAGGGACTCAAATAGTGTAAAAAATAAATAAAAATGTAAAAAAAAGAAAAATGTAAAAAAAAAAAATGTTAAAAAACCCCCCTTTTTTATGCTTTTTCTAATATTAGCATAAAAAAGGTAAAAAAAATATTAAAACCCCACATATTGGGTATTGACGCGTTCGTAATGACGTGTACAAAAAGGTGAACATGCCTTTTATTTTGTACGCCAAAAAGCGTAACAAAAACGCTAAAAAACAGAGGCAAAATGCTAATTTTTAGCATTTTGCCTCACAAAAAATGCAATAAAAGTGATCAAAATAGCCATACATTCGCGAATATGGAACCAACAAAAACTACAGCTCGTCTTTCAAATAATAAGCCCTTATAGAGTTCCGTACATAGAAAAATAAAAAAGTTACAGGACTTTGAATGCAGCTATAGAGGAAAAAAAGATTTAAAAAAAAAAGGGTTTTTATTGCAAAAAAGTGTAAGAACCTAAAAAAATATAAGAATTTTGGTATCGTTGTAACCATACCGACCCGAAGAAAAAATTTAGTGTGTCATTTATGCTGCATGATTAACGCTATAAAAAAAAATAAAAAATCTATGGCAGAATTGATGTGTTTTCTCTCCCTGTTATCATAAAAAAAATAATAAAAGTTTTACGATATAGCCTATGTACCCAGAAGTGGCACCGATAAAAACTACAGCTCGCCACGCAAAAAAACAAGCCCTTATAAGGCCGCGTTGACGGAAAAATAAGAAAGTTATGGCTTTT
The DNA here is from genome assembly GCF_035609145.1 of Eleutherodactylus coqui. Taxonomy (NCBI): domain Eukaryota; kingdom Metazoa; phylum Chordata; class Amphibia; order Anura; family Eleutherodactylidae; genus Eleutherodactylus; species Eleutherodactylus coqui. The sequence goes on along the minus strand of NC_089840.1, from coordinate 68,532,591 downwards.
GAAAAATGGAGATGGAAAAATACCAAAACTCACTTGGTCCTCAACGCCAAAATAGGCCTTGTCATTAAGGGGTTAAAAAAATGTATGGACAGGGAATGGGTTAAAATAAAAAATAAGCAATACTGACTGCTTAGAAATTGTTGCCAGTTCAGCACAAAAGCCCTGGTCCCTGTGATCCTGGAAGAAACCACAGCGGTCATGTACCATTCATTGTAGAAATGACAACTCAACCAATCACAGGCTTCAGCTGTCACATGCCATTCTTAGAAGAATCACAGGAATAATCTCTGAGTGGTTAGTATGGCTTTCTTTTTTATTTCAACTCATTTTTTTAATCAATTTCCAACACATACATTTTTGTGTGCTGTCAGAAAACTGCCTTAAAGGAGATGTCCCGAGGCAGCAAGTGGGTCTATACACTTCTGTATGGCCATAATAATGCACTTTGTAATGTACATTGTGCATTAATTATGAGCCATACAGAAGTTATAAAAAGTTTTATACTTACCTGCTCCGTTGCTAGCGTCCTCGTTCCCATGGAGCCGACTAATTTTTGGCCTCCGATGGCCAAATTAGCCGCGCTTGCGCAGTCCGGGTCTTCAGCAGTCTTCTATGGAGCCGCTCGTGCCAGAGAGCGGCTCCGTGTAGCTCCGCCCCGTCACGTGCCGATTCCAGCCAATCAGGAGGCTGGAATCGGCAGTGGACCGCACAGAAGAGCTGCGGTCCACGAAGGTAGAAGATCCCGGCGGCCATCTTCAGCGGTAAGTATTGAAGTCACCGGACCGCCGGGATTCAGGTAAGCGCTGTGCGGGTGGTTTTTTTAACCCCTGCATCGGGGTTGTCTCGCGCCGAACGGGGGGGGGTTTAAAAAAAAAAAAACCCGTTTCGGCGCGGGACATCTCCTTTAATATAGTCTGCTTTCTTAAAAAGGTCTTAGGGACCTTTCACACAGGACAAAATATTCTGCAACATACTGCTAGCTGTGAATTTTGGTGTGGAATTGCTGGCAGGATTCTGCTATTTTCAAGTCGTCACCAAAATCAGCACATTAGCAGTTAAAATTTTGGTGCTGAATATTACGCAGGAGGACATATTAAGGTCCTTTATGTTTGCTGGCGAGACTGTATGTATCATATTTTTGCCTTACACTTGGGACATACACTCTATGGACAAAAGTATTTGTAAATTGCAGAAAATCAGCAAATATGCAAATACTGAGTTTGCCGTATGGTATGCTGGGATGGGCTTGGGTAAAACAAAAAGCTGCTAATTTTGTAATAACTATTCATTCATCCAATCAACCACTTGTGGGATAAACCAGAGCGACGGGTACGACACCGCCACCCACGGCCATCTTCACAACAATCTCTTCTCACAGCCTGGTACAAGGAATGGCGAGCTATTCCTGCCCAGACTTACAGAGAACTTGTGGAAGGTATGCCTCGACATGCTGCCGCTGTAATACAAGCAAAAGGAGGGGTGACACATTACTAAATACAAGGTAACGCTGTAATACAAGCAAAAGGAGGACTGACACGGCACTAAACATTCAGTGTCATACAATAAAAGAAAAAAAATTAAGGTTAAGCATAACATATAGCACACAAGCTTGAAAATGTAGATTAAAATATGTCTCAGGGCTCAGTCAGAAGAGCCGAGATTTGCGCATTTTTCCGCGTGGAAAAAAAGCGCAATGCGTGTGTGGGAAAAATCCGTACCTACAAAAAATAGTACATATGGGTGGCAATGGATGTGGTCATGCAGATTTTTTCCCACACGCGCGAATTTCTGCTTGTCTGATTGAGCTTTAAGATGTTTGCAACATGCTTTAAAGTTCATCTGCTTGACTTGGCTCTTACCGCCTGCAGCATGTTGTCTCCTCTCCTTGTTTGTGTATAGGGAGAGAGCTGTTTGGGCTCCTACTTACGGACGGATATTTGCTGTGGAATTTGTGGTCGGCGTCCGCACCGCAGATTCACAACAAATGTTGCCCATAGCATGCTATGGGAAATTCATTCTTCCTGCACACCTGCGGAAACCAATTGCGGTTTCCACAAGCAGGGGAGAATTCACGGCATGCTCCATTTTTCCACGAATTCTGCTTGGACAGCTTCCATTAAAGTTAATGGAAGCCGTCCAATCCACAGCCCTTTCGCAATGACATTGCGGAAAGGTCAAGGATTCCGCGTCATCGTTAGGCGATGACACGGCAGAAGCGGGAGTTTAAAAAAAAATCCTCTGCAGATCTCCGCATGCGGATTCCGGCTCTGCCATGTGCAGGAGCCCTTTGCTTCATTCCTGTGTCAAACAGGCAAGCTTCAAGGTATGTTTATTCTGAAATGCCACATCATTTCAGGATAACACATACACAGGAGTACTGTGCATAGCTGTCTCAGGTTCATGCTGCCCATAGTTTGGACAGCATGAACCTGGTGATAGGTTTCCTTTAAGACAAACTTGCATTTATTCATATATACACATATATTGTCACACAGTATTGGTAAGTGATGTTTTAACACTGAATATGTTGTAGCCCATATATACTGTAGCTATAGTTTCATTTTCTCCACACCTCAACCTCCCCATAAACAAGCATGCTCGGCTAGAATAGACAGTCCAACTAGATCATGTTTTCCATAAATAGTAAACACATAAGCACAATAAAAAATCTAAATACAAAAGTGAAGCTATACCATAATGATTCAATCATCTGAGTTTAACACCAGACGTAATGCTTTTGAAATTATTGTATGATATTATACTAAATGTTTTTCTATGATTTAGGAACTCTATAAGTCCCAAAAGTTCAAAAATCAATAAGACACACATTGTATTCATTCAGAAAAGCCCCTCTCTATTGATATATCAATAATAGTATACACAATCTTCAAATCCCTGAAGAAAATGGCTTGAATGTAACAGTGCCACTACCAGAGTTGAAATATGTAATTCATTCCAAAACAAAGATACCCACCAGCTATGAACTTATGTTCAATGAACATTCACCTGTAATGGCTTTACATCCCCCTGGCTGTACAGCTCCTGTTGAGAATATTACATCTCCAGAAAGGTGTAATGGAATTATTTTATCCAAACACAAAAAAGTAATAGAAGCCAGGGAGTTTGCAAACCATCTGGATAAACTATGATATGTCAGTGTCTTTATACTATAAAGAACTAGAAACACCACCCACCAGTCCATGACTTGTGTCTAATATTGCAGCTCATTTGTGGACAAATGACGCATAGTTTATGGAAAAATCAGCCATGCTGACAATACATGTATATGTATGCTGTGACTTCATCTGCTCAAGATACCAGTTAATCATATCATTTGTCTTGGAGAGCATTGGTCTTAAAGGATAAAGGGGGAAAGGGACTTGTTATTTGTATAGCGCCAACTTATTCCTAATTTATTCATTACCTCCCAGCAAGCTGGGTACTCATTTTACTGACCTCGGAAGGATGGAAGGCTGAGTCAACCTTGGGCCGGCTACCTGAGCTATGCAGGGATGGAACTCGCAACCTTCAGGTTGTGAGTGAGAGGTTAACACTCTGCGCCACACGAGGCGCAATAAAAATATAAATGAAGGGGTATCAAAAAAAAACAGGAATCTTTTTCTGGTGGGCGGGGTGTTGCTAGTACAGGCTTCAGTTGCTAGGTGAATGTCTGTGGAAACCTTCTGAAGGGATATGCCAGCCAACATTATTTTTTTGTGGCAGGTACATTGTCATAATGGAAGAACCAGTCATCTGTTTGCTTACACAGCTTGGAGTGTTAAGCAATTTTGGCAAAAAACGTCATGACACCCCTGTGTATTCACCTGATCTCACACTTTTGGAATAATCCCTTAATTTAGGTGATACTCAAAGTGTATTGAAGCTTCATCAACCAGTTATTCCCAATTGTCTGTACGGTGCACCAGAGATGAACACAACATGAAGAAAATGAGTGTTGTTTCAAAAATTAGAAATCAGCTCACTCACAGCAGTTTTTTTTTTTGCACAAAATTAGAACAAAGAAATGTATAATAGTCCAATCACAGTGGACAATGCCTTACGTTACACCTTTTTGCGGTAGTAAAATAGCAAATCATTATAATAGTTTGATATTAATTAAACAATAAATAACATGACGTGTGCATGCATTAGCTACTTTGATAAGAGAAGAATAAATTAATACAATGACTAAATATGGTCTCCAGGAAATGCTCAAACATTCCAGTATCAAGGATAGTTCAGTCCAACTTACACTGCTTCATGAGCTTCAGACTAATGTGTATTAACCCCTGAATAATAAGTGTTTAAATGGATCATCTTAATACTTTCACTTATTCCTTCCTTTTGATTATACTTTTACTCTCAAACCAGGTATGTCAATAGGCTAACCCCATGGAGGAGACTTTGGTGCTTCATCTTCCTAGTGATAGCCTCCAAAGTGAACTTCTCTTCTCTTGTCTTCACTCCATTCCCTAATTTGAAAGCTCCTCTGTGTTAAATTAACCCTGAGTGCTTGATGACACAGATTATAGTTATGACAGGGGGTGAGCATTTTTACATAGACGTCCCCTAGGGTAACCCACTTGGTATTTTCTCTTACAAATTTTAAGTAAATAAGGTAAACAAACCATTAAGTTTTTAAATGCAGCATAAACAGCTATGTAAGCAATAATATTTGGAATAAAGTTACAACTATACCCATAATCTATCCTCCGATGGATTTCAACCAATCACTAGGACTGAATACTGTAAATGTGTCACTCCACCATGTATCCTGCTTTTGCTCACATTCTTTTAGTTATTTATCTCTCATCTCAGTCACTACCTGCTCACTAGATTTAATTTGCATACTACCTTCAGGTTTCACATAAAGGCAACAAGTTGATTATATTATTTGACACATCCCACCCTGGGCAGCTGTAAGGTAATGCATTACTATGGTATGTTGATTGGTTACCACATTCAACTGGGCTTGTGTCACATTGATTTAATTGACTAATTCCAATACTGCAAATATTTGGTCATCCAAATAGTCAGTAGCCTCTACTAATTTATCCCACATCTCTATGATCATTGGATAGACAAACAATGTACTAACAACCATATTACCTGGACTCATATACACCATATGAAGTCTTGACTTATTATCCGTTGCTCTTCTAAAAGGGTGTGTTTGGGAACACTCATATATGAGAGACCATCATGTGGGTTACAAAGATGGCAGGTATAAGCCGAGCAATGGTACATAACTCTGTCTTGTTTAATGGAAGCAGCTAACCACTGAGCCAGGATAGCATCTACTGCCTTAGGGCTCATGTCCACGGGCAAAATGACATTTAAAATGGGCAGCGGATCTCCCGCGCGCGGATCCGCACCCCATAGGGATGCATTGACCACCCGCGGGTACATAAATACCCGCGGATCGTCAATAAAAGTGATTTTAAAAAAAATGGAGCATGAAAAAATCTGGACCATGCTCCATTTTCATGCGGGTCTCCCGCGGGGACGGCTCCCGCGGGCTTCTATTGAAGCCTATGGAAGCCGTCCGGATCCGCGGGAGACCTAAAATAGGAATTTAAAGCATTTACTCACCCGCAGCGGGCCGCGAAGCTCTGCTCTTCCTCACGGCTGCATCTCCCTTGCTTCGGCTCGGCGGATGTGCCCGGCGCATGCGCGCGGCACGTCGACGACGTGCCGGCGATGTGCCGCCGGCGTCAGGAATTCATCCGCCGGCCGAAAATGAAGATCCGGCCGTGAGGAACAGCTGATCTTCGCCGTCCGCTACGGAAAGGTAAATGCTTTTAAATTGCTATTTTCAGCGCTCATGTCCGCGGGGCAGGAGGGACCCGCTGCAGATTCTACATGTAGAATCTGCAGCGGATCTGATTTTCCCCGTGGACATGAGGCCTTATAGTAAGACTCTTTGATAAAGTCTTTAGCTAATATGAGGGCTAGTTGGAGGGTTTCATACTCCCTTGATTGCTAATACCCCTATGCAATGAGTTTCGGACTCTTCTTCCAAACACGTTTCACCATTATTTGCTTTAAGAGCAATATGCTCCACATGATCTGGTGGTCTGGGCCTATCTTATAGTAGTGCACTGTATGGCCGCGACTAGGGCTTTCTTACGTATGCGGGCTTAGACATCACGGTTGCCATGGTGACGCATTCTCTAGGTACCTTCAGAACAGTATGGTAAGGACTTTAGAACGCTGTGGACCATGATCTCAAGTGCGCATGCGCAGTCTCGCTATATATTGCGAGAATTGACAGGATCAGGGCCTTCTTAGGCATGTGTGCACTGATGTTACGGTTACCCTGGCGATACATCTCATTGGCATCTCCATGACAGTGTGGTGAAGAATACAGAACGCTGCAGACTAGGATCTTTAGTGCGCATGTGCAATCTTGCCATCTACCGCGAGACTTGACAGGAGAGACCAGACGCTGCTGTATGCTCATTGGAGTGCAGGGGATGACTTCACAGTTTGGGGGGCAGGAATATAGGTATTTGAGCCTCTTTTTGAGCCTACCACCTCTGACATTTCTATCACAGCCGCAAAGGCTGCCATCACAGTCGTTTAGGCTGTTAAACATCCTCATGTTTCTCTAACCAATTGTTTCGGCCATAAAGGCCTGTCTATATATGCTTTAAAGCTCCATCCTGATAAAACAATCTGCATCTATCTGATTGTGGAAACGTGTTGATGGGGGGAAGGGCCATTTGGAAACAATACATTAGGTTCCTAAGCAAAAATCTTTAAGCTCCTAAGTGAAGAGCTATTAGCGTTTTAGTATAGCGATCTTTGATATCTGCTACTTGCAGAATGAGTATGGGATTAGGCAGTTGGTCTTTTATATGCTTGGTTATTCATCTCCAAGCATGAGAAGCACTTTGACATATCTGCTATATCACGGGCTAGCTCGCTGTGAGGCAATCTGTGCCATACCATAATACGCTATTCCTGCATATTCTACTCAGGATTATCTATAGAGATGCCTATATTATTACTGGGTATCCATAGATATGACACATGATTATAGGGGCATTTGATATCTTTGATGCCATCTGATTCATCTCAGCTCCCATAATCTGGGTAACTGAGAAGCCTTTTGATTAACAAATATTGGTGCCTTTAGACTCTTAGTGGTGGTGCCTAAATAAAGGGGTCATTTAATATGAGCACACGGGAATTCCATAATTTCCTGTGACCAGACCTTGATATTGGTCTCACAAGATATCAATATTTAGGGTTTCTCCCAGCTCATGAATAGAAGGCCTCCTATACCTATATACATCTATGTGCAGTGGATTTACTGTATTAATAAAAGTGTAAGTACAGTTATATTTATATGGAAGGCATATCATCAGTAACTCTGACCAGTCACATCCAAGACCCTGATGTTACTCTTTATAAATTTGAGCTGTATACTTAAATAGAAAGAACAGTAGAGCTCCCCAAATAGTGACTAGAACTATATGTCAGGTTAAAGAAATCAGATATTAAGTTGATAAAAAGAGGCTGAATGATATTAGTGGAGTCCCTTTAGGAGTTATTATGTATGGCTCAACTGAGTAATAATATTCTATGAAATCATGAATAGGTGAGTGCTGCCTCTGATTGACTGAGCACAGGGACCAATCAGAGGCAGCTCTCAGCTGTCATTCAATAGCTGAGAGCTGCCTCTGGTTGGTCACAGTGCTCAGCCAATCAGAGGCAGCCCTTTCAGCTGGCGGGGATTTTAAATCTCCGCCTGCTGAAAGCTTCTCATACCAGTTAGACATGGCTGAGCCCCAGCAGCTGCAGAGAGGTGAGTATAGATTTTTTTTTTTTACACATTTTTAGATTGATTTTCAGGGAAGGGCTTATATTTTAAGCCCTACCCCGAAAATCAATGCAGGGCTTGCCGGAATCCCATTGCTTTCAGTGGAGCTGGCTGTATTGCCGGCTCTATTGAATTCAATTGGAGGACATCTCGATCCTCTGCTACAGCTGTGGCAGAGGATTTCTTTATCTCCGCGGGGAGTCCCATTGCTGTCACAGTGTTCAGTGACAAAGGGACTCCCTGCGGAGATGAATAAATCCTCTGCCACAGCTGTCATAGCTGTAGCAGAGGATCACAATGTTCTCTGTAGGTCAATGGGGCCGTCACAGCTGCCGCTGGCCCCATTGATCACTGGTGAAACCCCTGGATGTGACAGCATCCAGGGGTTTCACATCCAAGGAATCCCCTGCTGCAACTGTCACAGCCACAGCAGGGGATAGCGGGCAGCTCTCTTTTTGAGCGGATAAACACTTCTAGGTGTGTTTTTTCTGCAGTGATGCCCGCTTCGGTTACGCAAATTTTTGAACGCATCAGTTATGCGGACAAAAATTTGTGCGGCAAAAAGCCCATGTGACCGAGCCCTAAAGAAGCAGTAATTGGAGGAATAAAAACAATAGAGTAATATGAGATGTTAATAAAGGCATCAACTACACTCATAAGCCAAAAAATGCAGACCATAAATCGGCTTCTTAATAAGATAATTAAAGGGGTTGTCCCGAGGCAGCAAGTGGGTCTATACACTTCTGTATGGCCATATTAATGCACTTTGTAATGTACATTGTGCATTAATTATGAGCCATACAGAAGTTATAAAAAGTTTTATACTTACCTGCTCCGTTGCTGGCGTCCTCGTCTCGTCTCCATGGTGCCGACTAATTTTCGCCCTCCGATGGCCAAATTAGCCGCGCTTGCGCAGTCCGGGTCTTCTCCTCTTCTCTATGGGGCTCCGTGTAGCTCCGTGTAGCTCCGCCCCGTCACGTGCCGATTCCAGCCAATCAGGAGGCTGGAATCGGCAATGGACCGCACAGAAGCCCTGCGGTCCATGAAGACAGAGGATCCCGGCGGCCATCTTCAGCAGGTGAGTATGAAGACGCCGGACCGCCGGGATTCAGGTAAGCGCTGTGCGGGTGGTTTTTTTAACCCCTGCATCGGGGTTGTCTCGCGCCGAACGGGGGGGGGGGGTTAAAAAAAAAAAAAACCCGTTTCGGCGCGGGACATCTCCTTTAATAAATGGATATAAAAAACCATTATAATATTACCAGAGCATCACAATTAGAAAGCGTCAAAAACAGAACATATATGAAACAAACATCATAGGTAGATAGTATAATACATCAGATAATATGAATAAATAAGGAAATAATTAATATAAAACACCAATAAAAATTGTTTGTAGATTAATTAAAAATAATCCATAATACGTCTTAGTGATAAAAAATGAATAATCTATAACCTCATGGGAACATGGTACAGATGAGAGCTGGTTTTAGTGCACAATTGGATAGTGTATGTTATATGAAATAAATACATTTTAAAAAAAGAAGGGAAAAGAAAAAAAAATTGGGGAAGATAAAGCATAATAATAATAAAGTTACTAGGAATACTAAAAGAGTTTTATTACTTAAAAAGTTATTAGTAAAAGATATCTAAATAAATATATTTGATTGGTGCAATTTCTCAGTGGTGGGGCAGAAGAAGAATAAGGAAAAAAATAAATGCATACTAGTCAAAACGTACGTTGACATCTATTAGGAAGTAAACAACATACTGGAGTGATAATAGACAGAATAATGTCATATGTAGTATGCGAAGTGCAGCACTGTGTAGTCGTAGGAACATGTAATTGCTTGTGGGGTGATGGGAGATATTACAATTATGGAGATGCAGCATTAATAAACAGGATTATACCTCAAAAAACCTTAGAATAACGAAACTTACCGAAACATAAAAAAATGTATTATCTGTCGCACTATAAGTCATAGGAACAACGGGTGCTAGCAGGAGGACTTGGGTTGTAACATAAAGCTGGCGGTAGTGGTGGGAATTTTTGGAAAAAACAATCACAGTGCTTTGCCAGGCAGTATTGGCATCCATTCAATGGGCACAGGACTGGAAAAGATCTGTCTTCATCTCTTCATCTCTTACCAAAGAAAGGCAACTCCCAGAATTGCTCCAACTATCCAACAATAGCCCTCATTCCACATGCAACAAGATCCTTCTCAAAATCATGCAGGAAAGACTGAGATCAGTAGTTGAAGCTGCACTCCTTGATGCGCACACAGGATTTCGACGGGGACGTGGCACCCACAACCATATTGCAAACCTGCGATGAATCATGCAAAAAGCTCAAGAACAGCAAATGACTATCTACATGTGCTTCATTGACTATATCAAGGCTTTTGACTGCGTGGACTATGACCAAGAGCTGGGCACATCAGCATATGTAGTCAATATATATATATATATATATATATATATATATATATACAAATACATAATTAAAACACAATAAATAAGTGAAGAAATAAATAATCAAATAAAGAGTAGAAGAACAAAAAAATAATGTTGCACAATCTAGAGGCTCAGTTAAAGAAAAATGTATGCCTCCATGCCCACCCATATCACATTGCAACCAAGCTAGCAGCGGACCAACAGGGTACCAGACCCTCCCTAAGTGTTTAGTTCCACAATAAATTATCCTATTGATCTGATATTGTAATCACTTACTTATATTAACTTTGCAATTACACAGAAAGTTTCACTAGATCCCGACAACTGCTAGGTGCTTGATTATTTTTACTATATACTGTATATACTCGAGTATAAGCCTAGTTTTTCAGCACAATTTTTTGGTGCTGAAAATACCCCCCTCGGCTTATACTCGAGTCAGAGAAGGCTTTAAAAAACCCCTCCATTCTCACCTCCCAGCCAGCGTCTGTGTCTCCGGCGGCGGTGTGGCAGGCTGCTTGAATTCTCTCTGCTGTCATCCCCCGCCGTCCTCTTTGCTCGGCTCTGTAATCCCCCACCGTCAGCGCTGTGTAAGTAAGAGCTGTGATCGAGTGTCAGCCAATCCTGTGTGGTGCTTTATCATTCACAGCCAATCAAGCTGCTTTAGAATTCTCCCTGCTCGGCTTTCAAATCCCCTGCCGTCAGTGCTGTGTAAGCAAGAGCTGTGATTGGATCGAGCACCAGCTGTGATTGGCTGGCGCTCAATCCAATCACAGCACTTACTTACACAGCACTGACAGAGCCGAGCAGAGAGGACAGTGGGGGATGACAGCAGGGAGAATTCAAGCAGCCTGCCGCACAGACACAAATGCTGGCTGGGAGGTGGGAGGTGAGTATGGAGGGTTTTTTTTTACCTAGTATATACTCAAGTATAGCTCGGCTTATACTCGAGTCAATAAGTTTTCCAAGTTTTTTGTGGTGAAACTTATTGTCTCGGCTTATACTCGGGTCGGCTAATACTCGAGTATATACGGTATACATATTACATTTCTAATAAACAAACTGAGTGCATGATTCTGATTAGAGATGAGCGAGCACCAAAATTCTCGGGTGCTCGTTACTCGGGACGAAATTTTTGCGATGCTCGAGGGTTCATTTCGAGTAACAAACCCCATTGAAGTCAATGGGCGACTCGAGCATTTTTGTATATCGCCGATGCTCGCTAAGGTTTCCATTTGTGAAAATCTGGGCAATTCAAGAAAGTGATGGGAACGACACAGCAACGGATAGGGCAGGCGAGGGGCTACATGTTGGGCTGCATCTCAAGTTCCCAGGTCCCACTATTAAGCCACAATAGCGGCAAGAGTGGGCCCCCCCCCCCTCTCCCAACAACTTTTACTTCTGAAAAGCCCTCATTAGCAATGCATACCTTAGCTAAGCACCACACTACCTCCAACAAAGCACAATCACTGCCTGCATGACACTTCGCTGCCACTTCTTCTGGATTACATGCTGCCCAACCCCCCCCCCCCCCCTCCCGCACGACGCAGTGTCCACAGCGCACACCAAAGTGTCCCTGCGCAGCCTTCAGCTGCACTCATGCCACACCACCCTCATGTCTATTTATAAGTGCGTCTGCCATGAGGAGGAACCGCAGGCACACACTGCAGAGGGTTGGCACGGCTAGGCAGCGACCCTCTTTAAAAGGGGCGGGGCGATAGCCCACAATGCTGTACAGAAGCAATGAGAAATAGAATCCTGTGCCACCGCCATCAGGAGCTGCACACGTGGGCATAGCAATGGGGAACCTATGTGCCACACACTATTCATTCTGTCAAGGTGTCTGCATGCCCCAGTCAGACCGCGTTTTTTTATAAATAGTCACAGGCAGGTACAACTCCGCAATGGGAATTCCGTGTGCACCCACAGCATGGGTGGCTCCCTGGAACCCACCGGCTGTACATAAATGTATCCCATTGCAGTGCCCATCACAGCTGAGGTAACGTCCGATTAAATGCAGGTGGGCTTCGGCCCACACTGCATGCCCCAGTCAGACTGGGGTTCTTTAGAAGTGGACACATGCAGTTACAACTCCGTGTGGACCGACAGCATGGGTGGCTCCCTGGAACCCACCGGCTGTACATAAATGTATCCCATTGCAGTGCCCATCAAAGCTGAGGTAATGTCATGTTTAATGCAGGTGGGCTTCGGCCCACACTGCATTCCCCAGTCAGACCGGGGTTCTTTAGAAGTGGACACATGCAGTTACCACTCCCTGTGGACCCACAGCATGGGTGGCTCCCTGGAACCCACCGGTGGTACATAAATATATCCCATTGCAGTGCCCAGCACAGCTGATGTAACGTCAGCTTTAATGCAGGTGGGCAAAAAATTAATTGGATTACACCGTAGGCGAGGGCCCCAAAAGATTGGTGTACCAACAGTACTAATGTATGTCAGAAAAATTGCCCATGCCCAACCAAGAGGGCAGGTGAAACCCATTAATCGCTTTGGTTAATGTGGCTTAATTTGTAACTAGGCCTGGAGGCAGCCCAGTTAAAATAAAAATTGGTTCAGGGCAAGTTTCAACGCTTTAATGAGCATTGAAACGTATAAAAATTGTTTACAAAAATTATATGACTGAGCCTTGTGGGCCTAAGAAAAATTGCCCATTTGGCGTGATTACGTCAGGTTTCAGGAGGAGGAGCAGGAGGAGGAGGCTAAATATTATACACAGATTGATGAAGCTAAAAGGTCCACGTTTTTGATGGTGATAGAGAACAATGCTTCCATCCGCGGGTGCAGCCTACATATTGTTTGCGCTAGCGACGGCTGGACGGTGCACTGAGAGACATTGGTGGATGGGGCCGAGCACAGCGGAGGTGAGGGTGTGGGTGCAGGCCAGGAGATGGTAGTGCCTGTGTCCTGAGAGGGGGGGTTGGATCTCAGTGGCAGGTTGGGGTACAGGGGGAGAGGCAGCGGTGCAAACCGGAGGCGGTGAATGGCCTTCGTCCCACCTTGTGGGGTGCTTGGCCATCATATGTCTGCGAATGCTGGTGGTGGTGAGGCTGGTGGTGGTGGCTCCCCGGCTGATCTTGGCGCGACAAAGGTTGCACACCACTGTTCGTCGGTCGTCTGCACTCTCAGTGAAAAACTGCCAGACCTTTGAGGACCTCAGCCTCTGCAGGGTGGCATGGCGCGAGGGGGCGCTTTGGGAAACAGTTGGTGGATTATTCGGTCTGGCGCTGCCTCTACCCCTGGCCACCACACTGCCTCTTCCAACCTGCCCTGCTGCTGCACTTGCCTCCCCCTCTGAAGACCTGTCCTCAGAAGACGTAGCAAACCAGGTGGGGTCAGTCACCTCATCGTCCTGCTGCTCTTCCTCCGAATCCTCTGTGCGCTCCTCCCTCGGACTTACTCCAATTACTACCACCTGAGTGATAGACAACTGTGTCTCATCGTCATCGTCCTCCTCACCCACTGAAAGCTCTTGAGACAGTTGCTGGAAGTCCCCAGCCTCATCCCCCGGACCCCGGGAACTTTCCAAAGGTTGGGCATCGGTCACGACAAACTCCTCCAGTGGGAGAGGATTCGGAACCATTGCTGCCCATTCTGGGCAGGAGCCCGAGAACAGTTCCTGGGAGTCTGCCTGCTCCTCAGAATGTGTCATTGTAATGGAGTGAGGAGGCTGGGAGGAAGGAGGAGCAGCAGCCAGAGGATTCAGAGTTGCAGCAGTGGACGGCGCAGAATTCTGGGTGGTCGATAGATTGCTGGATGCACTTTCTGCCATCCACGACAGGACCTGCTCACACTGCTCATTTTCTAATAAAGGTCTACCGCGTGGACCCATTAATTGTGAGATGAATGTGGGGACGCCAGAAACGTGCCTCTCTCCTAATCCCGCAGCAGTCGACTGCGATACACCTGGATCAGGAGCTCGGCCTGTGCCCACACCCTGACTTGGGCCTCCGCGTCCTCGCCCGTGTCCACGTCCTCTAGGCCTACCCCTACCCCTCAGCATGCTGTATTACCAGTAGTGCAGAAACAGAACGCTGTAATTAAATGTGCCGCTTATTGGCCTGTGGTTGGAGGCTGACTTCCCTTACGGAACGCACAGCAGAGCCAGGAAACAATTTTGTGCACGCCTGTAGTGAGACGTAGGTGCGTATGACTGAGCTAGTGGAATTCACAGTGCAGAAGCAGTCAAGTGGCCAAAGGCCAGTAGTAGGCCTTAAGTATTTTGCTTCTATTTTTTTTTTAAATGCTGAGCTGATACAGCAGACAGATACTGTAGGCAGCGTATAATATTATGTATACTCTTTCCTTCTGTCGGGATGACGGCGATCATGTAACAGAGACAGCAGATCCAGGAAACAATTTTGCGCAAGCCTGCTGTAACGCTTAGCTGCGTATTAATTAGGACTACTACCCCCAGCAGATAGATACTGTAGGCAGCATATAATATTATGTATACTGTTTCCCTCTGGCGGGATGACGGCGCTGATGTAACAGAGACAGCAGATCCAGGAAACAATTTTGCGCAAGCCTGCTGTAACGCTTAGCTGCGTATTAATTAGGACTACTACCCCCAGCAGACACGCAGTAAACTGAAGACGGTCACAGGCAGCCCAAATATAGTATTTTTCCCCAATTTTTTGGAAAAAGCCCACTGCCTATATAGCCTGAGTATCTCTTTCCCTGCCTCACCAGTACTGGCCCTATACTCTGTACAATGACTGCAGACTGCGGACGCAATGCTCTGCACGGCCGATATACAAAAAAAAAAAATTGTGCAACACTGCTAAAAGCAGCCTCAACAGTACTGCACACGGTCAGATGTGGCCCTAAGAAGGACCGTTGGGGTTCTTGAAGCCTAAAATAACTCCTAACACTCTCCCTATAGCAGCTCCGGCACCAGTAGCACTTTCCCTGATCTCTGTCAGAATGCATCTGTGGAGAGCCGCGGGAGGGGCCGATTTATATACTCGGGTGACACCTGATCTCGCCAGCCACTCACTGCAGGGGGGTGGTATAGGGCTTGAACGTCGCAGGGGGAAGTTGTAATGCCTTCCCTGTCTTTCTATTGGCCAGAAAAGCGCGCTAACGTCTCAGAGATGAAAGTGAAAGTAACCCGAACATCGCGTGGTACTCGTCTCGAGTAACGAGCATCTCGGACACGCTAATACTCGAACGAGTATCAAGCTCGGACGAGTACGTTCGCTCATCCCTAATTCTGATGAATCTGGGCTGTTAAACTATTTGTAAGTGTATGGAAACTGTTAACAGCTTCAAATACTTGATGCTAATGCAACCATAGCAGTTTTGTCTTCTTACCTGGTCTGAAACTACTGGAGATGAATCAATGTAAATCAATCTCTTCTTTGAAGTTGTCATGCAAGAAGATTTTCCTTTAAAGGTTTAGACTTTGCTAAATGAAATGTGCACAAAGGCCGGATTACTTGTTCGTCTTGAGGGGTCAAAGATAGGTTATGGGAAAATTATTGTATGTATCCCTTATATACATTTTATAAAACTTTCTTTTACTAATCATTTTGAGTAGAGAGTACAACCGAGAAACAAACATATTTTATCATTGTACGAGAAAACATCAAAACAAATGCTTCTCGAATTCAAGCTGACAGCCACATGTCTGGTTTCAGAAATCACATGTTATCAGTGGGACACTATTTGTTCAACTGCTAAAATAGTAAAACCTTTAAAATTACATTTATGCATATATATCTCATGGCTTGAAACTCTGTGCTTTGCGTACCCATTACTAACATTCTATCTATGTCTATTTACTTGTTCCCTAAGAGTACGTGTGGTCCGTCCAATATACTAGAGGCCACAGTTGCACTATATTTAGAGATGAGCGCGGGGGGTAGCAGCGGGGAACAGGGGGGAGCCCTCTCTCTCTCCCTCTCCCCCCCCCCCCCCACTCCCCGCTGCAACCCCCCACTCACCCACGGCGCCCCCCGAATCTTTTCGCCCGAGTATGGAAGTACTCGAAAATCGTGGTACTCGGGCGAAAAAGGGGCGTGGCCGAGTACGCTCGCTCATCTCGAACTATATTTTAAATAGTTAATAATTAGTTTGGACTAATATCACTCTATGTTAATTTGAAATCACAGAGGTGAGAGAAAAACAACAAAGACATTCACTGAAAGAGACAAAAAATGCAATACCTTTTGCATGGCGATTGTGCCTGCCTTACGGCTATTGTGCCTATCAGGTATTGCATTCTTTTGGCTCTTTCAGTGAATGTCTATGTTACCCCTTTCCAATCCAGTGTCTGAAGTCTGAAGACATTATGATTTAGGGCTGTACAGCTCCGATGTTGGAAGACATCTGTCGGGGGTTCTCTTACTGTATATTGCCAGCCTTTCTGCTATCAGAGCCTATCCAACGTGTCACCTCATGCAGTACTGGCTTTAGCCAGCAGATAGCGCTGTTGTATAATGACAGAAAAAGAGTAAGCCCCCTAGGAAAACCAGGATACAGATTGGACTGGAAAGGGTTAACTTGAAAAAGCAGACTCTAAGCCCTGTAATGCGTTGTTTTTACGGAGACTTTGTGACTAAATATTTCTAATCATATGGAGATTTGCACATTCATATGAATTGGTTTTGTCTACTTTGCAGGGCACCAGAGAGTCTTTAAGATGCTTAGGAAATTTTCCTAATGCCCAATAGAATAACAAAATTGACCAATGCAAATATGATCATAGCTTTACTAGCTTGAGTAGGCTGAAAACAAAGAATAATATTACATTTATTATCTCACTGTTAACGGTTTTTAATTTTAAGCAGCAATTAAGGTTCTGCATCACATGCTCCATTCAATGTTTGGTACAAAAACAGAAAATATGTTGCATAAAACTCTGTTAACTGATGCTAATACAATAATTTTAAAATTAAATTAAATTTAAATGTACAGAATAGGCAATTCTAAACATTTTCGCACTATGCTTTATTTGGCTATTCCTTACATTTTTCTTTGAAAACCCCTCTTTTGCAGTGCAGCTAGGAGAAGGTATTGCTAGCAAGTTGCTAGAGAAATCCATATTCACCTAGCTGCATAGCAATATAAAAAGGTGCTCCTACTGTGTTTGCACTGTTCCTAATAGTGCAGCTGCAGACACAGATGTTGGCATTGTAACACTGTACTGAATAAATATTTGCTTTCCATTTTATTCTTTTTTAACTCTTTTACTCATCTTCCCCATGTCAGTGTTATAACTCACCGCTAGTCTCGGTGACTCTGTTCCCGAAGGCAGGTGCCTCGAAGGAGAAGCCATTCATTAACTGTTTCAGACAGCTTCTCCCCTCCACAGCACCCGCTCTCCTCCAGACCCAATGCGCTGTCAGGGCCTTAGTGTATCAGGTATGTATGTCACAACTAGTGTTGCTCATCTTGGTTGGCCAGGCAACAAAATCACCCCGATCTTTGCCAAATCAGATTGGCTAAGTCAGAACTGATTTTTATCAAAAATTGTAAAAAAATACCAGCTTTCTGCAGAAAGGACAGATGTGTTGGCTTTGTGGTGCTGCCTTGCAGTGCTAGAGCTATAGACTTAAATCTGACCTTTATGCAGATTTGAACCTGGGGCCTCACAGCTACAAGGCTGTAGTGCTAACCACTGGGCTGCTGCCCCTACCTTCACTGTTGGAAGTCAAATTAGATGACCTGATTTATACTCCCATTGATTTTAATGGAAGTTGGATTCGGGGGCCTTGATTCACAATTATGAATGTGCTTTAAAATGGAGTAGGTCACTCCTGACCCAATTATTTCAACAGCTCAACACTAGTCCCATCTCCATTTTTTGCACACCTCTGTACTTAGAACATATACGCTATTGACAATATACAACAATGGAGCTCATGCTTACAATAAGGGGTATGATCAGAATGTTTTTGATTGTAACATTTTGATTTCTGTGAAGAACTGCCAAATTCTAAATCATCTTGTCATTGGCAGTTGGACTGGTGCCGTTACTTAGCAACCACCATTTGCCTTCAGAATATTCAGTTTAAAGGAAATTTCAATTCAAATCCCAAACTAAAGGGTTTGAGGGAACAGCGCTACATTCATGATCATTTCCATTTGAAATAAAAATAAGCGAGGTGGGGGGGAGTAGAATTATTTTGGAGATCCTTTTATCCTGTTCAAAGCTTTTATCCAGTCCTCGTTTCTATTTCATGCAAAGATAGGTAGTAGATATCAATGCAATATCACATTTCTACTGTAACACCAAGCAATGCTGAACAATGTACAATATGACATTCAACAGATGAATTTAATGGGCATGATAATGTGTAATGTTAATACTTTGAGTTGTTTTGTCACTTTTATTAAATACTTTTGTTTGTTTCTGGCACTTTGTGGGGGCGCGCGCTTTGCAATTCTATCTTTGGGCTGCATATTAGAAGTCACATCTTAGACCAAAATTCAGTGTATTTTTTATCATAACTTGACTTGAGTGCAGACATCGCAAATGAGAATGAAATCATTGAAAATCATTGGTTTCAAAATCATGTGTTTTTACTCACTCTCGCGTCCCAAGAAAATCTATCGCCAGTGTGCAAGAGCCCTTATCAGCAATCCACATGGAAGAATTTCTTACACAAGGCATCACATACATAAAAGCAAAAAACAACACCAAAGACCCAGCACAATACAGACCAATTACATGTCTACTAGAGATGAGCGAGCACCAAAATGCTCGGGTGCTCGTTACTCGAGTCGAACTTTCAGTGATGCTCGAGAGTTCGTTTCGAGTAACGAACCCCATTGAAGTCAATGGGTGACTCGAGCATTTTTGTATATCGCGGATGCTCGCTAAGGTTTTCATTTGTGAAAATCTGCAAAACACAAGAAAGTGATGGAAACGACACAGAAACGAATAGGGCAGGCGAGGAGCTACATTTTGGGCTGTATCTCAAGTTCCCAGGTCCCACTATTAAGCCACAATAGCGGCAAGAGTGAGACCCCCCACTGTCAGCATAACCATCGTTCTCCTCTGCCACAGCTGTAACAGCTGTGGCAGAGAAGAACGATGTTAGCCCATTGAATTCAATGGAGCCGTCAATACAGCCGACTCCATTGAAAGCAATGGACTGCCGGCGATCGCGGGATGAATTGTCGGGAAAGGGTTAAATATATAAGCCCTTCCCTGCAATTCATCCAGAAATGTGTAAAAATAAAAAATATATATATACTCACCTGGTGCCGGCAGACGGAGTTCAGTGCGGCAGGCTGCAGTTCTCCTGAACTGCTCTGAACAGCTGTGAGTAGTATTCAGCAGCCGGGGATTTAAAATCCCCGCCTGCTGAATAAGATGCCTCTGATTGGTCACAGGGGCAGGAGAGCTGCCCCTGAGCCAATCAAAGGCAGCCCTCACTCACCCATTCATGAATTCATGAATGGGTGTGAGTGAGGGCTGGCCTCTGATTGGTCAGGCTGTGACCAATCAGAGGCATCTTATTCAGCAGGCGGGGATTTTAAATCCCCGGCTGCTGAATACTACTAACAGCTGTTCAGAGCAGTTCAGGAGAACTGCAGCCTGCCGCGCTGAACTCCGTCTGCCGGCACCAGGTGAGTATATATATATTTTTTATTTTTACACATTTCTGGATGAATTGCAGGGAAGGGCTTATATATTTAACCCTTTCCCGACAATTCATCCCGCGATCGCCGGCAGCCCATTGCTTTCAATGGAGTCGGCTGTATTGCGGCTCCATTGAATTCAATGGGCTAACATCGTTCTGCCGGGACAAGGTAAGTATATATATATTTTTTATTTTTACACATTTCTAGATGAATTGCAGGGAAGGGCTTATATATTTAAGTCCTTCCCGACAATTCATCCCGCGTACGCAGGCAGCCCATTGCTTTCAATGGAGTCGGCTGTATTGCCGGCTCCATTGAATTCAATGGTCAGTGCTCGTTTAATCGAGACGAGTATCGCGTGGAGCTCGTCTCGAGTAACGAGCATCTCGAGCACCCTAATACTCGAACGAGCATCAAGCTCGGACGAGTATGCTCGCTCATCTCTAATGTCTACCAACACTCTACAAAATTCCGACATCTTGGCTTACTAACAAAATATATACGCATATTGAGGAACACAATGTTCTTACTGAGCAACAAAAAAATTGTCGTAGTAATCACATGGGACGCAAAGATCAATTACTGATTGACTCGGTTATTCTACGGCAATCACAGAAAAATACACATGGCATACCTTGACTACAAAAAAGCTTTCAATAGCATCCCTCATGCTTGGCTACGCATTTACGGAATCCATCCAACTGTCAGCTCATTTCTTCAACACACTAAGCAGCAGCGGAGAACAACAACTACCTCTCCCACTTCCTCACATATCCGTAAAAACGAATCAAATACACATTAGGCAAGGAATCTTCCAAGGATGCTCCTTGAGTCCACTGTGGTTCTGTTTAGTTTTAAACCCACTATCCAATGGTGTAATGGCCACGACATGGCTCAATGATTTCTGCAGTGAACGAGTGTATTTAGCGCTCGTGCCTGTTCAAATACAAAGCAGGCATAGAGCGTGTTTGTGCAGGCACCATTAGTTCACACAGGCAATGGAAAGACCCTGATTTAAAGGGCTATTTTGTCTAACAAGGTGCCAATGATCATGGGTTTGCAATGCTTTTAGCGCATACCCGCGCGGGCAGATGTTTTCACAGCCCCATAGACCTCTATGGGGCTCTTTGGTGCACAAACACGCACATGATAGGGCAGGTCTTATTTTTTGAAATGAATGGGTTCTATTCTCTGTGTTATGCATGCATGAATTTCCCACGTTCATAATCAGGGTGTATCATGCTCCTCTGTTTAAGCCCTCAGGGCTTAGGCTGCCTTCATATGGGTGAGAAAATCGTGCAGGATTTGTGCATTGCAGAATGCACAAATCATGCACAAATATGAACCTGATTCTTTTGAATGGGGTCATATACATAAGCAATGTTTTCCTGCATTGCCCCGTAATGCGGGAAATTAATCACGGCATGATCTATCTTTGTGTGTGTTCTTGTATTGCATCTCATATTGTTTTAGTGGGGCCAGCGGGAGAATCGCACCACGTGCTGATTGCACACAATACGATGCAAGGTCTTAAATTGAAAACAATAGGAGAAACTCTGTGATCCTCTGCCATGGCTTTCAGCTGCAGCGGGCCATCGCTTCCTCCCCAAAGTGATGCAAGGCTGTTATTTTTTTTCAAAGGCATTTAATTGTTGTTAATTATTATCTGCCACCATCTTCTGCACACAATAACTTTTTTATTTTTCCTTTTTTTTCAACAATTAGTAAGACTTTTGTTCTCATTTTTACTCTTTTTTTATTCCCTACAGGGGACAACAACTTGCAATGCTTTGATCGCTCCTGCAGTATGATGTAATGCTATAGCATTACATCATACTGCGATTGGGCAGGCAGTCTATTAAGCCACCCCACGGGGATGGCTTGATAGGCATTCTACCAAGACAGTCCTGGGGTCTTTCAGAAGGCCCCTGGCTGCCATCAAGCCTGCACGTCTCCCTGCGATCCATTAACTTTAACTTTTATTTACAATTTTTTACACTTTTATGCAATGATACTGCCGATCACGTGACTAGGAGGGAGGGTGGTTCCGGCAGCCCCCTATGACAGCTCCAGGCTGTCTCCAGGTAGCCGACAGAATGGAGCTATCGCATCCACAGCCCACGTGGCTTTAACCCTTTCAAATCCACTGTCTGACGTCTGAAGACATTCTGATTGAAGGCTGTACAGCTCCGATGTCGGAAGACGTCCAGCAGGGTATTCTTACTGTATATTACTGGCCGCTCTGTTGTCTGGGGCCTCTCCAGTATGTCACATACTGCAGTACAGACTCTAGCCAGCAGATGGCGCCATTGTATAATGGCAGAAAGGGAAAGCCTCCTGGGAAACCCTGAACTCAAAATTGGATTGCAAAGGGTTAATCCCCAGAGCAAGCGTGTTTCTACTGCCCTTGGGATTAAAGCCTATGAGGTGATCACTAATGGTTTAATATTACACACATTTTCCAATGACATATACATGGAGTCTGACCTAGACAAATGTAAAACACTATACTTAGAAATAGGAATTCTAAAGAAGGAAAACTATGCTTTCAAATAGAGACATTATTTAGAATTCCAGTAGGCTAAACTTACAGAACATGCACAAAAAAAACAACAATTATCTAAAGCCTACAATAGCTGAATAAACTCCATTCTAAAAACACACTTACATACCAAACATACAAGCAAAGCTATAAATATATATGGCATCCCAATGCTCACTTATTCCCTGGACACACACAGAAGTAGAACAACTCCAAAGAAAAACACGAACAATACTAACAAGGCATAAACAGCACCATCCAAAGTCTGCAATAGAGAGGCTGGTTGTTGCTCGTAAAGAGGAGGACAAGGACTTGTCCACGTAATAAACCTACACTACAAACAAATCTAGACACTGCGAGAGTGCTTTTCCTGAAAACAAGCCACATAAAGCAGTAACTCCAGCAGACAGAAACAACACACCACTAAACTTACAGTCCTGTAATCTAGACCAGTGTTTCTCAACTTTAGTCCTCTGGGACCCCCAACAGGTCATATTTTCAGGAATTCCTCAGTATTGCACATGTGATGTAATTAATGTCAGTGCCTCAGACATTGCCACAGGTTTTCTTACTATAGGATATCCTGGAAACATGACCTGTTGAGGTCCCTGAGGACTGGAGTTGAGAAACACTGATTTAGAAATTGTACAACACACCAACACCATTATGCAATCATGGGCCAAGAAGGAGCCCCGTGGTAGCCATGACTTCCACCTCAGTCGAGATCATTTTGACAAAACGTCCTCAAACTGCTGGCTGGCTCAAGGTAACTCTTTGGAGAAACAGAGGAGTTCATGATTGCCATAGAGAATAAAGTCATGAACAAAAAAGCCCCCACACTTACTGATAACACGTGCAGAAAATGCTGCATGGTGGCAGAAACAATGTATGTGCTCATAAGAAAATCAATAAATACCCTGAAACTCTGGCAGGTGGTGAGATGTATGTGGAGAACGGATGGGGTACTTATTGCGCTGTCATCCTTTTTACCATCAGGGTTGTACCACATGTGCTACGCAAAAGTCTATAAACTTTACATCTAAACAAAAACATATTCATGTTGCTGCAGAAAGCAACCATACTAAATACACGTCACATTGTCAGGAAGTTTCTAGACTGAGAAAGAGAGCGTGGCAACATAGGTGGTGAAAACATATCAAACTTTATTCCTCCATGATAAGGATTAGAGATGAGCGAGCACCAAAATGCTCGGGTGCTCGTTACTCGGGACGAAATTATCGCGATGCTCGAGGGTTCGTTTCGAATAACGAACCCCATTGAAGTCAATGGGCGACCCGAGCATTTTTGTATTTCGCCGATGCTCGCTAAGGTTTTCATGTGTGAAAATCTGGGCAATTCAAGAAAGTGATGGGAACGACACAGCAACGGATAGGGCAGGCGAGGGGCTACATGTTGGGCTGCATCTCAAGTTCACAGGTCCCACTATTAAGCCACAATACCGGCAAGAGTGGGCCCCCCCCCCCCCCCCTCCCAAAAACTTTTACTTCTGAAAAGCCCTCATTAGCAATGGATACCTTAGCTAAGCACCACACTACCTCCAACAAAGCACAATCACTGCCTGCATGACACTCCGCTGCCACTTCTCCTGGGTTACATGCTGCCCAACCCCCCCCCCCCGCACGACCCAGTGTCCACAGCGCACACAAAAGTGTCCCTGCGCAGCCTTCAGCTGCCCTCATGCCACACCACCCTCATGTCTATTTATAAGTGCGTCTGCCATGACGAGGAACCGCAGGCACACACTGCAGAGGGTTGGCACGGCTAGGCAGCGACCCTCTTTAAAAGGGGCGGGGCGATAGCCCACAATGCTGTACAGAAGCAATGAGAAATATAATCCTGTGCCACCGCCATCAGGAGCTGCACACGTGGGCATAGCAATGGGGAACCTATGTGCCACACACTATTCATTCTGTCAAGGTGCCTGCATGCCCCAGTCAGACCGCGGTTTTTAATTCATAGACACAGGCAGGTACAACTCCCTATTGTGAAGTCCCTGTGGACCGACAGCATGGGTGGCTCCCTGGAACCCACCGGCGGTACATAAAAATATCCCATTGCATTGCCCAACACAGCTGAGTTAGTAATGTCGTGGTTAATGCAGGTGGGCTTCGGCCCACACTGCATGCCCCAGTCTGACTGGGGTTCTTTAGAACTGGAAACAGATGCATTTATAATTCCCTGTGGACCCACAGCATGGGTGGCTCCCTGGAACCCACCGGCGGTACATAAAAATATCCCATTGCATTGCCCAACACAGCTGAGGTACTAATGTCGTGCTTAATGCAGGTGGGCTTCGGCCCACACTGCATGCCCCAGTCTGACTGGGGTTCTTTAGAAGTGGAAACAGATGCATTTATAATTCTCTGTGGACCCACAGCATGGGTGGGTGCCAGGAAGCCACCGGCGGTACATAAAAATATCCCATTGCATTGCCCAACACAGCTGAGGTAGTAATGTCGTGCTTAATGCAGGTGGGCTTCGGCCCACACTGCATGCCCCAGTCAGACTGGGGTTCTTTAGAAGTGGAAACAGATGCATTTATAATTCTCTGTGGACCCACAGCATGGGTGGCTCCCTGGAACCCACCGGCGGTACATAAAAATATCGCATTGCATTGCCCAACACAGCGGATGTAACGTCAGCTGTAATGCAGGTGGGCTAAAAATTAATTTGATTACACTGTAGGCGAGGGCCCACAAAAATTGCTGTATCAACAGTACTAATGTACATCAGAAAAATTGGCCCTGGCCAACCAAGAGGGCAGGTGAAACCCATTAATCGCTTTGGTTAATGTGGCTTAAGTGGTAACTAGGCCTGGAGGCAGCCCAGTTTAACGAAAAATTGGTTCAAGTTAAAGTTTCAACGCTTTTAAGAGCATTGAAACGTATAAAAATTTTTAAGAAAAATTATATGAGTGAGCCTTGTGGCCCTAAGAAAAATTGCCCGTTCGGCGTCATTAGTGAAGTTTCAGGAGGAGGAGCAGGAGGAGGAGGAGGAGGAATATTATACACAGATTGATGAAGCAGAAATGTCCCCGTTTTGGATGGTGAGAGAGAACGATGCTTCCATCCGCGGGTGCAGCCTACGTATTGCTTAGGTATCGCTCTTGTCCGCTGGTGGAGAAGAGAAGTCTGGGGAAATCCAGGCTTTGTTCATCTTGATGAGTGTAAGCCTGTCGGCACTGTCGGTTGACAGGCGGGTACGCTTATCTGTGATGATTCCCCCAGCCGCACTAAACACCCTCTCTGACAGGACGCTAGCCGCAGGACAAGGAAGCACCTCCAGGGCATACAGCGCGAGTTCAGGCCACGTGTCCAGCTTCGACACCCAGTAGTTGTAGGTGGCAGAGGCGTTAGGGAGGACGGTCGTGCGATCGGCTACGTACTCCCTCACCATCCTTTTACAGTGCTCCCGCCGACTCAGCCTTGACTGGGGAGCGGTGACACAGTCTTGCTGGGGAGTCATAAAGCTGTCCAGGGCCTTAAAGACTGTTGTATTGCCTGTGCTGTACATGCTGCTCGATCTCCGCACCTCCCCTGCTCCCTGGCCCTCGGAAGTGCGCCTTCTGCCACTAGCGCTGTCGGATGGGAATTTTACCATCAGCTTGTCCGCCAGGGTCCTGTGGTATAGCAACACTCTCGAACCCCTTTCCTCTTCGGGAATGAGAGTGGAAAGGTTCTCCTTATACCGTGGGTTGAGCAGTGTGTACACCCAGTAATCCGTAGTGGCCAGAATGCGTGCAACGCGAGGGTCACGAGAAAGGCATCCTAACATGAAGTCAGCCATGTGTGCCAGGGTACCTCTACGCAACACATGGCTGTCTTCACTAGGAAGATCACTTTCAGGATCCTCCTCCTCCTCCGGCCATACACGCTGAAAGGATGACAGGCAAGCAGCATGGGTACCGTCAGCAGTGGGCCAAGCTGTCTCTTCCCCCTCCTCCTCATCCTCCTCATGCTCCTCCTCCTCCTCCTGAACGCGCTGAGATATAGACAGGAGGGTGCTCTGACTATCAAGCGACATACTGTCCACTAAACTCACCCAATGTGCTGTCAGGGAGATATAGTGGCCCTGCCCGCCTGTGCTTGTCCACGTGTCCGTTGTTAAGTTGACCTTGGCAGTAACCGCGTTGGTGAGGGCGCGTACAATGTTGTGGGAGACGTGGTCGTGCAGGGCTGGGACGGCACATCGGGAAAAGTAGTGGCGACTGGGAACTGAGTAGCGCGGGGCCGCCGCCGCCATCATACTTTTGAACTTTTGAAGGACTCCGTTTCCACAACCCTATACGGCAGCATCTCAAGGCTGATAAATTTGGCTATGTGGACGGTTAACGCTTGAGCGTGCGGGTGCGTGGTGGCGTACTTGCGCTTGCGCTCAAACACTTGCGCTAGCGACGGCTGGACGGTGCAGTGAGAGACATTGCTGGATTGGGCCGAGGACAGCGGAGGTGAGGGTGTGGGTGCAGGCCAGGAGACGGTAGTGCCTGTGTCCTCAGAGTGGGGTTGGATCTCAGTGGCAGGTTGGGGCACAGGGGGAGAGGCAGCGGTGCAAACCGGAGGCGGTGAACGGCCTTCGTCCGACCTTGTGGGGTGCTTGGCCATCATATGTCTGCGCATGCTGGTGGTGGTGAGGCTGTTGGTGGTGGCTCCCCGGCTGATCTTGGCGCGACAAAGGTTGCACACCACTGTTCGTCAGTCGTCAGGCGTCTCTGTGAAAAACTGCCAGACCTTAGAGCACCTTGGCCTCTGCAGGGTGGCATGGCGCGAGGGTGCGCTTTGGGAAACAGTTGGTGGATTATTCGGTCTGGCCCTGCCTCTACCCCTGGCCACCGCACTGCCTCTTGCAACCTGCCCTGCTGATGCCCTTGCCTCCCCCTCTGAAGACCTGTCCGACCTGTCCTGAGTAGGCGTTGCACACCAGGTGGGGTCAGTCACCTCATCGTCCTGCTGCTCTTCCTCCGAATCCTCTGTGTGCTCCTCCCTTGGACTTACTGCCCTTACTACTTCCTCACCGATAGACAACTGTGTCTCATCGTCATCGTCCTCCTCACCCACTGAAAGGTCTTGAGACAGTTGCCGAAAGTCCCCAGCCTCATCCCCCGGACCCCGGGAACTTTCCAATGGTTGGGCATCAGTGACGATAAACTCCTCTGGTGGGAGAGGAACCACTGCTGCCCAATCTGAGCAGGGGCCCGAGAACAGTTCCTTGGAGTCTTCCCGCTCCTGAGCATGTGTCATTGTAGTGGAGTGAGGAGGCTGGGAGGAAGGAGGAGCAGCAGCCAGAGGATTGGGATTTGCAGCACTGGACGGCGCAGAACTGTGGGTGGATGATAGCTTGCTCGAAGCACTTTCTGCCATCCACGACAGGACCTGCTCACACTGCTCATTTTCTAATAAAGGTCTCCCGCGTTGACCCATTAATTGGGCGATGAATGTGGGGACGCCAGAAATGTGCCTCTCTCCTAATCGCGCAGCAGTCGGCTGCGATACACCTGGATCAGGAGCTCGGCCTGTGCCCACACCCTCACTTGGGCCTACGCGTCCTCGGCCACGTCCACGTCCTCTAGGCCTACCCCTACCCCTCAGCATGCTGTATTACCAGTGATTTCCCAGGCAGGAAATAAATTGGCGCAAGCCTGCAGGACAAATAGAATTTTTCCCTTTTTTTTAAAGAAAAGGCCCACTGACTATATTCAATCAGATAAGAAATCTGTTCCACAGAAATGCAGTTATATGAAGTGCAGCAGAGC
The DNA here is from genome assembly GCF_035609145.1 of Eleutherodactylus coqui. Classification (NCBI taxonomy): domain Eukaryota; kingdom Metazoa; phylum Chordata; class Amphibia; order Anura; family Eleutherodactylidae; genus Eleutherodactylus; species Eleutherodactylus coqui. The sequence continues at coordinate 68,504,388 of NC_089840.1, read as the reverse complement.
GGTGATTTTCCCCAGGCAGGAAGGAAATAAATTGGCGCAAGACTGCTGTTAAACGTAGCTGGCTGCGTATGATTTTTTTACTATCTCCACCCACCACACACGTACCCAGAACGCTGAGGACTGACAGAGGCAGGCCACATAGAATTTTTCCCTTTTTTAAAAAAGAAAAGGCCCACTGACTATATTCAATCAGATAAGAAATCTGTTCCACAGAAATGCAGTTATATGAAGTGCAGCAGAGCGGTGATTTTCCCCAGGCAGGAAGGAAATTAATTGGCGCAAGACTGCTGTTAAACGTAGCTGGCTGCGTATGATTTTTTTTACTATCTCCACCCACCACACACGTACACAGAATGCTGAGGACTGACAGAGGCAGGCCAAATAGAATTTTTCCCTTTTTTTTTAAAGAAAAGGCCCACTGACTATATTCAATCAATAATATATGTCTTCTGGCCCTGCCTACACAATTCTCTCCCTGTAGTATTACTGCAGGGCGCAATGCTCTGCACAGCCGATTTTGAAAAAAAAAATATGCAACACTGCTAACAGCAGCCTGCACAATACTGCACACGGTTAAATGTGGCCCTAAGAAGGACCGTTGGGGTTCTTGAAGCCTACACTCACTCCTAACACTCTCCCTGCCTAACCACCACTTCTGTCCCTGGACTATTACTGCAGGGCGCAATGCTCTGCAGACAGCCGATTTTGAAAAAAAAAAATTGTGCAACACTGCTAACAGCACCCTCCACAGTACTGCACACGGATAGATGTGGCCCTGAGAAGGACCGTTGGGGTTCTTGAAGCCTACACTCACTCCTAACACTCTCCCTACAGCAGCACCAGCAGCAGCACTTTCCCTCAGCTAACTCACAAGGCATCTGAGGCGAGCCGCGGGAGGGGCCGACTTTTATACTCGGGTGACATCTGATCTCCCCAGCCACTCACAGCAGGGGGGTGGTATAGGGCTTGAACGTCACAGGGGGAAGTTGTAATGCCTTCCCTGTCTTTCAATTGGCCAGAAAAGCGCGCTAACGTCTCACAGAGGAAAGTGAAAGTAACCCGAACACCGCATGGTGCTCGTTAAGAGTAACGAGCATCCCGAACACCCTAATATTCGCCCGAGCATCAAGCTCGGACGAGTACGTTCGCTCATCACTAATAAGGATTCCTCTTTGTCAAGCTTGGTGGATCTTGTTTTATTTACATATAGGTGTTACCTTTTAGTGCGATCCTGCCTGTGATGTTGGTGAGATAACTGCTGCAAAGTTTTCTCTACAGAACAGGAAGTGATCGACTAGTATTAGGCTCTCTGTTCAGCGTGAAAAATTATGGATTTAAGATTTTTTCAAAATACAGATTGTGGCCGAATATTAAAAATAAAATCCCCAAAAATTCTTAACAAATATATTTAACACAAAAATATGATTTATATACTGGGTCATTTTCTGACGACACATTCCCTTTAAATTTTCTATGCTTTCAAAAGATTTTTTGTGTGTGTAATTAAAATTTCACTAGATACGGTATGTGCTATTTTTAGTCTCTTATATTCTCTCACATTCATGTTTCAATTCTTAAAAATTGAATTTATAATTTTTTTGCAAAACGTGATATACTTTTTCTAATAAATAAAATTTTGTTTTACATATTTATTTAAAATAAAATCCCATTAATTTTAATGTTGCCAGTACTAGTAGTATTCATATTCGTCACAGGGAAATTACACAAGGGGGAATATTTAGTAGTGACTAGAGATGAGCGATGGGTCCGCGTTATTCGAGTCGAGCTTTTCGTAAAATTTGAGAGCTCTACTCGAGTAATGAACCCCATTGACTACAATGGGAGACTCAAGCATTTTTGTATGTGGGACGCCGGGTGCCGAGCTTTTTTTTTTTTTTTTCTTGGTTCCTGTGGTTCTCTCTCTCTCTCTCTCTCTCTCTCTCCTCCCCCCAAAAAAAAATTGCCATTGACGCGCGCTGCGGCGGGGAGGGGCCAAAACAGGCACGTCACAGCGGGGAGGAGCCAAAAACTGGTTAACAAACAATATGTAGTATTTATTATTTTCCTTTTGGTAAAGAATAAGACTGAAAGCCTTAGGGCTCAGTCAGACAAGCGACGATCCACTTGGCAAAAAAAATGCAGCTCTCACCGAATGAATGACATGCGAGAACTGCCTTTGATTGGCTGAGCATCTCAGCCAATCACAATTAGCTCTTTCAGCAGGCGCGGATTACAAATCCCAGCCTGCTCAAAAAACAGCACTACGGAGCCCAGAGCACAGAGAAGAAGCGGCTCAGCCCCGACAGCTGAGGGAAGGTGAGTATTTTTTAAAATTTTTTATACCCCTTTTACTGTTTTTTCAGGGAAGGGCTTATATTTAAAGCCCTTCTCTAAAATCCAATGACGGTGTCGGCAGCAGAATCCTCTGTCATGTGTGACAGCTGCGGTAGAAAATTGAAGAATTTCTTTGCTGCATCTGTCACAGGGAATTCTTTTTTTCTAGCAGGAATGAAATAAACATCTGCCGCATGTGGCAGATGTGTTTTTCATCCCCACAGGGGACACGGCAGCAGGGGACAGGTACGTTTTTTTTTGTTTATTTTTATTTTTTTACACTAAAATTCTTGTTTTTCAGGGAAGGGCTCATATGTAAAATCCTTCCATGAAAAACAATTCAGGGGTGCCGGCAGACCGTTGTCTTCAATGGAGCCGCCGCTCCATTGAAAACAATGCGTGCATTTACAATGGTGCATGCATGTCCTATTTTTGCAGGCACATGCCTGTAAAGAACGGACATGTGAACACACCATAGAGAATGCATTGAGGCTAATAGACGCGTGTTTTTGTGAGTGCATATGCACACGCAAAAGCACGCTCGTGTGAAGCCACCCTTATACAGTAGAACCTTACCCAGCCTGCTTCTTTACTTGTTCATATAGCAGCTAGATGTTTGAAGCTAGTTATAGAGTTTGCTTTTTATTATTTTTCATTTAAAAGAAAAACACATCCGTATCACACAGAATGGTCTTGCCCAGTATGCTGCTCTATAGTTTCGCAAAGCAGATTATAGACACTGCAGGAATAGGAACAGAGCATCTCACTAACCTTATGTTTGATATATGTGCACTACCAGTGGTGTTAATCTGCCTTCACTCCCAACACTAAAAGAGAGCGTGTCCTAGCTTTTATTGCCATATCCTTTTCAGCAGAGTGATTTTATGTGGAGTTTAGAACATAACCACATGCTGATAACATGCTCAAAAATCACAGCATTCTCACTTTAACCTAGCCTGTCTGTCTATTATTCATTACAAGTTGTACTTTCTTAACAAAGCAGTTTTCTGTGGAGTTTAGAGCAGTGCATGCATATTATAGTAATGGTAACTGATACCCATATACGACTGCTCTCTTAGTATGAAAAGACATACCTAGTGTGCGGCTTCAGTGATCTAATACAAGGTGGTCGGAGCAGAAGCTTCTGCTCCAACCCTGGTGCAGTGGCTGGTGATTGTAATTGTAGGTACAGCTCCTATTAATTTTAATTGGGAGCCATATCAGCAATTATAATCTACAGCCACTACACTGGGGGTTGGAACAGCAACCTCTGAGCCCACCCCTGAGTATTGTTTCGCTAATGGCAGGAGCTTGATCAGCTGATTGGTCAGGGTTCCCAAGCGGCAGATCCCAGCCAATCAATTATTGATTTATCCTGAGGATAAATTATCAATAGTATTTTCCTGGAATACTCTTTTAAAAGGAATTTGTCCAGTCCTATGAGCTTATCAGCTCAAAACACCTCGGCCACTGAGTCTGAAGGTAATATTGTTGTTCTCTTCTGCCTTATCATTCCCATACGGTCAGCCCCCAAACTAGCCAATTGTGCTTTGAAATGGACTCCTTCAGCGAGATATCAGTTGCACTATAAAGGAGCAGGCAGGTAGCGTAGTAAGAGGAAGGCCAGGGGCCAGTAACAGGTAGGTATCAGTGGCAGTACCAAGGAGAAGGCAGGTAGCATAGTCTGAGGAAGCCCAGAGGTCAGTAATGCATAGGTATCAGTTGCAGTACAAAGGAGCAGGCAAGTAGCACAGTCAGAGAAAAGCCAAAGGTCAATAATGGGTAGGTATCAATTGCAGTACAAAGGAGCAGGCAGCTAGCATAGTCAGAGGAAGGCTAGGGGTCCCTAATGGGTAGGTATTAGTTGCAGTACAAAGAGCAGGCAAGCAGCATACTCAGAGGAAGGTCAGAGGTCAATGACCGATAGGTATCAGTTGCAGTACAAAGAACAGACAGGTAGTGTACTCAGAGGAAGGCTGGAGGTCGGTAATGGGTAAGTATCAGTTTGCAGTGTGGAGGAGCAGGCAGGTGGAGCTTGACTACTGGCTGGGAGCTCAATAATTCCGCAATGAGGAAGTAGAAGAGCCAGGCTTTTATAGAACATCCAATCATGGGCGGAGAGCATCCAACAGGGCAGAGACCAAACAGAGAACTGGACCAAGAGCAAGGAAACATGGACAGGGTCATGCAGAGAAGCTATCTAACCCTTTAAATAGTTCAGCAAGGAGAGACACTGCCTGGAGCACAGGAGCTCCTGGGTTAGATTCCTGATACATAATGAGAGGATAGTACACAAGTACAGAAGGAGTCAGTTTCATACAAAGAGAACTGAGTTTGCAGACTGACAGCATTGGGATGAGGAGGCGGGTCAGTATATGAATACCATCCCTGGACTCAATGGTTCCAGTCCTGTGAGCCAATAACTTTAGTTTATGAGGCTCATAGGACCTGACAGATTTTCTTCAAGCTAAAGTTAGAGCAAAGTAACTGTACCTGGGTGAGAGGTGAACTGAGGGACAGCCGGTATATATCATGAAGGTTACTAGCATCCATGATATAGATCTGGTCCGTTCCTCATTCCAGTATGGAGTTCCACCTGAGCAGGACAGGTGGTGGATATAAAATGGGTCCAGCTGACATGTAGAGGTGGTGTCCTGAGAGACAGAGAGAGAGAGAGAGAGAGAGAGAGAGAGGGGGGTTCTGTAATTAAAAAAGAAAAATGCTATACTTATCTATTCCTCCCCCATCAGTCTATTTACCAGATCTTCACCCCCCTTATCTTCTCCTGTCTCCTGCAGTCCAGGGGGTCACTTCACCTACAGCTGCCTGATTTTTCTCCTTCCTGTGAGGTTATGTACATTTGGTTGGCAATCTTCCAATGTACGTTACATCACAGCTCACAGGCCAGTAGGAGGACTGCCTGTCTTCTTCAGAGATTGCTCATGCAAGCTGTCTTTGAAATAGATTACAATTCCTTCCTAGGCAGTGAAGCTACAGCACAGGGATGTGACCTTCACTGACCCAGCCGGAAGGAATTTGTGATAAGCAGCCCTCATAACAAGTTGGGCCCAGCCTGCAGTGAGCTGACCTGTGGTACTGGAGAAGCTCAACCAGGAGAAGATGTGATAAAGAGACTAACAGGGAAGGGATAGCTAAGTTTAGATAATTTTTTTTAATGACAAAACCCCTTTAATGAACCAAAGAGACTTTTGCGTTTAATCTTGCTGAACTGCTGATTTAAAAAGGGCTTTTCTTATCATTTCTGTTGTCTGGAGACTGCCAGTAATTTATGTTCTATACAGCAAGCGTGAATAAAAACAAGATGCTCAGCATTTTGACTGTGACCTGCTGTGTTTTCCCCCTGCACTGTGACATACCACGTCCTAGAAGTGCTTTTGACCAGCTAGTCTACAGTATCTGGGTGTTTCTAAGTCTTATGGTTGCCTGATCTCCTAGGAAAGCTTGATAATTGATTTATCAGCTTTATCCTTGCAGTAATTACCACATAGTTACAACTCGTAATCTGTTAACCTAGGATCGAAGGTCATTAAAGTATTTTGGACAAATGCAATCTGATTTTTTATTTTTTATTTTGTGGTCTACCAATATTTTTTGTTTTTCTTTCTTGTGCGACATTCAGGCCATTTTTAGGATAAAAAAAGAACCACTATCTTTTCAATTTGTCAGCTTTATACAGAGAAAGTGGACGCAAATAGGAAAAAATGCTACTTTCCTTGGTTCTTTCTCCTTGTACTCTGATCTAGTTGGTAAAAAAATTTAAATATGCCACATTAAAAATGAATCTACTAATTCTCCTGAGGGCTCAGTCACACGGGCGCATCGACGCCCATGTTACTGCAGCCAGCAGACGGCCGTACCTGAAGACGGACGTCTCTCTGCTGCGCCGGGAGGAAGAACATGTGACCGACTCCATTGCTGGTCATGTGTTCTTTCATCTGCGCTGGAGAGAGACGGCCGTCTTCAGGTACGGCTGTCTTCTGTCAGTCACACGGGCGCATCGGCGCCGGTGTACGGGTGCCGATGCGCCCGTGTGACTGAGCCCTCAGGATAAAGATACCAGATATGTAGACATTACTTGTTGACTCATATAGCCATTACCCAGAGGCATAGCTAAAGGTTCATAGATCCTGGTAGAAAAGCTTTACTTGGGGCCCCCAGAAGCTTTTTTGCATTGCCAACGGCCATGGTCCACCCCAAAAATACATACACACACACACACACATATATATATATATATATATATATATATATATATATCAGATGGTTTATCTTAAGAAAATATTTATAACATGACAATTTAAATACAGTGGCTTAGCTCTAGTAACCCCTAAATATTTCAGTCATCAGGTAATAGGCAGATATCAGATCCAGGCAGTGTTACAGATTACAGAGCAGTTACCTCCAGTCATCATACGTGATGTCTTCTCCGATTGGTGTTGTCCACTTCTCTTTTCCTCTCCATCCAGCCCAGATTGTCATGATTTTGTAAGGCTAAATCTCGACTACACTGTTAATGCTACACTCTCCCCATTCCTGCCACTACTCCAAATTCCCATATGAGTACCTCCGACAGTAAAAGTGCGCAATCTTGTGCCTCATAAAATAGCAGTGTCTGCAGTAATTGTTTCCCTGTAGTGCCGACCAAAAGAAATAATGCCACCTTTATAACCCACATAGTAATAATTCCTCATTGTGCTCCCCAACAAAGCAATAATGCTCCCTTTGTGAGCATAGAGGGGTATTAATACTTTTTTGGGGTAGAAAGTAATAGTAGTCCCTTTGTGCCCTTTAAGGTGAATGTCTGAGTTAATTTTTTTTAATGCACCCCCATGTATACAAATAATACACAATCGTATAGTCACTTCTCTTGGCTCCATTCTTGGCATTGGATCTGTGCTGATAGAAGGCAGCAGCTTATTTTACAGGATGTCACAGGCTGCTGCAATCACTGACGTTAGCACTTGAAGACTTTGGTCTGTGATGGGCTGCAGCAGCCTGTGATTGTCTGTACACAAGCTACTGCAGGCTATCAATACAATGTCATAGCAGAGACTCAAGGATGGGATGCTGGAGCTGTGGTGAAGCCAGAAGGTGTGTATATGATTGTTAATTTTTATACATGTGGAGCACTTTTTTAAAATGTAACTTGAACATCACATTTAAAGTAATAGAACCCCCCACTATGGCCTCTCCCCCTCCAAATAAAAGGCTCCCTGAAACTGAGTTCCTCCTGAATCTCCATCAAACCTCCGTCCACTGAAGCAGTAAGAAGACACAACCTTCCTGATTCACCAATAGCAGTGCTGCACTCATGCTGCTTGTTGGGTTACGTGACCAGTAGTGATGGGCCAGTAGTATGAGTGGGCTTCTTCTAGTGAACTATGGCAGCCTACTATGTCTTAGGCCTCCCTCACACAGGGCGTTTTATACAGCGTTTAGCGCTGCCTTTTCAGCCCAGCGCTAAACGCTGTACAACACTCCCATTCATTTCAATGGGGCTGCTCACACAGGGCTGAAAACGCAGCGCCTTGCAATGCTGCGCTTTGACAGCGATGCAAATTCTATTTTGGGGCGTTTTCAGCCCTGCGTCGCCCATTGAAATGAATGGGCAGCGGTTTTAGCACTGCTGAAAACGCGGCAACACTTGGTGCCGCGTTTTTGGCAGCGTTAACCGCTCGCCGATTTTCGGGGTGAGGGCTTGCAATAGAAGCCCTACCCCAAAAATCTGCCACAGCGGGCTAGAGAAAAAAAAGAAAATAATACTCCCCTAGCCGCTGCAGTCCGGGTCGCGGCCGCTGGTCTCTGCCGCTGATTCGGGCTTCCCCTGCATTCACAAGTCTATTGCCGTAGGCCAGGTTTGAGAACCCCGCCTCCGGCAATAGAGTGCTATGATTGGTTATCGGCACGCTCGATGCCCAATCACAGCCCTTCGTTGACTGTCTCAGCCAATCAGAGCCGGAAAGCTCTGATTGGCTGAGACAGTCAATGAAGGGCTTTGATTGGGCATTGAGCAAGCACCGACAACCAATCACAGCACTCTATTGCCGGAGGCGGGGTTCTCAAACCTGGCCTCCGGCAATAGATTTGGGAGTGCCGAGGAAGCCCGGATCAGCGGCAGAGACTAGCAGCCGCGACCCGGACTGCAGCGGCTAGGTGAGTATTACTTTTTTTTTTCTTTTCAGCATTCTTGGCTGCGCTTTCAGCCGAGCTGAAAACGCAGCCAAAACGCTAGCATAAAGTATGCCAGCGCTGCTGAAACGGGGCGGAATCTGCAGTAACGCAGCGTTGAAAAACACTGCGTTTCTGCAAACGCCCTGTGTGAGGGAGGCCTAAGAGTTAGAAAGAGCTCCTGTAAGTTATAGACTGTAACCACTTCACTGCTGGAAAGGTATCATGTGCACCTCATATTGCAGTGAAGCATTAGAGGAGTTTAGGAGCATGCTCACAGATTTGATGTGGATTTTCCATGGGAACATGCTCTTAGGGTTAATCAATGTAAGCATTCTATGGCCACCGAGCCCTGTACCAGGGTTGTGAAGGATACATTATACACTGAGCCCTCTGAGGAATTACTGACAGACAACACCTCAGGGGCATTCAGCAGGGGCAGAAACAAGGCAGCACAAATGTCTGTCATTTGTAAGTTTATGTGAGTCTTCCCCACAGGGAATTGCCGTCTATGGAAAATGTATATGTTGTTGTTTTATTACATTCACTTCAAGTAAAAGAGGACTGTTATATGTGTGGAGCAAAGCCCAGTGGTTATAATAGTGAGGAAAACCTTTGGGCCTCCGTAGTCTAGGGACCCTGCTCCAATTGCGACCCCTGCAACCCTTATTACTATGACAGTTCTGTCGTGGATGACCTTTGGGGGTCCACGGCATGATCAATAGGAATGTTTGCATCCTGCCAAATTAATGTTATGAGGCTGTGCGCACAGTCTGAAGCAATCACACTGACACAAGTTCAGCATATGAAAACTTCCTCATTTCTGCTTTATTTGTGGGCATGTAGCCTCCTTTATTGAGTTTAACATATCCACCCTTTATGGGCAGGCCAAAGATTGCATAGATAAAACGTATGGATAGGCAATTGGATAAGTTCTTTAAGGTTCTTCCTGCATCCGGTCATCTGTTGTTCTTGGCGTTGCCCGTCCCATGGTATCAGTCAGGAGGGGACAAGATGGATGAGCGAGTTGTCTTAGGTGCTACGTGTGGATGGTGCGGTATGATTGGAGGTTCTGACTTGAATTATTTGCATAAATTTCACGTAAACTGCTTATGCTGATTAGTGCGTTTGCTAAAAGCGGTAATGTTAAGACTGCGGTTTCATGTGTCTGGCTTGCTTCTGCTAAAGTCTGCTAGGAATTGGGAAACAGAGAGTTTTACTGTATATTCTTATATGAAGAAATAAAAAGATATATATGTGCAAGTAAACAAGGGATGGGAAAATACTGTCATAGGTAAATAGAAGATAAAGAATGTATAGTATGTAAAGAATATATGAGGGAGAATGTCCTATATATGAGAGTATATGTCCACTGTCACTGAAGTATAGATATTGGGTATATCCACTACAAACCCCCCTTGAAACTGTCTGCTTCACTAACTGTCCCTACTTGTTTAGTTTTTTTTATATTCCTAAGCAGGTTGACCCCCTCAGTACGTAATCCCATATTGTGGTTGCCCACGGGTTTTTCACAGCTCTTGCGACTGGACCACAGCTTGCCCATGGTTCCCTGTAGTGACCGACTAGTGCCAGGGGGTGATCTGACCCTAAGGTGCATTATAGACGGGGGCTGGAGCTGTCATGGGGGTGTTGGATTGTTCAGTATCCTCATATACTTCTAGATTCATGATGACGGGGCCTGTATTGACAGTGGACTTTCTGGTAAACATTATAGTGAAGCAGGCGGTCATCAGGGTTAAAATATACTGTATGCAACAACAAACAGAAATTAGGATAACTATAAAGGTGACAGATATAATCAGCAACTTTTTTTTTATCAGAGAAAACCCAAACCATGACCCCGTTAACTAATCGAACCACCCTTGATCCACTCCTTGTTTGATACTAGTGGCTATATATTTTAGTTGGTTAATTTTCTGATGGATAGATACGGAGTTATCAGTGAGGTTAAAACAACACATCCCTTCAAACTCTAAGGAGATTTATGGGGGCTCTGTTCTGCAGGGTAGCTTTCCTAATGTTTTGTATGTCTAAGAGAAGTAGCACTCAGACCCTTTATTATTTCGCATGCTAAGCCATTAATCACTCTTGCGTTATACTGGGCCAATGCGGGGGTACCCACAATACTAAAGGCTAGTGCAGAGTGTTCTGAAAAACTCAGTAGAGTGGGAGGTCCTTCACAACTGTCGTTCAGGCCATGAATGCCCCTTTGATTCCTAAGTGTGGGTTCATGGGGATCAGGTCTTTGGTACATGAAAATACTTAACCGGGACAGTGCGCATGGCCCTCCCGAAATATTGGTGGGGATATATGTGTAGGTCAAATTACCACAGGACAAGACTAGAGATGAGCGAACCTACTCGTTTCGAGTAATTACTCAATCGAGCACCGCGATTTTCGAGTACTTCAGTACTCGGGTGAAAAGATTCAGGGGGCACTGGGGGGCGTGGCATAGCGGGGGGTAGCAGCGGGGAACAGGAGGGAGCCCTCTCTCCCTCTCCCCCCCACTCCCCGCTGCAACCCCCCACTCACCCACGGCGCCCCCCCGAATCTTTTCGCCCGAGTACAGAAGTACTCGAAAATCGCAGCGAAAAAGGGGCGTGGCCGAGTAGGTTCGCTCATCTCTAGACAAGACCCATCTTGCTTTAACTTTATCTCTGGCTTTATATTCATCTGGTACCCTCATAGGTACCCCTACAGCATCTAGGGGTACACATGGAGGTCTAAGCTACCACCTGGGATCTCGATTTCTCTTTTTGCTCGGTGTGGGAGTTTGTTCTCTGAAGCATCTGTATTGTCGGGACATTAAGTTAGAAGAGGTTCGGCTTTTACTACTTCATGTAAACACTACATAACTTGTGTAGAACCTGCCTTCTTGACCATACCTCGATTCATTCACAAAGAGAGTGTAAAATCAGGGCTATCTAATGACTAATCAACATGACTGAATCCCCTGTCTCATTAGTTAGTGCATAATCATATCTATCAATCTGAAAGAAAAAACTATCAGGTGATTATTCCCACTTCCCTTTTCCAAAGGCAGCAAGGTAGTGGGACCGGAGGTGTTGTAACGCTGGCATGTTGAGTGGCATGAGCAGAGTGCACTGTTGATAAAATGAAGCAAAATCCTAGCGAAAACCTATGACAGTGTTCTAAATACACAATGTTTTAAAACTTAAAGGGGTTGTCCCGCGCCGAAACGGGTTTTTTTTTTTTTCAATAGCCCCCCCGTTCGGCGCGAGACAAACCCGATGCAGGGGTTTAAAAAAAAAAAACGCATAGTACTTACCCGAATCCCCGCGCTCCGGTGACTTCTTACTTACCTTGCGAAGATGGCCGCCGGGATCTTCACCCACGGTGGACCGCAGGTCTTCTCCCATGGTGCACCGTGGGCTCTGTGCGTTCCATTGCCGATTCCAGCCTCCTGATTGGCTGGAATCGGCACACGTGACGGGGCGGAGCTACGAGGAGCAGCTCTCCAGCACGAGCGACCCCATTCAGAAGGGAGAAGACCGGACTGCGCAAGCGCGTCTAATCGGGAGATTAGACGCTGAAATTAGATGGCACCATGGAGACGGGGACGCTAGCAACGGAGCAGGTAAGTGAATAACTTCTGTATGGCTCATATTTAATGCACGATGTATATTACAAAGTGCATTAATATGGCCATACAGAAGTGTATACCCCCACTTGCTTTCGCGGGACAACCCCTTTAATTTTTCTTCTCCTGCTAGGTATGTACCTAACTGAGGAAATGGGACAATAAATGGCACTTAGTCCGTTTTCTCCATTGCCTTTTGTATCTTAGATTTTAGGGTACCATTCATCTTTTCTACTTTCCCACTACTCCGTGGATGGTAGGGTGTGTGAAAGGCCTGGGATGTACCCAGAGCAGACATGATGTGTTACATTGCTTCACCTGTGAAGTGTGTACCTTTGCTTGCTTCAATCCCTTCTGGTACCCCGTATCTTAAGATTACCTCATTCATGAACTTCTGTGTGGTTACCTGCTTATTTACCTTGGTAACAGGGTAGGCTTCCAACCTGAAAAGACATCAACAACAACAAGCACATATTCATACTTCCAAAAAAAGGGGGAGATGAATGTAGTCAATTTGCAATCTCTGAAATGGGTAGAGTGGTCTAGGCAAGTGTTATATGGCCCATTTACTTCTGTTCTGACTCGCCTATGGCACAGATCATGCAAAACTGGATAAATGATGCAGCAGCTACAGAGAACCCAGGAGTCACCCGTTCTCATTCAGCACCGACGTCATTGCTGCTTTTGATAGGTGCGTCTTTCTGTGTACCAGTTGGGACATCATGGGGCACAGGGACTGTTGTAGGCAAGTTCTGTTGACTGTTCGCCATACACCGTCCTGTTCTGTTGCTCCCATCTTTAGTCCATTTTTACTTTTCTTGCTTGCTGGCTTGTAACTGTAAAGTCCTTAGCATATCAATGTCCAAAGTTTTTTGTTAATGTCCAAAGTTTTTGTCACTGTCCAAAGTTTTTGTCACTGACGTATGCTGTCAGTATCTTCTTTTTGCTTCTCCACTTTGTCAGGTAGAAGTAGGGCCTCCATGAGACTCTGCACCGCTGCAACATTCTTAATTGGCTGTCCTACTTAGGTAAGAAACTGTCTGGCCTTCCACATTGGGCCATAGTCATGAGCTATTCCAAATGCATACCGGAAATCAGTTTAAATGTTCGCTTTCTTACCTTCTGCCACTCTACTCGCCTCAGTGAGGACCTTCAGTTCCGCTTCTTGTACTGAGACATGCGGAGGCAGAGCTCCTGCTTTTAGGACATCTTGTTGCGTGAGCTCTGCATATCTGGTTTGGAGTCATCAATCCTCACCCTGATACCTTCTACAAAAGAAAACTCAAAATATGCATGGTTAACAGTGGGTTCCAATAACAGTTTTTTTTTTCTCTGTACCTGAATTTTCTTGTTGCATCAATGCTAGATAATCATACTGATATTCTATTTCAAATAGAATTGCAAAAAAATTAAAAATAGCTGATCTGCAATACCTAGATCACCTATGCCTCCCCCAAGAGCACATTGTAGCCAGATCTGACAGGCCAGAGATAAGTGCTTGGGTTTCACTTGTGTGAGTATGCTCTGGATGTCACGAGGGGTGAGGACCACTATGGGGTAGTCCAATAACCACTGAGAAGATTTGTCAACCATTGCCTGTACTGCTGCCACCGCACAAATACATGAGGGAGCTCCTCGAGCCACTGGATCCAGCCTCATGAAGTAGTATCCAAGTGGCCGTGGTTGTCCTCTGTGCTTTTGTGTCAATACTGACGCCGAATGGCCAGAAAGTTAAGTACAAAAAAGAGTAAAGGGTAAAGTGTAGTTGGGAATATCCAAGGCTTGGGAGCTGAGAATGAGAGTGTAAAAGTTGTCTGTTGCTTCAGAGGAATGGAGAGCTGAGGTTGCTTCAGGGGTGAAAGAGAAAGAGATGATTGAAAGACAGTCATAGATGGTTGCATAAGAAAGGAAGCAGAGTGGATCCATGGGCGGCAGTATAAAACAAGGTCCAGAAAGGTGCAGAGTTTGGCAACGGGCGTAGGTACGGGTGTGGCCTGGACAGCAGCCTTTCATCCCTCTGTCAGATGTCTATTTCAGTGGGCTAAGCAATGACCTAGGAGAACACCCCCTGTTTTGCAGAACTGGAGCTTGTCTTTGGAGGCCTTACAGCCATTTTCTGCAAGAGAAATTAACAGTGAAATTGTTGCCTGTTTCCAGATATACCATCATAGGTGGTACATTCAATTTCCTTATGTCTGTCTTGGAGGTGGCCCACCATTTGTCAAGACCTGCGGGAAATTTAGTTTCTGCAGCAGCTGTCAGGACAAACACATAAGCCGACTCCACCAAAAGAGCAGTTAATTTTCCAAAAACTCTTCTGAACTGGCATCTGAGGTCTCAACCTATAGCAATTCATCCGGTGCCAATTTGATAGATGCAGATAAGGCTTGTAAGATGTCAGTGCCAATAACAGAGACATGAATTACATCAGGACAGAATAATCCACAAACATTTATCCATATCTGAAATGTGATATCCTTTAAGTAAATTTATTATTAATCTGATCCTGTTTGCAATGTCTCATCAATCTTGAGACAATAAAAACACTTTTCCTGGCTGCCCAAGATTCTCACTCCCTGCTTTGTGGACAAGAGAGGGATGACCCATTTTGTACTTTTGCATCATCTAGCTCCACCCCTCTGATTGTGGCTGTATACCTACTTCCTTATATGTTCACTCGAAGTTTGCAGTCCTCGAATTCACATCACAAACAAGTAAAGTCTTATGCAGAGGGGGAAAGTAACTTTTATCTGCAACACACAATTTACATTCATCACAGGCCGAACATGGGTCAAGTCTGCCCACTGGGCCTTATCATTACTTGCTTGTTTCCCATTCTTTAGCTTCTCCGCTTAACTTGGATCTATGCCTAACTCCCTGTAATTTGTTCAATTTTATTCTGTCTGCTAGTTTATCTACCCTGGCACCGCTGGGCACAGTAGTACTAATGCTTTTCCCAGCAAGTTCCTCTTTTTACATTCTCCCTATACAGCCTCTCCTTTCTCCCCCGCAGACCACAATGTACATTAACTCTATAAAATAGAAAGGAAGAGACAAAGAGACAGGAGTATTAGGGATAAAGTGGTTATTTTACTGTTATAACAGTTTTGTTAGTAATCCCCCATAATACACTTGGTATACATTACAAACATGCTATTTGCATATATACACAGAAAAAATTGATTGATCGATTACTGATGACTGCTTCTATCGTTTCCTGATTGTCCACACTTCTCTGGAGGGTGTAAGAACTGACCTTGATACAATGTCTGCTGCCTCTCATTCTCATCTATGGCAGCAAGATTTATGATCATAGGATTATCCTCGGATGCCGGAAACAGTGTGTCCCGCCCTAGAGTCTCCTGGATTTCTGCTACCACACAGTTTAATAATCTACCTACGGACAGTGGTATCCACTCGTGGACGTTCAAACGGTAAACATATATATGGCCAATGCACCAGAAGGTAAGACGGTAAACATATATATGTGCACAATGACCCTCAACCAGTGGACCAAAGCCACACCAGTGGGCAGGGCATGGGCTGTTTTGCTTACAGATCTCCCCACCCCATGTGCTTATAGTTAATAAAAACCCTTTCTTACAATCGGGACAAGACATAGAAGTGAGGTGACATGGATGAGTGCTATTTTTGACAAATTGCGTGAAAAAGTTTGCTGAGTGACTGAGATATTATTCTATCTCCTTATTTACTGAAACTGTTATACAGTTAAATTGTTATATTAAATGCTGGTGTCACTGGCATGCGTGGGTACCAGTGCCATTTCAGCCCCCCCCCCCCCTCTCTTCCCCTGACTGACATTCAGGGAAATTCTAACGTCTCATATGTAACTACTATGTTGTAAATTTACGGTCACAGTTGTGACCACCTAACATTGTATGTGATTACAATTGAATTTGGGGACTTGGCAAACATAGATGTATTTTCCGGTGGGCATGGTGGACTATGCAGTTTGTTACATAAAAATGAAGTCTGAGAGTGACAGCACCCATCTTTGCAAAACAACTCTATTATCTCTGTGTGAATATGAAACACAAACCGAACAAAGTTGATTTAGTTTAACTATTCCCTGCAGGAAAGAAAACATATGCCAGCTGCTTCTGGCAACGCAACATTTTCTACTTTCTTTAACCCTTGTATTCTTAAAAAGCCCCCACAGGATGTGAGTGGGGTATAACTTTTTTACACTTGTACAAAGGACGTACAACAAAGATTAGATTACAAGACATACAATACAAACAGTAGTGGTTATTTGTCACAGATTCTCCATGAACTTGCTTCCTCTTCTACCGCTTGGGTCTAATGAACCTGCTCTGACAATTTAGTACATCACTGAATGTCCACCTTTGACCTTAGACACCAGTAAGAATGTACCTTAAAACTTCTATCTTTCCTGCCTTCTAAGACAGTATAATTCATTACATTCATTATAACCCTCTATTCTATTAAAGCAAACAAAACAACTCCCTTAATTTAGTGTTACATTTTTCTCTCCCTTCTTATGAGGCTTTTCTCAGCCCGCAGCTTCGAGTAAGCAGCCTTTCTCTCACTAAAAGCAAGCCATTTGTATATATTCACATACATATACATCCATATCTATCTATCTAGTATCATACACCTTTTCCTATATATAGGTGACACATTCACACTCTTACACTATATATATATATATATATATATATATATATATATATATATATATATATATATATATATATAGTATCGATCCTCTCTCGCTCTGCCTCCAATGACAATGATGTCATTGAATGGCTGTGATTGGCTGACGGCGTGTGTTAGCTAATCACAGTAGCTTTCTGGAGGCGGGGATTTCAAGCCCTGCGTCCAGAAAGCAATGCTCTGCCAGGGACCAGGAGGGAGCGACATCCTGCAGCAGCGCCGCAGAACGCCGGGGGAGGTGAGTAATGATTTTTATTCTTTGCTCCGCTGTATTCCCGGAGTATAAGGTGACAGTTGGGGGGTCGTCTTATACGCCCCGTCGCCTTATACGCCGGTATATACGGTATATATTTTTATTGTAACACATTTCTGGATGAATTGCAGGGAAGGGCTTATATATTTAAGCCCTTCCCGACAATTCATCCCGCGATCGCCGGCAGCCCATTGCTTTCAGTGGAACCTGCTGTATTGCCGGCTCCATTGAATTCAATGGGCAAACATCGTTCTTCTCTGCCACAGCTGTTACAGCTGTGGCAGAGAAGAATGATTTGTCTTCTATATGTTCTCAATGGGGTCGGCGCTGCTGCCGCCGGCCCCATTGAGCGCATATAGAGAAGAGAACAGGAATCGCAGATCGCACATAGGTGCGATCTGCGGTTTCTATGGCCTAAGAAGGACCGTTGGGGTTCTTGAAGCCTAAAATCACTCCTAACGCTTTCCCTATAGCAGCTCCGGCATCAACAGCACTTTCCCTGAACTATGTCAGAATGCATCTGTGGCGAGCCACGGGCGGGCAGATTTTAATACTCGGATGACACCTAATCTCGCCAGCCACTCACTGCACAGGGGGGTGGTATAGGGCTTGAACGTCACAGGGGGAAGTTGTAATGCCTTCCCTGTCTTTCTATTGGCCAGAAAAGCGCGCAAATTTCTCAGGGAAGAAAATGAAAGTGACTCGAACATCGCGTGGTACTCGTCTCGAGTAACGAGCATCTCGAACACCCTAATACTCGAACGAGTATCAAGCTCGGGCGAGTATGCTCGCTCATCTCTAAATAAGACCAGATAGGAGTAAGGTGGCAAGTGACTTAAATTGAGAACAATGATTATTTTTTGTAAGTTTGAGAAGCTCCCATTCTGTGTGATGTGGGTACGCTATGCAATGGGACAGTGTCATTCTGATAGGGCATTTATTTTATCCAGAATGCATGATGACTCTGTGTCTCTACTGGAAGATGAGGAGCTTTGGTCATTTCTGTTTTTTTATTTTTATGATTTTAGTTGTTTTAGGAAAGTAAAAAGTGCTTACTTTTAATTTTGGGAACCTGGCCATATACATTGGAAATTATCTATCTATCTATCTATCTATCTATCTATCTATCTATCTATCTATCTATCTATCTATCTATCTATCTATCTATCTATCTATCTATCTATCTATCGTACCTACCTCTTGGGAGTATTTTATCATATAAAGTAGCAACTTCCTGAACTCTGCAGAGCTGTGTTGGAAAATATT
Organism: Eleutherodactylus coqui; assembly: GCF_035609145.1. Taxonomy (NCBI): domain Eukaryota; kingdom Metazoa; phylum Chordata; class Amphibia; order Anura; family Eleutherodactylidae; genus Eleutherodactylus; species Eleutherodactylus coqui. Next base: position 68,486,026 of record NC_089840.1, on the reverse strand, counting down.
GTAAAGTTATTATCAATATTTAATTAAAGAGATTGTTCAACTTTAAAATTATTGTAGGTAGTCTAGTCCACACATACAGTTGAGTCATACCTTACCTTTCCGCCTTGGGTCAATATACTGTATCCTGGGCTTAGTGGTACGAGGGGACTGAAAAAAAAATTGATTTATGAAATTTTTTGAAGACATCTTTATGCTATATGTGTTTGTATGTGACCATACAGTGGTTTCGAGACCTTGTTGAGAAAATTTATTAAATTTGTATTGTGAGAGATTGGAATCTTTAAAAAAATTGTAGAAAGGAAAAGCTGGGCAAATCAGTAGTTTTCTACTTTACTTCTTTAATCTTAACTAACTTCTAAAGCAGTGTTTCCAAAGCTCTAGTCCTCAAGAAAAACCCCACAGGTCATGTTTTCTGGATTTTCTCAGTATTGCACAGGTGATGTAATTATTGCCACGGGTCTTCTTACTATAAAATATCCTGAAAACATGACCTGTTGGGGTTCATGAGGACTAGAGTTTGGTAAACACTGTTTGATTGGGGGCCACTTAACTTTCTTTCAACAGATGAAGTCAGGGGCAAGAAGAATTGCAAATGTTAAATTTCAACACCTGATCCTTTTGTTCCAATGGATAGGGAGTCACCCTGGCCTACACCTTGATCAGTGACTCTCTCTTCACTAGCTTCACACCCTTACAATGTTTTCTATTAATAAAATCTTCTTGAGATGATCACCCACAATTCGCATGATAATTGGTCTACTGCATTAAAAACATGCATGATTCTGTATTGCAAATCACTATATAGACTCAGGAAAACTTAGAGAAATCATTGTCTGTGAAAATAGTTTGCTGTGCAATTCACAAATGCAAGTTAGAGCAGTATCATGCAAAGAAGAAGTCATATATAAACACAATCTAAAAAAGGCAGCGTTTTCTCTAGGCGGAAGCTTATTTAAAATGGACTGAGGCAAAATGCAAAACTGTCCTGTGATCAGATGCATACAAATTTAAAATTCTTTTTGGAAACCACGGATGCCGTGATCTGTAAACTCAAGCAGAGAGGATACCATACAGCTTGTAATCAGCACACAGTTCAAAAGCCTGCATCTCTGATGGTATGTGGTTGCATTAGTGCCTATGGCTGGACAGCTTAAACATCTTGAGCAGTATATAGAGGTTTTAGAGCAACATATGCTCCCATCCAGACAATGTCTCTTTCAGGGAAGGTCTTTCCCATTTGAGCAAGACAATGCTAAACCACATACTGCATCCAACACAACAGTAATGCCCCTTGCACACGGGCGGATTTGAATTGTGGAATCCGCAATCGGCACCTGCGTGGACAATCTGCTGTTAAAGTCCCCCAAAGCAAAACATGAGCTTCCACAGCTTCGTGCACACATGCAGATTTGAATTGCAGATTCCGCGAGCAGAAAATAAAGCAGCATGCTCTATTTTAGCACAGATTCCGCGCGGACAGGCTCTATTGATCTCTATGGAAGTGTTTGACTGGCAATGCATCTACAATTACATTGCAGATGCATTGTGGATTTGTAGGTGGATACTTCTTGTTAAAGACCAGGTTGCTTGGAGACCAGGCAGGGAGGTACGGAAAGGCACCATTGGGCTTGTGGGGTTTTTTTCCACGTGAATGATCCGCTGTGCATCCGCGTAATCCACTTGGAAAAACTCGCGAATCTGCGATCGTCCACAATCATTTATAACTAATTTCTGCAATAAATCACAGGTCTTCCGCAGTGGAAATCCGCCTCTGCTGTGTGTAGGCAGCCTAAGCCTTCACAGAAGAAGAGTCTGGGTGCTGCAGTGGCCTACCTGCAGTGCAGGACTTTCACTAATAGAAAACATTTTAAGCATTATGAAAACAAAAATCTAGATAAGTAGAATCCTACATCAGGCAAAAATGGAGAATATTCTTGTCCCAAAACTCCAGCAATTGGTCTCCTCACTTCACACACCTTTAGACCTTGTAAAAAGAAAATGTGATACTACACAATGGTAGACATGGCCCTGGCCCAACTTTTGTGAGATGTGTTACTGCTAGAGATGAGCGAGCACCAAAATGCTCGGGTGCTCGTTTCTCGGGACAAAAATTTCGCGATGCTCGAGGGTTTGTTTCGAATAACGTACCCCATTGAAGTCAATGGGCGACCCGAGCATTTTTGTATATCGCCGATGCTCGCTAAGGTTTCCATTTGTGAAAATCTTGGCAATTCAAGAAAGTGATGGGAACGACACAGCAACGGATAGGGCGGGTGAGGGGCTACATGTTGGGCTGCATCTCAAGTTCCCAGGTCCCACTATTAAGCCACAATAGCAGCAAGAGTGCCCCCCCCCCTCCCAACAATTTTTACTTCTGAAAAGCCCTCATTAGCAATGCATACCTTAGCTAAGCACCACACTACCTCCAACAAAGCACAATCACTGCCTACATGACACTCCGCTGCCACTTTTCCTGGGTTACATGCTGCCCAACCCCCCCCCCCACACACACACACAACCCAGTGTCCACAGCACACACCAAAGTGTCCCTGCGCAGCCTTCAGATGCCCTCATGCCACGCCACACTCATGTCTATTTATAAGTGCGTCTGCCAGGAGGAGGAACCGCAGGCACACACTGCAGAGGGTTGGCACGGCTAGGCAGCGACCCTCTTTAAAAGGGGCAGGACGATAGCCCACAATGCTGTACAGAAGCAATGAGAAATATAATCCTGTGCCACTGCCATCAGGAGCTGCACACGTGGGCATAGCAATGGGGAACCTATGTGCCACACACTATTCATTCTGTCAAGGTGTCTGCATGCCCCAGTCAGACCGCGGTTTTTTATAAATAGTCACAGGCAGGTACAACTCCGCAATGGGAATTCCGTGTGCACCCACAGCATGGGTGGCTCCCTGGAACCCACCCGCTGTACATAAATGTATCCCATTGCAGTGCCCTGGACAGCAGAGCTAACGTCAGAATAAATGCAGGTGGGCTTCGGCCCAAACTGCATGCCCCAGTCAGGCTCGAGTTTTTTATAAGTATACACAGGCACGTACATCTCCCTAATGGGAAGTCCATGTGGACCGACAGCATGGGTGGGTCCCAGGAAGCCACTGGCGGTACATAAATATATCCCATTGCAGTGCCCAGCACAGCTGATGTAACGTCAGCTTTAATGCAGGTGGGCAAAAAATTAATTGGATTACACTGTAGGCGAGGGCCCAAAAAAATTGGTGTACCAACAGTACTAATGTACCTCAGAAAAATTGCCCATGCCCAACCAAGGGGGCAGGTGAAACCCATTAATCGCTTTGGTTAATGTGGCTTAATTGGTAACTAGGCCTGGAGGCAGCCCAGTTAAAATAAAAATTGGTTCAGGTGCAAGTTTCAACGCTTTAATGAGCATTGAAACGTATAAAAATTGTTTACAAAAATTATATGACTGAGCCTTGTGGGCCTAAGAAAAATTGCCCGTTCGGCGTGATTACGTGAGGTTTCAGGAGGAGGAGCAGGAGGAGGAGGATGAATAGAATACACAGATTGATGAAGCAAAAAGGTCCCCGTTTTTGATGGTGATAGAGAATGATGCTTCCATCCGCGGGTGCAGCCTACGTATTGCTTAGGTATCGCTGCTGTCCGCTGGTGGAGAAGAGAAGTCTGCGGAAATCCAGGCTTTGTTCATCTTGATGAGTGTAAGCCTGTCGGCACTGTCAGTTGACAGGCGGGTACGCTTATCCGTGATGATTCCCCCAGCCGCACTAAACACCCTCTCTGACAAGACACTAGCCGCAGGACAAGCAAACACCTCCAGGGCATACAGCGCGAGTTCAGGCCACGTGTCCAGCTTCGACACCCAGTAGTTGTAGGGGGCAGAGGCATCACCGAGGACGGTCGTGTGATCGGCTACGTACTCCTTCAACATCCTTTTACAGTGCTCCCGCCAACTCAGCCTTGACTGGGGAGCGGTGACACAGTCTTGCTGGGGAGCCATAAAGCTGGCAAAGGCCTTGGAGAATGTCCCCCTGCCTGCGCTGTACATGCTGCCTGATCTCTGCACCTCCCCTTCTACCTGGCCCTCGGAACTGCACCTTCTGCCACTAGCGCTGTCGGATGGGAATGTTACCATCAGTTTGTCCGCCAGGGTCCTGTGGTATAGCATCACTCTCGAACCCCTTTCCTCTTCAGGTATGAGAGTGGAAAGGTTCTCCTTATACCGGGGGTCGAGCAGTGTGTACACTCAGTAATCCGTACTGGCCAGAATGCGTGTAACGCGAGCGTCTCGAGAAAGGCATCCTAACATGAAGTCAGCCCTGTGTGCCAGGGTACCTGTACGCAACACATGGCTGTCCTCACTAGGAAGATCACTTTCAGGATCCTCCTCCTCCTCCTCCTCAGGCCATACACGCTGAAAGGATGACAGGCAAGCAGCATGGGTACCCTCAGCAGTGGGCCAAGCTGTCTCTTCCCCCTCCTCCTCATGCTCCTCCCCCTCCTCCTCAACGCGCTGAGATATAGACATGAGGGTGCTCTGACTATCCAGCGACATACTGTCTTCCCCCGCCTCTGTTTCCGAGTGCAAAGCGTCTGCCTTTATGCTTTGCAGGGAACTTCTCAAGAGGCATAGCAGAGGAATGGTGACGCTAATGATTGCAGCATCCCCGCTCACCATCTGGGTAGACTCCTCAAAGTTTCCAAGGACCTGGCAGATGGCTGCACACCAGGCCAACTCTTCTGTAAAGAATTGAGGAGGCTGACTCCCACTACGCCGCCCATGTTGGAGTTGGTATTCCACTATAGCTCTACACTGCTCATAGAGCCTGGCCAACGCGTAGAGTTCCACTGTGTGGGCATGTCGCACAGCAGTCAGTGCACTGGCAGATTAAACCGATGTTGCAGGGTCTGCAGGGTGGCAGCGTCCGTCTTGGACTTGCAGAAATGTGCGCTGAACCGGCGCACCTTTCCGAGCAGGTATGACAAGTGTGGGTAGCTTTTCAGAAAGTGCTGAACCACCAAATTAAAGACATGCGCCAGGCATGGCACGTGCGTGAGGCTGCCGAGCTGCAGAGCCGCCACCAGGTTACGGCCGTTGTCACACACGGCCATGCCTGGTTGGAGGCTCAGCGGCGAAAGCCAGTGGTCGGTCTGCTCTGTAAGACCCTGCAGCAGTTCGTGGGCCGTGTGCCTCTTCTCTCCTAAGCTGAGTAGTTTCAGCACCGCCTGCTGACGCTTGCCCACCGCTGTGCTGCCACGCCGCGCGACACCGACTGCTGGCGACGTGCTGCTGCTGACACATCTTGATTGCGAGACAGAGGTTGCGTTGGAGGAGGAGGAGGAAGAGGGTGGTTTAGTGGAGGAAGCATACACCGCCGCAGATACCACCACCGAGCTGGGGCCCGCGATTCTGGGGGTGGGTAGGACGTGAGCAGTCCCAGGCTCTGACTCTGTCCCAGCCTCCACTAAATTCACCCAATGTGCCGTCAGGGAGATATAGTGGCCCTGCCCGCCTGTGCTTGTCCACGTGTCCGTTGTTAAGTGGACCTTGGCAGTAACCGCCTTGGTGAGGGCACGTACAATGTTGCGGGAGACGTGGTCGTGCAGGGCTGGGACAGCACATCGAGAAAAGTAGTGGCGACTGGGAACCGAGTAGCGCGGGGCCGCCGCCGCCGTCATGCTTTTGAAAGCCTCCGTTTCCACAAGCCTATACGGCAGCATCTCCAGGCTGATCAATTTGGCTATGTGCACGTTTAACGCTTGAGCGTGCGGGTGCGTGACGGCGTACTTGCGCTTGCGCTCAAACAGTTGCGCTAGCGACGTCTGGACGCTGCGCTGAGAGACATTGCTGGATGGGGCTGAGGACAGCGGAGGTGAGGGTGTGGGTGCAGGCCGGTAGGCACTCGTGCCTGTGTCCTCAGAGGGGGGTTGGATCTCAGTGGCAGGTTGGGGCACAGGGGGAGAGGCAGTGGTGCAAACCGGAGGCGGTGAACGGCCTTCGTCCCACCTTGTGGGGTGCTTGGCCATCATATGCCTGCGCATGGTGGTGGTGGTGGCTCCCAAGCTGATCTTGGCGTGACAAAGGTTGCACACCACTGTTCGTCGGTCGTCAGGCGTCTCTGTGAAAAACTGCCACACCTTAGAGCACCTTGGCCTCTGCAGGGTGGCATGGCGCGAGGGGGCGCTTTGGGAAACAGTTGGTGGATTATTCAGTCTGGCCCTGCCTCTACCCCTGGCCACCGCACTGGCTCGGCCTGTGCCCACACCCTGACTTGGGCCTCCGCGTCCTCGCCCGCGTCCACGTCCTCTAGGCCTACCCCTACCCCTCAGCATGCTGTATTACCAGTAGTGCAGAAACAGAACGCTGTAATTAAATGTGCCGCTTATTGGCCGGTGTTTGGAGGTTGACTTCGCTTATGGAACGCACAGCAGAGCCAGGAAAGAATTTTGCGCAAACCTGCTGTAACACTTAGCTGGCTGCGTATGAATTAGGACAACTACCCCCAGCAGAGACCCAGTACACTGAGGACGGTCACAGGCAGCCCAAATAGATTTTTTTTCCCAAATGTTTTTGGAAAGGCCCACTGCCTATATACACTAAATATGTCTTCGGTCCCTGCCTCACCACTACAGGCCCTGGACTATGTAAAATTACTGCAGACTGTTTCACTGTGGACAGGAATACAGCGGTGATGTAACAGGCAACACAGAGCCAGGAAAGAATTTTGCGCAAGCCTGCTGTAACACTTAGCTGGCTGCGTATGAATTAGGACAACTACCCCCAGCAGAGACCCAGTACACTGGGGACGGTCACAGGCAGCCCAAATAGATTTTTTTTCCCAAATGTTTTTGGAAAGGCCCACTGCCTATATACACTAAATATGTCTTCTGTCCCTGCCTCACCACTACTGGCCCTGGACTATGTAAAATTACTGCAGGACGCAATGCTCTGCACGGCCGATATACAAAAAAAAAAAATGTGCAACACTGCAAAAAGCAGCCTCCACACTACTGCACACGGTTAGATGTGGCCCTAAGAAGGACCGTTGGGGTTCTTGAAGCCTAAAATAACTCCTAACACTCTCCCTATAGCAACTCCAGCAAGACAACACTTTCCCTGAACTATGTCAGAATGCATCTGTGGCGAGCCGCGGGAGGGGCCGATTTATATACTGGGTGACACCTGATCTCACCAGCCACTCACTGCAGGGGGGTGGTATAGGGCTGGAATGTCACAGGGGGAAGTTGTAATGCCTTCCCTGTCTTTCTATTGGCCAGAAAAGCGCGCTAACGTCTCAGAGATGAAAGTGAAAGTAACTCGAACATCGCGTGGTGCTCGTTTCGAATAACGAGCATCTCGAACACGCTAATACTCGAATGAGCATCAAGCTCGGACGAGTACATTCGCTCATCTCTAGTTACTGCCATCAATTTCTAATTTTCTTAAATGAAATGGAAAAATGTCTCACTTTCACCTTCTGATGTGTTCTATTGTTAATAAAATGTGGGTATATGAGATTTCCAAACTATTGCATTCTTTTCTTCTTTAGATTTATTTACATTTTACACAGGGTCAAAACTTTTTGGGAATTGGGGTTGTATATATAGACTATGGGGGCACATAAATTCCCTCTGTATTCTGACTAAAAGGGCTGTATGTATTTTCCACTGTATCATGCCAGCATTACATTGAATGAAATCCCCAATTATCCTTTTTGCAGACTTGTGACTACCTGCCGTGATAAATAAATACATAGTTCAGTTTCTAGATCTAGTTTGGAGAGTCTTCCCTGGAATGAAATGTGGCTGCTACAACAACAAAATAATTAAATAGGGACTTGGAAGTGCAAATAGAAGCTACTCATGTGCAAACCGCAGGTGTTTAGGAAGATTGGCTGAAGTATAAAAATAGGACTCTTCCTGCATTAGCATTGAAGCACCAAACAGAATAACAACCCAATTCATTATGTAAGTGTCGTTTAAGCCCATTTACTTTAATGGTATTAATTCCTGGAACCGCTGGACAAAAATATGATGACAGTTTGTTGCTGAAATTTACGGAAAACACCAATTATGACAAACAGCCTAACAAAGGCTTAGCAAAGAATGCTGTATACATAGTATTGCTAAATGCCCTACCATTAACACTTTGATAGAACTGATACAACTGGAAACTGGTGAGTTTATTTTCATAGGATATTTGTATTATATTTATAGTCCACTCTCATTTATATAATTTCTCATTAAAATTGCAAAAGTATAGTTTATTCTAAAGGCACTGAATTTGGGTGTTAATCATCCTTCCAGGATCCAGGCCAGTTCTTCCAGAATGCCTGCCTCTGACAGACTCTAGCCTGGCTCTTATCCGCTGTGTGAGACAGCCTGAAGATGATGTCAGGGGCAGCAATCTTAAAACCCTTTTCCTGATCTGAAGACCTCACCTGAGTATAGACTGCTAGGACTCCTATAGTTGTCTACTACTACTGATCTCTGAATTGCCTCTAACTCTTCCTCTGTTTATCTCCAGGCTTACTATTATGTATAGATGACACTTGGCTTGTTTACTGGACTTTGCTTATTCTGGATACCTAGGGTTGCCGCCCAGTTTTTAATTCACCAGCCCAGCTTGTAATTAAATTCAAAGGCCAATGTTGGTATTTATTTCTTACAAGCCATACAAATGACTTGCAAAAAATAATTGTTACCTGTGAGCATGGCCAGGCCGGAACCACACCATTAAGTACTTTAACTTAATCTCTAGCTTCAGCTTGGCCGCCAGTGATGTAATCAGAGACTCTGACCATTGACCTCTCCCCTCAGCATTTGTGTCCCACTCCCTACACTTATTGTACACAGTGTAGGTGCAGAGGGCAGTGGCCAGTCTCTGGTTACATCAGTGATGGCCATACCAGAGCTAAAGGGTAAGTTAAGGTACTTCATGGTGTGGTTCCTGCCTGGCTGGAGATACAAGAGTGAAGAGGGCAAAAAGGGGGTATTATTATTATTATTATTGGGGCACTATGGTGTCACTGTTACTACTGAGGGCACTAAGGGGGATAATTACAATTAAAGGGGTTGTCCCGCGCCGAAACAGGGTTTTTATTTTCAAACCCCCCCCCCCCCCCCGTTCGGCGCGAGACAACCCCGATGCAGGGGTTAAAAAAGAACACCGGACAGCTCTTACCTTAATCCCCGCGCTCCGGTGACTTCTTACTTACCCGGTGAAGATGGCCGCCGGGATCTTCTACCTCCGTGGACCGCAGCTCTTCTGTGCGGTCCATTGCCGATTCCAGCCTCCTGATTGGCTGGAATCGGCACGTGACGGGGCGGAGCTACACGGAGCTACACCGAGCCCCATTGAGAAGAGCAGAAGACCCGGACTGCGCAAGCGCGTCTAATTTGGCCATTAGACGGCGAAAATTAGACGGCAACCATGGAGACGAGGACGCCAGCAACGGAACAGGTAAGTGAATAACTTTTGATAACTTCTGTATGGCTCATAATTAATGCACAATGTACATTACAAAGTGCATTAATATGGCCATACAGAAGTGTATAGACCCACTTGCTGCCGCGGGACAACCCCTTTAAGGGCACTAATGGAATTATTATTACTACTGGGGGCACTATTACTACTTGGGTCACTATTACTACAGGGGTCACTAAAGCGGTCAATAACACTATTGTGGCCACTAAAGAGGGCATTATTAGTATTGGAGACAGTAGATGGGGCACTATTACTATAAGGGTCACTGGGAGGGGAAAGTTATTACTACTGTGAATAACCAAGGTAAAAGCATATGTTGTGATAAGCCATGCCCCTAAGGCCTAGTGCCCACGGCCGTGTCAGGCTTTGCAAGCGGAATTCCGCAGCGGAGTCCATCACGGCGCCCCCCGAGAGACTCCATACTCACCTCCGGATCCGCTGCCTGATGTCCTGCACCTCGTGCCGGTGCACATCCACAGTACAGCGCATGATGCACCGGCAGTGTCATGTGACACGCCGGCAGCGTCATATGACATGCCCACAGCATCACATGACACGCCGGCTGCATCATATGACGTGGGCATCAGTGGGCGTGGAAGCGTTTTCACGCTATCTACCGCTGTGCTACAGTGGAAGATAGTGTGACGGATGGCTTCCATGGACTGCAATGAAAGCCGTCCGCGCGTACGCCCGCGGCAAATAGAACATGCTGTGGGTGATTACGGGTGATTTCGCGGGGCGGAATTCCACAGTGGAATTCCGCACCATGAGCATTGCGCTATTAGGTTCAATAGAACCTAATAGCTGCGCGGCAACTCCACAGATTTCTGCCGCGTATCTGCCCGTGGGAATTAGGCCTAACAGTGACAGCTAAACCACACACCTTTTTACTTTGGGCAGTATTTTATAGGTGACAGAGGTGGCAGCCATACTGCTACTGTTGGTACCTTAGCTGACCTCATATTTCCTAACCCTGCTTGCTTGATTACACTTTTGTCTCTGTTTCTACTAGTATCACCAATCCAGACTACTTGGGGTGCAATGAACCTGGGGATTTCCTGCCGTTAAATTCATATCTCCATGAGGAAGTTCAAAGGTGAACCCACATAATCCTTTAGACTATGTCTGGTTTAGCCTGCACAAATGGAGATAGCATAATAGAATCATAGAATAGTAGAGTTGGAAGGGACCTCCAGGGTTATCAGGTCCAACCCTCTGCTTAATGCAGGATTCACAAAAAAATCCCAGACAGGTATCAGGGATCAATGGTATAGTTGCAAATAAGGAAGATGAAAAAATAATTCTGCAGCATCTCCTATTGGATGGCAACATCCCTACTAACAAGTCATAACAATGATTTGGAATAGGAAGCTAGAGAATCATGCACATACAGCTGTTTTAGGATGTTTGCCCCTCATCAGTGTGCAGTAGATTTCTGGCTTAGTTCGTGAGAGGCATGCAACGTGGGTCATGAGGGGTGTCGTGTCTCCTTAACGGGAGCACCCAAAAATTGTGTGAAGACACCTAGGGGATGAGTTGGTGGGAGGATAGTATAGTCTCTCCCCAAGGAGGGAGACACCTAGAAGTGAGTGAGGAGACATATAAGGCCATGCTAGCTCCTCTGGGTAATTTATGCAAATAAGAAAGATGGAAAAATACCTCTGCAGCGCCACCTATTGGATTGCAGTATTCCTACAAATCAATGTGACTTTTCTAACAAGTCTTAACAATGATTGGGAATAAGAAGCCAAAAACCATGCACATACAGCTGTTTCGAGGGGGTGTGCAGTAGGTTTCTGGCTTAGTTCGTGAGAGGCTTGTGACATGCGTCAGGAGGGGTGTTGTGTCTTCTTAAAAAACATCCAAAAAGTGTGTGGAGACACCCAGGGGGTGAGTGGGTATGAGGATGGTATAGTGTCTCCCCAAGGAAAGTACACAAAAAGTATAGTTGACACAAATACAAACTTCAGCAAATAGAGCAAGATGAACAACAAACACAGGTAAACTCCCCGAGACGAGGAAATGGATCAGACAAGACATAGTTCACACCAAGTGTCTGCACACCTATCAACAGAGGGGAATTGAGACATGAACCATAGAATCGTAGAATGGTAGAGTTGGAAAGGATCGCCAAAGTCATCAGGTTCAACCCTTGCTCAATACAGGATCACTAAATCATCCCAGACAGAGTTCTGTCCTGCCTCTGTTTGAAGACTTCCATTAAAGGAGAACTTACCACCTTCCGTGGAAACCTGTTGATCACCCTCACTGTCAAAACATTTTTTTCTAATATCTAATCTGTGTCTCCTCCCTTTAAGTTCCATCCCATTGCTTCTAGTCTTCCCTTGTGCAAATGAGAATAGGGCTGATTCCTCTGCACTGTGACAGCCCTTCAGATATTTGTAGACAGCTATTAGGTCTCTTCTCAGCCTTCTTTTTTACAATCTAAACTTTCCTAATGGATCCTTTAACTGTTCCTGATTGTACATAATTTGCAGACCACCGAGTATCCTGGTGGCTCTTCTCTGAACTTGCTCCAGTTTGTCTATTTTGTTTTTTAAATGGGGATACCCAGAACTGGACACAGTATTCCAGATGAATCTTTATGGAGATGTATGCTTCAGAGAATGGTATTCTGTGGAAACTGTTTGGGTCAGACTACAAGGAGAGAACAACAGAAAGGACAATATTGTAGGCATTTACTATTAGCCACCTGGACAAGCAGAAGATATGGATAAATTCTTTGTATATCAGATGGCCAAGTTCTCAAAAAGCACAACATACTGATTAAGGAAGATTTTAACTATCCAGACATTTGTTGGGAATATCTCTCAAGCAAATGTAATGATTCCAACAAATTCTTTTCCGACCTTGCTGACAATTTTATCTTCCCAAAGGTAGAAGATAAAACAAGAGCATCTACTATCTTGGACGTAATTCTTACCAACAGGGAGGAAATGGTTGAGGAAGTAAGGGACCTTAGGAGGCAGTGATCATGCTATCCTTGAATTTTGGATAACAAGAGGAGGAAGACATGAGAAGACTCAGGCCTCAAGGTTGGATTTCCGAAAGGCAGATTTTAATGGACTCAGAAAGAAGGTAGGAAGAATGCAATGACTGGATGTTCTTAAGGATAGAAATGTCCAAGACAGTAGGAAATATTGGCATATCATTGGGAAGGGGGTCAAAGTCCTAAGTGCTTCATAGTTCTGATTCCTTAGTCCCTCAATTACTACCTTTGTAAAATCTTGGTGGCTCTAGGGTAAATTATGCATAATTGTGTCAGTTCAGGGCAGCCATGCCCACTCCTGACAAGACACACCTCTTTTCTGGAAATTGGTGTAGAGCCCCGAAATTCTGTGACATTTTATGCTAAAATGTGAAGTAAACTGTTATCAATTACCCCTGTATCTTTAACTTCACACAAATAAAGTTATACATTGCACAAAATGTGTTTTTCAGCTTCTTTTACATTAACTATCTACCTTTCCATCAATCTGTCTGTCTGTCTGTCTGTCTAATATCCATTGTCTTACATTAGTAGTTGCCATTACGTTTTTTATATAAAAAAAAATTACAGGGCTTTGACTCCCCAGTGTAAGAGGACAGGCAGTGTATACAGCTTGTCTAGTACCATGGCAAAGTTTCAGATATTCTTAGCTTCCCATATATTATGATAAATATATGTCAAAATCCTAGACACATGGTAACCCATCAAGGTAAAAATGATTAAACTGTGTGTTACTCATGGTTTGACAGCTTGCTCATAAATATCAGTTAGCTTTATGTCTGATAAATTGGTGTACTGACATGGTAATATAACTCAAGGCTAAGTATTGTTCTGCAAAGACTATAGAACAAACTCGTAAAACATATTTCATAAACGAGTCTTTAAAATTAGTGTTGCAAAAAAAAAAGTTGATATAATGAAAAAAATTAAACTTGAATTAATCACACTTCATGATTAGATAAAAGAAATGAAATATGTTCAAATATACTTTAATTTTTGATAAAATGTATTTTTAGTTTTCTGTCTTGATTCAGATACCTGCACAGTAAAGTGGCTGGCTGGTACTAGTAACTAGTGAGGATGGCAAAAATACTATTGCTTTAATTCTAATCAGCTTGTATTAAAAGCTGAGTTTTTTTCCTACGTTTAATCCACACTTTTCACTCTAGCCAATTATTCATCTCCAAATAATTAACAATCAAGTAATAGTTAACATTGCAACTAATAGCATTGATTATCTTTTCGTCATTCTAGCCCCTTGTATTTACATACAAGCTTTCTTCCAATATTAAAACATTGGTGGACATTCATAAAAGATTTTATGCATTTCTGGCATAAAAAAATTTGCCCAAAAATCTGTGACTTTTCACTGTTTGCACTACCATTTACCACTTTTTTTTAAAAAAGGGTGAGGCTTCCTTTGAGGGGCATGGCTGCCCCCCACCAACCCATTTATGTAAAATTTATGCCAGAGACTAGCACACATTATACCAGAAATAAATGCCAGATCCGATCTGGCATATATTTCTGTGTAGGTCCAAGGAGGAGCTGAGATTAGCCTAATCTATGAAGAGCCATGTGCATTTTCACGAATTAGGTAAATTATGTGTTGGTGGAAATATTAGTAAGACTGGTGTTTGTTATGCCCGTCTAAAAAAATTTTCTCCAATTGTGTAACTGAAACTAAGCTAGTGAAAGGAGGAGTCCATGGCTGAGGAGATATGGCGTCCTCATCAACTAGATCACTACTATCTACTGGCATTGGCTCCAGTTATGAAACAATTCTTCAAAGCTCTGGGTATTACCTCTGGCTGTATTTTTATACTGTAGAGTCAACACATAATGTCATTGATTACATGCAAAGCAGGCAAAAATGGCAGAGAGGTAAAACATTATGTATCATGTCTGACAGTATTCCTAAGATGTCAGTAAAACAGGAGAGAGAGGGAAAGTTGAATCTTGTGGAGGAAGTTACATTTTTGTTCCTTTTTTAGTCTAGAGCTCCATGTGATTTGTTAATAGTTGTCACTGACTATATACTGTAAGTAGAACTTATTTTGGGAATTGATACTGTAAGTTTAAAGGGGTTGTCCCGCGAAAGCAAGTGGGTCTATACACTTCTGTATGGCCATATTAATGCACTTTGTAATGTACATTGTGCATTAATTATGAGCCATACAGAAGTTATCAGAAGTTATTCACTTACCTGTTCCGTTGCTAGCGTCCCCGTCTCCATGGTGCCGTCTAATTTTCAGCGTCTAATCGCCAGATTAGACACGCTTGCGCAGTCCGGGTCTTCTTCTTTGCTGAATGGGGCCGCTCGTGCCGGAGAGCGGCTCCTTGTAGCTCCGCCCGTCACGTGCCGATTCCAGCCAATCAGGAGGCTGGAATCGGCAATGGACCGCACAGAAGCCCTGCGGTCCACCGAGGGAGAAGATCCCGGCGGCCATCTTCAGCAGGTAAGTAAGAAGTCACCGGAGCGCGGGGATTCAGGTAAGCACTGTGCGGTTTTTATTTTTAACCCCTGCATCGGGGTTGTCTCGCGCCGAACGGGGGGGCTGTTGAAGAAAAAAAAAAACGTTTTGGTGCGGGACAACCCCTTTAAGGTTGAGTGGGTTGGAGTTAAAAAGTGATTGGCATTGGAAAGAAATTGGTTATTTGCATGAAGAATTGTTTCAAAATTTGTATACTGAAGTGTAAATGTATACTTTGACAATAGATACTTTACAGAACATTAAAAACATGTATATCTAGGGTCACCTTTAAAGCATACAGATGTGTCCTTACTAACCATTCCTCTTGGTTTTTGGTTTGACATATCCTGAGACATGTGATACAAGATTATCAGCTTTCAAAAATACATGATTTTGTATATTTGTATAAATGGGGCCACTCAGTGGTTGTAATCTTTGAAGAATGCTGAGGGTTTTGCTAGAATTTAACAAACATGTATTGAGTTTATATTATGGGAAATTACAGTCCTTAAAAACCTTTGGGAAGTTAAGGGTGGACACATCTATATCTACTGTAGTGTTATAATTGTTTTACATAAATGAGTAGTACCTCTGAATGTATATATCTTGTTGGAAGGCAAAATCCCAAAATCTATTCTTCCTTTGTTAATCACTTACTGCATGATATCTATATGTATGAGTGATACTTTCAATGTCACCATTTAGTATACCATAAAGTCTGGTAAAATTGTTGAAACCATTTAAAATGTGTGGGTATTTATAACATTTTTAAAAATTATTTACATTTTTTTTTTCAGTCCTAGAATATGTATTTACTTGATTGTTTATATAATATGCTGCAATGTTTCTGTATTGCAGTGCATTAAGCCTGTCAGCATTGTATTATTATATCTTGACTCCGGCAGAATGTGATAGGAGTACTGTACTGTCAGGATGCGATCTGTCTGGTAGTCTGTATTTTTCATCTATCCATCTGTTTTGTCAATCTTTTGACTTGGTCTAGCCAGCAAATCACCATTCCATCTGAGTACCAGTTGTTCTCGAGGATGAAGAAGAGAAGACGTGTTGCCACATGCTGGCAAAATTAAGAAATATATGCTCTGTCACTACAGAGATTCCTTGTGATGGCTGTTGAGAAAACCTCTGGGTTGTCTTCTTCTCTTCCCTGCTGCACCATCCCCTGTAGTGCATGTTCTAATTGGTTGTCAGGAAGTTGGTACCTCTGGTCAACGAATTAGCGATAACATGATGCTATATAATTAGAGATGAGCGCGCATACTCATCCGAGCTTTGATGCTCGCTCGAGTATTAGGGTGCTCGAGATGCTCGTTACTCAAGACGAGCACCACGCGGTACTCGTCTCAATTAAACGAGCACTGACCATTGAATTCAATGGAGCCGGCAATACAGCCGACTCCATTGAAAGCAATGGGCTGCCGGCGAGCGTGGGATGAATTTTTGGGAAGGGCTTAAAAATATAAGCCCTTACCTGAAAATCATCCTAAAATGTGTAAAAATACTGCTCTGAACTGCTCTGAGTAGTATTCAGCAGCCGGGGATTTAAAATCCCCGCCCGCTGAATGAGCTGCCTCTGATTGGTCACAGCCTCACCAATCAGAGGCAGCTCTCATTCACACCCATTCATGAATTCATGAATGGGTGAGTGCTGCCTCTGATTGGCTCAGCACAGAGACCAATCAGAGGCAGCTCTCAGCAAACCCTTTCGTCCGACAATCACATTAGAAGGGGGAGGGGCAATCATATGACTGAGGGTATCCATTCCTTCCCTCTCTCTAATGTTTTTGACTGTGGAATTTAAGTGAATAAAGAAATTGTACACTGGGAAAAATTTTGAAAAGCATGGGTTTTATTAAAATAACAAATTAACTTATACTCACTCTATTAACCCTTTCCAATCCACTGTCTGACGTCTGAAGGCATTATGATTTAAGGCTGTACAGCTCCGATGTTGGAAGACATCCGTTGGGGTACTCTTTCTGTATATTGCCAGCCTCTCTGCTGTCGGAGTCTATCCAACGTGTCATCTCATGCAGTACTGGCTTTAGCCAGCATATAGCGCTGTTGTATAACAGCAGAAAAAGGGTAAGCCCCCTAGGAAAACCAGGATGCAAATTGGACTGGAAAGGGTTAATGTCTAAAACAGTCTGGTTTCCTGTGAATCTGGTAACAGTCTACATCCAGGCAACTGATCACATAAAACATAACCACTGGGGTCAATCACTGCAGTAACAACATCAGAGCTCCACAATCTTGCATCAGAAACAATTGTCACTCAGAGATCCTCCTGTCCCTTGTAGATTAATAACTACAGTATATCAGAACATGAATATTATTGCTACCTGATTCAAGCTAATTTTTACACGTCGTCATATCCTCTATCCTAAAGTTGATGAACACTGCAGACTCTGTATATATAACATTTCACTGTGCCCATTTGTTCCTCAAGATAATTTTATGTTTAGCTCCTGAGTCACATACAGAATAGTAAAGAGTACATTGAGCGGCTAGAATGCATCTTCTTTCGTCATATCCATCTAAATCTTATTTACAGAATTCAAACAAACAAGCTTGAATGAAGTTTAACTGCTCCAATCAGACCACTCTATTGGTAGAAGCGTACATACTTCTCCATCTCACTCATTACTAATATCTGACCACTCAACAGTAAAATTCTCTGGTTGCTATGGCAACTTCATTTTCATCACATCCTATCGCGTAGATAAACACATCTACTTTATTTTCCCTAGTATCAATAAAAAAACAAGGCTCTCCAAATGTGAAGAAATACAATCCTACTAAAATAGTAAAGTATGCTTAAAGGGGTATTTAAATCTTGGTAAGCTATCCCCTTTATACAGTATAAGGGGAAACTTGCTGATTGTTGGGGGTCCGATTGCTGGTACCCCCACCGATCCAGACATAGATTTCTTGGCAGCGGTGATCTTCACTTCAATGGGAACTGCCGGTGGATAGCTGAGTTCAAGTGCTTGGCAATATCCAGCGATTCCATTTACTTCACATTGGGACTGCCGGACATTGCAGAGTGCTTGGACGTGGCTGTCTCCAGCGTTGGCATGTGTGCATAGCCACTGCTGTCAAAACTTAGGAATGCACTGGGAGAGATATTACTGGAAGGGTGTGGGGGAGCAAACCCAGGACCTCCTGTACTCCAGCCAGATGCTCTTCATATTGAGCTATCCATCTCTCAGGATAAGCTCCCTTGCTGAATCTTTGTTTCTAGCTTCTGCCTTTCTTTCCTTACCCCGTCTCTAGATAGTGCCTGGTTATTTTTTGCATGACCGAAATGGGCATGCAGAATTCGGAAAAGTGAATGAACCCATTGAAATCAATAGGTTCTATCTTCTGCGTATTGCGCGCGAAAATTTGCCTTGGTGTGTGGATTTTTTTTTGCAAGAATTAGCACATAATTAACCCCTTTTTCCCTTTGGACGTACATTTACATGCCACAGAGGTGCAGGGTGGGTATGAAATAGGCTTAAGAGCCAAGCCCACTGCTTACCTGGTAGGTGCCGTCTCCAATGGCAGTTGGCAGTTGTTTGACAGCTTACATCCAATCAATCCCACAGTAACCCTCAGCCTAGTGAAAGCAGTAAGGGCTTTCATGTGTTTAACCCTATTATTAGTGGCCTGCGGCTGGGCTTAATATATTATCATTAAAATTACAATATTCTGTAATACTGAAGAATTGCAGTATATTGTAGAAGGTAGCAAATGATTGCAGGTTCTACATTATCTCTTCTATAGTTGAAAGAATAGAGCAGCAGGTAAATGTGAAGACGATTCATTCTGTTGTGTAGATTTTTTTCTCTTTCTCAGCTGATAATAATTCCTGCTTCCCTTTTTATATATTCTGCTACTTTATACAGAAGAAAAGGTTACAGATTTCTGCCTTCATATTTCATGCCCTCTGGAAGTCTATGGCTGCATTTACTTTTTTGTTTCAAGTTCTACCTTGTTTCTTTATTCTAAGCAGCTCTTTAGAGGATTGCACTTTGACCAAACTTTGGCACCGGGATGTTTCTTCAGGGAATAGAAGTCAACTATAACGTTGATCTTGCTCACTAATTTTGAAGTCTTCATGCATTAACATTTGCAAAATCCTTTCAGATTTCTAAAGGTATTTCTGTGGTCTGGGTTACATTTTAATATTTGAAAGCACAGTTGAAAGTCTAATAACATGTACTGCAGCATTAAAGTATAAAACAAGCACTTTTCTGCCATGGGAGTACTTTTTTTTAGGGTAGAGTGCAACCTTCTGACTGCCAATATAAACTGGACACTGAATCATGACATTAAGCTTGCTTTCACATGGGTGATAAAAATCACAAGATTTCTCACAATCTGACAGCACTACAAATCCAATGTATGTGAAGCCCATGCTTTCCAATGGATTCCTTCACATTTGCAATGATTTCTCTGATGCTATGTTATGAGAAAAAAAAATACTCCTGCTGCTGTCTGCAGCTCCACCATGCATCCTGCAGTCCTCATTCGCCCACAGAAGATCACTTCCGGGTTGTGGGACACAAAACTCCTGCCTCCAGGAAGCGATGGCTCTGATTGGGTCATCCAGTGCTTCTCAGCCAATCAATGAACCAATGCGAGGGCTGTGAGTGGTTCATCCAGCTCTGAATTGATTGGCTGAGCAGAAATTGAAGAACCAATCATGTTATGGAGGCGGGATTTATGAATGGGCCAATCAATGCCGCGGCTCATCTAATTTCATAAACAAAAAACAAGACCTATGTGTGAAACTACTCCTGCTGTTCTAAGGCAACTGAAAAATTAGATTTTTCTGACAGGTATTACTTTTATGAAACTCTCATCTCTATTAAAGAGGTTTACCAGCAAGACATGCTTTCAGTGCCAGAAATCACCGTGGTCAGAACAGAAGTTGCTGCTCTGACCCCGTATATAGTGGCTGTTACTTGCAATTACAGGCATGGTTATATTGATATCAATGAGAGCTGCACTTGTAATTATGAGTGCCGACCACTGAACAGGGGTTGGAGAAGCAATTTGCCCTCCTACCCCGATGTATCTCAGCACTAACAGTGGGCACTGCTTGTAAAACCTCTTTAGGGGTATGCTCACATGGATCAAAACTGCTGCAGTTTTACAGAAAATCTGCAGCATTTACAGCACAATCACTGTGCAGATGTTGCAATCATTAGCACGACTGATGCAATTGGATGATTCAATATGCAGTATTGCAGTACATTGTAGTTACTGTATCATAAAACATTAAATGTCATGTTAACATTTGCTACATTTGTACATGAGATTATAAGAAATTCCATCCACACACTGCAGAGAAAATCCACAGTGCACAATTGTACTGCACTGTGGATTTTACAGCTGCAGCACATCAACTTATACTGTAGATTTTCACATCTGATGACACCCCTTAAAATGAGGGTGTGAAATCTACGCAAAAAATGCAGCAAAGTCTGCACTATCCCTTTCCTCTCCATAGACATCTATAGACTACGGCTATAACTTGATCCCCCCAGTTTCTAACTTCTGTGTGTAGATGTTATCAGTACATTCAGGGTGAGTGATCAGGAGAAGGATAAGTAGATTTCCACCTGCAGCATTTTAACTGAAAGCTGTCTTCCTGCATGATGGTAGGGAGAAACCTGTTAGTCAACATGCAGTGGGTTGGGAGAACAGAGTGTGGTCCACCTCTTTGACTTGAGAGCTTGGTTCCTGAGTCAAACAGACAAACATGGGAGCACGATGCATACCTGTCCTGGGTTCATATTTCTCATGGTGTTATGTCCTACCGATGCTGGATTGCAGCTGCAGGTGTAGGCTTTTATAGGAAGCCCTAATTAGTAGGACAGGGAGACGGGAAGTGAACTTAGCAGGAAACATAACAAGCCTGGGTTTCAGCAAGTAACTGTCTAAATCCTGGATAGCCCAAGCAAGAGAGCTGCTGACTGGAGAACAAGAGGTCCCAGGTTTGAGTCCTGACACATGGTTTTGGCGACACTGTAAGTGTCACGGCTGGCGAGCCAGCGCGCATGCACAGTGCAGGAATGATGTGCCAGCGCTGGGCACATCATTCCTGCGATACTTCTGCAGTGCTCACAGTGGAGGTGTTGCAGGATGGATAGCTTCCATTGATTGCAATGGAAGCTGTTCATGCGATTTTCTACACGAAATAGAGTATAATGCAATTTTCCCCCATGAGCTGAAAATCGCAGTTGATTTCCACTCGTAGCAAGGAAAGAAATTTTTAATATAGCATGTCTGTGGACGGACATTGCTGCGGATTTCGTGGCGTGCGTCTGGCTATGAATTCTGCAGCGAAAATCCGTCCGTGGGCATTGGGCTTTAGGACCTACTTTGGGAACTGAGAACACACAGATTTACAGATGAAGTAGAATTTGACTTGAGATAAAGATTCTATGACAACTTTGCATGCCACAGTTTGTTTACTCTTTTAATAGCTCAGCAATTTGTTGTGTCATCTTAAAGATAAGAGAACAATAGTTTTTTGATGATTTAAGATAAAATAACTTGTAGCAGAAAGTTATACACAAGGTAAACTTTGCTACATCAGTACTAAATTCATTCATATACAGTAGAGTGCAAGAAAATGTTCCTATAAATGTTTTATTTTAAAAAACGGACCTTTTTTAATGTAGCTACCATTAAAGGAGTATTCCCATTTCAGCTTTTCACAGCTGAGATAGAAATCCACTCCAGTAGTGTTAGGTCACTCGTCCAGTAATTGCAAAGAACAGCCAAGTGATTGAGCACAGAGCTGTTTGTGTGGCTCCCATTTAAGTGAATAGGAGCTATAGAAACAGCATAGAGTACTTGACTGTTTCCGTAACTCCGGGGTTACAGAAAGAGCGTAGCATGGCGTGCCACACTATTTACATAACAATCATTCTCTTTAATAAGAACTACGTAAACAGTGCTACTCTGAAACACTTGGTTGTTTCCAAAAGGTGGTCGGAAACAGAAGGCCAGGTTTTCCATCTAAAGGCCCATTTACACGAGTCGATGGTCGCTTGTTTGAGCAACAGCTTTGAGCAATCATTTTGCATAAACTATTAAGTAGCTACTCAGCTACTTAAGAGCAATTAAGTTTGCAAATGAAGCCTTAGCTGAAAGCAATTAATAGCTCGAGGGCTCTTATCTGCTTTCAGTTTTTTTGTTCTCCAGCGGGAAACAATATTATCAGCACTACCCATGGAGAACTGCTGATAAGGCTGAAGGACGATTTTTAGGTTGGACTGAATTTAACGATCAGCTAGCAGTGCATAAAAAGTGCACAATGGGCACACATTTAGAGGCAACGATTATCGCTTTTTTAGCTATCATCGGCTCATTTAAATGGGCCTTTAGCCATGAATATCCGAGATGTGAATACCCTTTTATATTAATTTTAAAATACAATTACTACAATTGAACATCATCTCTACGGTGGTTACATTGTTTTTTCTTGTCCTGAAGTATTCAAATCAAACCAAGAACAACATCTGCATGTAGATTCTATGTTCTCTCAATGATTGCATGGGGTTTTCTCTGGTCACCATACACCCTCCAAAGACATAATGATAGGTTAATTA
Source organism: Eleutherodactylus coqui (assembly GCF_035609145.1). Lineage (NCBI taxonomy): Eukaryota > Metazoa > Chordata > Amphibia > Anura > Eleutherodactylidae > Eleutherodactylus > Eleutherodactylus coqui. The sequence goes on along the minus strand of NC_089840.1, from coordinate 68,463,430 downwards.
GCACCCAACAAAATTGTCCTATTGTGTGTTTGACCTAGGGAACTTTGATTGGATTGATATAAATGATGACAACTTCTGTACAGCTCTTCAGAATACATTAGCACCACATGTTGTTGTTAGCCATCGAATCATTCGCGACCCTCGGCAACCCTAAAGCCGAGCTCCCTCTGTGTTCTTCGGTTTTGCACTGCTTCTTTTAGTTATGTGATATCCATGCCAATATCAGCTTTGACAGTATCAGCCATCGTGTTCTTTGGCGGCCAGTTCTTCTTTTGCATAGCGCCACATAATCAATAGTAAATAAGTAATAAATCCACAATCTTCAAATTAGAGACAAAGTCTCTGTCTATGTTTAAAAGTAATATACAATGCCTTCTGTTTAAGGATACTTCTTGAACATCAATCTGAGAAGGACAAAATTGAAATACATTTTCGTGAGTAACAGTGTTTTCCTGTGTAAATCATTCAGTTATTTGGTTTTAACATTGCCCTGTATAGCTACAGCTTTGATATGCATTGACCTTAATGGCAAGTAAAGTTCCGGGGAATCTCAGTGTGTTGCACTGGTTGAAGGTTTGATGTGTGCATTTTTGGAATAAATAAGTCCACTGGGTAAAACTCAAGTACTTTGAAATCTTTACTTCTTAGAAGATACACATACTTATTTTTTCTCTTGTAAAACTTCTCTGCTGATTGAAACATAATAAATGTTTTATCTGATGTTAACATGGTGGAGAAAAAACTGTTGAAAGCACTACCGAACTGACCATGGCCCATGTAGGATTCAACACAATGGGTTACATGATGGTTCTTAGATTATTTCACTTTGGATTTGTATCTGACAGATTGCAATAAACTACATTTTATTTGGAAAGCTATTTTATTTTCTACAAAACCAGTAGTTTAACATATGGTGCGGTATATTTTGTTTCCAGAATATGTCTGCTTGGCATCCATGTGATTAAAATATATATAAACCTGTTCAGCAGAAGCAAATATACTAAAAATAGATCAGAATTCATAAAATACTTTCAAAAAGACACACAACAATTAAATTCATCACCTAAAATTGTATATTATGCCTATAACTATAAATATAGTGTATATATATATATATATATATATATTTTTTTTTTTTTTTTTTTTTTTTTTTTCTTCACACAGTAATCGTTAGAATGGCTACATTCATTGCAGGAATTACCTTATGAACTGAACCTTGAAAAAATGTGTTTATGAAGGGCTGCACTCTATATTTAGTAAACCTAATATTTCTTACAATTAATGCAATGCATTATCAGTTAGTGATGAGCAAACCTTTGAAAAGTTCAGTTTGGCTGGTTCGCCAAATTTTTGCAAAAAGTTTGCTTCGGTCCAAATTAGTTCAAATCGAGCTGAATGTTCACCAAAACCGGTAAACTGGTGTATAACACTTTCTAAGAGCCTCACTGAGGAAGAGACTAGGGTTCTGGTCTCGATACGCATTGGAGTTTTTTAGGCTTTTTTTTAGAGATGAGCGAACGCGTTCGTCCGAGCTTGATATTCGTGCGAATATTAGGGTGTTCGGGATGTTCGTTATTCGTAACGAACACCATGCGGTGTTCTGGTTACTTTCACTTCCTTCCCTGAGACGTTAGCGCGCTTTTCTGGCCAATTGAAAGACAGGGAAGGCATTACAACTTCCCCCTGCAACGTTTAAGCCCTATACCACCCCCCTGCTGTGAGTGGCTGGCGAGATCAGGTGTTCGCCTAATATAAAAGTCGGCCCCTCCCGCGGCTCGCCTCAGATGCCTGGTGAGTTAGATGAGGGACAGTGCTGTTTATACCGGAGCTGCTGTAGGGAAAGAATTGGTAGTTAGTGTAGGCTTCAAGACCCCCCAAAGGTCCTTATTAGGGCCACTGATAGCTGTGTGTTGGCTGCTGTTAGCAGTGGCATTTTTTTTTTCTCAAAATCGGCTCTGCAGAGCGTTGCACCTGGCATTAGGGACAGAAGTGCTGCATAGGCAGGGAGAGTGTTAGGAGTGAGTGTAGCCTTCAAGAACCTCAACGGTCCTTTCTAGGGCCATATTTATCCGTGTGCAGTACTGTCCAGGCTGCTGTTAGCTGTGCTGCATTTTTTTTGGGCTTCTCAAAATCGCCTCTGCAGAGCATTCCACCCTCCATTGATACTGCAGGGAAAGAATTGTATAGGCAGGGCCACAACACAGTTATTATTCATAGAATATACGCAGTGCTGCCTTTTGGTGGAAAAACAAGTGAAAACAAATCTATTTGTCCAGCCTCTGTCCGTCCTTACGGGCGGTGGACACGTGTGAGCTGCGTGAAAAACATTGCTAAATCATACGCACCCAGCTACGCTTTACTGCTGGCTTCGCCATTTGCTTTCCTTAATTGGGAAAAAAAATACCTGCTCTGCCAGAGTTATAATAACTCTGCTACCCTCACGTTCTGTGACACATTAGCAGGGACACAGCACAGTTATTAAACTTCTCATGTTCATTGAATATACGCAGTGCTGCCTTTTGGTGGAAAAACAAGTGGAAACAAATCTATTTGTCCAGCCTCTGTCCGTCCTTACGGGCGGTGGACACGTGTGAGCTGCGTGAAAAACATTGCTAAATCATACGCACCCAGCTACGCTTTACTGCTGGCTTCGCCATTTGCTTTCCTTAATTGGGAAAAAAAATACCTGCTCTGCCAGAGTTATAATAACTCTGCTACCCTCACGTTCTGTGACACATTAGCAGGGACACAGCACAGTTATTAAACTTAGATTATTCATTCACTAGAGGCAGTGGGGCCTTTCGTTTTCCAAAAAGGGAAAAAATTATATTTGGCCTGCAGTCTTGCGCCAATTTATTTCCTGCTGTGAAATCAAATCACTGGTAATACAGCATGCTGAGGGGTAGGGGTAGGCCTAGAGGACGTGGACGCGGCCGAGGACGCGGAGGGCCAAGTCAGGGTGTGGGCACAGGCCGAGCTCCTGATCCCGGTGTGTCGCAGCCGACTGCTGCGCGATTAGGAGAGAGGCACGTTTCTGGCGTCCCCACATTCATCGCCCAATTAATGGGTCCACGCGGGAGACGGTTATTAGAAAATGAGCAGTATGAGCAGGTCCTGTCCTGGATGGCAGAAAGTGCTTCGAGCAACCTATCGTCAACACGCAGTTCTGCGCCGTCCACTGCTGCAAATCCGAATCCTCTGTCTGCTGCTCCTCCTTCCTCCCAGCCTCCTCACTCCACTACAATGACACCTGCTCAGGAGCGGGAACACTCCCAGGAACTGTTCTCGGGCCCCTGCTTAGATTGGGCAGCAGCGGTTCCTCTCCCACCAGAGGAGTTTATCGTCACTGATGCCCAACCATTCGAAAGTTCCCGGGGTCCGAGGGAAGAGGCTGGGGACTTCCGCCAACTGTCTCAACAACTTTCTGTGGGTGAGGAGGACGATGACGATCAGACACAGTTGTCTTGCAGTGAGGTAGTAGTAAGGGCAGTAAGTCCAAGGGAGCAGCGCACAGAGGATTCGGAGGAAGAGCAGCAGGACGATGAGGTGACTGACCCCACCTGGTGTGCAACGCTTACTCAGGAGGACAGGTCTTCAGAGGGGGAGTCAAGGGCATCAGCAGGGCAGGTTGCAAGAGGCAGTGCGGTGGCCAGGGCCAGGGGTAGAGGCAGGGCCAGACCGAATAATCCACCAAGTGTTTCCCAAAGCGCCCCCTCGCGCCATGCCACCCTGCAGAGGCCGAGGTGCTCTAAGGTCTGGCAGTTTTTCACAGAGACGCCTGACGACCGACGAACAGTGGTGTGCAACCTTTGTTGCGCAAAGCTCAGCCGGGGAGCCAACACCAACAGCCTCACCACCACCACCATGCGCAGACATATGATGGCCAAGCACCCCACAAGGTGGGACGAAGGCCGTTCACCGCCTCCGGTTTGCACCCCTGCCTCTCCCCCTGTGCCCCAACCTGCCACTGAGATGCAACCCCCCTCTCAGGACACAGGCACTACCGCCTCATGGCCTGCACCCACACCCTCATCTCTGCTGTCCTCGGCCCCATCCAGCAGTGTAGTTCAGCGCACCGTTCAGCCGTCGCTTGCGCAAGTGTTCGAGCGCAAGCGCAAGTACGCCGCCACGCACCCGCACGCTCAAACGTTAACCGTCCGCATAGCAAAATTCATCAGCCTTGAGATGCTGCCGTATAGGGTTGTGGAAACTGAGTCCTTCAAAAGTATCATGGAGGCGGCGGCCCCGCGCTACTCAGTTCCCAGTCGCCACTACTTTTCCCGATGTGCCGTCCCAGCCCTGCACGACCACGTCTCCCGCAACATTGTGCGCACCCTCACCAACGCGGTTACTGCCACGGTCCACTTAACTACGGACACATGGACAAGCACAGGCGGGCAGGGCCACTACATCTCCCTGACGGCACATTGGGTGAATTTAGTGGAGGCTGGGACAGAGTCAGAGCCCGGGACCGCTCACGTCCTACCCACCCCCAGAATTGCGGGCCCCAGCTCGGTGGTGGTATCTGCGGAGGTGTATGCTTCCTCCACTAAAGCACCCTCCTCCTCCTCCTCTGTCTCGCAATCAAGATGTGTTAGCAGCAGCATGTCGCCAGCAGTCGGTGTCGCGCGGTGTGGCAGCACAGCGGTGGGCAAGCGTCAGCAGGCCGTGCTGAAACTACTCAGCTTAGGCGATAAGAGGCACACGGCCCACGAACTGCTGCAGGGTCTGACACAGCAGACCGACCGCTGGCTTGCGCCGCTGAGCCTCCAACCGGGCATGGTCGTGTGTGACAACGGCCGTAACCTGGTGGCGGCTCTGCAGCTCGGCAGCCTCACGCACGTGCCATGCCTGGCCCACGTCTTTAATTTGGTGGTTCAGCGCTTTCTGAAAAGCTACCCACGCTCGTCAGACCTGCTCGTAAAGGCGCGCCGGCTCTGCGCACATTTCCGCAAGTCCCACACGGACGCTGCCACCCTGCGCACCCTGCAACATCACTTTAAGCTGCCAGTGCACCGACTGCTGTGCGACGTGCCCACACGGTGGAACTCTACGCTCCACATGTTGGCCAGGCTCTATGAACAACGTAGAGCTATAGTCGAATACCAACTCCAACATGGGCGGCGCAGTGGGAGTCAGCCTCCTCAATTCCTTTCAGAAGAGTGGGCCTGGTTGGCAGACATCTGCCATGTCCTTGGTAATTTTGAGGAGTCTACCCAGGTGGTGAGCGGCGATGCTACAATCATTAGCGTCACCATTCCTCTGCTATGCATCTTGAGAAATTCCCTGCAAACCATAAAGGCAGCTGCTTTGCGCTCGGAAACGGGGGCGGGGGAAGACAGTATGCCGCTGGATAGTCAGGGCACCCTCCTGTCTATTTCTCAGCGCGTACAGGAGGAGGAGGAGGAGCATGAGGAGGATGAGGAGGAGGGGGAAGAGACAGCTTGGGCCGCTGCTGACGGTACACCGGCTGATTGCCTGTCATCCTTTCAGCGTGTATGGCCTGAGGAGGAGGAGGAGGAGGAGGAGGAGGATCCTGAAAGTGATCTTCCTAGTGAAGACAGCCATGTGTTGCGTACAGGTACCCTGGCACACATGGCTGACTTCATGTTAGGATGCCTTTCTCGTGACCCTCGCGTTGCACGCATTCTGGCCACTACGGATTACTGGGTGTACACACTGCTCGATCCACGGTATAAGGAGAACCTGCCCACTCTGATTCCCGAAGAGGAAAGGGGTTCGAGAGTGTTGCTATACCACAGGACCCTTGCGGACAAGCTGATGGTAAAATTCCCAGCCGACAGCGCTAGTGGCAGAAGGCGCAGTACCGAGGGCAAGGTAGCAGGGGATGTGCGTAGATCGAGCAGCATGTACATCCCAGGCAGTGCAACAGTCTTTAAGGGCCTGGCCAGCTTTATGGCTCCCCACCAAGACTGTGTCACCGCTCCCCAGTCACGGCTGAGTCGGCGGGAGCACTGTAAAAGGATGGTGAGGGAGTACGTAGCGGATCGCACGACCATCCTTGGTGACGCCTCTGCCCCCTACAACTACTGGGTGTCGAAGCTGGACATGTGGCCTGAACTAGCGCTGTATGCCCTGGAGGTGCTTGCTTGTCCTGCGGCTAGCGTGTTGTCGGAGAGGGTGTTTAGTGCGGCTGGGGGAATCATCACAGATAAGCGTAGCCGCTTGTCAACCGACAGTGCCGACAGGCTAACACTCATCAAGATGAACAAAGGCTGGATTTCCCCAGACTTCTCTTCTCCACCAGCGGACAGCAGCGATACGTAAGCAATACGTAGGCTGCACCCGCGGATGGAAGCTACGTTCTCTCTCACCATCCAAAACGGGGACATTTCTGCTTCATCAATCTGTGTCTAATATTCCTCCTCCTCCTCCTCCTGCTCCTCCTCCTGAAACCTCACGTAATCACGCTGAACGGGCAATTTTTCTTAGGGCCACAAGGCTCACTCAAATAATTTTTCAGAACAATTTTTATAAGTTTCAATGCGCTTAAAAGCGTTGGAACTTTAACTTGAACCAATTTTTCGTTACACTGGGCTGCCTCCAGGCCTAGTTACCACTTAAGCCACATTAACCAAAGCGATTAATGGGTTTCACCTGCCCTCTTGGCTGGCCATGGCCAATTTTTGGGATGTACATTAGTACTGTTGATACAGCAATTTTTGTGGGCCCTCGCCTACAGTGTAATCAAATTAATTTTTAGGCCACCTGCATTACAGCTGACGTTACCTCAGCTGTGTTGGGCAATGCAATGGGATATTTTTGTGTACCGCCGGTGGGTTCCAGGGAGCCACCCATGCTGTAGGTGCACACTGAGTTTTTAATACATCTGTACACTTCTAAAGAACCCGTCTGACTGGGGCATGCAGTGTGGGCCGAAGCCCACCTGTATTACGCACGACATTACTACCTCAGCTGTGTTGGGCAATGCAATGGGATATTTCTATGTACCGCCGGTGGCTTCCTGGCACCCACCCAGGCAGTGGGTCCACAGGGAGTTTAACCTACATGTGTCCACTTGTAAAGAACCCCAGTCTGACTGGGGCATGCAGTGTGGGCCGAAGCCCACCTGCATTAAGCACGACATTACTACCTCAGCTGTGTTGGGCAATGCAATGGGATATTTTTGTGTACCGCCGGTGGGTTCCAGGGAGCCACCCATGCTGTAGGTGCACACTGAGTTTTTAATACATCTGTACACTTCTAAAGAACCCGTCTGACTGGGGCATGCAGTGTGGGCCGAAGCCCACCTGTATTACGCACGACATTACTACCTCAGCTGTGTTGGGCAATGCAATGGGATATTTCTATGTACCGCCGGTGGCTTCCTGGCACCCACCCAGGCAGTGGGTCCACAGGGAGTTTAACCTACATGTGTCCACTTGTAAAGAACCCCAGTCTGACTGGGGCATGCAGTGTGGGCCGAAACCCACCTGCATTAACCCTTTCCAGTCCACTGTGTGACCTGTGAAGACATTAGGGTTTAAGGCTGTACAGCTCCGTTGTTGGTAGACGTCCGTCGGGGTTCTCTTACTGTATATTGCCAGCCTCTCTGCTGTCGGAGCCTATCCTACGTGTCAGCTCATGCAGTACTGGCTTTAGCCAGCATATAGCGCCGTTGTATAACAGCAGAAAAAGAGTAAGCCCCCTAGGAAAACCATATACAAATTGGATTGGAAAGGGTTAAGCACAACATTACTACCTCAGCTGTGTTGGGCAATGCAATGGGATATTTCTATGTACCGCCGGTGGCTTCCTGGCACCCACCCATGCTGTAGGTGCACACGGAGTTTTTACTACATCTGTACACCTATAAAGAACCCCAGTCAGACTGGGGCATGCAGTGTGGGCCGAAGCCCACCTGCATTAAGCACGACATTACTACCTCAGCTGTGTTGGGCAATGCAATGGGATATTTCTGTGTACCGCCGGTGGGTTCCAGGGAGCCACCCATGCTGTGGGTCGACAGGGACTTCACAATAGGGAGTTGTACCTGCCTGTGTCTATGAATTAAAAAGCCCGGTCTGACTGGGGCATGCAGACACCTTGACAGAATGAATAGTGTGTGGCACATAGGTTCCCCATTGCTATGCCCACGTGTGCAGCTCCTGATGGCGGTGGCACAGGATTCTATTTCTCATTGCTTCTGTACAGCATTGTGGGCTATCGCTCCGCCACTTTTAAAGAGGGTCGCTGCCTAGCCGTGCCAACCTCTGCAGTGTGTGCCTGCGGTCCCTCGTCATGGCAGACGCAATTCTAAATAGACATGAGCGTGGTGTGGCATGAGGGCAGCTGAAGGCTGCCCAGGGACACTTTGGTGTGCGCTGTGGGGGGGGAGGGGGGGCGGTTGGGCAGCATGTAACCCAGGAGAAGTGTCAGTGGAGTGTCATGCAGGCAGTGATTGTGCTTTGTTGGAGGTAGTGTGGTGCTTAGCAAAGGTATGCCATGCTAATGAGGGCTTTTCAGAAGTAAAAGTTGTTGGGAGGGGGGGGGGCCCACTCTTGCCGGTATTGTGGCTTAATAGTGGGACCTGTGAACTTGAGATGCAGCCCAACACGTAGCCCCTCGCCTGCCCTATCCGTCACTGTGTCATTCCCATCACTTTCCTGAATTGCCCAGATTTTCACACATGAAAACCTTAGCGAGCATCGGCGAAATACAAAAATGTTCTGGTCGCCCATTGACTTCAATGGGGTTCGTTGTTCGAAACGAACCCTCGAGCATCACGGGAAGTTCGTTCCGAATAACGAACACCCGAACATTTTGGTGTTCGCTCATCTCTACTTTTTTTAGCTTCCGTAGTAAGTAAGGCTAGGTGACGTTCACCCCCAACCTGCAGTGTCTGTGCATGCAGCCGCTACCGGCAGGAGTAGCTGTAGCTCACACTTGTGCTTTCTCTGTACTGCTGGCTATTGCCTTCTGTTCCCGTTCTCTGCCTGCTGCTGCTGGGTGAGTGTTTTTTACATTGATACATTATACTTAATTTACTTTTATTGCTATTTTTTTCTTGTATTTTTTAACATTGCTATATTGCCTTTTTGTACTCCATCCTGCTGCATCCCATATGCTCCTCTCCTTGGTTGTACTTATATAGGCACATTAGGCACCATTTGCATATTATTGTTTTTGCACTTTCTGAGTGCCATAAAAGCCATATATGATACTCTGACAGTGCTATATAGGGCTTTTATGGCTCTTGGGGCTAATGCCCACGGCCGGATTTATGCTGCGTTCCCGGCGGCGTAAATCCGCGGTTGAATAACGTAGCTATTAGGTTCTATTGAACCTAATGGTTCAGTCCACACATGCAGGATTCTGCCGCGGATTTACGCAGCGGGGAAAAAAACCATGTTCTATTTTACCGCGTTTTTCCCTGGAGGGAGGTCTCCATTAATATAGTATTTAATGGAGACCACAGAAAAACGCCATAAAAAGCATGTTTTTCCACAATCGCCAGCAGGCACTTTCTTGTTTATCTCCGCAGGATTCCCGTGGCGGTAAACCGCGGGCGTATACCGCTCTGTCCGTGGGCAGGAAGCTTTAGACAGTGTTATACACCAATGTTCAGGACTAGTGTTGAGTGGACTGAACCAGTAGAACCTGGTTTCTGGTAGAATTTGCTAAATGCTTGGTTTGGGTTCGTGCTGAACAAAACCATCTCTAAAAATATAAATCTGAAAGAAGATTTATTAGAGTGCTTAGGTTTTCAAAAAGATTCAGTATTGCTGTAATTTTTTGCAGTATGGAAAGAGCTGAAAGTTTGAAATGTACTTCTCATTGCATATTTGTCCCTAAGCTGAAATCTGAGTGTCCTTGACTTTGGATACCGAGCGGGTTATTTATTATTTGGTTAGTAGTACCCATGTGTGGTGCAGTTTGCACTTGTTTGTATTAGTTTGCCAATGTGATTGCTTTATCATATTGTTGTGCCTGATTCTTGCTGTTTTGTGCCACATCTGGCAATTTTGCATTTTCTTGGAGGAAGGAGGTATAGTTTATATATTTAGGACACATTTATCATTTGCGACTTTCAAAAGGTCACATTTTTTTTCAAGCCCACTACAGAGCTGAAGTGACATAGCCTTCATGGGCTAATATGAAAAACATAATTGAAAGCTCTGATTTATCAGGACGGACGTTTTGTATGCTGGTGTTAATATAAATTCCGATGGAGCAAGATATAACAAATAGAGATGAGCGAGCATACTCGTCCGAGCTTGATGCTCGTTCGAGTATTAGGGTGCTCGAGATGCTCGTTACTCGAGACGAGCACCGTGTGGTACTCGTCTCGATTAAACGAGCACTGACCATTGAATTCAATGGAGCCGGCAATACAGCCGGCTCCATTGAAAGCAATAGGCTGCCGGCGATCTCAGGATGAATTTTCGGGAAGGGCTTAAAAATATAAGCCCTTACCTGAAAATCATCCTAAAATGTGTAAAAATAAAAAAATTAAAAAATGTCAGCATAAAGATCGTTCTCCTCTGCCATAGCTGTAACAGCTGTGGCAGAGAAGAACGATGTTAGCCCATTGAATTCAATGGAGCCGGCAATACAGCTGGCTTCATTGAAAGCAATGGGCTGCTGCGAGCACGGGATGAATTTTCGGGAAGGGCTTAAAAATATAAGCCCTTACCTGAAAATTATCCTAAAATGTGTAAAAATAAAAATGCAGGCATTCTCTTCAATGGAGCCGCTGCCGGCGACTCCATTGAAGACAATGGTCTGCTGGCACACCTGAATTCATTTTCAGGGAGGGGCTTTACATATAAGCCATTCCCTGGAAATGAATTAAAAGTGATTTAAAAAACAAAAAAAATAGATACCTCCCTTCAGCTGCCCGGGCACAGCCGCGTCTTCTCCTGCTGTCCCCTGCACTGTGGTGCTGAACTGCTGATGTATCACCAGCCGGGGAGCACCTCAGCCAATTACATTCAGCTCTTTCAGCAGGCGGGGATTTTAAATCCCCGGCTGGTGATAGATCAGCAGTTCAGCAACACAGTGCAGGTGACAGCAGGAGAAGACGCGGCTTTGCCCCGGCAGCTGAAGGGAAGTGAGTACCTATTTTTTTTTATTTTTTTTTTACTATTTTAAAAGGCTTTTCAGGGAAGGGCTTATGAAGCCCTTCCCTGCAAAGCCACTAACAGCTGCCGGGGCTCAGCGGGGACTTCTGCCGCTGTCCCCGGCTCTGTAGCGCTGCTGAGCTATCAGCAGCTGGGGATTTTAAATCCCCGGCTGCTGATAGCTCAGAACTACAGAGCCTGGGACAGCGCTAGAAGTCGCGGCTGAGCCCCGGCAACTGAAGGGAGGTGAGAATTGTTTTTTGGGGTTTTTTTGCACTAATTTAAATGGCTTTTCAGGGAAGGGCTTATGAAGCCCTTCCCTGAAAAGCCATTGACAGGATGCCGGCAGCAGGATTCTCTACCACAGCTGTCATGTGTGACCGCTGCGGTTGAGAACTGAAGAATTACTTTTGTTGCATCGGCCACAGATGTGGCAGATGAAGCAGCAGGGAATTCTTTTAACTAGCGGGGGTGAAGGATACATCTGCCGCATGCGGCAGATGTGTTCTTCATGCCCGCGGGGGTCACAGCAGCGGCGGAGAGGTACGTTTTTTTTTAATTCTCTTTTTGTTTTGCACTAAAATGTTTCTTTTTCAGGGAAGGGCATATATTTTTGGCTTAATAGTGAGACCTCGGAGCCTGAAATGCAGCCCTGCATGTTGCTCCTCGCCTACCCTATCCATTTCTGTGTTTTTTACATGACTTTGGTGATTTGCTAAGATTTTCACAAATGAAAACCTTAGCGGAGCACCAGTCATATACAAAAATGCTCGGGTCGCCCATTGACTTCAATGGGGTTCGTTACTCGAAACGAACTCTCGAGCATCACTGAAAGTTCGACTCGAGTATCGAGCACTCGAGCATTTTGGTGCTCGCTCATCTCTAATAACAAATAAAGAACTACCCACCCCTTAATAATACATAATACCATTGGTTCCTACAGAAGCGAGTTCTGTGCGCTGCTTAGCATTGTGAAAATAGCGCTCCTCTGAACAAGCCCTTAGTCATAGAGATCACTGGCATATGTTATCATTTTCTGTACTACTCCATTGCACTGGGGTATTTCATTGTCATTACAAACAAAAGTGCCACTGAAGGGAGGCTTTGCCTGTCCCTGTATTATGCTAATGTAAAGGTGCTAGAAAGAACTCTTAATAAGTAGAAAGACTTTGAAAATAATTATTACGTAAAAGTATAAGGAAGGCTAAATTTCAGTAAGGTTAGGTGCATATATGATATATCCGATATTTAAAATGAAAAGCTCTGCTCGCACACTGACCAGAGGTAGTAAGGTCAGTAAAATCTTTGTCATATTTCATAAGGTCTTAGCATCACTGCCTGCACCTTTTGATATATATGTATATATGCCTTAGCATGTCCTAAATGTAGTGGTTGGATGATCACATGACAGTTGTTTATACCATATAGGACATTGTGGCCTGCGCTCACCAGCTAGGGGGTGGTGTTTAAGGGAGAATGATGCCATCCCACCCACTCATCAGTGTAGTGGAGAGATGCTCCCACTATACTCTTAGTCAGCGCCCAAGTCAAAGCACTATGCAAGAATGTACAGAGTGATGTGGGCACTACCAGTGAAGGTGTAGAAAGAAGCCATCTCATCCAAAATCATTCCATTTTACCATGAGCCCTGTACTCAGCAGTGTAGACTCCCTCTACACTAAACTGCGCATTTTGCTCAACTGCTTCACCAACATGGATTCACCCACTCCTACTGCATTCAGCCCCCAAATCAAAGTGCTGTACAAGTATGTCCAGTATGATTGGGTAGTACCCAGCCGGGGGGGTGCTCACCGGCTTCTGTGCCCAGAGGTTACTGCTGCATTCATCGCTCACATTGAAGCACTGTACGGGAGTTTACAGTGTGATATAGGCACTAGCAAGCATAGGGGGTCCACGCTTTGCCGTTCCTGTGCCAAATGGGTTTTTGCTGCTGAATCACAGGGGGGGGGGGGGGGGGGAAGAATAGTGAAAAATATTTGCCTACATATGCTAACACTAAAAGCAGGCTTAAGAAAAATTCTGCCACTGTCTATAAAAGTAGGCCAGTGGAGTGGGGCAACACGCAAAGGGACCTCTACTTTGGTTTTTTATTACAGTCATCAGCCTAGGACGGGCTATCTACTAGTATATAATATGAAAGGTATTTTAGTACACTATTTTACTATTTCGAACCATATCTTTGCATTATAGGCAAAAATGTGAAATTCTATAGCCTTTTTTCAACATATTTTTATGACTACAGGAATTCTGATTGCACTCACCTAAATGGTTCTTAAAAATTCCATAAAACAAAACAAGTATTCTGAGATGTTTGGTGTCAAAAATACGTTGTATTGAAAATTAGGGCCTTACAATTCCATCTTTTGTTCGTTGTTCGCAATGAATTAAAAAATGCTTAAAATCAAAGACAAAAATCATTTTTTTACAAATGAAATGCAGTTTTCTTTGCACCCTTAAAAATACAATAACATGTTTATTTGAAAATAAGTATACTGGAAAATCTGTTCTTTTAACTCTGTACTGTACAATTCTTCTGTTTTTCCTCCAAGAAAAGGATGAATACATTTTCCTGAAGACTTAGTACCTTTTTCTCCAACTGAGACACAAGCTTGCACTTCTGGCAGATGATGTCTGACTTTTCCTCCAGTAGGTCTGTAGACATATAACATATGTTGCAGCTCACTATATGGATACTTTTTCTTTCCGTGTTGATGTCGACTTCCAAAGTTCTTCAAGTCAAGAATGCTTGTGATGATATATGACCTATAAGATGCTACTAAGTGTAAAACTTTGCTTGTCTGATGACCTGGCGATGTCCTTTGAGCGGCTAGATCCGGCCAAACCCAGCAATTGTCCCACTGACACTGAATCTTTTTGCAAAATGCACTAGCAATGTGCAAATTATCTTCCCGGAGCTCCAATCGCTTATCATTCATTGTAGATATGACTGTCCAGCCAATCACAAGTTCAGCAGTGACACTGCCATGAGTGACACATGAAGCTTATTATTGGCTGAGCGGTCATGTGTACAACGAAGGGCATGTGACACCTGCAGATTCTTCTGGGAGTGAAGCAGCAGGAAATGGGGCTTCTTCACTGGACTAGAGGGAACAAAAACTGATACAAAACACATAAGGTGAGGTCAAGCGCTGGCACTTAATGCCCTGCATTAGATATGATATTTTCCTGAAGTATTATTATTTTTTATTTGAGTCCATTACCTACTCAGATTACCTGATTCAAATCCAGAAATTGAATTATTAAACTTATTTAAAGAGCCACTCCACCAAAAACACATTTTTCCATCCTTCCCCCCTCACCTGGTTGCCTCTCATACTCTGGATGTCTTCTCTGCTTATTACAGTCACTTACATGCAGTGCAGCCCCCGGTCAGATGCTTGTCAGGCACCATCTTGATGTTGCTTTTGCTTTCACTCTTCTGTGCTATCAATTCCAGGATGCATCAGTACAGCATTACATGAGCAGCTAAAGATTGTACAATCTCTGCTGAAGGGAAAACACTACCATTACCATTTTACATCCCCCTAAATAAGCTACAAACCACATGTATACAGTCAGGTGGCTGAGCTGTGATCTCCTCTATTATAACTATGTGACAGGAGCTATGTGATCATCATCAGTAACTGTGATAGGAGTGTTTGCATCCCCTACAAGCAATTTCTGTCGTAGGGTCCATCAATGTTTACTGAGAAACTGATTACAACCTCAATTCCAAAAAACTTAGTACACTATGTAAAATGTAAATAAATGTAAAGAGAAAAATCTCATATAATCATATCCGAAGCTGAAAATGGGAAATCTTTCCATTTTATTTTAAAAAAACAACTCATTTAGAAATTGATGGCAGCAACACATCTCACAAAAGTTGGGACAGAACCATGTCTACCATTGTGTAGCATCACCTCTTTTTTTTTACCGCAGTCTGTAAATCTCTGGGAAGTGAGGAGACCAATTACTGGAGTATTGGGAGAGGAATGTTGCCCCATTCTTGTCTAATGTAGGATTTAGAGACGAGCGAGCATACTTGTCCGAGCTTGATGCTCGTTCGAGTATTAGGGTGCTCGAGATGCTCGTTACTCGAAACGAGCACCACGCGGTACTCGTCTCGATTAAACGAGCACTGACCATTGAATTCAATGGAGCTGGCAATACAGCCGGCTCCATTGAAAGCAATGGGCTGCCGTCGATCTCAGGATGATTTTTCGGGAAGGGCTTAAAAATATAAGCCCTTACCTAAAAATCATCCTAAAATGTGTAAAAAAAATTAAAAAAAATATGTCAGCATAAAGATCATTCTCCTCTGCCATAGCTGTAACAGCTGTGGCAGAGAAGAACGATGTTAGCCCATTGAATTCAATGGAGCCGGCAAAAAGCAATGGGCTGCCGGCGAGCGCGGGATGAATTTTCGGGAAGGGCTTAAAAATATAAGCCCTTACCTGAAAATCATCCTAAAATGTGTAAAAATAAAAAAAAAATGTATACTCACCTTTCCGCTGAAGCCGGAGTTCAGCCGCGTCCGGCCGGCAGTTCTCCTGAACTGCTCTGAGTAGTATTCAGCAGCCGGGGATTTAAAATCCCCGCCTGCTGAATGAGCTGCCTCTGATTGGTCACAGCCTCACCAATCAGAGGCAGCTCTCAGCGCAGGGACCAATCAGGGGCAGCTCTCAGCTATCAATCAGAGGCAGCACTCACTCACCCATTCATGAATTCATGAATGGGTGTGAGTGAGAGCTGCCTTTGATTGGTGAGGCTGTGACCAATCAGAGGCAGCTCATTCAGCAGGCGGGGATTTTAAATCCCCGGCTGCTGAATACTACTCAGAGCAGTTCAGGAGAACTGCCGGCCGGACGCGGCTGAACTCCGGCTTCAGCGGAAAGGTGAGTATACATTTTTTTTTTATACACATTTTAGGATGATTTTCAGGTAAGGGCTTATATTTTTAAGCCCTTCCCGAAAATTCATCCCGCGCTCACCGGCAGCCCATTGCTTTCAATGGAGCCGGCTGTATTGCCGGCTCCATTGAATTCAATGGGCTAACATCGTTCTTCTCTGCCACAGCTGTTACAGCTATGGCAGAGGAGAACGATCTTTATGCTGACAGTGCGGGGGTGGGGGGTGGGGTCTCACTCCCGCGCTCGCCGGCAGCCCATTGCTTTCAATGGAGCCGGCTGTATTGCCGGCTCCATTGAATACATTGGGCTAACATCGTTCTTCTCTGCCTCAGCTGTTATAGCTATGGCAGAGGAGAATGATCTTTATGCTGACATTTTTTTTTATTTATTATTTTTACACATTTTAGGATGATTTTCAGGTAAGGGCTTATATTTTTAAGCCCTTCCCGAAAATTCTTCCTGAGATCGCCGGCAGCCCATTGCTTTCAATGGAGCCGTATGGAGCTGTATTGCCGGCTCCATTGAATTCAATGGGCTAACATCGTTCTTCTCTGCCACAGCTGTTACAGCTGTGGCAGAGGGGAACGATCTTTATGCTGACAGTGCGGGGGGGGGGGGGCACTCTTGCCGCTATTGTGGCTTAATAGTGGGACCTGGGAACTTGAAATGCAGCCCAACATGTAGCCCCTCACCTGCCCTATCCGTTGCTGTGTCGTTCCCATCACTTTCGTGAATTTCCCAGATTTTTACAAATGAAAACCTTAGCAAGCATTGGCGATATACAAAAATGCTCGAGTCGCCCATTGACTTTAATGGGGTTCGTTACTCGAAACAAACCCTCGAGCATCGCGGGAAGTTTGACTCGAGTAACGAGCACTCAAGCATTTTGGTGCTCGCTCATCTCTAGTAGGATTCTAGTTGCTCAGCAGTCTTGGGTCATCAGCCGGATTTTTCATTTCATAATGTGCCAAATGTTTTCTATTGGTGAAAGGTCTGAACTGCAGGCAGCAGCTTCTGCACCCGGACTCTTCTTCTGCGAAGCCATGCTGTTGTAATGGATGCAGTATGTTGCTTAGCATGAAATATGCAAAGTCTTCCCTGAATGAGATGTTATCTGGATGGGAGCATGTATTGTTCTAAAACCTTGATATACTGTTCAGCATTGATAGTGCCTTTCAAGATATGTAAGTTGCCAATAAGATTACAGATGCAGGCTTTTGAACTCTGAGCTGATAATAAGCAGAATGGTGCTTCTCCTATTGAGTCCACAAGACACTGCGTTTACAAAAAGAATTTCAAATGTTGATTTATATGACCACTGTACATATTTCCATTTTGTCTCAGTACATTTTAAAATAGCTTTGGCCCAGAAAAGATTTGGAGTAACTGGATTGTGTTTAAATTTGACTTCTTCTTTGCATGATAAAGCTTTAACTTGCATTTGTGGTTTTCACAGCAAACCATGTTCATAGACAATGATTGCGGGAAGTATTCATGAGTCTGTGCATTCATCTGCATTACAGAATCATGCCTGTTTTTAATGCAGTGCAGCTTGAAGGGGCATAGATCTTGAGCATCAATACTGACCTTCAGCCTTGTCCTTTGTGCACACACATTTCTCCTGATTCTCTGAATATTTTAATGATCTTCTGTACTGTAGATGATGGAATATTCAAAGTCTTAACAATTTTACGTGATGCAAGAAACGGCTCCAACCGGCGGCGTCCGTGGATTAATGTGAGTCCAATTATTTTATATAAATGTGCTTTTGTGTTTGTTAATTGTATGCCTGAAGAGAGCGGGTTATCCCGCAGAAACGCGTAGCAACCGAAGGAATAAATGATTTAAAGTTACCTTGCGGACATTGCGTCCTTTACTGTTGCTGGAACCCACGAGCGCGGGGGTAATTTTTCTTTTAAGTACGACAACAATTTTACTTTGAGGAACATTTTTCTGAAATTGCTACATAATTTTACCGTATTTTCCAACATATAAGACGATGGGGCGTATAAGACGACCCCCAACTTTTCGTCTTATCTGCCGGGAATACAGTGTGGAAAAAAAAAATCAATACTCACCTTTGGCAGCGCTGCTGCAGGCTGTCGCTCCCTTGTGCACGCTGGCAGAGCTTTGCTTTCTGCAAGCAGGGCTTGAATGCCCCGCCTCCAGAAAGCTAATGCTCTAATTGGCTAACTTAGTCTGCCAATTGATGAACCTCTAACTATCTTTGCTTCTGAGAGCCTCACTGACATGCTCTTTTTATACACAGACATGTGACTTACTAGAAAATTGTATTTCATTAGTACCACTTACTTTTCCAGCGTTTCGTTACTCCTGTTCCAACTTTTGTGAGATGTGTTGCTGCCATTAATTTCTAAACAAGTTAAATTTTAAATGAAATTATAAAATGACTCACTTTCTACTCCTGATATGCGTTTTATGTTCTACTGTAAATATAAAATAACATAAAATATAGTAATATGAGATATCCAAATCATTGCATTCTCTTATTTACTTACATTTTTCTCAGCGTCCCAACTCTTTTTTGGAACTGGGGTTGTAGTTTGAAATAGCATAAACCCAATTAAATCAGAGTTGATCAGAATTGAGATCCCATAACCATCAGAGAAGAAAGAGGCCATGAAATCCAGAAAGAATGGAATAACTAACCAAGGTAATACTAGCCGATTTATATATACTGGAGGCTAAATACATATTTCATGAAAACAAATCCCCAGAGTGGCCCTTTAACTTGTCTTGTTATAATTATTTTTGCTATAGTTTTTTGTGTTTTATGTGATATAATTGAATTCAAAATATATCTCCAGTATACATATTTGTCACTATACAGTATGTATCCTTGCAGCTTAATAAAATGTTATTCCCTCTGCCTCTAGAAAGTCAGTATGCATTTAGGAGTCCATCCTAGTAAGGGTTATTTTCTCGCTACTTCCAGTCTCAGCACTTGCTTTCACTATAGCGCATCAATAATAAATGCTTTGTTCCATTATGAAAATAGGCTGCTATCATAAAACCTCCCCTCTCCCTGGCTTCTGTTGCAATTAATAGAGCAAAGTGTAGGTCTTTACACAGTGTGAGGGCTCTCCGGCAAACAAATAGCCTTGTAAGGAGAATTTAATTATGTCAGAGTTTGGCTGGAAAATTGCATCTATAGTTTTGCATTAGGAAAACTGAAACTTAGTTCACGCTAGAGCTAACAAATAGGAAATAAATAAGTAAATAAGCATGTATGTATCTTTCTGCTTGCTTGACTCAACATTTGGCAAGTTAATTAATGTGTAGTACTATAGGAAGTAAAAAAATGTGTAAGGCCTCAGTCAGACAGGCGTATTTTCACGCGATTTGCACATGCGCATGTGATCTGCAGATCTATAGACCCAATGCTTCGCAATGGGATCGATCACATGTCCGCTTTTTATGCGGATCTGCGATAAATTAAAGGACACGATGAATTGCAGAACGCGCCTATCTGCATTCTGCGATTCCTTGTGTTCTGTATATGTGCTCAATGGGGCTGGCGGCAGCAGCGCCGACCCCATTGAGAACATATACTATAAAGATCGTTCTCCTCTGCCACAGCTGTAACAGCTGTGGCAGAGAAGAACGATGTTCGGCCATTGAATTGGGCTGCCGGCGAGCGCGGGATGAATTTTCAGGAAGGGCTTAAAAATATAAGCCCTTCCCTGAAAACCATCCTAAAATGTGTAAAAAAAAAAAAAGTATACTCACCTTTTCCCTGCAGGCGGAGTTCAGCCGCGTCCGGCCGGCAGTTCTCCTGAACTGCTCTGTGTAGTATTCAGCAGGCGGAGATTTTAAATCCCCGCCTGCTGAATGGGCTGCCTTTGATTGGTCACAGCTCTCACCAATCATAGGCAGCTCTCACTCACCCACTCATGAATGGGTAAGTGAGTGCTGCCTCTGATTGGCTGAGCACAGGGACCAATCAGAGGCAGCTCTCAGCTATTGAATGACAGCTGAGAGCTTCCTCTGATTGGTCCCTGCGCTCAGCCAATCAGAGGCAGCACTCACTCACCCATTCATGAATTCATGAATGGGTGAGTGAGAGCTGCCTCTGATTGGTGAGAGCTGTGACCAATCAGAGGCAGCCCATTCAGCAGGCAGGGATTTTAAATCCCCGCCTGCTGAATACTACACAAAGCAGTTCAGGAGAACTGCCGGCCGGACGCGGCTGAACTCCGTCTGCAGGGAAAAGGTGAGTATATATTTTTTTTTACACATTTCAGGATGGTTTGCAGGGAAGGGCTTACATTTTTAAGCCCTTCCCGAAAATTAATCCCGCGCTTGCCGACAGCCCATTGCTTTCAATGGAGCCAGCTGTATTGCCAGCTCCATTGAATTCAATGGCCGAACATCGTTCTTCTCTGCCACAGCTGTTACAGCTGTGGCAGAGGAGAACGATCTTTATAGTATATGTTCTCAATGGGGTCGGCGCTGCTGCCGCCAGCCCCATTGAGCGCATATACAGAACACAAGGAATCGCAGCATGCAGCTGTGGCAGAGGATAGCGGGCAGCGCTGGGCCGTTTCGTCGAAAACGCTGCTAGCTGCAGATTTTCAGTGAATCGTCAGCCCCAGTCACGCGATTTGCGGATGCGCATCTGTCATGCGATCCGCAAATCGTGTGAAAAAAAACGCCCATCTGACTGAGGCCTAAGGGTGCTTTCACACATACTGGAGTAATCCACCGCAAGGAAAAATCCGCACCAACATTCATAGGTCTAACATATGGATTTTGACACAGATTTGAAAATTGTTAAATTCTGCTGCAATCCACCTCAAAATCAGACAAACAAATAGATTTAGGCGCGGATTTCTGCAACGAATATTCTACTGCATCTTTCAGAATATTCTGGTTTGTGTGAAAAAATCCTAAAGGGGTTCTGGAAAGTTTTGAAGGGGAAAACTCCTTGAAAGGGCACATTGAAACTTCTGTATTTTTCATGCAATGTTACAATTGTATATTTCAGACAAAGGTTTTCCGTTATATAATTGTGGCCGCTTGTTCAACAAGTCAGCAAAGGCCAATATACATAGTCATATTACAACTCCGTACAAAAGCTATATATTTTGAAAAGGAAATCTTAGCACATTTGAGACCCATAAAATACATTATGGGGGGCAAAGGTAAGGAAACCAGTGTCCTACGAAGTTGTGTCTCATACTTATGGGATCCCGTGTTTCAGCGCTGTGCCCACAAGAAAGCAGCTGGCACATACAATGTGCCTCTTTTTAGAAGGCCTTCTGAAGAGTCATGCTGTGTGCGCCTCCTCTCTCTCCGGAGCACATTGCTGGAATGGGGGACCAGGTGAGTAT
This sequence comes from Eleutherodactylus coqui, assembly GCF_035609145.1. Lineage (NCBI taxonomy): Eukaryota > Metazoa > Chordata > Amphibia > Anura > Eleutherodactylidae > Eleutherodactylus > Eleutherodactylus coqui. Next base: position 68,442,058 of record NC_089840.1, on the reverse strand, counting down.
GAGACAGAGCTCCCCGTACCAATTATTACCTCACCTTTGAGTCCCATAATGTAGTTGATGGGGCTCAAACATGCTGACAGGTACCTTATAAGCCATAGATGTGATCATGTGTGTGTAGTGCCTAGAGTGCGTTACATATCTGCCCATGTAAACTATATTGTATTTTGAATATAGGAGCTGTCATTGTGAAATAGAAACATTTGGAAGTAACAGGTGTAGGCATAGAATTCTCACAGAAGCAGAATGTATCCAATGGTAATGCCTGTAGCACTTTACAACTGCCTGTTCTTCATTGTCCTTCTGTACTGCTATCATTTCGATTGCCAAGGCTGAGATCTCCATACATATAGTCATTGACAAAAAAATAACTCGCCCAGACAGAAATGTTGGATTGCTGCAAAATATGATATGCAGCTATGTCTCAAGTAGATATGTAAATGATTGCAGGCGTGGTCTGGTTAGGCACTGAGTCTTCTCACCAGAAACTGTAAAACTGCTTGTGTATCCTATAAAAAGCCTTCGAGAGGCCACTTTTGTGTTGAGTACCTCTTGTTGAGAGATCGTTGAACATTAGATATGCCTATATAACAAAATGATACTTGAAGAAATTTTGTTCAGTTAACAGGCTTTGAGAGGGGGCGCATCATTAGAATGAGAGAAGCAAGATAGTCATTTCAACAATTTGCCTGTCATATAGGCTGTCCTGACCAAGCTAGTTTGGAAGTAGTGGTTACATGAGGGCATGCACACATAGATCAACAGTCACTGGATGGCCCAGACAGACCACCAGTAGATAGAATTATTTGATCAACCAATAAGCAAGCGTAGATACAACAGTCTACTATCCAGAGAGAGGTCGTATCTTCATTAAAGACCATTTCCAGTCACTTAGCAGAAGTAAATTTGGAGCCACTGCACCCATTATATGCTCTGCATTAACACCCCAACAGCATCATCTTCATTTGCAGTGGTATATTGAATGAGAAACCTGGACTGCTATGAAATAGAACAGTATTATCTTCAGGTTCTGTTTGTGAGCCAATGATGGTTGTGTTCAAGAATGGAGACCTTGTACTGAGCACATCAATCTTGCCTGTGGAGTGGCACACTACCCCAACTGCTGATGTTATGATCTAGGTCACCATTTCACACAACAGTCTGTCATCCCCAGTAGTGATATGAAGTTCACTAATTCACATATCTTGCCTCTAATGGCAAGGCTTCCAACCAGCATTTTTCACCAGAATATATTATAAGGGTTTCCCAAGAATGTCTCCACCAGGTTGCCACACTTCCTTGGCCTGCCTGGTGGGCAGATATATAGCTGATTGAGCATTTATGGGACTAGCTGGACGCCAGCTTTGGCAGCTTACAAGTGTGCAGGATCTAGAGGCTCAGTTGCAACATCTGTGGGCAAATGTGTTGCAGGATAACATACAGAGCATTACGTTCACTCGCAGGACTTATTTACCTTGCCAGCATGAACATACATAACCCCTAATTAGACAGTAAGTGTCTGGACATAAATAAACACCCCTTGGATATACAAAATACATTACACTTTTATTATAGAAGAAAAGTATGCAATACAAATATATTGTCATACCAATAGCAGGGAAACATCTGAACCTTGACTTCACCTACAAGGGAAACCTGCCTATAAGCGAAGTAATCATTTCAATGAGGATGGTCCCACAACAGGAACCTAAAGCCAAACTCACTCTCCCTAAAAAAGGTCACAGGAAACAGTGGTACAGTTAACACATAATATAAACTCCAGCAAATAGAGAGATGAACAACAAACACAGGCAAACTCCCAAAGACCAGGAAATGGATCATACAAGACATAGTTCAGACCAGGCGTCTGCACACCTACTGTTACCATGCAGTGTTTGCTGATCCTCCCAGGGCAGCAGTGTGCGGGTTCGCGTGGTCGGAGCACATCCCCCCGCTTGTTGTCCAGCTGCCGGGGGCGCGGGTGCCTGGCCAGCGTAGGTGGCATGGGGCTGGTGGTGCCGGCACCGTGCGCACGCGCACCTGTGATTGCAGCTGCCATGCACGAGCTCCCTTTTATTATGTTCTGTGGGGAGTTGGCTGTCTCCCTCTCTCTGCCCCTAGGTGGAGGCTTTTGTTTAAAGGTCGGCCAGAGGCTGGCAATCACCGCCAGTTATTGGTTTCCCTCAGTATGCTAGCTAGTCTTTCTTGGTTGGTCTCCTGCTTCTTTCTCTTGTCTGCTATACTTTGCTATTATCCACCAGGTTTTTCCATCTGTCTGAGTTTTGCTTAGTTTTGTTTGTGTTGGTTATTTACATCTGCCTTTTCTGTCAGTATTCTACCCTTTCCATCCAGGTATGCCAGCATCCCTTTTTCGGTCCCTAGTGAGAGTAGGGATTGCCGCCCAGTTGCCCGCCTGAGGTTAGCCAGGAATGGAGGCAATAGGCAGGGACAAGGGTTGTGGGTGAGATCTAGGGCACCCGAGATGGCATATCAAGGGTAGTTATACCGTAACACCTACAGATGGAGGGGAATTCAGAGTTGGAAAGGATCACCAGGGTAATCAAGTTCAACCCCCTGCTCTGTACAGCATCACCAAATCATCCCAGATAAAGTTCTATCCAGCCTCTATTTGAACACTTCCATTGAAGGAGAACTCACCACCTCCAGTGGTAACCTGTTCCACTCATTGATCACCCTCACTGTCAGAAAGTTTTTTCTAATATCTAATCTGTGTCTCCTCCCCTTCAGTTTCATCCCATTGCTTCTAGTCTTTTCTTGTACAAATGAGAATGGGGCTGATCCCTCTGCACTGTGACAGTCCTTCAGATATTTGTAGACAGCTATTAAGTCTCCTCTCAGCCTTTTGTTTTGCAAGCAGGAGTTATGCTGCATTTACACATAATGATTATAATTCAATTATTGTTTAAAAAAATCATTCAAACGAGCGAAAGTGAATGATCGTTCAGTTCAAGCGCAAGCCAATGACCAAACGATCAACGAGAATCACTTTGCATTTGTCGTTCAGTTTCAACCAGCATAAAAATCATCGTTGCTCGTTCATGTATTATTGCATTTAAACTATCCTCACTCAATGTTTCACATAGAAATGTGAAACTCCGAACAAGAAGTGAATGATTATCAACAATGATCTGCTTGTCTAAACAGGCCGAGTGACTGCGAATGAGTTAGCGGTGACGTCACTCGCCTGTTTGAATGAGAATCGGCTTATCTAAAAGGGGCATTAGCTCAGGAGGAAATTTTAAGCATTCTCACACTTAAAGACAGAGGGAATTCAGACAAAAGCAAACAGGACATAGTTCAGAACAAGCGTCTACACATCTACAGATGAAGGGGAATTTAGGCGTCCTCATACCTAATGATAGAAAGGGATTCAGACAGAAATGCATGCATGCTATCACCAGTGCTCAGAAAGTAGATGATGAGGTATAATGACCAGCACGTTCTAACAAGAAGAGCAGGTATTTATGTGCGCAGACCCCAGGTGGTTGGTTGGCTGGAGCAATCCATGCAACAGCCAGCCAAATCAGCCCTCCCTTGCATCGATGTACTCCTAAAAGTGCTTAGCACTACAAGATCTAGGAGCACAAACTATTATGACATAACATGGAGCCTGCATGCCTCCATGCGCTACTGTTTCTTATTAGATATTGGGGCTAGCTGTGGCCCATCAGGGTACTAGAGACTCTGTTGAATTGTACAGTGTTCTCCAAAAACGTATCCTTTAGTTCCAATATTGTAATAACTTACATATATAATCATTATATTCACACATATAAAGTTTCATTCTATTCCAAAAACAACATCTTCGGTGTCATGGCATGTTGGCTACAATACAGAGACAGACCAGTCACTCTGCCACTATGCAGGTCACTGGTTAAAACACATTGTTTAAGGGCTGCTGGCTGCTATCAGTACCTGAGAGTCCTACCTGTGAGGGATGGTTTGGGGTATGGTTTCTTCTCTGTGCTACCTATCAGCAGGTGAGGAGAGCTTTATATTCCTACTCCTTCTCTTGTCAATTGCTGTTTATTCAGTTCAGTTGGTGGCAGTGGTTGGAGCCCCTATTTTGGGTGAAAGCTATATACATACAGATAAGTGCTGATTTACTTTCCTTTTGCTATGTTAGTGTTTGCACTGTCAACTTGTGGTGTTTAGTGCATCTCTCCAGGCGCCCTCACAAGGACAGTCAGGTTCTAGATGAAGATCGTGGGGCCGTCCTTACCAGGACGCTAACTCTGCATTTAGGCAAGAGTTCCTCATCTTCCTGACAACTAAAGAGCATGTTTCTCCATCTTCCATTGCTTGGAGTGCTGTAGCCTTTCTCAGTATTATATTGTGTGTGCTTTTGCGATTCTGTGTGAATGCTGCCCTGCATTTGTACTGGACGTGGCGCTCTAGCATCACTCGGACACAACAAGAACACTGAAACACTGCATAATTCTTCTGTTAAAAGAAAACTTCTGAAACCAATAGCCATTTCAATTGGTACGTCTTTGTTTGCTGCACACAAATTAACATGCACTGTGGGGGGAAAAGTACAGTATAATACACTAATGTGCACCCAAAAAAGCATTATTCATTTTGCAAATACACAGCGCTCAGGGGCGCACAAATACGCTTACGGCCATGTAAAGCCAGCCTAAATCTGCACAAAATCCATATCATCTTCATTATGTGCAGATTTTATTGAAGATTTTGGTGTGGATTTGTGGTTTCTTCCCCTGTGTGAAGAAAGTCTAAAGGCCCATTTACACTTAATAATTATAGCTTAGAATTTTTTCAAACTAGCGAAAATTAGCGATAATTGTTGTGTGTAAACGCTGCCATCGTGCACTGATTTTAAGGTAACTTAAAATCCATCATTCAGCCGCAGAGAGATAAAGTATCTCTGAACAGGCTGCATGCTGTGTTCTCTGCGGTAGAAAGGAGATTACATTGTATTCTGCCAGCAGCCCCGAGGAGAACAATGCAGCTGTTTGCACAGCAGGTCGTGTGATTAGTCACATGCTGGGCTCTGCAAACTGTTCTTAGAGGCCCACTTACATGTAAATGAAGATGATAAAGTGGTAATGGACATTAGTGTCCATTAATACTTTATGCAAAAAGTTAGCTAAAACTTTTAATCTTTCAATCAAATGTAAATGAGCCTTAACATTGATCCATCTTTTCCTATATTCTTCTCACAAGATAACAAAAGGCTGATATTTCTATCTTCTGTTGATGAATTATTACATTTTTGCCCCACATTTCTTTAACATAAAACAAAACAGGAGGAATCTTTGGGACCAATTACATTTTGAGTTTTCGATTTCTCATTTACCTCTCAGCAAATTTAATGAGAAACTCCAGTAGGAATTTATTTATCAATAACTCTTCGGGAAAGTAGAACAAAATAGGTGCTCTTACATAAGTTTCCGTACAGGCATGTTATTCTAGGTTAGCTTTTAAGATATCTAAGCACTATAACACTACTGCAGTAAGAGTTTGAATAAGCGTAAACCTAACTTTAGCACTCAGAGATTTCCCAGAAGGGTGAAAGAAGCCCGGCTCCCTATACAGTCATGTCTCATTGCTGCTGATTTCCAAACGAATGTAGGTTAAAAAATTGCTATTGCACATTAGTTTGTGTAAAGTCGAAATGTGTCAGCCTCTCACTCCCACTGGAATTGAATTTGCAGGGTAAAGCTTGTATTCCTAGAACTGAAAGAATGTTAAAATGCATATAATGGAATCTGAACGATACAACAAAATACCTAATGATATCTAGTTAGATTTTGATCTCCCTGGAGGTTTAATATTGTCAAAAAAATATAGAAATCAAGAGTATAGAGAACAACACATACAATGTAACAAATCTACCTAATTAATAATTCCATAGAGCTTGCTCAGAATTCTATGCTTCCGTTCTCTCTTTTACAATGTATTAAATGAGGAATGATAAAGCTTTGATGTGGCATTCACTACATGATTAACATAGAATGTGGCTAGTGTGCATTTAATTTTAATGAAGTCAGTGGGCATTTAAGCTGAATGGCCACTTATTAGAGACACCTGCCCTTTAATGATTGGAGCTTCCCTGTATGAAAGTTAGTCATGTGACCCCAGGGTACAGCATATAATCAAGTGAGCATGTTTAAATGGATCATTTTCAGTGTAAGTCCATATTAGATTGAGAAAATCAAACAATCTGAGTGACTTCGAACAAGGCCTGGTCATCGGGGCTAGACTTGCCATGGCCAGGATTTCATACACTGCCAACCTTGTGGGGTTTTCTCTTGTAGCAGCATCAAGTATACCAAAAAGGTGGTCAGAGGAGGATGTTAAGAACTGTTTTGCGAACAGCCAAGCAAATTGCGGCTGAATACAATGTTAGTGCTTTAACTAATGAGTCCGAACACACAACTATTCATTCATTTGTACAGATAGGCTTTACTAGTCCATGACTAGTTTGAGTGTCATTGCTACGAATGACAGAGAGGCAAGACTACAGTGGGCAAAAGAGCTTTTTTGTCTGCATTATATTCCCGCAGAGCAATTTCAATGCCTAGTGTAGTCTATGCCACAATGAATTGCTGGGGTTCTGATGGCTAAAGTAGGTCCAACTCACTAATAGATAGGTGTCTGTAATAAAGCGGTGTAAAGGCCCTGTGGTGTAGACAGATAGATAGATAGATAGATAGATGGATAGATAGATAGACAGACAGACAGACAGACAGACAGACAGATAGATAGATAGATAGATAGATAGATAGATAGATAAATTTCCAATTTACTTCATAGGCCTAGTGTGTTTCTTGTGCTCTGACCTGACATATGTAGTGTAGAGGTGAAGTGACTTATTGGTGACTTTGACATGGCTACAACATTTTTTTTAAAATCAAAACCATATTGTTTTCACAACCTCTAGATTTTATTGCACATCTACAGTGCCATAAAGGGATTCTGTCCCCAGGTTCATGAAGTTTGACTTGGCACTGAGCTCTGAGTCACGGTGGCAGACCATGCCAGTCTCTTCTCACCCACAGCATGTAGTCTGACAGCTCTCTCCCTATAAACAAAAGGGAAGAGTGTTATCAGTCTGCATGTTGTGGGCAGGGAGAGGCTAGCACGGCCCGCCTCCATAACTCGGAGTCAGTGCTCAGGAACCTGGTGACAGAATCCCTTTAAGAAGCATTAAAGGGACCTCAGATGGGATATTTTAGCTTCCTCCCTAGTCTCTTTGGTCACTCAGAATTACTGTACCTCTCTATAAACTATGGTCCTTTGTTAAAGATGTCTGCCTAACATACCTTCAATGGAACAGCTTTAATACATTTGCACAAGAGGACTGAATCCAAGGATGCATGTTTCTTAGATGTGCCCATAATTAATCTTTATGCTCATGAATGGAGAGAGGAGTATTATTTGATTAATCCTCAACATCATTTATGGATATGTTCACCCTGTTTACAAACCAAATGGAGCCTGAAAATATTGAGGATATAAAAAAAAAACTCTTAAATATTGAGAGAACACATCAAACAATAATGGTTATTGTCAGTGTGATCTGCCCATGTCACTGATGGGTCAAAACATGGAATGAAACAAACTTAACCTAAGAACTTGTGCCTTTTGTTGCAGAAGGAAAAGGAAAAATAAAATTTATATTGGATACCATTTTTGTTCCTTTTTTTTTTTTTTTTCTTATCTGTGCAAGTTTGCAGATATCATAATGGGATACTCAAACATGATATAAATAGTGCTTTAACACTTTTTTACACTGTCCAATTATCAGGCAAATATGTTTCTCTGATTGATTGTTCGCCCTACAATTGGATCATGTTAAAGGGTCAGTGATCGGCTGTTTGTTTGTCGGCTGATCATTTATTTCAAGTGAGCAGAAAAAAATGCTTGCTAAATGGCAGTACATCTCCCCACCTGAGTAGGAAGATGTACACCTGGCCCATAGGGTCCTGCTAACAATTGTTCATCTCCATAGAAGCAATTAGCATGCTTGTGGATTGGCATTCATTTACATTGGGTCAAGGAACCTTATCTTACCACATCAACAGACCATCTATAGATACGAGGTGCATTCAAGTTCTAAGGTCTCCAATTTTTTTTCTAAAAAACTACTTACCCCAAAAGGCTGAAAGCTTTGTCACTTTTCAACATAAACTCTCTCTTGGCATATACATTTTTCACAACATTGATACCATTGATGCATTCTTCAGCCCATTAATGCCACGGGATGTATGTGTACATCCTGGCAGGGTGGTAGCTTAGGCAGTAGGATGTAAACTTACATCCTGTGGATGGGGCAGGTTCAGAGGTGACTAATAGATGGCCTCCCAAAGCAACAGCGGGGATCGATGAGAATGCCGATCCCCACTCTTAACATCTTACATGCCACAATCAATGTACATTTTGACATGAAAATGGTTCACAAAAAAGCATGATCACTCTGTGATGTCATCGTCCCTCCAGGATGTAATCATCATGTCCGTAACAACCTGTACAATTAATTGAACACACTATTGATCTTGCATGGCAAAAACCATAAGAGAACTCTACAAAATGCAAACTGCTTATTTTGTTTGCTTTGCCTAAAAAAAGGCAATAAAAGTGATCAAAAAAGCCATATGTACCAGAAATGTTACCAATATAAACTACAGCTCTTTACACAAAAGATAAGCCCTCATAGAGCTCTGTCCATTTAAGTATGAAAAAAGTTACTGGACTTTGGATGTAAATGTAAAAAAAAGAAATAATTTTCAAATACATATAAGCTCTTCCCTGAAAAACAAGAACTTTAGTGTAAAAAAAATAAAAAATACCTGTCCGCCACTGCCATGTCCCCGCGGGGATGAAGAACACATCTGCTGCATGCAGCAGATTTTCCTTCATCCCCATGAGGACAAAAAATTCCCTGCTGCACCTGCCACATCTGTGACAGATGCAGCAAAGGAATTTTTCCTCCCTCTGGGGAATAAAGAATTCCCTACCACAGCTATCCCATATGAAATCATGAATGAGTGAGCGTTGCCTCTGATTAGGTGAGTGCAGGGACCAATCAGAGGCAGCTCTCAGCTGTCATTCAATAGCTGAGAGCTGTTCTGATTGGTCACAGTGCTCAGCCAATCAGAGGCAGCCTATTCAGCAGGTGGGGATTTTAAATGCCTGCCTGCTGAATACTCCTCACAGCAGTGCAGGGAAAGAGCTGGCTGGATGCGCCTGAGCCCTGGCAGCTGAAGAAAGGTGAGTATTTTTTTTTTATTATTATTACCATTTTTTCTTGTTTTTCAGAGAAGGGCTTATATTTAAAGCCCTTCCCTAAAAAACAATTACAGGATGCTGGCAGCTGGATCCCCTACCGCAGCTGTCATCTGTGATAGCTGTGGTAGGGAATTCTTTATTCACTGCAGGGATGAAGAATTCCTTTGCTACATCTGTCACAGATGTGGCAGGTGCAGCAAGGAATTCTTTTTCCTCGTGGGGATAAGACAGCGGCGGACAGATAAGTATTTTTTATTTATTTATTTAATTATTTTATACTAAAATTCTTGTTTTTCAGGGAAGGGCTTATATCTAAAGTCCTTCCCTGAAAAACAATTCAGGGGTGCCAGCAGACCATTGCCTTCAATTCAGGGGTGCCACCAGACCATTGCAGCTGCGGCTCCATTGAAGGCAATGCACGGACCTTCATACACACGTGTTCTTGCACGTACATAGGTGCGCACCTATGTACGCACCTATGTACACACAAAAACAAGCTCGTGTGAAGCCACCCTTATTGCACAAAAGTAGGAAAACCTAAAAAATTATTTTTTTGGTATTGTTGTAATTGCACCAGCCCACAGAAAAAAATGTAATATGTCATTAATGCTGCATGATTAACACAAAAAATGCCAGAATCTATGTGTTTTCTCTCCCTGCCCTCCCAAAAAATTATAAAAGTAGTACAATACATTATATGTACTAAAAAATGGTACCAATCAAAAAAGTTTGCCACACGAAAACAAACCCTCATATGGCCATATCAAAGGAAAAATAAAAAAGTTATGGGTTTTGAAAAGTATAGATGAAAATCCCCCCCAAATTCTTGTGTTCTTGTCGCCAAATAGACTCAAAGTTGTTATTATGAAGAAACTCCTCAATAAGGGCTGCCTGGTAAACAGGAGGGTTGTCTTGATGGATTAGCGGCACCTACATGGAGAAATCTCTAGGTCTTCACTAGAGATGGGAAGGTCTGGAAAAAAAAATCCGAAAAAATGTGAAAAAACGTCTCTCTTCCCCATTTTTTTCCAAAGCCATTTTTATGTTATATAGTTTGAATACCATGTCATAGATATATTATATATCATTGGAAAAGAACATATTCTACACACTTTTTATTTTCAATTTTTCCGCAAAAAATAACTTGGGGGGGAGGGGGACTGTTTTTCTCTCAAATTTTCCATTTTTTTTCCAGGCCTTCCCATCTCTAGTCTTCACCTAGGATGGTGTGCACAGATCCTATGAAAAGTTTCTTCCACAGTCAATCTGCAGTCTGCAATAACTACTTCACAGAGGCAGTAAGGTCCCAATTACTTAATTAAGCTCACTTTTAGGACCCAAAAATATAAATTCATAAAAATTAACTTTTAATAAATATTGCTTAAAAACCTTATGGACACACAAACAACAAAAAAACAAAAAAAAAAAATGCACTATCCGGTTGGGAATGTGAAATTGTATCATACAGTAACACTTCAAGATCAGTATCGATCTTGGACGTTTTCTTTATTATGTCTTTTACGTCCAAAAGATAGCTCTTTTTTGGGGGGGTTTCTTGGTTTTAATGTTCCAAAAAACCTATGCATTTTTTCCGAACCTGAACATGATGTCGTAATCAGCCGGAATCTACATGCAACTCATATAGTCCAATGTATAATAGACACGAGATGTTTTTATGTACAGAATAGACCTTGTAATTTCCCTACGCGTTTCGCCCACTGCGTGGGCTCCTCAGGGGCTCAAGTATCTCCTGGGATGATTCCCTGGAGAAAGGGTTGTCATCAGTCATCAACTGAGTATAGAAAATTGTTTATAGATTAGGACTATAAACCATTAAAGGCAATGAGTAAGTATAGGTAAGGTACTGTATTGAATTAGCACCCCACTATGAGGAGTGGTCGCTGCAATAATTCCTCTTAAGCTGATATGCGGTACTTGATAGCCTAATAATATTTCCTAGAGGAACAGTGCCCAGTTATCACTTAGAGTGATGTCTTGGTCAATACCCAGATAGTCTGCGCACTAAAAAAAGTTCCCCAGGTAATACATCGCTGTCTATTAGATCCTTTTAGTAGGTGAGTTTTAATATACTCAAAAGCTATCAATAGTATAGCTCCCACTAAATAGGGTTTTTCTGCAGTCAGGCAAATTCTCAGCCTAGTGAAGGGTTGTAAGGTTTCCCCCCCTATCAGGATCAGATAAAGCAGAATGAAATCATAAAATAAATAGAACAAGCGGCAGCATGACAGTCCTGGTGGTGGACTGCCAGCATACTGAATCCTTGTAGCCTAGCTTCTTAAATAAGGCTTGCATAGCTACACCCATTAAGGGTGTGTACCCCACAGCGGCCAATCCACACAGCAGGTATACTAATGCAACGCCCATACACATCCAGGTAACCATGGTAATCAAGTGGAACACAATCGCTTTAAAAATGACTTCTTCCTCCTTTATGAACATTAGTAATTGACGTTTTCTTTACCTGGGGGATGTAGCATGAGTCCTCCCTGCACATTGCTAAATGGCATAGCATCTTTGATGAAGTAAAAAGTTCGTTTTGATCAGTGGCTTCCTGGGAGCAATAGGTCATGTGACCTGCTCCCGGTCACCTGACCATACGCATCACGTCGTGACATCATCACGGGGCGTGGTTTGGAGGGGGGCTGTCTGAGTGTTAGAGCTCATGTCATGTGATCGCATACATCATCTAGTGATGCGGCCGCCTCATTAGCACATTACAACCCGCCCCCCCACCCCCCCCCGGCATCCAATGCTAGAGGAACAGTTTTACTCTATCACAAGGGGCGGAACAAAGCAGGCCCATGTAAATCTGCATCGCATGATCGCATAATCGCTCAAGCATCTCTGATTTAACCCTTTAATATCATTTAAGGCTCCGTTTAAGCATTCCATGGTATTAAATCAGTTGGAAGCCTTAGAGAAGGTAGAGATCAATGAACTAATTCAGATTAATATTGCATGAGCCCACAGCTGTTTCCTTAGTCATAATCCTCCAACTTCTTTCTTCCATTATGCTATGTTGATTAACCTAGACGGATCTCGTATTTGACTCTTATCGTATAGTCCCTTTTCAAAAGGAATAGATACCAATCCGCATGATAATATTGCTTCAGTATCACTAAAGGGCCACTTATATAAGATGCCTCATATGTACATGCCATTATAGTAATGTACTTGTGTATAATTGTGCACATTCATTGCTCCAAAGCAATTGTATTTTTATCATGGTGGTGTGTACCTCTGTTAAAAAGAGGTAAAGCACGTAATTCCTGAGAAGGATTTATTGTGTTCATACTCGTCAACCTATTAAAGGGATGGTGTATAGCGTCCAAAACTGCTTATATAAGACTTATATGCATGTTTAGATGTTCATAAGATTTTATGATGCAAAATAATTGATGGTAAACGCACTAGTTGTACTGGCGTAATGATTACAAGACTTCTGATGGAACAACCATGCATAAATGCATAAGTTCAGGCAAATGACAACTGGGGCTATAATTACAGTGAAATACATGTCCCAATATGCATAGATTTCAGACAGATGTCAGGCGAAGCTGTTGAAGGATATACTCTCATTTAGCCCAAGAGGGATGACTGACTGCATGCGGAAGATCCAGCTCGTTTCTTTCTGTAGTAATAATTTGTCTAAGTCACCTCTGCGACCATCTGGTCGGATCGTTTCAATTCCCTGGAATCGTATTTGTGTAATGTCCCCACCATGCACTTCCCACATGTGGGATGCCACTGGTGTGCTTTCGTGGCGCCTGATATTCCCTACATGATCTAGTATGCGGCGGCGGAATTGCCGATTCGTCTTGCCCACATAGTCACGTGGGCATGTGCAGGTTGCCAGATATATTACATTTGTTGAACGACAATTTATAAATTCACGATTCGTGTATTCAACTGAGGTTACTGAACAACAGAATTTGGGGCTTTTTTTAATAAACGTACAAGCAGCACAGTTCGAACATGGAAATGTTCCCAAGAATCTGTGTCTACCCAGCCACATTGTGCTAGGGATGTTAAGTTTTAAGTGACTCCTCACCAACCTATCACGTAGATTACGTCCTCTTCTGAACGTGATTGATGGAATGGTCGGTAAGACTTCTCGCAGATCCTCATCGTCCCTTAGGATATCCCAGAAACTCGTGAGGATCTGTCTGATTTTGGAGGCACCTGTATCGTAGGTGCCTATAATGCGGAGCACGTCTGATTGTTCCCTTTGACGGGGCTGTAGTAGTTGAGATCTTGTTTGTTGTGCTGCATGATCATATGCTTCGTCTATTAAGATTTCAGGGTAGCCCCTTTCTTTGAAACGTGTGGCAAGTTTGTTTCCTTCCATCATATAGTCCTTCTCCAAGGAACAGTTCCTGCGAATCCGCAGGAACTGACCTTTGGGTATACCACGTTTGAGCGGATACGGATGATGGCTATGCCAGGTTAGTAAGGAATTGGTGGCTGTTTCCTTACGAAAATTAGTTGTTATTAGCATGCCATCCTCACCCTTGGAAATTCTCAGATCCAGGAACGTGATGGTAGATGAATCGCATTCCGCAGTAAATTTTAAATTCAGGTTGTTGTTGTTCAGTTTTTCCACAAACATCTCAAAGTCGATTTTACTCCCTGTCCACAGAATGAAAATGTCATCGATATACCTAGCCCATGTTAGAATGTTACCAGTTTGAGACACATTTTCCTCTGAAAATATGAATTTCTCCTCCCACCAGCCCAGGAGCAAGTTGGCATACGATGGGGCACACGATGTCCCCATCGCGGTGCCCCTGAGCTGGTGGAAGAAGTGTCCCCGAAATAGGAAGTAGTTATGTGTCAGCACATAGCTAAGTAGCTCCCTCACAAAGATGTTATGTTCTGTGAAGTGGACTCCTTTTTGATCCAAAAAGTGTGCTACAGCTTTTAGTCCAAGATCGTGGGGGATTGAGCTGTAAAGACTTTCCACGTCAAGGGTTGCCAACAAAACATGTGTCTCGACGTGAATGCCGTCCAGTTGACGTAGCATGTCAAGCGTATCCTCGACATGTGACGGGAGCGCCGAGACGAACGGTCTTAATATTTTGTCAATGTATATGCTGGCATTTTGGGAGATGTTGTTTATCCCGGAGACGATTGGTCGACCCCGTAACGGTGACAGCCCTTGACGTGGAAAGTCTTTACAGCTCAATCCCCCACGATCTTGGACTAAAAGCTGTAGCACACTTTTTGGATCAAAAAGGAGTCCACTTCACAGAACATAACATCTTTGTGAGGGAGCTACTTAGCTATGTGCTGACACATAACTACTTCCTATTTCGGGGACACTTCTTCCACCAGCTCAGGGGCACCGCGATGGGGACATCGTGTGCCCCATCGTATGCCAACTTGCTCCTGGGCTGGTGGGAGGAGAAATTCGTATTTTCAGAGGAAAATGTGTCTCAAACTGGTAACATTCTAACATGGGCTAGGTATATCGATGACATTTTCATTCTGTGGACAGGGAGTAAAATCGACTTTGAGATGTTTGTGGAAAAACTGAACAACAACAACCTGAATTTAAAATTTACTGCGGAATGCGATTCATCTACCATCACGTTCCTGGATCTGAGAATTTCCAAGGGTGAGGATGGCATGCTAATAACAACTAATTTTCGTAAGGAAACAGCCACCAATTCCTTACTAACCTGGCATAGCCATCATCCGTATCCGCTCAAACGTGGTATACGCAAAGGTCAGTTCCTGCGGATTCGCAGGAACTGTTCCTTGGAGAAGGACTATATGATGGAAGGAAACAAACTTGCCACACGTTTCAAAGAAAGGGGCTACCCTGAAATCTTAATAGACGAAGCATATGATCATGCAGCACAACAAACAAGATCTCAACTACTACAGCCCCGTCAAAGGGAACAATCAGACGTGCTCCGCATTATAGGCACCTACGATACAGGTGCCTCCAAAATCAGACAGATCCTCACGAGTTTCTGGGATATCCTAAGGGACGATGAGGATCTGCGAGAAGTCTTACCGACCATTCCATCAATCACGTTCAGAAGAGGACGTAATCTACGCGATAGGTTGGTGAGGAGTCACTTAAAACTTAACATCCCTAGCACAATGTGGCTGGGTAGACACAGATTCTTGGGAACATTTCCATGTTCGAACTGTGCTGCTTGTACGTTTATTAAAAAAAGCCCCAAATTCTGTTGTTCAGTAACCTCAGTTGAATACACGAATCGTGAATTTATAAATTGTCGTTCAACAAATGTAATATATCTGGCAACCTGCACATGCCCACGTGACTATGTGGGCAAGACGAATCGGCAATTCCGCCGCCGCATACTAGATCATGTAGGGAATATCAGGCGCCACGAAAGCACACCAGTGGCATCCCACATGTGGGAAGTGCATGGTGGGGACATTACACAAATACGATTCCAGGGAATTGAAACGATCCGACCAGATGGTCGCAGAGGTGACTTAGACAAATTATTACTACAGAAAGAAACGAGCTGGATCTTCCGCATGCAGTCAGTCATCCCTCTTGGGCTAAATGAGAGTATATCCTTCAACAGCTTCGCCTGACATCTGTCTGAAATCTATGCATATTGGGACATGTATTTCACTGTAATTATAGCCCCAGTTGTCATTTGCCTGAACTTATGCATTTATGCATGGTTGTTCCATCAGAAGTCTTGTAATCATTACGCCAGTACAACTAGTGCGTTTACCATCAATTATTTTGCATCATAAAATCTTATGAACATCTAAACATGCATATAAGTCTTATATAAGCAGTTTTGGACGCTATACACCATCCCTTTAATAGGTTGACGAGTATGAACACAATAAATCCTTCTCAGGAATTACGTGCTTTACCTCTTTTTAACAGAGGTACACACCACCATGATAAAAATACAATTGCTTTGGAGCAATGAATGTGCACAATTATACACAAGTACATTACTATAATGGCATGTACATATGAGGCATCTTATATAAGTGGCCCTTTAGTGATACTGAAGCAATATTATCATGCGGATTGGTATCTATTCCTTTTGAAAAGGGACTATACGATAAGAGTCAAATACGAGATCCGTCTAGGTTAATCAACATAGCATAATGGAAGAAAGAAGTTGGAGGATTATGACTAAGGAAATAGCTGTGGGCTCATGCAATATGAATCTGAATTAGCTCATTGATCTCTACCTTCTCTAAGGCTTCCAACTGATTTAATACCATGGAATGCTTAAACGGAGCCTTAAATGATATTAAAGGGTTAAATCAGAGATGCTTGAGCGATTATGCGATCATGCGATGCAGATTTACATGGGCCTGCTTTGTTCCGCCCCTTGTGATAGATTAAAACTGTTCCTCTAGCATTGGATGCCGGGGGGGGGCGGGATGTAATGTGCTAATGAGGCGGCCGCATCACTAGATGATGTATGCGATCACATGACATGAGCTCTGACACTCAGACAGCCCCCCTCCAAACCACGCCCCGTGATGATGTCACGACGTGATGCGTATGGTCAGGTGACCGGGAGCAGGTCACATGACCTATTGCTCCCAGGAAGCCACTGATCAAAACGAACTTTTTACTTCATCAAAGATGCTATGCCATTTAGCAATGTGCAGGGAGGACTCATGCTACATCCCCCAGGTAAAGAAAACGTCAATTACTAATGTTCATAAAGGAGGAAGAAGTCATTTTTAAAGCGATTGTGTTCCACTTGATTACCATGGTTACCTGGATGTGTATGGGCGTTGCATTAGTATACCTGCTGTGTGGATTGGCCGCTGTGGGGTACACACCCTTAATGGGTGTAGCTATGCAAGCCTTATTTAAGAAGCTAGGCTACAAGGATTCAGTATGCTGGCAGTCCACCACCAGGACTGTCATGCTGCCGCTTGTTCTATTTATTTTATGATTTCATTCTGCTTTATCTGATCCTGATAGGGGGGGAAACCTTACAACCCTTCACTAGGCTGAGAATTTGCCTGACTGCAGAAAAACCCTATTTAGTGGGAGCTATACTATTGATAGCTTTTGAGTATATTAAAACTCACCTACTAAAAGGATCTAATAGACAGCGATGTATTACCTGGGGAACTTTTTTTAGTGCGCAGACTATCTGGGTATTGACCAAGACATCACTCTAAGTGATAACTGGGCACTGTTCCTCTAGGAAATATTATTAGGCTATCAAGTACCGCATATCAGCTTAAGAGGAATTATTGCACCGACCACTCCTCATAGTGGGGTGCTAATTCAATACAGTACCTTACCTATACTTACTCATTGCCTTTAATGGTTTATAGTCCTAATCTATAAACAATTTTCTATACTCAGTTGATGACTGATGACAACCCTTTCTCCAGGGAATCATCCCAGGAGATACTTGAGCCCCTGAGGAGCCCACGCAGTGGGCGAAACGCGTAGGGCAATTACAAGGTCTATTCTGTACATAAAAACATCTCGTGTCTATTATACATTGGACTATATGAGTTGCATGTAGATTCCGGCTGATTACGACATCATGTTCAGGTTCGGAAAAAATGCATAGGTTTTGTGGAACATTAAAACCAAGAAACCCCCCCAAAAAAGAGCTATCTTTTGGACGTAAAAGACATAATAAAGAAAACGTCCAAGATCGATATTGATCTTGAAGTGTTACTGTATGATACAATTTCACATTCCCAACCGGATAGTGCAGTCTGCAATAACCACTTGTTCCACTCCTGCAATCATGCTGTTGGACTGGCAGGTGCATTGCTGAGGCTCCTTTGGTTTATTCGCACCCAATGTTCAGCCTTCTTAGAACTGTCGCACCCATTAACATACATTTTTCACATCCATGACACCTTCCCTAAATTGACAATGGGTGTCATTCATCACAAGTGAAGAAAACGAGTGATTACACGCTGTTTTTGGTAGAGGAATATGGACATTTTAAGTACTGAAGATGCTTCTAACTCCTGTCGCTGTTGTGTGGGTTCTATGCACTGGACAATGCTTCCATCTGTTTCACTCATTCCCGAAGAATGCCAACGTCTTCTAAAATGCATCCCATGATTCAACCTGCTCCTTTTCCGAAAAAAAAATTTAGGAGACCTTAGAACTTGAATGCACCTCATATCTTGCAGATATTGCTGACAGTGTCCTAACAATATGTGCTTATGCTCCATAATAACATTTTCAATTACTTTTGCACATGGAAATGTCTATGAATCTATTTTATATTATACATACAAAATGCAACTGTGGTCCTTTCAATGGTATATATATATATATATACATATATATATATATATATATATATATATATATATATATATATATATGTGTGTGTGTGTGTATATATATATATATATATATATATATATATATATATATACATATATACATATATATATATATATATATGTGTGTGTGTGTGTGTGTATATATATATATATATATGTTTTTTTTTATATATATATATATACAAAAAGCATTACATTAGGATCCAGTTAATAGCATTTATCATGGTTGCTGATGGACTGAAGTATGCACTTTCTAGAGTAGATGTATTCATAATCCTTTCATCAACCTGCCTGTAAAAAGAAGAATTTCTTTAAAAAGCTGACTTATTTGGACATTTAGCCCTAGCTAGCAACAGTTAAGGTTGAATAGCATTTTTTCCAGACTGTGAATGCAGACGTTCAATGACAGAGCACTGTGGTGGTCTGTGATGTGCTGATTTGCACCAGTGAGTGTACACACTGTGACATGGCAGCCAGCAGGAAAGATAAGACGAGTTCTGCCACCTTGTCCACTAGTTTAAGAAGTAAAAAACAAAAAGAACATTGTGTCTGTCTGTGTGCAGCACAGCTCTAACTTTAGTATCTGAATAAGAAATACATTTAACTGCTTCTTTTCAGTACATTGTCTGCTAAGAAGCTATGAGCTTATCTTTGTTGTTTAAGGGATCCTTCACACCGGCATATTTTTGTCATGGTTTGGTAAGCCAAAACCAGGAGCGGGTCCGAAATCAGAAGAAATACAAATCTTTCCATTATACTTTCTCTCTGTACGTTCCACTTCTCTTTGGCCCACAAAATACTGATGTGTGAAGAAGCCCTTGCACTGATGGCCAAAAGTAGATCTGTCTGGCTACATACTGGTTTGACTTAGTGGTAAGGAGGCAGCACTTGAGGAACCTCAGTTTTAACCCTAAAGCTCTCCAAGAGGGATTTGGTGTTTGCCTTTGGGTCCCCAAACCATTACTCTCAAAGATAGCCACGCTGGTGATCTGCTGATACTTTAATGGGCCAAAGTGCAATGCCTGATGGTGTGAAGAGGTACAAAGCCAAAGAGCAGGAAATGGTCAGGGTTGACAGCACAGTATCAATATTGACGTCCAGGCAAATGATCAGGGCAGGCAGCAAGCAACAATGAAGTCTAGTATACAGAGCACAGGTCAAGGAGAAATCAGACAATCGGGTAAAAAAGAGGTCAGAACTGAGGTGAACGGTACAGGGACTTCCTTAATGGGGTGATGATGCCTAATGTAGCTGGAGGTAGATGACGATTGGAGGGGGACCTAATAGGAAAGCACGTGTTGAGCCTTTAAGAGAGCGGGAGGACACACACATGCCCTACGAACAGATATGAAGGAGCTAACAGAGGAGCAAGTGCGGCATGCAGCATGTGAAGGGGGATGGTGCCCTACTACAGCCCCAGTGGCAGGTGAACAAGGGGAGGGGGGAAGCATGTTGTGACAAATACAATAAGAAATGTGCAATGATGAGAATGTAATACTGGACATGTGCCTGAATGTTCCATACATGTATTTTCTGAATTACTACGTAACGCAAGCAGCAAAATTTACTATGAAGAAATTATCTGAAACACAAACAAAACATTGATACACTATATAACTATTACTCTAGTAATACCAAAGTTGAATATTATTAATGATAGTCCAACACTATGGGTCATGGGTGGCACACACTTGACAGAGTCAGTCTACATAATTGTATTTACTAGAGATGAGCGAGCACCAAAATGCTCGGGTGCTCGTTACTCGAGACAAATTTTTCGCGATGCTCGAGGGTTCGTTTCGAGTAACGAACCCCATTGAAGTCAATGGGCGACTCGAGCATTTTTGTATATCGCCGATGCTCGCTAAGGTGCTTTGTGAAAATCGGGGCAATTCAAGAAAGTGATGGGAACGACACAGAAACGGATAGGGCAGGCGAGGGGCTACATGTTGGGCTGCATCTCAAGTTCACAGGTCCCACTATTAAGCCACAATAGCGGCAAGAGTGCCCCCCCCCCCCAACAATTTTTACTTCTGAAAAGCCCTCATTAGCAATGCATACCTTAGCTAAGCACCACACTACCTCCAACAAAGCACAATCACTGCCTGCATGACACTCCGCTGCCTACTTCTCCTGGGTTGCATGCTGCCAATTCCCCCCCCCCCCCCACGACCCAGTGTCCACAGCGCACACCAAACTGTCCCTGCCCAGCCTTCAGCTGCCCTCATGCCACGCCACCCTCATGTCTATTTATAAGTGCGTCTGCCACAGGAAAAGCAGGCACACACTGCAGAGGGTTGGCACGGCTAGGCAGCAACCCTCTTTAAAAGGGGCGGGGTGATAGTCCACAATGCTGTACAGAAGCAATGAGAAATCCAATCCTGTGCCACCTCCATCTGGAGCTGCACACGAGGGCATAGCAATGGGGAACCTATGTGCCACACACTATTCATTCTGTCAAGGTGTCTGCACGCCCCAGTCAGACCGCGGTTTTTTATAAATAGTCACAGGCAGGTACAACTCCGCAATGGGAATTCCGTGTGCACCCACAGCATGGGTGGCTCCCTGGAACCCACCGGCGGTACATAAAAATATCCCATTGCAGTGCCCATCACAGCTGAGGTAGTAATGTCATGCTTAATGCAGGTGGGCTTCGGCCCACACTGAATGCCCCAGTCAGACTGGGGTTCTTTAGAAGTGGAAACAGATGCATTTACAACTCCCTGTGGACCCACAGCATGGGTGGCTCCCTGGAACCCACTGGCGGTACATAAATATATCCCATTGCATTGCCCATCACAGCTGAGGTAATGTCATGTTAAATGCAGGTGGGCTTCGGCCCACACTGCATGCCCCAGTCAGACTGGGGTTCTTTAGAAGTGGAAACAGATGCATTTACAACTCCCTGTGGACCCACAGCATGGGTGGCTCCCTGGAACCCACCGGCGGTACATAAATATATCCCATTGCATTGCCCATCACAGCTGAGGTAATGTCATGTTAAATGCAAGTGGGCTTCGGCCCACACTGCATGCCCCAGTCAGACTGGGGTTCTTTAGAAGTGGAAAAAGATGCATTTACAACTCCCTGTGGACCCACAGCATGGGTGGCTCCCTGGAACCCACTGGCGGTACATAAATATATCCCATTGCATTGCCCAACACAGCTGAGGTAGTAATGTCATGTTTAATGCAGGTGGGCTTCGGCCCACACTGCATGCCCCAGTCAGACTGGGGTTCTTTAGAAGTGGAAACAGATGCATTTACAACTCCCTGTGGACCCACAGCATGGGTGGGTGCCAGGAAGCCACTGGCGGTACATAAATATATCCCATTGCATTGCCCAACACAGCTGAGGTAGTAATGTCATGTTTAATGCAGGTGGGCTTCGGCCCACACTGCATGCCCCAGTCAGACTGGGGTTCTTTAGAAGTGGAAACTGATGCATTTACAACTCACTGTGGACCCACAGCATGGGTGGCTCCCTGGAACCCACCGGCGGTACATAAAAATATCCCATTGCATTGCCCAACACAGCGGATGTAACGTCAGCTGTAATGCAGGTGGGCTAAAAATTCATTTGATTACACTGTAGGCGAGGGCCCACAAAAATTGCTGTATCAACAGTACTAATGTGCATCAGAAAAATTGGCCATGGCCAACCCAGAGGGCAGGTGAAACCCATTAATCGCTTTGGTTAATGTGGCTTAATTGGTAACTAGGCCAGGAGGCAGCCCAGTTAAAATAAAAATTGGTGGAGGTGAAAGTTTCAACGCTTTAATGAGCATTGAAACGTATAAACATTTTTTATAAAAATTATATAACTGAGCCTTGTGGGCCTAAGAAAAATTGCTCGTTCGGCGTGATTATGTGAGGTTTCAGGAGGAGGAGCAGGAGGAGGAGGAGGAATATTATACACAGATTGATGAAGCGAAAAGGTCCCCGTTTTTGATGGGGATACAGAACGATGCTTCCATCTGCCGGTGCAGCCTACCTATTGCTTAGGTATCGCTGCTGTCCGCTGGTGGAGAAGAGAAGTCTGGGGAAATCCAGGCTTTGTTCATCTTGATGAGTGTTAGCCTGTCGGCACTGTCGGTTGACAGGCGGGTACGCTTATCTGTGATGATTCCCCCAGCCGCACTAAACACACTCTCTGACAAGACGCTAGCCGCAGGACAAGCAAGCACCTCCAGGGCATACAGTTCAGGCCACGTGTCCAGCTTCGACACCCAGTAGTTGTAGGGGGCAGAGGCGTCACGGAGGACGGTCGTGCGATCGGCTACGTACTCCCTCACCATCCTTTTACAGTGCTCCCGCCGACTCAGCCTTGACTGGGGAGCGGTGACACAGTCTTGCTGGGGAGCCATAAAGCTGTCAAGGGCCTTAAAGAGTGTTGGCCTGCCTGTGCTGTACATGCTGCCTGATCTCCGCGCCTCCCCTGCTACCTGGCCCTCGGAACTGCGCCTTCGGCCACTAGCGCTGTCGTATGGGAATTTTACCATCAGTTTGTCCGCCAGGGTCCTGTGGTATAGCAATACTCTCGAACCCCTTTCCTCTTCGGGTATGAGAGTGGAAAGGTTTTCCTTATACCGTGGGTCGAGCAGTGTGTACACCCAGTAATCCGTAGTGGCCAGAATGCGTGTAACGCGAGGGTCACGAGAAAGGCATCCTAACATGAAGTCAGCCATGTGTGCCAGGGTACCTGTACGCAACACATGGCTGTCCTCACTAGGAAGATCACTTTCAGGATCCTCCTCCTCCTCCTCCTCCTCCTCAGGCCATACACGCTGAAAGGATGACAGGCCAGCAGCATGTGTACCCTCACCAGTGGGCCAAGCTGTGTCTTCCCCCTCCTCCTCATCTTCCTCCTCCTCCTCCTCCTCACCGCGCTGAGATATAGACAGGAGGGTGCTCTGACTATCTAGCGACATACTATCTTCCCCCGGCTCTGTTTCCGAGTGCAAAGCGTCTGCCTTTATGCTTTGCAGGGAACTTCTCAAGAGGCATAAAAGAGGAATGGTGATGCTAATGATTGCAGCATCGCCGCTCACCACCTGGGTAGACTCCTCAAAGTTTCGAAGGACCTGGCAGATGTCTGCCAACCAGGCCCACTCTTCTGAAAATAATTGAGGAGGCTGACTCCCACTGCGCCGCCCATGTTGGAGTTGGTATTCCACTATAGCTCTACGCTGCTCATAGAGCCTGGCCAACATGTGGAGCGTAGAGTTCCACCGTGTGGGCACGTCGCACAGCAGTCGGTGCACTGGCAGATGAAACCGATGTTGCAGGGTGCGCAGGGTGGCAGCGTCCGTGTGGGACTAGCGGAAATGTGCGCAGAGCCGGCGTACCTTTCCAAGCAGGTCTGACAAGCGTGGGTAGCTTTTCAGAAAGCGCTGAACCACCAAATTAAAGACGTGGGCCAGGCATGGCACGTGCGTGAGACTGCCGAGCTGCAGAGCCGCCACCAGGTTACGGCCGTTGTCACACACGACCATGCCCGGTTGGAGGCTCAGCGGCGCAAGCCAGCGGTCGGTCTGCTCTGTCAGACCCTGCAGCAGTTCGTGGGCCGTGTGCCTCCTATCTCCTAAGCTGAGTAGTTTCAGCACGGCCGGCTGACGCTTGCCCACCGCTGTGCTGCCACGACGCGCGACACCGACTGCTGCCGATGTGCTGCTGCTGCTGACACATCTTGATTGCGAGACAGAGGTTGCGTTGGAGGAGGAGGAGGAGGGTGGTTTAGTGGAGGAAGCATACACCGCCACAGATACCACCACCGAGCTGTGGCCCGCAATTCTGGGGATGGGTAGGACGTGAGCGGTCCCAGGCTCTGACTCGGTCCCAGCCTCCACTAAATTCACCCAATGTGCTGTCAGGGAGATATAGTGGCCCTGCCCGCCTGTGCTTGTCCATGTGTCCGTTGTTAAGTGGACCTTGGCAGTAACCGCGTTGGTGAGGGCGCGTACAATGTTGCGGGAGACGTGGTCGTGCAGGGCTGGGACGGCACATCGGGAAAAGTAGTGGCGACTGGGAACTGAGTAGCGCGGGGCCGCCGCCGCCATCATACTTTTGAAGGACTCCGTTTCCACAACCCTATACGGCAGCATCTCCAGGCTGATAAATTTGGCTACGTGCACGTTTAACGCTTGAGCGTGCGGGTGCGTGGCGGCGTACTTGCGCTTGCGCTCAAACACTTGCGCTAGCGACGGCTGGACGCTGCGCTGACAGACATTGCTGGATGGGACCGAGGACAGCGGAGGTGAGGGTGTGGGTGCAGGCCAGGAGACGGTAGTGCCTGTGTCCTCAGAGCGGGGTTGGATCTCAGTGGCAGGTTGGGGCACAGGGGGAGAGGCAGCGGTGCAAATCGGAGGCGGTGAACGGCCTTTGTCCCACCTTGTGGGGTGCTTGGCCATCATATGTCTGCGCATGCTGGTGGTGGTGAGGCTGGTGGTGGTGGCTCCCCGGCTGATCTTGGCGCGACAAAGGTTGCACACCACTGTTCGTCGGTCGTCTGCACTCTCAGTGAAAAACTGCCAGGCCTTTGAGCACCTCGGCCTCTGCAGGGTGGCATGGCGCGAGGGGGCGCTTTGGGAAACAGTTGGTGGATTATTCGGTCTGGCCCTGCCTCTACCCCTGGCCACCGCACTGCCTCTTGCAACCTGCCCTGCTGCTGCCCTTGCCTCCCCCTCTGAAGACCTGTCCTCAGTAGGCGTAGCAAACCAGGTGGGGTCAGTCACCTCATTGTCCTGCTGCTCTTCCTCAGAATCCTCGGTGCGCTCCTCCCTCGGACTTAATGCCCTTACTACTACCTCACTGATAGACAACTGTGTCTCATAGTCATCAGCCTCCTCACCCACTGAAAGGTCTTGAGACAGTTGCCGGAAGTCCCCAGCCTCATCACCCGGACCCCGGGAACTTTGCAATGGTTGGGCATCAGTCACGATAAACTCCTCTGGTGGGAGAGGAACCACTGCTGCCCAATCTGAGCAGGGGCCCGAGAACAGTTCCTGGGAGTCTGCCCGCTCCTCAGAATGTCTCATTTTCATGGAGTGAGGAGGCTGGGAGGAATGAGGAGCAGCAGCCAGAGGATTCTGAGTTGCAGCAGTGGACGGCGCAGAACTCTGGGTGGACGATAGGTTGCTGGAAGCACTTTCTGCCATCCACGACAGGACCTGCTCACACTGCTCATTTTCTAATAAAGGTCTACCGCGTGGACCCATTAAATGTGCTATGAATGTGGGGACGCCAGAAACGTGCCTCTCTCCTAATCCCGCAGCAGTCGGCTGCGATACACCTGGATCAGGAGCTCGGCCTGTGCCCACACCCGGACTAGGGCCTCCGCGTCCTCGGCTGCGCCCACGTCCTCTAGGAATACCCCTACCCCTCAGCATGCTGTATTACCAGGAATGCAGAAACAAAACACTGTAATTAAATGGGCCGCTTATTGGCCTGTGGTTGGAGGGTGAGTTCGCTTACGGAACGCCAGGAAATAATTTGGCGCAAGCCTGCTGTAACACTTAGCTGGCTGCGTATTTATTTGAAGAAATACTATCCCCAGCAGACACGGACCCAGAACACTGAGCAGAGTGACAGGCAGGCCAAATAGATTTTTTTCAAATATTTTTTTCTAAAGGACCACTGCGTATATTCAATCTATAATATATGTCTTCTGGCCCTGCCTACACAATTCTGTCCCTGATGTGTGTGTCACGGAACTGCAGTGTTGCACTGTTATTAACTGCTACAGACCGGTGATTTCGGAGCCAGGAAATAATTTGGCGCAAGCCTGCTGTAACACTTAGCTGGCTGCGTATTTATTTGGAGAAATACTACCCCCAGCAGACACGGACCCAGAACACTGAGCAGAGTGACAGGCAGGCCAAATAGATTTTTTTCAAATATTTTTTTCTAAAGGACCACTGCGTATATTCAATCTATAATATATGTCTTCTGGCCCTGCCTACACAATTCTATCCCTGGAGTATTACTGCAGGGCGCAATGCTCTGCACGGCCGATATACCAAAAAAAAAAAAATGTACAACACTGCTAAAAGCAGCCTCCACACTACTGCACACGGTTAGATGTGGCCCTAAGAAGGACCGTTGGGGTTCTTGAAGCCTAGAATCACTCCTAACACTCTCCCTGCCTAACCACCACTTCTGTCCCTGTAGTATTACTGCAGGGCGCAATGCTCTGCACGGCCGATATACCAAAAAAAAGTGCAACACTGCGAAAAGCAGCCTCCACACTACTGCACACGGTTAGATGTGGCCCTAAGAAGGACCGTTGGGGTTCTTGAAGCCTACACTAACTCCTAACACTCTCCCTACAGCAGCTCCAACACGATACCACTGTCCCTCAGCTATCTCACAACGCATCTGAGGCGAGCCGCGGGAGGGGCCGATTTTTATACTCGGGTGACACCTGATCTCCCTAGCCACTCACTGCAGGGGGGTGGTATAGGGCTTGAACGTCGCAGGGGAAGTTGTAATGCCTTCCCTGTCTTTCAATTGGCCAGAAAAGCGCGCTAGCGTCTCAGAGAGGAAAGTGAAAGTAACCCGAACATTGCGTGGTACTCGTTACGAGTAACGAGCATCTCGAACACGCTAATACTCGAACGAGTATCAAGCTCGGACAAGTACGTTCGCTCATCTCTAGTATTTACCCAAAGTCCTCTCAAGTAGCATACCTAACAGAATGCTTTACAATCTGCTTCTAGAGGAACATAGAAATTGCAGAGGGCCATGTGGAAAGAATGTACTGCCCCCCCCCCCTCTCCCCTCAAAAAAAATGTAGGTTACAAAAGAATTTGGGCTTAGCAGCTCCAATCTAGTATACCTCTAAATAATGCAGTTACCAGAAAATAGTCAAAGAGCATTTCTACAGAGTGGTAGTGATTACAGTAAAATTACCTCTAGTGATCACGTGTGACATCTCCTGTGATTGGAGTTCTCAGTTTTAATTTTTCTTATCTGCGTTCAGATCACCATGAAGATTTTTTCCAGCCACAATTCATTTCTGCACACTATGCCCATTCTACTTCTACCCCCAATGCCCCTGTGACTACCCCCCAGTAGTACTATTGCAACCTATGTGCTCCTACAACATAACAGTGCCTACATTTTTCCCCACTTAATAGTAGTGCTCTCTCTGTGATCTCATTTAGTAACAGTGTACCTTGTGTAGCTCCACTGAGGGATAGTCCCTCTTTGTGGCACCTGTTAGTGACAGTTATCCCTCTGTGGTACGACTTAGTAATAGTGCCTCTCTGTGACCCCAATTGGTAATATTGCCCCTTCAGAGGCCCCACCTGGTGATAGTATCCATTCTGTGTCAAAATCTCCTGATTTTTTAAAAACATGATAAAATGTAGGCAGCCTGCATTCACCACTAGAGGAGGCTATCTCTTCTTTAAAAGAAACCTGTCACCAACTCTAAACACCATAAGGGAATGCAGCACAATGCGTAATGTAGCTGCATAGGGACTGGGGGCTAGAAAGGGTCAAGCTAGTAGAACGAGCTCAGGGGGATGGAGGTGCCGAGAAGAGCGAGAAGAGAGAGAAGACGGTGGAAGGAGCGAGTGGAAGAAGAAGATAGTGAAGATAAGAAGAAACCCGCCCACCCAGCCCAGTTTGAAGAGTAATGGAGGAGAAGGGGTTATTATCGTTGTGAAGGAGTCAAGGGTTTAGGAAGTCTTCACAGCTTGTGTGAGGGCATAGAGCTTCCATGCCTGAGGTGTTTTTCGAGGAAGGTTAGCAAGCCCGGAACGAGAACGGGGCTTTCAAACACCCAGGATGGTTTTCTACGGAATGGAAAATGTGCAGTTTCAAGCATGGAAGAGTTGGAAATATTAAAGTTAAATTTTTGAAGTTATAAAACCAATTAGAGTTAATAAAAGCTGTGGCCTACCCCACAAATATTAGCAACAAGAAGTAGTGAGAGTTTTTTTTGTTATAGGTTTAGCGAGTTCAAGGGAGTTTTCGATAAGTGCCCACAGTCACTAAATTATGGTACCTATACCTTTAGATGATAGGGAGTCCGGGAAGCGTCTTTTCATGAAATCTTCCATAACTATTCTGAGTTTATTTGTAATTTTATATTATCTTTCTTCAGCTCTATGAGGTCTTTTTTTTATGAAATGATGTCTGAACCTTGATTGTATTCATCATGAGCCACCATCAAAGCTTTTGAAACACCTTATTTTCTTTTGCACAATATCTTGTTCGATATAGATGCAGCAGCTTCCCATTGTATGCTTAAAATGTGCCTTATAATGTTGATCGAACCGAAGCAGTAGAACCCTGTTTCAGGTCGAATTTTGCTAAAATTTTGGTTCAGTGAGAACCTGAACCCTAGGTGGTTCATTTTGGCTGACTTGGAGTTTTATTAAATCCTCTAAATCTGCTATTGTCTATGAGAAAGGATGTTGTCATATGTTGAAATCTGACCATGGACAACATCTGCATTGACTCCATGCAGATGTTGTCAGTGGTCAGGTTTGAACCTAGAATTTTAGCACTGCAAGGTGAGAGTGCTAAACACTCAGCTACCATGATTTGTCTTCTTTCCTCCTTCTCCTTTGTATTCCTCTTACTCCTTCAGAGGGGAAATAGGACCAAAGATGAAGAAAGTAAAGAAGAAATAGAAGGAGAAATGTAATAATGATAAAATGATCTTCACTTTCTTTTTTTCTCCTTCTCCTGCAGAGGAAGAAGAAGTAGTAGGAGGGAGAGGGAAGAAAAAGCTTAGTGGCTTAGTAGTTAGCACTGTTCCTTGCAGCACTGGAGTCCTAGGTTAAAAATCTAATCAAGGACAGCAATTGTATGGGGTTTTTATGTTCAACCCATATTGTTTCTTCTTCTTTCTCTTCTTCTCCTCTGGAGTAGAGACGAGCATGGTGGTTCTGTGGTTATTGGTGCTGGAGTTCTAGATTAACATCTGCATAGAATTTTGCAACCACCCTGTAGGTGTTGTCCTTGGGCAGATTTGAGCCCAGGAGCCCTGCACTGCAAGGTGACAGTGATAATTACTGGATCACTGCTGCCGCTACCACTACCATGCTCTTAGACGGCATTCAATAGTAGTTTAAGGTTTTTTTTCTAACTTCTGGTTTGGTTCAAACTAATTCGGAGCTAACCAAACTCTTTGACAAAAGTCGTAGAACTGGCCAAACCAAACTTTTGAAAAGTTTTCTCCTCTCTCATGCCTTATTTGTAATGACACCTTATGTATTATAGACCCAATGGTCGTCTAGTTAAGATATAGATGGGACAAGACCATTCAACAACAAATTATTCAAAACTGTAGATAAGACTCCACACATCAATGCAGCGAGTCCTCATATTGTATTTCTACAAAGAATATGGCCAACCTATTCAACAAGACTTACTTTGTGCTGTTAATTTGTGGTGCTCTATACCTTATTAACGATAACAAATATTTGAGATTGAAATAACATTTGTAAGGTTGTGAGTAGAAGCATAATAGCAAAGTGCACTTAAGTTCACATTAAATAATAGACTTCTACAATGCATTTAATAAGACCTTTACTGTCTTTTATTACTTCAAGTCCATTATAGCTTTATTTTTTTCAGCCCCTTCAAACACTTTTCAAAACATTCCACCTCCCCCATTTCATTTGTACTCTCCATTGCCTAATTTTTTTTTCCAGACATGCTATTTCTCTGTCGGGTCCCTTTATCGATAGCTACCTTTTCAGTGTAATAGCATAATAGCATCAAAGGGGTAGCAAACACTGTTTCTGTCAAACTAAAGAGTACTGTGCTTACACAGGAATGAACTGTCCAGAGACAGGAGCAGCAAGTTTAGGTTGTATCCATTAAGAAAACACATTGTTAGACATGTTGAAATCCCACCGAGTCTGAGACTTGCAAAGACTTTTTTGATAATAGAACAACAAAGTATCTATAAATTAGCCAGGTCTCTGACATGTACTTTTGGATAGACCTGTACAGATGTACAGAATATTGTGTTAAATAGATATATAAGCTACTTAATTTTTCAGGTTCAAAAGATCCAGAAATGTGAAAGGGTGCTGAAAAGTTCCCAGCCTGACCAAGAAGGGAATGAGCTTGGGGCATGAAACTTTAATGCTATTCAACATATTCCCTCTGAAATTCAGCATACTTGTCACATCATTTCTGATGTTTCTTTAACACTTCCAAAAAGTATTCAGATGGTTGGTCACTCAAAAACTGCTATGTTGCTGTTATCATCTGGGAATCATTCAAAAGTGTATGTCCCTTCAAGTTTTTTTTTTAGATTTGGAAATATGTAATAGTCTGATGAAGCAAGATCTGGTGAGTAAATTATATCATCTATGCACTGAATTCCCAAACTCTTCAAAAGATCCATTGACTTGGTAGCCTTGTGTGAAGGAGCATAGTCCTGAAGGAGAAACACACCTTTTTGCAGTTTTCTGTGTCTTTTATTTTTAACAGTGGCCTTTCATTTGCCTGGCAAGTGACAGTAGTATTTTGCATTGATAGTTTGGACCTTCTGAAAATAGTCTGTTAATAAAATACCTGTGCTATGCCAAAAAAATGGTGGCCATTGACCTTTCCTGCTGCCCTCTGTGTCTCGAATTTCTTTGGCCGCAGAGATACATACTGCCGCAACGTTGAGGACTGTTAGGTCTCAGGATCATAGCGATGGAAGCAAGTTTCATCAACAGTTACTAGTTGTTCCTAAAAATTAGCACTGGATTCCTTAAAATACTTTAAAATCACATTGGCAGTTCTCACTTAATTGCGTTTCCGGTCATCGGTCCTATCTCATAAACACATTCAACAATTTCAAGTGTTGATACTGTGATGGGTCTCCCAGATCTTGCAGCATATTGGGTGGAAAAATCACCCTGCTTAAAGTTTGCACAACATTTCTTCACAGTTAAGCATCATGGGTACTAGTCACCCAATATTTCTATTGTACACTCATGAATTTCCTTTGGTGTTTTATTCTGTATGAACAGGAACTTCATAATGCCGCTCAGTCAGGGGCAAATTGGAAAATAAAAATAGCCCTGGAAAAAAATTACAAAGTGGACCCCTGTTGTAGGTAGACCCAAACCAGTAGAAACTGGGGCAAATACAAGTAAGTAAGAGTCAGCAAATTGCCTGCCTCAACCACGAATATGGTAGGAGAGGAGAATCCTTGGTGTTGTGAATAGCTCAATGCAGCAAATTTATGGTGGAGTGCAGAACACGCCAGAACTGGAGCCATATATTAAGGTGCCACCTATTTCTAACCTGTTAAGCCTCCATGACGTAAATGAACAGTATAGACTGGCTTGAACTTCTATGACAGACATTTATGTCATGTGTCCTGTGCCCACATGATTCCTGTGTTGACTGACAGCTGAGCTCTCGCTGCAATGGCCAGGATCAAAAAAATTCTGATCCCTGTCATTTAACTCCCTAGATTCTAATAGTGACCATGGTATCTAGGGGATTAGATAGGGAGGGAAACCCTTTCCTCATTCCCCCCCCCCCCCCCACACACACACACACACACACATCAAGAGGTTTAGGAAAGGCTTGCAGGCATGCCACAGTTGTATATCTATTAGGCTGACCCATCGGCACCACCTAATAGATTGCTTTGCAGTTTTAGACACAAAAGGAATAATTTTTGCTATACTGAGTAAACCAAATATCACATTGTGATGTCCCTAGTGGGTCTAAATAAATAATGGAATATAGTTTAATAAAGTTTATTAAACTATTAATGAAAAAGGATGTACATCTACGTCTTGTGCATTCAGGGCTTGTATAGAGGGGGATCGGGGGTCAATTCTGGCTGTTTCCTACATCTGACACCCAGCAGCAACAGCAGCGTGGCTTGTATAATTGCCTTTATATGGTCACTGGACAAAACCCAATACACCAAGACCAACATTACCAATAATAACAATACATAATGGGTAAATAATACTGCCACATCATGATAACATATTACCACCACAGTGATTAATACCAACATACTGTCACTGAATAAAGTCCACTACAAAGATCAGTATGAGCAATAATAACACTATATGAGGGCTAAATATTACCATACAATGTAATACTATACAAAAACCAACATTACCCTGATACTGTGACCATACAGTAGTATATACTAGATCTACACAGGCACTTTGTAGAACGTATAAATGATTACAGTACTTTTATATCCAGTGGTCACAGGTAACATCCCATTTGACTGGAGTTGTTCACTTTCTTTTTTAATTCATCTGTCTCTGCAGAATTTGACATCTCAATTTTCTAAGGACCTGTCTTTATTTTCCAAACTTCTACATAATCTCCCCATGCATAGTACCTCAGTTAGTAGTAATGCCACTTGAGATGATGCACACAATACTAATATCTCCCTTTCTGTGCTTCCTGTAAGCCCCAAATAGTCAGTGTCGCTGTTCATGTCACACACACAGTAAAAGTGCTCATATTCAATAATAATGATTCACTTGTACCCCATTTAGTAATAATGCCCCAAATAGGCTCACACTCAGTAATAATGCCCCATATAGTCAACAATCGGTAATAATGTCCCTTATAAGCCCCCACTCAGTAATAATTCCCTTTATACGCTCCCACTCAGTAAAAATCCCCCATATAGACCCCTGTGCAATAATAATTCCCCTTACAGGCCCCCAATTAGTAATAATGCTCAATATAGGCTTCAACTCAGTAATAATGCCCCATAGAGGCCTCTCCACTCAATAATAATCCTCTTCAAAAGCCCACACAATATTACACAAGCCCTCATTCAGTAACAGTGCCCCTCAGTGTTGTCCTTCACAGCCCACCCTCCTCCACTCAGTGCCTGATATATATACTGAGAAAATAAAAGTTATACTTACCTGCTATGTCGTTCCTCCAACTCCTGCAGTCCATGCTGGTGCTTGCACTGTTCCAGCTGAGTTCCGGTAGAGCGATCATGTGATAAAATAACACACTTTATAGCAACAATGACAATATTTTGTCTGTATTTGAAGATGGGGGTTGGGTCGAGAGCTTTTTAGCCTCTCTCATAACTGCCTAATGGCCTATTGGGCAGTGACAACCCACTGAAGTTTCAGAAAAATAAAACAGGTAAAATAGCGTACATTTATCAGTAATGCGGAAGGGTTAATGGAGGTACTGGTCAGAAAATCCTCCCAATTTACCTTATTCTGTGCCTCCAATGTGTAATGCAAAAGACACTTTAAGCTACTGAAGTGCCCATCCATAATCACATGTGAAAGGGACTTCAGACAAGACATTACATCTTACAGTATTCAGACAGGGCATAGGTTCAGGCAGGCAGACTGACTGCATTCAGACTCAGGCAGTCATACTCCGTGTCTGAGTGGATTCAGATGCGACACACCATAAAGACAAAGCACAGATGAAGAGATCTGATCAGCATGCATAATCAAACCATTGTGAAGTGAGGAGAATAACCAGCAACCTCTGAGAGGAGGGGCCGGAATATATGTGCAGAGAACAATGGTGATTGGCTAGCTATACAATCCACCTCACAGCCAGCCCAATCAATAAACATCGGCAGAGTTGTGCTTCTGTTAGTGCATAGTACCAAAATAACTACACAGACACATCGTGACACCTTGGCACTAAAGAGAGTCTTGTCATATAAGACATCTAGTTCTCAGAAAGTTCCTCCCATACAACAATATAAATAGTGCTTGTCACAATAGATATAAAAAAAATTTAGTTCATAAAAACAAAATTCCATATTGTACGAAACATGTTTTTGATTGAAAGTTTATTGCTAATTGTTTCTCATAGATATTTTTAACTGTTTTCAGAATGTGTGAGACTTGTGATTAACTTTGTTCTGTAGAGAAACACTCTTCAGTGCAAACAGTAATGTTCATGGAGAAGAAAATTAATTAACCAACATTAGAAAAGTTCCAGATTTTAGTATTTCTGAATTAGTTCATGAATCTTGAATCAAATTAATTATTATCTCACTAAGCCTTATTACCATATTGATCAACAATTTGTATTCCACATAGCAGTATTGTGCTACTTGCCTTGTTCCAGTTTACCATCAGTAGATACATTTCACAAAAGGAAATTCTGATATTAAGACATGAATGTTATAGAAGTGTGATATTCTTGTATTCACACCTCCTCTCTGCTATTGCAGTCTGATATTACTGCATTCATACATCCTTTCCCAGCCTGTTTTGTTAATATTCATTGGTTTCTTGGTCAGTACCTGAATGGGACTTTGATCTGGTTATTCCCCTGTCCAAGATGTTCCATTAGCATTTGTATACTTTTCCTGTGTGTAGCTAGACTCTGTGTCTCTGGATTACCCCAGAAGAGTACTGTATAAGAAATAGGGGGATTAATACATAAGATTATGGATCATCTGTGAGGCATAGATTGAAAATAATCATATCGCCAGGATCGTGAGATGTTAATTCCAAAGCATTGGCTCCATTCTTTGCGCCTCCCCCGGAATCAGGCCGAAATTTATATCATTTGAATCATTAATCTCTCTAATACCTTGTTTGGTGTCTGTAAACAGATAAAATCATGCCACAGAATATGGTGGTCATAGTTTCCCTCTAGAAGTCCTTTCTGGGGTGATATGACCAACATATTGAACTGTATAATCATCATTAAGTTTCATGCATCCACTCAGCCTGCCTACCTCTGATACCACCAGTGAGAGATCGGAGGTGTGGCTGGGGGAGCCCTTAAACACCAGGGATGCAGAACCCATTTGTCAGAATTCCAAGAGATTGTACCAGATACAAGATCTGCTTGTCCCCAGCTCATCTCCTAGTGCCTAAATTTATTAACTCCTTAATGCCACAGGACATAAGTTTATCTCCTTGATGCAGGTTACTTAACGCAACAGGATGTAAACTTACATCCTGCGGATAGGTTCAGAGAGGGAGTGTGCTCCTTCTGTGACGTCACTGGCCTTCTGTGATATTATCGCGGAGGGTCAAGGAATTGCATGGCAACTGGATGCCAAATAATAGTATCCTAGCTTGACATTGCCTATGATTGCTATTGTAAGTGATAAGGCATTATCATAGCTGTGATGGTTCAGGTCCCCTACAGAGACATAAAAAATAAATAAATACAATGTAAAAAAAAACACCCTTTTTTGTGCACTTTCCCCTATTTGTATTTTAAAAAAATTAAAAATCCCACATATTTGGTACCATCATATCCATAACGCCCTGTACAATAAATTGGACAAACTATTTATCCTGCATGGCAAAAACTGTAAATAAAAAATAAAAAGGGAGACAAAATGCTTATAAAAACATTATGGGACTTTGAATGAATCAATGCAGAAAAAAATTAATTTTCAAAAAAGGTTTAAATTGTGCAAAAGTGGAGAAACCTAAAAATAATAATTTGGGAATAGTAATAATCGTATTGACCTGCTGAAAAAAAACCACACTGGTAGAATTGATGTGCTTTCTCTCCCTGCTATCAAAAAAAGTAATAAAAAAGTTTTATAGTACATTATATGTACCCAAAAATTGTTCCAATATAAACTGCAGTTTGACACGTAAAAAATAAGCCATGATATGGCCATGTCAACAGAAAGATAAGAAAGTTATGGCTTTTGAAAATTGGAGATGAAAATCACCCCAAAAATCGTTGCATCTTGTAGGCCACAATAGTTCATGTCCTTAAGAGGTTAAAGGGATTGCCCAAGTTATGTCTCCTATATAGTTTTAGGCTCCCTATGTCCAAAACTATATATTAAAAAAAATATACTCACCGCAGTGCTGAACCGCTGTTTCGGCAGTACTCAGTATCTGACAGGTGACCTCGCCTGGCCAGTGGGTCTTATCTAGAGATGAGCGAATGTACTCGTCCGAGCTTGATACTCGTTCGAGTATTAGCGTGTTCGAGATGCTCGTTACTCGTAACGAGCACCACGCGATGTTCGGGTTACTTTCACTTTCATCTCTGAGACGTTAGCGCGCTTTTCTGGCCAATTGAAAGACAGGGAAGGCATTACAACTTCCCCCTGCGACGTTCAAGCCCTATACCACCCCCCTGCAGTGAGTTGCTGGCGAGATCAGGTGTCACCCGAGTATATAAATCGGCCCCTCCCGCGGCTCGCCGCAGATGCATTCTGACAGAGATCAGGGAAAGTGCTGCTGATGCCGGAGCTGCTATAGGGAGAGAGTTAGGATTAATTTTAGGCTTCAAGAACCCCAACGGTCCTTCTTAGGGCCACATCTAACTGTGTGCAGTACTGTGGAGGCTGCTTTTTGCAGTGTTGCACTTTTTTTTTTTTTGCTATATCGGCCGTGCAGAGCATTGCGCCCTGCAGTAATACTACAGGGACAGAAGTGGTGGTTAGGCAGGGAGAGTGTTAGGAGTGATTGTAGGCTTCAAGAACCCCAACGGTCCTTCTTAGGGCCACATCTAACCGTGTGCAGTACTGTGGAGGCTGCTTTTTGCAGTGTTCCACATTTTTTTTTTTTGGTATATCGGCCGTGCAGAGCATTGCGCCCTGCAGTAATACTCCAGGGACAGAATTGTGTAGGCAGGGCCAGAAGACATATATTATTGAGTGAATATACGCAGTGGTCCTTTTCAAAAAAATATTGGGCAAAAAATCTATTTGGCCTGCCTGTCACTGTGCTCAGTGTTCTGGGTCCGTGTGTGCTGGGTATAGTAGTTCTACAAATAAATACGCAGGCAGCTAAGTGTTACAGCAGGCGTGCGCCAAACTATTTCCTGGCGTTCCGTAAGCGAAGTCAGCCTCCAACCACAGGCCAATAAGCGGCACATTTAATTACAGCGTTCTGTTTCTGCATTACTGGTAATACACCATGCAGAGGGGTAGGGGTAGGACTAGAGGATGTGGGCGCGGCCGAGGACGCGGAGGCCCTAGTCCGGGTGTGGGCACAGGCCGAGCTCCTGATCCAGGTGTATCGCAGCCGACTGCTGCGGGATTAGGGGAGAGGCACTTTTCTGGCGTCCCCACATTCATAGCACATTTAATGGGTCCACACGGTAGACCTTTATTAGAAAATGAGCAGTGTGAGCAGGTCCTGTCGTGGATGGCAGAAAGTGCTTTCAGCAACCTATCGTCCACCCACAGTTCTGCGCCGTCCACTGCTGCAACTCAGAATCCTCTGGCTGCTGCTCCTCCTTCCTCCCAGCCTCCTCACTCCATGAAAATGAGACATTCTGAGGAGCGGGCAGACTCCCAGGAACTGTTCTCGGGCCCCTGCTCAGATTGGGCAGCAGTGGTTCCTCTCCCACCAGAGGAGTTTATCCTGACTGATGCCCAACCATTGGAAAAATCCCGGGGTCCGGGGGATCAAGCTGGGGACTTCCGGCAACTGTCTCAAGACCTTTCAGTGGGTGAGGAGGCCGATGACGATGAGACACAGTTGTCTATTAGTGAGGTAGTAGTAAGGGCATTAAGTCCGAGGGAGGAGCGCACTGAGGATTCTGAGGAAGAGCAGCAGGACAATGAGGTGACTGACCCCACCTGGTTTGCTACGCTTACTGAGGACAGGTCTTCAGAGGGGGAGGCAAGGGCAGCAGCAGGGCAGGTTGCAAGAGGCAGTGCGGTGGCCAGGGGTAGAGGCAGGGCCAGACCGAATAATCCACCAACTGTTTCCCAAAGCGCCCCCTCGCGCCATGCCACCCTGCAGAGGCCAAGGTGCTCAAAGGTCTGGCAGTTTTTCACTGAGAGTGCAGACGACCGACGAACAGTGGTGTGCAACCTTTGTCGCGCCAAGATGAGCCGGGGAGCCACCACCACCAGCCTCACAAACCACCAGCATGCGCAGACATATGATGGCCAAGCACCCCACAAGGTGGGACGAAGGCTGTTCACCGCCTCCGGTTTGCACCGCTGCCTCTCCCCCTGTGCCCCAACCTGCCACTGAGATCCAACCCCGCTCTGAGGACACAGGCACTACCGTCTCCTGGCCTGCACCCACACCCTCACCTCCGCTGTCCTCGGCCCCATCCACCAATGTCTCTCAGCGCACCGTCCAGCCGTCGCTAGCGCAAGTGTTTGAGCGCAAGCGCAAGTACGCCGCCATGCACCCGCACGCTCAAGCGTTAAACGTGCACGTAGCCAAATTTATCAGCCTGGAGATGCTGCCGTATAGGGTTGTGGAAACGGAGTCCTTCAAAAGTATGATGGCGGCGGCGGCCCTGCGCTACTCAGTTCCCAGTCGCCACTATTTTTCCCGATGTGCCGTCCCAGCCCTGCACGACCACGTCTCCCGCAACATTGTACGCGCCCTCACCAACGCGGTTACTGGCAAGGTCCACTTAACAACGGATACGTGGACAAGCACAGGCGGGCAGGGCCACTATATCTCCCTGACGGCACATTGGGTGAATTTAGTGGAGGCTGGGACAGAGTCAGAGCCTGGGACCGCTCACGTCCTACCCACCCCCAGAATTGCGGGCCCCAGCTCGGTGGTGGTATCTGCGGCGGTGTATGCTTCCTCCAGTAAACCACCCTCCTCCTCCTCCTCCAACGCAACCTCTGTCTCACAATCAAGATGTGTCAGCAGCAGCAGCACGACGCCAGCAGTCGGTGTCGCGCGTCGTGGCAGCACAGCGGTGGGCAAGCGTCAGCAGTCCGTGCTGAAACTACTCAGCTTAGGAGAGAAGAGGCACACGGCCCACGAACTGCTGCAGGGTCTGACAGAGGAGACCGACCGCTGGCTTGCGCCGCTAAGCCTCCAACCGGGCATGGTCGTGTGTGACAACAGCCGTAACCTGGTGGCGGCTCTGCAGCTCGGCAGCCTCACGCACGTGCCATGCCTGGCCCACGTCTTTAATTTGGTGGTTCAGCGCTTTCTGAAAAGCTACCCACGCTTGTCAGACCTGCTCGTAAAGGTGAGCCGGCTCTGCGCACATTTCTGCAAGTCCCACACGGACGCTGCCACCCTGCGCACCCTGCAACATCGGTTTAATCTGCCAGTGCACTGACTGCTGTGCGACGTGCCCACACGGTGGAACTCTATGCTCCACATGTTGGCCAGGCTCTATGAGCAGCATAGAGCTATAGTGGAATACCAACTCCAACATGGGCAGCGCAGTGGGAGTCAGCCTCCTCAATTATTTTCAGAAGAGTGGGCCTGGTTGGCAGACATCTGCCAGGTCCTGGGAAAGTTTGAGGAGTCTACCCAGGTGGTGAGCGGGGATGCTGCAATCATTAGCGTCACCATTCCTCTGCTATACTTGTTGAGAAGTTCCCTGCAAAGCATAAAGGCAGACGCTTTGCACTCGGAAACAGAGCCGGGGGAAGACAGTATGTCGCTGGATAGTCAGAGCACCCTCCTGTCTATATCTCAGCGCGGTGAGGAGGAGGAGGAAGATGAGGAGGAGGGGGAAGAGACAGCTTGGCCCACTGGTGAGGGTACACATGCTGCTGGCCTGTCATTCTTTCAGCGTGTATGGCCTAAGGAGGAGGAGGAGGAGGAGGAGGATCCTGAAAGTGATCTTCCTAGTGAGGACAGTCATGTGTTGTGTACAGGTACCCTGGCATACATGGCTGACTTCATGTTAGGATGCCTTTCTCGTGACCCTCGCGTTACACGCATTCTGGCCACTACGGATTACTGGGTGTACACACTGCTCGACCCACGGTATAAGAAAAACCTTTCCACTCTCATACCCGAAGAGGAAAGGGGTTCGAGAGTGTTGCTATACCACAGGACCCTGGCGGACAAACTGATGGTCAAATTCCCATACGACAGTGCTAGTGGCCGAAGGCGCAGTTCCGAGGGCCAGGTAGCAGGGGAGGCGCGGAGATCAGGCAGCATGTACAGCACAGGCAGGGCAACACTCTTTAAGGCCCTTGACTGCTTTATGGCTCCCCAGCAAGACTGTGTCACCACTCCCCAGTCACGGCTGAGTCGGCGGGAGCACTGTAAAAGGATGGTGAGGGCGTACGTAGCCGATCGCACGACCGTCCTCGGTGACGCCTCTGCCCCCTACAACTACTGGGTGTCGAAGCTGGACACGTGGCCTGAACTCACGCTGTATGCCCTGGAGGTGCTTGCTTGTCCTGCGGCTAGCGTCTTGTCAGAGAGGGTGTTTAGTGGCGGCTAGGGGAATCATCACAGATAAGCGTACCCGCCTGTCAACCGACAGTGCCGACAGGCTAACACTCATCAAGATGAATAAAGCCTGGATTTCCCCAGACTTCTCTTCTCCACAAGCGGACAGCAGCGATACCTAAGCAATACGTAGGCTGCACCCGCGGATGGAAGCATCGTTTTGTATCCCCATCAAAAACGGGGACCTTTTCGCTTCATCAATCTGTGTATAATATTCTTCCTCCTCCTCCTGCTCCTCCTCCTGAAATCTCACATAATCACGCCGAACGGGCAATTTTTCTTAGGCCCACAAGGCTCAGTCATATAATTTTTCTAAACAATTTTTATACGTTTCAATGCTCATTAAAGCGTTGAAACTTTCACCTCAACCAATTTTTATTTTAACTGGGCTGCCTCCTGGCCTAGTTACCAATTATGCCACATTAACCAAAGCGATTAATGGGTTTCACCTGCCCTCTTGGTTGGCCATGGCCAATTTTTCTGATGTACATTAGTACTGTTGATACACCAATTTTTGGGGGCCCTCGCCTACAGTGTAATTAAATTAAATTTTAGCCCACCTGCATTACAGCTGACGTTACATCAGCTGTGTTGGGCACTGCAATGGGATGTATTTATGTACCGCCGGTGGGTTCCAGGGAGCCACCCATGCTGTGGGTCCACAGGGAGTTGTAAATGCATCTGTGTCCACTTCTAAAGAACCCCAGTCTGACTGGGGCAGGCAGTGTGGGCCGAAGCCCACCTGCATTAAACATGACATTATTACCTCAGCTGTGATGGGCAATGCAATGGGATATTTTTATGTACCGCCGGTGGGTTCCAGGGAGCCACCCATGCTGTGGGTCCACAGGGAGTTGTAAATGCATCTGTGTCGACTTCTAAAGAACCCCAGTCTCACTGGGGCATGCAGTGTGGGACGAAGCCCACCTGCATTAAACATGACATTACTACGTCAGCTGTGTTGGGCAATGCAA
This sequence comes from Eleutherodactylus coqui, assembly GCF_035609145.1. Taxonomy (NCBI): domain Eukaryota; kingdom Metazoa; phylum Chordata; class Amphibia; order Anura; family Eleutherodactylidae; genus Eleutherodactylus; species Eleutherodactylus coqui. The sequence continues at coordinate 68,400,379 of NC_089840.1, read as the reverse complement.
TGGGATATATTTATGTACCACCGGTGGCTTCCTGGCACCCACCCATGCTGTGGGTCCACAGGGAGTTGTAAATGCATCTGTTTCCACTTCTAAAGAACCCCAGTCTGACTGGGGCATGCAGCGTGGGCCGAAGCCCACCTGCATTAAGCACGACATTACAACTGCTGTGATGGGCACTGCAATGGGATATATTTATGTACCACCGGTGGCTTCCTGGCACCCACCCATGCTGTGGGTCCACAGGGAGTTGTAAATGCATCTGTTTCCACTTCTAAAGAACCCCAGTCTGACTGGGGCATGCAGTGTGGGCCGAAGCCCACCTGCATTAAGCACGACATTACAACTGCTGTGATGGGCAATGCAATGGGATATTTTTATGTACCGCCGGTGGGTTCCAGGGAGCCACCCATGCTGTGGGTGCACACGGAATTCCCATTGCGGAGTTGTACCTGCCTGTGACTATATATATAAAAAAACACGGTCTGACTGGGGCATGCAGACACCTTGACAGAATGAATAGTGTGTGGCACATAGGTTCCCCATTGCTATGCCCACGTGTGCAGCTCCAGATGGAGGTGGCACAGGATTGGATTTCTCATTGCTTCTGTACAGCATTGTGGGTTATCGCCCCGCCCCTTTTAAAGAGGGTCGCTGCCTAGCCGTGCCAACCCTCTGCAGTGTGTGCCTGATTTTCCTGTGGCAGACGCACTTATAAATAGACATGAGGGGGGCGTGGCATGAGGGCAGCTGAAGGCTGGGCAGGGACAGTTTGGTGTGCGCTGTGGACACTGGGTCGTGGGGGGGGGGGGGATTTGGCAGCATGTAACCCAGGAGAAGTGGCAGTGGAGTGTCATGCAGGCAGTGATTGTGCTTTGTTGGAGGTAGTGTCGTGCTTAGCTAAGGTATGCATCGCTAATGAGGGCTTTTCAGATGTAAAAGTTGTGGGGGGGGGGGCCCACTCTTGCTGCTATTGTGGCTTAATAGTGGGACCTGGGAACTTGAGATGCAGCCCAACATGTAGCCCCTCACCTGCCCTATCCGTTTCTGTGTCGTTTTCATCACTTTCTTGAATTGCCCCGATTTTCACAAATGAAAACCTTAGCGAGCATCGGCGATATACAAAAATGCTCGAGTCGCCCATTGACTTCAATGGGGTTCGTTACTCGAAACGAACCCTCGAGCATCGCGAAAAATTCGTCTCGAGTAACGAGCACCCGAGCATTTTAGTCTTATATATTTAAGCCCTTCCCGACAATTCATCCCGCGATCGTCGGCAGCCCATTGCTTTCAATCGAGTCGGCTGTATTGCTGGCTCCATTGAATTCAATGGGCTAACATCGTTCTTCTCTGCCACAGCTGTTACAGCTGTGGCAGAGAAGAATGATTTCTCTTCTATATTTTCTCAATGGGGTCGGTGCTGCTGCCGCTGGCCCCATTGAGCGCATATAGAGAGGAGAACAGGAATCGCAGATCACAGATAGGTGCGATCTGCGATTTCTGTTCTATAATTTATCGGACGAGCGCATAAAAAGCGCTCATGTGTCCGATAAAAATTCGCCGGACGCATGCGCAAATCGCTGTGGCAGAGAAGAATGATTTGTCTTCTATATGTTCTCAATGGGGTCGGCGCTGCTGCCGCCGGCCCCATTGAGCGCATATAGAGAAGAAGGACCGTTGGGGTTCTTGAAGCCTAAAATCACTCCTAACACTCTCCCTATAGCAGCCCCGGCATCAACAGCACTTTCCCTCAGCTAAGTGAGAACGCATCTGTGGCGAGCCACGTGCCGGCAGATTTTAATACTCGGGTGACACCTAATCTCGCCAGCCACTCACTGCAGGGGGTTGGTATAGGGCTTGAACGTTGCAGGGGGAAGTTGTAATGCCTTCCCTGTCTTTCTATTGGCCAGAAAAGCGCGTAAATTTCTCAGGGAAGAAAATGAAAGTAACTCGAACATCGCGTTGTACTCGTTACGAGTAACGAGCATCTCGAACACCCTAATACTCGAACGAGTATCAAGCTCGGACGAGTATGCTCGCTCATCTCTAATTAACACCACAATGCCAAAAACTCTCTGCAGTACAAGGAAAAATAAACAAGGTTATTCCAAGACCACCAAAACATGTCTGCGATGTTCCTCCAGATTGTTGGAGAATATGAGGATGTCGTCGAGATATGCCACTACGAATTAATCCAACAGGTCTCGAAACAAACTTGATAAAGTGCTGGAAAGCAGCAGGAGCATTGCGAAGACCGAACATCACTAGGGATTCAAAGTGTCCATATCTTGTCCTGAAGGCCGTCTTCCACTCGTCTCCAGGCCGGATCTACACCAGATTATTTGCTCCTCTGAGGTCCAGTTTCGTAAAGACTTTGGCTGCCCGAAGCTTCTCCAGCAGTTCTGGGATAAGCGGGAGAGGGTAGCGATTCTTAATGGTGATCTTGTTTAGTTCCCTGTAGTCGATGCACAGACGAAGAGTCGAATCTTTCTTTTTAACAAAGAAAATTGGGGATCCTGCCAGAAAGGAAGAAGACTGAATGAAGCCTTTTTCTTCATTTTCATCCAGATGTTCCTGAAGGGTCCCTAACTCTGGTTCTGCAAGGTTGAAGAAATGCCCAAATGGAATAGAAGAACCAGAGAGCGGCTCAACAGGACAGTTGTGCAGCCGGTGAGGTGGCAACTCGTCTACCTTCTATTTGCTGCAAATGTCCCTGAACATCTGGTAGTCAACTGGTAATTTCTCTAAGTCCTGTTGATTGTCCTGGAGATTTTGCACTGGTTTAGGGGTGGGTGGTACCATCTGGCAGTTTTCCTTACAGTAGTCTGAAGGGAAGGCAATGGTCCTGGTTTCCCAGTTCATAGTGGGATTATGGGTAGAAAACCAGGGGATGCTTAGAATCACTGGAAACCTGGGGGATGAGATGAACTGGAAGCTGATTGTCTCATAGTGGTCAGGGTTCATGTGGAGCTCCAGTTCAACTGTCTCCTGTGTGACAAGAGTGACCCATCCAAGGTTTCCCTATTGATCGGTATGGACTTGAGTGGGGTTGCAATGTCCTTGTCACGAGTGAATGTTAAGTCTATGAAGTTCTCCCCCACTCCAGAATTCAACATTGCTGAGTACTGAGTCTTCTGATTGCCTTCTATAATCTCAATTGGGAGGACAAAATGGTGGAGTGGGGAAGAGTTTCCACATTGTCCTGAATTACTAGTACAAAGGTGTGTTGGATGGCATCCCCTTGTTTTATAACAGCTGGATTGACCATGGGCTTGGTGTGGGTCAAGGCGAGAGTCCTTTGAAGCTTACTTGGACAGTTTAGGCCATTATGTCCTGAGCTCCCACAATAGAGGAACAGATTTTCAGCCCGGTGTCTTTTTTTTCCGTGATAGACAGAAGTCTGTGGATGACGTCCAGCTGCATGGGTTCTGGGGAAGCTTCAATTCTTGATTGGGGACTAAATGTGGGTTGACTGAAAGAGTATGGGGTGCGGGCGCCCAAACCCCACAATCTCTCCCTTCACTGCTTGAAAAGTCTCTGGTCAATTTTAATGCATAACTGGATGAAGTCTTTTAGATTATCAGGAGTCTCCACTTTGACAACTGCATCTTTTACCCACTCAGATAATCCCTGGAAAAATTGTCTCTGTTAAGCAGTAGGATTCCATGTGGTGTTATTTGCCCAGCGATGAAATTCTAACATATATTCTGAAACGGATCATTGCCCTTGTCATAGGCTATGCAATCTCTCTTTAGCCATGGCACAACTGTTTGGATCATCAAAGATTTAATCCATAGCGGTCGTGAAGGATTCAAGGCTGATGAGGAGATTGCTGGTGGTCTCTATGTATGGCAAGGCGCGGGCAATCACCTTGTCAGTGAGGAGATTAATAATAAATAAAACCTTTTTCTGGTCACTGTAAACAGGGTAGGCTACATTTGGAAATAAATCCGGCATTGATTTAAGAAACCTCAGTATTGGTGACGGTCACCTGCAACTTTCACTTGCAGCGACATGTGGACGTCTGGCGCAGAGTTACGCATCTCCAAGAGCCGCTCTGTAGCCTCTCGATCTCCCGTTGCATACCAAGAACCTTCTCTTGGTAGGAGGCCCAAAATTCCTAGAGTTCTGTGACTTGTTTCCTGAGTGTAGCCACTATGGACTCCATTTTTGAGGTGTGATTATTTTGTAAAGTCTTACCAGCATTCTATTGGAGCCTAGGCGTAGTAGCCAAGCTGGACTGGAGAGTAGTCAGGAGGAAGCCGGGTCGTTGGCAGGTGGTAACGTTTTGCAGTACAGAGGATGAGGCAGGAAGCATAATCAAGTGGAAGCCGGGTCATTAGCAGGAGGTCTCTAGTTCGGGAGCAGAGGATCAACCAACAGTGGAGCTTGATTACAGGCTGGAAGCTCAATAATCACGCACCGAGGGAGTGGCGGGGCTAGGCTTATATGGAAAGTGCAATCAGGAACAGGGGCGCGGTCAGGACCAGGAGGCAGGAACTAGGTAACTGGGAAATACAGAACATGGCTAGGTTTCAGCAGGTGAACTGTCCAAGTCCTGGATAGCCTAGCAGAGTGGGCTGCTGACTGGAATGCAAGAGGTTGTGGGTTTGAGCCCTGAGACTTACTCTAAAACAGTCATTGGTGTCAGCATGTATTTTTGTGGTGCAACCTATACAACATCTTGCAATGAGTGCATGACAAAGCGAGTGAAATTAGGTGATCTCGTGCAGTAACATGCTGTGAGACCTCATCTGCGACAAATTAATATTGAATGGAAGATTGTGACAATTTATGGAAATAAAATAAAAATCAAAATGAAAAAAAATAATATATAAATTCACATTACCTTAATTATTATCTCACTAAGTCTCATGACACTTTACATAACCAACTCTACTTTTAGAATTCGTGTGAAACTCTGATGTAGTTTTAGGTCAAATATAAGCAAATATACAAAAAATTCTAAGAGTTCACAAACTTTGAAGCACCACTGTATGTGTATGGTTAAATCAACTTTGCTGCTGAAATAGTAGTCTATCTCAAATTTTACTATTCTGATCGTTTCTATTTGTTTGTACAGTCACCAGCATTTGAGTGGCCATTTTGCTTCAAACTGGCTTAAATAAAGAATCACACAGCATTTTTAAAAATGTAACTTAAGTCACAGAGAACAGTGACATTCAAAAGATAAGGTTTTTGTAAAGGGATTGCACATTTAAAATCCTAAATAAAAAAGGCAATTTAAAAGGAGCTGTACCAATAGCGACAGCAACAGATGGTCTCCGTAACAGTGGAAGGGAGAACATATTTTCTCATCAAACATAGTGGATTGGTTTTTTATACAACACATTCAGGATTTCATTTATAATGAACTATTATGTTTATCCGCTGAAAGGTATTACAGCTGATAATACAACCAACTACCTCATGTTTAAAAATGTGTTTTACCTACATACATTCCAGTATAATGAAAAACATTCTGGGAGTTATAAAATCTCGTATCTCATATGGATTGGATGGATTTTAATGGCTAGTATGGATCATGAAAGCACAGTCAATGCCATAATAATGCTCTCACTGTACTCTATGTATTTCAAATTATTAAGGGAGCTGGTGCATCAGGTTTCATTACCAGAATAAGTCATTTTGTGCTGTTTTTCAAAAGCATCCTACATAAGCTGCAAAAAAAACAAATAATTTAACCCCTTTGTAACCGACCACTGTAAACAACATAAATTTATGTTTTTTATTATGTGGTCGATCACGTGCCTAAGAGTGGGTGAAACAACTGAAACAGGCTGCTAATAACAGACTATAGTTTGTGTGCTGTCATTACGACCTGATTGGTTCAGGTCCCAATGACATCATCAGAGTGACAATCGCCCCTAGCGCTGACAGGGAAAGTTTGTTAAAGGGGTTGTCTCGAGGAAGCAGTGAATTTTTTTTTTGCCCAGTCCCCCTAATTAAGCATACATTACTAAGCCCCCCTGTAAATGACTTTTCTAGCTGGTTTGTACTTACAGTTCCAGTGTTTCAGCAACTTATAAAAAGTTTCCCCAAGATGGCCGCCGGATCTTTTCCCGTCGCTTGCTGTAGCCCGACGTGCGCGCTCCCGAGACGCTACCAGCTGTGTCTCCCTGACAACCAGACGCCCCGCAGCTGCCGACCGGACCCAGGGATTGAACGCGGCCGACCAGTCACCCACCGCCAGGCAGCAGGTAACCGGCGCTAGCCCCCAGCTCCCCGCGCTAGCCCCCGACTTCCCCGCGCTACCCCCGGCTTCCCTGCGCGACCCCCGGCTTCCCCGCGCTAGCCCCGGCTCCCCAGCGGTAGGCCCCGGGGCCCAGCGGTAGGCTCCGGGGCCCAGCGGTAGGCCCCGGGGCCCAGCGGTAGGCTCCGGGGCCCAGCGGTAGGCTCCGGGACCCAGCGGTAGGCCCCGGCTCCCCAGCGGTAGGCCCCGGGGCCCAGCGGTAGGCTCCGGGGCCCAGCGGTAGGCTCCGGGGCCACAGCGGCAGTCAGTCACGCGTCACCCCCGTCAGTCCGTCACCCATCACTTACCTGGGCGGCTGGGCTAGGCTGGGCTGCGCGGCTCTGCTGGGCTGCTGGGCTGGGCTTCTCGGCTGGGCGGCTCTAGTTTCTGCACCTTCCTCTAACAGAGGATGGTAGCAGAATGGCCGCTCCAGCGCGCTCCCGAGAAGATACAGCTCGTCTGCTTATGCGCAGAAGAGCTGTAGCAGCGAGCACACTGAAGCGGCTCGTGCTCAGAGCAGAAGACTGGACTGCGCAAGCGCATCTAAAAAAGCAAGCCGCCAGCGAATTTATACGGAACCATGGAGACGAGGACGCCAGCAACGGAGCAGGTAAGTGAATAACTTCTGTATGGCTCATATTTAATGCACGATGTATATTACAAAGTGCATTAATATGGCCATACAGAAGTGTATAACCCCACTTGATTTCGCGAGACAACCCCTTTAAGTGCTGTAACAGCCTTTCTCCTGTCAGATTGGAGGAGAGAGAACCTGGAAATGCTGTAACACACCACATTAGCCCCCAAATTAACCCCTTCTATTACAATCAGCTATACAAAGTATTTCGTTACTTTATGCAACACAGTTAAACAATAGAATTGTAAATAGAACAAAAGTAGCTAATATTTATGGATTTGATGCTGCTAAAAACAAAAATGACAGGCAAAATGGATAATTAGCTCTAGTTTTTATTTTACAAGTGTCAGAATAGAGAATTCTAATGCATTAAATGTAATGGAAAGGACATTTAAAAGACTGGACTGCAAAATAAACACTTCAACCTGGTACAAGAAATGTACAAAATGAACCATTGGTTGACTGTAATATTTTACTCCCTCCGCTACACATCAAACTAGGACTAATGAAAAACTTTGTAAAGAGCCTGCAAAAAAAAAGTGAAGGTTTCAAGTTTTTGACATCAAAATTTCCTCAATAAGTCATGCAAAGTTGAAAGAGGGTATTTTGTTGGCCAACAGATTAGGGAGTTTTTCAAGGAAAATCTGTTTCACGGCGTTCTTCAGGCTGATGAGAAGGCAGCATGGAAGAGTGTTTGTTCAGGATTTTTGGGCAACGAGCGAGCATCCAATTCACTGTGCAATCAATGTTTTAAAAAAATTTTCATAACAGAAAGTAATTGATATGTTTCTGTAAAATTAAAACACTGGTAAGATTGAATAGCAGCACATCTGACTTTCAAGTTACAAACCATATCCTTTATTTAAAATGATAACAGTTTGGATGTGCCGTAATATTACTATGCGGCTGTTTTTGCTGGAAATATAAAGCTTGGATCTTGACTTTCTCCTAGAAGAAACATTACTTTCCCTCTGTAAGACCAGCAAAAGTTGCCCATCATATTCGGATTGTACTTCCCTTTGTAACGGTCTTCAATGACTGAGATGTCTTGTGTGCGTAATACACAGTGAATAGAACCCATTGATTTTAATGGGTTCGTTCACATAAGTGTATTTTTTCGCACGATGTACAATCTCGTGAAAAAATACACAGCATGACCTTGTTGGGGCGTATTACACACTGCAATAAGCCATTAAAGTGAATGAGTGGGCACAAATATGCAGTGGGTACGAAGGAAACCTGCTTATGTGCACACCTTTTTAATGAGCCTGTCTACGTTCTTTTTTGCATGCGCAAATATGCAGTGTATTTGTCCACTTAAAAACACGCCAGAGCAGGCAAAAAACGTAGGTGATTTTTGGTTGCGCAAAAACATATCACATTTGCACAATTGAAATACACAATAGTAACCCCTATAGTAGCCCCAGTAATAATAGAGATTCCCACAGTGGCCTCAGTAGTAAGTGACTCCCATAGTGGCCAAAGTAGTAAGTGTCCCCTATATTGGCACCAGTAGTAACAGTGTCCCCTATATTGGCCCAAGTAGTAATAGTGACTATAGTAATCCCAGGGATGCTACCCAGCCAGAGGCAAATAGCAACCCTTCAATTAGATCAGGAATAGGTAATCTGGCGTCATGAAGCACAGATTTTATTGAAGACGATATACCTGGATACAGAATTTTATCTGTCTGTTTACTGGAGAAACCTTTGGTATCTGTCATGCAGTAAAACCAGTTAGTATGGTGGTCTCTTTATTTTCACCATACCATTGGGATTGTGAATGGTATTCTACTCTTGGCTTTCAGCCACTGTGTGAGATGAGTGTTACATGACACACAGATGATGTGCGGTGCCACTTCTTATCTTGTTGACCAGCCTATTCTGAAATACTTCTGATAGGCCACTTTACCAAGGATATTATGTTCCTCTGATGTGTCTTTGTTGTGAACTGTTCGCAGACATAACAGAAATTGTCTGGGTCGTTCAGACATCCGCGCCACTCAGCCATATTGTTATTAGATTTAGAAAAATAGTCCCAGTCCAATGGTCTGTAAAAACACAGTTCATTAATTACAACTTACTGGTGGATTATCCACAGCATTTCCGCCTAAATGTTACATAAACCTACCCTTATAGTGTTCAGTCAGCATGCGGTGTGTAACAGCGATTACAAAATAGTTGCGCAATCACTTTTGTTATTAAGCAAGGTTAATGGCGAGCCGACTGGATTAATTGATAGGCAAATTTCCACAAAATACAATACAATGGCAATTGGATTACATTATTCCCCATAATCGGAAAACCTTACGTAGCAGGAAAAAACGGATATCATATTTGAATTCAGCGCACTAAAGTTACTATGAGGCACCTATTGGTTACAAACATTGTGTTGCACAGTGTATAGTGTTGGGTTCATTTTTATTAATTTATCCAGAAGTAAATTAAATTTATAAAGTACATTCACACATAGTATACTTTACACTGTGGAATTGGGTGTAGATCCACTCCAAAATCCATTTCAAAATCCTCACCTTTTTCAATTGAAGGATTGAAGTCTGCTTCGAATGTACATCACATAATGTCATGCAGAATTTGATGCAGATTTTGATTCTGATTTTTCGCTATGGAAAATATATACCAATTCCACTATGTGTGAACATGCCATTCCATTAAAATATTATATCAATTAGTTATGGCATTAATTAATTTAATTTAGTCATTAATACTATTTTTACATAAATAAAATATTATAATAAAATGCATAAATTTAATAAAAATCATAATTAACCCCTTAACGACCACCCCATAGCCTTTTTACATCTTGCCCAAGTGGGCTTTATTCTCTGAGGACGTAAAAACATGCGTCCTACAGGGAATAAAGCCCCGTGGGCTCTGGATGTGGCAGCTCCATGCTGTCGGTGCCCACAGGTAGCCGACAGCATGGAGCTGTCATCCCGGACTGCGGGCAGTCCCCCCGGCATTGCGATCGGCGCTATCCAATGGATAACGTCGATCGCAATAAAGTTAAAAAAAGTTTAAAAAGTTAAAGATTCAGCTGCCCTGATGGATCTCATCCATCAGGGCAGCTGAAAGTACTCACCCGGCTTCCCCGATGTCCGCCGCGGTGAAAGGGTCCTCCGGGACCCGATGCGGCTGTTCTGCGCGTGCGCGCCAGACGAATAACGTCACGCACATGCGCAGAAGACTGGGAACCCCAGGGAGTTTAAAATCTCCTGGTTCCCGGCTCCGAAAGGTAGCCGGGAACCAGGAGATGTACCCGGGGACTGCGGCGAGCGGTCCCTGGGCCCGCGATCGCCGCTATCCAGTGGATAGCGGCGATCACGAAAAAGTTTTTAAAAAAGTAAAAATAAAGTTATTTTCACCTCCCTTCATGGATCGGATCCATGAGGGGAGGTGAAAATACTCACCCCCCGTCCTCAGCGGTGTCCCGGTCTTCCGGGACCTCAGTCCCCTTCTGCGCATGCGCGCCCGAAGATTGACATCGGCCGCGTGCACAGAGGGGCTCAGGACCTGGGAAATTAAAAATCCCTCTGCTCCTGGCTACCATGTGCAGCCAAGAGCAGAGGGATGTCACTGCAGAAATGATCACTGTTATCCAATGTATAGCAGTGATCATTTAAAGTAAAAAAAAGTGTTTGAAAAAGTTAAAAAAAAAGTTTAAAATGCTTACATTTCATCTCCCCTCACGGATCATATCTGTGAGGGAAGATGAAATTATGTACCTAAGGCCCCTGGATTTATCCGCGGACCTTACCACAGCTTCTGCGCACACAGCTGTCGTCAAAGCGGCAGACGCATGCGCAAAAGCCGTGGATTGCCAGGATAACTTAAAATCTCCCTGCTCTTGGCTACAAAACTAAGCCTAGAGCCTGGAAATTTCACGGGGGGGGGGGGGGGGGGCGCATTGTGTGGTTCCTGATCACGTGTTCGCTGTTATCCAATGGATAATGGCGATCACGTAAAAGTTTTTTTAAAAAGTTAGCTTCATCTCCCCTCACCGATGCGATCGGTGAGAGGAGATGAAACTTTTTACCGGAGGCCTCCGTATTTGCACCCCGACGTGATCCTCATCCATGAACTTACCTGGATTCTGCACATGCGACCGTCGGCAAAATACCGGACACATACGCAGGAGTCAGGGAGCCCAGGAAACGTAAAATCTCCTTGCGCTTGGCGACCAACGGTCGCCGAGAGCCTGGAGCAGTGACGGGTGGCCTCATTGAGCGGTCCCCGGTCACGTAATAAAAAAGTAGCGATCTAACATAGGTCGGTCTCACATGACCGGATAGGAATTATGGATTCCACATGTGTCTGATCTGCGGTAATACGCAGATCAATCACATTGGATTACAGAATTCCGCCCACATTAGTGGGTTGGAATTATGTAAACTACTCGCAGAAAAAAAGAACGCAGCAGGTTCTATTTTACTGCAGCTATCCGCAGCATAGAGCCTATTGTGCTCCATGGTCGTGGATATACCCGCTGCCCATACGCAACTACGTTGTATACGGGCTGGGGGTACCCGTGTCATCACTAAGCGACGGTGCGGGAAATACAAATAAAAAAAAATTTGTACTGCAAATGACCGCCTGTGTGAGTAGGCAGTTATGCGCAGTACATTACGCGGCCGTATGCAGGGTCACAGCCGGGCTCACAGCTGGGATCTGCTGCGGGCCTCCGCAAGCGGATTCCGCCTACGGCTACGTGAGCCCAGCGTTATTCAGACCGCTACCTGTAATACGTATTTTACAAAAAGCCCCGGGAACGCTCACCTTCCTGCAGTTCCAGGAGCAGCTTGTTGAGCGTCTTCTGTGCGAGACCGCCAGACCTCCGCAAGCTTACGAAGACTTACGAAACGCTACTTTTTACACCCCATACCCACCACTGAGGTCAAGAAATGACCCCCAAAAAGCATGAGAGGAGGGGGGATACCGGTTTTATTGCCCCATGTGCCCATTCCAACCAGCCTCCGTAATAACCGCTGTCTTCGGAAATACCACACAGTTCACATTATTACTTTTATCTAAGATTTGGGGAACGCCGAAAAGGGCGCGGAGGGGGGGGGGGGGAGAGGGGGGATATTTTTAGGGAGTCAATTTTTATTCTGTACAAATGAGCAATGGGGCCTGGAATGTATTCAGTTGTGCCCTGCAATCCAACGGGTGCTCCTTCCATTATAGGCTTTGCCATGGGCCCTGTAAGTAGATTAGGGCCACAATAGGTATGTTTCTGAACTCGGGACAAACAGGGGTATCCATTTTGGGGGTGAACGTCTTCATTCCTATGTACGCTGTACAAAAAAACTGTTTTTAAATTGAAAAAATTCTCAAAAAAAATTGAAAATCGTAATTTTTTCCTTCTGCTTTGATAAGATTCAGTCAAATACTGTGGGATCAAAATACGCAGTATAACCCTAGATGAATTTGTTAAGGGGTCTAGTTTTCAAAATGGGGTCATTTGAGGGGGTTCCTTATTGTTTTAGCTGCTCAATGGCTCTATAAGTGGGCGATGGGACCTGGAATTTATTCAGTTGTACCCTGAAATCCAACGGGTGTTCCTTTCATTATAGGCCTAGCCATGTGTCCTGTAAGTAGATTAAAGTCACAATGGGTATGTTTCTGTTCACGGGACAAACAGGGGTATCCATTTTGGGGTGAAAGTCTTCATTTATATGTGTGCTGTACAAAAAAACCTGTTTTTAAATTGACGCAATTGCCCAAAAAATGAAAATCGTAATTTTTTCCTACTGCTTTGCTTAGATCTATTCTATTCAAAAATTGTACAGTTAAAATACACAGTACACCCCTAGATAAACTCGTTTAGAGGTCTAGTTTTCAAAATGAGGTCATTTGTGGGGGTTCTCTATTGTTTTGGGCGCTCAAGAACTCTACAAGTGTGCTATGGAGCATCAATCAAGGCCTTCAAGCTAAATTTATCTTCTAAAAGCCACCACTTTCATTTTGGGCCACGTTGTGCATGCGGACATAAGATTAGGGCCACAATTGGTATATTTCTGAAAACAGCACAAACAGGGGTATCCATTTTGGGGTGCAAGTCTTCATTCACATGTGTGCTGTACAAAAAAGCTGTTTTTAAAGTGACAGAATTGCCAAAAAAATGAAAATCACAATTTTTTCCTTTTGCTTTGCTTGAATTCATTCAAAAACCGTGGGGTCAAAATGGGCAGTACACCCCTAGATAAATTTGTTAAGGGGTCTAGTTTTCAAAATTGGGTCATTTGTGGTAGTTTTCTATGGTTTTATCGCTCAAGAACTCTACAAGTGTGCTATGGGGCCTAAAACACCTTCAAGCTAAATTTCTGTTGTGAAAGACACTGACTACTCCTTTCATTTTGGGCCCCGTTGTGCACTCAGATATAAGATTAGGGCCACAATGGGTAAATTTCTGAAAACAGCACAAACAGGGGTATCCATTTTGGGGTGCAAGTCTTCATTCACATGTGTGCTGTACAAAAAAGCTGTTTTTAAAGTGACAGAATTTGCCAAAAAAATGAAAATCACAATTTTTTCCTTTTGCTTTGCTTGAATTCATTCAAAAACTATGGCATCAAAATAGGTAGTACACCCCTAGATAAATTCATTAAGGCGTCTAGTTTTCAAAATGACGTCATTTGTTGGCGTTCTCTATTGTTTTGGGCGCTCAAAAACTCTACAAGTGTGTTATGGGGCATAAAAGGCCTTCAAGCAAAATTTATGTTCTAAAAGCCACCGACTGCTCCTTTCATTTTGGGCCCCGTTGTGCATGCGGACATAAGATTAGGGCCACAAAGGGTATATTTCTGAAAACAGCACAAACAGGGGTATCCATTTTGGGGTGCAAGTCTTCATTCACATGTGTGCTGTACAAAAAAGCTGTTTTTAAAGTGACAGAATTGCCAAAAAAATGAAAATCACAATTTTTTCCTTTTGCTTTGCTTAAATTCATTCAAAAACTGTGGGATCAAAATAGGTAGTACACCCCTAGATAAATTCGTTAAGGGGTCTAGTTTTCAAAATGGGGTCATTTGTGGGTCTTTTCTATTGTTTTGGGTGCTCAAAAACTCTACAAGTGTGCTATGAGGCATAAAAGGTCTTCAAGCAAAATCTATGTTCTGAAAACCACCAATTACTTCTTTCATTTTGGGACCCGTTGTGCATGCGGACATAAGATTAGGGCCACAATGGGTATATTTCTGAACACAGCTCAAACAGGGGTATCCATTTTGGGGTGCAAGTCTTCATTTATAGTTGTGCTGTACAAAAAAAGCTGTTTTTAAAATGACAGAATTGCCAAAAAAAACGAAAATCCCAATTTTTTCCTTTTTCTTTGCTTGAATTCATTCAAAAACCGTGGGGTCAAAATGGGCAGTGGACCACTAGATAAATTCGTTAAGGGGTCTAGTTTTCAAAAAGGGGTCATTTGTGGTAGTTTTCTATGGTTTTGTCGCTCAAGAACTCTACATGTGTGCTATGGGGCCTAAAACGCCTTCAAGCTAAATTTCTGTTGTGAAAGACACTGACTACTCCTTTCATTTTGGGCCCCGTTGTGCACTCAGATATAAGATTAGGGCCACATTGAGTATATTTTTGAACACAGGACAAACAGGGGGATCCATTTTGGGGTGTAAATCCTCATTTTCATGTAAACTATAGAAAAAAAATATGTCTTTAAAATGACATATTTGCAAAAATATGAAATTTTAATTTTTCTCCTCTAAATTGAATTAATTCCTGAAAAAAAACCTGTGGGGTCAAAATACTCATGACACCCCTCAGTGAATACATTTAGGGGTGTAGTTTTTAAAATAGGACATTTGCGGGGGTGTCTATTATTCTGACACTCATGAGCCTTTGCAAACTTGGCTTGGTGCAGGAAAACAAAGGGATTCCTCAAAATGCTGAAAAGTAATGTTAAATGGTTAAAGAAAAACATAAAAGTTTTTCAAATGTGCATTCAGAATAAAGTAAATAGATGGAAATATATATCTTAGCAAAAGTTTGTACAGTATGTTTGCACATATTTGATATATTACAATTGAAATTGTGAAAAAACGATATTTTTTTCAAATTGTTCCCAATATTGGCACTTTTAATAAATATACACAAATTATATTGGACTATTTTCACCACCTCAATGAAGTACAACATGTGGCGAAAAAACATTGTCAGAATCACTTGGATATGCAAAACCTTTACGGAGCTATTCTATGTTAAAGTACACGTCAGATTTCCAAAATTTGGCCTGGTCATTAAGGCGCAAACAGGCTTGGTCACTAAGGGGTTAAAAACAATAATCAATATTTTAACATTTTAAAAATTAATATTAAATTAGTAAGCATTCTAAATTTCTCAGACACATGAAAAAGTTTCTAATGTGCCTCCAAAATAAACAAATGGAAATACATATCTGACCAAAAAATGAGTAAAATTTGTACTGTATGCGACATCCTGCTATTGAAAATATGAAACCATTTCAATTTTTTTAAAATGTTTCTCAATTTTATTTTATTTTTATTAATATATGCAAATCATATTGATCTACCTTTATTACCTAAATAACTTACAATACGTGATAAAAAGACAACGTCAGGATGTGTAAAACCTTTGTCACAGTGATACATACTAGATTTCCAAAATTTGGCTTGGTCACAGACAGGCTTGGTCTTAATAGGTTTAAAGTAGTTATTCAATGAAAACCATTTATCACGTATCAGGATAGATTATAAATGATTAGTCGATGGGGGTCTGATCACTGGGAGCCACTACAATAATGAGAATGGCACACTCCGAATCTGCCCAGGTGAATGGAGGGGTGATGTACATGTGACTACCAATCCATTTATTTCAATAAGGCTGCCTGCACACAGAATCTGTGGTCAGCGTCCACACGGAGGATCTGCAGCAAACACTTTTCGAAGCATGCTATGTAAACTCGCTTTTTCCTTCACACTCACAGAAACGAAACGTGATTTACGTGAGCAGAGGAAAAATCGCAGCATGCTCTATTCTGCTGCACACTCCACGCAGATGGCTTCCATCGAAGTCAATGGAAGCTGTCTAACCCACATTGTGAATGGGCCGTGGGTATCTGCGTTATCACCTAGCAACGGCACGGCAAAAACAAACATTTAAAAAAATTCTGTACTGCACATGACCAACAGCAAACGTTCGCAGAAATCCGCAGTACAGGAAGAAAAAGTTTGCAGTGTCGTTGGCCGTGGTTAGAGCCAGAATCCGCTGCAGGAACCCGCATGCAGAATCCAGTTCTGCCATGTGCAGGCAGCCTAAGGCTGATAAAGATAGTTGAGTTCAGCATTTGGCTATCGCTTTAGATAGTGAATCAGACTGGGAAGATGAGCTTTTCTGAAGACTGTGGGGGGTTCTAGCAGTCAGACCACCATCAATCAATCCTTTATCATCTATCACAAATTTGGCCCATGATCTACAACACAATTCCATTGCACATAATGGGATGCAGAAACCACATATACTCTCTATATGGAGAAAAGAGGCCTTATGTGCCCCCAAAGGCTCCTGGGCCCAGGTGCATCTGCATCACCTATAGTTACACCAGTGATTGCTATATCTTTAATTCCTTGCTACTGTGTAATGGGGGTGCACATGCAGTGAACATGCAAACTCCCGTTGCTTCCCCTCTTGAGTCATGATTCTTTGTTTCTTTGTTAATCTGGAAATAATAGAAGATCTATTGTGCCCAGTTATTTGGTCAACAGCAACCTCATGTGGTTAAATATACTGTATATTGCATTTCTGATGCCTTTGTACTTTGGCAAACTCACATGTTAGTCACAAGGGTGGATGCTGAGGCTGACATTGGATTTGGATACAAAAGGGGCCTTGAGTATCATTTGAGAGAAAGAGGAGAAATTGCGCTCTACTGCAGTTGTGTTGTGGCGGAAGGTAACTGCATCAGCCGGCTGGCCACAATGCTGTGGTCTTCTCTGCTATGCTGGAAAGGAAACTGCTTAAGGCTGCCTTCACATGAGCGGGTCAGTCCCCACATGCGAGATTCCCGCAGCGGAGTTCGACCCGGTAGCTGGCCGGTGACCCCTGTGTACCTGTCCAGCGCTTTGCAGGGACATGTATCTCACAATACTTCCAGGGACAGGAAATCGTGGATTGCCATAGTAGGCTTTGGGCTGGATTTGCTGCCGAATCCCGCTCCAGATTTTGCAATGCAAATCCGCCAGTATGAAGGTGGACAAAAAAAATGTACTTCATCCGGAAACTGGAGAACTGATCTTTTGTTGTTGAGAAACTATTGGCACGGCCAATGCTTCCGACCTGATGACTACCACATGACCTCAAGCATTCTTCTATTATAAGTGCATGAAGTTACGCTTTTTGTTACGGCCGGCCGACCCAGGACTGTTTGTGTTTTGTTGACCCTTCCTGTAACCATGTTAACCAAGTATGCAAGAGAGCTGTTATATCTCTGCACTCAAGATAACTGTTATCTTTCATCTGATTACAGAAGAGAGACATGCCAGTATTCAAGGTGCAAAATTTAAGAGTCTTTATTCCTCCAAGAGACAAAAGAGGGAGATACGTTCGGAATCCAATCCAGTTTTATTTTAATCAAAATCAAAAACGCCATAAGCTAAAACCTGGAATTGGGTCCCTTTAAAAAATACCTTTTATTGAATTACACAAAGATTCCACATGGAAGCAAAAATATTTAAAGCCCAGTATGTTCTGCAGACACACATATATATATATATATATATATATATATATATATATATATATATATTGTGATTTATTACTATCCTCATTGTCAACGCTATCCCGTATTCCGATAGCTGTCAGTCTATGGTTATAGTTGTATTTGCATTTGTTATTCAGCAGGTCAGTACAGTAGAGGATGATCAAATGGTCAAGAAAATAAAAAAACGCGGCATGCGTTCCCCAAGGAAACCAATAGCACCAAATAAATTATCCTAGCTGGAGATACAGGGAAGCCTCCAGAGTACTGTCTATAGCATCTGACTAAATGATCTGACCGTTAGAACCTGCTACACCATCCTCCAGCATTTAACATGGAGGGAAGCTGCATGACTGTCCTGCTATATTCCGACTAATAGTAATGATAGCAAGCGATAACAATGCCTGCGGTCTAATACTGATATTAAAAGGTAGAACAGAGCTCCCTCAACATGTTTCACAGCCTACAGTAAGTGACGTCTTCAGGGGAATGTAGGCGCTATGAGGATGCCGCCCGATGATGTCAGTATTTAAATAGGGGAAGGATGGGTCCATCCTCAGAGCTTTAGTCTGTGATTGTAGAAGCTCTGGAGACTGATAATCCTAATAGCCTATGGTAGGGAGGCTGTAATGACTGTAATCAAATGCACTCTCAGTAGGAGATAGGGGCCATATCCTAGGAGTTTTTCTTACCCACTCATGATAAGCACAGCAGCAGAAGGAAGTCCCATAACAATCATCCTTATAAACGCTAAAACTCATATATTCACATATAAAGTGATGGAAGACTGAATAATGGATTCCGTCACTATTTTCCTGAATATTCATGTATACGCGCCATAACATAAGTCTGGCTGATTACCAGACTAGCTAGAAGCACAGCCAGTCTAATAACATAGAGGGATGGACGCCATCTGTGTATTTCTGCCGTGCCGACATGTTTTAACAATAGGTCCTGTTTAAAAAATGATGAGATGTAGTTACAATAAAGTGATAGAAATATAGTTGAAAATAGGACTTGATAGCAATTAGCAAATGAAATATTATGTAATTACAAATGAGTGTCATTCCAGGAATGAGATCTACAATATACACAGGCCACCTATCAAGGACAGAAAATTATAGCGAATGTATTACACTATGTTAGTACTGAGAACGACTCCAATCTATAGTATTTATGAAAAAATACAGAGGACATCGGAACCTATATCAAAAGTGTTCCCCTCATATACTACACCAGTCAATGTTGACTGAGGCCTAGGCGTCAGACATACGCAATCTACAAATTTGGAATATTCCTAATCATGTCAGTGATAGTAATGGTACATAAAGTCCCCTAAGAAGAATATATTTGTGTGCGCAATCTATGAAACCTTATAGTAGATAAGGTTTCATAGAAATACTCCGAACGAGAATCCCTCATTCAGCCAGCGTCATTGCGTGGTGATGTCACGACACAGAAGAGAGCTGGAGAGTATTTAAGGAAGGGATTTACACATATAGGGATGCTTGTAAAAGGGGCGCTGCTGTCCCGAAACGCGTTGCATCGTGTAGGACAACATTTGTTTTTTGTTATGTTATGTTTGTTTAAGAACTTGTTTGTTTAATAATTTAGTGCTTAGTTTGGAAGATCGTGACTTTGGACAGCTTGTCTGAGGAGAAATCTCAAGGCTTTATTCATCCATAGGGGGGTCTTCAGGGAGGGGACTTCCCCGTGAAGTAAGTGCTCCATTCACGAAAATTTATACTTATCCTATCCATTAAGAAGCGCAAAAACATACACATTTTTCTTTTTTCTTGATTACAAATTCCGGGGTTCCTGTCTTTGGACCTGGTGTTGAAGTTTCTGCTGCTCACCAGAGGGCCTTATCTGGTTAAAGTAGGGGATCTACATAGGAACCATTGTGGTGATCGATTTCTGGTTTCCCTCTATTGGGGAAATGGGACCACAAGCACCAGGTGAGTCCCCTCTCTCTACATATATATATATATATATATATTGGATAGCATACACCCTGAGCGCTATTCCTGATACATTCTCTTTATATTTGGAAAAGCTAGATGAAGCAGGGAGTCAATATGATCAATGAATAAGATTAAGTGCATACTATGCCATATTTTACATGTCTTTTGCAAATGCCCTTGGCACCTATAATAGAACCAGCCACAGTTATTGCCTCATAACTGTACATATGAGGAACTTGAGGAAAAATATTTCCCACTTCATACAGCACCAAATATGATTGCATAAAAAAATTACCACAAGCTATTGTTAGTATCCCCATAGCGTTACCAGTCATTACTGGTGTGTTTCTATACCAGCCGTAGAATATAATAGGTACCTTCACACTCCATGCAACTACTACCTGCGCAGAGGGCCAGAGAACTCTGTCTAAGGAATAATGACATTCAAAAACAGTGGGATCCAATCTAGCATTGGCTACCTACTCTCAATAACTTTCTTTACCCATTGTGTGCTAAAAAAATGAGGCAGAGCTCTTCCTAGGGCAACAGTAGAAACCTGATAGTGGATCTGTCTGTTGACCTGAATGGCTGTATGAACAGGTAATCAGTGGAGGTATCTGATAAGATAATTAGAGAGTTGTGTAAAGTGCTGCCGTCTCAAGGTCACTGTCATCCAAACTGGTATGAACAGCAATGGAGAATCGTGTGAAAGTGTGCAGAACCAAAGCATGAGATGTGGCACAACTTTACTGTGCAAATCAGAACTCCATAGCTTTAAAAGTTTAAACCTCTTGGTTATTAATATATAACACATTTTGGGTTTTTTCGCCTCTTCTTCCGAGAGCTGGGCATAAACATGGTGGCTCCTGCTGGAAGAGTTTGATGTCACCAATAGAGAAAAAAACATATTCCCTCCGAGCAGGAGTCCACCCCAGCTTTCTGAAGAAGAGGTGAAAGGCTTCGAAACGTGTTAGTTGCTGGTTACTAATAACAAAGAGGATTAAACTTTTAAAGCTATGGAGTTTTGATTTGGACCAGTAAAGTTGCATCAGATCTCTTGATTCAATATAACAGCACCTCACACCTTCACATGATTCAATGACTTTGTTACTTCTATGAATTCTACCTTTAATGTGTCAATTATAAGATTTTAAACTTGACATTTTCTCTTTTTTTAACGGTTGTTTTCACAGTTTCTGAGCAAAATGAAGTATAATAAGTGAAAGACAGGCATACAAGATAGAAGTGCTAGACCATTCTTTCTACCAGTTGCAGTGGTTACCTTGTCTTCTGTTTGTCAAAAGGAAATGAAACCAGAGTGACTATATTAACTGCCCTAACTTTGCAATTAATAAAAAAATATTATTTTTTTAATCAAAGTGCTATTAAATGGATTTCATGATATATGATTCTCATATAACTGTAAACACCTAATCACATCAAAGAATATATAAAAGTTAAATGGATAAAACAATACAGATGCAGGGGCAGCGAATAACTAATAAGAGTAATATGAATGCATGAGTCCAAGTTTGAGAGGTTTAGACTAACATTAGGATGTAGAGCAAATGAAAGAACGCTAGAGGAATACTTGATGCCTCCAGCCAAGCATGGTGATGGAAATCTAATAGTATGGGGATGCAAGGAATAATGACTCAGAAAGTTGACCACTCAGTTGCGGATGGATAATGATCCAAAGCATATTTGTAAGCTATGCAAAAACTTTATGCTAAAGAAGCAGGGAGTCAAAGAAATGTCCTTGATGGACTGGCAAGCAAAATGTCCAGTCATTCTTTGCTGAATATAAAATCTGATTAAGAGAATTGTTACATCAAGTACAAATAAATTCTGACATTGGCAATGTATTTCCACTATGATTTCTGATTGATTACTGCAGTTTTTGGATTAAGACCTCATGTTCATGGGTGGATGTGAACTGGAGAATCTGCGCAGGGCGCCCGCACAGATGATCCGCAATTCAAGCTGCTCATAGGGAGACATGGCGTCTGCAGCTTAATTAAAGCATGTGGATTTGTTTTGCAGACCCTCTACTCCTTTTTGCTGTGGACCCCGCACGGACATCTATCATTGAAGTCAATGGAAGCGTCCGATCCGCAATTGAATTGTGGACGGGTCGTGGATTTCGCGGGAAAGCAGGAGATTAGAAAAAAAAAAACTCCACTGCACATGTGTGGTGGCGCGCCAACTGGCGCACCCACACACATCCGCAGAGGAGAAAATGAAGACACGCAGAAGACCCAGGCGGGTAAGTAGAGAGCCCGCAGTATCCTATGCCACGGGCATGGTCGGTTTCGCCAAGTCCAACCGCCCGTGGAAGTGAGGCCTAAACGATGTACGTGATGGAAAGACGCACACAGGTTTTAACAAAAAAAAAAAAAAACATTTTTCAGACTATGGCCTCATTCACATGAGCGGTTTTTTTGCGCACAAATAGCCACGCAAAAAGGTTGCATGTATTAGAACCAATGGTTTCCTATTGAAGCGTTTACATGAATAATTTTTAGACGCACAAAACACTTGCACCTGCAAAAGATAGGACATGCGTTGGTACAATGCCTGCATCTAAGGTACATGCTGCCTGAAATGATAGGACCTGACCTATCTTTGGTGCGTGATGCACAGGAGTTCCCATTGACTCCTATGGGAGCTGGATTAACACGCAGCACGCAACATGCATTGTGTGAATGAGTAAATTATGCGTGAATGTAGATCCTTTAGCTTTGTTCACGCGTTTTTTTTACACGCCAACGGCAATTTTTTTTGCGCGACTATTTGTGTGTAGAAAAAACGCCTGTCTGAACGAGGCCTCAGCCTGGCTCCACACAGGCGAGAAAATCGCACGAGATTTGTACGTTGTGAGACGAGTCATACACATGAGTGTTTTCCTGCATCGTGGCATGTCCTATCTTGGAGTGTGCCCTCAAACTGCATCTCCCATTGTGTTCAACAGGGCCAGCAGTAGCATCGCACCATGTGCTAGTTGTGCGCGGTGCGATGCAAGGTTTTCCCTTTGAAAACAATGGGAGAAACTATGTGATCCCTGAAGTGATGTCAGGCAGTTTTGAAGCAAAATCTTATGTTGGCAAGCATGAAATTGCGCCGTGATTCACAGCCTAATATCGCGCTCGTCCATGGGAAGTTACCCTGATGGTAAAAATCGGGCTGATTTTTTTGTGTGATTTTCATGTGATTTGTATGCATTTCTCTGATTTTTCTGTGCAATTTCCATCAGATTTCCTAAAAAAAAAAAAAAAACATGATGGATTCTGCACACTTCCTAGTTCTGCTCACTGTTTAAGGACACCATGCTTACATGCAATAAAATTAGATCGCAGTCATCAAATGGCAACAAAATCTCATCGGAAAAACGCTACAAAATAGGACATGCTGTGATTTTTTTTTGCTCTAATTATTCATTTAATTAAAAAAATGCATGTATGAACATGAATCAAAAAATGGTAGAGTTGGAAGGGACCTCCAGGGTCATCTGGTCCAACCCCCTGCTCAATGCAGGATTCACTAAATCATCCCAGACAGATATTTGCCCAGCCTTTGTTTGAACACTTCCATTGAAGAACTTACCACCTCCTGTTGTAACCTGTTCCACTCATTGTCCTCAGTGTCAGAAAGCTTTTTCTAATATGTAATCTGTGTCTCCTCCCTTTCAGTTTCATCCCATTGCTTCTAGTCTTTCCTTGTGCAAATGAGAAAAGGGTTAACCCCTCTGCCCTGTGACAGTACTTCAGATATTAGTAGACAGTCATGATAAGTGAGCATACTCGCTAAGGGCAATTGCTCGATCGAGCATTGCCCTTAGCGAGTACCTGCCCGCTCGAGAGCAAAGATTCGGCTGCCGGTGGCGGCCGGGGAGCTGCGGGGGAGAGCGGGGAGGAACGGAGGGGAGATCTCTCTCTCCCTCTCTCCCCCCTGTTGACTGCCGCAACTCACCTGTCACCCGCGCCGGCAGCTGAACCTTTTCTCTCGAGCGGGGAGATACTCGCTAAGGACAATGCTCGATCAAGCAATTGTCCTTAGCGAGTATGCTCGCTCATCTCTAGTAAACAGCTATTAAGTCTCCTCTCAGCCTTCTTTTTTGCAAGCCAAATGTTCCAAGATCCTTTAACTGTTCCTCATAGGACATGATTTGCAGACCGCTCACTATCTTGGCAACTCTTCTCTGAACTTGGACCAGTTGGTCTATGTCTGACTAAGGAAGAGTAGAGGGGGATAATTACCTCACGTGATCTAGACTCTATGCATCTCTTAATACATCCCAGAATTGTGTTTGCCTTTTTAGCTGCTGCATCACATTGTTGACTCATGTTCAGTCTATGATTTATTCTGCATGTGCTTTTTTCATTTGTCTTGTCCAGATGTATGACTTTGCATTTCTCCTTCTTAAATATCATTCTGTTAGTCGCTGTCCACTGTTCAAGCTTTTCTAGATCTTTTTGAACACTCTTTCCCTCTTCTCTAGTGTTAGCTATCCCTCCTAGCTTTGTGTCGTCAGCAAATTTGATCAGTTTCCAATCAATTCCCTGCTCCAGATCATTTTTAAAAATGTAGAACAATACTGGGCTTACGACAGAGTCTTGTGGTACCCCACTTGATACATTCTTCCACTTGGGTGTGCAGCCATTTATGACCACTCTTTAAATATGATTACTCAGTCAGTTGTGAATCCACCTAACAGTAGCCTTGTCAATCCCATATTCGGTCATTTTTTCAATAAGTATGGTATAAGATACTTTGTCAAATGCTTTACTAAAGTCAAGATATATTATTTCCACCACATTTCCCTGATTAACCCAGTCGGTGATTCTGTCATAGAAGATTCGTCTGGCATGATTTGTTTGTTACAGACTCATTCTGGCTCTGGTTAATTATTCCATTTTTATCCAAGTACTTGCATACACACTGTTCAATAATTTGTTGAAAGATCTTTCCAGTATAGAAGTCAGGCTCACAGGTCTGTAGTTTCCTGGATCCACCTTCTTCCCTTTCTTGAAGATAGGGGCAACATTTGCCCTTTTCCAATCTTCTGGGACTTCTCCTGTTCTCCGGGAATTTTGAAAGATTATGGTGAGTGGTTCAACTCCTTGGCTGCTTCCTTTAGTATTCTAGGATGTAATTCATCTGGACCTGGGACTTGAATTCATTTAAGTTAGCTAAGTGTTCCCTACCATCTCTCTGCTTATATACAGCCTGCATTCTTTTATTTCCCCAATAGCACAGGGAAGATCAGTTGATGTTCCATCTACTTTCTGAGAGAAAACAGGTACAAAATAGGAATTTAAATGTTTGGTCTTCTCAACATCATTCTTAACCAATTCACCATTTTCATCCTGTAAGCATCCAGTAGCATCTTTGACTTTTCTTTTGCTTTTGACATACCCCCCCAAATCCTTTTTTATTGATTTTGGCTTGTGTTACAAGCCTCAATTCATTATTAGCTTTAGCTTTTCTGACACTTGCCCTACAGTTTCTGCAGACCACATTATATTCTTCTTTAGATATTCCCCCTTCTTTCCATTTGATAAACATTTTTTTTTTCATTTTTAACATGTGTGCAAGTTCTGTGTTCATCCATCCTGGTTTCTTTAAATACTTCCCATTCTTCCTTCTTTTAGGGGTTGTTAACAATTGTGCTATGAGAAACTCATTTCACAATATTTCCCAACCTTCTTGGACATTTCTGTCCTTAAGAACATCCAGCCATTGGATTCCTCCTATCTTCTTTTTGAGTTCATTAAAATCTGCCTTTCTGAAATCCAACCTTGAGGTCTGAGTCTTCTCAAGTTTTCCTCCTTTTATAATCCAAAATTCAAGGATAGCATGATCACTGCCCCCTAAGGGCCCAGGTGAGCATGACCATTTAAAATAAGATGCTTTATATCTGTCTAATTTTGGTCTGATTTTTACAGACAAAATGTAGGATGGAAGAATCAGTCATGTTAATATACCCTTATAGAATTAAAACGTTCCCGCTGCTCTAAGGAAGTGGAGGGTTTACTGCCACTAAATGTTGATTCACATCATCAGAAGTTCCTTTTGGAACCTCCATCGCAAGTATCTGCTAAAAAGCAGCATGCTGTGCAATTTCATCCTATAAAATGTCAGACCGCTGAGTGGAAACCGAACAGACGCTGTTATAGTCAATGGATGCATTCAGCGCTATTCATTTCCATCATGGAGGAGAAAAACGAAAACCCCTAGTACTGATGTGAGCAGGTCGTTTACTTTGGTAGTCTAGGGTAGTTACTCCTTTTTTGGTAGTCTGCGGTAGAAGCATGGGTTAATATTTTATTCCAAAGTGATGACAGTAGTAGGGGTCAATATCTGTAATCCAGGTTATATTAGGGCAATTAATTCACATCAATGCCTTTTTTTTGTAGGTTTGCACCAAAGTTCATCAGTGGCACAATGTATCGTCAGTCAACTAATACAAACAGTCTGGCTGGAAAAATCTGTATTGCAAAAGGCAAAGTTACAGGTCATTATTAACATGAAATCTTTTGGACTTTTGCCCTGAGTTTTTGTCTTCTGCTTGCAAAACAGACCTGAGAAGGTTGAAACGCGTCCTCGGGACGGTTGTATTTTTCTTGTCATTATGGGCACATACTGAATAAATAGAAGAAAGCTTTTATCTCTATGCATCCAAGCTCCTATCATTTAAATGCACATGTGTCTAATAATTAGACAGCGTGAACGTTCACTAGACAGTCTTAAAATGTGCCAGATTTTTCACAGTGGCTCAGACTGGATGATAAATCTGGCATATTTTTAAACTGTCTAGTCTAACTGTACACCACCTACTCGTATTAGTTGGCTTAGTTTACGTAGTACCAAAATTTTGGCCCAAATTTGGAGCAATTTTTCACTCAAAATGTTATACTTAGGCCTTGTCCATTTTCACCAAAACCCAGTCCCTTTTATGGTTGTGGTTAAATAGTGTCTAAAACACATCACTATGGCTGGTTCATATGAGTGCTGTCTGCTTTTGGCCTCATGTCCACGGGGAAAATCAGGCCCGCTAAGGATTCTACATGTAGAATCCGTAGCGGGTCCCTCGTGCCCCGCGGACATGAGTGCCTAAAATAGGAATTTAAAAGAATTAACTCACCCGCAGCGGACCGGGAAGGTCTTCTCTTCCTCACGGCCGGATCTTCTTTTTCGGCCGGCGGATAGAAGCCTTGCGGGAGCCGTCCCCGCGGGAGACCCGCATGAAAATGGAGCATGGTCCAGATTTTTTCATGCTCCATTTTTTTTTAAATCACTTTTATTGACCATCCGCGAGTATTTATCTACCCGTGGGTGGTCAATGCATCCCTACGGGGTGCGGATCCGCGTGCGGGAGAAGAGTTAAAATCCGCTGCGAATTTTAATTCTTCTTTTGCCCATGGACATGAGACCTTTGTCTGGTTTCCTATAAAAGCGTTTACATGAAGGAATTCTAGAAGCACAAAATACTCGCATTTCTCAACGATAGGACATGTGTGGCTACATTGCCCGTAACTTAGGTCCGTGGTGTAAGAAAAGATAAGACCTGTCCTGTCATTGGTGCGTGCTGCACAGCAGTTTCCATTGACTCCTATGGGAGCAGGAGTCTATGGAAACTCCTGTACAGGAAAATAAGATTTTTGCCGACCAAGGGAATACCCCGCTGCTTAGAGTGGGACATTTAAAATATTCACCCCAGAAATGCATTTTAAATGTCCTGTTGTAAACTCCTGTTAGTCCCTGCGGGGATGAAGGGATTTGCTGAGGGTTCCCTTAATCCCCGCGGGGACTAACAGGAATTTACAAAGTGACATTTAAATGTGCTTCTGGACAGCCCATTTTTGAGGTCCTGCCTTAAGCAGTGGGGTATTTCTCCAGTCCAGTTGCTGGACAATTCCCCAGCAGCGGGGGGCATCAGGGGACTCCCTTCATCTCTCTTCCCAAGGGCCTCCCAAGAGCGTGGGAGGAGTTGATGCTAGAGGGATCCACCCTCTAGCCCCACCCATCTGCCCCCGCCCACTCTTTGTTTGCTATGGGGAATCCCTGTAATAAGCCCTATAGCCCCGCGCTTCAATAGCCACGCCCACTCTTTCTGCACTATGGGGATAGCCCTCGGGGATTCCCATAGCAGGGAGAGAGAGAATAGGGCTATTAGTTAATTCCTCATAGCAGGGAGAGAGAGCTGGGCTATGGGGGATTAACCTATAGGAGGGTGAGACAGAGCGAGGCTATGGGTTAATCCCCCATAGCCCAGCTCCCCCCCCCCCCCCCCCTGCTATGGGGAAATCCAGACGCCCTGTGGGGCTTCTTCTCTCTCCTTCTAGAGCAGCTGCGCTTTTTTAAGTTCAGATGCTCCAGTGAATGGGCGATTTTCATGCGCAGGTCTTCTGTGCATTAAACATTGCCCATTCACGTGATTTTTAGTGCAGCGTAGACATTCTTTCTTTGTGTACCTATACTGCGCTAAAACAGCTTTTGTTTGAATTAGGCCTAAATGTGTGGCAAAGCATGTAAGGTAGTTTTCTGGGGAAATTTATGCAAAAAATGGCAAATTTTCAAAGGAAAATCTGGCGTATTGTGTTCAGCTTATTCCCCTCTCCCTACCCAGCAATGATCATACAGATCATCGCTGGGCAGGTAGAGAGAGATGTGTGCAGCTATGAATAATTGCATATTTCTCTCCATTGCAGAATATTGAATGTAATGTGCACATTGTGTTCAGCTTCCTTTTAGCCACACAGATATGTTCCACTTAGGAGGAAAGAGAAATATGCACATTCAAATATGAATGGCCACACAGTTCACTCAAGGATCAGGCAGAGCACTTTACGAGTGCACTGTTAGGCCACCCTGAATTTTTAGTAAGATGTTTTTCTTGCTTAAACATACATTTGATAGTCAGAAAAATGTGACAACTCAAAAACTACATAGAGAACTCAAAATGTCAAAATGTGCTGAGTAAGCATGGCCTAAGAGCAATTGCTGAATCAAAAGAAAATGATTTCCTTTTTCACAGAAAGGCCTCTTGTCAGATATATATATATATATATATATATATATATATATATACAGTAATGGGAGGATAACTACTGATATCCAGGAGTAACTCTGATCTGATGCCTCATAAGTGAACCGTGCCTTAAGGGCTGCTCATATCACGTTTTAGCCATCTGTCAAACATATATGTTTAAATTAAGAAAAACGTATTCAAATGTATTGTTTGATATTACCCATATACCACAATTGATCAAATAGCTAAAAAGTGCATAGTTTGTGTACTTTTGACTACATTTTACCTTGCTTACATTTGTGCATGCTTAATTGTAGTATAGAATAGTGTAGCATACCATGCTTTCTTGTCTTAAAAAAATAAATGATAACCTAATTATTTTCTTTACCCTATAGGTGATTTGTGTCTTCCTCAACCTTGGGTCTTTTAAGAGAGGCCTGGGAGTTCGAGAGTTCTGCGCATAATCTTGGTTTTTCCTAGTATTGTACTCTTCTGGATAGTGTGCTCGGATGTTGTTCCTGGGATTTGTTGGAGTCAGTGCCATAGCAGCAGAGTTACAGACCCCAAGTGCTACAGCCGCCATCAAACCCCGTCCATCCACTTTCACCTTGGTGTACAGTCCCTTGGTATTGGACTTAAGGTGGAAACCTCCATTCATTGTGAGTAGCTTCTGGGTTTTCACTTTGGCAGCCTCCATGTCTTCTTTTGGCCAGCTCATTATACCAGCAGGGTATCTGATGGCTGGCAGGGCATACATGTTGAGGACATGGATCCTGTTATTCCCATTAAGCTGGCTCCTTAGCACCAGTTTTGATCTTTGGCGGTACTTGAATGTTGCTGTCTTCCTTGCCTCTTCATCATGGTTTGGGCAACTGTTTTGTCTATGAGCAACTGGTGTTTGGTCACAAGGAGTATTTTATGATATTCTCAATCCCTCCTAACACTCATATTCCTCCTCTCGCTTCCTCAGCTCCTCCCACTTACCACATAAATAATAGAATCTTGAGTGATGGTCGAGGACAACAAGTTTGGCATCATAAGAGTGCCCATTCATATGCCCAATATAATAGGCAACAACTCTAGATATGACTACCATCAGCAATGTCTAATCTCATGAATGGGACAGCTGAAATTAAAATACAGTATAATGAGAACAAGAAGCAAAAATGTTTCCATAAAAGCAGCAAATCTCCAAGGAGCACGGATTTAGGGTCCACATATCTAAAGTAATGCGATCCATTACTGAGTCCATTCCCTATAAAACACAGAATAGCATACCGAGGGGGTAGACCAATGATGTTATACAATATAAAAAAAAGAAAGGAGCATAGAATGTTCTGAGGATAGAACATCAATAGTTTACAACTGGAAAACCCCTTTAAGAAAAATGTGTTCAACTAAAAAAACTTTATTGAAAAGAAAGATTTTACAGTACAGTGTATAACTTTTTAATTAAAAATGGACACAAAGCTCTGGAAACATATTGCTATACATTTAACATAGACATTAAACACCATACACATATGCCTAAAATTACATAGGTTTTTTCCATGTATTATAAATGTTTACGTGAAACATACATTAAAAATATGATGTAAACAGCAACTTAACATATGCGTTTCCTGTCATGGACATGCTTCATCAGGCACATGCATATCATACTGTTAAGCAGCGGCGTACCTAAAGGCTCATGGGCCTGGGTGCAAAAGTTTATCTTGGGGCCTCCCAACTTCTCTTAGCCCTTTAACGCAGAGGCGTAACTTGAAGCTTCTGGGCCCCAATGCAAAACCTGTAACGGGGCCCCCAACTATAATGCTTTTTTCATAGTACTGGGCTCCCTATATGGAGAAGAGAGACCTTATGGGCACCCTAAGGCTCCTGGGCCCGGGTGCAACCGCTTCCCCTGCATCCCCTATAGTTACACCAGTGCTGCTAAGCATAGCTCTATTTTAGAGTATATTTTATATGTTCATTTTCATGAAGTTGTACTTACCATTCTATAACTCTGTGCGGGTGTTTATGTACATAGGAGTAGCCTGAATCTTCTGGGCCCCAATGGAAAATCTGTAACAGGGATCCCCACTTACTATGCACCAATTATGACGTTGGTGCCTTTTTATGTATCTGCAAGACCTTTGATAACCTTCATACACCAGGGCCCAAGTGCGATCGTCATATTTCTGTACTACATAAATACCGGAAAATACATAAGGCCGCCTGCTTACGGGTGGATTTGCATTGTGGTATCTGGAGCGTGCGTCAACGTCCGGATTCCGCAGCAAATACCGCCCATAAAATGCTACTGGAAAACGCTTTTTCCTCTACATGAGTGAAAATTAATTGGGATTTTCCGCTTGCGGAGGAAAAATCGTAACATGTTCTATTTTTTGCACGGATTCCGCGATGACATTGCGGAAAGGTCACAGATTCTATGTCATCACTAGGTGATGACGCGAGAGAAGAAGGATTAAAAAAAAAATCTGTACTGTGCGTGTCTGATACTCGTGCGAGATTTGGGCAAAGCACAAAACTCACGTGATTTTCTCAACCATAAAAGTGGCCTTGGGAATCACTATACACATTCGGCCTCATGCAGACGGCCGGATTGGATCCCGCTGTGAGAATTCTCACAGCGGGATGCGAGCGGTGCCCCTGCAGTGACCCCTGCGGCTCACCTCCTCCGGCGTCTTCTCCGCTCTGCTATGTGCCAGCTGCCACCCACCTGGCACGTGCGCAGAGCAGTGCTGGTGCGTCAGCGGTGACATTTCTGTGCGGGGCTCGCACAAAAATACGACATGCTGCGATTGGTTTACCGCACGGGTTTTCACGTGGTCAAAACGCGGCTGTCCGCAATGGGTTAAATAATTGGAAATTCCGCTCATGTGCATTTACCCTATAGCTAATATTTTTCTGCAGATTTACTAAAAGTGACAATTACACTTCAATAATGTAGTTCTAAAGCTAATAATTACACATCTACAGCATAATTAGAAGATGACAACAACAATAAAAACCTCAACATAATGATATGTCCTCTTGATTTTATTCAAATATTATGCTTGACTGCTGATTAAAGCATTAATAGATAATGGATAGAGTATAGTCCCCTCACATAAGACTAAGCATATCACTAAACTGCTTTTTCGGTGGTTGTTCAACTACCCTATATGACCTATTAGGGTATGTGCACAACTCAGTGTGGGGTGCCTCTATAAGCCAGAACAGAGAGGCACTCTGTAACAGCAGTTCCTACGCTAGTGGACTTAAAAGGGGGGTTTGTCAAAGTTCTAGAATTACTGTAAACTCAGCTCCATACTCACCTGTCCCTGCTCCTACTGTGTTCCACACTGGTGTCCGGTCCCCTGCTCCTGCGTTTGTGTACAGGCTGCAGTCCCACCCAATTTACAGGATGTCACAGGCACTGCGGCCAATAATAGAGCTCAGCAATCAATCGTGAGCTCTGTTATTGGCCGCAGAAACTATGACCTTCCACAAACAGGCTTTTACTAAAAATGTTGCTATTTTCGCTCCACCTAAGGCACCATAGGAGTCTATGGGGGTACACAATGAACTGCGTAATTTCACGGGGAAAGCGATAACATTGGGGACTAATTACGCAGCCTTTTTAACCACAGAGCAGGACACACCCACAAAAAATATGCAACATTCTATTTTCCTTGGCATTTGTGCACAAAAATAGCATATATTGAACAAATTAACTTATTTGCCCATTTCAATGAATAGCATCATGCTTGTGTGTGGGGGTTTTGCGTGCGCAAAAAGTAGAGCAAAGCACACACTTGAATATGCAAATACGCAGTGCGCAAATATGTGGTGTAAATACACCTAAGCCCATGTGACACCAGCGAAATGCCTAAATATTCAACTCATGGGAAAGAGCCCTAATACATCCAATTTGACCATCATTGAAAAGAAAAGAGTGTGACTCGTTGACATTTCTATACCCGATGATGCCGGGTCACTGGGAAATAACAACTGAAAATTACTAGGTATGAAGATTTGAAGGTCAGAATACATTGTTTCTGGCACAAGCTGGCAGTTGTGGCCCTGGTGGTAATCAGCATACGAGTCTGAAGACCTTCAACGGCACTTCAAGCAACTCAATATCGCCAAAGTTATGGGGAGGGGAGGGAGAGGATGGTGGCTCAGTCCTTAGCAGTGCTGCAGTTGTAGGTTCAAATCTGGCCAAGAATGATGTCTGTCTGGTAGGTTTTGATGTGATGCTTTCAGATTTCTGTTTTTAATAAAATCGAATCAGTCAAAAAAACGCTACCGTGAATGTGGCCCTGCTATTATTATTATTACCATTATTAATAATGATAACAATACTTCATTCCTTTAGGTATAATACTAAGTTTTAGGCTGCATTCACACAAACGTATATCGGCTCGGTTTTCACGCCGAGCCGATATACGTCATCATCATCTGCAGGGGGGGGGGGGAATGGAAGAGCCAGGAGCAGTATTTTGAGCTCCCACCCCCTCTCTGCCTCCTCTCCGCCCCTTTGCACTATTTGCAATTAGGAGAGGCGGGGCAGGGCGGGGCTAATTCTCGGAACTTAGCCCCGCCCCAGCCCGCCTCCTTTCATTGCAAATAGTGCAGAGAGGAGGAGAGGAGGCAGAGAGGGAGCGGGAGCTCAGTTCCTGCTCCTGGCTCTTCCATCCTCCCCCCCTCCCCCCCCCCCCCCGCAGATGAGGACGACATATATCGGCTCGGCGTGAAAACCGAGCCGATATACGTTCGTGTGAATGCAGCCTTACACTGCTTTCCCATCTGTGTTGGAACCTCTATTCAGAAGTTCTATCAATACTATTTTTCATCTTGTAAAATGCTGGTCAGCTGAACGGAAACTGAACGGACCCCATTATAGTCAATGCGATTTATTCGGTGCCGTTTGGTTCCGGCATAAGACAGATCTGTTCTGCAGGGAATTTCCCTTTCCTGCTCCCATGATGGAGCAAGAAAACAGAACTCCCAATGCGGATGTGACAGCAGCCTGAGGGCTCTTTCTCACAAGCGTATATCGGCCTACCATTTTCACGGTTGGCCGATATATGCTATGATCCAATGCATCAGATGACATGGCCGTATTCCCGCTACATAAAAGCCCACAGTGCTGGGTGCTGTTACGTCGAGCCCAAAAGATAGTCCTGGAACTATCTTCCAGGCCGGAATACTTCGGCCACTGCATGGGCTCCTATGGAAGTCAATGACAGCAACCGGAGAAGGGAGGTGGGAGGAAGTTCAGAAGCATGACTGCTCAACTCCCTCCCCCTTTTCTCCTCCCCTCCAGCTGATTGCAATGGGAGGGGGCAGGATGAGGGCAGAGCTAAGTGCGTATATGCGCCAGAGCTCATGCCGTCTGAACGGGCACACAAATGTTAGATTTGTGCGCCCATTCACAAGTTTTTACGCCTCAGTGTATATCGGACGGCCATGAAAACGGCGGCCAATATACGCTTATGTGAAAGAGCCCTTAGGCTAGCTACACATATTTGCATGTATGAAAATTGTGTGTACTATACACAGAGAATAGAACCAATTGATTTCAATGGGCTTATTTACATTTCCGTATTTTGTGTGCACTTTTCGGTTATGCAAAAAAAAAATACAATATGTTCTACTTTTCTGAGTATTTGCGTACCGAAGGTCTCCGAAAAAGTCAATAAGGTACATGAAAATTGCAGCGCAATACGCAACAAGCTGCATGAAACACTGCATAACTCTGCAGGAAAAATAACACATCTGGAACTCATTGGAAGAACTAGCCATTTTAATTGGTGCGGCTTTGTGTCTGTTGTGCCCGTGAGCAGAAAAAGTACAGTAAGGCTGGGTTCACACGGGGTGTATTCCCGACGGAAATCCCGCGGTTTGGCCGCAGCAAAAACCGCGAGATTTCCGCCGGGAGAACCGCCACGGCTTTGAAGCGGCCCGTCCGCTCGCTTTTCCATTGCGGCCAGCACTCCCATAGAGGAGAGCGCGGCCGCGGCGGAAAGAAAAGATAAATAGACATGCTGCATATTCTGTAACCGTGGCTGCGACCGCCGCAGCCGTGGTTCCAGCCTGACTTACCGCAGCAGATTGGCCGTCCCGTGTGAACGAGATTTCAGAGAAATCTCGTCCACATGGCTGGCTAATCCCAAGATTAGCGGCCGTGGGCGGATTTGCCGCGGTGAAATTCCGCGGCAAATCCGCCCCGTGTGCACCCAGCCTAAAATACCCTGAAACACGCACAAAAAAGCCTCGTTCAGTGTACAAATATGTTGAGCTGAGACACAAGCATACGCTCATGTGAAGCCTTCCTTAGAAATCATTCCCACTAGCGTTATATCACAGCGTATTACGCATGCGACGCACACCTATGTAGTATGCGGTGAATGGAGTCAAAGTACATTGATTTTCATTGATCCATTCAAATTAGTGTGAAAAAAACATGGCATGCTCTATTTCACCATGTATTACACTCGTACAGCCCTATTATTTGCTATGGGTAACATATTCAACGCTGTCCATGCATAATACATTGCATACGAGCGATGAGACAGAGGGGGAATTTAAAAAAAAGAAACAAGTCACCCTGTGCATGACAGTGTGTGTGAGATACGCTGCCATGCACAGTTGCCAAGTGCGTTTTACGCATGCACCCAAGGGAATGAGCCCTAAGACCAGTTTCACAAGGGCAACAAAATCACGTGATTATTCGAAGATGCAATAGCGCGAGAAAACGCATGTTTGTGAAGCCCATGCTTTTCAATAGTTTCCTTCACATTAGCGATATTTTCACGGATCCAATGTTGCGGGGAAAGAAATCGCGGCACGCTCTATCTTTCTGCGATGTGCTATTTTTTTTTAGCTCCCATGTTTCCCTATGGA
Organism: Eleutherodactylus coqui; assembly: GCF_035609145.1. Classification (NCBI taxonomy): domain Eukaryota; kingdom Metazoa; phylum Chordata; class Amphibia; order Anura; family Eleutherodactylidae; genus Eleutherodactylus; species Eleutherodactylus coqui. Next base: position 68,364,854 of record NC_089840.1, on the reverse strand, counting down.
GCCTCCTTGTTTATCAGAATGCAAAGCACAAACTTGCGGTTTTCGGGCAATGTGACGCGTTTTTAACATAAGAAAGTCCTATTGACTTTCACAATAAATTTCGAAAATAAGTCCTATTGACTTTCGCAAATTGCATGCAAAAATTGTTATCGCGGGCAGCGGCGATGAGATACGAGATTATTCTCAAGAACAGGCTCCTTTACACTGGCGAGAAAATCACACAATTTTCTCCCGATGCGGGGGTGAGTGAGGGCTCAGTCGTCCGCACCTGCAGTGCAGCGGTCTTATCGTGCAGAAACATGGGTGGATCGGCGCCAGTGTGACTGACCCTGAAAAAGCAGATAAGATCGTGATCCCCTGCCGCGGCTGTGACAGCCGCAGCGGAGATGAAGAAAACCCCCTTAGTGATGCAAGGTTGTTTCCTTGTGAAAAAGCCTCGCATCCAGTGGTTTTCAGAAGGACTGCGAGGGCGATATCGGGCCCGATATTGCCCTCACCAGTGTGCAGGACCTCAAACTGAAATAAAACTGAAAAAAAGATTTTTTTCCCCTCATTGGGTTATAAAAAAAAAAAAACAGCGCTATTTTTTTAGGTGAAAAAAATTCCCGAAAAACTGACAGAATGGAAAAAAAAGAAGCCTTTCCGTTTTTTTTTAACCCCTTTAAAATCAATGGGGGGGGGGGGGGGGGGAGTGAAAGTTTTTTTTTTTACTTTTCATATCAGTTTCTCTCTGGGCTGAACTGACCCTAACGCTGGGGAGGAAGCAGCCTTATTATTATATCATACATGATTTTAATCTACTTTCCAACAAGATGCTGCATTTCTTCGCATGCTCACAATGTGATAATAGTAATTAGCTCTTCATCCCTAATGAGTGTTCTGCACCCATCGGCAGCAGCAGCTCCCCCATCTGTCCCGTCCTATGCCATACCTATGTCCTCCCCTCAGTGCTGATGAAGCTGGAGCCCCCCAGCCCTGCACCCGCTGGAGCTCCGGAGCCGTGCACAGTCCCAGGTGCGGCGGCGGCGGGGTGGCATCTGCAGCGCAGCTGTGCGGGCTCTGTCTCACCTCCTGCATCCCCTACGCTGTGGTCAGCAGTGGTCGCTAGGACCCCGCAGATGGCAGCGAGGGGATGGCAGCAGCAGTGAAGGGCAGCACTGAGCATGCGCGGATTGGGGCTTCTTGCTTGCTGCTCGGTTAGTTACTGATATAAACAGCTGGAGGTAGTGGAGCACACAGAATGCAGGCACAGAGCACTGTGTGACTACTGAGTACATCTCACCCTGTGCATGGGCACAAGAGGCTGGCATGGCATGCCACAGGGAGCTGGATTTAGCCTCTCATTCTGCATAGCCTATTGGAGTGTTACTTTTTCCTCCTCCTATAGCTCACAGGTAAGTTTTCTGTGTCCATCTGTGGATATCAGCGTACTCTTCTCTGCCAACTTGCACTATTTATGAATGCACTGACTGTTGTGCTTGGAATGTTACATTGTAGCCAAAGAGGCCACTTTTACATAGCAGTGTTTACAAATAATCTTATTCTGTGTTGGAAGGATTTGCTACAGGATTTCAGAATTTGTAATATAATAGCAGATACATTGAGGTTATAGTGAAAATGTGGCTTAATTCATCTCACATTGCTTTAAATAGTCAGAACATTGTATATTTTGGGCATTGGGTATAATAATAAATGCCATAATATGTCTCAATTGTGGTTAAAAAGTCTAATAATATACAACAAATATTTCCAACAGTCCTTTGCTGTAATTTAGTATACTTGAAAATGTCACTTTTTTTTTTAGTCTATGCGTCTTAAATAGTTTTTAGACATACCATAAGTGTCCCAAACTACATCAAAAAGTCTCAAAGTGCTTTATGGGATGCAAGCGAATGCGCCATGCCATAACTCTGAGCTACGATATTTCCCTCCACTTTTTATCCATCGTCCAATTAGAAGTAGAAAATGATTTTTTGGTATTCTTATATATTTTACATAGTGTATTAAGCCTTTTATTAAAGTTCAGCATCTGTCAGTAAGCGTGCTTTACTTCTATGCGCCTTTTCCTGTTGAATCAGCTAATGACACATTGTAAGTCTATTCAAACTCGTCACTATCATAGAGTATGCAGATTGTTCGCACTCATTGGCAGGCGCGGTTAGCTCTTTGTATTTATGATTCCCATCCATTGCACTCATTACCTTCCCATAAGCCTTCCCTGCTTTCCGACGTGTGACTGTTGATTATGGAAAAAAAAAGGCTATGTACAGTACATGGCTGACAGTATAGAAATAGAATGCAAATGATAATTGCAGATCATGAGCGCACAGGGCGAATAACTGTGTCTTGTTAAGGAAATGGGTTAAATGCAGCTATTTTTTAAGCTTTGCAGGGCGACAATTTGTCTTTTTTTCTGTATTGCATCTCCTTATGGGAGTTGTGTTTCTTTAAGAAGCCCAGGCTGCAGAGAACAGTACAATAATACATGTGAATGTAACACATTCTGAATGGTTATTTAACTCACTACGTGCCAGGGAGAGATGCCAGCCCTTATCAAGTCTCCTTAGTGCCAAGATTACCAATTTATGCTTCCAATGAGAAGTGTGTTTACGCATCATTTTAATGCTTTGTAGTACATTACTGAAAACCTGAAGTTTTCCTTATTTGACTAAGGCTTAGTCAATGACAAATAATCAAGACAATGTGATATATTTTCCAAAACTAAGTAGATTTTGCGCTAAACTTGCTAAAATCCATGGGGAAATCCATAATTTCTAAAATTGCTTAAAAAAAACATTGACTAGCAGAGAGGGCATCCATTAAGTCATTGTTCTAAATCATATTTAATCTCTCCATTACGTGTAGATTTTGATTTAGTGTTTCTGGGCAAGATTGTAAATTAACCTTCTTAAACAGTATATATAAAAAAATGATCTGGCAATGTGAATTATAGCGCAAAAAAAATATATTACCAATATATAATGAGCTCAAAGTGCCAGTTTGAAATTGCCTTACGGAAAGTTCTAAAATGAGAAATGATAATAATATGCATTAATTTGCTATTTGCCCTGAGAAAACAGAATATTATGGCATGACAGTGACAAAGAACATGACTAAAATTCTGGGAAACTGCCTTTTTTACTGCATAAACTTATTCTTTTGGCATTAGTATCATGATTGCTTATTACTGTGTGGCTTTTGAGCCTTGAACAAGCATAAAGGATAGGTGTAGCAGCAGAACTCGTGTTATATGTAGATCTATATGGGGCTAGTAGTAAACTATATGTGTCTTTATTTAATCCTAATTTGAAAGTTACATTATACCAATTTGGCATCTGAAGAGAAGCAAAATCTATAGCAGAGCAAATGGTTCATCCTGTTATTTATTACAATTGGTGTTGTGTTTTTACATCTATTTCTATGACTTTCCCTTTAAGCCATAAACTACTAGAATTCACCTATGTGGTACTTATGGGGCCAATGTTATGTTGTCATCTTCACAACAGTGGACAGGGTCAGATAGTCTCTAAAGTCCAGCTTCATATTGCATCCTTAAGTTCCTGGGATCCTTTTCTGAGAAGTATTCCCAAGCTATCTTTTTCACTGCTTTGTTTTGCTTTAACTTTCCTCATGAGCCGAACATAGTAGACTTACTGTTTGGAAAGATCAATCAGACACTCAGTGTAACACCCTGAGTCCAATGGTAGATGGCAGCCCATGAGCTATTGAAAACATTTATAGAGGCAGTCTTTTAGTCTCGTCACTTTACGTTACTCTGAGTTACATTAATAGGGTTGTATTGGTTACATTGTTTAGAGCCCAGTCTACATTTTGCATCTGATCTCCTTATTTTCTTATTAATCAGATTTTTCTGCTATGCTTTTAAATTGTTTCTAAGGATTCTACTTGTCAGTGAGGGATCAATAGAGATCTGTGCTCACACATCTCGAAGAATTCCCCAGTATGTGAATTTATAGGCTAGCTGGCTACTTGAAAGCTTATAGAGAACTGGTCTGTTGCCGCAATCAGGTAGTGGAGCTGGGGTGAAGTCACGGCATCAGCCCTGGCCCACATGCTCGTGCAAGTGGCAAAGGTGCTCTGTAATTTGGAGTTGGGCGCAATGAGTGCTATCTTCCTGTCACTGCAGAAGGCCCCTGAGGTGCCGTATGTCAGAAATTCCTTAGTGGGCTAGGTATGTCAGGTACCCTTTATGGCAACCCTTCTGCAACATCTCTTGTGATGTATGGATTGATTGGCCAACAGGGAGGTGTTTTCTCTAGCCAGCCAATCATCCATAATGAAAGTGTTTTTATTTTTGGCCCGCCTCTACATGGCCACTAGTTATTGTCCTCCCTAAACTGTTCAGCAAAGCAGCAGACTCCGGTCAGCTAGGTACTTGCAACTATTTAAACTGTTATATACATTACTATTTCCTACTGCATTGAACCTTTTCCCGTTCCCCGATCTAGGAACAGACTAAGCCCCCTTGGTAACTGATGTGGGGCTGTCCTTATCTGGGAAATCGCCTTGCTTCTAGGCAGGATTTGTCATACCAAAGTTGGGTAGGGATAACATTCTCAGTCTTGTAGTTCTTATTACTGTTATTTGCCCTATCTAGTTTTCCTACATTCTAGTGTTATAGTATGTCTGCGTTGGTCCTTTATGCATTTATTACATCTTAGTCTGATATGTTGGTGGCATCTATAAGGGACGACGTATTTGTGCCCTATACAAATATAACGCCATCACTTTTGTTTGTAGGCAATTCAGTAACCATGCTTTTAGGAAACTTTAGGTGCCCATACACCTCGAATAGCTGTTGGCTGAACACTTGTTTGGCCGGCAGCTAGACTTCCCATACACACGAACACTCAGTTTGGCTGAGCATTCTTATATTTTCCATGGACAGAGGAGAGTATTGGTACTTTTGCCAATAGTTACCCAAGTAATCATTCAAAAGAGCAATTACGGGTGACTGCTGTCCTTTTGTAAACATGGGACTCAACAGGGCAATCAAAAATCGTTCACTTATCGGAGTTGCTTAGTTTTTAGCTCACCTAAAAACCAAGCGACTGTTGGTTTGTTTAAGCAGGCAGTTGTTTATCTATGAATGACTGCATGTTTACTCTGAATTGAGGCGAACAACTGGCAGAGATCTCCGATACGCTGCACTTTCATTCAGTGAGCAATCAGCACTCCTGTGTGAAAGAACAGTAGCAATAATCATCCCATGTGAAAGTATCCTAAGCCCCTGCCAGATACCTCTGGTGGAGGTATATCTTCAGTGAGAACAAAAGGATAGGGCATTGGAATTCAATGTGCCATTTCCTTCTTTTCCCTGACATCAGCTGTCAGGGGAGAGTCAGGAAGCCTCCATGTACATATGATGGTAGTTCACTCTTGCTGAAATCATTGGGTTCAGACAACTTTTCCCTAATGTATATGGAGCCCTTCTATGATTCAAAGAAATTAAAAAACAAGGGTTTGCATCTAAAAGCATGTCCCTCAGATATTAGATACATGGCAGTTGCCTCCTTTAACATTCACAAGGCTTTAGAAAATTATTCGGGCTATCTTGTATTATTTGATTAATTATCTGGGGGCACACCTGAGATGTAATAAGAAAACTCCTGTATCACAACTTACTGAGCATCAGATTTTTCCAGAACCTCATTATGATTAGTGCTAAAAAACTGATATTGTCGCAGTAAAAAAAAACAAAAAACTTCTCTATAGGCACATGCCCTGGCAATCAATTGAAAGTACAACTCCTTGTAATCTGCTGTTATAGACACTAAATGTTGTTCGGACATACATAGTATCAGTATTATAATACTATTATAATAGTTTACTGCCAAGTATATTATTACATGCCATGTAATATGACAGAGCTGGAGCAGTCTTTTGTACTCGGCTGTAACTGGACAGGGGTTGTCTTTATGAGACTACTCTTATAGCAAGCAAAACAAAAGCTGACAAGTGTTCTTTGAAGTTACCTGTTACCACCAGGCCCGAATCGTGGTTTGTGAAGGCCCCTTGGAAAACTTGTGTGGGAAAATGAAAAGTAGCACTTGCACAAAACTGTCTCGATTTTAGCGAAGTAATACACTGGACAATGCCAATTCAGAGTGATATGTCAAAAGTTTTACTTAGTGGAGGTTCCACTGCTGAGACCCACGCTGATCGCTACAATGATTGAGCTGCAGTGCTTACCTAAGCACTGTTCCCGTTCAGCTGTCTTTGTTGCTTGCAGCTCCTCTCGACAGCTGAAGACAAACTCATAGAGGTCTATAAACTTCTTCTATACACCTCTATGCATCTGTCTTCAGTTGCCCAGAGAAGCCAACAGGCAGTGGAGACAGCCAGAGGGTCACGGTGCTTGGGTGTTCCTCTGACATGTCGAAAGTTTGTAAAAAAATAAAATAAAAAAGTTACTCTTTAAATGGGGTTTTCTGACTTAGTTATTTATATTGTCTTGGGCCCCTGCGCTCAAAATTATATAAAAGAGGTATGCTCACCACGGCGCTGACCAAATTTTGGCAGTCTGGCATAGCATCATCTGACTGGTGACGTCACCTCACCACAAGGTCTGGTGACATCCCAATAACCTGTCATGTGGGCTTGTAATGTAGAAACCTCTGACAGGTTTATAGAATGACTTCAATGATGTCCTTGTCAGGCCTTCTATTGGTTGCATCCTCCCAATGTTACCCACTGCCACCAATTACCTCAGGGAACTCCTTTAAGCCAATGATGAGAAAGGATTGTAGTGGCCTTTGGGGCAATTGCATTTTTTGTCAAGCTTATATCCAGCCCCAGTCATAAGGAGAACTTTACTTTATCTTAGAACATTGAAAAGATGCCCTAATAACATTGAACTAGAATGTGCAAAACAGTCATTAAAATTCCAGTTGGATGGAGATGTCAGAAGAGCCTTGTGACACCCTGTGATCCAGAATGCATTTAGAAATGGAAAATGCTCAGTTAGTAAGCAGTCTGGGGTCACTGCCACTTTTCCTGGCCATGGTTGACACTCAGGGTGGGTACATTTACTAAACGTAGTGTTTTTGCTTTTACTTGTTCAGTTATCTACAATACAAATGACTGTTGATTAGAAAGAGGTAAACATTGCACCTAGTAGTTTTCATGCAAAACATTAAATAAGTTGTCTAATTACTAGCTTTTTTGCTGCAGGAATCATACAGCTTTGTACATTGCGCAGTAGCCCATGTTGGTACTGCAGGCTCAGTCTTACCATGGTTCCCTAAAAATAAGACCCACCCCAATAGTAAGCCCTACCCTGTTTTTCATGGGTAGAGGGGCCTGAAATATAAGCCCTCCCCCCAAAATAAGCCCTAGCTACACTACATGGGGAAAAAAGCTATAATCACCTAGTAGACGGCCTGCGGTAGCCTCCGTTGCTGCTGCAGTCTTCCATGTACTCCTGAATGCCGACAGAGCATTTCTTCTTGGTAGCGGGGCTTGAATACCCCGCCCCCAGCAACCGATTGCTCTGATTGGTTTATTGAGCGCCGTATCAGCCAATCAGATCCGGTGCTCGATTAACCAATTACAGCCACTCAATGATGTCCTTCAATGGACCTGAACACCGGCTGTAGGTGAGTATTAAGACACCCCCAAAAATAAGACACTGTGCCTCTTTAGGGGGGAAAATTAATATAAGACAGTGTTTAATTGTCAGGGAAACGTGGTATTAACTTGAATATGACTCAACCTGCAGTACCAACCTGGGCCACTGTGCAATGTACAGAAGACAAAACTGCTAGAAATGAGACAACCCCTTTAAGGAGCTTAGTAGATTGTTCACAAAAATATGAGTATTCTAGGGAGACATTATAAATCATTTGTTTCCCCTTACGTGAAATAAACAATAAGGTTTACTTAATTTCACAAGAAACCTATGTCTTGTCAGTTGCGAATTGGGGCCTCTGTAGATTGGACTTGTTTTTCTAGCGCATAACATGATGATGATGATTATCCGTTCAGTTGAGGCCAACTTTTAATCACTTTATGGATCATCGTTCTCCAAGCTTTCCTATCCTTGACCACTTCTTTTAGTTCTTCCATGTGCCTGTTTGTATCTGCCTTGATTGCATGTTCTTTGGCGTCCGCTTGTTTGGAACCCACTAACTATGCAGCACATCACACAATTGTTCAAATTTAAATTTGGGAAACTTGGAGACCAAGTTCCTCAAACCACACTTCGACTATTTTTTACAGTATGGGAGATAGCATTATTCTGCTGAAAGAGCCCACTGCCAGTGGGAAATATCAAAGCCATCAAGGGTCACACTTGGTCTGCAACACTATTTAGGTAGGTGGTACATGTCAAAGTAACATCCACATAAAGGCAAGGACCCAATTTTTCCCAATAGGATGATGCCCAGATTATACTCCGCTAGCTTATCTTCTTTTCACAATATATCCTAGTACGATCTCTTTCTCCAAGAAGCAACATTCACACACACACCCAGTCATCCACGTAACGTGAAAGAAAAATGATTCGACCAGGCCTCCTTCTGTTATTACTTCCTGGTCCATTTCCGATGTGCAAATACCCAATCTAGGCATTGTTTCGGTGGACAGATGTCACTATGGGCACTCTGACTAGTCTGCAGCGATGCAACTGTAGCACACTATAATTGCCTATGTGTTCGGACATCTTCCTATCATAGCCAGCAGTGAGTTTTTCGGCAATTTGCGCTGCCGTAGCTCTTCTGTGGGATTGCATCAGACAGGCTAACCATTCCTTCTTCTGCATCAATGAGCGCTGGACACCTATGAGCACTAGTTGTACTGTCTTGGACAACTTTTGATTGGTGCCAGGAACACCTCACAAGACCTGCTGTTTCGGACATGCTCTGACGCAATCATCTTGTCATCACAATTTGTCCCTTGTCACTTGGATGCTTATACTTGTCCAATTTTCCTTCTTTCAACACATCAACTTCAAGAACTGACTGTTCATTTGCTGCCTAATATATTCAACCCTTTGACAGGTGTTATTGTCACAATATACATAATCAGTACTCTTCTCTTCACCTGTCAGTGGTTCAGTGCTATGGTTCATCGGGTACATGCAGTACATTTGCTGCATAGCTGAATGTGCTGTTTAAGGCATATCTCGCAGGAATTTTTGTTTAATTTTCGAAAACGGTGTATGTAATTATATTGAACATTTTCTACTGCGTGCATTAAGAGGTTGGTGCTTCATTTATTCAGTATGGAACACTGATCCTCCATTCCTCTAACAAAGTAAAAACTGCAATGAATTTCATTTTTACATTTACCTTCATATAATGATGCCTTTTAGAAAATACATAGAAAAAAAAGTCCCACCTAGAGCATTCTGTGTTTTGAAACAAAAGCCACTGACCTTGAAAGAAAAACAGCAGCACAAGTGAATAAAATGCAACATAAAATGCAATGTTTAGGGCTACTACCCACTAGCATTTTTTTAAAGCTGCGTTTTTTAATGCAAATGTCAATGGACTTTCTAATGTTAAAATGCATCGCAAGTTTGTGCTTTGTGATTTTTGTGCGATGCGTTTTTAACATAAGAAAGTCCCATTGACATTTGCGTTAAAAAAATGCAGCATTAAAAAAACGCAAGTGCGTTGGAGCCCTATAGTGCGTTTTATATTTCCCTATTGGTTTTTAAAGAACATCTGGCGACAGCATGTTTTTTTGTGGGTTTTTTTGTGCGGCTTTAAAATGCCAGGGGGAGCCCAGGGTGGCAGTGCCAATGTGGTTCACTTTTTATGGTGCAGGGCAACCCGCTAAATTATTATGCCGTCATTAATAGGTTGCTGGTCTGCATGGTGCACTACATGTATCATAAGGTTTGCCACTTTGTATCCACTCTGTGTGGGAGTATACACCAAGCAGCTACCCCCCTCTATATCAAAAAGGCAATGTGAGTGGCTGTTTCATCGGTGTCCCTTACAGGTGCAATCAGCTCCCTCATTTGGTAGTTTGCTGCCTGCATGTTTGAAGAGTTGCAGTTCTCTGCCCTCCTTAGTCAGTAAGTATACGGCCATTTTCTGTGAATGTTTTTTTGTTTTTTTTTTGCTTTTAAATAAGGAAAAAGCACCAACAAAATTGCTGTGAAACCACCCTTGTAGGAGAAATGGAACTCTGATTCCTATTTAAACATATTAGATCCCAGTATTTTTAGTAGTATTCAGTAACATTCAAAGGTCTTTCCTTGGTTAAAATCATGTAGATTAGGTACAAAGATAACGTCACCTTTTCTGTTTCTTCTTCCTCGTCTTGCAATGTAAGGAAGGAGCAGAATCTGCACAGTATCACACTTATCTCTTTTATCCTTGGCCTAGCCAAGACACAAGAATTCTTGCTCCTGTGTATAGTTTACGGAGTGATCACCTATTGGTTCGCAAAGGAGGTACATGTAGGAGTCACAATGAATACTTCAAACTTCAGTTATATGCCAATTACTTGGACACAAAAAAGTGAATGTCAGAAGTTCCCTAACTAATGATACATTGTGGTTCATTTGACTTGACCAGATTTCATGTTGACGTGATCGTAGACCGGTCGCCAGTAAAGAGGAAGAAAGGTATCTCAATTTCAAAAGAATTTCAAAATATAATTATTAATGCAAAATGCACAAAAATTATGGCCAGACCATTGTATAGAACATCATATTCTGATGCTCTGTGCACCAGTCAGTGTCTCTACCCTGGATGTGTCACTGACAGGCTTGCATACAGAATGTCACAGAGCAGCTGATGTCACTTAGTCTTGAGTGGAGGAGAGGACATGCTCCTCCACCACCTTAAATGTACATGGATATACTTGTCTGGCCAACATCGCTAGTCATGTTGTAAGGCCCATTGAAATGTTGGATGATGACTCCATAGGGTAGCTGCTATTTCAGTAAGTGGTGTTATGGAGGATTATTCTATCACTGATTGGCATTTCTCTACTTATCATAGACAATGAAACCCATTGCACTAGTGTGATCAGAGGAGTATTCACATGTTTCTTTTTTCTTGAAGTTAGATGTGTTACATATCAAAGAAAAGGGTATTGATATGAAAATTAAACTTTTTAAGAAATACTCAAAATTTACAGACCCACGAACAAAACAAAGTCCAGAAATGCACCCCGTTGAGTAGATCACACTTGTATTCGGTATAGCACAGCACCAGTACAGAAACTGCATCTGAAATAATCAAACACAAAAAAGAAATGATCCATATTGCAGGCCAAGATCTCATTCTCTTCAATGCAAGCAGGGCATGCAATACCAAGCCTGAACACTGCAGTGGGAACGGAGCTGTCCGCTTCCTGCAGAAATCAGCTCAGTACAAGAGCACACAGGCCCAGCAAACAACTGATTGTCAGGGGTCTCTGGCAACGTACCCATATCAATCCACTATTGGCGACCTATTCTGCTGATAGTCCATCAACAGTTTACAACTGGACTTTAACTTTACAGGGGTTTTCAAACTAAATACATTTATGAACTATCCGAAGGATAGGTAATAAATATGTGATCAATGATGGTTTGACAGCTGGGACCTCGAGTGATCATGAGAACAGCGCTACCCCAAGTGAATGTGCACATGTGTGGCTAGCACTGCACTCACTGTCTGTCAAGATCTCTATCAGTCTGTTAGAAATGAATAGAGCCATAGTCATATATTGGCACCACAGCTGCACTCACTTGACAGACTCAGGGACTGCTGTTTTCATGAGTTCTGGGGGTTCCAAAGGTTGGATCCCCAGTGATCATACTTTTGTCACCTATTCTATGATAAATGTATTTATTAGGGAAACTCTTTTAAATAATTAGTTGCTAATTAATAAATAAATAAATAAAATTATGCTTTTATTAGTTTATCACCACAAACAAGTAGTCTGCATGGACCGCCACTTCACAGCTGTGTTGTTTGCTTTTTTTGTTTTTTTCTTCTACTCTCCTCTGCAGTCTTCTGGTCAAATACAGATCAAGGTTTGGCAACTATTTAGTAAAATAGTTTTTTGAAGCCAACTTACATTAGGTGTTCAATTGTGACGTACGTCTGTTTGATTTTTAAAGCTGATGTTCAAGTAGAAATACCGGTAAAGTAAACTGCAATTGTCCATATGCTAAGCAAACCTGCAGAGTGAATAGAGCCATTCTCACAATTAACTTTTATGTAGCTCAGTCAAAAGACTAGATCAGTGGAAGGACTCTCCATCATCTCTTCTTTCGACTAAGATGTATTTGTACCTAGTTTTTGATTGGCTTCCAGCATTTCATTAACTGTAATTTGTGAACACTTATAGTTCTTATTTCCTGCTGTCGAGCGGTTTCCTCACTTCATTGTTCTTCGGTATTGATTGTTGTTCTTCTGGATAACAAAATTTTGTCAGTGGGGAAACAATGCTAATCAAATTACGTGTTTCTGCCCCGTCCTCGGAACGCACTTCAATAATACTCCATAAATAATAAAGCCACTGTGGATAAGGCTTGTATGAAAAAATACCATCAAATTACTATTTGTTTAATATAGATATAGCAAAGTAGTTGATGTTATAGCTAAATTAGGCCAGGGCTGATCTTAACCACATCTGGAAGCCTTCTCCAAAAGGTCAAAGCCAGTAATGACACACTATAGGGCTGAGTCTGCATGGCAGCCAGGGATGGTGTCACATGTTGCTTGATATTTTGGCTCCCAATTGTCAGAGTTCTCATCAGAAGTTACAGAAATTTGTCATCCCCAGGGTCATAGAAGGGTTTTTCTTCAGCCAAGACAGAGGATGAGTTCACAATTGTTACCCTGTGTTTAAATATCTTGGCCAAAAAAGAGTTGCCCCGCCATTAAACAGAGTTCAGCAATGTGCATTCCTATTGGTTCCTCTGTTATAAAAGTGACTTTCTATGAGACTGTCTTCTTGTATTAGGCCTGCCGCATTTCCCCGATAATAAGCCCTCACCCGAAAATAAGCCCTAGATAGGATACATGTAAAAAACATACTCGCCTAGCAGCCAGCGTTTGAGTCCCTCACGATGGCCTGCCATGTCCTCCATCACGCCAACAGAGCAGTTCTCCCTGGTAGCGGGGCTTGAATACCCCACTTCTAAGCTAATAGTTTAATTGGTTAATTGAGAGCTGCGTCAGCCAATGAAAGCTGGTGCTGGATTAACCAATCACAGCCATTCAATGATGTCATTCAATAAATGGCTGTGAATGGTTAATTGAGCGCCGCTCTCTTTGGCTGACGTGGCGCTCGATTAACCAATCAGAGCATTAGCTTGCTGGAAGTGGGGTATTAACACCCCGCTACCAGGAAGAACTGCTATGTCGGCGTGAAACAGAACACGGCAGCCTGCAGCAGCGCTGCACGCCATCCAGAGGGACCCGAACGCCGGCTGCCAGGTAAGTAGTATTAGAAACCCCCCGTTAATAAGACACTGTGCCTCTTTTATTTTCGGGGAAACACGATATTACATAAATGTTTCATTATATCATATGTAAATTGTGAATGAAGGGGGAATTCTGGTACACATAGGGCCATATGCACACGGGTGGGTTGGATTCCGCATGCAGAATCCCTAAGTAGAATCAGACCCTGCCCGCTGTCGGCAAGCCATCGGACATGTGTAATACAGAATTTTTTTTTTTTTTTAAATAGCTGCTTTTCTCGCATTGTTGCCATTGTGGAAGGGCGCGGATTGGACTTTAATGGAAGCAGTCTGCGCGGAATCCACGCTGGAATAGGACATGCTTCGATCTTCTTTCCCAGAGCAGAAAATCGCAATTGATTTCCGCTCGTGGAGATGGAAAAGTGATTTTGCATAGCATGTCTATGGGCAGTATTTGCTGCAGAATCCATAGGCAGACGCCCGCTCTGGATTCTGCAATTAAAATACACCCGTGTGCGTTCGGCCTAAGGATGTGACCTTCTGGATTTTTTTTGTAATTTGTGAAGATAATATACAGTATGCACTGGGATAGGGCATTCTGCTTTCCAATGACCATACAATCATTATGGGCTTTTATAGCATCACTTTATAAACATCCTGTTCAAGGAGCCATGAAACATGCAACATATGGTAAATATGGTGACTTCCTGCTGAAGAAGCCTTGACTGCATAAGGGTGCTGGGCCAAGCAGGCAGGCACTGTAGTTCCCATACACTGAACATTGCAATAGCACCTGCTAAAGCAGAATACTATAAGCATGTTATAGGTGCTCCTTCGTAAATGATCACTGAGCTTTCAGCAAACTTTGCATAAGTCCATAAAGTACAGGCGAATGTGATAAACTTTGTAATACATCATATCATAGTTAAATTTTTCTTTCTACACTTGTCGGGAGTTCCCAAACTATGTACTCAGTCTGATAATGGCTAAAGTTAGAGATGGAAAGGCCTGGAAAAAAAATGGAAAAATTGGGGAAAAAACATTTTTTCCCGTTTTTTTCCAAAGCCATTTTTTATGTTATATAGTTTGAATACCATGTCATAGATATATTATTTATCATTGAAAAGAACATATTCTACACACTTTCCCCCCCCCCCCAATTTTTCCAGAAAAAAAGACTTTGGAAAACAACTTGTTTTTCTTCCCAATTTTTCTGTTTTTTTCCAGGCCTTCCTATCTCTAGCTAAAATATATTTTTTGATAGAAAACATGGACTAACAGATCACTGAAAAAAGAGATTACAAACCGCCCATAGAAGTTTATGAAGAGGAAAACGGGAAAGTGGGAAGAGAAGTTGAGTGAGAGAAGAAACACACAGAGAAACTACTGCGGCTAATAGTGTTTTGCTGTCTTACAGGCCCTGGATTTGCATCTAAATTGCTCAATACTTCTCTATAATGTCTTCCATGCTGCTGCTTCTCTTTATGTGAGAGATAGTGATAGGAGAACAGTCTCTCTTCTGTGTGTGTGCAATGTATAGAAGACATCATAACCACTAGTCTCCACTCACCAGCTGAGGAAATCTGAGAATTAGAGTGCATTCAGACGAGTGTGTGCTGGTGCGTACATAGGTGTGCACAAAACTGGCGCACCCACATACGTGCACAAACACCCGTGAATGCAGATACGTGCAGCATTGCTTTCAATGGGGCCGTGGCTGCTGCTAGCGGCCCTATTGAATGCAATGGTCTGCCAGTAAGCCCTGCAGTGATTTTCAGGTAAGCGCTTTAAAGGCTTATATTTAAAGCCCTTCCCTGAAAATCATTGCTATCTGGTGTAAAAAAAAAATATAACATAGTAACATAGTATGTTAAGCTGAATGAAGACAATATCCATCTAGTTCAGCCTGTTTCAACCCCTAGTTGATCCAGAGGGAGGCAAAAACTTCATTACAGTGACGGGACCCAAGCGGCTAGACGCGCCTGAGCCCTGGCAGCGGTGGAGAGGTGAGTATATATATTTTTTTATTTTTTACACCAGATAGGATTGATTTTCAGGGAAGGGCTTATATTTAAAGCCCTTCCCCAAAAATCACTGCCAGGGTGCCGGCATCCTATTGCTTTCATTGGGGCTGCCGGCAGCAGCGGCCTCATTGAAATCAATCGGAGAACTTTGTGATCCTCTGCCACAGCTGTGACAGCTGTGGCAGAGGATTCTTTACTCCCCGTGGGGAGTCCCCTTGTCACTGAACACTGTGACAGTGCTGTCACAGTGTTCAGTGATGAAAGGACTCCCCGCGGGTAATATTGACGTGCATCACGGACCTATGGCTCACGCATGTCCTATGTTTTGTAGATACGTGCGTTTGCACGCCTGTAAAACACGGACATGTGAACACACCATAGGGAACTAATGGTTCTATTAAATGCGTGGTTATGTGCGCACATATGTACGCACATAAACACGCTCGTCTGAATGCATCCTTAGGCTAAAGCTAAACGGCGACTTTGAGGTTGCGTGACCAAAGATCGCTGTGTAGCACTGGAACATTGTATTGCCATTGAACTGAATAAAGTTGCATTACGAGCCGAGTTACAATTTTTGCAATAGCAACGTCATGGTCGTGGTAACCTGTGGCTTGCAGTTGGGCTGAATTGATTTTTTTTTAATAGAAACCCCCATAGTGGCCAATGTCCTGAGCTTTAGAGATAGAGCCCGCAGAGGGGAAAATTGTTTATATGACAACCAAAAAATAGTACTATTTCTCAACTGCACACAACACTTTGAGTTAGTTATAGATTCAGTTAAATATTTGTTAAAACATATTTTTTTTGTTTCTGATGATGATTTTTTTTTTTTTTTTGCAATCACGTGAAGCCCTGGTGGGTGCAATATTTTCCCCCCTCCCTGGCCGGGATTTACATGTCATGGTGGAAGGAAAAATATATTTTTTTCACCCAGTAACTGGTTTTCTGATTTAATATTTTGCCCGGGAGATATATACCAAATTTTATTTCATATATAAACCACAATGACAACAATTTGAAGTCTACCTAGAGTCATCATTATACCAAAATTTAATTTCTTGATGTAATGTTATTAGGGAATCCAAATGAAAATAAGGGTTATAACATCTTTATTTTGTAAGCTTTCATCAGGCAACAGCATTTTATATGCGGAAAGCTCACACCCGGGACATACATTAAAAGCTGTGCAGGTAGGTGAATTAATCAGAATTAATTGGGTATGCACTAGGGAAATAGTTTATAAGAAACATGAACTTGCTGCAATCAATAGATTAAAACATCAGGGTTATCATCATTGGTCTCTCAATCGTGCCGCTAATATTGTAGCAAACAAAACCGGATTGATCTATTGAGTGACAATTCTTTCACAAATAGACTTGTCAATGAGAACACACACATTAGGAATAAGCTGGTTTTCTCAACCCAAGGCTGGATTCACACGCCCGCTGGCGTTGTTATGTGTGCCCGCCGGCACTGTAAAACCGTGTGAACTGGCGCACAAATCTAATGTTTATGCGCCCGTTCAGACGGCCCAAGCCCGGCACATATATGCCAAGCCCACAATGCCGTTGGGCGGGGGAGACAGTTTAGCCCCGCTAAGCTGTTCTCCCACTTCCCTCCCCCTCACCATCTCACTGCAAAGGAGGAGGAGGGACGGGGTGGGAGCTACTTTGCTACGCTCCTACCCCCTCTCCGTCCCTTGTCGCCAGCAATGGAAGGGGTGGAGCTTACCTACGCCCCGCCCCACCCCCTTGCATTGCAAACAGCCAGCAAGGAGCGGAGAGAAGCAGGGAAGTGGGTGGGAGTTTAGCAGTCATAATGCTAAACTCTCTCCCACCTCTCTTCTCCGGCAGCTGTCATAGGCTACCATAGGAGCACCCGGCCGTAATGCGCTATATTGGCCATCTGGGCGCTTTTATGCCACGGAAATATGCCCATGTGCACTGATGCATTGTAAACCAATGCATCAAAGGGGCTGCGTAAATCGACCGGGTGTGAAAACCCATCCAATATACGCCCATGTGAATCCAGCCCAATATAGTGTTAACTACAAACAAATTGTTGGCATTATACGAAAACTATACCAATATTATATCAGGTTGTTGCTCTAGCAGACATTTTGTAAAGGTTTAGCCATGCCCCTATTATGTTCAGAGTGAAAAGGAGTTTTCTATGCAGTGCTGCAATATATGTATGTTTCACCTTTACATTACCTATAGGATAATGGATTTTAGCAGTTATAAGTCTGATCCTATAGTTCATCTTATTGAATGTACTACATGCCTTTGAAATATATGGGTTGTATTATCTGCATATTAAAGCGCAGAATGGCCGAGCACATTTATGATATCATTACATACAGTCTCTAGCAAAATAATTTGCCCCAAGCACTTTATTCGGGCGCACAATAGTTAGCATGGATGGGTGAAAGACTATCAGCAATAGAGATTGGACTTTTATTGGGTGTCTTAATTTTTGTGAAAGATCAGGATGGATATTTTAGTGGATGCGAGCTTTATCAATATCTCTTGTTGACCACCTGATGTTCCATAGAATTTTTTGTGAATACTCCATTCTCCCCGTATTCTATTTTTAAGGGAAGTTCATCTATTTTTATAGATTTAGATAGCAGAACACTACCTTGTTCAGTTATTTGTTCTTTATCTTTTTCCATCAGTTTCTATTTGGGTTGGATTGCCAGATTTGGGTGGGGCGGGGCAGGGGGCTATCAATCTTCTAAACTTGTACTGTCCCTCTCCATTAGTATTCCACAGGTGGAATTCCATTATAGACAAAATAAAAATTTCCTTTGGTGGGGCCATTCTACTTCCTAATTATTTGGTATCGGTATCTATAGGAATGGCATGGTGGGAAAATCTTCTGGACATATGTCCATCTAGTATCTGCCCTTGTTTTTATTATTTATATTACTAAAAGTAACCTTTTATACCCCCAGGATATAAGTCTTCATTTAAAAATAAGACATTTGACAAGAATAGCACCCTTACCTATAGCATAAGGGTTTTTATCAGTTGTGAGTCTGATTACATAGTTTATCTTATTGAATGTACTATGAGCCTTTTGAAATATATGGGTTGTATCAACCGCAAATTAAAGCACAGAATGACTGAACTTATTACAATCTTTAGCAAAACTAATTTTTCTGTGCCCCCAAGCATTTTATTCAGGTGCACAATAGTAATATCACTAGTTTCCAATTTTTTTATGGTATCAGAAAAGTATCTAAGCAACGCGAGGTGTGAATTAGCAAAAGTTGGTTCTTTGGCGTGAAGCCCTCTGGATCTTACATTTAAAGACCAGATTTCCCTCTGGTATGAATTATAAACATGATCTCATGTATTTATATTAAGATTTCATTTAATATATAAGGTCTCCACCTTAATACTGATTGGCTGTAATAGGTCATGTGATTACGGCTAATTAAGTGTGCAACTGGCTTTGGTTTTAAATAGCTTGCTTTTTATATTATATATTGCCATGATTAAGACCATGTTTTTTGTTCTTTTTTTATTAACTTGAAACGTATTGATTTTTTTTTTCTTTTTCCCTATATTTTCATTGGGAATGCCCGGCCAATGTTTTTAAAAATGGCTTGAAAAAACTTTGCTATTTTGAAAATTCATTCGAGACACCTGAATAAATTGAAAAAGGTCATTGGGAATGCCATCTCGTGTGTAACATGTTGTTAAGGGGAAAGGGGGAAATCTGAGAGAGGCGGTGTCCAGTGTGGTGGCCATTTTAAAAGCTGCCATCTTGGAACCAAGTTGATATTTTGAGATAGGAAGGGGTGCATATGACATATGTATCTGTAGAGAATTTGATGAGTAATCTAAATATGTGCCTAAACGTCATGTACCTTTACTTCTACCAAGTTATTATCACATGATACAGAGGATGGCACTCCCAACCACCAATTTTTATTTACTCAGTTGTGTCCATATATTTGGACCGCCATATATTTGTAGTATTTGCTGTAGTAAAAAACATTATTTAGCATAAAATATATTTATTTGTTGAGAAGAATTGAGATACAAAAGAACTAACTCAATAATGGAATCTGACTCCCCTGCTTTAGTCTTTTTTGAAGCTTCTGATTCTCTGTTGTTGTTTGAATGCACAGATGTGGTTGTGGCTGGCACATCTACCAAAGGACAAACCAATTGTAATTGATTTGCCTTTCAGAATGCCCAAACAAATTACGCAAATTAAATTAAGACCTTGATGGAGAAACAATTGCTTATAAAATCTACTTTCAGCTGAAATTGAGTTATTTTGCACAGATTTCACATCCTACATCTAGACACATCTTTATTTAACCAGTTCTTTGTTAATGCCTGCGAAAGACCAGAAATAGACATGGCAGCACATGCAGTGCCCAGTACTATAAGTCAGGAGATTGGAGGATGTTTAACCTGCTCTTTGAGAGTTCATCGTAGTGATATAACCTATGTTGTCTTGGATCTCTATGGTAAAAAATCATTATGGCTTGAAACACTATGTTGCTATTGCAACGAAAGATAAAGTTGTTTAGTGGAGAACTTGATGTAGGTTGCAAGTGATTTATGTTGACTGTTATTTAAATTATTCACCACCAAAAAATGTATTTGCTCCGTTACAGCTCCAATAACATGATGTTGGCTTGTCAAAATTCATTGCTGCCCAGGCTACATAGTTTGTTATGGTTTATGTTAATCTTTGTGATTTTACTGCAGACAGCATTTAATGTTAAAATACAAAAAGAATGTTGTACCATGTCAGCCGGTAAGAATATATGGTATTATGCAGGATTTCAGTCAGATCTAATCCTCTTGTCATTGCTGAATTCCTAAAGAAACACTTATAAAAGCACAAAAATGTGTGATAGATTTAGAGAAAACCTAGAGGTGGGGTGCATAACAAAGACATTCAAAGAATACCAGAGAGAGTAGCCTTGTGTTATGGACCGCCCCTAACTTCCTTTACTAAATTTAACACAGTTTATCAGTTTTGTCTGCATTATTGTGTTAAAGGAGTTGTAAAAAGATACCCAAACAGCTGCGCTCCTTTCATTCGGACTTGACTGTGGGGGAAGAAATTACCCATGCAGTGACAGACAGAGAGGAACACAGGACTTCCACTCTTGAGATTGGAATGGGTTCTCAGTGGTGATATTCCCACTGATCAGCAAGTTATCCCCTATCCTATGGATAGGGAATGACTCCATCCATAGGATGGGGGATAACTTGCTGATTGGTGGGAGTACCATCACAGAGAACCCCTCCAATCTCAAGAGCAGGGGTCCTATGTCCTACTCTGTCTGTCACTGTGGAAGAGGTCACTTCTTCTCTCACAGTGATGTTAGAATGAATGAAGCACATCTGCTCGGGTATCTCGGTAGTTCCTTTTAAAGTGAATGGAGTGCCAGCATGCTTGCCCAACAGCACTCCATTTAGTCTCGTCCTCACTGTGGTAACACAGTAAGAATGATGGAGGACCCCCACTGATCAGAAAGTTATCCCCTATTATGTGGATATTGAATAACTTGAAATCTTGCTACAACCACTTTAAAGAGTTTAGTCATGGCAGGAAATCTTCACTTGCTGATAAAGAATTTTATACTATGTCCTATTGCCTCAAATGCTCATTCTACATAATAATAGCCATCCTTTTTGCTCTTCCTTATAATTTCCTTGTAAGGAACTGACTGCCATTTTTAGGGTGGTCCTACAGCATGCAATGGTCTCAATCTCCATATTGTAGCTCTTATAGTTTGGCATTGATAAATTTAGTTTAACCTGTTTGTAACAGATCTTCCATAAACAATACATCTACATAAAGTTGGACGTAAACTGAAGATGCAACACAGTAAATGATTAAGTATAAAGGTCAATCAAAATTCTTAAAAGGGTAGCCTGGAGTTGAACTAAAGTTCAACTTTTTTATAATTAATCATCTGGCGCTCAATCAATGGAATGGAAACTTGCAGAAACCACCAAAGCACTCATAACTGTAGGCCTTACAAAGAAATATCACCACCGTTTATTGACCAAAGTCCATAAAACTTCATAAAACCATCAAGGTAGGGTAAAGCGTAATGGATAAATTAAAACAAGGATTTAAAAAAAGAAATTGCCTGTTTGGCCTAAAAAAAATCATGTCAGTGGTGCACTACAGGTGATATATCTAGGGAAAATGCAACTACTAAGGGTACTTGTTATAGAGTCGTCAAGTAATTGCTCAAAAAAGATTCTGGCAACTGTTGACCTCTGTAATCATGGGACCTGATAGAGCAAGTGAGAATCATTCAATTGTCAGAGTTGCTTGGTTTTTACAATATTAAACAGCCAGTTGTTTATCTATGAACCACTGCCTGTTTACTCTGAATGAAGGCGGACAGGCAGAAGTTATCTCCATCCCGCTTGGCCTACATTCGAGCACAGGAGTCATAATCTTTGGGACAGCTTTCGGTCTTGCAGTCAGTTGCCCCATGTAAAAGTTACTTGTTTTGGTAACTTCCAAGATACTCTCAGCTTTCCTGATGGGCGTATCCGTTACCATTTCATGGCGTTGACTTATTGGTTATAGTTTTTCGACTCCTGATACTTCCCCATTTTAAGCTGAAATTACACATCCTACAAACACATTTCCCAGAGGATTACAACATTTTTATTAAAGCACTGCATTTTATCCATGTATTAAATGTAGCTCAAAGACAAGCATATCATGTGATGGTCTGTTGCCCAATTGCTTGCAGTTAACGCATTCTGTCATTCATTTGTTCCATAGATTAAGCACTGAGTAATCAATATGAAGAACTCAAGATGCTACATGAATCTCTTGTTCTCTAATGACTGAAGTACGTTATGATTGACCCATCTTCTGGCACTATAATGATATTTATTATGTTCTGCCTATCAACATTGCTTCCTTGGTAAATTACAGAGGTGGTTTACCAATGTGCTCATTGAAGGATTATGAATCTGTGTCATAGCTAATAATACTTCTTTTATCATTATCTCGAAATTATGTTTGCTTCTGCTAAAGGAAAAAGAAAGAGCAAAAAATAAAAGTAGATAATAATCACATAAAGAGTGGTAACCTCAGTCTACTACACCAGTCTTCATAAAATGACTATTCCAATAGGCAACACTATACACAAGCCAGTAGGAATGTATTCATACTCCAATGGCTTACACATGATTAGTGGACTATATTGAAAGTACTGAGGAAAAGAGTTGGGAAGTGTGTTAAATAAAAGATGAAACATTTTTTGAATTTATTGTGTACTAATGGGACGGAAACACAAAAGACGACACACATCTCCTTCCCATTCCCCGTGTGGGAATAACAAATAACAAAAAGAATGAGCAAGGCGTATTGATGAGTGACAGGAATGTCGGTACAATTTTCAGAAGCTGAGAGCTGTGTTTATATTAATAATTGTATATCCAACCTACTGTCACAATGTAGTCTTATTGATCGTTTTATATTGAAAGGTAGATTTGTTTAGTTTTAATAGATTTTTATGGTATGTAGAATTAAATGCCCCTATCTACATTGTAGTCTGAACTGTCGGAGATTATAGACAGTATAATTTGACTTTATTGAGTGTTTGCGTACATCGTGTTCTAGGTGCTGAAGTTAAAAGACTGGATAAGGTACTGTCTCAAAATAAATTGGTGATAAGTAGAGATGAGCGAGCACCAAAATGCTCGGGTGCTCGTTACTTGAGTCGAACTTTCAGTGATGCTCGAGAGTTCGTTTCGAGTAACGAACCCCATTGAAGTCAATGGGCGACTCGAGCATTTTTGTATATGACTGGTGCTCCGCTAAGGTTTTCATTTGTGAAAATCTTAGCAAATCACCAAAGTCATGTAAAAAACATAGAAATGGATAGGGCAGGCGAGGAGCAACATGCAGGGGTGCATTTCGGGCTCCGAGGTCTCACTATTAAGCCACAATAGTGGCAAGAGTGAGACCCCCCCCCCCCACTGTCAGCATAACGATCGTTCTCCTCTGCCACAGCTGTAACAGCTGTGGCAGAGAAGAACGATGTTAGCCCATTGAATTCAATGGAGCCGGTAATACAGCCGGCTCCATTGAAAGCAATGGGCTGCCGGCGAGCGCGGGATGAATTTTCGGGAAGGGCTTAAAAATATAAGCCCTTACCTGAAAAAGAAAGATTTTAGTGTAAAAAAGAATAAAAATGCAGGCATTCTCTTCAATGGAGCCGCTGCTGCTGCCGGCGACTCCATTGAAGACAATGGTCCGCTGGCACACCTGAATTATTTTTCAGGGAAGGGCTTTACATATAAGCCATTCCCTGGAAATGAATTAAAATGATTTAAAAAACAAAAAAAACAGATACTCACCTCCCTTCAGCTGCCTGGGCACAGCCGCGTCTTCTCCTGCTGTCCCCTGCACTGTGGTGCTGAACTGCTGTCATTCAGCTGAGAGCTGCGCTGAGCCAATTAGGGGCAACACTCACTCACCCATTCATGAATTCATGAATGGGTGTGAGTGAGATCTGCCTCTGATTGGCTCAGCGCTGAGCCAATCAGGAGCATGTCTGACTCATACCCCCTTCACACCCACTGCAGGCCGGCCGCACTGAACTCCGTCTGCCGGGACAAGGTCAGTATATATATATATATTTTTTTTTTACACATTTATGGATGAATTGCAGGGAAAGGCTTATATATTTAAGCCCTTCCCGACAATTCATCCCGCGATCGCTGGCAGCCCATTGCTTTCAATGGAGCCGGCTGTATTGCCTGCTCCATTGAATTCAATGGGCTAACATCGTTCTGCCGGGACAAAGTGAGTATATTTTTTTATTTTTGCACATTTCTGGATGAATTGCAGGGAAGGGCTTATATATTTAAGCCCTTCCCGACAATTCATCCCGCGATCGCCGGCATCCCATTGCTTTCAATGGAGTCGGCTGTATTGCCTGCTCCATTGAATTCAATGGTCAGTGCTCGTTTAATCAAGACGAGTACCGCATGGTGCTCGTCTCGAGTAACGAGCATCTCGAGCACCCTAATACTCGAATGAGCATCAAGCTCGGACGAGTATGCTCGCTCGACTCTAGTGATAAGTATAATCCAAAATCAAAAATGAAAACTCCTATATAATTGCCTCAGCAAAGTCACAATTTCCCAATTTAATGATCTGCCAATGACGTGCACATCATGCAATATCTAGATTTGACTAGGATCAATGTCACGGCACGCTGATGACCCTCCCCTGGGTTGCTTCCTAGTGGGGCTATTGAGACAGGCTGTGCTATGTCTCCTCTGCCTTCCTGGTGTCTGCCTTTAGGGTGTGCATGCTCCCACCCCTTTTCCTATAGGGCCAGTGCAGGTGCCCTAAACATGCCCCCACCAATTCCTAACCAGGTCGTGTTAAATTAGGCATTGGAACTTGTTATTGCACCTATGTCGCCAGACCTGACCATAGCCTGTCCTCTGGACTCACACCTTATTCACACCATCTGCTTTCGCACCTTGATGATGCATCACAAGCCAAACTACTGGGACTTTCTCTGTACGGGGACTCTGCAGCAAAGACCTGATCCGACTTGGAAGGGTCAAAGGTGAAAACTGGGGTTCTTCTATTAGAGAAGCCACCTCCGTCTTTTCACAAACATCAGACAATATCTCTCTTCTAGACAGTAACCAGCAATATTGGACAGGTCTTAAAGGGAACTTGTCAATAGGTTCATACTGCTAGGAACCATGGGCACCATGAACCTGGGACAGATATGCACACTGCCCTCATGTACGTGTCATTCTGAAATGCTGAGATGGTTCAGAATAAACACACTTAGAAGTTTGCCTGTTTGACTTGGGATATGGAGCTTTCGAGTCAAATGGGTGGGCTATGCCAGGCTATTGATCACCTACGGAATGTTGACTGACAGCTCTCTCTGTATACACAAGCATGCAGAGATGCTGTCAGTCTACATGATCAGGGCAGGGAAAGCCCAGTGGGACCCATCTCTGACTCTAAAGCTCCATTCCCGAGTAAAATGTGATTGTTGTCAGCAAGAGAAACCAAGTAATCTTGCAGATATGATACCTTTAAATGGTTAACAAAAATACATGATGTTATAGCAAGCTTTCCAACCTACTTCTTCCTCAGGCTTATGGGATGAAGAAACATGCATTTATATATACATACATATGACAATGCTCTACGATCCTGTATAAAGGGTTAAGCATTGATTTGAAGGAATGCTGCCATCCAATAGGTGGCATTGCAGAGGTATTGTTCCATCTTCCTTATTTATGTATGATAAGGCACAGACACTTAAAAAAATACCAGAACAGGATGAGTAGAGAAGTAAATACTTAATTAGTCCACTGATAAGGATGTGAAAATGTTATGGTCTCTGAATTTGTGTTAGGGGGGCACCAGGCCCATTCCTGAGTCAAAGGCAAACATCAAAGTGTGTTTCTTCTAAACTGTCTCAGCATTTCAGAATAACACTTACATGTTCCGGGCTCGTGCTGACAGTGGTTGAGGAAACATGAACCCAATGACAGGTTCCCTTTAAATTCATGGAACTATTTTTGTATTATTACATGCTGTACTGGGATCTATGGGAGGAAATATCCAGCAGAAATTTGACTTCCAACATTTTTTATTTATTAAGAATTCCCTCACATTCCCAAATAAACGAGTTTTTACTCACACTGTTTGCTTAGCAATGACCTGAATATGCTTGAACTGCTGCTTAGCTACACACACCACAGGAAGCGGGTGACACCGCTGTACTATATCTCCTAACTCCTGTGGAGATCTGACGGTGTCACCTTCATTATGAGTCAAGGGCTGGTGTCACGTCCTCCATGCTGGAGTTCTAGCTATGTTGTATATGACTAGGGAGGAAACCAGCAGGGAACTTGTAGTCTCCCTTCCACAGTAGTTTTTATTTCTCTTCACTGATGCTAATAACAGGCTAGAGTTTGTTTTCCTCCAGACTTTCTGATTATGTTCCCTTAGTACGTCTAATCTGAATCATGGCATTGCCTATAAAAGGGAAAAAGCAAACAAACCTGAATTACAGCAACAAGTTAGTTTATAGTTGGAGATGCTTTAACTTTCATTCATTTTTTTAAATATAATGTACAGTATCAGTTTTCCATATAGGACGCACCGGATGATAAGACGCACCCCCGTTTAGAGGAGGAAAATTGGGAAAAAAATATTTTGAACTCACCCGGGGACAGTGCAGGGGATAGTACTGCGGCACTTTATAAAAGTTACCTTTACCGCCAATAATGAATCTTCTGCTTTTAACAAATATATGCTTGGCTTGTGTCATATAGCAAATAACGCTATGCAGAGGCGTAACTTAAAGCTTCGGGGCCCCGGTGCAAAATCTGTAACAGGGCCCCCCACTATAATGCTTTTTTCATAGTACTGGTGCAACCGCATCCCCTATAGTTACGCCCCTGACGCTATGTCAACACCTCAATTTCGATATTGAGGTGACAGAATCCCTTTAAAGAAATTATACAAAAATGCACTTGTGCTGCTAATTTGACCAGTACTGTATATGCCCACTTTTAATTATACTATATTGTAAAAGTTGTAATGAAACTACTAACGACCGCTTGTCCGTCCAATTTGTATGTGTTTGTGACGCCACTGTCGGATCACATGACAGTGACATTATCACAGGTCCTTTATCCACCTTCTGCAGTGAATGAGGAATTATGGGCAGATGGCAGATTACATTCCCCACAAACCCCTGCGGCCTCAGGTGCTATGCATACAGCAGTAATCAGCCTGCCAGTTTGTACCTGGTTGTCAGACTGCTGCACACCTCCAATAAATGACACCTCACAAATTGACACATACTGGCTTTTAGCTTCACCCCCTGATCACATGATGGTGATGTCATCACAGGTACTTTACACATACATAGCTGGAAGTGCATTTGGACAAACGGCATTGAAGCATAGTCCTTCCCCACTATCTTCACATCTCATGAACGTGATATCATGTCATCCTAAGTGCTAATGCCGCCAACACCAGTCCAGCCTTCATCTAATCATCAACTGTTGTCCAGTGTGGAAACAAACTGTCGCTGTTATGCAACGTGTAAGCTAATGCAGCTTACATGACACAGCGACAAGCCATGATTTCACCTCAGCCACTAGCTGAAGTTCGTAAAACACATGCAGCTCATATATGAAAACTATGTAACAGAGCTGTGTGTGTAACGTGCATGTAGCAGAGCTGTGTGTATGTGATGTACATGTAGCAGATCTATGTGTGTTTGACGTACATGTAGCAAAGCTGTGTGTGAGTGATGTGCATGTAGCAAAGCTGTGTATGAGTGACATGCATGTAGCAAAGCTGTGTGTAAGTGACGTGCATGTAGCAAAGCTGTGTGTGAGTGACGTGCATGTAGCAAAGCTGTGTGTGAGTGACGTGCATGTAGCAAAGCTGTGTGTGAGTGACGTGCATGTAGCAAAGCTGTTTGTGAGTGACGCGCATGTAGCAGAGCTGTGTGTGAGTGACCAGGCAGAGGGTATCAATAAGTTCTAAGGATCTGTTTAAATCAGGGTTGTGATCATGTCCAGTGTATGAGCTATATATTTAATAGTAATGCCATGACTGATTTTAGACTGAAATATTCTTTAATATGCATTTTAAAAATTAAAGTACCATAATTATAGTTCTGTATATTTGCTGACATTGAGCAAAGTCAAAATACAAGAGAGTTTTCTATAGACGTTTAGTTTGTGGCTTGTACATATCAGACCCTTGTGCTTTGTTTACACAGCTTCATACAGGGACTGTACAGTAATCTAAAAATTCTCTGTACAAATCCTTCGCATGCTTGACATGAGAGATTCTGATGTGTTTTTGTGGTGTTTTAATGCTTGCTTTTTACTGCAAACACAATCCACTGTCCCAAATTTTGGTTTGGAAAATGTTGTTGGAATTATCTGATATATACAATATAGTATGTATACATAACAGAGACACATCTTTATGTATTCACAATATATTCAATCCTCTTATTAGACCTTTGTAGTAATCCTCCATAGTAACACTCACATAGAATTTTCCGGATTAACCCAATAAGAACCGAGCACAGTAGATATACAGCGCTTGGTCCTGGGCTTCAATCCTGCTTCATTGTGAAAATACAATGTGGGATTAAACAGTAGGTCAGGTGCACAGCTGTGATGTGTGAATGGACCCGAAAGCTCTTAAATGACGTAGAGGGGACATATATGTTACAAAAAAGAGTTACAAAAAAATTACAGAATAAAATGTAAATAATTGAAACAAGCTAAAAAAATTATATATATATATAAATAAATAATGTGTGTGTGTAAATTAGTATATTAAAAAAAGAAAATCACCAGTTGCCTAAGGGCTCAGTCAGATGAGCAAATTTTACATGCATTATAGGTGCAGGAAAAAAAAATCACACATTGCGTGTAGAAAAAATTGCGTGACCGGGTGCATTGGAACTCATATGTCCTATCTTTTGAATTTCATGAATGACCCAGTGCTGCCTGTGATTGGCTGAGCGCTGTGACCAATCACAGGCAGTGCTCAGCTGTCATTCAATCAATGGCTGAGTGCTGCCTGTGATTGGCTGAATGCTCAGCCAATCAGATACAGCCCTTTCAGCAGGTGGGGATTTTAAATCCCTGCCTGCTGAAAAACATTTAGAGCAGCTCAGGGAGAAGACACAGCTGGATGCGCCTGAGCCCCGGCAGCTGCAGAGAGGTGAGTATATATATATCTTTATTTTTAACACATTTTGGGGGGGATTTTTTTTTTAAGGGAAGGGCTTATATTTAAAGCCCTTCCCCGAAAATCCCTGCAGGGCTTTCAATGGGGCTGCAGAAGCACCAGTCCCATTGAATCAATGGGAGAACATTGTGTTCCTATGCCACAGCTGTGACAGCTGTGGCAGTAGAATCCTTCAGCCTCGAGGGTAGTTGCTGTCACAGTGTTCAGTAAATAGGGGACTTTTCGCAGAGATGAAGAAATCGTCTGCCACAGCTGTCATAGCTGTGACAGCTGTGGCAGGGGATTCTTTACTGCCCTTGGGGAGTCCCCTTGTCACTGAACAGTGCGACAATGCTGGTACAGTGTTCAGTGACAAGGGCATTCCCAGCGGGGAATATTTACATGCACAATGGACCTATGGTGCACGCATGTCCTATCTTTTACAGCCGTGCGTTTGCATGCCTGTAAAACATGGACATGTGAACACTCCATAGGGAAGCAGTGGTTCTAACAGGCACGCGTTTGTGCACACAATTGTGGGCACATAAACATGCTCGTCTGAATCCACCCGAGCCCTAAGTCAGCATAAATCATTGCCATATCCTGTAACCAGAGAATATACAAATATATATCAAAACAACCAAAATAAAATGGCAAACCTATTCCTGTACAGATAGTCCCCGACTTGCGAACATTCGACTTACGAATTTCGCTAGATATGAACTATCTCTTCTGCACAGTATGATGTAATGCTATAGCATTACATCATACTGTGCAGGGACCGGACAGGCTTCTATCAAGCCTGATAGAAGCCTGTCCGGTCACATCGCGGTTGCTGGGCAGCCGGGGGCCTTCTGAAAGGCCCTAGGGCTGTCTATGCAGAGCGCCTA
Organism: Eleutherodactylus coqui; assembly: GCF_035609145.1. Taxonomy (NCBI): domain Eukaryota; kingdom Metazoa; phylum Chordata; class Amphibia; order Anura; family Eleutherodactylidae; genus Eleutherodactylus; species Eleutherodactylus coqui. The sequence goes on along the minus strand of NC_089840.1, from coordinate 68,334,768 downwards.
GCAAGCCGTGCGCTCGATAGGCACTCTGCATAGGCAGCCCTGGGGCCTTTCAGGAGGTCCCCGGCTGCCTAGCAACCACACAGCGTCCCGCGATCTCATCATGGGACGCTGTACGGGCCCCCTGAACGTCGGGTGCAGGCTGTTTCTTACAGCGGGCACCCGGCGGCAGCAGTTCCGACGAGCCGCGCCGCTCGTCAGAACTGTTAACACTTTAAATACCGCTGTCAGAGCGGTATTTAAAGTGTTAACAGTTCCGACAAGCGCCACGGCTCGTCGGAACTGCTGCCGCCGGGTGCCCGCTGTAAGAACAGCCGGCACCCGACGTTGTATGGAGCGGGATCCACCCGCGATCCCGCTCTATACTACCATTTGTTCGACTTGCGAACAAAACGGACTTGCGAACCAGCTCCCGGAACGGAACCTGTTCGCAAGTCGGGGACTAACTGTACTTTGTTTTAGTGCAAATTATTATAGTTTTAAAAATACGTAAATATAAATAAAAAAAATAAATATATATCTGCTAATAAAACACTGAGAATGGGAAAAAAATTATAGGTAACCTATCAAGTTTTTACAATGCAATCTACGATAAACCTTTAACAGTGCTGCTAATGAGATTTCCTTATGACTAATTAGCTTTGCAATAAATGCCCCTTGTACTTTTACATTCTGCCTTTGAAATTTTCCCTTAGCACCATGCCAGGAATGCCCCGGTTCTTAGTTGGCGTGCATACTGATCTCTCTTCTTCACTGCCGGTGCCGTAGCAAGCCCTGCCTGCAGCTGCGCACCTCCACTTTCCGTTACTTGCTGAGACTTCAGTGTGGAAATGTGCATGTGTATTGAGAATCGTTACTCCCATACTCATTTGACCTCAGCTGCTGTGGGAGTAACGATCTTCAAGGCGCATAAGCAGGAATCTGCTACTGGTTACAGCTAGTAAAGGAGAGCAGAGGTGCACAGGCAGTGTTTGCTACAGCTCCTGCGTAGGATTACAGCGAAGAAGAGAAATGAGTAGACATGGCAATCAAGGACAGGACCATATTAGCATGACACTGATGTAAAAAATCGGACTCTTGTCAGCTCATTGGAATACAGCATAGAAAAAGTTCAAAAGCAGATTATAAAGGCAACGGGGGCATGTATTACAAAACGTGATAGCGATAAGGAAATCTCATTAGTAGAACCGTTAAAGCTTTATCATGGGCTGCATTGTAAAAACTTGATGACAGGTTCCGTTTTGGTGAAAAAATGTATTTAAAAATAGCCTCACATGTAATTTAAAAAAAAAACAAAAAACGTAGCAAAAATAATTTTGTCAGCCCAAGGAAAAAAAATAAGACCATAAAACCACCGCATGGGTAAAATTGCTAAAAAGTGGATGGTTCTGTAGGAATGAAAAACTCTGGTCTTTAAGGAGTTAAAATTACACTCAGACTTGCATACAGTATTTTAAAGTACAGTTAGTAACTGGCACAACTCATCACTGAACTGATAACTTTACACATGGTTCATGCTGTGCATCCCGCATTCAAATGGTCACTGACTCGTCAAACAACTTGTTTTAATATGGTAGATAAGGTGATAACTTGCAAAACTGCAAATATATACTTTTATTTACTTAAAATAACTCTTTTATGATGAAAAGTCCCTCCAAGGTTCTCCATTTAATCTAATTTGTTGTTCATTGCCTATTAAGTGAAGTTAATTTATAGTGTCAGAGATAACAAGATGGAGAATAGGAAATGGAAGAGGTGTTGACTCATGGTGCCCATAGAAATGTATGGAGTGGAGAAGGGGAGGAGCAGGAAAAGAAACTCAAATGCGCTGTTGCTAATAGTAAGTTATTTACTGTCACCTATATCCTGAAATCAATGTACAATACTGCCCTACACTGTCCTACATGTGCTGTTATTTATGTGTACGCTATAGAGAGAAGAATATGGTGCTTTCTTAATGCATAGTGTATAGAAAACATCATAGATACCTCGACTAATGCCTAGAGATTAGAGATGAGCGAACGTGTTTTTCCGAGCTTGATATTCGTGCGAATATTAGGGTGTTCGGGATGTTCGTTATTCGTAACGAACACCATGCGGTGTTCTGGTTACTTTCACTTCCTTCCCTGAGACGTTAGCGCGCTTTTCTGGCCAATTGAAAGACAGGGAAGGCATTACAACTTCCCCCTGTGACATTCAAGCCCTATACCACCCCCCTGCTGTGAGTGGCTGGGAAGATCAGGTGTCACCCGAACATAAAAGTCGGCCCCTCCCGCGGTTCGCCTCAGATGCCGTGTGAGTTAGATGAGGGACAGTGCTGTTTGTACCGGAGCTGCTGTAGGGAAAGAATTGGTAGTTAGTGTAGGCTTCAAGACCCCCCAAAGGTCCTTATTAGGGCCACTGATAGCTGTGTGTTGGCTGCTGTTAGCAGTGGCAATTTTTTTTTTCTCAAAATCGGCTCTGCAGAGCGTTGCACCCGGCATTAGGGACAGAAGTGCTGCATAGGCAGGGAGAGTGTTAGGAGTGAGTGTAGCCTTCAAGAACCTCAACGGTCCTTTCTAGGGCCATATTTAACCGTGTGCAGTACTGTACAGGCTGCTGTTAGCTGTGCTGCATTTTTTTTTGCTTCTCAAAATCGCCTCTGCAGAGCATTGCACCCTCCATTGATACTGCAGGGAAAGAATTGTATAGGCAGGGCCACAACACAGTTATTATTCATTGAATATACGCAGTGCTGCCTTTTGCTTGTAAAACAAGTGAAAATAATTCTATTTGTCCTGCCTCTGTCCGTCCTAAGGGCGGTGGACACGTGTCGGCTGCGTGTGCAACCTGTAAAAATCAGACGCACCCAGCTACGTTTTACTCCTGGCTTCGCCATTTGCTTTCCTTAATTGGGAAAAAAAATACCTGCTCTGCCACAGTTAATAACTCTGCTACCCTCACGTTCTGTGACACATTAGCAGGAAAACAGCACAGTTATTAAACTTCTCATGTTCATAGAATATACGCAGTGCTGCCTTTTGGTGCAAAAAAACGGAAAATAATTCTATTTGTCCTGCCTCTGTCCGTCCTAAGGGCGGTGGACACGTGTCGGCTGCGTGTGCAACCTGTAAAAATCAGACGCACCCAGCTACGTTTTACTCCTGGCTTCGCCATTTGCTTTCCTTAATTGGGAAAAAAAATACCTGCTCTGCCACAGTTAATAACTCTGCTACCCTCACGTTCTGTGACACATTAGCAGGAAAACAGCACAGTTATTAAACTTAGATTATACATTCACTAGAGGCAGTGGGGCCTTTCGTTTTCAAAAAAGGGAAAAAATTATATTTGGCCTGCAGTCTTGCGCCAATTTATTAGCTGCCTGTGAAATCAAATCACTGGTAATACAGCATGCTGAGGGGTAGGGGTAGGCCTAGAGGACGTGGACGCGGCCGAGGACGCGGAGGGCCAAGTCAGGGTGTGGGCACAGGCCGAGCTCCTTATCCAGGTGTGTCGTAGCCGACTGCTGCGCGATTAGGAGAGAGGCACGTTTCTGGTGTCCCCACATTCATCGCCCAATTAATGGGTCCACGCGGGAGACGGTTATTAGAAAATGAGCAGTGTGAGCAGGTCCTGTCCTGGATGGCAGAAAGTGCTTCGAGCAACCTATCGTCTACCCGCAGTTCTGCGACGTCCACTGCTGCAAATCCGAATCCTCTGTCTGCTGCTCCTCCTTCCTCCCAGCCTCCTCACTCCACTACAATGACACCTGCTCAGGAGCGGGAACACTCCCAGGAACTGTTCTCGGGCCCCTGCTTAGATTGGGCAGCAGCGGTTCCTCTCCCACCAGAGGAGTTTATCGTCACTGATGCCCAACCATTCGAAAGTTCCCGGGGTCCGGGGGAAGAGGCTGGGGACTTCCGCCAACTGTCTCAACAACTTTCTGTGGGTGAGGAGGACGATGACGATCAGACACAGTTGTCTTGCAGTGAGGTAGTAGTAAGGGCAGTAAGTCCGAGGGAGCAGCGCACAGAGGATTCGGAGGAAGAGCAGCAGGACGATGAGGTGACTGACCCCACCTGGTGTGCAACGCTTACTCAGGAGGACAGGTCTTCAGAGGGGGAGTCAAGGGCATCAGCAGGGCAGGTTGCAAGAGGCAGTGCGGTGGCCAGGGGTAGAGGCAGGGCCAGACCGAATAATCCACCAAGTGTTTCCCAAAGCGCCCCCTCGCGCCATGCCACCCTGCAGAGGCCGAGGTGCTCTAAGGTCTGGCAGTTTTTCACAGAGACGCCTGACGACCGACGAACAGTGGTGTGCAACCTTTGTCGCGCAAAGCTCAGCCGGGGAGCCAACACCAACAGCCTCACCACCACCACCATGCGCAGACATATGATGGCCAAGCACCCCGCAAGGTGGGACGAAGGCCGTTCAGCGCCTCCGGTTTGCACCCCTGCCTCTCCCCCTGTGCCCCAACCTGCCACTGAGATGCAACCCCCCTCTCAGGACACAGGCACTACCGTCTCCTGGCCTGCACCCACACCCTCACCTCCGCTGTCCTCGGCCCCATCCAGCAGTGTAGTTCAGCGCACCGTCCAGCCGTTGCTTGCGCAACTGTTGGAGCGCAAGCGCAAGTACGCCGCCACGCACCCGCACGCTCAAACGTTAACCGTCCGCATAGCAAAATTCATCAGCCTTGAGATGCTGCCGTATAGGGTTGTGGAAACGGAGTCCTTCAAAAGTATCATGGAGGCGGCGGCCCCGCGCTACTCAGTTCCCAGTCGCCACTACTTTTCCCGATGTGCCGTCCCAGCCCTGCACGACCACGTCTCCCGCAACATTGTACGCGCCCTCACCAACTCGGTTACTGCCACGGTCCACTTAACTACGGACACGTGGACAAGCACAGGCGGGCAGGGCCACTACATCTCCCTGACGGCACATTGGGTGAATTTAGTGGAGGCTGGGACAGAGTCAGAGCCTGGGACCGCTCATGTCCTACCCACCCCCAGAATTGCGGGCCCCAGCTCGGTGGTGGTATCTGCGGAGGTGTATGCTTCCTCCACTAAAGCACCCTCCTCCTCCTCCTCCTCTGTCTCGCAATCAAGATGTGTTAGCAGCAGCATGTCGCCAGCAGTCGGTGTCGCGCGGTGTGGCAGCACAGCGGTGGGCAAGCGTCAGCAGGCCGTGCTGAAACTACTCAGCTTAGGCGATAAGAGGCACACGGCCCACGAACTGCTCTAGGGTCTGACACAGCAGACCGACCGCTGGCTTGCGCCGCTGAGCCTCCAACCGGGCATGGTCGTGTGTGACAACGGCCGTAACCTGGTGGCGGCTCTGCAACTCGGCAGCCTCACGCACGTGCCATGCCTGGCCCACGTCTTTAATTTGGTGGTTCAGCGCTTTCTGAAAAGCTACCCACGCTTGTCAGACCTGCTCGTAAAGGCGCGCCGGCTCTGCGCACGTTTTCGCAAGTCCCACACGGACGCTGCCACCCTGCGCACCCTGCAACATCACTTTAAGCTGCCAGTGCACCGACTGCTGTGCGACGTGCCCACACGGTGGAACTCTACGCTCCACATGTTGGCCAGGCTCTATGAACAACGTAGAGCTATAGTCGAATACCAACTCCAACATGGGCGGCGCAGTGGGAGTCAGCCTCCTCAATTCCTTTCAGAAGAGTGGGCCTGGTTGGCAGACATCTGCCATGTCCTTGGTAATTTTGAGGAGTCTACCCAGGTGGTGAGCGGCGATGCTACAATCATTAGCGTCACCATTCCTCTACTATGCATCTTGAGAAATTCCCTGCAAACCATAAAGGCAGCTGCTTTGCGCTCGGAAACGGGGGCGGGGGAAGACAGTATGCCGCTGGATAGTCAGGGCACCCTCCTGTCTATTTCTCAGCGCGTACAGGAGGAGGAGGAGGAGCATGAGGAGGATGAGGAGGAGGGGGAAGAGACAGCTTGGGCCGCTGCTGACGGTACACCGGCTGATTGCCTGTCATCCTTTCAGCGTGTATGGCCTGAGGAGGAGGAGGAGGAGGATCCTGAAAGTGATCTTCCTAGTGAAGACAGCCATGTGTTGCGTACAGGTACCCTGGCACACATGGCTGACTTCATGTTAGGATGCCTTTCTCGTGACCCTCGCGTTGCACGCATTCTGGCCACGACGGATTACTGGGTGTACACACTGCTCGATCCACGGTATAAGGATAACCTGCCCACTCTGATTCCCGAAGAGGAAAGGGGTTCGAGAGTGTTGCTATACCACAGGACCCTTGCGGACAAGCTGATGGTAAAATTCCCAGCCGACAGCGCTAGTGGCAGAAGGCGCAGTACCGAGGGCAAGGTAGCAGGGGATGTGCGTAGATCGAGCAGCATGTACATCCCAGGCAGTGCAACAGTCTTTAAGGGCCTGGCCAGCTTTATGGCTCCCCACCAAGACTGTGTCACCGCTCCCCAGTCACGGCTGAGTCGGCGGGAGCACTGTAAAAGGATGGTGAGGGAGTACGTAGCGGATCGCACGACCATCCTTGGTGACGCCTCTGCCCCCTACAACTACTGGGTGTCGAAGCTGGACACGTGGCCTGAACTAGCGCTGTATGCCCTGGAGGTGCTTGCTTGTCCTGCGGCTAGCGTCTTGTCGGAGAGGGTGTTTAGTGCGGCTGGGGGAATCATCACAGATAAGCGTAGCCGCTTGTCAACCGACAGTGCCGACAGGCTAACACTCATCAAGATGAACAAAGGCTGGATTTCGCCAGACTTCTGTTCTCCACCAGCGGACAGCAGCGATACGTAAGCAATACGTAGGCTGCACCCGCGGATGGAAGCTACGTTCTCTCTCACCATCCAAAACGGGGACATTTCTGCTTCATCAATCTGTGTCTAATATTCCTCCTCCTCCTCCTGCTCCTCCTCCTGAAACCTCACGTAATCACGCTGAACGGGCAATTTTTCTTAGGGCCACAAGGCTCACTCAAATAATTTTTCTGAACAATTTTTATAAGTTTCAATGCGCTTAAAAGCGTTGGAACTTTAACTTGAACCAATTTTTCGTTACACTGGGCTGCCTCCAGGCCTAGTTACCACTTAAGCCACATTAACCAAAGCGATTAATGGGTTTCACCTGCCCTCTTGGCTGGCCATGGCCAATTTTTGGGATGTACATTAGTACTGTTGATACAGCAATTTTTGTGGGCCCTCGCCTACAGTGTAATCAAATTAATTTTTAGCCCACCTGCATTACAGCTGACGTTACCTCAGCTGTGTTGGGCAATGCAATGGGATATTTTTATGTACCGCCGGTGGGTTCCAGGGAGCCACCCATGCTGTAGGTGCACACGGAGTTTTTAATACATCTGTACACTTCTAAAGAACCCCAGTCTGACTGGGGCATGCAGTGTGGGCCGAAGCCCACCTGTATTACGCACGACATTACTACCTCAGCTGTGTTGGGCAATGCAATGGGATATTTCTATGTACCGCCGGTGGCTTCCTGGCACCCACCCAGGCAGTGGGTCCACAGGGAGTTTAACCTACATGTGTCCACTTGTAAAGAACCCCAGTCTGACTGGGGCATGCAGTGTGGGCCGAAGCCCACCTGCATTAAGCACGACATTACTACCTCAGCTGTGTTGGGCAATGCAATGGGATATTTCTATGTACCGCCGGTGGCTTCCTGGCACCCACCCAGGCAGTGGGTCCACAGGGAGTTTAACCTACATGTGTCCACTTGTAAAGAACCCCAGTCTGACTGGGGCATGCAGTGTGGGCCGAAGCCCACCTGCATTAAGCACGACATTACTACCTCAGCTGTGTTGGGCAATGCAATGGGATATTTTTATGTACCGCCGGTGGGTTCCAGGGAGCCACCCATGCTGTAGGTGCACACGGAGTTTTTAATACATCTGTACAGTTCTAAAGAACCCCAGTCTGACTGGGGCATGCAGTGTGGGCCGAAGCCCACCTGTATTACGCACGACTTTACTACCTCAGCTGTGTTGGGCAATGCAATGGGATATTTCTATGTACCGCCGGTGGCTTCCTGGCACCCACCCAGGCAGTGGGTCCACAGGGAGTTTAACCTACATGTGTCCACTTGTAAAGAACCCCAGTCTGACTGGGGCATGCAGTGTGGGCCGAAGTCCACCTGCATTAAGCACGACATTACTACCTCAGCTGTGTTGGGCAATGCAATGGGATATTTCTATGTACCGCCGGTGGGTTCCAGGGAGCCACCCATGCTGTAGGTGCACACGGAGTGTAACCTACATGTGTCCACTTGTAAAGAACCCCGGTCAGACTGGGGCATGCAGTGTGGGCCGAAGCCCACCTGTATTACGCACGACATTACTACCTCAGCTGTGTTGGGCAATGCAATGGGATATTTCTATGTACCGCCGGTGGCTTCCTGGCACCCACCCATGCTGTGGGTCGACAGGGACTTCACAATAGGGAGTTGTACCTGCCTGTGTCTATGAATTAAAAAGCCCGGTCTAACTGGGGCATGCAGACACCTTGACAGAATGAATAGTGTGTGGCACATAGGTTCCCCATTGCTATGCCTACGTGTGCAGCTCCTGATGGCGGTGGCACAGGATTCTATTTCTCATTGCTTCTGTACAGCATTGTGGGCTATCGCCCCGCCCCTTTTAAAGAGGGCCGCTGCCTAGCCATGCCAACCCTCTGCAGTGTGTGCCTGCGGTTCCTCCTCATGGCAGACGCACTTCTAAATAGACATGAGTGTGGCGTGGCATGAGGGCAGCTGAAGGCTGCGCAGGGACACTTTGGTGTGCGCTGTGGGGGGGAGGGGGGGCGGTTGGTCAGCATGTAACCCAGGAGAAGTGGCAGCGGAGTGTCATCCAGGCAGTGATTGTGCTTTGTTGTAGCTAGTGTGGTGCTTAGCAAAGGTATGCCATGCTAATGAGGGCTTTTCAGAAGTAAAAGTTGTTGGGAGGGGGGGGGGCCCACTCTTGCCGGTATTGTGGCTTAATAGTGGGACCTGTGAACTTGAGATGCAGCCCAACATGTAGCCCCTCGCCTGCCCTATCCGTTTCTGTGTCATTCCCATCACTTTCTTGAATTGCCCAGATTTTCACACATGAAAACCTTAGCGAGCATCGGCGAAATACAAAAATGCTCTGGTCGCCCATTGACTTCAATGGGGTTCGTTGTTCGAAACGAACCCTCGAACATCGCGGGAAGTTCGTTCCGAATAACGAACACCCGAACATTTTGGTGTTCGCTCATCTCTACTAGAGATCAAATAATTCCAATCAAGGAATTACTGAAGATGGACGAAAACACAAAATTTAGTTTTTTACAGATGATATTTTAATTTAGGCATCCAATACTTGTGTTGAGCTTCCTGTTTTTTCCCGGGAATTTGAACTCTGTGGATCTCTCAGTAACATGTTGCTCATGTCTAGGATTGTCAGGATTAATGCAATCAAATTGGATGACCTTCCTAAAATTCTTTATTTTTTCCAGACTCTCCCCATAATGCTCTCTAAACATGTTTTTAATAAAAATATAAAAGATGGTAAGGAATTTTGTTTGATTCAGAAAGGGCGGGGATCCCTTTCACTCTATTCTAACTAGGAGATAAACTAAAGGGGGCTTGGGTCTTCCAAATTTAAAAATTTCTCATAGTGCTACATTGTTTAGTTGTATTCTTGAACTTTTCCGAGATGATGGGTCGAGATTATGGGTAGATATTAAAATTCCTCTGTCTCAATTGCCAATGTATTCTCTGTTCTGGCTTAAACCATTACAAATAAGATAATACTTTTTACCTTAAAGGCCGTAAAATGCTGGTTTATTGGTGTGATCTCTATGTGAAAGATCAGGACTAGTATCCCTCAAAGAGAATTTATACGGATTTTTGGGAAGCCATTGTTTCTTGCCAGTTTACGGAGGTCAGAGTTCTTGGACTTGTCTAGAGCGAGAGCTGCTTGCTTGGGGGAAGTTAAGTAAAATGGGTGATTGAAATCCTTAGGTGACCTCTTTGATTACAACTAGAGATGAGCGAGCATACTCGTCCGAGCTTGATACTCGTTCGAGTATTAGGGTGTTCGAGATGCTCGTTACTCGTAACGAGTACCACGCGGTGTTCGGGTTACTTTCATTTTCTTCCCTGACAAATTTGCGCGCTTTTCTGGCCAATAGAAAGACAGGGAAGGCATTACAACTTCCCCCTGCAACGTTCAAGCCCTATACCACCCCCCTGCAGTGAGTGGCTGGCGAGATCAGGTGTCACCCGAGTATAAAAATCTGCCCCTCCCGCGGCTCGCCACAGATGCATTCTGACATAGTTTAGGGAAAGTGTTGTTGATGCCGGAGCTGCTATAGGGAGAGTGTTAGGAGTGATTTTAGGCTTCAAGAACCCCAACGGTCCTTCTTAGGCCATAGAAATCGCAGATCGCACCTATATTTCTGTTCTCTTCTCTATATGCGCTCAATGGGGCCGGCGGCAGCAGCGCCGACCCCATTGAGAACATATAGAAGACAAATCATTCTTCTCTGCCACAGCTGTAACAGCTGTGGCAGAGATGAACGATGTTTGCCCATTGAATTCAATGGAGCCAGCAATACAGCAGGTTCCACTGAAAGCAATGGGCTGCCGGCGATCGCGGGATGAATTGTCGGGAAGGGCTTAAATATATAAGCCCTTCCCTGCAATTCATCCAGAAATGTGTTACAATAAAAATATATACCGGAGTATAAGGCGACGGGGCGTATAAGACGACCCCCCAACTGTCACCTTATACGCCGGCAATACAGCGGAGCAAAGAATAAAAATCATTACTCACTTCTCCTGGTGTTCTGCGCCGCTGCTGCAGGCTGTCGCTCCCTCCTGGTTCCCGGCAGAGCATTGCTTTCTCTACGAAGGGCTTTAAATCCCTGCCTCCAGAAACACACGTGCCTTCAGCCAATCACAGCCAATGACAATGATGTCATTGAATGGCTGTGATTGGCTGAAGGCACGTGTGTTTCTGGAGGCGGGGATTTCAACCACTGCGTCCAGAAAGCAATGCTCTGCCGGGGACCAGGAGGGAGCGACAGCCTGCAGGAGCACCGCAGAAGCACCGGTGAAGTGAGTAATGATTTTTATTCTTTGCTCCACTGTATTCCCGGCGTATAAGGTGACAGTTGGGGGGTCGTCTTATACGCCCCGTCGCCTTATACGCCGGTATATATTTTTATTGTAACACATTTCTGGATGAATTGGAGGGAAGGGCTTATATATTTAAGCCCTTCCCGACAATTCATCCCGCGATCGCCGGCAGCCCATTGCTTTCAGTGGAACCTGCTGTATTGCTGGCTCCATTGAATTCAATGGGCAAACATCGTTCTTCTCTGCCACAGCTGTTACAGCTATGGCAGAGGAGAACGATCTTTATGCTGACAGTGGGGGGGAGGGGGCCCACTCTTGCCGCTATTGTGGCTTAATAGTGGGACCTGGGAACTTGAGATGCAGCCCCACATGTAGCCCCTCGGCCGCCCTATCCGTTGCTGTGTCGTTCCCATCACTTTCTTGAATTGCCCCGATTTTCACAAATGAAAACCTTAGCGAGCATCGGTGATATACAAAAATGCTCGGGTCGCCCATTGACTTCAATGGGGTTCGTTACTCGAAACGAACCCTCGAGCATCGCGAAAATTTCGTCCCGAGTAACGAGCACCCGAGCATTTTGGTGCTCGCTCATCTCTAATTACAACCCTTTCCCAAATGGGGCCTGGTTCATGTATTTCCAGTTAAGAGATTTCTTTAGATCAGTCACTACTTCAGAGGCATTTGAGAATTTATGCACTCAGTAATATCCACTACGACATGTTGTATTCACAATCTACCAAATTTTTTGTTGGAGTCATCTAAACCTCTATATTATTAAGTGCTTTCCAGTAGGTGGTAGAAAAGTTTTTACTGAATACTGATGGTGCTACATTGAAGCCCACGCTATTAAAACAGTTGTGCAAGGATTACCACTGAGACTCCCTCAATCGTGAAAACATGGGTTCTTTGTTTTCTATTTTCCTCACTGCAAGCTTACTTCACCCCGTGTGGTGAGGAGGAAGCTGAATGGAGTGTTGGTCATGCAAGCACACTTGCTCTCTATTCAATGGGACTGCCAAGCAACAAGCAATTGGGTATATCTATAAGCCCCATTGAAATGTCTAGAGCTATGGCTGCACACGCTCAGCCAATGCTCCATTCATTCTGACATCACTGCAGAGACTGAAGCAACCCCTACAGTAACAGGCAGAGGGGGACACATGGACTCCCATTCTTGAGATCAGTGATGAGACCCCCACCAATCGTCAAGTTATCTATCCCTTTCCTGTGGATAGTGGATAATTTGTGATCCTCGTAAAATCTGTTTAAAGAGTCCATGTACTGCTGTTGAGTCTGGGGTATCAATTGTTACCATTATTATTGGTTAATGAATTTAAAAGAAGACTGTTAAATGCAAAATGGTTCATTGGAACGCCTATAATAGAGATGTCTTTAAGCAGTTGAGGACCAGGCACTGTAAATTTACGGTGCCTGGTCCTGGGCTTAAAGGTTAGCTATATGTAAAATTGCGGGGACGCTTTAAGCCTCTTGGCTCTGTAATCAGTCAGAGGCAGGAACAGGTTATCAGCTGTTAGTGACAGCTGATAACCTGGAGGAGAAGGCAGGAGGGGTATTTAACCTTTTCTGCCATCTGCTTCCCTGAGTACACAGCGCTTATTGAGCACTGTGTACTAGAAGGCGAAAGTAAAGTGTAACTTTCACTCTGGGAGGCGGGGAGTCGTGACCGCCAGGGTTCCCTGCTACAGCAGAGCTGGAGGGTCATACTAGACCCTGGCCAGCTCTGCCAGTGACTAATGTCACTGCAGAGGTTGTTTTCCCCTGTAACTGGGGCTTCTATGGATGCCCCAGCTACAGTAGGAAAGTGTCAAATAAAAAAAAACAAAAAAACATGTGAATGTCCCCCAGAGGTCTTACATGACGTCATGGGGGACATAGAAAGTGAAAAACATAATTACATACATCAGTAAGACAAAATTACAGAATAAAATAACAATTCATACATAAGAGAGAAAATAACCCAAAACCGATGCCAAGCTAAAACGTCACTATAAGCGCCCTGTAATCCAAAACCATATATACTATATATCACAACGTCTGAAACGAAATGAGGAATCTGCTCCCATACTTTATTTTAGTGTAAATGTACTAATAAAAAAAATAACTAGAAATATTTAAAAAATCATTTTTTTTGCTTTTTACCCCCAATAAATCTAAAAAATTGAAAAAAAAAGTCAGTAAAAAAAGATATAAAAAAAATAGCCCTATATGTCACGGAAAAAAAATACAGCAAAAATAATTTACAGCAAAAATAATGTACAGCTAAAGTAAAGAAAATTAGGGCAGTAAAACTACCACATGTGTAAAATCCCTAAAAATTGTCTGGTCTTTAAGGTACAAAACAGCCCGGTCCTTAACGGGTTAATAAAAATACAACACTTCCATTGTCCTATGATTATCCCAGTACCCTCAATACTGGCCCATCAAATGTTCCCTGGAAGTGGGAGTTAACATAGGAACATTTTTTTTATGTACAAATGGTCTGAGGAGAAAAATGTCATTTAAGTCTTCTCAGTTCTGCATAAAACCATGAAAAGTCATACTCCTCTCTCTGGTTCTGATGGTGGTTGGTCCTATGCTCCAGCGATGATGCCCCATCATAGGCACATGTGACTGCTGCAGTCAGTTACTGTAAATTGTATGACCTGTAAAAAGGGGTGCTTTGCGGGAACATGTATAAAACCTTCCACATCATATTTTTTTTAACTGTAAAAATGGCGCATGCGCCATATTTATAAAACCTCAATATAGTGAGTTTGTTTATTGCGCACCCAATAAGTTTTCTGAAATTTTTACTCTCATAAAACTGTTGGCATGAAGACCGTTTTTTTTTTTTTTAAACATGTGCTTTAGTGAGTAGCCAACTGAGCTAGGCTTTATTAAAATATATAAAAAAAGAAGAAACGGGAGACATGACCGAACTCATTGACTTTACCAGCTAAAGGTTGTCATATCCTGAGGCATTACAGAGCAAAGTCTAAACATCCAAGAGAAGCACACTTCAAATGCATAATAAAGTATAGTCTTTTATCTCTTTTCTTCTTCTCCATGGTTTGGAATAATATTCTCAAGACTCACCCCTATTAAAGATGCAAGGAGGTGCTACTGTACCTGAACTGGAGTAATGTCAATCAATGCTGATTCTTGGGGCCTCCCAGCAGTGCAAGTTCACATGATACTTGATAAAAGATCCTTAAGTTACAGTGAAAATTCTACCTATGGTTTTAGAAGAAAGACAGTATGAATTCTTGCTGTACATGAGATCGCTTATAAAAAATGTAAAGGCAGATCGGCCCACTATGAACATGTAGAATACTGAATTGAAGGAATACAACATACCGGGAGAATAAACCGTAATGAAAGAAAACATCAATTACAAGATAACATAACAAATCATCTAACACATATATTTAACAACTGTGACCTACCCTGATTTTTGAGGTGGAGGGATGTGGGGGTGGGGGGAGGGGGGTGGAGGGCTTGAAATATAAGCCCTCCCACAAAAATAAGCCCTAGCTACACTACATGAAAAAAAAAATCACCTCGCAAGCGCCATCCCCGTCCCTCTCGCTTCTCTCCAGGCACTTTGGCAGTTTTGTGTCATCCTCACTGCTAAAAGAGCATTCTCTTCCTGGTAACGTGGGTTGAATTCCTCCACCTCCAGCAACAAAATGCTGTGATTGGCTCAGGAACTCAGCCTCAGCCAATCACAGCCGGCACTCGATGAGTCAATCACAGCCATTCAATCATGTCATTCACTGAATAGCTGTTATTGGCTCATCAAGCGCCAGCTGTGATTGGCTGAGGCTGTGGTCCTGAGCCAATCACAGCATTCTCTTGGTGGAAGTAACGTATTCAACCCATGTTACCAGAAAGAGAATGCTCTGTCATCGCTGAGGACAACACAGAAGACTGCTGGTGCACCTGGAGAGCAGGGAGAGGGATAGGGACGGTGCCTGCCATGTAAGTATTAAGATCCCTCCCCTGAAAATAAGACTCTGTGCCTCTTTTGGGGCAAAAAGTTATGTAAGACAGTGTCTTATTTTCAGGGAAACACGGTATTGTTTTGTGAATAGTGAAGTTTGGCACATTGACTCTCAATTGTTAACACGGGCATGTCCAATTTTGGTGCATGGAAAAAAGACTGAATTAATTCATATGCATGTTTGAGTAATAATTGTATACTTTGCATGTGTCCCCTTTTTTTTCTCTGTGTCATCCGTTTTTTTTCTCACAAACAAAAAACTGAAGAGGCCTCATTTTTTTTTCTAGAATTGTTTAACATCAGTCAGTGACAATCAGAGCACACATGTATATCCTTTTGTGTGTGTTCCATTTTTTTTTTAGCACTTATTGACAACCGAGAAGCTGGACCAGAATAGAATGTGCTCCAATTTTTTCCAGTCTATCTGTATAGCCTGTAAGGAATTAGGTAGTGGAACAGTTGTCTCCTGGGGTAAACTCAATACTCTTCAGCAGGCACATGAGTAAATTGTAGTCCACACAGTAAGGATCTAGTTCAACTCACATCAGTCAGCTTTATTGCATCTCTTTATGCTGTATATCAGTAGCTCAGTCATATTTCAAAACATTTCAAACAAGCCCTAGCTGTCTAGCCTTTAACTAAATATTTCACAAAGACCCTTCCTCATAGGCCTAGTGCCCCAGAACATCTGCATATAGTATAGCACATTTGGTTTCATACCATAAGCATGGTTCCGACAGGCCTTTGGCAATAGACTATCACTCCCCAAGTTGAGAGCAGCTCACACCTCTTTTACAGACCACTCCCTGTTGGCTGACAATTACCTCATTAGCAACTCAGCTTCTCTGGCTTTTCATCCATCTCACCCAGATTTCCGCAGATGGGATATGGCCAAATCAAACACTTCAGTAGTTGCCTTGCTACAAGCCCCATTGACTGTAACGGGTCAGTCTGCTGTCCATGTGCAGTGAGTTGCAAATACGGACAGCATACAAACGTAAAACTCACTCGTCTGAATACGCCATAACTGGAAAATTCTTTTGCTGAAAACATATAGTTGTATAGTATGTTATCAAGGTCAAGTATTAGTCCAAAAATGGTGGTGGCTCCTAGACTAGCTAGGTCTATGGTATTATGTCAATATAGTCAATGTCACAGTTGTAACATTGAAAGATGTATCGGTACTATAGCACGTTCTGTCACTAGGTTTATACAGTATGCCATGTTTCCAGAGACTGAAAGATCATTTTAAATCTTGAGCTGTCTATAGACACCTATGTTACATGTTCCACTTTATCATGGTTTGTGCTTCCTATCTAAGAATACCACGAGATCTTCAGGTTTTATTGAAGTGGCCACTTACTGCAATAATGTAACACAAATTTTTGATTGTCATAATGTAGCGCCATATACTTTAGTTTCTGAATAGGACCTAATTAGAGTGTTCTAAATTCAGGGAATTTCCTCATGGCACATTTCCTTTGAGTTAAAAAAACAAATTAGTTTGTATATAAGAATATTTGTCTGTCGTCCATTATATTTTATTGAAAACTGTTCCCACTGGTTGTTAAGGTCATTGATTTGTATTAGAATCAGCTCAATTGGCTAATGTAGTATTTTCTACCATTGCAAGTAATTTTCAATCCATTTTACACTAAATGGCCACTAACTTATTAGTCACACTTTCCAGTGTTGGGTTGGGACCCCTCAAGGTAGCCTGATTTTTTTTTTAAAGCATTAAAGGGTTTGTACCAGGATCACATGTTACCCATATCCAAGGATAAGAAGTAACGTGCTGATCAGTGCGGGTCTCTCCACTGAGACCTCCACCGATCCCAACCATGGGGGTTCCATGTCCCTTATCCTGCTCACTGTGGGCTTACTGACTCTCCCCCCTGCTCCACAGTGAGGAGGAGACTGCATAAAGTGCTGTTCTTGTAAGTGCGCTGCCATTCCATTCACTTTCATTGTGACTGCCGGAGCTAGCCATGTGGTATTTCTGTAGCTCCATTGAAATGAATAGAGCAGTGGCTGCATATGTTCAGCCAGGGCTCCATTCACTCTGAAACCACAGGGGGTGAGAAAGCACCTACTTTGAAAGAAGAAGGAGGACATGGGACCCTGTTCTTGCGAGCAGTGGGGGATTTCACTGGTGAGAACCCCATCGAATAGCAAGTTATACCATATCCTGTAGAAAGGAGATATCTTGTGATCCTGATACAACCACTTTAATTCACAAGGCAATGTAAGAGAGATTCTAATGCGCGTTGATGGACGGGCATCATGATGTTGCTATCGATTTATTGGTTCGCATTATTCTTGTATATCTTAAATCCTCTCTAAAATAGGCTATACTAGATTGTGCTTAGCTCTTTATTAAGGTTATGAATGAGCTGAAGATTATGTGTGCTCGTGACATGATATGTTATTCCCCAGTAAGAAACCATTAGAAGATAGGTGGACTGTGGCCATGAAAGCATGAATGTGATCAAAAGCAAAACTTTAGTAGACAACGTCATTGAAATAAACATCACTGAGTTTTAAGCGCCACAAAAGCATTACGCAAACCCAAACATAACCACAATCATAGAGGCCCCTTTTCTTATGTCATTTGACTTACTTCAGTTTCGGATTCTTAACTTTTGCTTTGTACAGAAGAATATATGGATGCCCAATTTGGTCACATTGTGCCCTCTGTAGCCTTAGGACCTTTTTAGACTGGACATGTGTTAGACACTGTGGCATTTCCGACTCTAGGTTTAGAGTTGTGGGTGTAGTAGCCATGCAGGAATAGGGAGCAGTCAGAAGAGAGCCAGGAGTCGGCAACAGGTGGTCTCAGGTCATGGTACAAAGGAGAAGGCAGGTATCATTGCCAGGAGGAAAGCCAGAGGTCGGTATCATAAGTGTTCATGTTGTGGTACTTAGAAGAAGGCAGGTATCATGGTCAGGAAGAAAGACAGAGGTCGGTATTGGTAGTTCTCAGGTTGTAGAGAAGCAAGTACAACAGGCTGTGAAGCACAATAATGACTCATTTGAGCAGTGGCATGGTCAGGCTTTTATAGAAGCCTAATTAGGAAATGGATGGAGCTAGAACTGGGAAACAGGCCAGGGATACACGGGATTATTGCTGTATTTTAACAGAGGAGCAGAGGAGCTGTCCAAGGGCTGGGTGGCTTAACAAGGAGAGCTGCTGGCAGGAGCAGAGGAGGCCCCGCATCCGCTCCCTGACAGACACCTTCACACAGGAGTGAGCATAACTCACTGAATGGAGGCAAGCAGGTCAGAATAATCTCTGTCCCACCTACCTCCATTCACAGTAAACAGGCCAACGTTCAGAGAAGACCCCCTGATCATTGTTTGACTTTTATGCCTGCAGAAACTGAACAATTAATTAATTATTGTTCGTCATTAGTCACTGCATGAATTTATCCAGTCCTATCAGTATTCAGACTCCTGAGATCTAGCGTGAATCCAAAAAAATAATTGGGCCATGTAAAAGGGACCTTAGCTTCTCTTTCTTAGTTGAGGGGTGTGGAGCACCCTGAGTTTAAACTACAGGATTTGTTAGCAGATTAGGCTTGACAGGGAAAGTATTAACTGGTCCCATTGCAGACATTGCAGTCATAACTGAGCTTCATATACTTTCATGAAGCCATGGATTCTCATAATGATTGCTTCCCGCAGCTGAGGACAGCGCTGAGACTAGATGGTAGGATTGTTTCAGATTTTTTTTCATTTCTGGAACACAATGCTTGGTGCCAGGTGTTAGGTTCCAAACGTACTCTTCTGCATTGTACTTGCTAAGCAATGCTCTTTGAGTTTATGCTATATAGAAAAAAAGTGCATGCAACAAGCTTCTTTTCAATGTTCATTTCTTTTATATATGCAGTCTTTAGAAAAGCAAACTATGCCTAGAGTTCAAAGCATGTATAATATAATATTTACACATTATGACATAGACCAAAATTGGCTTATAGGAATCCTTTCAAATAATCAATAGCAGCATGAGTCCACATGTAAGTGCAGCACATGATAACTGAACACATGATAAAAGTAACCTATTCTAAAAGCAATGAGACAAAAAAAAAACATAAATTCAACATATAATTGAAGACTATGTACGC
Organism: Eleutherodactylus coqui; assembly: GCF_035609145.1. Taxonomy (NCBI): domain Eukaryota; kingdom Metazoa; phylum Chordata; class Amphibia; order Anura; family Eleutherodactylidae; genus Eleutherodactylus; species Eleutherodactylus coqui. The sequence continues at coordinate 68,315,553 of NC_089840.1, read as the reverse complement.
CTTGTACTGTTTGGATGTATCTGTGAGCACAGACCCAGGAGATTGGCTAGCAGGAAGTACCACACCCAGCCAGCTCAATCAATTAACCCTGTAAGGGCTGTGCTGCTAGGAAGCTTAGAACTACAGATCCCAGCAGCACACACAACACAAAGTATGAGGCTTTCTAATTGCATGAGAAGGAAAACTGAATGCAAAAAAAACCCACAGATAATTGTATTATTTTTTTCTGCATTGACTTAGTAAGATATGTGTGTTTTGATTTTTCATGCACCACAGTTTACACAGCCTTTAATGTTTTAAAAACAAATAATTGCAAATCTATGTAGTTAATGCGTATATGTAATATTATGTACTTTTGCTACAATGCTTTTTGGTTTTTAGTTATTATGACACATCAACTATTTTGCCTGGCTATTTTTTTTTCACAGAAATAGCATAACTATAGAACTTTTTAAAATGTATTGATTTATTTTTTATTTTTGGTGGAAATGCTCTTTAAATTATAACCTTTTAAAGAATACCTTCTGTTGAAGTAGATAGGCTTTACTTCTCCTTAATAGTGGGATAAAAAGCTAAAAAGGGCTCCTTATATAGAAACTACTTATTCCAACATTGTAAAGCTTCTTAAAGAATCTCCGGGCCCTGCTGTGTTTTGAACCTGCTGCATCAATGAAATTCCTTCCCACACCCAGGGGAGCTTCTGATGATCTAAGAAATTGCAGCAATATGGTATAGAGAGCAGGTTCTAGTTTCTCCAATGCACTGTACCATGTCTGTTCTTTATTCTATCACACTGAGCAGTGCAGACGATTCTGCAATTTCAAGAATGGAATCACAGTGTTTGTCGCCTTGGTGTTTTCATGATTTTGTTACCTTCTTATATTTCAGTTGCACATTTCCTTCACTCAGGTTATAATTTACCTGACAATCTTAGTGGTTACACAAATACTTCATGGTTATCATATTAAACCGGTGTCAGTGTATTCCAATGAAATAGATCCTCTGTTGACAGCTTGTAATCTTTGACTTATTCCTGGAGATTGAAAGTATTTACATTCCAGTTCATCTCCGTCCGTATGTTGCCGATCTCTGTTAACTAATACATTCCATAATCCTGTCATTTCAGAGTGGAGCGTACTGCAGAGCCTGTTCTGTATGATTTTTGTTTTCTTAGAAGGGGGAATTTTACAGCTCGTAATGCTTTATTCTTTAAACTGGAATTAAAGGGAAGTATGTGTTATTGCAGAATACATAGTCCTAAACCCATTTCTGGAATGGGCAGTTACATCAATATTGCATCATTAATTGGGTGATACATTGAGTATATCCCCCTACGACGTTGTACTTTAACTCATCACTAAGATGCACAATAATGTACCTTGCAATGCATTTTCCCAATAAGTATGAGAATTATGGCCCATTCAATCTTGATATATAAAGCAGAGCAATAAAACTATTCTAATCCGCAATTAGAGTTCCAGCTAACTGTGACCAACTTGCCAATTGTTGCCACAGCTATTAGACCACCGATGTTTGGTATTCAATGTGTGCTGCTTACTAAGATTGATGTAATTATTATTATTATAATACATTAATCTTTTTGTATATTAGAAAAATGAATATTTATTGAAATTTTCTAATATATAGTATTTTTAGGTACACTCTCTTCATCCCATAAAATACAGAATTAGCTAATTTTCATGTTGTTCCACTGTGCTAGACTCATAGAAAGTGGTCCATCCTTTATTCCACAGTATATAGTGTTGTGTACACTTGCAAGAAAAAATTACCCTATTGAGATGCATCACCTTGACCTGAAAAGGGCTGTGCATGCCAAGCATCCCAGAAATATTGATGAGCGGAAACACATGTGCAGGGAGAAATGGTCCAAATTGCCTCCTCAACGTTCAGCAAATATTACTTGCAACTACAGAAAAAAATATTGGAGGTGATTGCTGCAAAAAGGGGGGATCTCCAGGTCACTTACTTTTTCTTCCCGCAATGTGAAGCTAGCTTAGCGTGTTCAATGAAAGACATGAACAGTACAACCACTTGTGTGTTATTAATTAGAAAGTTATCTTAGTCACAATTATAGAAAAACACAATCAGACAATATTTCATTAGTAATCAATGCAGAAGTCACGGTAATTCCAAATGGTTCACTTATTTATTCTTCTTGTCTGCTGCTTAAGGAAAAAATGTAGACATTTCTCCTTATAGACTAAAATCAACTTTTCGTTGATAAACATATAGAAATGTTTTCTGAGTGTATTGAACAGAATGCAATTTTGTTCTGTCCCTGATCAATAATCTTAAATACCTTGTAGGCATACAGTCTTGGCACATTTTGTTATGAGTGACGGGCATAAAAATGTAAATATGCATGAAATGGAATATGAAATGTAGCAAGTAATACAACGTGTTCTTTACAGTAGTACCTATTTCATTTCTAAGGACTATTTTTAGTTAAAGGTGTATTCCAATCACAGAAAATAATCCCCTATTCACAGGAGGGGTTTTGACCAGTATTATTGTATCTTGTCACCACTGGAAGCTAGGGGTTTGACAGGCCTTACATGGAGGAACGCCCCTCTCATACTCCTAGCTCCTGATTGGTGAAATTATTGAATGTCCTAGCAGCGTGTGTATGGCAGGCAATGCACGCTGCTAAGAGCTTGACGGCTATCTCACCTATTGTCCCCTGGAGGCTGAAAGATGATCCGGCCCTCCGTTTCTCTCTCGAAGCCTGTAAGTTTTTTGGGGCCTTTCGTCCCTCCATTCCTTCAGGACCCTGCTAGAAGCGGCTTCCCCGGCGCCGGTGTAGAAGGCGGCCCCCCTTCCCCACTCTGTATTTCACCGCAGAGGGGGGGGGGGGGGGGGCTGCAGCAGAGACTGCATTTCTTTGGCCCACAGGTGGAAGCAGCTTTCCCGCCACCGGTGCAGAAGCCGGCCCCTCTGCTCTGTATTTCACTGCAGACGGGGGGTCGGCAGTAGGGACAGCAGATGCAGCTTCCCCGAATGGCACAGCGCACTTGACAGCACGGAGGCCACAGCGTTGGGGGACACACTCTCACAGCCAGTGGCCACAGACTACAGGAGGAGGAGAGCAGGGATGGCAGACAGTGCGCTTGCCAGCAAGGAGCCCACAGCGGCAGGGGACACACACTAATAGCCGGTGGCTGCAGACTGCAGGAGGAGCAGACCAAGGACGTCAGTGCAACGGGGAAGACTGAGTCACTGCTGGCAGATGCACAAGGAAGGAAGAGGACAGCAGGGAGCCTACAGTGCAGGGGGACAGTGAGTGAGTGCCGCACGCAACTTACATAGAGCCCGGGAAGGAGAGTCACACGGGGGGCAAAAATGCTTCCTAAGACCTTCAAGGACCTTCCTCTATTCACCCAATCTGAAGCTAGGGGTGGGACAGGGGCATTCCTCCATGGAAGCCCTGTCAAACCCCTAGCTTTCAGTGGTGATAAGATACAATAATACCAGCTTGACCACTGGGAAACCCACTGATCCCAAGATTGCAGCCCTGAATGATCCCAAAATGTGGGCATTGGAGGACCTCATCTGCATTCTCTTCAGATAGTTGAGCACTTGAATTCAGCTATTTCTGGAAGTTCGTTGAAGTAAAATAGGTGGGAGGTGTGCATTTATGTCCTTCAATGCCCACACTCCAAGATGTGCCTGGGCTGCAGTCTCGGGATCGGTTGAGGTGACAAAATAAAGAAAACTCATACCTGCCTTCAGACTAATCAGAGCTTCTTTTCATTTTTCTGGGATTACTAGTATATAGGCAGACTAAGATACTGTAGTCACAGATTGCAGCTTGGCCGTACTAGAACAGATTTTCAAACTACAACCTCCAATCAGGAAGTACTTAGAAAAATACATAGCAGGGAAGCATCGTCGATAGACAATAATTACTGTAAATATTATTATTTTTAAAGGGGTTATGCCAAGATTGACTTTTATCACCTATCATTCGGGCTTTTATCCCCTATTGAGCGGCAGTCGAGCATGCACATTGCGGTTTCATTCATCATTGGTGAAAGTGCCCCTATTGAAATGAATGGAGTGGCACTGTGTATGCTCAACCACTATTCTAATCAGTCTCCATGCCACTGCGGGGGAATAGGTGATAAAAGTCAATTTTGGGAATACTCCTTTAATTCACAAGTGAACATCCACTTTAATTTGGGAATTGAAGCTAGAAGCAGTTAGTCTTTATAAGTGCTGAAAACTGGGTGAGTGACAGACATAATTTTAAATGGTCTTATAGCATGGCATTATGCCAATGTAATGAGCTCCATAACAATGGCAATTATTGAGCCATAATTAATTTCTCATGCTGAGTGAATAGTAGACACATCTATTTGTCAAAGTTAGTTTTTATAATTAGTTACATTCCAGTGAAATTGCTTAGAAATAAAAGCATCGGCGCTCAATGGGTTGAGTTACCACTAAGGCCGTTCTTGGATTCTAATTGAAAGGAAAAATAAATGTTATTTGCTTTATTTAATTATTCCTCCATTAATTCCTGTGGGTATTTATACATATGGTAAAGACCAATTAATTCTATTTGACAGTATTGTTGTGTGATGTCGTATTTTGGTTTTGCATCAACTTTTTTCATTAACTGGTGAATAGAAATTGCAGTCTTCTTCACTGTGGGATCATGGCGACTGTAGACCATATGGAAACTCGCTAAACTATATGAGAACGGTTTAAGTTATTCTATGTCATTCTCACACCACACTGAACTGCATTGGAATATACAGTAGTATCTAGTGGTCACCACAGTCATTCTCATACAGTGGGAATGCTGTCTGCATGGTGTAGTTCACACTCAATAGATAACTGTTTTACCAGCAGTAAATGTGCTCTTCATGGTGTTAGGTTTGGGGATAGTTGACTTTATGGCCACTTTCCGATGAGCGTATCAAAATATAAGTATTTGTAGATGATACAAAACTATGTAAGGTAATTAACACATTGAAAATGGATCAGGAAAAGTTGGGTGATTAGGCAGAAAAGTGGCAAATGAGGTTTAACACTGATAAATGTAAGGTTTTGCACATGGGCAGAGGAAATACATGTCCCCATTACACACTAAATGGGAAGCCACTGGGTAACACTGACATGGAAAAGGACTTGGGGGTGTTGGTTAACTGTAAGCTTAACTGGAGTAACCAATGTGAGGCAGCTGCTGCCAAGGCAAATAGGATCATGGGGTGCATCAAAAGAGGGCTAGGGGCACATGATGAGAACATTGTTCTTCCTCTTTACAAGTCATTGGTAGAACCACACATGGAATATTGTGTACAGTTTTGGGTACTTAAGGATTTATTAGAGCTTGAGCTAGTGCAGAGATGGGCAACTAAAATAACAAATGGAATGGATGGACTACAATACCCAGAGAGGTTATCAAAATTGAGATTATTTAGTTTAGAAAAAAGATGGCTGAGGGTTGATCTAATAACTATATATAAATTTATTAGGGGTCAAAACAGAGATCTCTCTCATTATCAATTTATACCTAGGACTGTTTATATAACAAGGGGCGTCCTCTACCTCTAGAGGAAAGAAGGTTTCTACACCGACATAGAAGGGAGTTCTTCACTGTAAGAGCAGTGAGACTGTGGAACTTTCTGCCTGAGGACTTGGTGATGGTGAACTCGCTAAAAGAATTTAAGAGGAACCTGGATGCTTTTCTTGAGTGTATTACAATATTACATGTTGTAGTCACGGTTTATTTGAGAGGGGTTGTTGATCCAGGGATTATTGTGATTGACAAATTAGAGTTGCGAAAGATTTTTCTTTCCACCTAAAAAAAGGCTTCTACCCCTTCTTCTTTGCCTTCCTCTGGATCAATATTGCAGGATAAAAGGCTGAACTGGATAGACATGTTTTTCAGCCTTACACATTGTTACTATGTTACTAGGTATTTAGGTCCATGATTTGTGAACCATATTAGAGAGCTAAAATGAATCTAGGTGCGTTTGTTTTCTTGGGTGCATTTGAAATAAGCATCATGACTAGAGATGAGCGAACATACTCGTTTCGAGTAATTACTCGATCGAGTACCGCTATTTTCGAGTACTTCAGTACTCGGGTGAAAAGATTCGGGGGGCGCCGGGAGGCGTGGGGGCGCGGGGGTAGCAGCGGGGAACAGGGGGGAGCCCTCTCTCTCTCCCTCTCCCCCCCACTCCCCGCTGCAACCCCCCACTCACCCACGGCGCCCCCCGAATCTTTTCGCCCGAGTACGGAAGTACTCGAAAATCGCGGTACTCGGGCGAAAAAGGGGCGTGGCCGAGTAGGCTCGCTCATCTCTAATCATGACCTATTTTTTTGCTTTTTTGCCTACTTATTTGCATTCATTGATATTATTTTCTGTTGGGCAGATACATGTTAACTCAGCGCAAAATAAAACCAATTACAGCATATAGGCAGGCAAATACTGATGACATATGGTTACAATGTTATCTGTAACATGTCCGTATAATGGATGTGTGACAACACGCTTGTCTGAAATTGGCCTATTGCAGTTAATCTTGAGCTGAACAGTTGTCAGATTTTTACTCTTGGGTACATCAGTGAGATTGCTGACTCACACACCATTGTTATGCTGATTTCGCAGTGTACCACATATCAATAAAATGTATGCAAATATTCCACAAGTAAAGAGATGTCTAAATCTAACTTATGCGGAAGTTATGATTCCGTACAAGTCTTGGAAACAATCCAGACAAAGTACAGTCCTGTCTGACAGTGATAGCACCTTCTGAAAGATGATTTCTTCATCATTATTAGAGATGAGCGAGCACCCAAATGCTCGGGTCCGCGTTATTCGAGTCGAGCTTTTTGTAAAATTCGAGAGCTCTACTCGAGTAATGAACCCCATTGACTATAATGGGAGACTTGAGCATTTTTGCATGTGGGGCGCCGGGTGCTGAGCTTTCTTTTCCCTAGGTTCGTACCTCTCTCTCTCTCTCTCTCTCTCTCTCTCTCTCTCTCTCTCTCTCTCTCTCTCTAGAGAGAGAGAGAGAGAGAGAGAGAGAGAGAGAGAGAGAGAGAGAGACATAGGAAATATACCAGGATTGGATGAGAGAATAAGGAAAGAAGAGGAGTAAGTGCTACCATGTAGATGGGATGGATGTAACACCTTCATACTCGCCAATGATCCAGATTTAGAAGCAGCTTGCCTGACTATTTTTAATCTGTTTCTTTGTCACATGGAGTTTGGTCTTTCTGTTGGAGCGCATTGTAACAGCAAGCTGGGTGGGTAGCGGTGGTCTTGGATTTCTCTTATTGAGGTGGTTGGGGCACACCAGAGGTATAGTGACCACTCTTAAAATCAAATAGTTTGAGAAATGATACATACACTAGCCTACCAAAGGTAATTTGGCACCTGAGCAAGAATCAAAATGAGTATTTATTTACATATGTTAGTACTTAGTGAGGCACCTTTGGCCCTTAATGACATTAAATACTCTCCATGACATACTTTCTGCTAATGTCTTATGCAATTCAGCTGGTATTCCCCCCCATTCATCCTACAAATATCTGGAGAGTTCTCTCAAAAAAGACGGCGTTATTCATATTTCCTGACCCAAAGTTCCAGGTCATCCAAAGATGATAAGAAGGCTTCACATCAAGACTCTGGGCAGGCCAGTCCAGTTATGGACATCCATATTCTCAAACCAATTAAAAACACTGTTGGTTTTGTGACAAGGCAGATCGTCTTGTTTGAAGTATTTCTGACCATTCCCAGAGTATTGCCACATTTTCTGCAGCACATTATTGTCTAGGGTGTCAAGGTACACCTCCATGCTCATAGTTCTTGCCACTACAACACATAAAATCAAAGGGTTTGAAAGTAATTTACAAAAGTTTAGAAACCTGTAGGAATAGTTTGCATCCAGTTTCAAACCATAATTTGTTTTCTATGCTACAGAGCAGCTGCCCTTGATGTGTTTCTTGAAAGAAGCCTTATGGCTAAAATGATAAATTCAGTTTATTGTTGCGTTTCAGGTTAAAACATCATATCTTTATGTTTTTAACTTTTTACCCATTTCATGTTATATGCTGGACTTGAACTGTGTTAATGTAAAAAATAACTGGATTTGAAGTGTTCTAGAACTTTTGACCAGTAGTGTATATGTTTGAGAAAGTGGGATGAGACAGCATTGCCAATTGTTATAGATATGTCTTAAACTCTAGAATAACTTAGGAATCCATTAATTAGGCTACCTTGTAATCGTAAAACTGGTACGTTTTTGCTGTTATTAGCATGGTCATGCTTGGGACTATATTTACCTGTGCTGGCACTTAAAAAGAGATGCCAGGCTTAGTAGGCACCAATGTTGCCTACATGGAAAGTTCATATTCTCCATCATATGTAGGTGAAGACTTTGTCTGGGATACACCGTAGGCCACCAACTACATTTGTACAGTTCATTGGACATCATGAATAGAAACAGCAGCACTTTAACTCCTTGAAAGGATTGTGCTAAATTGTTAAGTTATTCCCTATCAGCAGGTTAGGGGATAACTTTAAGATTGGTGGAGGTCTGACTGTTGGGATCCCCACCTCTCCCCAGAACAGGAGTCCTGACAGTCACCTAGTAAATGGATTCAATGACAGGCGCCGGAGATTGCTGAAGCATTTGAACTATATAATCTGTAGTTATAATCACTGTCATTGAAGTGAATGGATCAGTGGCATGCCTACTTGATCTCCGCTCCATTGACTCGGGAACTGATTGGACTTCCCCCTTCTCAGGAGTGGTGGGGGGTAATAGCGGTCGGACCTCCACTGATCATAAAGTTATCCCCAACCCTGTGGATAAGCAATTACTTTATGACTCGGCTCAACCCTGTTAACAAAATTCTATGGCACAGTTTATTTGCTGTTTCAAGAGCATTTCAATGTTTTTTGTTGGGTTAAAATAAGACAATACTAGAGATGAGCGAGCATGCTCGTCCGAGCTTGAAGATCTTCGAGCATTAGGCTACTCGAGATACTCGTTACTCGAGATGAGTACCACGGGGTGCTCGGGTGCTCGATAAACATTTCCCCACATGTTTTCAATGGAGCCCTTCCCTGAAAAGCCATTGACGGCTGCCGGGGCTCAGCGGCGACTTCTGTCATGTGTGACAGCTGCGGTAGGGAATCCTTTATCTCCCGCAGGGATTTAGAATGCCTCTGCTACATCTGTCACAGATGTGGCCGGTGCAGCAGGGAATTCTTTTTCCTTGCAGGGATGCAGGAAACATCTGCCGTGTTCTGCATCCCCACAGGACATGGCAGTGGCGGAGTGGTAAGTTTTTATTTTTTTTATTATTATTATTTTTTTTAACACTAACATTTTTGTTTTTTCAGGGAAGGGCTTATATGTAAAGCCCTTCCCTGTAAAACATTTCAGGGGTGCCGGCAGACTATTGTTTTCAATGGAGCCGCGGCTCCATTGAAAACAAGTCCGGCAGCTACCGAGCATCGGTTACCCTGAAAAATGTTCAGGTCTTCCATTGACTTCAATGGGGTTCGTTACTCGAAACGAGCTCTTGAGCATTACAAAATGCTTGGCTCGAGTAACGAGCACCCAAACATTTGGGTGCTCGCTCATCTCTAGACAATACCTTTTCAATGGCTTTAAAAACTTGTCACAGAAAATTATTACACTCAAGTTGAACTTTGCTAAATCTGTAGTACGCATTGTTATATTTTTGAAGTAGCTTGAAATATTGTACTTTTTCAAGGTATCATGAAACATTTTTATTCATTAGGATGTTGATTATAATATACTGTCTATATAATATTATCATGTTGTTGATCCAGGGGTTGTTGATCTGGATCTTGGAGTCAAGTAGGAACTTTCAAATATTGATCCAGGGATTATTCTGACTGCCATTATGGAGTCGTGAAGGAATTTTTTTCCACCAAATGGGGTAAATTAGCATCTGCCTGATTGCTTTTTTTTATTTTTGCTGTCCTTTTGATCAACAAGGGGGGGGGGGGGGTGGAAACAGGCTGAGCTGGATGGACATTGTCTTGTTTTCAGCCTTGCATACTATGCTACTATGTTATGTTGTCATTTCGTAATTGTATAATTTAGTTAAATACCGAATACCATTGGTAAAGCTACAACCTCTTGATATATTCTTAGTAGAACAGCTTTCCATTCAGTTCCGTTTTACTGGATGTTCCTTTCTCCATAAAGAACATTGGGACAAACACTTAGTGGAGAGTTTTCTCCCGTTGCTGTATATTCACATTTTCTCACTACACTTCAAAGTAAAAGAAAGTTAGAAAAGAACCCCTGAATGTGAATGGAATAAAAATGGTTATGCAAATTTATTCTCCCATGCGTTCATGACTTTGATGAATAGACCCCACAGGCTTTGTGGAGAGAAAGAACGGAGCGCAGTGAAGCTGGACACATTTCTGAAGATATCATTTAGAAAGCTAAAATCTGATCCAGGTGCCTGCGTTCAAGTAGCAGCAAAATATTTGTAAGAGCGCTTGAGATCCTTGTAGATGAGAGTATGTATGACAGATGCCGGTGATATATACGCTCACCCTGCAGCTTATTTATCAGTCTGAATGGTAAAATGGAACAGACGAATACAAAGTATTTGGTTCATCTGTCGTACACTTTAATCAATACTCAACATTAATAGCTAAGCAATTCAATTTCTTCCTAGCTCCAGTTCTGTCCTAAATTGATACGGTAGATAAACAATGGCACTTCAAATCTTTTTTTTTCCACAAATGTTTGTGCAGATACTTGTTATATGGTCAGGTCATCATCCTTTATAACAAGACTCACTTTTTCTAATAGAGCGCACATTATAATTTAACCTTTTCCAATCCACTGTCTGACGTCTAAAGACATTATGATTTAAGGCTGTACAGCTCCGATGTTGGAAGACGTCCGTCGAGGTTCTCTTACTGTATATTGCCAGCCTCTCTGCTGTTGGGCCTATCCAATGTGTCCCCTCATGCAGTACTGGCTTTAGCCAGCATATAGCGCCGTTGTATAACAGCAGAACAAGTGTAAGCCCTCTAGGAAAACCAGAATACAAATTGGATTGGAAAAGATTTTCCACGGAAATACTATTGATGATTGAGGTCATTAATAATTGATCGGCCGGGGTCCGTCACTCAGGACCCCAACAAATCAGCTGTGCAGGCGCATGCTGTCAGTGCCACAATAGCACAGAGGTTGGCGTGGAAGGACGCTATCTGCATGGAGTTTGCATGAATGTTTGTAGATATGCAGATGTTGTCCTTGGTCAGATTTGAACCTAATATCTAAATGCTGCAAGGTAACAGTGCTAACCACTGAGCCAAAGGTGCAACTACACATGCTGGTACGGAGCGTAGTTGCCCCTGAGTCAGTTTTTTTCTCCTAACATTGCCAGCTGCTCAAACCCTGTGTATTCAGTCACTACGTGCAGGAAATATAGGGCAGGTCCTATCTTTTCTTGCCCATACAATTAACAGGGAAGAATTCCGATAGTAAAAACAAAAGCATTGAAATCAGTGGTTTCATTTTGTCCCGTTATCATGACCACATAATGGGAGAAAGCCACGTTCATCTGAAACTGCCCTCAGACAGTTTTAGGGGTATTGTTGAAGTTCCGGTTTGGTTCAAACTAATTAGGACCAAACTTGCCAAACTAAACTTTTCGCTCAACAATACTTAGAATTCAACACAGGAGTCTGTCTGTTCTCTCTACATTTGTGTGGATTCTCTTCAGATACTTTGTTTTCCCCCATACTCCAAAAGACTAAAGCCCTATTTACATGAGATGACTGTCGGCAAACGATGCCCTACAGTCGTCCCCACAAGTACTCACTCCCATGCTGTTGCACTAGAGCGAGTATCGTTGCTCGCAGTGGGGCAGCTGGAAGAGATTTCTCTCCTCATTCTCCCCCACTCATCTCTATTCGCTTAACACAGCGGCCATTCAGTACTGAATGGCTGCTGTGTTAAGCGAATGGAGATGGGCGAGGGAGAGCGAGGAGTGAAATCTCCTCCAGCCACCCCAGCCACCTGTTGGCTGCTCTATCAGAGACCCAGTGATACTCGCTCCTTTGTAAACAGCACGGGAGCGAGTACACACAGGGACGAGTGTGGGGCATTGTTTGCCCGACATTCTTCCTGTGTAAATGGGGCTACATAGGGTAGGTATATTAGCTTTCCATGAAATTGTCCTGAGTCAGGAAAATTATATGTAAGTAAGGATTATGTTTAAAACATGCTGGCAAACAGACTGGGTCTTCTGTTGGGTTTTTAAATGCCTATGCAATAAAGTCTTGGATTTCATCAGAATCAACTCTGGTGCTGGATCCTATTGCTGTTATCATTGGGGATAAAGAGCAATGTGAATGATGACAATCTGTATGGCACTGGGTAATACATTGAATGGCCACTGTAGTAGAGACACCCGCCCTTTCACAATTGGATCTTTCCTGTATGGAAATTAGACCCGTGGCCTTGTAGAGGAGCATAAAATCAAGTGAGAATGTTCTCAGTGGCTCAGTTTCAGTGTGAATCCACGTTAGAATGGGAAAATGCAGGGATCTGAGCAATTTTCAACAAGTTTATCGCTGCTATAGAAGCCCGGGCCAGGATTTCTTGGACAATCTTGTGGGATTTTCTTATGTAAGATTGTCCAGAGTATATAGAGAGTGGTGTGATTGATGAAAAACATCCAGTGAAAGAAGATCCTGTAAATCTACACCACTTATTAACGCAATGGGTCAAGGAGGATTTCAAAAAAATTTCTAATGGACATTAGGGACACAGTCAAGCTAATTGCAGCCAAATACAAGGCTGGTGGCACCTGCTAACACATCTGAACACTCATCGTTACTTAGCATGCATAGGCTATAAAAGCAGGTGTCCAGTTCGAGTGCCATTGCCATCAAAGAGAAAGTCAAGAATCTGGTGGGCAAAACTGTGCAAAAATCACTGAGCACTAGAAAAATATAATCTGGTCAGATGAATGCAGACCTCTGTTGCATGTCATTACCTTCATCTAATTTGCAGCAACTCCATGAAGCTACAATGTCCACATAGGCCAATATTCCTGCAGTTGATTTCAATACCTAGTAGAATCTATGCCAAGACTAATTGCTACAGTTCTGAAGGCCAAAGGATGTCCAATGTTCTACTAGATGAGTGTCTCTAATCAATTGGCCATTCAGATTATGTTGGTGCCAAGTAAGCAATAGCAAACAAATAAAACTTTTGTTTGCCAATATACTCCCTAGTAAAACTCACACAGCATTTCATAAAACACCTTAGGACTGACAATTAAAATGGTTAGCTTGGTTGAATGTGCATATCAATTCTATGCAGGTGCTACGAGGTGAGATATGGTACTTTTTCAAAGGAAGAAAAGAATAACACACAAAGAAAAGATTTTTCCCTCCTGCTTTGATCTGTTCCCATTTCTCACTTAAAAAGGGAAAACATAGCTCCTGCAAATGCTGTCACCAAAATGTGAAAACTCTAGTAATAAAATCATGGAAATAGCAATAATACTATTAACCCCTTAATGACGCGGCCATTTTTCTTTTTCAATTTTCGTTTTTTCCTCCCCCCTTTAAAAAAATCGTAACTCCTTTATTTATCCATCGCCGTCGCTGTATGAGGGCTTGTTTTTTGCGGGATGAGTTGTATTTTTCAATGGTGCTATTTAAAGTACCATATAATGTACTGAAAAACTTTTAAAAAATTCTAAGTGGAGTAAAATGAAAAAAAAACGACATTTTGCCATATTTTAGTGCGTCTTGCTTCTACGGCGCACAAACGGCAACAAAAACTACATCATAACTTTATTCTATGGGTCGGTACGATTACTACGATACCAAACTTGTATAGTTTTTTTTTACTACACTACTCTTTTTTTTTTTTTCAAAGACATTACATTTTTTAAAATTATTTTCTGCCGTCATTTTGTGCGTGCGATAACTTTTTTATTTTTCGGTCGACGTAGTTGAGCAAGGGCTCATTTTTTGCAAGATGTCCTGTAGTTTCTGATCGTACCATTTTGGAATACATACGACTTTTTGATCGCTTTTTATTGCGTTTTTTCTGGGAGACAGGGTAACTAAAAAAGTGCATTTCTGGCGTTCTTCATTTTTTTTTTTGGAAGATGTTCACCGTGCGGGAAAATTAATGTGCTACTTTGATAGTTCGGACTTTTACGGACGCGGCGATACCAAATACATATTTTTAATTTATTATTTAGATTTTTTAATAATAGATATGGCAAAAGGGGGGTGATTTAAACTTTTACAACTTTTTTTCTTTTTTCAATTAAAAAAAACTTTATTGATTGTTTTTTTTTACATTACTTTGAAGTCCCCCTGGGGGACTTTAAGATGCGATGCTTTGATCGCTCCTGCAGTATGACGTAATGCTATAGCATTACGTCATACTACTTTTTGACAGGCAGTCTCTCAAGCCACCCTGTGTGGATGGCTTGACAGGCAGTCTGTTAAGGCAGCCCTGGGGCCTTTCATTAGGTCCCCGGCTGCCATGACACCTGCACGGCTTCCCCGATCTCACCGCGGGGGGGCCGTGCGGGACACCCAAACAGCGTTCGGAGGATTTAAATGCCGCTGTCTAAATTGACAGCGGCATTTAAATGGTTAATAGCCGCGATCGGCCGCGCGGCCGCTCGCGGCTATTGCCCGCAGGTGTCAGCTGTTATAAACAGCTGATGCCCGCACTGTATGAAGAGAGGTTGCATCGCAACCTCTTTTCATACATACCCCGCGGCCACAGGACGTACCGGTACGTCCTTGGTCGTTAAGGGGTTAAAGGGAACCTTTCAACAGGTTCCTGCTATCTGAACAATGGGCAGCATGAGACTGAAATGCTACGGTGTTTCAGAATAAGCATACCATACCATACCAGTCTCTTCCCACCCTGATTATCTAGTGTAACCGTGCTCTCCCTATGCATAATGAATCCTAGAATGGTAGAGTTGGAAGGGACTTCCAGGGTCATCGGTTCCAACCCCCTGCTCAGTGCAGGATACACTAAATCATCCCAGACAGATATTTGTCCAGCCTCTGTTTGAACACTTCCGCTGAAGGAGAACTCACCACCTCCCGTGGTAACCTGTTCCACTTATTCATCACCCTCACTGTGAGAAAGTTTTTTCTTATATCTAATTTGTGTCTCCTCCCTTTCAGTTTCATCCCATTGCTTCTAGTCTTTCCTTGTGTAAATGAGAATAGGGCTGATCCCACTGCACTGTGACAGCCCTTCAGTTATTTGTAGACTGCTATTAAGTCTCCTCTCAGCCATCTCTTCTGCAAGCTAAACATTCCCGGATCCTTTAACCGTTCCTCATAGGACATGATTTGTAGACCGCTCACCATCTTGGTAACTCTGAACTTGCTCCAGTTTGTCTATGTCTTTTTTAAAGTGGGGTGCCCAGAACTGGACACAGTATTCCAGATTAGGTCTGACCAAGGAAGAGTAGAGGGGGATAATGACCTCAAGTGCTCTAGACTCTATGCTTTTCTTAATACAAGGGGTTGACAAAATATGGAAACACAACCCAAAATTCATTAACCATTAGCACTGAGCTGCCGTTTTGGCTCCTGCTTGGGTAAGAGCTTTCCCGACAAATTTGTGTTTACTTCACCTCTTGCCCTGCTCTGGGTAGTTTTGGGAGCCAGCTGGAAACAGCAGCTGAGTGGCTCAAACTCCTGACCCATGGAACATTGTTGCTCGGGCAGATATTCACATCTGCCCACCAGCATCTGTGTCATATTACCTCTACTTAAGTTACATAGGATTATTCATATTTCAATAGGACATGTAGAGATCGATTTGTAGGCATGCATTTCATACGGTGTTTCCATATTTTTGTCCACTGCCTGTATATGCACGCACTGCACATACCTGTCTCAGGTTCATTCTACCTGTGATATGGGCACATTGTTGTATTAGAATGTGTATTGACCTCACCTATTATTTTACACAACTTTGTTATCACCTTGTCTGATCATACATGCTCCAATAACCTCATGTGTTTATTTTACCACAATAATGGACGTTATATTTTAGCATTTTTAATAAGAAAATCTGTAATCACTTAGATCTCAAAGATATAATAAGCCAAATTATTTTCAGCCACCACGTTACTTCCCTTACTGGTGAATAACTGTCATATAATGCAAAATCAGTGCAAGTGTTTAGACAGAGAGGGGAAGAATGGAACACAATGTTAATATACTGTTAATTAAGATGGAAAGGCTATAGATTACCTGAGGTAGACATATGGGAACGTAGCTGTGAATTCAAGGGGATATTATTAGATTTGACAATAACACCGATAGCAAGATAGTGAGAATCAGGTACTCTGGCACCCTGCCAGTCTTGAGGCTATGAACTAATTTTGACTTAGAACCAAGAACACCTATGCTAAAGCTTAGCGTGCCTCCTCATTGTGATATTGTAATATTCCTTTCAGTTTTATCAGACTTTAAAGAGACTCTGTCAGTTACTTTGAGCCTATAAGCTAAGCTTATGGGCTCAAAGTAGCTGACACGCTGAGTCTGAGTATGTACGTTTTATACTTACCTTCCTCGCTGTTCCCCCTGCTGTCAGCTCTCAAACCCGCTGCTGCAGTGCCTTCTGCAAACTACACGGTGTATGCTACGTAGTCCTTTCATCCTATGTGCATGCCTATGTAGTCTTCTGGAAGCGTTATAACAGCTAACACAGAGAAGGTCAAGGAAGGTAAGTATAAACATCCCTGGACTCAGGGGTCACCAACTTTGAGAACATAAGCTTAGCTTATAGAAGTTATATTATCTGGCAGATTCCCTTTAACATATTTAAAGGGGTTTCCTGAATTATAACATTAATTGGCCCATCCAATACTGCAGCTCAGTCCCATTAAAGTGACTATGATTGAGCAAATTGGCAGACAGTCACAAAAAGATTTATGGTGCAGTGTCTACAAGGAAAGGGACATGGTATATGCTGGAGCACTGAAGGCTCTTCATTCATCTGATTAAAGGGGTGGCAGGATAGGGACCGCCGATTAGAGATTTATGGCATCAATATTTCCGTCCAGAGAACCCTTTTACTGCAGATCACTTCATAGGATGAAACTAACCATTTAGTCTAATGATTGATTTGGCAAAATACTACAAGTAGTCCGCCACTTGTGAATGTTTGAGTTACGAACTTTGCTAGATACGAACAGAATTGTCCTGCAGTATGATGTAATGCTATACATTTAGATCACACTGTACAACAACCGAGCTGCTTAAGCAGCCCTGGGACCTTCCAGGGGGGCAGTGCTGGATCGCCAAACATTGGGTGCCGGCTATCTCTTACAGCCAACATCAGCCCGCAACAGCTCCGATAAGCCGTGCTGCTCATCGGAGCTATAGTTCTTGCATGCGGGTGTTGGCTGTAAGAAACAGCCAGCACCTGCCTTGTATGAAGCAGGATCGTCTCGCGACCTCCCTCCATACAAGCATTTGTTCGGACTTACGAACAGCTTCCCGGAATGGATCCTGCTCATAAGTAGGGGACTATCTGTACTCATATGACCCTGGCTGTTTTTTTTTTACTTTTTTTTGTACAGACTGAAAACCTCTAAATGTTGCCTAAAGTGCTTTTAGTCATGGGTAAGCCAGGTAATGTTTAGCAATGGCTGTAGAACTGTAGAGTTAGGAAGAACGTAAATATCCTGACTGATGACAAGAACCCGATTCTTAAAACACGATGGCTACTTGTCAGAGGTAGCACTAAAGGACATCTAAATCAAACATTGTGGCAAGAAGCTTATCATGAGGTATAGAGTAAGTGTAAAGAATATGGCTTTGTCAGTCAACGCATTGCCGTCTCGATCTATCTTTTTATTTATCTCTTAAGCCTTAGAAAGCAACATTAATGTAATAGCCGGAGGTTTCGCAACCACTGTTTCAACTGAGAGGAAAAGAAATCTCCCCTTTTTTCTCTGCTCGGCTCACTGATGCAGCTGCCAAATGTTATTTTCTTGTTCCTTGTGGCCCTTCAGAAATGTGGCTTGTTTCTGTCAGCTACAATGAGTTTTAGGAGTGTAAATCAAATCTCCTAAGATCTCCTGCTGGCTGCGCTACCCTAGTTGTGAGCAATGACTTAGAAAAAAATGTTATCATCATTGATGTTCAAAGTTTATCCTTTACTCTAGAGCAGAGGCGGGGAATATTTAGGGCTTCAGCTGTTGCTGAACTAAATCACTCATGATGCTCAACCAACAATCTCAAGTGTCGAGGGTTGCCAATGCATATAGAACATTTCAGTCTGTTGTGCATTAAGAAGGACTGAATAGAGAAATTATTTAATATGTCATTTTTTTTTGTTCTTCGCTTCATATTAATTTTATCCAAGATAACCCGTTCTTATTAAATTATTACATACCCAGAATCTGTCTCAACTGCAAACGAAGTGGGAGCACAGGTCAAGATACGCATTCTAGCAATTGGGGAATTCCTGAGATCTGTATCGGCTCGGCTAATTCAATGCAGACGTCTTATTTTTATTAGTGTGGGACAATGGCAGTAAGGTAACTCATCATGTCTGATGCACTGTTTGGCTAATATATTTGAAGGGCTCGGAGAAAGAATGACCCAAGTCAACTTTCACTGAAAATTAACCCCTTCCTCTCTCACTTTCGTTTTTCTTCCCCACTTTCAAAAAATTATAGCTCTTATTTTTAAAGTGGCCTAGATACATGATGAGGCAAAGTTGTATTTTTCAATGGTACCATGCATTGTGCTGTATAATGCATTGAAAAACCTTTAAAAAATTCTATGTAAGGCAAAATTAAAGGAAAAAAAAATATCTTTGCAGTCTTCACAGTTCAGTTACCTTTCTTCTGTGTGTCAGTATAATTACAACAATACAAATTTTTTGTTTTTTCCCCCCCTTTATGCAGTGCTGCTTAAGGGCTCCTGCCCATGGACGGATATTTGCTGCAGAATCCACAGTCGGCGTCCACACCGCGGATCTGCAGCAAATGGCACTCATAACATGCTATGGGAAATCAATTCTTCCTGCACACTTGCAGAAACCAATTACGGTTTCTGCAAGCGCAGGAAAAAACGCAGCATGCTCCATTTTTTCTTTATGCCATGCGGACGGCTTCCATTGAAGTTAATGGAAGCTGTCCGATCTGCAGCCCTTCTGTAATCATATCATCCACCGATGACGTGGGAGAAGCAGTAGCTTTAAAAAAAAAACTGCACTGCGCATGCCCGACAGCGAGCCATGCGGACCATCCGCAGTACAGAAGAAAAAGAAACTAACTTGGTAAACGCGGACGCCGCTGCAGACAGAGTCGGATTCTGCTGTGGGAATCCATCTCTGCAGTGTGCAGGGGGCCTAAAAAAAATTGCTTTCCATTGTCCTTCTTTGACCTTCATAACTTTTTCATTCTTTCATCCATAGAGTGGTGCGTAGGTTCTTATTTTTGCGAGGTGACCTATAGTTTTCGTGACCGATTTTGGGGTATATGCAACTTTTCGATAGCTTTTTATTCAATATTTTTCTAGGAGACAAAGAGACCAAAGTGCAATCCTGGTGCTGCGTTTTTTTTCTTCTGATTGCGTTTATCATACAAGATTAATAATATCAAGATGCCGCAATCATTCCTGGCAGTCCTAGGGAGCTTCAGAAGGGCCCTGGATGCCATGACACCCAGTTGGCTCCCCACAATCTCATCTGGGAAGGGGACGTTTGGGACCCCCAAATGACAATTGGGACATTTAAAGGGTAACAGTCGAAATTAGTGTTATCTCCATTTGCGACTGTTGTGACCAAGTGTCAGCTGTTAAAGATGGCCAACTATTGTGTACAGAGCGGGCTTGGCTCCTGGGTCTGTGCCATACACTGACACCCAACGTGCACTGTACATGTATGGCACACATCGGGAACAGATTGATCCACAGACTGGCAGGTTCTGCTTAAAAAATTTAAAAAGTGGACTTTGAACATTCTTTCTTAGAACCCTTCATTTTATTGCTCTGTAATAGTTCTTATTGTGAAATTCATCATTCATTGATTATTGCAATTCAAAGTTGAGGAGAACAGGGGAGTTAAGAAGGGCCATAGGCATAAATTGCGACATGAAAAAAGTTGCACATTCGGTAAGCTGTACTTGCTAAAAATGTGACAATTTTCCCCTTTTTTTCTGATATCCTCACCACTTTAAAAAAAACAAAAAAACAAAGCATGGGTGAGACTTCGTGGAAAAGGCAACAAATTTACTATAGGTTTAAGACTGAAACTGAAGTGAATTATAGTACAAATCTCCATCAACCTATTGTTGGCGTAGATTTAACTTTCTGGCACATAGCCAAAGATGCACCAAATTTATTATAGGATTTGTCTTTAGAAATTTGTTGCATCTTAACTAGAGATGAGCGAGCATACTCGCTAGGGACAATTGCTCGAATGATCATTGTCCTTAGCGAGTACCTGCCCGCTCGGAAGAAAAGGTTCGGCGGGCGGGGAGTGGCGGGGGAGACCAATGCTGGTCTTAATATATGTGCCTCTACATATTTTTTCCTCTAAAAGTGCTGTTATGGGCTGTTTATGGTATTGTACCATTCAAGTGAATCAGGATGAGTTGCAGTACCAGTCACAGCACATGCAGAGACATGATGGTGTTTCTGTAAAAAATCTAGCCTTTTTATTCTTGTGCAAAGCCTATAAAGGGTAAGTATCATGAGAACATGACCTATTATATAAATAACATTTTTGTGTTAAACATATATTTAAGATTTTTTGGTGATTTTTTAAAATTTATTTATTTAACTTTTTGGTCACAATTAGTATTTTTTTAAAAATCATACATTTTCATGTTGACAACAAAGCCTAATATCTGACACTTCCAGATATCTTTAGAGAAAAGTTTGCAGCCGTAATCTCACTAACATCACATACAAGATTACACTGAAAGCTATGACCTATATTTAGTTAACACAAGATTCACCAATCACAAGAGCCGGTATACACTGTGACTATTTATCCCCTCCCTGCAATATGACCTCTGCTTGGGTCTAGAATAGTTCCTCAAACAAGTCAATAGATCCCCCGCTGTTTATTGTGTGAAGGGCCCATGAGGCTGCTGTAAAGCATATCTTCTAAATGCTGGTAAATGCAGCTGAGGAAAGATGGTGGCCCGATAGTCATGCGTAGACAACGGAATAAAAAATGTTACAATCAGAAAATAAAAACATTCGAAAAATGGAAAATGTTTGTCGATCTGGTTTTAATTCATAAAAAATGGAGATATAGTCCCATTAAATAGAAACCTTGATTGTGAAATTGTGGTGTGCATTAAAAGAGGTATAGGGGTGAGAGAGGAGAACATTATTCTTCCACTATAAAAGACACTTGTCAGGGCCTTACATGGACTACTGTATAAAGTTAGGGACACCACTGCTCAGGAAAGAGGTTGGAGTGCTTGAGGGGGTTCAAAGAACGGCAACTAAATTAATAAACGGAATGGGAGGACTGGAATACCCAGAGAGGCTATCAAAATTGGGATTATTCACCATGGAAAAAAGATGATTAAGGGGTAACCAAATTACTATGTTTAAATACCTTAGAGAACAATACCAGGATCTCTTCCATCATCTGTTTATACGCAGCACTGCAACAGTAACAAGAGGGCATGCTCTACGGGTAGAGGAAAAAAGATACCACCACCAACACAGAAGGGGTTCTTTACTGTAAGAGCAGTGAGACTGTGGAACTCTCTGCCTGAGGACATGGTGATGGCAAAATCGAGGAGTTTAAGAGGGGACTAGATGTCTTTCTAGAGCGCTATGATATTACAGGATATAGACATTAAATAACCGACGGGGTTGTTAATCCGTGTCTTGGAGTCAGGTAGGAACTTTCAAAACGTTGATCCAGGGTTAATCTGCCATTATGGAGTCGCGAAAGAATTTGTTTCCCCTCATTGGGCTTAATTGGCTTTTGCCTCATTGAGGGGTTTTTTTGCCTTCCTCTGGAACAACAAGTAGGAGTGGAAACAGGCTGAACTAGATGGACATTGTCTCTCTTTAGTCTATCATACTATGTTAGGTGATGCTGAGAACTAAGCTTATACCCCTGTACCTGTTGTACAGTACTGGTAATTGCCCCTTATCTGATAAAAAAGTAGTGTGATGAAAATTGTTTGAATTATTTCATTACCACTTCTATTTTACCACCATGAATTATTCATTGTGTCTGTATAAATGTAGCTTTTATTTACTGCCCTCTCGAATGTAGGCAACAAAACATTTCTCTAGTTCACAATACATTCTTTTTTTTTAATGGTTCAGCTGTGCGAGGTTGGAAATATACAGTCCCACATTCAATATCCTATCACTGACACGAACAAATACACCTTGCTTTAAAGCCCAAAAAAGAAGCCTTTCGTTATCTGTAGTGCTCTTGTTCTAGATGATATGAATAGCCTCTTTGCAGCCTACAGACACAGGAGCCTTCTATGAGCTACACAAAAGCTGGAACCATTTTCTCCACCACATTTATGTTGAAAAATCTCCCTCTAAGCTTTCACAGTTTCACAGAAAGGGAATTGAGTTGGACGAAGGGAGGGGACCCAGTCACCCCGGGCATGATGCCGGCTTTTATTTGCAACAAGAGGTGAAAGGTCCCCTCGAGCACAAAGAAGCTCTTTTTTGCTTGGACAATTCTATCCCTGTGAGGAATAGATATGCTAACAGTCTCTGCAAAGCAAACTTGAAGAGAAAACATTACCGAGTCCAAATTATTTAAAATAAGCTTTAGATTTACTGATGAAGACAGATGCGCACACATCCAGAGCTGATTTATCAAAGTTTTCCTCTCATTTTAGAACATCAATGTTTACAGCTGTGTTTTCTTCACTGAATGTAGCTAGAGATTTCCATTACGTGATTGAAAGAACACTTCTTTGGAATTTAGTAGCTAAGCTTTTCTTAATACACTTATAATGATTAACCGCGGCAAAAAAGGCTTTGTGCTCTCACTAGTTTCGTAGAAGTATTCGTAAGTCCTTCTTTCAAAGACGTAAAACAGTTAGAAGGACAAGTATAGGAGAAATTGCACCCATTAATGCTTAAATTGCCTTCAGTTTAATAAATGCACAAAGTTATCACATGGGTATTCTAAGGGTACTTTTAAATGGGCCAACTATTGGCCAAAATATCACTGAAATGAGAGATTTTGACTGATAGGGTTCTAAATGAGAAATTGCTTGTTAGTTGTTTTGTTTCAGGAAGCAAAGCAACTAGTGAGCAAGTTCTTGCTTAGTATAATCAGGCAGTTGCTCATCCATGAATGACTGCCTGTTCACATTTAATGAAAGAGGGTGACCGGAAGAGATCACCAACATGCTCTGCCTCCATTCACTGCACGTCTATCACTCTGATGGGAAAGGACAGGAGTAATAGTTGAACCGTCTAATGCCTCTTTTACAGCAGCCGATTGTTGTTTGAATGAGCGCACAAGCGTGTGACCTCACTGCTAATGCGTTCGTTGTTGCTCGTGCAGAATGCTTAGACAGGCGGATCATCATTGGGAATTGTTCCCTTTTCGTAATTACAATCGTAATGTGTAAATGGGCTTTAAAAATACCCAAAAGACAAAAAATATCCCATAAGGTATAATTATCCGCATTTCAGTTTGTAAAATAAAGGCATCTTTTGACTTTATTGGATAGAGAGCTGGTATTGACCCCTGCTTAGGCAATGTGAGGATTGAGGTGGATTTCCAGTTGTGATACGTAACAGTACCTATAGGTCATACTAACTTGCTATTTATTTATCTCAGTTTTTGGCAGTTTTTTTTAACAACGCACCATTAGGTCAGAGCTGTATTCTGTGACTTTAGCTTATGTATAATGCCTACATGGAGTCTAATGGTACTTTTACACTGAGCGATTACGGGCAATTGTTATCCTATGTAAACACAGCTCCCAACTAGGCAGGTGAGTGAGAATCACTCTCTTGTAAGAGTTACTTAGTTTTCAGCTCACCTAAATAAAATAGGCAACTGTTAGCCCTATTAAACAGGCAGTCGTTCATCTATGAATGACTGCCTATTTACTCTGAATGGAGATGGGTGGTCGGAGAAGATTTCAAGCGTGCTCTGTTGCCATTCAATGAGTGATCTTGTGTAAAAGAATGGGAGCAATGATCACTGGATGACTATTGGATGCTTAAGCCCTTGTAAAAGTACCCTCAGAGTCTGAAAATCCCCCGCTTACTCATCAGACCACTGCTCTCCGTCCCACTGCAGCTCTACCTTTTCATATTAGCTGCTGTGTAACGACTAGCTGATTATATGCTCAGCAGGAAGTCAGTACTTACAGAGCCGATGTCCAGTACAGCCAGGACAGAATGTGAATTCTCCCACAATATGCAAAAAATGATGCTGGCTTTTTACTTTTTTTTTCTGAATATACATCTACATCACCAAACAATTGGAAAATAACGAAAGAAGACAATGAACATTTACCAGTAAACCATTTCTATTGCATTTAGAATTCTAAGATGATGAAGGTCGTTCATTTAAGTGGTTGCAAAACAAAGGCTTTCAAGAATGTTCTACATCTACTTGCAGTACTTCTGAACCTTTCAGTGGAAGACTGAACATGTCAAGTACTTTTTCCTTGAATATTGCCAATGTATAGAAAAAGTTCAGGCAGAAAAGATTGTTAGAGACATCACTTGTTTGCAGCTAAGACTCATGCTGCATGTGACATCTTTTATTTATTGAATGGAATATTCAGTAGCTGCATTAATAGGCACAACAAGATATATGGAGCTATGCCTTGTAAGCAATGAAGAAGCCACCACTCTCCTCTGAGTGCCATGGCTGATCAGTGGGGGTGCAGAAATTTGGACCCGCACTGCACTAGTGTTGATGGCCTATCCTAAAGATACTATAGATCATTAATATAAAAAGTCATGGAAAACTCAAGGAAAAACATAATGCTTGACCTGTTGAAGTTCCTTGAAAACTGGATAGAGCAACCATGAATTAATGAATAAAGTAAGCAAATGGAAAACAAGCAAAAGTTAATTCTCTTGTCATAAAACCATAAAAACCTCACTATTGGTGATATCTACTGTGTGTATGTTAGAACATTTTTAAATGCATGAACTCTGTTCCATGGATTAATGAAAAAAGTTTGGTACTGTGTTAGCCAGTAGAACAAAAAGTTATTGTTCTTAGTAAGAGAAACAAAATAATCATGTTGACCTGGTTTAAAGAGAACCTATCATCACCTTTGAGACCCATAAACTATACTATGGGGTTCAAAGATGATGGATGGGGGAGTCCGGGAAGTTGTGTTTTATACCCATTGGGTGCACCATTCCTGCACTGTGTCCCTGCAAAGTTGCCGCATGCACAAAGCCTGACTTGGGTGTGTGCACACGATCTCCCATTCATCTCTATGGGAGGGCATGCACACACAGCCTATTGAGAAGTATCATGCTGTGTGTGTGTGGCAACTTTGTGTGACAGCGCCAGAATGATGTGGCACGTGGGTATGAAACATCTCTTTCCAGACTCCCCGCCCCATCATCGTGGAGTCCATAATGTAATTTATGGGGCTCGAAGATAATGACAGGTTCCCTTTAAAGTAGTTTGTATCATTGGTGGTCAATTCTTTATTTGACAACATAGGTTATGTAAAATATTAAAGACAGAATTATGCTTTTTCTGCAGTCTCATCTGAAACTCTAAAAGAATTGCCTATAACCTTTTTAACTAATGAAAGAAAATCGTCAAGACACTAATTCATTTAGATATGCTTTTATACTTTTAATGTTCTAAGTTTCCTTTTATTTCCATGTTCAGTATTTCAATTTGATTTACATAAAACAGGTATAACCTACACTTCTTATTCAATCATTTAATTAGACAGTTGTTATGCACTGAGTTACGCATATAGCACTATTTATAATTATTAGGAAACAGTTGTCTCTTCGTCTACATTTTATATATTGCTAAATCTATATGAACTTGAGCAAATTCTCCTGGAATGACACAGTGATTTAAATGTTCTTCTATAAAAAATATAGAATAATGTACATAAAAGCAGAATTTGTATTGAATGGTGTCTGAATCCATATATATTGTTCTTTAGGGAGAGTCATACTTGGCTAATACTTGCTTTGGCTCTTAGAGAGGAATCTTGAACAGGTGACTCCCAATTTGATGTCTAGTGTTGAGTGAACCCATGCAGATATTGCTCTTAGTTGGATTTGAACCTAGCTTGAACAGCTCGGCAAGGCAATCTCTGATCTACCATGTTTCGTCTTCCTCCTTCTCCTCAATAAATGTATGCAATAATTAAATAAAGTTGATTATTATGGATAAAAAAACATACAAACACAGACGGAACATACAAACTCTGTGTGGATGTTGTCTTTGGTCAGATTTGAACCAAGGACCCTAGTCCTCTTCCTCCACCGCCTTCCCCCTCTCCCCAATCTTGCAGCACTTGGGTACTAGGTTGAAATCTGACCAAGGGAAACCTCTGCATGGATTTTGTATGTTCTCCCTGTATTTGTGTATTGGGGTTTTTTTTTGCACACTTCAAGAGAATATTAATATAGACTGTGAGCCCCAATGGGGACAGAATATAAAGTGATGCAAATCTCTGCATAATATGCATGTGCTATATATGAGTGGGATAAAAATATGGAAACACCGTTGGAAATGCTTGTCTTAAAATCAGTATCTACATGTCTTACCGAAATATGATTTATAATCCCATATAACTTAAAGGGGTGTTGTCATTTAAAAAAAAATCTAAACTTACCTATTCCTTTCCTGTCTGTCTCCTTATCACATCTTCTCCTGGTTGAGTTTCTCCAGTGCCCCAAGTCAGCTCACTGCAGGCTGGGCCCAGCTTGTTATGAGGGATGCATATCTCAAATTCCTTCCGGCTGGGTCAGTGAAGGTCAGGTCCCTGTGCTGTAGCTTCACTGCCTAGGAATGAATTATAATCTATTTCAGCGACAGCTCGCTTGAACAATCTCTGAAGAAGATAGGCAGTCCCCCTGCTGGCCTGTGAGCTGTGACATAACGTTCATTGGTTGGCAGGCAGAAGACTGCCAACCAAATGTACGTATCCTCACAGGAAGGAGAAGAATCAGGCAGCTGGAGGTGAAGTGACTCCCTGAACTGCAGGAGACAGGAGAAAATAGGGAAAGTGAAGATCTGGTAAATAGACTGACAGGGAAAGAATAGATAAGTATAGAATTTTTCTTTTTTAGTGACCGAACCCCTTTAAGTGCAGGTAACATGACACAGATGCTTCTGGAAAGAAGTGAACATCTGCCCGAGCAACAAGGTTCCATTGGTCAGGGATTTGCGCCACTCAGCTGCTGTTACCAGCTGGTTCCGAAAACCACCCAGAGCAGGGCAAGAGGTGAAGTAAACACATTTGGCAGGAGAGCTCTCAGCCAAGCAGGAGCCAAAATGGCAGCTCACTACTAATGGTTGATGCATTTTGGGTTGTGTTTCCATATTTTTGTCAACACCTTGTAAATAAAGGTGATTATTATGAAACACAGGGAGAGCATACAAACTCCATGCAGATGTTGTCAGATTTCAACCTTGAACTTCAGTACTGCAAGGTAAGAGTGATAACTGCTGAGCCACAGCACTATCATTGCAGTTTAGCTAGGATCATTATTCTAAGGATATTGATGAAGTTCCAATTCGATTCAAAGTAAACCGGACAGACCCAATTTTTCAAAAGTTCACTCATCTATAGAGAAAACTATACATCCTAATAGTTGACATGGACAAAGGTGTTCTCATAAATGTATTCTGACTTTTGTCATTTATCAGTGAGTATGGTAGCTCCACATTTAGCCTATGAAAGTGTATATAGTGAAATTGTCAAGATAATAACTTTACTTAACGTTTTTCTTTCAGGAGCTTTGAAATACTCCAGGATTTAAAGAATCCAATATTATGGAGCAGACTTTTGAAATCCTCGAACAGAATTTACAGAGGCAGTGTCATACATG
The DNA here is from genome assembly GCF_035609145.1 of Eleutherodactylus coqui. Taxonomy (NCBI): domain Eukaryota; kingdom Metazoa; phylum Chordata; class Amphibia; order Anura; family Eleutherodactylidae; genus Eleutherodactylus; species Eleutherodactylus coqui. The sequence continues at coordinate 68,287,466 of NC_089840.1, read as the reverse complement.
ACTAAAATGTGGCCATGTTTCATGGGAACTTTGAATGGACATGAGTTGAATTTCCTGAAGGATATAATTTAATAAAATTAATTCAAACGATTGGGGGGGAGACCACATCCCCCATTTTATGTTTCTTTTTTTTAAATTTTTTTTTATACCTTAGTTTTTTGTTGAGGGCATGGCCAAACCTTTTTTTAGTCTACAGAAATTTCTAAGGCGGGCTCAGTTTTTTCTCTTCTTTCTGACCATTGCCTACTTAATGGCTGGAAGTCTGCTACTTTTACAAAGGTCTTATTTGGTGATCCAGCAAAATAACCGAGGAACTTCTAATGTGCCAGGTTCTGCAATTGATGGTTTGATGCCTCTTGATCGATACCTGGAACAAAGGATGTTTCGATCTTCATACTGGAATACAAAAGGATTAGCAGGTGGAAATATTCAAGGAAAACCAGAAACTAATACTTTACTGGACCAGCCAATCTGGTTGATATCACGAAACTCAGAGCTAAGACAATTGAGAAGAAGATGGTTTCATAATTTTGTGAGTGATCGTGAACCTAGTCAGGGTGTAATATCAAAACTACAGAAGCACACAACTGTAAATCAAGGTAAGTCTATGGTCTTCATTTTTAGTATATTAGCCTCTTTTTTCCACTATAAGCATCAGACTAGAGATTGATTTTGGATAGCATTCAAATTTTAACATTTGTGCTTATTGAATTGAAACCTTAATTAAAGAGGTTCTTTGAGTTATTAACAAAGTTTGGGAATGGTATAAAACTAGAAAAGAAGTTAAAAAAAAGCTGATAGACTCTCTTTAAGAGGTGTTCAGTTCTCTTCCAATGTGGCTTCGACAGAGAAGAGAAAGTACCAATATTTCCACGATTACAAAAATAAATATTTAAGCATGTAGGAGAACATTTGGCAAGCCTTTCTGGAGTAATGTACCACCCAAAAAGGAGCTTAGAAGAAGTTTCTTTTATATTGTTAGAGTGAGAGATGATGCAGGAGCATTACGTCCTATCGAATATCCGATTGCCAAGAACAATAATGAACAATTACACTGCTAAGAAATGATAGAATTTAGTTTTAGGTCCTTCGTTATTATGGAATATCTTTAACGACCCACAAACATGTCCATATTATGCCTATGTATAGTGCCAAAGATGGGTTCTAATTAGAGATGAGCGAGTATACTCGCTAAGGCTAACTACTCAAGGGAGTAGTGCCTTAGCCGAGTTTCCTCCCGCTCATCTCTAAAGATTCGGGGGCCGGCGGGGGCCGGGGAGAGCGGGGAGGAATGGAGGGAAGATCTCTCTCTCCCTCTCTCCCCTACGCTCCCCTCTGCTCACAGCCGCAACTCACCTGTCACCCGCGCCGGCAGCCGAATTTTTACAGACGAGCGGGAGGATACTCGGCTAAGGCACTACTCGCTCGAGTAGTTAGCCTTAGCGAGTGTACTCGGTCATCTCTAGTTCTGATGCTATTCTGAGAGATCAGGAACGCCTTATTCAGCTTTGGACTGTGACTGGATTCAATCCCATGTTCAGGGTTAAATATATGGCTCATGGATGGATTGTTAATATGGCCGTAAATCAATAATGTCACTTATATCATTTTCCTAAGTACTGTTCTGTTTTTAAGGTCCTTTAAGAATTGACCAATCTACTCAAAGTAGAAGTGCTTTTTGTTATTCTATTATACTTATCCAACAGAACCATTAGTAACATTTACATGTGTCTTTAGCAGAGGAAGATAAGGTTAAATAAATTCCAAATGGTTTCAATTGTGTTTTTCTCCATAGTTTGTCCTGGAACAACAGAATTGTCTTTTCTCTTGTAGTCAGTGCAAAATGTACAATGTAAAACAATTACATAGCTTGTGAATGGTACAAAGACCTGAAGGTCTATTATAATATTCCATTTTTGAATAGTGCAACAATTCGATGTCAAAGTAGATACCATGGGTCAGAGCAGTTTATGCACCAACAGGAGTGAGGCTGACCTAGAAGACATGATGGGCTGAATATATCATAAATGTCTCTGAGATAAAGAAAAATTGTCATTCCTGAGAAGTAGATGGATAGTTTTAGACATATAGCACAGAGCTGATATTGTTTTGGGGATAATCAGAGGGTCAAAGTCTTTATGTAATTTTGCTTTGGAGCCCTGAGTCATGTTCCTATATATTCTGAATCTCATTTGGATTAGTCTATAGTACATTCTGTTTTTCTTTCATACACAAAATCTACAACCAGTAACAGCTTTATGTGAGCCATTGGGTGTAATAGAAAGACGGATAGTAAAACAGTTATCAGTTTATATCAATCCAAGCACCATTTATTTTTTAAAGCAGTACTGCTATGGTCCATTTGATATATTTGTTAAAATGACATTTATGCAATATTCAGTTTGTTAAAGTGGTGTTTCAATGCTCTGCTGGGTATTATTGTTAGATAAATTTTTCTTTTCTACTAGGGGAATTGATTTTGTTGCCATGTGTGATTTTTGTAGACGTTCGATCGCTCTGTGATACTCGCTATCTCTTGCTAAATTCCATCAAGCCACAATCTTTGATATTCTTGTTTTGCAAGGTTTATCCACATTTGAATTAATCTGTTGAGTTTGGAATCATGTACATAACCGTATAACAGCTCCATCCGATTTTAGAGTTGTATAGGCTGTAATAAAGGTCCTTCAGAAATCTGAGGGCCCAAGGTTTTTTTTTTGCCTTCCTCTGGATCAACATTGAGGGGGAGTAGGAGTGAATATGTGTCTTTTTTTCAACCTTACACACCAGGTTAGTATATTACTATACTATACCCCTTCTTCTATATGAGGGCATGTGAATGTTCCATTTATGGAGGTCATGCCAGAATCCACAGGACAGGGAATAACTTGCTAATCGGTGGGAGACTCATTGCTGAGACTCGCATCGATCTCGAGAATGGGGTCCTGTTTTCTCCCTCCGCGTCACTGCAAATTTACTGCATTCCCTCACAGTGGGGAAAAGACTTAATGGAGCTGTGGCTGTGCAAGTGCTTTGGCGCTATATTAATTTTCAGTCCCATTGCAGCAAACGCTGGGGTATTTCTGTTAGCCCCATTGAAATAAACAAAGCGCTGACCGCACATGCTCTAGTAGTACTCCATTCATTATGATGTCACTGCGGGGGAAAGTAGTGACCATCAGTGAGAGGCAGAGGAGGACACAAGACTCCCATTCTCAGGTCAATAGGGGTCTCCGTGGTGAGACTCCCACCATCAGCATCGTGCATAGGGGGTAACTTGCAATTCTAGTACAACCTATTTAATGTCCTGTTATAAAAATATTTCCCCTACATACCTTTAAATACCTTGCTGAAATGAGACACCATACAGCAGGGGGACACAGTACCTACAGCTCCATATTGTGGAACTTTACTTACTCCATGTGCCGCCATACATGGTGCATGCTCATGGCTCTGTACTATGCATGTGATCATAAAAGAGTTATCTAGGGAGAAAAAGAATTCAAAGCACCTTACTCTGATTGCAAATCATAAAAAAGCCAAGATTACCTCACCTTATCCCCTGCATGTTCTCATTCTGCTGGTGCTCAGTCCCCCACTAGTGCTTCGTATCCTGCTGCTGCAGCGATTACATCCCGACATAGGGACATGTGACCACTCCAACTAATCACTGGATGAAGTGAACCTGTGATTGGCTGCAGCAGTCACATGTCTCTGGTCATTGCTGGTTTGCTGCTGCAAGAAAGAAAGACCAGCAGGGGACCAGGAGCAAGGGTAGTAGGAGCATCAGGGGATGAGATGAGGGGACTATGGCCTTTTCATGTTTTAGAATTTTCTTTCTTCTCAGATAACCCCTTTAACTGCCATGTTGATGATGAAGCATGCTGAAACCTCAGTCAATGAATTGTTGGAGGGAAAAATGGGGGACATTGGATACCTTATTAGAGTAGAATTTTGATAGCATGAGTGTTATTTGCTGCAGATGGCATTTTGCACACCACACCAGGACTGGCATTCTAAAAAATATAGCATTAAAAAATTTGAGAGTGCCTACAGTGGCCTGGTTGGATGTTCATGTATTTTTAATGGATGCTCAAGCAAAGATAGTCTTTTATGGTGCACTATGAAAATAACTAATGATGAAGCTTTTGTTCATTGGTCAGAATTAGCTGAACTAATGTCTGTTGGCCTGATTCAGATATGATATCTGAAGCTACAGGGTGGAGCGCGGTAATTTGCTAATTTGGGAGTGAAATAAAAAAATAATGAACTTGTAAAATTTTATATTTTATTTACATTGAACAGTAGTGGAATTTACAAATTATTTGGTTTTAAATATTGTATCTGGCAAATGTTGACCTTCGCTACGAACATCGAACGAGTTAAAGCAGCAGTATTGCAATCTCCGAAATGCTCTGCTCGGAAGCAAGCACTTGCTCTTGGCATTTCAAGACGTTCTCTCCACCGGATTCTTCATAGTGAACTGAATTTTCACCCATATAAAATGTGCGTGGTCCAACAATTGTCAGCACGGGATTATGTTACACGACGAACATCTGTATTGCAACCGTCCCAACACCCTGGAAGCCTTAAGGAACAATATTGACGCTGAGATTGCCAGAATACCAGTCGACATGCTTGAAAGAGTGCATGAGAACTTCAGAAAACGTATGCAGCAGTGTGTGGATAGCGAAGGTCAACATTTGCCAGATACAATATTTAAAACCAAATAATTTGTAAATTCCACTACTGTTCAATGTAAATAAAATATAAAATAAAGTTTTTACAAGTTCATTATTTTTTTATTTCACTCCCAAATTAGCAAATTACCACGCTCCACCCTGTATAATCATCAACTTGAAGCAGAAGTCATGAAAGGCCTATTCTCACTGGTTAAGATGGGCCAAAAACCTTTCATGGCATGCAGTGGCACAATTAAGCACAAAAATGGGAAGGAACTAAATGACCAAAAGAGTATCAAGGATAGGTGGAGGGAATACACAGAGTAACTATATGCCTGAAACCACATACCTCGACCATTGAGTGAGGTAGAGCCTGTGGACTTGGAGCCCTCCATTATGGAGTCAAAAGTGGTTATGGCAATGATACAACTAGCCAAAAATAAAATGCCAGGCATAGATATCTTACCAGCAGAGCTATTGCTGCCAGTATCAGTAAAAAACCACCATGGTGCTGTGCCAGGCAGTATTGGTATCCACACAATGGCCACAGAACTGAAAAAGATCTGTCTTCACTCTCTACCAAAGAAAGGCGACTCCCAGAATTGCTCCAACTACCAAACAATACCCCTCATTTTACATGCAAGCAAAATCCTTCTCAAAATTTTAGAGGAAAGACTGAGATCAGTAGCTGAAGCGATTCTCCCTGATGCACAGGCATGATTCCGGCAAGGACACAGCACCTGTGACCATATTGCAAACCAGCGATGGATCATGGAAAAAGTTCGAGAATGTCAAAAGAATATCTACAGGTGCTTCATCGGCTACATCAAGGCCTTTGATTGCGTGGACCATAACAAGCTATGGCATGCCATACAAGAACTGGGTGTATCGACACATCCAGTCAAGCTGATAAAATCACTTTATACCAATCAAGAAGCCACTATGAGAACACAGTATGGGGACACAGATTAGTTTGGGATTGGCAAAGGTATCCGATAAGGCTGCATCCTCTCACCCTTCTTGTTTAACCTGTATGTGAAAGTAATCATGCGGAAAATGGACCTAGATGAATTGAAAACCGAGTCGAGAACAGGTGGTAGAAACATCAACAATCTCCATTATGCAGATGACATAACTCTGCTTGCAGAAACTGAAGCAGGCCTGAAGCAGCTGACATGTAAGATTAAAAATGGGCTTCTGTCTGAATTTAAAGAAGCAAAATGGCCAAATTCAAATCAAAATCGACAACAAGGCCATAGAATGCGTGTGAGACTTCATCTTCCTTGGTTCGAAAATTGACCAGGAAGGAGAATCTTTGCCAGAGATAAAATGTAGGATAGTATTGGGGCAAAGTGAAATGCTAAACATGAATAAAAACCTGGAAAAGTAGGGATATTGGCATTGCAACTAAATGCAGGATAGTGCAGACCATGGTTTTCCCCAATAGCCATGTATGCATGTGAAAACTGGACTGAAAAAAAGTTGATAGAAGGAGGATTGATGTGTTTGAGCTGTGGTGCTGATGAAGGCTGCTGTGTATATCCTGGATGGCGAGAGTAACAAATAGAGAAGTCCTGAACCGTATAAGACCCAATATATCACTGGAGGGCAAGATGATGAGGCTTTGGAATTTTGGCCATGTAATGCAAGCAGAGTCGCTAGAAAAATCTATAATGCTTGGACAGATCAGTGGTAAAAGAAGACCTGGCGCCAAAGAACACGATGGCTGATACTGTCAAAGCCGATACTGGCATAGATATCAGACAACTGAAAGAAGTAGTGCAAAATCAAAATACATGGAGGGAACCTTTAGGGTCATCGAGGATCGTGAACGACTATACGGCTAACAAAAACAATAAAGGCAGTTGGCAGTTGCCAATATAAATTTGACATCCTATATTTTTTTTATATTTTGGAGCTACTTTATAGCAAGACATATACCATAACTACTAAACTGTTTAAGTGATAGCCCATTATAGTTGGCTTTTACTATTTTTATCACAAGAGATTATAAATTGACCTATTAAATTACGAGAACTATATCTATGTATCTTGAATATACAGTTTCAATGGGTTTGTGTGGATAAAAGATAACTCTTAACATTTGGAGCCATATCACTTATTAAAACAAACAGGTAATTTCCCTTCTCAGCCCTGGCAATAAAGCTATACAGCTTCATGATTCACCAGGTCTCTGTTGAAAGCAGAAGTCAGGTGACCGCCACCTGCCAATCAGAGACCGCAGCATCACCACATATTGTCCTGGCATCAGCACTCATTTTGATGCAGGGAGTTCCCAATGATAATGCTCCAACTTCTGTTCTGTCTGACTTCTGAGCAGGTGAATTGTGGGGTTGTAGCCATGAATCGCCAAGGCTGAGAGGGGTACATATCCATTTGTTTTAAGTGACATGGTTCTAAATTCTAAATAATAGAAAAGATCATTCTAAATATTTCAGTTGCAAATCCATAGGACGATCATCAGAACATGGCAGCCATAATACCTCTATAGGCATTAAGACATAATAAAACGGAAACGGAGGTGGAATGCTACAGATATAAGTAAGGGGTTTCATATTAGAGACTAATTCTACTGTATATCTTCTATCAGATTGCAAATTGGTTCAAATCTCTTTGTAAAGGCAATAATTAGCATATTTAATTGAATTAGTATTGCACATAGTTCAAAATGAAACGTGCCATATGAAAATATTGAAGCTTTTGGCAAACTGACTATAAATGTTATAGGCAATTAATACATTTTCTTTTAAGAAATGTTACTAAAACCTGTTAAGGTGCAAAAGTCTGAATCAGAAGTGTCAATAACAATTTCACCTCTTTGCTAGGAATAGCTGTACTTTACTATTTACAGTCAACTTTTCTTCAGTGAAATATGTGCAATAGTCAAATGTTTGTTCCCTGATCCATTTTCAATAGACTTTTACTGCTGTAATTAATAAGTTTAGCTAAGCATGGTACAATAAAAGGTTATCCGTCAATTTTCCATATGAATACCTAATTCTTAGCCGGTTACGGCTGCCTAATAAGGCATCTAAGTCAGTAAAGTATCAGAATGCACAAAGTAAACTCTTTACTGACAACTTTAACTTAGTAAAAGTAGCACAGGTTACTTGCCTTAGGTCCACATGTGACATGCTGGGTCTCAAGTAGAAGCTAAGCCTGTCTGATTATTCACTTACCTAGGGTGTGGTTAGATCTTATCACTGTACTTTTGTGGTTCAGTTACTTGCGTAACATTTAACCTTTGCCACATTGCCCATCACCAACTAGGGAGAATTAGGATTGCCCCAAGTTCCTTATGTGGGACCGTCCTTATCAGGACGATTACCACGTTCATAGGTAGGGTCTCCTCACATCAGTTGGTTAGGGTCAGTTACTCTGTCTTTATGTTTCCTTATATATACTTAGTGTTGTCCACATTTGTACTACAGTGTATATTTACATCCTCGTTGGACGTTTAGGTTGCGCTCTGCATGGATGTAACACATCAATAGTAGCTCTACAACCACTTTCAATCATGGAGAGGACTGTCAGGGATTCCCTATGGTGAATAAGTTTATGCAATGATTGTAAAAATTTCAACAACTTGCTTACCTTGTATAAAAATGTCCCATGCCCAAACCTTCACAGAATAACAATGTTTTAAAAGTGTACTAAAAAGAAAATAATGCTTCACTGCTGAAGCACAATTTGGTGAAAATAGAGTACAATGTCATAGAAATCAATACCTTCTACTTATATGAATATTATAAACTCATCTTATTAGTAGAGAGTGTAGCACATCCTGTTCAATGACAGCAAAGCAGAGATTTTGCATAAATCTTGAGGGATTAATTATATAAAGTATACTGGGCGACATATAACTAGAAGAAAAACAAATCCTTCTTCACAGTACTTTATAGTGATTATCATTTGTGATGCCAAAGGCAAGAAGTAGAAGTGCCAAGAATTTCCTAAAAATCACAAAATATTTAACAAATGTATTTAAACCCTAAAAAAATGCAGAAATAAAACGAACATACTCCCATCATTACTGTGTACGAACACTTTCATATAATGTTTCAGAATAAGGGTGGATTCAAACGAGCGTGTCTGGTGCGTACATAGGTGCGCACCCCTGTACGCGCAAAAACACGCATGTATGAGGGTCCGTGCATTGCCTTCAATGGAGCTGTTGTTGCTGCCGGCGGCTCCATTGAAGGCAATGGTCTGCTGACACCACTGAACTGATTTTCAGGGAAGAGCTTTAAATATAAGCTCTTCCCTGAAAATCATCCCTTTTAGTGTAAAAAATAAATAAATATATATATATATATACTTACCTGTTCGCCGCTGCCGTGTCCCCTGTGGGTATGAAGAACACATCTGCCACATGCGCTAGGGGATCTAGCTGCCAGCACGCCTTAATTGTTTTTCAGGGAAGGGTTTTACATATAATCCCTTCCCTAAAAAACAACCCAAACTGGTGTAAAAAATAAGAAAAAATCATACTCACCTTTCCTCAGCTGCTGGGGCTCAGCCGCATCCTGTCTCCGCTGTCCCCAGCTCTGCACTGAAGTTCTTTCAGCAGGCGGGGAATTAAAATCCCCGCCTGCTAAAAGAGCTGCTTTGCTGGGGTGTGGTGCTCAGCCAATCACAGGCAGCTCTCGGCTTAGTGTAAATATACTAATTAAAAAAAAAAAACAAACAACTATAAATGTTAGAAAAAATTATATTTTTAGCTTTTTACCCCCAATAAAACTAAAAAATGAAACAAAAAGCCAGTGAAAAAAGATATTAAAAAAACAGCCCCATATGTCACGGAAAAAAATGCAGCAAAAAAAAAGAAAAAAAATCAGTGCAGTAAAACCACCACGTCGGTAAAATCCCTAAAAAGTGTCTGGTCCTTAAGGTACAAAACAACCTGGTCCTTCAGCGGTTAAATAAGACCAGCTTCTGATCATGAATCCTACTTCAAGTACTTTCTTTACATTATCGTTCGCCACCCACCACCCCCACCACCGCACACACTCACACTCCACTACTCAAATTTTTTTTTTCTTTCCCTATTTCACCCACTACATCGCAGCTTCAGAACACTACCGATACGACTGCCTTTATAGGTTATTTATTTTCGTTTTTTAATTTTGCTTTCTGTTTTGTTTGTCAACCTCTCAAATCAATGTAAAAGCAGCACAATACTTGACCAACTTGTTGGTACTAGGCGGTTATGCAAATGCTATTTAATAGGGGTCTGTGTGTCCCATTCTTTAAAACCTTTACCTGGTCTTATAGCTTGCATTAAGTTAACCCCTTAGTGATGGCCCAATAGTCTTTTTACATCCTGCGGTTGCAGGACGTGTATGAAGAGAGATAGCGCCGCTATCTCCCTCCATACAGTGTGGGCATCAGCTGTTTATTACCCTATAAATTGACAGCGGCATTTAAATTCGGGGGTCCCGTACGGCGCCCCCGCGGTGAGATTGGGGGAGCCGTGCAGGTGTCATGGCAGCCAGGGGCCTTCTAAAAGGCCCTAGGGCTGCCTTAGCACACTGCCTATCAAGCCATCCCTGTGGGGTGGCTTGATAGACTGCCTGTCAAAAAGCAGTATGACATAGGTCATACTGCAGGAGCGATCAAAGCATTGCTGGTTGTAGTCCTCTAGGAGGATTAAAAGAAAGTATAAAAATAAGAACCAAAAACTTTTACTAATTATTAGGGATGAGCGAGTATACTCGCTAAGGCACTACTCGCTCGAGTAATGTGCCTTAGCCGAGTATCTCCCTGCTTGTCCCTAAAGATTCGGGGGCCGCCGTAGCTGACAGGTGAGTTGCGGCGGGGAGCTGGGGAGAGCGGGCGGGAGAGAGGGAGAGAGAGATCTTCCCTCCGTTCCTCCCTGCTCTCCCCCGCAGCTCCCTGCCCCGCGGCGGCACCCGAATCTTTAGGGACGAGTGGGGAGATACTCGGCTAAGGCACATTACTCGAGCGAGTAGTGCCTTAGCGAGTATACTCGCTCATCCCTACTAATTATTTAAAATTAAAAAAGTAATAAAAGTTTAAAAAAAAAAACCTTTTGCCATATTTGCAATAAAAAAAGAACACCAGAAATGCACTTTTCTGGTCACGCTATCTCGGAGAAAAAAATGGAATAAAAAGCGATCAAAAAGTCAATTGTATGCAACAATGGTACCAACGGAAATGACGGGACGTACCGCACAAAATAAGCCTTCACTCAACTATGTCGACGGAACAATAAAAAAGTAATTAAGCGCAGAAAATGGACACAAAAAATAATTTTAAAAAATTAAATATCTTAAAAAAAAATACAAGTACTACAGCAAAAAAAAAACTATACAAGTTTGGTATCGTAGTAATTGTACTGACCCATAGAATACAGTTATCAGGTCATTTTTGTTGCAGTTTGTGCGCCGTAGAAACAGGAGGCACCGAAAGATGGTGGAAAGTCGTTTTTTTTTTTCATTTCTCTCCACTTAGAATTTTTTTAAAGATTTTCAGTACATTGTATGGTATAATAAATAAGACTATTGAAAACTACAACTCATCCCTCGAAAAACAATCCCTCATACAGCAACGTTGATGGATAAATAAAGGATTTCAGATATGTAATATATATGGAATGCTTCCACTAAAATACTTTAAAGGGAACTTGTTACCTTGAAACATCACCATAAACTAAGTTACGTGCTATTTGGGGAGGTGATAAGGAGCCAAGGGATATATTTTTTTATAGTCACCAGTTCCCGCGGTGTCCACTGGTGAAGTGCACACGGTCTGAAACTTGGGCTCTTTTCAGACCACTGTGCGCATGCTCTCCATAGAATTCCACCAGAGTATGCACACACAGCAGTCTGAAAAGAGTCCGATTTTCTGATCGCCCATGAACTTCACCAGCAGATAGCTTGTAAACAGGAAAGTGGGTGAGTAGAGAAAAATACATCCCCAGCTCCCTATCCCCTCCCAAAATAGCACAGTAACTTAGTTTACGGTGCTGTACTGACATGTAAGGTTCTCCTTAGGGCTCAGTCAGACGGGCGTTTTTTCGCGCGATTTGCGGATCGCATGACGGATGCGCATCCGCAAATCGCGTGACCGGTGCGCGCAAGTCGCCCGCAAATCGCCCGAAAATCTGCTCCTAGCCGCGTTTCATTAGAAACGGGCCGGAGCTGTCCAGCGCAGTGCATTCAATGGAGACGGCAATACAGCCGTCTCCATTGAAAACAATGCGCTGCGGGCGAGCCCGGGATGAATTGTCGGTAAGGGCTTAAATATATAAGCCCTTACCTGCAATTCATCCTAAAATGTGTTAAAATTAAAAAAAAATTGTATACTCACCTTCTGCCGGCAGCCGAAGCTCCGCGCGGCCGTCCTGCAGTGGGTGTGAAGGGGGTGTGAGTCAGACCTGCCCCCTGATTGGCTCAGCGCTGAGCCAATCAGAGGCATGCCTCACTCACACCCATTCATGAATTCATGAATGGATGTGAGTCAGACCTGCCCCTAAGGCAGCAGTCACTCACCCATTCATGAATTCATGAATGGGTGTGTGAGTGTTTTCAGCCTCTGATTGGTCAGGGCTGTGACCAATCAGAGGCAGATCATTCAGCAGGCGGGGATTTTAAAGCCCCGCTGGCTGAATAGTGCCAAGAAGCAGTTCAGGAGAACTGACAGCGGCCGCGGCTGGACTCCGGCTGCAGCGGAAAGGTGAGTATACAATTTTTTTAAATTTTAACACATTTTAGGATGAATTGCAGGGAAGGGCTTATATATTTAACCCCTTCCCGACAATTAACCCCGCGCACGCGGGAACCCATTGCTTTCAATGGAGCGGCTGTATTGCCGCTCCATTGAATTCAATGGGCAAACATCGTTCTTCTCTGCCACAGCTCTCTGTGTCTTCTATATGTTCTCAATGGGGTCGGCGCTGCTGCCGCCGGCCCGATTGAGCGCATATACAGAAGAGAACAGGAATCGCAGATCGCAGATAGGTGCGATCTGCGATTTTTTTTTTGTTCTATAATTTATCGGACGAGCGCATAAAAAGCGCTCATGTGTCCGAAACCATTGCAAAGCAATGGTTTTAAAAAATCGCCGGACGCATGCGCATGCGCAAATCGCGGCTAAAAACGCCCGTCTGACTAAGCCCTTAAACTGTACTGAGTCTCCGTTCCCTGCTACATTATGTTTGTACTTTTTCCTTTCTTTTTTCTTTTATAAGTTATATAACAGGACTTTTTAGTAAATTGTACCGTTAGTACAGCGTTTGAGCAAAACAAAATAATACAGCTGAACTAAACAGCTTTGTCCTTGATTTCTGTGATTAGGATCTACAGGTCCATCCCTACAGTGATCATTATTTTATCTAGCACATTATATATTTATCTATGTGGATGTATCTTGATTTATGACCTACTGTAGCTTCACTACAGTGTTAACTGTTTCAGAGAATGTCAGTTATATTTTTTTCTGTCTTTTAGTTGCTGTATGAGCTTTTCATTATTTTAAATTGTACAGAACTAAAATAAAGCTGGTTTCACATCAGCATCTGAACCTCCAGGCGGAGGTTCCATCACCGATCCGGCTAAAAATACTGGAAGAAAAAGCGTTGTATGCCGCACTTTTCTTTCCGTCCAAAAGCCGGGAAGCTAGGCAGGGAGCGGACAGACCCATTATAGTTAATGGGGTCCCTCCGGGGCTTGCTCGGTTCTGTCCAGAGACGGAGCCGTTTGCCCGCAGGGATTCCACTTTACTGCTCTCCAAACGGAGCAGGAAAGCGAAACCCCGAGCGCAAATGTGAAACCACCCTAACTTTTTTGCAGTAACAGCAAATTTATATCAATTACTATGATGCAACATTGCGGAATGTAGGTTGCAGTGCATTTATTGCCCAGCTGCCAATTTAAATGCGGTCTAAAATAGTGTTTCTCAAACTCCAGTCCTCGCCACGTGCCAACAGGTCATAATTTGAAGATATCCTTTAGTAAGAACACCTATTGAAATATCTGAGGCACCGACCATAATTATATCACCTGTACAATACCGAGGAAGTCCTGAAAACATGACCTGTTGGGGGGTTGTGAGGACTGGAGTTTGGGGAGCACTGCTCTAAAAGAGCTGAATTTGTGTACAATAAGCTAAGTGCTCAATACATTTTTGTCTGCGTTAGGGTGAACACCCACTTGCGTTTTTTTTGCGCGTTTTTTCACGCGATATCGCTGCATTTTTTTAACGCGATTGTCAGTGGGACTTTCTAATGTGAAAAACGCATTGCACAAACTTGCAATGTGTTTTTAACATTAGAAAGTCCCATTGACAATCGCGTGAAAAAAACGCGCCAGAAAAATGCAGGTGGGTATTCACCCTTACAGTTCACTGCCTTTCTTTTCTACACAGGAATGGTGAGCTCTCTCCTACTCAAATAATTCACTGCAGTTTATGATGTAACTGTATATAAAACTTTTATAACTTTTAAATTCTGTTATTCCTGTTTAAAGGCAAACATTACCCAACAAAGGGATGGAAGCATTAATTGTAACATACAAATTAGCCTGCAGCGTCCAATCAGGCATCTTCTCAAATTGCTCTTAAGGTGGTCATTTGCATTAGATGAACTTCATCCAGGACCACTAACCATCTGATGTCTATGGAAGTGTCCTAACTTTCCCCTAATGGCAAATGTCAGGGGAAAGGGGGGGCGGGCGTGTTAGATTTCAACATGCCCAATCCTTTTGTTCTCAAGTAGATGAGCCCCCGCCTGGGGTGTTTAGCAGTGGCTTATTCCCTTCTCCATGTGGAGAACCTATGTACGCATTACCTACCTAGCATGCATATGTAAAAGGGGTTTGAAGGAATAACTGGTGGCTGACAACAATCTAAGGAGTATGGCCACCTTAACTGTTTGTTTGGTTGTAAGTTCATAGACCAATTGCAGATTACAATAGGGGTGGTAGAGGCAACAAGGCTCCACGAGAACCCACTGCCACCCAAACCATCCCTATTATAATTTTCTACTGTCCACCATCCACCATCCTACAAAGAGGCTGAGTTCAGCCACGACCTATTCAGTCCACGAAGCTTCCCCTCTGTGCTCCAAGTAACGTCATCCCACCACACAGGCCCCTCCTCTTTGACATTGTGACCCCCCTTTCCTGACGATATTACCATGCTGCTAACGTAGAGACAAGGAGGCAGCGCACCACTTTCCCTTCCCCCGAAATACAACTGTGCCGATGACAAGGAGGGTAGTGCTGGAGAACTTGAACAGCTTCACTCCTCTGGATGTGGTGTATTCCTCCACATGTTCTGTGTGTGAAGGTATGCCTGTGTATCTATGTGGAGTGATTGTATTTATGTATGTGGGCAAGTGTGCATATATGCTTATAAGGGTTCACACTGCATTTCTGTTGGCGATCAGCTTTTCCATCCAGAGTTCTGTCTGCGTCACCAAAAATGACATACAGACAGAACTCTGGACAAAACCGTGCAATGGTATTACTTAAATGGAAACCACCTTGGTCTCGATTTTAGCAGGTTTCCATTTGAACAGCATAGACAATGACTCTATGTCCTGAAAAAATGTCAGAAAGGAGTGGAATCCCGTTAGAATGGAGATTGATGTGATCTCCAGTTGACTAATGACGGCGTACAATTTTTGAATGAATGACATTTTTGGTAGAATACCGGACAGAAAAGCGGGACAAACACTGAAATGCAGTTTGAACCTAGCCTAAGGCTGGACTCACGTGACCGAATCTCTCAGAGTGTGGACTGTGAGATATACGCGCGTGGCACACAGCTGGTATCCAATGCCATCTTTTGACTGCCACAGCTTTTTTTTATCTTTCCGTCAATAAGGTTATGCAATGGCACATTTTTTGCAGGATGACTCGTGGATTCTATTGGTACTATTTTAAAAGACGCACAACTTTTTTGATTGTTTTTTAAGGGAGTCAGGGTGAACGAAAAAGAGCAATTCTGACGTTGTGTATTTTTTTCTGACGTTCACGATTCGGGATAAATCATGTTTTATTTTGATAGAACAAGCATTTATGGACATGGCAGTACTAAATATATGTTAGTTTTGATTTTTTTTTTTTTAATGAGAAATACAGGAATATGTTGTTTTTTTTCACTTTTAATATATTTTATTTTTTACAATAATGAAAAACTTTATTTACCGTTTATTTTTACTCTTTTTTTTCTTTCCCCTTAGGGGACTGGAACTTGTGATTGTTTGATCACTTATACCTAGAGATGAGCGAGCACCAAAATGCTCGGGTGCTCGTTACTTGGGACGAACTTTTCGCGATGCTCGAGGGTTCGTTTCGAGTAACGAACCCCATTGAAGTCAACGGGCGACCCGAGCATTTTTGTATATCGCCGATGCTCGCTAAGGTTTTCATTTGTGAAAATCTGAGCAATTCAAGAAAGTGATGGGAACGACACAGAAACGGATAGGGCAGGCGAGGGGCTACATGTTGGGCTGCATCTCAAGTTCCCAGGTCCCACTATTAAGTCACAATAGCGGCAAGAGTGGGCCCCCCCCCTCCCAACAACTTTTACTTCTGAAAAGCTCTCATTAGCAATGCATACCTTAGCTAAGCACCACACTACCTCCAACAAAGCACAATCACTGCCTGCATGACACTCCGCTGCCACTTCTCCTGGGTTACATGCTGACCAACCCCCCCCCCTCACGACCCAGTGTCCACAGCGCACACCAAACTGTCCCTGCGCAGCCTTCAGCTGCCCTCATGCCACGCCACCCTCATGTCTATTTATAAGTGCGTCTGCCATGAGAAGGAACCGCAGGCACACACTGCAGAGGGTTGGCACGGCTAGGCAGCGACCCTCTTTAAAAGGGGCGGGGCAATAGCTCACAATGCTGTACAGAAGCAATGAGAAATCCACTCCTGTGCCACCTCCATCAGGAGGTGCACACGTGGGCATAGCAATGGGGAACCTATGTGCCACACACTATTCATTCTGTCAAGGTGTCTGCATGCCCCAGTCAGACCGCGGTTTTTTATAAATAGTCACAGGCAGGTACAACTCCGCAATGGGAATTCCGTGTGCACCCACAGCATGGGTGGCTCCCTGGAACCCACCGGCTGTACATTAATGTATCCCATTGCAGTGCCCATCACAGCTGAGGTAACGTCCGATTAAATGCAGGTGGGCTTCGGCCCACACTGCATGCCCCAGTCAGACTGGGGTTCTTTAGAAGTGGACACATGCAGTTACAACTCCCTGTGGACCCACAGCATGGGTGGGTGCCAGGAAGCCACCGGTGGTACATAAATATATCCCATTGCAGTGCCCAACACAGCTGAGGTAATGTCATGCTTAATGCAGGTGGGCTTCGGCCCACACTGCATGCCCCAGTCAGACTGGGGTTCTTTAGAAGTGGACACATGCAGTTACAACTCCCTGTGGACCCACGGCATGGGTGGCTCCCTGGAACCCACCGGCGGTACATAAATATATCCCATTGCAGTGCCCAACACAGCTGATGTAACGTCAGCTGTAATGCAGATGGGCTAAAAATTCATTGGATTACACTGTAGGCGAGGGCCCCCAAAAATTGGTGTACCAACAGTACTAATGTACCTGAGAAAAATTGCCCATGCCCAACCAAGAGGGCAGGTGAAATCCATTAATCGCTTTGGTTAATGTGGCTTAATTGGTAACTAGGCCTGGAGGCAGCCCAGTTAAAATAAAAATTGGTTCAGGTGAAAGTTTCAACGCTTTAATGAGCATTGAAACGTATAAAAATTGTTTACAAAAATTATATGACTTAGCCTTGTGGGCCTAAGAAAAATTGCCCATTCGACGTGATTTTGTGAGGTTTCAGGAGGAGGAGCAGGAGGAGGAATATTATACACAGATTGATGAAGCAAAAAGGTCCCCGTTTTTGATGGTGATAGAGAACGATGCTTCCCTCCGCGGGTGCAGCGTACGTATTGCTTAGGTATCGCTGCTGTCCGCTGGTGGAGAAGAGAAGTCTGGGGAAATCCAGGCTTTGTTCATCTTGATGAGTGTAAGCCCTTTCGGCACTGTCGGTTGACAGGCGGGTACGCTTATTCGTGATGATTCCCATAGCCGCACTAAACACCCTCTCTGACAAGACGCTAGCCGCAGGACAAGCAAGCACCTCCAGGGCATACAGAGCGAGTTCAGGCCACGTGTCCAGCTTCGACACCCAGTAGTTGTAGGGGGCAGAGGCGTCACGGAGGACGGTCGTGCGATCGGCTACGTACTCCCTCACCATCCTTTTACAGTGCTCCCGCCGACTCAGCCTTGACTAGGGAGCGGTGACACAGTCTTGCTGGGGAGCCATAAAGCTGTCCAGGGCCTTAGAGAGTGTTCCCCTGCCTGCGCTGTACATGCTGCCTGATATCCGCGTCTCCCCTGCTACCTGATCCTCGGAACTGCGCCTTCGGCCACTAGCGCTGTTGGATGGGAATTTTACCATCAGTTTGTCCGCCAGGGTCCTGTGGTATAGCATCACTCTCGAACCCCTTTCCTCTTCGGGTATGAGAGTGGAAAGGTTCTCCTTATAGCGTGGGTCAAGCAGTGTGTACACCCAGTAATCCGTAGTGGCCAGAATGTGTGTAACGCGAGGGTCACGAGAAAGGCATCCTAACATGAAGTCAGCCATGTGTGCCAGGGTACCTGTACGCAACACATGGCTGTCCTCACTAGGAAGATCACTTTCAGGATCCTCCTCCTTCTCCTCCTCCTCCTCCTCCGGCCATACACGCTGAAAGGATGACAGGCAAGCAGCATGTGTACCCTCAGCAGTGGGCCAAGCTGTCTCTTCCCCCTCCTCCTCATGCTCCTCCTCCTCCTCCTCACCGCGCTGAGATATAGACAGGAGGGTGCTCTGACTATCCAGTGACATACTGTCTTCCCCTGGCTCTGTTTCCAAGCCCAAAGTGTCTGCCTTTATGCTTTGCAGGGAACTTCTCAAGAGGCATAGCAGAGGAATGGTGACGCTAATGATTGCAGCATCGCCGCTCACCACCTGGGTAGACTCCTCAAACTTTCCAAGGACCTGGCAGATGTCTGCCAACCAGGCCCACTCTTCTGAAAAGAATTGAGGAGGCTGACTCCCACTGCGCCGCCCATGTTGGAGTTGGTATTCCACTATAGCTCTACGCTGCTCATAGAGCCTGGCCAACATGTGGAGCGTAGAGTTCCACCGTGTGGGCACGTCGCACAGCAGTCGGTGCACTGGCAGATTAAACCGATGTTGCAGGGTGCGCAGGGTGGCAGCGTCCGTGTGGGACTTGCGGAAATGTGCGCAGAGCCAGCGCACCTTTCTGAGGAGGTCTGTCAAGCGTGGGTAGCTTTTCAGAAAACGCTAAACCACCAAATTAAAGACGTGGGCCAGGCATGGCACGTGCGTGAGGCTGCCGAGCTGCAGAGCCGTCACCAGGTTACGGCCGTTGTCACACACGACCATGCCCGGTTGGAAGCTCAGCGGCGCAAGCCAGCGGTCGGTCTGCTCTGTCAGACCCTGCAGCAGTTCGTGGGCCGTGTGCCTCTTCTCTCCTAAGCTGAGTAGTTTCAGCACGGCCTGCTGACGCTTGCCCACCGCTGTGATGCCACGCCGCGCGACACCGACTGCTGGCGACGTGCTGCTGCTGCTGACACATCTTGATTGCGAGACAGAGGTTGCGTTGGAGGAGGAGGAGGAGGGTGGTTTAGTGGAGGAAGCATACACCGCCGCAGATACCAGCACCGAGCTGGGGCCCGCAATTCTGGGGGTGGGTAGGACGTGAGCGGTCCCAGGCTCTGACTCTGTCCCAGCCTCCACTAAATTCACCCAATGTACCGTCACGGAGATATAGTGGCCCTGCCCGCCTGTGCTTGTCCACGTGTCCGTTGTTAAGTGGACTTTGGCAGTAACCGCGTTGGTGAGGGCGCGTACAATGTTGCGGGAGACGTGGTCGTGCAGGGCTGGGACAGCACATCGGGAAAAGTAGTGGCGACTGGGAACTGAGTAGCCCGGGGCCGCCACCGCCATCATATTTTTGAAAGACTCCGTTTCCACAACCCTATACGGCAGCATCTCCAGGCTGATAAATTTGACAATGTGCACGTTTAACGCTTGAGCGTGCGGGTGCGTGGCGGCGTACCTGCGTTTGCGCTCAAACACTTGCGTTAGCAACGGCTGGACGGTGCGCTGACAGACATTGGTGGATGAGGCCGAGGACAGCGGAGGTGAGGGTGTGGGTGCAGGCCAGGAGATGGTAGTGCCTGTGTCCTCAGAGGGGGGTTGGATCTCAGTGGCAGGTAGGGGCACAGGGCGAGAGGCAGTGGTGCAAACCGGATGCGGTGAACGTCCTTCGTCCCACCTTGTGGGGTGCTTGGCCATCATATGTCTGCGCATGCTGGTGGTGGTGAGGCTGGTGGTGGTGGCTCCCCGGCTGATCTTGGCGCGACAAAGGTTGCACACCACTGTTCGTCGGTCGTCTGCACTCTCAGTGAAAAACTGCCAGACCTTTGAGCACCTCGGCCTCTGCAGGGTAGCATGGCACGAGGGGGCGCTTTGGGAAACAGTTGGTGGATTATTCAGTCTGGCCCTGCCTCTACCCCTGGACACCGCACTGCCTCTTGCAACCTGCCCTGCTGCTGCCCTTGCCTCCCCCTCTGAAGACCTGTCCTCAGTAGGCGTAGCAAACCAGGTGGGGTCAGTCACCTCATTGTCCTGCTGCTCTTCCTCCGAATCCTCTGTGCGCTCCTCCCTCGGACTTACTGCCCTTACTACTACCTCACTGATAGACAACTGTGTCTCATCGTCATCGTCCTCCTCACCCACTGAAAGGTCTTGAGACAGTTGCCGGAAGTCCCCAGCCTCATCCCCTGGACCCCGGGAACTTTCAAATGGTTGGGCATCAGTCACGATAAACTCCTCTGGTGGGAGAGGAACCACTGCTGCCCAATCTGAGCAGGGGCCCGAGAACAGTTCCTGGGAGTCTGCCCGCTCCTCAGAATGTGTCATTGTAATGGAGTGAGGAGGCTGGGAGGAAGGAGGAGCAGCAGCCAGAGGATTCTGAGTTGCAGCAGTGGACGGCGCAGAACTGTGGGTGGACGATAGATTGCTGGATGCACTTTCTGCCATCCACGACAGGACCTGCTCACACTGCTCATTTTCTAATAAAGGTCTACCGCGTGGACCCATTAATTGTGAGATGAATGTGGGGACGCCAGCAACGTGCCTCTCTCCTAATCGCGCAGCAGTCGGCTGCGATACACCTGGATCAGGACCTCGGCCTGTGCCCACACCCTGACTTGGGCCTCCGCGTCCTCGGCCGCGTCCACGTCCTCTAGGCCTACCCCTACCCCTCAGCATGCTGTATTACCAGTAATGCAGAAACAGAACGCTGTAATTAAATGTGCCGCTTATTGGCCTGTGGTTGGAGGCTGACTTCGCTTATGGAACGCCAGGAAATAATTTTGCGCAAGCCTGCTGTAACACTTAGCTGGCTGCGTATAAATTTGGAGGACTACTACACCCAGCAGAGACCCAGAACACTGAGGACAGTCACAGGCAGCCCAAATAGATTTTTTTCCCCAAATGCTTTTGCAAAGGCCCACTGCCTATATTCAATCAATATATCTCTTCTCTCTCTGCGTCACCACTTCTGTCCCTGGAGTATGTCAAAGAACTGCAGAGTGTTGCACTGTGGACTGCAATACAGCGGTGATTTAACAGCCCAGACAGAGCCAGGAAATAATTTTGCGCAAGCCTGCTGTAACACTTAGCTGGCTGCGTATGAATTTGGAGGACTACGACACCCAGCAGAGACCCAGAACACTGAGGACACTCACAGGCAGCCCAAATAGATTTTTTTTCCCAAAATGTTTTTGCAAAGGCCCACTGCCTATATTCAATCAATATATCTCTTCTCTCTCTGCGTCACCACTTCTGTCCCTGGAGTATGTCAAAGAACTGCAGAGTGTTGCACTGTGGACTGCAATACAGCGGTGATTTAACAGCCCAGACAGAGCCAGGAAATAATTTTGCGCAAGCCTGCTGTAACACTTAGCTGGCTGCGTATGAATTTGGAGGACTACTACACCCAGCAGAGACCCAGAACACTGAGGACACTCACAGGCAGCCCAAATAGATTTTTTTCCCCAAATGTTTTTGCAAAGACCCACTGCCTATATTCAATCAATATGTCTTCTGTCCCTGCCTCACAATATATGTGTTCTGTCCCTGCCTCACAATATATGTCTTCTGTCCCTGCCTCACCACTACTGGCCCTGCACTATGTCTAATTACTGCAGGGCGCAATGCTCTGCACGGCCGATATACTCCAAAAAAAAAAAGTGCAACACTGCAAAAAGCAGCCTCCACACTACTGCACATGGTTAGATGTGGCCCTAAGAAGGACCGTTGGGGTTCTTGAAGCCTAAAATACTCCTAACACTCTCCCTATAGCTGCTCCACCAAGACAGCACTTTCCCTCCTCTATGTCAGAACAAATGTGTGGCGAGCCGCGGGAGGGGCCAATTTTTATACTCGGGTGACACCTGATATCGCCAGCCACTCACTGCAGGGGGGTGGTATAGGGCTTGAACGTCGCAGGGGGAAGTTGTAATGCCTTCCCTGTCTTTCTATTGGCCAGAAAAGCGCGCTAACGTCTCAGAGATGAAAGTGAAAGTAACCCGAACATCGCGTGGTACTCGTCACGAGTAACAAGCATCTCGAACACGCTAATACTCGAACGAGTATCAAGCTCGGACGAGTACGTTCGCTCATCTCGACTTATACCATATAATGGAATACTACAGTATTTCAATAGATAGTATTTCTGCCAGCATCCTATTAGACCTGGCCACAGTCTTTTCTTAATAGGCAGAAATACATGACCGCTCTGGGGGCCTTCAGAACGCCCTGGGTTTCCAAGACAACCAAACAGCATCTCATCACTGATTAGGGCATTTGAATATCACTGCAGAATTGCCAGTGGCATTTAAAGGGTTAACAGCTGCAATCAGTGTCAGTTCTGCAAGCGGGTTTTAGCTATCAAAGATATCATCTATACCCATTGTGTATGGCGTGGGATCGGCTCTGCACCTGGAGTACATGCAAGTATGTCTTTTTGGGTGAAGGGGTTAATATATTAATATAGTACAAAAAAGGGACACAACTGTATGTTATCTGACTGATGTTTTTGATAGATCTTTTTTTTGTTGTTGCTTTTACACTGATAGTGGACATATTATGGTGACTTTTGGCTGCAACAGGGGTTGCACAACCAAAAAGTGATCTCACTGAAATTAATGGGTTCATGGTGTGATTCCCACATTGCTGTAACCCACAGATCACAAAAGAATTAATTAAGATTGGATTCTTTCTGTGTATGTAACTTGTAGTAAATTTGGTTCTAGTATTGTCTCTATGTAGTAAATGTCAGATTATTTTAGAACTTTAGACTCGTCGTGGAGGGGGCACACAATTTCCATACAGTCCTAGGCCCTTGGTAGCCTTAATCTACCCCTGCCATAATCATATATATGATACGCCCATGGACCCACTGGATATTGCCGTTCAGGGCTGCTGCTATTATTGTGGGACTGTGATAGTGATTGGCGAAGCATTGTTCAATGCAGATGCAATGCAAATTACTAGTAAGAGGATGAACCAATCATAAGGCAATGCAAATTTCAGTGTGAATTTGTGGTTTGGAATTTGGCATGATTGCCTCTTTGGATTTATGTTGATTCCAGGGGCTTTCAATGCAAATAGTTATTTGAATCTCCCGCTGGTGACAGTGGATGACTTCCTGGATGATCTGCCTCTGTCGAAGAAGAAGGCCACTTCAAGCATGCCTTCCTTACTTATGTAGAGAGAGATGTATAAAGCTGATTTCTGCTTCTTACATGTTACTCTTCAACTTTGCAATTGGGTTTTACGCTCTATCTCTTACAGGGGCCACAACAGAAAATTGTAATCGATGTTCCAGGGCATGTATGCCATACCAACGTATAGTGCATGCATGCCTTCCTATGCAAGTACACTATTGATATTTCAATATAGGACAGCGGTATTGAGCTATTTTGACTACATTCTGTACATATATATTTACTTTAGGCAAAAACCCCCATGAGGAAGAAACTAATTTTTCTCATTTTAGGGAAAGAATTCCTTCCCAACTCCAAATCTGGCAATCAGAATAACTCCCCAGATTAACAACCCTTCTCACGTAATCTAATGACTGCGACCTGTAATTTTGATACAATCAAGAAAGCATTAAATCACAGATGTGAGGGAAAAAACAAAGACATTATTCACAGAAAAAGCCAAAAATACAATACCTGAAGGTCTGCAAAGCAGACACGGTCTCCATAGGCACAATCACCATAAGGCAGGCACAATCGCCACCGGCACAATCGCCGTAGGGCAGGCGCAATGGCCAAGCCCTGGAGGTATGCAGTCAGCAAGACAATGTGGAGGAGCAGCTTGTTCTTGGCAGGCTAATATGCAGTCACCCACTCAACCCAGCCCAGATTGGGGAGGAGTGACTGCATATACTAATAGCCTGCACATGTAAACGATACCAAAGATGCCAGCCATAGATGGATGGTGACCCACCATACAGGATGTCAACCCTGGCTGATATAACAGCGGGTTGCCCTGTATCTCTAAAATGGGCCACACTGGCTGACATCTTGGGCTCCCCCACCAACTAGCAAACTACATACAAAAGTACTAATGCATACTAATAAAATGCGGGTGTTGGTACTGCATTTTGGCCAAAACGCATAGGCTGATGGGCCACGCCGAGGCCACACCGCTTCCGTCAGTACCTACGCTAACTCACCATAAAGTACATAAAATCACAGAGGTGAGGGAAAAACAAAGACATTATTCACAGAAAAAGCCAAAAATACAATACCTGAAGGTCTGCAAAGCAGACACGGTCGCCATAGGCACGATCGCCATAAGGCAGGCACGATCGCCATAAGGCAGGCACATTCGCCACCGGCACAATCGCAGTAGCGCAGGCGCAATGGCCGTAAGCCCTGGAGGTATGCTGTCAGCCAGACAATAATGTGGAGGAGCAGCTTGTTCTTGGCAGGCTAATATGCAGTCACCCACTCAACCCAGCCCAGATTGGGGAGGAGTGACTGCATATACTAATGGCCTGCACATGTGAACGATACCAAAGATGCCAGCCATAGATGGATGGTGACCCACCATACAGGATATCAACCCTGGCTGATATAACAGCGGGTTGCCCTGTATCTCTAAAATGGGCCACACTGGCTGACATCTTGGGCTCCCCCACCAACTAGCAAACTACATACAAAAGTACTAATGAATACTAATAAAATGCGGGTGTTGGTACTGCATTTTGGCCAAAACGCATAGGCTGACGGGCCGCGCCGAGGCCACACCGCTTCCGTCAGTACCTACGCTAACTCACTATAAATTACATAAAATCACAGAGGTGAGGGAAAAAACAAAGACATTATTCATAGAAAAAGCCAAAATACAATACCTGAAGGTCTGCAAAGCAGACACGGTCGCCATAGGCACGATCGCCATAAGGCAGGCACAATCGCCACCGGCACAATCGCAGTAGGGCAGGCGCAATGGCCAAGCCCTGGAGGTATGCAGTCAGCAAGACAATGTGGAGGAGCAGCTTGTTCTTGGCAGGCTAATATGCAGTCACCCACTCAACCCAGCCCAGATTGGGGAGGAGTGACTGCATATACTAATAGCCTGCACATGTAAACGATACCAAAGATGCCAGCCATAGATGGATGGTGACCCACCATACAGGATGTCAACCCTGGCTGATATGACAGCGGGTTGCCCTGTATCTCTAAAATGGGCCACACTGGCTGACATCTTGGGCTCCCCCACCAACTAGCAAACTACATACAAAAGTACTAATGCATACTAATAAAATGCGGGTGTTGGTACTGCATTTTGGCCAAAACGCATAGGCTGACGGGCCACGCCGAGGCCACACCGCTTCCGTCAGTACCTACGCTAACTCACCATAAAGTACATAAAATCACAGAGGTGAGGGAAAAACAAAGACATTATTCACAGAAAAAGCCAAAAATACAATACCTGAAGGTCTGTAAAGCAGACACGGTCGCCATAGGCACGATCGCCATAAGGCAGGCACGATCGCCATAAGGCACGCACATTCGCCACCGGCACAATCGCAGTAGCGCAGGCGCAATGGCCGTAAGCCCTGGAGGTATGCTGTCAGCCAGACAATAATGTGGAGGAGCAGCTTGTTCTTGGCAGGCTAATATGCAGTCACCCACTCAACCCAGCCCAGATTGGGGAGGAGTGACTGCATATACTAATGGCCTGCACATGTGAACGATACCAAAGATGCCAGCCATAGATGGATGGTGACCCACCATACAGGATATCAACCCTGGCTGATATAACAGCGGGTTGCCCTGTATCTCTAAAATGGGCCACACTGGCTGACATCTTGGGCTCCCCCACCAACTAGCAAACTACATACAAAAGTACTAATGAATACTAATAAAATGCGGGTGTTGGTACTGCATTTTGGCCAAAACGCATAGGCTGACGGGCCGCGCCGAGGCCACACCGCTTCCGTCAGTACCTACGCTAACTCACTATAAATTACATAAAATCACAGAGGTGAGGGAAAAAACAAAGACATTATTCATAGAAAAAGCCAAAATACAATACCTGAAGGTCTGCAAAGCAGACACGGTCGCCATAGGCACGATCGCCATAAGGCAGGCACAATCGCCACCGGCACAATCGCCGTAGGGCAGGCGCAATGGCCGTAAGCCCTGGAGGTATGCAGTCAGCCAGACAATAATGTGGAAGAACAGCTTGTTCTTGGCAGGCTAATATGCAGTCACCCACTCAACCCAGCCCAGATTGGGGAGGAGCGACTGCATATACTAATAGCCTGCACATGTGAACGATACCAAAGATGCCAGCCATAGATGGATGGTGACCCACCATACAGGATATCAACCCTGGCTGATATAACAGCGGGTTGCCCTGTATCTCTAAAATGGGCCGATGGCGATTGTGCCTGCCTTATGGCGATCGTGCCTATGGCAATCGTGTCTGCTTTGCAGACCTTCAGGTATTGTATTTTTGGCTTTTTCTGTGAATAATCAAGAAAGCATTGGTTGACTTTCTATTCATAATGGAAGGTCTTTGTAGAATGATATCCTTAAGTTTTAGAACACCCTAGTATTTTTTTTTTAAGTGAACATTTTTACCACACTGGATGATGAACGTAAAATATTTGTGCTTGGAATTTTCTTCCTTCTTTTCTCTCACTTGAGTAGATCCTCTCTCTGTTATTTATAATGTGAGGTTACCTACTGTATCCTCAGGATAGGTTATCAATAGTTGATTGATGGGTCCCTCGCTCTAGATAATTACCTGATTGGGCGCCTGTTGTCAGCACTACAACACATGGGGAACGGATCAAAAGCAGTTATCTCTGATACCTATGTGTTGTGGTGCTGGCAGCGGGCGCTCAATCGATTGATTGGCCAAGGTCCAGAGCAGTGAACCCGAGGATCAACTGTTGATGACCTATCCTGAGGATAGATCATCCATAATAATATCTATTACTTTAGTCCCATAACCCTTCTCTTTAAACTTTAATAAACCAATTTTTTTCAATGAAATCTTCATGTTTTGTACAATTGCAACTGAGTGGAGTATGCCATGCAAGAAGCCGACATAGGGTGAAACTTAAGTTGGGCTGGGAGAACCGCCATGTGGATTTTAGCTTGTATGGTATGCACTGTTTTTGTACTCTATGAGTATAATAGATGATTTGTCCATGAGATTCTGTCTTTCTCCACAACTGTTATTGTAGTATGTTGCCTTTCTGTTTTGATTAAATACAGTGGAAACAAGTTAAGCAGAACGGACTGTGCTGAAGGTTTCTGGATTGTCATCTATTTCTGGTGAATAAAAGGATAAAAATCACCTCTGTTCAGGAATCATTCTCTAAGACCTCTGGAACACAGTTACACGGGCGCTTGCAATATCAGTCAGAAAAATCTGACCAACTTTTAAACAATTTCCCAGTTATTTTGATGCGTGTCTGATGAGTTTTCGCATTAAAAAGTTCTCTACTTGCATCAGATTTACTAGCATTTTTCGCAGGTGTGAAAAAAATCTCAAATGGTTCCAGAAGTACAATGCTAGAAAAAGACACCATACCTACATGCAAATCGCATAGCGTGATGTATTTTTTTCAAGCTTCCATGGGAAATAAGGGTGATTCTTGAACTATATTCGCCCAAAAATGGGACATGCTGTGATTTTTCAATCTCATATCAGTCCAAAAGAAAAATCTCTCATGTGTATAAGCTATATCACAATCGGACAGCACTTGCATGCGAAAATCACCCATGTAAATGCGGCATAAGAGTGGTTTCACATCTGTGTTAGGGATTCCGCTTTCCTGCTCTCTTCAAGAAGCAGGATAGGGGAATCCATATGGCAGAACGGCTCTGTCTCTGGATGGAACCGAACAGCGCCGGATGGACCCCATTGACTATAATTGGGACTATTGCGGAATGAAAAGGGCTTAAATCAGCCTGTAAATCCTTAACAAAAGCCGCAGTTAGAGGATTTTGATGCAGAATCCCGCACGGCCAATTCCACTGTGTCCCGGCAGACATAGTCCATCCATGTGAAACGTCCCTTTTATTTATTTGAATAGCGCCAACTTATTCCGCAGCTCTTAGTGGTTTAGAACCCACATGCCCTTCCATGCATGCTGGCATTTTCATCCTTTTTTTTTAACAATATCTCATCCAAATGTAATAAACAGGAAAAATAAATAAGAAAACAGAAAATTAATTTACTTAACTGATTTATTTGTTGATACTAAATAAAGCTGTGGCTGGCCCCTGAGTCAACCCACAAAGTTAACAAACAACTTGTTTTCGTTTTTATTTTTAGTTCATTAACAACACTCTTCTAAATTCCTATCTTTGGGCAGTCTACTGAAATTAGGAGATTATAGTGAGGATAGTCAAGACTCAAGTTTAAAAATATGCAAATATAGGTTTTTGCCCTCTGGAGGTGAAGTGTCTGTATATTATATTTTCCCAGGTAAAGAACATAGGCTGAAATTCTTATTCTTTTTGGTTCTCCCTAAGGCGTCTTTCATTATGTTTTTGTGATCTGCAGTATTCCATCCAGACACATCCTGTAAAAAATGTATCCATTAAATGGTTTCCATTATAGCCGATGGCTGACGAATGCCACTCCATGGCATCTATCACAGGCATCCTTTTAATGGATATATTATGAGCTTTTCCGTAAGTTTTTATAGCACATCCATTAAACAGATGTCATTATAGTTTCTGGATGAGGATTGCGGTAAAAGGATCAATTTTTTAACAGGATTTTAGTATATCCTGTGGGTTATGGATACCACTCTTAAGCGTCCATCAACGAAAGCTGTTTTTGAGACCCATAAATTATGTTATAGGGCTCAAAGGAGGGGAGAAATAGATTAACTGGGGCAGCTGTTGTGCAATGTGCAGTGCCACTCCATTCATTTTCAATGGTACTGTTGGAGATAACCGAGTACAAGTGCTCAACTATTTCCTTCAGTCCCATTGAAATGAATGGAACATTGGTCACACGTGCTGGGCCACTGCTCTATTTATTCTAATGTCACTACAGGGGGTGAAGTGATCCCACAGTGACAGGAAGAGAGGGACACAAAGATTGGTAGGGTGTCAACAGTGAAATTCCCACCTATCAGACTTTTATCACCTATCCTAGGGATACATGATAAAAGGTGATTCTGGTAGAACCCCTTTAACAACAGAACCAAGTATTGTATGTCTAAAGATGGGTATCTTTCTTAGTTTTTAGCTAGGTATCTAAGTGGGCCTATTTCCTGGGGTACATGAACATTTCATTGGGTGTATATGGATTCAAACTGTTTAATTGATCAAAGGAACAGATGAAAAAGAAAACCCAATAACTAACCATGTCCCACTAAAAATTGTCCTGACTACCAGGATCTGTTTGAGCCCAATACTCAAGGATCAGAGCAATAAGTCCCTATGAACCCTGAACCATTTGAAAATCTATTGCAGTCAGTGAGCCACAATTGCTGGCTAAATGGATCCAACCAACTGTTCTCACTTCAACAGCCAGGCCTTCTCAAATATGTTTTCCAGAAATCTTTTAGTAAAACAAGCAATTTCCATGCTGCAAGATTCATTGGTTGTTTTTAAAATATATGTGACATAAATCTATAGGCCTTCAACAGCTTTTACAAAACTCTTGTTAAACAGGTCATGTTCTAAGGTTGGCCATGCACTATAGAAAAAGAACTGGAAAAACCATGGAAAACAGTCCAGCAAATGGAGAAGACGATTCAGCCTTAAAATTCCACCATTATAAGAGACACAAGATCTAACAGTCTATACTTTTCTCATGCACACCGTGTCCTTACTCATGGCCAAGACTATGCAAGAGTACAAGGGCGTTACTGTGTTACACACTCATTTTAGTACCGTAGTTTACACAAGAGTGTAGTGATTGCTGGAACCATCATGTCATTACGAGCGTATGCTCTAATTTTATATATTGACACTTCAAGAATAGTCTGTGTGGAGGAGAGGGTTGAACTGACACTATAACCTAGTATTAGGGCTCCTTCACACAGGCGCTGTGATTCTCAGCTGCCCGTGTTGCAGCCACATTGCGGCCAAAAATCGCATGAGCGAGAGGCAGCCGTGACCAAGTCGCGGTTGCATTTCACGTTTTGTAGCCCATTGAGATGGCCGGGGCTGCAAAGTATATACGCCGCAGCCTGGAATATCGTTGGGTGGGTGGAGAGAGTTTAGCTCTGCTAAACTCCCTCCCCTTTCCCTCCCACTCCCCACCCCTTTCCAGCTGCAAGCAAGGGGAGGAGGGTAGGATGGGGCACAAGCTAGTGTGCTAATTAGAGATGAGCGAACGTACTCGTAATGAGTACTTACGCACCCGAGTACCGCCATTTTCGAGTACTTCAGTACTCGGGCGTAAAGATTCGGGGGGCGCCGGGGGGCGGGGAGAGGCGCGGCGGTGCGGGGGGGAGCAGCGGGGAACAGGGGGGAGCCCTCTCTCTCTCCCTCTCCCCCCCACTCCCCACTGCTACCCCCCGTGCTGCCACGGCGCCCCCCGAATCTTTACGCGCGAGTACTGCTGTACTCGAAAATGGCGGTGCTCGGGTGCGTAAGTACTCGTAACGAGTACGTTCGCTCATCTCTAGTGCTAATCTCTCACCGTGTCCCGACCCCTCCCTTTGCCGGCAGCCGGCAAAGAGCTACTGCTAAACTCCCTCCCACCTCCCATAGGACCAACTATTCTATTCCTGCAAAAGACAGGTACAGACCTATCTTTTTCAGTCCCGCGTAAAAGCATCTGGCCAGAATGTGCTCTGTGTGCGCTATTTTTTCGGGCCAACTGATTTTACGCCCCCCAAAATTGCCAATCTTAACAAGTGCGTTGAAATCCAATGCTTTAGATGTTCGCGATTTTCAGCTGGCGTTTTATCACGACAAAATTGCTGCGATAAAACACCCCTGTGAATAAAGCCTTAGTCTGAGACAGTGGAAGAACTGAAAGACATTGGGACTGTAACCACAGAAGGTCTGAGACAGTGGGTGCGAACTAAACTACTGACTGACACCAGGGCTGGATATAGAGAAAAGTGAGCTGTCATCCTGGGGACCAATGCACTGTGTACCTGTAATAAGTAAAGTATGTTTTCCTCAAGGGATGTTTTGCAGTTAAATTATGTTTTCATAAAGTGACTTAAAAAAAAGTGACTATAGCCCTCGAGGCTAGGAGTTGTAGAAACTAAGGCACTGACCCTTCCTAGGACCAAACCAGTTCTAAGGACTTTTTCAGTTTGACCTGATTGTGTTATGAAGAAAGTTTTAGCATAGTTGACAAGAAAGTCATTACACTGTTTCTGCTGTGTCTGTCTCTCTGTGGCTGTTCCTAGAATGTGACTGCCTCGCTCTTGGGGACCGTCATGTATATATTTGTATTGAGAAGGATTCAAGTTTGTAGGTCCAAAGCCTAGCTATTTTTTGTTGGCATGCATAAATCATTCCTTGCAGTAAGGATACTGTCTCCTGCACAATATTTTGGTTTCATGTCTGCGAATAAACCATCCCACTTGAGACATCTATACATCATAAGTAACCTAATAAAAATAATAATTCCATATCACATTGAAAGCAAGGAAAATATAGAGGAATAAGGCCAAAATAATATACTACACTTTATAATAGAAAATGAATATACTTTATTAGACACAATTCATCATAAAATATAGCACACAAGAAGAAAAGAAAAAGGGAAGCAATACGAGGTAGTCACAGACATATATATATATATATATATATATATAATGTTCCATAATGCAGTAATATCTTTAGGGGTCAAGCCAATTAACACATAGGAACCACCCAAAATAATAATGTATACCTCCAATATCCACAGATTTTTCTGGCTAATAAAAAATCAAATCCATATACAAGATATCATAATATTGTAAAGTGGCAAGAAATATAATGGAATATTTTTTATGAAAAACCAAATAAATGGTATGTATACTATGATAAAAAAGTATCTTATATTCGCAAGTATTGCTGGCTATCATATACCAATTCATATGCAAGGTGCCATAGTGTCAGGGCTCGAACCCACAACCTCTTGTGTTCCAGTCAGCAGGTCTCTCCACTAGGCTATCCAGGACATGGACAATTCCTGGTCCTGATCCCACCCCTGTTCCTGATTGCACTTCCTATATAAGCCAAGTCCTGCCACTCCTTAAGTGCATGATTATTGTGCTCCACCACTTTGATCAAGCTCCTCTTCCTCCTGCTCATCTGCAATTGTACTGATACCTTGTACCAATACGTACTGCTGCTGATCTCTGGTTTCCATTTGACTACACTTCCGTCTCATCCCATTGTACTGCATACTGATACCTTCTGCTGCTGACCTCTGGCTTCCATTTAACCATGCTTCCGTCTAATCCCATTGTATTACATTCTGTGACTTCCTGATAACAACTCCTGGCTTCCTTGACTACTCTCCAGTGACCGGCTCGGCTACTAAATCCGGGCTCCAATCCAGTGCCTGTAAGATTTTGCACATAGTGCTATAAACTACCAAGAAATGCAACATAGCTAGATACCACATTAGCCCAACTTACCCTAGTTTTTAATAATTCGCACTTTATAACAACTGCACATATATAAACAAAAAACACCTTGACGCACGTTTCGTCAGTCGAGTTACGTCAGGAGCGGTACACAACACAATCTTCCTCCTGCAATGTATTGTGTATTGCCTCCTGATGAAGCTTGACAATTGAAACGCGTATTGGAATATTTCTTTACTTTATATGCACAGTTGTTACAGTCAGTGATTATGAGGAACCTGGGTGAGTTGGGCTAATGTGGTAAACTCTGTTAGTATCTAACCATATCGTATTACTTATTTTAGAGTATTATGGCACTTTGCATATGATAGCCAGCAATACTTGCGGGTATTAGATACTTTTGTTTATCATAATGTATATACCATTTGATTTTTCAATAATAATATATTATATTATTCTCGGCTTTGTCATTATATTCCTTGGCATTCCATAATATTATGATATCTTGTACATGTGTTGATTTATATTAGCTAGAAACACCTGTGTATACTGAATATATACATTTTTCTTTTGGGTGGTTTCTATGTTAAACTTTATATGTTAATTGGCTTGACCCCTAGATACATTTATTGCATTATGGAACTATATATATATATATATATATATATATATATATATATATATATATAATTTCATGTGTCTGTAACTACCTCGTATTGCATCCCTGTTTCTTCTTTTCTCTTGGTGTGATGTATTTTTATGATGAATTGTGTCTAATAAAGTATACTCATTTTCTATTATAAAGTGTAGAATATTATTTTTGCCCTATCCATCTATATCATCTACACATCTGAGAAGTTATTGCCCAGAGAGACTATCAAAATTGGGATTATTCACCCTGGAAAAAAGATGGTTAATGGGTGACCAAATTATTATGTATAAATACATTACGGGACAATACAAGGATCTCTACCATGATCTGTTTATACTCAGGACTGTGACAATAACAAGGGGGCATCCTCTACGGTTAGAGAAGAGAAGGTTTCATCACCAACACAGAAGGGGGTTCTTTACTGTAAGAGCAGTGAGACTGTGGAACTCTCTGCCTGAGGACGTGCTGATGGCAAAATCGATAGAAGGGATTAGACATCTTTTTAGAGCACTATGATATAACAGGATAAAGACATTAAATAACCAGCGGCGTTGTTGGCCCGGGTCTTGGAGTTAGGTAGGAACTTTCAAATAAATTATAATAATCATTATAATGATTCAGGGAGTATTCTGACTGCCATTCTGGAGTTGGGAAGGGATTTTATTTCCCCCAAATAGGTTAAAATGGCTTCTGCCTCATTGGAGTTTTTTTTTTGCTTTCCTCTGGATCAACAAGGGGGGTGGAAACACGCTGAACTAGTTGGACCTGGTCTTTTTTCAGCCTAACATACTATATTACTATGAAAAATGCATATTTGACTATATCATGTACACTCATGACATGTTCATTCTGAACAGTCAACTGAAATGATAGCTACACCTAAATGACCATACATATCCAAAAAGGATGTCCTTTTAGAATACGGTTGGTCACTAAATGTCGACGTCCAACTGTACTGAACAGTTTAGTTATATTTGCACTGAAATACTACTGTAAATAGGAAAGAACATATACCATGCAGTTTTTTTTTAATGGCAGTCTGTGGCCAACATGGTGTATGCAACTGTATGGTCAAGTGAGGTATGAATTCGGCCTAACTATGTTCAGTTGAGCAAAATTGAAGATGTGATTTTCAAAGTGACTTAAAGGGGTTGTCTCGCGAAAGCAAGTGGGGTTAAGTACTTCTGTATGGCCATATTAATGCACTTTGTAATATACATCGTGCATTAAATATGAGCCATACAGAAGTTATTCACTTACCTGCTCCGTTGCTGGCGTCCCCGTCTCCATCTAATTTCAGCGTCTAATCTCCCGATTAGACGCGCTTGCGCAGAAGGGTCTTCTCCCATCTCTTCGGTCCGGCACGAGCAGCATCCCAGCCAATCAGGAGGCTGGAATCGGCACATGTGACGGGGGCGGAGCTACGTGATGATGCGTAGAAGGGGCGGGGCCAGAATGCCGCTCGTGCCGGACCGAAGAGATGGGAGAAGACCCTTCTGCGCAAGCGCGTCTAATCGGGAGATTAGACGCTGAAATTAGACAGAGCCATGGAGACAGGGACGCCAGCGCAGGGAAGGTAAGTGAATAACTTCTGTATGGCTCATATTTAGTGCACGATGTATATTACAAAGTGCATTAATATGGACATACAGAAGTGCTGAACCCCACTTGCTTTCGCGAGACAACCCCTTTAAGTCCAACAGATACCATTTCCACAAAACAGGATTTTCCGTGGTGCGACTTTCGACATTTTGGAATAAAACGCAATCTTTGCAGTGAGTGTTTTGTGAGTGATTTTGGCTAAAACATGTTGCTTCAGTTTCTTCACATATAAATCACTTTGGAAATCACCAACTAGGAAAATATTAAAGTATGCTCTAATGCTGTAGATATTTTGCTACCATAACCGCTAACAGGAATGTCGGCCAAATGTTGCAAAATGAGTCAAATGCCAACTTTGACCTTTTCTGCACTGTAGGACTAAAGTTGGCTGTCTACAGCTTTATCGTTTAATCAAGATACTTTAGAAACTTGGCACATGTTTGCCTTCAACACAGGCTATCCGTTCCCTCACTGAAAGCTGTCAGGCAAGAAGAGAGCATGCACAAAAGGGGTGTTCTGGAGACTTGATTTAAAGGGATATTCCCGGAAACTGCATTTTTTTGCAAGTTTTCACCCATTTATTGGGTAGTTCAAAACTGATAGATCTGTGGATGTCCAGCCCCTAGGACCCCCCACCAATCTTAAGAACAAGGCTCCTATTTCCCCATTCCTCCTCACTTCTGGGTGGCGTTTTCCACAAACAGTGAAGTCAGTTTGAATGGAGCACTGGCTGCACATGTGCAGCCACCACTCCATTAATTTTAGTGGGGTTGATGGAAATTGCCAAGCGCTTTACACTCGGCTATCTTCAGAAAATCAATTAAAAATGAGTGGTATTGTGCATGCGCAACTGCTGCTCCATTCAGTGTCTTCTTCACTGCAGGGGATGCAGTAAACATGCAGTTAGGAGGAATGGGCACACAGAACACCTGTTCTCAGGATTGTGGGGTCTCAGTTGTTGGTCCCCCACTGATCTATCAGTCTTTTAGTCTTCAACTATCCAGTGGATGGGTGAAAACTTAAAGAAATGTCCAGTCTCCGGAATACCTTTTTAAATACACATAAAATTACTTTAAAATTAAGCACTGTTATTTCAAGGACAAACAAAGATGGCTACAGCACTTCTCTAATTGTTTGATGCATACTGCGCATTTGTATGCATCAGTAGTCTAAAACATTACCTGCTACTCTGACTGGCCAGTACTACTCACATGGGCAACACTGGCCAATCATAGCAGTGTGTATTCTCTGATCTATACTAATGCACAGTGTGCATCAGGTAGTCAAAGAAGCTCTGCAGCCATCCTTGTTTGCCTAGCATCGTCGAGTCGCTTTAATTCCACAAGCCATACTATTCTGTATTACAATATTCAAAATGTGTAGGTTTCTGTTTCTTTAAAGTCTACCAATCCCCTCCAGACGCTGGAGATGGATGCATGATTAATCAGTTTTCATCAGATTGCACGCTATTGATTACTAAAGACATATGTGAGGTACAGGTGTAAATTAACTAAGGCTTGGTATATTAATCATCATTATCAACACATTATCCCAGAGTACACAGGTGGTGACGATGACATATGGTGCATTCATTTCAGCTTTCATCTTTTTTTCTTCAGGTACATACATTGGATGCTTCATGGAAAATGTGGAAGATAGGACTCTGAAGGCTACAGTATTCTACGATCTGAGGAAGATGACTATAAGTCATTGTCAGAGTGCCTGTGCAGAAAGGTAATGTTTCGGCTAACAGACTGGGGTATGGAGTAAATTTCACACTAAACTGAACAGCCTTCCTAATGAACTGTAGTGTTAAAATGATATGAAAAGCTGCAAACTGTATCTGAAACCTTTACTGTATTATTATCTAGGGCACATGGCAGGACTCAACTATAATACATTTTACACAATGACACCAGAAAGACAAAAGAATGTTCTGCAAAAAGGTATTGAAAAGTTCCAGTTAGGGGATGGATAGACGAGCATTTCCAAGTCATTATATATCCCTCAGAATGTACTTAGTGTAGCTCCCATTGAAATGTTCTCTGCAGGGGTCAGATAAGTCCTTTTGACGTAGACTACGTCTATAGTTTCGGAATTGTACTTTGGCCGGTGAGCGTTACAAAAACATGAAAGACTTAAAATCAAAATACTTTCTAGACAATCTATACGATGACAGTGTTAAATATCTCATTGTAAAGAGGAAGGACCACTGTAACTAGCAGTAAGAGTCTGACCAGGGTATGACGTTATCCCGTGATGCAGTAGGGCTGCCATCTTGAGGTACTAAAATTGCTGTGCCATAAAAATGAGAGTAGCTGTGGTCTCTAGGGTGCTATCACATTGTGGGAGGTGTTGTTTAATTCATCTCAGTGAGTTCAACAAGCATATGGTGAAAAAAGTTCATAGTGAACATTTGAGGAAATGGTGGCGCAATGAAGTGTGAAACATTTCTTTTTTTTGGCAAAATGTCACGACCTATGGCTAGTAAAGGGCTTCGAAAGGATTAAAAACGCATTCGAGAGGATAGAGCTGCGTATGAGAATTTTTAAAAAGTCTAAAATCACTAATTACGAATGTCAAAAGGCTTATTGGGAGCGTCTCAAAGTTAAGGCGGCCGAGCGTCGTGACATGAGTTTCAGGCTACTGGAGCCCTAGCTGAGCACATCTAATGCCCCAGTGGTGTAACCGGAATTGGGAAACGATTTGGAGCACATGATATGGATACTAATCATACTGTTGATGATGAAGTGGTCACGAACATACAAGAAAAGAGGCAAATACAGTAGGATTTGGGGATGGATGACTACACATCTTAATGCAGTGCTCTACAATAATTAATTTGGATTTTTCTTGTGATATTAAAAAATGAAATAAGATAAAAATTGGGGCAGTCCATAAAATTCCAATTTTTTAAAGTATCACAGTGATCGACAAAGAGAAGGTCACTGTGCATGTAACATATCCCTAAGTGTTGGACAGATACAGAATACTTGAGATGAGCGAGTATACTCGCTAAGGCACATTACTCGAGCGAGTAGTGCCTTAGCCGAGTATCCTCCCGCTCATCTCTAAAGATTCGGGGGCCGGCGTGGGTGACAGGTGAGTTGCGTCGGGAAGCAGGGTGGAGCGGGGGGAGAGAGGGAGAGAGAGATCCCCTACGTTGGTCCCTGCTCTCCCCCGCCACTCCCCGCCCCCAGCCGGCCCCCGAATCTTTAGAGACGAGCGGGGAGATACTCGGCTAAGGCACTACTCACTCGAGTAATGTGCCTTAGCGAGTATACTCGCTCATCTCTATTAACCACCCATCGGACTGTCATTTTCATATCACACAGGAATTGCATCAGCATTCATATTTCTGGATTGGAGTATTTCTCCAATATATTAAAGTAACTATTATCATCAGCAAGTCCCACGTTTTAGAATACAATTAGTTTACACTGTCAAAATGAGGTGACAAACTTCCTCCAACCCCTTTACGAACGGAGTGTTTTGGTCCTAAAGGGCCAGGCACTTTCTGGCTAATTTACCCATGTGGTGGTTTTACTGCCTTATTTTTTTCCCCACCTACCAAAATCATTTTTGCTACTTTTTTTTCTGTGACAAATAAGGATACTTTTTATATCTTTTTTCACTGACTTTGTTTCTGTGTTTTAGATTTCTTGAGGGTAAAAATCTAAATAAAACCATTTTTTAACTTATAGTTTATTTCAAAACTAGTATATTTATTCTAAAATCAAGCACAGAAATGGGTTGTTCATTTTGTTTTGGACATTGTGATTTATAATTGACTAGCTTACCCGTCGCACGTTGCTGCGAAGACAGACAGACATACATTCATTCGTTTTTATATATCTAGATAACAACCAATCACAGCGCAGCTTTCATGTTACCTCAGTGGTATAATATATAACAACCAATCACAGCGCAGCTTTCATGTTACCTTAGCAGTATAAAATATAACAATTAATCACAGCGCAGCTTTCATGTTACCTCAGCAGTAAGAGAAATAACAACCAATCACAGCGCAACTTTTATTCTGCCTCAGCAATATAAAAAATAGCAACCAATCACAGCGCAGCTTTCATGTTACCTCAGCGGTATTATATATAGCAACCAATCACAGCGCAGCTTTCATGTTACCTCAGTGGTATAATATATAACAACGAATCGCAGCACAGCTTTCATGCAGCCTCAGTAGTATAAGAAGTAGCCACCAATCACAGCACAGCTTTCATGTTACCTCAGCAGTATAAGAAATAGCAATCAATCACAGCACAGCTTTCATGTTACCTCAGCATTCTCAATATCCAGCAATTGTCTTGCGAAACGTTCGGCGGATGCATCATTTTCTGGTTGAACACTCATCCCGTCGCTCGTAATGCCTTTTGCTTTTGTGCTTGAGATGGAAATCAAACGATCTTTGTCTGGGGGGCATAACTGTCGACGATGCCCACATGTGCGCCACCTGTCGTAGGATAGTTGTACTATGCCTATAATCTTCCCAGGAGTGTACTCAACAACTTCCCAAAGTCTCATGGCAATTGGATGAATGGTGTAGTAATGCATAAAGGACAGACAGACAGACATACATTCATTTATATATATCAGGAAATGAGAGAATTAGATTCCGTACGTAAAATTTGGACACTAATTCTTTTGCGCATAGAATTGAATAATCGAGTTGGGACCCATTAGCGTTTCCTATTTATGACATATTCAATGCCCGTGCCAAATTTGATGTTTCTATGTGAGAAAATTACATTCCGTACGTAAAATTTGGACGCTAATTCATAGGCGCATAGAATTGAATAATGAAGTTGGGACCCATTAGCGTTTCCTATTTATGACATATTCAATGCCCGTGCCAAATTTCAAGTTTCTATGTGAGAAAATTAGATTCCGTACGTAAAATTTGGACGCTAATTCATTGGCGCATAGAATTGAATAATCGAGTTGGGACCCATTAGCGTTTCCTATTTATGACATATTCAATGCCCGTGCCAAATTTCAAGTTTCTATGTGAGAAAATTAGATTCCGTACGTAAAATTTGGACGCTAATTCTTTTGCGCTAGAATTGAATAATCGAGTTGGGACCCATTAGCTTTTCCTATTTATGACATATTCAATGCCCGTGCCAAATTTCATGTTTCTATGTGAGAAAATTAGATTCCGTACGTAAAATTTGGACGCTAATTCTTTGGCGCTTAGAATTGCATAATCGAGTTGGGACCTATTACCTTTTCCTATTTATGACATAATCAATGCTCGTGCCAAATTTCATGTTTCTACAACATCGGGAAGTAAGAGAATTAGTGGCAATGATGGAAATCGAACGATCTACGTGGGGGGTATCACCGAGGCAAATAGGTTCCCGTAGGATTAATATATTAATATTAATATATTTCACCGTGAAATATCTACGTGGGGGGGGTCGTAACTGTCGACGACGCACGCACGCGCGCTATTTATCGTAACATAAATGTACTATGCCTATAATCTTCCCAGGAGTGTACTCAACAACTTCCCAAAGTTTCATGGCGATCGGATGAATGGTGTAGTAGCGCATAAAGGACAGACAGACAGACAGACACACACGCAGACAGACACACACGCATACATTCAATTTTATATATATAGATATAGTTTTGGATTACAGGGCACTTATGGCGACGGTTTTGGTTGGCACCGGTGGTGGTTCATTTTCCTTTTTATGTACATATTTTTATTTCTTCCTGTAGTTTTTTTAACTTATTTTAGTAACAGTTTTTTAAATTTATGTCCCCATTACATCATATAAGACCTCTGGGGGTCATTCACATTGTCTTTTTTATTATTATTATTTCGTACTTTTCCACCTGTAACTGGGGAATCCATAGGAGCCCTGGTTACAGAGGAAGGCATCCCCCTGTCGTGACATCAGTCACTAATAGAGCGATCAGGGTCTGCTAGGACACTGCAGCTCTGCTGTGCCATTGGGCATCCAGTGTTCATGTGACCACTTGGTCGAATAGCTGAAGTAACATTTCCGCTTTCTCTCTCGTACATAGCGCACATTGAGCACTATGTATCCTGTAACGGAGCAGGCAAAAGCAGTTAAAACTGACTTCTGCCTTTTCCTATTGGTCCTCAGCTGTGACCAACAGCCAAGAACCCGACCTGCACCTGCTAACTTGCAGGAACTTTAATAGGTACTTTTGCTATTGGCTGGGATTAAAGGCCATGACCAAATGCCGTATATTATCGTGCTTGGTCCTTAAAGGGTTATGTAAACTATAGGCATTCGGCTAGTCCTCAAACTTACTGTATGCAAGCTCTCTCAACTCACTTTTTAATAATAATGTTTCAATTGTTTATCAAAGAAACTTTAGTGTGGAGTATTGTCAGGGAAAATTTCTAAGTACAGCACCAATCAGGCCCACCCCACTTGCCCCGCTGCCGGCGGTAAAGAAGAGACACCACACGGAGGTCTGGTATAGTTCCTCACACGGGGACATGACTGCGCTGCCCGCTTTATTACAGATTACATGGGATCTTATACCCTTTGGTCTCATCACTAGAAATGGGTGATGGGCTCATTGGCTCAAATTCACCGCATAACCATATATGGGAAGTCCGGATTTCCGGCCTGAGACAGTGAAAGTTCAGATGCATAGTTGAACGGTCTTCATCTTGATAAGGCATATTTGATCTCTGGTTTATGTACAGAAAATCACGTATTTAATTAACTCCAGTGCAAAGAATCACCCACTCAATTCTAAGAAAGCGGCTAAGCATGCATTCTCCATATCTCTTTTCTCCTCCACTTTAACCTTCATCCTTCATCTGGTTTCTTTGGACATTCTTTCTCTGTTTGCCTTGCAAAGCATTTTGGCATATCTGATATAAGGCGAAGTATTATGTTTTTCATAGAGTTAGTACATATGAGAATAAAGTTAGTATACATATAAAAAGAAAGGCACATAACTATATCTATATAAATGTATATATTTCAGTGTTTTCTTTTCTACCTACAAGGATATATATATATGTATCCTTCTCAGTATGTCCAGGACATCGTTCATCTAACGTTTGAAATGCTGTGTGTTGTGCATGTTAACATTACCTTTCATTAGCAGGACACTGAACCTTTAAGAGAAAGAAACTAGTGATGACTATCATTAATCTATTTTGTGCATCCAGCCTGTGTTCAATGTATTATGTCAAAAATGTACTGTTTCAAAGAAGAAGTGCACCACCCTATTAACATGTTAATGTTTAATGTGCGTAGCATTCACTCATGACACTAGGTGTCACTGTTGTGTAACATGTAAGTGCTACGGTAGCAACGGGTAGCAGGAGTAGTGCGTAGCTGAAACCACATGGTGTGAGAGAGGAAGCTGCTCTAACAAACTGTGGGTCTCCACTAAGGAGTTGGGATAAAATGGCAAAGCAATTAGCCAGGTAGGGCAAAGCTGCCAAGGAGAGGCTGGAGGATTGTTGTGTGACACAGAGGGATTGTAAGGAGGTGCCCACTAGTCAGCAGGGACACTGAGACTTGAGTGATATGCTGTGTATGGCAGGCAGTGCCAAATAAACCCGACTGCAAGAAGACAAACATTCCCCTGCAAACACTGTAGGCCTCTTAAAGTCCAACTGGCCTATAGGAAACATCAGTTTTCATTGCAGCAAGTTAGCCCAGTCTGTAAAAGCTGCCTTGTGAAACTGCTACACATTTGATCCCTATATTGAGAGTAACAACCAAGAATCTGTACCTAGCTTATGTAACCATTAGGCCTGACAACTATATATGGATTGTAAATGCCAATGTCATCTGTTTGCCTCTAAGTGAGCTAAAGTTGAGTTCCAACAATGACAACTGTGTCTACTGCCAAGTAATTTCTGCTGCTCCTAAATTCTTTCTGCAGCATTCCCTACCACATGGGCATATTACATAAGCACAGCTAAAATATGTTATTCTATTCCATACAGCAAGTACATTTTCATTTCTTGGATGGAAAGCTACATATTGCGCTGGCAAAAGTCCAATCCTTGGTTCAAAGATGACCAAACTGAAACAGCTTTCATAATAATTACATCAGTTTTATGTTATTTGTTAAAATGGAAGCTTTTCCGTGCATCAGATTGCCAGGAAACTTAAGATTTTATAAAAGTATTCTTTACATAAGAGGATATGAAAATCTGTCTTTAGTTTAGAAACGGAAATTACAGCCCAAAGACTGTAAATTAGTGACTAATTTAAATAATACACATACACTATCCTACCAAAAATAATCGGACACCTGAGCAAGAATCAAAAGTAGTACTTATTTCCATATGTTAATAGTTAGTGGGGCTTCTTTTGACCTTAATGACATCAGGTACTCACTATGGCATACTTTCTACAAATGTCTGATAATCTCCAGCTGGTATTTCCTACCATTCATCCTGTAACTGTCTGGCGAGTTCTCTCAGAGAATATGGATTTTGTTTCCATCTTCTGACCCGACAATACAGTTTGTCTTAAAGATGCTCAGTAGGGTTCAGGTCGGGACTCTGTACAGGCCAATCCAATTGTGGAACATCCATATCAGCATTGGACTTGTGACAAGGCACGTTATCTTATTCAAAGTATTGTTGATTCTTCCCAGAGTATTGCCACATTGTCAACAGCACATTATTATCTACAATGTCAAGGTATACCTCCATGTTTATGGTTCTTGCCATTGTGTTTATGGTTCTTGCCATCCCCAGATCATAACGGAACCTCCGCTGTACTCAACTGTTGGCACAACACACTCAGACACAAGGCGTTCCTCCACACCTAGGTACGTCCATCTAATATGAAGAAGCAGTAGTGTGATTCATCACTCCACAGAACGTTCTTCCATTACTCAACTGTCCAATGACAATGGTCATTGCACCATTGTAGTTGGGCCAATGTGGCCAATGCCTTTTTCTTCGAGGAAACTTGCAAGATGTTTGCAGGATAAATGGAAGGAAATACCAGCTGAAGTGTATCAGACTTTATTTGAAAGGATGCCATGGAAAGTCTCCAATGTTATCAGGGCTAAACATGACCCCACTAAGTATTAACCTATACAAATAAATACTACTTTGATTCTTGCTCAAGTGTACAATTACTTTTTGTAGGATAGTGTATTGTCACCTGCAACACTAAAAAGAGACAAAAAAAATGTTTGCTTTGCTAGAAAGCCATATTTTTAACTGAAAAAGAAAGGGATAAAATGTACAAAAGAACACTAATTGA
Organism: Eleutherodactylus coqui; assembly: GCF_035609145.1. Lineage (NCBI taxonomy): Eukaryota > Metazoa > Chordata > Amphibia > Anura > Eleutherodactylidae > Eleutherodactylus > Eleutherodactylus coqui. The sequence goes on along the minus strand of NC_089840.1, from coordinate 68,243,071 downwards.
ATTGTAGATGACTGGAATAGTTTAGAATGGGGGATGGGTTTAAGCCTGATTTGTTGTGATCAGCGGAGAGAACATACAGAATGTAAGATATAGAACAAATGAAAGAATGCTGGAGGAGATTAGAATGATGTTGGATGAGCTTATATGGAACCGCAAAAGAGTTAGGCTGAACAGAACTTTTTTTTACATTTCCCGTAGATAGTAGAGGATCATGGGCTTACAGTTCTTAAAGGGTACATCTACTATTCGCACATTTAGCGCTGATGGTAAACTGGTCTGGTTATGTTTATGTAACGTGAATAGTAAAAGACAGTAGAGGAAACCGCAAATATTTTTTAAGCGTTAGAAGCTTAACAAGTCAACGCTGTATTATACGGTAAAAGCAGAAAACTTCATAAAGAAAATATGGGCAATAGTTAGATTGATATGTAATGGGACTATATCACCTACATTTTTTACTAATTGAAACCAGAGAAACATACTGTATTCCATTGGACTAATCTGCTTTTATTTTCTCAACTACATTTAACAGGATTTAGAGCATTTAGAGATATACGTTACAGCAGCTTCATGGGCAATTCACACAATGGACAGGAGGGGATCCAGTGGCTTGTATGGGTTGTATGGGACACTGTATGTGAAATCACCCTGAAGGACAAATTTTACATTACAGTATGGCAATTGAAATCCATATGCAGACTATCTGAGTCTTCCAGAGAGGAGCTGGTTTGTGTTATAGCTCTCCGATTCAGTTAGTAGAAGGGGTCTAAATTACGCACGTTCTCTTAGAGACCTTTCACACATGTGGAATAATTCCACAGTACATACCTAGAGACTCAGCTTAATCTGCCGCTGTGGATTTCCGCTCCATAACCCAAATATATGCATGCAGATTTTGGTGTAGAATTTGCCATGTCTTTAGGTGCGTATTGCAATAAATAAAGGAACCTTTCACAAAAGGCGGAATTAGACACAAGATGTACTGTGAGCTGCAGTATATTCTGCACCCAAATCCACAGGCTACCTGCAGATTTGATGCAGAATTGAAAATGGCTTAAAACCTGCTGCAAATCTACAACAAAATCTGTGGTTAGACCAATGGATTTTGGTGTGCAATTCCACAGTTGTCAAATTTTCGCAGGACGTACCTAAAAATTCAATTTGATCTGCAGCTGCAGATTTCTGCTTTGCTTTGGTGCAGAATTTTCTGCATCTCTAGGTCATCTTGCAGAAATATTCCGCACACGTTAAAGGACCCGAATCCGTTTTTTGGGGCAGCTTTTGCTGCAATTTTTAGAGCCAAAAGCAGGAGTGGATACAAATGAGTGGAGATTAGAGATGAGCGAACCTACTCGGCCACGCCCCTTTTTCGCCCGAGCGCCGCGATTTTCGAGTACTTCTGTACTCAGGTGAAAAGATTCGGGGGGGCGCCGTGGGTGAGTGGGGGGTTGCAGCGGGGAGTGGGGGGGAGAGGGAGAGAGAGAGGGCTTCCCCCTGTTCCCCGCTGCTACCCCCCACTCCGCCACGCCGCCCCCTGGCGCCCCCCGAATCTTTTCACCCGAGTACGGAAGTACTCGTAAATCGCGGTGCTCGATTGAGTAATTACTCGAAACGAGTATATTCGCTCATCTCTAGTGGAGACAGATTTGCCTTTTCTTCATACTTCAGCTTATCTTTGGATAGACTAACGTCTGGCTCCTAAATCTGCATCAAACACTGCTTTGAAAACCTCCACAAAAATTGCATGTGTGGTTTTAGCATCACATCCATTTGCCCTAACATTACACACAGATAGGGCTAAAACAATTAGACAAAAAGTGAAATCTGCTCACACATTATAGTTTTGCAAGACTTGATATTAACACACTAGTTGAGAAATATTGGAACTGAATATTAGCTGCTTTTTTGATGAGAATGGGATATTTTTTTATTATACTTTTTTCTGTTTTAGAACATATATTTATGCCGGTTTATCCTATGGATCTGAATGTTACTGTGGCAACAATTTGCCCCCAAACGGAGCCAAAGAAGAAGAATGCAACAACGAGTGCAAAGGAGAAAAAGGATCTATCTGTGGAGGTGTTAACCGTCTCTCCGTCTTCCAGCTGGACAAACTACAGACCATGGCCAAGCAGAGTAAGTTCTGTTGAACTCGTAAATAGATGCAGCATGAGTTTACTGACCTGTGCATGAACCACTTCACAGCATTACACTTAAGAGATGAGTCAGTTTCAATTAACGTTAACGGGAAAATGTACCATTTTAAAAGACTAAATCTTCTCAGTCTCAGATTAGTAAAGTGTAAGAGCTGATATGAGTGCTGTGCCTGCACCATTCATTGCTGTAGGCAGTGGCTGAAATGAAGGCTTCTGCACACTAAATTAAGTAAGATATTTTTTTTAATGCTTTCATTACAAAATATCAAATATTATATATAAATATTAGGAAGACAGAATCCACAAAATTATGCTTTTGCCTCAAAAGTATTATATTTTATTGTATTATTGTCACTTATTTTCCTAATCGAACAGGGATTGTCAGCATTTACATTTGTATCCATCCCTTTTGAAGTTCACAATGTAACTTCTAAATTAACTTATCAGTTTGTTTTTGGTGTGTAAGAGGAAACTGGAGTACCCAGAGGGAACCTATGCCAATATTGTCTTTGGTCGGTATAGAGAACCTATCCTAATATTGTCCTTGGTCGGTTATGTACCCTGGACCACATTGAACCACCATGCTTCCCATTTTCTTCTTTTCTCCCAAATCAACTGTCAATAATGTCTACTTTTTCCCCTCATTTTTATATGGAGCCACCCTGAGAATTATTTAGGGTCCTTCTTTTTTGAAAAGAGCCTAAGACACTGGTAGACATATGGTAAGACCTGAACTCTAGTGCTGTCTATTGGCTGGAAAGACCCATAATAGGAAAAAGATGACTATAGCTAATCATCATCATGTGTTTTAATCATCATCATGTGTCACAATTGGCATTAGAGGAACCATTAAAGGGGTTGTGCCAAGTTATAGTTATCCACCAGATAGGGAATACATTTATAATCGGTGAGGGTCTGACTAATGGGACCCTGAATGATCCTGAGAGTGGGGGTCCAGTTGCTCCCTGGGTGAATGGAAAGGAGGTGGTGTAAACAAACTGCTGCTCCATTCACTTCAATGACAGTGCAAGATCTTACTCAGTTTAAGTGCTACTGCAGTCTCATTGAAGTGAATGGGGAAGCAGTGCTCTTGTGTGACCTCCACTGCATTCATTTGGGGACCAATACGGAAGACCGTTCAAGAGATCTTTGGGGGTCATAGCAGTCAGCTCCCATGATCTTAAATTTATTCCCTATTCTGTGGACGGGGGATAACATTATACTGTAACTTGGTATTACCCTTCTAAGTGCTAATAGTTTTTTAAGAACCTTGCATTTTCCTTTTGCCAGAACGCTAACTTTTCAGGACCTCTCTAGCACATTAAAATATAAGATAATTGATTGTCTGGTCCTTCATGTTAGAGCTTATTGTTGTATGGTAGAAATGCAGTTCTCGAATTAGAAATATTGGTGGTTGATCAATTAACAAATGTCATTGTCATGCAGGATCAATACAACTAATAAAGATAGAACAAAGAAGTGAGCATTTAATATAAAAGTCTACATTCATTTTAGTTACTATACTGTATCCACACCACAGCTCCCCAGTATCATGCCCACCTAATTAACCATTTGCTTCCTATGGGATTTTCACTAATATTCTCCACATTGTATCATCTGTTGATACAGTCATTTTATTACTTATTGCAAATTTCCCCTTTGCAGTTGAGTCCTCGGCTATAAATCACTTGCAAAGGATATTTCTGCTTCCAATAAATTTTTACCTGATTAGAGGTTCCCTACTCTGTGATTGAAGCCATGGTACTTTTTTTGACAATTTATTTCCTGTACTTCCCACTGGCAGCTATGCAAGTAAATTACTTCTTATATGTGTGGAAATGGCTCAAGTGCCATATAAAGTATCTTTAAATGAAAAGCAAACCTCTGTAATTTAATCACATAGCTGTGATATTCGAGCTGTCAAATATTGGGAGCTTACTGCACAAGCCAAGTCTCCACAAAAATGGGAAACTATGCCATGAATGACATTATTAGACTGTTTTCTCAATCCATCAGTAACATAGCTTATGAACCACCATGTACACTATCCTACTAAAAATAATCGGACACCTGAGCAAGAACAAAAATAGTATTTATGTACCTATATTAATACTTAGTGGGGCTACTTTGGAACTAATAACATCAGATACTCTCCATGGCTTACTTTCTACTAACGTCTGATACACTTCAACTTCAATCCATCCTGCAAACATCTAGGAAATTCTCTCAACGAAAATGGCTGCTCATATTTCCTGACTCAATGTTCCGGAATATGCAAATAAGGGAGATGGAATAAATCCTCCACAGTGCCACCCATTGAAAGGCAGCATTCCTTCAAGTCAAAGTCAGACTTTTTATACAAGCCTTGTTACAATGACTGAGAATTACAAGCAAAGCCTGACTCCATGTACAGACAGCTGTTTCATGGTTTTTGCCTTTCATCAGTGTACAGTAGGAGTCTGGCTTTGCTAGTGAGAGGCCTGGGACGAGTGTCAGAAACGCTCTTTTCTCCTTAGGGAGAGCAACTATATACTATAAACTAAGTGAGGAGACTCAAATGGCCACGCACGCCCCTCTGGGTAATATGCAAATAAGGGAGATGAAATAAATCCTCTACAGTGCCACCTATTGAAAGGCAGCATTCCTTCAAGTCTGGCTTTGCTTGTAATTCCCAGTCATTGTAACAAGGCTTGTATAAAAAGTCTGACTTTGACTTGAAGGAATGCTGCCTTTCAATAGGTGGCACTGTGGAGGATTCATTCCATCTCCCTTATTTGCAAAAACCGCTGTTGAACACAGTACCCTGCTTTCGTAAACGGCAATAAAAATTGCTTTGCCAACATCATGTGTGTGAGTGGCCTAAAAATTTGTAATAACAAAACTCCAAACAGTGTAAAGAAACCAAGGGAAGTATTGGACATGAGTAGCCTTTTAAGAATCTCTTGCAATGAACACAAGATGTATTACAAGTTTAGAAATGGAGAGCAACTAAATTAATCTTTAAACATCATCTTCTCCATTGATTTGAAATGTTACAAATCAACTTTGTTTTCCTTTCTACTTTTTTTCCCCATTTTTTATTGATTAAAGACAAAAATAGAGCACAGCCAGAACAGAAAGAGACTGTTGCATATAAACAACTGCAGATAGATGCATATGTTGGTAAAAAAAAGTTAAAGTACATAAAATGTAGATAGGGAAAATGGTGAATGTCTTGTTCTCCCTTCAAACGAATATGGTTACGGTGTATGTAGGGGAGTCTATATGTAGTACTTCAATTTAAGTGTTGAAATGCTGCCAAACTTTTATTGAAATGATTGAAAAAAAATAAAATTATAAAGCATTACTGTAAGTAACTGTACCTGAGTAGTGTAATTACAGATAAGGGGGAATGGCATAGGTCTATCACCTTTGTCTCCAAATCGAAATTACACTCACATTGGATTTATAGCAAAGCAAAAAAAACTGAACTGATGGGGATGTAAGCTGATCAAGGAGCCATTTCATTCATTGTAGTTGCTCTTTGGTCATATCTGTGGGTTGCTTATCGAGGTTGTTTGTTTGACTTCTGTGTGTCTTGTATATCAAAAAAGATCTATGTTTGCTTAAAGGGAATCTGTTAGCTACTTTGGGCTTTATATGCTAAGCCTATGAGCTGAAAGTAGCTGACCCTCTGAGTCCAGGGATGTAAGTTTTATACTTACATTTCCTGCCGTTTCCCGTTCGTGTGCAAACCTACCGCTGAATGCATTGAGGTGCATGCTAGGTAGTCCTCCTATTCTGGGCTAGTGTCTTTAAAAGGATTCTGGCACCAGGTTCATGAAGATCAACCCTGAGCTGAGCTTCAAGTCTTGGTGGTGGGCCACACCGGCCTCTCCCTATACATAAAAGGGGAGAGAGTTTTCAGACTGCAGGATGCGAGTGAGGAGAAGAATTCATTAGCTTCTCGCTCATTATTCAGTTTCTGCATGTAGAAAATGAACAACGGATCAGCCCATGAAAACAGGCAGCCGTTTACTTATGAACGACTGCCTGTTTACTGTGAATGGAGGCGGGCAGCTGAAAACGATCTCCAGCCCATTCTGCCTCCATTCCTAAGAGATGATCGTTTCTCTGTAAAAGCACAGGAAGATTATTACTGGGACGACCTGTCGATCATCTGCTTTTGTTATGTCATATCCTGTTACCTTTTAAATTACTTGCTTCTTGTACAGACTATATGCTATGAATAAGGCTTAGTTTTTTTGCTGGAACACGTAGATCCCTGTTCACAACCTTGAGCATTTTTTTTAAATTTTTGAATGACATATTCTAATAACGATTAATTTTTATGAGAAGCGCTGGAGCTATAGACATTCTTTTTTCCACATTGCGTTCTTGAGAAACCGTCACTCCGCGCCCTCCTCTTATTGGATATTCATATATATTGAATCCTTGCCATACTCCATGATATTATCAAGCTAATACTTTATTGACAGTTATTTGTTGCTTATGGCTTCTCCTACAATGGATATTTTGTCTACTGTGTCATATCCAGTTTTAACTAACCCAGCACATTAAAATAAAGTTCATGAAATGCTTTCTCGACAGTCTAATATGTATGATGATACCTATTAGTGATGAGCGAGCATACTCGCTAAGGGCAATTGTTTGAGCGAGCATTGCCCTTAGCGAGTACCTGCCCGCTCGAGAAAAAAGGTTCGGGTGCCGGCGGCGGGCAGGGAGCTGTGGGGGAGAGCGGGGAGAATTCTCTCTCTCCCTCTCTCCCCTCCGCTCTCCCCTGCTGACTGCCGCAACTCACCGATCCCACGCGCCGGCACCCGAACCTTTTCTCTCGAGCGGGCAGGTACTCGATAAGGGCAATGCTCGCTCGAGCAATTGCCCTTAGCGAGTATGCTCGCTCATCTCTAATACCTATAATAACATAAAAAGCCTCATGAACACCTTGAAAAAACCAGATGATACAGCAATTGTGTATTTGGTGGGATGTTACTACTTTAGAACATTATGTCACTATACAAATGATTCCACGTGGCTTACGAATTAAAAAGACTCCCACATTTGAATATCCAGAATGCTTTTTGGCTCAGTGGAACAATATACTTTTCACATGTTCACTTGATTTGATGCAGCTGATCATCTCGTTTGAATACGAGGAACTTAAACACCTTGATTCAGTCATCCAGGAAATCCTGCATTGAGCAAGAGGTTGGACCAGATGACCCTGGAAGTCCCTTCCAACTCTACCATTCTATGAAACTCAATCTTTACTACAATGTGCAATGTGCTGGGTATTTTGCAAACACCCAGTGTACTGCCAAAAATCCATCAAAAAACAAAGGAAAGCTGGAAGAAAACACCAGAAAAAAACTGGTATATACAGAAATGCAACAACAAACATCCCATGTGAACAATATTTTACCAGTTGTCAACTTATCTGTGACAATTTTGAATTTGGCTACCTTTTCTTTCAAAGAACACCAACATGTAATATGAACCTGTACCAGATGATCCGGGATGTTTACGATGCAATTAAAAAGATTTTGCCTAATTTGAGAGAGGGCGTATTGGAATTCTAGAAGCTGATGGTTGTATTGACGAATTGTCCGCCAACTGGGCCATTCTGACCAGGCTGTTAGGAGGTATTGAGACCAGTAGATGCATGAGGGCATGCACACAAGGCAAACGGACTTAGGATGCCCTCGAAGGATCACCAGTACAGGGGACCATCTGACTGTCCAACTAACACGAGCTTCTCCAACTGTTTCATTGTCCGTCATCCAGAGACAGGTGGCAACATTGTTATAGGCGCCTGTATCTATCAGAAGCATTTACAGATGCTTGTCTGAAGGATGTTTGCTCTCATGGTTCCCATTACATGTAGTGCTTTTGACACCGACCATTGTCTCTGTTTGTCGTGGAATCATGAGTGACGAAACTGGACTGCTTTGGAGTGGAACTGGGTTGTCTTCAGTGATGAATCCAGGGCAATGACGATGGTCATGTTCGTATTGAGAGACCACATGGTAAGCAGCTCAATCTTGCCTATGCTACGGAACAGTACGCTACCCCCACTGCTTGTGTGATGGTCACGGGGTGCCATTGCATATCACCCCTAGTAGTGGTATGAGGGCCAATGACATTTCAGCGATATCTTCCAGACATACTGCAGCCACTGGTATTGCTTCTCATGACAGGGCTTCCAAAGGTATTTTCCAGCAGGATAATGCTCAGCCACACACAGCAAGGGTGTCACAGGAATGCCTCCACATGTTTGGGACCATCTGGGATGCCAACTTCGAAATCCTATGAGTTTGCACGATATAGAGGCTCAGTTATAGCTAATGTGGACTGATATGCCATAAAATACCATACAGAATCTGTATGCTACCATATATTGAGATAGTATTATTAGGGAAAGAGTTGAAGCCAATTATTCCACCTAAGATGGTATTTATGAAAATTATCATTATGTAAAGCAAGTAATCTCTCATAGGAGTTATGTTCAGAGATTAAGTTTATTAGGTCTCTGATCATGGGATACCTGGAAGATTTCCAGTTTCTAGTTATTAGGAGCTTGGTAGACAAGACAATATGACAAATAATAAGTCTTCTAGATGCTGGGGGCAGTTGATTGCTATCAAGTAGTAAAAAAGCTAATTTTGGTTTAAGTGTTGAATTTCATCTGGAAATCCAGTTTATAAGGGAAGATACTACTTTCCAAAAGGGATAAAAGAGTGGACAGCTCCAGAAAATGTGGTATAATGAGCCCAATTGCCCATAGTTTCGCCAACACAGGCCACTGAATCCGGGAAAGCATTTGACGATCTTTTCAGGGGTATAGTACTACCTCATCAGCAGTTTATAGTGAACCTCTAAGAAATTGGATATAAGATCGATTTATTGACCCAATAAAAATAGGATATCCATTGAATTGGGGTAAACTGTGTTCCCAAGTTTCTCTCCCAATTCAAGAGATGTGCTTTTTTTGAAACACCTTTTTTTCCAGAGAAAAAGTCATAGAGTGTTCTTACGAGTGCCTTAGAGTGGGGAGAATTGTTAGATAGCAAAGAATCAGTTACCTGGGAAATCACTGTCTCTTGTATGGCAGAGAAATTCAGAAAAGAGCTGATTTGATTGTATTGGTGTAAATATTCATGAGTGACCCCAAATTCTCTCATCAGATCAGTGAAAGGTTTTATCTTTTGTGTGCTGAAAAGATCTGAAATATGGTTTATACATATTTTTAACCCAGTTTTTAAAATGTAGGTCGGGATGAAGTAAATTCCATGATTGGATAGAAGCCTGCATGGGAAGGGACATTGTCTGGGTATTATTGGAGGGAAGTGGTTTTTGTATGGTCTCTTTTATAATGGAGGCTAGTATAAGGGATTTAAGAGGTCTACTTTTATTAAGCTGAGTTTCTATATGGGGCCAGCTGGAGTTACAAGAGTTGGTGAGCCAGGCTCATGTTTGATTAATAATGGTGGACTGATCATAGGACCAAAGATTATGTAGCCCCAGTCCTCCCTGTGCATGAAGCAACTCTTGGTTTCTTTCCCCACCAAATAAAATCCATCATCTGCTTTTGGAATTTTGCTTTGACTGAATAGGGAACTGGGAATATGAGAGTATAAATTTTTCTGTAGAATAAGCATCTTCCTAGCCACAAAGATTTCTTTATTGATAAGTCAATAGTTTCTCCCTGAAGGGAGGTGAGTAGCCAGAAAAAGTTAGTGAGAATGAGATAGGACAGAGGGTAGCAGATTGTAATGCCAAGATAAGGAATATTGTCTTTTTGCCATTGAAAAAAGAATTCTGTTTGGATGGAAAGTTTTAAGGCATTATTAATGTTAGGGGCAAGAATCTGAGATTTGTTAGTGTTTAGTTTATAGTAAGAGACTTGGCTAAATTGAAGAATAATATCTTGTATGCTCTTAATGAGGTTAATGGATTTAAAAGTGTCAACAGAATGTCATCTTAGAACAGACCAATTTTGTGCTGACACAATCCTGCAGAAATACTTCAGGAATATCGCGAGATAGCATCAGTCGCTCGTAGCTCAGCAAAACGTTCCATTATTAAAGTAAATAATAATGGAGATAACGGCCATCTCTCATGAGTTCCATTAGTAATTTGAAATGATTTTGAAAGGGCACCATCTATAGGGACTCTGGCAGATAGAGTGCCATATAGGGCATGAATTGCTCTTAAAATGTTTCCTTTGATGCCAAATTTACTTATGGTTGCAAATGCAAATCCCCAATGTAGTCTGCATCCAAAGCAAGAAGCAGAGAAGGGGTCTGAGAGGCACTTGCCTTTGTGACAATGTCTAACACTCTCCTTGTGCCTTTGAAGGCCTATCGACCCTTTGTGAATCCCACCTGGTCGTTGCATATTATTTTAGGTAGGACTTCAAGAAGTCTCTGAGCTAATATTTTGGTGTCACAGTAATAAGTGGTATTGGTCTAAAATTGCTTAGTGATTGTGGAGAATTCCCTGGTTTAGGGATAGTTACAATGAGAACTTAAAGCATTTCCTCTGGGAGAGGATTTCAGAACATCGCTTCATTAATGGTTTTAATTAAATATAGGGCTAACACAGGGAAGAATATTTAGTAGTACTCATTGGCGAAGCCATCTGGCCTTGGAGAGTTAGGAAACTTGAGGGTTTTTATTGCATCACTGACTTCTGTTAGTGACATAAGGGGATTACGTTTTTTAAGTTGTTCCTGCATAACACAAAACAGGTTGATTTTCCGAAGAAATTCTTCTATCACTTGGTTGGGAAGTCCTGTTAGCATTTTTCAAATCATATACACTAGCATAGTAAGCGCTAAATTTGATGGCTATACCTTGAGGGTGAGATCATTTGTGTCCTGAGCCATCTATTTTCATAATAAAAGGGATTTTTGCTTTAATCTGGGTTTTTTTTAATGAGTTTGGCCATCAGTTTGGAAGTTTTGTTATAAGATGAGTAGTACATCATGCGTGAAAGTTTTGCTCTCTTATTACAGTCTTTTAAGAGATGCTGTCTCAGATTCTATCTCAATTTAGCTAACTTTTCATGGAGCGAATCAGAAGGTCAGCGTTGAAGCATCTGTTCTAGATTGGCGATTTTGTGATAACAAATCATTTAGAGTTTGTTTTTTTGTCTGCTATGTTTTGAGCCTAATTTTATCAGTATTCCGCAAATTAACACTTTATGAGCATTCCATGTAGAAAAAATATCTATGTTAGGTCTTGTATTAAAAGCAAAATACTTAAATAAAGCCTCTGAAATTAATTTTTTGTATTAGGTAATTTTCATAAGCTATGTATTATTAGGCCAAACTCTGGGTAAGCCTGTAGGATTTGTTAAAGAAACTGTTAAGAAGATGGGAAAAGTGATATGACCACATAGCTAGTCCTATTTCTGAAGACCCGATCAGAGGAAGGGTCCATCTATCCACCAGGAATAGGTCTATGCAGGAGAAAAATTTGTGATGAGGGGAGTAGTAGCTATACTCTCTAGATAAAGAGAGTATCGTATAGTGATTCTTTATGGAGCCAAGGGGCTAAGGTGGGAGATGTTCTAATTGAGTGTGATGTGGAGTCAAGGCCTGAATCTGGAATTATATTAGTCTCCGCACATAATAAGCCTGCCACCCTGGAGTTTGCATATTTTTCTTATAATTGTATTAAAGAAAGTGATTTGGGAGGAGATGGGAGCATTAATATTTTCTAGGGTCAGATGAGTATCATCTACTGAACCCGAAAGAATAATAATTCTCTCTCCAGGGTCAGCAAACACTTCAAAGAGGTTAAACTGAACTTTGTCCCTGAACGCGATCAAAACTCCAACATGTTTTTTATCTGCACATGCCAAGTATGTTGTCGGAAATGTTTCGTGGGTAAATTCTGGATGAGAAGCAGCTGCAGAGTATGTCTCCTGGAGGCATACTACGTCAACATTGTTACACTGCGCATTCTTCCATACCATGGATCTTTTAAAAGGGAAATTGAGTCCTCTCGCGTTCAGGGAGAGAATCTTAAGTGCCATAATAGTGAGTTATAAGAGGATCAACAGAGTGGAATCTTAGAAAACTGCCTTTTAAAAGAAAGAAATTAAATGAAAACATAAAGAACGTTGCAGGTCTATAGTGGCTAATGGGCCACTCACAAGTATATACTCCCTCCAGTTTGAAGACCTGCAGAAGAAGAGAAAATGGCAACATAATAGTTTTAGCATGACTCAAAACCTGCAAGTTATCGGGAGGGGGGGGGGGGGGAGTTTGCCCGGCATCCATTTCACATGTTTATGAAAGAAGGACCTCAACGGGCTGAAGATTTGTCATTCCAATCTTTGGGTATTTTGTTGGATTTTTTTTGTGGGGTTGCTTGGTGGGACATAAGAGGTCTGTAGGCCCCACTTCTTTAGAAGTTCAGTTTCTTCCTGGGGCGTATTAAGAATTTGTGCTCATCCCTCTTTATGGATTAGGACTAGGGATGAGCGAGTATACTCGCTAAAGCACTACTCGTTCGAGTAATGTGCTTTAGACGAGTATCTCCCTGCTCGTCCCTGAAGATTCGGGGGCCGCCGCGGAGCGGGGAGCTGCGGGGGAGAGCGGGGAGGAACGGAGGGGAGATCTCTCTCTCCCGCCCGCTCTCCCCTGCTCCCCGCCGCAACTCACCTGTCAGCTGCAGCGGCTCCCGAATCTTTAGGGACAAGCAGGGAGATACTCGTCTAAAGCACATTACTCGAGCGAGTAGTGCTTTAGCGAGTATACTCGCTCATCCCTAATTAGGACCTTTGTAGTGAATCAGAGATCTGCTCTGTAAGGGCACTTCATGTTTTGTTGGACTTCAGTTGTCCTTATATTACAGGACATCTGAATGGCCATCATGTATTACCCACTGCAGTGAAAGTGCGGGGCTGGCTGCTGCTTCCACCAATGCATTCAGCTGCTTTTACTAAAAATAATAATCATCATAACTAGTAAAGAGCAAACTTTTGAAAAGTTTGGTTCAGTCAGTTCACCGAAAGTCTACAAAGTTTGGTTTGGTCCAAATAAAGTTTGAATTGAACCAGAAATTCACCAAAGCCCTAAAACTGGTGTATAACACAAAGAGCCATAAAAATCCTGTGTAACGCTCTGAAACTGTAATACAAGTTTTTTTTATGGTTCTTAGACAGTGTTATACACCAGTGTTCAAGAATAGTATTGAGCAAACAGAACCAGTAAAACACTGGTCGAACTTTTCAAAAAGCTCAGTTCTATTTCATTCTGAACTGAGAATGAACCAATATCTACACATGTACATAAGTGTACTCCATGATCAGCTGATGGCATTCTAAAATAGTTATTGCTGATGGGACATGCATTTTAAAAAATCCTCTTCCTTATCTCGTCATGGGAAGTTTTTTCCAGAATTAATTACTTACAAATGCTGGTTTTTCCTAAAGGCTGTATTTCATATATTGTTTTTTTTGATTCGCTGCATATTATGTGTGCGTAATTTTCTGTAACAAGCCTTTGTTTGACCTAACAAATCTGCTGCATTTCCATAAATAATATATTCATAAAAGTCATTGTGTGTTAATAGTACCGCAGTAACACAAGGGATTAGGTGCATCAAATGCTTTGTATTATCTATTTGACATGTGCGGCATTATTTTATGTTTTCCGACATTAATTACGATGATAGCTCATCTATGTGTCAGTAATCTGCCTATTCATTTAGTGAAGTAAGCTCTCTTTCTGTTCTTGCTGGTAATGAGTCCAAAAGATAAGAACATATCAGGGAAGGCTTGGAGGGCAAGTCAGCAAGTTTCCAAATAAATAAACAGAGGAACAAGTCAAGAGAAAAAGACTGATTCCTTCATAGAGGGAAGTCAGTTATCAGGCAATTGGTTCTATGTATATCTTTACTGAATATAGAACTTATTTTGATTTGATCCATAGGCTGTTTTTACCATTCTGAATTTGCATATTATTATCTTTGTTTTGACTTTTTTTAAATTGAAGAATAATTCATTTATTTAAACAAGTACAGTATAAATATTTTGCTTTATACATTAGATTTAATGAATACTTATAGTCATATTTTGTAATATCATTATTGATATAACTATAAATAATACTATTTAAAACACTGTATGTGTTACGTTCATGTGGGCAAATAAGCACCGGGCCCACACGAACATGCCCAAACAGGGGTTGGGGACGACCAGAACAGTGTCAGGAAACGGACTCAGACTGGACGTACTGGCAAAAGACACAAAGAGGAACCGACTTACGACACACACTTGCCATGCACACCGGAACACATAAGCAGGTGATATAGCTATAAAAGTACAAGGTATTGGTTCGTACATTGGCCAATGAACTTAAGCCGCAAAGCCAGGACAAGGCTCCTCGTGTATTGCGGTCCCTATACTAGCAAGACACATCTAGTAGGGGACCCTTAGGGCCACTCTAGCGCCAAAATGACAAACAAACTCAGCTGAACAAACTGACACAAAACTGACAGAGAATAAACATACAAACAGACATGAACCAACAACATACCAAACACACAGCAAGCTGCAACAGACAAGGATTTATGACTTAGCAACATCAGACACAGTTCACGCAGAAAGCAGCAACAGCACAGAAATAACAGGACACAAGTCATACCGCAAGCTGCAACACAGAAATAACAGGACTGCTCACCCTGGACACTAAACAAACACTAACAGGAGCTGGGTATATATGTGAGCAAAGACCCAGGAGATTGACTAGCAGGAAATCCCCACACCCAGCCAGCTCAAATCATTCCACACCTGTGGGCTTGTGCTACTAGAAACCATAGTACTACAGGTCCCAGCAGCACAACCTAACAGTATGTTTATTTGTTTTACATTTATCTATCAATATACTGAATGGCAACTTTATTAGAGACATTTGCCCTTTTGTGATTGATGCTTGGGAAAATAGAGCAATCTGAATTAATTTAAATGAAACATAGTCATCAGTGCTAGACTAGCCAGAACCAATATTTCATACACTTATATCTTGTGGGGTTGGAATAGTGTGGAGCATATACCAGGAAAAGTATGATCGAGGATATCATCCAACGAAGGAAATCCTGTGATCGTAAACAACTAAGAGGTCAGAAGGGGGTTGTCAAGAATCATTCTGATTAACAGGCAGAGGATGTAAAAATTGCAGCTGAAAATAATGCTAGTACTCCATATAATGTGTCCGAATGCACAACTCATTACTTAGCATGGATGAGCTATAACAGCAGCTGACCAGTTTGAGTGCTATAGCTATGAGAAACAGAAAAAGCAACACTCCAGTGGGCAAAAGAGTACAAAAACTGTGTCCTTGAACAGTGAAAAAACATCGCCTGGTCAGATGAATCCAGATTTCTGCTGCACTATGCAGATGGGAGGGTCAGAATTTGGTGCAAGTAGACTGAATTAATGAACCCCTCCTGTCAGCTGTTCAGAAGAGGGCAGTACCTTCATCTATTGTGAGGCAACTACAATAAAGGCCCATTTAGACCGAATGATTCTCGCTCAAAAGTTGCTCAAAGCCTTCTTTTGAGCGAGAATCGCTGGGTCTAAACGTGCGGCCATCATGCAGTTTTTGTTATTCAATTGCTCATCATTGTCTTTCAGCAAGCTGAGTCTTATCAGGACCACACGCTGAGTTGTCAGTGGGATACCGCTGATACTATTGTTTCAGTTGATATTCCACTTGGAGTACACAGCAAAAGTATGCAGAAGACAGCGCTAAAGCTGTCTTCTGTATACCCCGCTCAGCTGGATACCTTCTGAATGTTCCGAGAAGACAACAGCTGCATTCAGAAGATAGCAGTCACGTTTGTCTTCTGCATACAGCGTGAACCTTCATTTATACACTTATGCAAAGTGAACGCTCAAAACTGTCACTCAAACTGCCGTTTGAGCGAATTTTGAGCGATCATCTTGTCGTCTAAATGCACACAACGATTATCGCTTAAAAGATGTCCTTTGAGTGAATTTTGAGTGATAATCCTTGTGTCTAAATGGGTCTTAACATAAGTCATCCTGTCTGCATAGACCAACATTTCTACATAACTATTTTAATACCTTGTGGAATCTATGCCACAATGAATATCAGTGGCTGGGAATGCCAAAGGAGGACCATTGTGGTATTACATGACTGTTGTGCTAATAAAGTGGACATTCAGTATCTATCTATCTATCTATCTATCGATCCAAGTTTAGCTTGCGTGTGTGAAACTATTAAGATGATCTGTGTAAAGGTCCATTTACATACGACAATTATCGCTCAAAATTTATCCAAACTAACGAAAATGAGCGATAATAGTTTAATGTAAACGCGGGCATCGTGCACTTTTCATTTGAATGATGATTTTGGTTCACTTAAAATCCACCATTCAGCCGCTGATTGACTGAGCAAATACACTCCATTTGAATGTATTTCACTCATGTTTCAAAAGACTGCAGGATGTTTTCCCCCGCGACATGTTTACACTAGCCACGAGGAGAACAATGGAATATTTTGGCACATATTTGCACAGCTTGGAGTGTGTTTGAACACACACTGAGCTCTGCAAACAATTCACAGATGTCCTTTTACATGCAAATGAACACGATAAAGTGTTAATGGCCATTAGCATCCATTAACGCTTTATGCAAATAGATTGCAAAATTTTTCAATCTTTCATTCATTTGAAAGATAATTTTTGTGTGTAAAAGGGTCTTTTCACTTGCTATTTGATGGTTGATACAGCTTAGTCTGAAGGTCTTAAAACAGCACAAATCTGACTGACGTGTCCTTGTAGTAGGAGTTTGAGCATTTCCTGACCGTATTTAGTCATAGTATCTGTATTCTTTTACTCTTATCAAAGTAGTAATGCATGTACACATCACATTATTATTCATCAGTGCTTAACAATTTGTTACTTTTGGCGTGTTGTCTCCCTGTGATTGGAGCACTTCACCTTTCTTTGTTCTACTTTGCACTATTAATACAGCTAATACTGAGCTGATCCCTCAGAAAGAGGATGGCAGTGACTTCACATAGTTGGTGTCTCTTGTTGTGTTCCCATAGACTTAACTATAGAAAGCAAAACCTGACGTCCACGAGCGGAGAATCCGCGATGTTCTGCTTGTGAGTTTCAAATCGTGACGTGCTGCAATTTGCCACAATTCTCCGTGGTGAGCCTGTCTATCAGATAGGCATTTCGCAGAGACTTGTCAGTCCCCGCTCCCCCGTGGCGGAATATCGCTAGTAATATTCCGTCACGGCCGTGGAGAGGCAGCTTTAATTGCTCCTTTAAAAGCTCTCAAAAGCACTGCAAAATTCTTCTTTTGATGAGTCTAAAGTCCACCATAATGCTAAATAACCAGCATGATGTGGAAATGTCCTACAACTCTGTGGAGGGGTAAGTAAAGTTTTGATTATTATTTTACTACAGACAGGCCTATTAAAGGGATGTTGTCTGGTAACTGGACAACCCCTTTAAGCTTACAATAATGGGTATTCCAAATACTAAGACAGACCATAACATGGTGCATTTACTTAATTTTTACTTATTTTCAGTTACTTATATTAAACTGTGCAGCACAATTTTTGTAACAGATAAGCGCATGGGCGGCTTATAGTAGCTTTAGTGCGCTGAATTCAAATTTGATATCCGTTTTTTTTCTGCCACGTAAAGTTTTTCAATTATTGTGAATAATGTAATCCAATTGCTGTTGTATTGTATGTTTTGGAAATATGCCTATACAATTTAACCAGTAGGCTCACCATTAACCTTGCTTAATAAAAAGAATAACAAAAGTGATTGTGCAACTATTTTGCAAACACTGTTGCAAACCACACAAGGGTAGGTGTATGTAATATATAGGGTATATTTCTATGTGGCAATATGGAAATCCACCAGTAAGTTATAATGAATGAACTGTGTTTTTACAGGTCGTTGGTTAGACTAAATAAAAGAGTCAAAATCATAAAACAAAAAAACATGTTTGGTATCGCTGCGTCCATAAAAGTCTGATCTATCAAAGTAATGTATTTTTTACCCCACACAGTGAACGTCGTCCAAAAAAAAAAATAAGAACCCCAGAAATGCACTTTTTTAGTCATTCTGTCTCCAGGAAAAAAAGCAATAAAAAGCTATCAAAAAGTCATATGTATTCCAAAATGGTACTAACGCAAACTACAGAAAATAATTAAAAATAAATAAATGTCTTTGAAAAAAAATAAAAGTAGTGCAGCAAAAAAAAAAAAAAAAAGACTACATAAGTTTGGTATCATACTTTTCGTACTGACCCATAGAATAAAGTTATGTCATTTTTGTTCCAGTTTGTGGGCCGTAGAAATAAGATGCACCAAAAGGCGGCAGAACTTTGGTTTTTTTTTTCCTTTTACTCCACTTAGAGGTTTTTAAAAGTTTTTCAGTAGAGATGAGGGAGCACCAAAATGCTCGAGTGCTCGTTACTCGAGTTGAACTTTCCGCGATGCTCGAGAGTTCGTTTCGAGTAACGAACCCCATTGAAGCCAATGGGCGACTCGAGAATTTTTGTATATGACTGGCGCTCCGCTAAGGTTTTCATTTGTGAAAATCTTAGCAAATCACCAAAGTCATGTAAAAAACACAGAAATGTATAGGGCAGGCGAGGAGCAACATGCAGGGCTGCATTTCGGGCTCCGAGGTCTCACTTTTAAGCCACAATAGTGGCAAGAGTGAGACCTCCCCCCCGCACTGTCAGCATAACAATCGTTCTCCTCTGCCACAGCTGTAACAGCTGTGGCAGAGCAGAACGATGTTAGCCCATTGAATTCAATGGAGCCGGCAATACAGCCGGCTCCATTGAAAGCAATGGGCTGCCGGCGAGCGCGGAATGAATTTTCGGGAAGGGCTTAAAAATATAAGCCCTTACCTGAAAATCATCCTAAAATGTGTAAAAAGTAAAAAAAAAATATACTCACCTTGTCCCGGCAGAACGATGTTAGCCCATTGAATTCAATGGAGCCGGCAATACGGCCGGCTCCATTGAAAGCAATGGGCTGCCGGCGATCGCACAATGAATTTTCGGGAAGGGCTTAAATATATAAGCCCTTCCCTGCAATTCATCCAGAAATGTGTAAAAATAAAAAATATATATATACTCACCTGGTCCCAGCAGACAGAGTTCAGCTGCGGCCAGCTGGCAGTTCTCCTGAACTGCTATCTGTAGTATTCAGCAGCCGGGGATTTAAAATCCCCGCCTGCTGAATGAGCTGCCTCTGATTGGTCACAGCCTGACCAATCAGAGGCAGCTCTCACTCACACCCATTCATGAATTCATGAATGGGTGAGTGAGTGCTGCCACTGATTGGCTCAGCTCAGCTGTCATTCAGCTGAGAGCCCTTCCTGAAAATTCATTTTGCGATCGCCGCCAGCACATTGCTTTTAATGGAGCCGGCTGTATTGCCGGCTCCATTGAATTCAATGGGCTAACATTGTTCTGCCGGGACAAGGTGAGTATATTTTTTTTTTTACTTTTTACACATTTTAGGATGATTTTCAGGTAAGGGCTTATATTTTTAAGCCCTCCCCGAAAATTCATCCCGCGCTCGCCGGCTGTCCATTGCTTTCAATGGAGCCGGCTGTTTTGCTGGCTCTATTGAATTCAATGGTCAGTGCTCGTTTAATCGAGACGAGCACCGCATGGTGCTCGTCTTGAGTAACGAGCATCTCGAGCACCCTAATCAAGCTCGGACGAGTATGCTCGCTCATCTCTATTTTTCAGTACATTATACGATACATTAAATAGTACCATTAAAAAATACAACTCGTTCTGCAAAAAACAAGCCCTCATACAGCTACATCTATGGATAAATAAAGGAGTTACGATCTTTTTAAATGAAAAAAAGCTTGGTCAGTAAGGGGTTAAATAACTTGAAAATGAGATGTGCCGCTATTATTCCGTTTTACCAGTGTAATTAACAGGTTTTAATTTTACAGAAACATATCAATTACTTTTGTTTATGACATTTTTTTTAATGTGTTGCACAGTGTTATGTCAGCATATTCCTCAGACCTCTACAGTGATTGTCACTATAAGCCCCAGTCCTCAGTGGGTTGACAATCTAATTTTTCTAATATTTTAGGCACACACCAGGTGGAATTTAATAGGAAGCCAATATTATATTTTCACGAATATGAGTGTCAGGAAACCGGAATACCAAGAGAAAAACCCATGCAAACATGAGAAGAACTTGCAAACAACATACAGATATTATCACTGCTTAGATTTATAGACTGGAACCCAATGCTGTAGGCTGCAGAGCCACCCACTCCGTGACAGCTCTTACTGACTTTTCATAGATGTGTAGTCAGTATCAAATGGTAAATGTACTTGTCTTTACAAATATTGCAAAAGGTTAAACAGGAAGCCATGTGCTTTACCACTGAATGGATCCCCATGCAGTGACTCCCTGCTGAGCCTGTAGTGAGCTTGTACTTGTAAAGAGCAGTCAGTCTTAACAAACAGCACCTGTTTATAAAGAACAGTGCTGTGACAGAAAAACTATTTAAGCCTCAGAAGAAAAAAAAAATAGCTTGATTATTATAATACCCCGTTTCCCAAAAAATAAGACCTATCCTTAAAATAAGCCCTAGTCTTTTTTAAGATTTTAGGGTAGGCTTGAAATATAAGCCCTACCTCGAAAATTACCGCTAGTTATGCTACATATAAAAAATAAAAAGTAAATACATTACCTAGCAGGCTCGGTCCAGGTCCCCCCTGCTGCTCTCCAGAGCTCCACATGGTTCCCACAGTCCTCGGCTGCACACACAATTTCCCTTCCTGGTTACAAGACTCATAAATCTTGCCTCCAGGAGCCGATGGCTGTGATTGGTTTTTTGACACTCGATGAATCAGTTCATCCAGCGCTGCATTGATTGGTTAATTCGATTGCTGCTCAGTCAATCGATGCAGTGCTGAATGAACCAATACAATGGCTGTGATTGGTTCATCGAGTGCTGCATTGATTGGCAAAGGAGCAGTCGAAGAACCAATCACAGCCATCGCTTCCTGAAGGAGGGATTTATGAATCCTGTAACCAGGAAGTAATCTTTTATGAGAACCAAGGACTGCAGGAACTGCGCTGGAAGTCTGGAGGGAGGGACCTGGACCGAGCCTGCTAGGTAAGTAAAATAAGACCTAGCGCCTCTTTTAGGGCAAAAATTAATATAAGACAGGGTCTTATTTTTGGGGAAACACAGTATGGCTCAACACAATTTCTACCCTATTGCACATTCCAATTTCAAACAGAGGCATTTACAGATATGAGTGAGACAAAAAAAATGTAGTAAGCCACATCAGATGGGATAATAATGAAATATTTCTCCTTAGAAACATTTTTAAAAGATCAATGCTGTACAGTGGTACCATACAGTGGCTAGAAGAGTGCCTATGGCTTCATAATATATAGCCACTGTGAGTCCTTGTCTACCATAGATGTTCTATGCAACTCTATTTAGTGTAGGAGATCTGAAGCTGCAACAGTCAGTTTCACACGGGAGAGGAAAATTGCGCGATTTATGTCTGATGCAATAGTCAGTATAAAAGCAGATTATAAAAACCAATGATTTTCAATGGTTTCCTTCCTATCTGCGATGATTTCACAAAAAATCACAGCATGCTTTATCTTTCAGTGATGTGCGATCTTTTTTTTTTTTAACTCCCATGTTTCCCTATGGAGCTAGCTTTTTATCACATTGCAACACAGCAAACATGCATTGCGATGCGATTTTAAAATTAGACGGTCCCATTGACTTTCGGGATAACAAAACTCACAATTTTATCGTGGGTGGCAGCATTGTGAGCTGATTTTATTTTAAAAAAGCATCGCTGATGCACAAAAATCACAGGAACAAAGACACGATTTTGCCGCGATTCTCTCACGGCAAAATCGTGATCGCCAGTGTAAAACTAGCCTCACAGTTAAGTGTTTACCGAGGGCTAGGATATTGATATCTGTGCTTCGGATAGGTCATCAATATCAAATTTGTGAGGCTTCGTCACCTGCGACATCCAGTGATTAGCTGTTTGAAGAGACCATGGTGTTCGAGTGAGTGTTGTAACCTCATCATAAGCCAGCTGTTATGATTCGCCAGCCATGAAGCAGGATCAGGCCAAAGTGATGGCACAGCATCAGCCCTGGCCCATGTAATCCTCATGCTGGAGCCTGCTCAATGTCATTTGGATGCTGGACGTTGACAAAGACACTTTTCTGCTGGTCTGTTGACTGGTTGGTTGGCTGGGAGGTGACTATGCCAGCCAGCCAATCAGCTTTAGTTTGTGTATATTTATTCTGACTCCTTATCACCAGGGATGCCACTTATACTCTAAGTCATGTTTCTGGCCCTGTCGTCTGCTCCCGATCTTGTTCTATGTCTGAGTTATAATAAGTCTCCCAGTGATTTTTTTTAGTCTGGAGTGTTTAAACTTATTAGTCCCCATATACTTGTGGTTTAATATACATTGTACAGTAAACCCTTGAGTAGCATTGCTCTTAAGTAACACTGTTTTCAACTTAAGTTGATGTGTCAGGGCAGCAGCGGTCCCTCAAATAAAGTTGCATTCCTCAGATAAGGGCGCCGACTGCTCCATGACCCCGGGCGCTGCTCAGTGAGCCGGCGCGCAGCTGATGCTGGTAACTTTCTGCTTCTCCTGCATCCGCGCGCCTACTCCTCCCCTTCCCCTCTCCAGAGTGTACAGTGCCGGCTGAACGTTGCTGTGTCTGCCTGCCTCCTGACACAGTACAGCAGCTGAATCCCCAAATTGCCGGCTGAACGTTGCCTGGCTTCTAAATCCCCACTGTACTGCAAAATGTAAGTACTGTACAGATGAGTACAGTACAGTAAAGAAACGTTTGCAAATAAATACTGCGGTCCTATGTCAAACCACAGATAACACAGTGATAATCTTTTTATTATAAAAGTAAAAAACATTACAGGGCGTAATAACAAAAATAGCAAAATAACAGAAAAATTTGCCAAATACAATCACGAGAAGCATATATACACACACACATTTACAAAACAGAAATATTTGCAAAAATAACAGAAATTAACAGAAATATTTGCAAGAAGTAATAGCCAAACATTCATATTTACAAAAAAAACTGTACAGGAGTGAAAATTTACCGGTCTGGCCGCATCCCCAATCTCACACGTCCCATTTACACTACAAAATTGACATAAGAAAACATCACACCAAAAACTAGACAACCTATTCCATAATCCCGTGGTGCTGCATATTCCAACCTACTAAACAGAGAAAAAAAAAACACACATTAGTAAAACAAGAATATATATAAATGTTTTTTTTTTTTGTTGTTTTTTTTTATTTTTTTTTATTTAGTTATTTATTATTATTATTTATTCCCCCCCCCCTCCCCTCTAAACTACACACACATTACCCTCTACCCATCCCCTGGTCCGCTGCCAATACCTGCCAATCATGCTTATGAACATATACACATATATATATATATATATATATATATATATATATATATATATATATATATATATATATATATATATATATACATATATACACACACATATACACATACATACCTATATATATACATATACACATACATATTTTTTTTTGTATTTTTATTTTTTATTTTTTGTGAATACACAGAACGTAATACTAACCCCCCACAAAAACTCATAATACGACCCATAAAGATACCACCCACGAAAAACCAAACAAACAAACATAATACCACCCACAAACCCATATAATGCATAATAATCCACAGCCTAAATATACAGAAAAATATATAAATAACAAAAATATAACCATTACCTCCAGCCCTGGTTCGGGTCCCGTAAGCCTTTTATTCAACTTTTAACTTAAAACAAAACAAAAAGCTAGGGTGAAAGAATCCAGCCCCCCACCGGGAAACAGTTCTCCAGGCTAGGGAACCCCAAAGCAAAAACCCCTCCAAAGGAAGGCTGCTCGAGGCCTAACCAACCTTTCAAACTCCAGAGAACGCACCTTCACCAGGTCACCGAGAATATTCCTACTTACCTCGTCCTCGGGGAGGATTTTATGCTGCGTCGATACTATACACCGTGCGCTCCACTTGTGATACCTAACCACTAGACTTACTAAAAATAAAGTGCAGCGGTCCCTGCCACCCAGATCTCTGAATGCTCCATAACACCACTCGGCGTAGGTAAGGTCAGCCAGCCGAGGCCAACCGATGGAAGCCCCTACCCTCTTGTATACCTCTATATTGAAGGGACAATGAAGCAGGAAGTGGTCCATGCTCTCCAGAGTGTTGCCACATGCCTCCCGGGGACAGCCTCTGTCCTCGGTGTTCTTGTGCTTCAAGTTGTCCCCCACATATAGCTTACCATGGAAGCAGCGCCAGGTCAAGTCCCAATACTTTGAGGGGATTCTTACCGAATTTAAAAGAAACAAACCCACCCTCAAATCCCCACCTGGGCAGTCTCTGAGGGCCAATGGATTCTGAAAGTGGGTTGCCAAGACCCTCTGGTCCAGCACACGCCTGGCCAGCGTCCTGACTTCCCCCACGGTCAGCCCCCATTGGCGTAAAACCTTCAGAACCGGTGCAACGTAAGCCGGAAGATGTCCGTGCGGTGTACGAAAGTCCTTCACACGCCCTCCTGTCTCCCACTCCTGGAAGAACGGCCGAAACCATCCCTTACAGGAGGATACCCACGGAGGAGCCCTCTCTTTCCAGAGGTTTGCGATATTAGCTTTCAAAAAGGTATTCACGAGGAATACCACTGGGTTGACCATACCCAACCCGCCTAGTCTCCTCGTACGGTAAGTAACCTCCCTCTTGACTGGGTTCAGCCTATTCCCCCATAACAGCTGGAAGAACAGGCTGTAGACCCGTGACCAAAGAGGTTCTGGCAAAATGCAAACACTTCCCAGGTACATTAACAAAGGGAGCAGGTAAGTCTTGATCAAGCAAACCCTTTCTCTCAGGGTCAAAGACCACCCTTTCCATTGATCCACCTTTTGAGCGGCATTCCTCAATCTGCCTTCCCAGTTTTTCTCGGGATAATTCCCTTGGTCGAAATCGATGCCTAAAATTTTAGCTGAATCTTGGGGTTCTGGGAGAGCGTCCGGAAGATCAAAAGCAGGATCTCCCCCTCCCAGCCAGAGACTCTCACACTTTTCCCGATTGATCTTTGACCCGGAGACCTCCGAGTAGCGGACAACTTCCGACATCACCCACCCCGCCTCCTCCTGAGAGGAGACAAAGATAGTAACGTCATCAGCGTACGCCACTGTCCTCAAGGCCAGGTCCGGGACCCCTGGGTCCATCCTCACCCCCGCCAACGGTCCCCCATCTACCCTTCTGAGGAAGGGATCGACAGCGAACGCGTAAAGCAAGGGGCTCAGAGGGCATCCCTGACGAACTCCAGACCCGACTACAAAAGGACGGCCAACCCAACCGTTCACGAGCGGGAAACTCTCAGCCCCTGAATACAATGTTTTTAACCATTTTACGAACCCCACCGGCAGACCGTATCTCAAAAGGACAGACCAAAGGTACTCGTTGTTTACTCGATCAAAAGCTTTAGCCTGATCCAGGGAAAGTAAAAACCCCTTCCAGAGACCCGCCCTGCCCCGTTCCACAGCCTCCCGGACACTCAGCACGGCGCTAAACGTGCTTCGACCGGGAACAGAGCAGTGCTGAGCCCCAGAAAGGAGCTGGGGTGCAAATTTCACCAACCTACTGAACAGCACTTTTGCCAGAATCTTTCTGTCCGTATTGAGGAGCGCTATGGGACGCCAATTCTCAATACGGAGCGGATCTTTACCCTTTGACAGAATTATTAGGGCCGACTTCCTCATTGACTCTGGCAGAACGCCCAAGGATAGACATTCATTAAAAACCTCGGTCAAGAGGGGAACTAAAACTTCCTTAAAGGATTTATAAAACTCAGATGTTAAGCCGTCTGGGCC
This sequence comes from Eleutherodactylus coqui, assembly GCF_035609145.1. Classification (NCBI taxonomy): domain Eukaryota; kingdom Metazoa; phylum Chordata; class Amphibia; order Anura; family Eleutherodactylidae; genus Eleutherodactylus; species Eleutherodactylus coqui. The sequence goes on along the minus strand of NC_089840.1, from coordinate 68,216,918 downwards.
TGGCGACTTTTTGGACCGGAGCCCATCAATCGCCAGTCCTGGAGACTCTGGAGATCTCCTCGCGGCTACCTCCAGTCGAGACCAAATGCTCGAGTTTCCTCCTCAGGCTCTGATACATACGCTTTCTGTTCAGGCTTCTGAGGTTGGAGATCTGTCGGAAGAACCTTCTTACCCGATGTTTGAACATCTCCCACCACTCTGACTTACTGCTGCATAGGCCCAGTAGTGGTTCCTGGCTCTGAAGAAAATCCTCAAAGGACCGTCTTATTTCCGCTTCTTCCAGGAGTGACGAATTCAACTTCCATAAACCTTTGCCCATCCGAGGGGTCTCTGTGACATTCAGAGAAAAAAGAATCATACAGTGGTCGGAGAACTCCACCTCCACCACCGATAACGGTGAGGAGACGGCTTCCTCCTTTAAATAAAACCTATCTATCCTAGACCTGCAATAACTACCTCTAAACCAAGTGAATCCCGTGCGCCCTGGGGTGTGCCGAACGTGGACATCCACAAGGCGTGCCTCACTAACTACTCTATTTAACGCGACGCTATCATAGCCTGGCTGGTTATTGGAACCTCCTCTATCACAGAGCCTCGTGACATTATTAAAGTCTCCTCCAAAGACCACTTGCCGGCTTGTAAAAAGGAAAGGCTTAATTCTCATAAAGAGGTCTTTGCGCCCCTCCTTTGACTGGGGTCCATAGATGTTAATAAGACGCAACTCTTGACCTCCCATGAGAATATCCAAGATCAGGCACCTCCCCATTTCCAGCTCGATAACCCGTCTGCATTCTACCTGTGCGGTCTTAAAAAGGACCGCCACCCCGCTATACGGCTCGGCCGCAAGAGACCAATAGGAGGCTCCGCACCTCCACTCACGCTTGGCTTTGTTCATGACCGACAAATCTGTCAGCCTGGTCTCTTGCAAAAATAAAACGTCAGCTTCAACTCGGCTGAGAAAATCAAAGGCCGCAAACCTAGCCGCATCTGACTTAATGCTGGCAACATTAATGGATGCCAGCGTCAACAGGGTGAGTGCCGCCATCATTGGTGATCGAGCTGGATGGCTTTCCTCTTACTCTCCCCCTCCTCCCTGTCGGAAGAAGAGGTCTCTCCTTTATTTCTTTTTAATGAAATTGAAACATCCATATCACCACACTCATCCTTACCTTCACCTTCCGGCTTCAGGGTGGCCCCCTTCCCGGAAGAAACCGGGTCCCCCACAGAAAGAGACCCAGCGTCCCCCGGGGTTCCTTCCTCAATTATCTCCGCCACCACCTCCGGTACCTCACCCCCAGCCTCTCCCCCTGGCAGGGAAGAGGAGGTGTTATTGAGAGCTTGGTACCGGTTAGAGAGGTCGACCGTAAGGGAACTGATGGGGCCTTCCTTTGGTATCTGCACCAGAGTGAGTGGGACCGAGTCATCCCACTCTAGAGAGGAAGAACCCCTATTTTTCTTTCTTGTTCTTCCCTTACCCTTTTTTTTCTGCTTTTGCCATTTCTCGCTTTCCTCGTCCGCACTTTCTTCACGGGAGGATCCGGCAGAACTGGCAGCCACCTCCTCTCTCTCCATCCTTCTGGTTTCCTCATCCACATCGCTATCCCTTGGGGCCTCAGCAGCTCGACTCCCCTCCTGCCCTGGCTGGCCAGGAACCCCGCCGAGACCCCGTAGCTCTTCCTCCTCCCTGCTGCCACCAGCTTCGCCCCCGGAGCGACGGGCCCGCTGGCCCTCTGACTGGGCTCGGCCGATGTTGGCACAGGATAAGGGACAACGACTGAATGGGTGCCCTAAAGCACCACACAGGTTACACCGAATGCTGCCACAGGAGGAGGATGGGTGGTCTCTGCCCCCACACAGCGCACACACCAGCACCTTACACTGTGCGCTGAAATGTGTGGGGTCCCCGCACCTGTGGCAGACCTTCGGCTGCCCCTGGTAGAAAACCAGAATCCTGTCCCTTCCCAGGAACGCAGAAGAAGGGATGTGGGTAACGGAATTACCTGCACGTTTCAACTTTACCATGAAAGTCCAGGCCCCTGACCAGATACCGTGTGCGTCCCTGTTTTTCTGGGGAGGATGGAGAATCTCCCCATACCTGCCCATCCAGGTCATGATGTCAACATAAGAGACAGACTCGTTACTAGTCAGAACGGTCACTCTCTTAGTGTCATTCTGGCGGGTAATTGCTTGAACTGCAAAATCCCGCCACTCGGGCTCCGTCTGAGCCAGCTCGTATTTTGACCAGAAGAGCTCGAGCCCCTCTGGTCTCACGAAGCTAACATCAAACAGGGAGGTCCCAAAGGGGTGGATCAGGGCAAAGATGTCACTCACCCTGAATTCCATCCCGAGGAGAAGCTCCACCACCCTAGCACGGTTAGGGCAGGCTTCACTGCCTCCCCATCGGAGACGAACCACATTCCTTCTGGACCCCCCCTGCCCGGCTGTAGGAAGCGACCATGCCTCTTCTCCCTGCCTTTGCTCTCGGAAGGCCCCTGTGCCAAACCTATCTATCCAAAAGGATAGGTCACGCTTTTCACCCTCTATAGTGACCGACCTCTCTCCCCTCTTTAAGGCGGATAGGTATAGCTCGTGTGACCTGGGGTCCCTGAAGCCGGGAGGTGAAGGTCCCCCACTTACCCCGGCGGCAACACTAGCGTAGCTTCTAGGAGCAGTCACCGCCGGGGCGGCAGCTGGACCAGGGCCCCCACTCCTCCCCAAACCACCAGACACTCCACCCTCACTTGTGACTTTTGTAAATTTACCTGTACCTCCCTCCGATACTCCTCCACCAGCAGACACCCCAACATTTAATCTTGTATTATTTAAATTCCCCACACCCCTGGACTCTCCCTCACGCACACCTCTCACCATGATGTTGCTCCCTTCATCCCTTTCACACACCTCCATGCCTTCCATACTCTCACGCTCATCATTCTCCCTATTCTTTGCGACCAGACCGGTAATGGCTTCTCTCTTGGCCGGAAGAGTAAGGGGCACCTGGCGGCTCGGAGGTTTCCCAGCCGCTCCCCCCTTGCCTGCAGGGGAGCAACCCAGGGTGGGTTTCTTAAATATAGTCCCCTCCGAGCCTCCAGACCCACCCCCCTTAGCACTGGGGGGAAAGGGACTTCCAGCCACGCATTCACGACCTTTGGCTCCGCCTCCTGCCATCATATTTCGTGTAACCCCGGCAAAGGAATTCCGGCGTTTTGGGTCTCCACTTTTTTTAGGGTCCACCGCAGGGCCCTTATTGGGGCCACCCGACGCCGGATGGCCCCCCAAACTCCCAGGATGTTTGGGATCACCCGACGCCGGGCAATCCCCTTTTTCCAGGCCCACCGCAGGGCCTTTCTGGGGGCCACCCGACGCCGGATGACCCCCCACCTTCCGTGAACCTATGGGATCACCTGCTGGTGGGTGACCCCCCTTACTTAGGCCCGCCGCAGGGCCTTTCTGGGGGCCAGCCGACGCCGGATGACCCCCCATCTTTTCCTCCACCTTCCTTGAACTCTTGGGATCACCCGGCGCCGGGAGACCCCCCTTACTTAGGCCCGCCGCAGGGCCTTTCTGGTGGCCACCCAACGCCGGGCAACCCCCTTTATCCAGGCCCACCGCAGGGCCCTTCGGGGGGCCAGCCGACGCCGAATGACCCCCCATCTTTTCCTCCACCTTCCCTGAACTCTTGGGATCACCCGACGCCGGGAGACCCCCCTTACTTAGGCCCGCCGCAGGGCCTTTCTGGGGGCCACCTGATGCCGGTGCACCCCCCACCTCCGCAACCTTTTTTGTCATTGTATCTGGATCATCCGACGCCGGATGACCCCCCACCTTCGCAGCCTTTTTTGATATTTTACCTGGATCATTTGACGCCGGATGACCCCCACTCTTAGGAATCTCTGTCAGACACCAGCTTCTGCCCGTCACCCCTCCTTTTATTACGAACCGGGGGGGTGTTTGGATTAGGATGCCTAGTACTCTCCCCCTTCCTTTGCACTGAACCCACATTAGCAGAGTCCAGGCTGGGTCGGACCTGGGGGCTACCCATGCAGCTACCCCCCTCCCCTGGTTCAGAGGCTTGCCCAGGGAGGCTGACGTACCTGTACTCCACCTGGGTGATCTTTTTGCCACTTTTCTTCTTTTTAGCCTGGGGGGTCTCGCTCAGGAAGGTCATTGCCAAAATAGAGACCCTCCAGGCCTCCAGGGGATTCCAGGTGACTTATGTACGCCATTAGTTGCCCCCCTGGGCCGCTGTCCTCGCCCTCTTCCCCAGAGGAGTCTGAGCTTGAAATAATAGTAGCTTGCCCAGCTGGAAGGTCACTGCACAGGGACTGCTGACTATCCGCTGTCTGCAGTTCTCCAGCAGGGGCCTGCTCCATCTTGGACACTAGGCCCTTCATATCCTCACAGACCCCAGCCAGAGCCGGCTGAGACCCTTCAAACCGGTCACCATTCACCAACTTCTCTGCGAACGGACCTGCACCCCTTAAGATGTCCGCCCTCCTCTCAACCAGGGTGAGGATCTCGCTTTTCAATTCCTGGACGGCCTGGTTGTATTGGGCCCTCCTTGACCCACCTGAATTGTTGGCCAGGGACCTGGCTGCCTTTAACTCCTCCTGAAGCCTTCTGATGGTGCCACCGGCCTCACGGTACTCCTGGGTCCTTGAAGCGAGCCTGGCAGCAAAGACGGTTACATCCTCCCTAGGCCGCAGTGTCCCCCAGTGCTCGATGGTAGGACTGGGGTTTCCCCCAGGAGTACCTGGCCTGGCTCCAGGAGGGCCTTTGCTGGAAGTCCCAGCAGCCGAGGTCCCGGAGGGCCGCCGTCCCTCACCCTGGCTAGCCCGACGGCCACCTCGGGTGGTCTCCAGGAGGGGTGCAGGAGACACATCGCTGCGTCTCCTGCTAGATCTCCTCAGCCCCTCCTGGGTAGCCGGTTGTGAAGCATCCCCATCCTCCGCCGGCTGGCTCCGGAGAGTGGGGGTAGTAGTCCTCCCTCTCGCCATAGCCCAGGACCTCACTCCCTCCTGGGTAGGAGAGAGCAAAAAGTCCCAGGCCCTGGAGGAGAAAGAGAGAGGCCTGGAGCTGCAAGCACCTGCTCACTAGTGAACCACACCCTGCAACTGGAAGTGAGGGGGTGTGTCCCTGCAGTCCTATGTCAAAGCACTGTATGCTAAATGTCCAAAAACCTGTTAAATGTTAATTTATTCTTTATAGTTGTGTTTTATATTCATTCAGTATTGTTATTGTTTTTGGTATTAAAGACCAGAGTTATTCTCTATTTAATGGGGTTTGGTGTGTTTTTGGAACGTCTAGAACCAATCCATGGATTTACATTAATTCCTATAGAAATATTGTCCTCAACTAACATTGATTTCTACTAAAGTCCATTGCTTCCGGTCGGATTAATGACATTAGTTGAAGTTCTACTGTATGTCATCTAACCTTTGTGAGTATTCCTTGTCACCATCTAGGGAAAGACAGGGTCACCCCAGGTGTCTGATGTTGTTTACATCAGGGCAAGTGTCCTGCTAATAGGTAGAGTCTTCTCCAACTTACAATTTAGGGTTCATTTTCCCATTTTTCCCATTTTGTGTTTCAATATTTCCGGTCCGGGACGTAACACCAGCAATATTTTGTTCATTTGTCACTTGGAGTTTCAGCAGCTCTCTCCTTTGCAAGTTAATGTGATTGAGCTGCTATACCAGGTGCAGCTGCTGCCTGGTGTTCAGTTAAAAGGCCATGGCCTCTTCAAAGAGTTGATCGGCAGGGGTCCTAGGCTGGCAAGCCCCTACCAATCTGATATTGATCACCTACTCTGAGGATAGATCATCAATGTCCAATTCCCAGAAAACCCCTTTGAATGGAAAAGAAGAAAAAGGCAACCAAACAACCAAAAATTAAGAAAATACAATACACATTCTTGGTGAAGACCTATTGAAAAGAATCAAGAATACATGAAATGACAGGCTGACTCAGAAAACTCTGTTAGGACTGAGATTAGTGGTATGCAAATAAACAATAGAGAAGAAAAATTGTCATGTCTTTACCTTATCTGCCTGTTGGATATTTACTCAGTTATTATGTAGATGATGGCATCTGTTGTCCAGTACATTACAGTTTATCAATGCTTAGTAGTCAGTCTAATCATGGACACCGTAATTAGTGTAAATATTTGCGGGATTGCATTTGCTTTTTTTTTTTTAACTTTTTGAATACTGGGTGTAGCAAAAACTGTTCATTGAAATGGTTAATCTTTTCTTCCAAGTACCAATTTTTCTGCTTCAATGCAGATCAAAAGAAAAATCAATAGAAAAGGTAGAGTGAAGGGAATCAGCATTTATTTTTCAGCTTATTTTGTCAGTATATGACATTTGAACCTGTAATGAAATATCACAATATAAGTCTTGCTCTAATTGCTAAGCAGACTGGCCCTTCACCTGCCAGGAAAACAAATACGAGGTAGATTGCATCTGAATGCTGGCTCTTTCTTATTAAATATTAGATTTTTCCCTGAGGACTTTGATACCAGGATGGAAACATGTAGGCAGCTCTTGGATCTCTCTCTATGACGTCTAGAAATTGTCTCATGGCACAATGCTATGCTTTGTTACAAAATATCAGTCAATGATTTTCAACAGATACATGTACCCTGATAACAAGTGTGAAGAGAGCTTAATAGCAATGTTCAAAGGTTCGATAAAAAGAGCATTTAGGAATGTACTAAACACAGTTACTATAAAAAAAATATATCACATTGTATAAATGCTTTAAATTCAAATCGATGAGCTTAACTTCCACATCCTGCCGGACACAACTAAAGGATCAGGACTGGGGTGACGTCACAATGCCAGCCCCGGCCAACGAGATCCACACGCAGGCTCATGCTCACTGTCATTTTGGCTTTGCATGCTGTCAGTGTGAGTTCTACTCCTGCATACAGGCAGATTGATTGGCTAAGAGTTGGGACAGCCCAGCCAACCAGTCAGCATTAATAGTCTGTAAATATTTATTCTAGCCCCTCCTCTCAGGAGGACGCCAGTTATTCTCTGGTCAGATTCTTGTCGGATTTGGCTATAGGCGCTTTGTCTGAAGGTGTTTTGGTCATGTCACGGCTGCTAGTCCTGACCAGTGTCTCAATTAAAGACAAGTCTGTTGGTAATTTATTGATTTATCTGTGGTGTTAAACATCTTGTTCCCTGCACTAGTAGTTGTATATATTTTTGTTTGTCACTATTCCCTGCCACCATCTAGAGAAAGTCAGGGTTGCCCAATGTTCCAGATTTGAGGATGCTCTCATCAGGGCATTCACCCGCCATATAGGTATGATCTTTCTGTACTTGAGAGGTCATGGTTAGTTTCCCTTTATTTCCCGTTTTGTGTTTCCTTATCAAAATAAGTGTATTTTGTGTCGAAAGCATTTATTGAAATATGTATATTTTATTCTAAATAGTATGTTAAGGTTACATCCCATATTGACATAACAATATCAAAGGACCTACCATTCATAATAGGTGATGTCACAACTCACCTCCTCCTCTTCCCTCACAGTGACCTCCGCACAGGTCAGAGGGCATACCCATAACACTCTCCAATAGAAGTAAAAGACTAATCTCCAAACTACAGATCCCTATGTTCTATGTGGCTGCTTTTAAGCATATCTCTGAATGCTGTTGATAGCAGCTCAGTCAAGATTGTCACCCCGTAAACATGTACGAAAAAAGGAATAAAAAATCTGCAGTCAAAGAATAAAAACAAATTAAAACGGCATGGTAAATCTGTTGAATTTTAAGACTGTCTAGTTTAAGTTTATACCACCTATTAGTTGGCTTAGTTTACATCAAAAATTGTGCCAAAATGTTGGTGCAATTTGGACCATAACTAGAGATGAGCGAACATACTCGTCCGAGCTTGATGCTCGCTCGAGTATTAGGGTACTCGAGATGCTCGTTACTCCAGACGAGCACCACGCGGTACTCGAGTCAATTCCATTTCCTTCCCTGCATGTTTTGCGCCATTTTCTGGCCAATAGACATCCAGGGAAGGCATTACAACTTCCTCCTGTGATGTTCCAGCCCTATCCCACCCCGCTGCAGTGAGTGGCTGGGGAGATCAAGTGACCGCTGAGTATTTAAAGTGGTCCCACCTGTGGCTTGCCTCACACACACGCTGGCAGAGATTAGGGAGAGTGCTGTTCCTGCTGTTCCTGCTATAGGGAGAGTGTTAGGCTACTGTTTGTGTCTTCAAGAACCCCAACGGTCTTTCTTAGGGCCACATCTGACCGTGTGCATTACTGTTGGGGCTGCTGGGAGCAGTTTTGCACAACTGCGCAGACTATTGTGTTCTCAGTCTGCAGTCAATTATACAGAGTATAGGGGCAGCACTGGTCAGGCAGGGACATTTGTAGTGTAGAATCCTGTCAACAATTACCCCAAAAAAGCTCCTTCTTAGGGCTACCTGTGACCGTGTGCATTTTACTGCGTGGCTGCTGGGAGTTGCCTCACTATTACCCAGCTAGGCCTTTTTGCAGCCTTGCGTATAATTATTTTGGGACTGCAGTGTGCGTTACATAACCGCTGTGAGCCTCCAACTGCACGCCAATAATTGCATATTTTTTTACACCGCTCTGTGTGTGCCTGCAAATTCACGCACAGCGTGCGGCAACAGCCCCTGATAGAGGGAAAGACATATATGCGTTCTGTAGGCTGTTAGCTTTTTCAAAAAAATTTTGAAAAAAACGCTCCTTCTTAGGGCTACCTGTGACCGTGTGCATTTTACTGCGTGGCTGCTGGGAGTAGCCTAACTATTACCCAGCTAGGCCTTTTTGCAGCCTTGCGTATTATTTTTTTGGGACTGCAGTGTGCGTTACATAACCGCTGTGAGCCTCCAACTGCACGCCAATAATTGCATAATTATTCAGACCGCTCTGTGTCTGCTCTATTCGTAATCCACCATGCTGAGGGGTAGGGGTAGGCCTAGAGGACGTGGACGCGGGCGAGGACGCGGAGGTCCAAGTGAGGGTGTGGGCACAGGCCGAGTTCCTGGTCCAGGAGAATCGCAGCCGGCAGCTCCGGGATTAGGAGAGAGGCAAGCTTCATATCACAATTAGGGCGAGCACCCACTGGCGATTGCGTTTTCCGCGGGAAAAAAACGCAGTGTTTTCGCCGCGTTTCCCGCGATTTTTCCGCGCGTTTTTCGCCGCGGTTTTCGCGGCGTTTTCGCGGCATTTTCGCAGCTTTTCCGTTAATTTCCATTGACATTCATGGGTGCATTAGGAGAAAAATAAGGACACATATGCAACTGACAGTTCCTATGTTAAAAACGCAAACGCAACGCAAAAAAAACGCCAGTGGACAGGAACACATGTTATCTCTATGCCTGTGCAGGAAAATCGCAAAACGCAGGTAAAAAAACGCCAGTGGGTGCTCGCCCTTACTGGGTCCACGGGGTAGACCTTTATTATAAACTGAACAGTGTAAGCAGGTCCTGTCGTGGATGGCAGAAAATGCATCCAGCAATGTATCGACCACCCAGTCTTCTACGCCGTCCACTGCTGCAACTCTGAATCCTCTCGCTGCTGCTCCTCCTTCCTCCCAGCCTCTTCACTTCATGAAAATGACACATTCTGATGAGCAGACAGACTCCCAGGAACTGTTCTCGGGCCCTGCCTTGATTGGGAAAAAATGGTTCCTCTCCCACCGGAGGAGTTTGTCGTGACCGATGCCCAACCTTTGGAAAGTTCCCGGGGTCCGGGTGATGAGGCTGGGGACTTCCGGCAACTGTCTCAAGAGCTTTCAGTGGGTGAGGAGGTCGATGATGATGAGACACAGTTGTCTATCTGTGAGGTAGTAGTAAGGGCAGTAAGTCCGAGGGAGGAGCGCACAGAGGATTCGGAGGAAGAGCCGCTGGATGATGAGGTGACTGACCCCACCTGGTTCGCTAAGCCAACTGAGGAGAGGTCTTCAGAGGGGGAGGCAAGTGCAGCAGCAGGACAGGTTGGAAGAGGCAGTGGGGTGGCCAGGGGTAAAGGCAGGGCCAGAGCGAAGACTCCCCCAACTGTTTCCCAAAGCACCCCCTCGTGCCAAGCCACCCTGCAGAGGCCTAGGTCTTCAAAGGTGTGGATGTTTTTCAGTGAGAGCGGGGATGACCGACGAACAGTGGTGTGCAACCTTTGTCGCGCCAAGATCAGCCGGGGAGCCACCAGTACTAGCCTCACCACCACCAGCATGCGCAGGCATAAGATGGCCAAGCACCCCACAAGGTGGGACGAAGGCTGTTCACCGCCTCCGGGTCGCACCACTGCCTCTCCCCCTGTGCCTCAACCTGCCACTCAGATCCAACCCCCCTCTCAGGACACAGGCACGAGCGCCTCCCTGCCTGCACCCACACCCTCACTTCCACTGTCCTCGGCCCCATCCAGCAATGTCTCTCTGCGCAGCATCCAGCTGTCGCTAGCGCAAGCGCAAATACGCCACCACGCACCCACACGCTCAAGCTTTAAACGTGCACATTGCGAAATTGATCAGCCTGGAGATACTGCCGTACAGGCTTGTGGAAACGGAGGCTTTCAAAAACATGACGGCGGCGGCGGTCCCACGCTACTCGGTCCCCAGTCGCCACTATTTTTCTGGCACTTTAAAAAAAAGAAAAAAAATGTTTAGGGCATGGCGTGTGGGCCACAGCTAACATTTATTTCCTCTCATGTAACCTCAGCTATCCGGGGCATGGCAATAGGATTTATTTTTGTACCGTCTGTGGGTTCCTGCTAGCCACCCATGCTGCGGGTGCACACAGACTTGCCATAGCGGAGTTGTAACTGCCTGACACTTTAAAAAAAAAAACAGAATGTCTAGGGCATGGCATGTGGGCTGCAGCCAACATGTATTTCCTCTCACGTAACCTCAGTTATCCGGGGCACTGCAATGGGATTTCTTTATGTACCGTCTGTGGGTTCCTGCTAGCCACCCGTGCTGCGGGTGCACACAAACTTGCCATAGCGGAGTTGTACCTGCCTGGGACTTTTTTAAAAAAAACAGAATGCCTAGGTCATGGCGTGTGGGCCGCAGCCAACAGGTATTTCCTCTCATGTAACCTCAGCTATCTGGGGCACTGCAATGGGATTTCTTTCTGTACTGTCTGTGGGTTCCTGCTAGCCACCCGTGCTGTGGGTGCACACAGACTTGGCATAGCGGAGTTGTACCTGCCTGTCCCCAAAACACTGACAGACTTGGGTAGGGTGCAGAGTGCTGATGGTTTACCCCTTGCGCTGTCGATGAGGTATTTGACACCCAAACAGAATGAGTAGTGTGTGGACACATGGAGTCCCCATTGCTATGTCACTCGCAGCACCTTGGGCCACACAAGGTGTTTGCTGGGACAGAGGCTGACCCAGTGCCCGCTCACATACTTCCTACACCGAGTATTGCTGCATTGTGGAGATGTGTAGAAGTGCTGGGCTAGCAGCTGAGTCCTCTTTATGCCCACGTTTGCAGCTCCTGACGGAGGTGGCACAGGATTGGAATGAAGATTGAACGTCAATCTATTATCAATTCTCAATAGCATTGTGGCTATCACCCACACTTTCAAAGAGGGTCGCTGCCTGGCCCTGCCAACCCTCTGCAGTGTGTGCCTCCGGTTCCTCCTCATGGCAGACTTATAAATAAACATGAGGGTGGTGTGGCTATGAAGCTAGTGTGTGGCATGAGGGCAGCTGAAGGCTGCTCAGGGGCACTTTTATGAGCACTGCGGACGCAGGGTCGTGCGGGGGGGTTGGGCAGCATGTAACCCAGGAGAAGAGGCAGCGGTGTGTCCCGCAGGCAGTGATTGTGCTTGGTTGGAGGTAGTGTGGTGCTTAGCTAAGGTGTGCCTTGCTGATGAGGGTTTGTCCGAAGTAAAAATTGTTAGGGGGGATGGGGGGGCACTCTTGCCGCTATTGTGGCTTAGTAGTGAGACCTGGGAACCTGAGATGCAGCCCAACATGTTGCCCCTCGCCTGCCCTATCTGTTTCTGTGTCGTTTCCATCACTTTCGTAGGTTTTACAGATTTACATAAATGAAAACCTTAGCAAGCATCGGTCATATACAAAAATGCTCGAGTCGCCCATTGAATTCAATGGGGTTCGTTACTCGAAACGAACTCTCGAGCATCGCGGAAAGCTCGACTCGAGCAACGAGCACCCGAGCATTTTGGTGCTCGCTCATCTCTAACCATAACACTTTTTGGATCAGTTGGAAAAATTGGCAAAAAGTTTCTAAAACAAAGTAAGTATGTCACAAAGCATGTAAGAAAACTGTTGTATTTTGAATAGTAAATCTGCTCCATTGTTGTGGTGGCGGCAAAGTTATTTTATGATGTGCCATCTTTAGCTTTATGATCAATTGAAGTATGATCGAATTGAGACAATTTTTCCAAGGTTGAGAGGAATTTTTGTCTCGTGTTGTTCTTCAAAGCCAGCAAGTCTTCAAACCTGTAGATTTGGTTGACTTTTTCAACTTATTGTTTATTGTAGAGAGTTGATTGGGAAATAGTGAACAAGAATTAAAAATCTAGCTGCAGTTGCAATGTTGTGCTTATCATGTCTAAAGGGTAACCAGAGCAGAATTAACTCAGATGAAAAGCTAATCTCTGAGACAGACATTCTTAATTACTTGTTAGACCCTGTTTCAAAAAACCTTGAGTTTAGAGCATGAGAGCCAGAGGTGTGCCCAGGTGCAGATTGGCATCTCCAGCAAATACCAGAGGCAGATAAGTGTGCCCTCTTTAGAAAAACAGGAGTTTTGTACCATCTCGAAACAAGTTTAAAAGCGTTTTGCTATCTTTTTATATAAAGAAGCCATTAACATGCTTGAGTATTCGTTTCACCTCGTCTTCAGAAAATTTCTTGTCGAACATAAACTGGCTTCTTAAGGTACAATGGTTGGGTGCATAAGTGCCTGACACAGGGGAGCAATAGTCTGTCAGAGAATGATGGTGGAGTGTGGCAGAGATCTGTTCCAGACTCCATTCACTATAAATAGGCAGTCACTCGAAGATTGAGCGACTTTTGTTTCCATTGAGTGAGAAGTTGCACCATAGTCGTTCTGTTTCAGGTCACTAAAATGGAATGACTAGCAACTTCTTGCTCAGTGTCCTGTCAGAGACCATGTGTACACGAGGCGAACATCGTTCTTAATTGCTCATTTGAGCAATTATTTTGGTGATCATTGGCCCATTTGAAAGTACCTTTAGGTGCAGTAGTGTCAAGTTATAACTCGAATATTTTAGATCTAAGCTTAAGGCGGGATGTTAGGAAGGAGAAGACAATCTTTGAGCCAATTAGTGTCTCTGAGTTGGAGAACATGCTTTCTAACAAAGTTCCTGCATGCCTGTCTGTAAGGCAGTTTGTGAACAAAATTGAGATACTTTCATAATTGGAGGTATTGGTTCCATTTAGTCAGATAAGTAACCATCTCTGGGATGGATTTAATAGCGAGCCCTTTGAGAGAGGACCATGGCTGAGTGTCCCTGGAAGAAGGAGGAGATAAGACACAGCGGAATGAGTGGTGAGGCAGAAGATGAGGCAACTTGGCATTCCTGCACGTAGCGCCATACATGTATAATACCCTTTGTGATATCACTAGTGATTTCACTACCCATGGAGAGCTTGACAGAAGACCTGAAGCAGAGAAGATAGCTGCTATCTAACACATTTTTCCTATTGCAAAGTAAGGGTCATCCTGTACCATCAATGAAAGCCAACAAGTGATGATTTGCCCTGTTGTGTGCTTGGATATCTAACAGACCGACAGAGCAACCCCCCCCCCCCCCCATTTTGCCTGAATAAGTGTGTTTAGTATTTCATGGAAATCTAATAAATAGACTTATGATTTCATGTATATCTTAACTTAAATTCTGCTTTGTTTTTGAAATATAGGTAATTATTCAGTCCCTGAGAATAAAAGTGTTTGGTTCATATGTGACAGTAACTATATGTATCGATTACTGCTCTTTATTGGGTTGTCATTAGCACATACTGCACTATAAATAATGTTCCACTGACGAGAGAATAATCTTTCTACTACATCTTTCCTATTTTTGTATCGTTGCTTCCACCCTGAAGTTGCTTGACTTCCTCATCTCTGCTCTTAGGTCTAAATGGCTTAAAGGGTTTATTCATAATTAGAACAAACTGGTCTGCTTTAAATATTCAAAATGCAATCCTCTTCCTATTTATGGATTATGTATCCTTCCCTATTTTGGGATAGATAAGTAGAAAAAAAGGATGAAGTGGAGCAAGCCTAGATGAGTACTATAGGGCATTTTTAGTACTTCTTCTTAAGGTTGGTTGTACCAACTTCAGGGATCACAGGGTCAGAGTATAGAAAAAAATTGAGGTTGAGGCAGGACAACCCTATACCCTGATGGACATAATGGTGTCTTATACCCTGAAAGCTTTTCTAACCAAACTGGCAGCATTGGCTTATGGTATCCGGGCTGCAGATACTTACATCATTTTGTTTCTGTAACCCGGGATAGCCATTCTCGATAAAAACAGATGGTTATCGTCTTACTCAGCATTTTCTGGTGTATGGTCTAAGAGAAACCTCCATCACATATAGACACACACCTAAATGCTGATTTTTGTACACTTGCGGTGTATCGTCTAGGGATAATTTTCGTAATATATGGACACACACCCGAGTGTTTGATCCCTTATGCATCTGGTTCTATCTACGTACATGGCTTCTGATGAATCGCGGAGGCGATAGCAACACGTTGAGCTGAGTTTATATAGAGCCGAGAATTTGGACAAAAAAAAGTCCTTTCCATTATCTATTCTAATTACACACTAAGGCCTTAGTCAGACGGGCGTTTTTTTGCGCGATTTGCGCATGCGTCCGGCGATTTTATAAAACCATTGCTTTGCAATGGTATCGGACACATGAGCGCTTTTTATGCGCTCGGCCGATAAATTATAGAACAGAAATCGCAGATCGCACCTATCTGCGATCTGCGATTCCTGTTCTCTTCTCTATATGCGCTCAATGGGGCCAGCGGCAGCAGCGCCGACCCCATTGAGAGCATATACTAGACAAATCATTCAAACGATGTTTGCCCATTGAATTCAATGGAGCCGGCAATACAGCCGGCTCCATTAAAAGCAATGGGCTGCCGGCGATCGCGGGATGAATTGTCGGGAAGGGCTTAAATATATAAGCCCTTCCCTGCAATTCATCCAGAAATGTGTAAAAATAAAAAAAATATATATACTCACCTTGTCCCGGCAGACGGAGTTCAACGCGGCTGGCTGGCAGTGGGTGTGAGTGGGTGTGAGTGAGCAGGGACCAATCAGGGGCAGCTCTCACTCACACCCATTCATGAATTCATGAATGGGTGTGAGTGAGTGCTGCCTCTGATTGGCTCAGCGCAGGGACCAATCAGGGGCAGCTCTCACTCACACCCACTCACACCAACTGCCGGCCGGCCGTGCTGAACTCCGTCTGCCGGGACAAGGTGAGTATATATATTTTTTTTATTTTTACACATTTCTGGATGAATTGCAGGGAAGGGCTTATATATTTAAGCTCTTCCCGACAATTCATCGTGAGATCGCCCGCAGTGCATTGCTTTCAATGGAGCTGGCTGTATTGCCGGCTCCATTGAATTCAATGCGCTGGACAGCTCCAGCCCGTTTCTATTGAAACGCGGCTAGGAGCAGTTTTTTCGGGCGATTTTTCGGCCCCGGTCACGCGATTTGCGGATGCGCATCCGTCATGCGATCCGCAAATCGCGGCAAAAAACGCCCATGTGTCTAAGGCCTTAGGATCATAGATGTTGGTATGCACCACTGTATATTAAAGCCGGACAATTAAACTGGCACTATTGCTATGTTAAATTTAGTCTTGGCTATTAGCGAAATTCCCTATTGTGGGACACTGGGTTAAAGGTAGACTCTGGACCTGGTCCTTGAATAGACCCGGTGGGTTACCTAACCAGATATACGAAGATGCATAACGGAAAGAATCATCTGTAAATCATTATTTGTTTATATGAGGCCCTCTTCCTTTGCATATTTTAGGAAAGTATAATTAAAAGTTACGTTTTAGTTTCTAAAGGATTTCAGTCTGTGAAATTAACGAATAAGTCTACTGATCCCCCTGCAGCTGTGATTTTTCACATCTGACCAGGGACAACGTCTGTATTGAGTTTCTATATTCTCCTTGTTGCTTGTGTGGGTTTCTTTTCCATAATAATCACCTTTACTAATAGAGAGTACATTTATTAAGAAGAAATCAAACTTTGATGACCCTTACACAGTGCTAGGAACCAGTTTTAGGGGTATTGGTGACATTCCAAATCGGTTTGAACTAATTTAGACTGAACCAAACTTTTCGCTGAAGTTTGAAACTTTTTAAAAGTTCACTGAACAGTATTGCCAATCATGCCTGACAGTTGCAGGAGAGGGCATTAGGCAGCAGTTGCAGCACAGCTCTCATGATTGCAGTGGACTCATAACTATCAGTCAGCTGTATTCTTTTATGAATGCTATTAATGGCATAATACTGTTTTTTACAGTTGGGGCTAATAGTATATTGGACCTGTCTCTATACTATGCTGCCCTTAAACAGTATGGTGACAGATCTACTTTAATGGGGCTAAACACTCCCACCTTGCTTCATCTGGTTCACATTTATTTTCTTTCTCTTACAGGGAGGAATTCTACCTACCGAGGTTGCTTTCGAGCCCCAGAAAATGGGACCCTTGTATTTCCTGCATCATTTGTCAACCTCTCCACAGATATGTGCTTAGATTTCTGCTCTGCTAAAGTAAGTACATGTTCTTGCTATATAGTATTTCACACCTACTGATATTCAAGTGTTTCACTTTTAATATATAATTAAACAACAATTGCACCACATTAAGTGTCCACTCTAAGTGCATTTCAATTGAGACTTATTAATGTTATATGCAATTTGTGTTAAAGATCAAGCAAGCCTAATACAGGGCTGCTAACAATGCATGAAAATGTATGTATTTAAGTTTTATGAAGTACCCAGATAGGTGAGCAATCAAGTGACTAAACCTTTCCAGGGGTTGATAGTTTCTATAGCAAAAGACCATCGGTCGTAGACTTGTAGGTCTCCCTGCAGTGTGTTACACATGTTGCATCCATACGCTATGCTGGCAGAGACCTGTATGGTTTTGCGCCTGCCCGCGAATCACATGCACATGGAAATGCGCAGTGTGATTTTTTTTTTTACATTTCCCGCTCTGTTCAGGAATTTCCCAGCAGCACAGATGCCTGGGTTTCCCTGCAGTGGAGACGAAGTAATTCCCTCTTAGCGGGGAGGGAAGGGTTCCCCTGCAGAGGAGAAGAAGGAATTCCCCAACAGCAGGAAGAGAGGGGGGAAATCCCTCCCTCCCCACTCCTAGGGAAATCCCTCTCTCCCCACTCCTGGGGAATTCCTTCTTTTCCCTGCTGCTGGGGAATTCCTTCCTTCCTTTACCCGCTACAGGGGAATTCCTCCTTCTCTCCTGTAGGGGAACCCGGGCATCTGCGCTGCTGGGGAATTAATCACCCTTTGTCGGCTGCCTCGCATAGTCTCTGATAGAATTCTATGTAGGCTTCTGTGATTTTCTGCAACAAGATAGGTGAAGACTAGAGATGAGCGAGCGTACTCGTCCGAGCTTGATACTCGTTCGAGTATTAGGGTGTTCGAGATGCTCGTTACTCGAGACGAGTACCACGCGGTGTTCGAGTCACTTTCATTTTCTACCCTGAGAAATTTGCGCGCTTTTCTGGACAATAGAAAGACAGGGAAGGCATTACAACTTCCTCCTGTGATGTTCCAGCCCTATACCACCCCCCTGCAGTGAGTGGCTGGCAAGATCAGGTGTCACCCGAGTATTAAAATCTGCCCGCCCGCGGCTCGCCACAGATGCATTCTGACAGAGATCAGGGAAAGTGTTGCTGGTGCCAGAGCTGCTATAGGGAGAGCATTAGGAGTGATTTTAGGCCTTAAGAACCCCAACGGTCCTTCTTAGGCCATAGTCAGAAATCGCAGATCGCACCTATCTGCGATCTGCGATTCCTGTTCTCTTCTCTATATGCGCTCAATGGGGCCGGCGGCAGCAGCGCCGACCCCATTGAGAACATATAGAAGACAAATCATTCTTCTCTGCCACAGCTGTAACAGCTGTGGCAGAGAAGAACGATGTTTGCCCATTGAATTTAATGGAGCCGGCAATACAGCAGGTTCCACTGAAAGCAATGGGCTGCCGGCGTGCGCGGGATGAATTGTCGGGAAGGGCTTAAATATAGACACCCCCTTCACACCCACTGCCGGCCGCGCTGAACTCCGTCTGCCGGGACAAGGTAAGTATATATATTTTTTTTATTTTAACACATTTCTGGATGAATTGCAGGGAAGGGCTTCTATATTTAAGCCCTTCCCGACAATTCATCCCGCGCACGCCGGCAGCCCATTGCTTTCAGTGGAACCGGCTATAAGCATGTAACCCAGGAGAAGTGGCAGCGGAGTGTCATGCAGGCAGTGATTGTGCTTTGTTGGAGGTAGTGTGGTGCTTAGCTAAGGTATGCATTGCTAATGAGGGTTTTTCAGAAGTAAAAATTGTTGGGGGGGGGGGGGCCACTCTTGCCACTATTGTGGCTTAATAGTGGGACCTGAGAACTTGAGATGCAGCCCAACATGTAGCCCCTCGCCTGCCCTATCCGTTGCTGTGTCGTTCCCATCACTTTCTTGAATTGCCCAGATTTTCACAAATGAAAACCTTAGCGAGCATCGGCGATATACAAAAATGCTCGGGTCGCCCATTGACTTCAATGGGGTTCGTTACTCGAAATGAACCCTCAAGCATCGCGATAATTTCGTCTCGAGTAACGAGCACCCGAGCATTTTGGTGCTCACTCATCTCTAGTGAAGACCTATATTTTCACGCTGCAGGGAATTTCAATTGCTGAATTCTGCCACTGGTGTCCTATCTTTTTTGGTGCAATTTTTTGACACAGCTACAAATCGTTCATCTGAAGTTTTCCATAGGAAACCACTGATTCTATGAGACGTGATGTTTTGATGCATGTAACTTTGTTGCAGAAAATCGTCCATGTGAAGGAGGCCTTAAAGGTGTTGTCCCGCGATAGCAAGTGGGGGTGTACACTTCTGTATGGCCATATTACTGCACTTTGTAATATACATCGTGCATTAAATATTGGCCATACAGAAGTTATACACTTAGCCCCTCCGGTGCTGGCGTCCCCGTCTCCATGGCGCCGACCAAAGCCGCCTTCTCCCTGGATTAGACGCGCTTGCGCTGAAGGGGCCGCTCCGGTATGCTCGCGCCGCACAGGTCTTGTGCGGCGCGAGCACGCCGGAGCGGGACAGAAGAGGGCAGACAGCGCAAGCGCGTCTAATCCAGGCAGAAGGCGGCTTTGGTCGGCGCCATGGAGACGGGGACGCCAGCACCGGAGGGGGTAAGTGTATAACTTCTGTATGGCCAATATTTAATGCACGATGTATATTACAAAGTGCATTAATATGGCCATACAGAAGTGCTTAACCCCACTTGCTATCGCGGGACAACCCCTTTAAGATATAATTAAGCAGAGATCTCTCTCAGCCAGTAATGCTGTGCTATTTTCTTGGACTGTAAAATGATCTTCATACTCTGTAGAATATTTATAGAATACAGTTAGTTAATGATATCAGCATCCATAAGTCTTAGTCATGTGCTGTAAATCTGACAGTTGTTAATTAGTGTTGTCCGCTGACAGAGGCAATTTACCTGGTGCAGACACCATAGTTCATCCCTTATGTCAACTGAAAAGTCAACATTTTCCCTCTACAGGTCATTTGTGCTCTTGTTATATTGTATATTGCACTGTATAAAAAATAATAAAAATATGAAATATAGCAAAGAAAACGCAATGTTATATTACAAAACGTCTGGCAATTATTCAGTAACAAATGTTTTGCTAGCAAAGGACAGTAATTTAGCTAGTCCTTTAGAGCATAAGCTGCAGTGCCATGCTTTCTTCTGTATGTAATTAGAATACAAATTAGATATCTCTTTTTTAATTGCATGCCCCTGAACCCAAGGAATAAAAAATCAGTTAATCAGATGGACTTAAATAGATGATCTAATTAGTAAGCATGTATTGCTTGCTAAGCCAAACTTAAAGGGATATTACACTTTCTGCGAATAAAGCTTATTACTGGTGTGACAAAAAGTTATACAATTTTCCAGTAAACTTTGTACTTCACGGTTTGTAGAATTGCTACTTGCAGCCATTCAATGTGAAGTTCATTGCTTAGTTCCAGGCAGGGGCGTAACCAAAGGCTCATGGGCCCAGGTGCAAATGTTTATCTTGGGGCCCCCCAACTTCTCCTAACCTCTTAATGCAGAGTCATAACTTGAAGCTCCTGGGCCCTAATGCAAAATCTGTAACAGGGCCCCCAACTATAATGCTTTATTCATAGTACTGGGCTCCCTATATGGAGAAGAGAGGCCTTATGGGCCCCCTAAGGCTTCTGGGCCCGGGTGCAACGACATCCCCTAAATCCCCTACAGTTACGCCAGTGTTTACAGGGGATAGAAATCTGTGTTGGCTGTATGATGATTACACGGGCTCAGAGCCTGTAAAAGTGAGGCCATGATCACACATCACAGAGTAAATCTACACCATAATTCAAGTGCCAAAATGTTGTGTACTTTTGTTTAAGCGCAGTGTTGTCTTTGCATCAAAACATACTTTTTTGAATTACTGCCAAAACATTCAGCCTCTATTTTTGGCAGACTTGATATAGGTTTTGGCAAAACATAGCTCGGATGTTTTTCTTAGAAAAGGCTTCTGTCTTGCTACCCTATTCCACATCCCAGACATATGAAGAATATGGGATATGGTTGGCACATGCACTACACAACCAGTACTTGCCAGATATTCCAGCAGCTTCCTTGGGAGCCTCCCGGACCAATATGTTTTCATCAATTTTTCAGGGACGTCCAGTTCTTAGTAATCTGTTGTGCCAAATTTAATCCACTTCTTGATGACAATTTTCAATGTGTTCCTTGGTATATGTAATGCCTTGGAAATTTTTTGTTACCCTTCTCCTGACTGATGGTGAAGTAAAGTCCCCTGGTGCAAGCACTGAGTCATGACTGACTCCTAGGGTGACTTGGCAGACTGTTTTTGTGGGGTGGTTTGCCATTGCCTTTCCCCCAAGTCATTTTTACCTCCAAGCAAGCTGGATAATTATTTTACTGACCTCAGAAGAATGGAAGGCTGAGTCAACAAGTGGGGCCTGAACCCGCAACCTTCAGGTCATGAGCGTGAGCAGAGCTTAGGACTGCATTTCTGGTCCCTTAACACTCTGCCACACTGATACCTTTCCACAGTCAGATCCTTTGGATGTATTCTAAGCTGTTTATGGACCAACTAAGAAAATGTCAGGAAAATCCTACTATAACAGCTGAACTTTATATTGGGTAAATAAGAATCACTGTAAATAATGGCAGCGGAGTACTGACTACTAAACGTGATTGGCTAATTCTGTACACAAACATATCCCCCAATATTTCTCGCAGCATAAGAAAAAAAAAACGCTAGTGGGTGTACACCCTTTATGATTTCAGTTTTTCTTTCAATAGAATTGTACAGATAACAGGTCACCTGTATAGATGAGCGAGTATATTCGCTAAAGGCAATTGCTCGAGCGAGCATTGCCTTTAGCGAGTATCTCCCCCACTCGAGACTGAAGGTTCGGGTGCCGGCAGCGGGCACGGAGCTGCGGGGGAAAGCGAGGCAGAACGAAGGGGAGATCTCTCTCTCCCCCCCCCCGCTCCCTCCTGCTGACAGCCACTACTCACCGCTCCCCCACGCTGGTACCCAAACCTTCCGTCTCGAGCGGGGAGATACTTGCTAAAGGCAATGCTCGCTCGAGCAATTGCCTTTAGCGAGTATACTCGCTCATCTGGAGGTGGAAATAAATCTGAAATGATTCATCTTCGTCAGATTCGTTAACATGACAAAAACATGGCATGTTAACAGGGTTGTGTAGACTTTTTATATCCACTGTACATTTACAGGGCAATGGCAGAGAATGTGAAATTCCCAACAGCCTAGATGTAATTATCATGACAATCATGCCAATGAAATTGCTATTTATTCACATGGAATATTCTTAAAACCCTGATTGTTAAGCGTTCTGTTATTCTGCACTGTTCATTAATGAGATGCGAAATCCATAAAAAAATTGAAATAAAAAATGCTTTCTAGATATCTAGAATCCTCCTACTCTACTCCACACCAGGCAGGATCCTCTGTGAGAATACTACATTCAAAATCATTTCATGCAAATCAGGCTATTTTTTCACACCAAGTCCTGATATGTTCATGTAACCAGTTTTATAACAAGTTTTTTTTTTTCCTAGGCGTTTGATGCACTCAGTGGCTTTCTTATTAAGATGCATATCACCATCTGCTAATCATGCAGCATTCTCTGGTGATGGAGCTGCATATCAAAGTATATTTTTGCATTTCATTTCCTAACTATTTGCATAGCGTATTTTTACAAAAAGGAAAAAAAAATATTCATATGCAGAGTATATTTGCACTGGTTGCTTAAAGTGCAAATATATGGAGGGCTAGAATAGGCAGAAAAAATAATAGCAATCTGAATTTTAGCACGTAACAGACATGTGTAAAATATATGCAGCGCGTGGCAGGGATATTTTCATCTTTATTGTAGAATTTGAATACAATCATGGAAGTTTCTAAGCAGAAAGAAGATCATTTGTAATGATACAAATGATACAAAGTGATCTGCAGCTTGTGGACTTGACCCGTCCATTTATTATGAGGCAGTTATCCATTTGAATGGCCAAATGTAGCACTATAGTTCTCAGGGTAGTTCATCAATAGTTGATCGGCTGGCGTCCACTGTTCGACCCTATGTAGTGACCGGGGCTTGTAATGGCAAGAGCAGCTCCCATTGATACAAGAGCCAGACATTAGATAGGGGTCGAAACAGTTGCTTCCACTCCTACCCCAGTATGTAGCAGCGCTGACAGTATGCACCCACTTAGCTGATCAGCTGGCTTCTCAAGTGGTGGACTATAGTTGGTCAACTATTGGTGGCCAATCCTGAATTAAGCCATATTCAAATCTGCTCCAAGCTGATTTTGGTGCTGATTTGCCCACATAATGGAATATTTTGCAGTGCCTTGTGGAATATTTTGGTGTAGATGAAAGCTCCCAAAAGGGACCCTCGTCATAGAAAGTGATGGCATATCGCTAGGGTTGATTGCTGGGACTTCCACAATTTCGAAAATTAAGGGTCTACAGCATTGGTTTTCCATGCACAGCACATTTGGCAGCATATAAGTAAGACAAGGAACCTATTTTGAAATCCTAGAAGCCCACTCCTTGTACCAGCCCTAGAGTGACCCAAAATATGGTCCCATACAATTATTGAAACAGTGGCCCCTAAACAGTGTTAGTCATAGTGACCCTGGAAATGGCATTCATTAAGCCAAATAATAGAGCCTGAAGACAGAAAAAAACACAATACCCCAGTCTCCCTTATCACATCACATTGGGCAGACGACAGAGAAGAACAACTGCAGGTAATATACCTTCACCGTGTCTGGTCCTGGGACAGAATTTTGTCCTGAAAATGGACTGTTGCTTTAAGAAAGATGGGAAACACATTACTGATTAAACACAATATTATATAATCACAAATAAGCAATCTTTTATTTTGCATTCCAGTTTTCTGAGCTCTCTGTTCTTCCTTTTGTCCTTTTCCCTGAAGGCTTTAGTGTACAGTCATCCTAGTTTGTTTTCCCAATATTGTTAACTTCTGCCTTATATTTTCAATGTTATTGAGTTGCTTTTAGTAAACATCCTCCTCTACAAAAACATTTCCTTTTCTGGGAATTAGAGGATTAATTATATTTACTCATCTCCAACTGTCCTTATACAAACCTTGCAGTAGGGAACTTGTGTGTGAGGTAGGAAGCCTGGAGGTTTTCTATCATGTACAGGATTTCCTATTTCCATCCATCTTAAGATCCATTAACTTTTTTTGGAATGCAGGCTGCATTTTACCAAGAGGTGATTTATATTTTATTCCACAAGATAAATTTCTGAGTTTAGTTTTCAATACTGATAGATATAAACATGCAATTAAGTCATTTTGTCTACTCTCTGTACTACTGTACTACTACTCTCATAGAATCATAGAATGGTAGAGTTTAAAGGGACCTCCGGGATCATTGGAGCCAACCCCCTGCTCAGTGCAGGATTTATGACTGACTCCTAGGGTGACGTCACATCGTGACGTTTTCTTGGCAGACTGTTTTTTTGCGGGGTGGTTTGCCACTGCCTTCCCCAGTTATATTTTACCCTCCAGCAGGCTGGGTACTCATTTTTTACTGACCTCGGAAGGATGGAAGGCTGAGTCAACCTTGAGCCGGCTACCTGAACCAAGCAAGGATTAAATAACCTTCAGATCATGAGCAAGAGCTTAGGACTGCATTTCTTAACACTCTGCACCACAAGAAGCCCTCTAAAGATGTCCATTTCTTTTTTTATAGCAAGAAACTGGAGTCACACACAACACATAGATGTGTAATCTAAAACAATTCTTTGCTTACATTGAATGGCCAGTGTATTAGATATACCCATCTAGTAATGTGTTGGACCTCTTTCGGTCTTCAGAAACACAGTAATTCTTTGGATCAAGAGTGGGTCAAGAAACATTCCCCACACCATTACTCCACCAGCCTGAACT
Source organism: Eleutherodactylus coqui (assembly GCF_035609145.1). Lineage (NCBI taxonomy): Eukaryota > Metazoa > Chordata > Amphibia > Anura > Eleutherodactylidae > Eleutherodactylus > Eleutherodactylus coqui. The sequence goes on along the minus strand of NC_089840.1, from coordinate 68,192,136 downwards.
CTTGATACCTGAACAGGAAGGGTTCATTGATTCATGCTGCTACCACCAAATTCTACCCCCCCCCCACACACACACACACACACACACACACCATCAGCACAATGCAACAGAAATCTGGATTCACCTGACCAGGTGATGTTTTTCTACTGCTCAGTGATCCAATTTTACGATCCCTTGCCCCTTGGAGTCCTGCCTTTCTTTTTATCTGAAAATGGTCATCTGTGCTAAGGAATGATGAGTTGTGCAATCAGAGAAGTTAGTTGAAGCATCAGCATTGTATTCAGGTACAATTAGTTGGTTGCATACCGCCTTTCTGTTAGAACATTTCTTGACATCCTCCTCTGAGCCTTTTTGTCAATTAGTTGCTTTATGTCCACAGTATCCCCTCTCACTGAATGTTCTTTCTCAATCATACCATCCTCTGTCTCTCTTAACACCTTTGTACAAGAACACCCCATAAGGTTGGCAGTTTTTGAAATACTGGCCCTGGCTAGTTTGCGACCGATGACCAGGCCTCATTCAATGCCACTCAAATCACTCACTTTTGCCTAATCATACTGAAACTGATGCATGGAAAACTTGCTCACCTGATTTTATGCTGGGCGCCGGGGTCAAGGGTCTAATTTCCATATAAGACAACTCCAATTGTGAAAAGCCCAGTGCTTCTAATAAAGTGGCCATTCAGTGTATAGATAGGTAAAAATGCATTTTGTATATATAAGAACTTTTCAGTTATTTGGAAATAGCATCTCCTTGACTATTAGAAATGTACAGACATGTTCAATACCATTTTAGAATCACAGTGACCCTGTAAAAAGTTCATAGATTGTACATCTAGAATTACTGACTTAGAACAGAAAATCTATGTGAAGTCAAAACCATAATAAAGGCTACAACGTTTTGCCAGTCTACCAGGTTTTTGATAATTTAATGGGAATTGAATAATTTGCATTGCTCTTCTTACACTCGAAAATGCAAGAACCACCACACAAAAATGAAGGAGCCCATGATTAGTTAATGGTTTCTTTCAGGATCCATTGGTATTCATCCAAAAAGTCGATAAGCGTCATAGCTTCATTCTAACAGACCCATCCCAGTTGCACACCTTTATGCAAAGGAACCTAAATCCATACTTGGGGACTTAATTTGGGAGATTTACTAACACTGGTGCAAGGAAAACCCACTGAGCAGGGGGTTGGACCCGATGACCCTGGAGGTCCACTCCAAGTGTACCATTCTATGATTCTATGAGAAAATGGAGTAGTTGCCTATAGCAACTAATTAGGTGGCCATCTCTTCAAAAGTCTCTGATAAATTAGAGCTGAACTGTGATTGGTTGCTAGGGATAGCTGATCTACCTCTGCCTTGCACTGGTTTTGAAAATTGCCCTGAAGTTGCAGTCCCCATTTCATTCTGAAAATCAAAAGAAGAAACAAACTGACTGCTGTGGGTACTGGTCTCCAGAGCCTGACAAAAACTATGCCGGACTGACTCTAAAGTGAAGATATTCTGTCACAGCACTGCTAGTGCTGACTGGGGCTGAACACAGGTGCAGGTCTGGGCTGATATCATCATGCTGGTAACGGACCAGGAGATGTGTCTTTTGCTGCATGCATGATATCATTCTGCACTTTCCAATGAGAGAGAGGTATCTCCCTTCTGTCTCTGTACAGACAGTTGGCTGAGCAGCCAGCCTTTCAGCAATCTCTTGTGGGGTGTTTAAACTAGTTCCTTCTTGAAGAGGATGCCAGTTATAATTTTTGCATACTGGCTAGTGTTCTGTATTCAGTGTTCAGTGTTTGGAGGTTAGTGGTCAGTTGCCCTTGTTCCTCTCTGACTTGGACTTTACTTCCTTCCAGCAGAGGGGTCACCCTTTTCAGGGTGGGTGCTCTGCTTAAGTTGTGTATCCAGTTGGGGCAGATCAAGGAACACTTTGTAGCTTTATTTCCGGTCATTTGCCATCATCATTTTTTGTCTTTTATATCTGGCTCATATATTCCCTCGTACTCATCACTCAGTCTGTCATGGTGTCTAACTCCCAAGGTTTTTACTATCGATTGCACTAACAGGACTAAGCAGATGTCATAGAATCATAGAATGGTAGAGTTGGAAGGGACCTCCAGGGTCATCGGGTCCAACCCCCTGCTCAGTGCAGGATTTACTAAATAATCCCAGACAGATATTTGTTCAGCCTTTGTTTCAACACTTCCATTGAAGGAGAACTCACCACCTCCCATGGTAAACTGTTTCACTTATTGATCACCCTCACTATCAGAAATTGTTTTCTAATATCTTATTTGTGTCTCCTCCCTTTCAGTTTCAACCCATTGCTTCCAGTCTTTCCTTGTGCAAATGAGAATAGGGCTGATCCATCTGCAGTGTGACAACCCTTCAGATATTTGTAAACCGCTATTAAGTCTCCTCACAGCCTTCTTTTTTGCAAGCTAAACATTCCCAGATCCTTTAACCGTTCTTCATGGGACATGATTTGCAGACTGCTTACCATCTTGGTAACTCTTCTCTGAACTTTCTCCAGTTTGTCTATATCTTTTTTTAAAGTGGGGTGCCCAGAACTGGACACAGTATTTTAGATGAGGTCTGACTAAGGAAGAGTAGAGGGAGATAATGACCTCACGTGATCTAGACTTTATGCTTCTCTTAATACATCCCAGAATTGTGTTTGCCTTTTTGGCTGCTGCATCACATTATTGTCTCATGTTCAGTCTATGATCTATTAGTATACTGTCACGTCTCAGTCAGTACATAGGTAATTATTTGCCAGCACTCCTTGTTTCTGTAGGTTCTGTTCAGACTAGCAAGGGTTAACAAACAGCTCCTGTGCCTTCTAGTCTAGGTTAATTACCCTGCTAGTATCTGAGAGGGGTGCTGGTGATTGACATGTCTGTCTGCCTATCAGCTTCTCTCACCTCCCTATAAGATCCAGCTCTGGCTGCCTAGGAGGGCCGATTATTCTCCAGTGATCCCTGAGCAGTCCTGCTGCTCAGACCTGCTGAGTTCTGTCTCTGGTACTTTGGCCTGTTCCCTGTTTGTCCCAAGTGTTCTGCTACTGCAGATAGTAGCTGCTGTGTCTTTACCAGTTATTAGTTATTGCTTCCGTTCCCTGTGTGTCTGCCTTCGGTCCTGCGCCAATGGAAGTTACCTTGGTCTATCCTTTTGGCCTAGCCTGTATGTACTAGTAAGTTGTCTTCTGCATAGGTACAACGGTTCCTTCCTGTCTTGCCATCAGGCAGCGTAGAGTCAGTGTTGGCGGCCTGGACCTGTCCACCTTTGGGGTTACCTCCAGGAAGGGGCATTGGCATGGGTGAGGGTCAGGGAGTCCCGCGCCGTGCGTACCTGTGCACACTACTAGTATTGTAAGAGTCCTGCGCCGTGCGTACCTGTGCACACTACTAGTATTGTAACATGTACCCAAGTCTTTTTCACATGTGACATCTTTTCATTATCATTAAGTAGCATAAAGCTACTTGTTTCACCCCCAGTACGGGGTCTTCCTCAGACAGTAAAGATCAGTAAGGTAAAAAATATTTTACCCCTTCAGCAATGTGAGGGCTTTTTTTGTTGGTGTGAGCTATAGTCTTTACTGTTACTATTTTGGGTTGCATACAATGTTGTACTCCTATTTTTGAATTCCATTTTTTGGGAGGCAAGGTGACCAAAGAACTGAAAGCACATACTCACACTGTTTGTAATGACAGAAACAATTAACTGCATCAAAAGGGAATATTCCAACATACTTGGCATATATGACTATAAAGAAAGAACCTTGAATTAATAATGACAAAAATATTCAAAATGAGCTTTAAAATGATGTTTTTTCCTCCCTTTGATGAACTATTGTCATAGATGAATTGAGATTTATGTAAAGGGCTTCTGAAATTATTCCCTCATGCATTCAGTGTCATAATGATTGACATTTCTTGATTTATAAGCTTGTCTATTATCTCATGAGGACAGCAGCTTTGTGCAACCATCTGTGAACAAACTTGGAGAGAGAAAGAGCTTATGCATATGCTATATAAAGGCATAGTGAATGTAGCTACTCTTCAAGCAAAGTTGTTCTAAGCTTAGACCCCAGTTAGTGGATAGCTTGTAGAAAGTTACAGAGTTAGTTATCTATCCACTGTCAGTTTCTTGATATTGTTTATCAATTTACTGTGTATTCCCAAAATTTTCGAATGATCCTTGCCATGACTTATCACTTCTGGTCAGAGTGACAAACTCTATAATATGTGGCACCCTCAGTTTATGTTTTAAGCGTGCCTAAACTTTTCAATGACTTTGCAGAATAAGTTGTTGTTTACATGAGAAATAACATTGTATCTGGCCATTATAAAATTTGTTTCCTGCATTTCTTTCAGCAATTTTCCCCTTTTCACTTCATCTTTAATTCTCATTTTTTCCCTCAATTAGTGGGTGGGAACTTGCTGCTGTCATCTCTCTTACACTGCACACATAGAAGAAGAGAACCTGCTTACCTCCTATTTCTAATTATCATATAAAGAGAAGCCACAGCAACAGTATGGAAGACATTATAGAGAAATACTGAGCAATGTAGATGTGAGCTCTGTAGCTGTGAGACAGTAAAACACTTATCGATGTTTGATGGAGGGGGAGGAAGAAATGACTCTGATAAGTGGAGAAAAATGCATTTTTCTACAATAAAGTACGGGGGTGGACAAAAATATGGAAACAACGTACAAAATGCCATCCCTAAATTAAATGGGATTATAAATCATAGTTCAATAAAACATGTAGAGACCAATTTTAAATGGAGTTTATATTACACAGATGCTGCCAGGCAGAAGTGAACATCTGCCTGAGCAACAAGATTTCATTGGTCAGGGGTTTGAGCCACTCAGCTGCTGTTACCAGATCACTCCCAAAACCATCCGGAGCAGGGCAAGAGGGGAAGTAAACACAAATTTGGCAGGAAAGCTCTTAGCCAAGCAGGGGTCAAAAGAGCAGCTTACTTGTAATGATTAAAATCCAATGCATTTCGTACAATGTTTCCATATTTTTGTTCACCCCCTACTCAGCCCTGGTGATCCAACGTTGCAACCCCACGATTCTAACGGACTGTGTTGACAGCAGACCCATTCTCCTGGCATCAGTGCTGGGCATATAAACCAGTGATGCTGCGGCCCCTGATTGGGAGGCAGTGTTCACCTGACTTCCACTGGAGAACTGCGGGGCTGAATCGCTAGGGCTGAGGACAGATAAGTACCATTTGTTTTTGTTTTTAACACATTTGGGTCTAATTTTTTTAACAAGTCAATTTGTAACGGCACAACCTATTTAATGGGGTTGTACTAGGATCACAAGTTATTCCCTATGAATCCCGAGAATGGGGGTTCTGTGTCCACTGTCCTCACTGCAGGCTTACTGCACTCCCTGTGTTTGCACAATCACACTGACCCATTCTCTTACAATGGAACTGCAGAGATAGCCAAGCAGCAGGTGCTCGTGTATTTCGGTCAGACCCATTGAAATGAATGGAGCACCAATCGTACATGTTCAACCGGCAATCCCTTCATTGTGGCAGAAGGGAAATCGGGTCCCGTTGTTGAGATCAGTAGGACTCTCAGTGGTAACACCCCCACCGATCAGGATGTTATCTCCTATCCTGTGGATAGAGGATAACTTGTGATCCTGGTACAACCTAAAATAGTATTACTGTCACTAAATATGAATGGCATATACCGATAACAGACTAGGGGAGCCAAAGATCTAATCAAAGAGACATAAAGAGACATGGCACTTGGAGGAGCTCTGACCACCCCCAACCCCCCACTGAAGACACCATGCGATATGCTCCATGTCACTAGTTTAAAACTAAACTTTTCTTTACATTTTGAATTAGAGAGTTACTTTTGAGCTGCTTTTACTGTTCAATATTTCATCATTTTCATTAGATTTTTTAATAGTTTGTCAATTTATTTTCTGGTGGTAAACCGTGCATTTTGTGCAATAATAATATGTCAATCACTCCATTGGCGTATTCAAGACACAGGAAATTTGAAAAAAGCAAACAATTTATTATCCAGCAACAGGTGTACATTGTATCAACTCGGAAAACATATCAGCTGGATTACAGGAAATTTAAAAAGTGATATTTCCTGAACCAGGGAAAACTCTTGAGTAGGTCAGTGGCGATTTAGCACAGGGATGTAGCTTCAAACTGCGTAGCAAAATGAAAGCTGTAAAGTAGTTTTCTCACCTGGAGAGATGTGAATAGAAATACCCACAACATAAGTTTTTATATCAATTATTTAACAGACTATGAAGCTGAATTGCTGGTGCATTCATAGCTGGACTGTCATTCTGAACATTGTGTTGAAGTCCTTGAATTAGTTGAAAATGAAGTCAGACTAAAAAGAAACAATGATAGATTAACTTTATGCTAGAGACAATCCATTTCTGTGCATAAACATTGCATCAGATGAACTTCATGGTGATATTTTATCCAAGTATGTATGCCACTGACGGTGATGAAAATTGTTCAGAATGTAATTTACTGCTATGATTGCTATTTTTTCCTAGACTAAACAAGCACAGAATGCTTATTACTAGAGATGAGCGAACACCAAAATGTTCGGGTGTTCGTTATTCGTAACGAACTTCCCGTGATGCTCGAGGGTTCGTTTCGAACAACGAACCCCATTGAAGTCAATGGGCGACCGGAACATTTTTGTATTTCGCCGATGCTCGCTAAGGTTTTCATGTGTGAAAATCTGGGCAATTCAGGAAAGTGATGGGAATGACACAGTGACGGATAGGGCAGGCGAGGGGCTACATGGTGGGCTGCATCTCAAGTTCACAGGTCCCACTATTAAGCCACAATAGCGGCAAGAGTGCCCCCCCCCCCCCCCCCCACTGTCAGCATAAAGATCGTCCTCCTCTGGCACAGCTGTAACAGCTGTAGCAGAGAAGAACGATGTTTGCCCATTGAATTCAATGGAACCGGCAATACAGCCGACTCCACTGAATGCAATGGGCTGCCGGCGATCGCAGGATGAATGGTCGGAAAGGGGTTAAATATATAACCCCTTTCCTGCAATTCATCCAGAAATGTGTTACACTAAAAATATATACCGGCGTATAAGGCGACGGGGCGTATAAGACGACCCCCCAACTGTCACCTTATACGCCGGTAATACAGTGGAGCAAAGAATAAAAAGCATTACTTACGTTTTTAGATGATCTGCGGCGCTCCTGCAGGCTGTCACTCCCTCCTGGTCCACGGCAGACAAGCTTTCTCCACGAAAGACTTTAAATCCCTGCCTCCAGAAGCACATGTGCCTTCAGCCAATCACAGCCAATGACAATGATGTCATTGAATGGCTGTGATTGGCTGTGTTTCTGGAGGCGGGGATTTCAAGCCTTGAAATCCCCGCCTCCAGAAACACAGCCAATCACAGCCATTCAATGACATCATTGTCATTGGCTGTGATTGGCTGAAGGCACGTGTCTTTCTGGAGGCAGGGATTTAAAGTCTTTCGTGGAGAAAGGAATACTCTGCCGTGGATTAGGAGGGAGCGACAGCCTGCAGGAGCGCCGCAGATCATCTAAAAACGTAAGTAATGCTTTTTATTCTTTTCTCCACTGTATTACCGGCGTATAAGGTGACAGTTGGGGGGTCGTCTTATACGCCCGGTCGCCTTATACGCCGGTATATATTTTTAGTGTAACACATTTCTGGATGAATTGCAGGAAAGGGGTTATATATTTAACCCCTTTCCGACCATTCATCCTGCGATCGCCGGCAGCCCATTGCATTCAGTGGAGTCGGCTGTATTGCCGGTTCCATTGAATTCAATGGGCAAACATCGTTCTTCTCTGCTACAGCTGTTACAGCTGTGCCAGAGAAGAAGGATTTGTCTTCTATATGTTCTCAATGGGGTCAGCGCTGCTGCCGCTGGCCCCATTGAGCGCATATAGAATGCATCCATAGCGAGCAGCGGGAGGGGCAGACTTTCATATCAGGCGGACACCTTATCTCCCCAGCCACTCACAGCAGGGGGGTGGTATAGGGCTTAAACGTTGCAGGGGGAAGTTGTAATGCCTTCCCTGTCTTTATATTGGCCAAAAAAAAGCGCTAACGTCTCAGGGAAGAAAGTTTAATTTACCAGAACACCGCATGGTGTTCGTTACGAATAACGAACATCCCGAACACCCTAATATTCGCACGAATAGCAAGCTCGGACGAACGCGTTCGCTCATCTCTACTTATTACATCTCTCAACAATGTATTGCACTTTCTTATTTTTTTAACAAAGTAACATAGTATACTAGGCTGAATGAAGAAAATGTCCGTCTAATTCAGCCTGTTTCGGTCCCCCCCTTTTCCTTGATGATCCAGAGGAAGGCAAAAAAACAAACAAACAATGAGGCAGATGCCAATTTAGCTCCTTTGGAGGAAAAAAATCCTTACCGACTCCATAATGGCAGTCAGAATAATCCCTGGATCAATGTTTGAGTTCTACCTAACTCAAAGACATGGATCAACAACCCCGCTAGTCACCTAATGTCTATATCCTGTAATATCATAGCGCTCTAGAAAGACATCTAGTCCCCTCTTAAACTCCTCTACTAATTTTGCCAGCACCATTCCTCAGGCAGAGAGTTCCACAGTATCACTGCTCTTACGGTAATGAACCCCTTTCTGTGTTGGTGATGAAACCTGCTTTCTTCTAGACGTAGAGGATACCTTCTTGTTACCTTCGTAGTCTTGGATATAAACAGATCCTGGGAGAGATCCTTGTATTGTCCCCTTATGTATTTATACATAGCTATTTGGTTGCCACTTAACCATCTCTTTTCCAGGGTGAAAATTTTCCAATTTTGATAGCCTCTCTGGGTATTCTAGTTCTCCCATCCCATTTATTAATTTAGTTGCCCTTCTTTGGACCCCTTCAAGCACTGAAACATCTTTCCTGAGCATCGGTGTGCTGAACTGTACACTTATATTCCATGTGAGGCCTAACAAGTGCCTTATATATCAGAAGAATGTTCTCATTCCTCGCCCCTATACCTCTTTTAATGCACCCCAAGACTTTATTTGCTTTTGCAGCAGCTGACTGGCATTGACTGCTCCAATTAAGTCTACAGTTCACTAGTACCCCCAGGTCCTTTTCTATCTCACTTTTGCCTAGCAGTACCCCATTTAGTGTATATTGGTGGCATCCATTTCTTCTGCCCATGTGCATAACCTTACATTTATCAATATTGAACTTCATTTCGAACAAAATGGGGTCTAGTACTGAACCCTGTGATACCCCACTAGCAATCGTGGCCCAGTCAGAGTACGATCCATTTATTACCAACCTCTGCTTTCTATCTCCGAGACAGTTTTTTACCCAACTTTACACGTTTTCTCCCAGTCCAAGCTGTCTCATTTTATATATCAGCCTATTATGTGGCACGGTGTCAAATGCTTTAGAAAAATCCAGATATACAAGATCAATAGACTCTCCCAGGTCCAGCCTAGAATTTACTTCATTGTAGAAGCTGATCAGATTGGTCTGACATGATCGACCCCTCATGAACCCATGCTGATGAGGAGCTATACCATTGTTTTCCTTGAGGTATTCTGTGATGGCATCTCTCAGAAACCCCCAATATTGATCCAGAGGAAGGCAAAAACCCCAATGAGTTAGGGAAAAAAATCTTTTGTGTCTCCAAATCTGGCAATCAGAATAATCCCTGGATCAACAACTCTTCTGAAGTAATTAGTGACAACAACATGTAATATTACACTCAAGAAAAATGTTCAGGCTCCACTTGAACTTTTTTAGTGAATTTGCCATTACCATGTTCTCAGGCAGAGATTTCCATAGTCTTGCTGCTCTGACAGTAAAGAACCCCCTTCTATGTTGATGTAGAAACCTTCTTTCCTCTAGATGTAGAGGGTGTCCACTTGTTACAATCACAGTACTTGGTACAAATAGATTCTGTGAGAGATCTCTGTTCTCACCCCTGATATATTTATGCATAGCTATTAGGTTCTCCCCAAGCCATCTTTTTTCTAAACTAAATAATCCCAATTTTGATAACCTCTCTGGGTATTTTACTCCACCCATTCCAGTTATTGACTTAGATGCCCATCTTTGAACCTGCTCAAGTTCAAGTTCTCCTTGAGTACCCAAAACTGGACACAATATTCCATGTCTAGTCTGACCAGTGACTCATAAAGAGGAAGAACGATGTACTCGTCATGTGCCCCTAGACCTTTTTCGATTCACCCCATTATCATTTTAGCCTTGGCAGCAGCTGCCTGACACTGGTTGCCAAAGTTAAGCTTACAGTTAACTAAAACCCCCAAGTCATTTTCCATGATAGTGTTTCACAGTGGGTTCCCATCAAGGGCTCATTCAGACGAGCATGTTTACGTGCGTACATATGACCGCACAAAACCATGCGTTTATTAGAACCATTGGTTCCCTATGGTGTGTTCACATGTCCGTGTTTTACAGGCATGCAAACGCACGTACCTGCAAAACATAGGACATGTGTGCACCATAGGTCTGTGGTGCACGTCAATATTCCCTGTGGGGAGTCCCCTTGTCACTGAGCACTGTGACAGCACTGTCACTGGGTTCAGTGACAAGGGGACTCCCTGCGGGGAGTAAAGAATTCCCTGCCACAGCTGTGGCAGAGGATCGCGATGTTCTGCCATTGCTTTCAATGGGGCCACTGCTGCTAGCGGACCCATTGAAAACAATAGGATGCCGGAAACCCCTGCAGTGATTTTCAAGGAAGGGCTTTAAATATAAGCTCTTCCCTGAAAATCATCCCCAGCTGGTGTAAAAAATAATTTAAAAAAAAGTACTCACCTCTCCGCTGCTGCCGGGGCTCAGGCACATCTAGCTGCTTGGGTCCTGGCACTGTAATGAAGTTCTTTCAGCAGGCGAAAATTTTAAATCCCCACCTGCTGAAAAGGCTGTATCTGATTGGCTGAACACTCAGCCAATCACAGGCAGCGCTCAGCCATTCATTGAATGACAGCTGAGCGCTGCCTGTGATTAGTCACAGCGCTCAGCTAATCACAGGCAGTGCTCGGCCATTCATTGAATGGCTTCAGAACACTGCCAGGGAGCCAAGCGGCAAGACGTGCTGGAGTCTTGACAGCGGCGGAGAGGTTTACACATGCTAGGGATGACTTTCAGGGAAGGGCTTATATTTAAAGCCCTGAAAATCACTGCAGGAGTTGCCGGCAGACCATTGCTTTCAATGGGGCTCCCGACAGCAGCTGCAGCCCCATTGAAAGCAATGCTGCACGGACCTGCATTCACACATATGGGTGCGCCAGTTTTGTGCGCACCTATGTACGCACCAGCACACACCCATGTGAAAGAGCCCTTAGTGTGTAATGGTGAAATGTATGTTCCTTGCCAATGTGCACAACCTTACATTTATCAGTATTAAACCTTATTTGCAACTTTTCTGCCCAAACTTCCAATTTATCCAGATCCCTTTGCAAATGTATACTGTCTTATTGGTGCGTAATTGAAAATAGCAAAATTATGATGAAAATTTCACATCGAAATAAGCAGTTAGCCATGGATATTTTGGTGCAGAATTCCTGGATAGCATATACCGCACTGTTGCTGAATATTCTGTACAGTGTGAAAGGTCCCAAAATGAACATTTTTCAAACTTTTTTTTTCCTGCCTTCTGAGCCTGTACCACTCATAGGACGTAAAATTGCAACCAATTGCGGAAACTGCTTCCCACCCAAGACGTAAGTTTACATCCTGCGGTAGGAAGGGGTTAATAAAGAGAAGTTGGGTTATCAGTTTCCTGCCTCTTGTTTCTCTTCACTTGGGAAAGGTTGTTATGTTACTGGCTTTTTTTTTGTTTACCTCTCACTGGTACTTACTATTCATGGCCATATTACCACTGACGCCAGTGATTGGCTGAGTGCTCATGTGCCCAATTTACAATATGTGACCTGCAGATTTTTAACTACTTCTGGGATTAGAGTGGTTGGAGTTGAGGCTACTACACTGTATTGGCGGTCAATATAAAGAGATGACCATGGCTTACTTTTTCCATTTAACAACCATTAGATTTTTTTTTCTTAGTTCAAGAAAACCCCTTTAACCTGCCAAACAGATCAGGGTTTGTGATGCCTGTATACATGATCTCAACATTGTATAGAGTAGCATGTCTAAATATGGCTATTCTCTAATCTTGAGCTAATAACCTTCATAAGAATCAAATAACTTTTTTAGAATAGATTTTCATTCTACCTCATTCAATTTAAAGCATATTGTCGAAGAGTTCTTGTTGCCCCCTTTGACACAGGCAAATACTGCTGAAAATACATAAACACTAGTGTTTTTTGTCACTCTGTGTTTGTCTTATGTAATTCGGCATGAAATAAAGAGTTTTCCACATGGTAATTTGAATCAGCATGTATGTTCTGTAGTTGAGGTCTTTTTTTGTTCCAGTGGATGAAAGCTGTAAATGCTAATTATGAATATGAAGTGCCTATTTGAGATCATAGAAAATGCATGATCTAATGACCTATTTACCATCATCTTTGAAGAATTTGCATTTTCTTTCTTTGTTGTGCTAAGCTACATTCGGCCTTCCCACTAGTGTCATTACTAGTCTCAGCAAATTAAGTTTTTGATTAGGGAAAAAAAATCTGAGAAAAAGTCAAGTATGCATATATTACCCTGTAATCATACTGAAACAGAAAATCTGAATAATTAGCTCTTTTTCAGAATTACATAAGTAATCTTTTTACTCAATAAGCCCTCTAGGTTTCTTGGGTAGGACGTCTAAGGCAGTGTTTTTCCACTCCAGTCCTCATCTACCCACAACAGGTCATCTATTGAAGATTTCCTCCATATTGTACCGGCTATTTGATTAGTGTCAATGTGAACAGTGAGGGGTACTTAAGGACTGAAGCCAAGAAACTGAGAGAGTTTGCATAAATATGCATCAATAAATTATACGATTATGATTCACAGCCATGGGTGATGCTAAACGGAGAAATTTCTGCCCCACTTCATTCAATGAGATTGACCTGCCAGAATTGCCCCTTGTCTTTTTTGTTATTTGCTTTGGCTATTGAACCTCTTGAATTGATTATCGGATAGAAGAATAGATGGTTTTAGTTATGGTAAAAATCAGCAGAAGATCTTCCTCTATACTGATGATATCTTATTGTACAGTACCTTTGTAATACCACTAAAAGCTTTTATTATAACTAGAGATGAGCGAACACGTTCGGCCCCGCCCCTTTTTCGCCCGAACACCGAACTTTGCGAACACCTCGGTGTTCGGGCGAAAAAGTTCGGGGGCCGCCGTGGCAGCGCGGGGGGGTGCGGCGGGGAGTGGGGGGGAGAGGGAGAGAGAGAGGGCTCCCCCCTGTTCCCCGCTACTGCCGCCCGCGCCGCCGCGCATCTCCCCGCCCCCCGGCGGCACCCGGACACTTACGCGCGAACACTGCAGTGTTCGCTAAAGCCGGTGTCCGGGTGCGGATGTGTCCGTAACGGACACGTTCGCTCATCTCTAATTATAACCATTAGTAGGGTTGCATGAACCTTTGATTCAGCCAATTCACTAATTTTCAGCAAAAAGTTAGGTCAAAATTAGTTTAAAGTGAACTGAAACTTCAGTAATACCCCTAGAAATGGTGTATAACACTGTCAAAGAGCCATAAAAGCCCTGTATAACACTCTTAGGTCACCTAGGAGTATATCTAACTACTTTTGAGCAGTTTTTAAAGCGAAGAAGATGATCTTTCTCTCTTCCTCTTCTTCTGGTGCAATCAGCAAAGGTGAATTGCCCGAGGTTGGGGTTGACATCAAACTGAACTTTTTGCAAAGTTCGACCTGAAACAGGATTCTACTATCAGTTCGCTTAACACTAATTCTTAGCCATTTTGAAAAATTTGTTTTTAATTCTGGTCATTGAATTTGTTGGCATCAATCTGTCTTGCTTTCTCTTGGTGCAGTTACCCTGGATTTCATTCTACAAGTTATACTGCCAAACAAACCCTTCAATTATTTGGGGATGATGGTTTCCAGAAGGGTTCATGGATTCACAATCAGCATAAAATTCTGATAGGAATTTCAAAGAAAAGATAGTTAAATAAGTAGCCAGGAATGGGGAGAAGAGTGATCGAGGAGGCTCCTCGATGTCTTCACGCCAGCCTGGCAAGGCTATATTGATAGCCATCTCCATATTTCTGTATAGGGATAGACCTGTCAACAGGGCCAGACTGGGATTTAAAGGAACCCTGGCACATAAGTCTCTCCATTCCCTGTAGTACATAAGAGCTATATTATCCTACATGTAGTAAGAAATAGCCATAATGTCACCCTGCAATAATAAATAGCCATAATGTCCCAATGTAGTAATATAGAGCCATAATGACTACTTGTAATAGTAAATAACCATAATGTCCCTTGTAGTAATTAATAGGCATAATTCCTCCTGCAGTAGCCATAATGTCCCCTTTAGTAATAGCCATAATCTCCCCTGTAGTAATCATAATTTCCCCTTCAGTAATAGCCCTACTGTCCGCCATACTAAAATAATAAAGTCACTCACCTCTCACAAAGTCCCGCGGCACCTTCTGTCCTCTTCTTAGCTTCTTCTGATCATCATCTTGCAGAACAAAACAGATGACATGATGATGACATGATGATGTCATTGCTCCACCTATGTGTATAACTCTATGATTCTATGTAGAAAGCGATGGAGCAGGTAGCCCAGCATTTCGTACGATACAGACACTGCTTTTGCTAATTATATCTGCATCTTAAAGATGTGGATACTATTAACTTCAAATACAGCCATAGAGAACTGCTAGGTGGTGCCTGCGGCCCACAGAGCCCGCACCTCTTTACTCGATAAATTCAATCTCAAGATTCCAGATTCCTGCTGGAGATGCTTATCCCAGAGGTAAACTCTCCAACACCTCCTCTGGGTCTGTCACCTCATCCAGCCTTTTTGGCTATTAGTGCATGCCATCCTGCAGCAAGACTTCTCTGTAGGTATTCTTATGGACCCCTTAATCTGTATGCTAAATGTTTCTCCCAAAACTTGATGCTGCTCCTCCATATCTTAACAACAGCTTATCATGTTATTGTGAAATGTGTGATTGTTCTCAGCGGGAGAAACCAAGTAATCTTGTAGATATGATACCTTTCAATGGCTAACAAAAATACATGATGTTACAGCAAGCTTTCGGGGATACCGCCCCCTTCGTCAGGCTATTGAATGAAACTTGTTTGGATGGCAGTGATTCCACATGTTCATCTCCTGTCCCTATATCTTCCCATAGCCTTGGCATTAAGTACAATTTAACATACAGACACACCCCTCCCTCTTTCTGTTCACCACGGTCTCTTCTAAAGAGATTGTAACCCTGTAAATTCACCGCCCAATCGCACTTATCATCAAGCCATGTTTCCGTTATTCCAACTATCTAATAGTTTCCATCAGTCATTCTCACTTCAAGTTTGCCCACTTTGCTGATCAGACTTGCTGCATTCGTAGCCATACAATTTATACGGTTGTTTTTGTTCTTTAAATTCATTTTGCTATTAATGGTACTATTGGCTGATCTGTCGACTCTAACTGTACTAACCCCTGCTCCTATGGAAAGCTTTACAGAGCATTATCTGCGGGCGATTTATCACCAGCGGATCATCGCTTGTGGACAGGCAGCCTTAAAAAAATGAGTTGTCTTTACTTTGACCACACATGCTAATGATAAGCTAAATAATGGGATATCTACAAGTCTGACTAAGGAACCTTTCACACAGAACAGAATTTGTCCGCGCAGACATTTTCGCTTCACACTATTATCCCTATGGGACTTGAATTCTGCATCTGTTAAAATCTGAGCCTCTTTACTTAAAAAATGCAAGATTCAATTCCACTGTGGAAAAGCTTTCTGCTGTGAAATTAAAGACGTCTTGTGGAATTGCTTTGCGGATTTCTAACATACAAAAGACGTTCTACAGAACACATTCCTCAGTTAAAAACGCAACAAAATCAGCATGGGTTGCCAAAATTTGCATCAGCACTGCGTCCTGTGGACAATTTCATCCCATGTAAAAAGTCCCTAAAAGCAACACATAGTGGCTGACTCTGTAGCATATAATAGCAAGCTGTAAAAAATATCTAATCAAATGTTGACCAGTGAATTCTTAATTTAATTTAGTAATACATGATTGCGATAAAGATCAGTGTGATACATAAAAAAGAAAACAAACTTTCTCTAACTTGGTGATAGCATCATTCATTTCAGGATTTGCATTCATTAACATAATTAATATGCAAAATTAGATTGTCTTGTTTCTTGTGTGCATATTTTACATATTATAATTGCGTAATCTATGCGGTTAATATGGGCACGTGTGTAGAAGCATAACATATATGAGTATGGATTCAGCACTGATCTAGAAAACATTAAAGGAGAATGTCCAGTAATCATTTTTTAGTTGTCTCATTCACATGGGCGAGCGCGATATATGACCGAAATATCCAGTTTCCCAATGTGTGTTTCATACACGGATGTGAGGCGTTTTTAATTCAAAAACTTCTTGCTTCACTTTTGTGAAATTGCCATCCTCTGGCGAGGATGGCAACTGCTTTAACCCCTTTAAGGGGTTTTCTAGAAAAAATATTACTGATGACCTATCCTTAGGGTAGGTCATTAATAGTTGACTGTGTGGGGTTCATTGCTTGGGACCCCGACCGATCAGCTGAGCAGGTGCATGCTGTTAGTGCCGCAAATACACAGAGGTCACGGCTAAATCAGGGGAAGTCTCTGCGACGACCTCTTTGTAGTGTCCAGAGCTTGTAACTGCAGGCATAGCTCGCGTTGATTTCAGTGACAGCCGTGCCTGCAATTACAAGCATCAGCCACTAGACAGAGTTCAGCGCAGACTTCCGCTGCCTTATCTCCAAACTCTGTATATTTGTGGCACTGACAGCATGCGCCCACTCAGCTGATCAGTTGGGGTTCCGAGCGACAGACCCCAGCTGATCAACTATTGATGACCTATCCTGAGGATAGGTCATCAGTTGTATTCTTCCTGGAAAACCCCTTTAAAGACGTGCTCAATTTTTTATTGATTTTGTTTTTGCCCACTTTCAAAAAATCCTAACTCTTAATTTTTCCATCAACGTAGCTGTCAGAGGGCTTCTTTCTTGTGGGATAAGTTGCATTTTCAATGGTACTATTTAATGTATTAGTTGCTATTAGAAATGAGCGAGCATCTCTAATACCGTTGCTATTAGAGATGAGCGAGCATACTCGCTAAGAGCAATTACTCGATCGAGTATTGCCCTTAGCGAGCACCTGCCCGCTCGGGAGCAAAGATTTGGCTGCCGGCAGCGGGCGGGGAGCAGCGGGGGAGAGTGGGGAGGAACGAAGGGGAGATCTCTCTCTCCTTCTCTCCCCCCCGCTACCCCCTGCTCATGGCCGCAACTCCCCTGTCACCCGCGTCGGCAGCCAAACCTTTTCTTCCGAGCCGGGAGATACTCGCTAAGGACAATGCTCGATCGAGCAATTATCCTTACTTAGCAAGTATGCTCGCTCATCTCTAGTTGCTATACTTCATTGTACCATAAAAACTAGGGATACTGTATGACAGGCACGTTTCCTATCACAAATCTGTATTTTCCTAATACAAGACAATGGAGCCTGAAATGCATTGCTATTCTTTAGATCCCTATCTTAGTCTCTATTGTCTTCGAAGACTGAACTACCACTGTGATAGGAAATTTGCCTATAGGCAACACAAAAACAAAGCAATGTTTTACACATTTCCTAATCTAATTAAAACATTTTTTTTATATACTGCAGTTCCACCCAGGAATTTTATAGATTATGCAAAAACCCACTCTGTACTTGACAAATGTCATAGCTTGATGCAAGAAATCATAGGCTGGTCTGTAGGTGTTCATTCTTCAGCCCTGTAATAGGATCTAGAGAGGACTGCAGGAGACATTTAATAAAACTATTGTATTAATTTGATTTGTTGCCTTTAATTTCTGCTTGAAAGAAGAGTTACGGTAGTAATTATAGTATAAATCTTGCATTAACAAAAGCTTTCTGTTAATACCTTATACATTATCTCATCCAATGAAGTTGCTCTGATTTCTTTAATCACATTTTAGGACTACAGCCAAACTGTTCCGTAGCACCAAAGTGCACAGCACCTCTCTTCCACAATTCCACAGGCTGTAAAATTCAAAAGACAGGCTCTCAGAAAAGCTCAGTGGGAATGCCTGTTTTAACTCTTGATAATACATTATAGTGACAGCCAAGGACATTCTCATTAATTGATCGCGGTAGATGCTGTGATCCAGACACAAGGGTTATATCCAGCTCTAGATTATGTTCTGTATGCTTCATAGTGCTACACGGTATATTGCATCCAAAGTGCAGTTACGTTATTTAGAAATGAGGAAGCAGAATGTAGTCTTTTGAATCACAGCAAAAAGTTTCTATACTTTCCTTAATACATTTAGTGTACTATAGGTTATGATTCACTTGGTGGCCTCTATCTTACTTGACCTTCTCTCTAACTACTCAGGCTTGCTCCTTAGCCTCTCTCTGCTGCCCAAAGGGCAAGTGTGTACACATGCTCACAGTCCTTAAGGGCCAATGCAAACTTTAACTATTTTGTCTCCTGCCAATCATAGAGCACCTCTGTTTATATCGGGTACCTTCCCCCTAAGTAAGGCGTCTAAGCTTTTGGTCCAGCTGAAGATACTATTAATTTGTGTTGACTTCCTGGTTTCTGACTGTGGCTATTTCTGACTTTGCTTACTTCTCCAGTCTTGATCATGGGTTGTTATATTGACTTGTTGCATTCACCTGTTTGCTGCCTGCCCTAACTACAGGCTAGTTGCATAGTACTGAATCTGCTCTGTTTGTCCTGACCTCTGGCTTATACTATATATTGAAGTTGCCCTGTCTATCTTAATTCTGGAACTCTCTGACTACGCCTCTGTTCACACACTCTGGTATTGCTTTGGTTTATTGTGGTGTTAACTGTTGCATAACTAGGACTACTTCTTGTTTCACAGCCTGGAGCCTGCAGTGAAGCTTAGATCCCGAATGGTGGGCTGAATGGGTGAAGATCAGGGATTCTTAGGTGTCGCCTCTGGATTTGGCCTAAAGTTAAACGTGTGTGTGGCACAGCGGGTCCAGATCTGCTGATCCTAACACTGTACCTACATATTTTTGAATGATTTCCAAATTGTTCAAAAATTATTTTCATTGTAATTTTCAAGGGTTCAGAACTCTGTTTCCATCATGTACCATTTCAAATCCTCTGCTTCTTTTAAGCTGTACAATTGTTTGGTTTAGTTGGACAGTCCCTTGCCATAGGCAGTAGAAACCACTGGCAATCAGTTGGTATCATCAATAGAAGCTGAATGGGTGACCATGAAATGTATAACCTTCCAGTGAAGTGTGCTGCAATCTTCGCACTGGCTAACCCTGTTATAATGTCCATCTGTCCTTTTAGCATATACATTAATGGGACAACTCCTCTAAATATTAGAATTCCAGCAGTAGGCTCCCACATATAGAGAGAGCAGACTGCATGTGCATTTATAGGGTTCAACCAATTACTGAGGAAATAAAAGGGATTATTCCCTTTTTTTTGAAAATTTTCAAAAAAGGGTTTAAAATTCGTGTGGGCAACTTAGCACTAGGCCCACACAAACGTGCCCAGGGGAACATGTGGAACTACCACAGATTCACAGCTATCCCTATATACTACAAGGGTTAGTGACATAGACCTACCTGAGCGGGGACATCGCCCCGATAAAGGGTGGACCAGCGGTCTTCGGATCTGGGCCCTAGCTGCTCCTAGGAACCATGCACCCAGAATAGGACACATAAACATGCCACCACAATAGGGACAACTGGACAGAGTAAGCTGACACACAGAGCCGGAATCACACCATACAGCAGACAAAATGCAAACGCTAGTAGCAGGTGTTAAGCTATAAATGCCAGGTATTAGTTGACATTTTGATCAAAATATGGAAGCTAGTGGGACACTTCACGGCTCCTGGTATACCACTAGTCCCTACACTAACAAAGAGTCCAGCGACACCAACCTTTCTTGCAGCCACCACACATAGAACCTGTTCACACCACAAACAGAGATAGAATGAGCACTGAACAGGACTGTCCACACCTGATGTCTGGCCACCTGCACAGACACTGGACAAGACACTTTTCACACACATAACACATATACAGGCATGCAGAACAACAAACCCTAGAGAGAAGGGATACCAGTTTTCTCTTACAGAGGGCATTGTGAATATATATTCAGCAGACCCATGGGGATTAGCTGGCAGGAGGAACTCCACACCCAGCCAGCTCAATTATACCTCATCTGTGAAGGTGTGCTCCTGGAACCCTGTAGTACAACACTGCACATTGCACAGCTCTGATCTCTGATCTGATCTCGCTGCAGTGGCTAAGCGTGCTATTACAAGCCAAGCTTCCACTGAAGTAAATTGGAACTTGGCTTACAATACCAAGCCTATCCAATGCAATTAGAACAGAGCTGTTTGCCTATTGCAGAAATCATATCAGTGCATGAATGCACAGACCCATAAAACAGCTGATCGGCAAGGATCCCAGGTGGTGGACACTCACTGACCTACTATTGATGACCTATCCTGGACACGGTTCATCAATAGTTCAGTTCTAGACAACTGCTTTAACTGTCTGCTTTCACATTGTCTTATCTATTCCATTTCTGAGTAATGTCCACTACACACTTCTGTGCCTTCTAACCTAAAATATTGGGATATTATTGCCTACACGTGATCCAGTGGATTGCCTATTGCACTGTTGAAAATGTGATGAGCTGATATTGGACTTTCTGCTTCATTATTTCTTTTATTCTTAGCTTTTTTCTTCTTCAATATTACTTCTTTCTATGAAAAAAATAAAATTCACAGTTTAAGAAAGTTATCACAATAAATATTCTATGAGCATGTAAGGGAGTGATGTCTTATATTTTTGAAAATATGGATCTGAGCATAGTGTACAGTTGTTTTACTTCACTAACTCGAAAGGTACAAATAAGCAGCAGTAATTGCACATTGCAGAATTGCTTGTGTAGCTTACCTTTCACACACGTTGCCATACATTGCTCATTAGGATGCCCAGTTAGGTGACACCAAGTACAGTCTAACTTTTAATGAGCTCAGTAACTCCACCAGCAGCTTTGGCTTCTAAATACAGATATTTATTACAAGACCCCCTATGCCTTCAAGTAAATGTGTTAGCATGCTTAATGATTATCTCCACAAAGTCCAATATTTAATGAGCACTTATATGCAGTGGATATAAAGATTCTACACACCCCTGTTAAAATGCCATGCTTTTGTCATGTTAAAGAATCCGACAAAGATGAATCATTTCAGATTTATTCCCACCTTCAATGTGACCCGGTATCTGTACAATCCCATTGAAAAACAAACTGAAATAATATAGGGTGGACAAATGAAAATAACAAAAATCAAATAATGTGGTTGCATAAGTGTGAACACCCTCTTATATTTGGGGATGTGGTTGTATTCAGAATAAGCCAATCACATTTAAACACATGTCTAATAGTAGTCAGTACTCTGCTGCCATTATGTAAAGTGATTTTGATTTACCCCATATAAAGTTCAGCAGTTCTAGTAGGATTTTCTTGACATTTTATTGCTTAGTTCATAAAGAGATTAGAGCTCATCAAGGGGATCCGATTGTTGAAAGGTATCAGTCAGGAGAAGGTGACCAAAAAATGTCCAAGTCATTACATGTACCATGGAACACAGTGAAGACTGTCATCAAGTTGTGGATTAAATTTAGCACAACAGTGACATTACCAAAATCTGGGCATCCCACAGAAATTGATGAAAAGACCAGAAGAAAACTGGTCCGGGAGGCTGCCAAGAGGCCTACAACAACATCAAAGGAGCTGCTGGAAGTTCTAGCAAGTATTGGTTGTGTAGTGCATGCAACGCCATCTCCAGTATTCAACATTTGTCTGGCTGTAGGGTAGAGTTGCAAAATGAAAGCCTTTTCTAAGAAAGAGAAACATCCATGCCTGGCTATATTTTGCCAAAACCTACATGACGTCTGCCAAAAGTATGTGAGAGAAAGTGTTATGGTCTGCTGAGACCAAAGTTGAACCTTTTGGCCATAATTCCAAAAAGGTATGTTTGGCATTTAAACAATACTGCACATCAGTAAAAGAACACCGTACCCACAGTGAAGACGGTGGAGGCAGCATTATGCTTTAGGGCTGTTTTTCTGCTGCTGGAATTGGGGCTTTAGTCAAGGTGGAGGGAATTATGGCCAGTTCCAAATATTAGTCCATTTTGGTGCAAAACTGTCAGTCCTCTGCTAAGAAGATGAGGAGGAATTTTTCCTTTTGGCACGACAACGACCCAAAGCATACCTCCAAATTCAGCAAAAGAATGGCTTTGCCAGACGATCAGTTTGGAATGGCCTAGCCAGAGTCCAGACTTGAATTCCTTGAAGATGTTTGTGTGACCTGAAGAGGGTGCTACATATGAGTTACCCTTGCAATCTGACAGTTTTTTGCTCTTTTCCAAAGAAGAGTGGGCAAAGATTGCCAAGCCAAGATGTGCCATGCTAATAGACATCTACCCAAAAACACTGAATGCTATCATAATATAAAAGGGAATAAGTTGGCGCTTTACAAAAAAAGATTATTATTATTACTATTCGTTTTTTAGGATGTGCATATTTTAGTTTTTTTCCCACCCTAAAAGATTTCAGTGGAACCATACAGATACCGGGTCACATTGAAGGTGGAAATTAAATCTGAAATGATTCATGTTTATCTGATTTTTTTACATGACAAAAACATAGCATTTTAACTGGGGTGTGCAGATTTTTTATATCCACTATATTTCTTGCCCGATTTCATTAATTAGCCCTAACAAATTAGTCCAAGGTGAGCCTGCAGAGCATTGATTAAAATGTCCTTGAATGCATTTCTAAATTAAGTAACTCCCCTAGTACTCAAATCTGTTTGCTGGGAATCAAAACATCTTGTTTTAATCTACTCATTATAAACAACCAGCGCTGGGTCATATTTCATTTATACTGTAGAGTAGTGGTGGAGTTGAAAATGTTTTCATGGCCGGCAGTTTTCTACTTCTGGATACGGTTCGAAATGTTGCAGTATTCACGTATCTTGGTTACAAAGAATGTGTATTTGTCGCCAATGATTGTGGAATATTAGGCATTACTTGCACAAGTTCTGCAGAAGGTCCAGTAGAAGGCAAACCTACTTGAGGCCAATTGGAGCTGATCATGTACTACTACAGACCCTTCCTCTCGTTTTTATTCATTCATATGAGATATTTATTTGTGACAATTGATAACATATAATTCAGGTTGAAATTAAAAGTGCACAGTTTTTGTATGGATGAATAGTAGACCCTCAAAATAGTTTCCTCTAGTGGCAGCTAGAGGAATGTGGATAGGAACATATTCTGCAAAGTTGCATAAATGTAACAAAGTATGCTTAAAATCCAAATAATATTTATGAGAATACAAACTAATTTGAAAAAATAATTTTAGCAAGTTTGTGATTCAAAGCTGTTTTTTCTACTTTGTTTGGCTATGGACATTGCCACCAGCATCGCAACTGATGAAATTTGCTTTCACCCAGTCAAAGGCTGCAACTCGCAGTGACCTCATTAGCACTGTACTAGCAATGAAAATAAACCCTTACTGAGGGCCAGGCTACTTCATACATTATTGTAAATTGCCCATAAGACACCACTGTCTGTTAACTAGAGATGAGCGAACGTGTTCTTCCGAGCTTGATATTCGTGCGAATATTAGGGTGTTCGGGATGTTCGTTATTCGTAACGAACACCATGCGGTGTTCTGGTTACTTTCACTTCCTTCCCTGAGACGTTAGCACGCTTTTTTTGGCCAATTGAAAGACAGGGAAGGCATTACAACTTCCCCCTGTGACGTTCAAGCCCTATACCACCCCCCTGCTGTGAGTGGCTGGGAAGATCAGGTGTCACCCGAACATAAAAGTCGGCCCCTCCCGCGGTTCGGCTCAGATGCCGTGTGAGTTAGATGAGGGACAGTGCTGTTTGTACCGGAGCTGCTGTAGGGAAAGAATTGGTAGTTAGTGTAGGCTTCAAGACCCCCCAAAGGTCCTTATTAGGGCCACTGATAGCTGTGTGTTGGCTGCTGTTAGCAGTGCCATTTTTTTTTTCTCAAAATCGGCTCTGCAGAGCGTTGCACCCGGCATTAGGGACAGAAGTGCTGCATAGGCAGGGAGAGTGTTAGGAGTGAGTGTAGCCTTCAAGAACCTCAACGGTCCTTTCTAGGGCCATATTTATCCGTGTGCAGTACTGTCCAGGCTGCTGTTAGCTGTGCTGCATTTTTTTTTGCTTCTCAAAATCGCCTCTGCAGAGCATTCCACCCTCCATTGATACTGCAGGGAAAGAATTGTATAGGCAGGGCCACAACACAGTTATTATTCATTGAATATACGCAGTGCTGCCTTTTGCTTGTAAAACAAGTGAAAATAATTCTATTTGTCCTGCCTCTGTCCGTCCTAACGCCGGTGGACACGCGTCGGCTGCGTGTGCAACCTGTAAAAATCATACGCACCCAGCTACGTTTTACTCCTGGCTTCGCCATTTGCTTTCCTTAATTGGGAAAAAAAATACCTGCTCTGCCACAGTTAATAACTCTGCTACCCTCACGTTCTGTGACACATTAGCAGGAAAACAGCACAGTTATTAAACTTCTCATGTTCATAGAATATACGCAGTGCTGCCTTTTGGTGCAAAAAAACGGAAAATAATTCTATTTGTCCTGCCTCTGTCCGTACTAACGCCGGTGGACACGTGTCGGCTGCGTGTGCAACCTGTAAAAATCATACGCACCCAGCTACGTTTTACTCCTGGCTTCGCCATTTGCTTTCCTTAATTTGGAAAAAAAATACCTGCTCTGCCACAGTTAATAACTCTGCTACCCTCACGTTCTGTGACACATTAGCAGGAAAACAGCACAGTTATTAAACTTCTCATGTTCATAGAATATACGCAGTGCTGCCTTTTGGTGCAAAAAAACGGAAAATAATTCTATTTGTCCTGCCTCTATCCGTACTAACACCGGTGGACACGTGTTGGCTGCGTGTGCAACCTGTAAAAATCAGACGCACCCAGCTACGTTTTACTCCTGGCTTCGCCATTTGCTTTCCTTAATTGGGAAAAAAAATACCTGCTCTGCCACAGTTAATAACTCTGCTACCCTCACGTTCTGTGACACATTAGCAGGAAAACAGCACAGTTATTAAACTTAGATTATTCATTCACTAGAGGCAGTGGGGCCTTTCGTTTTCAAAAAAGGGAAAAAATTATATTTGGCCTGCAGTCTTGCGCCAATTTATTAGCTGCCTGTGAAATCAAATCACTGGTAATACAGCATGCTGAGGGGTAGGGGTAGGCCTAGAGGACGTGGACGCGGCCGAGGACGCGGAGGGCCAAGTCAGGGTGTGGGCACAGGCCAAGCTCCTGATCCAGGTGTGTCGCAGCCGACTGCTGCGCGATTAGGAGAGAGGCACGTTTCTGGTGTCCCCACATTCATCGCCCAATTAATGGGTCCACGCGGGAGACGGTTATTAGAAAATGAGCAGTGTGAGCAGGTCCTGTCCTGGATGGCAGAAAGTGCTTCGAGCAACCTATCGTCTACCCGCAGTTCTGCGCCGTCCACTGCTGCCAATCCGAATCCTCTGTCTGCTGCTCCTCCTTCCTCCCAGCCTCCTCACTCCACTACAATAACACCTGCTCAGGAGCGGGAACACTCCCAGGAACTGTTCTCGGGCCCCTGCTTAGATTGGGCAGCAGCGGTTCCTCTCCCACCAGAGGAGTTTATCGTCACTGATGCCCAACCATTCGAAAGTTCCCGGGGTCCGGGGGAAGAGGCTGGGGACTTCCGCCAACTGTCTCAACAACTTTCTGTGGGTGAGGAGGACGATGACGATCAGACACAGTTGTCTTGCAGTGAGGTAGTAGTAAGGGCAGTAAGTCCGAGGGAGCAGCGCACAGAGGATTCGGAGGAAGAGCAGCAGGACGATGAGGTGACTGACCCCACCTGGTGTGCAACGCTTACTCAGGAGGACAGGTCTTCAGAGGGGGAGTCAAGGGCATCAGCAGGGCAGGTTGCAAGAGGCAGTGCGGTGGCCAGGGGTAGAGGCAGGGCCAGACCGAATAATCCACCAAGTGTTTCCCAAAGCGCCCCCTCGCGCCATGCCACCCTGCAGAGGCCGAGGTGCTCTAAGGTCTGGCAGTTTTTCACAGAGACGCCTGACGACCGACGAACAGTGGTGTGCAACCTTTGTCGCGCAAAGCTCAGCCGGGGAGCCAACACCAACAGCCTCACCACCACCACCATGCGCAGACATATGATGGCCAAGCACCCCGCAAGGTGGGACGAAGGCCGTTCAGCGCCTCCGGTTTGCACCCCTGCCTCTCCCCCTGTGCCCCAACCTGCCACTGAGATGCAACCCCCCTCTCAGGACACAGGCACTACCGTCTCCTGGCCTGCACCCACACCCTCACCTTCGCTGTCCTCAGCCCCATCCAGCAGTGTAGTTCAGCGCACCGTCCAGCCGTCGCTTGCGCAACTGTTGGAGCGCAAGCGCAAGTATGCCGCCACGCACCCGCACGCTCAAACGTTAACCGTCCGCATAGCAAAATTCATCAGCCTTGAGATGCTGCCGTATAGGGTTGTGGAAACGGAGTCCTTCAAAAGTATCATGGAGGCGGCGGCCCCGCGCTACTCAGTTCCCAGTCTCCACTACTTTTCCCGATGTGCCGTCCCAGCCCTGCACGACCACGTCTCCCGCAACATTGTACGCGCCCTCACCAACGCGGTTACTGCCACGGTCCACTTAACTACGGACACGTGGACAAGCACAGGCGGGCAGGGCCACTACATCTCCCTGACGGCACATTGGGTGAATTTAGTGGAGGCTGGGACAGAGTCAGAGCCTGGGACCGCTCACGTCCTACCCACCCCCAGAACTGCGGGCCCCAGCTCGGTGGTGGTATCTGCGGAGGTGTATGCTTCCTCCACTAAAGCACCCTTCTCCTCCTCCTCCTCTGTCTCGCAATCAAGATGTGTTAGCAGCAGCATGTCGCCAGCAGTCGGTGTCGCGTGGTGTGGCA
Organism: Eleutherodactylus coqui; assembly: GCF_035609145.1. Classification (NCBI taxonomy): domain Eukaryota; kingdom Metazoa; phylum Chordata; class Amphibia; order Anura; family Eleutherodactylidae; genus Eleutherodactylus; species Eleutherodactylus coqui. The sequence goes on along the minus strand of NC_089840.1, from coordinate 68,164,878 downwards.
GCACAGCGTGGGCAAGCGTCAGCAGGCCGTGCTGAAACTACTCAGCTTAGGCGATAAGAGGCACACGGCCCACGAACTGCTGCAGGGTCTGACACAGCAGACCGACCGCTGGCTTGCGCCGCTGAGCCTCCAACCGGGCATGGTCGTGTGTGACAACGGCCGTAACCTGGTGGCGGCTCTGCAGCTCGGCAGCCTCACGCACGTGCCATGCCTGGCCCACGTCTTTAATTTGGTGGTTCAGCGCTTTCTGAAAAGCTACCCACGCTTGTCAGACCTGCTCGGAAAGGCGCGTCGGCTCTGCGCACATTTTCACAAGTCCCACACGGACGCTGCCACCCTGCGCACCCTGCAACATCACTTTAAGCTGCCAGTGCACCGACTGCTGTGCGACGTGCCCACACGGTGGAACTCTACGCTCCACATGTTGGCCAGGCTCTATGAACAACGTAGAGCTATAGTCGAATACCAACTCCAACATGGGCGGCGCAGTGGGAGTCAGCCTCCTCAATTCCTTTCAGAAGAGTGGGCCTGGTTGGCAGACATCTGCCATGTCCTTGGTAATTTTGAGGAGTCTACCCAGGTGGTGAGCGGCGATGCTACAATCATTAGCGTCACCATTCCTCTGCTATGCATCTTGAGAAATTCCCTGCAAACCATAAAGGCAGCTGCTTTGCACTCGGAAACGGGGGCGGGGGAAGACAGTATGCCGCTGGATAGTCAGGGCACCCTCCTGTCTATTTCTCAGCGCGTACAGGAGGAGGAGGAGGAGCATGAGGAGGATGAGGAGGAGGGGGAAGAGACAGCTTGGGCCGCTGCTGACGGTACACCGGCTGATTGCCTGTCATCCTTTCAGCGTGTATGGCCTGAGGAGGAGGAGGAGAAGGAGGATCCTGAAAGTGATCTTCCTAGTGAAGACAGCCATGTGTTGCGTACAGGTACCCTGGCACACATGGCTGACTTCATGTTAGGATGCCTTTCTCGTGACCCTCGCGTTGCACGCATTCTGGCCACGACGGATTACTGGGTGTACACACTGCTCGATCCACGGTATAAGGAGAACCTGCCCACTCTGATTCCCGAAGAGGAAAGGGGTTCGAGAGTGTTGCTATACCACAGGACCCTTGCGGACAAGCTGATGGTAAAATTCCCAGCCGACAGCGCTAGTGGCAGAAGGCGCAGTACCGAGGGCAAGGTAGCAGGGGATGTGCGTAGATCGAGCAGCATGTACATCCCAGGCAGTGCAACAGTCTTTAAGGGCCTGGCCAGCTTTATGGCTCCCCACCAAGACTGTGTCACCGCTCCCCAGTCACGGCTGAGTCGGCGGGAGCACTGTAAAAGGATGGTGAGGGAGTACGTAGCGGATCGCACGACCATCCTTGGTGACGCCTCTGCCCCCTACAACTACTGGGTGTCGAAGCTGGACACGTGGCCTAAACTAGCGCTGTATGCCCTGGAGGTGCTTGCTTGTCCTGCGGCTAGCGTCTTGTCGGAGAGGGTGTTTAGTGCGGCTGGGGGAATCATCACAGATAAGCGTAGCCGCTTGTCAACCGACAGTGCCGACAGGCTAACACTCATCAAGATGAACAAAGGCTGGATTTCCCCAGACTTCTGTTCTCCACCAGCGGACAGCAGCGATACGTAAGCAATACGTAGGCTGCACCCGCGGATGGAAGCTACGTTCTCTCTCACCATCCAAAACGGGGACATTTCTGCTTCATCAATCTGTGTCTAATATTCCTCCTCCTCCTCCTGCTCCTCCTCCTGAAACCTCACGTAATCACGCTGAACGGGCAATTTTTCTTAGGGCCACAAGGCTCACTCAAATAATTTTTCTGAACAATTTTTATAAGTTTCAATGCGCTTAAAAGCGTTGGAACTTTAACTTGAACCAATTTTTCGTTACACTGGGCTGCCTCCAGGCCTAGTTACCACTTAAGCCACATTAACCAAAGCGATTAATGGGTTTCACCTGCCCTCTTGGCTGGCCATGGCCAATTTTTGGGATGTACATTAGTACTGTTGATACAGCAATTTTTGTGGGCCCTCGCCTACAGTGTAATCAAATTAATTTTTAGCCCACCTGCATTCCAGCTGACATTACCTCAGCTGTGTTGGGCAATGCAATGGGATATTTTTGTGTACCGCCGGTGGGTTCCAGGGAGCCACCCATGCTGTAGGTGCACACGGAGTTTTTAACACATCTGTACACTTGTAAAGAACCCCAGTCTGACTGGGGCATGCAGTGTGGGCCGAAGCCCACCTGTATTACGCACGACATTACTACCTCAGCTGTGTTGGGCAATGCAATGGGATATTTCTATGTACCGCCGGTGGCTTCCTGGCACCCACCCAGGCAGTGGGTCCACAGGGAGTTTAACCTACATGTGTCCACTTCTAAAGAACACCAGTCTGACTGGGGCATGCAGTGTGGGCCGAAGCCCACCTGTATTACGCACGACATTACTACCTCAGCTGTGTTGGGCAATGCAATGGGATATTTCTATGTACCGCCGGTGGCTTCCTGGCACCCACCCAGGCAGTGGGTCCACAGGGAGTTTAACCTACATGTGTCCACTTCTAAAGAACACCAGTCTGACTGGGGCATGCAGTGTGGGCCGAAGCCCACCTGTATTACGCACGACATTACTACCTCAGCTGTGTTGGGCAATGCAATGGGATATTTTTGTGTACCGCCGGTGGGTTCCAGGGAGCCACCCATGCTGTAGGTGCACACGGAGTTTTTAACACATCTGTACACTTGTAAAGAACCCCAGTCTGACTGGGGCATGCAGTGTGGGCCGAAGCCCACCTGTATTACGCACGACATTACTACCTCAGCTGTGTTGGGCAATGCAATGGGATATTTCTATGTACCGCCGGTTGCTTCCTGGCACCCACCCAGGCAGTGGGTCCACAGGGAGTTTAACCTACATGTGTCCTCTTCTAAAGAACCCCAGTCTGACTGGGGCATGCAGTGTGGGCCGAAGCCCACCTGCATTATGCACGACATTACTACCTCAGCTGTGTTGGGCAATGCAATGGGATATTTTTGTGTTCCGCCGGTGGGTTCCAGGGAGCCACCCATGCTGTAGGTGCGCACGGAGTTTTTAACACATCTGTACACTTGTAAAGAACCCCAGTCTGACTGGGGCATGCAGTGTGGGCCGAAGCCCACCTGTATTACGCACGACATTACTACCTCAGCTGTGTTGGGCAATGCAATGGGATATTTCTATGTACCGCCGGTGGCTTCCTGGCACCCACCCAGGCAGTGGGTCCACAGGGAGTTTAACCTACATGTGTCCACTTCTAAAGAACCCCAGTCTGACTGGGGCATGCAGTGTGGGCCGAAGCCCACCTGCATTATGCACGACATTACTACCTCAGCTGTGTTGGGCAATGCAATGGGATATTTTTGTGTACCGCCGGTGGGTTCCAGGGAGCCACCCATGCTGTAGGTGCACACGGAGTTTTTAACACATCTGTACACTTGTAAAGAACCCCAGTCTGACTGGGGCATGCAGTGTGGGCCGAAGCCCACCTGTATTACGCACGACATTACTACCTCAGCTGTGTTGGGCAATGCAATGGGATATTTCTATGTACCGCCGGTGGCTTCCTGGCACCCACCCAGGCAGTGGGTCCACAGGGAGTTTAACCTACATGTGTCCACTTCTAAAGAACACCAGTCTGACTGGGGCATGCAGTGTGGGCCGAAGCCCACCTGTATTACGCACGACATTACTACCTCAGCTGTGTTGGGCAATGCAATGGGATATTTCTATGTACCGCCGGTGGCTTCCTGGCACCCACCCATGCTGTCGGTCCACAGGGACTTCACAATAGGGAGTTGTACCTGCCTGTGTCTATGAATTAAAAAGCCCGGTCTAACTGGGGCATGCAGACACCTTGACAGAATGAATAGTGTGTGGCACATAGGTTCCCCATTGATATGCCTACGTGTGCAGCTCCTGATGGCGGTGGCACAGGATTCTATTTCTCATTGCTTCTGTACAGCATTGTGGGCTATCGACCTGCCACTTTTAAAGAGGGTCGCTGCCTAGCCGTGCCAACCCTCTGCAGTGTGTGCCTGCGGTTCCTCCTCATGGCAGACGCACTTCTAAATAGACATGAGGGTGGTGTGGCATGAGGGCAGCTGAAGGCTGCGCAGGGACACTTTGGTGTGCGCTGTGGGGGGGAGGGGGGGCGGTTGGTCAGCATGTAACCCAGGAGAAGTGGCAGCGGAGTGTCATCCAGGCAGTGATTGTGCTTTGTTGTAGCTAGTGTGGTGCTTAGCAAAGGTATGCCATGCTAATGAGGGCTTTTCAGAAGTAAAAGTTGTTGGGAGGGGGGGGGGCCCACTCTTGCCGGTATTGTGGCTTAATAGTGGGACCTGTGAACTTGAGATGCAGCCCAACATGTAGCCCCTCGCCTGCCCTATCCGTTTCTGTGTCATTCCCATCACTTTCTTGAATTGCCCAGATTTTCACACATGAAAACCTTAGCGAGCATCGGCGAAATACAAAAATGCTCTGGTCGCCCATTGACTTCAATGGGGTTCGTTGTTCGAAACGAACCCTCGAGCATCGCGGGAAGTTCGTTCCGAATAACGAGCACCCGAACATTTTGGTGTTCGCTCATCTCTACTGTTAACCCTTAACACTCCAAGACGTACATTTACATCCTGCAGCGTTGGGGTATGTTTGAAGAGAGATCGCAGGGCGACCTATCTTCTTTCAGTGTGGGCATCAGCAGTTTATTACAGCAGACACCTGCGAACATCCCCGTGGGGTGGCTTGATAGACATCATACTGCATGAGCGATCAAACCATCGCTAGTTGTGGTCCCCTAGGGGGGCTAAAAAAAAAGTAAAAATAAGTTTAATTAAGTTTTACTAATTGTTTAAAAAAAGTAATAAAAGTTTATATCATGTTTCTCTGTGTTGCCGGCATCATCAGAGGGTAGGGCTTAATGAAACATGTCAAGGGGGCTGGTGCCTGGTTCTAATAATGTCACTGCTAAATATAATATTCAGCAAATACATATTTTTCTTTCTTCTCACCTCCCTCCCACTCTTTTCTTTCCATGCTCTCCATGTGTATTAGGATAGTCATAGCTTTGTATTTAGAGCTCAGTCCCCATCCTTGGCTTTAAATATACAGGTTATGCCCAGAGCCCTAACCAGCTTATGTGCATGAGCGCTTACTCTCATAGCCAGTTTTCTGTCCTTTCTGTGCTTACCTTTATTAGTAAACACAAGGGTGGTTTCACCCACAATGTTTTTTGATAAAATGCTGCTCCAAATTTTGATACAATTTTTTGAGCCAAGCAAGAAAGTAAGAAAAAGTATGTATTTGGTCACATTTCTACTTAGTTTTCCATTGTTCAACTCCTATGACAAATTTGGTACATGCCGGACATGAATGGCACTTAATGTCCCCTTTCACTGTAATAGGAGCCATCAAGTTTCTGACATGGCACCCAACATTTTCCAAGACATTGCAGCATACTATGTAATTTGCCTCCATGTTTTGTGCCAGATCTGTGGTCCTGTCGAGCCTTCAATTTAGATGTAAAATATCTTAAGTCCTTTCTTTACATTTCGCATTCTTTCTGGATCATCTTCTGGCTTTGGCTCAAAAACTTGCATGGAATACCGCCACATAAGGGTTTGCATTTTTTTCCAGAAATGCAGTAAAGACACAATTGCTCCTTTTGTTATTTTGGTCTATAATATATTATTTCTATAGTAATTTAAAGGGGTAAACTGGGATTTATGTTCTACTTTTACAATTGGTGACCACCAGGATAACAAATAGATGATTGGTGGGGACCCACCACTTGGTTTCCCACTGACCTGCTAATTCCTGGATTTGCTGCCACAATTGTGCAGCAGCCCTAGTTGATATTGCAGGCACCACTCTCATTGAGTTCAATGGGAGATGCACTGCAGTATCAACCTGGACTGTGATATCTGCTTCCTGAACTGACAGAAGTGATAGCGCCTCAGGAACCAGTTGATCAACGGAGATCCGAGCAACGGATCCCTGCCGGTCATGTATTGATGACCTGTCAGTCATTCATAAATATAAAAAGTCCCAGAATAGCCTTTAAATGTTGAAGAAATAATGATGATTTAGTAGTAGTAAGAACAAAGCAATGCTGTTATTAGCAACTTAATACTAATTGCTACATATGGTTACTCAGTTTGACTTTCTAAGCAACATTCTTTCATGACGGAATATAAAATAACCCATATTTCTAAGTGCATGCAATAAATATCTTGAGATGTTGTATACAAATCATTTTCTTACTAACTAAGGAAATCTATGTAGCAGTGACTTGACACACAACAGCATTATGTATGTGTTAAAAGAGAGCTATAGCATAAGGCATTTGCATCACTCCTGTAAATAGCTTTTGTGTGTATTTGATTTATGCAGATTTATATACCCTGTACTATCATTATATTTGATTGAGTGCAGAGATTGCTGGAGTAACATAATGAGTTTTCCATTTTGGTTGTACATTGAGTCAGTTTGATAGTGTATGTCTATGTATTCATCAAGATAGCTCTGATGAAATGAACAATTATTAGCCTCTAGGAAGTTTGCATGCCTCCCTTTTTAGATGTGTGTTTTCGAGCTAGCAGCCTATCTACTGCATATGCCTTGGGCATGAATCTATTTTGAGCTCCACAAAATCAGCTTTTCTTAAATTGTCTAATGATTGTTACTACACATCAACATATACAGTAGCTTAAATGTTCTTTTCTGCCCATGTATAACTAATTACAGTACTGTGGAAAACCCCCGATATCACTTTGTGATTAGAATGAATTACAAGAAATGCACAGTAGCTTCTTTTTCATCTTTTAGGTACAAAATGTCACATTCTATAGATATATTTCATTATTCTAATTTGGACTCATGCTTCTCCTTTTCTTCAACAGAAATATTGTAATTATCCATTTAGTAATGGTACATTTTTGGTTGAATCACTGAGCTATATTGTTGCAAATACTTAAACACTTTTTCTAAGTTAGGGTGGCTTTACAAAGAACAACTGTATTTGGAATAGGCGTTCTATGGAATGTCAATTATTCCATGTAAGCATGGCATCAACCAGGTGACTAGAAATAATTTGCTCACTAGCTGCTTCATTTTAGCTTACCTAAAAGTAGTCACTGGTTGATTAATTATCATGTGGTATAAGCAGGTAATATTTATCTGTCAACGACTACCAAACACCTTTGTAGGCAGGCATGTGCTTGCTCTTCATGTACCATGCGCTTGTTCTTCATGCACCATGCGCTTGTTCTCCATGCACCTCCCACCAAACACTGATTGGCTCCTGCCTTTTCTTTAATATTTTACCCTCTAATTTAAGGCTCATTGGTTGCCAAAAACACATAAATATGTGAATGATTCTGAAGAGTCCCTGCTGGTCTTCAAAAAAACACTTAATGCTAATCTCTTTGGCTGGTTGTGATCCAGCAAGAGACTGTAAGAGCAATCTTTCACTCGAAGACTTCTCGTATGTATTTCCATGTGTTCAATGGACTCTGCAATCAATCAATGAACGTGCATTGGAGAGGACTTTAAATTTCAAATACACGCCTGCCTAAAAGCCTCACACTCTCTAACTAGTCAAAAAATGATATTTCAGCTTATGCAAATGCTCCCAAAATTCATAATTGAACAAGTGAACAAACGCTCTGTATAAAAGCACTCAAACAGTCATTGGTATGCTTTAGTGACTACTTTGAGTGACTGTTCAGATGATAGTTGTCTCATCTAAAGCTTCACTTAGCTGAAGGAGTTGTCTCATGAAGACAACCCTTGTTCATTTGCCATCAGGCATATAGGTGACATAGAGGGAGTCCTGAATGCTGTCCAATGCACTATGAGCCAGAACGGAGCTATGCTCTTCAACAGAAGTGCCCAAACTGACAAACTCAAGTTGTCCTTGTATTAAATAGATGGCCATTCATGTAAATACTAGAGTGAAATGCCTGGCTGACTGTGTTTCAGCTGTGTTTCCTGTCTGAAAATGTATTGCCAGCTAAGGGCACATATGTATAACATGACGATGGGCTATGTTCTGAAAATCGGGACAGTAAATTTGTCTAATTTGTTCATGCTTACGGCCATAGATATTTTCCTTGCTCTGATCTCCTATCGTTTTAGTGACAGGTAAGAGCTATTGCTCTTAACATATAATTCTCTATGACTATGGCAGAGACTATTTTTAGGTAAGTCTTTGGAGTGCACTATACCACTTGGATGCTGCACATAAGATGTACAATGAAGAGGTATGACTAAAATACTTCAAGGGTTTGTGGGTTGTGTTATTAATTCTCCGAGTCTGTATTTAACTTTACCAATCAGCCAAGCTTTTTAGGGCAGAGATAATAGGCTTCACAAAGTCAAGTGTTTTCGATCTAGTGTACAATATTTTCATTCTTACTGTCTATCAAGCTTAAACCGTATTGAGAACATTCCAAATAAGATTTGTTTTAAGAGTTGTGCAAGCCATTAGGGTTTTTAGAACTTCTTGACATACCAAATATGAAGAGTCTGTAGATCTTCATTGTTTTCTTAATATTTTAGGGGATAATTGACGCTGAGTACATTAGCGTGTAGAAAGTTTGATAATCACAGATAGGATATCAGTATTTTACAGTCCCCAGCACTATACAATAATTCCTATAAAGCCTGCTGTGAAGAATACACCTCCTAGGATGTACAGATGTAGCAATGTGTAACTTGAATGTGATAACTTTTTGCCAAAAGTTATCTTAAAGTGGTTGTATCAAAATAGCAAGTTATGCCCTATCCATAGGATAGTTCATAAGTTGCAGATTAATGGGAGTCTCACCGTGGGACCTCCTCTAATTTGAAGAACAGGAAACATGAGAGTGAGGAGGAGACTGAATGGAGTGTAGTATTTATTGAAGGAAAAAGATATGAAACATCAACTTTCCCTGTGAGAAAAGTAACTGCTCCTTTAAACAGGCATTTCTGATAACTGAAGGTCTGTCTTAAACATCTTCTCAACTCTTTAGAGAATTTATTTAGTTTAGCCATATTGGAGGGCATTTAAGCATGAACTGGCTAATTAAATAGGATTGTCATGTCCTTATCTCAATGTGGCCAGCTGCATAGCTTTGCAACTGCAGCACCTTATTTTTTATTGCCGTCTTTCTTTTCTTCATACCCGTTTTCATGTACCAGCTCTTCTTACATTCAGCTCCTTGTGCTTCAAATGTGTCAAATGAGCTGTCCCCATGGCTCACTATCAATGAAGACTGAGTACTGGGAAACCGGGATGAGTATGAACAAAAGAAAAGCTGCAGTAGAATCAATGTTGCCACTGCTGCTACATGAAGACATGATAGGCCTTCCTTAAGAGACCGTGATAGCATCTCAATATGAATCAAGTCAGGCTATTGCCCAGGCCTAATAGACCCTATGTTTTGTTTGTTTGGTTTTTTTTTTGAACATTCAATTTTTATTGAAAGATTTTTCAGATTTTTACAAAATCTGGAAAGAAACTCGTTGATGTGATATTAATCGTCTGATTTTGTACATAACACATAAAAGGTATAACTTGAACATGAAAAAAAGAAAACATAAGGGTCAGGTCATCGAACCAATACACAAATTTGCATACGTAGAATAATTCTTTTGAGCCATTCAGAATTGGATATTCTTGCTATATATCCCAAATGTGTATCTGCCAGAATTATAAGTTATTCACTATCCAAAGGATAGGGCATAACTTATTGATTGGTGGGGGTCTCACTGCTGAGACCCCCACTGATCCCGAGAATGGGGCTCCCATGTCCTCAAACCTATTCAGTAAATGGTTGGCCAACACTGCAGTCACTGTGACATTCAGGATGGTAAATGAGAGAAGCATCACCGTAGTGATGAGAAGAGACACGGGGCACCTATTCTCAGGGGAAAAATAGGGCAGGTGGCTAAGATAGTGGTGGTGTCAAACAGCCTAAATGTATCTTTAATATGAGTTCTTCTGCCATTTCGGCACAACTGTGATTACATTAAAACTATATATCACCAATATTGTACGTTATTTGAATTTCTGAAATTCAGACATATATATCCCTATTATTAAATTGTATCACAAATCTTATAAACAGTCCGATCACGGGCAAGAATGTTGTTTTTTTCCCCTTTTAAATTGCTTTTCATGCATTTTCCTCTCTACAGCTAAGCTAATTTTTAATAAGCGTTCAACAGTGTGAAAACATTTCCAATAATGCAATTTCTTTCTTCTCATCAACACATAGCTAATTTCTGGATACTAAGATGAAACCGACACATGAGTGGGCTAGACTGTCACTGTCCAAAAAGTATGTTAGGGAACTGCATATAATGTTACTTCTTAAAGAGGTTGTCTCATTATCCATTAGGAAAACTACTTTCTCTATAGTTCATTAGGTCCAGTCAGAGCCTAGAGTCTATTACAAAGGGGCTATTTGTGATATTGCCCTTTTAATAAACCATTTTTCTAAACAAGTGCCCCCTAGTCATAAAATGCCCCTAAGGCCTTAGTCACACGGGCGTTTTTTCCCGCGATTTGCAGATCTCATGACGGATGCGCATCCGCAAATCGCGTGACCGGGGCCAAAAAATCTCCCGAAAAAAAATTGCTCCTAGCCGCGTTTCAATAGAAACGCGCCGGAGCAGTCCAGCGCTGTCCAGTGCATTGAATTCAATGGAGCCGGCAATACAGCCGGCTCCATTGAAAGCAATGGGCTGCGGGCGATCTCACGATGAATTTTCGGGAAGGGCTTAAAAAGATAAGACCTTGCCGGAAATTCATCCAGAAATGTGTAAAAAATAAAAAATATATATATATATATATATATATATATACTCACCTGGTCCCGGCAGACGGAGTTCAGCCGCGCCGGACGGCAGTTCTCCTGAACTGCTCTGAGTAGTATTCAGCAGCCGGGGATTTAAAATCCCCATGTGCTGAATGAGCTGTCTCTGATTGGTCACAGCCTCACCAATCAGAGGCAGCTCTCACTTACCCATTCATGAATTCATGAATGGGTGAGTGAGTGCTGCCTCTGATTGGCTCAGCGCAGGGACCAATCAGGGGCAGCTCTCAGCTCTCATACTTGTAGAATTTACAGAACACATGTAATCTACTTTTAATCTGTCTTTACTGATTTTAAATGTGAATAATATGCCCCGGTCTTGGTGACTCATAACTGATCATGTGATCAGCAGGATGCCAGTAATTGGTGATGAGCAAACTTTTCAAAAGTTTACCGTGGCTAGTTTGCTGCATTTTAGCAAAAAGTTCAGTTTGGTTCAAATTTATTTGAACTTAAAGAAAAAGAATGGAGAAAAAAAAGATGATTTTAGTGGGTTTAGCCAAGACGAATAGCCCACAGGGTTCAAGTGTTTCAATTCACTTAACACTACCATTGATATGTGGGTCCTGATGGATCTAACTAGACTTTTTTAGATTCTGTCTAGGAAATTTGATGTCATATGAAATGTAACCGCTGATAGAACACTCTTAGTTATGAAAACGCAACAAAAACAGTCATGATTATAATTTAGCGACTAAACATTCTAGTATTAATATATTTTGTTATCGATTTAGGAGAATTCTACTATTTTTACATGAATATGAATTGGTGCATTTTTATTGATGCATTGTAATTTCTAGATAATGAGGGTATGGACTACAGAGATTTCACCATATATTCGATTTCACCGCACGTGTTCTCTCCAATCTTCTAAGTCAGTTTGCTGGTATCCAGCCAAGAATATTTATATTCAATTGGTCCCTATGCACTCTGCTACACATACATTACAAGCAATAAATATTAATTGCGTTTTGCTGATTCAGCAAGTCCATTCTCTACTGTAAATCTGTTAACCAAGCTCTGCTAAATAGTCTAAAGCACTAGTCTAGCTTTCTACAATTTTAACATGTTCCTATGGCTTCTTGTTGAGTCAAGCTGTTGTGAAATTAGCGAATTTTGTTGAGAAAACTGTAGAATGAAAATTTCCGAAAATCATCACATAATTAACTTATACTATTATGATCATATTCATCAGAATATTTCCAATATAAAAATGATCTCTTCTGACCATTGGGAATACTTTTTCACCATACAACATCTAGTTTCCAATTACTATTTGGATTATACCATGTGTTCATCACTAGGAAGTAATAGAGCTAATTAGTTTATAGCAATTAAAGCCTGTTTGCTGTTTAAAAAAACAAACAAAAACAAAACAAAAACTCCTTAAGGTCATTTTAGAAGGCTTGATTTCAGCCGGATAACAGGCACTAATCAAAAATAACGGTGCTCATATATCTGTCCCTCACACAGGCTGATTTAGACTACATGGGGATGAATGATAATTAACACAGTTATTAGTCCCCCATACAGTCTCATTGTTGCCAGCAGCATATACCCTGTTCACTTAGGGGAATATGCTGCTGACAACGATTTTACTGCTACACAAAAGACCCAATCCGTTGAAGAACGAGCATTTGCTCATTTCTCAACTAGTCAGGTACATAATCACATAGCGTGATGATCAGATAAACAAATGTTCATGCGAATGTTTGTGTCTGATCATTGGGCCATGTAAAATGCCCTTTAGGCAGCTGTGGATGTATGTTATCTTTAATGCAGCCAGAAGCTCTGTGTTTGATCTACAAAATGTTGGTGTTTTTTACTCTCTTTGCTGGTTTCTGTAAAATGTTTTGAAGATACTGTTATTATTGGGAGATTTCTTTCAACTTTTAGGCCAGTTTGACATGAGGGTATTACAGGTACATTTATGTGTCCGTAATATGAGTGAGACTCTCTGCCCGATTGCAGGTATCTTGACCCTAAGGCTGCCTGTCCATGTCCAAGACGGAAGATCGCTAACGCCTTGATAGTTCTCCGAGCAGGGGGGAGAACTGTAATCTTGTATTGTGGGACGCACCCATCTATTGGCTGGCTTCTATGGTATCATTCACATTGCAGACTAGGTTAGCCTGCAGTCACTCCTCTCCAATCTGGGCTGGGTTGAGTCGGTGGCTGCATATAAATCTGCAGTGAACAATTTAGCTCATCCAGTTTATAGTCTGGCTTGCTGCATTTTTTTAGGGTCTACAGCGATTGTGCCGGCCTTATGGAGATTGTGCCTGCTCTGCACCTTATCAGGTACTGCTTTTTTGGCTCATTTCCAGTGAAATGTTTTTGTGTTCCCCCTCACCTCTGTGATTTTAGTTTAGTTAACAGTGAAATAGTGTAGATTCTGATGGATGCGTGGTGGCCTTGCCGTCGGCCTGTCAGCTTATGCGTCTTGGCCAAAATGCTGAACTAACACCTGCATTTTATTAGTGTGTATCAATATTTCCTTTATGCAGTTTGCAATAGACGTTTGGGGGAGCCCAAGATGTCAGCCAGTGTGGCCCACTGTTGAGATACAGGGCAACCCACTGCCATGTCAGTGTGAGTTGTAATCTTGTACTGTGGGACACACCCATCCATTGGCTGGCTTCTATGGTATTGATCACATTGCAGACTATGCTTGTCTGCAGTCACTCCTCTCCAATCTGGGCTGGGTTGAGTGAGTGGCTACATATAAGTCTGCAGTCACTCCTCTCCAATCTGGGCTGGGTTGAGTGAGTGGCTACATATAAGTCTGCAGTGAACAATTTAGCTCCTCCAGTTTATAGTCTAGCTTGCTGCATTTTGTTAGGGTCTACGGTCATTGTGCCTACCCTACAGCCATTGTGCCGGCCTTATGGCGATTGTGCTCTGCACCTTATCAGGTACTGTATTGTTGGCTCTTTTCCAGTGAAATATGCTATTAGATTAGACTAGAAAGATATAGCATCCTGCTAGTATGAGTAGTGAAGGGGTTAAATGTAACCATTTCTATATACCAGGGAGTGTATGTTACTGGGTAGGACAGAGATAAGATAGTCCTCCAGACCGCCTCCCTTGCATTTCTTCCTAATAAGAAAATAACGGGGTTTTGTTTGCATCTGAGATGTCTGTCATAGTCACACCTTAAAAGGTGTGAACTTATGTTAATCATTTCAGTTATAGCCTATCATGTATTCTTATTAGTATTGGAGGTATATACTTTTCCTGTGATGTCACTTATGATATATAAACAACATGCAACTTTGAATACATTGGAAAAATCATTTGATACCGCAACAGGCTGGTGTGATTTTATATTTCTCCTAAGGGCCCATGCATCTACACGAGATCTGAGATTGTCTTCTACTTGGAAACAGAACAAATTCTCAACAATCAGCTAGTGGTTTGAAATAATAAAATAAGCTATACTCACCAGCTACTGAACAATTCCTGAAGCTTGTTGAAAGGGATGTGGTATTAAGGGTACCTACTTGCATATGTGGTGCTCTCTTCCAGTTATAAAGGCCTTCTAGAACACAATTTTTGCTTTCATCTACTCAGTGACTCGACAGGTAATATCTTTTAACCCGGCAATTACTCTCTTTTTATTACCGTATATACCGGCGTATAAGACGACTTTTGAACCCCCAAAAATCTGCTCTGAAGTCGGGGGTAGTCTTATACGCCGGTAATACAAAAAAAAGAAAGTGTCAAAAAAAAAAATCATTACTCACCTCCCCTGGCGTTCTGCGGCGCTGCTGCAGGATGTCGCTCCCTCCTGGTCCACGGCAGAGCATTGCTTTCTGAATGCGGGGCTTGAAATCCCCGCCTCCAGAAAGCTAATACTGTGATTACCTAACACGCCGTCAGCCAATCACGGCCATTCAATGACATCATTGAATGGCTGTGATTGGCTGAAGCCACGTGTTTTAGCCAATCACAGCTTTCAATGATGTCATTAAATGGCTGTGATTGGCTGACGGCGTGTGTTAGCTAATCACAGTATTAGCTTTCTGGAGGCGGGGATTTCAAGCCCTGCGTCCAGAAAGCAATGCTCTGCCGGGGACCAGGAGGGAGTGACAGCCTGCAGCAGCGCCGCAGAATGCCGGGGGAGGTGAGCAATGATTTTTTTTTTTTGCTCCGCTGTATTCCCGGCGTATAAGGTGACAGTTGGGGGGTCGTCTTATACGCCCTGTCGCCTTATACACCGGAATATACGGTATACACAAACCAAATTTCAGCTCCTTATGCAGTGGTTATATCACACATCTCACTTGTATCTTGAGCAATAATTGCTAAATATGGAAATCTTTGGAGGCCCCTTCACCTCCTGAGATCACCAATGCAGTGACTTTAGCATATTGGATGGTGCAATTCTATTCCTATAGATACATATCCTCCATCCCTTCAGATTCCTCTAGACTACATTGGATGCTGTATTTGACTGCCAACTCTTAGTAACTGATCCTTTCTATCACTTGAATTTAGAGCCATGGGGAGCAGTTATTATTGCTCTTTGGTCTAACCATCATTTACATGTTATATTGGTCATAAGAGGTTACTACCGCAAATTTTTATACAATGCAATTTTAGAATGTAAGTTATCCTTTTCTCAATTCTGCCTTTACTCTACTCTATTCTTGTTGTCGACGATGCAACTGTTTTTGCATCCTGTGGTCTTTCCCTGGCTTTACCACTTATTACTTTCTGATCTTGGGTCTTTTATGGTTGTGTTAATGGTTATAAGTTGTTAAAAAAAAACATTCTTGTAAATTTCTCACTAAAGAGATAATCATAAAAAACGCCACGCAATTTTCTTGAATTATATGAAAATAAAGACATAACAAGAAGATCAAGTCATCCATTCCCCATCCAATATATGAATGTGCCCTGACCCAGAACAGATAGTTGGATAGGAAGGTTTACCTTATTTTGTCTAGCCATCATAAGACCCATAGAAATAAAGATTATGGATGAAAACCACAACCTTTTCACACATCTGACATTTTAGGGCCATTGTTGAAAATGTAATAAATATATTTGCTGTTAAATGACGCACCTTCTTGAGCATTAAAATCAAGCCCCTCCGACAATTACTTTCAAGCTCTGTGTACGGAATACATAATTGAGATGTCTATTGAAATGCCTGTTTCATTGCAGGAAAAAAAAAATTGTCCACGTCATGTGTATTGGGGCCGGGGGATACTAACCAAGGCATCAGTTTATCAGGCCATTTTGCAAGAGCTATAATAATAACCATGTCCTTTTCTGAAAGAAGCATCTCATTAGACATGTGCTAGAATGTCATTATAGGAGGTACTCTAGTGTTGCAGACCGAAAGAGGAAAAAAAATCTCATTCTACGTCTTGCTCCAGATATTCACCTTTTGCAAAAGGTACGGAGAATTGACACTTAGAATAATAAATGCAACATTCCGTGCTTCTAAATTAAGAACTAAAACAAGTCCTCAATGTCAGGAAGGAGGCTGACAGCTTTTGTTGTTGGGGGAGTAGTATTTGATATATGGTAATTGACTACCTTGACAGTTTTTTACTTGTTTACAGGCCTCGCTGGCAACTGTACGTGGCTGTCAAACGTCTAAAAACAGATGGGGGAAAAAAAAAACCTTAACTCTCTGCAGCTACAATTTTTATAATGGAAAGTGTTCGGTAAGGGAAAGAAAGCAGAGGGTTTGAGAGATGATTCGGGAATCTGAACCAAGGAAATGTTCACCATCTAAATGACAGTTTTTTCCGGTTCCTGAAAACAAACTGCAAAATGCCAATATGTTTCTTAAGTACAGAACTTCGGATGTATGGAAACGGGCATTTATTACCCCGATATTAAAGGCATGATTGACGCTTAAGTTGCCATGGATACATCTGGTATAATAATCCCATATATATATTCTGTATCTTATACATGCAGCCTTCATGTTTTAATGCATACAGTGTCTATGGTTAGGGCAACATGACTTTCACACTGTTTTATTGCAGCTGAAGTTGTGTCAATACTTCCATAGAAAATAAAATGAAAGTTTCACAGCAGAAATCATGCTGGGAATCTGCATGACTTCATTTTTTTTTTCTTTGCAACTAGTCACTGTGATGTTTGAGCAAGCTGTGTCTGAAGCCATGATCTATGGTGTCGTAGAGTAATTCTCCTATGTAGCTTGCTGGAATATAAAATAATGGAGATCGAGTGTGCAAAAATGGGATGTACAGTAATTGTGACAGATGTTGGAAAGTTACAGGAATCGCATAATAAAACTTCTATTACTGAATTACTCTATTTATGAGTAAGAGTATCCAATAATAAAATGGTATAATCAAGCCATAAGAATCTATCAGCAGAATGCAAACTGCCTTTCCCCCGATGTTTGCTATTTTATTCGAGGAAGTATTGGATGTTGGTTTTCATATCGGATTGTTAACATACAGAGACTGTTTCTGTTAGATGACTAACAATGATTCAGGAACATATACAATTTCCTAATGTAGTAAGCCACAATAGGGTGGTGATAGTTTGGGCTCATGCTGTTGGCCCATGGTGAAAGTAAGTGAAACTATCCCCAAATGGCTACACTACAATTAGATATGGGGCAATTGTATATGGTTGGTCTTTACTCCCTGGTGTGATAATTTGGTGTAATGTGATACCCATGAGTGGAAGAGAATCCAAGGAGAAAGGAAAAGTAACCATTAACTTATTTTTACCTGGTACTTGTACATCAGACGATGATGTAGGCACAATTTCTTGTACAAATATATCCATTGTCTGTTTCTGAGGGTGGTGGCTTTTAGTGCTGCTGCTTTTCTGCTTTGTACTGCTAATGTGGATTTTTACCACGGCTCCGGAGTTTTCAGCCTACACTTGACACCTATTCTCCCTTAGTATCTAGATCCTGGAAGTATCTTCAGGAGTATGAGTACCTGTCCCCTAAATGAGCTGTCTTGTTCACTTTGCACTGCACCACTATCTATTCTCTTCACACCTTTGTAGAACATTACAGGAACTTATTTAACTCCTACTCCTCCCGCTTTGCCTTATACTGATTGGCTGATTGGTGGGAGGCTGTGATACAAGTCTATTTGATCCTTCTCTAAACTGAACTCCACTCCAGCCACCACCTTCAAGACAAGACATCAATAACATATATTTCACTTTGAAAGACACATATACACACCGTCCCAGAAATATTAATATTACATTGTAGTGGCAGTTCTGGGTCACTACACAAATTTACAAAGTTTAACCTATGCTTCAATTTGTGCATTAAAAGGGTACTTGTGGGCTTTCTGGCACCACTTTTTTTTAATTTATACCATTCAATGCTATCTTTATACCACCTGAATAATATTATAAATATTTATGTTTTGGAGAATTAAAAAGATTTAAAGAAATAAATTGTGTTGTTTAAACACATATGTATTGGTGAAACATTTGTGAAATTAATTTAAAAAGTGGTGACCCACAAGTACCGGGTTTTCTACTATAGTAAGTGATGGTATATTATGCCATCACTAACTGATCGAAGAAGTTTCCTTCACTTTGAAAAAAAAAACGGATTGCTAGATCATTGTCATTGTTTAGGACTGGCTTACTGCTCTCTGCACATTGGGTAATTGGGTGTATTGCTGTGCAGGTGTCAGACCCACACAATCATAATAATATATCTTAGAGCAGTACTATGCTATAATATTCAGTGATTGGAATGCCTTTTTAAGATGTTAGTCTACATCTTAATTAGTTTTCTTAAAAGATTTGTCATCAGGATTGGTCATCAATAGTTGATCGGCTGGGGTCCGCTGCTTGGAATACCAATCAATCAGCGGATTGCTTGGCTTTCTGTCAGTATGGACAGCAGTGGAAGCAGATAGTGCTGTCAACATTGCAGAGGTCTAGTTTGGCACTGCAGACATCGCTCCTATTGAATTGGATAATTAGGGGGGGACTGGCCGTTCAACCCAACGGGAAAATTCCCAGTGGGACAGTTAGATCCTGGGCCGGTAGAGGTGAGGAAGTTTTTGGGTGAAATTTAGAATTTATAAAAGTTATACTCACCTTACAATGTGAGGCCTACAGAGAGCATAAAAAGTGGAATATTAATACTGTGTGGGTCACCTCAAGTGGCATTACTACTATCTGGGGCACTATGGATGGGTAAGTTTGGAAAATGAAGCTAGGTCCCTGGGAAATTGAGGAACCAAGGATGCCTGTGTCAAATACTGCAGAGACAAGTTGTGATGAGGAGAAGCCATCACAACAGTCTGGGCCAGATAAGCAAACGTGAGAGGCTCCAATCAGAGAGGATATCACCTGTGATTACTGGATATAATGGTACTGTAGATTAGTACACACAGCTATATCATCACTGTGTGTGTCGTGTTGGAGTAATATTGGCCTATCTAAAGTGTTTTTTTCCAGCAACACTATGGTGGTATTATATGGTCATGGTCTGGGGACATTATTTAGCCCTCATATGTTATTATTAGTAGTATTGATCTTTGTAATAGTCTTTATTCAGTAACAGTATATTGATATTAATCACTATGGGGTGGTAATATGTGATCATGGTGTGGCTGTATTATTTGGCCCGATGCGGACCAAGGGAGCTCCCTCCCTCTGTCTAATCACCTACATATCATGGCTACTATTGACCGTGGCATCTAAGGAATTAAATGACAGGGATCAGAGTCTTTCTTATCTTTGCCATTACAGCAAGAGCTCTGATGTAATGAGTCAAGAAAGGGATCACGTAGGAGCAAAACACATGACAAATGTCTGTCATTGAAGCTAAAGACAAGCCAATCTACAATTTTCATTTACATCATGGACCCTTAAAGGGTTAGAAATAAGCTACATCTTAATGTATACCTCCAATTCTAATATGTTCTGTGCTTCATAGTAAATTCACATCACCACCGCAAAGGCTTTTCCCATCCTACCTTCTTCGTGGTTGCGGCAGGTGATTTGCTGACCCCTGCCTATTTGTATTCACCCCACTTGCTGCAGGTATGGGCCCACCTACAACATGGGGCCAGTTTGTAATTTTTTTCCAGGGCCACTTTGATTTCCCCTACTTACTACAGATGCTTTTAGATAAGCGTGTGCTTGTGCATATATAGGTGTACACAAAACCACGCATTTACTAGAACCATTGGTTCCCTATGGTCTGTTCACATGTCCGTGTTTTACAGGCGTACAAACGCACTGCCTGCAAAATATAGTACATCCGTGCACCATAGGTCTGTGGTGCATGCAATATTTCTCAGCGGGGAATAAAGAATCCCCTGCCACTGCTGTCACAGCTGTGACAGCCATGGCAGATGATTTCTTCATCTCCATGGGAAGTAAAGAATCCCCTGCCACAGCTGTGACAGCTGAGGCAGAGGATCACGATGTTCTCCCATTGCTTTGAAAGCAATTGGCTGCCAGCAAACCCTGCAGGGATTTTCGGGGGAAGGGCTTTAAATATAAACCCATCCCTGAAAATCATCCCTGGAATCTGTTAAAAATAAAAAAAATATATACTCACCTCTCCGCAGCTGCCGGGGCTCAGTCACGTCCAGTCTGTCTTCTCCCTGCACTGCTCTGACTCGCTTTCAGCAGACGGGGATTTAAAATCCCCGCCTGGTGAAAGGGCTGTATCCAATTGGTTGAGCGCTCAGCCAATCACAGGCAGCACTTGGCCATTCATTGAATTCAATGAATGGCCAAGCGCTGCCTGTGATTGTCACAGTGTTCAGTGACAAGGGGACTCCCCGCAGGGAATATTTACATGGCCGAGGCAGAGAGGTGATTGTATGTGTATGTGTATATATATATATATATATTTTTTTTATTTTTTTTTACACAAACTTGGGATTATTTTCCGGGAAAGGCTTATATTTCAAGCCCTTCCCCGAAATTCACTGCAGGGATTGCCAGCTGCACATTGAAGGCAATGGGCATGGACCTGCATTCACGCGTGTTTGTGCACTTACGTGGGTGCGCAGTTTTGTGCACACCTATGTACGCACACACACATAGTCGTGTGCGTACATAGTTGATGTGTAAACAAAATGTGCGCTATATTGCCAAAATGTATTAAGCTTAAAAAATAATAATCCTCTGTAAACTACTGTGATTCTACATAGAATTTACGAAATGAGAATTTCACAAAGGAAATGTGAACTGTGACCAAAGAGCTGTTCCTCAGAAATGTGCTGTTCCTCTAGAATTATTTGTAATGGAACATTATGAAGGATATCAATTTGACAGACCTCATGCATAAAGGTTGCAGAAAGGTTGTCTTTCTCTTTTTTAAGATAGACCAGGAAATCTTAAAAGTCTAATTGAAATCTCAAGGTTGTCACCAGAGATGTGAGAATTATCCAGTTTATCCTCGGCGGATCAGTCTGATTCGTGTGTCAGTGGGATTTCCGTGGTGCACATTTGATCACAGCACTTCTGAACATGAAAGTCAGATTACCTGGTGCAGATGACTATGAATAATGATAAACTTAATATAAGCAGGGTAAACAGTCACATTGGTTTAAAAAAAATTCTTCCAAGGACTTTCTCCAATTCCATTTGTGAGAAAAAAAATAATTAATATGTCTCAGTCAACAGTTCAGTCCAGGATCTTAGATATTATTTTACCATGTGATCAGTGGTAAATATATCTTAAAACTTTATGCTGATGGGAAATATACTGTTCTTAATTCTGCTTCTTTATCACATATGTACAGATGGGACAAATTTTACCTTAATTGCGATAGCACAGTGCAGAAAGTTATTTTATTTTACCCCATTAAAAAGCTATTGTTTTCTTATCTGAACACAGCAAAACCTATGGGAAAGTAATGCAAGATGTAAATAAGAAGTGATGAGGGATGAGTGAGAAAATTGGTTTTAATTGGGAACGGCCTGATTTTATCAAAATCATTGTGAATCCGAACAGATGATTTCGACTTCCAATAAAGGTCCATTGAGACGTGATGAATGTCTGGTAAATGATGCCCGACGCTTGTCCCTGCACATACTTGCTCTCATGCTGCTGCACGGGAGCTAGTATCGCTAGCGCACAGCGGGGCGGCTGGAGATTTCACTCTTTGATTTCCCCCACCCCTCTCCATTGACTTAACATAGCGGCCGTTCAATACTGAACGGCTGCTATTTACACTGAACGATCATCGTTCAGCTCATCGCCCATCGTTTATGCTACTCACCCTTCTCCAGCTTGGCTGTGGGCACTACTAAAATAGTACTGTAGTGTAATGTAAGTGGCCATGTTTACCCAGATAATACAGTAATAACTTGGGGCAGATAACACAGTGATGTCACCTGCAGTTCTAAGTAACACCACAGATAACACAGTGATAATGCTGAGGACAGATAATGATGCCACCTGCAGGCCTATGTAGCAGCACAGAGAACACAGTGATAACGTTGAGGACAGATGATGTACTGTAGTACAGCAGATGTCACTTGCAGTCTTATGTAACAGCACAGAGAACACAGTGATAACACTGAGGACAGATTATGTAGTAGGTGTGACCTGCAGTCCTATGTAACACCACAGATAACAAACAGTAACATGTTCAATAACACGTTAAATGTTTATTTAATCTTTACAGTAGTCTTTTTTTTATTCATTTATTATTGTTATTGTTTTTGGTATTAAAAACCATATGTATACTCTATTAATTGTGGTTTAGTGTGTTTTTTGGAATGTCTAGAACAAATTCCTATGGAATTAATTGCCTCGAGTTTCATTGATTTCAAGATTGGCCGGTTGCTTTTGGACAAATTACCAATGAAACTAGAGGTTTGACTGTACCAACATTACCACTGCAACAAATAAATATTGTATGTCCCTTCAATAAGCAGTTGTGTATAATCCGAGCCAAGAACATCATCTTACTCCTCAGATGCGAAATCCTTTTGCATCTATTTTGCGTAGGCATTACACTACTAGAGTAACTGTCCTAGTTCATTCTGTTAGTGAAAGAGTTGAGCTACTCTGTAATAGTTATAAGGCATTGTACTGCATTGCTTTTCACTTCCAGCATCTCCCTAGAAACTGTAAGTACAAATATAGTCTTTGTCTTGGCCAACAAAGGCATCATGGATCAAAATGTTATTAAACTAATTTTTCAAAATCACTGGAAGGCAGGACAGTGGTCACAGACCTTCTGTTGTGGATTCCGCGACGCATTTGTACCTTGTTAAAATCAAATTAAGCAATGTTTTCTTTCTGCTTGCTCTGTATAAGCTGAAAGTCTCTAATGCCTACTTCAAGGAAAAGAAGTTATCAATGTGAAACTAGGTGATTTGAAACATTGTTATGTTTCTCTTGTGGGATTCTTAGTAATTGAGCTTGCAGTCTTTTTATCTATTGTACTTTTATTAGACAATTAGGAGTATAAATTACGGACGCTTAATGAATATATACTGCTTGCCATTAAAGTTCTGAAACTGCATTTCTGAACTGTTGTGTTTGACAGACATTATAATGATTATAGTGAACTGTATCACCAGGCTGCTTCTCAGACACTTTTTATTGTTGAGTTGTGCTGATACTCTGGTAGATTTCTTTTTATTATTCAAACGTATGGAGTTGTACACTTTTAAGACTGGAAATACAGTAAAGTAAAACTGCACTTTACTACCGCATACAGTGCTTAAAATGTGGTCTTTAGGAACTGTGGCTTTTGGGTTTGACTTTTTCTTTAAATATGCCCCATTTGTAGAAACAGATATACACATAAACAGTTATTTACTAGAGATGAGCAAATATACTCGTTTCGAGTAATTACTCGATCGAGCACCGCGATTTTCGAGTACTTCCGGGGTGAAAAGAAAAAGATTCGGGGGGCGGGGGGAGGCGTGGCGGAGCGGGGGGTAGCAGCAGGGAACAGGGCGGAGCCCTCTCTCTCTCCCTCACCCCCCCCCCCCCGCTGCAAACCCCCACTCACCCACGGCACCCCCCGAATCTTTTCACCTGAGTACAGAAGTACTCAAAAATCGTGGCGCTCGGGTGAAAAAGGGGCGTGGCCGAGTAGGTTCACTCATCTCTATTATTTACATAGAGAGAAATTATAGATCAAGAGAACTTAAATGTTTCTTTTTCCAAAAATAAATTATAGGAGAATGCTAATTAGTTAACCAATAGAGGAAAAAGACACAGAACACATCTCTAGTGCATTTCGTTATTTCAGAAGACACATTAACTCTCCTATAGATTAACCAGGGTTCTGTTCGTTCTATAGGAAAAGGACATTACTCCTGTAGTTCTGGTTCTATAAAGGCTACTGACAAGATTCTTGGCTTTAAAATGAGACCAAAAGCTTGTCCATGGCACCAATAGAACCAATGCTACAACCTTATGAAATGGGGTTGGGAATACTGAATTTATAGCTGTTATATCACTGTGAACAGATCAGGGGGCAGAGGAACAGGCCTCAGAGAACCATCTGTGATTTTCCTGTCTGTTCCCAGGAGATGGTAACATGAATTTTGTTCATGTTTTTACCCCCCTCCACATCAATCAAGGAACATGTTTACTCTCTGATTGCCACATACGGCAGTATTTTGCCAGAAAAGGCATGAGAAGATGAGCACATGCCTGCTGATATGCAGATTGAAACTACATTTTGCATAATTTCCTGCTCTATAATTTTTTCCTGTGTGCTTTCCCACTAAGCTCTGCCCTGCTGTTGGTCAGCAATCCAGTCTCAAGAGCTGAAGAGAAAAAAAGCTGTTTCTGCTTGTTTCTAATCATAGAATAGAATCATAGAATGTTAGAGTTGGAAGGGACCTCCAGGGTCATTGAGTCCAACCCCCTGCTCAGTGCAGGATTCACTAAATCATCCTAGACAGATATCTGTCCAGCCATTGTTTGAACACTTCCATTGAAGGACAACTCACCACTTCCTGTGGTAACCTGTTCCATTCATTGATCACCCACACTGTCAGAAAGTTTTTTCTAACATCTAATTTGTGTCTCCTCCCTTTCAGTTTCATCCCATTGCTTCTGGTCTTTCCTTGTGCAAATGAGAATAGGGATGATCCCTCTGCACTACGACAGCCCTTCAGATATTTGTAGACAGCTATTAAGTCACTTCTCAGCCTTTTTTGCAAGCTAAACATTCCCAGATCCTTTAACCGCTCCTCAGACCGCTCACCATCTTGGTAACTCTTCTCTGAACTTGCTTCAGTTTGTCTATGTATTTTTTAACGTGGCGTGCCCAGAACTGGACACAGTATTCCAGATGAGGTCTGACTAAGAAAGAGTAGAGGGGGATAATTACCTTGCATGATCTAGACTCTATGCTTCTCTTAACACATCCCAGAATTGTGTTTGCCTTTTTGGCTGCTGCATCATATTGTTGGCTCATGTTCAGTCTATGATCTCTTAGTATACCCAAGTCCTTTTCACATGTGCTGCTTCTTAACCCAATTCCCCTATTCTGTATTTGCTTTTCTTCATTTTTCTTGCCCAGATATAGGACCTTGCATTTCTCCTTGTTAAATACCATTCTGTTAGTCACTGCCCACTGTTTAAGCTTTTTTAGATCTTTTTGAATACTCTTTCTCTCTTCTCTAGCGTTAGCTATCCCTCCTAGCTTTGTGTTGTCGGCAAATTAATGAGCAAGCCCGAGCTGTAGCGCTGGAGTGACCACAGGTCATATCCAGGACAACATGTGAATAAACACTTCTGAAGTGTCAGACACAGTGAATGCCTATAAAACCCCTAAACAATGGTGCAATAGCAGTTTTTTCATTGCCTCCTAGGATGAAATGTAATGAAACTCATTTAATACCAGAAATTGGTTCCTATAAAAACTAGAACTCCTCTTGCAAAATACAAGATCTGAATCAGACACATTGATGAAAAAAAAGGTTATCATAGAATTGTAGAGTTGGAAGGGATTTCCAGGGTCATCTGCTTCAATCCCCTGCTCAATGCAGGATTCATTAAATCATCCCAGATAGATGTTTGTCCAGACTTTGTTTGAAGACTTCCATTGAAGAATAACTCATCATCTCCCATGGCAACTTGTTCCCCTCATTGATCACCCTCACTGCCAGAAAGTTTTTTTTATAATATCTAATCTGTCACCTCCCTTAGCTTCTAGTCTTTCCTTGTGCAGATGAGAACAGGGCTGATCCATTTCCTCATAGGGCATGGTTTGTCGACATTCTTGGCAAGTCTTCTCTGAACTTGCTTCAGTTTATCTATGTCTGTTTTTAAATTATATAAATTAAATAGACACAGTATGTCAGATGAGGTCTGACCAAGGAAGATCTAGACTCTATGCTTCTCCTAATACATCCCAAAATTGTGTTTGCCTTTTTGCTACCGCATCACACTGTTGGCTCATGTTCAGTCTATGATCTATTAGTATACCCGTCTTTTTCACATGTGCTGCTGTTTCTGAATCCTCCCATTCTGTATGTGCTTTTGTATTCTTCTTTCCCAGATGTAGTACTTCATATTCCTCCTTGTGAAATATAATTTGTTAGTTGCCACACACTGTTGAAGCATGTCCAGATCTTTGTGAAACCTCTCTCTCTTATGTAGTATTAGCCATCTCTCCTAGCTTTGTGTCGTCGACAAGCTTGATCAGTTCCCCCTCAATTCCCTCCCAGTGCTCATTTATAAAAATGTTGAACAACACTGGGCCAACGACAGAGCCTTGTGGTACCCCCCTTGAGACATTCTCCCATTTGGATGTGTAGCCATTTATGATCACTCTTTGAGAACAATCACTCAGGCAGTTGTAAATGCATGTAACAGTTGCCTTGTCAATCCCATATTTGGTCATTTTTACAATAAGGATGGTATGAGATACTATGTGAAATGCTTTACTGAAGTCCAGATATAGCTATATCTACTGCATTTCATTAATCAACCATATTGGTGATTCTGTCACAGTAAGAAATTAAATTTGTCTGGCATGACTTGTTTGTTACAAACCCATGCTGGCTCTGGTTAATTACTACATTCATCCAAGTACTTGCATATATGCTGTTTAATAATTTGTTCAAATATCTTTGCCAGTATAGAAGTCAGGCTCACAATCCTGTAGTTTCCTCGATCCACCTTCTTCCCTTTTTGGAAAATAGACAACATTTGCTCTTTTACAAACGAAACTAGACTGCACACCCCTCTAATTCGAACTTCTCACTCCCGCCTCCAAGACTTCTCCAGAGCAGCACCGGTCCTCTGGAACGCACTACCAAAGGCTACCCGAGCAATCCAGGACTCGCAGAACTTCAGGCGTGCTCTAAAAACGCACCTCTTCAGGGAGGCATACCGCATTCCCTAAACAAACCCTTCTGTACTCTGCCTGATAACATGTTTCCTGACCTACTGACTGCAATCCCTGCTAGCCATCATAAACCGCTCCTGTAGTCATATTGATCCTGCCGTCGCATAGCTAAATGTCTGACTGTTGTCTGTATATAGCATCCCTCACTCTCCAGCACGCGATACTGTGCACACCTCCAGCCCCTTTACCTTCTGTATCACCCCATTACTTGTAGTATGTAAGCTCGTTGGAGCAGGACCCTCACCCCTATTGTTTCCATCAGCTGATTACGATTGTAACCGTGGTTCTGTAATTTTTTGTACTTTTGTCTTTCTGTATTTCCCCTGTCTACGTAAGCGCTGCGGAATATGTTGGCGCTATACAAATAGAGATTATTATTATTATTATTATCTTCTGAGACTTCTCCTGGTCTCCAGGAATATTCATTTAAGTTAGCTAAATGTTCTTTCACTATCTCTCTGTTTATAGATAGCCAGCATTTTTTATTTCCCCAATAGCACAGGGAAGATCAGTTGATATTAGAGATGAGCGAGCATACTCATCCGAGCTTGATGCTCGTTCGAGTATTAGGGTGCTCAAGATGCTCGTTACTCGAGGCAAGCACCACGCGGTGCTCATCTCGATTAAATGAGAACTGACCATTGAATTCAATGGAGCCGACAATACAGCCGGCTCCATTGAAAGCAATGGGCTACCGGCGAGCGCGGGATGAATTTTCGGGAAGGGCTTAAAAATATAAGCCCTTACCTGAAAATTATCCTAAAATGTGTAAAAAGTAAAAAAAAAAAATACTCTCCTTGTCCCGGCAGAACGATGTTAGCCCATTGAATTCAATGGAGCCGGCAATACAGCCGGCTCCATTGAAAGCAATGGGCTGCCGGCGATCGCACAATGAATTTTCGGGAAGGGCTTAAATATATAAGACCTTTCCTGCAATTCATCCAGAAATGTGTAAAAATAAAAAATATATATATACTCACCTTGTCCCGGCAGACGGAGTTCAGCTGCGGCCAGCTGGCAGTTCTCCCGAACTGCTCTCTGTAGTATTCAGCAGCCGGGGATTTAAAATCCCCGCCAGCTGAATGAGCTGCCTCTGATTGGTCACAGCCTGACCAGTCAGAGGCAGATCTCACTCACACCCATTCATGAATTCATGAATGGGTGAGTGAATGCTGCCTCTGATTGGCTCAGCGCAGCTCTCAGCTGAATGACAGCAGTTCAGCACTACAGTGCAGGGGACAGCAGGAGAAGACTCGGCTGTGCCCCGGCAGCTGAAGGGAGGTGAGTATCTATTTTTTTTGTTTTTTAAATCACTTTTAATTCATTTCCAGGTAAGGGCTTATATGTAAAGCCCTTCCCTGAAAAAGAATTCAGGTGTGCCAGCAGACCATTGTCTTCAATGGAGTCGCCGGCAGCAGCAGCGGCTCCATTGAAGAGAATGCCTGCATTTTTATTCTTTTTTACACTAAAATTTTTCTTTTTCAGGTAAGGGCTTATATTTTTAAGCCCTTCCCGAAAATTCATCCCGCGTTCGCCGGCAGCCCATTGCTTTCAATGGAGCCGGCTGTATTGCCGGCTCCATTGAATTCAATGGGCTAACATCGTTCTTCTCTGCCACAGCTGTTACAGTTGTGGCAGAGGAGAACGATCGTTATGCTGACAGTGGGTGGGGGGGGGGGTCTTACTCTTGCCACTATTGTGGCTTAATAG
Organism: Eleutherodactylus coqui; assembly: GCF_035609145.1. Lineage (NCBI taxonomy): Eukaryota > Metazoa > Chordata > Amphibia > Anura > Eleutherodactylidae > Eleutherodactylus > Eleutherodactylus coqui. The sequence goes on along the minus strand of NC_089840.1, from coordinate 68,135,919 downwards.
TGAGACCTCGGAGCCCGAAATGCAGCCCTGCATGTTGCTCCTCGCCTGCCCTATCCATTTCTGTGTTTTTTACATGACTTTGGTGATTTGCTAAGATTTTCACAAATGAAAACCTTAGCAGAGCACCAGTCATATACAAAAATGCTCGAGTCGCCCATTGACTTCAATGGGGTTCGTTACTCGAAACGAACTCTCGAGCATCACTGAAAGTTCGACTCGAGTAACGAGCACTCGAGCATTTTGGTGCTCGCTCATCTCTAGTTGATATTCCATCTACTTTCTGAGAGAAAACAGATAAGAATTAGGAATTTAAAAGTTTGGCTTTCGCAACATCATTTTAAACCAATTCACCATTTTCATCCTGTAAACATCCAATAGCATCTTTGACGTATCTTTTGCTTTTGACATTTCCCCCAAATCTCTTTTATTGCTTTTGGCCTCTCTTGCAAGCCTCAATTCATTTTTAGCTTTAACTTTTCTGACACTTGCCCTTCAGTTTCTGCGGACTGCATTCCATTCTTCTTTAGCTATGTCCCTACCCCCCACTTTCCATTTGATAAACACATTTTTCTTCCTTTTTCGCATGTATTTAAGTTATGTGTTCATCCATCCTGGTCTCTTTAAATGCTACCCGTTCTTCCCTCTTTTAGGGATTGTTAACGATTGTGCTTTGAGAATGTCATTTCTCAATATTTCCTAACCTTCTTAAGAACATTCAGCCATTGGGTCCTCCCTACCTCTTTCTGAGTTCATTAAAATCTACCTCTCTGTAAGCCAACCATGACTTTTGAGTCTTTTCAGGTCGTCTTCCCCTCGTTATCCAAAATTCAATGATAGCATGATTGCTGCCTCATATGGAACACAAAAGAGGAAATGATGTACTTGTTTTAGGGCTAATATTTAGTTATGTCACTAAAAGGGTTAAAAGTGGATTTATGGCGATAAATTCAAAATATACAATAAAAAAAGTGATATTTTCAGGGCTTTTTTTTCAATTTTAATATGTATTGTTAGAGAGCTAATGTCCTGATAAATTCATTTCCCAACTGGAAAGCATGACTTCTGCATTGGCAAAGCAAGTAATAGAATTGAGCGGTTAATTGAGAAGCTTATTTTCACAATAAAAAAGGCTGCGTTCATCCAGAAAGCACTTTTTAGGATCAGGGGTGCTGCATGGAACCATGGGGTCCCATAGTAGAACTTAAATAGGGCCCAACTCTAATGAACATTATCAGGAAGGGAATGTTTATTGTGTCTTCAGTCAGTCTTCTGCATTTCTTTCCTTTTTCACTTGATCTGCACTGAATTCTATAATAATTGTTAACTTTTTATGAAGATAGGCTCTCTTGTCTGCTGGACCCCAAAGCAATTGCTGCGCCATCTGTCCTGGTAGTTATGCCCATGATCTATATATATATATATAAAAATGAATGTATGTCTGTCTGTGTGTCTGTCTGTCTGTCTGTTTGTCCTTTATGTGCTACTACACCATTCAATTGCTCCAACATTTCAAAACCTACCTGAAGGTCATCAAAATTGATCTTATTGAATAGAAAATAGTAAGCACCAGTGTATCATTATGTTTTCTAGGTTAATGACTTTAGTACATACATAGTATTTTATCTACTAAACTGATGACACCGTCTAGTTATAATTTTGTCAATTTTTTAATGCATTCAAAGAAAGTAATTTTCTTTCTTTTTATAAGCTGGTTCCTAGATTACTGCTTACTAGACTGGCAAATTAGCTCTAATAACACTTATACTACTGCATTAGCTACAGCGCAACTATCTTTACTATGAATGTATATCATAAAATCATCATTAAACTTCAGAGTCGCATAAGCTCCTGAGTGATGAATATGTAGCACATACCATCTTCGGCAGATAATTATAGGCCTTTTTTAGGTCAGCCCAAAGCACACATTTGAGGCTAAACTTTGCCCCATGCCATTGCTTCCTTCACTTATGTGCTAAGATGAGACCTCTCAGCATGATACCCACTGTATATTGGGAAGATTCTAATCTCTTTGCTTCAATTATGTAAGTTAATATATGAATAAGTTGGCTTGGAATGATAAGTGACTTCATAAGTTCAGGTGGAAATGAGCCCATAAAGATATATAAAAAATTTTTTTTCTTATTCTTGTCAGATTGTATCTGAAGGATAATTGAAGTAAAATATCTAATTTTGTTCAAGTCGGAAACGGGTCTGAACTTGCTTTACATTTTAGTCTCCAAAGAATCATTTACACACCTCTACTTTCTGTGAAGTTTAAAGAAGGGAAGGTCACGAGATTAGAAAAGGATGCCATGGAGAGATAGGGGAAGACGTTTCGGCATATTAATGCTCAGCAAACAATACTCTGCCTATTAACAGCTCTGTATGAGTGTTTGGGAAATGTGCAAGTCACGGAGATCCATCATCTCACTCTGCAGGTTCTCTCACCAATTCTTTGCACAAATTTGTATAGTCTTAGAAGGATATTCGCAATATTCTGCATCTTCGTAGTCCATAATTTGTTTTACCTCTTGCTGGTATCATAAATAAAACATATGCATGCAAAGAGCTCATCTTATCGTCCAATGTGGTTTAATATAAACATTATATTGTATATTACTATCAATATAAACAGTTTCAATTCATCCAAACCTTCTATGATGTAGACATAGTAAAACTCTGCCTGGCTAGCTGTTAAATAGGTTTAATTTTAAGCTGACATTTTCTTGTCTAACCATGTACAATTGTTCTGTCTCCTCATAGGAATACCCGTTAGCAATTATCCAATGGCCGGAATGCTTCTGTGGTTACCCTACAGTTCAGTTTAACCTTTATGAATGCCTGGATGACTCTCTTTGTTCTGGGTCCCTGAATGACAGTAGTGGATCAGAAGTCCTAAGGGATGAGAATTACTACTCAGTCTACCAAACTCCCATGCAAGGTAAGGATACTAAATTGGACATGTTTAGTCTTTCTGGACCAGTGCATTGTAGCAGAAGCAAACATGGTAATTATATAGGGTGACTTATTTTATGAAATGGGCCTTGATGTGCTTGGGCTTTTTAATATTTAGAGATTCTGACCAAAAGGTTAATGCAAACATTAAGTTAATCATAAAACTTCAACTTTGCCATAAAATCTGGTAATAAAAATGACCCAGCCGAAGGATAGTAATTGAACATTTGATTTATTTTCACTAGTCTCTGGTAACTAAATTTAGTATCTCCTTCTGACCTTGCATAGGAAAATCTGATGCTCCAATGGCCTCATTAAGAATAAAAATGTGTTCAGTGACAGCTAGAATGGGTGTCCATTTTTATATATTATTACAAAAACAAAGTCTTTGAAGCATTTCAGTAATATAATGCTTTTTATGGTAACAAATAATCTATAGGCGTACAGTAGCATATTAATTGAATGTTCTTTGTACCACAAATGTTCATTTAGACTGATGTCCATTCATACACAATTTGTGTAACATGGCTTCTATAGTAAATTGTAGGCCATACTGCAAAAATACAGATGCGTCCTCTCTAGGTTTGGCCCTTGATTCTATATATACATAGATGTGTGCTGCAAGATGATGTCATGTACACTTTGACTTGTCCGTACGTCCGTAGACTACTACTGCACTACTCAGACCTGACTGACCAACGAAGTGGAGGACCTACTCTAAAAATTGCAACCCCCGTTGGTTGATGAGAAGCCCAAGAGCAACAGGCTACTCTGAGCCACATATAACTAATGGACTAATCATGTAAAATTAAGCACACAAACCCTGAGTGTGGAACCACTGAGTAAAATAAAATAACTCTTGTTATTTGTGTAGCACCAACCTATTCCCCAGCACTTTTAGGTAATTTATTTATTACCTTCACCAATCTGGGTTCTCGTTTTACCAACCTCGGAAGGAAGGCTGAGTCAACCTTGAGCTGGCTACCTAAACCATTCAGGGATTGAACTTGCAACCTTCAGGTCATGAGCGAGAGCTTAGGACTGCATTTCTGCTGCCTTAGCACTCTGTGCCACATGGGGCTCTGAAGCACAGAACTACTGAGGACTGACACAGAACCTCTGAGCACTTGACTAGAATACAAAAAGTATAACCGGTATCCTTTGCAAAAAAGTAGCCAGTTTAAATACCTTCACATGAACTGATAGGATGACTGGGCAAATAAATGGGCAGCCCAGTCAGCCTATCAATGTTGGAATCAAAGGGAGATGTTAGTCCCTCAGTGTCAACTGCTAAATAGCAATGTGTATGTGCTGGCCGATGTATCAGATGGTCCGAGGCTGACGTTGTGACATCACCCCAGACTAGAGCCATGAATCAGGAGGTCACGGTGCTGTCAGCATCATGACAAATGACCAGCTTTTCAAAAAATGATTTTACATTGCTGTCAAGGGTTCTGCTAGTATATTGGGATATTAAGTTGAATTGGTTTAATGAGAAATTGGAGTCCCTAACCGAATTAGAACTAGGGTAAGGTTGGACACAAATGGCTCATGCAAGCACAATGCAATTATTCACTAGCTTTTCATGAAGGTTTGTATGATGCTTGCTGTACATACACTATATTTCTCAAACTAGTTTAGGAAATTCAAGTTTAGAGCTATTTATATTGGATTCGTCTGAGTCTGCTCATTATTCATGTAAATTTTAGGTTCTCAGCCTATGATGCTTGTATAGTCCTTGGATGGTTACATGCCTTGTTTCTATGGGGTACTCATACTTTCCTCTTGCTGTGTTTTGTATTTATTGAGCTCCGTGCTGTTCTCTGTCCCCGTCACTTCCCCTCCAGTCTGCACATGAATTCTCCTCTCTTAAGATGAGTTTCCACAGCCTGCACTGACAGCAGCTATTTTATGCCATTCCTATGTAACTCTTTTTAATAAAACATACTTAGCCTAGCATCAAACTCAGGTAGAAGTTAGTTTTGAATTAGAACAATGAAAAACATAGATACTGAGTTGACGCTAGTGACATTACCCATCAATTTTTTAACTACCTGTCAACATAGCCCTTGTTATTATCAAATACTAGGATACCGCTTTTTAGGAATTTGGTAATATACAGGGTTAGTGAAATAAAACTTTCCCAACTTAGAGGCCTCTGGAGGGCATTCTGCTGTTCCACATGAGGGTGACTACCCACTAGCGTTTGCGAATTTTCTGCAGTTTTTTCCAGGTGTCTATGGGGCTTTCTAATGTTAAAAATGCATTGCAGCAAAATCGCAATTTACCGCGAAATCGCGATTTTAACATTAGCAAGTCCCATAGACCCCTGGAAAAAAAAAAACGCTGCGAATTTCGCAGTGAAAAAGAACTGCAGTGGGTAGTCACCCCGAGACAGAAATTTGGATAGTTGTAACTTCAGATGATGCGCTCACCATTTCTGGAAAAAAAAATAGTAACATGATCAGCAACAGTTAGCGCTGTAGCTATGCCAATCACACTACAAATATTTAATACGACCCCCTTGGTTTTCAACAATGCTCTCCAAACTATTTTTTTCACTACTGAACACAGTAAGGGCTCAGTCACACAAGCGTTTTGTTTTGCGCAATTTTTTTGGTATTTGCAATTCACATCTATTAGAACCAATGCTTGCCGGCAGCCCATTATTTTCAATGGGGCCTGCACTTCTGCAACCCACATGAAAATAATGGGCTGCCGGCAACCCCTGCAGTTATTTTCAGGGATGGGCTTTAAATATAAGGCCATCCCTGAAAATCATCCCTAGAATGTGTAAAAAAATAAAAAATATATATGCTCACCTCTCTGTCGCTGTTGGGGCTCAGGCGAGTCTAGCCGCTTGGTCCTTCTGAACTGCTCTGAAGTTCTTTCAGCAGGCAGGGATTTCAAATCCCTGACTGCTGAAAGGGCTGTGTCTGATTGGCTGGGTGCAGGGACCAATCACAGACAGTGCTTAGCCATTAATTGAATGACAGCTCAGTGCTGCCTGTGATTGGTCCCTACACTCAGCCAATCAGGGCAGCTCTCAGCCATTCATTGAATTCAATGAATGGCTGAATTCAATGAATGGCTGATCAGACACAGCCCTTTCATTTAAAATTGTCTGCCGCCATCTTCTGCACACAATAACTTTTTTATTTTTCCATCCACATAGTTGTGCAAGGGCTCATTTCTTGTGGGACGTCCTGTAGTTTGCGTTAGTACCATTTTGGAATACATACGACTTTTTAATCACTATTTTATTGCATTTTTTTCTGGGAGACAGAATGACCAAAAAAGTGCATTTCTGGCATTCTTAATTTTTTTTATCAGACAGTGTTCACCGAGTAGGGTAAATAATACATTACTTTGATAGATCTGACTTTTACGGATGCAGCGATACCAAATATGTATTTTATATTTTTGTTTAACAAATGACCTGTAAAAACACAGTTCAATAATTACAACTTACTGGTGGATGATCCGCAGTGTTTATGCCACTTGGAAATATTCCCTATATGTTACACATACCTACCCTTATAGTGTTCAGTCAGCACTGTGCGTAACAGTAATTGCAAAATTGTTGCATAATCACTTTTGTTATTCTTTTTAGTAAGCCAGGTTAATTGCGAGCTTACTGGATTAATTGTATAGGCAGATTTCAAAATAATACAATACAACAGCAATTGGATTACATTATTCCCCATAATTAGAGATGAGCGAACGTACTCGTTTCGAGTAATTACTCGATCGAGCACCGCGATTTTCGAGTACTTCAGTACTCGGGTGAAAAGATTCGGGGGGCGCCGGGGGGCGGGGGAGGCGTCGCAGCACGGGGGGTAGCAGCGGGGAACAGGGGGAGCCCTCTCTCTCTCCCTCTCCCCCCCACTCCCCGCTGCAACCCCCCACTCACCCACGGCGCCCCCCGAATCTTTTCGCCCGAGTACAGAAGTACTCGAAAACCGCGGTACTCGGGCGAAAAAGGGGCGTGGCCAAGTAGGTTCGCTCATCTCTACCCATAATTGCAAAATCTTACGCGGCAGAAAAAACGGATATCATATGTGAATGCAGCGCACTAAAGTTACTATAAGCCACCTATCTGATAATCGGTACAAAATCTGTATTACACAGTGAAATCAAAAAGGACAGAGATAAATACAAAATATAAATCAAAAGACCCAATGTCCAAACTTCAATCTTTGCATTGTTACATTAAATTGTGAATATTATAGAACGCCCCCAAGGCAGAAGGATCTAAAGAACCTAAAGTATTTTCACAGACGTATAAATCCCTTTACTATAAAACATAACTTTTACTCATTAGTTTTTAAAAATATATGGGCAAAAGACAGGCAAACATAAAATAAAGTGGAGATCTAACCCTGTCAGATGTATTTATATAGATGGATCAATCCCCTCAATAAGATCAAGCCAAACTCAATAACCCTGTGTCTCACTATAGGGGCTCTATTGGCTCATGCAGTGGCTTTATGGGCTCTAATAAGTCATCAAAGGATATATATTAGAGATGAGCGAACGTACTCGTCCGAGCTTGATGCTCGGGCTAATATTAGGGTGTTCGGGATGCTCGTTACTCTTAACGAGCACCACGCGTTGTTCGGGTTACTTTCACTTTCCTCTGTGAGACGTTAGCGCGCTTTTCTGGCCAATTGAAAGACAGGGAAGGCATTACAACTTCCCCCTGCAACGTTCAAGCCCTACACCACCCCCCTGCTGTGAGTGGCTGGGGAGATTAGGTGTCACCCGAGTATTGTAATCTGCCCCTCCCGCGGCTCGCTACGGATGCATTCTGACATTAGTTCAGGGAAAGTGGTATCGTGTTGGAGCTGCTATAGGGAGAGTGTTAGGTGTATTGTAGGCTTCAAGAACCCCAACGGTCCTTCTAAAGGCCATAAATCTTCTCTATATGCGCTCAATGGGGCCGGCAGCAGCAGCGCCGACCCCATTGAGAACATATAAAAGACAAATCCTTCTTTTCTGCCACAGCTGTAACAGCTGTGACAGAGGAGAACGATGTTTGCCCATTGAATTCAATGGAACCAGCAATACAGCAGGTTCCACTGAATGCAATGGGCTGCCGGCGATCGCAGGATGAATGGTCGGGAAGGGGTTAAATATATAACCCCTTCCCTGCAATTCATCCAGAAATGTGTTACACTAAAAATATATACCGGCGTATAAGGCGACGGGGCGTATAAGACGACCCCCCAACTGTCACCTTATACGCCGGCAATACAGTGGAGCAAAGAATAAAAAGCATTACTCACTTCTTCAGACGATCTGCGGCGCTCCTGCAGACTGTCACTCCTTCCTGGTGTTTGTAGGCTCTTGCTCCCTCCTGGTCCACGGCAGACTATAGCTTTCTCTACGAAAGGCTTTAAATCCACGCCTCCAGAAACACACGTGCCTTCAGCCAATCACAGCCAATGACAGTGATGTCATTGAATTGCTGTGATTGGCTGTGTTTCTGGAGGCGGGGATTTCAAGCCTTTCGTAGAGAAAGCTTTAGTCTGCCGTGAACCAGGAGCGAGCAAGAGCCTACAAACACCAGGAGGGAGTGACAGTCTGCAGGAGCTGCGCAGATCGTCTGAAGAAGTAAGTAATGCTTTTTATTCTTTGCTCCACTGTATTGCCGGCGTATAAGGTGACAGTTGGGGGGTCGTCTTATACGCCCCGTCGCCTTATACGCCGGTATATATTTTTAGTGTAACACATTTCTGGATGAATTGCAGGGAAGGGGTTATATATTTAAGCCCTTCCCGACCATTCATCCTGCGATCGCCGGCAGCCCATTGCATTCAGTGGAACCTGCTGTATTGCTGGCTCCATTGAATTCAATGGGCAAACATCGTTCTTCTCTGCTACAGCTGTTACAGCTGTGCCAGAGGAGAACGATCTTTACGCTGACAGTGCGGGGGGGGGGGGGCCCACTCTTGCCGCTATTGTGGCTTAATAGTGGGACCTGTGAACTTGAGATGCAGCCCACCATGTAGCCCCTCGCCTGCCCTATCCGTTGCTGTGTCGTTCCCATCACTTTCTTGAATTGCCCCGATTTTCACAAATGAAAACCTTAGCGAGCATCGGCGAAATACAAAAATGCTCGGGTCGCCCATTGACTTCAATGGGGTTCGTTACTCGAAACGAACCCTCGAGCATTGCGAAAATTTCGTGCCGAGTAACGAGCACCCGAGCATTTTGGTGTTCGCTCATCTCTAATATATATCAGTCTCTGATACCAATTAGAAGGGTAGCTATAGTGTAGTGGCTCTATTGCTTTAATCTCTAAAGCCCTCCAGAGTAACAACTCTAGTATAGGCGCTCTACTGGCTCGTGTAGTGGCTCTATTGGGTCAACGTGTTTCCTTTCTCACAAATTTCACCAGGAACCTCAATTGTAAGAGGGCACATCACAGAAAAATATAAAAGAATCAAAAATTAGGTAATCTGAAAAATAGACAAATTGTCTGTATCAGATATTAAATATAATTGGATATCACCCGTATAATAAGGAGTATATAAAGTCCTAGTTCCCTGTCTGCCTAACCAAAGTTCAATCCCCCCTCCCCCCCCGGTGATATCAGAAAATAGATAGATATAGTGTCAGAGAGAAAGTATGGTAAAGCTACTAGATTTGGTGGTGGGCCAGTAGCATATTGTGGTGTACCTAGATTTAAAGAAGATCAGGCATCATGCAAGATTTGACTTCACAATAGACTAGTTGATAAACAAAAAGCAAAAAAAAAAAGCAAACACAAAAATTAGGAATTGTATTCTGTACAATAAGAATAATTATAATATTAAAGGTAGGACTGAGATAAATACAAAATATGAATCAGAAAGCCCAGTGTCCAAACTACAATCTTGACATTGTTACATTAAATTGTGAATATTATAGATTACTGATGCCTAGGTTGTGTCTTTAGATTATTAGGATTTAGCCTAGAAACAGTAGGTTGTCGGTGCACTTAATGCCAGTATGACCTTGGAATAGTTTGGTATTGCAAATTATTGCGCTTACTCCATATTGAGCTTGCTCCACAGCATTTGGAAAACATCTTTGCTTTTGTCTTCACATCAAAAGTATTGATTTGTTAAATAATGGCTGGATGACACATTATCACCTCCATGTTTTGTGCAAATGAAATACTCATGCACTGACACAAGTCAGAGCCTCCTCAGTGAAGCTCCAGTATTTAATAATTCATGCATCCTTAGGCATAGCTGCTTGTTCTCTGAATTATCATATGAGTTCAGCTAAGTCTGAGCTGGATTTCTAGCCCTGCTGGGAAAAAGAATGAATTCGCTAATAAACAATCGGATTGGGTCACAGGTCTCTTGTTATTCTAACACGTTGATACACAAAAATGTGCTTCGTGTTTTGAAATGATCTGTTGATGAACCTAATGAAGCAGTCCATTCTCTGAATATAATTCCTTCCATAGACTATAAAATGCTGAAAAATATGTAACGTGGACAAATCACATGTAACCGGCGCGTGCTTGTCATTTCAGCTCAGCCTGAACACTTGTCTCAAACTAAAGGCTAACTAAATTAAAGTCATAATTGAAAGCAAATATTTAATTTGTTTTGCATTTGAGGATGAAGAAACTACATGTGCCCAAAAATGTCAATGAACAAATATTAAAGTCTGAAAACACAATACAAATGGAAATGCTCACTTATGGTTCGATCAATAGGGCGATTTATCATTATGACATTAAACAACTGGAGGATTTCTACCCAATTGTGTTTGTCTTTCCATGTATCTAACTCCAGTAAAAGCCTGCTGCATGCAATGCCCACAAAGTGCCATACAATTGTAATTTCTAATCTGCATGCAGGATTTTATCATTTCTGGGATTCTGACCATTTTTTGTGTCAATCATAGGTCAGTTTTATCTGAATACTGTAATGTCTGCCTATTAGAGATGAGCGAGTATACTCGCTAAGGCTAACTACTCGAGCGAGTAGTGTCTTAGCCGAGTATTTGCCCGCTCGTCTCTAAAGATTCGGGAGGGGCGGGGGAGAGCGGGGAGGAACGGAGGGGAGATCCCTCTCTCCCTCTTTCCCACCTGCTCACCGCCGCAACTCACCTGTTACCCGCGCTGACCCCCGAATCTTTAGAGATGAGCGGGCAGATACTCGACTAAGGCACTACTCACTCGAGTAGTTAGCCTTAGCGAGTATGCTCGCTCATCTCTACTGCCTATCTATCTACATTATCTTACAAAAGGTAATTGGACACCTGAACAAAAATCAAAAGTAGTATTTATTTATAAATGTTAAAACTTAATGGAGCCTCCCTTGACCTAATGACATTAGATATTCCACATGTCATACTTTCTATGGGTCGTACACTTCAGCGGGATTTTCTTCCATTCATGCTGCAAATGACTGGTGAGTTGTCTCAAAGAAGATACAATAGTCCATCTACAATGGTGCTAGGAGTGTGGTTATTGGACAGTTAGGCAAAGGAAGAACACTCTATGGAGTGATTAATCACAATACACCAAATCAGATGGATGTACCTGGATGTGGAGGATACTTAGGGAACACTTTTTGCCTCAGTGTTTTGTGCCAACAGTTAAGTATGGCGGAGGGTCTATTATGCTCTGAGAATGTTTTATGTGGCATAGTTTTGGGTCATTGGTTGTAGTGTCAACCACCATATACACAGAGGTATATCTTGACATTCTAGACAATAATATGCTGCCCAAAACATGGCTGTCATCTGCGAATAGTCAATAATACTTCCAACAAGACAATGCAACGTGCCAAAAATCTAAGACTGTTTTACATTGGTTTGAGGATATGAATGTTCCATGATTGGACTGGCCTCCACAGAGTCCCAACCTGAAACCTTTGGAATGTGTTTAGGATGCCACCTACCTATCCTTGTGGTGTCGGCTGTTACAATAGGGGTGAAAAAGTTTTGCAAGTCCTTCTGGGATCCTGTGCACTAGGCCACCAGTCAGATTGTAGCTGCATGATTGAGGGAGGCAAAGGCAGGGCAATAGGAGGGATTGTAAGGATACCTGAATGAAAGAAATGACCCCCCACGATATAAGGGGATGCTGTACTTGCCATAGACCTGCAAATGATTGTCATAGGTTGCAATTGTTTAATTAATTAAATTAATTATCATGTGACGTGGCTTAGGATGGTGGACGGATCGGTCAGCCATAGGCCTGAGTGGCCACCCAAACTATTGACCCACTACTACTCAGTTTGTTTATACGAAGAAGGATGTTTGCCTTAAAGGGGTTGCCTCTCACTTCTAGCTGTTTTGCTGCAGGAAGCAGATAGCTCCGTACATAGCGCAGTGCCTTCAGTAGGACTCAGCCTGTAGTAATAGCCAGGGCCACAGTGCAATATACCAAGCTGCCTGATTCCTGCAACATGACAAATGGAAGTGGGATAACCCATTTAAGAAATTGCTCCATACGTTAGACATTGAGTCTGCCACCCAAACTATTTGCTGGCTATCAAATATATAAGTTACATTCATATTGTAAGAACAGTAAAAGAAATACACAAGTCCGTCAAATTCAACATGTCATATTTCTATGGCTTCGCTCCAGGGAAAGGCAAGAAAGTAACAAGAAAGAGAAATGAATCATAAAGTTCTCTGGCATATTATTTCATCCATTCTGTAGTTCTCTTTCATTGTCAGTGTATTCATGATATCTTTCTAAAACCTGTCTAGTTCTATAAATGTAAAGCTGAAATGCTTTACACAATATACAAGTTATCATATCATTTAATGGATGGTGGATTTATTTATTCTAACAGAACTACAGACTTTGAAAGGAAACAACATTGTCTATGCATTTGGCTTTAATCCACATTTGCACATTACTATTTTTTTTGTTGCAGTGTTAATGGGGTGTCTACTTGAGATGGCTTCTTTTTATGAGTACACTTCCCTCTAGCTCAGACATGTGTCCACTACAATTCTCTATTGTCAAGGACAATAAATGTCCATTGAAATTAGAAGATACCCACAGGCTTTGAGTCTGATTTCTCTAGTGACAACATGTTATTATAGAAGTTCCCAGAGCAAGACACTACATCAGCTGCTTACAGGGTTGAACCTGTAATCGGAAAAGGAGCTGTCTACCTAGGTTGTCCATTTACTCTATCCTGCCAAAAGTATTTGGACACCCCTACATGGTCCGTTAGTTGTAGTTGCAATAACCATGAACACAGAGGTGTACCTTAACATCCTAGACAATAATGTGCCGATGACAGCATGGCAACACTATGGGAATAGTTAGCAATACTTCCAACAAGACAATCTTATCACAAATTCAGCACCGTTTTACGTTGATTTGAGGATATGGATGTTCAATGATTGCACTGGCTGGGACAACCTGGAATGTTGGGTTAGCAAATACAAACAGCATCCATCTTCTGTGAAAGAACTTGCCCTACTTTTGTAGACTGAATGGAGGGAAGTGTATCAGATGTTAGTAGAAAGTATGCCATGGAGAGTATCCAATGTCATTAGGGCAAAGGAAGTTCCACTAAGTATTGACATCTATATATATAAAGGTGAAAGTCTTCACTGACTGACTCACTCACTGACTAAATCGACACTAATTTTCTAATATCCCGGTGTCGTACAAACATGAAATTTGGCAGGAGCATTCTTTAGGTCCTAAATAGGAAAAGTAAAAAGGGTCACAACTCGATTATACAATGCTTTGTGCAAAAGTATCGGCACCCCTATGTAATGTACCTAATCTAATTCATTAACTTTCCGGTGCCATGCAAACATGAAATTTGGCATGACCATTATTCAAGTCCTAAATAGGAAAAGTAAAGGGGTCATGACTCATAACTTGATTATTCAATGCTAAGTGCAAAAGCATTGGCACCCCTATGTGATGTAACTTCTAGGTGTCGCACAAACATGAAATTTGGCACAACCATTCTTTAGGTCCTAAATAGGAAAAGTAAAGGGGTCACAGCTTGATTATTCAATGCTAAGTGCAAAAGTATTGGCACCCCTATGTAATATAACTTCCCGGTGTCGTACAAACTATCTCTCCCATGGCCCCTATAGGTGACTACCCTTTGGAGAACTTGGAAACAATATTTGAGTTATTAATAAAACCAGAAATACAGATTCTGTATTTAACTCTTTTATATAGCGCCAAAATATTCCACAGCGCTATACATATATTGTCATCACTCACATCAGTCCATGTCCCTACCGCAGCTCACTATTTAAATTTGCCTATCAATATTCCTTTGGCATTTTAGAGGAAAGTGTGCACAAGGAACCCATACAAACACGGAGAGAATATATAGACTCCATGCAGATGTTGCCTTTGGTTAAAGGGGTTGTCCAATTTTAAACTATAGATGGCCTATTCTTCGGATATGCCATCAACCCCCTATGATCAGCTGTTCTTTGGGCTGGTGTGCTCTGCCACTGAGCTGATTTCTGCAGGAAACATAGTTGTTTGTTTTCACTAGTGTAGCCAGGTTTGGTTTTACTGGCAAAGTTCACATTCACTTCCATGGGACCTTTAGCTGCAATACCATGCCTGGCCACTACAATGAGAATTGAGATGTCTGCTTCCTGCTGAATCCAGTTCAGTGAACAAGCCAATTTGCCTTGCAAACAGCTGATCAGTGGGAGGCTTGGGCAATAGAATGCCGATCTACTATTAATGGCTTGTCTTAGGGCTTTCTCACACGTGCTTTTTATCGTGATTACCATGGTGTTTTGAATGACGCGGTAATCGCGGTATAACGCTCCCATTGATTGCAATGTGGCCTCGCAGACATGCACTCGATCGTGACGTTTCTAGCGACCTGATTTTCAAGAGCTATCTGCTCTATTTCACCATGTTTAGAGCAACTCATCACAATGATGAGGTGCGCTAAAACCCACTGGCAGACGTAGGAACCGTGCGCACTTGTGAGAGTGGCCTTAGGAAGAGGCCATCAATAGTTTATAACTGGAAAAACTCTTTGACCTCTTGTCTCCAGCGTATTGACAGCATATCACCCTGTATAAACACAGATACGTGCTGCCGACCATAATGCAACTATATGTGCCTGAAGGATCATACTAATAACCATTTGTACACATGTGCTGATTGCGCCAAATAACTGGAACTTAAACACCAATTCATTTGAAACATTGTTGATTGGCGCTCATTCTTGTCAGAAAATGTGTCAGTGTAAAAGGGACTTTGTTGGGAAGTTGGAAGGATAAGAAATAGAATATTAAAGTATCACTCCTCGATGTCCCACCTTGTCATAGGACTTTGCAAACTGAGCAGTGTTCCCTAGCTAATGGCTTATAATTCACATGTGGATCAAAGACTCCACATTTTCAGATATAGTTGCTTGCTAAGGTACACTTTGGGTTGACCATTAGTGTGAGATGTAAGATTACAGAAACAGTAGTCTGTGTTGGTGTTGCTTGTTATAGCAGTTTGATAGATGAAGTCAGCAGTGTGTATAACATGAAGTGCAGTTCTGACTTCTCACAAATCTAAAGCCGGTAGCTTACATTGCAGAATAACGCATTCATTAGCTCTAAGTAGAAAACTAGATTCAACATTCCGAGATTCATTTTTTTTCTTCTACCTATTTTGTCTGATTCCTTATCAGATCGTTGCCATTGCATGGACAAGTGGGAGTGCACAAGATCATTTACTTAAGTGTTGTGGATGTAATGAAGTGATCATCATCTGGCACACACTGTTATCAGGATTTATCATAGTAGCACAGTATATGTACAGCAGCACTATGTCCTACACAGCATTACTGTATTGTATTAATACAAGGATAATAACGATCTTAGAGCCAGAATTAGGAACGTATTATTAGCTGACTCTAGTTTTAGATGCATATTTCCTGGGCCAAGATCCCTCACTGACTAACTGACTTGCCACTAATTCTCTAACTTCCCAGCGTCGTACAAACATGAAATTCAGCACAAACATACTTGAAGCACTAAATAGGAAAAGTAAAGGGGTCACAACTTGGTTATTCAATGCTAATTGCAAAACTAAGTGCACACCTTTGTTATGTACCTAATCTAATTTTCTAACTTCTCGGTGTTATATAAACTTGAAATGTGGCATGACCATTCCTCAGGTCCTAAATAGGAAAAGCGTAGGGGTCACAACTTAATTATTCAATGCTAAGTTTAAAAGTAAGTGCACCCCTATGTAATGTAACTTCCCAGTGTTGTACAAGCTTGAAATTTGGCACGACCATTCTTTACATCCTAATAGGAAAAGTAAAGGAGTTGCAACTTCAGTCTTCAATTCTAAGTGTGAAAAACTGTGAAAATCTGCAATACATGACATAGTTCTTTTCCCAGAAACCATAAAACCTAAGGAAATCATTTGTATACTGAGGACAATCTAACGCTCCTCAATATGTATATACTGAGGAGAATCTACCTCACCTCTATGTGTATATGCTGAGGAGAATCTACCTTGCCTTTATGTGTATATATACTGGGGAGAATATACTGAAAGGCTGTAACGTACATAAGGAAACAGCCATGGACTGCAGGAATGGAGCATGCCTTTAAGGCTAAGAAGGGGCTGCAACTTCTAGTCTGCTATTAAATTTGAATAAAAACACGTGTTACCTTTAAAGGTAAAAAGTGAGAAGAAAGGGAGGGGGTGGCACATTCTGCGGAGGGACATCAGTACATGCAGTCTGAGGAAAATCTAACGCTCCTCTATGTGCATACATATTTTATTCCTTGGTTCCTCTGAAGTAACCATGACTCTATAAAATTTTCTGCATGAACAACAGGTAAACACCTGTACCAAATTAACTCGGGCAAAGCCGAGTATATTAGCTAGTATAGTAATATAACAGTCTTGGCAGTAGACATCACAGAAGAATTAGACTTGCAGAAGCCCAATTTCAGTGCTGATTTATAATTTCACAGTTATCTCATCAACACTACCACTTTTTACAATGAAGCCAGCCAGGAGATCAAAAGAACACTGTATATCCATTTTCTTAAACCACTAGCACTCTGCTGCTATTGCCATTGGAAGCTGCAGCAGTTGATAAATGTGACATTTGATGGTAGTTATTCAAATGACTAGGGTGTAGGAGCTATCCTTATTTAGTTGCTCTTAGATATGCCTCAAAGATTATGGCTTTGAGTAGGAGACACCCTGCACCTCCTTCCTTCCCTGTGACATCCAAAAGCCCTAAAAGACCTGTAAGGGATTGTAACAAAATCATCTTTTATCACCAATTCATATGATAAGATGATAAAAGTCTGATCAGTGGGGGTCTCACTGCTGAATCCTCCAGCAATCCCAAGAACAAGGGTTCTGTGTCCACCTCTACTTCTAATTGAGGGCTCACTAACTCTCCGCAGTGAGAGAAAGATTAGATGGAACGGAGGTCACGCATCTGCGGCTCTGCTTCTTTCAACTTCAGGGGACTGCCATGCAATTGTACTTGCCTATTTCCATCAGCTCTTTTGAAATTAATGCACGTGCAATTCCTACGCAATTCAATTTCTACATCTCTGTGGGTAGGTACAGCGAGCCTGCTTTGGATAGAAGAAGGGGACATGGGAACCCTGTTCACGGGATCGGTAGAAGTTTCAGCAGTGAGAACCCCATTGATCAGACATTTATCACCTATCTTTTGGATGGGTGATAAAAGTCAATTTTGGGATAACATATTTAATTCTTTTACTGCTGAATACTAAAAACCAAATGGTATGGTTAAATGTGTTTCTTAAGCTGCAAAAATTTATGGACCGACCTCTGATATGCAGAAAGACATTTGGTGACACTATTCATTGTATAGATATTCAGCAGACAGGACAACGGGTATATGAATATTACACATCTAAATAATGCATGATCACCACACTGGAAAATTAGTTATTAATCTTATTAGCATTATATTTTTGGGAAAAATGCATCAAATCAAAATACCAGGGATCTAGTTAAAAGGTTTGTCTGTTCAGAAAAAACCCTTACAGAATGTGATATCCAGGGTAATCAGCTGATTGCGCAGCGTTCAGCTCCCTGAAAACATTTGAGCTGGCCACAGGAAGCCGCAGCCAGCCAGTTATTGTACTAGAATTTTTTTTTTACATGATGACTATTCAAATTAGTGGATGTCCTTGTCATGTCAGGACAGCTCAAGTCCAAGAGAATGGGTGCCAATCATACAGAACATCTATCTTTCTGTTCTGGCTCTTAGAAGGAGGTTGTGAATCGTGGATCCCCCTCTATGATGTTCAAATGCCTAGATAAAGTATATGGACAAAGGTTGCCTTCATTAAACAACTTGTTTAACATTTCAACATTACAGAGAGATGTGATCATATATATATATATATATATATATATATATATATATATATATAGGGCAATCATATTTAAACTATCACTATTGACAAATGTCTAGAGACATCTAATGGCCATAATTGAACCAAATTTGTTAATAATATTGTCCAGGACATACGGAAGTGATCCATGTGAAAAACACTTTCATCTCTGTTAATGTCTGTCTTGAAACAGCATGTACACTGCTTGTCCCTTACAGATTCTTTGTAGACTTCGGAACAGAACAACAGCTGTAGCAACATTTTCTGTTTGTTTTTAAGAGATTGGTTTCCATATTCTTCCAGGTCGGACTCCAAAACTTCCTGCTTCTTCAACTTTTACAACCACCCTTCTCTGTGCATTTGTTGTCACTGTCCTCTTCACATTTGACAAATTTGCCTAAAATCTCTTAGCTCTCTGGATGGTATTATTGCCAAGTTTAGTTCAATTATTCCTAGTAGATGTCTCTCTAAACATCTCTGAATAGGAATACTTTAATTATGATCATCCTGTATTGTAATTAGGCTGGACGTCTACAGAACTAAGACAATCATTGTGTTAGAGCAGTGCTTGATACATTAATTCATAGCGGTAGTATATGCCTTTAAAATTGAGCCATTTTTAAAGAGTATTCAATGCTACAACCACTGTTTCATCCTGTTTGGGGTGTTCTTGAGTTGTATCTACATAACAGACCTTTATTATATGTTAACTATAGCTCTGTTTTGGAGAAGGGCTTATATAACAGTTTATTGTTGTTTTTTTTAAGATACCCGTTGCACAGTAAGAAAGTTTTTGCCTACAAAGTCAAAAGTGTTTATAGCTTTGTCAAGCTTTCCCGGAGCAGGAAATACATGGGTGAGGCACCTTGTAGAGCATGCCACGGGATACTACACCGGAAGCTACTACTTTGATGGAACATTGTACAATAAAGGTATGTGCTGGTATTAATCTATAACTAGCTAAGTTTTCAAATGTGGCAATTATAGATGAGCGAGTATACTCGCTAAAGGCAATTGCTCGAGCGAGCATTGCCTTTAGCGAGTATCTTCCCCACTCGAGACGGAAGGTTCGGGTGTCGGCAGCGGGCAGGGAGCTGTGGGGGAGAGCGGGGCGGAACGGAGGGGAGATCTCTCTCCCCCCGCTCCCTCCTGCTGACAGCCGCTACTCACCGCTCCCCTGCGCCGGCACCCGAACCTTCTGTCTCGAGCGGGGGGAATACTCGCTGAAGGCAATGCTCGCTCGAGCAATTGCCTTTAGCGAGTATACTCGCTCATCTCTAGTGGCAATCACTAATTATTAGCACAGAATGCATCACTTCATCTATTGGTTTGTTACTAACGTGTAACTGTTACCATTTTGTTGGCTTTGACAAATTTAGTTTGTTTTTTCAGGGTTTAAAGGTGAAAAAGATCACTGGAGGAGTGGGCGGACAATATGTGTAAAAACCCATGAAAGTGGCAAGAGAGAGATTGAAATGTATGATTCCTCTATTCTACTGATCCGTAACCCTTATAAAGCCTTGATGGCAGAGTTTAACAGGAAATGTGCAGGTCATCTGGGATATGCAACAGAGAGGCATTGGAAAAGTAAAGGTAAGATATAGATTTAACATTAAAGGCAATTTTTTTTGCAACCAACTTGACTTTATTGGATCAAGAAAAATAAATTAATTAACTTTGCAAAAAGTTTTGCTTAATATTATCTTCTTATTCTGCTTATTTTCTGTCTATAACTCCCATTTAGCCCTATGCATTACCATAGTATATGACTACAAACAAACCCTGTGTAATCTTATCCTGCATTCATACTCACTTACAGCCACTTCCTACTTCTTGCTAACCTACTAAATGTATATCTTAGTATCTATTGTGCGATACAAAAATGATCTAAAACACATAATAAATCTGGTGCAAGGCATGTTTGCCAATTTTTGGCACAAATTGAGCCTGACTTCTGGGCCATTTAGCTTAGTAGCTTTCCCCCATTGTCTATTCATGTAATTAGTCACAGTAAATAAGGCAATTTTACACAAATTTACCTCAAGTCCTGAGTATATACAGTAATATGTGAAACATGAAAACTAACAAAGTACTTGATTTTTATAACCTTAAACATGTCAAAGAATATATGTAGGCACAACACAGTCACATCTATATATATATATAAAGACGAAAGCCTTCACTCGCTGACTCACTGACTCACTGACTCGCCACTAATTCTCCAACTTCCCGATGTCGTAGAAGCATGAAATTTGACACAAGCATAGATTATGTCCAAAATAGGTAAAGTACAGGGGTCTCAACTTGATTATTCAATTCTAGCGCAAAAGAATTAGCGTCCAAATTTTATGTACGGAATCTAATTCTCTCACTTCCCAATGTCATAAAAACTTGAAATTTGGCACGAGCATTGATTATCTCATAAATAGGAATAGGAAAAGTTAATGGGTCCCAACCCGATTATTCAAGACTAAGCACAAAAGAATTTGCGACCCAATTTTATGTACAGAATCTAATTCTCTCACTTCCTGATGCCATAAAAATGTTAAATTTGGCACGAGCATTGATTATCTCATAAATAGGAAAAGTTAATGGGTCCCAACTCGATTATTTAAGGCTAAGCACAAAAGAATTGGCGTCCAAATTTTACGTACAGAATCTAATTCTCTCACTTCCCGATGTCATAGAAACTTGAAGTTTGGCACAGGCATTGATTATGTAATAATTAAGAAAAGTTAATGGGTCTCAACTTGATTATTCAATTCTAAGCGCAAAAGAATTAGCATCCAAATTTTATGTACATAATCTAATTCTCTCACTTCCTGATGTCATAGAAACGTGAAATTTGGCATGAGCATTGATTATTATGTCAAAAATAGGAAAAGTTAATGGGTCCTAACTCGATTATTCAATTCTAAGTGCAAAAGAATTAGCATCCAAATTTTATGTACATAATCTAATTCTCTCACTTCCTGGTGTCATAGAAACTTGAAACTTGGCATGAGCATTGATTATTATGTCAAAAATAGGAAAAGTTAATGGGTCGTAACTCAATTATTCAATTCTAAGCACAAAAGAATTAGTGTCCAAATTTTACATACGGAATGTAATTCTCACTTCCCGATGTCATAGAAACTTGAAATTTGGCACGAGCATTGATTATGTTATAAATAGGAAAAGTTTATGGGTCCCAACTTCATAATTCAATTCTAAGCGCAAAAGAATTAGTGTCCAATCTAATGCTCTCACTTCCTGATGTCATTTTATATAAAGGAAACGTCGCATGGTTACCTCCACGTGGTGTTTCCTGGGTAACGCAAACTATTCACTGTAGGGTTCGAGAAGAAAACTGAAATATAACTTTTAATAAATAATATATTAAAAAGGAACTTGAATCTCAAGTTTCCAAAGGGACACACAAAAAAAAAACATAAACCAGTTGCTTCTTCAGTAGGTAATCCCCACAAGGCTAGTATAATGAGGGATACCGTATCATCTGAAGAGCAGAAAAGAGGGCTCATATCAAGTAAAAGACCATTTTGCGGCTTGGACGATAGTCAGAGGCTACCCTGTAATGAATATAGTGTAACCACTGCCGTTTACTGAAAGGGTCAACCCCACTTATATATTCAAGATTTAGTCAGAGGTTTCCTTGGTCTACTGATGGAGATTTTGATCATGAGTGTGCTTGGGAAGAAAAAAGTTTCACCTCACTAGCACATTTTTTAGAGACCAAACGGAAATTACTCCTAAGAGGAATAACACCCTAGCAGGAGAAAGTGCCTGGGATGTAAATAAATCCCCGTATTGTGCACAATCTAACCAACCAAAAAAGAAAATTAGGGTGGATTCCTTTCAAAAAAGGATGGTATCGGCAGACCAATACTAGCAAAAAAACAGCCTGGGGCTGTAAATAGAGGATAAAGACGTAGCTTTTTTTCAGTAAATTACGCAGTTCAACGCGTTTCTGCCGCAATCAATGCGGCGTCATCAGGAACCTATTTCTTAGCACAGCGTCTAATAGAGTAGTAGCAATATCCTCACTTGCTAGATAGTAGCGCTAGCTAAACTATAGCAAAGGATAGCGATAGGAGAGATAGATGATGCTATCACTAAGAAGGATTCAATATTCCCCCAAAGATTCCCCTTTAAAATAAAAAAGATCAGAGTGGTAGCAGCACCAGCCCTTGTGGTAGGCTGGCGGCTATCGTCCAAGCCGCAAAATACACTATATTCATTACAGGGTAGCCTCTGACTATCGTCCAAGCCGCAAAATGGTCTTTTACTTGATATGAGCCCTCCTTTCTGCTCGTCAGGTGATACGGAATCCCTCATTATACTAGCCTTGTGGGGATTACCTACTGAAGAAGCAACTGGTTTATGTTTTTTTTTTTGTGTGTCCCTTTGGAAACTTGAGATTCAAGTTCCTTTTTAATATATTATTTATTAAAAGTTATATTTTAGT
Organism: Eleutherodactylus coqui; assembly: GCF_035609145.1. Classification (NCBI taxonomy): domain Eukaryota; kingdom Metazoa; phylum Chordata; class Amphibia; order Anura; family Eleutherodactylidae; genus Eleutherodactylus; species Eleutherodactylus coqui. The sequence goes on along the minus strand of NC_089840.1, from coordinate 68,113,130 downwards.
TTTCTTCTCGAACCCTACAGTGAATAGTTTGAACTTATCATCAGGTGTTCGTCCTGCTACAGTGATTTCCTGGGTAACGCAAAGAACCATGCAAAATGGTGAACCTACTTTTTTCCTCAGTATCTCTAAAGTAACCACGACTTCATAAGATTTTCCGTGTGAACACCAGATAAACACCAGTACCAAATTAACTCGGGCGAAGCCGGGTATATCTGCTAGTATCATATATAGAACTAAGGTCTTACACCTCAGTCTCCATCATGGAAGTGGTCTAAAAATCTTTTGTTGCCTCACAAATTAAAATACATTAATCTTCTGACAATTGTAACATTTACAAGGTTACCAAATTTTCATCATATGGTCATATGATCTCAATTCTGACCAACTGAGAAGGTTATAGATTCATTTTCTAGTCTATTTCACATCCTGTGTGATGCTGTTGCATGAATCTATCACCGCAGCTGTATTAACAGGAAGGAAGACACTACTGTCACAGTTACTGATGATGATCACAAAGCTCCTGTCACGTATTACATTGAAAAGTCCTTACTCTGTTACCAACCATTATAGGAAATCCATGAAGTCAAGATGCTCGTGTCTACTCATGTAGATAGTGGTTGGGATTGAATACACGGCACCTTCGTAACATGTCTATTTTGGTATTGCTAAATAATAACATGATAACTATCATTACTGCAATAGATGTCTTCCCTGTCCCTATTCAGGTATATAACATTGTATTAAATGATTAGAATAGAAAACTTTGCATCACAAGTTTATTTATCATATAATATCTGTGTTATATTGATATTGGTTTGAATTGAATTGTTACAATGATCTTTTTGGTTTGAACTTCATTACTTTTAATGAGTAAGCACTCAATACATTTGAGTCAATCAATCACATTTGACTCAAATCAGTCATATGCAAAAGTCAATCAGTGACTTTTGCATACGTTTCAGTGAACCTTCAAAATCAGATTCTTTTCTTGGCCTTTAGTTATTTCATGTTTCCACTAAGTATTAAAAGGGATTGTCTGCACAACCTTTTATAGATGATATGCAGGTGTCATAGATGGTAGTGCCCTGTTTAAGACCCTACTTTATAAAGCAGGGTAGAGAGATGCTAAAAAGAATGGCTCCTACGCAGGGGCTGGCTGGCGAGCTTTTGCCTTGGGGGCAAGCAGAAAACACTAGCCCATAAGTAGCAGCCCATCATTAGAGCCCATTCACACAGGCATATGCAAGTTGTGCCTGAATGCTCGGGCAAAATGCACATTAGACAGCTTACAAACACAAGTCTGTGTGCTATCCAAGCCCTGCAGGCAGTGGGCCATTGCATGTCCTGTTCTGGTCAATGATATTGACCACAATAGGACATGCTGCAATATTTTTCGCATGGATCATTCGTTCTTGTGAAAACTTGCACTTGTAAATATCCTCATAGGCTACAATGGGTCGAGGAATAGGGGCCTACTAGGTCAAAGGACAGGGGGGCAAGCGCCCACCCGTGCAGGGCAGCCAATGCATATTTTGGAACGCCCCTTCCCAGTCCTAAAACTCAGGCTTTTAAAACGGGTTAAATTAATCAATAAATACACGCACACTAGCTGCAGTCTTTGTCTACTTGATGTGACTACTTCCCTTCTCCCACCTCCCCATAGCTCACTTACTGGGAGAAGACTAGAGCCAGGGTGAGTGTATTTGTTGATGAATTTAACCATTTCTTCTGGCCTGAGTCTTAAGAGTGGGGATGGGCAGCCTCAAACATGCATTGCAGGTCCAGCCTGGGGTGCACATGTCAGCCCCCTTTCCCCAGGCAAGCCTAATCCTGCTCCAGTTGGCTAAATATGGTTACATGGTTGCCCATTTATTTGAATGAAAACCATGTACAAATGTGGCGACCATTATCTTGACTTGAATTTAATTAAGGACTCCAATTTCTAATGATATAAAAATGATACTTTCTCGAGCCATCCAGTAAAAAAGTACATATAAGCATATATGTTTTTTTTTTAAATGGGGAAGCCTTTTGGTGACGGAAGGCCAATATGTGGTATTTGTAAGAGGCATCCATCATAGCCAGCCAGTAAAAGTATGTATACGTTAAATGTATTCTGTTTTTTACATGGCAGTCTTTGTTAATGGATAATTGACAGATGGTATCCTTAAATAAATGTACCTTTTTTTTCAACTTTGCACGATACATGTTAGGATATTTATTTTCCTCATTTTTATATAACACATACATATTCCACAGTACTGTACACAGATAAGGTTGAGTTAATGGCCAAGTTAAGTAAGGAAACACCTATAGGGAGCAACAGCACAACTGTTTAGAGGGGTTAGAGTAGCCACACCTGCGCTCACCAGCCAGGTTTGTCTGTGTAAATTTTTTTATATAGTTTTGGGCCGTCTGTGTCCAAAACTATATAAAATCAATATGGTTGTCATGGCAATGGACTGCCACTTTGCCACTTCCGCACCACAGCGCTTGACAGATGACATCAACGGGCCAGAAGACACAGTAAATATATTATGGTTCCACCCACTGCCACTAATGTAATCAGTACTCGGAAAATCTCTTTAATTTTACAGTCATATAAACTAATATTAATATATAACAATATACAAAAAAAAACTAATAGTGAAAATATTTCTAAACCTGAATTTTTTGTTTTTATTTAGAATGGCCAGAATTTGTTAACAGCTATGCATCATGGTGGGCTTCACATGCTCTGGATTGGCTTCAGTATGGCAAGAAACTTCTTGTTGTTAACTATGAAGACTTAAAGAAAGATCTTATTGAAAAGCTTAAGGAAATGGTGTCCTTTCTCAATGTTCCAGTAAATGAGGATCGTCTCCTTTGTGTGGAGAACAACAAAGATGGGAATTTTAAACGAGTAGGCTCACGTCAGACAGTCATGGATCCATTTACTCAAGACATGAAGAATACAATAGATGGATACATCAGGACGGTAGATAAAGCACTTAAGGCCAGAAACTTTACAGGCTTACCAGAGGAATATATGCCAAGATGATATCTGGAAAACAAGCAGTCTTTTGAGTTTATAAGACTTTATACACTACTGACAGCTGTGAAATCTCTCTACTGTTCTAAGCACTTCTAAGAAACTCAATGTTGAAATAGAAACAGAGTAAAGAAGAGTTGAGAGCTGGCAGAAAACCAAGGCTGAAGCTATTAGCATCGTTCCACTGTATGTACTGTATGTTCCTCCACTGTACTGATGGCTGGGAGATGTACACTGTGTTTTCTGGACCTGGTTCCTTTGTTGATGTGTGCTGCCTTTTAGCAATACCTTTCAGGAGTAGTTTCAAATGTTGCAGAGCCAGAACCTGCAGTATGTCAGAATTTCCTTCTGTACAAAAATGAATAAAGGTTGGGAGCAAAAAAAGGGCATATTTTCATTAAAACATAGCTTGTGTTTTTTTTTATTCCAAGGCACGTAAAATTGAGTTGGGGGGTGCGGGGGGGGGGGGGGGGGGTGTCACAGATGAGAAGTGGAGTAACATGTTATACTTTTATCAGCAGAGAGTTAGGCAGATATTTGTTATTCAGCCGTGTAAGGCAGAAGAAACCAACAAGTAATACAGAATCTGAAAAAAAATGGAAAACAACAAACTATAAGTATAAATTATTTACACAAGCCCAGAATAAAAGAGCATATATAGAAATACGTTGTATGAAGGAGCTAAGAAAGCACTGTTGTAAGACCGCAGAACAGGCATTTCAAAGAAAAATAGGTGATACGGAACAGATGGAAGACTGGTAATTTTTGATAAACAATGTGGTCAAGAGAAAATAAGAGATACAAGGAGAAGAACATGGGGCAGATTTACTAATCCTGATAATAGGCTGTAAAGTTAGACCAGGCTGTTTAAAAATGTGGCAAACGTATTACAGTGTCCAATGGGAGAGTTAGGAGGTGACAGGAAGATAGTATCTAAATAAAGATGTTCTATTCTCTGGATTGCGGGTATTGTATTCAGGAGGTTATGCAATTTGTAATAGAAGTCATAGAAATGATTTGAGATCTCAGAGGTGTGGAATATTTCTATGTCTTGGTTCCCGCTAGTACTGAAATGGAGGCACTATTTCATAGTTGTTTAACTAAAAATGTGTGGGCTTTATTGCCTCCTTTATAGTATTTTTGTCTGATATAAAATAGTAATTTTTCTATGTGCTCTCTGGTTTTCACTAAGCATCTCAAAGTAGAGAAAAGGGGATGCATTATCCTCATATCTAAGCAGTGAGATCATGTTTGCATTGAGCAGTATCTTTCGTTACATAACTGCTATTCACCTTGATTGACTTACCACAAAGCAGGAAACTAATCCTAAACGAGAAATATGAGTACAGTTGTGCACACGAGAAGTCAGTGGGCATTTGAGTAAAAACTCATTGAGTCTCCAGTCGTAGTTCTCCTTTTCTGAGCATTTTGATGAGCTATCCTCAGGATACGTCATTAGTAGTTGATCGACAGGGGTCTGCCACTCTGGATTCCTGCTGATCCTGCGACCCATTGTCAGTGCTGGCGAAGTCGGACATTTGCATTGGTGGTTAGAGCCAGAAGTTTAACCCCTTGAGTGGCGGGTTTCCTACCACCCTGTCGTGCCCACCAGGGCAGGTTTTTTAAAATGGTCTAATCATTGAATTTCAACTAATTTTGCAGTTGCGTCTCAAGAGCCATAACTTTTTCATTTTTCCATTGACATGGCCATATAAGGGCTTGTTTTTTGCGGGACAAGTTGTGATTTTTTTAAACAGGGGGGAGGAAAAAAAGAAATGGGGAAAAAAGAAAAAAGGGGCCATGTCATTAAGGGGTTAAATAATGTATTAACTTCCTTCTCTGGGTCATTACGACGCACACGGATACCACATGTGTGATTGTATTTTTGATGTTTTACAAAGTAAAGGGAGACAAGTGTTTTTTTTATTTTTTTAATAATTTTTTTACTTTTTTTTAAAAAAAATGTAAAAAAAAAATTTTTTTTTTGTCCCTTTAGGGGACTTCCACAGGGACCCATCAGGACCCCTGATCACATTCCAGGGGTCCGATGGTGACAGCCCTTTACATGCTGCAGTGACAGCCCTTTACATGCTGCAGTCACATAGACTGCAGCATGTAAAGGGTTAACACAGCAGAGATCGGAGGTTTTCTCTGATCTCTGCTGTAAGAGCTGGTACCTAGCTGTCCTCTGACAGCTAACAACCAGCTCTCCCTGCCACAGAGACCATCGGCTTGCTTCTGACAAGCCGATGGTCTCTATGGCAACCTGTAAACAAAGCAGGACATTGCCGACATGTCGGCAATATCTTCTGCTGGTTTTTCAAAGCCCTTGCACTGCTCTGTGTGGGTCTGTGCAGGCAGAGCACACTGTCACAGCTTGTGGCATTGTGCTCTGCAGCTCCCATAGTGATACATAGCCCGGAAATCTTCCGGGCTATGTTGCTATGAGCAGTGGAGCTCGTCACGGAACTTTTCCGGGCGTGCCACTCAAGGGGTTAATAGAAGGCTTCACACCCATTGAAATCAATGGGAGCTACACCTTCTATTACACTTCCAACTTTGATCGCAATGAGGAAAAGCAGTTGGTGGCTGCTTTGGGTCTGCATTTAGTGCCTCTGAGTACCATGTGGAATCTTCCTTGAACCTCATTGCCACGCCAACCTACTGAGTATCTGCATATGGAGCCATTGCTGTAGATACAACTGTGGCTTTCGATGGCACTGGACTGGAGCTCCACTCAAATGTGTCTGTTCACATCAGTTTCCCGGGAGCGCCTTGGTTATATCCATGCATGATGAAATTTTGCCCTCAGCAACTCTACAGCCACATACTGTTTTAACGTTGTTGGGGGGTACATTTAAAAACTACCTTTTCATGTCTGGAAAACAATAAAGGAAACTTGGAGATCGAGATCCTATGTGGTGGAAGTCCCTTGGCAATTGCTCCTTTTGCCTTCCTTAACCTTGTTTTCCAGTGATCTGTGCTATCAGTTACTGACTTTTATTCTCCACTTCTATCATGCAGAACATGTCACTCCTAAAAACTTGGGCCCTATAGACTACTTGGTCATATAGCTGGTGCTATGCCTGGTTCGATTCTCCTTAAAATAAAAAATGCAAATTTGGCTTTAGTTACAAAAACTTAAAATCAAAAACATCTATCAATAAAACCGGTTCATTGGGAGCTGGAGGTGTCATACTGTATCTTGGAACACCCTTGGGACTTACAATATGTTGGTATTATGTAAATGATGCATAATAAATTTTGTATCATGTAAGCACTATATTTTCTCAAGAGTAATGCTTTATACCAATTGTTTAATCACAATTTAATCTATTTAAATTTATGTAGATTTATTCACTACTGGAAACTTAAAAACATCACAGCACAGGTTATGAGGTTAATGTTGTAGATATGCAATTCTTCACAATTCCTACTTTAGCTTCTAAAAGTTCACTTATCTTTATTTGACAGTACGTACTTAAGAGGTATGTGCATCCCCGTTACATGCTGCTTTATGCTGTAACACCATTCCACTGTGAACGCTCACAAGGTACTTACATTTTATACAATGCTTATCAATGATTATTAAGTGCCTGTGATAATCAAATTACGGAACACCATGTAACTGTTTAGAAATCCACCTGGGAATTTCTCTCATAGATACTTCATATAATGAACGACAATTAAAGGACATAATACATGATTCATGGCAAAAATATTGTGAAAACCGATAGTATCATTGCTGATGCCTAATTACTTTCTGTTCTTTTACAACTTACTGTTATAATACATGTTATTAGATATTGCTGCTGCCTTAATTGAGGATATTAAGTTTTGTGTGTCTGTATCAATGTGTTTCGGCTTTGGAAAGTATTCTACACAAACAAGATTCTTAAAGACAAAGATAGGAAGATTAAAATGAGATTGCCTTAGAGTATATTCATTTTCCCTCTTCTTCTTCTCAGCTGTTTGTAATTTCAGCAGATAATTGATGAAAACCTCTAGTCCACCAGGACAAAAAGTGAAAGAAAACAACAAACCTAGAGCACTGCAATACATAAACAGTAGAAGATGCAATACATCTTCATAAGTGAGGGTTAACCTAAAGCCTATGTTCAACTTTGCATGTTTTTTTTCTTTTAATCAATATGATTTTGTAAATGAAAACTTTTTGTAATTTGTTTTTCATTGAAAATTTCTGATTGCTGGATTTCCATGCTTAGAATGTTTTCCAATGAAGGGTGGAAGACTGAAATCAAAGCAAATCCTGGCGGTCAGAGTTGTTTCTCAGCTCATTCTTAGACTACTCCTCTGTGGTGAATGTGTATTCACTGTATTTCCACTGAAATATTACAGAGGGCTGTATGACAGTGTCGGGGATGATGGAGAAGTACAGGAGGACAGAGAGCAGAGCATAGAAAGCTACTATTACAGAGGACTGTAACTAAAGGTCCATTTAAACACACAGATGATCGCTCAAAATGCGTCAGAAATGGACAGTTTTAAGTGATCATTTTGCATTAGCTACTAATGGGCTAATCAGCCCATTAGAAGATAACTAGCTTCATTTGAATGTGTTTAGAGAGCAGTAGGTGGTCTGTTCTCTAAATATGTTGCTATCCTTCTCCAGCAGGACAGCTGCTGAGAGTATGTTATCAGCGTGCGGTCCGTCTTATCAGTCCTAATGTATTTTAAGCTGAGCTGAACTCAGCGACGGACGGAAAGTGCACGATAAGTGCACGATGGGCACACATTTACACACAATGATTATTGCTCAAAAGATAGCTTTTGAGCGAATTTTGAGCGATAATCGTTGTGTGTAAAAGGGCCTTTACTCCAGGTGAATTTTCTGTTCTTATCAGCTGTGAAGGGGAATGGACCAGCAGTTACTCAGAGGACGAAATAGCTGTGTAGTATTGAGTGTGCTTGGTTAGGGTTCACAGCTTCTGTAAGATGAGAGAGGAGATGGAGCTGAGCCTCTGGTAGTTCATGAGAGAGATCCCCTGATCAGTGCTGAGAACGCCCCTGAGCTAGAAACATGATGTCTGCAAACCAAGTACGAGACTTTCTAAATACATGAGAAGGAAAACGTAAAGAAAAAAAAAGTTAAGTGCATAATTTTTTCTGCAGGGACTCATAGAGATATATGTGTATTAATTTGTCATGCACAAAGGTTTTCATAGCCTTTAAAATATCTGTATTCTGTACTAATCTGAAATAATCTATAAACTCCACTTTACTTATGAAATGGGATATCAAAACATTGATATTCATATGCTCTGTGATTGTTGGCTGTGTAAATAGGGACCATACAGAACCTCATACGTAATTGTTTTATTGTAAATGCCTCATTTTATATGCTCTATAAAGGATGATCACATGACAGACTACATCATTACTTCAAATTTACACGAGACATATTTTTTGCAGCAGAAAATCCATAAATAATTCACAGCAAATTCTGCATGTCTTTCATGTGGATTTACTATAAACTCTGCTGTGGATTTTTCATAGATTTCACCCCACTCATTTGTAGGAGTGATATTTGCCATGAACATGCAGAGCATAAATCGATGTCCTGCAGACTTCAAATTTTCATCTGAGGTCATTTTATGGTGAAAAGTTTTTCAGCAGCATGTGCATGAGATTTCTTTAAATCTCCTTTGCTTGTACTGTAATTCGAGTTGATCGAACGTACTCTGTCGAGCTTGATGCTCGTTCGAGTATTAGCATACTCGATGATGCTCGTTACTCAAACAAGCCTCACGCCGTGTTCCACCCCGCCCCAGTTTTTGGCTCCTCCCCACTGTGACGTGCCTGTTTTGGCCCCTCCCCGCCGAGACGGAGCGCACGCGTCAGTGTCAAATTTTTGGGCTGGCAGAAAGAGAGATAGAGAGAGAGACGAACCAAGAAAAGAAAAAAAAAAGCTCAGAACCCGGCGTCCCACATACAAAAATGCTCGAGTCTCCCATTGTAGCCAATGGGTTTCGTTACTCGAGTAGAGCTCTCAAATTTTACGAAAAGCTTGACTTGAATAACGCGAACCCGAGCATTTGGGTGCTCGCTCATCTCTAACTGTAATACAATGTGCATTTTCTGCATGCAAATGTGCAGCAGAAGGTATGCAGCATTCCCACAATGTGGGAATATAGCCTCATAAAGTCAATTAAATATGTCAATCCGTTGTTGATAGACACATTGGTTTAAAATAAATTATCTTTAATGATCAAGCAACTTTTTAGTTTTTTTCATCATCACATTCCAAGTGTCACAACTTTTATATTTTTCTGTCAACATAACCATACAAGCACTTGTTTTTTGTGGGACAAGTTATTTTTTTAATGGCACCATTTTCGGGGAAAATATAATGTGTTCTATACCGTGAGTGAGTAAAAAGTAAAATTCAATTCTGCCACTGCTTGTTAGTTTAGATTTTTATAATAGCATGCGCCATACAATATAATTGACCTTGCTAACTTTTTTCTGCAGGTCGATACAATTTTGATTATATCAAATTTCTGTTTCTTGGTTTTTTTATGTTTTACTGCTTTTGTACAGTAAAGCAGTTTTTAACTACTCAGTGACTTCCAATGCAGCTTTTTACAGTGTTTATTCAGGGGCCATTATTCTGAAGCTTATGCCATTTCCATTTTATGGTGCATAAGAGTAAATATGTCCATTTAGATGGGACGAATGTCGGGCAAACGATGCGCGACACTCGTTCCCACACATTCTAGCTCTCCTGCTGCTGCATCGGAGCTAGTATCACTGGCTCATAGTGGGGCAGCTGGAGGAGATATCTCTCCTCACGCTCCCCCGCCCCTCTCCATTGACTTAACATTGCGGGTGTTCAATACTGAATGGCTGCTATTTACACTGAACGATGATCGTTCAGCTCATCATGCATCGTTTATGCTGCATAAGTGTTTGACAATGAGCTGAACGATGATCATTCAGTGTAAATAGCAGCCATTCAGTATGAGAGTAAGTGTATGCGGGGACAAGTGTCAGGCATCGTTTGCTCAAAATTACCCCCATCTAAATGGACCTTTAGGCCGGTATTTCCTTTACCGGGGAAGGAAGGGGGGAGCGGGCACTCTACTGTCTGACGGCTTCTAACTCTAGCTGCTGGGGGGGAGAAACATTCTATTCCATCCATTTAACCCTCTACATGCTCCGGTCACCAATCAAACCCCTGATTGTGATCATGGGGCGCCATGGGGTTGCTATGCCACCCAGAAGCTTGACAATGGGTCTCACAGACTGATTTAATATACTGCAATACTAAAATATAAAAAACAGGAATAGAGCACTTAAATGAAACTGAAGACAGGATGAACAGAGCATTCTCAACCAGAGGGAAAATCGATTGTAGGACATGTTTAAGAGTAGCCAAAAGTAAAGAGAAAGTGGGGATGGGATATTTAGATGTTTATGTGCATTTTAAAAAAATGAGTGTATTTGCAGAGATCACCATAGTAATATAGTATGCAAGTCTGAAAGCAGACATATGTCCAACCATCTTAGCCTGTTACCCACCAATGTTGACCCAGAGAAAGGCAAAAGAAAACCCAATGAGGTAGAAGCAAATTTTCCTCATTTAAGGGAAAAAATTCCTTCCTGACTTCAATCTGGCAATTGTAATAATCTTTGGATCAACAACCCTTCTGAAGTTATAAGCGATTATAACATATAATATGGTATCGTTCAAAGAAGGTGTCCTGGCCCCCCTTAGGCTCTTGTCGAATTTGACATTACCACATCTTCAGGCAGAGAGTTCCATAGTCTCACTGCTCTCACAGTAAAGAACACCCTTAATGATTAGATATAGAACACACTGATCCACCAATGTGATCTTGGGAATACCCCTTTAAGGCCTTAGTCAGACGGGCGTTTTTAGCCGCGATTTGCGCATGCGCATGCGTCCGGCGATTTTATAAAACCATTGCTTTGCAATGGTATCGGACACATGAGCGCTTTTTATGCGCTCGTCCGATAAATTATAGAACAGAAATCGCAGATCACACCTATCTGCGATCTGCGATTCCTGTTCTCTTCTCTATATGCGCTCAGTGGGGCCGGCGGCAGCAGCGCCGACCCCATTGAGAACATATAGAAGACAAATCATTCTTTTCTGCCACAGCTGTAACAGCTGTGACAGAGAAGAACGATGTTTGCCCATTGAATTCAATGGAGCCGGCAATACAGCCGCTCCATTGAAAGCAATGGGCTGCCGGCGTGCGCGGGGTGAATTGTCGGGAAGGGCTTAAATATATAAGCCCTTCCCTGCAATTCATCCTAAAATGTGTTAAAATAAAAAAAAATTGTATACTCACCTTTCCGCTGCAGCCGGAGTCCAGCCGCGGCCGCTGTCAGTTCTCCTGAACTGCTTCTCGGCACTATTCAGCCGGCGGGGCTTTAAAATCCCCACCTGCTGAATGATCTGCCTCTGATTGGTCACAGCCCTGACCAATCAGAGGCAGGTTTCACTCACACACCCATTCATGAATTCATGAATGGGTGAGTGACTGCTGCCTCTCAGCGCTGAGCCAATCAGGGGCAGGTCTGACTCACATCCATTCATGAATTCATGAATGGGTGTGAGTGAGACATGCCTCTGATTGGCTCAGCGCTGAGCCAATCAGGGGGCAGGTCTGACTCACACCCCCTTCACACCCACTGCAGGACGGCCGTGCGGAGCTCCGGCTGCCGGGAGAAGGTGAGTATATATATATATTTTTTATTTTTACACATTTTAGGATGAATTGCAGGGAAGGGCTTATATATTTAAGCCCTTCCCGACAATTCATCCCGGGCTCGCCCGCAGCGCATTGCTTTAAATGGAGCCGGCTCTATTGCCGTCTCCATTGAATGCAATGCGCTGGACAGCTCCGGCCCGTTTCTAATGAAACGCGGCTAGGAGCAGATTTTCGGGCGATTTGCGCGCGACTTGCGCGCACCGGTCATGCGATTTGCGGATGCGCATCCGTCATGCGATCCGCAAATCGCGTGAAAAAACGCCCGTGTGACTAAGGCCTAAGGGTAACTTTGGAATATAAAGTGAGTAATCAACTGGATAGCAGATATGAACAATCATCCCCCAGACCTATAAACTCCTTTACTAGCCTAGACCACCAGGAATGTTAATATTGACCCCTTCAGTGCCCTATACCACCATGGTCCACATTAACCATACTTCCAATTAGGGAAAGCTGTCATTATTGTCATACAATAAATCACTAAGAATGTTGATATTAGCCTCTTTACTACCCTTAAACACTTCAGTTACTACCATTAACTCCTTAAGGACATGGCCTATTTTGGCGTTTAGGACCAAGCGATTTTTGGTATTTTTCCATCTCCATTTTTCAAAAGCCATAATATTTTTATTTTTCCGTCGACGCGGCCGTATAAGGGCTTGTTTTTAGCGTGGCGAGCTGTAGTTTTATTTGTTGCCACTTTTGGGTACATAGACTATATCGTAAAACTTTTAATATTTTTTTTATGATAACAGGGAGAGAAAACGCATCAATTCAGCCATAGATTTATTTTTTTTACAGCGTTAATCATGCAGCATACATGACACACAAAATTTTTTCTGCGGGTCGGTACAGTTACAACGATACCAAAATTCTTATATTTTTTTAAGGGTTTTACACTTTTTTGCAATAAAAACCCTTTTTTTTTGGAAATCTTTTTTTTTTCTCTATAGCTGCATTCAAAGTCCTGTAACTTTTTTATTTTTCTATGTACGGAGCTCTGTAAGGGCTTGTTTTTTGCAAAACGAGCTGTAGTTTTTATTGGTATCATTTTGGGGAATGTATGGCTTTTTTGATCACTTTTATTGCATTTTTTGGGACGCAAAATGCTAAAAATTAGCATTTTGCCTCTGTTTTTTAGCGTTTTTTTTTAACGCTTTTTGCCGTACAAAATAAAAAGCATGTTCACCTTTTTGTACACGTCGTCACGGACGCATCAATACCCAATATGTGGGGTTTAATTTTTTTTTTACCTTTTTTTATGCTAATATTAGAAAAAGCACAAAAAAAGGTTTTTTTTTTTACTTTTTTTTTAACATTTTTCTTTTCTTTTTTTTTTGAGTCCACAATTTGAGTTCCTCTGAGGGACATCGCGAGAGCCGGCCGGAGACACAGTGGGAGCGCGCTCCCTCTGTGAACTCTTTCCCTGCCGTGATCTACTGACAGCCGGCTCCCGCTGTGGGATAGCGCGAGGTTAGTACTCGCCTCCAATGATGTACCGGTACGTCATGGAGCGGGAAGGGGTTAAAGAGATATTCCGGGGAAGAGAATTTTCTAAAACTACAGATATAAAAAGTGTTTGTGCCAATCTTATACACAGCTGCTTATGGGTATAAATCTCACAGCCATTACCTTCTTATTCTCTCCTACATTTCTGATGTTTCCCGGCATCACTATTTTCCAAGATGGCTGCTGCACTCTGCTTATGTGTAGCTTGAAATTACATTTTCCACGATTCCTCGCTCTGCACTTCCTTCCTGTTCATATTTCCACTAAGCGCTGCCTTGGGACTGTTCAGCAATGTGGTCCCAAGAGCTGGAAAAAAAAATTCTGTCCCTGGTCTCTTCTACTGAGCAAGCCGCGCCTGTTGCATAGGAGTGCCTATAAGATGTATCCAATGCAACCCATGAATAAACACTTCTGAAGTACCAGGAGAAGGTGATGGTTTTTAGAGTTACAGACACAAAAGCAGAACCACATTGCAAACTTTAAAAAGATTAGATTATAATTCATTTGACAGCAATGTGGTGTAATGGGAATACCCATTTAACCTCTTACCTACCCTAGACTACTTGAGAAATTTCCATCATCCTTTGCGTTCAATATACCAAAAAGAGAGCAACATTTTCTTGTCAGGGAGCCCCAAAATTCTCCATTATAGCCAATTAAAAAAACTTTATCTGAAATATCTGTTGTATCTGACTACAGTATTTGTTCAGAACTATGTGACTCTGAGTTTCTGGCCTCTGCAGACCTAATAATTTATAAACTTATATTGCCTGGCTTAGACATTACTGTTCCTACAGTTAGTCCAGAGCTGTCCTCTTATTAGTTGCAAATAATTAATATTGCCTGGAAACATAATTAAAAAGAATGTCAGATATTACTTTTCTGTTTAGATGAAAGCTGAATCCAGCTCTGCTAAAGTCAGGCCGTGTCATTCAGGAGGTGACCTACAGAATCTCTGTATACAGCAATTTGGAGAGCTGACCTTCTTTTTTCTGACACCATGTCATTCCTTTCCTGAAAGTGTGGGTCATGTTAATATGATTTTTGATGGGAATTCAAGTCTGGACACACAGACTTGAATTCTGATGTATTTTAACTGATAAAGATAGAGTACAAGTAGAGCAAAAATATTTTGGGCACACATAAAATCCAAATTGTCTGTCACATGTACGCAACCCTAAGGGTGACTACCCACTACAGTTTTTTTTTTAATGCGAAGTTCGCAGGTTTTTTTTCCTGCAGGGATCTATGAGACTTGTAATGTTAAAATTGCGATCGCGCAAAATCGCAATTTACCGCGAAATCGCGATTTTAACATTACGAGTCCCATAGACCCCTGCAGAAAAAAAAAACCGCTGCGAATTTCGCAGTGAAAAAAAACAGTAGTGGGTAGTCACCCTAAGTTTACAAGGTTGATAGAGCTTCAGCTTTAGAATACAAGTAATCATGTGGTTAGAAACGCTCTTTTCTCCTTAGGGAGAGCAACTATATACTATAAACTAAGTGAGGAGACTCAAATGGCCATGCACGCTCCTCTGGATAATATGCAAATAAGGGAGATGGAATAAATCCTCCACAGTGCCACCTATTGAAAGGCAGCATTCCTTCGAGTCAAAGTGAGACTTTTTATACAAGTCTTGTTACAATGACTGAGAATTAAAAGCAAAGCCAAACTCCATGTACATACAGCTGTTTCCAGGTTATTGCCCTTCATCAGTGTACAGTAGGAGTCTTGCTTTTGCTAGTGAGAGGCCTGGGACAGGGGTCAGAAACGCTCTTTTCTCCTTAGGGAGAGCAACTATATACTAAGTGAGGAGACTCAAATGGCCACGCACGCTCCTCTGGGTAATAAGCAAATAAGGGAGATGGAATAAATCCTCCACAGTGCTACCTATTGAAAGGCAGCATTCCTTCAAGTCAAAGTGCGACTTTTTATACAAGTCTTGTTAAAATGACTGGGAATTAAAAGCAAAGCCAGACTCCATGTACATACAGCTGTTTCCGGGTTATTGCCCTTCATCAGTGTACAGTAGGAGTCTGGCTTTTGCTAGTGAGAGGCCTGGGACAGGGGTCAGAAACACTCTTTTCTCCTTAGGCAGAGCAACTATATACTATAAACTAAGTGAGGAGACTCAAATGGCCACGCACGCTCCTCTGGGTAATATGCAAATAAGGGAGATGGAATAAATCCTCCACAGTGCCACCTATTGAAAGGCAGCATTCCTTCGAGTCAAAGTGGGACTTTTTATACAAGTCTTGTTACAATGACTGGGAATTAAAAGCAAAGCCAGACTCCATGTACATACAGCTGTTTCCGGGTTATTGCCCTTCATCAGTGTACAGTAGGAATCTGGCTTTTGCTAGTGAGAGGCCTGGGACAGGGGTCAGAAACGCTCTTTTCTCCTTAGGGAGAGCAACTATATACTATAAACTAAGTGAGGAGACTCAAATGGCCACGCACGCACCTCTGATGAAGGGCAATAACCCGTGCGGCCGTACTGCAGTGGGTGTGAAGGGGGTGTGAGTCAGACCTGTCCCCTGATTGGTTCAGCGCTGAGCCAATCAGGGGGTAGGTCTGACTCATACCCCCTTCACACCCACTGCAGGCCGGCCGCGCGAAACTCCGGCTGCCGGGAGCAGGTAAGTATATATATATTCTTTATTTTAACACTTTTCTGGATGAATTGCAGGGAAGGGCTTATATATTTAAGCCCTTCCCGACAATTGATCCCACACTCACCCGCAGCGCATTGCTTTCAATGGAGCGGGCTGTATTGCCGCTCCATTGAATGCAATGCGCTGGACAGCTCCGGCCTGTTTCTAATGAAACGCGGCTAGGAGCAGATTTTTGGGCGATTTTCGGGCACCGGTCATGCGATTTGCGGATGCGCATCCGTCATGTGATCCGCAAATCGCGCGAAAAAACACCCGTCTGACTAAGGCCTAACTCCGTAAAGCTTTTGCATATCTAAGTAATTCTGGCAGTTTTTTCGCCACATATTTAACTTCATTTATGTGGTAAAAATAGATCGATAGAATTTGTGTATATTTGTTAAAAGTGCCAAAATTGGGAAATTTTGACAAATATTTTATTTTTTCACATTTTCAACTGCAATATCTCAAATATGTGCAAAAACACTGTACAAATTTCTGATGAGATATATATTTCCATGTGTTTACTTTATTCTGGATGCATAATGGAAAAAGCTTTAGGTTTTTTTAACCATTTAAGAGACGTACAGATTCAACATTTAGAGGAACATTTTGTTTTCCTACACAAAGCCAAGATTGCAAAGGATCATAGGTATCAGAATGATAGATACCCCCACAAATTATCCCATTTTAATAAATACCCATTTTAATGTATTCACTGGTGATGTCATGAGTATTTTGAGCCCACAGTTTCTTTTCACGAGTTAATGCAATTCAAAGAAGAAAAAATTAAATTTCATATTTTTGCAAATATGTCACTTTAAAGACAATTTTTTTTTCTGTAGTGTACATGAAATTGAGGTTTTACACTTCAAAATGGATATCCCCATTTGTCCTGTGTTCAGAAACATACACAAGAGTGCTCAGCCAATCAGACCCAGCACTTTCTGGAGGTGGGGATTTTGTAAATCCCCGGCCAGCAGAAAGTGCTTCAAAGCATTGCCAGGGACCAAGCGAGTAGACAAGTCAGAGACCCGACAGTTGCGGAAGGTGATTTATATTTTTTTCTTACTTTTTACAGCAGCTAGGCTTGATTTTCAGGGAAGGGCTTATATTTCAAGCCCTTTCCCGAAAATCACTGCCAGGGTTGCCTGCATTCCATTGCTTTCAATGAGGCGGCTGCAGCACTGACCCCATCGAAAGCAATGGGGAACATTGCGATCCTTTGCCACTGCTGTGACAGTTGTGGCAGAGAATTTGTTCAGTGATGAGGGGACTCCCCGTTGGGATATTTTACTCACAGCACTGGCCTTCCCAGCACACGGATGTCCTATCTTTTGAAGGTGCAAGTACTTTGCGCCTATAAATGACTGACAAGTGAATACTACATAGGGAACTAATGGTTCTATCAGACATATTTGCGCACATAGGCACGCACAAAAAAAACGCTCATCTTACTTCACCCTCAAGGCTGCTTTCAAACATGTTATGGCTCAGTTCAGGGTTTCCATTTCTCTGCAATGTTTTTGGAGGAGGCAAATTAATGGAAACCCAGTGGAATGGAATAAATGGAAGCCTCTCTGTTTGCTTTCGTTGTTTTTAAACCTCATTGAAATCAGTGGGGGAAAAAACTGATAATTTTTTTTCCGTTTTACATCACTTTCACTTCTCCAAAAATGGAGCAGAGGGATGGAAACCCTGAACTAAGCCCTAAGGGTGGCTTCACACGAGCGTGTTTTTATTAGAACCAATGCATTCCCTATGGTGTGTTCACATGTCCATGTTTACAGGCATGCACCTCAGCCAATCACAGGCAGCTCTCGCTGAATGAATGACAGGCAAAAGCTGCCTGTGATTGGCTGAGCGCCTTAGCCAATCAGAAGCAGCTCTTTCAGCAGATGGGGATTTTAACTCCCCGCCTGCTCAAAGAACTGCTTTGAAGAGCCAGGGACAGCGTAGAGAGGATGTGGCTGAGCACCGGCAGCTGAAGGAAGGTGAGTATGTTTTTTAATTTTTTTTATTTTTAACACTACTTTGCCTTGTTTTTCAGGGAAGGGCTTATATTTAATGCCCTTCCCTTCAAAGCAATTACAGGATGCCGGCAGCTTGGTCCTCTACCGCAGCTGTCATCTGTGACAGGTGCAGCAGGGAATTCTTTATTCCCTGCAGGGATAAAGAAAACCTCCGCCGCATGTGGCAAATGTGTTCTTTATCCCTGTGGGGGACACGGCAGCGGTGCACAGGTAAGTATATTTTTATTAATTTATTTTTTTTACACTAAAATTCTTGTTTTTCAGGCAGAGCTTATATTTAAAGCTCAGCAGCTACAGCTCCATTGAAGACAATGCGTACCTGCATACATGCGTGTTTTTGCGCGTACAGGGGTGCCCACATATGTACACACCTATGTACGCACATGCTCGTGTGCAGCCACCCTAAAAGATGTGTAAGCAGCTTAAGACTGGCGTATGAAAAATACATATTTTTTCACGAGGGTACGCATTTCTTTAAGTATAATGAATAAATGGTTTGCACAGCCTGAATATATTTTATGTTCCATGTCTAAAAGGGCTTTGAATACAAAGTTTACGTTAGTCAATTAAACTATTTACACGGATGTATTTATAATTATAGATATAGTTCAGTTCTCAGTCTGACACACAGCATGTTATTTTGCTGTTTGTATTGCATTTTCCCTATAAACATCAATAGAGCTTTAAAATAGGAAGTGTCTAGATTTGTATTAACATATACTCATTGTCGAAAAAATCGAACACCTAGAAGAAGTTGTCGGAATCAATGAAACTTTACCTGTGTGATTGTAACATTGATATAAGTAAGCGATATCAGAGCAAAAGGATAATTTATTGCCGAAAACAGAAGGGAGATTTTAATACCCTATTTGGTTGCCTCTAGCTTAGATGTAAGATGTAATACTGGCGGGTGTAAAGGCATACAGGTTACGTATGGTGTCCTGTAGCATATCGGTCCACATTTGCTGTAATCTAGATCGTGCAAACCTGTAGGCTGTCAAAGTTGGTGTCCCAGATGTTCTATTGGTGAGAAATCCAGTGACCAGGCAGGCCACAGAAGTGGGGCAATGTTGTGGAAGCATTCCTGTGACACCCTTGCTCTGTTTGGCTGAACACTATCTTTCTGGAAAATACCTTTTGGAAGCCCTGCCATGAGAGGAACACATGTGGCTGCTGGATGTCCTGAGCATATCACTGAGCTGTCATTGTACCTCTTGCAATTGCATGGGGTGACTTAAAGGGGTTGTCTCATGAAAGCATGTGGGGTTATGCACTTCTGTATGGCCATATTAATGCACTTTGTAATATACATCGTGCATTAATTATGAGCCATACAGAAGTTATTCACTTACCTGTTCCGTTGCTGGCGTCCTCGTCTCCATGGATCCGTCTAAAATCGCCTCTTCTGGCGATTTTAGACGCGCTTGCGCTGTGCGGTCTTCTCCCTTCTGAATGGGGCCGCTCGTGCCGGAGAGCTGCTCCTTGTAGCTCCGCCCCGTCACGTGTGCCGATTCCAGCCAATCAGGAGGCTGGAATCGGCAATGGACCTCACAGTGAAGATCCCGGCGGCCATCTTACTAAGGTAAGTAAGAAGAAGGAAGAAGTCGCCGCAGCGCGGGGATTCGGGTAAGTACTACCCGTTTTTTTTTTTTTAACACATGCATCGGGTTTGTCTCGCGCCGAACGGGGGGCCTATTGAATAAAAAAAAAAAACGTTTCGGCGTGAGACAACCCCTTTAATGTTATATACAATCCCCATCAAACCATCACACCAGCAGTAGATGCAGTGTGCTGCTTCACAGAAAAAGCATGATTGAGGCACTCATCCCTAGGTCTCCAGATATGAACAAGACCATCATGAGTGCGCAAACTAAACTGGGGTTTCCTGTTGAAGACAACTCAGTTCCATTCCATAGCAGTCCAGTTAAATTGTTCATGGTACCACTGCAAATAGAAGTAACAGTTGGTGTCGAAGGCAATACAGAGAGGGCATCTTGAGACAAAATGCGCCAAGCGCCTGGAAATGATTCCAACAAATGCAGGGGCCTGTAATGATGTTACCGCCTGTCTCTGTATGACAGACAACAAAACAGTTAAAGCTGCTCATGCTTGTCGGATGATGAGACGATCCTCTCTACTAGTGGTCTGTCGAGAGCATCCTAAGCCCGGTCACATGCACTGGTCCCAACAACTCCTAACAATCTGCTTTGAGTAGCCCAGGTGGTGGGCAGTTCATCAATACGACCATCCAACTTCTTGGAATCCAATAATGAGCCACCTCTCAAACTCTGTTAATTGGGTGAAATGTCCTTGATTGTATTGTAGAGGCATGTCTAGTGGTCAACAAGCTCTACACAAGTGGAAAAACAGGTCCACTACACACAAGTAACCTCTGAGAGCCTTTTTATAGGCCAATGGTAGAACCACTTTTAGCAAAACGGCAACTACTTCTAGATGCTTGATTATTCTTTTTTACAAAGAGTGTATATCTGCATCTATGTCTATTTGTGATCTGCATTTGTCTCAACAAAATAGAAATACAGATACAAATACAAATGGCGAAAGATATGCTGTATTTACAGTAATGAAAGTTACTTGCCATGGGTGCTGGTGTCTGAGATGGCCGAGCATCTTCTCTGCCACATAATTTCCAGTTTAAAAGCTATAAAAAAAAACCCACAGGGTCTGCCACAAAAGAATTGGTTAGGGATAATGTTCCCATTCACGTATTTCTGTCACCTTTATTTGACCTACCTTGTTTTCCCTGCATTCTAGTGATATAATATATGTCCATATTGACCATAATTGCATATCAAATATTGCATATCAAATCCCCTGATCTAATACCCCACCCCCCGCAACATGCTCCCTGTCTCTCCCTACGGCTCTCCACATTTTCTACTTGTCTCCCACAAATTTAGTTGTTGGGATAATCGGAGAAAAGTGAGAAAAAACATAGACCAACTCCAACCAGTCACAAAGTGACATACAGTACAATGCTGCAATTCTGTTTTCTATTGCATTGCCTTTAGTCAAGTTATAATACAGTAAGAGATGACTTGAGTCAATTTTTTTTGTAAATTTAGTTTTTTTAATTGAAGATACAAATAGCAGATTAAACATTGTTGTATGCATAACACAGAGGATTGTAACAACATCTTGCATGCACATTACAATTAGATGAAACATAAATTTTTCATTTTTCCAGAGGTATAGTAAAGGAAAAAAAGAGAGGTAATGGGACAAAGTAGGTGGGCAGGGGTGGAGTGGGGTGTTATAGGTTAGGGAACCAAGGTTGGGGGTAAGGAGGGGACAGTTTTGTAATTCTAGCTCCGAAAGAGTAGAGAGTGCCATGAACCAGACGATTGTCTATGGCGGAAGTAACTTCCTTTAGAGGTGGATGGAAAAGAAAGAATAATAGCTTAACATACATGTAAATCCCTGTTAAAAGCTACAACAGATATAGGTGGATCAAGACCTGAGCTTCCAAGGCTTCCATAGGGCTCTAAATTTGTTATGGGTTCTGCTAGCCCAACTCGTTAGCTCCTCAAACCTGCAGATTTCGCTTACCTTAGAGACCCATTGATTTAGTGTGGGTGCTGTAGATTGGAGCCATAGAAGCGGGATTAATGATTTGGCGGCCATAATGAAATAGGTGATGAGATTTGTCTTAGAAGGTTTATAAACAGTGGAGGGTTTGGAAAGAATCATAAATTCTGAGGAGAGTTTAAATTAAAACTGCTGTTCATTATATCACGTATTGTTTGCTCCACTAGGTTCCAGTATGAATTCAACACCAGGTATGGCCACCAGATATGGGTTAAGGAGCCCACATGTTTTTTGCAGCGCCAGCATAGGTTAGGGTCAGCGAGTTTGTAAGCGAAGAGCCATTCAGGTGATTTGTGCCATCTTGACAACAGTTCATAATGGTTTTCCTGTAGCTGTAGGCACTTAGAATGACCATATGAGCTACCTAAGATAAATTTCACCTCTTTGTCTGTCAGCTTAATATTAAATTCCTTTTCCCAGAAAACAATAAATGATGGTCTGAGGTCAGCTTGAGGGGAGATACATTTCCTTTTATGGAGAGAGAATTTCCTGCTTGAGCAGGATTGTGCTAAGATAATGCGTTCTAGTTTGGAAAGTGAGCAAGAGGATGAAAAGACTTTGTTGAATCTATCAAAAGTTTTAGAGAAGTGGATCTTTTGCAGGGGATTAAGAGGAAGAGTTTTTACTTGAGAGAGTAATCTTTCTAGAGATTGCGTGCTCTTGAGTGTATGATGGAACCAAAGGGCAGCAATTGAAATGTCACTTAAGAAAGACCATATTTACAACATATGGGCACCAAGATCTAGTCCCTGATACTCTGGTACTAAGCTCAGGGGGGCAGCAGGTGATGATGCAGGACTAACTCCTCTCGGACAGCATCCCAGATCTCGCATGGTCCTCTCAGGAGGGGATCAAATGATGTCCTCCTGTATATTTTTGGTGAATGGCTCATAAGTCCCTAAGGAAGGATGTTCCATAAGAAGCCTGAGCTAGATGTCTTACCGCTTGGTTTTTCAAAGGGTTTAATAATTCCATCTATTTGTTTAGCTGGATTGATTTATAATATTGGGGCATATTGGTAGGTTTATCCCATCATACTCCCTTCTCTAAGCCAGGAGATTATGAGCCAGGCGAAGTATTTTTTGCTTCCAGATGAATCTGGAGAAATTTGACTAAATGACTTGATTCTAATTTTTGGTCTCAATCATTTTAACTTTCTAATTTTTTAAATGGTCTGTAGCTAGTAGTAGAGCATCCTCTGTAATATACAGTAACATTATTCATACACATTAAGTTTGCCACAAGCTAACTGCTGGTGTGTGGTATCCTCTGAAGACCCAGTAGATGTAATATCTTGTAAAAGAGCCTCTGCCCTGGTTTGTGACATCCTTCTGTCAGTATGTCACACACTTGTGATTATGGGTGAATAAAGTTCAGACTCCAGTCTCCTTTGTACTATGGATTATTTCCTTGTAACAAGTGCAAAGTAATTCTGATGTCAAAGCTTTATCCTCAGTTGAATCACTGTAGGCTTTTGAGAAATTGTATTCTTGTCCTTGAGTGATCTACAAGATATGAGAACATTTTATAAGCACTCTATCTCTAGGTAACTTTCCATTGACAAGGAAAGCCTGCATGACTAATACACTTTCCTTGTGACATTGAGCCTTTTGAATCTATTGTTGCATAATCGCTAACATTTGTAATTTATTTAAAAAAACAGATCTAAAGCACAATCAAAAGGAGACAGACTAAATCAGGGTGTGAAGTCTTATTATGAGAAACAAAATCGCACTAGAGCAAAAATATACCTTTTTTATGCACAACTTTAGTCAAGGTGCTGTAAGGTGACAAAGAAGCACTTAGGTTGAAACGTAACTTTTGCTATTATGTTGTAAAGCCAAAAGATTAAAATCCCTAAAAGATTTCGTTTAACCCATTCCCGCTGCAGGGCGTAAGTTTACGTCCTGGCAGCAGGGTACTTCCCGCAACAGGACGTAAACTTACGTCCTGGAGATAGCGCGAGATCACATATGATCCAGCGCTATCCCGCAGCGGGAGCCGGCTGTCAGTCACAGCCGGCGTCCCGCTGTAACAGCGGGGGGACATCGGAGATGCGCCCCCTACTGTTAACCCCTTCCCTGCCGCGATCTAAGTAGATCGCGGCAGGGAAAGAGTTCACAGAGGGAGCGCGCTCCCTCTGTGTCTCCGGCCGGCTCTCGCGATGTTATCGCGAGAGCCCAGCCTGTCGCCCTGGTAACAGAACGCCAGACACTGGCGTCCTGCGTTACCAGTGCCTGAGATCGTTGTATAAGCGATAAGGCATGGCAGAGCAGTAGCTCTGCCATGCCTTATGACAGCGATCATCAGGGCAATGGTCAAAGTCCCCCAGGAGGACACAAATGTTGTAAAAAAAAAAAAGATTAAAAAAATGAATTAAAAAAATGTAAAAAAAAATAAAAAAAACATTTTTTTATGCTTTTTCTCAGATTAGCATAAAAAAAGGTAAAAAAAATGTCTCATTTATGCTGCATGATTAACGCTGTAAAAAAAAAAAAAAAAATCTATGGCAGAATTGATGCATTTTCTCTCCCTGCTATCATAAAAAAAAAAATAAAAGTTTTACAATATAGTTAATGTACCCAAAAATGACGCCGATAAAAATTACAGTTCGCCACGCAAAAAGCAAGCCCTTATACGGCTGCATCGACGGAAAAATAAAAAAGTTATGGCTTTTGATAAACGGAGAAGAAAATCCACCAAAAATTGTTGCGTCCTTAAGCCCAAAATAGGCCATGTCATGAAGGGGTTAATGATTGAGTCATATTGAAATATTCTGTTCTCAGATAGTAAAGGTAATAAAGATAATGCTGATACACAGCTATATGAAAGAATGTGGCTATGAGTCACATCACTTTTTTTAATAATAGACCAAGCAATAAGAGAACTGATTAAGGAACATCCCCATTAACCCCTTAATGACACAGTCATTTCTTTCATGCTTGTTTTCTCATAACTTCTTTTTTTTTAAATTTCTTTTTCATAGAGATGTAGCATACGTTAATATGGCTGATGCACTGTGGAAGTTCTATTTACAGCATGGTACTACATTGTAGTGAAGTTTTCACAACACATTGAATGTTAAGTTAACATTTGCTACATCTGTAGCTGTCTCAGCTTGTTTTCTGTGGGACAAGTTGTACCACATAATGTACTGAAAAACATAAAAAAATGTCTACACTGCGTTCCGAATTATTATGCAAGTTAAATATTATAAATAAATTAGACACAATTTGCAAATAAAGACACAATTTGCTTTGCGGGTATTACAATGTAACTAATAACTTCCTCATTTAACAGGAAAACACTCTGCACTACAATAGACATAGCCAGACAGAGATCACAAGCTCTTTCCAGACTAACGAAGATGACAAGAAACAAGAATAAAAAAAACAAGCAACTTAGAATAAGATTCTGCCTGGAGATTGATGATGAGTTCTTCAAGAGAAAGAAACCAAAGCTTGCATGTTTAAAATTTATGTTGCAATCACATATTGCACATATCAGACACTCCATTGTTTATATGCTATTATAAAAGTCTGTTGGGATGTAGAATAAGGCCAGGCTCACACGAACTGGTTGGATTCCACATGCATATTTCTGCAGTGGAAGACCTGTGATCATTTGTGGAAAGTGATTGGGAATGATAGCGGAAGATCGTGTATGCGAGCATTTTACTGCGCAGAAATATGCTATGCACAGCATATCATCCACTCGGAAGATGGATCTCTCTCTCCCCTGTAGCCAGCATTCCGGCTTTTCCTTTGACGTTGCAAGTGTTTCTGTTGCTCATATGCAATGTTAATTGCGTATCGGCGACAGAACACATTCGCACCCCTTGACTTGCTGAAATTTTTCTTCCAATTGTGGAATATGCAATTGATATCAACTAGTGGGATAAAAGCAAAAATGTATGCCTTTGAATGCCTGTGTTATACTGCAGATCTTCTGCACGGACTGCAATCGTGGATTTAGCAATTAAAATACGCCTCTTTTGTGAGCCTGGCCTATAGGGAAGCTATCTTACATACATACATTTATGTGTGACGTGTATTAGTTCTGTGAGGTACTTCACCTCATTCTTTTTTTTACATAATTAGATATGCCAAAATGTACCTTAAAGGAGATGTCCCGAGGCAGCAAGTGGGGTTATACACTTCTGTATGGCCATAATAATGCACTTTGTAATGTACATTGTGCATTAATTATGAGCCATACAGAAGTTATAAAAAGTTTTATACTTACCTGCTCCGTTGCTGGCGTCCTCGTCTCCATGGTGCCGACTAATTTTCGCCCTCCGATGGCCAAATTAGCCGCGCTTGCGCAGTCCGGGTCTTCTCCTCTTCTCTATGGGGCTCCATGTAGCTCCGTGTAGCTCCGCCCCGTCACGTGCCGATTCCAGCCAATCAGGAGGCTGGAATCGGCAATGGACCGCACAGAAGCCCTGCGGTCCATGAAGATAGAGGATCCCGGCGGCCATCTTCAGCAGGTGAGTATGAAGACGCCGGACCGCCGGGATTCAGGTAAGCGCTGTGCGGGTGGTTTTTTTAACCCCTGCATCGGGGTTGTCTCGCGCCGAACGGGGGGGGGGGTTTAAAAAAAAAAAAAACCCGTTTCGGCGCGGGACATCTCCTTTAAGCGTTTAGTATGCTAACAATTTTGACACCTCAGATGGGACTTCAACACTGGAATCTCACTCCAGATCCCAGCGAAGAAACTAGTGACTTTCTCTTCTCTGAGAAGGACAGAAAGAGCACTCTATAAACAAAAGGTAAGAAACTTTATTTCTTACAAAATTATCTGTCCTTCCCTGAGGTTGTGATTGTCCCTCTTTGCTGACCATGGAGGGCATCATTATCATGCTTTGATATCCATTGTTTAAGAATCAGACAGAAGGATATTGTGTATGTGGTTGAGTGGTTGCTGTGTGAAAGAATGACCATATGCTGTTGGAAGGTGATCTTGTTGGTTAATATATATAGATATAAGAAACTTCTGTCTTTTATCTCTGAATGGTGTAATCTGTCTGTAGGTTATGTAATATTGTAATGAGAGGAACACAAACCAGTGATATTTGATAGATATTATTGTACTGGTGAACAGATCATACATTCCTTTAACAGTTGTTTATTGCCTAGGAGAATTAGTAACCCCCATAGATGAAAGATATTGTTCTGATTGTTAAGATTGGAACTAAAAATTGCACTGCTGATAACTGTAGCATTGCTGTTTGTGGTTTTCGTGATTTGGGTAACTTTAAGGCCTTAGTCAGACGGGCGTTTTTTCGCGCAATTTGCGGATCGCATGATGGATGCGCATCCGCAAATCGCGTGACCGGTGCCCGAAAATCGCCCGAAAATATGCTCCTAGCCGCGTTTCATTAGAAACGGGCCGGAGCTGTCCAGCGCATTGCATTCAATGGAGCCGGCAATACAGCCGTCTCCATTGAAAGCAATGCGCTGCGGGCGAGTGTGGGATGAATTGTCAGGAAGGGCTTAAATATATAAGCCCTTCCCTGCAATTCATCCAGAAAAGTGTTAAAATAAAAAAAATATATATATACTCACCTGCTCCCAGCAGCCGGAATTCCGCGCGGCCGGCCTGCAGTGGGTGTGAAGGGGGTGTGAGTCAGACCTGCCCCCTGATTGGCTCAGCGCTGGGCCAATCAGGGGGCAGGTCTGACTCACACCCCCTTCACACCCACTGCCGGCCGCGCGGAACTCCGGCTGCCGGAACATGGTGAGTATATATATTTTTTATTTTAACACTTTTCTGGATGAATTGCAGGGAAGGGCTTATATATTTAAGCCCTTCCCGACAATTCATCCCGCGCACGCCCGCAGCCCATTGCTTTCAATGGAGCCGGCTGTATTGCCGGCTCCATTGAATTCAACGGGGAAACATCATTCTTCTCTGCCACAGCTGTTACAGCTGTGGCAGAGAAGAATGATTTGTCTTCTATATGTTCTCAATGGGGTCGGCGCTGCTGCCGCCGGCCCCATTGAGCGCATATAGAGAAGAGAACAGGAATCGCAGATCGCAGATAGGTGCGATCTGCGATTTCTGTTCTATAATTTATCGGACGAGCGCATAAAAAGCGCTCATGTGTCTGATACCATTGCAAAGCAATGGTTTTAAAAAATCGCCAGAGGCATGTGCATGCACAAATCGCGTGAAAAAACGCCCGTCTGACTAAGGCCTAAGAGTTATTTGCAGTCTGAGAAAAAGGCACCAACAGTACAATGTGTAATACTGCTATGAATGTAGTATTGATAGGTATGCCGGCACTGAATAATTGAATATATAGGCTTTCTTAATTGCAACCAGACAAGACTTTGAACCTGCGGTGAAGATTGTGAGATAAGTCTATAGTGAGTTACAACAGGGAACGCACAAGGATTGAAGACAGAAAAGGTAAAAGATGCAATGCAAGAATGTCAAGCAAAGAAAAAAACATATGATGTGTGGTTTTCTCTGAATGGAAGAATGCATCGTTGATAAAGCTAGTCTGAGACCAAAAATAGGCAAGGATGCTGCGAAAGGGTGTCAGAGTGTTGAAAAGAGCGGGAAGGACTTCCAGAGGAGGTTTGAACAGTTGTGCAAGTGAAAATCTGGCATGTATTGTGTTGTTGCCAGCATCAAATGACCAATAGTGGACAAACATCTCAAACCGCCGTAAGACCTTTATTACCTTTGCCTTGTTTAGTATCTGCCATTCAGCTGATCCTAGTTTCTTAATATGAACAAATAAATACATGATCTTGCTGTTTGTGCAATGTCAATTTGCAGTTTGTAAGGGGGAGGAAAGGATTTCACAGCGTTTTAACTAGAAGCAATTAATGATTTCTTATTTCCTTCTTCCTTTTTCACCTCAAAGATAAGGGAAAGGCTGTAGGCTTAGGAGAAATTTACACAGTAGATCAGAAGAATTGTAGCACATTATATAGGTGGTTTTAGAAAGTGAACATCATATAAGTGGTTTTAGGAAGTGAACATTATATAGGTGGTTTTAGAAAGTGGAAGTGAAGGCTGAATATCAGATTATGAAAAAAAAACTAAGAAAAAAATGGATGGGTGCATTAAAGTGTCACAGCAATGGTATGCCGAAGGCTACAAGGAAGTTGAATTGAAAGGATATTTATGTATGGTAATTTGAAGTTGTTTGCAGAAAATATGTGAACTTAAAATGTGTAAGATTGAAGGACGCATGTATGTGTTATATATGAGATTTCCTTATCTTTGATGTATGATGCTAAAATAAGATAATAATGTATTTGACAAACCTGATATGTGCATTACAAGCAGAATCAAATAAAGAAGAAAATTTGCTAAACGGGTACCACATTTCCAGTGTGGGTAGATTTTTGGTGTCAGAGACCTGTCTAGTCAACTTATTAGGGCAGACATACTTTCAGTGATACAAGCAGGAATTCAATATACCTTAAACGATATTAGGGGTATTAGACCTTCAATGAACCAGCAGTTAACCACCATATATGCAGTTCTTATGGTTATAGATTGTTAATTAATTCCCCTATCTGCAACAAGCTTTTGCGCAGGTACCAGAGGTGTTGTGGGCCCCTTACTGTCATGGTCCCTCCTTGCCTATGTATGTACAACCCCAATTCCAAAAAATGTTGTGTAAAATGGATATAGTTTTTAAGAAAAAAAGAATGCAATAATTTAAAAATCACATATTTCATTCACAATAGATCATAAAATACATATCAGAAGTAGAAAGTAAGACGTTTAACATTTTATTTTGTGTAATTGTCAATGGGACTGTTTAATGTTAAAAACGCATTGCATGTTGGTGCTTTGTGATTTTTGTGCGATGCATTTTTAACATTAGAAAGTCCCATTGACAATTGCATTAAAAAAAACGCAGCGATATCACAGCGTTAAAAAAAAACTCAAGTGGGTAAGCACCTTTTGGTAGATTGCTACCTTTTTATCACGTGACTGGGGACTGCCCAGCGAGGCCACTGGTCACTGCTCCAGGCTCTTGGCTTTGGTAGCCAGGAGCAAGGAGATTTTAAATTTCCTGGGCAATCCTTGACTCCTGCGCATGTGTCCATTCTGCTGGCAGGTGCATGTGCAGAAGCCGGGAAAGGTCTGTGGAGGA
This sequence comes from Eleutherodactylus coqui, assembly GCF_035609145.1. Lineage (NCBI taxonomy): Eukaryota > Metazoa > Chordata > Amphibia > Anura > Eleutherodactylidae > Eleutherodactylus > Eleutherodactylus coqui. The sequence continues at coordinate 68,083,409 of NC_089840.1, read as the reverse complement.
TGATCTCTTTGGGGTTCAAATTTGGAGGCTTTGGTAAGAAGCTTCATCTCCCCTCACTGATTGCATCAGTGAGGGAAGATGAATTTTGAACTTTTTAAAAAACATTTATGTGATCGCCATTATCTATTAGATAACGGCGATCGCGTAACCAGGGACCACTCACCGTGGCTCTCCGTGACTGTTCACGGCTCTCGGCTACCTTTGGTAGCAAGCAGCAAGGAGATTTTAAATTTTACGGCCCTCCCTAGCCTCTGCACTTGCGTCAGTCAATGACAAGGGACAAGTCTGGGGGTCTTAGGTAATTAATTTCATTTCCCCTCACAGATATGATCCGTGAGAGGAAATGAAACTTTTTCAAAAACATTTTTTAACTTTACATGATCGCTGTTATCCATTAGATAACGGCGATCATGTGACTGTGGACCACATACTGCGGCCCTCGGAGCATCTCTCTGCTCTCGCCTAATTACAGTAGCCCAAAGCAGGGAGATTTTAAATGTCCTAGGCTCTCTGCCCTTCTGCACATGTGCCTGACATTTTACCTCTGATGCGCATGTGCAGAAGACCGCAGCAGGTCCTTGCCAAACCATATTGTTATGGGACATTGCGGAGGCCGGAGGTAAGTAGTTTAAGCTCTTCTCACAGATCGAATCCATTAGGGGAGATGGAACTTTAAATTTATTTAACTGTTTTTTTACTTGTATGCGATTGCCATTATCCATTGGATAAAAATGATCATGTGACCGCGCATGACAGCTCCAGGCTCTTGGCTACCTCCAGCAGCCGATAGGAGGGAGCTGTCACATGCAGAGACCCCAAGACTTTACTGTATAGGGCCAGTGTGTTTTTACGCCACTGTAGATTAAAGCCTAGGCATCCAACATAAAACATGAATGCATGGTCACTAAGGAGGTAATTTGTCTCTCTTTATCTATTTGTATGACATGTGTGAAGATCTGATGTGGCTTTAGATCATGTGTTAACAGAAATATGGAAAATTCTGGAAGGTTCACAGACTTTAAAGCACCATTGCATGTGCTATTGTTGACAAAAAAGTAATAAAATAAATTTAAAGCATTTTTGACAAGCTGAGGTTCTTGACGATTTACTAATTGTAAAGTATCCAATGTAAGGTTTTAGTACCAAAGATTTGCATCTTTTTAATACATGTTCTTTTGGGTAAACCTGAGAACTCCAGTTAAAAAACAGGATTTTAAAGGACTACAGGCAGAGTATCTAGAGACTGATGAATTATTCCAAGCTACTATATGAATTTTGTTGAATTCTTTATTAGATCTACTCATGAAAAAGTAAACATTTAGTAATATTAACTTATTCACAAGTATACTGCTGTAATATGCAGATGAGATACCCCCATAGAGCATTTGAACATAGCAAACTTTCTACATAATTATAATTATGGCAGAATCTCCTGAAAAACATGTGGATCAATTTGCAGAATTCATCCTGTGTAATTAGATTGGGGGAGCAGCGTTTAGTTGTATATAAATGAGATACAAAAACAATGGTGTTGAGAAGCGCCATAATTATATCTAGATCCTAATGAAGTCCCTAGCTAGCTCAAATTAGATATGGAAATGCATGAGCATAAGGAAATGTACTGTACAGAATTATGTATGTGCTATTGATGGACAAATAATCTAAACTCTTCTGGGATTCAGAAACATGAAGGGAGGAGCTGGGCAAAGAATTACTGAGCATCTAAGCTATTTTGTCTATTTGCTGAAGACAATGAAAATTAAGCAGAGTTTATGCTAGATTGGCATTGGTATGGTAACTTCTGCCAAAATGGTATTTGCGAAAAACAACTGTTTCTTTGCTCTTTCTTAAATTACTAACCAGCAAAAACAGGAAGGCAATAATTATCAATGTGAAGAAATCGGTCATACTTAGCTTTAGTTCTTTCAATGAGCCATTTCAGATATAGTAATTGCTCTTGAGCCAACAAAGCACATCATCAGAATATGCAATATCAACTTTTTAGGTGAACATCAATATAAAATTGTACCACTAACACACTGTAATACAGGGTGCCTCAAAAGTGTGGAAATACCCATATGGAATGAAAATGGTTTTGGCAGACAGTGATCCAATTTTGCATATATGCTGCAGCGGAAGGAAGGAACCTAAATAGAGATGAGCGTGCGTACTTGCTAAGGCAAACTACTCGAGCGAGTAGTGCCTTATGCGAGTACCTGCCTGCTCGTCTCTAAAGATTCAGCTGCCGGCGCCGGTGATAGGTGAGTTGCTGGAGTGAGCAGGGAGGATCGGGGGGAAGAGAGAGATAGATCTCCCCTCCGTTCCTCCCCGCTTTCCCCTGCCGCGGACAGGTACTCGAATAAGGGTATGCTTAGAATGCTCGCTCATCTCTAAATCTAAATCACCAAAATGATGGCCATTTTGAATGCTGCCATCTTAGATTTGCCTTTGATTTTTCTAATGAGAAGGTAAGTTTGTGATATATGAAACTAGAAGACAATTTCACCAGGAAACTGTAAGCTTGAAGAAGGTGCCCTTATGAGCACAGAAACGCGTTGTCAAGTATTATCCCGATTCAATGTGTCGGAATAAAAGGACTGATCTTGTATTCAAGCTGGATCTGGATATTCTTTCTAAACTTAGGAGTCAAAACTTCTAGGAGGGGGCTTGTGTTCACCATACCCCCCCTCCTCCTGAGTAAGTGCCGTTCTCATACCTAGATCTTCTTTTGGATATATTTCTGGTCACTACTGCATACACCAGGAGTGCAAACAAATATTTTTATTATTAGTGTTATATTTGTATTTCCTTGGGGGGAGACTTTCTATTTTTGAGAATTCCCCGCATTATCTCTGCAGCTCTCCCTGGTCCCAGAGGATGTGATGTATGCAGCTTGTAACCGTTGGAGGAACCCTGTGGCGCTTTCCTAACGCTTTTTTGTAAGGAAGGCATATATATTGTTGTTTCTACATTTTTGAGGCACCCTGTTTAATATTAAAGTTTACAGTATGTATCTGTAGTGTTGTTTGTGTAGCACAGATGAACTTGAAGACGCTTGCAGTGTCTGTGACATTAAAAATTTTGCAGTTCATATCTAAAATGTGTTACAACATAAACAGATATCATTAAAGAAACATGAGAGAAGCTTGAAAGAGATATCTAGTTATTGCAAGGCGACTTGTGTTTTCATAAATATCTCACATTATATGACTCTGCTAAGTGAATTAATAAATAAATGTAGTGTACTATGTTTTTTTAAACATGCCATATTCAAATAAAGGGCAACAAAACATGAGCCAAAAGGTCTCATCCTTATCACCTTCCTCTATTTTTCTCAATAAAAAAAATTCAAAAATCAACTTTAATTTATTCTGTGCTTCAGTGTAAGATTGAAAGGTGCACCTGGCAAATCTTTTAGCTTTCTGCTAAATCATAATATGAAGTACCGTACCTGTAATAATTTGCTATACAGAATAACCCTACAAATAGTCTTTAACCCTTTCCAATCCACTGTCTGACATCTGAAGACATTATGATTTAAGGCTGTAGAGCTCCGATGTTGGAAGACGTCCGTCGGGGTTCTTTTACTGTATATTGCCAGCCTCTCTGCTGTAAGAGCCTATACAGCGTGTCACCTCATGCAGTACTGGCTTTAGCCAGCAGATATTGTATAACGGCAGAAAAAAAGTAAGCCCCCTAGGAAAACCAGGATACAAATTGGATTGGAAAGGGTTAACAGACTGAAGATCTTGATGGAAAGCATCATTGGTCCTCTGGTCCCTACGTCTGAACCTAGCTAAACCTTCACCACACTACTCAATGTTTTATGCCAGGCTCAGTGTGAATTGCTTTTAATTGTCCTACTACAGAGCCAAAGAACTGGTAAGCTGGCTGTAACACTGATGTGTGAAAGGCCCTGGGAGGGCTACAGTGAGTGTCTTCTATTACAGATTCTGTATATGTGACTAGACCATGACATTTAGCAGTTTCACACAAGTAAGTGCAGCTAAGAAAAATAAAATTTGACTTATTTTATTCGTACAAGATTTTTCCAAGATATTTCTTTTATATAGTTTTGGGCTCCCCATGCCCAAAGCTATATAGAAAAAATATACTCACTACAGCGCTGGACCCCTGTTTTGGCAGTCTGGTGCTGCAGCATCTGGCAGGTGACATAGCTTTCATCTTCAAGATACGTACAAGGTGCTGTGGCAACACTGATGGATCCAGGATGCAGGCACGGCTCTGGTCTGACATTGCAGTGTCAGCACCGAGTCATATAATGCGCCTGCCGTCATTCAGTGCTGGATGCCAAGGGAGTAACATCTCTCTCCTGTCGTTATGAAGATACGCTGGCTCAGCTATCAGTATTCCCAGACAGCTTATCAGTGTGTATTGTTAATTCTGGTATTTCCTACCGACTATCTGTCTTGAACCTCCCTCGTGCTTTATGTACCAATCCTTTCTTTCTTTTTACTATTTCTTGTCTCATTCTTTTCTTTTATTGGGCATTTCACCTTCTCATTATATTTAGGACTAATCAGGGAATCTAGTCAGGTTCCAGTTGCGGGGTCGCTGTTTTCAGGGTGGGTGCTCTGCTAGAAGATTTAGTTAGGAAACATGTAAAGGAAGAGCTAAGTTATTGTCTATTTATTTCCACCATTCATCTATTCTATTCTATCTTACATCTTCATTTTCTCCTTAGCCTTACCTATAAATGTGCCTATCCTTGCACTGGCCTTTGCGTCTATTAGTCGGTATCGCCGACTGGTTAGAACAGATGTGCCACAAATAGAGATGAGCGAGTATATTCGCTAAAGGCAATTGCTCAAGCGAGCATTGCCTTTAGCGAGTATCTCCCCGCTCGAGACTGAAAGTTCGGGTGCCGGCAGTGGGCGGGGAGCTGCGGGGGAGAGCGGGGCGGAACGGAGGGGAGATCTCTCTCTCCCTCTCCCCCCCCCCCCCCCGCTCCCTCCTGCTGAGTGTCGCTACTCACCGCTCCTCCATGCCGGCACCCGAACCTTCTGTCTCGAGCGGGGAGATACTCGCTAAAGGCAATGCTCGCTCGAGCAATTGCCTTTAGCGAGTATACTTGCTCATCTCTAGCCACAAAGCTTCTTGAATCTACATTTGCTTCAGAAATATATTGAGTCAGCCTATGATGCATTAAAAAGAAAAACGGACACAGCACTGGAATGTGAAATCACACTACATACCAAATCCTGGAGTTGCAAAGAAGTTATTAAAAAATGCAGTGTTGACAGGGAGCTAGTCTCATGGTTGCTATACTAGGAATAAGTGAGTGTCATTCATTGCCTAGTGTTCAATGGAGATCCACATTCACTTGTATGAATATTTTTATTTCACCATGTGATTTATCCCTGTATACAATGCTGAAATATGATATACTATATGCGGTATTAGTGTCAAGCCTTGTAATTCATATAGCTGTAAGAATAATTCACACCAAGTCACAATTGTTTCCATGAGTATTAATATGGCCACACACTTTGCTGCTCCTTTCTGCATCTAGGAAGGCAGTGTGTTGAATTAAGGGCTGTGCAATTTTATACCAATTTCAAGTTTCAGACTATTCCAAGTGCTCTTGTCCCCATCTATCTCTCAAAAGATTAATGCTACACATTACAGGCACTCTGGGGAAGCATAAATTTAGAGTTTACTGCAACTCCTCTCTCACCGAAACTTTCCAAATAACCTTATAGTCTCGGCCTGATCCATTATTCATTATACTAAAACATGTAAATATAGTTTACAGAAGGTTAATGCGAAACACCTTTCCCAGTGGAGAAAAAGTATTTTTTCTTTTTTTTTTTTTCTTTAATGTAATAATATTCAAGTGTACTGTAGCCATACATACATTTAACCCCCTCAGCACCACAAGGCAAGAAGACCGCAATATAGGATGTCAAGCCTTAAAATGAGTCTGTTAGGGGTAGATGATTAACTCCCATGCTAATGGAATGTCTTGAAGTGTGCTCTGAGTGATATAAAAGATTTAGACTGGCACTGTTTGCACTTGTCTCTTGAATCCATGATGAAGCTGTAATCCAGATGACCTGAATACTATTAAGACTATTAGTAACTGCAAGACTTGTGATCATGTCTATATGGCTGAAAACTGGAATGCTTGACACAATACTAAAATAAAATTGGAGGGATGGTGTGAAGTAAAGCATTCCAGTAGGCTGTCAGCTATAGTTTGATGCATCCAAGTTCATAAACAGTTTTCTAAAATGTGATAAATGCTTTTGATGTCTGTAAATGGGATGGAATCTCTTAAAGGCATTAACTTGGCTAGTTGTAAAGTTTTAGAAATGTTCCCTGGTGTAAATACTGTATAACAGAAATGATGTAGAGAGCACTGAAGAGAATAACTGTATGTGCTATTTAATACATTGTCCTACTGAAAGCAATTATTGAACATCTCAGCAAGTATCAGAAGTAGTATTTATTTACATATGTTAATATGTAGTGGGGCCGCCTTTGGCCCTAATGACATTGGATACTCTCCATGGCATATCTTCTACTAACGCCTGATACATTTTAGATGGTATTTCCCTCCATTCATCCTGCAAATGTCTAGCAAATTTTCTCAAAGTAAATGCATTGCTTCATCTACAATGGTGCATGGAGCATCACAGTTAGAAAGTTGAGCAATGGAAAAATGGTCTATACAGTGACAAATCATGCTATTTCATTTTCAAATGAGATGGACATACCTTGGTGTGGAGGAGGGTGGCTGGGGAATGCCTTTTGTCTGAGTGTGTTGTGCCAACAGTTAAGTGTGGTGGAGGTTCTGTTATGATATTTGGATGTTTTTGTTAGGTTCTGCTCCTGGGACCTGTAGTTCTATGGGTTTCCAGGAGCACACTGCCACAGGTGTTGGATGTTTGAGCTGGCTGGATGTGGAGTTCTCTAGCCAACCAATCACCACCGGTCTGCTGCACATAAATTCCAGCCCCTCTGGGTAGAGGGTGCTGGTTTCCTCATTCCCCTCCCAGTACCCTTGTGTTTGCATTCATGCATGTTGTTCTGTAGGTGTGAATAACCCCATGAGTCCTGCCTGCAAGTGGAGTGATCGAGATTTGTCACACTGTATATACCAGTTTAGTGACATACAACAGTTGCAAATTTTGGTGTACGTCACTTAACTTTTTCTTGCCACTTTTGAGAAGTGTTAAATAAAGAAGGTGTGGCTTCATGGAAAGGGTGTTGGCTTCCATGACCCATCAGTTTGAATATAATTTATGACAAAAACTGTAATAAATTTAAGCTGAGATCTATCCCGATTTGTAGCTGGCGTAGATTTCAGGTTGCTGCATCTACGGTTCTTCTGTGCGCCATAAATGTATAAAGACACTGTTGTTAAAGTGGGATACAAGCCCCTGTATATCTGAATGAAACAGTCTTCTTTGTGCTCTTATGCAACTTAAAATTCAAATACATCTAATGCCTAAATAAAATTATATAACTGTTGTATTTACTGACTACATAAAAGTGCAAGCCTCAAAACATGTGGGGCAATCATCTGCTCCGGGTGACCTCCATTAAGATGGTTCCTACTCTGAAACAGAATGCATTCATGGAAAGTAGAGTCCAGCCCATATACTACAATTAAACAAATGGCAAATGAAGAAATAGGGTGCAGGATAAACATGGAGGCAGCCACTCCTCCAGAAATGCAAAAAACTAAAGGCCTATTTAGACACAACGATTATGGCTCAAAAGGTGTCTTTTGAGCGACTTTTGAGCGATAATCATTGTGTCATTTACAGAGCAAGATGATCGCTCAAGATGTGCAATCACATTGCGCTGCAAGCGGAGAATACAAAAGACAAGTGGGGCCGTTTGTCTTCTGCATCCAGCTGTTCCCCACTCCGTGTGCCCGGCTGTTATACAGCCGAGCGCTCTGAGTGGAGGATGCAGAAGACAAGTGGGGTGTCCCTGCTTGTCTTCTGCATCCAGCTGTTCCCCGCTCCGAATGTCCGGCTGTTATCAGCCGAGCGCTCTGAGCGGAGGATTCAGAAGACAAGCGGGGTGTCCCTGCTTGACTTCTGCATCCAGCTGTTTTCTGCACGGAGCGCCTGGCTGTTATACAGTCGAGTGCTCCGTGTGAGGTATGGAGAACAGAGCTGGACCGCTCTGTTCTTCATACCCAGCCTGTCATCAGGGAGCCAGATACAGCTGAAACAATAGTATTTGCTGTATCCCGCTGTGAATCTTTAATAGGGCTCATTGTTGTCTTTCAGCATGCTGAAAGACTAGATGAGGGACGGCTTAAGGAAAACTGCACAATGTCAGTGCAGTTAGACAACGATTATCTCTTAACCCCTTAGTGACCAGGCTTTTTTGCTTTTTTCCATTTTTGTTTTTTCCTACTCCCTTTTAAAAAATCGTAACTCCTTTATTTATCCATCGAAGTCGCTGTATGAGGGCTTGTTTTTTTGCGGGACGAGTTGTATTTTTCAATGGCACTATTTATTGTACCATATAATGTACTCAAAAACTTTTTAAAAATTCTTAGCAGAGAGAAATGGAAAAAAAAAACGACATTCCACCATCTTTCGGTGCGTCCTGTTTCTACGACGCACAAACTGCAACAAAAACGACCTGATATTTTTATTCTATGGGTCAGTACGATTACTACGATACCAAACTTATGTAGTATTGTTTTTGCTGTAGTACTTGTATTTTTTTTTTAAGATATTAAATTTTTTTCAATTACTTTCTGCGGTCATTTTGTGCGCGCGATAACTTTTTTATTTTTCTGTCAACGTAGTTGAACAAGGGCTCGTTTTTTGCGGGATGTCCTGTAGTTTCCGATAGTATCAATTTGGAATACATACGACTTTTTGATCGCTTTTTATTGCGTTTTTTCTGGGAGACAGGGTAACTAAAAAAATGCATTTCTGGCGTTCTTTATTTTTTTTTTCGGACGACGTTCACCGTGCAGAAAAAATAATGCACTACTTTGATAGATCGGACTTTTACGGACGTGGCGATACCAAATACATATTTTTATTTTATGATTTAGATTTTTTAATAATAGATATGGCAAAAGGGGGGTGATTTAAACTTTTATAACTTTTTTTTTTTTTTACAATTTAAAAAACTTTATTGATCTTTTTTTTTACTTTACTTTGAAGTCCCCCTGGGGGACTTTAACATGCGATGCTTTGATCGCTCCTGCCTGCTTTTTTTACAGGCAGCCTATGAAGCCACCCTGTGTGGATGGCTTGATAGGCAGTCTGCTAAGGCAGCCCTGGGGCCATTCATTAGGCCCCCGGCTGCCATGACACCTGCACGGATCCCCCGATCTCACCGCGGGGGGGGGGGCCGTGCGGGACCCCCAAACAGCTTTCGGGGAATTTAAATGCCTCTGTCAGAATTGACAGCGGCATTTAAAGGGTTAATAGCCGCGATCGGCCGAACGGCCGAGCGCAGCTATTGCTCGCGGGTGTCAGCTGTAATAAACAGCTGACGCCCGCGCTGTATGGAGGGAGATAGCGGCGCTACCTCCCTCCATACACGTCCTGCAGCTGCAGGACGTAAAACACTATGGCCCGGTCGTTAAGGGGTTAAAAGACGGCTTTTGAGCGAATTTTGGGCGATAATCATTGCATCTAAATAGGCCTTAACTGTCAGCACTTTCTGCAAGGAAATGAAATGTAAATGTATTTGAGTGTGGAGGTACATGTTTTTGCTACTGTTTTGTTGTAGTTATGGCTTACCTTTGCTTTTAATTAATTTATAGGAAACGCTGATGGGTTTTTTCTTCAATCTGCTTCTCCTGATAAAACACACTAATTGTAATAATAGGAAAATTAAACTTTAGCTATTTGCTATTATGCGTTTTTTCTAACAGTAATCTTTGTTTATATAGCACCAATATATTTCACAGAACTTTACGTTTCAGAAAGTACATGCATTAAGAAAAACAGACATTACTGAGTTACATACTAGTCAAGAACTTAACCTCTTAAGGACCAGGCTGTTTTATACCTTTAGGACCAGAAACTTTTTAGGGATTTTACTCGTGGTGGTTTTACTGCCTTATTTTTTTCCTTTAGCTATCAGAATTATTTTACAGTGTTTTTTTCCATGACATATTGGGCTATCTTTTTCACTGACTTTTTTTCTGTTTTTTAGTTTTATTGGGGGTAAAAAGCTAAAAAAATGATTTTTTAAAATTAGTATATTTACTCTTAAATAAAGTATGAGAACGGGTTCCTCATTTTGTTTCAGACGTTTTGATATCTTGTTTGTATGGTTTTGGATTACAGGGAGTTTATAGCGACGGTTTTGGTTGGTGTCAGCTTTCTGTTATTTTCTTTCTTATGTATATATTGTTATTTTATTCTGTAATTTTGTTTTACTTATTTATGTAATTAAGTTTTTTACTATCTATATCCACCATGATGTCAGGGAGACATGCACATGTTTTTTTTTATTTGATAGTTTCCCACTATAGCATCCATAGGAGCCCGAGTTACAGGAGAAAACATCCCCTGTAATAACATTAGTCACTGGCAGAGCTGGCCAGGGTCCAGGACGATCCTGCAGCTCTGCTATAGCAAGGAATCCTGCCAGTAATGTGACCCCCCGGCTCCCGTAGTGAAGGTTACACTTACACTTTTCAGTACATAGTGCTTATAGAGCGCTGTGTACTCAGGGACGGAAAAGGCAGAAAGGGTTAAAAATACCTCCTGCCGTCTGCATTGAACAAGTAGCTAACTGCATTCTATTAGGATTTACGGCGACTGTGCCTACCCTACTGCGATTGTGCCTGCCTTATGGCGATTGTGCCTGTGGCGACTGTGCCTGCCTTATGGCGATTGTGTCTGCTCTGCGGCGATTGTACCTGCTCTGCAGTCTATCAGGTATTGCATTTTTGTCTTTTTCAGTGAATGTCTGTTTTTTTTCTCACCTCTGTGATTTTAAAGACCTCACTAGAAGCCAAAAGCAGAAAGTATTCTACTTTGGCAATGTCCCCCAAGAACTCGTTAGCTTGATACCATGAAATTTGACACCAGCATGAGCTTGAGTGAGCTCAAAGAAGCAGTAATTAATAGATCTATATGGAGGAAAATGATCTACAGAATACCGAAAATTGATCAAGACGGAAAAGATAATTGCATTGAATAGTCTTATATCTTTGGCAGAGCACAGAGGATTAGTAGGGTGGTATGTAGGGATGAGCGAGTATACTCGCTAAAGGCAATTGCTCGAGCGAGCATTGCCTTTAGCGAGTATCTCCCTCGCTCGAGACTGAAGGTTCGGGTGCCGGCACAGGGGAGCGGTGAGTAGCGGCTGTCAGCAGGAGGGAGCGGGGGGGGGGGGGGGGAGAGAGGGAGAGAGAGATCTCCCCTCCGTTCCGCCCCGCTCCCCCCCGCAGCTCCGTGCCCGCTGCCGGCACCCGAACCTTCAGTCTCGAGCGGGGGAGATACTCGCTAAAGGCAATGCTCGCTCGAGCAATTGCCTTTAGCGAGTATACTCGCTCATCTATAGTGGTATATATTGATATAAGGCAGTGCAACATAGGGTCTTTTAAATTGCATTCCATTGTCATATTCTTACTTTTCAGCAGCTTATATTTCCCCCTTTCTCACCTGCAGGCTCTCTGCAAATGTTCAAAAACATCATTAGTCATCAAAAAGTAATAGATTTACTGTGGTAATGGACTATTATTTTGGTGGTCTGGCACCATGGCATCTGATAGGTTTAAGAGATTTCCCCTATCACATGGGCTTCAAATGTAGGAGCTCTGAGGAAGGTTTATAGGACATCATTGATGAGATTCCTGCCCACCTCCCATTAGCTGCAGTGGTCACATGGGTAAACAACCCATGTCACCACTGCAACCAATGTAAATAGAGGACCGAAGCAATGGCGAGAGGCAATGGGGGAGTAGTGCACAGTGGGAGGTGAGTACTTTGGTTTCTTTTTAACTCCTTTTGTGTCCCTCCCACTGACGCCAATGTTTGGGGACTCAGAAAACCTCTTTAAGTAGAAGGCAAGGTAAATAGGTGCATGATGCAGCTGATGTTTCTTAATATTTCAATTCAAGCATTAGAGGGAGAAGGGAGGAGGAGAAAGAGAGGGAGACACCTGATTGATCAGATTACACACCACAATCTTACATCATTCTGCTCACACTTTCACGCATTTGCGGAAATCTACAGTGGGAAGGTAAAAGACCCAAAATATGTATTTTAAACACAACATTTTCAGGCTGCTCTACATCTGCAGCTGTCTAATGCCCCTTTTACATGGGATAACTGTCGGGCAAACGATGCCCGACACTTGTCCCCACATGTACTCGCTCCTGTGCTGTTGCACAGGAGCAAATATCCTTGGCTTGCAGCTTGGCTGGAGATTTCACCCCTCGCTCTCCCCCACCTCTCTGCATTCACTTAACACAGTGGCCGTTCAGTACTGAACAGCTGCTGTGTACACAGAACAATCATCATCCAGGATTTTATGCAGCTTAAAATTCTAAACGATGATCGTTCAATGTAAATAGCAGCCCTTCAGTACTGAACGGCTGCTGTGTTAAGTGAATAGAGTGGGGTGGGGGAGAGCGAAGAGTGAAATCTCCTACAGCCGCCCTGTTGCGAACCAAGGATACTCGCTCCTGTGCAACAGCACAGGAGCGAGTACATGCGGGGACGAGTGTCGGGAATCGTTTGCCTGACAGTTGTCCTGTGTAAGTGACTGATTGTTTTTAACAATAGATACACTTTAAGGTTAAAGGTGCAACCATAAATGCTGCAGGATTTTCAATGTAGGCATCATGGGCTTGAGTAATTGCTAAGATTAAAGGTTTTTCTCCACAAGTTAAAATTGCTTTACAGCCACTCTGTCCTTCCTGATTGCTGCTGACCAATACATGTGACTGTTGCAGCCAATCACTGCCTACAGCAGTGACCTTCTCTAGCTAGTGATTGGCTGCAGCAGTCACATGTCCGGTTCAGCACCAACCAGGAAGGACAGAGTGGTTTTAAGTCACAGAAACCCCTTTGTTAGGCTGGTGTCACATGGGCATATGCACATTCACACATGCATTTGCACAAAGGGCATTGCATATTTCCATATTTTACCCCATTTTTTGCATTGCAAATTGTGCACATTTGAGTACGCAAAAAAATACGCAATCATGCTCCCATTCGTTGAAATGGGCAAGTATTTTAATTAGTTATGTGTGTTGTTTCCCTGTGCAAATAAGCAGGAAAATACAGCATGTTGTGTATTTTTTTTTGTACCAATAAAATGGGAATGCAAAATACGCTTATGTGAACAAAAACATTAAAATCAATGGGTTCTATTCACTACGTATTGCATGCACAAATCTTTTGCATGTAATATGTTGTGTAAATTTGAACCTGTAAATCCAACCTAGGGCCGAAGGCACACGGCCATATTTTCGGGTCAAGTTCTGTCCATGTAGTTCATGTGTACAGCATACAGGCCCATTATAGCCTATGAAGCTGTAGATATGAGTAATTTTTCTATGGTCCATGTGAAAAACTCCTAGCATGTCTTATTCCTATCTGTTTGCATGGTTGAGACTAAGGGCTTCTTCACATGGGTGTGATTTCGTCCCATTATTCGGCTGTGATAATGAAATCTGCATAATGGGATGAAACGAAACCATTGATTTCAATGGTTTTGTTTTCATTAGCAGGATTCTCGCCCGTTAATAGTACAACTGAGACAAGATAGGACTATCTTTTTCACACATAGTTAATACTACTTATCTTCCCACTGTTTTATGCAAACTTGCCTGCTATAGTGCAGAGTTTGAATACTCTGAAAGGAAAAAAAACGTGCATGCGCAACTACGCTCTGTAGCGGTGAGTGTAGTTGTGCGTATGACCCTATGTTAGTGCCCTAAGACATTGAATGTGTAGGGTTCATGTATATTAGACAGCACATGGATAGATGAGAGTCTCCTGGGTGCAACTTGCATTACGGCCATGTGCTTCTAGCCTAAGGGCGCCTTCACACTGATTTGCCAGATTTTCTCGCACTGTGAGAATGAGTAAAAATGCATGATTATGAAACTAATGAATTGCAATGGTTTCATTCTCAATTGCAATGTTTTTAGTCCTGCGACGCTGCAAGAACAAAAAATCCCAGCATATCTTATCTTTCTAAGATATCGCCGGTCCCATTGAAATCAATGAAAGAATATTGTGATCCCCTGCTGCAGCTGTCATAGCTGCAGCAGGGTATTCCTTTATCCAGAGGTTTCGCCTTGTCTTCAATGGGGTTGGCGGCAGCAGCGCCAGCCCCATTGAATACACAGCGAGAATATCGCAATCCTCTGCCGCTGCTGTGACAGCAGCGGCAGGGGATTCCTTCATCCCCACAGGGAGTCTTCTCATCACTGAACACTGTGACAGCAGTGGCAGGGGATTTCTTCATCTCTGCGGGGAGTCCCCTCATCACTGAACACCCTGCACTGCTGTCACTCTCGCCAGTGTGCAGTAGCCTTAAGTCACTTTTTGCCAATTTCAGACAAAATGTCTTGAACGAGCAGGTCTCTGTAATCATTATCATCCACGCGGGTATGCACTGCTTTCAGCGCATACCCGCGTGGACAGACGTGCATGTTTGAGCACCTCCCATAAACCTCTTTGGTGCGCAAAATGCATAAAGATAGGTCAGGTCTAGAGATGAGCGAGCACCAAAATGCTCGGGTGCTCGTTACTCGAGTCAAACTTCCCGCGATGCTCGAGGGTTCGTTTCGAGTAACAAACCCCATTGAAGTCAATGGGCGACCCGAGCATTTTTGTATGGGACCTATGCTCCGCTAAGGTTTTCATTTGTGAAAATCTGGGAAATTCAAGAAAGTGATGGGAACGACACAGAAACGGATAGGGCAGGCGAGGGGCTACATGTTGGGCTGCATCTCAAGTTCCCAGGTCCCACTATTAAGCCATAATAGCGGCAAGAGTGCCCCCCCCTCCCAACAATTTTTACTTCTGAAAAACCCTTATTAGCAAGGCACACCTTAGCTAAGCACCACACTACCTCCAACAAAGCACAATCACTGCCTGCATGACACTCCGCTGCCACTTCTCCTGGGTAACATGCTGCCCAACCGCCCATTTCAGTAATAGTAGCAGTCAAGACAGGCCCCAGTAACAATTCCAAAGCAGCAGTATAGGGGGAGCACAGTGTTAGTTCCATTTCAGTAGTATTAGCAGTCTAGACAGGCCCCAGTAACATATCACTAGCAGCAGTATAGGGGGAGCACAGTATTAGTTCCATTTCAGTAGTAGTAGCAGTCTAGGGTATTAATGAGCGACTACTACCCCCAGCAGACATGCAGTAAACTGTAGACGGTCACAGGCTTAACTGGGTAATAATTTGCGACTACTACCCCCAGCACACACGCAGTAAACTGAAGACGGTCACAGGCAGCCCAAATATAGTATTTTTTTCCAATTTTTGGGAAAAAAGCCCACTGCCTATATAGCCTGTATATGGATTTCCCTGTTGGAGGATGACTGTGGTTATTGAAAGCACAGTGCAGCCAGAAAAAATTATACACAAGGCTGGTTAATAATGAGTGACTACTACCCCCAGCACACACGCAGTAAACTGAACACGGTCCCAGGCAGCCCAAAGATTTTTCTTCCAATTTTTTTGAAAAAGCCCACTGCCTATATAGCCAGTATACCTCTTTCCCTGCCTCACCAGTACTGCCCCTATACTCAGTAAAATGACTGCAGACTGAGGACGCAATGCTCTGCACGCCCGATATACAAAAAAAAAAAAAAAGTGCAAAACTGCTAAAAGCAGCCTCAACAGTACTGCACACGGTCAGATGTGGCCCTAAGAAGGACTGTTGGGGTTCTTGAAGACGAAGATAACAGCCTAACACTCTCCCTATAGCAGCTACAGCAGGACGGCACTTTCCCTAATGTCTCTCAGCGTGCATCTGTGGCGAGCCGCGGCCGGCCCCAGTTTATATACTCGGGTGTCACCTGATCTCCCCAGCCACTCACTGCAGGGGAGTGGTATAGGGCTGGAACTTCACAGGAGGAAGTTGTAATGCCTTCCCTGTGTTTCTATTGGCCAGAAAACGGCGCAAACTTTTCTGGGAAGAAAATGGAAGTGACTCGAACACCGCGTGGTGCTCGTCTCCAGTAACGAGCATCTCGAGTACCCTAATACTCGAACGAGCATCAAGCTCGGACGAGTACGCTCGCTCATCTCTAGTCAGGTCCTATTTTTTTGTGCGTGCGAAAACAAGGGATGGAAAAAAAGAAAATGAGAATGAAACCATAGAAATCAATGGGTTTTATACTCCATGTTATGCCTGCAGGGATTTCCCATGCACATAATCGCAGCATTTCTCGTTCATCTGTTGAAGCCCTCGCTGTCTTAATCCATAGGTATGAACAACAAAGTGTTAACAAGTAAAACAGTTGAGAGGTAATTTTATTTTCAGCAGGTAACACTTTTCCACTGCAGCGGTTCATCACGCTTCATCAGACAGACACTAATACGATCAGACAACTTGGAGTGAAACAGGTGTTAGAATACATATTCCAGCACTTGGGATCTTTGCCTCTAGTGGTACTGAGATCACAGAGCGACAATCATGGTGTTAGTGCAATCTGCCTTTCAATTTAGCCCTCATGCTTATCAGTCTGAGCCTCCTAGATCACCACTGTCACGGGCACATTAGCTCTGATCAGCATATGCTGGGTCTCTTACATATTATAAGATTATACCATGAATTAGAACAAGCTTCGGTTTTAATAGCGCCGCATCGGATCGATTGAAACATTGTATTTCATTGAGTAATGCATTTAAACATGTTGCATCTTTCCGATGTTTTCTTACTGGCTTCTGTGTCGATTTCAGCTGTGTTCCTTTTGTCCTTTATGAAAATCCATTGCAGACAGAAACACGGGGAATGTCACATATTGATATTGCGAACAATGGTTCTTCGCTCAAACTTCAATCCAATAGCATCCACTGTAGCTTTACAGACATTTATGTGATGAATAAGCAATTGAACATTGGCTAATGGTTATTTATTATAGCTTACGAAATAACACTTCATCAACACACAGAGAGTGCCAGCTAATGCAAATGAGCCGGAGATAAAAATGTGCACCAGATGCAGGCAGAGTACCAATATATCACATAGCTTACTAGTGGACCTGCAATCTAAAACGTGCTGCGAGACTCAGGCCGACTTCACACGGACGTATTTACACGTCCAAAACGGAGGGAATAGAACCGATTGATGTCAATGGATTAGTTCACATTCTCGGATTGTGGCGTGCAAATTTCAGTCACGCAAAAAGAGATAAGACGTTCTATTTTTTTGTGTATTTATGAACCAAAGGTACCCATAGAAGTCAATGGGGGTGCACAAATGCGCTCACAATACACAGGGAGTTTCGTGAAACACAGTGCAAATAAGGAAGATGGAATTACTACCTCTGCAGCACCACCTATTGGATGGCTGCATTCCTTCATGCCAATGTCAGACCCTTTATAACAACGATTGGTAATAGGAAAGCAAGACAGAATACGATGTACAGACAGCTGTTTCAGGGTGTTTGCGCCTCATCAGTGTACAGCATGTTTCTGGCCTAGCTGGTGAAAGGCCTGTAATGTGGATGAGGAGGGGTGTCAGGTTTCCTTAAGGAGAGCACCCAAAAAGTGTGTGGAGACACCTAGGGGGTGAGTGGGTAGGGGGATGGCATAGTCTCTCTCCAGGGAGAGCACCTAAAAGGGGTGTGAGGACACCTAGAAGGTGAGTGAGGAGACTTATAAGGCCATGCAAGCTCCTCTGGGTAATTTATGCAAATAAGGAAGATGGAATTACTAACTCTGCAGCGCCACCTATTTGATGGCAACATTCCTTCATATCAATGTCAGACTCTTTATAACAATGATTGGGAATAGGAAACTAAGCCAGAAAACCATGCACAGACTGTAAAAGCTGGGAAACATGGACATGAAAAGGAAGAAAACAGGGTCATGAAAAAGGGGGGAACAGAGGCAAGGACAAATATCTCCTTATCCGTGAATGTGTATATTCTGCATAACTGTTAACTGGACTCGGAAAGAGTGGTTGTAATTAGGTTGTCTTTCCACCTGGCACACGGACCAAACTTTATACATCAGAACTATCATAACCATATGAAACCTATATCCAGAGGGTATTGAGGTCTCTGATGATCTGTAACCTCCAGAGAAACACGTTAGCCCAGTATTTATAAATTATCTTCAAAATAATACATATTATAGTTATGGGCCGCACTATTGTAGTGCCTTTAAAGGGTGGATCTGACCCTTGTATACTCAGTTCCCAATACCGTAGGTGGTGAAAGGTATATTATTCTGTAGACTATTTCTGCCCTAGTGAAAATGACTGACAATCCAAGAGTAGGGATTGCTGAGAATACAGATGCCTGCTGTTAACCCCTTACATCCTTAGCGTCTGTTTACACCAAATGATTTATCATTTGCTCATGCAGCCTGTTTACACAGGCAGATACATTGTTGGCTCATTGAAATGCGAAATCGTTCATTCGTTCTCATTCACTGTATAAGTGAATGAGAACGATTGAATAATCAGTATTTAAACAGAACGATTAGTGAAAGACTCAACAATGATTTTTATGACTGTATAAAAGGAATGATGAATGAAAAGCAAACAATCAATCATTTGTTGTTCAATTGTTGGCTATGTTTACACTGAACTAAAAAAATTGTTCGAACAATAATCGCCTTTACATACTGAGATCAATGTTGGTTGCGGCATGTATGAGGTTAATAGAGGGAGAGTACTCCCTCTCTGATGTCATCAGACCACTGCCATAAAATTGTGGAAAGCCCATTGGTTGCCGTGGTAACCGGATGCCAGTCAATGTGACTCTAAGGCCTTAGTCACACGGGCGTTTTTTCACGCGATTTGCGCATCGCATGACGGATGCGCATGCGCAAATCGCGTGACCGGCGCCGAAAAATCGGCCCAAAAATCGCCCGAAAATCTGCTCCTAGCCGCGTTTCATTAGAAACGGGCCGGAGCTGTCCAGCGCATTGCATTCAATGGAGACGGCAATACAGCGGCTCCATTGAATGCAAGCGCTGCGGGCGAGTGTGGGATGAATTGTCGGGAAGGGGTTAAATATATAACCCCTTTCCTGCAATGCATCCTGAAAAGTGAAAAAATAAAAAAAATGTATGTACTTACCTGCTCCCAGCAGCTGGAGATCCCGGCGGCCGGCCTGCAGTGGGTGTGAAGGGGGTGTGACTCAGGCTTGCCCCTGATTGGCTCAGCGCTGAGCCAATCAGAAGCAAGTCTCAGTCACACCCATTCATGAATTCATGAATGGGTGTGACTGAGATCAGCCTCTGATTGGCTCAGGCTGAGCCAATCAGGGGCAAGCCTGAGTCACACCCCCTTCACACCCACTGCAGGGCTGCCGCGGGGATCTGAGGCTGCCGGGAGCAGGTGAATACATCCTTTTTTTTTATTTTTTCACTTTTCAGGATGCATTGCAGGAAAGGGGTTATATATTTAACCCCTTCCCGACAATTAACCCCGCGCACGCCGGCAGCCCATTGCTTTCAATGGAGCGGCTGTATTGCCGCTCCATTGAATTCAATGGGCAAACATCGTTCTTCTCTGCCACAGCTGTTCCAGCTGTGGCAGAGAAGAATGATTTGTCTTCTATATGTTCTCATTGGGGTCGGCGCTGCTGCCGCCGGCCCCATTGAGCGCATATAGAGAAGAGAACAGGAATCGCAGATCGCAGATAGGTGCAATCTGCGATTTCTGTTCTCTAATTTATCGGAGGAGCGCATAAAAAGCGCTCATGTGTCCGATACCATTGCAAAGCAATGGTTTTAAAAAATCGCCGGACGCATGCGCATGCGCAAATCGCGGCAATAAACGCCCGTGTGACTAAGGCCAAAACAGGAATTACAATGCTTTAAGTGCTGCCATGCATAAGGCAATATGTGTCTGCATGTTAGTCTCTGGGATAGTTTTATATACTTACATATATTGATTTCCTACAATCTAATTCCTTAATGGCTTGCCCTGCTAAAGGTCTTTGTTAAAGTGGCTGAGGAGCATTCGGTAAAAATTTGCTTACATATTGATCCAGATGGAAGATAAAGGGAACAATGTATGTTAAGTGACCTGAAGTATGTTGCAGCCTATGACAAATATATTGCACTAGAGAATAATTTATGGAAACTACTGACATTGCACAATGAAGTCACATATGTTATTTCATTATTTAAAGGGACTGTACAAGAATAGAAAAAAAACTATGGCAGCTTTCTTGTGGAATCAGTATAATACCTGTCTAATGCAATTAACTCTACTGAAGTGAATGGAGCCGAGCTTCAATACTAGACACAACCTATGGACAGGTATGGCACTGAGTTTCGAAAAAAGTAGCCATGTTTTTATAACTCTGCACACCCCTTATAAAGAGGATCTTCAGGTCTCTGCAGCTGTTATCTGCTGACTATATGACCATTTTTTCATACACACCTCCCTTTGCCTGTATGACCTGTTCTTAGATTCGTCTCCCAACACTGTCAATATTTCAAATGGGTGGTCCCTGCAGTTCAACTCTTGATGGCTGACGTTGGACTGTCAATCAAGTGGTAGTTTATCTGTTTGATAGCTTCTATGTGTCAGGGGAATAAAATAAGCAATGTTGATTAAACTGAACCAGTAGAACCCTGTTTAGGGTCACATTTTTGCTAAAACTTCGATTTCAGAATGAATCTGAACCATTCTTTTAGCGATGTTCTACCTGAACATAGGGTTCTACTGGTTTGATTCGCTCAAAAGACATCCTGAAAACTGATATATAACACTGTCTAAGAGCCATAAAAACCCTGTTATACTAGATGGTATTATGTACCAGTTGGTATTATGTACCAGTTTTAGGGAACATCTGGTTTGTTTCGAACTAATTCGGCTTGAACTGAATTTTCTGCAAAAGTTTGGCAAACCAGTCTAACAAAATTTCTCAAAAGTTAATTCATCATTAATTATAAGTCCAGGGAATATTGCCCTTTAATACAATATACAACCCAAATACAGATAAGTATAAATAAATGGAAAGAAGAAAAGAATTCAGTGGTTTGGAAATGTCATCTAATCATATTTTATTCATAATAGAACATAGAACACATATCGGAAGTTGAAAGTGAGACATTTTTCTATTCCATTGAAAAAAATGAACGCATTTAGAAATTAATGGCAGCAACACATATAACAAAAGTTGGAAGAGGGCCATTTCCACTCTTGTGTAGCATCCCCGCTTCTTCTTACAACAGTCTGCAAATGTCTGGAATAATTGGTTTGTGTTAGTTTCAAAAATCATTGTGAAACAGGACGGTCAATTCTGACTCCTACTAAAGTTAAGGTCCCCTATTAAAGTTAAGGTCCCCTGTGCTGCTTGTTTTAACCTTTTAAGGACATGGGTCCTTTTTGGGGATTTTCATTTTCACATTTTTTTTTCCAACAATATTTTTTATTGATATTATGCCAATTGTTGTACAGAAACATTTATGCAATGTTACATTTCCAATACATGAGTAAAGTTGAGACTTTACAGCCATTTTAGTGGTAGTGGTTAGCTGGAAAATTGAAAGAGGCATATATCTTTTACATTCGTTTAGATATGGAGGGGTGGGGAGATTAGGAACGTTGGGGATAGGAAGGTAGGGAAGAGGTTGGGAAAAACAATAGTGGGAAATAAGGGTAAAAAAGTAACAATGAAACAAAGTTATACCTTGGACTATAATAAGATCTACCAGGAGATTTCCTGGTTCAACATGAATAATGAGTCAGCCAGGAATTCCACACGTCATAATATTGTGAGATATTGTTGTTTCGGAGGGCCAAAATCTTCTCATAGATACTGTGTTCAGATATAAGTTGGGTCAGGTCCTTCATTGTGGGTAATATATCTGATTTCCATTTTCTGGCAGTTAAAGACTTGGCGCCCAGAAAAATGTGGCCTATGAGCTTTTTTACTGGAAAATGTATCTCTCCAGGATCGAGTAGCAATAACGCTATCTTTGGGGAGAATGGAAGTCTGAGGCCTGTGATCTTGTTGATGAGAACGTAAACATCGTTCCAGAATGGGAGAAGGTGCAGACATGACCAGAACATGTGTAGTAGGGAGGCTGATCGTCCGCAACCACTCCAGCATCTGTCGTTGGAAGTGAGTCCTCGTCTAGCCAACAAGGATGGAGTATAATACCATCGTGTCAGAAGTTTTAGGTGTGTTTCGATTAAGCTGGCTCCTTGTGAGGACTGGCCTGCCCACCTAAAGGCTTTCAGCCAGTCAGGAGTAGGGATTTTAAGCCCCAGGTCTTTTTCCCAGTTGAGAAGATGACATTTCCCGGAGGCTCTCAGATTCCCTGAAAGGGCATCATAAAATAGCCTCGTGGGGAATTTTTTGTGGGTAGAATTTAAGAAAGAATATATTATATCAGGAACCATAGGGTTTTGGAAGTTATGGTTATGTAGAAAGGATGATACCTGGATATATCTGAAGGACTCTAATAGTGGCAACTGGAATTTAGACATCAATTCTCTGAATGGAAGGAGACTGCCTTTGAAGTATATATCTGATATGTGCTTTATACCATTTTGGACCATATTTTAAAGTGTATATTAGGGATAAAATACTACAGAGTTTCTATAGGTATGTTAGACAGTTGTCTAAAAGAATTTCTGTCAGTATGGTGAATTAGATCTATCCAAGCCTCAATAGACACCTTCATTGGAGGGGATATGTGTGAGGTATTTAAACCTTTTGCAAGAGTAGGATTGACGCCGCTTATTGTTGCCGTGAATAGTAGTGATTGTAGCGATTTTTGTCCGTTGTATTCTAGTTCTGTTGAAAGCCAGTTGATTTTAGGGTTGTAGCACCTCCAGGGTTCTAAGTGGCTTAATAAGGTAGATTTATAGTAGGAATCCAAATTAGGGAGACCTAGGCCTCCTTGGTATCTATTTAAAGATAGGATTAAAGGGGTGGTCTCGCGAAAGCAAGTGGGTCTATACACTTCTGTATGGCCATATTAATGCACTTTGTAATATACATTGTGCATTAAATATGAGCCATACAGAAGTTATTCACTTACCTGATCCGTTGCTAGCGTCCCCGTCGCCATGGTTCCGTCTAATTTCGGTGTCTTCTTGCCTTTTTAGACGCGCTTGCGCAGATCCGTCTTCTCCCTTCGGCTCCGCTCGGCAGCATCGGCATTTTGGCTCCGCCCCCTTGTACGCATCATCGCGTAGCTCCGCCCCATGACGTGTGCCGGTTCCAGCCTCCTGATTGGCTGGAATCGGCACATGACGGGGGCGGAGCTACGCGATGACGCGAAAAGGGGGCGGAGCCAAAACGCCGATGCTTCCAAGACCAGCCGAAGGGAGAAGATGCATCTGCGCAAGCGCGTCTAAAAAAGCAAGAAGACACCGAAGTTAGACGGAACCATGGCAACGGGGACGCTAGCAACGGAGCAGGTAAGTGAATAACTTCTGTATGGCTCATATTTAATGCACGATGTATATTACAAAGTGCATTAATATGGCCATACAGAAGTGTATAGACCCACTTGCTTTCGCGAGACCACCCCTTTAATAGTGTTATCCTGGGCCTCTTATTTTGCCATAAAAATCTAGACAACTGTTTTTGAAAGTTGGTTATGATGTGTTTTGGTATTGCTAAAGGGAGTGTACGAAAGTAATGAAGTATTTTTGGTAAAATGAGCATTTTTTATATAGAGACTCGACCTAGCCAGAATAGAGGATATGTTAGGAAATTGTCTAATTCCCTCTGGATTTCTGTGAGGAGATGGGGGAAATTAACTGTGACCAGATCAGATAAGGGAAAGGAGAGATTTATTCCAAGGTAGGGTATGAATTTGTCTCGCCATTGAAATGGAAATTCCATTTGCAAGTCTTGTTTTAAGTCTTCTTTGAGATTTGGGATTTATTGGAGTTTAGTTTGTAATAGGAAATTTCTGAAAATTTAGAAAGTAATGTTTGTGTCGCTCTCAGGGACTGGAGAGGGTTTGTCAGAATAAGTAGGACGTAGTCAGCAAATAAGCTGATTTTATGTTGGCGAAATCCGTCCAGGACTCCGTATATGTCTGGGTTAGTCCTTATGATTTCAGCCAAGGGTTCCATAATTAGGGTAAATAGTAATGGCGAAAGGGGGCATCCCTGGCGGGTGCCGTTAGAAGTGGAGAAGGAGTTGGAAAACGAACCATCTACTAGAACTTTTGCTGAGGGGTTTGTATATAGGGCTCGGATAGCATTACATATATTGCCTGAAAATCCAAATTTATTAAGGGTGACAAAGGCGTACTCCCAATGTAGTCTATCAAACGCTTTTTCAGCATCGAGAGTTACTATTACAGTTGGGAAGCGCGTTTTTTCAAGTTTGTGGAGCAGATTTAAAATTCTTCTAGTTCCATCAGAGGCTTGTCTTCCTCTAGTAAATCCCACTTGGTCAGAGTGTATAATATCAGGCAAAATATCTAGTAGCCTTTGCACCAGAGTTTTCGCGAATATTTTAATTCAAAAGGTCGCAATTCAAAAGGGAAATAGGTCTGAAGTTGGAAGGGGAAGTGGGATCTTTGCCTGGTTTGGGTATGGTTACAATTATTGCTTCCAATGTTTCTTTCGGAAAGGCTCCATCTTCTATCCCTTGATTAAAGGCTCGGGACATATGGGGGACAAGTAAAGTTGAGAATGTTTTAAAATATTCGTTAGAAAAATCCTCAGGTTCTTGAGATTTTCGAGCTTTCAGGATCTTGATGGTATTCAAGATTTCTGAAGGAAGAAGTGGTGTGTTGAGAAAATTTTGTTGGGTTTTCAATATCGTTGGGAGACTTATATTGCTTAAGAAATTCTCTATGGACAACGCTGTTGGTTGGGGAGTGTTGGTATCGTCTTTTAAGTTGTAGAGATTTTTGTAATACTGGCGGAAAGACTCCAGGATCTGGGAGGGGTGATACAATTTGACTAATGGGTGTTGGGGATCAAGGATATACGGTATCCTTGATTTTTGCATCTGTTTTTTAGCTAGTTTAGCTAGCAGTCGGGAGGGTTTGCTATTAGACGCATAGAAGGATGCATTTAAAGATCTCATTTCCTTATCATAATTATCCATTAGGGTAATTCTAAGCTTTTGTCTTAGGTTAACCCCTTGAGTGGCACGCCCGGAAAAGTTCCGTGACGAGCTCCACTGCTCATAGCAACATAGCCCGGAAGATTTCCGGGCTATGTATCACTATGGGAGCTGCAGAGCACAATGCCACAAGCTGTGACAGTGTGCTCTGCCTGCACAGACCCACAGAGAACAAAGCAAGGGCTTTGAAAAACCAGCAGAAGATATTGCCGACATGTCGGCAATGTCCTGCTTTGTTTACAGGTTGCCATAGAGACCATCGGCTTGTCAGAAGCAAGCCGATGGTCTCTGTGGCAGGGAGAGCTGGTTGTTAGCTGTCAGAGGACAGCTAGGTACTAGCTCTTACAGCAGAGATCAGAGAAAACTTCCGATCTCTGCTGTGTTAACCCTTTACATGCTGCAGTCTATGTGACTGCAGCATGTAAAGGGCTGTCACTGCAGCATGTAAAGGGCTGTCACCATCGGACCCCTGGAATGTGATCAGGGGTCCTGATGGGTCCCTGTGGAAGTCCCCTAAAGGGACAAAAAAAAAAAAAAAAATTTAAAAAAAATAAAAAAATAAAAAAGTAAAAAAATTATTAAAAAAATAAAAAAAACACTTGTCTCCCTTTACTTTGTAAAAAAATCAAAAATACAATTACACATGTGGTATCCATGTGCGTCGTAATGACCCAGAGAAGGAAGTTAATACATTATTTAACCCCTTAATGACATGGCCCCTTTTTTCTTTTTTCCCCATTTCTTTTTTTCCTCCCCCCTGTTTAAAAAAATCACAACTTGTCCCGCAAAAAACAAGCCCTTATATGGCCATGTCAATGGAAAAATGAAAAAGTTATGGCTCTTGAGACGCAACTGCAAAACTAGTTGAAATTCAATGATTAGACCATTTTAAAAAACCTGCCCTGGTGGGCACGACAGGGTGGTTGGAAACCTGCCACTCAAGGGGTTAAATAATAATTCTTTATGGAGAGTATCCGAGGAGTCCTTCAAGATCTGAGCCTCTGTGGAAGAAATTTGGTTTAGTAAGTTATTAATTTGTTGTTTTTTTTCTTTCCTGTATTGTGCGCTAATTTTAATAAGTACTCCTCTAATGAATGCTTTGTGGGCATTTCAAATAGTTAGTGGAGACATTCCGGGTGTAGTATTATATGAGAAATATTCCTCTAGGGCAGATGAAATTATTGGCTTATATTTAGGAAGTTTTAGGAGGAACACGTTGTTTCTCCAATTTTTGGGACTTCTGTCTACTCCCTCCATGCGTATAGAAATTGTGACCGATGCATGATCGGACCACATTGTGATACCTATCTGTGCTGAGTAGACTTGGGATAAAGCGGTTCTATTCACCAGGATCAAGTCGATTCTCGAGGACGATCTATGTCTCGGTGAGTAGAAAGAGAATTCCCTAGAAGAGGCG
Source organism: Eleutherodactylus coqui (assembly GCF_035609145.1). Lineage (NCBI taxonomy): Eukaryota > Metazoa > Chordata > Amphibia > Anura > Eleutherodactylidae > Eleutherodactylus > Eleutherodactylus coqui. The sequence goes on along the minus strand of NC_089840.1, from coordinate 68,056,757 downwards.
TTTAAGCATCTAAAAGTATCAAAGAGTGCCTCTTTATGGATCCAAGGTGATATAGAAGGTGTTGATCTGAGAGCCCCTTTTGAGGAATCTAATATTTTGTCGGGTACAGCATTGAAGTCGCCGCATATAAAGAGGTTACCCACCTCGCTCCTCCTAATTTTCTTAAGGCCTTGGTCAGACGACCGCTTTTTGCCGCGATTTGCGGATCGCATGACGGATGCGCATCCGCAAATCGCGTGACTGGGGCCGACGATGCGCCGAAAAATCTGCAGCTAGCAGCGTTTTCAGCGAAACGGGCCCGATCAAAGGAGCACTGTCCGCCCATTGAAATTCAATGGAGCCGGCAATACAGCTGGCTCCATTGAAAGCAATGGGCTGCCAGCGAGCGCAGGATGAATTTTCGGGAAGGGCTTAAACATATAAGCCCTTCCCTGAAAACCATCCAAAAATGTGTAAAAATAAAAAAATATATATACTCACCTTGTCCCTGCAGCCGGAGTTCAGCCGCAGCCGGCCGGCAGTTCTCCTGAACTGCTCTGTGTAGTATTCAGCAGGCGGGGATTTAAAATCCCCGCCTGCTGAATGGGCTTCCTCTGATTGGTCACAGCCCTCACCAATCACAGGCAGCTCTCACTCACCCATTCATGAGTTCATGCGTCTGATTGGCTGAGCGCAGGGACCAATCAGAGGCAGCTCTCAGCTGTCATTCAATAGCAAAAAAAAGCTATTTGCTATATCTATAGGTTTTGTGAGTTTATCTTTGTTGTTTGACCAATTAGTTATGGAATCAATGATTTTAGATCTTGGGCTTTGAGGCAAGAAGCTGGTGGCCTTCCATATTTATTATTTTTAGTATTTTGAGAATGGTATAGGGCTTTAATCTTTGCTAATTTCCTCTCATAATTTTGTAGTAAGTAATTTTAAAGTTTATGTCTGTAATGAAAGAGCTCTTCTGCCTATTGGGATGTCTGTTTCTATTTGTTTTGCGCTTCAAGAGCTTTTATTTTATAAAGTAAGTCATTTAGGGTTTTAGTCTTTTCTTTTTTTACATGGTGACCTATTCTAATAAAGGAGCCTCTTAAATACCCTTTGTGGGCATTCCATAAAACATGTGTTCACACAGGGGGATGTATCATGAGTGAAGTAATCCTTTAAATCTCTCCACAAATTGTTTTATGTTCCACCCTGATAATAAAGAGTCATTAGTATGCCAAAAATATGTTTGTAGTTGGTTATATTGCTCAGCTAATGTCAATGAGATTGTGGCATGATCGGAGCAGGTAATCGTTTCAATTGTCGATTCTTGAAAGAGCAGTGGTAAATTTCTGTCATGAAGATATCAATCTTTGATTAACTATTATGGACATTCGAGTGGAAGGTGTAATCCCTCTCCGAGCTGTGCTTTACTCACCAAATGTCGAAAGGTTCTTCCGTCCACCATACATCCACTACGAATTGGGCCTGGTTGTGCAAATTGGAGATGGTATCAATGGTGTCTGATGCTGCATTTTGAAAGGATACGTAGGATTCTATGCGTGAAACTTCTTTGTTTCTTATTGGGAGCATACATTGAATCTAATGTATATACTGTGTTATTTATGGAACAGACTATTATAACGTATCTGCCTTGAGAGTCTGTTTTTTAATAAGTTGAAATGCTGCAGAGTTTTTTTTATCACAATTAGAACACCTCTCGATTTGGTTGTAAAGAGAGATTGAAGAATTATGGGATAACTAGGATGTGTTATGAGGAAGGCATCCTTTGATATTATGTGTATTTCTTGTGCACAAAAAACACCTGGGGATAACTTTCTAACATTTTCCCACATAAATGCATGTGGGCTACTTTTGTGGGCTATTAAACCCCTTATCATTTAATGATACTATCTAAATTACCATGTTTAACAGTAAATAAAAGAAGCATAATCACGTGGAGTCGTTTGCAGTAAAACAGTACAAGAATGTCAAGAGAGCAGCTTTCTTGTGCCGTGTTGGCCATTGCTAAAACCTGGTGCATAGTTAGGGAGGAAAAAAGGAAAAACTAAAAGACACAACAGCAAACGGTCCTTCACAATCTTGTGAGTAGGAAGGAAAATGTAGCAGTACATCTGGAGCTGATTACTGTATGTGAGGGTAAAAGTTCTCTGGTGTATCCCAATGTCAAGTGATTCATAAAGTCTCACCAGCAGGGTAGATTTAAAATCAACGTTGAACTTGTTCGCAAGACCTACCAACATTACATTCCTCCAAAGGTATTAACTGACTTCTCCAGGATCACTAGTAGGCAAGTTCCATTGTTGCAAGAGGGCAATTCCTTGGTCCAATTATTTGATGACAGAAGTGGTATTGTTGCTGTTTATTAGAGATGAGCGAGCATACTCGTCCGAGCTTGATGCTCGTTCGAGTATTAGGGTGCTCGAGATGCTCGTTACTCGAGACGAGCACCACGCGGTACTCGTCTCGATTAAACGAGCACTGACCATTGAATTCAATGGAGCCGGCAATACAGCCGGCTCTATTGAAAGCAATGGGCTGCCGGCGTACGCGGGATGAATTGTCGGGAAGAGCTTAAATATATAAGCCCTTCCCTGCAATTCATCTAGAAATGTGTAAAAATAAAAAATATATATATACTCACCTTGTCCCGGCAGAACGATGTTAGCCCATTGAATTCAATGGAGCCGGCAATACAGCCGACTCCATTGAAAGCAATGGGCTGCCGGCGATCGCGGGATGAATTGTCGGGAAGGGGTTAAATATATAAGCCCTTCCCTGCAATTCATCCAGAAATGTGTAAAAATAAAAAATATATATATACTTACCTGGTCCCGGCAGACGGAGTTCAGCGCCGCAGGCTGCAGTTCTCCTGAACTGCTCTAAACAGCTGTGAGTAGTATTCAGCAGCCGGGGATTTAAAATCCCCGCCTGCTGAATGAGATGCCTCTGATTGGTCACAGCCTGACCAATCAGAGGCATCCCTCACTCACACCCATTCATGAATTCACCGGCTGTATTGCCGGCTCCATTGAATTCAATGGGCTAACATCGTTCTGCCGGGACCAGGTAAGTATATATATTTTTTTTATTTTTACACATTTCTGGATGAATTGTAGGGAAGGGCTTATATATTTAAGCCCTTCCCGACAATTCATCCCGCGTACGCCGGCAACCCATTGCTTTCAATAGAGCCGGCTGTATTGCCGGCTCCATTGAATTCAATGGGCTAACATCGTTCTTCTCTGCCAAAGCTGTTACAGCTGTGGCAGAGGAGAACGATCTTTACGCTGACAGTGGGGGGGGGGGGGGGTGTCTCACTCTTGCCGCTATTGTGGCTTAATAGTGGGACCTGGGAACTTGAGATGCAGCCCAAAATGTAGCTCCTTGCCTTCCCTATTCGTTTCTGTGTCATTTCCATCACTTTCTTGTGTTTTGCAGATTTGCACAAATGAAAACCTTAGCGAGCATCGGCGATATACAAAAATGCTCGAGTCACCCATTGACTTCAATGGGGTTCGTTACTCGAAACGAACTCTCGAGCATCACTGAAAGTTCGACTCGAGTAACGAGCACCCGAGCATTTTGGTGCTCGCTCATCTCTACTGCTTATCAATAGATACACTGTAAATCTCCATTTATATGCAATTTATTTGTCTCTGAGCATTGTGGTGACAGGAAGCAGTCTACCTTTTTGAACTAGGGTTGCTGCTGATAAATCAGTAAACAGAGACAGAGTATGATAAGGTGCAGGCAATGGGCCTTAAGCTGGAAAAAGTGAATGCCAGCCAAGATATTTTGGGTGTCGCAATCAAGTTTGTAGAAATTTGCATTCATGATTTACGCATTAAATGTATAATGATTGGTCCATAATTGATTTTAAGGGGAAGTACCATGTGAGTTTGTTAGCTGTGATCAAGAAAGAAGTGTCTTTCGAAATGCATCTGGGTGTAGACATGGTGTTACAGGGTACCTACCATTTGTAATTTAATAGATTTTTTGGTATAATAGAAGAATAAAACAAGTGTTTTTAAGGAGCCACTTTTATCCTTTATAGTTGCTATTTAAGATGTTTGACTCATAGTCAGCCTGAACACCTGAAAACCTTCAAACTAAACCATGGTAAATACTACCTACTAACCCAATGAAGATAACATTGTGTTATGTTTTTTTAAAATTTGTAAAATGAATGCTTTAAAGTTACTTTTTAGAGCCCTGGTGATCCAGGAGCTCTGCAGTCCGACAGCCATTTAGCTTGGCAGCCAAGCCATGACCAGAATTTCAAATTTCGATTCATCTGACAGAAGAGTTTTCCATTTTGCCTCAGTCTATTTTAAATGAACTATGGCCCAAAGAAAACTTTGGTATTTCTGAATTGTGCTGATATATGGCTTTTTCTTTGCATGATACAGCTTTAACTTGTATTTGTGGATTACACAGCAAACCATGTTCACAGACAATGATTATTGGAAATATTCCTGAGGCCATCCAGTGATTTGCATTACAGAATCAAGCCTGTTTTAAATGCAGTGACACCTGAGGGCCTGTAGATCTCGAACATCCAATATTGACAGTCGGCCTTGTCCTTTGTGTACACGAATTTCTCCAGATTCTGACTCTTTTGATAATATTATGTAGCGTAATATTATATTTAACATAAAATATTATATTTAACGTTCAGGAACATTTTTCTGAAATTGTTCCACAATTTTTAGATGTAGTATTTCAAACATTGGTGAACCTCTGACCATCTTTGCTTCTGAGAGACTCTGCTTCTCTAGCATACTTTTTTATACACAGTCATGTGACTTAGTAGAAAATTGACCCTCTAGCTATTTTTCATTAGTACCCCTTACTTTTCCAGTCTTTTGTTACCTGTTTTGTGATATGTGTTGCTACCATCAATTTGTAAATAAGTTATTTTTTAAATGACATGGAAAAATGTCTCACTCCCACCTACTGATACATGTTCTACTGTGATTAACATATGGTTATGAGATTTTCAAATATTTTTTTTTCTTTACATTTTACACAACATCCCAACTTTTTTTTTGAATCAGAGTTGTAAGTAGAGATGAGCGACGTTAGCGCGCTTTTCTGGCCAATAAAAAGACAGGGAAGGCATTACAACTTCCCCCTGCGACGTTCAAGCCCTATACCACCCCCCTGCAGTGAGTGGCTGGCGAGATCAGGTGTCACCCGAGTATATAAATCGGCCCCTCCCGCGGCTCGCCACAGATGCATTCTGACAGAGATCAGGGAAAGTGCTGCTGGTGCCGGAGCTGCTATACGGAGAGCGTTAGGAGTTATTTTAGGCTTCAAGAACCCCAACGGTCCTTCTTAGGGCCACATCTGACCGTGTGCAGTACTGTTGAGGCTGCTTTTAGCACTGTTGCACATTTTTTTTTTTTGTATATCGGCCGTGCAGAGCATTGCGTCTGCAGTCCGCAGTCATAGTACAGAGTATAGGGCCAGTACTGGTGAGGCAGGGAAAGAGATATTCAGGCTATATAGGCAGTGGGCTTTTTCCAAAAAATTGATCGCCGTCATCCCGCCAGAGGGAAACAGTATACATAATATTATACGCTGCCTACAGTATCTATCTGCTGGGGGTAGTAGTCCTAATTAATACGCAGCTAAGCGTTACAGCAGGCTTGCGCAAAATTGTTTCCTGGATCTGCTGTCTCTGTTACATGATCGCCGTCATCCCGCCAGAGGGAAACAGTATACATAATATTATACGTTGCCTACAGTATCTATCTGCTGGGGGTAGTAGTCGTAATTAATACGCAGCTAAGCGTTACAGCAGGCGTGCGCAAAATTGTTTCCTGGATCTGCTGTCTCTGTTACATGATCGCCGTCATCCCGCCAGAGGGAAACAGTATACATAATATTATACGCTGCCTACAGTATCTGTCTGCTGTATCAGCTCAGCATTTAAAAAAAATAGAAGCAAAATTCTTAAGGCCTACTACTGGCCTTTGGCCACTTCACTGCTTCTGCGCTGTGAATTCCACTTGCTCAGTCATATGCACCTACGTCTCACTACAGGCGTGCTCAAAATTGTTTCCTGGCTCTGCTGTGCGTTCCGTAAGGGAAGTCAGCCTCCAACCACAGGCCAATAAGTAGCACATTTAATTACAGCGTTCTGTTTCTGCACTAATGGTAATACACCATGCTGAGGGGTAGGGGTAGGCCTAGAGGACGTGGACGCAGGCGAGGACGCGGAGGCCCAAGTCAGGGTGTGGGCACAGGCCGAGCTCCTGATCCAGGTGTATCGCAGCCGACTGCTGCGGGATTAGGAGAGAGGCACGTTTCTGGCGTCCCCACATTCATCTCACAATTAATGGGTCCACGCGGTAGACCTTTATTAGAAAATGAGCAGTGTGAGCAGGTCCTGTCGTGGATGGCAGAAAGTGCATCCAGCAATCTATCGACCCCCCAGGGTTCTGCGCCGTCCACTGCTGCAACTCTGAATCCTCTGGCTGCTGCTCCTCCTTCCTCCCAGCCTTCTCACTCCATTACAATGACACATTCTGAGGAACGGGCAGACTCCCAGGAACTGTTCCCGGGCCCCTGCCCAGAATGGCCAGCAATGGTTCCTCTCCCACCGGAGGAGTTTGTCGTGACCGATGCCCAACCTTTGGAAAGTTCCCGGGGTCCGGGGGATGAGGCTGGGGACTTCCGGCAACTGTCTCAAGAGCTTTCAGTGGGTGAGGAGGACGATGACGATGAGACACAGTTGTCTATCACTCAGGTAGTAGTAATTGGAGTAAGTTCGAGGGAAGAGCGCACAGAAGATTCGGAGGAAGAGCAGCAGGACGATAAGGTGACTGACCCCACCTGGTTTGCTACGCCTACTGAGGACAGGTCTTCAGAGGGGGAGGCAAGTGCAGCAGCAGGGCACGTTGGATGAGGCAGTGCGGTGGCCAGGGGTAGAGGCAGGGCCAGACCGAATAATCCACCAACTGTTTCCCAAAGCGCCCCCTCACGCCATGCCACCCTGCAGAGGCCGAGGTGCTCAAAGGTCTGGCAGTTTTTCACTGAGAGTGCAGACGACCGACGAACAGTGATGTGCAAACTTTGTCGCGCCAAGATCAGCCAGGGAGCCACCACCACCAGCCTCACCACCACCAGCATGCGCAGACATATGATGGCCAAGCACCCCACAAGGTGGGATGAAGGCCGTTCACCGCCTCCGGTTTGCACCGCTGCCTCTCCCCCTGTGCCCCAACCTGCCACTGAGATCCAACCCCCCTCTCAGGACACAGGCACTACCGTCTCCTGGCCTGCACCCACACCCTCACCTCCGCTGTGCTCGGCCCCATCCACCAATGTCTCTCAGCGTACCGTCCAGCCGTCGCTAGCGCAAGTGTTGGAGCGCAAGCGCAAGTACGCCGCCACGCACCCGCACGCTCAAGCGTTAAACGTGCACGTAGCCAAATTTATCAGGCTGGAGATGCTGCCGTATAGGGTTGTGGAAACGGAGGCTTTCAAAGGTATGATGGCGGCGGCGGCCCCGCGCTACTCAGTTCCCAGTTGCCACTACTTTTCCTGATGTGCCGTCCCAGCCCTGCACGACCACGTCTCCCGCAACATTGTACGCGCCCTCACCAACGCGGTTACTGCCAAGGTCCACTTAACAACGGACACATGGACAAGCACAGGCGGGTAGGGCCACTATATCTCCCTGACGGCACATTGGGTGAATTTAGTGGAGGCTGGGACAGAGTCAGAGCCTGGGACCGCTCACGTCCTACCCACCCCCAGAATTGCGGGCCCCAGCTTGGTGCTGGTATCTGCGGCGGTGTATGCTTCCTCCACTAAACCACCCTCCTCCTCCTACGCAACCTCTGTCTCGCAATCAAGATGTGTCAGCAGCAGCACGTCGCCAGCAGTCGGTGTCGCGCGGCGTGGCAGCACAGCGGTGGGCAAGCGTCAGCAGGCCGTGCTGAAACTACTCAGCTTAGGAGCGAAGAGGCACACGGCGCACGAACTGCTGCAGGGTCTGACACAGCAGACCGACCGCTGGCTTGCGCCGCTGAGCCTCCAACCGGTCATGGTCGTGTGTGACAACGGCCGTAACCTGGTGGCGGCTCTGCAGCTTGGCAGCCTCACGCACGTGCCATGCCTGGCCCACGTCTTTAATTTGGTGGTTCACCACTTTCTGAAAAGCTACCCACGCTTGTCAGACCTGCTCGGAAAGGTGCGCCGGCTCTGCGCACATTTCCGCAAGTCCCACACGGACTCTGCCACCCTGCGCACCCTGCAACATCGGTTTCATCTGCCAGTGCACCGACTGCTGTGCGACGTGCCCACATGGTGGAACTCTACGCTCCACATGTTGGCCAGGCTCTATGAGCAGCGTAGAGCTATAGTGGAATACCAACTCCAACATGGGCGGCGCAGTGGGAGTCAGCCTCCTCAATTCTTTACAGAAGAGTGGGCCTGGTTGGCAGAGATCTGCCAGGTCCTTGGAAACTTTGAGGAGTCTACCCAGATGGTGAGCGGCGATGCTGCAATCATTAGCGTCACCATTCTTCTGCTATGCCTCTTGAGAAGTTCCCTGCAAAGCATAAAGGCAGACGCTTTGCGCTCAGAAACAGAGGCGGGGGAAGACAGTATGTCGCTGGATAGTCAGAGCACCCTCCTGTCTATATCTCAGCGTGTTGAGGAGGAGGAGTATGAGGAGGATGAGGAGGAGGGGGAAGAGACAGCTTGGCCCTCTGCTGAGGGTACCCATGCTGCTTGCCTGTCATCCTTTCAGCGTGTATGGCCTGAGGAGGAGGAGGATCCTGAAAGTGATCTTCCTAGTGCGGACAGCCATGTGTTGCATACAGGTACCCTGGCACACATGGCTGACTTCATGTTAGGATGCCTTTCTCGTGACCCTCGCGTTATACGTATTCTGGCCACTACGGATTACTGGGTGTACACACTGCTCGACCCACGGTATAAGGAGAACCTTTCCACTCTCATACCCGAAGAGGAAAGGGGTTCGAGAGTGTTGCTATACTACAGGACCCTGGCGGACAAACTGATGGTAAAATTCCCATCCGACAGCGCTAGTGGCCGAAGGCGCAGTTCCGAGGGCCAGGTAGCAGGGGAGGCGCAGAGATCAGGCAGCATGTACAGCACAGGCAGGGGAACACTCTCTAAGGCCTTTGACAGCTTTCTGGCTCCCCAGCAAGACTGTGTCACCGCTCCCCAGTCAAGGCTGAGTCGGCGGGAGCACTGTAAAAGGATGGTGAGGGAGTACGTAGCCGATCGCACGACCGTCCTCCGTGACGCCTCTGCCCCCAACAACTCCTGGGTGTCGAAGCTGGACACGTGGCCTGAACTCGCGCTGTATGCCCTGGAGGTGCTTGCTTGTCCTGCGGCTAGCATCTTGTCAGAGAGGGTGTTTAGTGCGGCTGGGGGAATCATCACAGATAAGCGTACCCGCCTATCAACCGACAGTGCCGACAGGCTTACACTCATCAAGATGAACAAAGCCTGGATTTCCCCAGACTTCTCCTTTCCACCAGCGGACAGCAGCGATACCTAAACAATACGTAGGCTGCACCCGCGGATGGAAGCATTGTTCTCTATCACCATCAAAAACGTGGACCTTTTAGCTTCATCAATCTGTGTATAATATTCATCCTCCTCCTCCTGCTCCTCCTCCTGAAACCTGACGTAATCACGCCGAACGGGCAATTTTTCTTAGGCCCACAAGGCTCAGTCATATAATTTTTGTAAACAATTTTTATACGTTTCAATGCTCATTAAAGCGTTGAAACTTGCACCTGAACCAATTTTTATTTTAACTGGGCTGCCTCCAGGCCTAGTTACAAATTAAGCCACATTAACCAAAGCGATTAATGGGTTTCACCTGCCCTCTTGGTTGGGCATGGGCAATTTTTCTGACGTACATTAGTACTGTTGGTACACCAATTTTTTGGGGCACTCGCCTACAGTGTAATCCAATTAATTTTTTGCCCACCTGCATTAAAGCTGACGTTACATCAGCTGTGCTGGGCACTGCAATGGGATATATTTATGTACCGCTGGTGGGTTCCAGGGAGCCACCCATGCTGTGGGTCCACAGGGAGTTGTAATTGCATGTGTCTACTTCTAAAGAACCCCAGTCTGACTGGGGCATGCAGTGTGGGCCGAAGCCCACCTGCATTTAATCGGACGTTACCTTAGCTGTGATGGGCACTGCAATGGGATATATTTATATACCGCCGGTGGCTTCCTGGCACCCACCCATGCTGTTGGTCCATACGGAGTTGTAACTGCATGTGTCCACTTCTAAAGAACCCCAGTCTGACTGGGGCATGCAGTGTGGGCCGAAGCCCACCTGCATTTAACATGACATTACCTCAGCTGTGATGGGCAATGCAATGGGATATATTTATGTACCGCCGGTGGGTTCCAGGGAGCCACCCATGCTGTGGGTGCACACAGAATTCCCATTGCGGAGTTGTACCTGCCTGTGACTATTTATAAAAAAAACGCGGTCTGACTGGGGCATGCAGACACCTTGACAGAATGAATAGTGTGTGGCACATAGGTTCCCCATTGCTATGCCCACATGTGCAGCTCCTGATGGCGGTGGCACAGGATTATATTTCTCATTGCTTCTGTACAGCATTGTGGGCTATCGCCCCGCCCCTTTTAAAGAGGGTCGCTGCCTAGCCGTGCCAACCCTCTGCAGTGTGTGCCTGCGGTTCCTCCTCATGGCAGACACACTTATAAATAGACATGAGGGTGGTGTGGCATGAGGGCAGCTGAAGGCTGCGCAGGGACACTTTTGTGTGCGCTGTGGACACTGCGTCGTGCGGGGGGGGGGGGGTTTGGCAACATGTAACCCAGGAGAAGTGGCAGCGGAGTGTCATGCAGGCAGTGATTGTGCTTTGTTGGATGTAGTGTGGTGCTTAGCTAAGGTATGCATTGCTAATGAGGGCTTTTCAGAAGTAAAAGTTGTTGGGAGGGGGGGGCACTCTTGCCGCTATTGTGGCCTAATAGTGGGACCTGGGAACTTGAGATGCCGCCCAACATGTAGCCCCTCGCCTGCCCTATCCGTTGCTGTGTCGTTCCCATCACTTTCTTGAATTGCCCAGATTTTCACAAATGGAAACCTTAGCGAGCATCGGCGATATACAAAAATGCTCGAGTCGCCCATTGACTTCAATGGGGTTCGTTACTCGAAACGAACGCTCGAGCATCGCGATAATTTCATCCCGAGTAACGAGCACCCGAGCATTTTGGTGCTCGCTCATCTCTAGTTGTAAGTATTTCTTTTCAAAATTGTAAATAAATAGATATTAGCATTTTTTATTTGCCCTACATCAGTGACGATGGTTGCTATGTGGTTTATGCTTCCGATAGTTTCAACATTGTCAGTAAATTCCATCATGCCATGTCTTTATATATTCTTCTTTGGTTGCATTGATGAACAAATTATCTAACACAGAGCGAAGACAACCCATTGTACTGCACATGTTGTCTCTATCTATAACGGGGCATATCTTGCTTACTGGTAGCTGCAGCTACCAAACATGCGCGATGTTCAGCACCTGTACCACTTAGCACATGCTCCATGTTTATTTAAAGATAGCAAATGCATAAATGTTCACCACCCCATCCTTTCGGATGTACAGTATCTCCTGCTGCAACATTTATGTTCCATATATCTTGACCATGTGAATATTTACTGAGTATATTTAATTTATCTATATCGAGTAGTTTGAAGTGTACTGTATGCATTTTTTGGTATGCCAATCAAAGGTCGCAGCAGTCATGTGCCGTTCTCTTGGCATCACCGCTCGATGCTGAGAGCTATGATAGTAGTATTGCACGTGACTGCTCTGGATTCTGAATGGCTGCAGTGATTAAATGGTTACCATTCCAAAACAAACACTGAAAGGAACATAGTGCTGCAGTGCTGGCTGGCTAATGTGAGAGGACAGGAACCACAGCTTTTATTATTTTAACAGATTTGGCTTTTTTAAAAAAAATAATGGGGTCCTATGGGGTAGTTACACAATCATAAATCCTGAAATACCTGACTATGTGCTCCTCCGGAGACATAGAGGGTATCGTATGGAAGAGATACATTGTCTTCCCCTTCTTCTTAAGCTTAAGCTATTCTGCTCAATTACATCTTGCTCCAGATTGGCTCCTGTCATGGAAAATCCCTTATCGGTAGAGGAGAGGAGAAAAGTCAGATGCGGAAAAGTGAGTAGGATGAGGCAGGATGTGAGGTGTGGTTAGAGAGAAAGTGAAGGAGTTTAAGGAGGAAGTGAAGGAGGAGTTAAGAGAAGTAGTTGGAGGTTGTCCTGAGGAGGTGGACACGAAAGGAGGTGTGCAGTCGAGCTGCATAGATTAACATTGCCAGAGTGCAAAGCTGGAATACCGAAAAGCTACAGAATCAAGTGCAGTGTGGAGGAGAACAGAACTAGGAACCGTCTACACAACAGTGAGTTGTACAAGCCCCTGTAAATGTAACACCAGGGAAAGTACAAGTAGCCCTATCCTAGTTACTCCATTATCTGTTAAGTTAATCCTTTGGAAAGCAACCCTCAGATAACTAAGACTGGTGGGATTCTTCCTTGAGAAAAAGAGAGAGAGAGAGTATTGAGGAAGAACTGTATATGTTATTCAAGTGTTCGGAGCAATATGTACTTAAATGTCAGTCAAGACTGCATCACCCTGAACTGTAAGTGTTTAATACGTGTCATCTACTAAAAGCTTAGTAAACTGTGTGCCTTCGGTTTGCAGCAAAGTTACATTGATTTGTCTCACTTATTCTAACATCTTTGACTAGAATTCACCCCACAAAGGTACTGGTGTCACGTGACAAAACCGTTAAACAAACTGTTATAGCTATTATACCTGTCCCACTGCGTGTGGTCGATCTAAGCCCTTTTGTCGCCATTGCTGGGAAAGCTTGAAGAGCCACCTGTAACATCAATATTTAGTACCCATGGTCTCCCCCACAATAGCCTGCCTCAGCCTTGGACCCTGCACAGACATGACTTGAGAAATGTCTTCTACAGACCAAAACATAATATCTATTCATCTGGATGCTCATTTAGGAACTAATTATAATAAAGTACATGTAGATGGAATGCATATAATATCTTCAATTTTAAAATAAATATTACTAGAATCTTGAATGAAACTTGGATAGTGTGCTGTAGAATTTCTATATACACACAAGAGAGGTTGGTAAAGATGTGTGGTTACCTCTCCATGCAAACCAGAGTTAATTATCACACAGGTCTTTGTAGCTCCCAACAACTTCAAAAGTGAAGTGTGCAGCGCATGCATAGCCATTTTTCTGTTGAGATTGGGGACTATAACACTACATTCTTGAAATCAATCAATGTGAGCCCCAAATGCTGGACTCTCATTATTGTGGCTTGATGAGATGTTTTATTGACAACAGAAGCAGTATGGCAGTATTCATCAAATTTGTAATGAATGCTGCCACACCGTGCAATCAACAGGAGAAACTCCACAGGACTCCATAATTCTTTAAGCAGGAAAACATTCATATATGAAGTCCAAGGTGTGGAACAGTGGAAAAATACATTAGAAGATATCAGCAATACTTATGAACGTTTTGATCCTCAGACTTTTCTCAACAAAATGGCAGTTGTTCGAAAGAGGATAGCCTTGGAAAGGGGACATTCTTAACAATGCCCAAACTGTGGAAGTCCGCTGATCTGCTTGATGTATTATACCATTGTATTATGTGTCATGTAATATTACATTGTTCTACACTTTAGACTTCATCTATAATAAATGTTTTCCCACTTGGAGAATTATGAAGTGCTGTGCAGCATTCATCAAATGTTCTTCTAGATTGTACCATGTAGTCAAATTCACCATCTGTCTTAATTCTGGAAAATCAATTCCACGAGGTTAAATTTAAAAAAAAAATTCAAGAGAGTTGGGCATTGTCAAGCAACAGTCAGCATACCCTTGAGCAGCAATGTTCAATTATCTCTGAACTTTTAGGAATCACTTTCCGTAAGCTTTTAGCAGTATGTCTCCTAGGCAATAAACCTCCAGGGCTACCTAATGCAGAATGTAAACTCTCCCAATACATATTTTTAGCTCATTGCCAAGTGGCATTCAGCTAGACTTTAGATAGACGGAGTCTATCAGCGGTATTAGAGTTAAAGGCTTTGGCTTTCCTCCTCTCACTCGTTGGACTTAATTATCTTATTACATTATGACCTTACTGTGTAAATATTATTATTCTTCTACGGTTAGTTTTGAAGTGCAATCATGGACTTCTGGAATATAGCATTTTGGTATTCACAAATACTTTTATACTTTTTGTTGATGCCTCCTAACACTTACCTATATCGATTAGGTATATCTGGCTTTAGACAATCTGTTATTTATGTTTTATTTTCAGTGTTGAATAGGAGTCCCTAGGGCCCATGATTAAAATTCATTCTGAGGGCACACTGAACAGATACATACAAATATCAGCTGTCTGAAATACTGTGCGCTGCCTATCCATATGTAATGCAGTGGGTGGGCTGTCTAATGTGATACTTGTATAGGGGAGCTGGGAGCTCACTCCTGTTCCAGGATCCACCGGAGGATTCACCTGCTCTGCTGTGGGTCAGCCCAAGTCTGTTTTCATTTTCTTTACTTTCTGCAACACTCTGCTTAGGGTTTTCAACAATGTCTTGTATTTTTAACATTACTGCTAATATTACAATAAATATCAGTTTGAAACTGAATTAATTGTTATTATTCAAAATTTCAATTCATATACTCAACTCTACTTTGTATTATGGTTCCGCTTACTACCTCCACTTCCTGCCAGTTATGGTTAACAGCTTCTTCCGCCCTTTTGTGTGGCACACACTGAACTGTCCTCTCTGCTGTCAGGGTCTCCCATGGGGAGCATGTGCATGCCCATCCCACCTCTTAGATTAATTAAACCAGGATTCTAGCCAAGGCAGGTAACCATGATTAGAACATCACTTGCTGTTTTTTGGGGGACTGACCACTGCCTTCTACCAGTCATTAAATGAGGGTGCCAGAGAGCATTGCAGTTCCTTCTGTATTTTTATCACCATTGCCATCCCTGCACTGTGCAAGTACTGCAACTCTTCCCAGTTTACTTGAATATGGTCGGAATGCAGTTCTTGGCAGAGCACCTGGACAGGAGATAGGAAATGGCTACTTCATTCTTGTGATAGGAGGGAGTTCCTGCAGTTAGTCTCTCATTAATCATCAAATAATGGCATATGCTGTCTCTTTCCTGGCTGGAAATTAATTTGTGAATTACAAAAAACCCATGGATATAGAAAAAATAGTTGTAGGAAATATTACACATTTTTTAAATGCTAAATCATCTTAGATGATCTTCACCAAGTTTGACATGTTGTGAGTTAAAGTATGCCTAACTTTTCATATAGCTTTTCAGAATAAACTTCCATGTGTGTGAACATAAGGAATAAAACTATTTCTGGCCAATAAATGACTTGTATCCTGCATTTATCTCTATTTTCCTCCTCAGTAGGCTGTATCTCTGATTTTCATTAGGGAGGACACTAGAGAAATACTGAACAGTGTAGATGTGAATAAATATCAATAAAGCACTCACCATTAGCTGTGTAACAACATGCCTGTGTGAGTATTTTTCCCTTTTCCTTCCTTTTCCCTCTCGTATATATATACTTCTGTGGGCAGCATGCACCATCACCTTCCTTTACTTCCTGTTCTCCATCTTGTTATCTCTGTTACTAAATACAGGCTTCACTGACAATTGGCAGGAGCAGCAAATTAGCAGAAAGGTAGACCACTAATGGCCAGCACTTTTTCTCCACAAAAACACTTTAAGTAAACCAAGAGATTTGCAATTTTGCAAGTTATCACATTGAATATCCCATAAGAATAAGTTGACTCGGAGGCAAAGCCCTGCATGTGTTCATGGAACTTCCTGCGGAACAGGATGGTGACTTAGCCCACAAGTACAACCTCACTCTGGAGGTGTACCGACAAAAGTTTTTGTCTCTGTGGATCGGACCCAAAGACTGGCTACTGCCTTCCAGCAGTAGACTCGAGGACCATCTGGTCACCACAGTAGAGAATATGCTGGATTTGATGATAAAAGAATAGTTTCTAGAGATCTGCTTGAAGGACGTACAACAGTTCGTCATGGACCATAAACCCAAGACTTCAATTAAAGCGGCTGAGATTGCTCCCCAAGTATATCACCAACACTGCAGTGAGAGCACTGAAAGCTGCAACCAGCTGGAGAGGGTAAGCCAAAATTTTACTTTTCCAACCCCTCTTCCCCAGCCAATAGACTACCCCGGGGGTCAGCCCCCTATCGCCTTCCACAGCGGCGATTTTCAACTGTGGCAAAGTTGGTCATCTCAGTGTTACATGTCCTGACAAAGACTATAAGAAAAGTGCTCCATCTCCCAAGACACCTGGGTCTGTTTTCGGTATCTTCCTTGTGGGTGTGGGTAGTGGGTGAGCCACCATGTAACTAGTCATCGTGGGCAAGACAACAACTATGGGATTCTGGGACACTGGTGCAGAGATGACCCTCATCTACAATGAACTTATGTGCCTCACTGAAATAATTCCCAGAAAGACTCTTACTGTTACTGGAATTGGGGCTGCCACCCTTACCCTGCTGATGGCCCATGCGCACATGGATTGGGTTGTGGGGTGAAGGAGGTAGGGGTGTATGAGGACCTTCCCACAAATGTGTTATTGGGGGCAGATCTTGGGCTCTTACTGGCTTGGTATGTGACTGAGGAGCACCCAAGAGCAAGTGAACAGGGTAATGACAATGTTTTTGCTCATAAAAATGTTAATGTGTTCTGTGACCCTGCAGAAGTCAATGATGCTCTAGAAGGGTTTAGTGAAAATAATGAGAATGTAGTGTGCACTCCTCTTGAGCTCACTGAACTGGTGCAGTGTCATGATAGTGAGACATCCTTTGGCACAGTGGAACTCAGTGATGTCCCACCCATGTGTCATATACCTGAGGAGCCTCCCATATCTCTGGTAAAAAGTATGGACAGTAGTCCAGAATGTGGTAAGAATGTGGGTTGCCCTTGGTCGGAGCCTATGCGTACCATTGCATGGTGTAATGTAGCAGGTTAACACTGACCGGTAGGCAGTACTCATCCAGGAGTATGCCCGGCTGAAGGGGAAGTGGTTGTGCCCCCCCAGGCACCAACTTGCATACTGGTGGTCACCTGCAGCCAAAGTGCCTGGAACACAGGCACCTCTCTGCCTTCCGGACACTCTCTCTCTTCATCCAGGGGGGAAAGTGGGACTGAGGACAGCCCAGAGCCTTCCCCAGAAAAGGGGTAGGGTAAAGAGTGAGAGGCCCTGGTGGATCTGCTAGCCACTGCTCCAGTGGATAGATCCATCTAGGTGCAGATGTTAACCTGCAGCTCTCTGGGGAACAACGGTCCAAACTGCAAGAGGTCCTGCCCAACCTTCATATGCACGTTTCCAGGGAAACTAGAAAGAACCTAATTGACGGTTCACTATGTGAACACTGGGGACCACCCCCCTGCTAGGCATCCTACCTACCTAGTTTCCCTAGAGGTGCAAGCGGATATGAAAGTGGATCTGAGTCAGGAGTATTGGTAGATACTCATGACCAAGAAAAAATGCCTCACTTAGTTAACTGGACCACTGACTGGGAACATTCCTTTGCAGCCCCGAAGGCTGCTTTGTCCTGCTCTACAGTTCTGCAGGCCCCAGATTTCTGGAGGTTTGTAGTGTTGACTGACGTGAGCACACATGGCCTGGGTGCTGCCTAAGCCAAGTAAACTCTGGGAGGGAGAAGCACCCGGTGCTATATCTGAGCCGCCAGCTTCTGCCCAGAGAGGAGACATATGCCACAGTAGGTAAAGGGTGCTTAGCTATTGTTGTGGACCTGCAGGACCTGCAGCCGTATCTCTATGGGCAGAATTTCCCCATAGTGATGGATCACAACCCACTCAGTTGACTGCATAATGCCGCAGGCACCAATGGGAAACTGCTCTGCTGGAGCTTGGTGCAGCAACGGTATGATTTCACAATCCAGCACAAAAAAGGAAGTGTGCATAATAACGCCGATGGGTTGTCTTGTCAAGCCGCGGCAGCTGAGATGGGCTTAGTAGGTGATCTGGGGAATGCTTTGTTCGGATGGCCATAAAGTGACAGGTAGATGTTAATCACCCCCCTCCCAGGAAGGTGTAACACCTCAGATGGTTCCCACAGACTTCCTGGCTCCAAAGATTTTATTAAGAGAAAATCTCTTAATAAGGATTACTGTTTGTGCAAAGGTCTTAGCCCACTATGAATTATATTTTCAGAATTGGGCTGGCCAGCCAATTAAAACACATCTACACACATTGAGGTTTGGGCCCCAGAACAGCCCCAAATGGTGTATCTACATACCGGTTATAATTTATGTATCATATTTGATATCATTGAATAGATAAAATCATCACCAGAAATATACAGGGCATATATTTCCGTTGGAGGATCTCTTGCAGAGATATGGTCAAAATGTGATATTATGCTTTTTCAAAGGTTGTACGCATCTAACCCACCCCTCCCAAAATGAGCTCAGAGGGGGGAGGGAGGTGTGTTCTGGGGAATCCTTTATAGCTCGGGGCTCAGCAAACCCCTATTGTCAGACTTCACAGATAAGTTACAGTGTTAGGAATTACCACTTGCTTCAGTGACTCCGCACAAACAGAAACTTGGGTCAAATATCCCAAATCTGGTATCTTTCTTAATTTTCCTCTTGCTTTATTTCAAAATACTGTCTGTTGTGTATGCCTATAAGGCCCCCTTCATATGGGTGACAAAGTTGTGCGATTTTCATGCATTGCCACAATGCTACAAATTGCATGTATGTGAAGCCCATGCTTTACTATAGGTTCCTTCACATTTGCGAGCCTTCGTAGCATGCAACATTGCGAGTCAAAAACCTAATCACCTAAGAGGTGCTGTCCACTCCGTCGCGGGTCTTTCCTGAAGCTCTCGACACTTGCTTGAAGTCTTCTGCCAACCCTTCCTAAATTGGAAGATCACAATCCTTGCCTCCAGGATGTGCTGGCTGTGATTGGTTGATGAGTTGCAGGGCTCAGCCAATCAGAGCCAGGGCTCGTGGAACAAATCACAGCTATTCAATGAATGAATGGCTGTGATTGGTTCATCGAGCACCATCAATGATTGGCTAAGCTAGGGCTTCCTGGAGGCAGGGATTTTGATCCTCCAATCCAGGAAGGGCTGGCAGAAGACTGAAGACAAGTTATGGATGTGAAGAAGAGACCCACGCTGGAGATGACCGTGCGTCTTAGGTGATTTTTTTTAATACTTCAGCTAGGGCTTATTTTCAGGGTAGGGCTTATGTTTCAAGCCTCCTCTCCTGAAAACCCTCATAGGTGGTGCTATAAAATCATGCGATTTTGTAGCACTACAAAATCACATTATTGCCTTAAGAAAACGTAGCGACATCACACAGACCACCGATGTGATATCGCTGTGATTTTCTCATGGTAATGTTGTATTACCCATGTGAAGGAGGCCTAAACCTTACCTCTATTATACATCTTTTTCTGTATATTTTTGTATACTTATAAATATTTAACACTGTTAGTCGTTTTTAAAATAAACCTGCAATTTATTAGTCAAGCCTTGTCCATTTTAAAACGAACCATAACTCCGAAAATTGTGTTCATAATTCATAGTCCGGGTTCCAGCTTCCCTGTGATACAAGCTGATGGTGGCGGCGAGTGTGGGTGGGTATTATAGAGTGCTGGAGAAATTAGACCAACCAGGGGTGATTTGCACTTTCGTTCTGCATGCGTGCAGGAGACTAGGAAAGTTGAGTACAAATCGGCCTGTATTCTAATAACTGCGCTTGCAATTCCACTAGAGTAATTGATCTAGGCTCTGGTTTGACAATTGGTAGCGGTGAGTGTGCTTGGATTAATCAATCCGTGACAAATAGGCAACACAGGCGGGATCGGTCGGGGTCCCCCTCTCTCTCTCCATGACAGTGACCATTTAAAGGCTTTTGGGGTTACCATTTGGTAAAATAAAAAAGGAAAAAATCTAGACAAAACAGAATATTGATTATACTGTAGGTATTCCCAGAATCCTAGTAGCTTAACTGTACCATGCAAGCACTCTTCAGTGACTTCTAAGCCAGTATGCTTGTTTTTCCCCAGAAACAGAGCTACACTTGACCATGGACTGTGTCTTCTTTTTGCAGCTGAGATTAAATGGGACTGAACTAACTACATTATATAGCCCACGGATAGGGTGCCACATTTTCTGGAAAAGAAACTAAAACAATTTTTCTCATAGAACCCCTTTGAGAAATCATATAAAAATGCTAATTGGTTATTTGAGGAAAAAAGATCAAAACAAGTAGCTTTCACAAGAAACAGGTCAGTCTATTGCGGCCTTGGGAAGTGAAGGTCATTGCATGCATCGGATAAAGCCTTTGTGGGATAAGCTTCACTGCAAGAAAAGGGAAACATCTTAAAGGATTAGTTACCCCTCTGTGAAGGGCATCAAAAATTGTTTGAAATCTCACTTGGATATTGTAAATAACTGATAGTTCGAATACTAAACATTTGCAAAGGTCCAATTGCTGCAAATGGAGAATTAATTTAAAAATGCAAAGTGTAATGAGCACTATATCAGCTATATGAAATAGAAATAATATGTTAAAATATAGCATGTGATCAAATTAAAAGTGCTCTAATTACAAAAATATATCAATTATCTATCTAACTAATCTATCTATCACCACTGTATACTGTATCCAGATGTTCTTATTTCCCTTTATTGCACTTGGCGGAATACAAAGATTTTTACTGACTGCTGCAGACACATTTTTGATAAAAATCACTTTGCATTAATTCATAGGATCTGGAAATTCTTTTTTCCATTCCCTAATATATTATATCAGGAGTCACGTTTCTGGTTGCATATAGAGAGCCTTTTTGACTCTGTGGACAGTTGAATGCATGAAATACATGTAGCGGAAAATGCTCTTGCAAAAGTTAACGGGGGGGGGGGGGGTATTGCAATTTAATTTTCAGGAAGGAATGTAAGAGCAAGAGGAAATTATTCCATTCATAATTCAGCTTGATAATGAAGCCTCAAAAATAAGACACATCTATAATAGGCACTGGCAGGTTCCACAAAGTGATCCTGTTTTAATAAAGATGTTGCTGGACTAGCCCAAGGTCATTTAAAGCAAAGTACTGGACATCAACTGAAATGTACTCTATGTTTCCTTAGAATTAATTAATAGAAACCGGTCTCAATAAATATTTAAAAAAATACTACAAATGCCTCAATAATATCGCAAAAACTAAAAAATGAATATTTTTATTATTTATACATGTAGGTTTTTTTTGTATTTTTTAAAAAGCTATTGATGGATTTGTAGACCAATGTCATTCATTTCTATGAGACTCATATTAATACCAAAGTGTATCACTGAATCAACTGCATAAGGCTCTGATCAGGCTTGTTTTTTATTAATGGTAAGAACAATATACTATGCTGCTTTTTTGTAAATAAATTGTTTTCATTATTTAAAGTACAACATAAAAATACAATAAACTGTTCTATTCCACAGCAGAAATTGTTTTGCATTAAGTGCTTCGATTACTTTGCATGGCTACTTTGTCCCATATTTGAATGTTGAAAAGTTCTGCAACGTTTATACTTTGGGGCAGTTTTATGAAACGGTCTACAGAAAAACTGTCTTTGTTGCTCACAATGACCAATTACACTATGTTTTATTTTCCAAGAGCACTATAAGAAATAAAAGCTGTGCTGAGATTGGCTACTATACAGCACACTTTTTGTTTAAGACAGTTTCACCAAACTTCCCCTTTGTGTTTCATATTCTCACCGTTTTCAAGATTGTTTGCTGTCAACGAATGGATGCATCCTTGCTTTGTGCAAAGGCTGAAAACAGGTACAGAATTATAGTAGGGTGTGTTTACACATTGTGAATACTTTGCTATTTCAGCAGAAGAATGCACAACTAAGTTCTGCAATAAAAATATAGTACAATGATACAAACAATCACTTTACAATTGTTCGTTGGGTGTTTCTGACTCCAACCACTGCTGTTTTTTGTGCTGTAGTTGCCCATCCATTAGCAACTACAGTCTTCCCATGGTGCTGTCCTTTTGCGTGGACCTGTGCCGGCTCTGTGAGTACTGAAGTAACCACTGATTAACCACTCTCTGTACTGACATTGCTCTACAGTCAGCCTCTGGTAGATTTCATTATATGATGCCCCTCTTTCAAACATGTCAATTAGCTGACTTCTCTCATAGTCAGACTTTTGGGTGTACAGATTTTGAACTCTATAATTTTGCATTCTAAGTTACTGATAATATGTGAAAAAAGGATCTTATTTCATGACATACTTTATGACTTATAAATAGAGATGAGCGAGCGTACTCGGAAAAGCACTACTCGCTCGAGTAATTTGCTTTATCCGAGTATCGCTGTCCTCGTCCCTGAAGATTCAGGTGCCGTCACGGAGCGGGGAGCTGCAGGGGAGAGCAGGGAGGAACGGAGGGGAGATCTTTCTCTCCCTCTCTCCCGCCCGCTCTCCCCTGCTCCCCGCTGCGACTCACCTGTCGGCACCCGAATCTTCAGGGACGAGCACAGCGATACTCGGATAAAGCAAATTACTCGAGCGAGTAGTGCTTTTCCGAGTACGCTCGCTCATCTCTACTTATAAACTAAAACAATGTAGCATTTGCATAACAAAGTGCCCCATAATTTCCATACTAATACATGTACTTACAATTACTTTACCCAATGCCTTAATTGGAGATGAGCAAGCACCCAAATGCTCGGGTCCGCGCTATTCGAGTTGAGCTTTTCGTAAAATTCGAGAGCTCTACTCGAGTAACGAACCCCTTTTCTCTCTCTCTCTCTCTCCCCTCCTCTCTCCTCCTCCTCTCTCTCCTCCTCTCTCTCCTCCTCTCTCTCCTCCTCTCTCTCCTCCTCTCTCTCCTCTTCCTGCCAGACCAAAAATTTGCCAATGGCGCGCTGCATTGGGGAGCGGCCAAAACAGGCACATCACAGCGGGGAGGAGCCAAAAGGTGGGGCGGGGTCGAGCACGAGTAATGAGTAACATCGAGTGCACTAATACTCGAACGAGCATCAAGCTCAGCAGAGTATGTTCGCTCAACTCTAGCATTAATGCTTTCCTTGTTGGTTTGGAATTAAAGGATGGGTCAAAGTATAACAGGGACACTCACTACTATGAGACAGGTCAGATTTATAGGTTGCATCATAGGAGATTACCCCTAAGATCTTCTAGCTTTAGGTCACGGGACCCCTCTGCCTCTAGTGGCGAGTCCTCAAGTGACTCTTTTTTAGGCAGGGATCCAGAGAAAGATGAGGCATGGTGGCAAACAATACAGGAGAAGGAAGCAAAGGCTGGTCTCTACCACCTTATTGGAAGTGTGTGGGGCAAGATCATAATGGTGCTGGATTTAACTATCAATTTATCTTCTTGTGACTTATCCTCTGATGAGGTAAGCCTATTGAATAAGGAGTCATCATTATGTCCAGTACTGAAAACTGACTACTTTTCCTTAGATAAGGACATGAAAATACTCTTTAGATGCTCTCTCTTAGAGCACACGTTGATCCAGATAGACCTAGTAGGGGTGATCCAAACACTATCGCGACTACTCCATTTTTGAGAGAACGAAAGCCTGTCACCCTTCCAGCACGTTCCAGCCACCAGCCACAAATCATCATATATTTCTTTGGTCTGCAAGGACATTAATAATCTGTCCCAGTCCAGGATTTAGGGTACATTGTGTAAGAATCAGAACATGTCCCTAGCAGAATACAGAGCCGTGGACTCCTTGCAAAAAGATAGCTCTATAATTATCAAACCTGCGTACAAAGGTTCAGAAATTGCTATTTAGAATAGAGAAGACACTATACGGGTGATTTATTCTCAACTGAGTAATAATACTGCATATCAACTCTTTCCAGGAAACCCTACTTTTATCTTCCATAAGAAACTTTCAACTATTGTACAACAAGTTTATGTACAGGACATCATTCCTAAAAAGGTTATTCTTTGTTCCCTCTTTTCAATGTATTCTAGTCTTATATACCCTGCCTAAAGTGCATATAACTTTAACATCTCCTCGCTGCCGTCCAGTTGCATCTGGTACAGATTCACTTTTCCAACCATCTGCAGATTTTCTGTATAAACTACTTTATAACATTCCTATTGGACACACAATAAATTGCAGGTCTTTGACGATGTCTTGGTGACATCCGTAGTCTCTATACTAATATCCGACATCATGACTGCTGTGAGAACTGCCCTTTTGTGCTTGCAGGAATACTCACCTCCCCAGAGGGAATTAATTATCTCACGTTCAACATTTATACTTACTAAAAACTATTTTTTATTCCAAAATCACTTTGACCTGCAAGTTTCTGGGACCATGTTGGACAGTAATGTCACAGCTACCTATGTAATTCTATTTGTGAAATTCTTTGAAGAGAAATTTGTGTATTAATCACTGCTATTTGTACTTACATTATATTGGTGATGTTTATCTCATTTGGCAGGGCAGCACGCCTAGTCTGGAGAGTTTCCACCAATCACTGCGGCAAAACTGCTGCGTTTGCAGTGCAATGCAGCACAAATGAGATTTGCCAAAAAGCTGTTCTCACAGGACGGATTTTTTACGCACAGCCGCAGTGCAGAAATGCAACTGCATCGCGGTTTTAAAAGATGCAGCATGTTCATTCTTTGGTCGTTTCCGCAGCGCTTTTTTGTCCATAGACCTCTATGGACGCAGCCAAAACCGCACCAAATACGCGACAAAAGTAAAAAAGCGCTTCCGCACGAAAATCCGCAAGCCCAAATTAACCTTTGAAGCGGTTTTGACGCAGAAGCAGTTCTTCTGCGTCAAAACCGCAACGGAAAAACCGCAGCAAAACCGCGACAAATCAGCCCTGTGTGACCCTAGCCTTAATGGGATTTTACTGGAGAGTGGTGTCTCTTCTAGTTTTTGTTTGGCTCTGAGTCTGTTTGTGTGTGTTTTTCACTAGGTATTGGGGCATATTTACCCCTATCCCATTTGGTCTTGCCCTTGTGTGTATGTTTTTAGATACTTTTCAATAAAGAAAAATTATTTTAAAGAGTCTAGTCTGTGAAGGGCTTATCAGGAAACAGGTTGACAATTCCAATTAACTTATTCCCTGTGTCTTGATTTTAAGTCAGCCCAGTAAGGCAGTATGCTGGATCATCCTCAAATATTTTGAATGAGCATAATATGGAGAGCCTAAAGCTCCATTGATTTGAATGGGAGTATTCAAACATGCTTTATTTACGCATATGAAAAAACTCTGCAGCATGTCCTATTTTGGTCTGTATTATGGACCAAAATAGCCCATTAAAGTCAGTGGGATTCACGCATATTCATATATAATGCTGCATATTTATGGGGCCTTCTTGCTTTTTTTGCATGCATAAAAAATACATTAAATATGGGTGCAAAAAAGAATAAATACCAGCATAACAGGTCAAAACAAAATCACTGATTTCATTTGAATCAGGACTCTCTCCCGTTAATTGTACAGGCAAGAAAATATAGGACTTGCCCTGACTTCCCACAATTTTTTTTTAAAACTCTTACGCTATGGCACGGGGTTTGAATGGCTGCCGAGGAGAAGAAAAAACCTTGTTCGTATGCAACTATGCTTCATACCAGCAAGCTTAGTTGTGCATACAGCTGTCTGAAACTGCCCACAATCAGCAAAAAACCTGTGTATTTTATGAATGGAATCTGAATATGCCCATGTGTGTATCATAGAATCTGAGAAGCTGAAGCGGCCATTTTTGTTTGTCCAAGCCTCGAGGGTTGCTTTAATGCTCCAATGGATTTGTGGAGTTGTGAATGTTGCAACCCTTTGGATAGGGAATATATAAATTGTGTTGTGGACTACTGTTTTGCAATAATCTGATAGATCATAAGGAAATAGTGGTAATGGCAAACTCACTAAAAGAGGGGCTTGACACCTTTCTTGAGTACAACAATATTACATTTTATAGTTACGTCTGAAGGGTCGGTGATCCAGGGATTTATTCTGATTGCCAGATTGAAGTTTAGAAGAAAGTTTGTCCCTAAAATAAGGAAAATTAACTTCTACCTCATGTTTTTTTTGCCTTCTTCTCCATCAACATTGCAGGATAATAGGGTGAACTGGATGGATATGTGTCTTCTTCTTTTACCCTTACACACCATGTTATGTCATTACTATGAGTTGCATTAGTGAACTAAACCCCCTTAAAGATTTTGGGTTTTGATACAGGTACAGTATATATTTCAAATGGTTACGGACAGCTTTTTAACAGCACTTTAATATCAGTGACCTTTTAACTATGGATTTTAATATGAGATATACATGACTACAGAACGTATTCGAGCCTGAAATCTCAAAATCAGGAAGACAGAATTGAAGATAATTGGTTTCTAAGAGCTTGATTTTTAAAGACATTTTTTTGTTTCTATCTATTTATGTTAGCTTCAAATGTCAGCTGGATACACAGTTCTCTATTGGAGTCGGATTGTGAGCAAAGCTCTGCAGTGGCTGTGCATGATGTGATAGAAACTAGCAGACAACCCCCAGGCTGCTGTGCATAACATTTCTCATTAAAACTTTGTTCTATGTAAACTACTGGTAGAGAAAGATCATGAACTAGTTAAAAAGTGGCATTTGACAGTGACTGGTAATAGTGCTCTCAAACATTCAAAGTTATGTCTGATCAGATACCAAGGTCATTTCTAACAAATAAAGAAACAATTGTTTTGGATAAAATTGGTATATTTTATTCTTCGCTGTTAGAAGAATAAGTTTTCATGAGGTTTCTATCTCATATATGGAAATGGAAATATTTCTGCAGCATGTGCATTTTTTACAAACTTATTAATATGTATTTCTGCAACGACATTCTGAATCGTGTGATCATACCCTAAGTCTATATAACCTGTAAGGCTGGGTTTATACATACTTTGTTTAGTGCAGTCCATAGGAATGGCTGAATAAGGGCGACTTCAGATAAGCATATGCGCAAATACACTTACCTCGGCACAATGTATTTACGCAGTGAATGAGGTTGATTTTTGTGAAAATGCGCACAAAATGAAAATCAACCCATTGACATCAATGGATTCTATTCTCTGTGTACCAATTCCATGGCCTTACACAGGGTTTTGAGAAAGATACAGGTTATCAGTCAACCTAGAAACACCTATCTATAAATGGCACTAGAGAGACAATTTTCCTCCTTCCAGAAAGGAGTTATTTAACATAGCCTTAAAGTCTACTTACTATCAAGGGTTTATAAAGGATTCCTTCTGAAAGAAACAATTAAAGAAGTTTGTGGTGAAACAAATCATTTAATATTCTTCACAGTGGCACAGTACGCTTGATAGTTACAATTCACAATGAAAGGCACAATTAGCTTGATAGTCACAAAATATTTCAAGTGGCTCAGATAAGCTTGTTGGTTACTAGTTGCTCTTAGTACTTCAGTAGACTTGTATGTAGTAGAATTCAATCTTAAAGAAATGACAGTTTCAACAAAAGTTATAACAGTACAATTGGAACAGTAATTGACACTAGTCAACCTTAGTTTTTCACAGGTCAACCTTTGGCCAACCATGCAACTCTTGAACTGCTATTCATTTAGAAGGAGGGACCCTCCCTAAACACTTGGATTTACCACTAATAGCCTATTGGGATAACATTCTTCTTCTAAACCTACCAATTTTAAATGACTGGAAATGACAATGCACAAACAGACCACCAAACACTCATAGTCCACAGGTCACTGACAGGACACAGAGTAGTCATCCGTCCCTTTCACTGTTGGTCATAGTTCTATTCAGTGCTGAAGCCTCTTACAACTTATTCTGACCATGCCACATCGCTCCTCAAGGCCGAAGGTCTCAAACAATCCACTCAAAGTAGACTTCCCATAGGGCTAAAGTTGTCACACAGCCCACGCTGTATCGTAACGGCTTTTTATGTGACTGAACTCTTCCAAAGACCCTGCTTATTGTTTTACTGTTTGTTTGCCCCATGTTTGTATGTGCGCCTTTGTTGTAAACGGGCTGGCAGGCTACTGTGCATACTGATGCCACCAAACCCCAGCAGCGTTACTGGGAATTAGAAAACATGTTTTCTTGGCTGCCAGCATACAACAAAAGGAAGTTCCAAGCATTAGAGTGTCTGCATGCAAAGCCTATTGCTGACGACCTGGCAAACATTTTGATGTTGAGCGCTGCATCAGTACCACTGTGTGATCCCCAACCCCAGACAAGACATGCTCAGAATTCTGTTGTGTTACTACTAAGAAAAATAAACAACATTGATTGAACCACAAAGGTCCTTGTCATTCCAGAAGGAAGACCCCCCCCCCCCTTAGGCCTCAGTCAGACGGGCGTTTTTTGCCGCGATTTGCAGATCGCATGACGGATGCGCATGCGCAAATCGCGTGACCGGGGCCGAAAAATCTGCTCCTAGACACGTTTCCTTGGAAACGGGCCTGAGCACTGGAGCGCTGTCCAGATCATTGAATTCAATGGAGCTGGCAATAAAGCCGGCGGCTGTATTGAAAGCAATGGGCTGCCGGCGATCGCAGGATGAATTTTCGGGAAGGACTTAAAAATATAAGCCCTTCCCTGAAAATCATCCAAAAATGTGAAAAAATAAAAAAAATATATATACTCACCTTGTCCCTGCAGACGGAGGTCAGCCGCGGCCGGCTGGCAGTTCTCCTGAACTGCTGTGAGTAGTATTCAGCAGGCGGGGATTTAAAATCCTCGCCTGCTGAATCGGCTGCCTCTGATTGGTCCCTGACCTCACCAATCAGAGGCAGCTCTCACTCACCCATTCATGAATTCATGAATGGGTGAGTGAGTGCTGCCTCTGATTGGCTCAGCGCAGGGACCAATCAGGGGCAACTCTCAGCTATTGAATGACAGCTGAGAGCTGCCCCTGATTGGTCCCTGTGCTGAGCCAATCAGAGGCAGCACTCACTCACCCATTCATGAATTCCTGAATGGGTGAGTGAGAGCTGCCTCTGATTGGTGAGCGCAGGGACCATACAGAACACAAGGAATCGCAGATCGCAGATAGGCGCGATCTGCGATTTCTGTTCTATAATTTATCTGACAAGCGCCCATGTGTCTGATACCATTGCGAAGCAATGGTTCTATAAAATCGCCGGTCGCATGCGCATATCGCGCGAAAAATCGCCCGTGTGACTGAGGCCTTACACCTCACTAAAAGTTTGACATTATCAGGAGGTTAACAAAGTTTTCACAAGAACACTATGCTATAATCAAAAGATCTTCTTGACGGATGTTAAAACATTTTTAAATCATGCAAGTCTGGAATTTGCTGCAAGGATATTTTGCACAATGCCAAGAAAAAAAACAGCTCCATAAAAGGAATTTTTGAAAAATATATGGTAAAAATTACATGTGATAAAAAGATCAGCACACACTCATTCTCCCATTCTCATGCATTTTGGAACTCAGGCCTTTTTGTTCATCACATAATGAGCAATAGAATATCATGTGTAATTATAAAATCCAACTGACCAATCAAATGTTTACCTAAAGAAAATGCCCACAAATTGTGACATGTATTGATAGTTTCATGTAACAGCTGGGTTATTTAACCATTAAGCTGTGGGGTTAAGCGATGAATTCTCAACAAATATATAATAAATTGCTTTCATTGTTTATACCTATCGGGTATCGTGGCCCCAACTTTAAGATCCAATAGGCTTCCCTCTTGGGTACATGCATCCACCAGTTACCTCCCCTTGAAGGCTTTTTAATAGAGATGAGCGAGCACCAAATTGCTCCAGTGCTCGTTACTGGAGTCGAACTTTCCGCGATGCTCAAGAGTTCGTTTCGAGTAACGAACCCCATTGAAGTCAATGGGCGACTCGAGCATTTTTGTATATCGCCGATGCTCGCTAAGGTTTTCATTGGTGAAAATCTGCAAAATCCAAGAAAGTGCTGGAAACGACACAGAAACGGATAGGGCAGGCAAGGGGCAACATGCTGGGCTGCATTTCAGGTTCCCAGGTCCCACTATTCAGCCACAATAGCGGCAAGAGTGAGACCCCCCCCCCCCCCCCGCACTGTCAGCATAAAGGTCGTTCTCCTCTGCCACAGCTGTAAGAGCTGTGGCAGAGAAGAACGATGTTAGCCCATTGAATTCAATGGAGCCGGCAATACAGCCGACTCCATTGAAAGCAATGGGCTGCTGGCGAGCGTGGGATGAATTTTCGGGAAGGGCTTAAAAATATAAGCCCTTCCCTGAAATTCATCCAGAAATGTGTAAAAACAAAAAAAATATATATACTCACCCGGTCCCGGCAGACGGAGTTCAGCCGCGGCCGGCAGCAGTTCTCCTAAACTGCTCTGAGTAGTATTCAGCAGCTGGGGATTTAAAATCCCCGCCTGCTGAATGAGCTGCCTCTGATTGATCACAGCCTGACCAATCAGAGGCAGCACTCACTCACACCCATTCATGAATTCATGAATGGGTGAGTGAGTGCTGCCTCTGATTGGCTCAGCGCAGGGACCAATCAGGGGCAGCTCTCAGCTGTCATTCAGCTAAATTCATGAATGGGTGGGAGTGAGAGCTGCCTCTGATTGGTCAGGCTGTGACCAATCAGAGGCAGCTCATTCAGCAGGCGGGGATTTTAAATCCCCGGCTGCTGAATACTACTTAGAGCAGTTCAGGAGAACTGCTGCCGGCCACTGCTGAACTCCGTCTGCCGGGACCAGGTGAGTATATTTTTTTTTTTGTTTCTACACATTTTTGGATGAATTTCAGGGAAGTGCTTATATTTTTAAGCCCTTCCCGAAAATTCATCCCGCGCTCGCCGGCAGCCCATTGCTTTCAATGGTCAGTGCTCGTTTAATCGAGACGAGTACCGCGTGGTGCTTGTCTCGAGTAACGAGCATCTCGAGCACCCTAATACTCGAACGAGCATCAAGCTCGGACGAGTATGCTCGCTCATCTCTACTTTTTAACCTTCTTACTGCCTGCAGACTCACTGCCTGCTACTCTATGAAATGTTTGGCAGCTCCAGATGCATTTTTAGTGCATTTTACTATGCCTAGAACATGTTCTGCAATTCTCGTCTTCAGTTTTCTGAGAGTACAGCCTGTATATATTAATTTACTTTCCATGCAATAGATATTGTATACCACATATTGAAAATCACAATTAATAAATGTTTTTATATTAAATATGGTAAATTTATCAGTGGCATGGAATGTAGTAGTTTTTGAACTATACTTGGATACATTGCACTGTCTGCTCCTACATGCAAAAAAACTTTTTTTGATAACCATTTTGCAAATATATGGGGCTTTGTCAAACTTCACTGAGAGACACTGGGACAGATTTATAAAAATGTCTACAAAAAAGATCTTTATTGCCCTTAACAGCCAATCACAGCACAGATCGATAGTGGGGGCTCAAACCCTTGGGGCTTCCAGAAAGCTTGAGAATGACGCATCCTGAGTCTATCTGGAGAATGCAGTGGTGATACTTCTATGGTGCTCATGAACAACGCTGCTATCTCCATAATAAGTGAATGGAGCAGTGGTTATACATGCACACCACCGTTCTATTCACCTATTGGACTCAGGGTACATCCTTCTCACAAACACGGAAAGTCCCAGTTGTTGGAATTCCTGCCAATCAATCATTTTCTTGGGATACTCCTTTAATAGGTCAGTTAAGTTGTTCAAAATAGTTGTCAATGTTCAATATTTTTTATTGAAAGATCACCAACTTCTCATGAAGCAAAGAAATAAACATCTCCATATCAAATTAGCAGAATACCTTTCTAGTGCCATAAGGAATTTGTAATGGGATACTCATTGCTAAGTGATAAATAATATCCTTGGCTTCAATAATAAACTACAAAAGCTAAAACTTATATGGAGTAGAAAATGGGGTGGGGGAGAGGAGGAAGAGGAGAAGAGGAAGGGGGAACATATGGAGGAGGGGGGAGAACAGTAGGATCCGCGTTTATTTCTGCAAATGTTATATCATATATTTATTATCTGCATTTCTACAAGTACTCCAACAGAGATTATGTGATGAATATATACTCCAGAGGCACTTTCTGTTGTGAACCTTGGGGTAGGGAATTAGATTCACCTTCACCAAATTATCCAAATGGAAGTGGTCCAACCACAGCCTCCCAGTCCTCAACAAACTTCCTGACTCTATCGTTCCTGTAGGCATGTATCATATGTTTTCTCATATACAATGCTCCAAGAAACTTGGATTATTTTGGTTATTGTGGGAGTATGCACATTTTCCAATTCCTCGATATTATTAGCAAAATGTCTATGGGGAGAGGAACTATCCTTCTGGGGGAAAAATCCCTGGAAATCTGTAACAACCGTTGCCAGACACTGATTGCTGCTTCAATTGTTGGACATTTTGGGATTGCTATAGTTGGATCAACTCACTTTCAGCAATAAACTGCAAAAAGTCTTCTTATCCAATGCTTGTTGTTCAATATTGAGCCAACTTATCCCTTCTACCTGCACACAACCAGGCTCTCATTTGCATGATTATGTTTGCCTTATAATAGGCTTCCAAATTTGGAACCACCATCCCTCCTTTTCTTCTGGGGCTGTATATTATAGATGTGACAACCCTTAGTCTCTTGTTTTCTCAAATATATGCTGTTATTTGTTTTTGTAGAGCTCTTAAGCTTCTGTAGAACATTTGAAAGTTATTGTGTAGAATTTCTATAAAATCCTAGGGAGAATCAACATTTTATACAGAACAATTCTCCCTAACAATGGGATTCCACTCTGTTGTAACCTACAAGACTCGACTTTATCTCTTTTACAAGGGACCTAATGTTAAGATTTAATGTAGTTGTTACAAACTACATTACAAACGGACCTAGATAAGCTACGGGCTTGGGCAGAAAAATGGCAAATGAAATTCAATGTTGAAAAATGTAAGGTTATGCACATGGGCAGGAGAATTGGATGTCACCAATATACACTAAATGGGGTACTGCTAGGGAAAAGTGATATGGAAAAAGACCTGGGGATACTAGTGGAATGTAGACTAAACTGGAGTAACCAATGCCAGTCAGCTGCTGCAAAAGCTAATAAAGTCTTGGGGTGCATTAAAAGAGGTATAGGGGCGAGGGACGAGAACATTATCCTCCCACTATATAAGGCACTTGTCAGGCCTCACAGGAAATACTGTGCACAGCTCTGGTCACCGGTGCTTAGGAAAGATGTTGCAGTGCTGGCGGGGGTTCAAAGAAGGGCAACTAAACTAATACATGGAATGAGAGGACTGGAATTCCCAGAGAGGCTATCCAAGTTGTGATCGTTTACTCTGGAAAAAAGACAGCTATGGGGTGATCAAATAACTATGTATAAATACATGAAGGGTTAATACAAGGATCTCTCCCATGATCTGGTTATAGTCAGGACTGCGACGGTAACAAGAGGGCATCCGCTACGTCTAGAAGAAAGCAGGTTTCATCGCCATCACAGAAAAGGGTTCTTTACTGTAAGAGCAGTGAGACTGTGGAACTCTTTGCCTGAGGAGGTGGTGATGGCAAAATCCACAGAGGAGTTTAAAAGGGGTCTTTCTAGAGCAGAAGGATATTGCAGGATATAAATCTTAGGTTAATTGTTAATTCGAGTATACAGCAGGTAGGAACTATTCAGGGTTGATCCAGGGATTAGTCTGATTGCCATTAGGGAGTCGGGAAGGAGTTTTTCCCTCAAAAGGGCTAATTGGCTCCTGCCTCTTGGGGCTTTTTGCCTTCCTCTGGATCAACAACATAGGAGGATAAACAGGCTGGACTAGACGGACATTGTCTTCATTCGGCCTTACATACTATGTTACTGTGGAGGCTAGTGTTATATCCAAGTATTGGGTTCCTGATCGATCCCATACACATGGAAATTTTTTTCTTAATTTTATCTTGTAGTCTAACAGGGTTATTAATAGCTATGATTTTAGATTTTGTCGCGTTGATTTTATAATAAGAGATTCTCCCTAAGGAGGAAATAACGTTCAATACTGCCATAAGGGATTCTAGTGGTGACGTTAATTTATAATATTATATCATCCCCAAATAACCTAATTTTGTGTTCTCTATGAGAATAAGGGATGCCTTTCATAACTCCTTCCATGCGAATTGCCTCCGCTAGAGGTTCCAGTGTCAGGATGAATAAGGTAGGCGATAACAGGCATCCTTCCTTAATTACATTTGTCATTTCAAATGAGTTAGAGATCGCACCATTTATAAGTACCCAAGCCAATGAGGCTCCATATAGAGCTTGAATTGCACTCAAGATTTTCGCCTCAAAGCCCAGTTTTCTGAGGACTGTGAAGGCCTATCCCCAGTGGATCCTGTTGAACGGCTTCTCCGCGTCCAAAGTGAGCAGCAGAGAAGGCGTCTAAGAGGCCTCCACTTCTTCCATCAGGTCCAGTAGTCTTCTAGTTGCAACCGAGGACTGCCTTCCCTTGACAAACCCTGTCTGATCACTGTGGATAACTTTGGAACTAATTCAAGGAGGCGAAGCGGCAATATTTTCATGCCAGGTTTGGAAATTGTAACAATATTTGCTTTCGCTGCATTAAATACATCACTCATATGGTTTACTATTTGGGATTTGTAGATTTTAAAGTATTCATTTGTATATCTATCAGGACCTGGGGCTTTATCTCTCTTGGACTTTTTTATAATTTTTAGTATTTTTTGAGGCAATATGGGAACATTCAGTTTTTCTAATTGTTCTTTATTTTTTTAAGATTACCGTATTTTTCGCTTTATAAGACGCACTTTTTCTGCCTCCAAAGCGGGGGGAAAAGTTCCTGCGTCTTATAAAGCGAATGTGCCGAAAATTAGTTCCGATCGCCATTTTAGCGCGATCGCGAATTTAACGCGCGGATGCGATTTATTTAGCGCGATTGTGCGTTAAATTGGCGATCGCACAAACAAATGTGCAATCAGTTAGAAGATTTCTCTCCTGTCAAAAAAAAATATATATATTACTCACCTCCCCCGGCATTCTGCGGCGCTGCTGCAGGCTGTCGCTCCCTCCTGGTCCCCGGCAGAGCATTGCTTTCTGGACGCGGGGCTTGAAATACCCACCTCCAGAAAGCTAATACTGTGAAGTAACATCATTGAATGGCTGTGATTGGCTAACACACGTGCGCCTTCAGCCAATCACAGCCATTCAATGATGTAATTGAATGGCTGTGATTGGCTGACGGCGTGTGTTAGCCAATCACAGTATTAGCTTTCTGGAGGCGGGGATTTCAAGCCCTGCGTCCAGAAAGCAATGCTCTGCCGGGGACCAGGAGGGAGCGACAGCCTGCAGCAGCTCCGCAGAATGCCGGGGGAGGTGAGTAATTATTTTTTTTCCCCTATATTCCCGCTCTAAAACGGGGGTGCGTCTTATAGACCGGTGCGTCTTATAAGGCGAAAAATACGGTATATAAGGAGTCGTTATATTTCTTGAAGACTTCAGCGATCTCCAGAAGATTTAATATTTTATTACCCGACTCTGGGTTAATCATGTGGGGAATTTTTGCTTTAATCCTTTTCTGCTTGACTCTATTGGCCATCAGGCTTTGTAATATGTTGTTTTGAGGGATTTCAAATTTTTCTGATGTTCATCTATAAGTATATTCTGCACCTCTAAAAGCAAGTTATGCATAAGGGTTATTGGGAACTTATGTAGTTCTTTTTCTATATTAGTTAACTCTGCCAAGGTATTTTTAAGTAGCTTATTCCTTTCTCTTTTATATATGGAGCTTTGCTGGATCATTACTCCCCTAATTACAGGTTTATGCGCAATCCATAGTGTGAATCGACACGTTTCTGGTAAATCATTAAAATTAAAATACTTTTTTATTACGTCTAGAGTTGAGCGAACATACTCTGCCAAGCTTGATGCTCGTTCGAGCATTAGCGTACTCGATGGTGCTCGTTACTCGAATGAGCATCAAGCCGTGTTCGACCCCGCCCCAGTTTTTGGCTCCTCCCGGCTGTGACGTGCCTGTTTTGGCCCCTCCCTGCAGTGACACAGCGCGTCATTGGCAAATTTTTTGGCTACCTGGCTGGCGGGCGAGAGAGAGAGAGAGAGAGAACGAACCTAGGAAAAAAAAAAGCTCTGCACCTGGCGTCCCACATACAAAAATGCTCGAGTCTCCCATTGTAGTCAATGGGGTTCGTTACTCGAGTGCTCGCTCATCTCTAATTACGTCATGAACCTTCTCGTAGTATTTTAGAATTTTCATTAAAAATATGACTCCTGCCCTCTTCTTTGGTGCATTGGACGTGAAAATGTTTGGATACATAGGGTGTGATATAGCAGGTCTTTTATTCTGTGCAAAGTGGGTTTCTTGAACAAACAAAATTTCCTCTTTGGATATAAGGGCCTCCTTCCACAATGCCGATCTTTTAAATGGTGAATTAAGTATCCTTGCATTCAAAGATAGCAGGTTTAAATCCATAGGGATATTCGGGCTTCTGCTTATGAATCTAGTGTATGTTTCTTGTCACTGCTTGCCATATCTCTGTGTTTCTCTTGGTTGATCATCACACATTGGGTATTTTGTATTTGAAACTGGATCATTTTTTGGGACATTAGACATGGTGAAAGTAAACTTGGTGTAATTAGGGTAAAACATTAGAGATGAGCGAGCACCAAAATGCTCGGGTGCTCGTTACTCGGGACGAAATTTTCGCGATGCTCGAGGGTTCATTTCGAGTAACGAACCCCATTGAAGTCAATGGGCGACCGGAGCATTTTTGTATATCGCCGATGCTCGCTATGGTTTTCGTTTGTGAAAACCTGGGAAATTCAAGAAAGTGATGGGAACGACACAGCAACAGATAGGGCAGGCGAGGGGCTACATGTTGGGCTGCATCTCAAGTTCCCAGGTCCCACTATTAAGCCACAGTAGCGGCAAGAGTGGGCCCCCCCCCCGCACTGTCAGCATAAAGATCGTTCTCCTCTGCCATAGCTGTAACAGCTGTGGCAGAGAAGAACGATGTTTGCCCATTAAATTCAATGGAGCCAGCAATACAGCAGGTTCCACTGAAAGCAATGGGCTGCCGGCGATCGCGGGATGAATTGTCGGGAAGGGCTTAAATATATAAGCCCTTCCCTGCAATTCATCCAGAAATGTGTTACAATAAAAATATATACCGGCGTATAAGGCGACGGGGCGTATAAGACGACCCCCCAACTGTCACCTTATACGCCGGGAATACAGCGGGGTGGTATAGGGCTTGAACGTTGCAGGGGGAAGTTGTAATGCCTTCCCTGTCTTTCTATTGGCCAGAAAAGCGTGCAAATTTCTCAGGGAAGAAAATGAAAGTAACCCGAACACCGCGTGGTACTCGTTACGAGTAACGAGCATCTCGAACACCCTAATACTCGAACGAGTATCAAGCTCGGACGAGTACGTTCGCTCATCTCTAAAAAACATCCTTCAACGTTCCATTTTAAAGAAACAAACTTAGGTGCAAAAAAAAGGACCTATTTGAACCGTTGGGTGACTGGGAACCCAATATGTAAAGGTCATGGTCCAAGGTACGAACAGTTCAGTCATTTTTCAGCTGGTATCTCTTTTGTTGGTTTGAGGACCATTATTAATTATTTCTGCCTATAGCCATATGGATAGTCAGCGGTGAGTTGACGCTTTCCTATGAGCCATGGGAGCTTGTTTCTGAGACCAATCTCTAACTGTATGAGTAGGTGTGTCTTCTTTGGGTATGGGGAGATTCCATTTCTTCAACAGGGAGATGCCCTCATCAAAGGTTGAGATAATATTAGTGTTGCCTTCTCTGATCACATATAGCTCAGTCGGAAATCCCCACCTATATATGATTTTATTTTCTCTCAGTGTAGTGTTTCTATATGCGGACATGGCAATTTGAGAAAAATCGGAGAACAGTTTTATATTCTCAAAAGGAGGTGGCAGCGCCTTAATATTCCTGGAGGTGTTCATCAAGGCCTCTTTAATATGAAAAAGTGCATTCTTGCTATCACATCTCTGGGTACGTTTTCCGGGATGTTTTTAGGTTCTGGTAGTCTATAAACTCTGTCAAGAATAATAGGGATTTTATGAGACCCTGCACAAACTTATACAGATCTTCCAACCTCACCAATTTCACAATACCTCTAAACTTAATGTTGTTTTGTCTATTGCGGTCTTCAAGATCCGGTATTCTGTGCTTAAGAACTTCATAGCCCTTCGGTTTATAGTGTGCATCTACAAGCTCATTGTGGGAGCTTGTTATCTCCCTGGTTTTGGACTCTAAATAGTCTACTCTCTTTTCTAGATCAGTTATAGTAGAGCTAACTTTGCTATTCAATACTGTGAGATTGCTTTTTAATGATCCCTTCAGAGCCATCACCATGTCTCTTATAAAGTATTCATACCTGTTGCTGCAGGTATGTGACTGTCTGAGCTTCACTAGTAAGCATCTGCCATCAGCGCCATCCAGGCCACACCACCCCCGTTCAAAATAGTTGTTGAATGAATAAAAATCAAATAATGCAGGAAAATCTTTTTTTAGGCTTACATCTACCTACACTAATTTTTTTTTTAGAAATGAGTAAAACTCCAGTGGTTATAGATTAGTTACTCAGCAGACATACAGAGTCCAATATTGATTTATTTCACCTGCAGAAAACCAATACTTTGCTACGGAGAAGAATTCTCCAGTGACCTCCGTGTCAGTTCAGACATACGAACAGTTAAAAGAACTTGAGAATTAGAGAGGTCCTACTGTTCTGTAGTGTGAACTTTAAATGTCATGTAATCTAGACTTGATGAGGAATGTCTAATAGAAGACTGGGCAGTGGAGGTAACTGTAAATTGTTTAGCTGTCACCCCTACAGGGATTTTGCATTTTTACATGATTGTTTTTCTTTACTATAACTTAAAATGCATTATTAAAAGATACTTGTTTTTTGTCTTAAATCTACAGTTCAATGGTCCCAAATTTGTGCTGACTAATTTCAGAATAGAGCTTCAAATCCTCTATTTCAATTTACACAGACATACAAATAAATAATATAGAATTATGACCATTTGGTCATTAAAGGGTCCAAGAATTACTATTCATGACTAGAGATGAGCGAGCATACTCACTAAGGACAATTGCTCGATCGAGCATTGTGCTTAGCGAGTATCTCCCCGCTCGGAAGAAAAGGTTCGACTGTCGGAGCGGGTGACAGGGGAATTGCGGCAGTGAGCAGGGAGGGGGGAAGATGGAGAGAGAGATCTCCCCTCCGTTCCTCCCCGCTCTCCCCAGCCGCTCCCTGCCCGCCGCCGGCAGCCAAATCTTTTCTTCCGAGTGGGCATGTACTTGCTAAGGGCAATGGTCAATCGAGTAATTGCCCTTAGCGAGTATGCTTGCTCATCTCTATTCATGACCTATCATCACGATAGGTCATCAATAGTTGATTGCCTGGGGTCCCTCGCTCGGGACTCCGACTGATCCGCTGAGCAGGCGCATGTTGTCAGTGCACATACACAGAGATTGGAGCAGAAGCCTCCACGCTTCCTCCTTGTAGTGGCCGGTGCTTGTAACTGCAGACACGGCTCTCATTGATTTCAAAACCCTCTAAAAAAAGCACAGAACACTTTCTAGGAGCCCTGAAACAATAGATTTTGGTGGTGGACTCTTCAATGGATATACCTCAGTGGTTAGCACTGTTGAATTGGAAAACTCCATGCAGATGTTATTTTTGGTCAGATTTGCACCTGAGATTCCATAACTGCAAGTTAGCAGTGCTAAAAACTGAGCCAGCATGCTTATTCCTTCTCTGGAGGAGGAGAAGAAACCTCAATAGAATATGCAAACCCTATGCAGCTATTATCCTTTGAGAGATTTAATTCTAGGACTCCAGCATTGCAAGACAACAGTGCTAACCACTAAACCATCATGCTCCTTTTTGCTTTGATAGAGGAGGAGAAGAGCAAGAAAAACATAAAAATAATAGACAAACTCAATATAGATGTTGTCCTTGATCATACTTGAACCTGGCACTTTAGTGCTGCAAGGGAACAGTGCTAACTACTCCATATTTATCCTTCTTCTTTGCTCCTCCAACTCTTTCTTCTTATTTTTTCTCCTCGTTCTTCTTCTTCTCCCCAGCTTGACAGTAATATATTGTAGACAATCCAATGCTAAACTATTTAAAGTTGTTTGCTAATTCTTATATGGTTAATTATTTCTAGTGCTAAAAATCAATATTTCATTCTAAAAGAAGAAAGTGGTAAAAGATCCCATCATTACGTATTTTCTGCTCTATTTGATGCCTATGACAAGTAACAAATTAACCTGTGTATTTTATATCATACCACTTTGCTTGTCACTAGACTCTGTGCCACATTAAAATAATATAAGGAAACATTTCAATTAGGGTACTTTTTCCTGCAGAATAACTATAAAGCAGTGCACTTCTAGATGACTTCCACCATGCTCTCAGCATCTTAATTACTTCAGTTTTCATGTGCTGCTCAACTATTTCTAGTAGTTTTTTTAGAGGTAGTAAACATGGGGACAGAGCACATTCTAACCGATGATGGCTATTATTTTCATACGACTCAGTGGGCTTGCTGTCACTAATCAAAGGACAAGTGACAGGACAATCAGCGGGTCGTATGAAAGGCACATTGTAAAAAAAATAAATATATATATATATATATATCAAGCACCTAGTAGGACTTGTGGTTTTGCTGCAAAACTTGGCATACAGTTACATCTCAGGCAGATATGCAAATGATTAGAATTGTGGTGTGATTAGATGAATGGTCTTGCCATCTGAGGCCCTAAAAGTGGTTCCATCCTTGGCCTATAAAAGGACTCTCAGAGGCTAATTATGTGTAGTGGACGTCTTTTTCTGCTTATGTAGAGCTTTTTGACCACTAGACTGTACAATGCAACCAAAGAGATTTCGACCAGTTAACAGAGTTTGAGACAGGGTACATTATCGGAATGCCAGAAGCTGGATGGTCATATTGAGTGGAATTGGGTTGTCTTCAGCAAGAAATCCTGGTTTAGTTTGGGCACTGATGATGGCTGTGTTTATGTCTGGAGACCTAGGGGTTAGGACCTTAATTCTGCCTTTGCTGTGGAGTGGTAGACTGTGCCCACTGCTGGCGTGATGATCTAGGGGGCCATCGCATACAACAGTCGGCCACCCCTAGTAGTCCTATGAGGGTCAATGACAGTTCAGCGATATGTTCAGCACATCCTGCAGTCACATATGCTTCTCTCATGGCAGGGCTTTCAAGTGGCACTTTCTAGCAGGATAATGCTCAGCCTAACATAGCAAGGGTGTCACAGTAAGGGCTCCCACCCACTTGCGTTAGCGATTTGCATTTTTTTAGCGCTGCGATTGAGCGCTAAAACTTTCTAGTTTGAAACAAATGAATTGGAATGTAGCTATGCGCATTTGCGAATTTTTTTGCGCAGCGCGGGTGCGATTTTTTTAATCGATTGCGACTGCCCTATATTTGTGCGATGTCCGATTTTTCCCTCGCTCATGAAAGTCAATGGTTAGTGAAAAATCACATCGCAGAATCGCATGCGCGACTGAGTTGCGATGCTTTGCTCTATAATTAAGTTTAAAGTGTCAAAAACGCTGGGCAGTCACAATACATAGAGCTTTGCGATGCGAGTTTAGTGGGAGAAAAATCGCAGCGCAATCGCACAAAAATCGCACGTTGGCAACTGCGATATTGCAGCGATTTTAAAAACGCACTATCGCCCTCGCCAGTGGGTTGGAGCCCTAATGCCTCCACAACATTGCCATACGTCTGTGGCTTGCCCATTTTCCAGATTTATCGCAAATAGAACATGTATACGATCATCTAGGATGCCAACTTTGATAGCCTATAAGTTTGCATGGTCTAGAGTCTCAGTAACAGCAAATATGGACTTATGTGCCACAAGATATCATATGGAAATTATATGTCTTCAAGCCCACCTGTATTACCTCTTGCATCAAAGCTAGTGGCGGTACAACAGGGTACTAGAGCCTCCATGCCTGCCCGTATTACATCTTACATCCAAGCTAGTGGCAGTACAACAGGGTACTAGAGCCTCCATGCCTGCCCGTATTACATCTTACATCCAAGCTAGAGGCGGCCCAACAGGGTACTAGAGCCTCCATGCCCGCCCGTATCACATCTTGCATCCAAGCTAGAGGTGGTACAACAGGATACTAGAGCCTCCATGCCTGCCCGTATTACATCTTACATCCAAGCTAGAGGCGGCCCAAAAGGGTACTAGAGCCTCCATGCCCGCCCGTATCACATCTTGCATCCAAGCTAGAGACATTCCAACAGGGTACTAGAGCCTCCATGCCTGCCCGTATCACATCTTGCATCCAAGCTAGAGGCATTCCAACAGGGTACTAGAGCCTCCCTTCAAGTGTCTAGTCTTCTGCAATAAATCATCCTTTTGCTCTGATATTATAATTACTTACTTATATCAATGTTACAATCACACATATAAAGTTTCATTCCATTCTGAAAACTCCTAGGTGCTTGATTTTTCTGACAATGAGTGTATGTCATGTTTTTGGCACCATTCTTAATACAGCATATACTAAATATATTGCCATCTGAAAATACACATAAGACTTACATAGACAGAAGTGGTGAAAAGTCTGATAGGACTGTGAAGTGAAACACAAAATATATTGTATACAATTCAAATACAAACAGTGTATTTCTGATGTAAGAGTTCATCAGTAAACTTCCCATGTTCTATATTTTCCCGTTGTAAATTTATGAAATGGAGATCCGCAGTGTTCCAGAGATGATATTGATGATTCAATTTTATGTCTCTC
This sequence comes from Eleutherodactylus coqui, assembly GCF_035609145.1. NCBI lineage: Eukaryota > Metazoa > Chordata > Amphibia > Anura > Eleutherodactylidae > Eleutherodactylus > Eleutherodactylus coqui. The sequence continues at coordinate 68,013,765 of NC_089840.1, read as the reverse complement.
TCAACATTCTCATTGTTGAATGGAAAAAAGCCGTCCGTGTTAATAGAAAGTCAGGCTTGCTCTGCTCTGCACCTCCAGGCATAATCTGAACAAATTGTTGATTCTGCCTATTCAGGCTGTATAATAAAAGGAACATTTTATTTTTAAATTGCAAACTGTTTTTCCAGTTGGAGACTGTTGTCGTCACTTGTCAGCTTGACAGCAGAAGCTACAATTGCTATTAAAGTCGAACTATGGCTGCCGAATGGTTAAAGCTTACCTAACTTTTCAAATAGTTGTTCAGAATAAGCTGCATGTGTTTGTACATGAGGAATAACACTATATCTGACCATTATATAACTTGCATTCTGTATATTTCCTTATTTTACCCCTCTGCAGGTTGTACATTTAATTCTCAATCCTCTAAGGATTAGGGCAAGAGCCTGCTCCTGTGCTATGTATGCTGTGTTCTTTAGACTGCACACGGAGAACTTCAAGCTCTGCTCTCTGTCTGTAACACACAGAGAGATACATAGCATCATCATATAGGATAGTGTGCAGTGTTCATGAGCAGTGTACATGTGAATAAACAGCAGCATATAACTTACCATTAGCTTCAGTCAGGATGTGTGAGTCTTCCCTCCCTCTCCTCCTCCTCTTCCTCTTCTCTGCTCTCTATACTGTTCAATGAGCATGATGACTCAAAACTCATCTGCATCCCATTTCTAACTAACCACATGTGTCTCCTGTCACTTAACTGACAGCAGACAGTGAACAGCAAGTTAAGAGGAAGAGAGACCTCTAGTAACCAACACTTTAACCCCTTAATGCTACAAGGCGTACATTTATGTCTTGGAGATTCGAGGTTTGTATGGAGGGGGTCATTACTGCTTACGCTATTATTGCTTCTATGACAGAGTCCTCTCTAGGCTCTTCCAGGGACGGACTTACAGCACCATGTAAGGATTATTGGGGAATTTGACCAGATTGGGTTGGTTGGTCCTTGGATACCTCCTGGTGCAGCACTTCAACAGCCAGTTTAGGCATCATTAGTGGAAGAGCGCTCCCGGCAGGGAGTGTTTTGCCAGGATCACATAAGAAGCAGCCGAGCTCTGATTCTAATGGGGAGGAGAGAACAGGCATATAAGTTATCCCACCTTGATAACTTATCTCAAGTATATCTCAAGTACAAGTAGTTTGCAGGTAAAATTGGAAGGAGACCACATACAAGCCTATGATGCCAGTACATGCAATCTAAAGTAATTTGCTAAGGAGAGTCCCTATCAGCTAAACTGCTCACTGACCTTCAACTGCAGCACACCAAAACTAGTCATCCCTAATGCTGCCTGTCTACGAGGGATGACATGCCGGCGATGAACTGCTGACTAGAGATGAGCGAACATACTCGTCCGAGCTTGATACTCGTTCGAGTATTAGCGTGTTCGAGATGCTCATTACTCGAGACGAGTACCACGCGATGTTCAAGTTACTTTCACTTTCATCTCTGAGACGTTAGTGCGCTTTTCTGGCCAATAGAAAGACAGGGAAGGCATTACAACTTCCCCCTGCGACGTTCAAGCCCTATACCACCCCCCTGCAGTGAGTGGCTGGCGAGATCAGGTGTCACCCGAGTATAAAAATCGGCCCCTCCGGCGGCTCGGCACAGATTTATTCTGACATAGAGGAGGAAAAGTGCTGTTGGTGCCGGAGCTGCTATAGGGAGAGTGTTAGGAGTATTTTAGGCTTCAAGAACCCCAACGGTCCTTCTTAGGGCCACATCTAACCGTGTGCAGTAGTGTGGAAGCTGCTTTTTGCAGTGTTGCACTTTTTTTTTTTTTGTATATCGGCCGTGCAGAGCATTGCACCCTGCAGTAATTATACATACTCCAGGGCCAGTAGTGGTGGTGAGGCAGGGACAGAAGACTTATATTTATTGAATATAGGCAGTGGGCCTTTCCAATAACATTTGGGAAAAAAAATCTATTTGGGCTGACTGTGACTGTCCTCAGTGTACTGGGTCTGTGCTGGGTGTAGTTGTCCTCCTAATTCATACGCAGCCAGCTAAGTGTTACAGCAGGCTTGCGCAAAATTATTTCCTGGCTCTGTGTTGGCTGTTACATCACCGCTGTATTCCTGTTCACAGTGCAACAGTCTGCAGTTATTTTACATACTCCAGGGCCAGTAGCGGTGAGGCAGGGACAGAAGACATATATTTATTGAATATAGGCAGTGGGCCTTTCCAAAAACATTTGGGAAAAAAAATCTATTTGGGCTGCCTGTGACTGTCCTCAGTGTACTGGGTCTGTGCTGGGTGTAGTTGTCCTCCTAATTCATACGCAGCCAGCTAAGTGTTACAGCAGGCTTGCGCAAAATTATTTCCTGGCGTTCCGTAAGCGAAGTCAGCCTCCAACCACAGGCCAATAAGCGGCACATTTAATTACAGCGTTCTGTTTCTGCACTACTGGTAATACACCATGCTGAGGGGTAGGGGTAGGCCTAGAGGACGTGGACGCGGGCGAGGACGCGGAGGCCCAAGTCTGGGTGTGGGCACAGGCCGAGCTCCTGATCCAGGTGTATCGCAGCCGACTGCTGCGGGATTAGGAGAGAGGCACGTTTCTGGCATCCCCACATTCATCTCACAATTAATGGGTCCACGCGGTAGACCTTTATTAGAAAATGAGCAGTGTGAGCAGGTCCTGTCGTGGATGGCAGAAAGTGCATCCAGCAATCTATCGAGCACCCAGAGTTCTGCGCCGTCCACTGCTCCAACTCTGAATCCTCTGGCTGCTGCTCCTCCTTCCTCCCAGCCTCCTCACTTCATTACAATGACACATTCTGAGGAGCAGGCAGACTCCCAGGAACTGTTCCCGGGCTCCTGCCCAGATTGGGCAGCAAGGTTCCGAATCCTCTCCCACTGGAGGAGTTTGTCGTGACCGATGCCCAACCTTTGGAAAGTTCCCGGGGTCCGGGGGATGAGGCTGGGGACTTCTGGCATCTGTCTCAAAACCTTTCAGTGGGTGAGGAGGACGATGACGATGAGACACAGTTGTCTATCAGTGAGGTAGTAGTAATTAGAGCAAGTTCGAGGGAGGAGCGCACAGAGGATTCGGAGGAAGAGCAGCAAGACGATGAGATGACTGACCCCACCTGGTTTGCTACGCCTACTGAGGACAGGTCTTCAGAGGGGGAGGCAAGGGCAGCAGCAGGGCAGGTTGCAAGAGGCAGTGCGGTGTCCAGGGGTAGAGGCAGGGCCAGACCGAATAATCCACCAACTGTTTCCCAAAGCGCCCCCTCGCGCCATGCCACCCTGCAGAGGCCGAGGTGCTCAAAGGTCTGGCAGTTTTTCACTGAGAGTGCAGACGACCGACGAACAGTGGTGTGCAACCTTTGTCGCGCCAAGATCAGCCGGGGAGCCACCACCACCAGCCTCACCACCACCAGCATGCGCAGACATATGATGGCCAAGCACCCCACAAGGTGGGACGAAGGCCGTTCACCACCTCCGGTTTGCACCGCTGCCTCTCCCCCTGTGCCCCAACCTGCCACTGAGATCCAACCCCCCTCTCAGGGCACAGGCACTACAGTCTCCTGGCCTGCACCCACACCCTCACCTCCGCTGTCCTCGGCCCCATCCACCAATGTCTGTCAGCGCACCGTCCAGCCGTCGCTAGCGCAAGTGTTGGAGCGCAAGCGCAAGTACGCCGCCACGCACCCGCACGCTCAAGCGTTAAACGTGCACATAGCCAAATTTATCAGCCTGGAGATGCTGCCGTATAGGGTTGTGGAAACGGAGGCTTTCAAAAGCATGATGGCGGCGGCGGCCCCGCGCTACTCAGTTCCCAGTCGCCACTACTTTTCCCGATGTGCCGTCCCAGCCCTGCACGACCACGTCTCCCGCAATATTGTACGCGCCCTCACCAACGCGGTTACTGCCAAGGTCCACTTAACAACGGACACGTGGACAAGCACAGGCGGGCAGGGCCACTATATCTCCCTGACGGCACATTGGGTGAATTTAGTGGAGGCTGGGACAGAGTCAGAGCCTGGGACCGCTCACGTCCTACCCACCCCCAGAATTGCGGGCCCCAGCTCGGTGCTGGTATCTGCGGCGGTATATGCTTCCTCCACTAAACCACCCTCCTCCTCCTCCTACGCAACCTCTGTCTCGCAATCAAGATGTGTCAGCAGCAGCAGCACGTCGCCAGCAGTCGGTGTCGCGCGGCACGGCAGCACAGCGGTGGGCAAGCGTCAGCAGGCCGTGCTGAAACTACTCAGCTTAGGAGATAAGAGGCCCACGAACTGCTGCAGGGTCTGACAGAGCAGACCGACCGCTGGCTTGCGCCGCTGAGCCTCCAACCGGGCATGGTCGTGTGTGACAACGGCCGTAACCTGGTGGCGGCTCTGCAGCTCGGCAGCCTCACACACGTGCCATGCCTGGCCCACGTCTTTAATTTGGTGGTTTAGCGCTTTCTGAAAAGCTACCCACGCTTGTCAGACCTGCTCGTAAAGGTGCGCCGGCTCTGCGCACATTTCCGCAAGTCCAACACGGACGCTGCCACCCTGCGCACCCTGCAACATCGGTTTCATCTGCCAGTGCACCGACTGCTGTGCGACGTGCCCACACGGTGGAACTCTACGCTCCACATGTTGGCCAGGCTCTATGAGCAGCGTAGAGCTATAGTGGAATACCAATTCCAACATGGGCGGCGCAGTGGGAGTCAGCCTCCTCAATTCTTTACAGAAGAGTGGGCCTGGTTGGCAGACATCTGCCAGGTCCTTGGAAACTTTGAGGAGTCTACCCAGATGGTGAGCGGCGATGCTGCAATCATTAGCGTCACCATTCCTCTGCTATGCCTCTTGAGAAGTTCCCTGCAAAGCATAAAGGCAGACGCTTTGCGCTCGGAAACAGAGGCGGGGGAAGACAGTATGTCGCTGGATAGTCAGAGCACCCTCCTGTCTATATCTCAGCGCATTGAGGAGGAGGAGCATGAGGAGGATGAGGAGGAGGGGAAAGAGACAGCTTGGCCCACTGCTGAGGGTACCCATGCTGCTTGCCTGTCATCCTTTCTCAGGCATGTATGGCCTGAGGAGGAGGAGGAGGAGGAGGATCCTGAAAGTGATCTTCCTAGTGAGGACAGCCATGTGTTGCGTACAGGTACCCTGGCACACATGGCTGACTTCATGTTAGGATGCCTTTCTCGTGACCCTCGCGTTACACGCATTCTGGCCACTACGGATTACTGGGTGTACACACTGCTCGACCCACGGTATAAGGAGAACCTTTCCACTCTCATACCCGAAGAGGAAAGGGGTTCGAGAGTGATGCTATACCACAGGACCCTGGCGGACAAACTGATGGTAAAATTCCCATCCGACAGCGCTAGTGGCCGAAGGCGCAGTTCCGAGGGCCAGGTAGCAGGGGAGGCGCAGAGATCAGGCAGCATGTACAGCACAGGCAGGGGAACACTCTCTAAGGCCTTTGACGGCTTTCTGGCTCCCCAGCAAGACTGTGTCACGGCTCCCCAGTCAAGGCTGAGTCGGCGGGAGCACTGTAAAAGGATGGTGAGGGAGTACGTAGCCGATCGCACGACCGTCCTCCGTGACGCCTCTGCCCCCTACAACTACTGGGTGTCGAAGCTGGACACGTGGCCTGAACTCGCGCTGTATGCCCTGGAGGTGCTTGCTTGTCCTGCGGCTAGCGTCTTATCAGAGGGGGTGTTTAGTGCGGCTGGGGGAATCATCGCAGATAAGCGCACCCGCCTGTCAACCGACAGTGCCGACAGGCTTACACTCATCAAGATGAACAAAGCCTGGATTTCACCAGACTTCTCTTCTCCACCAGCGGACAGCAGCGATACCTAAACAATACGTAGGTTGCACCCGCGGATGGAAGCATTGTTCTCTATCACCATCAAAAACGTGGACCTTTTAGCTTTATTAATCTGTGTATAATATTCATCCTCCTCCTCCTGCTCCTCCTCCTGAAACCTGACGTAATCACGCCGAACGGGTAATTTTTCTTAGGCCCACAAGGCTCAGTCATATAATTTTTGTAAACAATTTTTATACGTTTCAATGCTCATTAAAGCGTTGAAACTTTCACCTGAACCACTTTTTATTTTAACTGGGCTGCCTCCAGGCCTAGTTACAAATTAAGCCACATTAACCAAAGCGATGAATGGGTTTCACCTGCCCTCTTGGTTGGGCATGGGCAATTTTTCTGAGGTACATTAGTACTGTTGGTACACCAATTTTTTGGGGCCCTCGCCTACAGTGTAATCCATTTAATTTTTTGCCCACCTGCATAAAAGCTGACGTTACATCAGCTGTGTTGGGCACTGCAATGGGATACATTTATGTACCGCCGGTGGGTTCCAGGGAGCCACCCATGCTGTGGGTCCACAGGGAGTTGTAACTGCATGTGTCTACTTCTAAAGAACCCCAGTCTAACTGGGGCATGCAGTGTGGGCCGAAGCCCACCTGCATTAAACATGACATTACCTCAGCTGTGATGGGCACTGCAATGGGATATATTTATGTACCGCCGGTGGGTTCCAGGGAGCCACCCATGCTGTCGGTCCACAGGGAGTTGTAACTGCATGTGTCTACTTCTAAAGAACCCCAGTCTGACTGGGGCATGCAGTGTGGGCCGAAGCCCACCTGCATTTAATCAGACGTTACCTCAGCTGTGATGGGCACTGCAATGGGATACATTTATGTACAGCCGGTGGGTTACAGGGAGCCACCCATGCTGTGGGTGCACACGGAATTCCCATTGCGGAGTTGTACCTGCCTGTGACTATTTATAAAAAACCGCGGTCTGACTGGGGCATGCAGCCACCTTGACAGAATGAATAGTGTGTGGCACATAGGTTCCCCATTGCTATGCCCACGTGTGCAGCTCCTGATGGCGGTGGCACAGGATTATATTTCTCATTGCTTCTGTACAGCATTGTGGGCTATCGCCCAGCCCCTTTTAAAGAGGGTCGCTGCCTAGCCGTGCCAACCCTCTGCAGTGTGTGCCTGCGGTTCCTCCTCATGGCAGACGAACTTATAAATAGACATGAGGGTGGTGTGGCATGAGTGCAGCTGAAGGCTGCGCAGGGACACTTTGGTGTGCGCTGTGGACACTGGGTCGTGCGGGGGGGGGGGGTTGGGCAGCATGTAACCCAGGAGAAGTGGCAGCGGAGTGTCATGCAGGCAGTGATTGTGCTTTGTTGGAGGTAGTGTGGTGCTTAGCTAAGGTATGCATTGCTAATGAGGGCTTTTCAGAAGTAAAAGTTGTTGGGAGTGGGGGGGGGGCCCACTCTTGCCGCTATTGTGGCTTAATAGTGGGACCTGGGAACTTGAAATGCAGCCCAACATGTAGCCCCTCGCCTGCCCTATCCGTTGCTGTGTCGTTCCCATCACTTTCTTGAATTGCCCAGATTTTCACAAATGAAAACCTTAGCGAGCATCGGCGATATACAAAAATGCTCAGGTCGCCCATTGACTTCAATGGGGTTCGTTACTCGAAACGAACCCTCGAGCATCGCGATAATTTCATCCCGAGTAACGAGCACCCGAGCATCTTGGTGCTTGCTCATCTCTACTGCTGACGGATCACACTGTGTGAAGCTTTCCATAGTGTTGCTATAGAAAGCGCAGCCGCAGCGCCCACAAGCGGAGAATCACACCAATTCCTCGCTTGCAGGATTTAAATTGTGGCATGCCGTGATTTTCCGTGATTCTCCACGGTGAGCCTATCTGTTAGATAGCCTCACCGCTGAGACCTGTCAGCCCTCCCCCTCTTCCACCGCAGCGGAATATCGCTAGTGATATTCTGCCTCAGCCGTGGACAGGGGGCCTAAGGGGCCTAAGGGAGAATCACCAGACAATTTCTTTAGTCTCTCAGATATACATGACCGCTCACCAATGCAGCTTCTCTTCTCTCCACTTCTGGGACACTGGCCGCACATTACTTGATGAAAACATAATGTTGCTGAACAAACTGAAAAAAAGGGGTAAGATAGGTCCTGCCCAATCTTTCTGACATGTAGTATTAACTATGAGCGAGAAAGATAGGGAAAATCCTATCTTTTCTCTCCTGTACCATTAAAGCGCAAGAATACCGCTAGAGAAAATGAAACCATTGAAATCAACGATTTTGTTTCATGCATATTGGCATATAGCACTGTACTTTTTTGCACATGCAGGGCCTGTTCGCATGTGTGTAACACATACCCTTTCCCCCATGGAAAAGGCTATTTAACCCAATGGTGTACAGATGTGTTTGTTTTTTCAAGGAATTGCCCAGCATATTCCACATCCCGTTGCATATTGAGCGTACATTTGCACACCTATCTTAAGGACCTTTGGTATGCAAATACACAGGATAATAGAGCAGGTCCAATTTTTTTGCACGTGCAAAAAATGTTTGAAAAAAATCATTAATGTGAACGAACCCATTGACATCAATGGGTCCTATTCTCTGCGTATTGAGCTTGCATAACTGCAATGCGCAGCACAGATATGTTCACCTTAAAATACCATTTGGGCTTGTTCATATAAGCATATACGCAATTATGAGTGCTTAGTGCAATGTGTTTGCGCCGTGAGCAAATTTCTTTGGCGTGCATATTGACATATTGTACTGTACATTTTGCGCCCCCGTGGCATGTTTATTTGCACGCAGCAGACAAACACATCCCGATTTAAATGGCTATTTAGCCTAATGTGTTTCAGATATGTTTTTTCTAAATGGAATTGCGCTGTTTTTCACACATCTGTTTGTGTATTGGGCGCATTTGCTCACCTCCCATAGACTTCTCTGGAGACCTTTGAGCACAATAGTAGAGCATGCTGAGTCCTCTTTCGCATGCGAAATGTGTATGCAAATTACGAAAATGTGGATGAACCCATTGATATTAAAAGGTTCTATTCACTAGCTATTGCAAAATTGTGCACAAATACACCCATGTGAAGCCGTCCTCAAATGCGTATTTTGATATAGATTCTGGTATGTATCTGCCGTGGAATGAGTGCAGAAATACTGCAGATTATGCCCTTTACTATAATAATAATCATCTTTATTTGTATAGCGTCAACTTATTCCGCAGCGCAATAGATGCATGGTGGCTCAATCAGGACAAAGTGGGGGTACAGGTGCAGAAAGTGTACATGATGGGCATAGTTAGAGGGCAGGGGACTAAAATCAGGGGAGCTGGTATGCTTCTTTGAAGAGGTGAGTCTTTAGTGCATGTCTGGAGTTCCGTTTGTCAGGAATAATCTGGATGTTTTGGGGTAGAGCGTTCCATAGGGTCGGTGCTGCTCTGCTGAAGTCCGGGAAGCGAGCCTGTGAGGTTCGTATAAGAGGGACATCTAGTCGTAGCGTGTTGGCAGAGCACAGCGCGGGCTAGGTAGTGTGCAGGCAGGAGGGAGGTGATATGTGGCGGTGCAGCTCTTTAAATGAAGGTGATAAGGTTAAATTGAGTTCTGTAATACATGGGCAGCCAGTGCAGTGACTGGCATAGTGCAGAGGCATCTGAAAACCGGCTGGACAAGAAGATGAGTCTAGCTGGTGCACTTAATATGAATTGGATAGGGGAGAGTCTGGAGCGGGGGCGGCCAATTAGTATTGAGCTGCAATAGTCGAGTCTGGAAGGGATGAGGGCAACAATGAGAATCTTTAGCACAGCTGTGGTCAGGAACGGCTGGATTTTTGCAATGTTCCGGAGGTGCATGTGGCATATTTGGGCCAGAGATTGGATGCGGGGGGGGGGGGGGGGACTTGAAGGAGAGGTCCGAGTCCAGTGTGACCCCCAAGGCAGCGGACATGCTGCCTGGGGGTTATGGTTGTGCCAGCTACTGATATAGTGATGTTGGCAAGAGGACGGCTGGTAGAAGGTTGAAAGACGAGAAGGTCAGTTTTAGAGGTTGAGTTTGAGAAAAAGGGAGGACATGATGTTCAAGACAGCAGATAGACAGTCGGAGATGTTTTGGAGGAAAGCTGCAGAGATGTCACAGGAAGACGTGTATAGGTGGGTGTCATCGGCATAGAGGTGATGTTAGAGGTCAAATCTGCGAAGGGTTATCTCGATTGGGGCTGTATAAATAGAGAAGAGGAGGGGGTCCAGGAATGAGACCAGGGGACCCTGATAGCAAGAGGAAGTGGAGAAGAGGTAGAGCCAGCAAAAGAGATGCTGAAAGAGCGGTCAGAGAAGAAGGAGAAGAACCAGGAGAGAGCAGTGTCCTTTAGGCCATTAGAGTGGAGCATAGTGAGAAGCAGGTCATGGTCGACAGTGTCGAATGCAGCTTGACTTGACCACTAGCAGGTCATTAGATAATTTTGTGAGGGCGGTTTCAGTCAAATGGAGGCGGTGGAAACTGGACTGGAGGGGGTCAATGAGGGAGTTGTCAGAGAGAAGGGGAGTAAGGTGGGAATAGACTAGGCGTTCAAGTAGTTTGGAGATTAAGCGTCAGTTGGGTCAGGAGTCGGTTTCTTTAGGAGAAGGGATATGATAGAATGTTTGAATGTGAAGGGGAAAATACCAGTGGACAGGGAAAGGTTGAAGATGGTGGTGAGGTGTGTAATTACAGCTGGGAAAAGGGGCCGGAGGAGGTTTGAGGGTAGAGGGTCGCTAGTGCAGGTAGTGGGGCAAGCGGTGAAAAGCAGTCTGGAGAATTCTTCTTCTGTCATTGGTTCAGGTACAGATAATGAATGGGTGATGGGTGCAGTGCTGAAAAAGCCGAGGTCGGGGCTATTTGCGCAATGTTTGGGAAATTCTTTATGGATAGTTTCATTTTTTTCTTTGAAGTGGGTGGCTAGCTCTCCAGCACTGAGGTCCATCACGGGGACCTGTTTTTTTGGGCCTAAGGAGGGAGTGGAAGGTATTAAAGAGTTGTTTGGGGTTGTGGCATAGTGAAGAGACAAGGGAGGTGAAATAAACTTGTTAAGCATGATGGTGGGCGAGGTTGTAGGTTTTGATCATAAATTTAAAGTGGATAAAATCTACAGACTGTTGGATTTATGTCATAGCTGTTCGGCGCATCTGGAGCACCACCGGATGAAGCGCATTTGGGGAATGAGTCAGGGTTGTCGTGGTCTGCAATTGATGGCACTGATCACGGGGGTTGCCGTTTCATCCAAGGCGCATCTGAGGGTGGTGTAGTAATGTTCAGCAGCCAGGTTGGGGCATGAGAGGAGAGAGTTGTGGGTTAGGGAAGACTGTAGGGTTTTGGCAAATGCTGGGTGTAGATGATCTGGAGGTTCTTGGAGGTGTGATAGATGGGAGGGTCTGGGGAAATGTTAGAGTGCCTGATGGAGAGGGAGAGGAAGTTGTGATCTGAGATAGGGAGGGGGGAGTTAGCAAAGTGGGAGACGGAGCAGAGGAAGATTAGGTTGAGATTGTTACCATCTCTGTGAGTGGGGGAGTCACAATTGTGAAAGGCCAAGGGAGGAGGTGAGGGTTAGAAGTAGGGAGGCAGCTGCGGAGATGGGGTTTTCTATGGGGATGTTGAAGTCCCTGAGGATGAGGGTTGGGAGTTCACATGACAGGAAGTGAGGAAGCCAGGCAGCGACCTGTAGGGGGAGTGGACGGAAGAGTCGAAGGGTATGTACTTCAAAGGATGAGAAAGTAAGGGAGGGAGTTGGGGTAATAACCTGGAAGGTGCAATTTGGCGAAAGGAGAACACCTACTCCTCCGCCACACCTGCCGTCCGATCTGGGGTTGTGGGAGAACTGCAGGCCATTGTAGGATAATCCAATAGGGGAGGCAGAATCAGACTGGTTTATCCAGATTTGCTGAGAACGAGTAGGTTTAGATGCTTGGTGGTGAAGAGATTGTGGATGGTTGGGAGTTTGCTGCACTCCGATTGGCTGTTCTAAAGGGCAAAATTCAAAAGGGCAAGGAGGGGTGTGTGCAGGCTAGAAGTCTGTCTTGGGGGTGTCTAAGTCTGGTTTGGAGGGGTATTGGCTGTTAGTGATACAGCAAGGGCTGGGGTTAGGGCTGATGTTCCCCGCAGCTAAGAGTTACAAGGTAGTGAGGGAGAGTAGATGGTTGGTGGATTTATGATGGTGGCTGTGGTGTTTCTTGGTGGTGAGGGGAGGATGGAGGCATTTGAGAAAGGTGAGAAGTGTGTAAGAGCTATGTATTGGTGACGGGAGTGGGGAGGGATGATGTAGATAGAGTGTGTTGGGTCTGGGCTTAGGAAGAGGGAGTGGAGGCATGCAGTGAGGATGATGATAGAGGTTAGAGCAAAGATGAGGGTATTAGTGTGCAGGGTGTTAGTGTTGGAGGGGACAGCTTGCCTCTTGATCTGTTGAGCGGCCATGTCAAAGTATGTGGCACGCTCAGCTGAGCAATGCTGTGGGTAGAGCAAGCCATGACAGGTGGTGAGGCAGAGGTGAAAGAAGAGGGGAGCAGCCAGTACAGAGAGGGGAAGATAGCATAGGCATAGACAGGGACAGAGCATGATATAAGCAACACAAAATGTAGCATTAATTGAGCGTAGCATGGGCATGAACAGCACAAAGCATAGACATCAGCATGGATGGGTGCGAGTAAGTCTTTGTGGATGATGATGAAGCAATGAGCAGGATGGAGATAAACAGACAGTCTTTGTGGATTGTGATTGAGGCATGAGCAGAATGGTGAGGGCGCTTACCCAGCCCGATGACAGTGGACGTAGAGCAGGCGGTCAGGCGGGCAGCAGTTTCTCAGTTGTGGGGGCCCTTGGATTTACAATGAATGGAATCTGCAGCATTTTCACCCCATTTCCATGGCAAACCCAGACCAACATCCAAATCAAAAGCCGTATGTAAATCATACAGATTTTGGTGCTAATTTGTGAAAGATATTTCCATTATTCGTGAACCCACCTTCATGCTTCCTTTGCCCTTATATTGGCAGTCTCTGATCATGCTGAAATAAATGTAATGCAAATTCGAGTAAATTTGGCCTGATTGCATACAGCAATATTAGTCAGTCTAAGAAGTGTGTACAATATTTTGTCCATATAATAAAACAACGTCACACTTGCTCATGAAACAAGATATATTAGGGTGATAAATAAAATTCACTTTTCCTACTCCTCCAATATTTAATAAAACTGGTTATTTTAAAGTACTTTGCATGTGGACCATGGTTGCTAGAACTTAACGCTCCTTACAGAAGCGTCATATTATCACGTTCCCTCTATGGAAATAAAAGTAATACGAATCTCCAATGGTCATGAATCACAGCAACCAAAAGGGAAAACTCGAGTAGCATTCTGCCATGTGATGTACTTTTTGGTTTAGTGTGGTTTTTATCCTACTTGAGTTCTCATTCTTGTGATTTTGTGAATATGTTTAATCTGCAGAGAAGTAAGATTGCAATGCTTCTTCACCATCGGAGAACGGTATTTCCTTTTTTACGTTGTATTGCAGATTAGATATGGTAGCTGCTAGTAATCTTGGCACACATGCAAGTTACTTGGAAAGAGAAACTTTTTTAATGATTGTTGGAAAGGTCAGTTTTTATTTGTCATAATCCTAATTCATCACCGATCCCCTGAGCTGCACAACTCTGACTTTGTTTTATTGTATGTTAAGAAGCTGATCTACTTTTGAGACCTTAGAACATGAATTCTAAGACATCAACACAGTCATTATTTATTTGTTCTTTGCCCGTGCATTGAAGTTCAATGTCTGCATAATGGCAGGGGATCCTCAGAATGGGAAAATGCTTTTGAGGTGTCCCCTCATCGTAAAAGGGTTGAGAAACACTAGATAGAGCTTTAGATAGAGTAGACTGTATAGAGAAACAGAAACCATAAAAGATGTCCGAAAATATAATTATTAGGCTTTGACTGTTCTGTATTTTTATTTGCGTATAGAGGTTTTATTCTTGTATAATCCATTTTACAATATCGAGAGCTCTACGGTATTTAGACTAAGAGAGCTATCCAAAAGTGGATACATCCAAAACAACCAAATTATTCCAAATCCTTTCAGATTTGACAATAATTGAGAAGTTACTGGACCCATCTACATGTTGTTCAATTATAAAACATGGTGTTGACTTTTGTTCTTTATTTGAAGGCTGCCATTTATATTGCAGATATTCAAGTAATGAACAATTACAGACAAGTAAGGTTTTATAACAGCTCAATTGCATTTCCTTTATGCTTCACTGACCTTGCTATGAAAATGCCACAGTAACTTAATCTCAGTTCTGCTGAAGTCCAATTTCATTCTAGTGTAACCATAATCAACAATCCCTGGTTTCCTCAGCACTGCTTGGAAGATTCCCACTTGAACATTTCTGGTTTTCATACAATAAAATTCAATACACTGCCTATTGTCCTTCAGGGGACACCATAAAGGAACGACGTAAAAAGAAATATTCATCCTTATTTATTACAAGAGGCTTCATTCTTAATGAAACAAAAATATGAAGTGTATTTGTCTATTTCACTGCCAGCAAAGAAAATGGATCTTACATTGTTCTATATTCACATGACTTAACGGAAGCTGCCACGATAGCATAAGGACCAAATTGTTAATCAAAGTGATGTCTAACGTGAGAATGCATAATGTAATGAATTGGATCCAGCATACAATAATAAAACAATTGTAGATAAAAACCCACCAACAGCAGAAAAGTGCATGTAGCACAGATAGAAAGCAGTACAGTACATGTAGTGTAGGTGAATAGCAGTACAGCGCATGTAGTACATGTAAATAGATGTATAGTATATGTAGAACACTTAGAGTGCAGTACATGTAGTATAGGTAAATACAGTAAGGCCTCGTTCACACGAGCATGGTTTACATGTCCGTGCTGCAAGCAGAGTGCTGCCGCGGTTCCCATAGGAGCCTGTGGTCAGCACCATGGACAGCACCGCAGCAAGGAGTTGACAGGAGAGCTTGCACTCGCTGTCCTATCTTTTTTACCAGTGCAGATTGTGCACTGGTAAAAAAGCTCTGTGTGAGCCCTTCCATAGTAACCTATTGGTTGCTATAAAAGCGTGGCTTACATGCTGCTGTAGCAGCGTGCAAACCACGTGCTTGTGAACAAGGCCTAAGTGTATATGTGAAACGGGGGCACAGTGAGAGACAGTTCCATGGGCAAGTCTTTTCATGGGCTTACGTGGAGGGGAGGAAGACTCGCCCTCTTCGAATTCCTCGTTATAGGTTGAGAGCCTGGTGCGATGTCTTTGAAAGAAATCCTGTTACATGGCTGCATGGTAAGTATGGGGTAAACCAGAACAGAAACCACATATTGGCACACAGCAACGTCAGCTCTAGACTTGAGCAGTACAACAGGAAGCACACTGAAAGAGATGATCAGTCCTCATGCAAGGCAACCATCCAAAATGACAGCTTGCCAACATGGCTTCCAACACAGAAGGCGTCTTTGTGATGCTTCTTCGTGGAGCCACAGAAGATCATGTTCTTACTCCTTACACTCACACTTTTATAAACTCTGTTAACATATGCTGCAGCTACATTATCAAGAGGGGCACAGCTTTGCAGCATCAAGTGCTGCACCCCTGCACAGAGTCCAGTCCATCTATTTCCCCGGCACTACTTTCTTAAAACAATAGTGTGAAGGTGTAGCAGAATATTATGTATTCCTGACAGACAAAAAAGCAGCAATGCCCAACACTCCCATTATATATCTAGCGCAGGTAGAGAGCAGCACAGTACATGCACTACAAGTACATAACAACAGTACATGTAAAACAAGTATAGTAAATGCAGAACAGGTAGATAACAATAGAGTTCACAAAGTACAGGTAATAGCAATATTTTTTCACTGCGGAGATTCTTATCTCTTAAAATATAACCTTTATTAAATAATTAATTAAAAAACTAATAGCCTGACACACAAGCACAGAATGAGCTTCCAGACACCTAGCATGTGTCGGAAAGACCAGGAGCAGTGTGGAAAGGGGTAACGCCCTAGAAAATATCTGTGAGACTGCACAAGATGCACTTATGGCATTTTTAGATCAGAGGGCCGCACATAATGTATTGCGCGCCAAGAGTGCCTCTCTAACGTGAATCACTGCTCTTAGGGTACAAGAGGTGAATAAAGGATTGTTAGCCTCAATCAGTCTACAGTCAATGAAACAGGTGTTCCACTAATCAAGTAATCACCAGTCTAGGACCCCCCAAAAATTAGTCATAGTTCCAGATAGGGGTAGCAGCGACATATAGCTGTATTCCTAGATACTGATGGAAAATAGCCCAATAGCCCAATTAAGATAGCCTTGACTGCTTCACGCGTTTCCACTACAGTGATGTAGTTTCATCAGGAACCTATTCTTCCTAATGTGAATGATAAGTACTAAGATTCCTTATTAAAGCATTAGGTATTACACCTCTATTAGTACTGCAATTCACAATTTAATGTAGGAATTGCAGATAGAAAGCGAGAGGTTAAGTTAGATAACTAATGCTAGGAGGCTGGATTCTGTCCCTATAGAGCACCTACAGAGCACACCCCAGCAGGACCCAACCCAGCTCCCCCTCAGCATGAAGATAAAAATAAAAAAAAACTGCAGAGTAGCAGCGTCACAAGCCTTGATGGTAGGCAGGTGGCGAATGATCTGCTGCATGTTTGGTCAGATCTTATAAGGCTTAGCCAGACCCACTACCAGAGCGGTATGTCCTGCATGGGCCAGCCCCCTAGTAGTTTAACAGCCACCTCCCACATAGTGGACTAGGCCCACTCATCAGGTGCCCCTGTAGTGGAAACGTGTGGAACCTTGTTTTTCATCTGACCTTGCTACTCATTTGAACATTCTTGTTCATTTGAAATAGAGCTTCATCAATGAAGCATTGATACCTATGTGAAGCAGTCAAGGTTATCTTAATTGGGCTATTTTCCATCAGTATCTAGGAATATAGCGATATCTTGCTGCTACCCCTATCTGGAACTATAATTAATTTTTGGGGGGTCCTAGAGGGGTGACTACTTGATTAGTGGAACACCTGTTTCATTGACTGTAGATTGATTGAGGATAACAATCCTTTATTCACCTCTTGTACCCTAAGATCAGTGATTCACGTTAGAGAGGCACTCTTGGCGCACGATACATTATGTGCGGCCCTCTGATCTAAAAATGCCATAAGTGCATCTTGTGCAGTCTCACGGATATTTTCTAGGGCGTTACCCCTTTCCACACTGCTCCTGGTCTTTCCGACACATGCTAGGTGTCTGGAAGCTCATTCTGTGTTTGTGTGTCAGGCTATCTGTTAGTTTTTTAATTTATTTTTTAATAAAGGTTATATTTTAAGAGATAAGAATCTCCGCAGTGAAAAGGTTTTCCAGTTATCGAGTTGATTCTTCTGCCTCAGTGAATAATTAGGTAATAGCAATATGGTTTATATAGTACAGATAGAGAATGGTTCAGTACATCGATCCCAATTTAGGGCAGATTTAGACGAGCGTGGTTTTGTTCCCTTATACGGCCGTGATAATCACAGCCGTATAACAGGACAAAGCAAAATCATTGATTTCTATGGGATTTCATTGGTTTTGTTTTCACCTCCTATCTTTCTGGCCATGATTTGTAAGGCCAGGAAAAGATAGGACCTGCCCTATCTTTCCCACACGTAGGTAAACTACTTACTGGCAAGATCAGGCAGCACCTGTCTTGCCGCAATAATTTTCAAACTTGTTTGAACTGCCAGTGAAGGGGAAGATCTTCCCCTCATTCAGGCATAACTACACTCTATACTGGTTAGGATATTTGCACCTATGGCAGTGAGAATAAGGCCTTAGAATGTGCTCCAACAATGCGTCTAATGTACATCTTCTGCCATGTATGCAGTCCTTGAAAAGCCTTTCGAGGGTGCATCCTGCTGTACAAGATGTGAGCGTGTTGCACATTTGGAAGCTCAGATACTAGATATAAATATGCAGCTTGCAACATTGAGATCCATTGGCAATATGGAACGGAGTTTTCTTCTCAATGAGCAGGCACTTGCTGGGGTAGATGTGGGGGTGGATGCTAGTATGGTAGTGCAGGATGAGCAGGCAGCTAGCTGGGTGACAGAAGGAGGGGTAGAGTGAAGAGATCAAGGAAAGCTAGTACTGAACTGCCACACCCCAACAAGTTTGCAAAGTTGTGAGATGAAGGGGATGCCTTTACAGGATTAGCACTGTTGCAGCAAAACATGGCCTCAGACCGCCAGGGGAATATCTGCTCCAGTAAGAAGGGGAATGGAAGTGCAGGGTAGGCTAGACAGGTTCTGGTAGTGGGAGACTCAATTAATAGGGGGACCGACAGTGCAATCTTGCACAAAAACCAGGATCATCAAACGGTGTGTTTTCTTTCTGGTGCTTGATTTCAACACGCCATGGGTTAGGTTGACGGATTACTGGAAGGAGCTAGTGAGGATCCAGGTGGCATGGTGCATATAGGCACCAATGACTATAGACACCAATAGAAATTTTCAAAGTTTTTTAGTACATTTTACGGTACATTAAAAATTACATTTGAAAAATACAGTTCCGCCCGCCAAAAAAACAAGCCCTCAAACAGCTGCGTTGATGAATAAATAAAAGAGTTATGATTTTTTAAAAGTCGGGAGGAAAAAACAAAAAAGAAAAAGGGCTGCTTCCTTAAGAGGTTAAAAATGATTTTAGGTAACTAGGATGTAAGCTGAAGGCAAAGATTTCCAAAGTATTTTTTTAAATACTAACTGTACCATGTGCCACACTAGAAAGGCAGCGGCAAATTAGGGAGGTAAACAAATGGCTCCAGACTTGGTATAGGAAGGAGGGGTTTGGGTTGATGGAGAACTGGGCTTGGGAGGAGGGCAATCACAGAACTAGAGGGGGGCAGTATAGACAGTGACCTGTAACTAAGTAATAAAATAGGGAGGGGAAGTGGTGGGAGGGATTAGTTAAGTTAAAATTGTCAGAACAGTTAATAGAGATACTCATGATATAAAAAAAAAAATAACCATGATAACCTAAATGACAGCTGAGAGCTGCCCCTGATTGGTCCCTGCGCTGAGCCAATCAGAGGCAGCACTCACTCACCCATTCATGAATTCATGAATGGGTAAGTGAGAGCTGCCTCTGATTGGTGAGGTTGTGACTAGAGATGAGCGAACGCGTTCGTCCGAGCTTGCTATTCGTGCGAATATTAGGGTGTTCGGGATGTTCGTTATTCGTAACGAACACCATGCGGTGTTCTGGTAAATTAAACTTTCTTCCCTGAGACGTTAGCGCTTTTTTTTGGCCAATATAAAGACAGGGAAGGCATTACAACTTCCCCCTGCAACGTTTAAGCCCTATACCACCCCCCTGCTGTGAGTGGCTGGGGAGATAAGGTGTCCGCCTGATATGAAAGTCTGCCCCTCCCGCTGCTCGCTATGGATGCATTCTATATGCGCTCAATGGGGCCAGCGGCAGCAGCGCTGACCCCATTGAGAACATATAGAAGACAAATCCTTCTTCTCTGGCACAGCTGTAACAGCTGTAGCAGAGAAGAACGATGTTTGCCCATTGAATTCAATGGAACCGGCAATACAGCCGACTCCACTGAATGCAATGGGCTGCCGGCGATCGCAGGATGAATGGTCGGAAAGGGGTTAAATATATAACCCCTTTCCTGCAATTCATCCAGAAATGTGTTACACTAAAAATATATACCGGCGTATAAGGCGACCGGGCGTATAAGACGACCCCCCAACTGTCACCTTATACGCCGGTAATACAGTGGAGCAAAGAATAAAAAGCATTACTTACGTTTTTAGATGATCTGCGGCGCTCCTGCAGGCTGTCACTCCCTCCTGGTCCACGGCAGACAAGCTTTCTCCACGAAAGACTTTAAATCCCTGCCTCCAGAAGCACATGTGCCTTCAGCCAATCACAGCCAATGACAATGATGTCATTGAATGGCTGTGATTGGCTGTGTTTCTGGAGGCGGGGATTTCAAGCCTTGAAATCCCCGCCTCCAGAAACACAGCCAATCACAGCCATTCAATGACATCATTGTCATTGGCTGTGATTGGCTGAAGGCACATGTGCTTCTGGAGGCAGGGATTTAAAGTCTTTCGTGGAGAAAGCTTGTCTGCCGTGGACCAGGAGGGAGTGACAGCCTGCAGGAGCGCCGCAGATCATCTAAAAACGTAAGTAATGCTTTTTATTCTTTGCTCCACTGTATTGCCGGCGTATAAGGTGACAGTTGGGGGGTCGTCTTATACGCCCGGTCGCCTTATACGCCGGTATATATTTTTAGTGTAACACATTTCTGGATGAATTGCAGGAAAGGGGTTATATATTTAACCCCTTTCCGACCATTCATCCTGCGATCGCCGGCAGCCCATTGCATTCAGTGGAGTCGGCTGTATTGCCGGTTCCATTGAATTCAATGGGCAAACATCGTTCTTCTCTGCTACAGCTGTTACAGCTGTGCCAGAGGAGGACGATCTTTATGCTGACAGTGGGGGGGGGGGGCACTCTTGCCGCTATTGTGGCTTAATAGTGGGACCTGTGAACTTGAGATGCAGCCCACCATGTAGCCCCTCGCCTGCCCTATCCGTCACTGTGTCATTCCCATCACTTTCCTGAATTGCCCAGATTTTCACACATGAAAACCTTAGCGAGCATCGGCGAAATACAAAAATGTTCCGGTCGCCCATTGACTTCAATGGGGTTCGTTGTTCGAAACGAACCCTCGAGCATCACGGGAAGTTCGTTACGAATAACGAACACCCGAACATTTTGGTGTTCGCTCATCTCTAGTTGTGACCAATCAGAGGCAGCTCATTCAGCAGGCAGGGATTTTAAATCCCCGGCTGCTGAATACTACTCAGAGCAGTTCAGGAGAACTGCCGCACGGCCGCGGCTGAACTCCGTCTGCCGGGACCAGGTGAGTATTTTTTGTTTTTTTGTTTTTACACATTTCTGGATACATTTCAGGGAAGGGCTTATATTTTTAAGCCCTTCACAAAAATTCATTGTGAGATCGCCCGCAGTCCATTGCTTTCAATGGAGCTGGCTGTATTGCCGGCTCCATTGAATTCAATGCGCTGGACAGCTCCGGCCGGTTTCTAATGAAACGCGGCTAGGAGCAGTTTTTTCGGGCGATTTTTCGGCCCCGGTCACGCGATTTGCGGATGCGCATCCGTCATGCGAACCGCAAATCGCGGGAAAAAACACCCATGTGACTAAGGCCTAAGAAGGGATCTTAAAAATCCGGTAAGTGGGAGGGGTTTGTCTTTTTGTAAAATCCTGTTTAAAGCCCACACTACGGGATGACATTTGTGAGAGAGATGAATATGCGGAGATACATGGAAGACAATAATAAAATCTTCAATGGAGTTTTCTATGGTCCACCAAATATAACAGAAGCCACTGACAATCTATTATCAAGGCAAATAGATGAAGAAGCAAATCACAATTGGGTACTTTAACTATTTGGATGTAAACTGGGAGGCTAAAACCTGTGGATCTCATAAAGGTAACACATTTTATCAATAATGAAAGATAATTACTTTACTCAACTTGCAAAGGATCCAACTAAAAGAACGGACATTTTGGACCTAATAATAGCCAACAGAACAGACAGAAAAACAGGGGCGCACCTTAAAAATAGTGAACATAACACTCTGCAACAAAAAAATATATATTTTTTTGTGTTCAGAAAATCAGTGGCATTTTCACATTATTGAGATAACAAACAAATGGTTATTAACAATGTCATATTGCTGCCTAAGATTCTATGTGCAGTGCAGATTCATGATTATACATGTACAGTAATTTTTTTTTTTTGCTAATATAATGCTGTTATTTTTAGTTTTTTTACATCTGTAGATAAATTGGCAATTATTTAAATCAAGTGTGGCATAAAGAGGTTGTAAAACGGATACTTTCTGTTATGTATGTGGAGGGTTCATCAAACACGGGCAAAGAAGCACTCTTTGCCAACATTGGCAAAAATGAATGCAGCCTACAAAGGATATTTTAGGATGGCTGTGGGTGATCAAGATAAGTCATGGGCACCTCACTTCAGCTGCGATAATTGCAAGAAAACTCTTGAAAGTTGGTTCAGAGGCGAAAATAGAGCCATGAAGTTTGCAGATGTGTTCAGAAAACAAAAGCTCAGACAGTGAACATGCAACTGATCCTTTCCATGCCGGCAAAGATGACAGAAGACCATACTACCCAAACCAGAAGGATGCTAATGATTTGGTAAGAGATCTTAGTCTTACAAAAGCTAGAGCAGAAATTCTGACATCCAGGCTAAAACAGTGTAGCTTGCTGGATGAAAGCTGCATGTTACAAGTAAAAGAAAACGTCATCAAGTGTTTTCTACCTTCTTCACCCTTCAAAGATGGACTCTGGAACTGCCATGACATGGCAGGTCTATTCAGTGAAAATAGGTTACCTTTAGAGATGAGCGAACACCAAAATGTTCGGGTGTTCGTTATTCGGAACGAACTTCCCGCGATGTTCGAGGGTTCGTTTCGAACAACGAACCCCATTGAAGTCAATGGGCGACCAGAGCATTTTTGTATTTCGCCGATGCTCGCTAAGGTTTTCATGTGTGAAAATCTGGGCAATTCAAGAAAGTGATGGGAATGACACAGAAACGGATAGGGCAGGCGAGGGGCTACATGTTGGGCTGCATCTCAAGTTCACAGGTCCCACTATTAAGCCACAATACCGGCAAGAGTGGGCCCCCCCCCTCCCAACAACTTTTACTTCTGAAAAGCCCTCATTAGCATGGCATACCTTTGCTAAGCACCACACTAGCTACAACAAAGCACAATCACTGCCTGGATGACACTCCGCTGCCACTTCTCCTGGGTTACATGCTGACCAACCGCCCCCCCTCCCCCCCACAGCGCACACCAAAGTGTCCCTGCGCAGCCTTCAGCTGCCCTCATGCCACGCCACACTCATGTCTATTTAGAAGTGCGTCTGCCATGAGGAGGAACCGCAGGCACACACTGCAGAGGGTTGGCATGGCTAGGCAGCGGCCCTCTTTAAAAGGGGCGGGGCGATAGCCCACAATGCTGTACAGAAGCAATGAGAAATAGAATCCTGTGCCACGGCCATCAGGAGCTGCACACGTAGGCATAGCAATGGGGAACCTATGTGCCACACACTATTCATTCTGTCAAGGTGTCTGCATGCCCCAGTTAGACCAGGCTTTTTAATTCATAGACACAGGCAGGTACAACTCCCTATTGTGAAGTCCCTGTCGACCCACAGCATGGGTGGGTGCCAGGAAGCCACCGGCGGTACATAGAAATATCCCATTGCATTGCCCAACACAGCTGAGGTAGTAATGTCGTGCGTAATACAGGTGGGCTTCGGCCCACACTGCATGCCCCAGTCTGACCGGGGTTCTTTACAAGTGGACACATGTAGGTTAAACTCCCTGTGGACCCACTGCCTGGGTGGGTGCCAGGAAGCCACCGGCGGTACATAGAAACATCCCATTGCATTGCCCAACACAGCTGAGGTAGTAATGTCGTGCGTAATACAGGTGGGCTTCGGCCCACACTGCATGCCCCAGTCAGACTGGGGTTCTTTAGAAGTGTACAGATGTATTAAAAACTCTGTGTGCACCTACAGCATGGGTGGCTCCCTGGAACCCACCGGCGGTACATAAAAATATCCCATTGCATTGCCCAACACAGCTGAGGTAGTAATGTCGTGCTTAATGCAGGTGGGCTTCGGCCCACACTGCATGCCCCAGTCAGACTGGGGTTCTTTAGAAGTGGACACATGTAGGTTAAACTCCCTGTGGACCCACTGCCTGGGTGGGTGCCAGGAAGCCACCGGCGGTACATAGAAATATCCCATTGCATTGCCCAACACAGCTGAGGTAGTAATGTCGTGCGTAATACAGGTGGGCTTCGGCCCACACTGCATGCCCCAGTCAGACTGGGGTTCTTTAGAAGTGTACAGATGTATTAAAAACTCCGTGTGCACCTACAGCATGGGTGGCTCCCTGCAACCCACCGGCGGTACATAAAAATATCCCATTGCATTGCCCAACACAGCTGAGGTAGTAATGTCGTGCTTAATGCAGGTGGGCTTCGGCCCACACTGCATGCCCCAGTCAGACTGGGGTTCTTTAGAAGTGGACACATGTAGGTTAAACTCCCTGTGGACCCACTGCCTGGGTGGGTGCCAGGAAGCCACCGGCGGTACATAGAAATATCCCATTGCATTGCCCAACACAGCTGAGGTAGTAATGTCGTGCGTAATACAGGTGGGCTTCGGCCCACACTGCATGCCCCAGTCAGACTGGGGTTCTTTAGAAGTGTACAGATGCATTAAAAACTCCGTGTGCACCTACAGCATGGGTGGCTCCCTGGAACCCACCGGCGGTACATAAAAATATCCCATTGCATTGCCCAACACAGCTGAGGTAGTAATGTCGTGCTTAATGCAGGTGGGTTTCGGCCCACACTGCATGCCCCAGTCAGACTGGGGTTCTTTAGAAGTGGACACATGTAGGTTAAACTCCCTGTGGACCCACTGCCTGGGTGGGTGCCAGGAAGCCACCGGCGGTACATAGAAATATCCCATTGCATTGCCCAACACAGCTGAGATAGTAATGTCGTGCGTAATACAGGTGGGCTTCGGCCCACACTGCATGCCCCAGTCAGACTGGGGTTCTTTAGAAGTGTACAGATGTATTAAAAACTCCGTGTGCACCTACAGCATGGGTGGCTCCCTGCAACCCACCGGCGGTACATAAAAATATCCCATTGCATTGCCCAACACAGCTGAGGTAACGTCAGCTGTAATGCAGGTGGGCTAAAAATTAATTTGATTACACTGTAGGCGAGGGCCCACAAAAATTGCTGTATCAACAGTACTAATGTACATCCCAAAAATTGGCCATGGCCAGCCAAGAGGGCAGGTGAAACCCATTAATCGCTTTGCTTAATGTGGCTTAAGTGGTAACTAGGCCTGGAGGCAGCCCAGTGTAACAAAAAATTGGTTCAAGTTAAAGTTCCAACGCTTTTAAGCGCATTGAAACTTATAAAAATTGTTCAGAAAAATTATTTGAGTGAGCCTTGTGGCCCTAAGAAAAATTGCCCGTTCAGCGTGATTACGTGAGGTTTCAGGAGGAGGAGCAGGAGGAGGAGGAGGAATATTAGACACAGATTGATGAAGCAGAAATGTCCCCGTTTTGGATGGTGAGAGAGAACGTAGCTTCCATCCGCGGGTGCAGCCTACGTATTGCTTACGTATCGCTGCTGTCCGCTGGTGGAGAACAGAAGTCTGGCGAAATCCAGCCTTTGTTCATCTTGATGAGTGTTAGCCTGTCGGCACTGTCGGTTGACAAGCGGCTACGCTTATCTGTGATGATTCCCCCAGCCGCACTAAACACCCTCTCCGACAAGACGCTAGCCGCAGGACAAGCAAGCACCTCCAGGGCATACAGCGCTAGTTCAGGCCACGTGTCCAGCTTCGACACCCAGTAGTTGTAGGGGGCAGAGGCGTCACCAAGGATGGTCGTGCGATCCGCTACGTACTCCCTCACCATCCTTTTACAGTGCTCCCGCCGACTCAGCCGTGACTGGGGAGCGGTGACACAGTCTTGGTGGGGAGCCATAAAGCTGGCCAGGCCCTTAAAGACTGTTGCACTGCCTGGGATGTACATGCTGCTCGATCTACGCACATCCCCTGCTACCTTGCCCTCGGTACTGCGCCTTCTGCCACTAGCGCTGTCGGCTGGGAATTTTACCATCAGCTTGTCCGCAAGGGTCCTGTGGTATAGCAACACTCTCGAACCCCTTTCCTCTTCGGGAATCAAAGTGGGCAGGTTATCCTTATACCGTGGATCGAGCAGTGTGTACACCCAGTAATCCGTCGTGGCCAGAATGCGTGCAACGCGAGGGTCACGAGAAAGGCATCCTAACATGAAGTCAGCCATGTGTGCCAGGGTACCTGTACGCAACACATGGCTGTCTTCACTAGGAAGATCACTTTCAGGATCCTCCTCCTCCTCCTCCTCAGGCCATACACGCTGAAAGGATGACAGGCAATCAGCCGGTGTACCGTCAGCAGCGGCCCAAGCTGTCTCTTCCCCCTCCTCCTCATCCTCCTCATGCTCCTCCTCCTCCTCCTGTACGCGCTGAGAAATAGACAGGAGGGTGCCCTGACTATCCAGCGGCATACTGTCTTCCCCCGCCCCCGTTTCCGAGCGCAAAGCAGCTGCCTTTATGGTTTGCAGGGAATGTCTCAAGATGCATAGCAGAGGAATGGTGACGCTAATGATTGTAGCATCGCCGCTCACCACCTGGGTAGACTCCTCAAAATTACCAAGGACATGGCAGATGTCTGCCAACCAGGCCCACTCTTCTGAAAGGAATTGAGGAGGCTGACTCCCACTGCGCCGCCCATGTTGGAGTTGGTATTCGACTATAGCTCTACGTTGTTCATAGAGCCTGGCCAACATGTGGAGCGTAGAGTTCCACCGTGTGGGCACGTCGCACACAGCAGTCGGTGCACTGGCAGCTTAAAGTGATGTTGCAGGGTGCGCAGGGTGGCAGCGTCCGTGTGGGACTTGCGAAAATGTGCGCAGAGCCGGCGCGCCTTTACGAGCAGGTCTGACAAGCGTGGGTAGCTTTTCAGAAAGCGCTGAACCACCAAATTAAAGACGTGGGCCAGGCATGGCACGTGCGTGAGGCTGCCGAGCTGCAGAGCCGCCACCAGGTTACGGCCGTTGTCACACACGACCATGCCCGGTTGGAGGCTCAGCGGCGCAAGCCAGCGGTCGGTCTGCTGTTTCAGACCCTGCAGCAGTTCGTGGGCCGTGTGCCTCTTATCGCCTAAGCTGAGTAGTTTCAGCACGGCCTGCTGACGCTTGCCCACCGCTGTGCTGCCACACCGCGCGACACCGACTGCTGGTGACATGCTGCTGCTAACACATCTTGATTGCGAGACAGAGGAGGAGGAGGAGGAGGAGGGTGCTTTAGTGGAGGAAGCATACACCTCCGCAGATACCACCACCGAGCTGGGGCCCGCAATTCTGGGGGTGGGTAGGACATGAGCGGTCCCAGGCTCTGACTCTGTCCCAGCCTCCACTAAATTCACCCAATGTGCCGTCAGGGAGATGTAGTGGCCCTGCCCGCCTGTGCTTGTCCACGTGTCCGTAGTTAAGTGGACCGTGGCAGTAACCGCGTTGGTGAGGGCGCGTACAATGTTGCGGGAGACGTGGTCGTGCAGGGCTGGGATGGCACATCGGGAAAAGTAGTGGCGACTGGGAACTGAGTAGCGCGGGGCCGCCGCCTCCATGATACTTTTGAAGGACTCAGTTTCCACAACCCTATACGGCAGCATCTCAAGGCTGATAAATTTTGCTATGCGGACGGTTAACGTTTGAGCGTGCGGGTGCGTGGCGGCGTACTTGCGCTTGCGCTCCAACAGTTGCGCAAGCGACGGCTGGACGGTGCGCTGAACTACACTGCTGGATGGGGCCGAGGACAGCGGAGGTGAGGGTGTGGGTGCAGGCCAGGAGACGGTAGTGCCTGTGTCCTGAGAGGGGGGTTGCATCTCAGTGGCAGGTTGGGGCACAGGGGGAGAGGCAGGGGTGCAAACCGGAGGCGCTGAACGGCCTTCGTCCCACCTTGCGGGGTGCTTGGCCATCATATGTCTGCGCATGGTGGTGGTGGTGAGGCTGTTGGTGTTGGCTCCCCGGCTGAGCTTTGCGCGACAAAGGTTGCACACCACTGTTCGTCGGTCGTCAGGCGTCTCTGTGAAAAACTGCCAGACCTTAGAGCACCTCGGCCTCTGCAGGGTGGCATGGCGCGAGGGGGCGCTTTGGGAAACACTTGGTGGATTATTCGGTCTGGCCCTGCCTCTACCCCTGGCCACCGCACTGCCTCTTGCAACCTGCCCTGCTGATGCCCTTGACTCCCCCTCTGAAGACCTGTCCTCCTGAGTAAGCGTTGCACACCAGGTGGGGTCAGTCACCTCATCGTCCTGCTGCTCTTCCTCCGAATCCTCTGTGCGCTGCTCCCTCGGACTTACTGCCCTTACTACTACCTCACTGCAAGACAACTGTGTCTGATCGTCATCGTCCTCCTCACCCACAGAAAGTTGTTGAGACAGTTGGCGGAAGTCCCCAGCCTCTTCCCCCGGACCCCGGGAACTTTCGTATGGTTGGGCATCAGTGACGATAAACTCCTCTGGTGGGAGAGGAACCGCTGCTGCCCAATCTAAGCAGGGGCCCGAGAACAGTTCCTGGGAGTGTTCCCGCTCCTGAGCAGGTGTCATTGTAGTGGAGTGAGGAGGCTGGGAGGAAGGAGGAGCAGCAGACAGAGGATTCGGATTTGCAGCAGTGGACGGCGCAGAACTGCGGGTAGACGATAGGTTGCTCGAAGCACTTTCTGCCATCCAGGAGAGGACCTACTCACACTGCTCATTTTCTAATAACCGTCTCCCGCGTGGACCCATTAATTGGGCGATGAATGTGGGGACACCAGAAACGTGCCTCTCTCCTAATCGCGCAGCAGTCGGCTGCGACACACCTGGATCAGGAGCTCGGCCTGTGCCCACACCCTGACTTGGCCCTCCGCGTCCTCGGCCGCGTCCACGTCCTCTAGGCCTACCCCTACCCCTCAGCATGGTGTATTACCAGTGATTTGATTTCACAGGCAGCTAATAAATTGGCGCAAGACTGCAGGCCAAATATAATTTTTTCCCTTTTTTGAAAACGAAAGGCCCCACTGCCTCTAGTGAATGTATAATCTAAGTTTAATAACTGTGCTGTTTTCCTGCTAATGTGTCACAGAACGTGAGGGTAGCAGAGTTATTAACTGTGGCAGAGCAGGTATTTTTTTTCCCAATTAAGGAAAGCAAATGGCGAAGCCAGGAGTAAAACGTAGCTGGGTGCGTCTGATTTTTACAGGTTGCACACGCAGCCGACACGTGTCCACCGCCCTTAGGACGGACAGAGGCAGGACAAATAGAATTATTTTCCGTTTTTTTGCACCAAAAGGCAGCACTGCGTATATTCTATGAACATGAGAAGTTTAATAACTGTGCTGTTTTCCTGCTAATGTGTCACAGAACGTGAGGGTAGCAGAGTTATTAACTGTGGCAGAGCAGGTATTTTTTTTCCCAATTAAGGAAAGCAAATGGCGAAGCCAGGAGTAAAACGTAGCTGGGTGCGTCTGATTTTTACAGGTTGCACACGCAGCCGACACGTGTCCACCGCCCTTAGGACGGACAGAGGCAGGACAAATAGAATTATTTTCCGTTTTTTTGCACCAAAAGGCAGCACTGCGTATATTCTATGAACATGAGAAGTTTAATAACTGTGCTGTTTTCCTGCTAATGTGTCACAGAACGTGAGGGTAGCAGAGTTATTAACTGTGGCAGAGCAGGTATTTTTTTTCCCAATTAAGGAAAGCAAATGGCGAAGCCAGGAGTAAAACGTAGCTGGGTGCGTCTGATTTTTACAGGTTGCACACGCAGCCGACACGTGTCCACCGCCCTTAGGACGGACAGAGGCAGGACAAATAGAATTATTTTCCGTTTTTTTGCACCAAAAGGCAGCACTGCGTATATTCTATGAACATGAGAAGTTTAATAACTGTGCTGTTTTCCTGCTAATGTGTCACAGAACGTGAGGGTAGCAGAGTTATTAACTGTGGCAGAGCAGGTATTTTTTTTCCCAATTAAGGAAAGCAAATGGCGAAGCCAGGAGTAAAACGTAGCTGGGTGCGTCTGTTTTTTACAGGTTGCACACGCAGCCGACACGTGTCCACCGCCCTTAGGACGGACAGAGGCAGGACAAATAGAATTATTTTCACTTGTTTTACAAGCAAAAGGCAGCACTGCGTATATTCAATGAATAATAACTGTGTTGTGGCCCTGCCTATACAATTCTTTCCCTGCAGTATCAATGGAGGGTGCAATGCTCTGCAGAGGCGATTTTGAGAAGCAAAAAAAAATGCAGCACAGCTAACAGCAGCCTGGACAGTACTGCACACGGTTAAATATGGCCCTAGAAAGGACCGTTGAGGTTCTTGAAGGCTACACTCACTCCTAACACTCTCCCTGCCTATGCAGCACTTCTGTCCCTAATGCCAGGTGCAACGCTCTGCAGAGCCGATTTTGAGAAAAAAAAAATTGCCACTGCTAACAGCAGCCAACACACAGCTATCAGTGGCCCTAATAAGGACCTTTGGGGGGTCTTGAAGCCTACACTAACTACCAATTCTTTCCCTACAGCAGCTCCGGTACAAACAGCACTGTCCCTCATCTAACTCACACGGCATCTGAGGCGAACCGCGGGAGGGGCCGACTTTTATGTTCGGGTGACACCTGATCTTCCTAGCCACTCACAGCAGGGGGGTGGTATAGGGCTTGAATGTCACAGGGGGAAGTTGTAATGCCTTCCCTGTCTTTCAATTGGCCAGAAAAGCGCGCTAACGTCTCAGGGAAGGAAGTGAAAGTAACCAGAACACCGCATGGTGTTCGTTACGAATAACGAACATCCCGAACACCCTAATATTCGCACGAATATCAAGCTCGGAAGAACACGTTCGCTCATCTCTAGTTACCTTGTAATTCACAGGATTGGCGCCTTTTCATTGACAGTCCTTCCAAGAGCCTAAAAGCAGTTCTGCTCCACAATGGAAATCAACTTCCATCCCTTCTAGTGGTGCACTCGGCACATCTCAAGGAGGAGTACAGTAGTGTCAAATTCCTGTTTCAAGTTCTGAAGTATGGTTGGGAGGTAATTAGAGACTTCAAGATGAATGCTTTTCTAATGGGTCAATGGGTCTTCAAGGTGGTTTCACAAAGTCTCCTTGCTATCTTTGTCTTTGGGGTAACAGAGTCAAAACTGAACACTACCATCTACGAGACTGGTCTGAACGTATTGACCTCACTGTCAAACGAATCAACGTCAAGTGGTAACCCCTAGTAGTTCCTAAGATGATTCTGATGCCACCTCTTCACATAAAACTCAGACTTATGAAACAGTTTGTCACAACTCTAGATAAAAAATCTACAGTGATGAAACATCTACTAACCTTCTTCCGAAGCTGTCTGAGGTCAAGGTAAAAGCTGGCATCTTTGTGGGACCATAAATCAAGAGGATAATGGAAAGTCTGAAACTTCCTGACTTGCTCACAGAAGTACAGAAAGCAGCTTTGAACAGTTTGGTTGCCATGGTTCAGGGGTTCTTGGGAAATCACAAAGCAGGCAACTATGTGGAGTTGGTGGAAACGATGGTGAAGAAATACCACGCTATGGGCTGCAGAATGTCACCCAAGTTTCATATCCTGGATTCTCATTTACATAAATTCAAGCAGAACATGGGAACATACTCCGAGGAAAAAGAAGAAAGGTTCCACCAAGATATGCAGAAGTTTGAGTGTCGCTGTCAAGGACAACACAACAAGAATATGATGGGTGACTACCTCTGGGGGCTGGTACGTGAAAGTGACCAAGTACACAATCATCAATTGAAAAGAACCAGACATTTTCATTAAATTTGAACTGTATGGACATACTCTGCATTGTATAATGACTTTGGCTCATGACTGTAAGTAATTTCTTTTCTCACTGTGTATGTTCTTCAAACATTCGAAATTCGAAATCATATATTTTTAATTATGTCCTGACCATAAAAGCAAACGTTTTTCAAAATGAAAGCTATTTCCATTATATTTTACAATAAGCTAACAGGAACAAATAAGGTTTTTTTTAGACACAAAAATTGCGTTGCCTAATGTAATATAATAAATTTTCATTTGTCTTTGAAAAGGGAGTTTTATTGGAGGGCCAAGGAAAAACTAAATTTTAGGAAGGAAAAGTTCAATCAGCTCAGAGATGTCCTTAACCTTATTGACTGGGACAATGTCCTCAAATATAAGGGTACAGACAATAAATGGAAAATGTTTAAAAACATCTTAAGTACATATTGTGAGCAGTTCATACTTTATAGAAATAAAAGGGTTAGGAATAGCAGAAACCCAGTGTGGGTCTATAAGGCCTTAGTCAGACGGGCGTTTTTTCGCGCGATTTGCGGATCGCATGACCGATGCGCATCCGCAAATCGTGTGACCGGTGCCCGAAAATCTGCTCCTAGCCGCGTTTCATTAGAAACGGGCTGGAGCTGTCCAGCGCATTGCATTCAATGGAGCCGGCAATACAGCGGCTAATGAAACGCGGCTAGGAGCAGATTTTCGGGCGATTTTTTGGCCGATTTTTCGGCGCCGGTCACGCGATTTGCGCATGCGCATCCGTCATGCGATGCGCAAATCGCGTGAAAAAACGCCCGTGTGACTAAGGCCTAAAGAAGTAATAGGGGCAATAAACAACAAAAGACAGAGAGACTCATCACGAAAGAGAGTACAACTAACCCTAAACTGTTCTTCAATTATATAAATAGAATAAAGATTACTACTGAAAGTGTTGGCCCTTTAATAAATAATGTAGCAAAAATTGTAGAGGGTAATGAGGAGAAAGCAAATCTCCTAAATATTTTTTTCTCCAGTGTATTCACAGAGGAAAATAAAATGTCAGACTTGATGCACATAAAAAACAAACTATATAAAACAGAGTAACACAGGTGGAATAAATCAATAATAATATTTAATATAAATATATTTGTATCTATGCTTGAAAAAGGTGCAACAAGGCACCAAAACACATTGCAAATAGACTGAAGTTATTTGTATATCCAAAATAAATGTACATTGCTATATAGCACTCGTGGCTCACTCGATCCCCGGACCAAAGAGCGCAGAGAGCTGTTTTTCATTTGAATAATTAATATAAGGTATCACGTGTGTTACTCTGTTTTACATATTTTTAGTTTTTTTGCATCTA
Source organism: Eleutherodactylus coqui (assembly GCF_035609145.1). Taxonomy (NCBI): domain Eukaryota; kingdom Metazoa; phylum Chordata; class Amphibia; order Anura; family Eleutherodactylidae; genus Eleutherodactylus; species Eleutherodactylus coqui. The sequence continues at coordinate 67,980,976 of NC_089840.1, read as the reverse complement.
TTAACTGTCATGGTCTGGTCATAAGTTTCTTGAATTATCCTAGTAAGTAGCTTGCCTATGGTTTATATTTTTTATATGTGTAGCTAATATCTCCATATGCATTTTCCAGTATTTTCACTCCTACTTTTCTCTTTGATTTTATTCCATTACTGCTCTTATAGATATTATTTTAAGTCATTTTAGAATTACCTTTTCTTCCCTTCAAACACATATCTGTACACACTGTGCCATTCAGTTATGTCATTTTTATATACAATGTTGAATATAAGTGTTTTGTTTTTATGTATAATTTTGATGTATATTTACATGGGTTTTTTTCATTCCTCTCTTCTTCTTTACTATGCTGCTTTTTAATCTTTTAATAAAGAAAAACTGGATTAATTAATCATTGAAATACTGTTTTATAAGAGTTGCTCCTTTTATGTCCAGATTTTTTACATTTTCTTTCAGTCTAATTACCACATTACTGAAAAGGTAAGTGAGCAGGCATAACCAGATAAATAGAAACAACCCTATCAAGGCTAAGCCATTGCCAGAGTGAGCCCAAATTCCACCTGATGAGTGTTGCCTCGAAAACAAGACTACTAGAGACTATTGTTTCCACCAAACAGAAACCAGCGGTTACTACCGTTTCTGCAAGTTTTGCAGTAAAGACTGTTTAAAGCATCATCATGCGGAACAACATTATCTTTTCTTTCCTACACTGTCTCAACTCACCCTGCAAAGCACAGCAAATGACTGGTATGACTTTGTAAAGCCTGAGTTATCTACAGGTGATTCCCTTAGGCAAGATATGGCAACAGCATCAGTTCATATTCTTCTTGCCACAGATGGTAAGCATGTGGCCAGCTTACAATCCCGTAGAATACCAGGAGACATCAGTAGAATGTATGTAATACAGGTAGAGAGTAGCACAGTACATGATCTAAGGGTAGATAAAAGTGGCATACATGCAGGACAAGAAGAGAGCAGTACAACACATTTGGCATTGATTTGTACAGTATAAGGTGCTACTAAAGAGCTATTGTATGCATGTTCTTTGGTTATACAATATTTATTGACCACTCAGAAGATATCTTCACTAGCTATACACTGTGGATGATCACAGGCGTTTTACCAGTGAAATGTTCAAGATGAGTGGTTGGGTATTCCAGCTCAGGAAAGATAATTCTACATTGAAAATATTGTAACCTTAGGCCATAGTAACCTGAGTGGCTGCTGTAGATGACTGAGAAGATGATACAAACCGATATTATTTCTTAATAACTTTGTAATATAGATTTTTCATGTGCTCGAAAGATATTACAAAGCTTTACGTATAGACAAATTACTCAGATAGTAAATTGCAGTTAGAACTTATTAGCAATTACCTAACATACTTTTCTTATTAGAAATTGTGTCTTTATGGGTTAGAGTGATCTAGTAGCAATAACCACAATAATAATAAGTAAGACGCCTCAGGGAATATCTATCCTTCATTGCTTCTTTGTCAGCCCATCAGCAGACAGAGGTTGTTTACATGCCATAAACAGCAACCTATAGTCTTTTATACTCTCTGAAGACAATGGATCATTTCTTCCTAAAGAACTCTATCATAATAAACAGTTTTTTTATGGATTCCAGTATATACGGTCTAGTTTATAAAACCCAATTTCAAATATACCATTAGAACTTTAAGAGTTCTAGCCTATTCTTTTTAATATGTTTGTAGGTGACTTAGAATAAGGTTTGGTAGGTAAAGTTTGTTTGTTTATAGATGACACAAAAGTGTGTAAAATGGGATTGTTCCCAGTAAGAAAAACCAAGTAATGTAAATATGATACCTTTTAATGGCTAACAAAAATACATGATGTTAATGCAAGCTTTCAGTGTTTTACTCTCAGTCCTTCATCAAGGCATAATAAAATGGATCAGAAGAGCCATGCATATTTATACACACACATACTTATGACAAGGCACAGACATGGATGTGATTAATTTGCACTTTAAAAAAATAGTCACTGGTGAGGGAGTGAAGGTTTTATGGTCTTTAAGTTTGTGATTCCTAGCACAGAAATGTTATTCCATCTCCCTGATAAGCACAGAAAAACAAATATCTGTAAGAAGTCACTGATAAGGGAGTGAAAGTTTTATGGTCCCTGAATTAGTGTTGGGGGTTTTCACCAGGCCAGCAAGTGTTATTTGTCCTATCGATTTCTCATACTGCCCACTCATGCACGAATCCTCGTGAATAATTTAACCCTCCATTAAAAGTGTCAAAAATTGTTGTGAATTTAGATTTACAAATTCATCTATGGCTTTGTGACTTGAAATTGCCTTTCAATATCATAGCTTTCATATCTTTTATGTCGTGTCCATGACTAGAGAAATGCTCTGCCACAGGTAATTCTGTCTTTCTCTGCCTTAGTCGTGCGGCGATGAGATCTCATCTTCGCTTTAAGTTTTTGTCCTGTTTCTCCAATATAAAGGCCCCAACAGGACATTTTCTGCACATGATCGGGTATACAACATTAGACATTGGACATGTGAATGTCCTCTGGATCCTATAGTCCCGTTGTGTGTTGGGGATTCGTATACTGTCCGTCATCCGTACATGTGAGCAGGTCTTGCAGCTCCTTACATTGCAGGGATAAGTTCCCTTTTGTGTGTCAGAGGGCAATGCACTCCTGACTATAAAGTTACTCAAATTTGGAGGTTGCCTGTAACACAGAAGCAAAGGGTCTGGGAATATGATTTTCAGATGGTCAAAAGTGCACAAAGGTGTGTGATAGGGCTAATATTCCTGAAGCTGTTTGTAGCATGGAAAAGGATTTAACTTCACTGGATAAATGGTCAAAAAACAATGGAAATTCTAGTTCAATATTTCCAGATGCAAAACAGTGCACTTGGGGAGAACAAATCCTCAGACTGAGCATTATATCAGCTGTTCGAGGTTAGTCAGGACTTCAGAAAATACAGATTTAGGGATTCTGATTTCTTACAGCTTTAAAATGAGTATACAGTGTGGTTGGGCAGTAGAAAAAGCAAGTAGGATCCTCTGCTGCATAGCTAGAGGTATAGCCAGTGGAAGGAGGGAGATTGTGATCCCACAGTATAGAGCTCTGATGTGACCACATCTGGAATACTGTGCTCAGTTCTGGAGACTTCACCTACAGAAAGACATTGATAAAATAGAATGAGTCCAAAGGCAGACTATAGAATGGTGGAAGATCTCAAGAACAAAACTTATCAGGAAAGACAGAAAGACTTGCATAACCTGGAGGAAAAAAAGAGAGAGGGGCATGATGGAGGCCTTTATATGTGAGGGGTACCCATAAGAAACAGGAAGTAGGGGGGAGGGACATGATAGAAACTTTAATATATGTTATAGGAGGAAAAAAGGAAGGGCAACATGATGGAGGCCTTTATATATATATATATATATATATATATATATATATATATATATATATATATATATATATATATATATTATAGGAGGAAAGAAAAGAGAAGAGGGAGATGATGGCAACCTTTAAATAAGTAAAACAAGTAAGAGAAATATACCATCAAAATATGACCTATTATAAAAATGTCATTTTTAGTTAAACATATTTTTATGGGTTTTATATTTAAAAATCCCAAAATCCTGCAGTTTTCACACTGACCACTGAGCCTAATAATAGTCTGATACATCCTGTTCCATAGAAAAAACTTTTCGGCCGTAATCTCATTATTATCACAGGCAGGAGTACAGTAAAAGGTAGCCCCTATATACAGATAACACAAGATCCATCATTCACAATATGTGATGGTCACAGCTCACCTCTTCCCCTTCCCTGCACAATGATCTCTGCACAAGTCACAGTATATGCCTTGAATAGTCTTCCATAAAAGTCAATAGGTCATCTCCTGCTCATTTTTTGAATAGCTCATGAGTACTACTGTTACAAACTGTCCTCAACAAATTATTTCAGATTGCACGTAATGATACCATAGGCTTTACATATGCATTGTGAGCTGCCATTCCTCTGAATGAATTGCAACGGCTTCTTAATTATAATTTTCTTCTTTTTTTAACAATCTCTTTTTATTTTGGAGAATAACATGATCGTACAAAACTGAGAAAATTACAGAGAAGAGTTTATAACCAAATGTCAGACTTTGCAGATAAGGAGTGACATGAGCCTCGCACGTCTCAAGAGTGGTAAGTATATCACACAATGCAAAAGGTTCCTCTTTACAGTAGTATCAGATTAGCATACTCAGTTCTGGTTTGAAAAGGGTTGTACAAAGGGAAATTTTAGAACAAAAAACAACAACACATTAACTTATCAATGGAAGCCGTCCATGCGGAATCCACACAAGAATAGAACATGCTGCGATTTTATTTCCGCAAGTGGATGCGGAATACTACGGATTGTCCGCGCGGCTGATGATGGCGGATTTTGCAATTTAAATCCAGTCGTGTGGGACCAGCCTTACTGAGAGTTTTTTTTTGCTTTTATGGCATCAATGAGGGTTTTGAGGATTTGTCTCTTAGTTAAGGTGTTTGGAGTTAAGTCTTGAAACATGGGAATTTTGTTCCCTTTAAATTGGATATCTTAGTTTTCTCTTGCTTTTTGAAGGATTTCTGAGGTGTCAACGTAATTTAGTTAGCCACAAATGACAAGATGGACAGTTTTGGGGTTTGGCTTTATAAATGCGTTAGATAATTATTGCTTCAGTTCTGGTATTCTTTCATAATAGGTGAAAAGGATTGTGTGATTTTCTTGATAAAGGAGTGGGAAATTAGGTTTTGTCTTGCTCTTCAGTGTGATCAGAATTCTTGTTCTTGTGAAGCATCATGGGGTGATTAATTTCTATGTGCAGCTGGTGAATTGTGCTTTTTTCTAAGGTATTTATCCCTATTTGCTTGGTTTTTAAAAGGTCTTGGAGTGTCAGTTAGATCCTTATTTTTATTTATTGTCTCGTTTAACCATTCTAATTATGGTCTGTTACTTTAAGATGAAATCTCCATGGTTCCGTGATTTGAGACTATTTGATGATGTAGTTGTAGTTATCTGCTTCGTTACGGATGAAAATGTCTTCATGGAGATGGATCAAGATTAAAACAGGACAGTGTCTCAGGGAGTCGTATAATAAAACGTCAATCAGTGAAAAATGTATAAATGGACTCACCTGGTGTGAAACTTGGACCAAGAAAGAAACGGACCAGCTCTCACCCCTGTAGTCCTAGTTTGCGTGGTATAATCCTCTTACGCCAGGTAAGGCATTCAGGGAGAAAGGAATGGAGAGCTGCAAAGAAATCCAAAAGGCTCCAAATGAGTTTTGATATAAAAGAGAAAATGGTATGTAAACAGTCTTTGCGCTCATAAGAACATTTGGAACCCAAAGATGGACATAGATATAATGGCAATGCATTTCAGCGCTATGAATAGCACATTTTCAAGCCTTCCAGGCTTTAGCATGATGCTTGAAAATTCAAGGTAGCTGTTGGCATTTGTCACTTTAAATTGCATCTTGGTGTATATGTCCCCGTCTTCAATAATTAATTCTAGATCTAAAAAGGTGACCTTCATAGAATCAAAAGTACCGGATTGTTGGTCCTGTTTTACTTGTGGAAGTCTGAGGGATGTCTGACAGAACAGAGCTGGTGTGACCAGACCACTCAAGAAAGGGCAGACCGTCACAATCCGGTACTTTTGATTCCTTGAAGGCCATCTTTTTAGATCTAGGATTAATTATTCAAGTCTGTTTTTGTGTTCCAATAAATACCATTGTGGACCTGGCATTCAAACTGACTACCGCTGACTGCTAGCATTAGGAGGGGGATCTACGTGTTGATTCCATACCCCCCTTCTTCAAAGTATGTGACATCATATGGTCTTATAGACAATATTATAACTTTTCAATTCTCTTATGAGAGCAAAGTCTTTATACATACCATTTTCTCTATATGGAAATGAAGTATCCTTTAAAGTTTAATGTAGATTTGCTGGGATTGGAAGGGTGCAGGGAGTCACCAGTATAAGAGGCAGAATGTGTGGAGTGAAATTATGTCGATGCGGAGCTTTAATATAGTGCAGGGCACGTCATGCCTCTTGATATGAATTATAGTCTACATATAAACTATTCAAAGTGGAGATATGTCTTGTTGTAATAGATAGAACTGAGAACCTTAGGCCTTAATGCTAGGTCTTTGCTATTTGTGACGTCTATGTGGCTAGACACAATCATGGTTGACACAAACATGACTGTGGAAAATCTGAAGGAAGCAGCCAAAGACAGGGAAGCGTGGTGTATGCTGATCACCAAGGTGACCGGAAATCGACAACGACTAAACAGATAAATCATCATCATGTGGCCTAGTAATATGGGTTTATAACTGCTGTGAAAGGGGCCCAATTCAGACCGGTGCTTGAATAAAAAGGCAGAGGAGAGGGGGACTTCTATTAGGCTGAAGTCCAGTCTGTTGAGAGCCTGTCCCTTACTCTCACTCCTGGTGGAGAGGCCCACTTGCAAACTGAGGCCACATGAGTGCGTAAGCTCTGATGCAACCAAGCACTCAGCTGACCGAGACCAGTTTGAGCTCAGGCCTCATGCTCAACTATCTCCAATAGGAGAATAGGTGGCAAGTAGGCAGGGAGCCAACAGGCTTACTTTCATGGTGGTCTTGTGTGAGCTGGAGAGAAGATGCTCAATCCACTCAGGCGGTCTGAGTCCATGCACTGCAGCAGTTCTGAGGCAATGACTCCTGGGCACCATCAGCAGGCTGAGGATGAGGAACAGGAGGAGTAAAGCCTTGTTGTATCACAGCTGGGAGCCCCTAGCCAAGCAGCAGGTAAGCCAATAGGTTGATGAGTCTAATCAGGCCTCCGCCTGGAGAAGTATGCAGGTTGCACCGTCATGTCCCTAGTCCATAACTAGGCTGTGCCTGCTTCCTGAATATATAATAGTGAAGTGGAGTGCCAAGCTGCGCAAACACAGAGATTGAGGCAACAAGGGACTTCCACTAGAGATGAGCGAACGTACTCGTAATGAGTACTTACGCACCCGAGTACCGCCATTTTCGAGTACTTCAGTACTCGCGCGTAAAGATTCGGGGGGGGGCGGGGAGAGGCGTGGTGGTGTGGGGGGTAGCAGCGGGGAACAGGGGGGAGCCCTCTCTCTCTCCCTCTCCCCCCCACTCCCCGCCGCAACCCCCCGCGCCGCCACGGCGCCCCCCGAATTTTTTCGCCCGAGTACGGAAGTACTCGAAAATCGCGGTACTCGGGCGAAAAAGGGGCGGGGCCGAGCACGTTCGCTCATCTCTAACTTCCACCTTACTTTGACCTTGGTATTTTGTGTATTCAAAATAGCTGATGACATTGCATTATAAACATTATTTCTAATTACACTGAATAACTTTCCTCAGCATGGATATCAAAGGACAATCATCCGATGTAAACAGTCCATCGCTCATCTATGAACGACAACATGTTTACTGTGAATGGTGACGGGCAGCCACAACGATCTACTGCCCACTCTGCCTCCATTCACAGAGTGGTCCTCACTCCTGTGTGAAAGCACAAGTGTACTAGCCTGTTGAATAGCTGATTGGCAGGGGTCCTGGCTGGCAGGCACCTACAGATCTGCTATTGATAGCCTATACTGTAAAAAGGCCATCAATAGTTAACAAGTGGACAACCCCTTTAAATTAAAGTTTAGCATTTTTGTAAAATTTTCCCATTCGATGAGCTGAACCTCATTTTCAGTTTTTGTTTTTTGCATCTTAGTTGTACTAGTCCAGCGTGTCCGTGCTTCCATCTTCTGGTGAGATTGGTTGGTGAGCTCATATTTTTCTTTTTTTCTCTTTTGAATAAAAATGATCTCCATGAAATAAATGCTTATTGTACAGGCACAATATTTATATCTCTGCCCACATTTTCTTAAGAGATATTACTTTTACACAGCGTAAGACAAACAATCAACGGTGCAAAATTTGTGGCACCGTGTAAATCAAGTAGTCCCCATTTTTGAAAATTAGAAGGAAAAGTTTTCCCTATTCTTATTAGACAATAAAGTAGTTGATGTCTAAGCGCAGAAATATGCATTAATTAATTTCTGTGTGCATAAGTACACCCTGCGCACCTGCATTGTGCTGACTGAGTAGACAATAGTGTTTGATCAGCTGTTAAATTAACAATAAGCAGCATGCTACACCTGGATGCTCTACTAATGAGCACGCAGAACAGCTGGCCATGAATTTCCCCTATTCTAGAAGAAGCGTGTTGTTGACAGCCAGAGTGCTGTGTTTTCCAGGCGGCTCTGTCTTTTGGTGTGATTTGTACTTTACAGAGCGCCAAAAACAAGATGTGCAGTTTCCAACTGTATATAAGGTATTAAAAACACATGAGCTATGTGGATATTGCATGAAAGCAGTTGGGCATACTGTACTAGGCATTTATTGTTTCCATCTTACGGAAAAATCTAGTATGGATGATAAAGTATAGAAATGTAACATGACTGTGAAGTTTTCTGGATTTATCAGAAAACAAGCACAAATATAATGGCTTAGTATCAGGGATATCAGTTTATATCAAACTCTTCTTCCAGTGAGCATTGGGATTTTTGGTAGGGAACTATCCCCTCCAGAAGCACTTTTAACAAGTAGGAAAGGAGAAGCAGTCAACCCTCTATTCTGCATTCAATGGGAAAGTGAACCAAGCATCAGACCCCCCTGTCTCATTATCTGCATATACAAGCACCAAAAGAGGGGACTCAAAACATGATAGTATGAATATTATGTACTTATTATTATACCTAAATACAGCTAGTAACTTTCTTTCTGTAGGGAATCACTAAGGTCATGTCATGGCCATCACATTGTGTCTCACTGGAGCTACAGATTTTTTCTTACAACAATAAATTGCCCATTAGCATTTTTGTTCTATTGCATGCTACTGCACATCTTGAAACTTCTAGGCAATAAAACTTTTGTTGCATATGTGCATATATTATATGTATTACTCACCTTGCCGGGTTCCAGTGATGGGTTCCAAAGACCGCCCATAGCTCCCTGCTTCAATTTGGCTCCTTTGACTTCTCATTACGACTGATGGCTTCTGATGATGTCAATTCTGGAGGCCTATTTCAAACCCTTACCTGCAGATCAAGCTACATCCTTGCTTGGCTAAGGGTTCTATGTTATTTACTTTGTTTGGATCCTGACCCCGATCTTCTGTTCTGATTTCTGATCCTGGCTCTGGCCTTGACCTCACTTTCTTCTTGGATATCATTGCTGTCTCATCCATTGGTATGTCTCTGAGTTCCTCTGGTTCTACTTTGAGTATCAACTCCTAGTCTGGCTTCCGAGTACAGTTCCATCTCACTTACTGGCTTTTTGCAACCTGACTGTTATTCCATTGATGACTTCTTGCTATGTTCCTGACTTCACGACAGCACAAATGCCAAACAGTGACTAATCTGGAGACCACAACTTGCAAATCTTGTGTAGGTTAAGAGTGAATTATGCATAGGGGGATTGATGCTGATGCTGCCATGTACTGCACTCCATTACCAAAGTGGGCAATGAGTTGTGTTATCACTGTTATCTTGAGGACTGCCAGAGGCTCTAATGACCCTAGCTGGGCTTGTCAAGTTGCACCACCATATTGATGTACAGCAGCAATGTTTTGCCATGTTACCCAAGTTCATTTGTAAGTGCTATGGAGTCCAAACAGCTGCCTGTTATGGTATCATATTTGTGATTGGACCTGGGTCACAGGAGTAGATGCTGGGTGCAGAACAACCCAACTCAGACGAAGGGCGTAGTCCAAGATGATAATTGGGGCTGCTTTGTATGCAACACACTGACTTGTTATTGTTTTGACATAGTGGCAATGAATGCAGCAGTATCAGTGAGGCTGAACTGACTGGAATGAGAGCTACACTACCGTTCAAAAGTTTGGGGTCACCCAAACAATTTTGTGTTTTCCATGAAAAGTCACACTTATTCACCACCATGCGTTGTGAAATGAATAGAAAATAGAGTCAAGACATTGACAAGGTTAGAAATAATGATTTGTATTTGAAATAACATTGTTTTTACATCAAACTTTGCTTTCGTCAAAGAATCCTCCTTTTGCAGCAATTACAGCATTGCACACCTTTGACATTCTAGCTGTTAATTTGTTGAGGTAAGCTTGTGAAATTGCACCCCACGCTTCTAGAAGCATCTCCCACAAGTTGGATTGGTTGGATGGGCACTTCTGGCGTACCATACGGTCAAGCTGCTCCCACAACAGCTCAATGGGGTTCAGATCTGGTGACTGCGCTGGCCACTCCATTACCGATAGAATACCAGCTGCCTGCTTCTGCTGTAAATAGTTCTTGCACAATTTGGAGGTGTGTTTAGGGTCATTGTCCTGTTGTAGGATGAAATTGGTTCCAATCAAGCGCTGTCCACTGGGTATGGCATGGAGTTGCAAAATGGAGTGATAGCCTTCCTTATTCAGAATCCCTTTTACCCTGTACAAATCTCCCACCTTACCAGCACCAAAGCAATCCCAGACCATCACATTACCTCCACCATGCTTAACAGATGGCGTCAGGCATTCTTCCAGCATCTTTTCATTTGTTCTGTGTCTCACAAACGTTCTTCTTTGTGATCCAAACACCTCAAACTTGGATTCATCCGTCCACAACACTTTTTTCCAGTCTTTCTCTGTCCAATGTCTGTGTTCTTTTGCCCATCTTAATCTTTTTCTTTTATTGGCCAGTCTCCGATATGGCTTTTTCTTTGCCACTCTGCCCTGAAGCCCAAAATCCCGCAGCCACCTCTTCACTGTAGATGTTGACACTGGTGTTTTGCGGGTACTATTTAATGAAGATGCCAGTTGGGTACCTGTGAGGCGTCTGTTTCTCAAACTAGAGACTCTAATGTGCTTATCTTCTTGCTTAGTTGTGCAACGCGGCCTCCCACTTCTTTTTCTACTCTGGTTAGAGCCTGTTTGTGCTGTCCTCTGAAGGGAGTAGTACACACCGTTGTAGGAAATCTTCAATTTCTTAGCAATTTCTCGCATGGAATAGCCTTCATTTCTAAGAACAAGAATAGACTGTTGGGTTTCAGATGAAAGTTCTCTTTTTCTGGCCATTTTGAGCGTTTAATTGACCCCACAAATGTGATGCTCCAGAAACTCAATCTGCTCACAGGAAGGTCAGTTTTGTAGCTTCTGTAACGAGCTAGACTGTTTTCAGATGTTTGAACATGATTGCACAAGGGTTTTCTAATCATCAATTAGCCTTCTGAGCCAATGAGCAAACAAATTGTACCATTAGAACACTGGAGTGATAGTTGCTGGAAATGGGCCTCTATTCACCTTTGTAGATTTTGCACAAAAAAACAGGCATTTGCAGCTAGAATAGTCATTTACCACATTAGCAATGTATAGAGTGCATTTGTTTAAAGTTAGGACTAGTTTAAAGTTATCTTCATTGAAAAGTACAGTGCTTTTCCTTCAAAAATAAGGACATTTCAATGTGACCCCAAACTTTTGAACGGTAGTGTATATGCCATCATTCTGTGAGAACTGGATTTTGCCCATCAAGCGCAAATCTGAGCCATAGACTCTGTGATCTTGTGGGTGGTAATCTTCTGTCCTTGTCCTTTGAGGTGTGTGACTGAGACCTTTTGTACAGCTGTAGTCTAGAAAGATTCCACTTTCAGCATGCATTCCTGGAATATTGGGGTGGTTCTGGACCACTACTTGGAAATCTGCACTGTGGGTTAGTCGAGCCCTGAGAGAGTTACCAAGTGGATCAAATTGGTGAGTGTAACTTATTGCCTTATTTTGTTCAAGTGAGTGCCCTGTGAAGAGGGTGAAAACACTAAACTACATGTAGGGGCGATGTAAAGTAAGTACTGTGGAGTAAAATAATCTTAAGCTACATATGATATCCATCTCAATTTCTGTGCCATCCTCAAGTGGGTCAGAGGGCCACGCATGAAAACTGACCCTCTTACAAATGATTGTGGCTTAGATGACACAGGCCAACACATTTTTTTGAATTTAATGTTGTGTGAGATTTTTTAAACTGTTTCTTTGTGCATTTTCAATGTTGTTTTCAAATCTGTCATCAGTTTTTGTGTGGATGCTATAGTTTTCTTGCAATTTGATATTTTTGATTTTAGTCGGAAAATCTATGCTTTCCCATTTAATTTCTTTTTCGTCTTTCAGGTTCCACTGACTACATGCTACATTGTGATTTGTTTACAGTCAAGTAGAGGAGGTTAAATAGAGTGAAGGCTGAACCTCAGAGGGGAATATGAACATGTCAGTCTCACAGTTTGTAATATGGCTTCATCAAGTAGAGACAGATGTGTGAATAAACATGATGCCTTCTGCTACACATGTGGATGCTACACACTTCCTCATCAGAGACGGAATACAGGGTCTTTTGTGGGGCTTGCCTACAAAACTTACTTCAAAATTCCTCTTGGTGACCAGGACAAGAAATGGGCTCCACATATTGTGTGCCATGACTGTGAAGTAATGCTTCGTGACTGGATGAAAGGAAAATGAAAGGGTTTACCTTTTGGGATTCCCATGGTTTGGTGAGAACCCAAGGACCACATTACTGACCGCTATTTTTGTCTTGTCAGCATAAGAGGTGTAGGGAAAAAAAATCGTCATGCAATCACATACCCTAATATACCTTCGGCAATAAGACCTGTACAACATGGTGAAGATCTCCTGGTTCCACTTTTCAAAGGCTTGCCTTTCTTCTTAGGCAACAAAAAGGTTTTACCAAGTATCCATGCTACATATGTATGTGTGATAGCGGAGCTCGAGAAAAACACTGAGTACAAAAAAAGTGGCCATACCGAGAAATTTTAGAAGTAGATAAAGCAAACATTGTGAACGAACCTATCGTCAGTTGAGACAGAATAATCCCCCCCCCCCCACTCCACATCAAGCTTGGCCTGATGAAGCAGTTTGTGAGAGCATTGGATACATATGGCGATTGTTTCCAGTATATTGTTTCTGCACTTCCAGCTTTATCTTTTGAGAAAATTAAAGCAGGAGTGTTTAACGGTCCTCAAATTCATGTTCTTTTACGTGATGAGAAATTTATCAAGAAGATGAATAGGAAGGAACAGGCAGCATGGGTGTCTTTTGTAGAAGTTACTAAAAAGTTTCTTGGTAACAAAAAAGCTGAGAATTATGAGGAACTTGTTGAAAAATTTTAGTGGTCTTTCGTGAACTTGGATGCAGCATGAGTGTTAAGCTACATTTCTTTAGCAGTCATCTCGATCAGTTCCCAGAAAACCTTGGGGATGTTAGTGATGAGCAGGGAGAATGCTTCCATCAGGACTTGTGTACAATGGAGGAAAGATATCAAGGACGATGGGATAAGAACATAATGGCAGACTACTGCTGGTCCATAAAATGTGATTGCCCTGAGCAAGTATATAAACGCAAAAGCTATAAGCGTAAATTTCTGCCAGACTAGAACTAGTGCCGACTGTAACGGCCTGTCAGAAAGTTGTTGCTCATTACCCTACACATTTTGTAAATAATAAATACATTTGCATCATATCAACTAAGATTTTTATTTCCCTATGTACCATTTACTTAATTGTGTCAAAAATGCCTTAAAGTTAAATATTTAAAAGCTAAATTGCAAAAAAAATAGAGCTTACAGTGAAAAACTAACTCCAAATTGGAAATCAGCATACTCAAATTATACTAAAAGAAGTGTTCATATTAGGGCTCAGTCACACGGGCGCATCGGCACCCGTGTTACTGCAGGAAGAGGACAGCCATACCTCAAGACGGACATCTCTCTGCAGCACCGGGAGAAAGAACATGTGACCGGCTTCATTGCCAGTCATGTGTTCTTTCTTCAGCGTTATGGGGAGTCGTCCGTCTTGAAGTACGGCCGTCTTCTTCCTGCAGGAAGGGCTCAGTTACACGGGCGCATCGGCGTCTGTGTACGGGTGCTGATGCGCCCGTGTGACTGAGCCCTAAATGCAACAAAAAATTTGTTGGCCAGTGTGATCCATTTCTCTGATATGAAACATAAAATGGGCATTACATTATGAATGTTAGTGCTTAATATATTCTAATTTCATAGCAGATTCTGTATTGTAATTAAAAAAGTCATATGGCCTTATTGACTTGCTATCATGGTCTAAAAAATACAAAAACCTTTATCCTTTATGCCATGTAGTGATAGGAAAAGTGTTACTCATTTCATTTGCCCACAGCTCAATCAGCAAAGCTTTAAAAATCAACTTAACTATCAATTCCATTAGGTGCAAACTGGTAAACCCAGCCAATGAATTTGCCTAATGCTAGTATATATTTCAATCTCCATTAATATCAGATGAATGTCTACTCAATGTCAGTAAAATTTTATGTGAGGTGCACACAGATTCATTAGAAATTCTAAACCATTTTGGGTCTATAAACTAATTTTAGAAAAACCGAATGGAGATTTATAAATATTGCAGCAGATTTAAATGAGTATTATTCTTCATTCTGGCCTCAATTTCAATGCAAAACAAAAAGAATCAAAAATAGTAATACATTTTAAGGGAACGTTTCCCAAAAAATGAACATTGTTGCGGTCTTCAAAGAGATTTTTGCATGAAGTGACATGATTGCTCTGCAGACAACAATAAGAGGGATCAGAGCTATTGCCATTTTTAGCCCCCCTGCAATAGGTTGATTGCATATACGAGAATTTGTAACAGATAGTGAGGAGAGGGAGAGATCGTTTTAACCGTTGCGTCCAATTTGTCACGGCAGAGTCTGATTGCTCTAGCAGGATTGCGATGGATTTGTAACCAGCTTTCATTGGGTCCTGCCACATGCAGACCGAAAACACAAATCACCCCCTGATCCGATCTAACGCACTCTAGGACTCCACAATATCGCTCGCACACACGCTGCCACCACCAGCTGATACTCAGGTGAGCTGGACACCAGATTGAATTACCACCACAATCTCTTCGCAATATGGATCGTTTTAAAACAGGCAAGGCTCAACTAATAAATTGCAGATTTATTAAAAAAAGACTAGCAGTGCAAATGTATATATATATAAGTGGTAAACACTGTAAAAAGAAAAAAATAGTAATGCCAGAATTGCCGTCTTTGCTCATCCCACTTTCCGAAAAACAGAATAAAAGGAAATCAAAAAGTCTTATGTACCCCAAAATGGTTTATTCCACAAAAACAAGTCCTCATAGAGCTCCGCTTCATAAATGGAAAAAAAAATAAAACATGTACAGCTCTTAAAATAGGTGACACAAAAATATTAATAATAATTTTTAAAAATGTTGTTGCCTTGCTCACTTTGTTTAGCAAATGCAAGCAGATTTTCACAGCATGCTACTGCCACGGCTCATATGTTACTGGAACTATGGTTGGACACCACCATCCCTACAGCCTACATTCCAAGCTCAATGCCATACTCCCTTCTCCCTAGTCTTGCCTGTAGGGTGCACACATGTGCTTCCATCCGCCCTCTTAAATGGCCAATACATGTGCCCTATCTCTTGTTCCATCAATCCCCTTTCTATATTATGCATGCTCCCCATATGGAGGATGCCTAAGCAATTGGACTTCATTACCATTTTGATAAAGGCCCTTTGAGTTGTATATTCCACCTCTGACTTCTGCTAGTATTTTGACTATTCTGTCTTCTGTGCTCTTTGACCTTGGCTCAATATACTGGATTTTGTTATTGCTTGTTGTTATTGCACCTGTGTCTCCAGCCGTGAACATAGCTAGTGTTTTGGATATGCGCCTGTTCACACCACCAGGTACTGAGCCTTGGCCCAGTGCAGCATCAGCAGCCAAACTACCAGATCTATTTGGATGAGTATTGGCTCGGGGTCCCCGCAGCAAACACTGCATCCCACTTGAAAGGATCTAGGATAAAAACTGGAGTACCCTAGGTGTTGCCCACAGACAGTCCAAATTCAAACCAGTATGTGTCAAAATCTCCTTGCTCCTGGCTTCTGAAGGTAGCCCAGAGCTTGGAGCAGGGATCAATGGCCGAAGTGAGCGGATTCCAGTCACATTATCGTAAAAGTTAACGTAAAAGTTAAAAGACAGTTAAAGTTTGATGCTCCATTTGGTTTGGGCCCCATTGTGCATCCAGACAGAAGATAAGGGCTACAATGGTTATATTTCTGAAGACGGAACAAACAGGGGTATCTATTTTGGGGCAAAAGTCAAGATTCATATGTGTGCTGTACAAAAAAACTATTTTTAAAATTACACAATTGCCAAAAAACAAAAATCGTCATTTTTTCCTTCTGGTTTGCTTTGATTCTTCCAAAAAACTATGGGGTCAAAACACGCAGTACACCACTAAATGAATTCGATAAGGGGTCTAGTTTTCAAAATAGGGTCAATTGTGGTGGTTTGCCATCGTTTTGGCCGCTCAAGGGCTCTACAAATTGGCAATGGGCCTAAAACGCCTTCAAGCAAAAGGTCTCTTCTGAAAGCTACCAGCAGCTCCTTTCATTTTGGGCCTCGTTGTCCAAACGGACATAAGATTAGGGCTACCATGGGTATGTTTCTGAACACAGGACAAACGGGTATCCATTTTGGGGTGAAAGTCTTCATTCTTATGTGCTGTACAAAAAACATTGTCTTTAAAATGTCATAATTGCTAAAAAATAAAAATCATAATTTTTTCCTTCTGCTTTGCTTAGATTCATTCAAAAACTGTGGGGTCAAAATATGCAGTACACCCCTAGATGAATTCGTTAAGGGGCCTAGTTTCCAAATACGGTAATTTGTGGGGGTCATCTGTCGTTTTGGCTACTCAAGGGCTCTACAAGTGTGCTATGGGGCCTAAAATGCCTTCAAGCAAAATGCCTGTTCTGAAAGCCACCGGCTGCTCCTTTCAGTTTGGGTCCCATTGTGCATCCAGACAGAAGATTAGGGCCACAAGCGGTATGTTTCTGAACACAGGACAAACATGAGTATCCATTTTGGGTTGCAAATCCTCATTTTCATGTGCACTATAGAAACAAATGCTGTCTTTAAAATGATGTATTTGCAAAAATACGAAATTTTATTTTTTCTCCTCTAAATTGAATTAATTCCTGAGAATAAATTGTGGGGTCAAAATATTTATGACCCCCCTCAGTGAATATAACAAGGTGTGTGATTTTTAAAATGGCATAATTTGTGGGGCTATGTATCATTCTGATACCTATGAACCTTTGCAATCTTGGCTTGCTGTAGGAAAACAAAATGTTCCTTAAAATGGTAATAAGCAATGTTAAATCTCCTAAATGGTAAAAAAAGGAAAGTTTTTCAAATGTGTATCCATAATAAAGTAAACAGATGGAAATATATATCTTATCAAAAATTTGTACAGTGTGTTTGCACATATTTGAGATATTGCAGTTACAAATGTGAAAAATTTTGGCGCTTTTAATAAATACACACAAGTTCTATTGGTCTATTTTTACCACCTAAGGCCTTAGTCAGACGGGCGTTTTTAGCCGCGATTTGCGCATGCGCATGCGTCCGGCGATTTTATAAAACCATTGCTTTGCAATGGTATCGGACACATGAGCGCTTTTTATGCGCTCGTCCGATAAATTATAGAACAAAAAATCGCAGATCGCACCTATCTGCGATTCCTGTTCTCTTCTCTATATGCACTCAATGGGGCCGGCGGCAGCAGCGCCGACCCCATTGAGAACATATAGAAGACAAATCATTCTTCTCTGCCACAGCTGTAACAGCTGTGACAGAGAAGAACGATGTTTGCCCATTGAATTCAATGGAGCGGCAATACAGCCGCTCCATTGAAAGCAATGGGCTGCCGGCATGCGCGGGGTTAATTGTCGGGAAGGGCTTAAATATATAAGCCCTTCCCTGCAATTCATCCTAAAATGTGTTAAAATAAAAAAAAAATTGTATACTCACCTTTCCGCTGCAGCCGGAGTCCAGCCGCGGCCGCTGTCAGTTCTCCTGAACTGCTTCTCGGCACTATCAGCCGGCGGGGCTTTAAAATCCCCACCTGCTGAATGATCTGCCTCTGATTGGTCACAGCCCTGACCAATCAGAGGCAGGTTTCATTCACACACCCATTCATGAATTCATGAATGGGTGAGTGACTGCTGCCTCTCAGCGCTGAGCCAATCAATTCATAAATGGGTGTGAGTGAGACATGCCTCTGATTGGCTCAGCGCTGAGCCAATCAGGGGGCAGGTCTGACTCACACCCCCTTCACACCCACAGCAGGACGGCCACGCGGAACTCCGGTTGCCGGGACCAGATAAGTATATATATATTTTTTACTTTTACACATTTTAGGATGCATTGCAGGGAAGGGCTTATATATTTAAGCCCTTACCGACAATTCATCCCGGGCTCGCCCGCAGCGCATTGCTTTAAATGGATCGGGCTCTATTGCCGTCTCCATTGAATGCAATGCGCTGGACAGCTCCGGCCCGTTTCTAATGAAACGCGGCTAGGAGCAGATTTTCGGGCGACTTGCGCGCACCGGTCACGCGATTTGCGGATGCGCATCCGTCATGCAATCCGCAAATCGCGCGAAAAAACGCCCGTCTGACTAAGGCCTAAAGGAAGCACAATATATGGTGAAAAAACAATGTCAGAATCAGTTGGATATGCAAAACCTTTACGGGGTTATTCGGGTGTTTTTTCCCAAATTTGGCCTGGTCATTAAGGCAGAAACAGGCTTGATCACTAAGGGGTTAAACCCCAAGAAGATACCCTGCACAACAGGAGGAGCAATCCCTGAGCTTAGTGATCCCATATGGACCCTGACTGCTCATAATTATGAGCTTTAAGGCCCATTTAGACACAATGATTATCGCTCGAAAGATGTATTTTGAGCGAGTTATGAGCAATGACCGTTATGTCCATTTACAGGTTGCTGCTTGTCATCTTCATCCAGCTGTTCCCTGCTCAAAGCGCCTGGCTGTTATACAGCTAAGTGCTCCAAGCAGAGGATGAAAAAGACAAGCAGGGCTGCTTGTCTTCTGCATCCACC
Organism: Eleutherodactylus coqui; assembly: GCF_035609145.1. Lineage (NCBI taxonomy): Eukaryota > Metazoa > Chordata > Amphibia > Anura > Eleutherodactylidae > Eleutherodactylus > Eleutherodactylus coqui. Next base: position 67,961,956 of record NC_089840.1, on the reverse strand, counting down.
CTGGCGCTTCGAGTAGAGGATGCAGAAGACAAGCAGGGTAGCCCCACTCGTCTTCTGCATCCAGCTGTTTTCTCCTTGGAGCGCCCGGCTGTTATACAGCCGATTGTTCCAAGCGGGGTATGGAGAACGGAGCTAAACATCTGTGTTCTTCATACCCTGCCTGTCTTCAGGGAGCGGGAAACAGCTGAAACAATAGTATCAGCTGTATCCCGCTGTGAATTCCTGATAAGGCTCATTGTCGTCTTTCAGCACGCTGAAAGACAATGATGAGTGACTGCTTAACGAAAACTGCACGATGTCAGTGCACTTACACACAGCGATTATCACTCAAAAGACGGCTTTTGAGTGAATTTTGAGCGATAATCGTTGTGTCTAAATGGGCCTCTTGCCAGTCCTGCTATCTCTCTGGATAGCCATAGAAATTGTAATCATAGTGGTGCATTTCTCTGGTCTTTTGAGCAACTTTTGAGCGATAATCGTTGTTTAATTTATATCGCAAAATGATTGCTCAAATGTTGAGCGATTACCTTGCGCTCCGGAGGATGCAGAGAACAAGGGAGGGGACGCTTGTTCTGTGCATCCAGCTGTTCCCGGCTGGGACCGCCCGGCTGTCATACTGCTGTATCATACTGTGAATCCCTAATAAGGCTCATCGTTTTTTTCTTTTCAAAAGACGGCTTTTGAGAGAATTTTGAGCGATAATCATTGTATCTAAATGGGCCTTAAGTTGATTAACAATCTGTATATTCCTTGTGAAAAAGTAATGATTTTGAGCTAAAATTACATATGATTGGAAAAAATGTAGTTTTTCATTTTCACAGCCCTATGCTGAAACTATATTGAAACAGCTCTGGGGTCAAAATTCTTACAACATGCCTAGATGTGCAGCAAAGCTGTACCTGAGCTGTGCAGTTTCTAAAAATGTGTGAATTTTTGGTGGTTTTCACAGTATTGAAATGTGACATGAAGCTGAAAAACAATTCCAATAAAATCTATACTCCAAAAGCCAAATTGCACTCCTTTTCTTCTGAGCCCTCTCATGTGTCCAAATAACAGTTTATAACCACTGTGAAGCTTCTATGAAGTACCTGTTGGGTCAAAAAAATGCCCACTACATGCCTAAATGAATACCTGTGTTGTGTGTGTGTGTGTGTGTGGGGGGGGGGGGGGGGTTCTTATGTTTTGGCATCTAAAGACCTCTGGAAACCTAAAATGTTACCTGAAACACATATTAAATAGAAGGCTCAAAAATCCACAAGGCGCTCCTTCAATTTTGAGATCTGTGTTTGCCAATTATCCCACCAGGGCCACATGTAGGATATTTAAAAAAAAAAAAAACTGTGTAAAACTTACTGAGTTCAATTTTTGTTAACTGCTGATGTGTTGCAAAAAAAAATTGAATATCTGAAAAATAAATGCAATTTTAAATTTTACCTCCATGTTGGTTCAGTTCAGGTTTTGCAGCATGCAGCATTCTGTACCATGTGGCTGTGGTGTGTTTAACCCTTTCCAATCCAATTTTAGATTCAGGGTTTCCTAAAAGGCTTTCTCTTATTGCTGTTATACAACGGTGCCATCTGCTGGCTAAAGCCAGTGTGTGTGTGTGTGTGCCAGAGAGGCTCCGACAGTGGAGTGGCTGGCAATAAACGGTAAGAATACCCTGTTAGATGTTTTCTGATATTGGAGCTGTACAAGCTTTATTCAGAATGTAGGAAGACGTCAGACAGTGGATTGGAAAGGCTTAATATTTCACTGTAGATTTTAATATAAAATCTGACTGCTGTTTTTTGGGCAAGAAAAAAGACATTAAAAATGTGGTCTTTTTTTTAAATGCTGTGTGTAAAACCAGTGCAGATTCACTAAGTTGGAAATTAGCTGAGAGAAAATTGAAGAAAAAAAATGCTTGACAAAGGCTCCAAGAGCCAAAACGCGTTGCATATTTAATAAAAGAAGTTCATATGATATTTGAAAGAAGAACTCTGTGATCCATCCTTGGAAGCGCTGGGTATGTTTGCTTCAATTTCATCTCAGCTATTCATCATTGGGCCCCCTGGTTTATTGGGGTATCCAAGCACCCTAAGCAGCTCTCCTGATTTAAAGGATTGGGGAAAGAGAATCGTGGAGGAACATTGATTTACTATTACAAACCCGCCGGGACATGGAGGTAGTAGTGGGGTGTCCTTCTACGGAACCCTACTACGTACCGGGTAAGTCCCACTAATTTTGCCTATTTTCTATATATTTCATTCATTAGTTACTCTGTGGAGCGCTAATCTGACTCTTGTTTTATCTAAGTTGGAAATTAGATATTTTTGACAACTTTCCTATTTTTCACTGATGTTGCCTTTGCTGCACTTACTGAAATGCAAAATTGTTCAATTAATACTTGATTCTATTGATGGCATTTTTTCTTTGAGATCATGAACGATGTTGACATATGGCCATTTATTACTGTAGTAATCAATGTCATGCAGAATATCTGTTGCATACTGTGTACTGCTACATCGCTCCTTATGCATAAAAAGACATTTATACTTATTTTGAAAATTTAAGAGCAAAAATTGCACATTTCAATTTGGGTGATCGTGACCAGAACATATCAATAGTAGAGATGAGCGAGCACCAAAATGCTCGGGTGCTCGTTACTCGAGTCGAACTTTCAGTGATGCTCGAGAGTTCGTTTTGAGTAACGAACCCCATTGAAGTCAATGGGCGACTCGAGCATTTTTGTATATCGCTGATGCTCGCTAAGGTTTTCATTTGTGAAAACCTGGGAAATTCAAGAAAGTGATGGGAACGACACAGAAACAGATAGGGCAGGCGAGGGGCTACATGTTGGGCTGCATCCCAAGTTCCCAGGTCCGACTATTAAGCCATGATAGTGGCAAGAGTGAGACCCCCCCCCCCCCCCGGCACTGTCAGCATAAAGATCCTTCTCCTCTGCCACAGCTGTAACAGCTGTGGCAGAGAAGAACGATGTTAGCCCATTGAATTCAATGGAGCCGGCAATACAGCTGGCTCCATTGAAAGCAATGGGCTCTCGGCGATCGCGGGATTAATTGTCGGGAAGGGCTTAAATATATAAGCCCTTCCCTGCAATTCATCCAGAAATGTGTAAAAATTAAAAAAATATATACTCACCTTGTCCCGGCAGAACGATGTTAGCCCATTGAATTCAATGGAGCTGGCAATACAGCTGGCTCCATTGAAAGCAATGGGCTGCCGGCGATCGCGGGATGAATTGTCGGGAAGGGGTTAAATATATAAGCCCTTCCCTGCAATTCATCCAGAAATGTGTAAAAATAAAAAATATATATATACTCACCTGGTCCCGGCAGACGGAGTTTGACTGCTGCCTCTCATCTGATTGGTCCCGCTGAGCCAATCAGAGGCAGCAGTCACACATGCATTCATAAATTCATGAATGGGTGTGTGAGTGGAATCTGCCTCTGATTGGTCAGGCTGTGACCAATTAGAGGCAGCTCATTCAGCAGGCGGGGATTTTAAATCCCCGGCTGCTGAATACTACTTACAGCTGTTCAGAGCAGTTCAGGAGGATTGCCGCTGGCCGCGCTGAGCTCCGTCTGCCGGGACCAGGTGAGTATATATATATATTTTTTTTACACATTTCTGGATGAATTGCAGGGAAAGGCTTATATATTTAAGCCCTTCCCGACAATTCATCCCGCGCTCGCCGGCAGGCCATTGCTTTCAATGGAGCCGGCTGTATTGCGGGCTCCATTGAATTCAATGGTCAGTGCTCGTTTAATCGAGACGAGTACCGAGTGGTGCTCGTCTCGAGTAACGAGCATCTCGAGCACCCTAATACTCGAATGAGCATCAAGCTCGGACGAGTATGCTCGCTCATCTCTAATCAATAGTAATTGCTCTAACATTGTCCATTTGTTTCATTTCATGTGTCCTTACTCAATGAGGAAAATGTACAAATGCCAGTTTCCACAAAAGACAGCACTTCTAGATTCATCTAACTAATACTCTGGTTATTGGGCTCTTATAAGTCTGATGCTCTAAACATTCTGTAAAAATCAATACTTTGCTTATCAAGTAGATCCCGTAAGACCAATTATTTTATCAACTGGGTATTAACATCAACATTGAAGATTTGCTGTTCATCCAAGCAGCAACCTGTCCAAAATGACTAGTACTCTGATGTGAACACATAAGAAGAATATTAAACTACAGAAAGTTTGTATTCCAGCATTTTTTACCATAAATACAGATGTATCACTCAGTAGACAAATTGCTGGGACATGCAACGGCATTAACATGAGGCACCAATATTATTTGCATAGTACAATACTCAGTTAATTTGTTGGATAACAGCTATATTACAAGAATAGCCCAGCTTACTATGGCAGCGCTTTGTTTAATGAATGGTGTACATTTTCACTTGTCAAGTATACAGTTCCATCACTCTACCGCAGTATGGATTTTTTAGCATTGCGAAAAGTATAATAATAATAATATAATATATGCCAATAGAAATATTTTAAATAATATCTGTACAAACATCACATTCTGGCTTTAGAACCTGACAATTAAAGATCTGCGGTGCTATGTAGATGTTGATCATTTCTTCCTCTGGATCAACAAGGGGGTTAAAACAGACTGAACTAGATGGACATTGTCTTCATTCAGCCTAACATACTATGTTACTATGTTCCTGCAGAAGCAATCAGTCACAGATTGCTTTTGCAGGTCCTATGCCAACAATGGAGTAACCAATGCCAATCAGCTGCTGCAAAGGCAAATAAAGTTTTGGGATGCATTAAAAGAGGTATAGGGGCGAAGGACGAGAACATTATCCTCCCACTATATAAGGCACTTGTCAGGCCCCACATGAAATACTGTGTACAGTTCTGGTCACCGGTGCTCAGGAAAGATGTTACAGTGCTTGAGGGGGTTCAAAGAAGGGCAACTAAACTAATACATGGAATGATGGGACTGGAATACCCAGAGAGGCTATCAAAATTGGGACTATTTACTCTAGAAAAAAGACAGCTAAGGGGCGATCAAATAACCATGTATAAATACATCAGGGGACAATACAAGGATCTCTCCCAGGATCTGTTTATACCCAGGACTACGACGGTAACAAGAGGGCATCCGCTACGCTTAGAAGAATGCAGGTTTCATCACCAACATAGAAGGGGTTTCTTTACTGTTAGAGCAGTTAGACTGTGGAACTCTCTGCCTGAGGACGTAGTGATGGCAAAATCCATAGAGGAGTTTAAAAGTGGACTTGATGTCTTTCTGGAGAGGAAGGATATTATAGGTTATAAATCCTAGTTTAATTGTTAATCCAGGTATACAGGCAGGTAGGAACTATTAGGGGTTGATCCAGGGAACAGTCTGATTTCCATAAGGGAGTCGGGAAGGAATTTTTTCCCCAAAAGGGCTAATTGGCTTCTGCTCTTGGTTTTTTTTGCCTTCCTCTGGATCAACAAAACAGGAGGCTAACAGGCTGGACTAGATGGACATTGTCTTTATTCAGCCTTACGAACTATGTTACTATATGTTACTATATTTGTTGAACATCAAGCGTCGTGCGTCTTGGGATACGTTGTGTTTAGAGCCAGGTTCTAGGACACATCTGCAGATGTCTAAATCACCATTCCTCCATGCGTAGAGAATCCCCTCTTGTCTTTTACAAAGTTCTTTGCAAAGACCACACATATAATTACACATGGAAATGGAATAACTTCTAAGGTCCTTTTATACATTACCCCAATGATTTTTGCTTCTGTGCTTTCACACAGGACAAGAGCGATCGTCGCTCAGCGAATGGAGGCAGAGCACGTTGGAGATTACTTCCGGCTGCCCGCCTCCATTCACTGAGTAGATGAATGATTGCCTGTTTAGGCCTTAGTCAGACGGGCGTTTTTTCGCGCGATTTGCGGATCGCGTGACGGATGCGCATCCGCAAATCGCGTGACCGGTGCGCGCAAGTCGCCCGCAAATCGCCCGAAAATCTGCTCCTAGCCGCGTTTCATTAGAAACGGGCCGGAGCTGTCCAGCGCATTGCATTCACTGGAGAAGGCAATAGAGCCGTCTCCATTTAAAGCAATGCGCTGCGGGTGAGCCCGGAATGAATTGTCGGTAAGGGCTTAAGTATATAAGCCCTTACCTGCAATTCATCCTAAAATGTGTAAAAATAAAAAAAAATTGTATATTCACCTTCTGCCGGCAGCCGGAGCTCCGCGCGGCCGTCCTGCAGTGGGTGTGAAGGGGGTGTGAGTCAGACCTTCCCCCTGATTGGCTCAGCGCTGAGCCAATCAGAGGCATGCCTCACTCACACCCATTCATGAATTCATGAATGGATGTGAGTCAGACCTGCCCCTGATTGGCTCAGCGCTGAGAGGCAGCAGTCACTCACCCATTCATGAATTCATGAATGGGTGTGTGAGTGTTTTCAGCCTCTGATTGGTCAGGGCTGTGACCAATCAGAGGCAGATCATTCAGCAGGCGGGGATTTTAAAGCCCCGCCGGCTGAATAGTGCCAAGAAGCAGTTCAGGAGAACTGACAGCGGCCGCGGCTGGACTCCGGCTGCAGCGGAAAGGTGAGTATACAATTTTTTTTTATTTTAACACATTTTAGGATGAATTGCCAGGAAGGGCTTATATATTTAACCCCTTCCCGACAATTCACCCCGCGCACGCCGGCAGCCCATTGCTTTCAATGGAGCGGCTGTATTGCCGCTCCATTGAATTCAATGGGCAAACATCGTTCTTCTCTGCCACAGCTGTTACAGCTGTGGCAGAGAAGAATGATTTGTCTTCTATATGTTCTCAATGGGGTCGGCGCTGCTGCCGCCGGCCCCATTGAGCGCATATACAGAAGAGAACAGGAATCGCAGATCGCAGATAGGTGCGATCTGCGATTTTTTTGTTCTATAATTTATCGGACGAGCGCATAAAAAGCGCTCATGTGTCCGATACCATTGCAAAGCAATGGTTTAAAAAAATCGCCGGACGCATGCGCAAATCGCGGCTAAAAACGCCGTCTGACTAAGGCCTAACACGTGTCGATTGTCGTTTGATTTTTAGGGCTGCGTAAAATGAATGACAAATAATAAGCAAATGAATTATATCATTCAGTGGCTCGCAGTGTTAAAAAATTAACTATTGTTTATTTTCACACAATTCAGCGATAAACAAAACGATAATCGTTCAGTATAAATGGGCCCTAAGGTGTCTTTTTTCCAAATTAGCCTGACTTTTCTAGCTTCTCATTAGGAGGGCTTAAACAAACAAACGTGTATTTGTCCCTTTATGCAGCCGTGATAATTATGGCTGCATAACGGGACAAAATAAAACCATTGGTTTTAATAGTTTTGTTTTTTACTCTTGGGATTCTCGCCCATTAATTGTATGGACAAGAAAAGATAGGACTTGCCCTATCTTTTCTGCACAGAGTTAATATTACATGCGGGAAAGATAGGGCAGGACCTATCTTCCCATGTTATTTTCCAAACTCCTGCACTATGGCGCATAATTTTAAAAGCCTAAGGGCGCCTACCCACTTACGTTGCCGATTTTCGCGCGTGAAAAACGCAGCGTTTTCGCGGCGTTTTTTGCAGCCCTCCATTGACAATCATGGGTGCATTAAGAGAAAAATAAGGACACATATGCAACTGACAGTTCCTATGTGAAAAAACCCCATGAAATGGAAAATAACCCCAGATGGACAGGAACACATTCTATACTAATTGCTCTTGAGAAAAAACGCAAAACATCACAGGAAAAAAATGGCAAGTGGGTAGGGACCCTGAGTAGGTAAAAAAAAACTCGTTCATGCACAACTACAATCCGTAGTGGCGAGCGCAGTTGCGCATATGGCCGTCTGAAACCAGAGATTGCCATACGATTTAATAATGTAGTTGCCTGCCTTTGAGCCTTCAGCTCTCCCTTTTTTTTAAAAGTGTGTAACCTCAAACTTAATTTCATACTCAAGATCTGCTTTTACAAAATATTGATAGAAAGCTAAAATTACTTGGGACAGTTTACACAGATTTTTCTCTTTTTGAAAAGACCCTAAAATCTTATTTGCTATTGTAGCTGCTGCTTGACATTGAGTACTACTGCTTAGCTTACTTGTACCTAGAAAAAACAATCTTTTCTCTTGTGCCGTTATCGCTAGTTTTATTCTATTTAATGAACAGATATAGCAATCATTAATATGTCTGGTGCATCATGATAACTTGATTTACAGTATTGTGCAACATTGTAATTAAGGTATCATAATGTGTTAAATGTCAAGTTAACGGTTGTTACATCTGTACAAGCAATGAAAGGATTTCTGAAGATTAGGTGCATTATCTAACATTCATTAACTTTAACCCTTTCCAATCCACTGTCTGACATCTTCCTACATTCTGAATGAAGCTTGTATAGCTCCAATGTCAGAAGATGTCCGACAGGGTATTCTTACCGTCTATTGCCAGCCACTATTTTCTGGCACACAGACACTGGTTTAGCCAGCAGATGGCACCGTTGTTTAACAGCAAAAAGAGAAAGCCTTTTAGGAAAACCTGAATCCAAAATTGGATTGGAAAGGGTTCAAATTAATCTGCCATGTTCTTCCTCAGCTGCCAGAGTATCCAGGTCTTTCTGTAATGTTTTACGGTCATAGCAAATTTTAAATATCCTACAAAGTTTTGTATCATTAGCACAAATGGACACTTTAATTTCAGTTCCATCCACAAAGTCATTAATAAAGACATTAAAAATAATTGGGCCTAACACAGTTCCTTGTGGTAGCCCACTACTAACTATAGTCCATTTTACATATGCACTAATTAACGAAGACTTTGTTTTCTGCCCCTCAACCAATTCGTTACCCATGTGCATTCACTGTGGCCTTATCCCTGCATCTCTAGTTTGGCCATGATACTTTTTGGTGACACTTTGGATGTCATGAGCCAGAGCAAGATGACAGTTTGGAACTCTACAATATCCCATAGGATCCCAATTAAATAAGATATTAGCAAAGAGGAGCTTGACTCATTTTAGTAAATGTAGATTCCGATTTTCAGCAATGTCTAGGCTGATAAAAGCAATCTTCCCCCTTTCTTGCCTTTATCTGCAGGGCATTCGAAGAAAGAATTAAACAGGAACTCATTTTTCTCCGTACGCATGCATTGACACTTTTGGAGTATTTCATCCATAATTTGAAACATGCCATGAGGTGCTGTATAGAAAGATCTGTGATGTTCATTGCAGCCACTGTGTGTTACCTTAATTAAAATATTTATCTTTGGGAAAGTGCAAAAATTCCGACAGCACTTTCAAGCCCCTGTTACTGCTGAGATGAACAGTAACAGCAGTTTCAATAAATATTCAGCAACAAATCCCCTCGAGGACTCAACCATGATAAAACAGTATTGAATTAAAATGTTTCTCTGTTATGCACTAGGAAAGAAATTAGTAAGAGTTTGCATTAATTGAAATCCAGTTCTCTGTGTATATCAATTCCCTTTTATCCCACAGGGAATGACTGCAGTGAGGGAGTCACAAAGCAACAGATTAATCCAAACATTGCCAGTGACAGAGACAAATTGAGACTTTAAAGCTTCCTGTGAGATAAATTGCTATTAAAAACCTGTTCTATCATATCCAATAATGAGTTCAGAAAGTGTCTATTCAATATTATTTTTTCTGACAAGTTACTTTTTTTTTATAGACAGACAGATGGGCTGATACTGGGTGGGTGATTACTGTAATTGTACTGTGCTGTGCAATATTCCATTATATTATGCAGTTGCTAAGTAACTCCAAAGCCTAATAGAAATACCCTACATTGGCATAACAGTTTTGTAATGCTGTTTTCTTTTTTTTTTTCTTTTCTGGGGTCATAAATATTACAATTCAGTGCAAATGAGCAGTAATACAAATTGGAGCCATTATCAGCTGTATTGATTTTTTAGCAAGCGTATAACGGAAAATTACCAGAACCATGTATTATCCATAGGCAAGAACTGCAGTTGGAAGATAGATCCTTTCATAAAACAATTTATTATATCCATGAAGGTTTGGGATTTTTATTAATTCAAGTTTTTATCTAATTGTTGTCTTAAAGGAAAATTACAGAATGTCTCTTGTATTTATAATGGTACATTTCAAGTATGAATTGGTAATAGAACAATCACAGTTATCATTTAAATATATAGGTACAGTTAAAACTGTTTCATGGATCAGTTAATTTAAGGAATTATTTGGATTCAACTTTGATTTTTCCTTCGGGAAGAAAGACGTGTGATATATAAAAGTGGCAGAGAATTCCCCAGAAAAACAATGATGTGTTTCATTGTAACTAGAGATGAGCGAACGTACTCGGTAAGGGCGATTTCGCAATCGAGCACCGCGATTTTCGAGTACTTCACTACTCGGGTAAAAAGTACTCGGGTGCGCTGTGGGTGAGCGGGGGGTTGCAGCGGGGAGTGGGGGGGAGAGGGAGAGAGAGAGGGCTCCCCCCCTGTTCCCCGCTGCTACCCCCCACTCCCCTCTGCAACCTCCCACCCCACAGCGCACCCGAGTACTTTTCACCCGAGTAGTGAAGTACTCGAAAATCGCGGTGTTCGATTGCGAAATCGCCCTTACCGAGTACGTTCGCTCATCTCTAATTGTAACATAACTTTATTCTTCATCATGTTATTTTAGATGGAATCAGAAACTTAACCATAATCTCTGCAGAATGTGCTCAAAAAGCCGGCCACTATGCTCGAGTGTTAACTCGATCCTTTTCACCCAATCTTGATGAACTCTCGTGAAAACATCAGGCTGAATGCTAGCACAAGCATCAACAATTCTGTGTTTCAGATAAAGAATTTTCCATATCTTCGCAGAGTAAATAAGTGCCTAGACATGGACCATGGATAGAAATCCAATCTAATAAATCAAAACGTTCATGTTGCCTGTAATGAAGAAAAAGCACTTAACATAAAAATGAATTAACTTATGCTAAAATGAAGCACACTGTTGTTTTTCTGGTACAATTCTCTGCCAGTATGATATATTACACACCTACCTTCCCACTGGAAAAATTAAAGTTGAATCGAAGATGGCGACTTTCAAAATGGCTGTCATGTTGGTCACATGGCCTTGCAAGATTCACACATTATCTTCAACTTGTACAGAAAATTAAATCACCATCTGCCAAACCCTTTTCATTATATATGGATTTTTTTCACACTTTTAAGCTACCCTATATATACTTATTGGCAAAAAGGAATAATGCACCCAGATAGAAATGTTGGATAGCTGCAAAACTCGGCATGCAATTTTTCCTCAGGCAAATATGCAAATGAATACAGTTGTGGTCTGGTTAAACACATTGGTCCTGACACTAATAGCTCAGCAATATGAAATCTTGTGACCACATATGTTGCTTCTAATGGCAGTTTCCAACAGGCAGGTTAAGGGTTGTCCACACACAGCTAGGGTTTCCCAGGAATACCTTCACCTGATAGCCAAATTTCCCTAGCCTGCCGGGTAGGTAAATTAAACACTGATCAAGCATTTATGGGATCAGAAGGGATGCCAGCTTCGGCAGCGTATAAGTGCGAACGATCTAGACTAGAGATGAGTGAGTATACTCGCTAAAGCACATTACTCGAGCGAGTAGTGCCTTAGCCGAGTATCTCCCCGCTCGTCTCTAAAGATTCGGGGGCTGGCGCCGGTGACAGGTGAGTTGCGTCGGGGAGCAGGGGGGAGTGGGGGGAGAGAGGGAGAGAGAGATCTCCCCTCTGTTCCTCCCCGCTCTCCCCCGCCGCTCCCCACCCCCGCCGGCCCCCGAATCTTTAGAGACGAGCAGGGAGATACTCGGCTAAGGCACTACTCGCTCGAGTAATGTGCCTTAGCGAGTATACTCACTCATCTCTAATCTAGACACCCAGTTACAACATCTTAGGGCAAATGTACCGCAGGATCACATACAGAGCCTTATGGCTCTATGACTGACCATATCTCATCATTTAAAATCCCCGCCTGCTTGTAGCTCTGATTGTGATTGGCTGAATTGCTCAGCCAATCACAATTAGAGCTACCAGCAGGCGAGGATTTTAAATCCCCAGCTGCTGATAGCTCAGTACTACAGAGTCGGGGACAGCGGCAGAAGCCGCGGCTAAGCCCTGGCATGTAAGTAAAGATCGTTTTTTTGGTCACACCATAGTAAAAGGCTTTTCAGGGAAGGGCTTATGAAGCCCTTCTCTCAAAAGCCATTGACGGCTGCCGGGGCTCAGCGGCGACATCTGCCGCTGTCCCCGGCTCTGCACTGCTGTTTGAGCTATCAACAGCCGGGGATTTAAAATCCCCGCCTGCTAGTAGCTCCGATTGTGATTGGCTGAAGTGCTTCAGACAATCACAATCAGAGCTACTACAGAGCCGAGGACAGCACCAGAAGTCGCGGCTGATGCCCGGCAGCTGAAGGAAGGTAAGTATTTTTTTTCCACACACTTTTTTAAATGGCTTTTCAGGGAAGGGCTTACGAAGCCCTTCCCTGAAAAGCCATTGACGGGATGCCGGCAGCAGGATTCTCTACTGCAGCTGTCATGTGTGACAGCTGCGGTTGGGAATTGAAGAATTCCCTTTGCTGCATCTGCCACAGATGTGGCAGATGTAACAGCAGGGAATTCTTTTAACTAGCGGGGGTGAAGGAAACGTGTTCTTCATGCCCGCGGGGGTCACGACAGCGGCAGAGAGGTAATTTTTAATTTTTTTTTGCACTAAAATGTTTCTTTTTCAGGGAAGGGCTCATATGTAAAGCTCTTCCCTGAAAAAGAATGCAGAGGGCCGGCAGAGCATTGTTTTCAATTCAGCCGCAGGCAGCGGCCGTGGCTCCATTGACAACAAGCACGCAGCTCTGTTCACGCGTGTTTTTGCTCGTACCTAGGTGCGGACGTATGTACGCACCTAAGTATGCACAAAAAACACGCTCATGTGAACACACCCTTAAAGGGTAAAAACTACCTTTACTAATGGTTCAGAACAACAAGGGCTGAACATTTTAAAGTTTTTAGACCTTAATACAAAAAATGTCATGCTTACAAAAAAGACAAGACAAAATAAAGTGACACGCAATAAATGCAAAATAGTTTTGAAAATAAAATTGAGAAAGATATTACAGGGCATTTTAAACTCTTTGCATTCTTGATGGTGGATGAGAAAATGGCGCATATTCCAGCTGCAGTTCTGCCATCAACAAATATGATTGGGTCCCATTGTTCAATATAACTTTTTATACTTTCAACTAAGGACCCCAGGTATGTACCCACCCCTTAGTCCATTAAACAAATCCCTCACCTAAGAATGGATGGCGAGAGTAGAAGGGACAAACCCAATGAATATTTAACAGTTAACCTTCTTGTACTTCCTTCCCCCAGTTGGTGGTGGGGGATGCTGAATTTGGACCAGCAGTTGTCTGTCTGCTTTTCCCTTTGAAACTTGTCCAGTTTGTATCTAGCTTTCTCTTGAAAGCAGTTTAACCATTTTAAAATAAATAAATCTTGTTATTTGTATAGCATAGTAACATAGTATGTAAGGCTGAATGCAGACAATGTTCATCTAGTTCAGCCTGTTTATCTTCCTATGTTGTTGATCCAGAGGAAGGCAAAAAAAAAACAAGAGGCAGGAGCCAATTAGCACATTTGGGGGAAAATTCCTTCCCGACTCCCTAATGGCAATCAGACTAATCCCTGGATCAACCCCTAATAGTTCCTACCTGCCTGTATTCCCAGATTTAACAATTGACCTAAGATTTATATCCTGTAATATCCTTCTGCTCTAGAAAGACATCTTATTCAGCATCGCTTTCAGGTAATTTATTTATTACCCACCACAAGGCTGGGTACTCATTTTACCGACCTTGGAAGGATGGAAGGCTGAGTCAACCTTGAGCTGGCTACGTAAACCATGAGGGGATTGAACTTTACATGACAAGTATAGCACTCCTTGCCAAGAGCAACCGTAAACCCTCCCACCCCCACCCCCCACCCCCACCCCACACACAGGTCCTTCCTGCAATGGAAGATCTTGGCGAGTTCAAAGATGTTAGAGAATACACTCCCCCCACAAACATATCTATCTACGTATAAATAGATATCTATATATAGATATATATGTGTGTGTATATATAGTTAGGATACATCTTTATGACAAATTATATTTCTTGTTTTCTGTAGCTCATGTAGCAGCTCTTCTGTGTAGTGTGAGATGGGTACAGCAGAAGGTAAAGAGATTTAATGACAGCTTTGTATTCATTTCTCTTGTCACTCCCTGGTCTCTAGGGAAAGGAGCTCAACATTGTATGTGGTTTATCTACAGAACCCTTTTAAGTGAACTACATTATGATTCTTTAGTAGATAAAAGTCATATCTTCCTTTTTGCTTGTATTTTAGTTATAGAAGAAACAGCCTAGACATTTTCTAATTACATTTTGTGTGGTATAAACTTTTTTCAAATCCTGAAACCAATGCTAAATCATCTAAAGCCAAAGTTCATCCTTATTGTTTGTGCATTTGCAGATGAAGAAACGTCTGAATTTTGTGAAAGCAATTTCTTTATGACAATGCAGTAGAACATCTCGTAAAATGAAAATGTTTTTTTCAAAATCCCTGTGTTGGTGTTGTAGTGGCCCAGAGTTAATGGGGCCCCTTGATAATGTTATATCTTTGTCTCGTGCAATTGTATTGTCAGTGTCTTCTATGAAGCATGCATTTCACATGTATTGCACTTCCTCAGCACTGAATGGGTAAACATCTGGGTTATGTCTGAGAAATGTATCATGTGGTATGTCATGTGACCTTGTGATATATATGTGTTTGCAAGGTATGAGAGAAAAGATAGAGGGAAGCATTGTTTTTCTGTGTTCTTGCTATCCTGCTGGCCAGAGAGCACGAGTGAGCAAGTCAAGTCAGTGAGTGAGCCGCACAGACTCCAATTGGTCTGTTTGTGTGTGTGAAGAAAGGAGGAAGCTGATTGATTCCCTGCTGCTTGGCCTGAAGTTATTCTACCTGGGATGTGCCAGTACTACCACTAAGCACTGAGTGAGGAAAGGATTGTTGCTTGGCAGATGAAGGCACAGGAAGAGTGAGTGTGAAAGAGAGAAAGAGTGTCGCCAGGAGCAGGATCTCACAGATAACTATGACTGTGGATTGTCTGGATTGCCCTGAGTATCCTCCCTGTCACATCACCTTCTCCTGTTGTATCTGTGCCAAATCTACTGTTGAACAGTGGATGTTATTATCAAGTTACAGTAAAAAGATATTACAGATCAGTCCTGGTTTGTCCTAAAAGTTATACCTGTATGTGGACTAAATTATTTCTTACAGAAGACCAAACGTTGGCATCACGAGTGACAAGATTTACACAGAGATTGAAGCTTCAGAGCATGGTAACTCTGTACAAACTGTTTAGGTACAATACAAGGAGAGAACATCAGAAAGGACACTATTGTAGGAATTTACTATAGGCCACCTGTACAAGCAGATGATATTGATGAACCCTTTGTAAATCAAATGGCCAAGCTCTTAAAAAAGCATGACATAGTGATTATGGGAGATTTTAACTATTCATCTGTTGGGAATCTCTCTCAGGTAAAAGTAATGAATCAAACAAATTCTTATCTGCTCTTGCTGACAACTTTATCTTCCAAAAGGTAGAAGAGAAAACAAGGGGATCTGCTATCTTGGACCTAATTCCTACCAACAGGGAGGGAATGGTTGAGGAAGTAAGAGTGGCTAGGACCTTAGGAGGCAGTGATCATGCTATCCTTGAATTTTGGATAAAAAGGGGAGGAAGACCCGAGAAAACACAGACCTCAAGGTTGGATTTCAGAAAGGCAGGTTTTAATAAACTCAGAAAGAGGGTAGGAAGAATCCAATAGCTGGATGTTCTTAAGGACAGAAATGTCCAAGAAGGTGGGGAAATATTGCAAAATGAGATTCTCAAAGCACAATTCTTAACAATCCCTAAAAGAAGGAAGAATGGGAAGCATTTAAAGAGACCAGGATGGATGAACACAGAACTTCCACACATGTTAAAAAGGAAGAAAATATGTTTAGAAAGATCTAGAAAAGCTTAAACAATGGGCAGCGACTAACAGAATGGTATTTAACAAGAAGAAATGCAAAGTCCTACACCTGGGCAAGAAAAATGAAAAAAATCACATACAGAATGGGAGGAATTGCGCTAAGCAGCAGCACTTGTGAAAAAGACTTGGGTATATTAATAGATCATAGACTTAACATGAGTCAACAATGTGATGCAGCAACCAAAAAGGCAAACACAATTCTCGGATGTGTTAAGAGAAGCATAGAGTCTAGATCATGTGAGGTAATTATCCCCCTCTACTCTTCATCTGGAATACTATATCCAGTACTAGGCATCCTACTTTAAAAAAGACATTGACAAACTAGAGCAAGTTCAGAGAAGAGTTACCAAGATGGAAAGTCGTCTGCAAATCAAGTCCTATGAGGAACGGTTAAAGGACCTGGGAATGTTTAGCTTGCAAAAAAGAAGGCTGAGAGGAGACTAAACAGCTGTCTACAAATATCTGAAGGGCTGTCACAGTGCAGAGGGATCAGCCCTATTCTCATTTGCACAAGGAAGGACTAGAAGCAATGGGATGAAACTGAAAGAGAGGAGACACAGATTAGATATTAGAAAATACTTTCTGATGGTGAGGGTAATCATAAATGCTATTGCTTCCTGAAGGGCATTCAATACACATTAAGGGCTCAGTCACACGAGAATTTTTTTTGCGCGCATATGTGCACAAAAGAAAATGTGCTCCACAAATGTTGAAAATGCACGTGACCATAGCACCGTGCCCATTGCTTTAAATGGGGCCAGTGCTACTGCCACCCCACTGAAAGCAATGGGATGCAGGCAACCCCTGCAGTGATTTTCGGGGAAGGGTTTGAATTATAAGCCCTTCCCTGAAAATCATCCCTAGCTGCTGTAAAAAATTATACATCACCTCTCCAACGCTGTCAGAGCTCTGGCACGTCTTCTCTGAATTCAATGAATTGGCTGAGCGCTCAGCCAATTACAGGCAGCGCCCAGCCATTCAATCAACTCAGAGAAGATGTGCTGGAGCTCTGACAGCATTGAAGAGGTGATGTATATATATTTTTTTTTACAGCAGCTAGGGATGATTTTCAGGGAAGGGCTTATGTTCTATCTAGTGCTTCCTGTGATTGGCTGAGTGCTGTAACCAATCACAGGCAGCACACAGTTGTTATTCAATGAATGAATAGGTGCTGCCTGTGATCAGATACAGCCCTTTTAGCAGGTGGGGATTTTAAATCCCCAACTGCTGAAACAGATTCAGAGCAGTGTAGGGAGAAGACAGGCTGAACACGCCTGAGCCCCAGCAGCTGAGGAGAGGTGAGTATATATTTTTTTATTTTTAACACATTCTCGGGATGATTTTTAGAGAAGGGCTTATAATTAAAGCCCTTCCCCGAAAATCCCTGCAGGGCTTGCCGGCAGCCCATTGTTTTCAATAGGCACGGACCTGCATTCAAGCATGTTTGTGCACGTACGCATACGCTCATGTGAATGCACCCTGACACCTATGAGTCTTTGCAATCTTGGCTTGCTGTAGAAAAACTAAATGTTTCTCCAAATGTTACAGTTAATGTTAAATTTGTACGTCTCCTAAATCGTTAAAAAAAAGAAAGTTTTTCAAATATGCATCCAGAATAGAGTAAACAGATGGAAATCTATATCTCATCAAAAATTTCTACAGTATGTTGGCACATATTTGGGATATTGCAGTTGAAAATATGAAAAGTTACAATTATTTTCAAAATTTTCCCAATGTTGGCGCTTTTAATAAATATACACAAATTCTATCGGTTTATTTTTACCACCTAAATGAAGTACAATATGTGACAAAAAGACAATGTCAGAATCACTTGGATATGCAAAACTTTAACGGAGTTATTCTATGTTAAAGTGACACATGTCAGATTTCCAAAATTTGGCCTGGTCATTAAGGTGCAAACAAGCTTGGTCACTTACAAAGAGAGAGATGTGGGCTCACCTCACCAGCAGTAACTTTCAATGTTGCAGGAAGATCTGGGATCCAACAGGAGCTCCATCTTCAAATAGCCGACGGCAAACGGCCAGATTCCATATGAGCAGAAAATAGAGATGGAGGGGAGCTGCTACCGTTAAAAATTTCCTTCTTTATTCAATAAAATAAAGCATACAGCTCACAAGTGCACGCTGAACACGTTTCGGCAAAAGCCTTTGTCAACAGCCAGGCTGTTGACAAAGGCTTTTGCCGAAACGCGTTCAGCGTGCACTTGTGAGCTGTATGCTTTATTTTATTGAATAAAGAAGGACATTTTTAACGGTAGCAGCACCCCTCCATCTCTATTTTCTGCTCAATTGGTCACTTACAGGTTAAGGACATGTCTACTGCTTGCTATATACACACTGACAGCTGCCCAGAGAACAGCTGATTGTTTGGCATCCTATTCAAAAGAATAGGTCATCAATAGTTAAGATATAGAAAACCCTTTTACTATTGTCATCAGAACAACCCCCACTAAAGGGGGTTTCTAGATAGATGGGTGTCAGATAGATGACATTCCCAACAATCAGCAGTTTTCCTTGGCCCCTCCATGATGCAACTAGCATAACTCCATACAGGGAGCTGGAATTATACTGCAGACTTTCTCCCATAAAATTAATTGGAGAAAGTCTGCAGTACCATATGCTGAGTCTTCTTCAATGTTTATATCAGTCTGAATAATAAAAGACGTTAGAGAGCGCCACAGGCAGATCCGCTTCACACCCGTTGGGATATGCGGAAGCAATCCCAATGCGTCTTCTCCTCAGCACTCCAATCCTTTTCACTCCATCTTTGAGCGCAGATTCTTCTTTTTCTGAATATCAGTCTGAGACACTGTTCATTCTTAGAAGACTATACTTTTTACAGTGACTGTTTTGAACTTCAATCAGCTTTGTTCCATTAATGTGAAAAGGACAACTCTGGAGTGGAATAGCTCTCACTTTCTTTGTGATCACCATGATAATACATAAATGATGGGTAAATTGCAAACCAACCTAACTTAATGCATAACTAAACTTTTGGAAACCTTTTCAGCATCGGCTGTCATGTGTGTACATGAGGAATAACATGATTTCTGATCATTATATAGTATGCTATAGTTGTGTATGGTAGGAGTATTTTTGACTATATGCCTTTAAGTTCAGAAGCAGAAACTTAGAGCTGTTCAACATACACTACAGTCATATCTTGAAAAGCATCTAGCACAGACTAGTCCTTAAAATCATTTCTTAATTATTATGTTATTGGATTTGTGCACTGCTCACACCTGCAGGCTTAGCTGGTTTAAAACTTTGTCTTGCAACTAGAGTTGAGTGAACGTACTCTGCCAAGCTTGATGCTCGTTCGAGTATTAACGTACTCGATGGTGCTCGTTACTCGAATGAGCATCATGCCGTGTTCGACCCCGCCCCAGTTTCTGGCTCCTCCCCGCTGTGACGTGCCTGTTTGGCCCCTCCCCGCCGCGATGCAGCGTGCGCCAATGGCAATTTTTGGGCTGGCAGACAGGTAGGGGGAGGGAGCGAGGGAGGGAGGGAGAGAGAGAGAACACACGAACCAAGAAAAAAAAAAAAGCTCAGGACCTGGCGTCCCACATACAAAAATGCTCGAGTCTCCCATTGTAGTCAATGGGGTTCGTTACTCGAGTAGAGCTCTCAAATTTTCTGAAAAGCTTGACTCGAATAACGCGGACCCGAGCATTTGGGTGCTCACTCATCTCTACTTGCAACACTTGGCATAAGTGTAAACTATCCTATTGGATAGCATTGTAAAATATCATGTAGCATTATCCATAATGTATACTTTCATTGCAGACAAAGCCAGGTGTAGTCCACCTTAAAAGGGTGTTGTTGAAGTCTACTCTTGACTCGGGCTGATGAACATTGACTCCCCTTACCCAGACTGATTTATCTACATGCCATGGATACTAAGTATAATATTGTTTTGCTTTTCCGTATCTTGCTGATACACTATTTGTTTATCCTGTTTGTCTCTTTTGATCTTGTATGTCTTGCATAGTGATATCTTTCTTGATCAATTGAATGTCTTATATCTTGCCTCTATGTAGATACTTTTACCATTCTAAGTAAACTTGATTAATATTTGGCTTATAGGTATGTGAACCCATTTATTATTGCTGTGCAACTCACAATAAAACAATAGTATATTGTATCCTGCATTTTTAGCTATTTAGGTAGGCTCAATTTCTAATTGTCATTTTTTCCTGCACTCAGCTTCAGGAGTGGAGATTAGCTGCACTAGATACATATGGGAGCAGGGTCTCTTCTTATCTGCCTCTCTGTAGCACACCCTCAGAAGCAGCTACTGCATGGAAGACATTATACATCAGTACTGAAGAGTGTAGATGTGAATCAACCAGAAGGCAGAGATAAAACACTAGAAGGTGTAGCCGCCAGCAACAGCTTCTTCCACCCACCTTTCCTCTCCATAGATTTATATGGGGTGCAGCTTTAAGGTGCATTCACACGAGCGTGTGCATACATAGGTGCGCACAAAAACATGCATCTATTAGAACCATTGGTTCCCTATGGTGTGTTTGCATGTCCTTGTTTTACAGGTGTTCAAACGCATGTACCTGCAAAACATAGGACATGGGTGCACCATAGGTCCATGATGCGTGTCAATATTCACCTCTGGGAGTCCCCTTGTCACTGAACACTGTGAAAGCACTGTGATTGCAAAGCTTTCCCACCGGCGGCCTCATTGAAAGCAATAGGATGCCGACACCACCGCAGTGATTTTTAGGGAAGCTTTTCACTAAAAAGCATTCCTGTGATTGGTCACGGTGCTCAGCCAATCACAGGCAGCGCTCGGCAATTCAATGAATTCAATAAATGGCAGAGCGCTGCCTTTGATTGGATGAGCACTCAGCCAATCAGATGCTGCACTTTCAGCAGGTGGGGATTTTAAATCCCTGTCTCCTGAAAGAACTTCATTACAGCTAGAGGCAACTGAGCCCCGGCAACGGCGGAGAGGTGTTTTTATTTTTTACACTAGATAGGAATGATTTTCAGGAAGGGCTTATAATTAAAGCCCTTCCCTGAAAATCACTGCAGGGATTGCCATTGCTACCTATATACACACACGCACATGCTCGTGTGTATGCACTCTTAATCTGAGCTGCCTGTGTGTGAATGTTTATGAATGGGGGGCTTTTAAGGAGTGAAGGAGGCTTTGTTTCTGAAATGAAATATATAGAGTTTCTCAATTGCGCTTGTACTTTTGATTTAACAAAACAATCAATTAAAATAAACATTGAGTCACTCTTTAAATGGAGCATAGAGCAGAGCAAGCCACATACCAGTCTGCAATTGTGTCTAAATGTCTATTTTGTGAAAACAAAAAAACAGATAATAAACCAAACAAATTAAAACAAAATGGTATTTAGTTAAAAACAATATAAAATTATACACACTTAATCACCGCACATGATCAAATTGTGAATATTTACATTTTTCGGAAACAATTATCTTCTGAAGTTTTTAAGCTACAAAAAAATAATTGCTACCTGCAGCAATGAAAGACAACTGAAACCAAAAAAAAAGGGAAAAAAAGAAGCAAAACTACAAGAAAGCTGAGAGTGACAGATTAAAGAGAGAGTCGTCAATTGTAAAGAAAATAAACAATAGAAGTAAGATTGATACTTACGAGTGGGTTGAATATACGACAGTTAATGTTTTGCAGCATCTAAAAGATTGATGCCTGTGAGTTTTGCATTTATAGAACATTTCATAGAAGGCTGATAAGCAAACATATGAAGTAAGGGTCATACAAAATAAGGAAAACAAAAATGTTCCTATCACTACTCTCTCCAGCTCCTCAGTTCTGTCTTATATTGTTTCCAATATTCCTCTTTCCTCAGCCAGTCCAAGGAGAATTCCACCACAATGAGCAGATATCAAAGTTATTCACTAAAAAGTTTGAGACTTCATTAATATTCATGGACAGAAAGGCTAGATGATATAATAGAAGCAAAACGTGTTCCTTCAGGACTTGGAAATTCTAATAATTGCTGGCACGCCTTAGCTTCCACTGATATTCTAATGGCAGTAGATAATAGATTTGCCTTAATTCTTACAGATGTTTTGGGATTAAACATTGTCTGATCCCCATGCATTGAATTAAGGAGATGTTTCTCAGGGTAGCAGTTTCATTATTTCAATTTTCTAAGTACAGATAAAGCAAGTAATGCAAATTAATTGTTTGGGTATTCGAAAAAGAAATTAGATCATGTAGCATTACATTCAATCTTCCATAGCCACACATTGGACAGTACACTTACAAATTTATCTTGTGGGGATTTAGAGAGGTGAAAAATGGAGAGCAATTACTAGTTTTAAACTAGACTTTGCTATATTATGGCCACTGGTACTAAGCAAACGGAACTGGAAGAATCCAGCTTGGGGTTGAACCTTGCTATACGTTCGGTTTGGCAATAACCTGAACCTCAGGTGGTTTATTTTAGCTGAATTGGGAGTTAAAAAAACAACCCTAAATCTAATATTGAACATTGGTTAAGAGCCCTGAGCTGGTGATGGTTAAGTGGTAAGCAAAGTCCATGAAGTCCCTGGTCATATTTGAACTTTGGACCTAACGCTGTAAGACAACAGTGCTAACCACTGAGCAACATACATTGAACCACCATCATAGCTGCTGTTTCAGGGCTCTTAGACAGTGTTCAATGTTAATTTTAGGGGAGTTTATGAACTTTCAAATCAATTTGAATTAATTAGGACCAAACCAAACTATTTCACCAAATTGAACTTTTGAAAAGTTTGATCATCATTAATGGCCACAATACTTGCTGTTCTACAGAAGCAAATTTAAGTCATCCTAGTACTGAAAGGTGGAATGGATAGCTGTGATAATACGAAGACAGATAAATTATGTCTTCCTTCTACCCATTGTTGTATTTGATATCTACATGGTTTCTGTATGGTTTCCAAATGACAACCTTCTTAAACATATGTTTCTATGTCTGACTCAACCTGCCTATAAAGAAAAATGGTTCAAGCTAAAAGATCAGCCTAGGTTGCCTTGTGTCCTCTATAGTTATTGACTGTAAACTGGTTACAGGGTCTTGTCCTTACTGAAACATGTCTGGTGAATGTTAAAATAGTGAAGTGATAGTTAATATCTAGATATGGTGCCCTGCTTTATATCGGAACAATAATAGTAAACATAGTAAATCATTATAATAATATAATGGATTAAGTCACTTACAGTTGTAAGGAAAAAGTAAGTGAACCCTGATAATATACAAACAGTTGTACCATTCATTTGTTTTATGGAACACATTGAGTAAACATCTACAGTGCAGGGAGAAAATGTAAATGAACCTCTGTGTTAATAAATTCTCCAAAAGATCATTGGTAAAATGTATTCAAATAAGAAAAGTAATGAGAGTTTAAATGTGGATTTCATAGGTGCTTTTTCCATTAAATAAAAGCACACGAAGTCTGGTTACAGACAAATCTGTTCTTCTCAGGAAAGATTGCTTAGTGTAAACCATTGCTGATTGCAAACAACTTTCGAAAGACTTCAGAAGACTGCAAAAGCTTTTGTAAAGAACTGTACATCAGTCCACCATTAGTGAAATTATCGATAAATAGGGACAATTTAGTTACTATTCTAAAAGAGCATGTTTTACTTTTAATATATAACTCAGCATGTCTGTCCATGAATATTAATGCAGTCTCAACTTTTTACTGAATAACTTTCCTATGTGCTCTTTATGGTGAAATTCTTCCTAAACTAGTTAAGGAAACTGAAATATTGGTAACAATATAAGACAGAATAAAAGATTCAACATTCAATTGTTTTCTATAATATTCAAGCAAAGCAATTTCAACCAATTTTATCAATTTCCTTTTGAACTACGTTGATTTTGTCCAAAATTATTATGAATTAGATATAAAACTGATCCACACATCTTTTTATTGAACTATATTACCTTTTTTTGAGATTCAGGGATACAGCTAAAGCATAACAATGATCTCTTTTCCCACAGTTGATATACCTGTTGAAAATGCACTTAAAGGCTACCGAAACCTTTGTGCATAAAAAAATAATACATACATATCTTACGAAGCCTCTGGAGAGAAACAAAAATTATATATATATATATATATATATATATATATATATATATATATATATATATATATATATATATATATATATCTTTTTTGCATTTAGATTTCCTTCTCATGCATTTAGACAGCCTCCTACTTGGTTTGCAGACTCTGCTATATTCCAGTTTCTGTCTGAAAGGAGTTCCCAGCACTGATCAGTTGATTTCTCTCATTAACAAGCTCAGATTCCCCTCTCCTCTCTTTCAGAGGCTGTGTAGCCATGCCCACTTAATATAACACAATTATATCTCTCCTTATACCTCATTTACTATTTTCTACTGGGGGGTAAATTGGTTGTGGTGGAACGATAAGTATGATGTAGTTAATTATAATACAATGCTATCTTTAGATCAAATGACAAAGGATTGGGAGATAAACTGAACTAAAAACAGAGCCTAATTGTACAATGGGCAGGTGGGTGGGGGGCTTATCTGTATAGTTAACAGAGCAGGGCATAAAGGCACATTTACACGCAAAGCCAATCTTTCAAACAATTGAAAGATTGAAAGTTTTAGCGATCTGTTTGCATAAAGTGTTAATGTCCATTTGCATGTAAAAGGGCACCCAGGAGCTGTGTTGCACAGCCCAGCATGTTATTAAACACACGCCCAGCTGTGCACACAGCTGCATTGTTCTCCTTGTGTCTGCAGGCACATTACAATGTAATCTCCCGGCTCCTGTGGAGAACACAAAATGCGGTCTATTGAGAGACACTTTATTTTTGTTACCATGCGGTGGTTGCGGCTCCTCCCGGGGCGGTGGGGTGCTGGGTCCCGCAGTCGGGGCACATCCCCCGGGCTTGTGGTCCGGCTGCCAGGGGCGCAGGTGCCTGGCCGGCGGTGTGCTGGTGGTTTGCAGTGCCATGCATGCACCGGTGAGTGCAGCTGCCGTGCATGAGCTCCCTTTTTATGTGCTGTTGGGAGTTGGCTACCTCCCTCTCTCCGCCTTTGGTTTAAAAGTCTGCCTGTGACTTCAATCACTGCCAGTTATTGGTTTCCTTCAGAGAGTGAGCTAGTCTGCTTCTGTAGGTCTCCTGTCTTTGTGAGCTTGTCTGCTATCTTGTTACTATCTGCCAGGTTTTTCCATCTGCCTCAGTTTTATCAGTGTTGTTTCGTGTTGGTATTATCATCTGCCTTTCCTGTCGGTATTCTACCCATTCCACCCAGGCACGCTAGCGTCCCTTCCTCGTTCCCTAGATAGAGTAGGGACCGCCACCCAGTTGCCCACTTGGGGTTAGCCAGGAGTGGAGGCAAGTAGGCAAGGACAGGGGTAAGATCCAGGGCAACCCGGGCTGGCGTATCCAGGGTAGTATACCTTAACAATTTCTCTATGGTTGAAGGATGGATTTTAAGTCCACCTTAAAATCATCGTTCAGAAGGAAAGTGCACGATGCCCGCGTTGACATATAACAATTATCACTCAAATCTG
The DNA here is from genome assembly GCF_035609145.1 of Eleutherodactylus coqui. Taxonomy (NCBI): domain Eukaryota; kingdom Metazoa; phylum Chordata; class Amphibia; order Anura; family Eleutherodactylidae; genus Eleutherodactylus; species Eleutherodactylus coqui. The sequence goes on along the minus strand of NC_089840.1, from coordinate 67,936,273 downwards.
GTCATTTGAACAAATTTTGAGCAATAATCGTTGCATGTAAATTGGCCTTAACAAAACAGTAATATTACAAGGTGCAGCATGCTAGGGCATGGTAGATGGAGAGATGATCAGCATCCCCCCACATCTCCTGACTCTGTCATACAACCCTCTGTAATAGTAGTTTACAGATGTATTTTGGGATTTTTATTTATCCTCTTTTACAACCTATGACTTGGAGTGAATATAATAAATAATGACATATAAGCTTTCCATAGACTGCACTTCTCTGTGTGGAAGACTAACATGAACTTATAAATGACAATGTGATGCCTACTTCCTGTCACTGCAAAAAGCTCCGAAATGGTAATCTTTCAGAAATTCTTCAGTGTGTAATGTGCCCCCCTCACAGAATACTCTTTCACACAGGCAGTAGGCTAAAGGAGCAGGTTAGAAAAAAAGTCTGACTGACTGAGTTTGCTAAGATTTCAGTCCTCCAGGCTGCAGTGCCTTGCAAAACCAAACAATCAGAAATTTTTAATGAACACCAATTACACAAAGTCTTAGTTTCCAAAAAAAACATTGGTTAAAGAAAAAAAAAGTGCAAATGTGTACATAGTCTATAACCACTTAACACTACATGGCATACATTTATACCCTGGAGGCTGAGGGTTTGTATGGAGGGTGATCGGGGGTCGATGCCACTCCATACAATGCAGGTGCTGACTGATTCTTACTAGAGATGAGCGAGCGTACTCGGAAAAGCACTACTCGCTCGAGTAATTTGCTTTATCCGAGTATCGCTGTGCTCGTCCCTGAAGATTCGGGTGCCGGCACGGAGCGGGGAGCTGCAGGGGAGAGCGGGGAGGAACGGAGGTAAGATCTTTCTCTCCCTCTCTCCCGCCCGCTCTCCCCTGCTCCCCGCTGCGACTCACCTGTCAGCCGCAGCGGCACCCGAATCTTCAGGGACGAGCACAGCGATACTCGGATAAAGCAAATTACTCGAGCGAGTAGTGCTTTTCCGAGTACGCTCGCTTATCTCTAATTCTTACAACTAATATCCACCCGCAACAGCTCCAATCATCAGCGCCTCTGTTAACCCTTTAAATGCCGCAGTCAATTCTGAAAATTTTCATTTTGTTTATTGTTACATTCCAAAGCCCATAACTTTTTAAAATTATTTTTCTCTTGCTATCGCCACATGAGGACTTTTTTCGCAGCATGATTCATATTTTTAAAGGGCCACTCCAGTAAATTTTGTTTTTCATTCATTATGCAGTATATAAGTGAGCTAGTGTTTTCTTGATTATTGATCCCTTACTATCTAAAGCTTTTGACCTGTTTTTCCTCAAATAGTTAAATGATCTTAATTCTGACCAGCTCAGATTTATTTGTGGTTATGCTGTCTGAATCTAGTCAATTTCTCAGTCTGTGTTATGCTGTTACATGAACCCTACCACAGAAACTAGGGACACCGACACTCTGATTACAGTTACTAATGATGATCACACAGCTTCTAGCCTACTGACTGTATACTTTATACTTACGGACCCAAATAGTGGGATTGCCATTTTGGACTTACTACGGCATTAACCAACAGACCTGACAGAATAACAAGGGTGCAGGTTGGTGGGCACCTGGGAAATAGTGACCATAATATAATAAATGTCAACTTGTCTTTCAAGAAAGGGTTTTATAGGGGAGCTACAAAAATACTAAACTTTAAGAAGTCAAAGTTTGACCAGCTCAAAGATGCCCTAAGCCATGTTGACAGGAACAATGTCCTCAAAAACAAGAGTACCAACAGTAAATCGGAAATGTTTAAAAACATTTTAAATACTTACTGTGAGCGGTTCATAACATACAGGAATCAAAGGGTTAATAATAGGAGAAAGCCAATGTCGCTCAATAAAGATGTAAAGGGATCAATAAACAGCAAAAAGAAAGCACTTAAATTAATAAAACAAGAAGGCAGCGAAGAAGCACTAAAAACCTATAAGGAATAAAAATAATTTATGTAAAAAGCAGATAAAAGCAGCAAAGATGGAGCCAGAGAGACTTATTGCCAAGGAGAGTAAAACGAACCCTAAACTGTTCTTAAGCTATATGTAATAAAAAGATTAATACTGAAAGTGTTGGCCCTATAATAAATAATGTATCAAAAATTGTAGAGGCTGATGAGGAGAAAGCAAATATATTAAATTGCTTTATTTCTAGTGCATTCACAGAGGAAAATGAAATGTCAGATTAGATGTAGAATGATAAACAAAACTCTCCACTAAATATCACTCGTCTAACCCAGGAAGAAGTGTAGACCCATCTTAAGAAGATTAAAATATACAAATCACTGTGGCCCAATGGCTTACGCCCCTGGGTTTTAAGAGAATTAAGTAATGTTATAGACAGATCCTTGTTTCTTATATTTAAGGAATCTATAGTGATGGGTCTGTTCCACTGGACTGGATTAGTCAATGTGGTGCCAATATTCAAAAAGTGGTGAAAAACCATTAGAACCTAGAAACTACAGTCCGGTAAGTCTTACTTCCATTGTGGGTAAAATGTTTGAAGGGTTTCTAAGAGATGCTATTCTGAAGTACCTCAAGGAAAATAGCTGTATTACTCCATATCAGCATGGGTTTATGATGGATTGTTCTTATCAAACCAATTTGATCCGCCTCTATGAGGAGGTAAGTTCTACACTGGACCAGTGAGAGTCATTGGACCTTGTGTATTTGGACTTTTCCACAGTGTTTGATACTGTGCCACATAAAAGATTGGTATATAAAATGAGAATGCTTGGTCTGGGTGACAATGTGTGTAAGTGGGTAAGTAACTGGCTCAGTGATACAAAGCAGAGGGTGGTTATAAATGTTACATACTCTAATTGGATCATCATAAGTAGTGGGGTACTACAGTGGTCGTTACTGAGCCCTCTTCTTTTTAATATGTTTATTAATGACCTGGTAGAAGGATTGCACAGTAAGGGCTCAGTCAGACAAGCGTTGTTTTTTGCGCACCACCATGTTAAAAATGTGCGTGACCGAAGATCCGTAACCCATTGCTTTCAATGGGGCCGGAGCTACTGAAGTGCTTGAAATATAATTGAATTCAATGAATGGCTGAGTGTTGCCTATGATGGGCTGAGTGCTGGGACCAATCAAAGGCAGTGCTCAGCTGTCATTCAATGAATGGCTGAGCACTGCCTGTGATTGGCTGAGCAATCAGCCAATCAGACCAGCACTTTCTAGAGCCGGGAATTTTTAAATCCCCATACAGCAGAAAGTGCTTCAGAGCAGTGCCAGGGACCAAGCGTCAAGACGCACGGGACCCTCGACAGCAGCAGAAGAAGATGTATATATATTTTTTTAATTTTTTACACCAGCTAGGGATGATTTTTAGGGAAGGGCTCATATTTTAAGCCCTTTCCCTGAAAATCACTGTGGGGGTTGCCTGCATCCCATTGCTTTCAGTTGGGCAGCTGCAGGTGAATTTGTTCTCTTGGTGTGAAAGACAAGTGGGCTGGATTCTTATTATGACAGACTGAGAAATGTTTGGACACATTATGTTCATTGTAACCATTCATGACGTTAGATCTGTTTGTTCACCCTTTCTTGTAGAGGATTACAAGAACACTCCAATAAGTAGATAATGTAACGTGAGATGCTGTTTAAATGGTGTTTAATCTCAATGGCATGTATCTTCTACCTCAATCTCAATTGTCTTCCTCCCATGACAAATATCATTACAGCATTTACCTTTAGCCTTCTTACATTTGAAAGCAGCCTTCTCTACTCCCATTTGGCCAGTCTTATTGGTGTCAACTCCTCATCATGAACAGTAGAGGATCATGATGTTCTCCAGAGTTCTTCAATGTCTAAAGATCGTTCTTGGTTTGGCGCGCAGAATATTTATCAGCATCTTGTCGCTTTCCAAAATATTCCAGTGCTTGTAGAATATTCTTACTATGTTGCTTATTGTAATAAAGGAAATGTTAAAGTTTTTTTGTGTTGTTGCTTTTAACTATTTATATTTAACTTTTTAACATCTAAGGCCTTAGTCAGACGGGCGTTTTTAGCCGCGATTTGCGCATGCGCATGCGTCCGGCGATTTTTTAAAACCATTGCTTTGCAATGGTATCGGACACATGAGCGCTTTTTATGCGCTCGTCCGATAAATTATAGAACAAAAAATCACAGATCGCACCTATCTGCGATCTGCGATTCCTGTTCTCTTCTGTATATGCGCTCAATGGGGCCAGCGGCCGCAGCGCCGACCCCATTGAGAACATATAGAAGACAAATCATTCTTCTCTGCCACAGCTGTAACAGCTGTGGTAGAGAAGAACGATGTTTGCCCATTGAATTCAATGGAGCGGCAATACAGCCGCTCCATTGAAAGCAATGGGCTGCCGGCGTGCGCGGGGTGAATTGTCGGGAAGGGGTTAAATATATAAACCCTTCCCTGCAATTCATCCTAAAATGTGTTAAAATAAAAAAAAATTGTATACTCACCTTTCCGCTGCAGCCGGAGTCCAGCCGCGGCCGCTGTCAGTTCTCCTGAACTGCTTCTTGGCACTATTCAGCCGGCGGGGCTTTAAAATCCCCGCCTGCTGAATGATCTGCCTCTGATTGGTCACAGCCCTGACCAATCAGAGGCTGAAAACACTCACACACCCATTCATGAATTCATGAATGGGTGAGTGACTGCTGCCTCTCAGCGCTGAGCCAATCAGGGGCAGGTCTGACTCACACCCCCTTCACACCCACTGCAGGACGGCCGCACGGAGCTCCGGCTGCAGGCAGAAGGTGAGTATACAATTTTTTTTTTATTTTAACACATTTTAGGATGGATTGCAGGGAAGGGCTTATATATTTAGGCCCTTACCGACAATTCATCCCGGGCTCGCCCGCAGCGCATTGCTTTCAATGGAGACGGCTGTATTGCCGTCTCCATTGAATGCAATGCGCTGGACAGCTCCGGCCCGTTTCTAATGAAACGCGGCTAGGAGCAGATTTTCGGGCGATTTGCGGGCGACTTGCGCGCACCGGTCACGCGATTTGCGGATGCGCATCCGTCATGCGATCCGCAAATCGCGCGAAAAATCGCCCGTCTGACTAAGGCCTTAACCAGTTTTTATCATTTTTATTCTTTTTAACATTGCCAGGTCTTTTTATGTCTTTCTTATCACTTATCTTTTATGATTCTATTATTAATGAAGCTATACCTGGGGTGTCAAAGCCAATGTGGTTCACTTATGAGGCACAGGGAAACGCACCAGGCTGAACCACATGTGACATCATTAATAGGTTCTGAGCTACATGGTGCACTGCATGTATCAGTGGGACTGGCATTCTGTGTATGTTATATTTATATGCAAGTTCAATATAATACTAAGCAGACACTCCCCTCAATATATGGGAGGCATGTGAGTGGTTGTTCACCAGTATCCCCCCCCCCCCCCTGCAATACTCCTGCATATAGCAATATACCTGCCCTTGTATTTTGTATTAGTATAGGAGTAATTATGACTGCCTTCTGATTTTTCACATCACTGGCAGACCAGAGGTCTTTATTCTGCCCCCAGGTGCCATGACAAACCATATACACCCTGTGATCATGTCATGAGGGTGTTCATGGGTTTGTACCCTCCTTGCTATATAAATCACTTAGGTGCCGCAGTCACTATTGACTGTTGTGTCTAAGGTGTTAAATCACATGGCTGGAGATTCCTCCAATGAAGTTCAACTAGCATTAGATAGCAAACATACTCTCCAGCCAGAAAAAAAATACCCTTTTAGCCTTAAAAATGAAGCACTCTAAGCCTACCTATGCTACATTTTTAACTATTTATGTAATATATCTCTCTCTTAGGGCTCATTTATATGAGCGCTGTGGGCGCACACTAAAAACATTCTATAGGAACCAATGGTTTCCTATAGAAGCGTTCACATGAAAGAATGTTAGATGCGCTAAGTTTGAGCACCAAGCAAAGATAGTACATGCGACTGCAAGGTTGAATCTAAGGCCTGTGGTGCGTGCAAAGATAGGACCTGACCTGTCTTTGTTGTGTGCTTTCCATAGACTCCTATGGGAGCTGGTAAACACGCACCTCAGATGGTGTGAACAGGCTAATTCAAGTAGCTGAAATTAACCCATTCATGTGATCTTTAGTGCAGTATAGTCGCGATCTTTGCACGCGGCTATACTGCGCACCAACAGCTCTCGTGTGAACGAGGCCTTATATGTACATATTTGTTCCGTCCTGCTCTAAGAAAATCAAAAGTCAATACTACAGTATATACCGTTTTTATACTGTTATAAATTAGCAATTAATAAAAGATCCAAAAGACTCTTCACATAGTGTTTCTGGCTAAGAATAAATCAAAAGCTTGGCAATTAGAACAGGTCACTAATTAGGTCAGTTAACACAAACTACAGCTTTGGAGAGACACATGCAGAGCAAATTAAGTGAAAACGAGATATTATCTACCAGCGATGATTAAAAATCTCAGACCCTCACATTAATTTTAGCATTTTGCATAGTACAACATTTTAATGTATTATTCTGCAACCTCACTAATAGAAGGGCCTGAAGCAAGCAATGTTAATAAATGAATAATTATTTGTCAAGTGTTATGAGTTTCATAAATTATTGTCATTTATTGACGTGAAGCATGGGTTGCATAGCTGATTTTATATTTTGGTCTGTAACTGATGCAATATATAAAAAATGAATTGTTTTTCATTTATACTTTATATAGATATATAGCATGATTTCTTACTAATCGACAATGCATTTAAGGACTATCCATGTCAAATATGCTAATCCTGACATGCACTGTATTAAAAAAAAAACCAAAAAAACCCATTAAATACCAATATATTCCACACTTAATCTAAAATCTTTTATGGAATAATTGTTCATGAAGGCGTGTGATGACATTATTTTGCCTGCTTGTGTGGAGTCAGAAAATCGATAGGTCAACATGTACAGGCAAGTATAGTAATAGCTGTTTTCAGGGGCACAAAGTTTTGCAGTATTATTAGAGGAACAACATATGGCAATGCTTTAGTGGTGCACTATGTGCATGGCATTCTGGAAGAAGCAAAGACCACCAGCATTGAAGCAATGATCCTTCACCATCAACTTCGCTGGACTGCCCACGTTGTGCGAATGCCTGACTACCATCTCCCAAAGCAACCACTATACTCTCAACTCAAGAACGGATAATGGAATGTTGGTGGACAACAAAAGAGATTTAAAGATAGGCTTAAAGTTAACCTTAAAAACTGGGGCATAGACATCGAGAAATGGGAAGCTCTGGCCCTCGAACGCTCAATTTGGGGCCAGCAGTTACCAACAGCACTGTGAATTTCGAAGAGGCATGAATGGATGGAGAAAAAGAGAAACGTATCAAGAGGAAAGAACATCAAGCCAACCCTTGTTGGCACCATCTTCCACTTGGAAACTGATGTCCCCACTGCGAAAGAACCTGCGGATCAAGAATAGGTCTCTATAGTCACCTACAGACCCACCACAAAGCCCCTATACTTGGAAGGCAATCATGCTCGGCCACGAGTGATAGCTTATGATGATGTGCATGGTACGTTTTTGTGGAGGCTATCTAGCTGGCACTAACCTGGGGGACATTTAGTGTATGACATTATTATTTTTAGGGCACTTAAGTGTACACCACTAATATTTTATCAATTGCAAGAAAAGCAAAAGACAGCACTTCCATAGTGCAGGTATCAAAAATATCGAGAAGAGGAATAGTCTGGTGGCGAAACTCTTACCTGGAAGTGTTATACTGGTAGCATAACAGACTGTATGGTTTATGATAGCTGCAACCCTCCTTCTATCAAATCGCAGGTCCATCAGCAGTAATAAAAGTGAAGAACAGAGGAAGAATATCGGCATTACATTTGGCTGCCTATAGGCATATGCCTGCTGTGTATATCAACAAGTCCTGTCTTAACTACTTCAGGACTACCAATTGTAAAAAATCTGTCCAGATTTGGGTGCCTTTTAACAGAACTGATGTATATTTGCATACATTCTTCTGCTGTTGATTGTGTCTCCCCCAACAATCCCAACACCCGGATCTTAATCTTATTGACAACCTCAAATCCTGGTGCTATCATTGGGACCTCATTGATTTGGTTCTTATGATCACCAAAGCAAGCAATCTTCTGGTTTATCCATGACTTCAGAAAATAAGGATTTAAGGGTCCACAGTGCAGTTAGGCAGCAAAGAAAGCAAGTAGAATGCTTGGTTGTATAGCTAGAGGTATAACCAGTAGAAAGCGTGAGATTGTGATCCCACAGTATAGCATTCTGGTGAGACCACATCTGTAAAATTGTGTTCAGTTCTGAAGACCTCATCTACAGAAAGACACTGATAAAATATAAGTAGTCCAAAGATGGGCTACAGAAATGATGGAAGTTCTCAAGAAAAAAAACTTATCAAGAAAGACATAAATAACTTCATTTGTATAGCCTGAAGGAGAGAGGAGGAACATGATCAAGACTTTTAAATATGTTAAAGGTATAAATAAGGTTCAGTACAGAAATGTATTTATTAGGAAGCTAAACACCAGAACAAGGGGGCACAATCTGAGATTAGTTAGAGAAAAATTAGAAGCGATGTCAGGAAATATTTTTTCACTGAAAAGTAGTAGATGTTTGGAGGACATTTCTAGAAGATGCCATTGGAAGTAAGAAATTAAGAATTCCCCTTAAAATTCAATATTTCTGCATGTGAAATTTTGCTCTGATCATCAAAACATAAAGCAACATAGTCATGAAAAGGTTAACCAACTCCTGACTTCCCATAGACTAAAAGGCCACCTCCACATGGGCCATAAACATTAGGGAGTTTCTGCTGGCGGAATCAAAGTGTTTACAGTACAAGCCATGTGGAGGAGATTTCAGAAATCTCCTTCACATGTAGCAGAAACTTTACTCATTGAATACGTAGCATGTCTATTGATGCTATGGAATTCTTCTGTGGAATTGAATTCTTGCAATACAAGGGTTAAATGCCACAGCCAGCATATCCGCTAACACCCCCACTCCCCAAAAAAACAAACAAACAAACAAACAAAAAAAAACACGGTCAATTCCACACCTTTTCGCTGCGAGTTTGGTCTCGGCATTTTCCCTGTGTATCTGCTAGGGGTTTTCCACTGCCAGTGGATAGGGCCTAAGTGATGGTAGCCTAAGGGACCTATTCTCTCGGGATGGAATTGTCCACACAACACAGTGCAGATGCAGATTTCGCCAATAACCGTGGATTTTGTTGTGGATTTAACTGCGGAATGCATTCTGCAAAACATCTTGCGTAATTTCTAATTATTTTTTTGCATAGACTTTAACAGCGAAATTACATCTTCTGTATGTTGGAAATCCGCAACAACAATTCCGCAAGATGTCCTAAATTCCACAGCAGAAAGCTTTTCCTGCTGAATAATTTATTCTTGCGGTTTTGAGGTAAAGACGCGCAGATTTTAACAGGTGTGGAAATCAAGCCCTGCAGGGATAGCATTGTGACGCAGAAATGTCTGTGTGGCCTAATTCTGTCCCATGTGAAAGGTTCCTAAGTGTGCTGATGGTCTGTGGTTGGTAATGAAGGAAAGTAAAACTTCTAGTGAGGAAGTTGTTAATTGCCATTGACCCTTCAAGCAGAAAACATCACGTAAATATGAAAGAATACAAAACATTGTTATTCAGAAAAAAAATGAACGTTTACAACTCTGAAAAAAGAAAATGCAAAAAACTACAAATATAGACTCCGACATGAGACCAGCCATTCTGGGTCATAGACTCTTGTAATTGAATGCATGGTAAAAGAAATGAAGTGAGGTTTTTCTGTGTAGATTTTGATCACAGTAAATGGAAAATCCTATTTTAACCATAACATAAGGCTATATGCATTTAATAAATTCAGTGTAATGTTGTGAGGCTGGGAGGTTTTTACTGTTGCTGTAATACGTCTTATCAACTTTTTTTTCTTAGAGAATGGAGTTACTAAGAATTGAATCAGTCAATAAACTTGGAACAGATTGGATTATTTTCTTTCCAATAATAGCAACAAATCTTAAAATGGTAATTAATGGAGTAGAGACTGAATGCATATGGAAGGGAATGCATGATTTAGGTGCTCATCGTTAAAAGATGGTCCTGCCTCGTTATTTAGGGCTAAACAGCTTTAAAGAAACAGGGAATCAGAGACAAATTAAAAATATGCCTGGATAGATTCCTTAAAAGTACCTAGCTGCTTCTCAAGCTGGGAGACCAAAGATGGCATCTGAGTATATTCCTAAACTAGGACATGACTCAGCTTTGGACATTATCCAAGACAGCCAAGAACCAGTGGGTGACTCCAATAGTGCCACTGTTTCAAGAACTTAAAAAAAAAAAGATTTTACTTCATACCTTAAGGTTCATTGTCGTGGTGCACTGGACACAATGTGGAAGTAGGTCCGGTCTGACGTCACAATATGAGTCCGGCCCCTGTTGACTGCCATTTGGCATTGAGCGCCAATTAATAAACACCTATCTGTTTGGGATTTGATTGGTCAGTGAAGAGATATGTTCCCAGCTGGCCAATCAACCTTTATTGTAGCAAATAAATTCTGACCCTTCCTCTCAGAATTTGCCGGTTAATCCTCTGTAAGGTGGAAGTTCTGGACTGGTCAGTGTACTCTTAGTATCACAACTGTCAGATAAGTCCTTGGTCTTCATATTTACATCCTTCCTGATATTTCCATCTGCTGCGTAGTGTGGTTTGGATAATTTACAAGATATATATTTACATAGATATACCCAAATACATTGTAAGCTAAATATAAAAACATTTTTCTACAAAGGAAACCCAATCTCTAGGCTGCAGACACAACTGCTGTGAAACATCCATCAACATTTATACTTCCTGAAAAATCTGAAGTCTTTAAAAACGTATTGATTTAGGAGTTACTGAATCAGATATTTAACTAAAACCATTACAAAAATACAGTCTTATCAAAAAAAAGAGGAACAAGACGTTAGACAATAAAAAAAAAAGAAAACAGTAATAGAACTGGAACTGTAATAATTGACAAAAAATAGATTGAAAAAAGTTAATACAATCTTAAGATAAGGAAACCTATAGAACACTAAAAACTACGTTCAAGCAAAAATAATGCAAGTGGTACTGACCACAAGTCTTTTTAAAAACACAGCTATATCCTTTATTCCATATTCAAGCACACATAGACTGCCATAGCACAACAGCACTTTGCATCTATTAATGCTTTCTAAAGCTTTACACCAGGTGTCTGCATCATGACATTTATTAACCCATTGAGGACCAGGCACTGTAAACATACAGCTCCTGGTCCCGGGCTTTAAGCCCAGCCGTATGTAAAATTACGGCAGGGATTAAAGCCTCCTGCATCTGTAATCAATCAGAAGCAGGACAGGTTGTCAGCTGTTAGTAACAGCTGATAACCTAAAGGAGAAGGCAGGTGGGATTTTTAACCCTTTCTGCCTTCTCCTTTCCCGAATGCACAGCGCTCAATGAGCGCTGTGTACTTAAAAGTGAAAGTGGAAGTGTAACTTCCACTATGGGAGCCTGGCAGTTGCGTGACCACCAGGATTCCCTGTTACAGCAGAGTTGCAGGGTTGTACTAGACCCTGGCCAACTCTGCCAGTGACTAATGTCACTACAGGGGTTGTTCTGACCCAGAAACTGGGGCTCCTATGGCCCCCCCCCAGCTAGCGTGGAAAAATGCCAAATTAAAAAAAAAAAAATGTGAATGTCCCCCAGAGGTCTTACATGATGTCATGGGGGGACATAGATAGTAAAAAAAACATAATTACATAAATAAGTAAAACAAAATTACAGAATAAAATAACAATATATACATAAGAAAGAAAATAACCCAAAGCCGACGCCAACCCAAACCGTCGCTATAAACACCCTGTAATCCAACACCATACATATTATATATCAAAATGTCCGAAACAAAATGAGGAACCAATTACCATACTTTATTTTAGTTGAAATATACGAATTTTAAAAAAATTACTGGAAATGTTAAAAAATCTTACTTTTTTTTTTTTAGCTTTTTATCCCCAATAAAACTTAAAAACAGGAAAAAATGGCAGTGAAAAAGAAATTTAAAAAATAGCCCTATATGTCACGGAGAAAAACACAGCAAATATAGTTTAGATTGCTAAAGGAAAAAAATGGGATTTTACCACATGGGTAAAATCTAGGGATGAGCGAGCGTACTCGTCCGAGCTTGATACTCGTTCGAGTATTAGGGTGTTCGAGATGCTCGTTACTCGAGACGAGCACCACGCAGTGTTCAAGTCACTTTCATTTTCTTCCCTGAGAAATTTGCGCACTTTTCTGGCCAATAGAAACACAGGGAAGGCATTACAACTTCCTCCTGTGACATTCCAGTCCTATACCACCCCCCTGCAGTGAGTGGCTGAGGAGATCAGGTGACAACTGAGTAGTAAAATCTGCCCCGCCCGCGGCTCGCCACAGATGCATGCTGAGAGAGATCAGGGAAAGTGCTGTCTTGCTGTAGCTGCTATAAGGAGAGTGTTAGGTGTTATTTTAGTCTTCAAGAACCCCAACGGTCCTTCTTAGGGCCACATCTGACCGTGTGCAGTACTGTTGAGGCTGCTTTTAGCAGTGTTGCACAATTTTTATTTTTTTTGTATATCGGGCGTGCAGACCATAGCGTCCTCAGTCTGCAGTCATTTTACAGAGTATAGGGGCAGTACTGGTGAGGCAGGGAAAGAGGTATACTGCCTATATAGGCAGTGGGCTTTTTCCCAAAAAGTGGAAAAAAATACTATATTTGGCCTGCCTGTGACTGTCTTCAGTTTACTGCGTGTCTGCTGGGGGTAGTAGTCACTGATTAATACCCAGCCTTGTGCATAATTGTTTCCTGGCTGCACTGGGCTTTTAGTAACCACAGTCATCCTCCAACAGGGAAATCCAAATACAGCGTATATCAGAGGCAGTGGGCTTTTTCCCAAAAAGTGGAAAAAAATACTATATTTGGCTTGCCTGTGACTGTCTTCAGTTTACTGCATTTCTGCTGGGGGTAGTAGTCGCTGATTAATACCCAGCCTTGCGCATAATTGTTTCCTGGCTGCACTGGGCTTTCAGTGACCACAGTCATCCTCCAACAGGGAAATCCAAATACAGGGTATATCAGAGGCAGTGGGCTTTTTCCCAAAAAGTGGAAAAAAAATACTATATTTGGCCTGGCAGTGACCGTCTTCAGTTTACGGCGTGTTTGCTGGGGGTAGTAGTCGCTGATTAATACCCAGCCTTGCGCATAATTGTTTCCTGGCTCTGCTGTGTCCGTTACATGATTGCCGTCATCCCGCCAGAGGGAAAGAGTATACATATATACACTGCATACAGTGTCTGTCTGGTTTTTCACCTCACCATTTAAAAAAATTGAAGCAAAATACTTAAGGCCTACCACTGGCCTTTGGCCACTTGACTGGTTCTGCCCTGTGAATTCCAGTAGCTCAGTCATACGCACCTAGGTCTGACTACAGGCTTGCGCATAATTGTTTCCTGGCTCTGCTGTGCATTCCGTAAGCGAAGTCAGCCTCCAACCACAGGCCAATAAACGGCACATTTCATTACAGCGTTCTGTTTCTGCTCTACTCGTAATACACCATGCTGAGGGGTAGGCGTAGGCCTAGAGGACATGGACGGGGGCGAGAACGCGGAGGCCCAAGTCAGGGTGTGCGCACAGGCCGAGCTCCTGGCCCAGGTGTATCGCAGCCGACTGCTGCGGGATTAGGAGAGAGGCAAGTTTCTGGGGTCCCCAGATTCATCTCACAATTAATGGGTCCACGCGGTAGACCTTTATTAGATACTGAGCAGTGTGAGCAGGTCCTGTCATGGATGGCAGAAAGTGCATCCAGCAATCTATCGACCACCCAGTCTTCTATGCCGTCCACAGCTGCAACTCTGAATCTTCTGGCTGCTGCTGCTCCTTCCTCCCAGCCTCCTCACTCCATGAAAATGACACATTCTGAGGAGCAGGCAGACTCCCAGGAACTGTTCTCGGGCCTCTGCCGACATTGGGCAGAAATGGTTCCTCTCCCACCGGAGGAGTTTGTCGTGACCGATGCCCAACCTTTGGAAAGTTCCCGGGGTCCGGGGGATGAGGCTGGGGACTTCCGGCAACCGTCTCAAGAGCTTTCAGTGGGTGAGGAGGACGACGACGATGAGACATAGTTGTCTATCAGTCAGGTAGTAGTAATTGCAGTAAGTCCCAGGGAGGAGCGCACAGAGGATTCAGAGGAAGAGCTGCTGGACGATGAGGTGACTGACCCCACCTGGTTTGCTAAGCCTACTGAGGACAGGTCTTCAGAGGGGGAGGCAAGTGCAGCAGCAGAGCAGGTTGGAAGAGGCAGTGCGGTGGCCAGGGGTAGAGTCAGGGCCAGACCGAACAATCCACCAACTGTTTTCCAAAGCGCCCCCTCGCGCCATGCCACCCTGCAGAGGCCTAGGTGCTCAAAGGTGTGGCAGTTTTTCACTGAGAGTGCAGAAAACCGACGAACTGTGGTGTGCAAGGTTTGTCGCGCCAAGATCAGCCGCGGAGCCACCACTAACAGCCTCACCACCACCAGCATGCGCAGACATATGATGGCCAAGCACCCCACAAGGTGGGACGAAGGCCGTTCACCGCCTCCGGTTTGCACCACTGCCTCTCCCCTTGTGCCCCAACCTGCCACTGAGATCCAACCCCCCTCTCAGGACACAGCCACGACCGTCTCTCGGCCTGCACCCACACGCTCACCTCCGCTGTCCTCGGCCCCATCCAGCAATGTCTCTCAGCGCACCGTCCAGCCGTCGCTAGCGCAACTGTTTGCGCGCAAGCGCAAGTACGCCGCCACGCACCCACACGCTCAAGCGTTAAATATTCACGTAGCCAAATTGATCAGCCTGGAGATGCTGCCGTATAGGCTTGTGGAAACAGAGGCTTTCAAAAACATGATGGCGGCGGCCCCGCGCTACTCGGTTCCCAGTCGCCACTACTTTTCCCGATGTGCCGTCGCAGCCCTGCACGACCACGTCTCACGCAACATTGTACGCGCCCTCACCAACGCGGTTACTGCCAAGGTCCACTTAACAACGGACACGTGGACAAGCACAGGCGGGCAGGGCCACTATATCGCACCTGACGACACATTGGGTGAATTTAGTGGAGGCTGGGACCGAGTCAGAGCCTGGGACTGCTCACGTCCTACCCACCCCCAGAATTGCGGGCCCCAGCTTGGTGCTGGTATCTGCGGTGGTGTATGCTTCCTCCACTAAACCACCCTCCTCCTCCTCCTACGCAACCTCTGTCTCGCAATCAAGATGTGTCAGCAGCAGCACGTCGCCAGCAGTCGGTGTCGCGCGGCACGGCAGCACAGCGGTGGGCAAGCGTCAGCAGGCCGTGCTGAAACTACTCAGCTTAGCACACGGCCCACGAACTGCTGCAGGGTCTGACAGAGCAGACCGACCGCTGGCTTGCGCCGCTGAGCCTCCAACCGGGCATGGTCGTGTGTGACAACGGCCGTAACCTGGTGGCGGCTCTGCAGCTCGGCAGCCTCACGCACGTGCCATGCCTGGCCCACATTTTTAATCTGGTGGTTCAGCGCTTTCTGAAAAGCTATCCACGCTTGTCAGACCTGCTCGGAAAGGTGCGCCCGGTCAACGCACATTTCCGCAAGTCGAACACGGACGCTGCCACCCTGCGGACCCTGCAACATCGGTTTAATCTGCCAGTGCACTGACTGCTGTGCGACGTGCCCACACAGTGGAACTCTACGCTCCACATGTTGGCCAGGCTCTATGAGCAGCATAGAGCTATAGTGGAATACCAACTCCAATATGGGCGGCGTAGTGGGAGTCAGCCTCCTCAATTCTTTACAGAAGAGTGGGCCTGGTTGGCAGACATCTGCCAGGTCCTTGGAAACTTTGAGGAGTCTACCCAGATGGTGAGCGGCGATGCTGCAATCATTAGCATCACCATTCCTCTGCTATGCCCCTTGAGAAGTTCCCTGCAAAGTATAAAGGCAGACGCTTTGCGCTCAGAAACGGAGGCGGGTGAAGACAGTATGTCGCTGGATAGTCAGAGCACCCTCATGTCTATATCTCAGCGCGTTGAGGAGGAGGAGGAGAGGGAGGAGCATGAGGAGGAGGGGGAAGAGACAGCTTGGCCCACTGCTGAGGGTACCCATGCTGCTTGCCTGTCATCCTTTCAGCGTGTATGGCCTGAGGAGGAGGAGGAGGATCCTGAAAGTGATCTTCCTAGTGAGGACAGCCATGTGTTGTGTACAGGTACCCTGGCACACATGGCTGACTTCATGTTAGGATGCCTTTCTCGTGACCCTGGCGTTACACGCATTCTGGCCACTACGGATTACTGGGTGTACACACTGCTCGACCCACGGTATAAGGAGAACCTTTCCACTCTCATACCCGAAGAGGAAAGGGGTTCGAGAGTGATGCTATACTACAGGACCCTGGCGGACAAACTGATGGTAAAATTCCCATCCGACAGCGCTAGTGGCAGAAGGCACAGTTCCGAGGGCCAGGTAGCAGGGGAGGCGCGGAGATCGAGCAGCATGTACAGCGCAGGCAGGGGAACACTCTCCAAGGCCTTTGACAGCTTTATGGCTCCCCAGCAAGACTGTGTCACCGCTCCCCAGTCAAGGCTGAGTCGGCGGGAGCACTGTAAATGGATGGTGAGGGAGTACGTAGCCGATCGCACGACCGTCCTCCGTGACGCCTCTGCTCCCTACAACTACTGAGTGTCGAAGCTGGACACGTGGCCTGAACTCGCGCTGTATGCCCTGGAGGTGCTTGCTTGTCCTGCGGCTAGCGTCTTGTCAGAGAGGGTGTTTAGTGCGGCTGGGGGAATCATCACGGATAAGCGTACCCGCCTGTCAACTGACAGTGCCGACAGGCTAACACTCATCAAGATGAACAAAGCCTGGATTTCCCCAGACTTCTCTTCTCCACCAGCGGACAGCAGCGGTACCTAAACAATACGTAGGCTGCACCCGCGGATGGAAGCATCGTTGTCTATCACCATAAAAAACGGGGACCTTTTAGCTTCATCAGTCTGTGTATTATATTCATCATCCTCCTCCTGCTCCTGCACCTGAAACCTCACGTAATCACGCCGAACGGGCAATTTTTCTTTGGCCCACAAGGCTCAGTCATATTACTTTTGTAAACAATGTTTTTACGTTTCAATGCTCATTAAAGCGTTGAAACTTGCACCTGAACCAATTTTTATTTTAACTGGGCTGCCTCCAGGCCTAGTTACAAATTAAGCCACAGTAACCAAAGCGATTAATGGGTTTCACCTGCCCTCTTGGTTGGGCATGTGCAATTTTTCTGAGGTACATTAGTACTGTTGCTACACCAATTTTTTCTGGCCATCGCCTACAGTTTAATCCTAGTAATTTTTATGGGCTTCGCCTGCACTCATGGTACAGCAAGGTGTGTGGGGTTGGCCTACACTTTTGCTACATAAATGTAACTAGGGCCTTGTCTATACTGCAACTACTGAAATGTGAAACAGACTGTTATCTCCCTAAACTGCTGCAACGGGAATGTTACTGTGGCCTGTCTTGACTGCTCCTACTACTGAAATGGAACTAAGACTGTGCTCCCCCTATACTGCTGCTAGTGATATGTTACTGGGGCCTGTATTGACTGCTACTATTACTGAAATGGAACTACTACTGTGCTCCCCCTATACTGCTGCTAGTGATATGTTACTGGGGCCTGTCTTGACTGCTACTACTACTGAAATGGAACTAATACTGTGCTCCCCCTATACTGCTGCTAGTGATAAGTTACTGGGGCCTGTCCCTAATGCTACCGCTGAAATGTTACTAATTCTGGGCTCTGCCTATACCGCTGCTAATGCTATGTCACTGGGGTGTGGAAACGGAGGCTTCCCAAAGACATGATGGCGGCGAGGCCATTTCCCACCAACACGGTTACTGTTAGGGTGCATATAACCAAAACATCCCCCTCCTCCTCCAACAATGAAAACATTCTTGGCAAATACCTTTCCATTGGTCCGTCTGGTGGCAGTCCAAGAATTTCACCTTTAACGACACAACAAGAGAGCCCCCCCACCATCCCCCCCGCCACGGCCCACTTAATCATGGCCACATTCTGTAAACCAACTAAATAAAACCGTGCTACTAGGTCCGCAGTCGCGACCACATTCCCACCAACGCGGTTACTGTTAAGGTACATATTACCAGGCTGACTGGGGCATGCACTGTGGGCCGAAGCCCACCTGTATTGTATCTGACGTTAGCTCTGCTGAGCAGGGCACTGCAATGGAATACATTTATGTACCGCGGATGGGTTCCAGGGAGCCACCCATGCTGTGTGTCCACAGGGACTTCACATTACGGATTTGTACCTGCCAGTGTCCATGTATTAAAAACCCCGGTCAGACTGGGGCATGCAGTGTGGGCCAAAGCCCACCTGCATTTAATCTGACGTTACCTCAGCTTTGCTGGGCACTGCAATGGGATTTGTTTATGTACCGCCGGTGGGTTCCAGGGAGCCACCCATGCTTCACATTAGGGAGTTGTACCTGCCTGTGTCTACTTATAAAAAAAACCCCAGTCTGACTGGGGCATGCAGTGTGGGCCGAAGCCCACCTGTATTTAATCTGACGTTAGCTCTACTAACCGGGGCACTGCATTGGGACAAACTACAGGAGCAATACAGCGCTAATGAGACGTGCACAGCTACACTAGCATTGGAGTCCGCTGTAGGCACACGATTGCTGAGGGTTTGTGCAGAGGCCTATGTCCTGGGTGCAGTGAAAGTCCGCTTCCAGCCTAGGATTGCTGAATCTGTGGGCCGAGGCCTATGCCATGGGCGCGGTGCAAGTCTGCCATGTTTGGCCGCTCAGATCAATTTTTTGTTCATGTCTTGGGTTTCCTAGGACCCACCTATGCTGTTGGTGCAAACTTAGTTCCCATTGCGGTGTTTGACCTGTCTGGCACAAAGGCACTGACTGACTTGGGTAGGGGGCAGAGCGCTGACGGCTTTCCCCTTGCAGTGTGGATTGAGCTATGCGACACCTTGACAGAATGAATACTGTGTGGCACATGGATTCCCCATTGCTATGCCCACGTTTGCAGCTCCTGACGGAGGTGGCACAGGATTGGAGTTCTCATTGCTTCTGTACAGCATTGTGGGCTATCGCCCCGCCCTTTTTAAAGAGGGTCACTGCCTGGACCTGCCAACCCTCTGCAGTGTGTGCCTCCCGTTCCTCCTCATGGCAGACGCACTTATAAATAGACATGAGGGTGGTGTGGCTATGAGGCCAGCGTGTGCCATGAGGGCAGCTGAAGGCTGCGCAGGGACACTTTGGTGTGCGCTGTGGACACTGGGTCATGCGGGGGGCTTGGGCAGCATGTAACCCAGGAGAAGTGGCAGCGGAATGTCATGCGGGCAGTGATTGTGCTTTGTTGGAGGTAGTGTGGTGCTTAGCTAAGGTATGCCTTGCTAATGAGGGTTTTTCAGAAGTAAAAATTGTTGGGGGGGGGGGCACTCTTGCCGCTATTGTAGCTTAATAGTGGGACCTGGGAACTTGAGATGCAGCCCAGCATGTAGCCCCTCGCCTGCCCTATCCGTTTCTGTGTCATTCCCACCACTTTCTTGAATTCCCCAGATTTTCACAAATGAAAACCTTAGCGAGCATCGACGATATACAAAAATGCTCGAGTCGCCCATTGACTTCAATGGGGTTCGTTACTCGAAACAAACCGTCGAGCATCGCGGAAAGTTCGACTCGAGTAACGAGCACCCGAGCATTTTGGTGCTCGCTCATCTCTAGTAAAATCCCTAAAAAGTGCCTGGTCCTTAAAGGGGTTGTCTCGTGAAATCAAGTGGGGTTCAGCACTTCTGTATGGCCATATTAATGCACTTCGTAATATACATCGTGCATTAATTATGAGCCATACAGAAGTTATTCACTTACCTGCTCCGTTGCTAGCGTCCCCGTCGCCGTGGATCTGTCTAATTCTGATGTCTTCTTGCTTTTTTAGACGCACTTGCGCAGTCCGGTCTTCTCCCTGGTGAATGGGGCCGCTCGTGCCGGAGAGCTGGTCCTCGTAGCTCCGCCCCGTCACGTGTGCCGATTCCAGCCAATCAGGAGGCTGGAATCGGCAATGGACCGCACAGAGCCCACGGTGCACCATGGGAGAAGACCCGCGGTGCATCGTGGGTGAAGATCCAGGCGGCCATCTTGGTAAAGGAAGAAAGAAGTCGCCGCAGCGTGGGGATTCGGGTAAGTAATAAACTTTTTTTTTTTTTAACCCATCCATTGGGTTTGTCTCGCGCCGAACAGGGGGCCTATTGAATAAAAAAAAAAAAACGTTTCGGCGTGAGACAACCCCTTTAAGGTACAAAACAGCCTGGTCCTTAAGGGGTTAAATACAATTAACACATTGGCAACTATACATCAGTGCTATATACATTCAACCATTATAAAAACACATGCAGTTGCACATGAACGAGAGAAAAATCTTTTTTTTACCTTTCAAACTCCACACTATTCAGCGCGAGTTTGATAACAAAAGTGTGAAGATTGACCCTGCCCTGTCTTTCTCGTGCATATGATTAACTATGTGTGAGAAAGAAAGGCAAGTACCATTAATGTGCGAGAATCCTGCTGGTGAAAACAAAACCATTGAAATCAATGGTTCCATTTTGTCCTGTTATGCGGCCATCATTATCGCGGCCGCATAACAGGACAAAATCATGGCCATATTTTTAACCCTTTAAGTCTAGAGCTCCAAGCACATTTGTTTTCGTAATCCATTTTGCTTCTTTTTTAAGCAATATGTCTATCTCCACCATTTTTAGGATGTTCCACATCTTCAAGAACTGCAAATTGTAATAAATCACCATTAGGGCTTAAACAGACGAGAGCATGTGGAAATACGCTTGCCGCTACGGAGCGTATTTCCGGGTGAAGAAGTTGAAATTCTTCTATTTTTTACCATTTAAACTTTGCGCTATTGCACTTAGTATAAAAAAAAATGCAGGAAGATAGATCCTGCCCTATCTTTTTTCGCACATAGAAAAACTTTTCTTTTTTTAGTAATATGGTGGAAATCAATGGTTTCGCTCTGCATGTTTTGCGTCTGTTATTTTCACGGCCTCAAAACCTGACAAAATCACATTCATCTATTTTAGCACTAAGCTTCAGGTTCACACCTCATATGTCAATTAAACATCTAGAGCCTATCCTGTTTTGATTGATTTTATATGCTTTGCGATGCCTTTATACAGGCATCTTATAGTTTTTACTATACAGTAGAAACCGCAGGGACAGCAAATGGCATAAACAACAAAGCTAATTTTACAATTAATGAACTGTTTAACACAGACTATTTCACTTCCAACTTTATTATTTTTAATTGTGCATTTAATTTACACATAGCGCAATTTCTGCATTTAAAGTTCCCTAGTGGAGCAGTATTTTTCATTTAATCTGCTTTTTACCAGCTTATCTTTTAAATTCACACTTCTTCCCAACGAAACACACTTTCTTTAACCATAAAAACTCGGATCCTTCTCAATAATATGCCAGTTTCTCAGGAGACTAGTTTTTATTTGAGATGCAATGGGACTGTATTTAAAATAAAAAAATCCAGAATAGTGGATTAACCCTTTCCAATCCAACTTGTATCCTGGTTTTCCTAGGGGGCTTACTCTTTCCTGCTGTTAACAATGGCGGTGTCTGCTGGCTAAAGCCAGTACTGCATGAGGTGACACGTCGGATAGACTCCAACAGCAGAGAGGCTGGCAATATACAGTAGGAGAACCCCGACGGACGTCTTCCAACATCAGAGCTGTACAGCCTTAAATCATAATGCTGCTCCCTCTGGTCTCATAACAGAGGCTACCATAAAACTTCTGTTATCTGATCTTAAAACAACCATCACCAAAGATATACACAAATTATACTGCAAAAAGCAACTAGAGATCAAAGTCTGGGGCGACAGAAGCTCCCATATTGAAAATAAAATGGGAGAACTCATGCACAACGAACTTGTAGATGTGGCCACTAACTTGGAGGGGAGGGTGGAAAAGTTGCAGAGGAAAAGTACTGACATAGAGGACAGATCTTGTAGGACCAATGTGCACTTTCGGGAAATACCCAAATCAGTCAAAACAGAACAACTAAAGGAATTCCAAGTGGATTTATTTACATGCCTGAGCACTGATTCCTCAAAAGATGACCTCATCATTGATTGTGCACATTGCTTAGCTAACCCTATATCCCTGCCCACCTGCAACTCCTTGAGATGTTATCACCAGAATTAATTTCTTCCATGCCAGGGAGAAATTAATGGAAGCTTATAGAAAATTTCCCACACTATCTGCCCGCTTAAAAATATTTCCTTGTTAGTGGATCTGTCAGCAGCTACCCTGGCTCCTTGGCGAGTAGAGATGAGCAAGCGTACTAATTAAGGGAAACTACTCGAGCGAGTATCCCCATTTTCGAGTACATGCCTGCTTGCCTGAAAAGATTCTGGATCTTCTGTCATGTGATAGGCCTGCTCACGATGATCATCTTTGGGTCTCTTAGAGCCTCTCTGATCAGATTAGCTTATCTCTTTAAACTTCATTATGGTATTAGAAATACTTTCAATGTTAAAGGATTAAATTCCCCATACAAAAGATCAAAAATTTGGCAAGAGATGTTTTATGTATCCAAAAGATGCACTTAAATTCAATTGATCTCAGTAGAGAACATAAAAATTTCTGCCATATATTCTCCTTTCTAGCTATAAACAAACCATGTGGGGTGTCCATTGTGATCAGGTCCTCTATTGTTTTCAGCCTACAAAGAGTTATTATAGATGATAAGAGGCACTATGTCATTTTAGTTTGTTAAATTAATAATGAACCCTTTACTATGGTTTCTCTCTATGCTCCTAATATTAAGCATATTAGGTTTTTAAGGGAGGTCTTGTCTTTAGTCAATCAAAAGAGACCTGGCTCACTATTCTAATGGGAGATTACAATACAGTTCTATAGAATTCTATGGATTCGACCTCCCTGTCTACTAAAAGAGATGCGTCTCCACACTGATTGCCATTTTGCATAATCATTTTTACGTTATTTATAGAACCCCTTTCCCTATTGATTAGATTGTCTCCACATACAAAAGGGATTCAAATGAGACCTTATGAACATTGGATTGGATTGTTTGTAGATGACATGGTAAACTCATTTCAGCATGTAGTGCTGTTAGTTATTATAAAATCCAATTCTGTAATTTAGGGAATGGAAATTCCTTCTAATATAATATTCCAGCTGCAACAGGATTTCCCTTACAAATGGTCAGAAAATTGACTGCAGTATTTGGGTACAACCCTTACGTATCTCTTAGACTGGTTAAGTAGGGTCAATTACTGCTCTCTTATGAGTAATCTCCAGAAAGATATTCTCACATACTCTAAATTCCTATTGTCCTGGATAAGTTGTATGTCAGTAGTTAAGATGCTACTTATTTGCACGATAATTAATTTATTATTTTCGTAATCTTCCTATTTCTTCCTTCTTATGGGCGTTGAAATAATTATTATGCAGTTAATTTGGACACAACTGAAAGCCAGAGCTGCAGCTAATATTATATTTTTACCAATTTCCTTGGGAGGCTTGGGATGTTCCAACATACTTACATACTACCACACTGCTATCCTGGACCAGCTTAAAAATTGGTAGACCAATAATCTAATGAAACATTGGGTGGGAATTGAGACCTATTTAACCCAACATGGATCCCTCCCTTCTTTACTTTCTGCTTCTACGGTCTCCCAAACCCCAGTATATACTTTATACCTCACAATTGCGGCTTCACTTCCCATATAGAACACATTATTAAATAGGTTACCTTTGGGATTTCTTGGTACCCCACTTAATATAACTCAACACTTAATCCCTGATATAAACCTTACAAATTGGATTTCCAATGGAATATCCAAACTGGGCATATATTTGACAAAAGTTACCTACTTCGCTTCAATTATATTTCAACTGCTTTCCATATACCCTCTAAAGACTAAAAAAACGTACAACTACGACCAGGGGCGTACCTAAAGGCTCAGGGGCCCGGGTGCAAAAGTTCAGCTCGGGGCCCCCCCACCCCGGGCCTCCACCCCACACTCCCCCGTACCCATACCTAGATCGTGCTGCATACATGATCTGCCCCTTGGCGTAATGTTTCCAAACATGATGCATTTCCTGCACTACATGAAGATTTGTTTGTAGCCCCGCAGGCCACTCTCTCACACACCGCTTTTTACCGCTATTAGCACAGCGCCCCGAGTGCCGTACTAACCGCGGTACAACACTCCCAGAGATTTTAATGAGGTTACTCAAATTTGCGCTCGAACACGGTGTTTCTAACGCTGTGATTTTCGAGAGCTGTCTGTTCTGTTCCTGCATTTTTGTGGTTTTTAACACATCTCATCACCCATCACAATGATGGGGTGCATTGAAGAGTGCTGTCAAACGCTGTAACCTGTGTTCAAAAACGCTGCTCGAAATTCCGGTAAAAATGCCACAATTTTGAGCTGCGTTTTCTGAACACGTGTGAGAGCGGCCTCAGGGGGGTCGTGTTTATGTTGTACTTTATAAAGAAAAACACATAAAAAACCTGCATGCAGTATTTGAAGACCGCGTACGGTATTAGGGTGACTACCCACTAGAGGTTTTTTTCACGGCGAAATTCGCAGCGGTTTTTTTTTCTGCAAGGGTCTATGGGACTTGTAATGTTAAAGTCACGATCGCGCAAAACCGATTTTGCGCAATCGCTATTTTAGCATTACAAGTCCCATAGACCCCTGCAGAAAAAAAACCGCTGCGAATTTCGCCGTGAAAAAAAATGTAGTGGGTAGTCACCCTAAAGGAGCTGCAGACACTATTAATAACAGCATGCGGTTTTGATGCGGTTTTTAATTGCGTGTAAAGGGTGCAAATAAATACAGTAAATCCAGGGAGATGTATAACTTACACCAGAGAGAGCTAGAGATAGATAGATAGATAGATAGATAGATAGATAGATAGATAGATAGATAGATAGATAGATAGATAGATAGATAGATAGATAGATAGATAGATAGATAGGATATGAGATAGATAGATAGATAGGATATGAGATAGATAGATAGATAGATAGATAGATAGATAGATAGATATGATATTGATAGATAGATAGATAGATAGATAGATAGATAGGATATGAGATAGATAGATAGATAGATAGATAGATAGGATATGAGATAGATAGATAGATAGGATATGAGATAGATAGACAGATAGATAGGATATGAGATAGATAGATAGATAGATATGAGATAGATAGATAGATAGATAGATAGATAGATAGATAGATAGATAGATAGATAGATAGATAGGATATGAGATAGATAGATAGGATATGAGATAGATAGATAGATAGGATATGAGATAGATAGACAGATAGATAGGATATGAGATAGATAGATAGATAGATAGATAGATAGATAGATAGATAGATAGATAGATAGATAGATAGATAGATAGAGAGATAGATAGATAGATAGATAGATAGATAGATAGATAGATAGGATATGAGATAGATAGATAGATAGATAGATAGATAGATAGATAGATAGATAGATAGATAGATAGATAGATAGATAGGATATGAGATAGATAGATAGATAGGATATGAGATAGATAGATAGATAGATAGATAGGATATGAGATAGATAGATAGATAGATAGATAGATAGATAGATAGATAGATAGATAGGAGATAGATAGAGGAGGGAGACAGACAGATACACACACATATATACACTTACCCCAGGGCTCGGTCCACTTCTCCTCCACGTGACAGCAGCAGCAGGAGAGGTAAACTCAGAAGCTTCCCCGTTCAGCAGGAAGCAGGGGGGGGGGGGGGGGGGGCAGCACATGATCCCTGTGCCTTGCCGTCTCATGTTACCTCCTCCCTCCTCCCCTGCCGGCCCATGTAAGTACCTCCCTGCTTTTCCTCTCAGGCTGGCTGTTCTGACTGCCGCATCATGCGGGGTAAAGAACGGTCAGCCATTAATGCACTTAATGTGCATGGGGGTATGGGGAGGGCAGCCCCGGGGCCCCCTGAGCTCACGGGCCGGGTCGCCATGGCGACCCCAGCACCCCCTGACGCTACGCCTATGACTACGACTTACAACCCCTTCACACGACCTTATGCGTATTTGTGCACGCATGAGCGCAGAGCTTTTGTGGAAGTGTTCTTTTTTGCGTGCACATCAGCATATTTTGCTGTACTTTTTGTACCTGCAAGGCATGTTCGTTTGCATGATGCAAACAAAGACAAACAATCACAGAAAAATGGCCATTACTTACTGAGTAAGGGGTGCATATAGATGCATCCTCCCCTCACCATGCAGGTAGCTGACTACCAAATAGAGGAGCCAATAACACCTATGCAGGACACCGATAAGACAACCACTCACACTGCCTATTGATATTTGGCAAACAAAGACACACTCATTGAAAATGCTAATTAGTGTAATGAGTTACAGATGTGTTCTTTTTACAGCAGAATTATACGGCATATCATGCATTTCCTAGCATGCTGTGCCCGCAGTTTTGCTCCCCCTATTGATTTCTATGGGGACCTTTGGTGCAAAACTGTTTAGAAATATAGAGCATGCTGTGGGTTTTTTTTGCGTCATCAAAAAGCGCAGGAAAATAAGTGCATACAAATGAATAGGTTTAAGGCCTCATGTCCACGGGCAAAAGAAGAATGAAAATCCGCAGCGGATTTTAACTCTTCTCCCGCACGCGGATCCGCATCCCATAGGGATGCATTGACCTCCCGCGGGGTAGATAAATACCCGCGGATGGTCAATAAAAGGGATTTAAAAAGAAAATGGAGCATGAAAAAATCTGGACCATGCTTCATTTTTGTGTGGGTCTCCCGCGGGGACGGCTCCCGCGGGCTTCTATTGAAGCCTATGGAAGCCGTCCGGATCCGCGTGAGACCTAAAATAGGAATTTAAAAGAATTAACTCACCCGCAGCGGGCCGGGAGGGTCTTCTCTTCCTCACGGCCGGATCTTTCTTGCTTCGGCTCGGCGGATGTGCCCAGCGCATGCGCGCGGCACATCGGCGAAAGTGCCGGCGACGTGCCGCCGACGTGACGAGTTCATCCGCCGGCCGAAAAAGAAGATCCGGCCGTGAGGAAGAGAAGACCCTCCCGGTCCGCTGCGGGTGAGTTAATTCTTTTAAATTCCTATTTTAAGCGCTCATGTCCGCGGTGCAGGAGGGACCTGCTGCAGATTCTACATGTAGAATCCGGAGCGGGCCTGATTTTCCCCGTGGACATGAGGCCTTATTCTCTGCGTATTGCGGGCATAAATATGCCCACAAATACGTCCGTTTGAATCTAATCTAGGGCACTTTGTGAACTCCATTAACCCCTTGAGTGGCAGGTTTCCTACCACCCTGTCGTGCCCACCAGGGCAGGTTTTTTAAAATGGTCTAATCATTGAATTTCAACTAGTTTTGCAGTTGCGTCTCAAGAGCCATAACTTTTTCATTTTTCCATTGACATGGCCATATGAGGGCTTGTTTTTTGCGGGACAAGTTGTGATTTTTTAAACAGGGGGGAGGAAAAAAAGAAATGGGGAAAAAAGAAAAAAAGGGGCCGTGTCATTAAGGAGTTAAATAACGTATTAACTTCCTTCTCTGGGTCATTACAACGCACACGGATACCACATGTGTGATTGTATTTTTGATTTTTTACAAAGTAAAGGGAGACAAGTGTTTTTATTATTTTTTTAAATAATTTTTTAACTTTTTTTTTTTTTAATTTGTTTTAAATTTTTTTTTTTTTTGTCCCTTTAGGGGACTTCCACAGGGACCCATCAGGACCCATGATCACATTCCAGGGGTCCGATGGTGACAGCCCTTTACATGCTGCAGTGACAGCCCTTTACATGCTGCAGTCACATAGACTGCAGCATGTAAAGGGTTAACACAGCAGAGATCGGAGGTTTTCTCTGATCTCTGCTGTAAGAGCAGGTACCTAGCTGTCCTCTGACAGCTAACAACCAGCTCTCCCTGCCACAGAGACCATCGGCTTGCTTCTGACAAGCCGATGGTCTCTTTGGCAACCTGTAAACAAAGCAGGAGGTTGCCGACATGTCGGCAATATCTTCTGCTGGTTTTTCAAAGTCCTGCACTGCTCTGTGTGGGTCTGTGCAGGCAGAGCACACTGTCACAGCTTGTGCCATTGTGCTCTGCAGCTCCCATAGTGATACATAGCCCGGAAATCTTCCGGGCTATGTTGCTATGAGCAGTGGAGCTCGTCCCCGGAAATTTTCCGGGCGTGCCACTCAAGGGGTTAAATATGACTTAACTTTAAAGATATCCCAGTACAAAAGGTTTTTTATGAAATCTAAAACCAATATAAATAGAATATCTAAAGTATATACAGCAGTATTACTGCATAATACTGCTGTATATACTTTAGATATTCTCGCTCATTTACCTAACTAAACAAAGTTGGAAACGTTATTGCAGACTTCTTATTCAAAAGAATAATGTTTTTTCAAACTTTCTGTTGACAAAATATCTAAATGTGTAAACTATCACACATAATTTTTTTATGTTTGATAGCAAATATTATTTACAGATATCGGGAGCTCCTATGGGCTCCCGTTTTTCCCCAACTATAGCAAATTTAACAATGAGTTTTTGGGAAACGAAGTTTATTTTTTGCTATGATAATCCATTCAGGGGCCGCATGGTGTGGTATGCTCGCTATATAGATGATATTATTGTCATTTGGAATAATGAATTAAAAGAGGATATGAACATCACCTTAGAAAAATTTGGAGCGTATATCAATAAGAACAGTTACAACTTAAAATTCACTAGTGAATGGAAAGAAAATACAGTATCTTTTTTGGATCTGACTATAATAGGATCCAAAATTAACAATAAAATCGTCTTTAAACCTTTCAGAAAAGAAACCGCGGGTAACACTATATTACATGCACGTAGTGCACACCCACAACATGTAATTATTGCTATACCGTTAGGTGAAATGATTAGGGCTAAACGATCTTGTTCTTCCAACGAAGATTATGAGAAAACGGAAGTTGAAATAATCAATAGATTAAGGGAGAGGGGTTACAAAAAACGTTTACTTAAAAATGTATCCCGCAAAATGAAAAATAAAGGAAGAAGTCAACTGTTAGAAGATATTCTGTTGTAAGCAGAATATTTCAGAGGCTGAGATAGATGCACGGAATAAAAATATTCAAATTGTCTGGAAACTAGAGATGAGCGAACGTACTCGTCCGAGCTTGATATTCGTGCGAATATTAGGGTGTTCGGGATGCTCGTTACTCGTAACGAACACCATGCGGTGTTCCGGTTACTTTCAGTTTCCTCTCTGAGACGTTTGCGCGCTTTTCTGGCCAATTGAAAGACAGGGAAGGCATTACAACTTCCCCCTGTGACGTTCAAGCCCTATACCACCCCCCTGCTGTGAGTGGCTGGGGCGATCAGATGTCACCCGAGTATAAAAGTCGGCCCCTCCCGCGGCTCGCCACACATGCCTTGTGACTTAGCTGAGGGAAAGTGCTGCTGCTGGTGCTGCTGTAGGGAGAGCGTTAGGAGTCAGTGTAGGCTTCAAGAACCCCAACGGCCCTTCTCAGGGCCACATCTACTAGTGTGCAGTACTGTGTTAGCACAGTAATTTTTTTTTTTTTGTCCAAAATTGGATCTGCAGAGCATTGCGCCCAGCAATAGGGACAGAAGTGGGGGTTAGGCAGGGAGAGTGTTAGGAGTTAGTGTAGGCTTCAAGAACCCCAACGGTCCTTTCTAGGGCCACTTCTATCCGTGTGCAGTACTGTCCAGGCTACTGTTAGCAGTGTTGCATTTTTTTTTCTTCTCAAAACCGGCTGTGCAGAGCATTGCACCCGGCATTAATACTACAGGGATAGAATTGTGTAGGCAGAGCCAGAAGACATACATTATTCATTGAATACACGCAGTGGGGTCTTCCCTTTGCTAAAAAGGAAAAGAAATTATATTTGGCCTGCCTGTGTCAGTCCTAAGGTCTGCGTGTACGTGTGTGCTGCGTGTACAACGTACAAAAATCAGACGCAACCAGCTACGCTTTACTGCAGCCTAGCGCCATTGTCTTTCCTGACTGGCAAATACCTGCTCTGCTAGAGTTAATAACTCTGCTACACTATACTTGTGTGACACTATTTGAGGGCCACACCACAGATATTAAACTTCTTGTTCATTGAATACACGCAGTGAGTGCTTCCCTAAGCTAAAAAGGAAAAGAAATTATATTTGGCCTGCCTGTCTCAGTCCTAATGTCTGCGTGTACGTGTGTGCTGCGTGTACAACGTACAAAAATCAGACGCAACCAGCTACGCTTTACTGCAGGCTTGCGCCATTGTCTTTCCTGACTGGCAAATACCTGCTCTGCTAGAGTTAATAACTCTGCTACACTATACTTGTGTGACACTTTTTGAGGGCCACACCACAGATATTAAACTTCTTGTTCATTGAATATACGCAGTGGGGTCTTCCGTTTGCAAAAAAGCGAAAACATTATATTTGGCTTGCAGGCTTGCGCCAATTTATTTCCTGCCTGGGAAATCAAATCACTGGTAATACAGCATGCTGAGGGGTAGGGGTAAGCCTAGAGGACGTGGACGTGGACGTGGCCGAGGACGCGGAGGGCCAAGTGAGGGTGTGGGCACAGGCCGAGCTCCTGATCCAGGTGTGTCGCAGCCGACTGCTGCGCGATTAGGAGAGAGGCACGTTTCTGGCGTCCCCACATTCATCGCCCAATTAATGGGTCCACGCGGGAGACCTTTATTAGAAAATGAGCAGTGTGAGCAGGTCCTGTCCTGGATGGCAGAAAGTGCTTCGAGCAAGCTATCATCCACCCACAGTTCTGCGCCGTCCAGTGCTGCAAATCCGAATCCTCTGTCTGCTGCTCCTCCTTCCTCCCAGCCTCCTCACTCCACTACAATGACACCTGCTCAGGAGCGGGAACACTCCCAGGAACTGTTCTCGGGCCCCTGCTTAGATTGGGCAGGAGTGGTTCCTCTCCCACCAGAGGAGTTTATCGTCACTGATGCCCAACCATTCGAAAGTTCCCGGGGTCCGGGGGAAGAGGCTGGGGACTTCCGCCAACTGTCTCAAGAACTTTCTGTGGGTGAGGAGGACGATGACGATGAGACACAGTTGTCTTGCAGTGAAGTAGTAGTAAGGGCAGTAAGTCCAAGGGAGCAGCGCACAGAGGATTCGGAGGAAGAGCAGCAGGACGATGAGGTGACTGACCCCACCTGGTGTGCAACGCCTACTCAGGACAGGTCTTCAGAGGGGGAGGCAAGGGCATCAGCAGGGCAGGTTGCAAGAGGTAGTGCAGTGGCCAGGGGTAGAGGCAGGGCCAGACCGAATAATCCACCAAGTGTTTCCCAAAGCACACCCTTGTGCCATGCCACCCTGCAGAGGCCGAGGTGCTCTAAGGTCTGGCAGTTTTTCACAGAGACGCCTGACGACCGACGAACAGTGGTGTGCAACATTTGTCGCGCCAAGATCAGCCAGGGAGCCACCACCAACAGCCTGACCACCACCAGCATGCGCAGACATATGATGGCCAAGCACCCCACAAGGTGGGACGAAGGCCGTTCACCGCCTCCGGTTTGCACCGCTGCCTCTCCCCCTGTGCCCCAACCTGCCACTGAGATCCAACCTCCCTCTCAGGACACAGGCACAACCGTCTCATGGCCTGCACCCACAGCCTCACCTCCGCTGTCCTCGGCCCCATCCACCAATGTCTCGCACCGCACAGTCCAGCCGTCGCTAGCGCAAGTGTTGGAGCGCAAGCGCAAGTACGCCACCACGCACCCGCACGCTCACACGTTAACCGTCCACATAGCCAAATTTATCAGCCTTGAGATGCTGCCGTATAGGGTTGTGGAAACGGAGTCCTTCAAAGCTATGATGGCGGCGGCGGCCCCGCGCTACTCAGTTCCCAGTCGCCACTACTTTTCCCGATGTGCCGTCCCAGCCCTGCACGACCACGTCTCCCGCAACATTGTACGCGCCCTCACGAATGCGGTTAGTGGCAAGGTCCACTTAACTACGGACACGTGGACAAGCACAGGCGGGCAGGGCCACTACATCTCCCTGACGGCACATTGGGTGAATTTAGTGAAGGCTGGGACAGAGTCAGAGCCTGGGACCGCTCACGTCCTACCCACCCCCAGAATTGCGGGCCCCAGCTCGGTGGTGGTATCTGCGGCGGTGTATGCTTCTTCCACTAAAGCACCCTCCTCCTCCTCCTCCTCAACCTCTGTCTCGCAATCTAGATGTGTCAGCAGCAGCAGGACGTCGCCAGCAGTCGGTGTCGCGCGGCGTGGCAGCACAGCGGTGGGCAAGCGTCAGCAGGCCGTGCTGAAACTACTCAGCTTAGGAGATAGGAGGCACACGGCCCACGAACTGCTGCAGGGTCTGACAGAGCAGACGGACCGTTGGCTTGCGCCGCTGAGCCTCCAACCGGGCATGGTCGTGTGTGACAACGGGCGTAACCTGGTGGCGGCTCTGCAGCTCGGCAGCCTCACGCACGTGCCATGCCTGGCCCACGTCTTTAATTTGGTGGTTCAGCGCTTTCTGAAAAGCTACCCACGCTTGTCAGACCTGCTCGTAAAGGTGCGCCGGCTCTGCGCACATTTCCGCAAGTCACACACGGACGCTGCCACCCTGCGCACCCTGCAACATCGCTTTAATCTGCCAGTGCACCGACTGCTGTGCGACGTGCCCACACGGTGGAACTCTACGCTCCACATGTTGGCCAGGCTCTATGAGCAGCGTAGAGCTATCGTGGAATACCAACTCCAACATGGGCGGTGCAGTGGGAGTCAGCCTCCTCAATTCTTTTCAGAAGAGTGGGCCTGGTTGGCAGACATCTGCCAGGTCCTTCGAAACTTTGATCAGTCTACCCAGGTGGTGAGCGGCGATGCTGCAATCATTAGCGTCACCATTCCTCTGCTATGCATCTTGAGAAGTTCCCTGCAAACCATAAAGACAGCCGCTTTGCGCTCGGAAACAGAGCCGGGGGAAGACAGTATGTCGCTGGATAGTCAGAGCACCCTCCTGTCTATATCTCAGCGCGTTCAGGAGGAGGAGGAGGAGGAGGAGGAGGATGAGGAGGAGGGGGAAGAGACAGCTTGGCCCACTGCTGACGGTACCCATGCTGGTTGCCTGTCATCATTTCAGCGTGTATGGCCTGAGGAAGAGGAGGAGGAGGAGGAGGAGGATCCTGAAAGTGATCTTCCTAGTGCAGACAGCCATGTGTTGCGTACAGGTACCCTGGCACACATGGCTGACTTCATGTTAGGATGCCTTTCTCGTGACCCTCGCATTCAACGCATTCTGGCCACTACGGATTACTGGGTGTACACACTGCTCGACCCACGCTATAAGGAGAACCTTCCCAGTCTCATTCCCGAAGAGGAAAGGGGTTCGAGAGTGTTGCTATACCACAGGACCCTGGCGGACAAGCTGATGGTAAAATTCCCATCCGACAGCGCTAGTGGCAGAAGGCGCAGTTCCGAGGGCAATGTAGCAGGGGAGGTGCGTAGATCGAGCAGCATGTACAGCCCAGACAGTGCAACAGTCTTTAAGGGCCTGGCCAGCTTTATGGCTCCCCAGCAAGACTGTGTCACCGATCCCCAGTCAAGGCTGAGTCGGCGGGAGCACTGTAAAAGGATGGTGAGTAGAGATGAGCGAACGTATTCGTCCGAGCTTGATATTCGTGCGAATATTAGGGTGTTCGGGATGTTCGTTATTCGTAACGAACACCATGCGGTGTTCCGGTTACTTTCACTTCCTTCCCTGAGACGTTAGCGCGCTTTTCTGGCCAATTGAAAGACAGGGAAGGCATTACAACTTCCCCCTGTGACGTTTAAGCCCTATACCACCCCCCTGCTGTGAGTGGCTGGGAAGATCAGATGTCACCCGAATATAAAAGTCGGCCCCTCCCGCGGCTCGCCTCAGATGCCTTGTTAGTTAGATGAGGGACAGTGCTGCTGGTACCAGAGCTGCTGTAGGGAGAGAAATAGCAGTTAGTGTAGGCTTCAAGAACCCCAAAGGTCCTTATTAGGGCCAGTAATACCTGTGTGTTGGCTGCTGTTAGCAGTGCCTTTTTTTTTTCCCTCAAAATCGCCTCTGCAGAGCGTTGCACCCGGCATTAGGGACAGAAGTGTTGGATAGGCAGGGAGAGTGTTAGGAGTGAGTGTAGCCTTCAAGAACCTCAACGGTCCTTTCTAGGGCCATATTTAACCGTGTGCAGTACTGTGCTGGCTGCTGTTAGCTGTGCTGCATTTTTTTTTTTTCTCAAAATCGCCTCTGCAGAGCATTGCACCCTCCATTGATACTACAGGGAAAGAATTGTGTAGGCAGGGCCACAACACAGTTATTATTCATTGAATATACGCAGTGGGTCCTTTTGGTGTAAAAAAAGGGAAACGAAATCTATTTGTCCTGTCTCTGTCCGTCCTAAGGGCTGTGGACACGTGTGAGCTGCGTGTACAACGTTAAAAAATCAGACGCACCCAGCTACGGTTTACTGCTGGCTTCGCCATTTGCTTTCCTTAATTGGGAAAAAAATACCTGCTCTGCCAGAGTTAATAACTCTGCTACCCTCAAGTTCTGTGACACATTAGCAGGGACACAGCACAGTTATTAAACTTAGATTATTCATTCAATAGAGGCAGTGGGGCCTTTCGTTTTCAAAAAAGGGAAAAAATTATATTTGGCCTGCAGCCTTGCGCCAATTTATTTCCTGCCTGTGAAATCAAATCACTGGTAATACAGCATGCTGAGGGGTAGGGGTAGGCCTAGAGGACGTGGACGTGGCCGAGGACGCGGAGGGCCAAGTCAGGGTGTGGGCACAGGCCGAGCTCCTGATCCCGGTGTGTCGCAGCCGACTGCTGCGCGATTAGGAGAGAGGCACGTTTCTGGCGTCCCCACATTCATCGCCCAATTAATGGGTCCACGCGGGAGACGGTTATTAGAAAATGAGCAGTGTGAGCAGGTCCTGTCCTGGATGGCAGAAAGTGCTTCGAGCAACCTATCGTCCACCCGCAGTTCTGCGCCGTCCACTGCTGCAAATCAGAATCCTCTGTCTGCTGCTCCTCCTTCCTCCCAGCCTCCTCACTCCACTACAATGACACCTGCTCAGGAGCGGGAACACTCCCAGGAACTGTTCTCGGGCCCCTGCTTAGATTGGGCAGGAGTGGTTCCTCTCCCACCAGAGGAGTTTATCGTCACTGATGCCCAACCATTCGAAAGTTCCCGGGGTCCGGGGGAAGAGGCTGGGGACTTCCGCCCACTGTCTCAAGAACTTTCTGTGTGTGAGGAGGACGATGACGATGAGACACAGTTGTCTTGCAATGAGGTAGTAGTAAGGGCAGTAAGTCCGAGGGAGCAGCGCACATAGGATTCGGAGGAAGAGCAGCAGGACGATGAGGTGACTGACCCCACCTGGTGTGCAACGCTTACTCAGGAGGACAGGTCTTCAGAGGGGGAGGCACGGGCAGCAGCAAAGCAGGTTGCAAGAGGCAGTGCGGTGGCCAGGGGTAGAGGCAGGGCCAGACCGAATAATCCACCAACTGTTTCCCAAAGCGCACCCTCGCGCCATGCCACCCTGCAGAGGCCGAGGTGCTCTAAGGTCTGGCAGTTTTTCACAGAGACGCCTGACGACCAACGAACAGTGGTGTGCAACCTTTGTCGCGCAAAGCTCAGCCGGGGAGCCAACACCAACAGCCTCACCACCACCAGCATGCGCAGACATATGATGGCCAAGCACCCCACAAGGTGGGACGAAGGCCGTTCACCGCCTCCGGTTTGCACCCCTGCCTCTCCCCCTGTGCCCCAACCTGCCACTGAGATGCAACCCCCCTCTCAGGACACGGGCACTACCGCCTCATGGCCTGCACCCACACCCTCACCTCCGCTGTCCTCGGCCCCATCCACCAGTGTAGTTCAGCGCACCGTCCAGCCGTCGCTTGCGCAACTGTTGGAGCGCAAGCGCAAGTACGCCGCCACGCACCCGCACGCTCACACGTTAACCGTCCGCATAGCAAACTTCATCAGCCTTGAGATGCTGCCGTATAGGGTTGTGGAAACGGAGTCCTTCAAAAGTATCATGGAGGCAGCGGCCCCGCGCTACTCAGTTCCCAGTCGCCACTACTTTTCCCGATGTGCCGTCCCAGCCCTGCATGACCACGTCTCCCGCAACATTGTACGCGCCCTCACCAACGCGGTTACTGCCACGGTCCACTTAACAACGGACACGTGGACAAGCACAGGCGGGCAGGGCCACTACATCTCCCTGACGGCACATTGGGTGAATTTAGTGGAGGCTGGGACAGAGTCAGAGCCTGGGACCGCTCACGTCCTACCCACCCCCAGAATTGCGGGCCCCAGCTCGGTGGTGGTATCTGCGGAGGTGTATGCTTCCTCCACTAAAGCACCCTCCTCCTCCTCCTCCGCAACCTCTGTCTCGCAATCAAGATGTGTTAGCAGCAGCATGTCGCCAGCAGTCGGTGTCGCGCGGTGTGGCAGCACAGCGGTGGGCAAGCGTCAGCAGGCCGTGCTGAAACTACTCAGCTTAGGAGATAAGAGGCACACGGCCCACGAACTGCTGCAGGGTCTGACACAGCAGACCGACCGCTGGCTTGCGCCGCTGAGCCTCCAACCGGGCATGGTCGTGTGTGACAACGGGCGTAACCTGGTGGCGGCTCTGCAGCTCGGCAGCCTCACGCACGTGCCATGCCTGGCCCACGTCTTTAATTTGGTGATTCAGCGCTTTCTGAAAAGCTACCCACGCTTGTCAGACCTGCTCGTAAAGGTGCGCCGGCTCTACGCACATTTCCGCAAGTCCCACACGGACGCTGCCACCCTGCGCACCCTGCAACATCGCTTTAAGCTGCCAGTGCACCGACTGCTGTGCGACGTGCCCACACGGTGGAACTCTACGCTCCACATGTTGGCCAGGCTCTACGAACAGCGTAGAGCTATAGTCGAATTCCAACTCCAACATGGGCGGCGCAGTGGGAGTCAGCCTCCTCAATTCTTTTCCGAAGAGTGGGCCTGGTTGGCAGACATCTGCCATGTCCTTGGTAATTTTGAGGAGTCTACCCAGGTGGTGAGCGGCGATGCTGTAATCATTAGCGTCACCATTCCTCTGCTATGCATCTTGAGAAATTCCCTGCAAAGCATAAAGGCAGCTGCTTTGCGCTCGGAAACGGGGGCGGTGGAAGACAGTATGTCGCTGGATAGTCAGAGCACCCTCCTGTCTATTTCTCAGCGCGTACAGGAGGAGGAGGAGCATGAGGAGGATGAGGAGGAGGGGGAAGAGACAGCTTGGCCCGCTGCTGACGGTACACCGGCTGATTGCCTGTCATCCTTTCAGCGTGTATGGCCTGAGGAGGAGGAGGAGGAGGAGGATCCTGAAAGTGATCTTCCTAGTGAAGACAGCCATGTGTTGCGTACAGGTACCCTGGCACACATGGCTGACTTCATGTTAGGATGCCTTTCTCGTGACCCTCGCGTTGCACGCATTCTGGCCACAACGGATTACTGGGTGTACACACTGCTCGACCCACGCTATAAGGAGAACCTGCCCACTCTCATTCCCGAAGAGGAAAGGGGTTCGAGAGTGTTGCTATACCACAGGACCCTTGCGGACAAGCTGATGGTAAAATTCCCAGCCGACAGCGCTAGTGGCAGAAGGCGCAGTACCGAGGGCAAGGTAGCAGGGGAGGTGCGTAGATCGAGCAGCATGTACATCCCAGGCAGTGCAACAGTCTTTAAGGGCCTGGACAGCTTTATGGCTCCCCACCAAGACTGTGTCACCGCTCCCCAGTCAAGGCTGAGTCGGCGGGAGCACTGTAAAAGGATGGTGAGGGAGTACGTAGCCGATCGCACGACCGTCCTCCGTGACGCCTCTGCCACCTACAACTACTGGGTGTCGAAGCTGGACACGTGGCCTGAACTCGCGCTGTATGCCCTGGAGGTGCTTGCTTGTCCTGCGGCTAGCGTCTTGTCGGAGAGGGTGTTTAGTGCGGCTGGGGGAATCATCACAGATGAGCGTAGCCGATTGTCAACCGACAGTGCCGACAGGCTAACACTCATCAAGATGAACAAAGCCTGGATTTCCCTAGACTTCTCTTCTCCACCAGCGGACAGCAAGGATACGTAAGCAATACGTAGGCTGCACCCGCGGATGGAAGCTACGTTCTCTCTCACCATCCAAAACGGGGACATTTCTGCTTCATCAATCTGTGTCTAATATTCCTCCTCCTCCTCCTGCTCCTCCTCCTGAAACCTCACGTAATCACGCTGAACGGGCTATTTTTCTTAGGGCCACAAGGCTCACTCAAATAATTTTTCTGAACAATTTTTAAAAGTTTCAATGCGCTTAAAAGCGTTGGAACTTTAACTTGAACCAATTTTTCGTTACACTGGGCTGCCTCCAGGCCTAGTTACCACTTAAGCCACATTAACCAAAGCGATTAATGGGTTTCACCTGCCCTCTTGGTTGGCCATGGCCAATTTTTTGGGTGTACATTAGTACTGTTGATACAGCAATTTTTGTGGGCCCTCGCCTACAGTGTAATCAAATGAATTTTTAGCCCACCTGCATTACAGCTGACGTTACCTCAGCTGTGTTGGGCAATGCAATGGGATATTTCTATGTACCGCCGGTGGCTTCCTGGCACCCACCCATGCTGTAGGTGCACACGGAGTTTTTACTACATCTGTACACTTGAAAAGAACCCCAGTCAGACTGGGGCATGCAGTGTGGGCCGAAGCCCACCTGCATTAAGCACGACATTACTACCTCAGCTGTGTTGGGCAATGCAATGGGATATTTTTGTGTACCGCCGGTGGGTTCCAGGGAGCCACCCATGCTGTAGGTGCACACTGAGTTTTTACTACATCTGTACACTTGAAAAGAACCCCAGTCTGACTGGGGCATGCAGTGTGGGCCGAAGCCCACCTGCATTAAGCACGACATTACTACCTCAGCTGTGTTGGGCAATGCAATGGGATATTTTTGTGTACCGCCGGTGGGTTCCAGGGAGCCACCCATGCTGTAGGTGCACACGGAGTTTTTACTACATCTGTACACTTGAAAAGAACCCCAGTCAGACTGGGGCATGCAGTGTGGGCCGAAGCCCACCTGCATTAAGCACGACATTACTACCTCAGCTGTGTTGGGCAATGCAATGGGATATTTCTGTGTACCGCCGGTGGCTTCCTGGCACCCACCCATGCTGTGGGTCCACAGGGAATTATAAATGCATCTGTTTCCACTTGTAAAGAACCCCAGTCTGACTGGGGCATACAGTGTGGGCCGAAGCCCACCTGTATTATGCACGACATTACTACCTCAGCTGTGTTGGGCAATGCAATGGGATATTTTTGTGTACCGCCGGTGGGTTCCAGGGAGCCACCCATGCTGTGGGTCCACAGGGACATCACAATAGGGAGTTGTACCTGCCTGTGTCTATGAATTAAAAACCGCGGTCTGACTGGGGCATGCAGACACCTTGACAGAATGAATAGTGTGTGGCACATAGGTTCCCCATTGCTATGCCCACGTGTGCAGCTCCTGATGGCGGTGGCACAGGATTCTATTTCTCATTGCTTCTGTACAGCATTGTGGGCTATCGCCCCGCCACTTTTAAAGAGGGTCGCTGCCTAGCCGTGCCAACCTCTGCAGTGTGTGCCTGCGGTCCCTCGTCATGGCAGACGCAATTCTAAATAGACATGAGCGTGGTGTGGCATGAGGGCAGCTGAAGGCTGCGCAGGGACACTTTGGTGTGCGCTGTGGGGGGGAGGGGGGGCGGTTGGGCAGCATGTAACCCAGGAGAAGTGTTAGTGGAGTGTCATGCAGGCAGTGATTGTGCTTTGTTGGAGGTAGTGTGGTGCTTAGCAAAGGTATGCCATGCTAATGAGGGCTTTTCAGAAGTAAAAGTTGTTGGGAGGGGGGGGGGCCCACTCTTGCCGGTATTGTGGCTTAATAGTGGGACCTGTGAACTTGAGATGCAGCCCAACATGTAGCCCCTCGCCTGCCCTATCCGTTGCTGTGTCGTTCCCATCACTTTCTTGAATTGCCCAGATTTTCACACATGAAAACCTTAGCGAGCATCGGCGAAATACAAAAATGCTCGGGTCGCCCATTGACATCAATGGGGTTCGTTATTCGAAACGAACCCTCGAACATCGCGGGAAGTTCGTTTCGAATAACGAACACCCGAGCATTTTGGTGTTCGCTTATCTCTAATGGTGAGGGAGTACGTAGCCGATCGCACGACCATCCTCGGTGACGCCTCTGCCCCCTACAACTACTGGGTGTCGAAGCTGGACACGTGGCCTGAACTCGCGCTGTATGCCCTGGAGGTGCTTGCTTGTCCTGCGGCTAGCGTCTTGTCGGAGAGGGTGTTTAGTGCGGCTGGGGGAATCATCACAGATGAGCGTAGCCGCTTGTCAACCGACAGTGCCGACAGGCTAACACTCATCAAGATGAACAAAGCCTGGATTTCCCTAGACTTCTCTTCTCCACCAGCGGACAGCAAGGATACGTAAGCAATACGTAGGCTGCACCCGCGGATGGAAGCTACGTTCTCTCTCACCATCCAAAACGGGGACATTTCTGCTTCATCAATCTGTGTCTAATATTCCTCCTCCTCCTCCTGCTCCTCCTCCTGAAACCTCACGTAATCACGCTGAACGGGCTATTTTTCTTAGGGCCACAAGGCTCACTCAAATAATTTTTCTGAACAATTTTTAAAAGTTTCAATGCGCTTAAAAGCGTTGGAACTTTAACTTGAACCAATTTTTCGTTACACTGGGCTGCCTCCAGGCCTAGTTACCACTTAAGCCACATTAACCAAAGCGATTAATGGGTTTCACCTGCCCTCTTGGCTGGCCATGGCCAATTTTTTGGGTGTACATTAGTACTGTTGATACAGCAATTTTTGTGGGCCCTCGCCTACAGTGTAATCAAATGAATTTTTAGCCCACCTGCATTACAGCTGACGTTACCTCAGCTGTGTTGGGCAATGCAATGGGATATTTCTATGTACCGTCGGTGGCTTCCTGGCACCCACCCATGCTGTAGGTGCACACAGAGTTTTTACTACATCTGTACACTTGAAAAGAACCCCAGTCTGACTGGGGCATGCAGTGTGGGCCGAAGCCCACCTGCATTAAGCACGACATTACTACCTCAGCTGTGTTGGGCAATGCAAT
This sequence comes from Eleutherodactylus coqui, assembly GCF_035609145.1. Classification (NCBI taxonomy): domain Eukaryota; kingdom Metazoa; phylum Chordata; class Amphibia; order Anura; family Eleutherodactylidae; genus Eleutherodactylus; species Eleutherodactylus coqui. The sequence continues at coordinate 67,894,854 of NC_089840.1, read as the reverse complement.
GGGATATTTCTATGTACCGCCGGTGGGTTCCAGGGAGCCACCCATGCTGTAGGTGCACACGGAGTTTAACCTACATGTGTCCACTTGTAAAGAACCCCAGTCTGACTGGGGCATGCAGTGTGGGCCGAAGCCCACCTGCATTAAGCACGACATTACTACCTCAGCTGTGTTGGGCAATGCAATGGGATATTTCTATGTACCGCCGGTGGCTTCCTGGCACCCACCCCTGCTGTGGGTCCACAGGGAATTATAAATGCATCTGTTTCCACTTGTAAAGAACCCCAGTCTGACTGGGGCATGCAGTGTGGGCCGAAGCCCACCTGCATTAAGCACGACATTACTACCTCAGCTGTGTTGGGCACTGCAATGGGATATTTTTATGTACCGCCGGTGGGTTCCAGGAAGCCACCCATGCTGTCAGTCAACAGGGACTTCACAATAGGGAGTTGTACCTGCCTGTGTCTATGAATTAAAAACCACGGTCTGACTGGGGCATGCAGAGACACCTTGACAGAATGAATAGTGTGTGACACATAGGTTCCCCATTGCTATGCCCACGTGTGCAGCTCCTGATGGCGGTGGCACAGGATTCTATTTCTCATTGCTTCTGTACAGCATTGTGGGCTATCGCCCCGCCACTCTTAAAGAGGGTCACTGCCTAGCTGTGCCAACCTCTGCAGTGTGTGCCTGCGGTTCCTCCTCATGGCAGACGCACTTCTAAATAGACATGAGGGTGGTGAGGCATGAGGGCAGCTGAAGGCTGCGCAGGGACACTTTGGTGTGCGCTGTGGGAGGGAGGGGGGGCGGTTGGGCAGCATGTAACCCAGGAGAAGTGGCAGTGGAGTGTCATGCAGGCAGTGATTGTGCTTTGTTGGAGGTAGTGTGGTGCTTAGCTAAGGTATGCATTGCTAATGAGGGCTTTTCAGAAGTAAAAGTTTTTGGGAGGGGGGGGCCCACTCTTGCCGCTACTGTGGCTTAATAGTGGGACCTGTGAACTTGAGATGCAGCCCAACATGTAGCCCCTCGCCTGCCCTGTCCATTGCTGTGTTGTTCCCATCACTTTCTTGAATTGCCCTGATTTTCACACAAGGAAACCTTAGCGAGCATCGGCGAAATACAAAGATGCTCGGGTCGCCCATTGACTTCAATGGGGTTCGTTATTCGAAACGAACCCTCGAGCATCGCGAAAAGTTCGTTCCGAGTAACGAGCACCCGAGCATTTTGGTGCTCGCTCATCTCTACTGGAAACCAGTCTATCCACCACATCTATTGCACTTAGATTTTTGGAAATCCATCCTCAAGACCAGGGAGCCCAAGACACTGGATTTCCAAACAAATTAGACCTAGAACAGTGTTTGGAAACCAAAGCACACCTTCTTGTCGATCTAGCACAAAGCATAAGAAATGTTGAATTGACAGAAAGGGCAATACTGACTTAAAGGGGATATGACTTTCTGTATAATAAACATCCAGAAATTCTGTTGAGAAATGTCACTATATTTAAAAGACTCTATAGATGTAATGTGTAAGATTTAAAATGAAGACCAAACACATTATTATGTACAGCAGATGTAAAACGCATATGAAAAGGGGGGGGGCAAGCGATGTGTTAGGGAAATCATCAGAGATTTCTTTGCCCATTTTATTGCCTGGTCCAAATTATATGAAAAGTCGTGTACACAAATCCCTGACCCATGGCACAGCCTGTAACATACAACAATGAAAGCTCTTCTGAGTTTATTACAAAGCAGACAATGTATATATAAGTTCACTTACGTATGATCAGAAATACATGCCCTCTGTAATCATAAGAACTCATGGTTGGCTCTAGGTGCTACCGGTTTAACATATATTAACACCTCAAGGCGTGTCACTCCAAACACGTAATTCCCAGGAATAGTAACTTAGTTCTGTATAGACTGTTCTAGCAGTTTCTATATGCGTAGGGGATTAGAAACCATTATTTCTAGACAATCCTAAGCCAAAGTATGAGCCTACATCTACATACCAGTGTACAACATGAGCTGAGTTAACCATTTAGATGCTGGTTATCCCGCCTAGGCAGATGTGAGAAACATGTATTATTACTATAACAGATGCAATTTTGACAAATTAGAAATCAGAGTCAAAATCAGTGGCAAAAAAGTAATCAACCTTTGATATGCAGATGATACCACCCTGCTTGCTGAAAGTGAAAGGGACCTGGAATACCTTATCCAACAAGTGCAAAGTGAACACATGGGACTGTATCTCAACAGCAAAAAAATGAAAGTCATGACCACGGTAGGCAACGGTACAATGAACATAAAAATTAATAACGAAGAAGTCAAAACGGTCCAAGTTTTTATCTTACTTGGATCCAAAATCGATTGCAATCTGGACCTGAGATCAAGAGATGGATTATACTTGGTAGGAATGCAATGAATGGAAAAGATCTGGAAAAGCAAGGATATTAGCATTGCAACAAAAACCAGACTGGTCAATGCAATTGTCTTTCCCATAACGATGTATGGCTGCGAAAATTGGATGTTCAGAAAAACAGTCAGAAGGAAAATTGATGCATTTGAACTATGGTGCTGAAGGAGAATGCTACGGATACCTTGGACTGCCATGATGACAAACAAGGTAGTGTTAGATCGCGTCAAACCGAAAATATCACTAAAGGGGAAAATCGTCAAACAGCGGCTCTCTTTTTTGGACACGTGACTTACTGGAGACAGTACTGATGCTTGCCAAGGTCAGTGCAAAAAGAAGATCAGGACGACAAAGAGCAAGATGGATAGATACAATCAAGGCCACCACCAACATGTCAATCGTGGAATTGAAAGAAGCGGTGAAAGATGGGAACGCATGGATAACATTGATCCATGGAGTGACCGAGGGTCGGATGTGACTGAACAGATAATCATCATCATCAAGCAATTAATAAAGTTATGTGCAGAGATCCAACATTACACGAAGAAAGTATTCAGTAAAAAAGTATTACCAGACAGGTACAGCGATGGGATGAAATTCACCTCCAATGTGTTTATAGTGCTGTGAGAGACGTCATGTTTCCATTTAGCACCACGAGACTTTTTTTTTTTAAATAGAAGTGTAACATATATGACTCGCTCATCATTTGGGAGGGTGGGTAGAACGACAAAGAAGAATAAGTAATTACATAAAATATGAATCAATGGATTACCAAGTTTTCATCTGACAACAGATCCCATTCAATTTCCTGAATCTAACAAGTTTTGAAAAAAAACATAGTTTGGAAAAGCTGCATTTTATTAAAAATGGGAGCTGTCACTTAGTCCCCTTGGTGAAACATGTTCCTTAAAACAGTTCCTTCATGCGAGAAGAAAATGTACAGAAAAGAAAATATTAAAAATCAAAGTAAATTTCTGAGTAAGAGGTTTCAGAAGAATCCCAGTGCTGTGAAGAACTAAAGAAAGCTATGTAGAAGGTTAGGTTGACAAAGAGAGAAACACTCCTGGAGAAATTGCTGAAATAGATAAACATCATGAGACAATCCTTTTATTACCAACTTTTCCAAGTGGTAGCAGTCTGATCGAGAAAATAATAGCAAGGAATTGCTATATACTAATCTGTGATAAAACACTACGTTTGTTACTGTCTGAAAAACTGAAGATACTGTAGATTAGAGATTGCCTTGTGCAATCAAATTCCATCTAGTGCAAAGCCAAACAGATGAGAACAAAGAAATTGGAATTCATTGCACATATTTTTCACACTGTAAACTATGTAGAACTTCAACACTTTAAAAAAGCATCATTTCCACTTAAGTCATCACCAAAATGTGCATTATAGCATAGGAGGAAGAATTGACTATAATTCACAGACAGTTGTGTAACTGTTGTAGTGTAATAGCAGGAATCAATAGGAAAAGGGAGTAGGTCCCGCATAGGATAAAAACTCTTTCTCTTTATTGAAAAATCCAGACATACGGTACATAGAGGAACAAGGAGCATGCTGCTCTTAATCATAGACTCCAAGGCAGATGGGAGTAACATTTAAATCACAATAGACAGCCAATGGGGTGCTTGAAGCAAAACATATGACACCAGAAGCAAAATACAATAACAAGGAAACAAAATAAAAATAACAAATAACTAATAGTGCAATAAAAAAAAGTCAACAGTTAATACCATGCGGTTCATAGGTTTCCAAAATATGCATCCAAAATGCCTCTCTATCAAGAACCTTGCCATGATGATCTCCACCCCAGTGCTGCGAGGCAACAATTCTAACCACTAAGCTACCATGCTTATTCTTCTTTCTTCTCTTTTATAAATATATTCACTATATAGATAAATAAACGCACACACAGGGAGAACATAAAACTTCATACAGATTTTATTCTTAGTCAAATTCGAGGCTAGGACCACAGTGCTGCAAGGCTATAGTGCTAACTAGAGAAGAGCGAGCACGCTCGGCAAAGGCAGATACTCGAGCGAGTATCTGATTACTCGTCTGAGGAATTGCGCGGGGGGGTGGGGTGGGGGTGGGCGGCTGGGGGGAGTAAAGGGTAGCGGGGGGTGGGTGGGTGAGAGAGATCTCTCTCTCCCCTCCACTCCCACCTGCTAACCCCCGCCACCCCCTCCCCCCTGCAATTGCTCAGACAAAGAAGAGCGATGCTTGCTCGAGTATCTGCCTTTATTGAGCGTGCTCGCTCATCTCTAGTGCTAACCAGTGAGCCACCGTGGTTTTTCTACCTCACTCACAGTAAATATATGTACTATATTAATAAAATTAAAATACAAACTCCATGCGGATATTGGCATATTTGAATGTAGGAACCTAGCACCACAATGCAACAGTGCAGTGAGCAGATATCTCATCCATCGTTTGTCTGGGATCATTAATATTGATGAGGATTTGGTTCAAACTAACTAAACTTGGAACAAACCAAACTTTTTTTTCCAAAATTCTGCAAACCTGCTGAACCAATTTGGCAAAAATTCACTAATCTTGGAACCTCAATTTGAGGTTTTGTTAATATTTTATCTGCCAAATGAATTACCTTTAGTGAAAGTTCTGTTCTTTTTGAATAGCAGCCTTAATTAATCCTCTGCTTGCTTACCAATGCTTTGAAAGATTCATTTTTTTTTTCTTTTAGGACTCTGTATTGAATACTGAAACACACATTGTTGGCACATCACCTTAGTCTGTACATATCTCACATTGCAGCAAAACTGTTTAGGTTTTTATTAGAGATGAGCGAACACCAAAATGTTCGGGTGTTCGTTATTCGTAACAAACTTCCCGTGATGCTCGAGGGTTCGTTTCGAACAACGAACCCCATTGAAGTCAATGGGCGACCAGAACATTTTTGTATTTCGCCGATGCTCGCTAAGGTTTTCATGTGTGAAAATCTGGGCAATTCAGGAAAGTGATGGGAATGACACAGTGACGGATAGGGCAGGCGAGGGGCTACATGTTGGGCTGCATCTCAAGTTCCCAGGTCCCACTATTAAGCCACAATAGCGGCAAGAGTGGGCCCCCCCCCCTCCCAACAACTTTTACTTCTGAAAAGCCCTCATTAGCATGGCATACCTTTGCTAAGCACCACACTACCTCCAACAAAGCACAATCACTGCCTGCATGACACTCCACTGACACTTCTCCTGGGTTACATGCTGCCCAACCGCCCCCCCTCCCCCCCACAGCGCACACCAAAGTGTCCCTGCGCAGCCTTCAGCTGCCCTCATGCCACACCTCGCTCATGTCTATTTAGAATTGCGTCTGCCATGACGAGGGACCGCAGGCACACACTGCAGAGGTTGGCACGGCTAGGCAGCGACCCTCTTTAAAAGTGGCGGAGCGATAGCCCACAATGCTGTACAGAAGCAATGAGAAATAGAATCCTGTGCCACCGCCATCAGGAGCTGCACACGTGGGCATAGCAATGGGGAACCTATGTGCCACACACTATTCATTCTGTCAAGGTGTCTGCATGCCCCAGTCAGACCGGGCTTTTTAATTCATAGACACAGGCAGGTACAACTCCCTATTGTGAAGTCCCTGTCGACCCACAGCATGGGTGGCTCCCTGGAACCCACCGGCGGTACACAGAAATATCCCATTGCATTGCCCAACACAGCTGAGGTAGTAATGTCGTGCTTAATGCAGGTGGGCTTCGGCCCACACTGCATGCCCCAGTCTGACTGGGGTTCTTTATAAGTGTACAGATGTAGTAAAAACTCTGTGTGCACCTACAGCATGGGTGGGTGCCAGGAAGCCACCGGCGGTACATAGAAATATCCCATTGCATTGCCCAACACAGCTGAGGTAGTAATGTTGTGCTTAACCCTTTCCAATCCAATTTGTATATGGTTTTCCTAGGGGGCTTACTCTTTTTCTGCTGTTATACAACGGCGCTATATGCTGGCTAAAGCCAGTACTGCATGAGCTGACGCGTAGGATAGGCTCCGACAGCAGAGAGGCTGGCAATATACAGTAAGAGAACCCCGACGGACGTCTACCAACAACGGAGCTGTACAGCCTTAAACCCTAATGTCTTCACAGGTCACACAGTGGACTGGAAAGGGTTAATGCAGGTGGGTTTCGGCCCACACTGCATGCCCCAGTCAGACTGGGGTTCTTTACAAGTGGACACATGTAGGTTTAACTCCCTGTGGACCCACTGCCTGGGTGGGTGCCAGGAAGCCACCGGCGGTACATAGAAATATCCCATTGCATTGCCCAACACAGCTGAGGTAGTAATGTCGTGCGTAATACAGGTGGGCTTCGGCCCACACTGCATGCCCCAGTCAGACGGGTTCTTTAGAAGTGTACAGATGTATTAAAAACTCAGTGTGCACCTACAGCATGGGTGGCTCCCTGGAACCCACCGGCGGTACACAAAAATATCCCATTGCATTGCCCAACACAGCTGAGGTAGTAATGTCGTGCGTAATACAGGTGGGCTTCGGCCCACACTGCATGCCCCAGTCAGACTGGGGTTCTTTACAAGTGGACACATGTAGGTTTAACTCCCTGTGGACCCACTGCCTGGGTGGGTGCCAGGAAGCCACCGGCGGTACATAGAAATATCCCATTGCATTGCCCAACACAGCTGAGGTAACGTCAGCTGTAATGCAGGTGGGCTAAAAATTAATTTGATTACACTGTAGGCGAGGGCCCACAAAAATTGCTGTATCAACAGTACTAATGTACATCCCAAAAATTGGCCATGGCCAGCCAAGAGGGCAGGTGAAACCCATTAATCGCTTTGGTTAATGTGGCTTAAGTGGTAACTAGGCCTGGAGGCAGCCCAGTGTAACGAAAAATTGGTTCAAGTTAAAGTTCCAATGCTTTTAAGCGCATTGAAACTTATAAAAATTGTTCTGAAAAATTATTTGAGTGAGCCTTGTGGCCCTAAGAAAAATTGCCCATTCAGCGTGATTACGTGAGGTTTCAGGAGGAGGAGCAGGAGGAGGAGGAGGAGGAATATTAGACACAGATTGATGAAGCAGAAATGTCCCCGTTTTGGATGGTGAGAGAGAACGTAGCTTCCATCCGCGGGTGCAGCCTACGTATTGCTTACGTATCGCTGCTGTCCGCTGGTGGAGAACAGAAGTCTGGGGAAATCCAGCCTTTGTTCATCTTGATGAGTGTTAGCCTGTCGGCACTGTCGGTTGACAAGCGGCTACGCTTATCTGTGATGATTCCCCCAGCCGCACTAAACACCCTCTCCGACAACACGCTAGCCGCAGGACAAGCAAGCACCTCAAGGGCATACAGGGCTAGTTCAGGCCACGTGTCCAGCTTCGACACCCAGTAGTTGTAGGGGGCAGAGGCGTCACCAAGGATGGTCGTGCGATCCGCTACGTACTCCCTCACCATCCTTTTGCAGTGCTCCCGCCGACTCAGCCGTGACTGGGGAGCGGTGACACAGTCTTGGTGGGGAGCCATAAAGCTGGCCAGGCCCTTAAAGACTGTTGCACTGCCTGGGATGTACATGCTGCTCGATCTACGCACATCCCCTGCAACATGGCCCTCGGAACTGCGCCTTCTGCCACTAGCGCTGTCGGCTGGGAATTTTACCATCAGCTTGTCCGCAAGGGTCCTGTGGTATAGCAACACTCTCGAACCCCTTTCCTCTTCGGGAATCAGAGTGGGCAGGTTCTCCTTATACCGTGGATCGAGCAGTGTGTACACCCAGTAATCCGTAGTGGCCAGAATGCGTGCAACGCGAGGGTCACGAGAAAGGCATCCTAACATGAAGTCAGCCATGTGTGCCAGGGTACCTGTACGCAACACATGGCTGTCTTCACTAGGAAGATCACTTTCAGGATCCTCCTCCTCCTCCTCCTCCTCCTCCTCAGGCCATACACGCTGAAAGGATGACAGGCAATCAGCCGGTGTACCGTCAGCAGCGGCCCAAGCTGTCTCTTCCCCCTCCTCCTCATCCTCCTCATGCTCCTCCTCCTCCTCCTGTACGCGCTGAGAAATAGACAGGAGGGTGCCCTGACTATCCAGCGGCATACTGTCTTCCCCCGCCCCCGTTTCCGAGCGCAAAGCAGCTGCCTTTATGGTTTGCAGGGAATTTCTCAAGATGCATAGCAGAGGAATGGTGACGCTAATGATTGTAGCATCACCGCTCACCACCTGGGTAGACTCCTCAAAATTACCAAGGACATGGCAGATGTCTGCCAACCAGGCCCACTCTTCTGAAAGGAATTGAGGAGGCTGACTCCCACTGCGCCGCCCATGTTGGAGTTGGTATTCGACTATAGCTCTACGCTGTTCATAGAGCCTGGCCAACATGTGGAGCGTAGAGTTCCACCGTGTGGGCACGTCGCACAGCAGTCGGTGCACTGGCAGCTTAAAGTGATGTTGCAGGGTCCGCAGGGTGGCAGCGTCCGTGTGGGACTTGCGGAAATGTGCGCAGAGCCGGCGCGCCTTTACGAGCAGGTCTGACAAGCGTGGGTAGCTTTTCAGAAAGCGCTGAACCACCAAATTAAAGACGTGGGCCAGGCATGGCACGTGCGTGAGGCTGCCGAGCTGCAGAGCCGCCACCAGGTTACGGCCGTTGTCACACACGACCATGCCCGGTTGGAGGCTCAGCGGCGCAAGCCAGCGGTCGGTCTGCTGTGTCAGACCCTGCAGCAGTTCGTGGGCCGTGTGCCTCTTATCGCCTAAGCTGAGTAGTTTCAGCACGGCCTGCTGACGCTTGCCCACCGCTGTGCTGCCACACCGCGCGACACCGACTGCTGGCGACATGCTGCTGCTAACACATCTTGATTGTGAGACAGAGGAGGAGGAGGAGGAGGAGGGTGCTTTAGTGGAGGAAGCATACACCTCCGCAGATACCAGCACCGAGCTGGGGCCCGCAATTCTGGGGGTGGGTAGGACGTGAGCGGTCCCAGGCTCTGACTCTGTCCCAGCCTCCACTAAATTCACCCAATGTGCCGTCAGGGAGATGTAGTGGCCCTGCCCGCCTGTGCTTGTCCACGTGTCCGTAGTTAAGTGGACCGTGGCAGTAACCGCGTTGGTGAGGGCGCGCACAATGTTGCGGGAGACGTGGTCGTGCAGGGCTGGGACGGCACATCGGGAAAAGTAGTGGCGACTGGGAACTGAGTAGCGCGGGGCCGCCGCCTCCATGATACTTTTGAAGGACTCCGTTTCCACAACCCTATACGGCAGCATCTCAAGGCTGATGAATTTTGCGATGCGGACGGTTAACGTTTGAGCGTGCGGGTGCGTGGCGGCGTACTTGCGCTTGCGCTCGAACACTTGCGCAAGCGACGGCTGAACGGTGCGCTGAACTACACTGCTGGATGGGGCCGAGGACAGCGGAGATGAGGGTGTGGGTGCAGGCCATGAGGCGGTAGTGCCTGTGTCCTGAGAGGGGGGTTGCATCTCAGTGGCAGGTTGGGGCACAGGGGGAGAGGCAGGGGTGCAAACCGGAGGCGGTGAACGGCCTTTGTCCCACCTTGCGGGGTGCTTGGCCATCATATGTCTGCGCATGGTGGTGGTGGTGAGGCTGTTGGTGTTGGCTCCCCGGCTGAGCTTTGCGCGACAAAGGTTGCACACCACTGTTCGTCGGTCGTCAGGCGTCTCTGTGAAAAACTGCCAGACCTTAGAGCACCTCGGCCTCCGCAGGGTGGCATGGCGCGAGGGGGCGCTTTGGGAAACACTTGGTGGATTATTCGGTCTGGCCCTGCCTCTTCCCCTGGCCCTGGACACCGCACTGCCTCTTGCAACCTGCCCTGCTGATGCCCTTGACTCCCCCTCTGAAGACCTGTCCTCCTGAGTAAGCGTTGCACACCAGGTGGGGTCAGTCACCTCATCGTCCTGCTGCTCTTCCTCCGAATCCTCTGTGCGCTGCTCCCTGGGACTTACTGCCCTTACTACTACCTCACTGCAAGACAACTGTGTCTGATCGTCATCGTCCTCCTGACCCACAGAAAGTTGTTGAGACAGTTGGCGGAAGTCCCCAGCCTCTTCCCCCGGACCCCGGGAACTTTCGAATGGTTGGGCATCAGTGACGATAAACTCCTCTGGTGGGAGAGGAACCGCTGCTGCCCAATCTAAGCAGGGGCCCGAGAACAGTTCCTGGGAGTGCTCCCGCTCCTGAGCAGGTGTTATTGTAGTGGAGTGAGGAGGCTGGGAGGAAGGAGGAGCAGCAGACAGAGGATTCGGATTGGCAGCAGTGGACGGCGCAGAACTGCGGGTAGACGATAGGTTGCTCGAAGCACTTTCTGCCATCCAGGACAGGACCTGCTCACACTGCTCATTTTCTAATAACCGTCTCCCGCGTGGACCCATTAATTGGGCGATGAATGTGGGGACGCCAGAAACGTGCCTCTCTCCTAATCGCGCAGCAGTCGGCTGCGACACACCTGGATCAGGAGCTTGGCCTGTGCCCACACCCTGACTTGGCCCTCCGCGTCCTCGGCCGCGTCCACGTCCTCTAGGCCTACCCCTACCCCTCAGCATGCTGTATTACCAGTGATTTGATTTCACAGGCAGGAAATAAATTGGCGCAAGACTGCAGGCCAAATATAATTTTTGCCCTTTTTGGAAAACGAAAGGCCCCACTGCCTCTAGTGAATGAATTATCTAAGTTTAATAACTGTGCTGTGTCCCTGCTTATGTGTCACAGAACGTGAGGGTAGCAGAGTTATTATAACTCTTGGAGAGCAGGTATTTTTTTCCCAATTAAGGAAAGCAAATGGCGAAGCCAGCAGTAAAGCGTAGCTGGGTGCGTATGATTTAGCACTGTTCTTCACGCAGCTCACACGTCTCCACCGCCCGTAAGGACGGACAGAGGCTGGACAAATAGATTTGTTTTCAGTTTTTTCCCACCAACAGGCAGCACTGCGTATATTCAATGAACATGAGAAGTTTAATAACTGTGCTGTGTCCCTGCTTATGTGTCACAGAACGTGAGGGTAGCAGAGTTATTATAACTCTTGGAGAGCAGGTATTTTTTTCCCAATTAAGGAAAGCAAATGGCGAAGCCAGCAGTAAAGCGTAGCTGGGTGCGTATGATTTAGCACTGTTCTTCACGCAGCTCACACGTCTCCACCGCCCGTAAGGACGGACAGAGGCTGGACAAATAGATTTGTTTTCAGTTTTTTCCCACCAACAGGCAGCACTGCGTATATTCAATGAACATGAGAAGTTTAATAACTGTGCTGTGTCCCTGCTTATGTGTCACAGAACGTGAGGGTAGCAGAGTTATTATAACTCTGGCAGAGCAGGTATTTTTTTTCCCAATTAAGGAAAGCAAATGGCGAAGCCAGCAGTAAAGCGTAGCTGGGTGCGTATGATTTAGCAATGTTTTTCACGCAGCTCACACGTCTCCACAGGCGTAAGGACGGACAGAGGCTGGACAAATAGATTTGTTTTCAGTTTTTTCCCACCAACAGGCAGCACTGCGTATATTCAATGAACATGAGAAGTTTAATAACTGTGCTGTGTCCCTGCTTATGTGTCACAGAACGTGAGGGTAGCAGAGTTATTATAACTCTGGCAGAGCAGGTATTTTTTTCCCAATTAAGGAAAGCAAATGGCGAAGCCAGCAGTAAAGCGTAGCTGGGTGCGTATGATTTAGCAATGTTTTTCACGCAGCTCACACGTCTCCACAGGCGTAAGGACGGACAGAGGCTGGACAAATAGATTTGTTTTCAGTTTTTTCCCACCAACAGGCAGCACTGCGTATATTCAATGAACATGAGAAGTTTAATAACTGTGCTGTGTCCCTGCTTATGTGTCACAGAACGTGAGGGTAGCAGAGTTATTATAACTCTGGCAGAGCAGGTATTTTTTTCCCAATTAAGGAAAGCAAATGGCGAAGCCAGCAGTAAAGCGTAGCTGGGTGCGTATGATTTAGCAATGTTTTTCACGCAGCTCACACGTCTCCACAGGCGTAAGGACGGACAGAGGCTGGACAAATAGATTTGTTTTCAGTTTTTTCCCACCAACAGGCAGCACTGCGTATATTCAATGAACATGAGAAGTTTAATAACTGTGCTGTGTCCCTGCTTATGTGTCACAGAACGTGAGGGTAGCAGAGTTATTATAACTCTGGCAGAGCAGGTATTTTTTTCCCAATTAAGGAAAGCAAATGGCGAAGCCAGCAGTAAAGCGTAGCTGGGTGCGTATGATTTAGCAATGTTTTTCACGCAGCTCACACGTCTCCACAGGCGTAAGGACGGACAGAGGCTGGACAAATAGATTTGTTTTCAGTTTTTTCCCACCAACAGGCAGCACTGCGTATATTCTATGAACATGAGAAGTTTAATAACTGTGCTGTGTCCCTGCTTATGTGTCACAGAACGTGAGGGTAGCAGAGTTATTATAACTCTGGCAGAGCAGGTATTTTTTTCCCAATTAAGGAAAGCAAATGGCGAAGCCAGCAGTAAAGCGTAGCTGGGTGCGTATGATTTAGCAATGTTTTTCACGCAGCTCACACGTGTCCACAGGCGTTAGGACGGACAGAGGCTGGACAAATAGATTTGTTTTCAGTTTTTTCCCACCAACAGGCAGCACTGCGTATATTCTATGAATAATAACTGTGTTGTGGCCCTGCCTATACAATTCTTTCCCTGCAGTATCAATGGAGGGTGGAATGCTCTGCAGAGGCGATTTTGAGAAGCCCAAAAAAAATGCAGCACAGCTAACAGCAGCCTGGACAGTACTGCACACGGATAAATATGGCCCTAGAAAGGACCGTTGAGGTTCTTGAAGGCTACACTCACTCCTAACACTCTCCCTGCCTATGCAGCACTTCTGTCCCTAATGCCAGGTGCAACGGTCTGCAGAGGCGATTTTGAGAAAAAAAAAAATCCCACTGCTAACAGCAGCCAACACACAGCTATCAGTGGCCCTAATAAGGACCTTTGGGGGGTCTTGAAGCCTACACTAACTACCAATTCTTTCCCTACAGCAGCTCCGGTATAAACAGCACTGTCCCTCATCTAACTCACACCGCATCTGAGGCGAGCCGCGGGAGGGGCCGACTTTTATATTAGGCGAACACCTGATCTCGCCAGCCACTCACAGCAGGGGGGTGGTATAGGGCTTAAACGTTGCAGGGGGAAGTTGTAATGCCTTCCCTGTCTTTCAATTGGCCAGAAAAGCGCGCTAACGTCTCAGGGAAGGAAGTGAAAGTAACCAGAACACCGCATGGTGTTCGTTACGAATAACGAACATCCCGAACACCCTAATATTCGCACGAATATCAAGCTCGGACGAACGCGTTCGCTCATCTCTAGTTTTTATGTTGTGGTCTTTGACCAGAGATGATGCCCACGGCTGGATTTCATTGAATTCAAACAGCTAAATGTGGAATTTCCAAGAATAGTCAGACGAGACAAGGAGTGCTACTGGAATGATCAATGCGCGAAACTGGAAGAAGCAAACCAGCAAGGCCACACCTGGGCTCTCTTCACCTATGTGAAGCAGACCCGAGCACCGTTTTCACCACGCAAGGCAGCAACTATCACAAACTGGGATAGCAAATTATTACAAGAAGATCAAATCAAGCACAGGTGGCGAGAAAATACAGCAGAGCTGTATGCAGGCAATCAGACAGACAACCCGATGGATGATGTACATCAAGTAGAACAATAACTGGGCATTCTGGAGGAAGAAGTCACATGGGCCCTCAAACAACAACCAAACAGGAAAGCTACGGGCATTGATCACACACCGGCCAAACTGCTCAAACCAGTGTCAGTCAAGATCTTAACCAACCTATGTCAAAGAGGGGATTTTAAATCCCCACTTGCTTAAAGAACTTCACTACACTGCCAGGAACCCAGGTGGCTAGACGCACCTGAGCCATGACAGTGACGGAGAGGTAAGTATATGTTTATTTTATTTTTTACACAAACCAGAGATGATTTTCAGGGAAGGGCTTATACGTAAAGCACTTCCCAGAAAATCACTGCAGGGGTTGCCGGCAGCACATTGCTTTCAAGGCGATGTGCTGGACCTGTGTTCACACATGTTTTTGCACGTATGTGAGTGCGCGGTTTGTGCGCACCTAATCACGCTTGTGTGAACGAGGCCTGACACTGTTTCTTCCCTTGCAAATGACACCAAGCCATGAAATGTAAATCAGTTCATGGAAAAGGATTAGAGATGAGTGAGTATACCCGCTAAGGCTAACTACTTGAGCGAGTAGTACCTTAGTCGAGTATCTGCCTGCTCGTCTCTAAAGATTCGGCTGCCGGCGGAGGGCGAGGAGCGGCAGGGGGAAGAGCGGGGAGGAACAGAGGGGAGATCTCTCTCTCCCTCTCTCCCCCACGCTCCCACCTTTGCTCACTCCGGCAACTCACCTGTCACCCGCGCCGGCAGCCGAATCTTTAGAGATGAGCGGGCAGATACTTGACTAAGGCACTACTCACTCGAGTAGTTAGCCTTAGCAAGTATGCTCGCTCATCTCTAAACAGGATGCTTATATCCTGCATGCACCATATGTCGTGAGAGGGGTAAACAAGAAGAGTGTTGTAGAACTCCAAGCCCTGAAGGATCTTGTAACTTTCTATTTTGTAAAATGAGATCCTCCTTTTTATTTTATTCCATGCTATCCTATGCACAAATGCTAGCCCAGTCTAGGCTGTTTTAAGCTTTTATTTATGTACTTTTTAGTTGTCACATTTAACATTTCCCTCATCGTGTTGAAATTGTGTAACCAGTCACTCTTCTGTATTTACAAGAAATTTTATTTCCAAATGACTGTGTCCTAATAAAATGAATAGGAACATACTGAAATTCTCCTTATTTGTTGGATTATATGAATAATTAGAAGCTGATGCAATATGTAACCTTGTTTCAATACATTTTTTGTTCTAGTTAAATCTTTCTGGTTAAATCAAGGTTAGCCTCATTAGAGTACTCTGCTGAGCCCTGGCATTTAATGATCTTGACCTCCATTAAAAGGAACCTCTGGTGAATTCTAGAGTTTCCCTTGTAAGTTCTTGCCTTAAATCCTGATATAATGTACAAAAGTAGGAAACGTCAACTTGACATTTAACGTGTTATGTTAACATACAATGATTGCTACATCTGTAATATAATATAATTTTTTTAGCAATTTTCCTTGGAAATTGCATAGCTGTAGTGGGTCTGCTAGGTCTGATGGGTATAGCAAACTCTGAGAGCCTGGATTACCTGGGCTGTTGGGTATGTCAGTTGTGGTCTGGCAACAGCCAATGCTCTGCCTCGACTCTCCTGTGGGAACAGGACCCCATGAGCTCTAGTCCCAGCTGCCATGTATGTATCAAAAAGAAAACAGCTCCTGCTCCGACACTGGGTTACTTCAACTTAAACGTTGTGGTAACAAGTGCACAGGAACTGTCTAGAAAAGAACAGTCTGAACTGTTTCTGCAAGGGAGCACTATTAATATCCTCTGGTATGAGGGAGAAGCTCAAGAAGTTCGATTCCAGTTCTTTATCTCCTGGTCCTGCATTCTGTCAATTATCACTAATGCATTGTTGAAACACTAGTGTCACCAAGGGAGTTAATGCTCGCAGGAGGTGCAAGTGGTCAGTGCGAAACACCAACCCCAACCAGAACTCTCTTCACTTCACAAGATGGAGCCAGCTTTTGCTTCCACTTGGTGCCTGCCCAAGTGTCTTCCCCCTCTTAAAAAGCACAAGACTTTAAACAAATAGCAACATAAACCAAACAAAAAGGAAGATCATAACAATGTAAGGGTAACCCAGAGAGCACCTTATACATAGCAACACTTTGAATGTAGAGTAACAGCAATAGATCTCCATTAGAGATGAGCGAACGTACTCGTTAAGGGCGATTTCACAATCGAGCATCGCTATTTTTGAGCACCTGGCTACTCGGGTGAAAAGATTCGGGGGGCGCCGGGGGGCAGTGGGCGATGTGGTGGAGCCGGGGGTAGCAGTGGGGAACAGGGGGGAGCTCTCTCCCCCACTCCCCTCTGCAACCCCCCGCTCACCCCTGGCGCCCCCCGAATCTTTTCACCCGAGTAGTCAGGTACTCGAAAATAGCGATGCTCAATTGCGAAATTGCCCTTAACGAGTACGTTCGCTCATCTCTAATCTCCATCACTGTACATGTTTTTGACTTGTCAAAGAGAGAACATGTGAGCCACCGTCTATACACTGTAAATAATTTTTTGTTCGAAGAACTCTCACCCCATGTTTATCTGTTGCCTTGAGAACCCATGTAATTTATGATGTGATATATACTGGGAAGGTGACAGATTATTGTCACCGTAAATTATTGAGGGACTAATTGTATATGGTATTTAAAATCTAAGACTAATTTCTGGCTTACTGATGTATGTCAATATTTATGCTTTAGATAGATAAGACCTATAGTTATATTTATCCCATCAATGAGAGGCTATCCTCATCTAAATTAAGTGGCCTTCCTAATATTCAAAAATAATAGAATATTGTATACTAGACATTATTAGCATATCAGCTAGAACAAAGTCAGACTGGCAAACCAAAGTGCCAGAATATTGACTAATAGGTAGTGTAGGTATATATCTAACACTATAATGGGCTTGTTAAGGTCAAGCAGAAGACAACATTATTTTAGCTATATTTATCACCAATCCTTTGCCACTAGGGTATATTTCTCTTGGGTTGATTCATACTATTGATAGCCTAGACTTTGAAGATACGTGGAGCATTATTGAGCACTGCTGGAGAATTAAAGGGGCTATCCAGTTTCTCAACAAAAAATTGATAATTAAATAAATTATAAGTGATGCATGTGTTAAACAATATGGAAAACACAATTCACATCTTGAATCCCCTGCTAATCCAACACAGATCCCCTGGTGCTTTTATTGCTGGACTTTGTTTATGACCCATCAGTGTTGACATTCTGTATTAGCATACTGTTGCAGTTGATTACTGACCTAAGCAGTAATGCGCCATATTTGCTGGCATAATGGCTCAGACCTGAACAATGATGCCTGTATTACTGCATCACTTAGGCTCCAGATTGGTTGCAGCAATCATGCACTGGAGGCTTGTAAATTAAGATTAGGAGAAATATTTTGAGTAACTGCCCTAGAACGGTAGGGATCAGAGAGTTAAGCAATATTTTTTTTGCTTTTAGTAGCTTATATACCTAGCATTTCCCAATTATCCCTTGATGTCCTGGCTCTTTCCATTGGTTTTAGAATTCTGGCCTCATGCTGTCCTAGGGTCTCTGTAGCCCCTGATGATACTTTAAGTAAGGACTCACACTGTTCTATAGCTTCTGATGCCCTAATACACTGGCTCTTCCCCTCTCTTCTTGAATTTAGGCCTCATGCAGTTTCGAGGTCTCTGCAACCCTTGATGTCCTGGCTCTTTCGCTCTCTTTCTAAATTTGCACCTCACAGTGTTCCGAGGTCTCTGGAGCTATTGATATCCTTGATTTTTCCCATTCATTCGTCGGTCACGCTGTTAGTTTTTCTCACTTTCTCAAAGTAATTTTACTTTCTTTGTTTTCAATTGGACTTGACCGATGGGTTTCTGTTTTAATCGATGGCATTACGGATCCACCACACATCTAAATTATTCACTACACTGAATAACAAAGCACTGTATTTTATCATGAATAATACAATAGACCTCATTTATTGAAACTGTAAAAAAAACATTTATTGCACATAGCAATCAAACTGCTTCAGGAAAATTAAAGATGTACTGTAATTGGTTGCTATGAGAAACAAACAGTTACAACCATCCCAGTATTTAAAGGTGGATCAAAAAGAGCATATGTATCAAGTTTGTTTGGAATGCATCAAGGCACGTAGAAGCCAAGGAAGAACAACAAAACTAATATACAATCAACTTTTCACTTTTATATCTATAGATAACATTTGGGGCTCTTTTTAACACCTCTAAAGGAATTGTACGAAAATCGTTAGTTGTTCCCTATCTATGATACAGGGGATACCTTTCTGAACCAAAAAGTCGTTCTCCTCACAGCAGGCATACCACACCCTCTCACCCCCCATAGTGAGGATAAGACTTAATGGAGCGCTGGTCATACAAGTGCTCCATTAATTTAATTCTCAGTGCTCAGGTATTTCCATCAGCCCCATTGAAATTAATGGAGTGCTGACCGTGCATGCTTAGCTAGTGCTCTATTCATTCTCATGTCACTGCAAGGGGAGATGCAACCCTGCAATGATGGACACATGGGACCCCCATTTTTGAGATCAGTAGAGTCCACTGTGATAAGACCCTTACCAATCAGCAAGTCATCCGCTATTCTGAGGAAAGAGGAAAACTTGTGATTCTTGTACAACCAATTTAAGGAGCAATTTAATGCAGGGATCACTGATGCAAGGAGATCTAGGGCATTTCGGAAAAGTTTCAAGTTTAATTTTTTTCTCATTTTTTTCAAAGGTTGTATTTACCAGAAAACCAAACAAATGAATCCTTTTTTAATCCAGTGGAAGAGCCCTTGTCTTTGTGTACACTTCTGTATCAATGTGGCAAATGCTTAGGAACATGTGAGCATGGAATTTACAGCAGTTAAATTCCCAATGCTCAATGTATATTGAAGGGATTTTTCAAGTTTTTTTTTTTTTATTTTTTTTTAAACCAGCAGGTAATAGGTAAAAATAGTTAAAAAAACATATGTGCACCCAACATATGTGCTTTCCCTGCTCAATCTGTTTACAAGCTGTAGTCAGTTTATATATGGAACATCACAGCAGATGACTGTAGCTTGTAAACAAACCCAGCAAGGAGAACAGGAGATAAAGTACTGAAGCTTTGGGACCTGGGATAGGTTCTTTTTTTAATTTTCCCAAATGTCTGTTGGCTTAAAAAGAAAAAAAAATTGAAAAAACAACTTTAACCCTTTCCAATCCACTGTCTGACGTCGGAAGACATTCTGATTGAAGGCTGTACAGCTCCGATGTCGGAAGACATCCGACAGGGTATTCTTACTGTATATTACTGGCCGCTCTGTTGTCGGGGCCTTCTCCAGCGTGTCCCATCCTGCAATACTGGCTCTAGCCAGCAGATGGTGTCATTGTATAATGGCAGAAAGACAAAAACCCCTAGGAAACCCTGAATCCAAAACTAAATTGCAAAGGCTTAAGTTATGTATAGATGATAAAGTAATTACAGTCTTTGCGATTTCTATAAGTCACATTATGTGAAATATCTTAGCCGAAACTAGTGCTCAGTGAAATCACACATTCAAGAATATTGTCATAGACAGACATAGACACAAACATAGACAATTCCACATCTAATCTTAAAAAAGAAAAAGCTAGAAACTTTTGTAATGTTATAAATGCAAAAAGAAAAATACATTTGCCTCTACATTCTCTTCTCCAAGCAATAACCCATGAAGATTAAAAAAAATGCTTTTAAGATGTTCCATGGTTCCAGCTTCATTCCACACCATGCATCTCCTTCTACATCATAAGACATTGCTCCAGGTTCCTATGAACTATCTCTCTGTGACCTTCAACAACACAAATTATCTCCATGCGTATCATGAATCAAAGGAACTATATCTCTGACACAGCCACAAGTGCAACACTGAAATAATCCTTCCTGCACTGCATATGCGAACATCACCTTTTAAAAGTCGAAGAAAGATAATGACCAATTTAAATGAAAAGTGGAAAGTGACACCAGCAGGATAAAACAATCAGCATATAAAATATACTCTTGAAATCCAGTTCCTGAAACAATTTCACTTTCCAAGTATCAAGTACAACATCCTCCTATGTGTTACATTCTTTTCCCACTTTCAGCTCTGCCTGGCTGTGATGTACTGTAAATGTCATTAGATATGGATGACTACCTGTCGCTGATTTATGCAATACTTCTCTCTCTATGCCAGCAGAAGAAATAGTATGACAATTAAAACTAGACCTGAACAGAGCCATAATTATGCAGATGGTTGACCTGCTGTATTTTTCAGGATTATTTATTTACCCTGAAGAATAGTTCAAGAGAATTATGTATTATTTAAGAGTCACTCCATGTGGGGGTAGTAGACTTTCAATCTACAGGGCAATGACTGAATTCTTTGTAACCTCTTTCATGTCGAAAATGTTTTAAGTTTGTTAACCTAAAGCGAGGTTCACTGTGATTTTGAAATTAGAAGAAAGACTCTCTATAAAATATGAATTAACATTACAATATTTATCACTACATGCTTCCCCACTCCCTTTGTTCCAATATTAAATCCGGCCATCTTCTTATTGATTTTTTACATATTTTCAAATGCATAATTGATTGGACATTCAGTGTCTGTATCTATCTGAAAATGTTAAAAAAAAACATTGTTGATCTGTCTTACTATTGTCCAAAATCTCCCAATATTTTTCATCCTTTATTTTTAATGGATACATATGGGGTGTCACAATGTGGTGCAACTCTTTAGCAAGACCAGAGGTGACAAGTTGTGGATTCCAAAGGCGAAGTCACTTAGTAGGCAGATTATTCGGGTCTAGCAAAACTAAATATAAGTAGTTTGGAGCTGTGATAATGACAACCTATTTTATCACAACCACTCGAACTTTAAAGCTCTCCCAAGCGGAGCATCCGCCCTGAAAAGGGCAACACCATTAAGGGACACAAATAACCAATCTGAGACGTACTGGCAATAGAATATATTATGCACTAAACCTCATAAACTTTAGGAAAATGAATAAGTAGCTTTCAGAATTACAAAATGCAAGAACAGATACAGGATGTACAATAGGCAACCCTGGTAGACTCATAGACTGGTAGAGTTGGAAGGGACCTCCAGGGTCATCAGGTCCAACCCCCTGCTCAATGCAGGATTTACTAAATCATCCCAGACAGATATTTGTCCAGCCTTTGTTTGAACACTTTCATTGAAGGAGAACTCACCACCTCCCGTGGTAACCTGTTCCACTCATTGATGACCCTCATTGTACTATGTGGCTGGTTTAAATATTTTTACACGTAAACTGATAGGATGAATAGGCTGAAAGACAACCCAGCCACACATTGACGACATCTCACCTAGTCAACCAGAATCCTACTGTGAGGGGCAAGAAATCTGAAACAGCTGTATATACATGGGTACATCCCTAGTTATGTTGCAAGCCCTGTTAAAATGTCAGATATTGACACAGAGTGTATCTACATTCCAAAAAGTGTCAATATGGAGAATTATTCCATAGCTCATTTGCATAGTTAAATATTTAAAAGTGTACATACAGAGCATTTTAGTTTTTGGCATTTTTGTTGCGTCTTTACGGTCACTGGCATTTTCCGCCTTGGTCTTCAATATAGAATTTCAAAAACATCAGAAAAAATGTATAATATATGAAAAAAAGCCTCAAGAACGCTTGAAAATGCTATTGAAAAAACTTGAACTGTGTGGCATTTTTTTTATGCCACTGAAAAATGTACATGTCTGTGTATGTATCTGAAAGTGCCCAAAAAGCATCCTAAAAACAGAATATTAAAAAGATAGATTCCATTAGATTATTTTTGTTAATAGTGAAACCATCGCTTAGTAGTGCCTAATTATGCCAAATGGTACAATATAATCTGCGCTAACAGCATTACCCTGTCTGATAATTATGATTACTGTAATTATCGAGTTACTTTAATTTACTTAGCTAATTATCTATAGAGTCCTATGTTGTCCGGTTTACTGCCTGTATCTGCTTACAAAATGTTTTTAAAAGGTCACATCTTTCTTGCAAATCTAACTACTTGTTCTAAAAATTCTCAAAAATAGCCAAACACAAACTGCTACTACACAACTCTGCCATATTGTTATCAACACAAAAAGACTTGTTAGCTAAGAGGACTTATAAGTTTATGATTCCAGAACTCTGCATGTCATAGAAGAACCCACCTCAAGGAAGGTGAGAAAAAGTATGAAGTTTGACCTTTACCAATTTATTGGGAATGTCTTATTTTAATGAACCCCTTCCTGCCCTTTTTGTTTTTTTTCCTACCCATTTAAAAAAAAAATCATAACTTTTTTACTATATTTTTCCAGTGACATAGCTGCATGGGAGTTGTTTTTTGTTGGACCAAATTGTATTTTTCAAGGGTAGCAATTGACATGTTATTTTTATTTTATGGGTCAGCATGTCATAGAAGAACCCACCTCAAGAAAGGTGAGAAAAAGTATGAAGTTTGACCTTTACCAATTTATTGGGAATGTCTTATTTTAATGAACCCCTTCCTGCCCTTTTTGTTTTTTTTCCTACCCATTTAAAAAAAAAAAATCATAACTTTTTTACTATATTTTTCCAGTGACATAGCTACATGGGAGTTGTTTTTTGTTGGACCAAATTGTATTTTTCAAGGGTACCAATTGACATGTTATTTTTATTTTATGGGTCAGCACAATTATATCAATACAAAATGTACATTTTTTATATAGTACTACTTAAAAAATAAAATATCTAAAAAAATAAATAAAAATTAGCTTTCTGTTGCCATCTTTTGACCATCATAACTTTTTTTTTCATTTTTGCATCCAATGTGGTTATGTGAGGTCTCATCTTTTGTGAGGTAACCTGTAGATTTTATTTATACCATTTTGGAGTACATACAACTTTTGATTTTTTTTCTTGGAGATGGAGTGGCCAAAAAAAGCACAATTCTGTATATTTTTGCATATTTGTTTCTGATGGCATTCACTGAGCTGGAATAATTGAGTAAAGTTTTAATAAACTGGACATTTACAGATGCAGTGATATCACTTTTTATTTAATTTTTTTGATGCAACTGGGAAAGGGGGGAGGATTATACTTTTAATATTTTGTATTTGGTCTAATAATTAAAAAGTCTTTATTTTACTTATTTTTAGTTTTCCTTATTTCATTCAATTTCATTGTGGGGGCAGTTCAAGACATCTTAGTCCTGATTGAGACATTTAAGTGCCACTGTCACAATTGAGAGTGGAATTTAAAGGGTTGAGAGCAACAATTGCTGTAGCGGACTGGTGTCAGCTTTCAAAGATGACTGACATTTGCTATGTATGCTTTATAGAGTGATACCCAATGCGTACCGTACACGTAGAGTGCATGTCGGGAAGGGGTTCATTTACACATAAATCAGATAACATTAATAGAACACTTCAGACAGACACATCAAATGTTCTTAGAATTCAGGAGATTTTCTTTAATGCCCCGCTACAGGCTCATGTAAACCTCAAATTTGTACAAAGCCCTTTTACAGCACCCAAGACTCAACAAGAATGGTGCAAACAATTCCAATAAACTGATGCAAGTCCAATGATAAATTCTGCTCACTGTGCTTTAGATGCCTCAAGGAAAAGTATATTTCTCCACTGACTAAGAACACAAAATAAATGGTTTCCAGTAAAACTGCATCGCATAAAGATCCGCGTGAAATAAATGAAGACAATGTACATTTATATTGCTGTTGGAAAGCATGTGAATATTGTAGTGGGTAACACAGACATCAAGTGTTGTAAAAGGGTTTTCCAGGCAATATGTAATGGCATTTAAGATGTGAATAATCCCAATGTTAAAGCCGGCAGCAAAGTTCTGCCATAAGCGGGGGAGGTGATGGATAGTCAGGACATTATTCTGTTTGGTCACAATTCCCACCAAACACATCTATTCTGCTGCCTAGAAATTGGGCATTAGAAGTCTTTTCTGGTATTTGCTGTTCTGCCACCTGGCCATAGATCTGTATTAATGTCCAATAAGTTAGTTTAGCTGTGATGACTACGGAAATTATGCTTTTCCTTACTGAACAATCATTGCATTTGCTGGCATGCCTGCTTGCAGTTCATCATATGATTGGAAGTGTACAAGCAGTCCTCTGTGGCTAATGCAATATAACAGCCCAGCATCTCAGTTTCATTCCATAACACATTTCTCTGTCCTGCCTGGAGCAGTGCTTAAATATTTCATTCAATATACTACCTATTCTTCCAAATGCATGCAACTTTTTCTATGTGATAATTTAATTTATCACCCATGTAGCAAGCATCTGAATGTTGTCTACGGTTGTTAATTTGGAATATGCAGGGTTTATTCTTAACCTGAATATAATTAGAAGTGTAACAGCAAGACAAAAATAAGACCCTGCAGGAATTCAGACTCAGGCCTCTTTCACATGAGCAGATATTGGCCCGCCGTTTTCACGGTCGGCCAATATACTCTGTGATCTGATGCATTGGATTCCAATGCATCAGATCACATAGCCGTATTCCCTCAATGTAAAAGTGCCTGGCCGGCCAATATAGCATCGGGCGTTTTTATGTCGGGCCTAAGAGATCTTTTGGGCAGGAATACGTTGGCCGCTGCATGGGCTCCTATGGGAGTCAATGACAGTGGCTGGAGAAGGGAGGTGGGAGGGAGTTTAGCAGCTAAGCTCCCCCCCCCTGCCCGCTGTCCCCAGCCAGCAATGGGGGGAAAGAGGAAGTGAGCCAGCCCGGGGGAGGGAAGGGGCAATGGCATGGCAGCCTCGGCGTATATGCACTGGGGCCAATGCCATCTGAATGGGCACATAAACGTTAGATTTGTGCACCCCTTCATGAGTTTTAACTCCTCAGATTGTAGTGTATATCGGCCGGCCGTGAAAACGCTCATGGGAACAAAGTCTCAGGGTAAGACTAGTTTGACATGGGTGTATTACAGGTGCATTTATGCATCCAGAAGACAGACAAGTCTCCAGGCACGAGTTTTGTCATGACGCAGATTCAAGATACGATACAGCGGAAGGAGTGCCAGAAATATGTAATATTTAGTTAAGATATATTTATTTATTAACAGAATAATGCAAGCGATAATATGATAACAAGTAGCAATTAACTTTTACCATAGGTTTACCTAATGCTAGCTCCGACTAATTAAATCCTAAGGTTACTAATACTTTTGTGCATAATGCAGAATAATACCATCAGAATGTTATCAACAATACTGTATGAAGATTCGTCCAGTAGGACAGAAATATAAATCCCATAGTGTATTATACAGTTTGTCTTGAAAAGGGTCAATACTCCCCTATTAGAAACACAGTCCACTTGAAACACAGCATTCAAATCCCCACCAATATGGTCCTCTTGTGTATGCTTGTGTCCCTATGGGATTATCTCAGTACATAACCATGAGCAATTCAAGTCCTACGTAATAGGCATGTTGTCTATAATGATGTGCATACCTAGTTTTGGAAATGAGGCTGGCCAGCTAGGGAATCATTCTTACCACTGACCCAGACTAGCCCAAGATCAGGAGGACGACTCTACCATGTTGCACTTAGATCCTTGTCACAGTCTAGACATCACACCAGGTTGGGGCTGCAACATGGTCTCTTTCTCTCTTCGGTGGCTGCAGGCAGTCTCCGTTTCCTCAGCGTAGAGCTTGCTGTACTCTCCACACAGCCCCTTTTCTCTAACAGTCTCTGTGGTCCCACTGATGCCTCCTGCAGACTCTCTGCAGACTATCATGCCTCTTTCTAATAGGGATCCAGCAGCACCTACTGCTCATTGTAACTATCCCTGCACTCTCCTGTAGCACAATAAGAAATTGTCCTTCTATATCTGCCAATTGCAGCAGTGGGAAAGTTTGCGTTCCTTCTCAGGGGGTGGGGCTTAGCGCTAACTTTTCCCTGTAGTTGGGGAGTCTTCTCAGTGGTGACACGCCAGCTGCATCACTCCTGATGTTACTGAAGAAGCAGAGCCTCCTTTTTGGCACTTCTATGCACCTGTTCTTTTCAGTGCTGTAAGCACTTTAACTCTTTCCCACCCTGGCCGAGACAAGGTTATGTCACTGCATGTAGTCAATGTTGTGTGGCAAGTGGGGGTTACCAGCCCGGGATCTCTTGCTCACTTTCCCCTGCCCACGGGGGCAGCGTAGCAAAGACGTCCAGAAACACAGGCTAAAGTCCAAATGCTGGTTCCTCCAGTGTTTATTTCACATCAGCACAGCAAAGGTATTCAGCATACAAGTACTATCCTATGCAACTTTGCACTATTGTAGGTCACAGAGCACACAGCATCAGTGGTTTAAACATAAGAGCAATGTATACCGCTTCTTTTAGCGCACCTTCCAGGAAGGTGACTTTAGCCCAACTGGTGACAAGTGAGGGGCCAACTACCCCCTGTCCATTGTCCCTCACAGACCAGCACCAGGTCTACACAGACCCCAAGGCTTCATGCCCCACAGGCCTCAACGGATCTAAGCTCCACAGGCTTCCAAGGACACTGAGCTTGTGATGGAGGGGAAATTTAGCCTGTGAGGCCGTACCCTTACAGGTGCAGGTTAACTAAACCAAACTCAGTAACTGCTCTCAGAGGCCCCCTACAGGCCACTCTTGCTACTGCATTACCAAGATGTGCTTCTCACATTTGAGACAAATTGAGTATACTCCTATATTAGTTGGAAGGCTATTATCTCAAAAGTTGATCCTGTTAAACCACAAGTTCCCCAGTAAAGTTTCTTTTTTTTTTTTTACAAGAGACCATGGCCATGCTATTCTTAACTGTGACTCACTTGCAACACACTACACTTTGACTGTGCTCACCTGATAGAAATGAATTGATGGGTAGTTAATAGAGATGAGCGAGCATACTCGTCCGAGCTTGATGCTCGTTCGAGTATTAGGGTGCTCGAGATGCTTGTTACTCGAGACGAGCACCACGCGGTACTCGTCTCGATTAAACGAGCACTGACCATTGAATTCAATGGAGCCGGCAATACAGCCGGCTCCATTGAAGGCAATGGGCTGCCGGCGAGCGCGGGATGAATTTTCGGGAAGGGCTTAAAAATATAAGCCCTTCCCTGCAATTCATCCAGAAATGTGTAAAAAGAAAAAAATATATATATACTCACCTGGTCCTGGCAGACGGAGTTCAGCCGCGGCCGGCGGCAGTTCTCCTGAACTGCTGTGAGTAGTATTCAGCAGCCGGGGATTTAAAATCCCCGCCTGCTGAATGAGCTGCATCTGATTGGTCACAGCCTCACCAATCAGAGGCAGCTCTCACTCACACATTCAGTTAAAATCCCCGCCTGCTGAATGAGCTGCCTCTGATTGGTCACAGCCTCACCAATCAGAGGCAGCTCTCACTCACCCATTCATGAATTCATGAATGGGTGAGTGAGAGCTGCCTCTGATTGGTGAGGCTGTGACCAATCAGAGCCAGCTCATTCAGCAGGCGGGGATTTTAAATCCCCACCTGCTGAATACTACTCACAGCTGTTCAGGAGAACTGCCGGCCAGCCGCGGCTGAACTCCGGCTGCAGCGGAAAGGTGAGTATACATTTTTTTTTTATTTTTACACATTTTAGGATGATTTTCAGGTAAGGGCTTATATTTTTAAGCCCTTCCCGAAAATTCATCCCACGCTCGCCGGCAGCCCATTGCTTTCAATGGAGCCGGTTGTAATGCCCGAAATGCAGCCCTGCATGTTGCTCCTTGCCTGCCCTATCCATTTCTGTGTTTTTTACATGACTTTGGTGATTTGCTAAGATTTTCACATTGACTTCAATGGGGTTCGTTACTCGAAACGAACTCTCGAGCATCACTGAAAGTTCGACTCAAGTAACGAGCACTCGAGCATTTTGGTGCTCGCTCATCTCTAGTTTTCGGGATGGGGGTGTTTGAAATATAAGCCCTACCCTGAAAATAAGCCCTGGCTGCTTTAAAAAAAATTCAATTTTTGAACTCCCTGACCAGGAAGCTCTGGCTGAAGACTACAAGCAAGTGCAGTGGAACTTCCAGAGAAGAAATGCGGCAGAGCGGACAGTGCCTGTTAGGTAATCTATTGGGTTTTTGTCATTTTTTTTAAATGTAGCTAGGGCTTGTTTTAGGGGCAAACAGTAGGATTCCTACTGCAAAAGTTGCATCGCACCGCATGAAAACTTCAATTTCGTGCGATGCAACACAAAGGAAGGCTCCATATGGAAACATGGGCTTCAAAACATAGTAAATTGCAGCCAAATTCAGCATGCCGTGATTTTTTTCTTCTCGTACTGTAGCATCTTACAAAACATTGCCAATTTGAAGGAACCCATAGGAAAGCAAGGGCTTCACATGCATGCAATTTGTAGCACTGTGGCATTGCGAGTAAATCATCCGTTTTTGTTGCCCGTGTGGTA
Organism: Eleutherodactylus coqui; assembly: GCF_035609145.1. NCBI lineage: Eukaryota > Metazoa > Chordata > Amphibia > Anura > Eleutherodactylidae > Eleutherodactylus > Eleutherodactylus coqui. The sequence continues at coordinate 67,866,301 of NC_089840.1, read as the reverse complement.
GCGGCCTTAGAAAAGCATGGCTACTTTCTTCCAAATACACCCTTGTCCATGGGTTGTGTCTGGTATTGCAGCTCAGGTCCCATTCACTTCAACGAAGCTGAGCTGCAACCCTATGGACAAGGGTGAAAGAAAGCAGCCATGTTTTTGTAGTCCTGGACAACCCCTTTAAGCTTAACTCCGTGTCCTAAAATCTAAGGTGAGCTGGCAATGCACAATAAACTATGCATTCATATAATAATCTGAATTATGCTAGTTCTACAGCAGGTTTTATAAAAGCACATTCATTTTCATTGTAGTATCTATCATTAATTAATCATATCGAGCCATGATGTTTCGCAGGCTAGAATTCATCATTTCCAGTTCAGCTGCCCCACATACTGTAGAATATAAAGAATAAGATTTACAATCTGACTGGGTAACGAAGGCTTCAATTTTTCCCATCAGGGAGGTACGTTATTCTGGAACTGTTAGATTTACTTGTCTGCTAGAGTCACACTTTGCCACAGAGTTGAATAATTTAAATAACATACTGGAATATAGATAGATACAGTTATTAAACACACAGTACATATGCATATGAAAATGTAATTTATTTCCAGAGGGTTGGCCTTAAATTTACAGCATCTTCTAAAAAATATAAATTTACCGTTATTTTAAGGGGAAGGTATATTTTATTCATAAGAAGAGAATACAAATAAATAACAATATCTTAATTATGTAACATGAAAAAGCTATTAAATAATATATCATTTAAAATAATACACAGTACCAGATTTAGTCATTCGGGGTCTGTAAGCACACAAGATCTCTGATAAGATTCGGATTTACTGCTGTAGAGGTACATGTTGTAGATGTGATAGCACGGCTTACAGAATAGAACTATATTGCTTGCTCAAAACAATGGAATGGCAACTTGTTAAAGGGTCGTCCTCTTTTAATATTTTGCACAACGTTTCTCCCCATAAGGAAGCCTTGAGATTGCAAGACAGAAGCTGTAAGCTGTGACTTTACCATATCCATTGCATATTAATAAAGCAGCCTTGACCGGCCCATAAGTCCTCTCTTCTCCATATAGGGAGCCCAGTACTATGAATAAAGCATTATAGTTGGGGGCCCAGTTACAGGTTTTGCATTGGGGCCCAGGAGCTTCAATTTTTCCCTCTGATTGGGCCAAATTGCACTTTGAAGACTAGATAATAATTATAATGTAGAAGTGGTCAAACGTATGTATTTAGCCAATGCAAATTAATTTATACAGTTTGCAAAATTAAATTAGGATTCAGTTGAGTCTAAAATGTAACATAGAGTACTAAACTTTCTGGACCATTTAAGCAATGTCTCCTAACATAAATAATACAAAGCCATTTTAAAGAACATTTCACTTTTTTTTTTCTAAGATGATTCCACCACCTTTAAAAGCATGACATACAAACGGGCCAATTTTATACAAAATACTACATTGTGGAGACCTTTTACTGGTATATTTTCTTTATTTGGAAAACACAGTAATAAGGAAAACTCCATTCGTTTAAAGGGAATTCCACAGTTTAAGGGCTTATTGAGACGTGCGTATATCGGCCGGATTTTCACGCCAGGCCCATATACGTTGACCCTTTCTGCACAGGTGGAGGAGACGGACCAGGCCAGGAGCAGTGCAATGAGCTCCCGCCCCATCTCTGCCCTCTCTTCGCCCCCTCTCCACCCTCACCACTATTTGCAATGGGAGAGGGCGGGCCGGGGCAGAAATTAGCTCCACCCTCGTCCCACCCCTCCCATTGCAAACAGTGGCAAGGACCGGAGAGGGAGTGGAGAGAGGGCAGAGAGGGGGTGGGAGCTCAGAGCACTGCTCCTGGCCCGGCCCACCTCCTCCCCCTGCAGAAAGGGACACCGTATATTGGCTGGGCATGAAAACCCGGCTGATATGCAGACATCTAAATAAGCCCTAACTATCATTAAGGCAACCTATATCATTATTAGTAGTGGAAATATCTTCTGTGAGCCATAAAAATTATCTAAACATCCTATCAAGCTGAGAATCTTTATGAGACAATTATTGTTCTGGCATTCCAAACGCCGTACTCCTGCGGAGCTTTGAACGATAATCGTCCTGTGAAAAAGCATGCAGAAACTGAATGACTGGAGGAGAATCATACAGCATGCTTAAAGTACCAAACGACCATCTTTATGCGTACAGCAGCCGCTCAGTACATTGGCCTGAAAATAGGCCACAGCGCTTGCTGGAGCACCAGGCCCTCTTGAATCAGCTGATCTGTGGGGATCATGAGCAACTAAACCCCACCAAGCAACTACCAATGACCCTTCCTGAGGATGGGTCATCAATGGTTAAGTGCCGGATAATCCATTTAAGAGGCATCTTTTACATAAAAGCCCTTTTCCAAACATCATACAAATAATGCCCGTACAGAAATGGAGCATGCTGTGATTTTTCATCTGCGAGCAGATGCATGAAGAATCACTTTTCCATTGCATGCTATGAATGGTATTTGCTGCGGAATCCGGAGGTGGGCACCTGCTCCGCATTCCGCAATGCAAATCCGTCTGTGTGCATGAGGCCTTTCTGTGCTTTTAAATGTAAAGATAACCCACAAATATATTCCTTTAACAGACCGCATTTAATCTCTAGGGAAAAAAAGACAATACAGCACAATGTATATGTTAAATTTACTATGAGGCCTTAGTCACACGGGCATTTTTTCCCGTCGCATGACGGATGTGCATCTGCAAATCGCGTGACCGGGCCGAAAAATCGCCCGAAAAAACTGCTCCTAGCCGCGTTTTAATAGAAACGGGCCGGAGCAGTGCAGCGCTGTCCAGCACATTGAATTCAATGGAGCCAGCAGTGCAGCTGGCTCCATTGAAAGCAATGCGCTGCCGGCGAGCGCGGGATGAATTTTCGGGAAGGGCTTAAAAATATAAGCCCTTCCCTGCAATTCATCCAGAAATGTGTAAAAAGAAAAAAAAAATATACTCACCTGGTCCCGGCAGACGGAGTTCAGCCGCGGCCGGCGGCAGTTCTCCTGAACTGCTCTCTGTAGTATTCAGCAACCAGGGATTTAAAATCCCCGCCTGCTGAATGAGCTGCCTCTGATTGGTCACAGCCTGACCAATCAGAGGCAGCTCTCACTCACACCCATTCATGAATTCATGCTGAATACTACAGAGAGCAGTTCAGGAGAACTGTCGCCGGCCGCGGCTTAACTCCGTCTGCCGGGACTTGCTGAGTATATATTTTTTTGTTTGTTTTTACACATTTCTGGATGAATTGCAGGGAAGGGCTTATATTTTTAAGCCCTTCCCGAAAATTCATCTTGCGCACGCCGGCAGCCCATTGCTTTCAATGGAACCTGCTGTATTGCCGGCTCCATTGAATTCAATGGGCAAACATCGTTCTTCTCTGCCACAGCTGTTACAGCTGTGGCAGAGAAGAATGATTTGTCTACTGTATGTTCTCAGTGGGGTCGGCGCTGCTGCGCTCATGTGTCCGATACCATTGCAAAGCAATGGTTTTATAAAATCGCCGGACGCATGCGCATGCGCAAATCGCGCGAAAAAAATGCCCGTCTGACTAAGGCCTGAGTTGATATAAACACAAATGAACAAATGCACATAAAATAATAAAAGATGCACTTAGCAATTCCACTAATCACAAGTCACACACTTAGGAAGCAGCACACTTTAGAAAACAATACACTTGAAATAAGCCATGTACACTCGGCTCGCACACTCACTTATGTTTGCTTTATTCAGCAGTTAGGCTGCCTGCAGACGAGCGGGTCGGATCCGGCAGCGAGAATTCTCGCCGCGCGATCCGACCCGAGAGCCTGCAGGGACGAGCGCGTACTCACCCGCGCCTGGCGGCCCCGGCTCTTTCATGTGCCGGCTGCCGCGCAGCCAGCGCATGCGCAGACCGGAACCGGCGGCCAGGTGAGTGCGTGCCCCGCAGAAAATTAGGACATGCCGCGGTTTGTTTGCCGCGCGAGATTTCGCGCGGCCAAACCGCGGCCGTCTGCATAGGAGTGCGTATTTTAATGCACTCCTATGCAAACTTTCAGCGGCGGAAATCCCGCAGGAAATCCCGCGGCGGGATTTCCGCTCGTGTGCAGGCGGCCTTATCTGTAATAATTCTGCTGCTCCTCTATTAGCTTCTTGCATTTGTCACCATGAGGGCGCCCACCCACTGGCGTTTTTTTACCTGCGTTTTGCGTTTTGCGTTTTTCCTGCAGAGGCATAGAGATAACATGTGTTCCTGTCCACTGGCGTTTTTTTTGCGTTGTGTTTGCGTTTTTAACATAGGAACTGTCAGTTGCATATGTGTCCTTATTTTTCTCCTAATGCACCCATGAAAGTCAATGGAAATTAATGGAAAAGCCGCGAAAACGCTGCGAAAACGCCGCGGAAAAATCACGGAAAACGCAAACGCCAGTGGGTGGGCGCCCTAAATGCCGCTAATTTGTACAATATTCTTAAAGGAATATTGGTTTATATTGTCCACACATGTGTCAGCCTCAGATAAAATGTCTTATCATTTGCCAGGCTCAGGGAGTTTTTTGTTTAATATCAGAATTGTCCAGTTGTATCCATTTGTAGCACCATTGAACTTTGTTTACCAGCTGTGCACAATTTGGTAAACACCATTTTAAAATAACATCCCATCTGCTCTATGAAGTATATATAAAAAAATGTAGTTTCAACTGGAAATACTGAAACATCATTTATTATAATTTTTCCCAGATCTCTAAGACATAAAAACCAAGTACTGAATCATGTTTCCTGTTCTGCTTTGCAATGTATTTTCTGTTGCTTATACAGTATAACGCCAATGTATTTTGCATCGTTGCTCATCATTCATATTAGATTCATCCTTTAATTTTCCTATATTACACAAAATAGGGACACATTTTGGGAAACCATGGGCCCATTGGTGTGTGGCAGGAGACTATAGTACTATCTTTAGAACTGATCAGAAAAAAGTGACTTAGAAGCTCGGCAAGGGTCATAAATGACAGAGTGAAAGCAAATGCCAAAGGCATTAACCCCTTTACCAAGTTCCCTACAGTATAACTTTTATTAGATATCATTTTAAATTCACTTGCTATAAAGGTTGAAAATCCAGATTGCCGGTTGCCTGAAAGAAATAAACATTCATTAGGTAAATCACCCATATGAGAGTACAGATTTGCTCTACTTCCCAGGGACATGAGTCGAAGACTGGAACTTTATCCTTAGTATAGGAAAATGCTTGAAATATCTGATCACGATCAATGGCAAAGACTCCTATATAGGAAAAAAGGGACGAAAATTGTTGGGTGATACACCCAACTGCAGGTAGAAAACTGAAGAACGGGAATCATTAACCCCCCTTTTTAAAGTGAAAAACTTGCAAGAAAAAAAACAACATAATTTTAATATTGATATAATAATACTGGCCAGCAGAATTAATTTAACATAATTTTTATACTGCATGGTAAACGCCAAGAAATTTAAAAAAAACATGCCCGGATTTTGTTAATCTTGTCTCTTTAAAAAAAAAAAAAGAAAGAATAAATAAGAAATCTAAATGCTGTATGTTCCCAAAAATTGGATACATTAAGAATAGAGTTCATCCCACAAAAACAAGGCCTTATAGAACTCTGGCAATTAAAAAATTAAGCCTCTTAGAATGCGGCGATACAAAAGGAAAAAAAAAAAAATTATGTACAAAACTAGCAAAACATAAAAAATTGTATAAACTTGATATTGTGCTGAGCCACAAAACAAATTGCAGAATTTTTCCCCAATTCCCCTATAAAAAGTAATAAAAATTAGGGCTTATTCAAAGGATCACATATTACCCGCCGTTTTCACGGCCGGCCGATATACACTACCATCTGAGCTGTCTTCCCCCTTCCTTTCCCCTTACTGTCTCTCTGCCTCTCTCCTCCCCTCTGGCTGTTTGCAATGGGAGGGGGTGGGAATGGGGCGGGGCTAGGGCCTCCTATCGCTAGCTGCAGAGAAGGGGCAGGGAGAGGGAAGACAGCTCAGATGGTAGTGTGTATCGGCTGGCTGTGAAATTGGTGGCCAATATATGCTCCAGTGAAAAAGCCCGTATACCGTACATTACATATACCCAAAAATGATGTAATTAAAAAATACAACTTGTTCCTCAAAAAACAAGCACTCATTTAGCTATGTCAATAGAAAAACATGAAAGCATTATGGCTCCTGCATGCGATGATTAAAAAAAAACGTAAACATTTTTTTGATCATAAAGGCACAAACAGACTTCGTCACTAAAGGGTTAAATGAGCACTCATGGCAGAGGAAAAAATGCAGTGACGCAAACTGTGCTAAAAACATTGCTGTTAGCCCCACCTGATCATTTCCCCCCCTTGTTCCTATATATGACCCTTTGCCCACGGATTTTTAACCTTTAGCAAGTGAATTTAAATTTATATCTAATGAACGTTATATTCTTGGCATTCTTGGAAGACAACCACACAAAAAGGAAAAGAACATACTCTGAAGTCCTGTGAAACTATAAAACCAAGGCTGTTGCTGAGATGAACTTATTTTTTTTAAAATTTCCTTTCTCTTTTATTTTCTTCTTTTCCTTCTTTTTTTCTTTTTTTTTCTTTTTTTTTGCAAATTTCTCAACAAAAAAAGAAGAGAGAAGGACAAAAAAGGAAGGGGGGGGGGGGAGAGGGAAGGGGTCGGAGGAAGTCTCCAACCTTGCTACCAACCTCATAATCTGATTATTTTACTTGATTCTGTATCTTCGAGCCTCTCGAGCCTCTCTAATGACCTAGCCCTCATAGCTTCTCCTATGTTGGCACAACTCCGTCCACTAGCCACCCAACGCACCTTGAGGACCAGCAGAATCTTTCCTTGACCTCCCGCATTGCATTATATGCCAACCAATTAATTTCATCCTTGACTCTGAGTTCCTCCATGTGATTAATCTTTTCCAAGGCTAACATCTAACTGGTGCATGTAGGTGGAGCCTGAGATTTCCAGGAATGTGGAATAATGATTCACATGGCCAGGATGAAAAAACGCAGGATGTCTCTTTTACTTTCTGCAAGAGAGCCTAGGAAAATTGAGATAAGGGCCATCTCTGGGTTAAGTACCACTGATCTACCCCTCAAAGTATTATACAAAGTCCCAATCTCTGACCAAAGGCCTACTATAGCAGGGCAGGACCACCAAAATATGCACAAACGTGCCTGACCCCTGCAAGCATCTCCAACACCTATCCGACAACCCAGAGTGCATCCTGGCAAGGTGGGCAGGAGTGTAGTACCACCTTGCCATGAGCTTATAGTTCAGCTCCTGATGTCTACCTGACACAGAGATTTTATGGGTCATAGTTAGAGAGCTGGACCAATCCCTATCTAATAGGGGGTGACACAGTTCCCACCCCCCACTGTCCCCTGAACCATAACTCTTGGCCAATACCTCCCTGGCTGCCAAAAGATTATAGACCACAGAGATCTCGTACCTAGAGGCTTGAGGAGAGGCACATAATTCCTCAAAGGGCATAGACGGAACAGTCAGAGTCATAAGAGAACCCTGACATTCTATAAAATGACAGAGCTGTAAGTATTGGAACCATGCGCCTGCCATAGGTCCTCTGTCTCCTAGAAGCTCAATTAATGTTTTAATTCAATCTGCCCGCATAAGATCTCTAATCCTGGGAATATATACCCTTAGCCTATCCGATGGAGTCCAAGGGCCAGGGACCATTACTAGGTCACTTTGGCTCGCAAAACCATCCCAGACCCTTAAAAGGGAACTCATGAAAGATGAGCCCCTCACTCTCTCTTTTTCCTTGCCCCCGATGAGCCAGAAGAGGCCCCCTATTTCACCTATAACCGAGGTCTACTCCAATGCCACCCAAAGTTAAGTGAGCTGTGTATTTCAAAGATCTATCACTGTCTTGCCAATTACTGCTCAATAATAAAGGAGAAAAAGACCTGTGCCCCAATTTTCCTTCCGCTGGTTAAGGATTTTATAACTCAAACAGGGCTTAGACCCTCCCCAAACAAAATAGCTAATAGCCCTTCTTATTTTAAGGAAAAATATCCGTGGAATCCTTATAGGGAGTGTTTGAAAAAGATATAAAAATTTTGGCAGGAGATTCATTTTAATAGTATTGATTCTCCCAAACCATGAGAGAGTCAGCGGCCACCATCTCTCTAGGTCTTTCACAAGTGAGGCATACAGGGGTTCAAGTCAAGTAATTCTCCCGGATCTGAAGACAGCCAAACCCCTAGGTACTTTGCATAGTAATTTACTCCATTTCAGTGGAAAAAGGGGTTTACGTTGATTAACCTCTACAGGCCGTAGTGTTTTTTTTTTTAAACTTCAGATTTACACATATTAACCTTAAAATTACTAACCTTACTACAGTATATGTCCTAAACTCTCACAAGATGGCATGAAGAGCTCGTTGGGGGTTTGAAATTTAAATCAAGAGGTCATCAGCGAATAGCACCACCTTACGCTCTACATTACAGACTCTTTGAACCATGCCTCTGTTTAAGACAATGCAGGCTTAAAAACTGATTCCTATTTTCCCTACATTGTCATAAATTTAGTAAATATGATTCCATAATAGAAAATAAGCAATTTCCAATTGAAATAAAAATTGAATCTAAAATAAAAGTCAAAACTATTTTTTGCTGAAAAGTAGATTAATCCAATTTTGTAATCTATAGTTTTATATGTAAAAGTGAAATATATGAATTGCTTTCTGCCTCCTGATTTCCTTCTAGGTATTCCAATAACTTCAAATTGATGTGGGTCTGAGTTAAGGTCATATTTTTATACATGTCTACAATTCTGTAAAGTAGATCATAAGGCAAAGAGGAGCTTATTAGCATTCTAATGAAATAGGTTTTCCTATATTGCAGCTGCAAACTCCATTTGCGTGCTGGCAGAAGAGTTTTCAGAGTTGCTGGCATATCAACTATGTGCATTCATATCCATTATTCCTAATTAGATCTAAAAAATAAAAGATCTACTCTGGTCATTAGTCATATATTCTCTATTTGGTTTGAGATCAAAGTATATGCAAAATGTCTTGCCACTAGGTTATGAATTACAGCTTAATGTGGAAAATTGCAATTGCTGGTGTGGTACTTGTCGCAAGAGTATTGTGTTATTATAGAGGTTGTGACATGAAAATAGTCCCTTTCAAAATCCTATATGGATGTCAAGGAGGGGGGAACTTCCTCTAATAGACAGAGAGAGGGGCTGCTCAAAAAGGATAGCTCTCACTCTGTGGGCCCTGCCCTTCCTCATATTACATGGTTGGCCATTCTTTTGAGTGGCCATCACGTAACTTTATATTTCTTGTTGCAACTGAAAAGACATATTAACACAGTTTATGAACATCCAAGTGGTTCCTGATTTAATAACCCAGTGCAGAAGAAAATGTATTAGATGGCAAGTGGCTTAATATGGCTGTGCAAGATAAAATGTTACTTTTATACTAGAACATTTGCATTGACTATACAGTATGACCAAGCCTTAGCCTATCTTGACCACTTAGTATATTCCAGCTAACCGTGGCAAAGATAACTCATTACCCAATTGCTAGGCTCTCTGAACCTGTACATTAAGGGTGCGTTCACACAAGCGTGTTTTTGTGCGTACTTAGGTGCGTATATACGTTCGCACCTAGGTACGAGCAAAAACATGCGTGAACGCAGCTGCGTGCTTGTTGTCAATGGAGCCGCAGCTACTGCCGGTGGCTCCATTGAAAACAATGCTCTGCCGGCCCTCTGCATTCTTTTCCAGGGAAGGGCTTTACATATAAGCCCTTCCCTGAAAAAGAAACATTTTAGTGCAAAAAAAATGAAAAAAATATAAAAACTTACCTCTCTGCCGCTGCCGTGACCCCCGCGGGCATGAAGAACTCCTTCACCCCCGCTAGTTAAAAGAATTCCCTGCTGCTACATCTGCCACATCTGTGGCAGATGCAGCAAAGGGAGTTCTTCAATTCTCAACCGCAGCGGTCACACATGACAGCTGCGGTAGAGAATCCTGCTGCCGGCATCCCGTCAATGACTTTTCAGTGAAGGGCTTCATAAGCCCTTCCCTGAAAAGCATTTAAGAAAGTGCATTAAAAACAAAATAAAAAACAATACTCACCTCCCTTCAGCTGCCGGGGCTCAGCCGCAACTTCTGGCGCTGTCACCGGCTCTGTAGTTCTGAGCCATCAGCACCTGGGGATTTAAAATCCCTGCCTGCTCTTAGCTCTGATTGTGATTGGCTGAGCACTTCAGCCAATCACAATCAGAGCTACCAGCAGGTGGGGATATCAGCAGCCGGGGATTTAAAATCACTGAGAGCCCCGGCAGGTGAGTATTTTCTCTTTTTGGACACTATTTTGAAAGGCTTTTCAGGGAAGGGCTTATGAAGCCTTTCCCTGAAAAGCCATTGACGGCTGCCGGGGCTCAGCGGTGACTTCTGCCGCTGTCCCCGGCTCTGCACTGCTGTTTTGAGCTATCAGCAGCCGGGGATTTAAAATCCCCGCCTGCTGGTAGGTCTGATTGTGATTGGCTGATCAGATGTGGCAGATGTAGCAGCAGGGAATTCTTTTCACACATGTAAATACAAGCATGTTTTTCTGCGTGCGCATGCACGTACAAAACACGCTCATGTGAACGCACCCTAAGGCCTTAGTCGCACGGGCATTTTTTCGCACGATTTGCGCATCGCATGACAGATGCGCATGCGCAAATCGCGTGACCGGCGCCGAAAAATCGGCCGAAAAAACGCCCGAAAATCTGCTCCTAGCCGCGTTTCATTAGAAACGGGCTGGAGCTGTCCAGCGCATTGCCCAATCAGGGGCAGCTCCCGCTGAGCCAATGAGAGGCAGCAGTCACTCACCCATTCATGAATTCATGAATGGGTGTGTGAGTGAAACCTGCCTCTGATTGGTCAGGCTGTGACCAATCAGAGGCAGATCATTCAGCAGGCGGGGATTTTAAAGCCCCGCCGGCTGAATAGTGCAGAGAAGCAGTTCAGGAGAACTGACAGCGGCCGCGGCAGAACTCCGGCTGCAGCGGAAAGGTGAGTATACATTTTTTTTTATTTTAACACATTTTAGGATGAATTGCAGGGAAGGGCTTATATATTTAAGCCCTTCCCGACAATTCATCCAGCGCTCGCCAGCAGCCCATTGCTTTCAATGGAGACGGCTGTATTGCCGGCTCCATTGAATTCAATGGGCAAACATCGTTCTTCTCTTCCACAGCTGTTACAGCTGTGGCAGAGAAGAATGATTTGTATTCTATATGTTCTCAATGGGGTCGGCGCTGCTGCCGCCGGCCCCATTGAGCGCATATAGAGAAGAGAACAGGAATCGCAGATCGTACATAGTTTATTGGACGAGCGCATAAAAAGCGCTCATGTGTCCGATACCATTGCAAAGCAATGGTTTTATAAAATCGCCGGACTCATGCGCATGCGCAAATCGCGGCTAAAAACACCCGTCTGACTAAGCCCTAAAGCTGTCAAATTATTTGAATTACTCATTGCCTTCATAGACATGAATGGTATTTGATGTTGGATACTTTGTAGCTTGATTTCTACGTCCATTCACAAGCTGTAAAGCTAAATGTTCATTGCTATTCAGAAGATACTTGTTTTGCATTCACTATTCACTAGAGATGAGTACTACTGTGTATGTTATGGAGAAATCATTGCAAATTTACTCAAGGTTACTTAAACAAGTTATTACAGAGCTGACTGAAATATAAAATTATGACAGACGTGAAACAGGTGTGGAATATTGCACCAGTTATAGAGAGGCTTAACATCTGTTCAATTGAACAAACAATGATTACTGAGCATTCGATAAAGAATAATATGACGAAAACATTCAACAGTGTTATTTGGATACAAAGCAAACTGTTTACTAGTGTTTGATTAACGCTATGACTCGGTCCACACCTTATGAATTGTATTTAGCCGACAGCCCATGCCAGAACAATGGAGCTGTGTGCAGACCTCAGACCACATACTGAGCTCTGCATACAGCTCCCAGAGGCTCATGTACATGCAAATAAACATTATAAAGTGCTAATGGACATTAGTGTCCATTAGCACTTTGTGCAAAATGATCACTAAAACTATCAAACTTTCAATGATTTTAAAGTTTGTCTTTGCATGTAAATGGGCCTTGACTTTGTCTTGCACAAACTTTGTTTAACCAAATGACCCAGTCTGCTAACAAATATCTAGTCATTGGTACCTGGACAAATTATTAGCACAATACATTTGAGGAGGTTGTACAGTGGTGAAGTCAAAATAATCACTTTTACCGGTGAAAAACCTGGAGGATGATACTTACGACTATACATTGTCAAAACTTGAATGTCTGGATACTGGCTGTGTTTATGCACTCTCGCTGGTGATCTCTTTCCTAGTGAAAGCTTAGCCCTTGTGTTTGTAATTACATCTGATGTTTTCTTGGGTGATTGTCAGATCTCACGCTGCCCTCACATTGCAAAAGCTTGAGAGTGCAACTTCAGAAATCTAAATTGTGCTTAGAGTTGAGCGAACATACTCTGCCGAGCTTGATGCTCGTTCGAGTATTAGCGTACTCAATGGTGCTCGTTACTTGAACGAGCATCAAGCCGTGTTTGACCCCGCCCCAGTTTTTGGCTTCTCCCCGCTGTGACGTGCCTGTTGCGGCCCCTCCCCACCGCTATGCAGCGCGCGTCAATGGCAAATTTTTTGTCTGGCAGGCAGGAGAGAGAGAAAGAGAGAGAGAGAGAACCAACCTAGAAAAAAAAAAAAAAGCTCTGCACCCGGCGTCCCACATACAAAAATGCTCGAGTCTACCATTGTAGTCAATGGGGTTCGTTACTCGAGTAGAGCTCTTGAATTTTACGAAAAGCTCGACTCAAATAACACAGACTTGAGCATTTGGGTGCTCGCTCCTCTCTAGTTGTGCTGACTCTCTCTACAGAAAAAACAATCTGTCAATTAGAGCTAGGACAGCTCACTCTTCACAAAGCTCTCGTAAAATCTGTTTCACCCTGGCTGCAGTTGAATGTCAGCTCTGCTGCAGTTCTCACTAGCAGTCTCTTTTCTCTGGATCTCCGTAACGTCACACCAGAGCCTGCACTCTATACCTAGTCCATCAGCCAATCAACAGGCAGCTCAGGTCCTGGTAGCCACAGCAGCAAAGTTAGAGTACAAAAACATAGTCATTTGACCTCTCTCTGAAGGTCCCGGGAGGAACATAAAAAAATACAGCAGTAATATTCCTAGATAAATGCATTGACATTTAACTCCCTACAGATGCTCCAACATGCTTTGGTAATAGCTGAAAGTGTAGATAGATTTAAGAAAGTGTTAGATTTCTGCCTTGACAAACACAAAAAATGGTTTCTTTTTACTTTATTGCAATTAGGTCACTGCCATTTAGTGTGGTTTTTTTTTTGCCTTACTTTATATAAACTGAGGTTTCTGTAGACAAGGAATCTCCAACCCATGACTTGTGAGCCACATGTGCGTCACAAGTCCCTGTTGTGTGGCTCATGGGCTGTCTTACCTTTGTGCTGTCTGGTTCCGACCTTTCCATGCTTGTGTCTTCTAATGGTCGTTCCTTGCTCTGACTGAGTTTGGCAGGACAACATTCCAATGTTGAACCCAAGCTCACAGGAGAGTCTTCTGGTTGCAGGGAGACTGAGTCTCCAGGCAAGCAGGAGAGGTGGGAAAAAAATAATAATAATATTTTTTATTTGTATAGCATCAACTTATTACGCATCGCTTAGAAGCACATCATGAGCATTTGCTCATTGCAGCACAGCACTGATGCAACAAAATGTCATCCGTGCTGTAAACTCGGATTGGTAGAATATCATTGAGAAAAAAGGTGAGTATTTAGAAGGGGAGGAATGGTCTCAGAAGTCAGTGCAAGGGTATCACATGTCCACTAAAGGAGATCCTTTCGCACTCAAAGGCACTCCACATCTATGTGTACACAAATACCGGCTGGTGACTGGTTTGTGCAACGTTATGTATACTTCCCATTTATATAAAAGATATCTGGTTCATTGTACAGAAGAAACACTTTTACTTCTTGTGTCACCCTCTATTTACTTATAGATTGTAAGCTCTTGTGAGCAAGGCTCTCAGTAGTATTCTAAAAATTGTTCATTAAATTAATATTATATGTAATGTCTGATTTTGTCTGTACATATACCTTCTGTAAAGTGCTTTGGAATACATTGGCACCATATAAATACATATTATTGTTATTATTATTCCTGCCTTAGAAGTGCTGAAATCTAGATTTAGAGCCTGTTTGACAGATGAAGATGAACACGTAGGTGATCGTATACATATGATTGTCATTAAGTACAGCCCAGATATTGACAAACAAAAAACATTCATTTCCAGGCTTCACATTGAACTGCCAAGTTTGATACTTTCAAGTACTTCATTACATTGTTATTTATAACCATTTCCTGTTGTTTTTTTGTTTATATCAGTTATATAGCTTCTACAAGCTCTTCTTGTTGAATGTGCCTTCTGACCATCTCTCAGTACTGAATATGGCTCTTAAGTTATGAAAGCTTGGGGATCATAGGTATAGAATATAAAAGTTTGAACTATATGGGATTAGAGCTTCTTTCATCCCACTATGTAACTATCATAGTTTTTATCATGTCATATATTTATCATATATATCATATATTTTTATTCACACTGGCTCATGCTAATACTTTGTGTGAGACGGTGACCGGCAAGGTGCTGGAGGGCAGGTATGTTTCACCTAGGATGCTCTCCTATGCTGCTTTGGGGAGCACTTGGGCAGATACGTGCCACGAGCAGCCTGGGCTCGATGGAGGAAGCCGGCAGTATAGTGTTAGTAGCATTAAGCTACTAACACGTTGTAGCAAGTAAGTGGCTCCAAGCCGCATAATCCGGGCTGGCTTTTCCTGGAGTGACCAAAGTGAAGGGTGGGATGGTCACTCCCACGTACCAGGTGAGGCTGGTACCAGGCCTTATAAAGCCTGGGCCTACAGGGCCTAGAGGAGAGCTGAGACCTTTGCAGGTCTGAGAGTCCTGGCTGGCTGTGTGCAGGAGCCATTTGGTTACCAGTGTGTAGACAGGGACGCTCCATGTTTAGTAAGTGCTCAGACGAGCAGGATTTACTTTATGTTGGCCTGAAATAAAGGCCTGTATTTTGCTTTGTTTGCTTAGAAATAAACCCAGGCAAAGCCTGGACTAAAGACTTTATCCTATGTGTCACTGTCTCTGACTGCTTATGCCCAGGTTGCTACCGATCCTAAACGCTAATCCCTCACATTTGTTAATCCATTTTTGTTATATACCAGTTTTGTTTTTTGACTAAAACATGCCCAACCCTTTCTTCCTATAGGAAATAATGCCCTGACAGAGGTATTGGGTCAAACCAAGCATGTTAATAGTAGAATTAAAGGCCCATTTACACCAGCCGATGATCGCTTAAAAAAATCGCTAATCGGCGATCGTTTTAGCGATAATCGTGCATGTAAATGTGCGCCAATCGTCCGCTTTTCGGGCACTGCTGGCTGATCATTAAATTCAGTCCAACCTAAAAATTGTCCTTTGCTCTTATCAGAAGTTCTCCATGGGGAGTGCTGACAGCATTTCCCAGTGGAGAACAAAGGATCTGAGCACAGATAATAGCCCTCGGGCTATTAACTGCATTCAGGAAAGGCTTCATTTGCACACCTAATTGGTATTTAAGTAGCTGAGTAGCTACTTAATACTTTATGCAAAATGATCGCTCAAAGCTGTCACTCAAACTGTCATTTGAGCGATCATCGGCCCATGTAAACCAGCCTTTAGAGACATCACTGTTAAAAAACAGCTATCCTGTGTAGAGATGAGCGAACGTACTCGTCCGAGCTTGATACTCGTTCGAGTATTAGCGTGTTCGAGATGCTCGTTACTCGTAACGCGTACCACGCGATGTTCGGGTTACTTTCACTTTCATCTCTGAGACTTTAGCACGCTTTTCTGGCCAACTGAAAGACAGGGAAGGCATTACAACTTCCCCCTGCGACGTTCAAGCCCTATACCACCCCCCTGCAGTGAGTGGCTAGCGAGATCAGGTGTCACCCGAGTATAAAAATCGGCCCCACCCGCGGCTCGCCACAGATGCGTTCTGACATAGAGGAGGGAAAGTGCTATCTTGTTGGAGCTGCTATAGGGAGAGTGTTAGGAGTATTTTAGGCTTCAAGAACCCCAACGGTCCTTTTTAGGGCCACATCTAACCGTGTGCAGTACTGTGGAGGCTGCTTTTTGCAGTGTTGCACTTTTTTTTTGGGGGGTATATCGGCCGTGCAGAGCATTGCGCCCTGCAGTAATACTCCAGGGCCAGAAGCGCTTAGGCAGGGACAGAAGACATATTGATTGAATATAGGCAGTGGGCCTTTGCAAAAAAATTTTGGGAAAAAAATCTATTTGGGCTGCCTGTGACTGTCCTCAGTGTTCTGGGTCTGTGCTAGGTGCAGTAGTTCTCCAAATTCATACGCAGCCAGCTAAGTGTTACAGCAGGCTTGCGCAAAATTATTTCCTGGCTCTGTCTGGGCTGTGAAATCATCGCTGTATTGCAGTTCACAGTGCAACACTCTGCAGTTCTGTGACATACCCCAGGGCCAGAAGCGCTTAGGCAGGGACAGAAGACATATTGATTGAATATAGGCAGTGGGCCTTTGCAAAAAAATTTGGGGAAAAAAATCTATTTGGGCTGCCTGTGACTGTCCTCAGTGTTCTGGGTCTGTGCTGGGTGTAGTAGTTCTCCAAATTCATACGCAGCCAGCTAAGTGTTACAGCAGGCTTGCGCAAAATTATTTCCTGGCGTTCCGTAAGCGAAGTCAGCCTCCAACCACAGGCCAATAAGTGGCACATTTAATTACAGCGTTCTGTTTCTGCACTACTGGTAATACACCATGCTGAGGGGTAGGGGTAGGCCTAGAGGACGTGGACGCGGGCGAGGACACGGAGGCCCAAGTCAGGGTGTGGGCACAGGCCGAGCCAGTGCGGTGGCCAGGGGTAGAGGCAGGGCCAGACCGAATAATCCACCAACTGTTTCCCAAAGCGCCCCCTCGCGCCATGCCACCCTGCAGAGGTCAAGGTGCTCTACGGTGTGGCAGTTTTTCACAGAGACGCCTGACGACCGACGAACAGTGGTATGCAACCTTTGTCGCACCAAGATCAGCTGGGGAGGCACCACCACCAGCATGCGCAGGCATATGATGGCCAAGCACCCCACAAGGTGGGACGAAGGCCGTTCACCGCCTCCGGTTTGCACCGCAGCCTCTCCCCCTGTGCCCCAACCTGCCACTGAGATCCAACCCCCCTCTGAGGACACAGGCACTACCGTCTCCTGGCCTGCACCCACACCCTCACCTCCGCTGTCCTCGGCCCCATCCAGCAATGTCTCTCAGCGCAGCGTCCAGACTTCGCTAGCGCCACTGTTTGAGCGCGAGCGCAAGTACGCCGCCACGCACCCGCACGCTCAAGCGTTAAACGTGCACATTGCCAAATTGATCAGCCTGGAGATGCTGCCGTATAGGCTTGTGGAAACGGAGGCTTTCAAAATCATGATGGCGGCGGCGGCGGCCCCGCGCTACTCGGTTCCCAGTCGCCACTACTTTTCCCGATGTGCCGTCCCAGGCCTGCACGACCACGTCTCCCGCAACATTGTACGCGCCCTCACCAACGCGGTTACTGCCAAGGTCCACTTAACAACAGACACGTGGACAAGCACAGGTGGGCAGGGCCACTATATCTCCCTGACGGCACATTGGGTGAATTTAGTGCAGGCTGGGACAGAGTCAGAGCCTGGGACCGCTCACGTCCTACCCACCCCCCGAATTGCATGCCCCAGCTCGGTGGTGGTATCTGCGGCGGTGTATGCTTCCTCCACTAAACCACCCACCTCCTCCTCCTCCTACGCAACCTCTGTCTCGCAATCAAGATGTGTCAGCAGCAGCACGTCGCCAGCAGTCTGTGTCGCGCGGCATGGCAGCACAGCGGTGGGCAAGCGTCAGCAGGCCGTGCTGAAACTACTCAGCTTAGGAGAGAAGAGGCACACGGCCCACGAACTGCTGCAGGGTCTGACAGAGCAGACCGACCGCTGGCTTGCGCCGCTGAGCCTCCAACCGGGCATGGTCGTGTGTGACAACGGCCGTAACCTGGTGGCGGCTCTGCAGCTCGGCAGCCTCACGCACGTGCCATGCCTGGCCCATGTCTTTAATTTGGTGGTTCAGCGCTTTCTGAAAAGCTACCCACACTTGTCATACCTGATCGGAAAGGTGCGCCAGCTCTGCGCACATTTCCGCAACTCCAAGACGGACGCTGCCACCCTGCGGACCCTGCAACATCGGTTTAATCTGCCAGTGCACCGATTGCTGTGCGACGTGCACACACAGTGGAACTCTACGCTCCACATGTTGGCCAGGCTCTATGAGCAGCGTAGAGCTATTGCGGAATACCAACTCTAACATGGGCGGCGTAGTGGGAGTCAGCCTCCTCAATTATTTACAGAAGAGTGGGCCTGGTTGGCAACCATCTGCCAGGTCCTTGGAAACTTTGAGGAGTCTACCCAGATGCTGAGCGGGGATGCTGCAATCATTAGCATCACCATTCCTCTGCTATGCCTCTTGAGAAGTTCCCTGCAAAGCATAAAGGCAGACGCTTTGCAATCGGAAACGGAGGCGGGGGAAGACAGTATGTCGCTGGATAGTCAGAGCACCCTCATGTCTATATCTCAGCGCGTTGAGGAGGAGGGGGAGGAGCATGAGGAGGAGGGGGAAGAGACAGCTTGGCCCACTGCTGAGGGTACCCATGCTGCTTGCCTGTCATCCTTTCAGTGTGTATGGCCAGAGGAGGAGGAGGAGGATCCTGAAAGTGATCTTCCGAGTGAGGACAGCCATGTGTTGCGTACAGGTACCCTGGCACACATGGCTGACTTCATGTTAGGATGCCTTTCTCGTGACCCTCGCGTTACACGCATTCTGGCCACTACGGATTACTGGGTGTACACACTGCTCGACCCACGGTATAAGGAGAGCCTTTCCACTCTCATTCCCGAAGAGGAAAGGGGTTCGAGAATGATGCTATACCACAGGGCGCTGGTGGACAAACTGATGGTAAACTTCCCATCCGACAGCGCTAGTGGCCGAAGGTGCATTTCCGCGGCCCAGGTAGCAGGGGAGGCGCAGAGATCAGGGAGCATGTACAGCGCAGGCAGGGGAACATTATCCAAGGCAATTGCCAGCTTTATGGCTCCCCAGCAAGACTGTGTCACCGGTCCCCAGTCAAGGCTGAGTTGGCGGGAGCACTGTAAAAGGATGGTGAGGGAATACGTAGCCGATCGCACGAACGTCCTCGGTGACGCCTCTGCCCCCTACAACTACTGGGTGTCGAAGCTGGACACGTGGCCTGAATTCGCGCTGTATGCCCTGGAGGTGCTTGCTTGTCCTGCGGCTAGCGTCTTGTCAGAGACTGTGTTTAGTGTGGCTGGGGGAATCATCACGGATAAGCGTACCCACCTGTCAACCGACAGTGCCGACAGGCTTACACTCATCAAGTTGAACAAAGCCTGGATTTCCCCAGACTTCTCTTCTCCACCAGCGGACAGCAGCGATACCTAAACAATACGTAGGCTGCCCCCGTTGATGGAAGCATCGTTCTCTATCACCATCCAAAACGGGGACCTTTTTGCTTCATCAATCTGTGTATAATATTCCTCCTCCTGAAACCTCACATAATCACTCCGAACGGGCAATTTTTCTTAGGCCCACAAGGCTCAGTCATATAATTTTTCTAAACAATTTTTATACGTTTCAATGCTCATTAAAGCGTTGAAACTTTCACCTCAACCAATTTTTATTTTTACTGGGCTGCCTCCAGGCGTAGTTACCAATTAAGCCACATTAACCAAAGCGATTAATGGGTTTCACCTGCCCTCTTGGTTGGGCATGGGCAATTTTTCTGAGGTACATTTGTACTGTTGGTACACCAATTTTTGGGGGCCCTCGCCTACAGTGTAATCCAATTAATTTTTAGCCCACCTGCATTACAGCTGACGTTACATCAGCTGTGTTGGGCACTGCAATGGGATATATTTATGTACCGCCGGTGGGTTCCAGGGAGCCACCCATGCTGTGGGTCCACAGGGAGTTGTAACTGCATCTGTCCACTTCTAAAGAACCCCAGTCTGACTGGGGCATGCAGTGTGGGCCGAAGCCCACCTGCATTAAACATGACATTATTATTACCTCAGCTGTGATGGGCAATGCAATGGGATATATTTATGTACCGCCGGTGGGTTCCAGGGAGCCACCCATGCTGTGGGTCCACAGGGAGTTGTAACTGCATCTGTCCACTTCTAAAGAACCCCAGTCTGACTGGGGCATGCAGTGTGGGCCGAAGCCCACCTGCATTAAACATGACATTATTACCTCAGCTGTGATGGGCAATGCAATGGGATATATTTATGTACCGCCGGTGGCTTCCTGGCACCCACCCATGCTGTCGGTCCACAGGGACTTCACAATAGGAAGTTGTACCTGCCTGTGTCTATGAATTAAAAAGCCCGGTCAGGTTGGGGCATGCAGTGTGGGCCGAAGCTCACCTGCATTTAATCTGACGTTAGCTCTGCTGTCCAGGGCACTGCAATGGGATACATTTATGTACAGCCGGTGGGTTCCAGGGAGCCACCCATGCTGTGGGTGCACACGGAATTCCCATTGCGGAGTTGTACCTGCCTGTGACTATTTATAAAAAAACGCGGTCTGACTGGGGCATGCAGACACCTTGACAGAATGAATAGTGTGTGGCACATAGGTTCCCCTTTGCTATGCCCACGTGTGCAGCTCCAGATGGAGGTGGCACAGGATTGGATTTCTCATTGCTTATGTACAGCATTGTGGACTATCGCCCCGCCCCTTTTAAAGAGGGTCGCTGCCTAGCCGTGCCAACCCTCTGCAGTGTGTGCCTGCGGTTCCTCCTCATGGCAGACGCACCTATAAATAGACATGAGGGTGGCGTGGCATGAGGGCAGCTGAAGGCTGGGCAGGGACAGTTTGGTGTGCGCTGTGGACACTGGGTCGTGGGGGGGGGTTGGGCAGCATGTAACCCAGGAGAAGTGGCAGCGGAGTGTCATGCAGGCAGTGATTGTGCTTTGTTGGAGGTAGTGTGGTGCTTAGCTAAAGTATGCATTGCTAATGAGGGCTTTTCGGAAGTAAAAGTTGTTAAGAGGGGGGGCGGCCCACTCTTGCCGCTATTGTGGCTTAATAGTGGGACCTGGGAACTTGAGATGCAGCCCAACATGTAGCCCCTCGCCTGCCCTATCCGTTGCTGTGTCGTTCCCATCACGTTCTTGAATTGCCCAATTGCACAAACGAAAACCTTAGCGAGCATCGGCGATATACAAAAATGCTCGGGTCGCCCATTGACTTCAATGGGGTTCGTTATTCGAAACGAACCCTCGAGCATCGCAAAAAGTTCGTCTCGAGTAACGAGCACCCGAGCATTTTGGTGCTCGCTCATCTCTAATCCTGTGTATTGCAGATAAATAGGTGCCGAATGACATCCCAAGACAAGAAAAAAATACTGAAATAAATACAAACTGCAATCCAGGTATGTTTCTCATCCGGAATTATCTATATATATAAAATTGAATGTATGTCTGTCTGTCTGTCTGTCTGTCTGTCTGTTTGTCCTTTATGCGCTACTACACCATTCATCCGATCGCCATGAAACTTTGGGAAGTTGTTGAGTACACTCCTGGGCAGATTATAGGCATAGTACATTTATGCTACGATAAATGGCGCGGGTGCGTGCGTCGTCGACAGTTACGACCCCCCCCCCCCCCCACGTAGATCGTTCGATTTCCATCATTGCCACTAATTCTCTCACTTCCCAATGTTGTAGAAACATGAAATTTGGCAGGAGCATTGATTATGTCATAAATAGGAAAAGCTAATGGGCCCCAACTCGATTATTCAATTCTAAGCACCAAAGAATTAGCGTCCAAATTTTACGTACGGAATCTAATTTTCTCACATAGAAACTTGAAATTTGGCACGGGCATTGAATATGTCATAAATAGAAAACGCTAATGGGTCCCAACTCGATTATTCAATTCCATGCGCCAAAGAATTAGCGTCCAAATTTTACATACGGAATCTAATTTTCTCGCTTCCCAATGTCATAGAAACTTGAAATTTGGCACGAGCATTGATTATGTCATAAATAGGAAAAGCTAATGGGTCCCAACTCGATTATTCAATTCTATGCGCCAAAGAATTAGCGTCCAAATTTTACGTACGAAATCTAATTTTCTCACATAGAAACTTGAAATTTGGCACAGGCATTGAATATGTCATAAATAGGAAGCGCTAATGGGTCCCAACTCGATTATTCAATTCTATGCGCCAAAGAATTAGCATCCAAATTTTACGTACAAAATCTAATTTTCTGACATAGAAACTTGAAATTTGGCACGGGCATTGAATATGTCATAAATAGGAAACGCTAATGGGTCCCAACTCCATTATTCAATTCTATGCGCAAAAGAATTAGCGTCCAAATTTTACGTACGGAATGTAATTTTCTCACATAGAAACTTGAAATTTGGCACGGGCATTGAATATATCATAAATAGGAAACGCTAATGGGTCCCAACTCGATTATTCAATTCTATGCGCAAAAGAATTAGCGTCCAAATTTTACGTACGGAATGTAATTCTCTCACTTCCTGATATATATAAATGAATGTATGTCTGTCTGTCTGTCTGTCCTTTATGCATTACTACACCATTCATCCAATTGCCATGAGACTTTGGGAAGTTGCTGAGTACACTCCTGGGAAGATTATAGGCATAGTACAACTATCCTACGATAGGTGCCGCGCGTACGAGCATCGTCGACAGTTATGCCCCCAGACAAAGATCGTTTGATTTCCATCTCAAGCACGAAAGCAAAAGGCATTACGAGCAACGGGATGAGTGTTCAACCAGAAAATGATGCATCCGCCGAACGTTTCGCAAGACAATTGCTGGATATTGAGAATGCTGAGGTAAAATGAAACCTGTGCTGTGATTGGTTGCTATTTCTTATACTGCTGAGGTAACATGAAAGCTGTGCTGTGATTGGTGGCTACTTCTTATACTACTGAGGTTGCATGAAAGCTGTGCTGCGATTCGTTGTTATATATTATACCACTAAGGTAACATGAAAGCTGCGCTGTGATTGGTTGCTATATATAATACCGTAGAGGTAACATGAAAACTGCGCTGTGATTGGTTGCTATTTTTTATATTGCTGAGGCAGAATAAAAGTTGCGCTGTGATTGGTTGTTATTTCTCTTACTGCTCAGGTAACATGAAAGCTGCGCTGTGATTGGTTGTTATATTTTATACTGCTAAGGTAACATGAAAGCTGCGCTGTGATTGGTTGTTATATATTATACCACTGAGGTAACATGAAAGCTGCGCTGTGATTGGTTGTTATCTAGATATATAAAAACAAATGAATGTCTGTCTGTCTTCGCAGCAACGCGCGACGGGTAAGCTAGTTACAAAATATTTGGAACCATCTAGAAAAACCATAATTTGGCAGAGCACTGTTTCAACCATTCTTTACCGGACATGCATGTTGATCCAGGATCCCAAAGGTGTTTCTAGGAATTTTGTGCTTCCCATCTTGATTGACTGGGCAATAAAATTATCCCAGTTTTCGCCAAATAGGATCAGGTAGGTTCAAACTGATTTTTGGTGAAAATCTCTCTAAAATTTAATTTCCCATAATATCTGCTGAAGAGGTCAATGTGCAGCCAATCAGCAGCCAGGGCACCTTGATGATGTCACTATATGTGTCCTACATCTTTCATATAGGCAGCAGTTTTATTGCATGCGTGCATCACATGACCTAGCAATATATTTTACAGCAGTAACCAGCAGTCATTTTTACAGTTAAGCACAGGACAGAGCAGCTGCATCTCATTTCCATGCCTATATATAATGCGATCTGTTTTTACGGCCAGATATTCCACATAAGATATGTTGCTGCTGGTGTGAAAGCTTGCATTCCCGGCTTATATTGGAGTGATAGAGAAAAAAGCTGCAGCATGTTTATATGCCTATATGAAATGTAGTCTGTACATTGAGAGAGCGTATATTTCTGCTGCTGTCATCGTATAAAGCAGCAAAGCAGACTGACAAACTATGCTTAGGTATGCGGAATTTTACAAATGACTATTTATGGCCTCAGACGTCGTTCCAAGCTAACTATTTGCAGGCTTTAGCAGTGGGAAGGGGGAAATTCAATTACGCGGCACCAAACAGCGACAGTTGACAGATATACAAGCTATACTGTGTGGCCTTCTGTTCTTACATTTTGTGCCTCCTAGAAACTGTGGCCTATTTACTTGGCAGTGTTTTCTTTAAATTCATATAATGGAAACCCAAACAGGAAAACAACGAAACAAAAGCACATGTTAGCGGCCTTAGATGACGTTCAAAGTTGGCAGCCCAGGCAATACAAATTATTTGCAGGCCTTACGTAGGTAGCAGTGAGGCCAGAGGAATTCAATTACACTGTGCCAAACAGTGACAGCTTGCAAAGATACACGCTATACTCTTTGCCTTCTGTTCTCACGTATCGTGCCTCCCAGGGACTGCGGACCATTTAGTTGGCAGTGGTTTTTTTGTTAATATAAGGCAGAAGGAAACCCAAACAGGAAAAAAAAAAACACTTAACATATCAATGACATCAGACATCGGTTAAAGTCTCCCATCCGGCCACTACTACTTACTTTCAGGCATTTCACAGCTAACATTGGTTTTCTAAGTCAGCTGATAAGTTAAACAAAATTATACTAAGAAGAAAACAATAAAAAACTAACTTCAAAAATAAAAGCAAAGGGTAGGGGCGTGACATTGCTTTTAAAACAAACACCACACCTACTATCTCCCTAGGCATAATTTTGGTAAGTCTACTACTTTTCCTTGGAGGAGGAGGAGGAGGACGATGCTTGAATGTTGGGTTCACCTGGCAGAATTTGTCCTTGATGACATTGCTTTTAAAACAAGCAGCACTCCTGCTGCCTTTCTTGGTGTAATTTCTGATCTAGGAGACCCTATGTGGGCTTTTTTTCTGTTTTCAGTGACATCCCTGTGCTTCAAGCAAATACAGTAGTCAGCAGCATGTAATACGATACAACTAATAAGGTGAGGAGGTCTTTAAATCAAAGTGCTCACCATATAAATAGGGTTTCAATCAAAAAACCCACAAAATTGTCATCCGAAGTAGAAAGAAGTATGGCAGCAAAAATATATAAGAAAAATACAAAACTTTATTCCTCCATATACCGTAAAACAAAGCAACATTTTGACTAAGTGTTGGTCCTTATCAAGCTCAATATCAGGGCTTAGTCACACAGGCGCACCAGCGCCTGTGTTACTGCAGGAAGAAGACGGCCGTACTTCAGGACGGACGTCACTCTCCAGCCCCGGGAGAAAGAACATGTGACCGGCTTCATTGTCAGTCATATGTTCTTTCTTCAGCGCTGCAGGGAGTCGTCCGTCTTGAAGTACGGCGGTCTTGCTGATGCGCCCGTGTGACTAAGCCCTCAAGCTCAAGCTTTATAAAGACCAACTCTTAGTAGAAACGTGGCTTTGTTTTACGAATTATGGAGTAATAAGGTATTGCATTTTTATTATGTCTTTTTGATGCCATTCGTCTTTCTACTTTGTATGACCCCTGTGCTATAATTGACCCCTACACCATTGTACACTATTTGACCTATTTCTAGGAGGAGCAGTGTTCCCCAGATGTGTGGGTGTATCCCCGTGCAACCTGGGAGGAGGAGGGGTACTTTGGCTGCATGGGAGACCTTCTGGAGCGAAAATTAGTAAACTAATTTTTACTCTCATTGACTTTAAGGAGAGTCAGAATCGGCAGTCCTATTTCACGATACTTTTCAGGAAATTGGCCCAATACCTAAATGAACCGATTATTCCACTAATCACTCAGCACTATCAAGGAACTACCCTTTCCTCATACAGTAATTTGAAGAAAGTATAATGTAATAAACTTTGTTGTAGCTGAGAAAAAGTGCAGGAAAGAATAGATAAAGTCTTCTTCAGTCCAGCACAATGATGGATCTCAGAGGCGTAACTTGAAGCTACTGGGCCCCGATGCAAAATCTGTAACAGGGCCCTCAACTATAATGCTCTATTCATAGTACTGGGCTCCCTATATGGAGAAGAGAGGCCTTATGGGCCCCCTAAGGCTCCTGGGCCTGGGTGCAACCGCATCCCCTGCATCCTCTATAGTTACGCCCCTGATGGATCTCCTATTGAGACTTAGATTGTTGTGTCTGTATGAAGTGATATGTAGAAGCTGCAGAAGACAAAAGGCGCAACATTTCTAAATAAACCTCATTGTAAAATTATTGTCAAACCACTGTCAGGGTAATAAAATTCTAAGTACAGCACCAATCAGGCCCACCCCACTTGCCCCGTTGCCGGCGGTAAGAAGAGACACCACACAGGGATCTGGTATCATTCCTCACACGGGACATGGCTGCGCTTTGCCGACGTGCTTTATTACAGATTACATGAGATCTTATACCCTTTGTCCCATCCCCATCAAGGGGTGATGGGCTTATAACCATATATGGGCAGTCCGGATTTCCGGCCTGACAGTGAAAATTATGTACATGGTTGAACATCTTGATATCTTGTTCCAGCGCTTCTGGGAAAACGGCCAAGTACACGCGGCCTTGTGTCTGGTTCCGTATCTTCTCTGAATTTCTAGAAACATCTTGTCTTCGCCTTGCAAAGCCTTGGAATATCTGATGTAAGGCGACATATAAGTTTTTTCTCATTTGGAATTGAATAAAACTTGCATATAGGTATAAAAGTATAAAGAACATATGGCAATATATATATATACCCTCACACCACAATACATGCATTTAAGTATTTAAGTGAAAAAATTACCCACAAAGATGTCCAAAGCCTTTGAATGTCTCAGGAATGGAAAATACAATAACCTGTCCATTCTTGCTTCTTGGTTGAGCAGCCACTTCTTTTAAAGGCAAAACACAGTATTACATGGTACCCATTTAAGACAAAGGGCATTAGAGTAATACAGAGAAACCATTCTTATTTAATCTTGCAGTCTGCAAAATTAAACAACTCCGGTTGCAGAAAAAAGACATAGAAAATGTCATAGTACATTCTAAATAACATTTTATATCACATTCTATTGGCTGTAATCTTGGGTAAACTGTGCCCTGAGTTACTGTTCTTATCAAATCAATTTGCATAACATAATCACCTACATATCCAGTCTGACAAATCTCTTCAAAGTTAAGGAGCAGATTCAATATTACACTATTTAATGGGTCATTAACCTTTGTTAATGTCATGCTAATCACTGTTTCTTCATCACCATAGGAGAGAAAGTGAATATACTAAAGAATAACATCATAGTCAAGAACATTGAGATGAAAGGTAGACTAGTAAAACTACCATCTAAGGTAAAGGCGTATTATGCATCATAAATATTTTTCAAGGTTTATGTATGCAAATAAGGGATGAAAAAGTACCTCCACAGTGCCAACTTCTCTACAAGTCACTGTCCGACTTCTCAACAGTCATTGACAATGTAGCTAGGGATATAAGCCAAACCCGATTTTTCTCCAGAGGTAAAAGACCCCCATCTGCAGACAGGCTATTTTGGTGTGTTTGCCGATTTCAAAACTTTCCACCACTATGCATGATCTTCGAATACTCTGAATTCACAGAAGCCATTGAATCAGCCAATTGTGATACACAACATGTATGGCAAGAACTTGACTACAGGCTCAATGTGTGTCGAGTGACAAAGGGGGCCACATTGAATACCTCGGATGTGAAAAACTTTTTTAATCTTTTGCAACATAACTTTTTGAGTTTCTGTTTCCATTGAGTTTCTATTTCCACAAATTTATGTATCTGACTGTCATTAAATGTGAGTTATGAGCGTTTCAAATCATTCTGTATAAGACTCCCTACACCAACTTGGCACTCTCTTCAAGGAGAAACTTTATCCTCCCAGACCCACATCAAGGTTTATGTATTAAAACATTAACATTTTGTTTAGTAATTATTCACGCAGAGGGATGTATAGACACAATTTCTAGTCAATACGAGTACACTAAAATAAATGGATCCCCATTCAAATGAAAGCTGCAGTACTAAGCACAACTGACTGGCACGAATAGCATAGTGTCCCAGAGAAAATTAACATCTTTTTTTTCTAATCACAGACAACCTTTTTAGGGTGCATTCAGACGAGCATGTGCATATATACGCCCACACAAAACCACGCGTCTATTTAGAACCATTGGTTCCCTATGCTATGTTTGCATGTCCGTGTTTTACAGGCGTGCAAACGCGCGTACTGCAAAACATACTACATGCGTGCACCATAGGTCCATGGTATGTGTCAATATTCCCTGTGGGGGGTCTCCTTGTCACTGAACACTGTGACAGCACTGTAATCAGTGCCAAGAGGAATCCCCGCGGGGAGTAAAGTAAATGGATGTGAAACCCATGGATGCAGTGGCTGGCCCATTGGCAACATACAGAAAAGATGGCGAGGATGTCTTCATCTCCACGGGGAGTCCCCTCATCACTAAACACTGTGACAGCATAATAAGATTTATTTATGCAGACTGGCATTTCAATCACCGGTCTTAATATGATCCACACCAATGCACAATTTGAGGTATACACTCTTTCATACATTTGGTGCATATTGGCATCACCATGCACGGACACAGATGTCTATGTCAGTTAGGTGTTGGAGTACATTTCTGGTATTTCTGGCCCTCTCAACCATGGCCCTTTTTTGGAAACTCACGGCGATCAATGTATATGTCAAATTCTTTGCATGAGCTAGCCTTGCACAAAAACTAGCAAGTTTTCAGTGCCTGTTTTTAGTTGATAAATTTTCCCCTTTGTATTTTTTTAAATTCTCTACCTAGAAGAAAATATACTTATAGTTGTCTTCCATACTTAATTTCTCTTTAGGATCCAATGATGCTTCTTGATTTTAAGATGATGGCTTCCTGTTTGCAAGACGAATAGCTTGTAATTGATAAATTGCTTATGCAGAAAATAATACAATGTCGTATTTTACCTTAAAATCGTACAAAAAGTTTTACTATGAGTAAATTACAAATAGACTTTTGGTTATCCAAAGTCTATATGAGCTTTTTTTTAAAAAAAAAAAAAAAAAAAAGATAAATAGAATTCTGATGTATAAAAAACTGTCTGACTTTAAAGGGGTTGTCCCGCGCCGAAACGGGTTTTTTTTTTTTTCAAACCCCCCCCCCCCCCCCCCCGTTCGGCGCGAGACAACCCCGATGCAGGGGTTAAAAAAGAACACCGGAGAGCGCTTACCTGAATCCCCGCACTCCGGTGACTTCTTACTTACCTGATGAAGATGGCCGCGGGGATCTTCTCACTCGGTGGACCGCAGGGCTTCTGTGCGGTCCATTGCCGATTCCAGCCTCCTGATTGGCTGGAATTGGCACGTGATGGGGCGGAGCTACACGGAGCCGGCATCCAGCACGAGCAGCCCCATTGAAAAAAGAAGAAGACCGGGACTGCGCAAGTGCGGCTAATTTGGCCATTAGACGGCGAAAATTAGTTGGCTCCATGGAAACGAGGACGCTAGCAACGGAGCAACTTCTTATAACTTCTGTATGGCTCATAATTAATGCACAATGTACATTACAAAGTGCATTAATATGGCCATACAGAAGTGTATAGACCCACTTGCTGCCGCGGGACAACCCCTTTAAGTTAACTTCAAATTCTGTCTTATTATCTTATATTTCTGTCTGTTATTTTTATTCTGTATTACAGAATTGTAGTCCTGCTGGATTAAGATATGGTGTCATTAATAGTTGTAAGCCCGCATGGTGGACTACATGTACTGTGTGGCCTGATACCCTATATATGCCTTCTTTTTGTGCAAGAATAGTATATAGCAGCCGCCCCCTCAATACAAGGAAGATGTGTGAGTGGTTTTTCATCAGTACCTTCACCAGAGCAATTGCTCCTCCATATAACCGTTGACTGTCAGTATGTTGAGGAATGGGATGTTTTTACCTGTCCTCTTGTATTAGTATATCAGTAAGTATATGGTCACTTTCCATTTTCTGTAATTTTGGTTCTAGAAGTGTATGTATGTTATGAGCTTGGTTCTGGTGCTAAATTCATTTTATGAGCTTGGTTGTGGTGCCGTATTCATGTTCCAAAGTTTAGTTCTGGTGCTGTATTTATATTAAATAGATAAACAACTGAAGAATAGAAGAACACTGTGTGGCTGGCCTCACAGAGCCATATTATACCTACTTGTGGTCAGCAATGACTACACAATTTTGGCAGTAATTTGTGTGGTCATGGTTTGGCTACAGCATGTTTCCACCCTTTGGGTATGTCACATGGGGGAATCTGATGCAGAATTTTCCATGTAGATTCCACATCTGAAATCATGGCAGTAAAAAAGCAGCTATTTTGCCTTGGATTTTGCTGCAGATCTGCCCACAGTTTTAGCTTTGGATATCTGCAATATCCACATGTGGAATTTCCAATACACTTCCATGTGAAGAAATGACATGCATGTGGAGTACTGTGTGCTTTCCCTCAGGCTTACATTTGCCAGCCAGCCCCTGTTTTTGCCATTCTTTTCACCAGTTTCAACTTTTTGAATGCTTGTATACATTTGCTTGAACTATTTTCATATTTTAGACTAACAATAGTTTCTTGAAAGTTATGCAATAACTAAATGTGTTAAAAAAACAAAAGGATTTTGTATTTGAGTTGCCTTGACAAGTGTTGCATATCCTCAATCAACCTTTTAAGGTTGCCAGTCCACCTGAGATGCTTTTTGTACTGTTCTTCTCATGTAACTTGTTGACTACTTTTCATCTTCTCTCTAGTCTGACTCATTTTACTTCATCTCTATTAGCTTCAGGTCAGGTCTCTTTGCAGGCCTGTTTTTTTTATACAGAGTTTTATCACTCTTCTCCTTTATCAAATAGATCAGCTCACATGTACAGTATAAGTCGAGTCATTGTCCTTTAGAAAACCAAATGACAGGCCAACACGAACCAGCCATAAACACAAACCAGATGGGATGGCATATCTCTACAGAACACTGTGGTAGCCATTGACCTTTAATTCTATATAAATTGCAAAAAGTGTAATCAGCACAGGC
This sequence comes from Eleutherodactylus coqui, assembly GCF_035609145.1. Classification (NCBI taxonomy): domain Eukaryota; kingdom Metazoa; phylum Chordata; class Amphibia; order Anura; family Eleutherodactylidae; genus Eleutherodactylus; species Eleutherodactylus coqui. The sequence goes on along the minus strand of NC_089840.1, from coordinate 67,834,993 downwards.
CCATCATCATCTTTCCAATCCTTCATGTCGGAGTGGATGAATGGACAAATAAACAGAGAAAAAGAGAGACAAGGGTGAGAATAACTTTGACTGTTACTTGATATGTATGCAATGTCACACATGAAAAAAACCCTTGTATCTCAAGAAAACAATTATTCTTCAATCTTACTTGATTATTAAATGTCCAAATCAGTGTTTTTGTGTCATAAGGCCCATTTACACGAGCAGATAATCACTCAAAGATCGCTCAAACAGACGTTTTAAGCGACAGCTTTGAGCGATTATTTTGCTTAAAAATAATTGGTATTTAAGTAGCTTCTCAGCTACTTAAATGTCAATTATGTATGTTAATGAAGCCTTCACTGAGCTCAGGCTAATAGCCAGAGGCTATTAGCTGTGGAAACAATGCTATCAGCACTCCCCCCCCCCCCCCCTTCCCCGTGGAGATTCGACTCATAAAACTGATGGCTAAAATCAAGCTCACTTTAACAATCAGCGAAAAAAAGCCCAAAATGCGGGTGCCCCGCGCCCTTTTACTTGCACCGATTATTGCTAAAATGATCGCCGATGAGCGAAGTTTTAGCGATAATCGTCCAGTGTAAATGAGCCCTTATATTGCTCTATATTCGCTGTTGTAGCTTGCAGTATTTTGAAAAAAACATCAATATACAGTAGACCTTATTCATCCGCAGGCGTTGCGACACCACATTTTATGCAAAAATCCTATTCATCTGCATGGTTTTCTTGCGAAAGCCTCATAAGGAAGTGAAGAGTTAATAAGAGTCCTTCTTCTCTAGATTTATCACAGAACACTTTCAGACTAAGATTAAAATTTAATAATGGAACGTATCATTGGTATTTTTTGGGCAACTAAATACGATGAAACATTGGCTAGAGCACTATGAATCCCAAGACAATGGTTCCATCACTGACAAGCAACTTAAGGGCGAGCACCCACTGGCGTTTGCTTTTTCGCAGCGTTTTCGCCACGTTTCCCGCGATTTTTCCGCGCGTTTTTCGCGGCGTTTTCGCGGCTTTTCCATTAATTTCCATTGACTTTCATGGGTGCATTAGGAGAAAAATAAGGACACATATGCAACTGACAGTTCCTATGTTAAAAACGCAAACGCAACGCAAAAAAAACGCCAGTGGACAGGAACACATGTTATCTCTATGCCTGTGCAGGAAAAACGCAAAACGCAAAACGCAGGTAAAAAAACGCCAGTGGGTGCTCGCCCTAAGGGCACCCACCCACTGGCGTTTGCGTTGTTAGTGCGTGAAAAATGCAGCGATTTCGCATCTACGCGTTTGCGTTTTTCGCGCGTTTTTCGCTGCGTTTTTTTTACGCAAAACGCGGAGAATGTCTCATCCTAAAACATTGCATAGCGTTTCTATACCAACACACCCTACAGCACCTGTGAAGAATGCCCGCCCTTCCACAGTCTTCAGTAATGTTGTCTGCAAAAACGCCACGCGGCGTGTGCGAATTGCGTTGCGTTGCGTTTTTTTCCGGGAGCATTGAAAACCATGGGAGAAGTTAGATTAAAAAAAGGAGCCAGAGTGTAAGGACAGCTGCGATGCGATTTTGCGGGGCGGGGCGATTTTAAAAACGCCAGTGGACATGAGCACACTTTATCTCTATGCCTGTGCAGGAAAAACGCAAAACGCAGGTAAAAAAACGCCAGTGGGTGGGAGCCCTAAAGAGGAAGCGTGATTCTATTTAGGATATGGTTGAAAATAAAAATATAGAAGCCCCAAGAGTGTAATTGGCATAACAGACAGGGATATTCATGTGGGCAATTTGTTACATCTGTATAAAACGGTAGAAATAAATGCATCTTTAGCCACTTGTGGACCGCCCATAGATTATAAATGTGTAGGTCATGTGCATCTATCTCCACATCCCTCAGATATCCCCTGAGAGTCCCCCCTGCTGTGCAGGTGCTCCAGGACAGCTGAGATCACAGAGCTTTCCCTGGAGACCAATCCACATGGTCTCCAGGCATATGATCACTATGACAGCCAGTCACAGAGATCACTGTGAGAAAGTACTACTACGCTCTACCCATTCATCTCCGATCTCCCATTCATGTAGCTCTGTGACCCAGCGGTCTCAGAGACCCATCAGTGTGGTCTTTGGGCAAGTGATTGCAGTGACAGTAAGTCTCAACAATCACAGTAAAGTTTAATTGTAAATAAAAACTTTTATAATAGTTTACACTACCCCCCCCCCCCCCCCCCTACCCCCCTATTCTTAGAGCCTGTCAGGGAGGGAGACAGGTATGCACAGTTATTAAACACAGAAAGGGTATGTTCACATGGCAGAATTCAACATAGATTTTTCCACACGGATTTCGCATCTGAAACTGCAGCAGAAACCTTTGGCTAAACTGCATATTTATGTCACATATTTTGAGACATATTTGCCCATGTGTTTAAGCACTAAAATGGAGACTTCTTGATTTCTGAGGTCTGTGTTTGAATCATGTTGTATACTAGGACCACATGTGGGATATTCCTGAAAACTGCAGTTCAGGAAAATAAATATTGAGATTTATTTCGTTGACAAGTCCATCTGTGATAGAGAACAAAATAGTTAAAAATTGAAAATTTGCAAAAAAAAAAAAGGAAATGTTTAAACTTTACCTTCACTTTGCTTTAATTCCCGTGAAACACCCAAAGGGTTAACACGTTTTTTGAATTTGGTTTTGAATACTTTGCGGGTGCAGTTTTTATAGTAGGGTGATTTATAGTAGTCTTATACACAGACCCATCTTCAAAATTAAACTGCTCCCTGAAAACATTGAGTCTGGGAATGTTCTTCCAAATTTGAAAATTGCTGCTATACTTATAAGTATATTGGGAACAATAATTGATTGCCAATTCAATTGTAAAATCACAGCAGAGTATGGCCATATTCACTTACCAAAAAAAGTAGTAGGACACAGATAGGGAGGCAGATACACTACTTCCCAATAGATGCAGAAAGCCCAAATGATACATCAAAGAGCTAAAAACAGGTGCAAAGTACTAATGAAAAACCACTCACATGACCAATATAAGAAAGGGGAGTGGCTACCCAATGCTACACCTACATATAGATAACGCACATAAAGGGTGCTAGTCCTAACGTACACCACTCAATGCATATCCAAGGCTCACAGATAAAAATAAAGCAGTCTGAAGCATGACAAAGAGCAATCCACATTGACAATGACACCCCTGGCTCCCCCAGGTACAAAAGGCCAAACTGCATGTTGAAACTGATAAAAATTGATAAAAACAAACATGCAGACAGCCAAAGTGAAAAATGGAGGAGCATTACAAAGGTGCAAAACATTGAGAAAAAGCCACTCACACACATCCTCAAAGGGAAGGAGCTTAGCACAAAAAATTGCACATAGATACAAGATACAAAAGGAGTCATAGGTGTGATGCACCATGCAGGCTTACAGCCTATTAGTTAAATAAGCGGGCTGCCATGTAATACAAAAGTGAACCACACTGGCATCGATACCCAGGCTCCCCCAGCATATCAGGCCAACCTGCCAAATACAGATATATTGATAAATATCGATAAATATGAGGTATTGGTTAATATTATGGCCAAAATATGGAAGCTCAGAAGCCCCTGTCAAGGATTCTCATTTTCTTGTGATTCCCTACACTAATATGGTAAACGGTCTGCAAAACACGTTCTATGAGGAACAGGTAAAGGATCTGGGAATATTTAGCTTGCAAAAAAGAAGGCTGATGTCACGTCCGTGTGGCACACAAGCACCATGCTCAGCACAGACACAGGGTGACGTACACATCCAGTGCAGTTGACAATACCATGCACTGTAGAACAGTGCACACCACACTATGCTTAACAGCAGCACCCCTCCAGGGAGAAGGAAACCTGACCCTAACCTAGCAAGGGGGTGAAGGGTCCCTGCCTAAAAGGGGAGCAATCGCTTCGATAGAGGTAGCCCCATGGTCTTTTTCCTGGGCCCGGATTGTCCCTGGAGAGATGAACTGAACAGCAAAGCAAAACAGAAATGAAAACAGAAATACAAACTGAAAAGTAAACCGCAGCAACCTATCTGGACGTAGCAGTGCACCCAGTACAGAGGAATTCCAAGCTCTAATACTCCTCTATGGAGCTGAATAAGCAGCATTGAGCAAAGGGATGGGCGAGAATATACAGCTACTCTACACCTGACGACTGGCAGAGAAATTAGAGAACCCCACCTCCAACCTTCTCCCAGGCATGACTAATCCAGCAAGCATCCATGCAGCAAAGAGAGACAGCACCCTGCAGTCTCTGCACATGGTGCATTAACCCTTGTCTTGTATAACAAGGCGACAGGTCTTGGCCTGCGTTGAGGCCACCTTGCCATGATGCTGTTGCGACCCACAAGCCGCGACAGCTGAGAGGGTTCTTAATACCTGTCTACAAATATTTGAAGCGCTGTCTCAGTGCAGAGGGATCAGCCTTAAAGGAGATGTCCCGCGCCGAAACGGGTTTTTTTTTTTTTCAACCCCCCCCCCGTTCGGCGCGAGACAACCCCGATGCAGGGAAGTAAAGGAAGCTTACCGGAGCGCTTACCTTAATCCCCGCGCTCCGGTGACTTCAATACTTACCGCTGAAGATGGCCGCCGGGATCCTCTGTCTTCGTGGACCGCAGCTCTTCTGTGCGGTCCACTGCCGATTCCAGCCTCCTGATTGGCTGGAATCGGCACGTGACGGGGCGGAGCTACACGGAGCCGCTCTCTGGCACGAGCGGCTCCATAGAAGACTACAGAAGACCCGGACTGCGCAAGCGCGGCTAATTTGGCCATCGGAGGCCGAAAATTAGTCGGCACCATGGAGACGAGGACGCTAGCAACGGAGCAGGTAAGTATAAAACTTTTTATAACTTCTGTATGGCTCATAATTAATGCACAATGTATATTACAAAGTGCATTATTATGGCCATACAGAAGTGTATAGACCCACTTGCTGCCTCGGGACAACCCCTTTAATCTCATTTGCACAAGTAAAGACTAGAAGCAATGGGATTAAACTGAAAGGGAGGAGATGCAAATTAGATATTAGAAAAAACTTTCTGACAGTGAGGGTGATCAATGAGTGGAACAGGTTACCATGGGAGGTGGTGAGTTTTCTTCAATGGAAGTTTTGAAACAAAGGCTGGACAAATATCTATCTAGGATGATTTAGTAATCCTTCAATGAGCAGGGGGTTGGATCTGATGACCCTGGAGGTCTCTTCCAACTCTACCATTCTATGATTCTATGAATATAAAAAAAACACAGAAAAAGAGGAGAAAATTACAAAATCACAGGAAAACTGTTGCTATACTCACAAGTATATTGGGAACAAGAATTCAGTGCCAATTCAATGGAAAAATCACAGGAGAGTATGGCCATATTCACTTACCAAAATAGTAGTAGGACACAGATAGGGAGAGAGGGATACACAACCTTCGAGTAGAAGCAGATAGCTCAATTCAAAACCCGCAATTGCAAATTATAGACAAATTGAAGACATTGTTCTATTGCAAATGATCTTTACTTCTAAGAAGTGTTTATGATCTCCGCGAACACATTATCATTAACATAGTAAATGCATGCTACTGATTTGTTTGAAAAGATATCCTTGTCATACTATATGCCGAGGAAGATGAAATAGTTTCTGTCAGTGTGTCTATGAATATAGAGAACACTTTATAATGACTTATGGATACACATTCGGATGAGAGTAAAGCTTCACCTGACCCTGAAGGAAATCCATTAATTCTATGAGTAGGAACATCACTGAACTGTTTTAGGTAGAACTAATTAGCAATTAGAGACAGGAGTGCTAATGGAATGGAAAGGGGACTAAGGAGCTTTCTAGGTAAGAGGATAAGAAATAGTGGATATGCCACTCAAGATCAATAGAGCAGACTTGGTGGACACATTACTGGAATGAAATAAAACAGCTAAAATGCTTTTCCTTCTTTTTTTTGGTGCAAGCCCAATTCATTAATGGAAATAAAACGAAGTGTGAAATATGAACTCAGTACGATACAGAGCCATCCTCGCAGTATTTGTCAATGTCTCAGATCTTTTAGGCAGAATATTATGCAAAATGTTAAACCTTTGTTTGCAGAGCAGCTAGAGTAAATTATTTTCTTTACTTGATATATGCAAAACACTATAAATGTCAATGCAATCCAGTGCTAAAAAAGTAATAACTATGTGAGAAATTTAGAAAATAATCCTTCAGAAAGTGGCAAGTGTTTACGAATAGGGCATCAACTGGAGGCCACTTCACCACCAGCCATGCCTATATATCTATGTTACAATGCAGGTGCATTCCAATAGCAATCAGATTGAAGAAAGGCTTTAAGGCAGGCTTCACAAAACATTTTTTTGCACAAACTTCGAGTATTTGGTGGCCTTTTTGCTTACCTGTTCCTCAAGCAATTTTTGAAACAAAAACCATTGTGGCCAGTTGTTGGCTGTAGGTCAATAGGGAGTTATGAAAGGTACTACAAATAGTGTCTGATTTTTTGGTGGCAAGTAACGACAGATAAAAGAAAGTAAGGGAGCAACCCAAGTAAGAAGTCAATATTATGAAATAAAAATTCTCAGTGGGAAGAAGGATCCCTTTGGAGGAATTAAACCAGTCTACGAATGAAATGGCAAGTGCAGTCAACCCAAATAACATCAATCCTGCAGGGCTGGATGTGTCAACAATAAAACCATCAAAGTGGAAAACTGGGAATAAGGCACGACCTGATAATTGTGAAGAACGCATGAGTACGCAGAGATATTAGCTTGACTTCTCTGTTTATTGATAGTACTAGCATATCATACATTTCGAGGCAATATTAGTATTACTGGGGACACGCTATACAAACAGGTTTGACAATATATGTAAAAAGGTATTGAAAAACTGAAGAGTGAAATACAGATTGAATATTGAGTTAAATAAAAGAGGTAAAAAAACAATAGAATATTATTAACCTCTTAAGTACATGGCCTATTTTGGCCTTAGGGCTTAGTCACACGGGAGCATCGGCGCCCATGTTCCTGCACTAAAAGACGGCTGCACTACAGATGCGGACGAATCTCTGCAGCGCCGGAAGAAAGAACATGTGACCGGCTCCATTGTCCTGAAGTGCGGCCATCTTCTTCGTGCAGGAAAATGGGCGCCGATGTGCCCGTGTGACTAAGCCCTTAAGGTCCAAGCCTTATTTTTCAAATCTGACATCTGTCAATTTATGTGGTAATGACTTTTGAATACTTTTACTTATCGATGCTATGCTAAGAGTGTTTTATCGTGACATATTGTACTTTATGTTAGTGGAAAAATTGCATCAATATACTTCGTCTTTATTTTAAAAAAAAATCCAAATTTACTGAAAATTTGGAAAAATGTGCAGTTTTCAAACTTTGAGTTTTTCTCTTTGTAAGATAGATAGTCAAACAACACCAAATAGTTAATAATTAACATTTCTCAAAGGCCTACTTTAGGGCGCCCACCCACTGGCGATTTTTTTTCCTTTGCGTTTTTTCTCAAGAGCAATTAGTTTTGAATGTACTCCTGTCCACTGGCGTTTTTTGTTTCAGTCCGTTGCAAAATTTTTAACATAGGAACTGTCAGTTGCATATGTGTCCTTATTTTTCTCTTAATGCACCCATTCAATTCTAATTGCTCTTGAGAAAAAACGCAAAACGCAAAGAAAAAAAATCGCCAGTGGGTGGGCGCCCTCATACTGCAATAATTTTTAAGTGTTATTTTATTTTTTTAGGACTCCACAAAGTATAGAAATTTAGTAGTAATTTATCAAATTTACTTGCAAATTTCAAAAGCTGAATTTTTTAAGGACCAATTCAGTTCAGACGTGGATTTTAAGAGCCTGTATATCAGAAAACCCCCACTAATCACTCCATTTTAAAGCTCGCTCTTCAAGGTATTCAAAATGGCATTTAGGAAGTTTATTAACCCTTTAGATGTTTTACAGAAATTAAAGAAAAATGCATCAGAAATTTGTACAGTTCAATTTTTTGGCAGATTTTAAATTTAAAACCATTTTTTTCTATAACACAGCAGGAGTTAGCAGAAAAACAAAACTCAGAATGTATTACCCGGATTCTGCAGTTTTTAGAGTTGCCCATATGTCGATGGAATCTGCTGCTTGGGCACACAGCTGAGCTCAGAAGGGAAGGAGCGTTATTTGACTTTTTGAATGCAGATTTTGCTGGAATAGTTTTCAGATCCTAGGTAGTGTTTGCAGTGCCACTGAGGTACCAGTACATTTGAAACCCCCAAGAACTGACCCCATTTGGAAACTAGACCCCTCATGGAATTCATCAATGGGTGTAGTGAGCATTTTAAACCCACAGGTGTTTGAGAAATGTTTTTAACAATTTGAGTTGAAAATGAAAAATTCAAATTTTTCCAGTAATGTTTAGGTTTAGCCCCAGATTTTTATTTTTTACCAGGTAAAAAAAGAGAAAAAGTACCCCATGATATGTTACCCTATTGCTTCCGAGTATGTAAACTGTTGTTTGGGCACATGGCAGGGCTCAGAAGGGAAGAAGCCCTATTTGGCTTTCTGAATACAGATTTTGCTAGAATAATTTGCATACCCCATGTAGTGTTTGCAGTGCCCCTGAGGTACCAGTACATTTGAAACCCCATTTTGGAAACTAGACCCCTCAGGGGATTTATCATGGGGGGTAGTAAGCGTTTTGAACTCACAAGTGTTTGAGGAATTTACTCTATTGCTTCCGAGTACGGAAATGTACCATGTGTGCACATAAACTATTGTTTGGGCACATAGCGGGGCTCAGAAGGGAAGGACTGGCATGTGGCTTAATGTACAAGCTGTGTGGAGTACATCAGGGTGAGGCCTCATTCAGACGAGAGGTTTTTTTTTGGCGCGTTACAGGTGCACAAAAAGATTGTGTCTATTAGATCCAATGGTTTCCTATAGAAGCGTTCACATGAATCGCATCTGCAAAAGTTAGGACATGTATGGCTACAATGCACGCATCTAAAGTCCATGCTGCGTGAAAAATATAGAACCTGATCTATCTCTGCCGCTTGGCGCGCATAATCTTACTCGTGTGAATGCACAAATTATGCACAAATGTATATTGCGCTTGGATGGGGTGACCACGGGACGGGGTCAGAAACATAGCAGAAACTTTTGTGTTTTGTTTTTTTACATTAAGCGATATGCCGACGCTTCACTGACTAACTACACGCTACACTGACTAATGATGGGATGGGTGACTATGAAATAGAAACACAACCGGAAATTTTTTTTTGTTTTTTTACACTAAGAGATACGCTGACACTACAATAACTATCTACACACTACACTGACTAATGACGGGATAGCTGACTATGAAATAATAACACAGCCGGAATTTTTTTTTTTCTACAATACACTACTGATCACAGCTACACTACACTACTGATCACAGCTACACTACACTACACTACTGATCACAGCTACACTACACTACTGATCACAGCTACACTACAATACACTACACTACTGATCACAGCTACACTACACTACAGTACAGAACACAGCTACACTACACTACACTACTAATCACAGCTACACTACAATACACTACTGATCACAGCTACACTACAATACACTACACTACTGATCACAGCTACACTACAATACACTACTGATCACAGCTACACTACACTACTGATCACAGCTACACTACAATACACTACACTATTGATCACAGCTATACTACACTACAGAAAACAGCTACACTACACTTCTAATCACAGCTACACTACACTAGTGATCACAGCTACACTACAATACACTAGACTACTGATCACAGCTACACTACAATACACTACTGGTCACAGCTACACTACACTACAGTACAGAACACAGCTACACTACACTACTGATCACAGCTACACTACACTGCTGATCACAGCTACACTACACTACTGATCACAGCTACACTACACAACTGATCACAGCTACACTACAATACACTACCCTACTGATCACAGCTATACTACACTACAGTACAGAAAACAGCTACACTACACTACTAATCACAGCTACACTACACTAGTGATCACAGCTACACTACAATACACTAGACTACTGATCACAGCTACACTACAATACACTAGACTACTGATCACAGCTACACTACACTACACTACTGGTCACAGCTACACTACACTACACTACTGATCACAGCTACACTACACTGCTGATCACAGCTACACTACAATACACTACACTACTGATCACAGCTACACTACACTACAGTACAGAACACAGCTACACTACACTACTGATCACAGCTACACTACACTGCTGATCACAGCTACACTACACAACTGATCACAGCTACACTAAACTACACTACACTACTGGTCACAGCTACACTACACTACAGTACAGAACACAGCGACACTACACTACTGATCACAGCTACACTACACTGCTGATCACAGCTACACTACAATACACTAGACTACTGATCACAGCTACACTACACATCAGTACAGAACACAGCTACACTACACTACTGATCACAGCTACACTACACTGCTGATCACAGCTACACTACACTACTGATCACAGCTACACTACAATACACTACACTACTGATCACAGCTATACTACACTACAGTACAGAAAACAGCTACACTACACTACTAATCACAGCTACACTACACTAGTGATCACAGCTACACTACAATACACTACACTACTGATCACAGCTACACTACAATACACTAGACTACTGATCACAGCTACACTACACTACAGTACAGAACACAGCTACACTACACTACTGATCACAGCTACACTACACTGCTGATCACAGCTACACTACACTGCTGATCACAGCTACACTACACTACTGATCACAGCTACACTACACTGCTGATCACAGCTACACTACACAACTGATCACAGCTACACTACAATACACTAGACTACTGATCACAGCTACACTACACTACAGTACAGAACACAGCTACACTACACTACTGATCACAGCTACACTACACTGCTGATCACAGCTACACTACACTGCTGATCACAGCTACACTACACTACTGGTCACAGCTACACTACACTACAGATCATAGATACACTACACTACAGTACAGAACACAGCTAGACTACTAATCACAGCTACACTACACTGCTGATCACAGCTACACTACAATACACTACACTACTGATCACAGCTACACTACAATACACTAGACTACTGATCACAGCTACACTAGACTACTGATCACATGTACACTACAATACACTTCACTACTAATCACAGCTACACTACACTACAGTACAGAACACAGCTACACTAAACACAGCTACTACTGATCACAGCTACACTACACTGCTTATCACAGCTACACTACACTGCTGATCACAGCTACACTACACTACTGGTCACAGCTACACTACACTACAGATCATAGATACACTACACTACAGTACAGAACACAGCTAGACTACTAATCACAGCTACACTACACTGCTGATCACAGCTACACTACAATACACTACACTACTGATCACAGCTACACTACAATACACTAGACTACTGATCACAGCTACACTAAACTACTGATCACATCTACACTACACTACTGATCACAGCTACACTACACTACAGTACAGAAAACAGCTACACTACACTACTGATCAAAGCTACACTACACTGCTGATCACAGCTATGGTACACTATACTACAGTACAGAACACAGCTACACTAAACTACACTACTGATCACAGCTACACTACACTACTGATCACAGCTATGGTACACTATACTAGAGTACAGAACACAGCTACACTAAACTACACTACTGATCACAGCTCACAGCTACACTACACTACTGATCACAGCTATGGTACACTACACTACAGTACAGAACACAGCTACACTAAACTACACTACTGATCAAAGCTACACTACACCACTGATCACAGCTACCCTACAATACACTACACTACTGATCACAGCTACACTACACTACTGATCACAGCTATGGTACACTATACTAGAGTACAGAACACAGCTACACTAAACTACACTACTGATCACAGCTCACAGCTACACTACACTACTGATCACAGCTATGGTACACTACACTACAGTACAGAACACAGCTACACTAAACTACACTACTGATCAAAGCTACACTACACCACTGATCACAGCTACCCAACAATACACTACACTACTGATCACAGCTACACTACACTACTGATCACAGCTATGGTACACTATACTACAGTACAGAACACAGCTACACTAAACTACACTACTGATCACAGCTATGGTACACTACACTACAGTACAGAACACAACTACACTATTGATCTCAGCTACACTACACTACTGATCACAGCTACACTACACTACTGATCATAGCTATGGTACACTACAGTACAGAAAACAGCTACACTACACTACTAATCACAGCTACACTACACTAGTGATCACAGCTACACTACAATACACTACACTACTGATCACAGCTACACTACAATACACTAGACTACTGATCACAGCTACACTACACTACAGTACAGAACACAGCTACACTACACTACTGATCACAGCTACACTACACTGCTGATCACAGCTACACTACACTGCTGATCACAGCTACACTACACTACTGATCACAGCTACACTACACTGCTGATCACAGCTACACTACACAACTGATCACAGCTACACTACAATACACTAGACTACTGATCACAGCTACACTACACTACAGTACAGAACACAGCTACACTACACTACTGATCACAGCTACACTACACTGCTGATCACAGCTACACTACACTGCTGATCACAGCTACACTACACTACTGGTCACAGCTACACTACACTACAGATCATAGATACACTACACTACAGTACAGAACACAGCTAGACTACTAATCACAGCTACACTACACTGCTGATCACAGCTACACTACAATACACTACACTACTGATCACAGCTACACTACAATACACTAGACTACTGATCACAGCTACACTACACTACAGTACAGAACACAGCTACACTACACTACTGATCACAGCTACACTACACTGCTGATCACAGCTACACTACACTGCTGATCACAGCTACACTACACTACTGATCACAGCTACACTACACTGCTGATCACAGCTACACTACACAACTGATCACAGCTACACTACAATACACTAGACTACTGATCACAGCTACACTACACTACAGTACAGAACACAGCTACACTACACTACTGATCACAGCTACACTACACTACTGATCACAGCTACACTACACTGCTGATCACAGCTACACTACACTACTGGTCACAGCTACACTACACTACAGATCATAGATACACTACACTACAGTACAGAACACAGCTAGACTACTAATCACAGCTACACTACACTACTGATCACAGCTACACTACAATACACTAGACTACTGATCACAGCTACACTAGACTACTGATCACATCTACACTACACTACTGATCACAGCTACACTACACTACAGTACAGAAAACAGCTACACTACACTACTGATCAAAGCTACACTACACTGCTGATCACAGCTATGGTACACTATACTACAGTACAGAACACAGCTACACTAAACTACACTACTGATCACAGCTACACTACAGTACTGATCACAGCTATGGTACACTATACTACAGTACAGAACACAGCTACACTAAACTACACTACTGATCACAGCTCACAGCTACACTACACTACTGATCACAGCTATGGTACACTACACTACAGTACAGAACACAGCTACACTAAACTACACTACTGATCAAAGCTACACTACACCACTGATCACAGCTACCCTACAATACACTACACTACTGATCACAGCTACACTACACTAATGATCACAGCTATGGTACACTATACTACAGTACAGAACACAGCTACACTAAACTACACTACTGATCAAAGCTACACTACACCACTGATCACAGCTACCCTACAATACACTACACTACTGATCACAGCTACACTACACTAATGATCACAGCTATGGTACACTATACTACAGTACAGAACACAGCTACACTAAACTACACTACTGATCACAGCTATGGTACACTACACTATAGTACAGAACACAGCTACACTAAACTACACTATTGATCTCAGCTACACTACACTACTGATCACAGCTACACTACACTACTGATCATAGCTATGGTACACTACACTACAGTACAGAACACAGCTACACTAGACTACTGATCACAGCTATGGTACACTATACTACAGTACAGAACACAGCTACACTAAACTACACTACTGATCACAGCTATGGTACACTACACTACAGTACAGAACACAGCTACACTAAACTACACTATTGATCTCAGCTACACTACACTACTGATCACAGCTACACTACACTACTGATCATAGCTATGGTACACTACACTACAGTACAGAACACAGCTACACTAAACTACGCTACTGATCACAGCTACACTACAATACACTACACTACTGATCACAGCTACACTACAATACACTAGACTACTGATCACAGCTACACTACAATACACTACACTACTGATCACAGCTACACTACACTACTGATCACAGCTACACTACAATACACTACACTACTGATCACAGCTATACTACACTACAGTACAGAAAACAGCTACACTACACTACTAATCACAGCTACACTACACTAGTGATCACAGCTACACTACAATACACTAGACTACTGATCACAGCTACACTACAATACACTAGACTACTGATCACAGCTACACTACACTACACTACTGGTCACAGCTACACTACACTACAGTACAGAACACAGCTACACCACACTACTGATCACAGCTACACTACACTGCTGATCACAGCTACACTACAATACACTAGACTACTGATCACAGCCACACTACACTACAGTACAGAACACAGCTACACTACACTACTGATCACAGCTACACTACACTGCTGATCACAGCTACACTACACAACTGATCACAGCTACACTACAATACACTAGACTACTGATCACAGCTACACTACACTACAGTACAGAACACAGCTACACTACACTACTGATCACAGCTACACTACACTGCTGATCACAGCTACACTACACTGCTGATCACAGCTACACTACACTACTGGTCACAGCTACACTACACTACAGATCATAGATACACTACACTACAGTACAGAACACAGCTAGACTACTAATCACAGCTACACTACACTGCTGATCACAGCTACACTACAATACACTACACTACTGATCACAGCTACACTACAATACACTAGACTACTGATCACAGCTACACTAGACTACTGATCACATCTACACTACAATACACTACACTACTGATCACAGCTACACTACACTACAGTACAGAAAACAGCTACACTACACTACTGATCAAAGCTACACTACACTGCTGATCACAGCTATGGTACACTATACTACAGTACAGAACACAGCTACACTAAACTACACTACTGATCACAGCTACACTACACTACTCATCACAGCTATGGTACACTATACTAGAGTACAGAACACAGCTACACTAAACTACACTACTGATCACAGCTCACAGCTACACTACACTACTGATCACAGCTATGGTACACTACACTACAGTACAGAACACAGCTACACTAAACTACACTACTGATCACAGCTACACTACACTACTGATCACAGCTATGGTACACTATACTACAGTACAGAACACAGCTACACTAAACTACACTACTGATCACAGCTCACAGCTACACTACACTACTGATCACAGCTATGGTACACTACACTACAGTACAGAACACAGCTACACTAAACTACACTACTGATCAAAGCTACACTACACCACTGATCACAGCTACCCAACAATACACTACACTACTGATCACAGCTACACTACACTACTGATCACAGCTATGGTACACTATGCTACAGTACAGAACACAGCTACACTAAACTACACTACTGATCACAGCTATGGTACACTACACTACAGTACAGAACACAGCTACACTAAACTACACTACTGATCTCAGCTACACTACACTACTGATCACAGCTACACTACACTACTGATCATAGCTATGGTACACTACACTACAGTACAGAACACAGCTACACTAAACTACGCTACTGATCACAGCTACACTAAACTACACTACTGATCACAGCTACACTACACTGCTGATCAAAGCTATGGTATACTACACTACAGTACTGAACACAGCTACGCTACACTACAAATCACAGCTACGCTACAATACACTACACTGCTGATCACAGCTACACTACACTACACTACTGATCACAGCTACACTACACTGCTGATCACAGCTACACTACACAACTGATCACAGCTACACTACAATACACTAGACTACTGATCACAGCTACACTACACTACAGTACAGAACACAGCTACACTACAGTACACTACTGATCACAGCTACACTATACTACTGATCACAGCTACACTATACTACTGATCACAGCTATGCTACACTTCACTACACTACTGATCACAGTTACACTACATTAATGGCTTAGTCACACGGGCGCATCGGCGCCTGTGTTACTGCAGGTAGAAGACCGATGCACTTCAGGACGGACGTTTCTCTGCAGCGCCGGAAGAAAGAACATGTGACCGGCTTCATTGACGGTCATGTGTTCTTTCTTCAGCCCTGCAGGGAGTCGTCCATTCTGAAGTACGTCCGTCTTCTTCCTGCAGTAAGGGCGCAGTCACACGGGCGCCGATGCGCCTGTGTGACTAAGCCCTTATGGTGATCGCTATAATTTTTCTTTCTTTTGACACAGCCTTTTCTATCTACAACCACCGGAAACACATTGCGTGGCTTGTGGAGACAGATGGCACTGTAAACAGCGCAAACTCTGGCTGCTACACTGTGATTGGCCAGTGAGCGCTTCAGGCAGGACCACTGTGATTGGTCCCCCGCCCGCAAGTAGGGATTGGCTGCTAACTATGTTAGCAGTCGTCACTACAGTGTTGCTGTGATTGACACCGTGGCGACACGTTAAACACAGGACACAAGCTTATGTCCAGTTGCGCAAAGTACCATGCACCCATGATGTAAGCTTAAGGGGTTAATAAGACATATTAGTAGTCAAGTAGATTTTGAAATCTACTTGATTACTAATATTGCTACTCCCATCAGCAGGGTAATAGAAAACCTTTGATTTCTAGGTTGATACTGCATTTTTTAAAACTTAAAAGCTCAACCTTAAAAGGCTTTAAAGCAACCCACTGGTCCTGGACAGACAAAGATCACAGTTCTCTGACTAGCTCATGCACACTTTGCATTACTATGCATTAGTAGTCGAAGACACTGTATGCTGCTCTAATTGGCCCATGCGGCTCACATGGGCAACATTGAGCAATCATAGCAGCATTTGGTGATTTAGTGTAGTGTCTGCCAAACACTGGATTGGAGCTGCTGGTGTAGTAGCTGTGCAGGTCACTAGAGAGTAATCAGGATAGCCAGGAGTTGTTACCAGGGAATCTCGGGTCACAGTACAGGTGGAGGGGGAGGGTAGCGTTGTCGGGGGAAACCAGGAGTCGTTATCAGGCAGTGTTCAAGTCACTTGTAGTGGGCAAGAAGGGGAGGAGCTAGATTAAGGCTGTGGAGCACAATAATCATGCATTGAGGGAGTGGCCAGACTAGGCTTTTATAGTGAGCTTAATCAGGAACAGAGGTGGGGTCAGGACAGGGGCTGGGTTTGCAGGATCTGGGAATGAGGCAGAGTCATGCAGGGGAACTGTCTAAGGGCTGGATGGCTCAGCAGGGAGAGCTACTGACTTGGGTGCAGGGTGTCCCAGGCTGGATCCCTGGCATTTAGACTAATGATGCATACAATTGTATTGTGTACATCAGGTAGTCAGAGAAGTAATGCAACCATCTTTGTTTGTGCAGGACCAGAGGGTTGCTTTAATTTCTTGTGCTCTCTTAAAACCATGCTTGAGTCCTAGTTCTGAAGACCTTTGTTACAGAATTCTCTAATCTGATTAAGCTGAATGAGCATTGTAGCATGCTAAACTAATATGAACCACTTCAAAAACGTCATGAATATTCACGAATTCCATATATTTACTTCACAATTTCATAGGAAAAAAATAAGAAAACGCTAACTTGAACTGTTTCTGAGTTCTTAAACCTTTACCGTCTGCTTTTCATCTTTGAGGTGACTTAAAGTAATTACTCTATATGGCTGCTTTCAAACGCAGGTTATTAATGATACCCATTTGTTATGATCACACTGCTGTTTGAGGCTTGGAAGTGACAGGGTCTTTGTCACTTCGGGCAATCCCAACCAGCGAGACTTAATGATTCATGAAGCAAAGCTCAAAAATAAATTATATTTACTTACTTTCACCTGAGGCTTGGCTTCTTATGTTCCGATCTTTTTTACGAAAAAATAAAAAATTAGTGCCACAGATTTTCATAACATTTTAATTTGATTTTCAAAGATCTCCTGGCAGGGGTATTCAAAAGTTTAAATAACTCATGCTGGCTGCTATGTGAAAGCTTGGAGCAATCCTTCCCTCATACTTGGTAGAGGATGTAAATAGAATCACTGTGAAAATCTGCAGATGAAAAATGGGAGACAGATTTATTCTATATAAAGACGTAAATCAAAATATTTTAATAAAAATATCTTATTATTTTCAAAGAAAAGTCTAACTTTGAAGAAATACAGACTATGTATACCCAGAAATTGTCTGACAGAAACAACATATGGGCTTTTTCATCTGCCCTTTCAGCACAGGGTGGCAATCTTATAGGCTCACTGAGTCACTCTGATATAATATACAACCTCTTTTAGCAAAAGTGTATGTAGGTTTTCATTAAGGGTATGCACATACAGGTCAGAAATACTGTGGATATTCTGCAGTGAAATTAACTGTGAAAAATCAGCATTTACACTACAAGCATAGCAATTGGGATTTTGAGAAATCCTGTCAAAATGCTGCAGACAAAATCCACAGCGGAAATTGATCTGTGCTGCGGATTTTAAATCCACAGTCATTCAATTAATGCTAAGGATTTTTACAATCAATTTCATTCCTTCACACGAGGGGTTAAATGGTGAATCCACACCAAAGTCTGTATCAAAATCTGCGCCCAGAGAATCAGTAATGTATAATATAACTAGAGATGAGCGAACGTACTCGTCCGAGCTTGATGCTCGGGCGAATATTAGGGTGTTCGGGATGCTCGTTACTCGTAACGAGCACCACGCGATGTTCGGGTTACTTTCACTTTCATCTCTGAGACGTTAGCGCGCTTTTCTGGCCAATTGAAAGACAGGGAAGGCATTACAACTTCCCCCTGTGACGTTCCAGCCCTATACCACCCCCCTGCTGTGAGTGGCTGGGGAGATCAGATGTCACCCGAGTATAAAAATCGGCCCCTCCCGCGGCTCGCCTCAGATGCGTTGTGAGTTAGCTGAGGGAAAGTGCTATTGTGTTGGAGCTGCTGTAGGGAGAGTGTTAGGAGTGAGTGTAGGCTTCAAGAACCCCAACGGTCCTTCTTAGGGCCACATCTATCCGTGTGCAGTAGTGTGGAGGCTGCTGTTAGCAGTGTTGCACTTTTTTTTTTTTTTCAAAATCGGCCGTGCAGAGCATTGCGCCCTGCAGTAATACTACAGGGACAGAAGTGGTGGTTAGGCAGGGAGAGTGTTAGGAGTGAGTGTAGGCTTCAAGAACCCCAACGGTCCTTCTTAGGGCCACATTTAACCGTGTGCAGTACTGTGCAGGCTGCTGTTAGCAGTGTTTTTTTTTCAAAATCGGCTGTGCAGAGCATTGCGCCCTGCAGTAATACTACAGGGACAGAATTGTGTAGGCAGGGCCAGAAGACATATATTATTGATTAAATATAGTCAGTGGGCCTTCCCTTTAAAAAAAAAAGGGAAAAATTCTATTTGGCCTGCCTCTGACAGTCCTCAGCGTTCTGGGTACGTGTGTGGTGGGTGGAGAACGTAAAAAAATCATACGCAGCCAGCTAAGTTTAACAGCAGGCTTGCACCAATTTATTTCCTGGCTGGGAAATCACCGCTCTGCTGCAGTTAATAACACTGCAGTTCTGTGACACACAGCAGGGCCACAGAACACATTTGTTAATTGATTGAATATAGTCAGTGGGCCTTTCCTTTTAAAAAAAAGGGAAAAATTCTATTTGGCCTGCAGGCTTGCGCCAATTTATTTCCTGGCTGGGAAATCACCGCTCTGCTGCAGTTAATATAACACTGCAGTTCTGTAACACACAGCAGGGCCACAGAACACATTTGTTAATTGATTGAATATAGTCAGTGGGCCTTCCCTTTAAAAAAAAAGGGAAAAATTCTATTTGGCCTGCCTCTGACAGTCCTCAGCGTTCTGGGTACGTGTGTGGTGGGTGGAGAACGTAAAAAAATCATACGCAGCCAGCTAAGTTTAACAGCAGGCTTGCGCCAATTTATTTCCTGGCTGGGAAATCACCGCTCTGCTGCAGTTAATATAACACTGCAGTTCTGTGACACACAGCAGGGCCACAGAACACATTTGTTATTGATTGAATATAGTCAGTGGGCCTTCCCTTTAAAAAAAAAGGGAAAAATTCTATTTGGCCTGCCTCTGACAGTCCTCAGCGTTCTGGGTACGTGTGTGGTGGGTGGAGAACGTAAAAAAATCATACGCAGCCAGCTAAGTTTAACAGCAGGCTTGCGCCAATTTATTTCCTGGCTGGGAAATCACCGCTCTGCTGCAGTTAATAACACTGCAGTTCTGTGACACACAACAGGGCCACAGAACACATTTGTTAATTGATTGAATATAGTCAGTGGGCCTTTCCTTTTAAAAAAAAGGGAAAAATTCTATTTGGCCTGCAGGCTTGCGCCAATTTATTTCCAGGCTGGGAAATCACTGGTAATACAGCATGCTGAGGGGTAGGGGTAGGCCTAGAGGACGTGGACGCGGCCGAGGACGCGTAGCCCCAAGTGAGGGTGTGGGCACAGGCCGAGCTCCTGATCCAGGTGTATCGCAGCCGACTGCTGCGCGATTAGGAGAGAGGCACGTTTCTGGCGTCCCCACATTCATCGCCCAATTAATGGGTCCACGCGGGAGACCTTTATTAGAAAATGAGCAGTGTGAGCAGGTCCTGTCGTGGATGGCAGAAAGTGCTTCGAGCAACCTATCGTCCACAGTTCGGCGCCGTCCAGTGCTGCAAATCCGAATTCTCTGGCTGCTGCTCCTCCTTCCTCCCAGCCTCCTCACTCCACTACAATGACACATGCTCAGGAGTGGGAAGACTCCCAGGAACTGTTCTCGGGCCCCTGCTCAGATTGGGCAGCAGTGGTTCCTCTCCCACCAGAGGAGTTTATCGTCACTGATGCCCAACCATTGGAAAGTTCCCGGGGTCCGGGGGATGAGGCTGGGGACTTCCGACAACTGTCTCAAGACCTTTCAGTGGGTGAGGAGGACGATGACGATGAGACACAGTTGTCTTGCAGTGAGGTAGTAGTAAGGGCAGTAAGTCCGAGGGAGGAGCGCACAGAGGATTCGGAGGAAGAGCAGCAGGACGATGAGGTGACTGACCCCACCTGGTGTGCAACGCCTACTCAGGACAGGTCTTCAGAGGGGAAGGCAAGGGCAGCAGCAGGGCAGGTTGCAAGAGGCAGTGCGGTGTCCATGGGTAGAGGCAGGGCCAGACCGAATAATCCACCAACTGTTTCCCAAAGCGCACCCTCGCGCCATGCCACCCTGCAGAGGCCGAGGTGCTCTAAGGTCTGGCAGTTTTTCACAGAGATGCCTGACGACCGACGAACAGTGGTGTGCAACCTTTCTCGCGCCAAGATCAGCCGGGGAGCCACCACCAACAGCCTCACCACCACCAGCATGCGCAGACATATGATGGCCAAGCACCCCACAAGGTGGGACGAAGGCCGTTCACCGCCTCCGGTTTGCACCGCTGCCTCTCCCCCTGTGCCCCAACCTGCCACTGAGATCCAACCCCTCTCTCAGGACACAGGCACTACCGTCTCCTGGCCTGCACCCACACCCTCACCTCCGCTGTCCTCTGCCTCATCCACCAATGTCTCGCACCGCACCGTCCAGCCGTCGCTAGCGCAAGTGTTTGAGCGCAAGCGCAAGTACGCCGCCACACACCCACACGCTCAAGCGTTAACCGTCCACATAGCCAAATTTATCAGCCTTGAGATGCTGCCGTATAGGGTTGTGGAAACGGAGTCCTTCAAAAGTATGATGGCGGCGGCGGCCCCGCGCTACTCAGTTCCCAGTCGCCACTACTTTTCCCGATGTGCCATCCCAGCCGTGCACGACCACGTCTCCCGCAACATTGTACGCGCCCTCACCAATGCGGTTAGTGGCAAGGTCCACTTAACAATGGACACGTGGACAAGCACAGGCGGGCAGGGCCACTACATCTCCCTGACGGCACATTGGGTGATTTTAGTGGAGGCTGGGACAGAGTCAGAGCCTGGGACCGCTCACGTCCTACCCACCCCCAGAATTGCGGGCCCCAGCTCGGTGGTGGTATGTTCGGCGGTGTATGCTTCCTCCACTAAAGCACCCTCCTCCTCCTCCTCCTCAACCTCTGTCTCGCAATCTAGATGTGTCAGCAGCAGCAGGACGTCGCCAGCAGTCAGAGTCGCGCGGCGTGGTAGCACAGCGGTGGGCAAGCGTCAGCAGGCCGTGCTGAAACTACTCAGCTTAGGAGAGAAGAGGCACACGGCCCACGAACTGCTGCGGGGTCTAACACAGCAGACCGACCGTTGGCTTGCGCCGCTGAGCCTCCAACCGGGCATGGTCGCGTGTGACAACGGCCGTAACCTGGTGGCGGCTCTGCAGCTCGGCAGCCTCACGCACGTGCCATGCCTGGCCCACGTCTTTAATTTGGTGGTTCAGCGCTTTCTGAAAAGCTACCCACGCTTGTCAGACCTGCTCGTAAAGGTGCGCCGGCTCTGCGCACATTTCCGCAAGTCCCACACGGACGCTGCCACCCTGCGGACACTGCAACATCGGTTTAATCTGCCAGTGCACCGACTGCTGTGCGACGTGCCCACACGGTGGAACTCTACGCTCCACATGTTGGCCAGGCTCTATGAGCAGCGTAGAGCTATAGCGGAATACCAACTCCAACATGGGCGGCGCAGTGGGAGTCAGCCTCCTCAATTATTTTCAGAAGAGTGGGCCTGGTTGGCAGAC
Source organism: Eleutherodactylus coqui (assembly GCF_035609145.1). Classification (NCBI taxonomy): domain Eukaryota; kingdom Metazoa; phylum Chordata; class Amphibia; order Anura; family Eleutherodactylidae; genus Eleutherodactylus; species Eleutherodactylus coqui. The sequence continues at coordinate 67,811,705 of NC_089840.1, read as the reverse complement.
ATCTGCCAGGTCCTTCGAAACTTTGAGGAGTCTACCCAGGTGGTGAGCGGCGATGCTGCAATCATTAGCGTCACCATTCCTCTGCTATGCCTCTTGAGAAGTTCCCTGCAAAGCATAAAGGCAAATGCTTTGAGCTCGGAAACGGAGGCGGGGGAAGACAGTCTGTCGCTGGATAGTCAGAGCACCCTCCTGTCTATATCTCAGCGCGTTGAGGAGGAGGAGGAGGAACATGAGGAGGATGAGGAGGAGGGGGAAGAGACAGCTTGGCCCACTGCTGACGGTACCCATGCTGCTTGCCTGTCATCCTTTCAGCATGTATGGCCTGCGGAGGAGGAGGAGGAGGATCCTGAAAGTGATCTTCCTAGTGAAGACAGCCATGTGTTGCGTACAGGTTCCCTGGCACACATGGCTGACTTCATGTTAGGATGCCTTTCTCGTGACGCTCGTGTTGCACGCATTCTGGCCACTACGGATTACTGGGTGTACACACTGCTCGACCCACGGTATAAGGAGAACCTTTCCACTCTCATTCCCGAAGAGGAAAGGGGTTCGAGAGTGTTGCTATACCACAGGGCCCTGGCGGACAAGCTGATGGTAAAATTCCCATCCGACAGCGCTAGTGGCAGAAGGCGCAGTTCCAAGGGCCAGGTAGCAGGGGAGGTGCGGAGATCGAGCAGCATGTTCAGCACAGGCAGTGCAACACTCTTTAAGGCCCTGGACAGCTTTATGGCTCCCCACCAAGACCTTTGTCACCGCTCCCCAGCCAAGGCTGAGTCGGCGGGAGCACTGTAAAAGGATGGTGAGGGAGTACGTAGCCGATCGCACGACCGTCCTCCGTGACGCCTCTGCCCCCTACAACTACTGGGTGTCGAAGCTGGACACGTGGCCTGAACTCGCGCTGTATGCCGGTGCTTGCTTGTCCTGCGGCTAGCGTCTTGTCAGAGAGGGCGTTTAGTGCGGCTGGGGGAATCATCACAGATAAGAGTACACGCCTGTCAACTGACAGTGCCGACAGGCTTACACTCATCAAGATGAACAAAGCCTGGATTTCCCCAGACTTCTCTTCTCCACCAGCGGACAGCAGCGATACCTAAGCAATACGTAGGCTGCACCCGCGGATGGAAGCATCGTTCTGTATCACCATCCAAAACGGTGACATTTCTGCTTCATCAATCTGTGTATAATATTCCTCCTCCTCCTCCTGCTCCTCCTCCTGAAACCTCACGTAATCACGCCGAACAGGCAATTATTCTTTGGGCCACAAGGCTCACTCATATAATTTTTCCAAACAATTTTTATACGTTTCAATGCTCTTACAAGCGATGAAACTTTAACTTGAACCAATTTTTCGTTAAACTGGGCTGCCTCCAGGCCTAGTTACCACTTAAGCCACATTAACCAAAGCGATTAATGGGTTTCACCTGCCATCTTGGTTGGGCATGGCCAATTTTTTCTGAGGTACATTAGTACTGTTGCTACACCAATTTTTTTGGGCCCTCACCTACAGTGTAATCATTGTAATTTCTATGTTCTTCGCCTGCACTCATGGTACAGAAAGGTGTGTGGGGTTGGCCTACACTTTTGCTACATGAATATAACTGGGGCCTTGTCTATACTGCAGCTACTGAAATGTGAAAGAGACTGTTATCTCCCTAAACTGCTGCAATGGGAATTGTTACTGGGGCTTGTCTTGAGTGCTACTATTACTGAAATGGAACTAAGACTGCGCTCCTCCTATACTGCTGCTTCGGAATTGTTACTGGGGCCTGTCTTGAGTGCTACTATTACTGAAATGGAACTAAGACTACGCTCCCCCTATACAACTGCTAGTGATATGTTAGTGGGGCCTGTCCCTAATACTACCGCTGAAATGTTAATAATTCTGGGCTCTGCCTATACCGCAGCTAATGGTATGTCACTGGGGTGTGGAAACAGAGGCTTCACAAAGACATGATGGCGGCGAGGCCATTTCCTACCAACGCTGTTACTGTTAAGGTGCATATAACCACGGACACGTGGAGAGGACACATAGTGCCTCCAAAACATCCCTCTCCTCCTCCAACAATGAAAACATTCTGGGCAAATACCTTTGCATTGGTCCGTCTGGTGGCAGTCCAAGAATTTCACCTTTAACGACACAACAAGAGAGCCCCCTCCACCATCCCCCCCTCACGGCCCACTTAATCCTGGCCACATTCCGAAAACCAACTACATAAAACCGCGCTACTAGGTCCGCAGTCACCACCACATTACCACCAACAAGGTTACTGTTAAGGTACATATTACCAGTCTGACTGGGGCATGCAGTGTGGGCCAAAGCCCACCTGTATTGTATCTGACGTCAGCTCTGCTGAGTAGGGCACTGCAATGGGATATATTTATGTACCACCGGTGGGTTCCAGGGAGCCACCCATGCTGTAGGTGCACACGGAGTTTAACCTACATCTGTCCACTTGTAAAGAACCCCAGTCAGACTGGGGCATGCAGTGTTGGCCGAAGCCCACCTGTATTGTATCTGACGTTAGCTCTGCTGTGTTGGGCAATGCAATGGGATATATTTATGTACCGCCGGTGGCTTCCTGGCACACACCCATGCTGTAGGTGCACACGTAGTTTAACCTACATCTGTCCACTTGTAAAGAACCCCAGTCAGATTGGGGCATGCACTGTGGGCCGAAGCCCACCTGCATTAAGCACGACATTACCTCAGCTGTGTTGGGCAATGCAATGGGATATATTTATGTACCGCCGGTGGCTTTCTGGCACCCACCCATGCTGTAGGTGCACACGGAGTTAAACCTACATCTGTCCACTTCTAAAGAACCCCAGTCTGACTGGGGCATGCAGTGTGGGCCGAAACCCACCTGTATTGTATCTGACGTTAGCTCTGCTGAGTAGGGCACTGCAATGGGATATATTTATGTACCACCGGTGGGTTCCAGGGAGCCACCCATACTGTAGGTGCACACAGAGTTTAACCTACATCTGTCCACTTGTAAAGAACCCCAGTGAGACTGGGGCATGCAGTGTGGGCCGAAGCCCACCTGCATTAACCACGACATTACCTCAGCTGTGATGGGCAATGCAATGGGATACATTTATGTACAGCGGGTGGGTTCCAGGGAGCCACCCATGCTGTGGGTGCACACGGAATTCCCATTGCGGAGTTGTACCTGCCTGTGACTATTTATAAAAAAACGCGGTCTGACTGGGGCGTGCAGACACCTTGACAGAATGAATAGTGTGTGGCACATAGGTTCCCCATTGCTATGCCCACGTGTGCAGCTCCAGATGGAGGTGGCACAGGATTGGATTTCTCATTGCTTCTGTACAGCATTGTGGACTATCGGCCTGCCCCTTTTATGGGGGGTCGCTGCCTAGCCATGCCAACCCTCTGCAGTGTGTGCCTGCTTTGCCTCTGGCAGACGCACTTATAAACATGAGGGTGGCGTGGCATGAGGGCAGCTGAAGGCTGGGCAGGGACAGTTTAGTGTGCGCTGTGGACACTGGGTCGTGGGGGGATTTGGCAGCATGTAACCCAGGAGAAGTGGCAGCGGAGTGTCATGCAGGCAGTGATTGTGCTTTGTTGTAGCTAGTGTGGTGCTTAGCTAAGGTATGCCATGCTAATGAGGGCTTTTCAGAAGTAAAAGTTGTTGGGAGGGGGGGGGGGGCCCACTCTTGCCGGTATTGTGGCTTAGTAGTGGGACCTGTGAACTTGAGATGCAGCCCAACATGTAGCCCCTCGCCTGCCCTATCCGTTGCTGTGTCGTTCCCATCACTTTCTTGAATTGCCCAGATTTTCACACATGAAAACCTTAGCAAGCATCGGCGAAATACAAAAATGCTCCGGTCGCCCATTGACTTCAATGGGGTTCGTTACTCGAAACGAACCCTCGAGCATCGCGATAAATTCGTCCCGAGTAACGAGCACCCGAGCATTTTGGTGCTCGCTCATCTCTAAACATAACCTTAATATTTCACATTACAATTATTATTATATTAAGGGTGGCTACACACAAGCGTGTTTTTGTGCGTACATACACACGCACAAAAACACGTGTCTATTAGAACCAATGCATTCCCTTTGGTGTGTTCACATGTCCGTGCTTTACAGGTAGGTGCCTGCAAAGATAGGACATGCGTGCACCATAGGGAATGCACGCATTGTCTTTAATAGAGCCACGGCTGTTGCTGGCGGCTCCATTGAAGACAATGATCGGACGGCACCCCGTAATTGTTTTTCAGGAAAGAGCTTGAAATATTAGCTCTTTCCTAAAAAAAACAATTTTAGTGTAAAAAAAAAAAAAAAAAAAAAAAATATATATATATATATATATATATATATATATATATATGTATATACACACGTATATATATATACCTGTCGTCCGCTGCTGTGTCCCCTGCGGGGATGAAGAACACATCTGCCACATGCAGATGTGCTTTAAATATAAGCCCTTCCCTGAAAAAGAAGGCAAAGTAGTGTTATAAATTTAAAAAAAAAAAACTCACCTACCTTCAGCTGCCGGGACTCAGCCACATCCTCTCTGTGCTGTCCCCGGCTCTGCAATGAAGTTGTTTGAACAGGTGGGGATTTAAAATCCCCGCCTGCTGAACGAGCTGCTTGTGATTGGCTGAGGCGCTTGGCCAATCAGAGGCAGTTCTCGCCTGTCATTCACAGCTGCTTCTGATTGGCTAAGCACCTCAGCCAATCACAGGCAGCTCTCACTGAGTGAATGACAGGCAAGAGCTGCCTGTGATTGGCTGAGCTCCTCGGCCAATCAGAAGCAGTTCTTTCAGCAGGATTTTAAATTCCCACCTGCGCAAAGAACTGCATTGCAGAGCTGGGGAAAGCGCAAACAGGATACGGCTGAGCCCCGGCAGCTGAAGGAAGGTGAGTATGTTTTTTTGGTTTTTTTTAACACTACTTTGCCTTGTTTTTCAGGGAAGGGCTTATATTTAAAGCCCTTCCCGGAAAAACAATTACAGGATGCTGGCAGCTTAATCCTCTACCGCAGCTGTCATCTGTGACAGCTGTGGTAGGGAATTCTTTATTCCCCGCAGGGATGAAGAATTCCTTTGCCACATCTGTCACATCTGTGACAGGTGCAGCAGTGAATTCTTTATTTCCCGCGGGGATGAAGAAAACATCTGTCGCATGTGGCAGGTGTGTTCTTCATCCCCGTGGGGGACACAACAGCGCTGGACAGGTAAGTATATTTTTATTATTTTTTTCTTTTTACACTAAAATTGTTGTTTTTTAGGGAAGAGCTTATTTTTTAAAGCTCTTCATTGAAAAACAATTATGGGGTGCCGGCAGACCATTGTCTTCAATGGAGCTGCCGGCAGCAGCCGTGGCTCCATTAAAGACAATGCGTACCTACATACACGTGTGTTTTTGCGCATACAGGGGGGCGCACAAATGTACGCACCTATGTATGCACACGTACACGCTCGTGTGAAGCCACCCTAATAGACCAGGACGGCGACTGCAATATATATATGTATATGATAGAAGATAGATAGATAGATAGATAGATAGATAGATAGATAGATAGATAGATACGAGATAGATCGATAGATATCTATTTTCACGAGATTTAGTCAGTGAAATTAGGAATAATACTTATAACGCAAAGACATAAGCTATTTCAAGTGCAGAAAATGCAAAAGGCAAACCAATGTGGAGGTCCCTTTGTTGTATCATTCGCTCTGCTTGTGCACCACAGTGCTTCTCATCGTTATTATATATTTAAGGACATGCCATGACTTAAGTTTGGAATTTATTATATCAAGATTTTGTCACTTTATGAAACTGTCATCGTTTGCGTCACTTGTGTGGATGTAGATCATATGAGGCATGAGGCAGGTTTGTTGTAGATGGTATGGTGATGATTAGTGAGTGTTGTGAGGCAGAATGTGTAGTGTGTACATAATTTCAGGCTAAGCTATACTTCCAAGGAATACTCATAAGAAACATTACTAGAGGGTGGATAGTGAGGCAAAGATGTCATGCCGTTTTTTGACAAAAAATGCTTAACACTTAGCGCCACCGGCATAACTATAGGGGATGCAGGGGATGTGGTTGCACCCGGGCCCGTGAGTCTTAGGGGGCCCATAAGACCTCTCTTCTCCATATAGGGAGCCCAGTACTATGAATAAAGTGTTATAGTTGGGGGCCCTGTTACAGATTTTGCATTGGGGCTCAGGAGCTTCAAGTTACACCTCTGCGTTAAGGGGTTTAGAGAAATTGGGGGGGCCCCAAAATAAACTTTTGCACCAGGGCCCATGAGCCTTTAGCTATGGCCCTGCTAGCGCTATGTGGGCAGGTCCATTGTCAAAAAAGAAGAACTAGTTGCCAGTTTGCCCATACAATACTGAGTTTTAAGCAATATTTGATGTAAAACAGCATGACACCCTTACCCTATCCTCCATATTCAGCCAATTTAGCTTGGTGCGAATATCTTTTATGAGTGCTTTGAGCAGTGGAAAAGGAAACAATTTTTTCAACTGTACATTGTTCATATGAATTAACTATCACAAAACAGGCGAAAAACTGAACTTCTTGAAAAATTAATCACTAGAGCTTAACCCAACCTTCCCTAATAACACTAGCTTGTGTAATGCCTCAGAAGTGTCCCACAGACATTGAACTAGGAAAAGATGCCTCTACTAGTAACTAGTGGTAAGTGATTAGTGAAATAAGAGGTACATGTTGGTATCGGGACGATTTCATGAAAATCATTGTGAATCAGTTTGGTCAATTAAAGTCAATGCAAGTAAAACTTGGATTAGCTAATTTGCCCTCCAGACCATCTCCAATGCAGCAAAGCCTCCCAAATTGCATGGGAATACACCAACATATCTGAGGAACACTGTGCCCCTTTCAAAAATTGGTAAAAATAGTGTATAGTGGTGCAGGGGTCAATCGTAGTATATGGGTGTCATTGAAAACAAAAGGAGGCACATATAGGGTTTCCTAGATCAAAAATTACACCACGAAAGTCAGCAGGTGTGTTGGTTGTTTAAAAAGCATTGTCATAAATTTTACAAGGACAAATTCTGCCAATTGAACCCAACACTCAAGCACGGGCCTGCTCCAAGGAACAGCTGCAGAGCTACCAAAAATTAGGCTACCCAAGACAGCAGGTGTGCTGCATGTTTTAAAAGCCATAAATCCTAAACTTTATAAGGACAACCTTTGCCAGGAGAGCACAATACTTAATCATAGACCTCCTACTCTCTTCCTCCAAAGCAAAACAGTAGAGTTACCAAAAATGACACCAAGAGACACAGCAGGTTTTAAAAGCAATGTCATGGGGGCGTGGCCTGCGGATGCCCGGATAGGACACGTGAGAAATGAGCTCCTGCGGCACTCACCCCTTCCATAGCAGCAAACCTCCGACGATCGGCGAATTTCGCCCACCCAGACCGGGATGGGCAAGAAGACGGCAGCGGACATCAGACCAGCAGCAACAAGCGGCAGGAAAGGGGCTATGGAGAGTTTTCTAGAGCAGCAGAAATATCTGCAATTCAAAATCAGATCCTGTACTTGTTGGACCAGGCCTCACTACATCAAAGAGACAAAGCTAGGGGAAGTTTTTATGAGTATGGGAATAAATACAGCAGGGGACTGGCCAGAGCCCTGAATCCACAGTCACCTCAGACATATATTTCTGCTATTAAAACACCAGAGGAGGGATTGGTCAACACTAACTCAAAAATAGTAAATCACTTTCATAAATATTACCATGACCTGTATAATATACCAGATATATACGGGGAACGGAAAGAACTGACTCGGGAAAGTGACAATTACCTGGCCAGTTTCGCTCCTAAATGAATCACAGATTCAGACCAGAACACGCTCAATGGGGACTTTTCTCTTCAGGAGGTGAGCTATGCAATTCAATCTCTCAAAATTGGGAAGAGTCCAGGGCCTGACGGCTTCACACCCTGCTTTTATAAGCTCCTTGGGGAGAGTTTGGCCCCCTTGATGCTTAAAACATTTAATTCTATCTCTGACTCCTGTCCTTTCCCTGCTCAAGCACTGCAGGCAGTTATAACAGTGATACCTAAAACTGGGAAAGTCCTTACAGCCTGTGGTAGCTACAGGCTGATTTCCCTTCTAAATATAGATACCAAAATTTTCTCGAAAATCCTGGCTACATGTCTCCAATCCCATATCCCGTCATTAATTCACAGGGATCAGGTGGGCTTTGTGGCGGGGAGGGAGGCGGGGGACAACACCATAAGAACTCTCAATCTTGTGTCCCGGGCATGCAACTCTGAGGACCTCCTATGTCTCCTCTCGGTGGACGCAGAGAAGGCATTCGATAGGGTAAGCTGGGAGTTTCTGGAGGCAGTTTTGGAGCGCGTGGGCTTTGGCCCCAGACTCAGGAGCTGGATGATGGCTCTGTACCAGGATTCCTCTGCGCGTGTTTGTGTTAATGATCAGCTATCATCACCCATACAAATACGCAATGGCACGTGGTAAGGTTGTCCCCTGTCCCCCTCGCTGAATATTTTGGTGATGGAGATCTTGGTGAACGCCCTATGTGCAAACGTTAACATCGACGGTGTAAAAATAGGCAATATTGTAAATAAAGTAGCCCTTTATTCGGATGATTTATTAATCTATATCACAAATCCCAGAATTGCTCTCCCTAATGTATTGACAGAATTAAAACGGTTCGGAATACTCTCCAATTCTAAAGTGAACCTTAGTAAATCGGTTATCCTTAATATCACTTTAGCAGACTCAGAAGTTGATGCCCCAAGGCCCACCTTCCCATTTAAATGGAGCCCAGATGAGCTTACATACTTGGGTGTGGTGATCACTGCAGATCTGAAAAAGCTTTTTATGAAAAACTACAGACCTCTCTTAGCCAAACCGGAAACAGACTTTAAGAAGTGGAAAGCGATCCCCTTGTCCTGGTTCGGCAGAGTCAGCGCGGTGAAAATGAATGCCCTGCCAAGATTTCTTTATATTCTCAAAATGGTACCCATTAGTTTTCCAGGGTCATTCCTATCACAGGTCAAGAAAACTATAATGAACTTTATATGGGGAGGTAGTAGTCCTAGGCGTAACTGGAAGGCCCTTACTAGCCCAAAAGAATGGGGCAGTATGAGTATACCGAATATCTCTTTATATTACAAAGCATCACTGACCAGATGGATCCTAGACTTGCTCCATAGCAGATCACAGAGGTTGTGGGTTAAAGTGGAGCAAGACTCAACTCTCTTTAACGGTCTGGGCCTTATCTGGCTCCCAGGCAAAGGGACGCACAGAGGTCTCGGATTGTCCCCATTTATGGAAGATATGGTGATGGATTGGATAGGGCCAGCGACTAAAACGGGGCTGATTTCGAGACTGGGCCCGCTCACTCCCTTGGTAGGGAACCCAGATATTCCCAACTTTATAAGGGTCTCTCCCTTGACAAACAATATCTCAGACATGATTCTCAGGGTCCGGGACATTACTCTGGGTGTTGGATTCAAAACCCTACTCGAGATTTTGGGGGATCATCCGGAGGGTGGGTTCAGTACCTACAGCTATGCCATTATGTGGGGGCTCTGGGGGATGCGCGACAGCTAAGGCACCCCCTCACCCCCTTCGAGAAGCTGTGCGTTTTGACCCCCACAGTCCAACAGAGGATCTCAATGCTGTATCGATGTTCCTAGAGGAGGATATGAGCAATAGTAATAGGGATATGGAACAGGAATGGGAAAGAGACCTCGGTTTTATGCCCCCAGAGGAGTCTTGGAAAAAAACCTATATCTTGACCCATAAAATGAACGTATCCAGCAAAATACAAGAGCTAAATTATAAAATACTGACCAGACCGTATCAGACCCCAGTGAGGCTGGCCAGGATATTCCCCCAGTATCTGGATACCTGCTGGCAATGCCTTTTGGGGACTGGGTCCCTAATCCACCTCTGGTGGTCTTGCCCTCTGATCCGCCCCCTCTGGCAGGAGGTCAACACCCTATACTCCTCAGTTTGCAAAAACCGAATCGTGTTCACACCGGAGATTGCACTGATGTCCATGATCCCAGGCTTCCTAACGTGCTAAGGGTTATCTGCTCAGATTCTTCAAACTGGCCATGTGCCAGATAATTCCTAGGAACTGGAGATCTACAACACCACCCTCCAGACTGATGTGGTTGGAAGCCTTGGATCATTTAAAATACATGGAAGAACTTAGCGCAAGAGCCGAAATGAGACATAACAAATGTTTCACAACGTGGATGATATGGAACCAGTTCCGCTTTTCTCCAGACCTAAACGTGTGGCTTGAGAGCAGAATCTTACCTGCCGTATACACAAACAACAGCCTAGCCAACACTACAAGACCATAAGATACCATTTCCTTATCCTCTGCTCAGAGGCCTTGCCGTATCCCCACCCCAACCCTCTTTTTCCGCCCCCTCGCTTTCTCTCTTCTCTCCTTTCTTGTTTATTTGTTTGTCAGTATTTTTAGTTTAGATTTAATTTTTTTTGCTCTTCTTGTTTTCTTTGATTTTATTCATCAGTTTAAATATTGGATATATGACTGTAAAATATTCTAGAGTTATATAAGAGGTATTATATATCTAACATAACTGTCTCAGAAAATTGAAAATGCAAACTGAAGAATGAGGACAGATTTCTTGTATGTCAATTTTGTTTATTCGATAACTGTTTTTTACAATTCAGTATTCATTGTATCTCATTGTCAGACTAAATAAAAACTTTTTGAACCATAAAAGCAATGCCATAAGGTTTGCAAAGGAGAAATTCTGAGGTGAATAGTCAAGTACTGGTCTACTCCAAGGAAAAACTGTCAAGTTACAGCTGTTTCTTGTAGTTTAGAAAATGTTTCTTTTGGGAGAAGGAAGAGGAAACATGGCGGATGCAGGAGAAGAAGAGTACCACCACCAGCACCTTGAGGGCACAATTTAGTTTTTGATATCAATTTATACTCAGTCATATGTGAGTAAAAATTGCCAGCATACTAACTAATCAGTGGAATCTGACATAGGGGTGCAGAAGTCAAGTGAAATCAATGCCTGGTTCATTTTGATAAAGATCAGAAGATTCACATTGTCTGTGGACAGGCAGATGTGTCTGTAAGTTATCCCACCCCCAGTTATGCTGAACCCCCTTTCTGATTGCACACTGGCAGCAAGGCAGGCAAGCAGCTCTAAAGCATGTTGTGCAAGCTCTGGCCACTTGTGCAGCTTAGACACCCAGAAGTCAAAGGGGCCAACACCAAGTCTGAGTACATCCACGTTGGAGCTGACATTCTCTTGAACTATCATGGATAAGTGTTGCCCATAAGTGTGAGACCCATTCTGTGATGTTGCTGCAGGCTGCGACAGCTTAAAAAAACAGTAGTGATCTGTTTTTATGTGGGCTATGCAATAGTTCGTCTGTAAGCAACTGAGCAATGGAAGAATATTCTACAGAGTGAAAAATAACATTACTCCATCTTCAAATTAGATGGACATACCTGGGTGTGTAAGATGCCTAGTGAACACGAACACCTTTTACCTGAGTGTGTTGTGCCAACAGTAATATACGGTGGAGGTTCTCGTTATGGTCTAGGGATGTTTTATGAGGCATGGTCTTGGTCCATTGGCTGTAATGGACCAAGCCTTTTTTTTGGGCAAGAATAGTACTAAGCAGCTGCCCCCTCGGTATAAGGAAGGTGTCTGAGTGGTTGTTCATCAGTACCTTGCACCTGTGCAATTGCTCCTCCATTTAGCAGTTTGGCTGCCTACTGTTACGTGTGCTGCTGGGATTTGTAGTACTAAGGTTCCTAGCAGCACAGCTCCACAGGTGAGGGTTAATTGAGCTGGCTGGGTGTGGTATTTCCCAGCAGCCAATCTCTTTTAGTCTGCAGCACATATAAACCCAGCTCCTGTCAGTAGTTGATGCTGGTCTTGTACTGTTTGGATGTATCTGTTTTGTTCCCAATCAAAGCTGTGTTTGCATGTAGGTCTGCTGTGTCTCTCTGCTTCCCTAGGATGGTTTGGACACCTGTAGTCCCTGTCTGTATCTATGCAGATCCCCTCTTTCCTTCCTCTGACAGGTGCGGCCTCCAAACATCTTATGTCTCGTCTGTGTGTCAGTTGGTGGATCCCTGACACAGTTCCCTATGTCAGCATGGTGGCTGACTGTCTATTCCCCTGGTATGAAGACACTTGTAGACTTGCTGTGGTGTTTTATCTTTGCGCATGTGAGCTCTGGGTGGAGTCCGTGTTTTATGCACTACCTGTTGTAGTCTGGTGTGAGCAGTCCTGTTCAGTGCTCATTCTGTCTCTGTTTGTGGTGTGCTGTTGTCTGTGCTGTTGCAGCTTGCAGTGTGAACTGTGTCCGGTGCCTCTGGAGTCCTGGTTAGGAGCTTCCACGTTTTGATCAAAATGTCAACTAATACCTGGCATTTATATTCAGCTTTACCATCTGCTATTATTGGTTGCATTTTGGCTGTTTAATGCTGTGTTTTCTGGCTCTGTGTGTCTTCTTGTTCTGTCCACTTGTTCCTGTCATGTGGCATGTCTGTGTCCTGTTGTGTTTTGGCGTGGTTCCTAGGAGCAGCTTGGGCCGAGATCCAAAGACTGCTCGGCCGCCCTTTATCAGGGTGATGTCCCGATCAGGTAGGGCCATGTCATCCTCCCTGTAGTACAGGGCCAGTTGTTTGAAACCCATGCGTATCCACTGTTTGGTCGCGATCGTGTGAACCCCATGCTTAGTTGCCCACATGATCGTAACACCAACATGTTGAGGGATGTAGTGTTTTTACCTGGCCTCCTGTTATTAGTATATCAGTAAGTATATGTCTACTATTCAGGTAAGAGTTAAATTGCTGAAATGCAGAGTGAATTGTACTGTACATTGCATTCAGTAAGTCTTCATCATCATGTTTCCTATTAGTGGCATGTGCATTACAGTAATTCTAAATTAGAAATATTAGAAGTATTACATTAAAACAAATACATTCATTTATGATTTTACAAATGGAATAGATACAAATAATGAGTTATTTTCTATGAGATTAACAAGAAGGATCAAAATGAAATTACAATGAATTTAGCAGACGATTCATCAGCAGCAGTTTAAAAAATAATTTCCTCAATATTGACTAATACGACTGTGTGCAATGGATAATTCATTGAATTTACTGTGAGTCTGGAATGTGTAAATCGTTTTCCTAGCTCACATCAAGCTATAGATATGTATTATTACTCCATGCCCAATTTTGAGAGTATTTGAAAAAATCCTGCAAATATTTCTGTAGAAAATCATCTCTGCTGTGTGTCATGTGTAATGGAGAAGATATGAAGCACTTAAACTAAATGGCTTCAATAGGATTTGCTATATTATTTTTGTTACGTTATATCATGAAAATGCTTATGAATTTAAAGCATGAAATCCTCGGAGGGGTTACCCTGCATTAGAAGAATGATTCTTCCTTTTCTCCAGAAACATTCTTGTATTTTTACTGTGTCTGGTATTGTGGCTCGTGTCCATTTTTTTGAATGATGCTGAAATGCGATAGCATGGACAAGAATGCCACTAGGAGAAACAGACTGTTTAAAGAAAACCCAATTAACTCTCTTGACATATGTATTTTAGCAAATAATTGTATTCCTCATAAAATAACAATTTTGAAGAATACATTCTTAGATTTCTGTATTGTGCTAGTCCTCTGTTGCTCGTCCTGGAAACACGGGCAAATTGACTACCGGGTAAAGATAAGCAAACTTTGCAAAAGTTGGCTATGGTTGCTCCCCAAATTCGACAAAAAGTTTGGTTTGTTCTGTGTTACTACGAAACAAATTACTATTTCATCCAAATCCCTATAAACACTGTCTAAGAGCCATAAAAGCTCTGCATAACACTCTTAGGCCTCCTTCAGACGAGCGTGTTTAAGTGCGCACATACAAGCACACAAAACTGCACTTCCATTAGAACCATTGGTTCCCTATGGTGTGTTCACATGTCCGTGTTTTACAGACATTCAAACACGCATACCTGCAAAACATAGGATATGTGTGGACTATGGGTCTGTGGTGCGCATCACTATTCCCTGTGGAGAGTCCCCTCATCACTGAACACTGTGACAGCACAGTCACAGTGTTTCATGTTGATGGCACTCCCTACGGGGAGTAAAGAATCCCCTTCCACAGCTGTCACAGCTGTAGCAGAGGATCATGATGTACTGCCATTGCTTTCAATAGGGCCATCGCTGTTGCCGGCAGCTCCATTGAAAGTCATAGGCTGCCGGCAACTCCTGCAGTGATTTTCAGGGAAGGACTTTAAATATAAGCCCATCCCTGAAAATCATTCCTAGCTGTAATAAAAAATAGTCACCTCTCCGCCACTGTTGGGACTCAGACGCATCTAGCAGCTTAATCTCCGGCACTGTAATTTGGTTCTTTCAGCGGGCGGGGATTTAAAATTCCTGCATGCTGAAGGAGCTGTATCTGATTGGCTGAGCACTCAGCCAATCACAGGCAGCGCTCGGCCATTCATTGAATTCATTCACGTGCGTGGACGCGCAGATTTGTGCGCACACATGCACATGCAAAGCAATGCACATGTGAATTAGGCCTTACATAGGAGTGTGTCAAAGTACTTTTGAGTTGTTTTTAGAGGAGTGAGGTGGAAGAGTAGAATGGGAAAGTGGAGGGGGAGAAGCGATTTTAGTGAGTTTGGCAAGAAGAACCACTGCAGGGTTCTGTTTTGGTTTTCTGAACATTACTACTGTACCTTACCATTCCCCTTGTCAATAAGGTATTTTCCCATACTGTCTAAAGGTGGATTTATACAGGACAACTTTTGTCTGAATATTCGCTCAATAGAGCAAATATAAGTGACAGTTATTCCATGTAAATAGAGCCACCAACCAGATGATGAGCGAGAATTCATTTGCTAGTTGCTAGTTGTTTTGTTTCAGCTCACCTAAAAATAGTTACTGGTTGACTATCATCTGGTAAAAGCAGGTAATTGTCTTTCAGTGAATACCCTACAACTTTGTTAGGAGGTGTACACCTCCCACCGAATGCTGATTGGCTCTCACATTTTTTAAACATTCTGTTTTCCCACTAAGCACTCATTGGTTCCTGAAAGCAATCATTTTAGTGTAAAAAAAACCATACCTCTCCGTCGCTACCGGGTCCCCCGCTAGGATGCAGAACACATCTGCAACATGCGGCAGATGTTTCCTTCATCCACACTAGTAAAAAGGATTCCCTGCTGCTGTACCTGCCAGATCTGTGACAGATGTAGCAGAGGAATTCTTCAATTCCCTACCACAGCTGTCACACGTGACAGCTGCGGTAGAGGATCCTGCTGCTGGCTTGCTGTCATTGGAAAAAACAGTAAAAGTGGTGTAAAAAACAAAAAAAATACATACTCACCTCCCTTCATCTGCGGGGGCTCAGCCGTGTCTTCTCTCCGCTGTCCCTGGCTCTGTAGTGCTGATCTATTAGCAGACGGGGATTTAAAATCCCCACCTGCTGAAAGAGCTGATTGGTGCTCAGGGAATCACAGGCAGCTCTCGCTAAAGGAATGACAAGTGAGAGCTGCCGATGATTGGCTGAGCACCTCAACCAATCACAATCAGCTCTTTCAGCAGGCGAGGAGCTGAAGGGAGGTGAGTATTTTTTTGTTTTTTACACCACTTTTACTGGTTTTACAGGGAAGGGCTTATATTTAAAGCCCTTCTCTGAAATCCAATGACAGGGAGCCGGCAACAGGATCCTCTACCGCAGCTGTCATCCTGCAACCCAACAATCATCCTATCTAAAAGGACACTAACAAAGGAATGGCACAACACGTATGACACTCTAGAATTATTATTTTACCCTTTTTAATCAAAGTCCTGAGTCTGAATGTCCTAAGCACATTCTCTTTGCAATTCTCTAGGTTTTATTCACCTCAAAAGGATATTTCTTTTTCTATTTCACTCTATATTGAACAGTTTTATATTTGAGTTATTTTTATACTTTATAACTTAGCAAAACAATTTTAGGAAAAAAACTGCAAGTGCAGAAATTTCTGTTTACTAGTATAACATACATTTTTAGTGCAGTAAATATCTACTGTATATATACAGTATATGTATTGTAAAAATTAACGCTAGTTGGGAATCTGTTCTAAAAAGGTCTGGTAGTAAGAGAAATATTTTTCTAAAGCCCGTTACACTTATAGTCCTTTTCTATTCCACACTGTGTACTTTTCTGCTTTCCGCTTTACTGGTTCCTGTACACATAAAGTAATGATGAGATTTGGGGTGAATTGGGACAATGTATATAAAAGCATTTAGCTTTTGGCTTTAATAGCATGCTTTCTTTATCTGTGTGATGATATATGACTACCCAGTGGCAAAAGAGCTTATGTTCTTTCTATTTAACAGGGAAGCTAATGGAGCAGAAACACAGGATGCAAACAGTTTTGTCATTCAAGATGACACAAAATCTAAGGTCCCTGCAGGTGCTTGCTTAGTGCGTATCATTGTATTTTTATTAATATATTTATGTCCGGTATGAAGAATGTCAGAAAATAGCGCTCCATCACTACACATTATCTTTTACCTGTAAAAATTAGACACTTGTGCCATATTATTATACTTTAATTTTATGTATCATGTTACTTTTGTGTTCAGGAAAGAAAATAATGCATGAAGTTCAAAGTTGCCCAACGTGTCATCTATGTGTTTGACTTACGTGTTTTTCAAGATCTAATAATGACCTATAATGATGATGATGATAATTATTAGAGATGAGCGAACGTACTCATTTCGAGTAATTACTCGATCGAGCACCGCGATTTTCGAGTACTTCCGTACTCGGGCGAAAAGATTCGGGGGGAGGTGTGGCGGAGCGGGGGGTAGCAGCACCACTCCTCGCTGCAACCCCCCACTCACCCAGGGCGCCCCCTGAATCTTTTCTCCCGAGTACGGAAGTACTCGAAAATCGCGGTGCTCGGGCGAAAAAGGGGCGTGGCCGAGTAGGTTCGCTCATCTCTAATAATTATCCATTCAGTCACAACCGACCTTTGGTCACTCTATGGATCAATGTTCTCCACACATTCCTACCTTTCACTGCTTCTTTCAGTTTGGCGATACACATGTTGGTGGTGGCCTTGATTGTATCCAGCCATCTTGTTCTTTATCATCCTGAGCTTCTCTTTCCATTGACTTTGCCAAGCATCAATGCTGTTTCCAGTGAGTTAGCGCACATCAAGTGGCCAAAAAAAAGAGAGCTGCTATGTGATGATTTTGCCCTCTAATGATATTTTCAGTTTGACGCGATCTAACATGACCTTGTTTGTTGTCATGGCTGTCCAAGGTATCCGTAGCATTCTCTTCCAGCACCAGAGTTCAAACGCATCGATTATTCTTCTGTCTGTTTTTCTGAGCGTCCAACTTTCACAACCATACGTAGTTATGGGAAAGACGATTGCATTGGCCAGTCTGGTTTTTGTTGCATTGACCTATGACAATTAATACAATATCTCTTTTAAAATGAAATATTATTTGCTACTTTGAACCAAAATATGTAAATTTTCCCAGCTGAAAACCGAGTCAGGAAATTTAATTAAAAACATATAATTCATATAAATGATAATACGGTTGCGTACCATAAAAATTCTGAAAAAAGGAGGTGAGAATAAAGCAATCAAAGCCGTCAATATTAAATTGGAGAAATAGTACTCGTTATTAACTGCTTCTCACTGCAGCCCTTTTTCGTTCTCTCTTCTGGTTGCTTTCTTCCCCATTTTCAAAAAATCATATTTCTTTTATTTTTACGGTTACATAGCTGCATGAGCGTTTGTTTTTTTTTGGGCGAGTTATATTTTTCAGTGGTGCCATTTAATGAACAATATAATGTGCTGTAGAACTTTAAGAAAAATTCTAAGCAGGCAAAATGAAAAAGAAATGTAATTGCACACTTTTGAGTGAGGGGGGCAAGGGGTTGCTTTTATGACTCCCCTGATGCAGTAACAATGATGAGTTATCTTAATTCTGTGGGTAAGCATAATTATGGTGATATCAAATTTCTATACTTTTATTCAATGCCATGACAATGGAACGGCACGTCTGATTGCAATGCGATTGGGACATTTAAATGCTGATGTCAGAATTGACACTGAAATTTAAAGGCTCAATAGTCGTGATTGCCATGAATGCTGATAATGGGTGTTAGCTGCCAAAGATGAGCCTGCTCCATACACAGACACCCAACATACCCCATGCATGATTTTTTAAAGTTTTCAATATCACAATCTGTTTTTAAAAAATCTAAAACCCTGCAGTTTTCACACTGACCACTAAGCCAAATAATAGACTGACACTTCCTATTCTGTAAAGAAAGCTTCTCATCAGTCATCTCATTATCATCACAGGCAGGCTTACAATGAATGTTTACATCTACATATGAATAACACAGAATCCACCATTCACTATAGGAGATGGTCACAGCTTACTTCCTCCCCTCCCTGCATAATGGCCTCTGTACAAGTCACAAAGTGTAGCCAAAACACTTTTCCTCAGAACTCAGTGTCTACTATGTGCATGGCCATTAGATCTGCTGTAAAGCATATCTATAAATGCTATTAACAGCAGCTCAGACAAAATAGCCACTCCCATAGTCATACACAAACAATAGTATAAAAATATCAATAATCAGAAAATAAAAACACATTTGGTTTTAATTGGTAAAAATCAATATAGCTGATGCAGTCCCTTCAACCCCTTGAAGACCAGAGATTTTCCATTTTTTGGTCCCCAACTTCCAAGGGCCATAACTTTCCTGTTTTTTCAGTCGACTTAGCTTGTTTTTTGTGTGGAATGAGTTCTATTTTTTAATGGTACTTTTAAGCTCCCAATAAAGACTGAATGGCTGGCTGGGAAAACAACCTCCTCCCGACCAATCAAATCCCACAGTAGCAGATCGCTATTTACACATCAGTGTCGAGTGATGACCAGCAAGGTATATGCGCCGATGGCATCGTCACATGGTCCTTGCTGATAGTCAGAAGAAAAAGAGTTCCAGCAGCATCAATGGTGCTAATCAAATATTGATTTTATTCTCCCATCACATAAGCAAGCAACGTTTCGGCAAGCTTGAGAAAGGCAACATGCCGAAACGTCGCTTGCTTATGTGATGGGAGAATAAAATCAATATTGGATTAGCACCATTGATGCTGCTGGAACTCTTTTTCTTCTGACTATTGGATATATTGGGAGCTTGGATCTGGTCTCCTGCTTCAGCTGTTGCATTGGATAGCCCACTTATGATTAGGTTTCTATAGTGGTGCTGCTCACGGACTTACATATCATGACATCAGCAAGGACCATTATGTCAGCTCCGACCCACTTCCATGTCGCAACCATTACTCTGTGACAGTGTCACATCCGGTGCACCATGATGCCTAACTCATTAAGATATTGTCTCTCCTCTTAACAATGGACCAATCTGAACACAATTTTTTTTTTTTTTTTTTACAATGGGTCAAATTGATAGAGATTTAAGAGAGTTGGAAAACAAGAGTTAATATGGATTGGAAAATTACATTTTTCTTCTATATAAAAATAATACTATCCATTTATATAAATCATTTCTAAATGACATTGTCCGATGAGATAGGCAATCAAATAAATTATATGTTAACAGAAAAGGGTTATATCTCCAGAATGAATATTATAAAGGAGCAAGGAAAGCTGGGTAAAGTTCTTCAAAGGTAAATTAAGTCAAACTTATTTTCATGGGAACTGTCCCACTTTAAAACCAATTACCAGAGAAATGACCGGTTAAATAGAAATCTACCTGAAGTGGTGAAGCTTGACAGCTCGAAAGTCGGTTTTGACAGTTATAGATTTATGAGGTAATAGAGTTGACGATTGCACTATTTAGTTTTATTTATTCTAGGTTATTTTATTTCCATGGTGCAAGCTGTCTTGCGCTCGCATTGTTCAAATGAGGTTTCCTGAGTCACGCTCTCTGGCATCCCAGAGTTGAAGCAACATTTCCTTCATCATTGAGGCAAATGAAGCATACGCCGTGTGAGGCTGCTGGAATAGTTTTGTTATGGTGTTTGGCAGCATTTTTATTTTGCTACCATGTTTTCACAGCTATAGCACTTCCTGCCAGAAACAGTTTGTACACAGCATATACAATAAATGAAGGTGAAATGAGGCACATATCTCTAATATAAAGATCCAGTCAACAGCCTATGCTAATGCATTTGGTAAAAAGCCAGCTTGGTGAATACATATTAACAGCTCAGACATGGCTTCCAATCATTTTCATTAGGGTGCAAGACATTGGATTTAGGGCAAGGACGACTCAAGGCGAAATGTATTTTTAAATTTTACATTCAAAAATAGCAAATGGATTATTCAAGAGTTTTAAATGGATGCATTGATTTATTCTGCATTATATTTAAAATACAGTTGGTGCAGACTTCTTTGTGTCAAGCGATTCAGCTGAGGTTTAATTGGGAATTCATGCACTCCAGTGAAAGATGTTTGGTGAGTCAGGGTAGGATAAGTTGTTGGTAATATTTATTCTGCATTGTTTAAATCAGTTTGAAGTGAATAACCACAATTGAAAAGATTTTATTTTTTAGCTTTCATCAATCTTTATCGCTGAATGAATGACTGGCAACAGCTGCCTGTGATTGGCTGAGTGCCTCATCCAATCAGAAGCAGCTCTTTCAGCAGTCGGGGATTTTAATTTCCCGCCTGCTGAAAGAATTTCAGTGCAGAGCCTGGGACAGCGGAGACGGGACATGGCTGAGCTCCGGCAGCTGAAGAAAGGTGAGTATGTTTTTTGTTGTTGTTTTTTTTACACGAGTTTTGCTTGTTTTTTAATGAAGGGTTTATATTTAAAGCCCTTCCCTGAAAAACAATTAAGGGGTGCCGGCAGCTGGACCCTCTACCACAGCTGTAATCTGTGACAGCTGCGGTAGGGAATTCTTTGCTGCATGTGGCAGATGTGTTCTTCATCCCCACGGTGGACACAGCAGCGGGGGACAGGTAACTATATATATTTTTATTTATTTTATTTTTTTTTGTACACTAAAAGGGATGATTTTCAAGGAAGAGCTTATATTTAAAGCTCTTCCCTGAAAATAACTTGATGGGTGCCAGCAGACCATTGCCTTCAATGGAGCAGCCTCTGGTTGGCAGAATCCAAGGGACTCCCGAGAGGACAGGAGCAGTGAAGACTTGGCAGAGAAGACAATGCAGAATGTGAGTATGTCCCAAAAATGTTACTATATTAATTACTTCTTTTATATACTGTGCAGTGATCCAATAAAAGCCATTTGGAGAATTCCAAATTCCCCAGCAATGTCAACCAGGAACCCTTAGCAAAATATAGGTGCCACTTAAGGCCTATTTAGACACAATGATTATCGCTCAAAATTTGCTTAAAAGACATCTTTTGAGCGCTAATTGTTGCATGTAAATGTGCCCATCTTTCAGTATTCTGCCGAATGGTAGATTTCACTTCAGCATGAAATCCGTCGTTCAGCAGAACAGCTGATGAGATGGACTGCAGGCTGTTTTCTGCCCAGGCAGTGCTGATAACATTGTCTCAGCTGTAATCAGCGTGGCAGAACAAAGAGTATGTATTCAGCGAACAGTGGGTGGTCTGTTCCCGGAATACAACTCCAGGCGATTCACATGCTACTAATTGGTACTAATAGGCATTAGTACAAATTAGTAGTTTATGCAAAATGATTACTCAAAAGCCATCTTTTGAGTGATCATCTTTGTGTCTAAATGGGCCTTTATTGTTGGATATATTTTGTCATGTTTGCCAGTGTTCCCTGTATACTGCTGAAATTAAGTTACCCCAATTTTTCATTAAACTTTGTATACAGGTTATTATACTTGAAGTTGACGAACACATGATTTATTTGCCTGTAACTGCAGCAGAAAGTTTAGCATTTGTCAGTCTGTAACCTTGTGCTGCCTGTAAGTAGAATTTTGCAAAGTGAAGGGGATAACCCTTTGTATTTATATTCAAGACCCATCAGTACTATCCATTATTGGCACTTTAAGTACTGGAATCTTTTAATTACAACATCTGTTGTTTTAATTAGCATAGGAATTATAATGAAGCTCCCGGCAGGATCCCACTGCTTAACCAACAGCTCAAGAACTCCTTTCAATATCTATGACACATCATGACCACTCCACAAGCTTTACCAGACTAAAGTCTGCATCCTGTCACTAGAGCAAATCAATCTTGCTGTTAATTGAACTGCTGGGAAAAGAAGAATCCCAGGAGCGGAATGATGTGATGTATCACAACCGATGACCAACCCTGCATGTCTATGGCTAAAGGATACGTTAACAGCCAAATTTCACTTGGCACAAGTTGTAAAAAAGATAATGTCCTTATATTTCCATACAAAATATATAAAATATTTATAAATGAATAGAATATATTTCTCCAAAAGTTAGCAGATGCAGAGAAAACAGACTATAGATTCCCTTCAACTCTGGCTTTGTCCATTTGAAGCCGCAAACCTATGGCTAGAAACAATCTGTCTTGGGAAATAGACATTTCTTGTAGATGGTGTATGAACTATGCTAAACATATTATTATTGAATCTGTTTTTATTAAAATTTTCAATAGGATAGATTACAAAACATACAAATCTCAAAAAGGTTTCACAGGACCTATAAAACATGAATAATAAAAGAGATAACTCTCAAAAAACTCTTGAAGAAGCCTAGTGGGTGACGCTAATAATAATAATAATAATAATGATAATAATAATAATACCCCAAACATACATACTAAACATATTAAGAGTAGTAGGGAAGATGCCAATATTTTAGGGGTTCTTAACAGTGTTGAGCAAACCAGTAGAAACTCGTTTCGAGTCAAACTTTTGACTGGGGTTCTACAGGTTTGGTATGCTGATTTGGTAACACTAGTCCTGAACACTGGTGTATAACATTGTTTGTTATAGACAGCTTTTATGACTCTTTGACAGTGTTATACACCAGTTTTAGGGCATTTGATGAACATCGAGTTTGGTTCTAACTAATTAGAACCAATTTTTTTGTAAAAGTTCAGCAAACTGGCTGAACCAAACTTTTCAATAGTTCACTCATCGCTAGTTATAAAACATGTCATGATGTGCAATCACTGTGGGTAGTGATGTAACGTGACCAGGTGGTTTTCTGGCTGGACCACAGAGTGATGCACAAGGGGACTGGGAAACCTGGGATTTTAGAACAAATAGTTCTTTAATAGTATCGGTCAAACTACAATGCAATGACAAGACTTTGAAAACTTTAAACCTTCTGGCCTACAGATGATGGTGATGGTGGTATTGACACTGGCTACACTTAGGCTGTACAGTGAATCAACCAACTTGGGTCACCCTGCTCATCAATCTGAGTGCTTTCTATTTAGTCTCCAAGTATATATTCTGGCAAGTTCTTGGGCACCTGTTTTCCTGCTTCTAGGATACAAGACTGTTCAGTGGCTCTAGCCACAATGCTTCTAGACTCTGCAACCAAGAAAATGTTCTATTTCTCGCTATACTGCACACTACTCTCCCAATGCAGGAACAGGACTACAATATGTATTGTCTTTTGTGACACATGAAAAACAGGAATACTGTATATATTGTATTCAGCATCACCTGTATATCCACATTGCCCAATCATTTTAGCTATTCTCATAGCAACTGAGCCATACTCTACCTGAAGTATGGCTAATCTATATGAAGTATGGCTAAATTGTATTTAAAATGTAGATAACACACTAGTATTGAGTGAATTGAAACTGTTGAACCCTGTTTTGGGTTCAACTTTGCTAAACGTTTGATTCGGCACAAACTGGAACTTCAGACTGTTCGTCTAGGCAAAACCGACTAAAGCACTACCACCACCAATGATGTCCCAGTTTGTTTCAAACTAATTCCAACTGAACCAAACTTTTTGCCAAAATTCTGTGAACTGGCCTAACCAAATTTTTGAAACGTTCACTTATCACTCTAACATACACTTTTTGTAAAAAAAAAAAAAAATCAAGCACCTACAAGGAGTTGTTTTGCTGCAATACTCGGCATGCAGTTACATCTAAGGCAGATATGCAAATCATTAGAGTTGTGGCGTGATTAGATGAATGGTCTTGCCACCTGATGCCCTAAAAGTGGTTCCACTCTTGGCATATTAAAAGGCACCCAGAGGCTACTTGTATGTAGTGAATCTCTTTTAACGCTTGTGCACAGCTTTTTTACCACTAGACATGCCTCTACAACACAATTGAAGAGAAGAGTTAACGGAGTTTGAGAAGGGTTGCATTGTTGGAATAAGAGAAGCTGCATGTCTGTATTAATGAATTGCCTGCCACCTGGGCCATTCCGACCAGACTATTAGGAAGTCTTGGGACTAGCCCATGCGTAAGGGCACGCACACAATGTGACTGGGTTCTAGATGCCATCAACAGACCACCAGTGGAGAGGATCATCTAATCATCCGACAAACACAAGAAGCTCCAACTGTTTCATTGCCCACTATCCAGAGACTGGTGGCACCATTGTTACAGGCCCCTGTGTGTCAGAACCATTTTCAGGTGCTTGGATGAAGGACATTTGTTCACAGTGGGTCCATTATGTGTACTGTGTTTAACACTAACCCACCATCACCTCCATTTGCAGTGGTGTTATGAAGAACTAGACTAAACTGCTATGGAGTGGAACTGGGTTGTCTTCAGTGATGAATCCAGGTTTAGTTTGGACGCTTATAATGGCCATGTTTGTGTCTGGAGACCTAGGGGTGAGTGCCTCAATCTTGCCTTTGCTGTGGATCGACACACTGCCCCCACTGCTGTGTGACGGTCTGGCAGGCCATTGCATATGACAGTCAGTCACCCCTAGTAGTGATACAAGGGCCAATGACAGCTCACTGATATGTTCAAGACAACCTGCAGCCACATTTGTTACCTTTCATGGCAGGACTTCCAAGAGGCATTTTTCAACAGGATAATGCTTGACCATACACAGAATAGGTGTTGCAGGAAAGCCTCTACAACATTGCCATCTGCGGCTTGCCCGTTTGACAGATTAATCGCCAATAGAACATGTAACTTTGACAGCCCACAAGTTTACATGGCTTAGTTACAGCAAATGTTGACCAATATGTTGCAGGACACCATATGAAACTTGGATGCCTCCATGCCCGCCCGTCAAGTTTTCTTCAATAAATTAGCCTTTTTTGGAAGTTTCCTTCGATTTAGACAACTCCTTCTAGGTACTTGATGGTTTTTGACAATGAGTTTACTTTATAGAGCTACGCATAAATAAATATAACAATTAGATTTCTTTCTACCCCTTTAAAGTAAGAGTGTGTTGAAGGCTGACATATCGATACTGAGATAGTTAATACAGGTGATTGATGTAGCTAGGCATTGGTCTGCAGTATTAGAGAGTATAGTTTTGAGTTTTTCACAAAGCTTCATTTTAGATATAAACTGACAGCCAGAGATGGGGAATTTTCCATTGGGAGACAGAAAATAGACATTTCTTTAGATAGGAATCTGAAGCCTCATGGGAGCACTAACCTCAGTCTCAGCCATTACTGCTGCCAACTCTGAAGAATCATTTCCCAATATTTTGGTGGGCGATATTAAAAAGGGAAAAATGTGCAAAGCGTTTGTTGTTTTTCTATAAGATGTTTATGTATATGAGGGAGAACAAATGAAGGGTAGTCAGTGCTGTGATCTTATATCAATAGATGTAAAACATATAGTCATTTTTTCCTATGCTTTATTACAATTTTTATGTATATCCAGATGAAAACCTGTGTAGGATATACTGCAACTCAAATTGTGAAGTTTGCTACTGCATCATGCAGTTTTAAAGTAGTTGAACATATTATACACATATAACTAATGAATAGAGATGAGCGAACGTACTCATTTCGAGTAATTACTCGATCGAGCACCGCGATTTTCGAGTACTTCCGTACTCGGGTGAAAAGATTCGGGGGCTCCGGGGGGCGGGGGGGGGGTGGCGGAGCGGTGGGTAGCAGTGGGGAACAGGGGGGAGCCCTCTCTCTCTCCCTCTCCCCCCCACTCCCCGCTGCAACCCCCCACTCTCCCACGGTGCCCCCCGAATCTTTTCGCCCGAGTACGGAAGTACTCGAAAATCGCGGCGCTCGGGCGGAAAAGGGGCGTGGCCAAGTACGTTCGCTCATCTCTACTAATGAACTGTTCACAATTAGGTTGCTTTTATGTATACTACATCTTATCCTTACTCAAATCACAAGGCATGAAGACATTAAGTTCTTAGTGGTGCAAATTTGTTGTCTTTTTTTACCTTGAGGGCAGGAGAAGCCAAGAAAGATGGCTACTCATGTGATGCCTGTTGGCCTATATGATCATTGTCTTAACAAAGTTTTCCCACAGTCAACATTTATTACCAATCTCCATATGTAATAAATATCTGATCATTAGGAGCCTCAACACTAGGAGCAATAACGATCACTAGAACAGGAGTCCCAAACCACCTTTCCTCCTTATTGACCAACTGCAGTGAGGAGGAATCTGAATAGAATGGTGGTCAGGTATGAGTGATGCTGCATTATTTAAAGTCCATGAGACTGACAGAGACAGCAGAGTACAACCCTTGCCCATCTCCATCAGTTCCATTTCAACAGAATTAAATAGCAGCACACATGTTTGACCTCAGCTCCACTTGAACTGTTTCTCATAACAGGATGGAAATGCACATAGAGGGAGTGATTAATTTGCACTTCAAATAATACCAGTACAAGATGGGTAGAGGAGTAAATAAATAAATAGTCCACCAATAAGGGATATGAAAGTTTTATGGTCTCTAAATTTGTGTATTTACTCTTCTACCCATCTTGTACTGGTGTTATTTGAAGTGCAAATTAATCACACAAGGTCTGTGCCTATTCATATGTATGTTTAATGCATGTTTCTTCAGATCTGCTCCATAAGCCCGAGGAAGAACCCTGCGTAAGTTTGAGAAGCTCCCTATAACATCATGTATTTTTTTTAGCTATTACAAGGTATCATATCTATACGTCCACTTGGTTTCTTTTGCTGAGAACAATCACATTCTGCAGGCTGATGAGGTGGTCATAAAATATGAGTTAAAGCAGTGCTGACATATTTGAGCTGGGACATAGATAGAGGAAACTCCAAACTAAAATTTCTATATTTTTGTGCTGTATAAAACAATTTGCATGACGTGCAGTCATACAAATACAAATAAAGGAAAGACATTTTATTTTATTTTGCATTTGACATTAAGTTCCCGCAGAAAAAAAATTATGCATGTATCTATTTTTTTGCATTGAGTTTTCCTTCACATGCATTTACAAAGTTTCAAACTTGGTTTACATGCTTTTCTACATTCAGGTTTCTGCTCGAGTGTTCCCAGCACTGTTCAGCTGGTCTCTCTCATGAATGTGCACAAGCTCAGCTCCCTCTCCCCTCTCCTTTTTCAGGGGCTACATAGCATAACCCCGCCCACTTAATACTACACAGCTATCTCATCCTCTCTCTGAGTAGCTGCTGGTCCTGTTCCGCTCACTGCTGATAACAGCAGGAAATTCCCCTGGAGTGAATTACAGCCCTCTGTGGGAGTAGCTCTCTCTTCTCTGCTTGCCTCCACCATCCACCGGCACTATCATACAGCCCCAATCTCTGTGTGCACAAAAAGTACGGTAAAATACGCTGATATGCATGCAAAAAAAGACAGGTCCATAGCAAAAAATACATTGTGCTGAGACACACGCAATTATACATGCGCTCATGTGAAGCTGCCGTAAAATAAACTTGTACACTGTAAAAGCTTATAGTTACATGGGACAGATTTTCAGAAATTTCTGCTATTGAAAACAAGTTCCATTTATCTGAATTGGGTTGTTTATGCAGCATGCAATTAGATTTCTGGCAGCATCATTCACACAAATGCATCATTCACACAAGTATATGAGTTTTTGCACATGCCTCAGCACAGCATATTCTCGCTTAGAACAAGTTTTTTTTTTGCACTCGTGTTGGCGTATTTTACTGTACTTCTTGCATGCACAAGTGCTACATAGTTGCACGCAAAGAATAATGCTACCACCCCACCCCCCGGTGCCCCCCACTCTCCCCCCGCTGGCCCCTGACGCACCCCCTTTCCCGCATGCTGCTCGGGCGAGTACACAGTTACTCGATAAGACTGCTACTCGATCGGGTAGCAGTCTTAAACGAGCATGCTCGCTAATCTCTACTCAGGAACCCCCTCAAACTACATAACCCCATACATGCTTATGATTTCTGCATCATGCTTGATGTCCATGGGTAGATAAAATGATTAAAAGAAATATGGCAGACATATCTTCCCGATCAGAGGACCACATTCGGAGATATGACTGAAGCTAGGGAATTATGATTTTTCAGAGTTCCTACAAATCCAACCCTCCCTTCTCTGTATGACCTCAAAGGGGGAGTGGAGAAGGTGTGTACTGAGGGATCCTTTATAATGTGGGACCCAACAGGCCCAAATTGTCAGATCTCACAGAGGTGTACTGCGGTATATGGCTGTCCCTTTTTTTCTGGAACTCCGCCACCCAGACCCTTTGGACCGATATCCAAGTCTGGTAGCTTTCTTTTAATTTCTCCAGTTTATTTTAAACCTGTCTTGTTGTATATTCATACTGTATTTCCTTATTCTCCCATGCAACAACATTTTTGCATATCTTTGTACATCTAATATAAATAAGCCTACATGTTTTACTTGCACCACACGTTGACCCCTTTGCTTTAACTTTGGTGTATGATGTTGGTGTCATTAGATGACACACAGGCTCACCGGTGCCATAAAATCATCAAATGTGAGTTTATTACATTCAGGGACCTGTCAGGTGAGTGGGAAGTTACAATGTTAAGTCTATGGGCGGCGCTGCTGTGCTTCAGGCATGCGCTGGAATGAGTGAAGCTTTGCTAAGCAACACAGCATACACTGCTAAGCTGAACCATACACTGCCCAACCAAGAGCGATAGAGATAATGCAACAGAGAGAAAGACAGCGATAAAGACAGAGAGAGCAATAGAGAGACAAAGTAAGAGAGGGATAGAGACAGAGAGAGCAATGGAGAGAGAGATAGTGAGAGAAAGAGTGATAGAGGGACAGCAAAAGAGAGAGAGTGATAGATCGACAGTGAGAGAAAGAGCGATAGAGAGACAGCAATAGAAAGATAAAGAACAATAGAGACACAGATAGAGAGAGAGCAATAGAGAGACAGAGTGAGAGAGCGATAGGGACAGAGAGAGTGATAGAGAGAGATAGTGAGAGAAAGGGCAATAGAAACACAGAGAAAGTGATAGAGAGACAGAGAGAGAGCGATAGACAGAAATTGAGAGATAGTGAGACAGACAAAGAGAGAGCAATAGAGAGACAGACAGAGTGAAAGAGAGGCAGACAGAGAGTGATAGAGAGACAGAGAGAGAAATAAACAGACAGAGAGAGAGCAATAGACAGACAGAACGAGAGAGCAATAGAAAGAAAGAGAGAGCGATAGAGAAACCCAGAAAAGTAATAGAGAGAGCGATAGAGAGAGAGTGAGAGAGCAATAGAGACAGAAAAAGAGAGCGATAGAGAGAGTGAGAGACAGACAGAGAGGGACAGACAGACAGAGAGAGACAGAAAGAGAACTAAAGAGACAGACAGAGAGACAGAGCGATACCAAAACAGAAAGAGAGAGAGACAGACAGAGAGGCAGACAATGAGAGACACAGACAAACAGAGAGAAAGAGACAGAGTGACAGACAGACAGAAAGACAGACAAACAGAGAGAGACCTGTAGGCTTTTTTATATTAGATACCTGCTATAAATACAAAATGACACTCTAAATAATCACTTAACCAAGCAGATTTAGAAGTATACAACCAGCACTTATGAAACATTTTAGGTACGCGTAGCAAACATCGGGTTAATCTAGTATTATATATTTTGGCACTGCTAGACCTTTTCTAGATTAAATCTGCAATTTAAAAGCCAGCCTTGTATATTTTTTAAAATGAACCATATACTCCAAAGATTGTATTCATAATTCATAAATTTGGTTACAGTTTACCTAAAAGAAATTGGTGGTGGCAGCGTTTAATTGTCTGAGCATTGTAGAGCCCTGGAGTGCATTAGTATGGATCAGGTGGATGATTTAAGCTTTCATTTCACATGCGTGCAGAAGCCTGGGAAAGCTGGGTACAAATCAGCCTGTATTCTAATGACTCTAAGCTTGCAATACTACTAGAGTGCTCTGTCTATCATGCAGACACTAGCCTTTTAATGCACAGGTGTCTTTTCAGAGATGGTCTTCAACCTGCAAACATAGTATTTAAGTGCATACAGCATGGGCAGATTTTGTCAACATTTATGAGACCTGGATATATGACACATGTCATTCACTTCTGCCAAATGAATTTGGCTACTACAACCACCACAGGCCACACATATTTCCATATTTTTTTTCCAACACCCACAACTGCTGCAATTCACACAGCCTAAAATACTATCACCCTGGGGCATATAATGGGTGCAGAAGCTGCTGTCTAACCCAGTGTTGCGTCCAACCTGCCGTGCAATATCCAAAACAAACGAAAAGGCACAGAAGTGCAACGAAAATACTAAACTACGGGATTACCTCTCCCTACAGACCCCTAACCCGGGAAGGGGCCCTGCCTACACGGCGGGCCGATCACTCCGATAGGTGCGGACCCGCACAGAAAAACAAAACAAAGCAGAAATAAAGAACTTAGCTTGTAAGAGGAGCTTCAACCTGGGTGTGTTTTACAGCAGCTGTCCATCGGCAACTGAAGCATTGACCAGCATAGGGGTCAGTATCAGCTCTGCTTAAATAAGAGCAGAGCTACTCAGCACCAAGTGAGGACTGACGTCACTCTTGCAACCACCACACCCCTCAGCTCCAGGAGAGGTACGGACACAGCCAAACCCTGGTCTGGCCTGCAAGCAAGGCGAAGGCCTCAGAACGGCTGCAACACCCAGGTCCTGGAGCATTAGGAAGCCCATAAAGGCTCTCTTCCTAATCAAAAGAAAACAGTACTATAAATGAAGCATTATAGTTTGGGGACCTAGTTACAGATTTTGCATTGGGGCCCAGCTGCTTCAATTTACGCTTCTGCTGTCACAATGCCAGAGTTTCTTTTGTTATTTTTATTCCACACACCCCATTAAGTGTAATGTAAAAGGACATTTTTAATATTGTCTTTGCTCAAATATGATTTCAAGCCCAAGGCCTAAATTCCACTACTGAGATTCTAATGATAATATTTCTTTGAAGAGCTTGCGAGGATTCAAATCACCAAATGCATTAATATCTTCATATATATACACTCATAAGTAACTACTACTACTATTTAAGTCAGGTAGGATGTTGTAATTTGAAATCTAAACAGATCTAATTATATATAAATGGCAATACCCTCTATATTCAGTGGCCAAGAGTATGGAAGAAGGCAAGTAGATTGTGCTATTTTGTTTTAATAACTGTTATAAAAGAGGATGGAAGTTATAGAAATAGAGTTGCACAGCGAGCTATGTAGTTTCCATAATTCCCAAGTTGCAAGTTACTTCTATAGGGCTTATAGAAACAATGTAGAATAGCCAATTCAGCTGTTTTTGTGCTTTTAGCCACTGGCGGCCAAAGTGGTGACCCAGATCGGGGGACCCTATTGCGGTAATAGATATGGGTCACAGAAGACAGAGCTGAGACTTACATCTATCAGACTTTTATGGCATACCGTGAGGTTATGCCATAAAAGTCTGAGATCGAAATACTCCTTTAAAGCCACAAAATGTCTTCATGAAAACACAGCATCCAACATTTCAGTATAAGCCATCCAAATCTGTGGAGTAGAGTTGAGTAAACTGAACCTGTAGAACCTGAATTTGGGTCAAAATTTGCTAAGAATTTGATTTGGCAAGAACCCAAACCTCAGTTGATTCATTATGTCAAAACCAGAGGTTCATAAAACCCCCTAAAACAAGTAATGAACAGTTTCTAAGAGCTTTTTGATGATGATGATGGCCGTGGTTCAATGGATGTCGTTGGCACTGCTGCCTTGCAATACTGGAGTCCTGGGTAAAAATCTCACCAAAAACAACATCTGCATGGACTTTGAAAAACACCATACAGACCTTGTTCGCAGTCAGATTTGAACCTAGGACTCCAGCTCTGCAAGGCAACAGTCCAAAGCTTTGAATCACCACACTTATTTTTTCTTCTTCTAAGGAAGAGAACACGAAAAACAAAGAGAACTTACAAACTTCATACAGATGTTGTCCTCAGTCAAATTTGATCATAGGACTCCATCACTTCAAGGCAACAGCTCTAACTTCTGAGCAACCAGACTTCTTTTTTTATTCCTGAGGAGGAGAACAGGAAACACAAAGAAAACATACTAATTCACATACAAAATTAGTGCTGTTGCCTTGGAGTGCTGAATTCCTAGGTTCAAATGTGTGCTCAAATACATCCAGATGTTATCCTTGGTGAAATATGAACCTATCACCCTAGCACTACAAGGCAGTGCTAAACACTGAGCCACATCTATACCAATATCGTTATCTCACGGTTCTTAGAAAGTGTTCAGTATTTGCTTTAGGGGTTTGTTATGAATATCCAATTTTGTTCAACCTAATTTGGACCAAATTTTTGACAAAATTTGCAGACTTTACCCAACTGAACTTTTAAAAGTTTGCTCAACTCTACTCAAGAGTACAGCGAAATGTATTGATCCTGTAACTTTAAATGATCGTATTTCATCACAGGAGTTGCAAATTAAAAGCATTTTTATTTTCTTAATATACACCTTAATGTACAGATCTAATAGGTCTCCAACTCGGCACCTTGAAGATAATCTTGCACCATTTTCATTGTTTTGGAATCAAAATCATCATACATGAACCAGTAGTGGTCTTCTTGGCAACTAATCTGTATTAAATAGCTCAGTAGTAAAGGAGAGATTCACCAATTGTGTCATAAAAGGCATCCATCTATGAGACAGCGAAAATATCAAAAATTGTGACAAATTGATTGGAATGGCCTATGTGGGATAATGAACTTTTTTAAACTCACTAGACGTGTACTTAAATATGTATATTGCAGGGGGGAAAACACACCTAGTAATATATTTGGCATATTTTTTATCTACTTTTAGTAATCTCCCCTTTTTCTAGACACTTTTCAAAGTTGCCAAAGAAGGTACAAAAACATAAACTTTTTTGACATATTTTTTTTATAATTCTGGCAGTTTTTTTTCTCAGTTAATCTCCCCCTTTATCTTCATCGCTGAATATACAATATGTCATGCTTTTGAACCTACACTCCATTATACACTTGGCAGTTACTTCAATTTCCATTTTCATTTCAAAGGCCAAACAGATCTTTATCAGATTAGTGCCGGAAACAGAATGTACATTTTTAGAGGGGCCAATCTATGAAAGATTGATTGATGTTCACTTAAAGCAGTTTTTGTTTTGAAATAAGAGTTGGAGCTTGACAGGTTATTGAATTTCTGTAACATATTTTTTCAGAAAGCGTGAGAAATTAGACATCACATCTCCTACAGCTTCACAAACTTTTGATCAGTAAAGATGAAAAGCAGTTAACCAAAAGATGCTCTCAATATCTCAGCTCCTCCCTTGTGCTCTGCAAAAAAAGGAGATACTTATTTAAGATAAATCAAAGGAGAAACACTGAGTAGTGGAAACATCTACATCCTCATACTACAAAAATGGTACTTCCGTGTGACATATATGATTTAGGCACATATGAAAATGTGACTTTGTTCATTATGCCATTGCTCATCTTGATAGCTGCTAAACTCAGCCGAGGTTAGTAACTCACATGCATGTTTTTATGGCAATTCTTGTGGCAGTTTCTGAAGCAGTCTTTTGAGCAAAAGCCAAAACTGGATGCGAAGAAAGAAAAAGTACAATATGAAGGTTTAAACAGTCGAA
Organism: Eleutherodactylus coqui; assembly: GCF_035609145.1. NCBI lineage: Eukaryota > Metazoa > Chordata > Amphibia > Anura > Eleutherodactylidae > Eleutherodactylus > Eleutherodactylus coqui. The sequence goes on along the minus strand of NC_089840.1, from coordinate 67,777,677 downwards.
CATGTGTGCATAATGAGCAGAATGGAACTCAATGTGTTTTTTTTTGCTCCTGTTGTTTTTGTGGGCACAAAAAATAGGACCTACTCTATCTTGTGCATATTTCCACACTAATGAGCCCCATAGAGGTCTACGGGAGTTGCGCAAACAAGCACATCTACCCATGCGAGTGTGCGCTAAACTCAGTGCATACCCATGATCAATGGCACTGAGTTAGGCTAATTTACCTTTTGAATCAGGGCTAGGTGATTCCCCTGCCGGTGTGAACGAGTGGTGGGGGAGGTAGTTACCGTGCATACAATGCAGGGAAAAGAAGACAGCTTGCCCTAATTACACATTTAATTGCCATTCTATTCCACGGCAAGGGTGAAACACGCAAATGTGTGAGCTGGCATTTTGACCCCCCCAAAAAACGATCTATTTGCTAGCACGGACATATCAGCCTGTTTCTTGCCATCTCCCAAACTCGTTCATGCGAAAATACATTTCGTTCTAGGGAACATATTTACACATACGCTCATCTGAATAAGCCCTTAATGAGTGAACATGATATGCTATAATAACCATTTTAAAGTAACACACGGTTTGTCTGGAGTCAAAGTCATTACAATTATCCACTGTCTCTGGACTCCCAATGGCCAAAGATTAACATTTTTGAAGCATAGTTTTGAACAAAGCCTTCATTCTGAATTCTTTTTGTTGTTTTTCGTCTAAATTTTTGAAAATTCCATGAAAATATGTTACACATGCAGCAGAAAATGTAATTAAACAATGTAGATGAAATGCTTACCAGAACAGTTTTATCCACTGTGTAGAATATTATGGTGGGGTTTTAGTGGTTCTGGAAAACATTATTGAATCTAAAGAAAACAATTTCAGACCTAATTACAAGCCATAGTTTTTCTGTATCAAAATAATTATTTAAATCCAGCACAAAATTTGAATAATGTAAACAGACAATTAACACATATTCAATCATGCAATTACATCAAAAGAGACCGGCAAATTCCAGCATGGGATATAACACCACTCTATCATTCTACCTTCTATAAAGAAAAGCTTCTATGATCTGTTTTTGTCTAGATCACATGCAGAAAAAGTACGCAGAGCCTTAACCCTTTCCAATCCAATCTTGGATTTAGGGTTTCCTAAAAGGCTTTCTCTTTTTGCTGTTATATAACGGTGCCATCTGCTGGCTAAAGCCATTGTGTGTGCGCCAGAGAGGCTCAGACAGCAGAGTGGCTGGCAATAGATGGTAAGAATACCCTGTTGGACGTCTTCTGACATTGGAGCTGTACAAGTTTCAATCAGAATGTAGGAAGACGTCAGACAGTGGATTGGAAAGGGTTAAATTGCACAGAGCTAAAAGGTGTTTTGCCTTAGACAATTATCTACCATATAGAATATATTCACAGTCTGCTCATAGGATCTCAGTGGAAACATTTTGTCAGACTTCTTCATGATATCTGCAGTATAAGTTCACATGTAAACTTGTACATTTGTAGGGGCTCACACCTAGAGGAGTTAAACTGTTTTTACAGAAATGGTCTGACAATGAGATATGACAAGTTTTGTTATAAATTGTCACGTGCAACAAAATTTGCGACAATTGGAACTGAGCATGCTCACCAGCTAGAGATGTATTGGCTGTTACCCTGCCTATAAAAGACTGTATTTGGAGCTGCATCACAGGAGAAGCTCAGGGACTGTGAAAGACTATTTAGCTGCTGCTGCCTGTAAACCAGAGACCACAGGAGAGCTGAAGACTTGTTGCTGTGGAGTTGCGCAGGTGGAGGTGCTGAGCTGTGCAGGTGCCTGAAAAAGCTGAGCTGTGGTGGTGGCTCAAGGAAATGAGTTGCGTCTGTTGTCAGAATTTAGGGAATTTACAGTGAGTTTTGAAAAGGACTTTTGCCAACATTATTGTGTTTTTCCATATAGGTAGCAACACATTGCATGGATAGCAAACAGCACAATTCTATTGGTATTGTGGAATATAATAGGGATTTTTCCTCTTTAATCATCATTAATAAAGTTTTTGTGTCAGTGATAAATCTGTTTCACTGTGGTAATTCCATCTGCTGCACCATATCCTCGTTCATGCATCATGCTACCCCCTGTGCAAGACAAGTGGCTTCAGATTATCCAAATTGTCAGCGTAAATATTCGCTACTTGGTATGTCTTCAGGTGGCCAAATTAACTGTTAATGTTTGAGCGCGAAGCAGCTTACATATCATACACACATCTTGAGGCCTCAGTCACACAGGCGCATCGGCACCCGTACACCGGCGCCGATGCACCCGTGTGACTGCAGGAAGGAGACGGACGTACCTAAAGACGGCCGTCTCTCTGCAGTGCCGGAGGAAAGAACATGTGACCGGCAATGAAGCCGGTCACATGTTTTTTCCTCCGGTGCTGCAGAGAGACGGCCGTCTTCAGGTACGGCCGTCTGTTGGTGTCAGTGACACGGGCACATCAGCACCGGTGTACAGGTGCCGATGCGCCCGTGTGACTGAGGCCTGAATGCGAAAAGAAGTAATCTCAATTTATAGGGTTAATCAAGACAAGTGTAACATACTGAAGCAAATATGATGGATGCAAGACACAAAATGGATACATATTTACTGCTCTCACAAAATATAGGATCTGAAATATATATCTGCAAAATACAAATTAGATTTAGCATCTTTGCTACAATGATAACCCTAGCTGTGACCACCTCCAGAAGTTTAAGAGTAGTGTTTAAGAGTTTTTAAACATGGATACACTCAAGAGTAGTATCCGGCTAGTTTTCTCCGGTTCTCCTTCGTTGTTGTTAAAATATTACTGGTTGCCACCTAATTCAATTGTATTCACATCCATTAGATGCAGATACAGTTGAACAGCCAAACATTGATGGGTACAAGGCATCCCTCGGCTCTTTGCTCCAGCAGTCAATGTTTCTTCTGAAATGCAGGCAGCGTGGTGATATAATTGTGCTGCTTGTATTGCTACACAGTAGCCAGTTCTGGCCAAAAGAGGCCAGACATGTTTAGCAGCATGAAACTAGGACAGGTGAGCGTTGTTGGGTGGAGATCTGGTAGCAATTATTAATTATCTCAGAAGGTATAGTCACAATGGCAGCTATTTACTTTAGGGAATGGAAAAGGAAGAAAAACCACTGATATAACGGCGTGACCTTTTCGGACAGACGTACATAAGCTTGAAGTTTTGAGAGAAAATTTATTTTCTTTATACGAAAGCCAGCAAATAAATGTACAGACAAAAAGACACGCATTGAGCTGGGTCTGGAAATGGAAGATCTAGGGGGATTACGTGATCTAGAACATCTACTTGCAGAGAAATTTTTCAGAAGGTCCATTCACAGACTTGCACCCTAGGAGTATCAAAGGAGCACTATTAGGCGACTATAGAAATATCAATGTTTTGTTGCATTGGTGGAGGAAAGGTTCAGAGAACTGGACAGAAAACCCATGTATTTTCCAAATTTAACAAAGTAAGAAAGGGAAGCTTTGCAGTGGGCACGCCATGTGCAGCGGCATATGCAAATGTGTATCTTCGGCACTAGAAGGAAACAATTGTGTTCAGTGAGCAATATGAATTATGGTCTAAGGAGATACTATTATGGCCGCCTGCACACGGGCGGAAATCCCGCGGCGGGATTTCCCGCGGGATTTCCGCCACTGAAAGCCTGCATAGGAGTGCATTACAATACGCACTCCTATGCAGACGGCCGTGGTTTGTCCACGTGAAATCTCGCGCGGCAAACAAACCGCGGCATGTCCTATTTTTGTGCAGGGCTCGCAGAGCCTCCCACAGAAACATCACTCACCCGGCCGCCGGCTCCAGTCTGCGCATGCCGGCACATGAAAGAGCCAGGGCCGCCAGGCGCGGGTGAGTACGCGCTCGTCTCTGCAGGCGCTCGGGTCGGGTCCCGCGGCGAGAATTCTCGCCGCCGGATCCGACCCGCTCGTCTGCAGGCAGCCTATGGCTTAGACTCATAGATGACATTTTTATTATCTGGATGTCCACAGAAGTTAAATTGGTGGAATTTATACAGAAACCGAATAATATCTCTTTAGGCCTGAGACTAACCCACGAAATCCAAAAGCACAAACTTACTTTTCTGGATTTAGAAATCAGTAAAACAATGCATAATATCTTGAAAACTGTTGTATACAGAAAACCTTCAGTTAGTAATAACCTCTTATATTATAAAAGATGTCATTCGAAGCCTCTTAAAGAGGGCATTCCTAAGGGACAGTATCTTCGTCTGAGACGTAATTGCTGTACGCAATGTGATTTTAAAGTTCAATCAAGAGATTTGAGAAATAGTTTTATGGATAGGGGATACCCAGATCAAGTGCTGAAAAGAGCGTATGATAATGCAATGGCACGTAATAGACTGGATCTCCCAACCAAAAGAAATAAAGCAACTGAAGACACAAGTGTGTATTATCATTACATATGATGACAAGCATTTAGAGGTAAAGAATATACTTCAGATGTACTGGAATATTCTGAAAATATATTCAATAATATCTGACAAAATAGCTGATTTCCCCTCTGTAACGTATAGACGCAGAAGGAGTGTTAAAGGGGTTGTCCCGCGAAAGCAAGTGGGGGTATACACTTCTGTATGGCCATATTAATGCACTTTGTAATGTACATCGTGCATTAAATATGAGCCATACAGAAGTTATTCACTTACCTGTTCCATTGCTAGCGTCCTCGTCTCCATGGTGCCGTCTAATTTCAGCGTCTAATCGCCCAATTAGACGCGCTTGCGCTGTCCGGTCTTCTCCCTGGTGAATGGGGCCGCTCGTGCCGGAGAGCTGGTCCTCGTAGCTCTGCCCCGTCACGTGTGCCGATTCCAGCCAATCAGGAGGCTGGAATCGGCAATGGACCGCACAGAGCCCACGGTGCACCATGGGAGAAGACCCGCGGTGCATCGTGGGTGAAGATCCCGGCGGCCATCTTCGCAAGGTAAGGAAGAAGTCGCCGCAGCGCGGGGATTCGGGTAAGTACTAAACGTTTTTTTTTTTTTAACACATGCATTGGGTTTGTCTCGCGCCGAACGGGGGGCCTATTGAAAAAAAACCAAAACGTTTTGGCGCGGGACAACCCCTTTAAGGATAGGCTTGTTAACAGCTACTACATGTCGCTATATTCAAAAAGGTCAAACTTTTGCTGTGTAAACACTGGAAAAGAGTATCAGATTTGTCACTTTGTATCATGCAAAGCTGTTGGAATAATCTACCTGCCAACATGTCCCTGCCCCCTTAATTACAAAGAAAAGACAATAAAGCAGTTTCGAAGAAGAATTGGGGATGATCTGGGCGATATTCAACATAATAGAGACAAACCTTTGCTAACCATATAAATATCCACCATAATGGCAACCTCAGAGATATAAAGTTTCAAGCCATTGAATTAGTTCAGCCTCGAATAAGAAGGGGGAACAGGGACAAAATGTTGTTGAGGAAAGTAGCACAATGGATACATAGATTTCAAAGTATGGCCCCTAAGGGGTTAAATGAAATCCAGTCTTACACTTGCTTTTTATAGAAAGGTTTTATGAAATAGGGGTTTGTCCAAAAGAAATCAACACTATTGCAATATAGAGCAGCCATTTGAGTACACACACGCACACACACACACATATATATATATATGATGTATCATTGCATACATTATATTCTATTATATTCAGGGGTTTTGTGATGCTTATCTGTGATTTCTAACTCACTGATGACATAATAAGAAAGATATCAGCACGCTGTCAAATTGCATCATCAACGACAAAATTGCTATTGAATTTACCAGCTATGCAATGAGAGAATGTGTTTGCATCTCTGTTGCTTGGGAAACAATGAAGATGATCCGGAACGTCAGTTGGGTTAACTGACGATTGGGTCATGTGACTGGTATCTGGTCACTGATGTCATAAGACATGTCTCAAATGGGCAGGGTTACTCCTAGTCCATTAAACTTAGTCCAATATTATACCTACCAGAACTGCCATTTACACCTGAGATGCTAAGATAGGTGCTTGGTGCTACTGTTACCTGCAGTTAGAAAGACCGTGACTTGATTACTGATCTTTGTAATTAGGAGTGTAGATAGGATGTGCAATATTCACTCTACTGCTAGCTGATGCTAGTGATTGCACTATAGGAAGTAACTAGAAGGATGTAGGGGAGAGATGTGCTGCTGAGCTCTTGGAGAACATTGATTAAATGGTGATAAGCTATTGAAGTTCATCATCTCCCTTCATATTATAGGAGCCTAACTGATAAATAGACCGCTGACTTGTGATTACATACAGTGATTTATTTAGCAGGTGATAGATGTATAAGAGTTTTACTTTCTTCCACAACTGAAGGGGGCCATTGTAAATCTGTCTACTGCACTGCCAGTCAGGGATCTAGGCCCATTGCAAGTAAAAGGGGTAGTGGACAAAGCGTCACATTAAATAGTCATCTCCCCAGTTTTGAGGGATCGCTTGGTCTGCTATATACCCTAAGAATTTCATCATATGCAAATGGTTTTCAGAATGACAGAGATAATGCAAACTCTTTAAAACATTCAGAAACAAATACACACCTACCTCCTATAAAGATCATATAATAAGTTGGGTCCATTGTCAGGGTATATTCATGGTATGAAACCTATCTACGGGGCTTTTTGTGCCCAAAGCCACGCTACAGTGCCTCTTTTCTCCTCCTTGATAGAGTATCCTCTCTCGGCTCATAAAAGCCCCATCCAGATGTTGCCCTTGGACAGACTTGAATATAGAACTCCAGCACTGCAAGGCATCAGTACTAACAACTTAGCCACGGCATCGCTTTTTTGTATCACTACTCCAGAGAAGGAAAAGAGGGAGAAGAACAATAATAAACATAAAGAGAGCATACAAACTTTATGCAGATGTTGATAATCAGCCATGAACCTAGAACCTCAGCACATCCTCAGCCTCACAAGGCGACAGTGATAGCTACTGAGCCACCAAGCTTCGTCATTCTTCCTCTACCTGCTTCTTCTTCTCAGGAGGAGGAAAAAGAGAAAGAGAAAGAAAATAATAACTTCTTATTCTCCTTCTTTCCTCTCTCCTGCTATTCCCCCTTTTTCTTATTCTTTCTGTACTTGACTTTCTTTTTCTTCTCCTTCTCTACTGGATGAGTAGGTAAAAAGACAAAGAATGAAGAAGAGGCATGGTGGCTCAGTCATTAGCACTATTGTCTTGCAGTGCTAAGGTCTTAGGTTCAAATCTGTTGAAGGATAACATTAGCATGGACTTTGTATGTTCTCTTTGGGATTCTCTGTCTCCTCCAGAAAAGGAAGACCAAGCATGATGACTCAGTTATTAGCACTGCTGTCTTATAGTGCTGGAGTTGTAGGTTCAAATCTGACCAAGAATACCATCCTAAAAATCATCCCTAGGTGTAGAAAAAAAACATTATTCACCTAGCAGCACTGTCCAGGCTCTGGCACTTCTTCTCTCTTACATGCTGGCACTGATCTAAAGCACTTTCTTCTGGCCGTGGACTTAAAAATCCCCGCCTCTTGAAAGTGTTGGTCTGATTGGTCTGAATACCTTCTTCAATCAAAGGATGCTAGTCCTAAACAATCTGTTCAGAGGCTATCCTGCATTTCAAATCAGACATGGCCAGGCGTGATATGGGGGGGCAGCTCCTACAGGTAACACAACAAATATACATATTTCACTCTCTTCCTGATCAAACAAAAAATGCCAGCATGATACACACTATTCTTTTGATAAGCAAAAGGTGCTTACTGAATAACTGGTTGTGAGCTAAACACTCAGCGGTGTCAGATGTCCTGAAACAGTTAAAGTACTTTTTGAAAATGGAAGGAGTGGAGATAGAAGGGAATACAGAATCTAAAGCCACAATTTTTATTTTTTTTTTAAATGGGGAGATTTTATAGGAAAACATCCAAATTAAAACGAGATCATCGAATGTATGAGACAGTTTACCAACACAACCTAGTATTACATACATGATGATGCGAATCATCTGGGTAATCTAAAAATAGTGAAGCTCGAAAGATATTGATCGTTTTGGGGGAAATCGATCCTGACAGGGAGTCGGAATCCGGATTTACGGTCCAATTCAGTCCCAATACACAACTAATAAGAAAACAAAAGAACACAGAGCGTCGCCAGTGGTTTCCATCATTTGGTTTAGTTTAGTTTATTCTAATTTTTTAGTTTTATATTAATGGGTTGATTGTTAATCTTTTTTTTTTAGTAGGGTTGGGAGTTATTGAGATTTGGGAGGGGTGGGGGGAAGGGGGATTGAGAAAGTTGATAGAGAATTCTCTACGTATACCTAATTACTGTTTACATGTTTCAACAGTTAATTATATACATGTCTTGCATATGAGAGAAATGCACAGAATGTAATATCAGCGGCTAACAATACAGCCTCCTCATGTATGTTAACAGTCAGGCATGCACTGTAAGAGGTTGTCGCCTGTTTCTCCTTACAGACCATACATGCACATTAGTATAGAAAGTTATTGTCTGTATTAGTGATGTGCGCATGTGTTTTGTAATAACTTTACCAAAGCTGGGCTACCCAATAGATATTTAATATATATGCCTAAGCATGTGCCGCTTTGTAATTAAAATACTACTACCATGTGGTTGGATGTCCACATGACATGCTAAAGCATTTCAATATGTGGACCAATCGAGGGGGACTTGACACCTAATTGTTTATACTGGAGAGCACACTATAGCCTGCAGATGGTGGCGGTTGAGGGAGAAGGATGCCATGCCACCCACTCATCAATGTAGAAGAGAGTGGCCCCTACTACACTTACATTCATCAAAGGACTGAACAGTAATGTTCAGCATGATGTGGGTAGTAGGGAGTAGTGGGGGAGGAAGCCATCTCATCCAAACTCACTCTACTGTTCCTTGTGCCCTGCACTCAGTAGTGTGGCGGAAGGCAGCTCCTGCTACACTAACTTGGATGTTTGCCTCAATTGCTTCTACATCACCAACCTGTGGCCGGCTGCTCGTGCTGCATTAAGTACCCACATTGAAACACTGTCCTTTTTGAAAAGTAAGGTGAAGAGCAGATATAAAAGTAAAAGTTTTGGATTTCCCTTTGCATGCAAGACTAGTGAAAAATAGTTATGAAGTATTTACCTGGAATATTGTTTATCGGGAAATATTATAATAGCAATAAAAGCCTGCAGAGGCTTAAGAAAAAACCTGCAAGTGTCTATAAAAGTAGGCACGTAAGGCAACATGCAAAGGGACCTCCATATTGGTTTATCCTGGGTATATTGTGTATTCAAAATAGCTGATGCCTTTGCATTACAGCTATTATTCCTAATTCCACTAAGTAATTCTCAGTGTGAATGTATCCTTGAGAATTTATAGCTATAGTTAGATCCAAGAAATCTATTAACCTCTGTTGTAAAATCATATTCGAACTGCATATCAATATAATTTGTGTTCAAGACTACAACAAAGTCCCCATCACCATCCAATAGGAATAAAATATCTATATATGTCACCCAGAAATTATGTGACACCTAGGATTCTCAAATCGTCAAAAAAATAGACTCTTAGCACCTTAAAAATACATTTGCATTAGTTGGAGGGCACGCCGCCCCCATTGCAGTACCCTGTAAAACGTGTTATCAAATAAAAAGTAACTTTGTGTGAGAATAAATCATAATAATATCAAGACAAACTGATTATGTTCATGAAATGGCATATCCCTTATGCTTAAAATCATAGAGTGACTTATAAACTGAGGTCATGTTGAATATTACTGCATACTCTCCACATCAATACTAGCGAGAAGTATAGTATTTGATACAGTGATGCTGTGAATTCTAATGAAAGCATCTTTATTGTTTTGCTGTTTTATTGGGAGCGTTTCATTACAGGTTGAGTTTTCTTACATAGTTATTTGGCTGCAAAAGAATGGACTTTTTTGTCTGCTTGAGGCAACTTCTTCTCATTGTTATTCTTTTAATGGACCAACATAAAAAAAACTATTTATCACAAACATGTGAGAAACACATAACAAGACAAACAAAAGAATGGTGGTACTTTCCTTCATTAAAAATTTGACTTGGTGGTCCCTGCCTGAAAGCAGGGCGATTGGCCTGACAAGGACGGCCATACGTCTCATACCCACAGGGCTATCTCTGAATGACAGTTGGGGACAACAATAGACACTGCTACACAACAAACAGGAGACTATTGCCACACCAAACACTACAAGCAACATAGAATTCACCAATGGATGGAAGGGATTCAGGCGTCCAACAACCATATGAACGAATTAATGACTAGTGCATAATTCAGACCCGACTAAGGCGTCATAAATTACCCATCTAGCAATGAAGGGAATAGAACGTAAATTAGACCAGGTTAAGGTATTAGGCATCACCCATCTGATTGTGAAGGGAATAAGGCATAATTCAGACCAGACTAAGCTGTCAGACATCACCCATCTGACGGTGTGGGGAGAACAGACGAAACATGACCCAATTAAGAGACAGAGTTTCAAACTGTATGTATGCACACACTGACAACCAAATTATTGAAACAGGATCCACAGATAAAGCTATGGGCCAGACAAACAGAGAGGAAAGCAAGCATGCAGACAGCACACATTAGCAAAATTACTGACACCCATGACAGGGTGCGGTTGAATCGTATATACTTACATTATCGCTGATTGGATGATTAGAGGAAATGCCTCCCTGTCAATCAATCAGTCCAAGCACCACAAGGGATGTTAAAGAATGGAACTCTGAGGTATTCCCAACAGGCAACACCTAAGGGACCTTTTTCAGTCACATAAATCACCAAGGGAATCCCGACAGACAGTTACTGAGAGCACATCTGCAATGACAGGAAAGAGTCATACCTGTTGCAGATAGCACACTGGAACACCTACCTAAGGGACAATCGCAATACCCAGAATGAAGGAGCCATGTCATTCAATGAGTTCTACAGCCTGTGTGAGTGCCATTCATGTTCATATGGCTGTGGCTGGTACTGCAACTTGGCCGTACTCCAATGAATATGAGTATCACAAAATTTGCAGAAGCAATAGCTCCTCATTGAGCACCATAGCTTCTTTGTTCTGCTGATCAGAAGTGTTCCCAGAAGTCAGACCCTAAGAATAGCCCATCAATGTTAAATTCTCGAAACCCCCAAGGTCACTTCTATATGGCAGTAGTTCAGTCAGTATTTTGCTAACCCCAGGTATATATCCGACGCATGGGAGACAGGCAAAACTTTTCGTTACACTTTTCTTCTGTGCAGGTTTGGTTATGGCTTATAAATATGGATGCAAAATACTGACTAAAATAGGGAAGTGTAAAATAGTCCTAACTATTAGTTAGAGGGTTGAAATATCACTGCAGCTTATCTTTCTGGAAGACCGATGTTCTAGTATACCTAACATCTTTGATTGCATGAAATTCTCTTTCCCATTGCTCCAAATCGAAGAAAACAGCCAAAAAAATTCAGCAAAATTCAAATTTCTTTTTTGATTTACTGTCAAACTTATATCTGGTGATTTCATTCTACCATTTCCATCCAACATCATCTAGCTAAGCAAATTCCTCCTTATTTTGATATACTGGAATGTTTGAGAGCCGGTTTACCTGTTTTCTTTTACAACGCTTTTACTGGAATTAATGCAACTCACCAGAAAACGGTTACTTTTACTAGGTAGTAGATTTTCATAGGCCACATTATTGGTCTGATGTGTTTATGTACCACAGTAACTGGTGAGACCGAATTGTTGGCTATTATGAGATACTGCTAGCTATGAAGTAACTTGTATAACCTTTCGTGATACTTTCCTCTTAATTATTAATATTCTTGCACTTTGATATATGAATCGAGACTGCAGCAGCATCCTGTTTCTACCGCTCTCATGAAAATAAGATTTCCTTATCACTGTTCCATCCATTTGGTGCTTTCAGTCCTCATATAAATTTGATTTGCAGCAGCTATGAAAGAACAGAAAAGATATTCTTTGCAAGCAGCGCTGACTTTATTGGTGAAGATAAAAGACTGATTGAGGTGCCCAATGTAACAGCTCAATAACAGTTAACTCCTTCAGCGATTGTTATGCTATCGCTCTGTTTTCGAGTTTGGTTGATAAATTAGAGTTTTCACTATGTCTGCATAAAGAATATGATATCGTTTTGAATCTTGAAGAAAAATAACAGAACCTCCCTGCATTGTAATCTACCATCATAATAAAACTTATATATATTCTCTAAAAACCTTTTTCCCTATCTCTTTACAAGCAGAATATATTGTTTTATACTGTATTACTAAATGTATCTAAAATGTAATACATGTTTGTAAATACCCTTGATTAAACATTTTTGGTTTTATGGCTACAGCTCCTACGCAGACCTTTGTATCTTCATGGTTATGGACAACTCCTTTTCATCTATACCAATGTGTTTCCTTAGATATATTTGGAAGGTTAGCAAAAGGCAGGGACTAGATCGATGAAAGGGAGTTACTGTAAAATCAGCCTATGCATGGTTTGTTTGTATGTATAGGATCTCAGAAGGTAATATTTGCTGGCACCTGTTCAGTGTGCTATCAGATGAATTTTACTTGTGGGCATAGGCATTTTAAGTCTGAGTCTGGGCACATATTTCTGCAAAGGTTATATCTACATCTATCTATCTATCCATCTATCTATCTATATATATATACACACACACAAAACAGTAGGATGTTTTAAAGGGGTCATCCCTGTCCATCAATGTCTGATGGGTGGGTTTTCTTTGTTCGAAATCCTGCGCCAACCAGCACATTGAAGTGGGTGCAGCCTTCCTGCGAGCACTGCAGCCTCTTCAAACTTCACATTTCAGTGCAATCTTTTCATACTACAGAACGCAGTGTTGTTGATAGTGGCCATTCTGTTTATTATAGGCTTGCCCCATTCAATACAATGGTATAAGTCTGTAGTACTCAGAATGGCGGGTACCAATGATGCGGCGTTCTATATTACGAGCATAGATGCACAGATGGAAACATTGAAGAGGTTGCAGTGTACGAAGGAATGCCAGCTGATTGCCAGGGATCTAGAGCAGCAGACCCTCGCCAATCAGGTATTGATGGCCAATCCCGAAGAGGTGAAAGGGAGGTGAGTATGAAAAGAAAAAATGGTGGGTCAGTGGGGCTGCTGCTGCACATGTCTACCGCTGACCTTATCCTATGACAAATCCTCTTTAAAGGACCGATCACCAGGTTTATGCTGCCCATTGTATGCCCATTGCCCCCGTGCATGTTTTACTCTGAAATGCTGTAGTGTTTCAGAATAAAAGCACCTTGAAGTCTAGAAACACTGCTTCTTTCTAGTAGGCTTTTTCTACTTTCTTCCTTTAACCCCGTAATGATGTGGCCTTTTTTTTAACCATTTACTTTCCTCCTTCACCTTCTACATATGCATGGAGTTTGTGTTGGCTTCTTCATTGGAGGAATTTTAGACAGTGTTATCCACCAGTTCCAGGCCACTTTCACACGGGCGACGCTATATCACATCTGTGTTCTGTGCAATATCGCTGTGTTTTGTTGTTGTGATATTACAATTTTATGTCACTACACAGTTGCGCGACTATGTAGTGCTCTTTTGATGGGATTTTTTGGGGGAGCAGGCCTTAAATTATAAGACCTACCCTGAAAATAAGCCCTAGCTGCATTAAAAAAAGAATACATCACCTCTCAGCGCTGTCAGGTTTCGTGTGTCTCCCCAAAGCTCCCCGGTACTCGTTTGAAGTCCTCCAGCAGGGCTTCCAGAAAAATACAACTCGTCCAGCAAAAAGCAAGCCCTCAGATATCTACGTTGATGGATAAATAAAAGAGTTATGATTTTTTAAAAGGGGTGAAGGAAAAAACGAAAATGGAAAAAAAGTCTGCGTCCTTAAAGACATGCTTATGTGTAAAAGTAGTAAAAAAAATCTATGCAAAATTGGTATTGCAATAATCGTGCTGTTCCAGATAAGAAAATTGTTGTGTCATTTTCACCAAATGGTAGTGACCATCGTGAAATCAAAATCCATAGAACAATGGCGGAATTTCTGGGGGATGTTATATTTGCCTCCGCCCCCCAAAAATGTAAGAAAATTATACAATACATTATATGTACCCCAGAGTGGTGCTATCAACCCCTTAATGACGTGGCCCCCTTTTTTTTTTCCATTTTCGTTTTTCCTAGTTTTTTCTCATTTAAAAAAATCGTAAGTCCTTTATTTATCCATCAACTGTAGGAAGGCTTGTTTTTTGCGGGACGAATTGTATTTTTCAACAGTGCCATTTAATGTACCATATAATGTACTGAAAAACGTTAAAAAAATTCTAAGTGGAGTAAAGTGGATTAAAATTTAAAAAAAAAACGACATTGCGCTACATTTTAGTGCATCTTGTTTCTACGGCGCACAAACTGCCACAAAAACGACATAATAACTTTATTCTATGGGTGACTACGATTGCTATGATACCAAACTTGTATAGGTTTTTTTTTTATGTAGTACTCTTTTTTTTCCAAGTCATTTAATTTTTTTCAATTATTTTCTGCTGCATCTTCTGCACACAACAACTTTTATATTTTTCCATCATTGTAATTGAGCAAGGCCTCATATTTTGCAGGATGTCCTGTAGTTTCCGTTAATATCAATTCGGAATACATGCAACTTTCTGATAGCTTTTTAGTGCGTTTTGTCTGCGAGACTGAAAAAGTGCATTTCTGGCGTTCTTTTTTTTTTTTGACCGATGTTCTTCGTGCATTGTAAATAATGCACTACTTTGATAGATCGTTTTTTTACGGACGCGGCAATACCAAATATGTATCTTTCTTTTATTATTTAGATTTTTTTTATTATAGATATGGCAAAAGGGGGCGAAACTTTTAGTACTTGTTTTTTTACAATTAATAAAACTTTATTGATCCTTTTTTCACTTTTCTTCTACGCCCCCCTGGGGGACTACAAAATGCGATGGTTTGATCGCTCCTGCAGTATGACGTAGTGCTATAGCATTACATCATACTGCAATTTGACAGGCAGTCTATCCAGCCCCCCCATGGGGATGACTTGATAGGCCGTCTCCCAAGGCAGCCCTGGGGCCTTTCAGAAGGCCCCCGGCTGCCATGACACCTGCACGGCTCACCACCCCGAGGACCGTACGGGACTACCGAACATCGTTCGGGAGATTTAAATGCCGCTGTCAGAAGTGACAGCAGCATTTAAAGGGTTAATAGCCGCGATCAGACGCGCGGCCAATTGCAGCTATTGCCCATGGGTGTCAGCTGTAGTAAACAGCTGGCGCCCTCACTGTATGAATGGAGGTCGCCCCACGACCTCTCTTCATACATACCCCGACGCTCTAGGACGTCAATGTATGTCCTGGAGCAGGAAGGGGTAAAAATATAATTTGTCCCTCAGAAAATAAGCCCTCATATGACTATTTCATTGAATAATGGCTCTGGCTATCCGACTAGTAAAATCACTTGGTCCATAAGGTACAAAAGAGGTCGGTTATTAAGGGGTTATTGAATGCTTTAAATAATCAAAAACAAAGGCAGAGTGCCTCCTTAGATAGTATAACCCATAGATGGAATTAGAGGAAACTGAAAACGTTCTCACTTTATGGTGTTGCGCTAGGAGCACAACACCCAATATAGTCACAAGACATAAGGTATTCTGCCAAGGTATGCTGCACTGACTGTTCACTGAAACATCACACTATCTGATGCTGTGCAAAATTGCCAAAGCTAACTTTAGGTATTTAAAGTAACCTTCAGGTTTTGGGACAAAATTCTGTCCCAAGACCAGAGAGTGAGGAGGGTATACTATCCTCCTCACTCTCTGGCCCCCTATTACTGTTCTCTGTCGTCCCTCTGTTGGTTCCAGGTCCATTTTTTGGCCATCCAACATGACTGACCAAATCTTCAGATAACCTAATCTCTACAGGGCATTGGTAGTGGTAGACTAATGATGTACTATACCTGCTATCTGGTTGACCAAGGCTGTTCAGGTGATTAGCACTGGACAATCAGAGAGCATTGCACAGTGTGCAATAAGTAGTTAGAAAACTGCTGAAGCCATCTTGTCATGCCCAAAACTAGTGGACTGGAGAGGTGGCAGAGAATAACTGCAGCTCATATAGTTCCCTGCACGTCCTGTCCCGGAACAGAATTTATCCTGAAACTGGAGGGTCATTTTAATGGTCTAGAGGTCATTGATGAGACTGGTAAAGTTCATGTTAGAGAAGTAAGACCATTTAAGAGACCACTTTTTAATGTCTCCCATGTCTGTTCTGCGTAAGGACCTTGTTCCTTTCAGATTTGGTAAATACACTTAATTCAATAGACTTTACACAAGGTCAATGTCATGGGCTAAACTACAAACTAATAAATGTAGTATTAATAAATGTGCCTATGATTAACTGCTTCCCAGAAACTATGACTATGGGGGTTAAGCATTTGGGTG
Organism: Eleutherodactylus coqui; assembly: GCF_035609145.1. Taxonomy (NCBI): domain Eukaryota; kingdom Metazoa; phylum Chordata; class Amphibia; order Anura; family Eleutherodactylidae; genus Eleutherodactylus; species Eleutherodactylus coqui. The sequence goes on along the minus strand of NC_089840.1, from coordinate 67,761,158 downwards.
ACTAGAGTGACAAATGTGCATTATTAGGCCCTGTAAATGCCATTAAAAGGGTTGTCCCACAAAAACAATGTACCCTTTTATCCACAGGCTAGATGATAACTTGCAAATCAGTGGGGATCTGACTGCTGGGATCTTCATTGATCCTGAGAACAGAGCTCTGGAGTCTTCCTGAACTTCTGGAATGGTGGGTGAGCATAAACACTGCTGCTCCATTAATTTCAATAGGACTGCCAGGGAAGGTCAAGTCCAAGTTCTCGGCTAGCACCGGTAGTACCATTTAATTAATTGAGCAGTGGTTCGTATGCTCAACCAGAGCTCCATTCATTCTAGGTTGCTCCACACCCCATTGTTGGGATCAGGGGGGCATCCCAGCAATTAGGACCCCCACTGATCAGTAAGTTATTCCCTATCTTGTGGACAGGGGATTGTTTTTTTCATGGGCCAACTTCGTTAAAGTGGTTTTCAGAGACTAATAAATGATGATGATCAGGGAATGCGATAAAATAAAAAAAATAGCAATACTGACCCATTACCCCCTTCCCCATCCCTTCCCCCTCAGAATGGGCCATCCTAGTCTCCATCATTCCACTCCAGGAAGTTCCTGCAGTTATCATGTAACATTCATTGTTCATGTGAACAGATGCTAAACTAGATAATGTAACTGAAGGCCCAAAATGGAGTAGATGAAATTAATACTAATTACACCCATAAAATGGTAAATAGTATTGGACAATAGAGTTTGTTGGACATAAGATAAATAAAACGTAAAAGAGGTATATTCATGTCAAACCTATCAATGACCTATCTTCACGACAGGTCAGCAAAAATTAATAGCTAGCTGATTCTGAGACCCATTGCTAGTGCAGCAGGTCAGACGTTCATCATAAGAGGCAGGAGCAGAAGTGGCCTAGCAGGCTTCACTCCCATTGAATCCAATAGGAGCTGAAGAAGCTATTACACTTTCAGCTCTTCCACCTCCGAGGATGGGCGCAGAGACATAATAGCCGCTTCAGCTCCCATTCATTTCAATGGGAGGGAAGCCAGGTAGGCCACTTCTGCTCCCCTATGACACATATTTGACCCGTTGCACTGACAGCAGGCTAGGCTATCAGCAGATCACTGGTGATCCCGTTTAGTGATGAATTATTGAGGACCTACCTGAGGATTTTTGCCAGGACAACCCTTTTAACATATTAATGTTTATGATGCAGGCAAACCCCCTTAAAATAAGAAAGTTAGATCACCACCAAAGTTTTGTTTCAAATTGCTAATGATTATTTCTACATATTTCATGAAGATCAGAGATTCTTCTATTAGAGTAACATTTTCGACAATTCATTGTCTATTTAGCGCTGTGCTGTTGCATCATCTGTACACGGCAGTGGCCCTAACAATACAGATGGAGAAACAGCAGTTCAGTACATGCAATCCATCTGATACATAGATTTTTCCTAACTGTCATTAAAATAACACGGATTCCTTAGGAGGGGAAGTGATAAAGCAAGTGCTGATTTAACAAACTGAAAACAAACAAGATTTGGCAGCCACATGCCACTTCCATTATACCCCAAAATATCTTCAATAGTGGTGACCTTTGTTTAAAAGCACTTTGAATCACCGTTTTCAAAGAGGCTGGTGTGATAGCTGCTTATAAATCCTGGTCCTGGCAGCTACAATTTCTAAACCATAGTGGGGAAAAAAGGATTACGGTATTTACCACTCTGACGGGAAGATTGATCTTCACTTAGGCTATTTGACACTTCTTTTATGATTGAGGGAGCTGTTGATAGCTGGCATATCCAGAACTGATTTATTCCAGTTTTCATTCTTAGCGGGGTTCTTCTTGGAATAATGAGGGCTGATGAAGGCTGATGTTGTTCAGAGCATTGGCTGCTTTAATTTATGTTCCAATAATGTGAGATTATGATTGGATTAATGACTTTAGAAGTCCCACGCTTCGAAATTTTTCTTCATACTGAAAAGCACTTTTGGCCATTATTACAGGCTTTAGGAAGAATAGCAACTAGTGCACAATATGCAGTGTCTGAGTGCAGGCATATATAAAAGACTGCATACAGCGGCTGTTGGTAATGCAAATGTCACTTTATATTCTGCTGCCCATATGAAGATAAACTTCAGCAAATATTTTAAAATGGAAAAATAAAATGTTTAATATGAACTTTAATGGTTCCAACTTCAACAGATTTAAAGTGTACTCAAACCTTCAGGTGACCTTTTAGAATAAGCTATCATGAGGAATAACAATATATCCGGTCATTATATGACTCGTATCCTGCTTTTATAACATATTTTCCTCCTCCACGGGCTCTATCACTAATTTTTAAGTCTTCTCTGAGTTAGTTAGAGGGGAGTAGCTATTATTATGGTATCCATAAGTTGCACATAGAGTAAGAAAGTAATTTAGCTCCCTGAGGGCTCAGTCACACGGGCGCATCGGCACCCATACACCGGCGCCGATGCGCCTGTGTGACTGACAGTTAGAAGACGGCAGTACCTGAAGACGGCCGTTTCTCTCCAGCGCTGATGAAAGAACACATAACCGGCAATGAAGCCGGTCACATGTTCTGTCCTCTGGCGCTGCAGAGAGACAGCCGTCTTCAGGTACGTCCGTCTCCTTCCTGCAGTCACACGGGTCCCGATGCGGCCGTGTGACTGAGGCCTAGCTCTCTGTAGCACGCACAGAAAAATACCAGCATAATAGAGGACACTACAGAAATACTGAGCAGTGTAGATGTGATTGCAGTAACAATAGCACTCACCACTAGTAGGAGCAGTATACCATAGAGGACACTACAGAAGTACTGAGCAGTGTAGATGTGATTGCAGTAACGGTAACACTCACCACTAGTAGGAGCAGTATATCATAGAGGACACTACAGAAGTACTGAGCAGTGTAGATGTGATTGCAGTAACGGTAACACTCACCACTAGTAGGAGCAGTATCTGTGGGAGTCTCTCTCCTTCTACAGCAGTTTGTCCTCCCCCTCTTCTCTTCATAGACTTCTAGGGGCAGCATAAAACAACACTGACTTCTACTTCCTTTGTTCAGTGTCTTTGTTACTACAGATAGACTTCTTATAACAACAAATAGTAGTCAGCAAATTAGAAGGAAGGGGGACACCTATTGCCAGTACTTTAGATGGATTTTTCAGCACAAAATGTGATTTTAGGTACATAAAGTGGCTTTCACTTTTACTAGTTATTACATTCTTTATCATATTCACACAAATTGTCTCAAAGTGTATAGACCAGTTAACGTCTGTAACACTTCCTGAGTTATATTACTGTATCATGTGTTGAACAAGCAATCCTATCTTTATTATTATAGTACTAATTATTATCATTTTTTACAGCACTATAATTATTAATTATAAGGTGACATGGTCTTTGGTGTTGTGGTTCCGTGTAGTATACATGAGTGATGATTAGTCTATTGTAGAAATAAAACAAAAATGCTAATTTATTTATCCAAAAGAGTTTGGCGTAACAGATAGGCAACACATCGAGGAATTTTTTCCCTACAGATCTACAAATCCATAGTAATTCCACAATAAAATCTACATGTGGTATGGATTGTTCTATGGACTTGCTGCAGATTTCACCCCAGCCATAAAAAGTCATTAAAAAAAAATCGACATTTTTCGTGTTATTTTTTACTTTTAAGGGGGTTTCCCAGGGAAAATACTATTGACGACCTATCTTCAGAATAGGTTTGATTGGCTGGGGTTTGTTGCTCTGGCCCCCGACCGATGTGTGTTTGTGTGCCCACTGACTGTGCTGCAAATACACAGAGGTTGGAGCGGAAGCAGCAGAAGTCTCTGCTCTGACCTCTGTGTAGTGGCCAGTGCTTGTAACTACAAGCACGGCTCTCACTGAAATCAACGCGAGCCGTGGCTGCAGTTACAAGTATTGGCCACTACACAAAGTTAGGAGCAAAGACTTCCACTCTGGCCTCTGTGTATTTGCGACGCTGTCAGCGGGTGCAATATTCAGGTGATCGGTTGGGGTCCCGAGCGATGGACCCCAGCCGATCAACTATTGATGACCTATCCTATCCAATCAAGGAACACATCAAGGATAGCTGCTCTGCAGCATAGAAAGCAAATTATGGCTTGAAATTGGATGCAAACTATTCTTACATGTTTCTGAACTTTTGTAGGTTACTTTCAAACCCTCTGATTCTATATAACCACTGTTGGAATATACTGCATTACAACGTCCTCTGGGGCAGGATTTGAACAGGTTTGCTCTTCAGGAGAAAAAAGATTGCTATCATAATGGCAAGAAAAAGGCAATTAATCAAGGAAGACAGACAATTATGACTCTAAGGCCTCCTTCCCACGAACGGATTTACGCCGCGTAATTCGCGGCGAAAATCCGCTCCGTTGCCCGCTGCTATTAGGTTCTATTGAACCTAATAGCACAATGCTCACGATGCGGAATTCCACCGCGGAATTCCGCACCGTGAAATCTCCCGTCCTCACCCGCGGCATGCTCTATTTGCAGCGGGTGTACGCGCTGACGGCTTCCATTGCAGTCAATGGAAGCCGTCCGTTCACGCTATCTCCCGCTGTAACACAGCGGAAGATAGCGTGAAAACGCTTTTCCGCCTACCGCCGCCGCGTCATATGACGCGGCCGGCGCGTCACGTGACACGGCCGGCCGCGTCATGTGACGCGGTGGACGTGTCACATGATGCAGCGGCGGTGGGCGGGGAAGCGTCTTCTCGCTATCTTCCGCTGGTAAGTATGGGGTCTCTGAGGGGGCGCCGTGACGGGCTTTGCCGCGGAATATTCCCCGGCGGAGCCCGTCACGCTCGTGTGAAGCCGGCCTTAGAAGGGTTGTTCAGTCCTACAGAGAAATTGTCAAGAAAGCCAAGGCGGCAGTTCAGTTTTTTATACCATCAAAAGACACTTGAAAACTGGAAGAAACTCTAAGGTCTTAGTCAGACGGGCGTTTTTTCGCCCGATTTGCGCATGCGTCCGGCGATTTTTTAAAACCATTGCTTTGCAATGGTATCGGACACATGAGTGCTTTTTATGCGCTCGTCCGATAAATTATAGAACAGAAATCGCAGATCGCACCTATCTGCGATCTGCGATTCCTGTTCTCTTCTCTATATGTGCTCAATGGGGCCGGCGGCAGCAGCGCCGACCCCATTGAGAACATATAGAAGACAAATCATTCTTCTCTGCCACAGCTGTAACAGCTGTGGCAGAGAAGAACGATGTTTGCCCATTGAATTCAATGGAGCCGGCAATACAGTCGGCTCCATTGAAAGCAATGGGCTGCCGGACAGCGCTGGATGAATTGTCGGGAAGGGCTTAAATATATAAGCCCTTCCCTGCAATTCATCCAGAAATGTGTTAAAATAAAAAATATATATATACTCAATTAAAATGGTGAGTATATACTTATTTGTTATGTTAGAGCATGGGGAGCTGGATTTACAGTAAGTTTACAACTCAGAAAACTTCTTTAACTTGTTTATTTGTTCTGTGCTTTCATTTCAAAGTACACCTAAAACATTAAAATGTGTAAATATGAATTAAAACTGGAAAAATTGCAGTGTTCTAAAACTTTTGACTGGTAGTATAAATGGGGTGCACTGGAGTCTAAAGAGGCCCAAAAGATCCATCAGGCCCATATAAGAGCAGCACTTTTAGGTCTCATGTCCACGGGGATAATCAGGCCCGCTACGGATTCTCCTTGGAGAATCCGTAGCGGGTCCCTCCTGCCCCGCGGACATGAGCGCTGAAAAGGAGAATTAATAAGAATTAACTTACCTGCAGTGGACCGGGCACCTCTTCTCTTCTTCACGGCTGGATCTTCTTTCTTTGGCCGGCGGATGTACTCGGCACGTCGGCGGTGTGCAGCGCGCATGCGCCGGGCACATCCGCCGGACCGAAGCAAGAAGATCCGGCTGTGAGGAAGAGAAGAGGTGCCCGGTCCGCTGCGGGTCAGTTATTCTTATTTTAGGTCTCCCGCGGATCCGGACGGCTTCCATAGGCTTCAATAGAAGCCTGCGTGAGCAGTCCCCGCGGGAGACCCGCATGAAAATGGAGCATGTCACTTTTTTTTCATGCTCCATTTTTTTTTAAATTCCCTTTTATTGACCATCCGTGGGTATTTGTCTACCTGTGGGTGGTTAATGCATCCCTATGGGGTGCGGATCCACGGGCGGGAGAAGAGTTAAAATCCGCTGCAGATTTTAATTCTTCTTTTGCCCGTGGACATGAGGCCTTAAAGATACCTAATATCTAGAGACTTTCTTAAAGATTTTAAATCAGGTCTCAGGAGCTTCAAGTTACACTATGTCAATGTTAAATGGACACCCAGTTCTCAGGTTCTGCCTTGCATTAACCCTTTTTAAGCCAAATCTATTTTGCCTTTAAGCACAGCAGGCATTTTTTTGTTTGTGTCGGTGCAACTTGCTGATTGGTGGGGGTTTCACTGCAGAGACCGGCACCAATCTTGAGATTGGGGATCCTGTATCCCCCGTCCTTCTCACTGCGAAGTTAATGCAGACCTCACAGTGAAAAGGAGATTGAATGGAGTGTTGATTGTGCAAGTGCACCAGCACTCCATTCACTTTCAATAGGTCTAAAGAGATACCCAGACAGCACCCGCTCAGATATTTCCATCTCTGAGCAGTTACTAGACAGACAGACAGAATGGGACACTAGAGTTCCATTCTGGAGATGGGGACCCCCACCAATCAGCAAGTTATCCCCTATCCAATGGAAGTATAACTTGTAATCTTGGTATACCCTCTTTAGCTGTGTGTCCACTTGCGAGAATTGGCCATTAAAAATGGACATACAGTTACATTTATTTCTCACAACAGTTTAAAGTCTATGAAGTAACAGTTGGTGCTTTAGTCTTTATTCAATAGTCATATACATGTAGCGTTAGGGCGCCTACCCACTTGTGTTGCCGATTTTCGGCGCGTGAAAAAGGCGGCGTTTTCGTGCGGTTTTGCGCGTTTTCCGCGGCGTTTTTGCGCGTTTTTTGCAGCCCTCCATTGACAATCATGGGTGCATTAAGAGAAAAATAAGGAGACATATGCAACTGACAGTTCCTATGTGAAAAAAACCCACGAAACGGAAAAAAAACCCCAGATGGACAAGAACACATTGTATACTAATTACTCTTGAGAAAAAACGCAAAACATCACAGGAAAAAAAATCGCAAGTGGGTAGGCACCCTTAGGCCTTAGTCAGACGGGCGATTTTTCGCGCGATTTGCAGATCGCATGACGGATGCGCATCCGCAAATCGCGTGACCGGTGCGCGCAAGTCGCCCGCAAATCGCCCGAAAATCTGCTCCTAGCCGCGTTTCATTAGAAACGGGCCGGAGCTGTCCAGCGCATTGCTTTCAATGGAGACGGCAATACAGCCGTCTCCATTGAAAGCAATGCGCTGCGGGCGAGCCCGGGATGAATTGTCGGTAAGGGCTTAAATATATAAGCCCTTCCCTGCAATCCATCCTAAAATGTGTTAAAATAAAAAAAATTTGTATACTCACCTTCTCCGGCAGCCGGAGCTCCGCGTGACCGTCCTGCAGTGGGTGTGAAGGGGGTGTGAGTCAGACCTGCCCCCTGATTGGCTCAGCGCTGAGCCAATCAGAGGCATGTCTCACTCACACCCATTCATGAATTCATGAATGGATGTGAGTCAGACCTGCCCCTGATTGGCTCAGTGCTGAGAGGCAGCAGTCACTCACCCATTCATGAATTCATGAATGGGTGTGTGAGTGTTTTCAGCCTCTGATTGGTCAGGGCTGTGACCAATCAGAGGCAGATCATTCAGCAGGCGGGGATTTTAAAGCCCCGCCGGCTGAATAGTGCCAAGAAGCAGTTCAGGAGAACTGACAGTGGCCGCGGCTGGACTCCGGCTGCAGCGGAAAGGTGAGTATACAATTTTTTTTTATTTTAACACATTTTAGAATGAATTGCAGGGAAGGGTTTATATATTCATCCCCTTCCCGACAATTCACCCTGCGCACGCCGGCAGCCCATTGCTTTCAATGGAGCGGCTGTATTGCTGCTCCATTGAATTCAATGGGCAAACATCGTTCTTCTCTGTCACAGCTGTTACAGCTGTGGCAGAGGAGAATGATTTGTCTAGTATATGTTCTCAATGGGGTCGGCGCTGCTGCCGCCGGCCCCATTGAGCGCATATAGAGAAGAGAACAGGAATCGCAGATCGCAGATAGGTGCGATCTGCGATTTTTTGTTCTATAATTTATCGGACGAGCGCATAAAAAGCGCTCATGTGTCCGATACCATTGCAAAGCAATGGTTTTATAAAATCGCCGGACGCATGTGCAAATCGTGCGAAAAATCGCCCGTCTGACTAAGGCCTCACTCTGTGCTACAAGAACTGCTTGTCCAAAAGATATGAGTACAAATTACAACAGTCTATACGCTACCAATGTGGGGCTGGCAGAGGCTGATAAACACCAGTTTCTATACCGCGTTTTAATATATATGATGTGACACAATGTTATCTCTGTAGACTTGCCTGTGTATTAGTCATTGCTACTCATGCCGCATGCTACATATATAAATTTGTCAATGTATGAATATTTCAGTACCACTCAGTCAGATTTTGCTTTGGACAATTTCTTTAGCTTTATCCTATTTTATATAGACTTCAGCTTTCAATATAGAAGGCAACACTCTGCATATCATCATGTCAACTGTCCATCATAGCGGTAGTCAAGGTATTGTTGCACTGTCCATAGTCAGAGCATTAATTACTACTAATTAATGCTTTATCCATTATGTAACATGAATGGGCTGAAATTCTTTTGCATCCTTTCAATATGCTGATCACATTACTCTGCTATAAGTTTTCTTTGTTTTGCAGGAGACTTTTTATGGTTAGTACCATAAGTGCCACTAAGTGGTATTATTTCTTTGATTTAGTTGACAAGCAATGAAACAGTTTGGCAACTAAGTCCGCCTTAATAAAAAGCTTTCAATTTATAGTGCTGGCTACAAGAGCCTGGAAGACACTGTTCTTGTAAAGAACTGCAGACGCCATTTTGGATTTATAATGTCGCATTTGTTCACTTGGCAGTCTTTATAGGCAAAAATTTCTTATTAAAGCACCTGTACTTTTTTAATCGCTGATACTTTATTAAAGAATCCTGACTGATTGATATGTGGTTGATATTTATGGCTGTGTAGACTATAAATGTATATATGCTGACTGCTTTCCTATTAAGAGCTTGGACAGACAAGCGATTTTTTTAGCATGCCTATGTGCAAAAAAATGCGCTCCATGGATCTGACAAGTGTGCGTGACTGAAACTCCGTGCAGTGGCAGAGGACAGCAATGCTATCCCATTGCTTTAAATGGAGCTGGCGCTGCTACCACCCCATTAAAAGCAATGAGATGAAGGCAACCCATGAATTTTTGGGGAAGGGCTTTAAATGTAAGCCCTTCCCTGAAAGTAAGCCCTAGCTGCTTGAAAAAATAGAAATATATATACATCACCTCTCTGGCGCTGTCCAGATCCGGCGCGTCTTCTCCCTGGCTCACTGGCAATCTTCTGAAGCATTTTCTTCTGGTTGGGGATTTAAAAATCCCCACCTCCTAAAAGCGCTGGGTCTGATTGGCTGAGTGCTTTGACCAATCACAGTCAGCACTTAGCTTTTTATTGAATGACAGCTGAGCGTTGCCTGTGATTTGTCACAGAGTTCAGCCAATCAGTGGCAGTGCTCAGCCATTCATTGAATTCAATTGCTGAGGTTGAGAAAGCAGTGCATGAGTGCTATACTGCATTAGTCCTTATTCACACGAGCGTTTTTACGCAGCTATTTAGCCACGATAAAACGTCGGCCGAAAATTGCGACCATGTGAAGCATTGGGTTCCAATGTATTCATTCACATCGGTGATTTTCGGGTGTCTGAAAAAATTGCAGCATCAAAATGTCCAATCATCAACTATTTTTGGTCGACGATTTTTCACTCCGTGTCAAAAGTTAGGTCTAGACCTATCTTTTGCTGAAAAATTCTGCAGACTTCCATACTCTCCTATGGGAACAGAAAAAAAGGGAAGGGGAGGGAGTTTATCAGTGCCCAACGCTCAGAAAAGTAGACAGCTGGCTCTGTTTAAGCATTAGAAGTCATTCTGAGGATTTCTGCCAACCAATTTTGCATATTTTTCACGTGATACGCCCATGTCAATGGATGAGAAAATGCTAAATAATCTCAGGACTCGATCGTGGCCATTCCTCACTGTTGTGATTTTTAAGCCGCGATGCTGCCAGACTAAAATTGCAGCACTTGTGTGAATAAGGCCTTATATGCATGCACAATTAGTAGGACACCATCATGCTATTCTGGTGTTGGCAGGGATCACTGCCCCATAAACATTATAGTAGTGAGATACTTTACTTGTTAAGCTAGTAGTGCTTGCAACCTTATAACCTATAATATATGTAATTTTTTTCTATCTTTTCTATATTCTTTTTCTTTGTGACCATTGACTTTTGACCCCCTTAACGCAGTTATCTTTGTTCTTGTGCATATACTCCAATGTCCTGTATATATCTATATCCATAACTTCATTGTGAGTGACCAGAGTTGACAGCAACCTGGAGTAAGTGCCATGAATGCATTTCATTCCAATAACTGGCTTAATAGAAGCTTTAACAGCAGGACCAGCTCTCTTATAAAAGTTTTAGTACTGAAAGTCCCAGGTAATGATCACCAAAAAGATTGCAAAAGTCCTTTCTTTTGATATTTCTTAGCTTCTCAGTCAAACCTCCAATAGATCCGAAAACTACTTGGTGACAAGCTTATTTTTTTCTTCACACTCATCAGCACTGGGGATAAAGGTTGAGGAAAAATGTACTAATCTGTCTATTTCTTAAGGATTACCTTAGATCCTTGGTACATCAGAAGAGTGAGAATTAAAAGGAGAAAATCCTCATTTCACAGGGGATGAAAACTTAGTTTTAACCTTAAATTTATCATTCTAAACATTTACTATTTCCCACACCACAAGGGGATCCTAGAGAGCTTGTTAGTTGGTGGACTGTAAGTGGTTATTACACAAGTTTGGCAGCAGGAGAGCTAATTACGAATCCTGATATCACATATTTCTATATTAAATATAACATATTGAACAATACTGTTACATATTTTACTGCATAATGGAAAAAGATGAGTAATATCAATTTACTGCATTATATTTAACATATAATACCATATTTTTGAAGCAGCAGCTGGATATGATATTTAGATTATGTTGATTATGCAGACATCTAAATTTCCAACTTTGAACTCCTACAGTAGTTTCAACATTTCATTTTCAACATCTTGTGCGGACACATTTTATAATTCTATGTATTTTAGCAGAGTTGCATCTCAGTTCTAATGCAGAACTCCAAACTCCTTGCTTTCCATCACAAAGTCATAGAGCTAAATGATAACATTCTGGCTACTTGCAGTCACCACTATATTAATGTAATATCCATCCATTGTGAAATTTTGTGATCAATAGCAAATGTACCAACACTAGGGATGAGCGAGTATACTCGCTAAGGCACTACTCGTTCGAGTAATGTGCTTTAGACGAGTATCTCCCTGCTCGTCCCTGAAGATTCAGGGGCCGCTGCGGAGCGGGGAGCGGCGGGGGAGAGCGGGGAGGAACAGAGGGGAGATCTCTCTCCCTCTCTCCCGCCCACTCTCCCCGCCGCAACTCACCTGTCAGCTGCAGCGGCTCCCGAATCTTCAGGGACGAGCAGGGAGATACTCGGCTAAGGCACATTACCCGAGAGAGTAGTGCTTTAGCGAGTATACTCGCTCATCCCTAACCAACACATGATCAATAGCAATATAAGTGCAGAAAGAGATAAACTATTGTAGTTGACGCCATCATAAAAGAACAGCAACTTTCAGCAGATAGTAGTCTTATAATCTACACTCTAGTGACCAAGTGCTGTAAATATATAGCGCTTGGTCCTGGGCTTCAATTCTGTGCTATGTAAAATTTATGGTGCCGGTTTAAAGCTCCTTCTCCTATAATCTAGCAGGAATAGGTCCAATGCTCAGCTATCTACTGACAGCCAGGCTCCTACTGTAACAGCCAGGATATTTAATCCCTTCCATGCTACAATCAATAGCAAACATGGCATGTAAGTGGGTGACAGGAGAAGGGGGATCCCCTTGTCACCCATTGGCACTCCATAATATGCCACTGGTTTTCCATGTCAGCAGATCCTCATTTTCTGCCAGGTATCTCAACTTAGACATATACATAGCATAATGCATTACAGAAGTAATCTTCAAGTCCTCCTGAGTGACTAAAAATAGTGTTTAAAAAAAATTTAGTTAAAAAAATCTCATCAAGGATGATATCTACATGAACTCCATACAGATGTTGGCCTTGGTCAGATGTGAACCTAGAGCTCCAGAAATGCAAGGCAGTGGTGCTAATATCTGAGCCACCACACTTGTTCTTTTTTCTCCAGAAGAGAAGAATAAACACAAAGAAAACATTAAAAGCTCCATACAGATGTTGTCCTTGGACAAATTTGAACCTAGTACTCCACCACTGCAAGACAGCAGTGCTAATATCTGAGCCACCACACTTGTTCTAAGAACATACAAACTCTAAGCATTGTTCTTCTGCAAGTCCAATTTAGATGAATTCTATGGCTTCACACAGTGTTAACATTACAATGTAAAACCAACCTAAAATCCACAATAAAATCTGCATTTGTTGCATGTGGATTTTTGCGTGGAAGTACAGATGTTTCCTACCTTGAAGGGGTTTTCACACAACTTACAATTGCTTGACACTCTATCCTTCCTATTGCTGCTGTCCAGAACAAGTGACTGCTGCAGGCAATCACTAGCCACAGAAGTAACCTTCTATATCTAGTGATTGGCTGAAGCAACTGCCCAGCAGCAACTAGGAATGACAAAGTTGGTTATGAAGTAACTTTAAGTAATGGTCAACCCATTTAACTCAACATATCCAAAGGTATGTGGAGCAAGATTGAAAAAAGGTATGTCCAATGGATACCTCCAACAGGTGCCATCCATTAGCCATCCATCACTGTATGCTCCCATGTAAAAAAATCGTGAACGTCTAACATAAACTTTACTGGACAGCTGTGATGGATGTTATCCATTGGCCATTCATCATCTATAGACATTTATAGTGTATACTCTTAACAGATGAAATTATTTTAATTGAGATTTTGTACTCTGAGAAATTGGTAGGCCTTAACAAATTCGAGGAAAATTAAGGTTGGACACATCTGTAGTCACAGATTTCACTATTTCTACAACAATAAATTATATCTGCTGTCAAAACCTACAGTAGATATGGAAAACACAAAATATGTGAATTCAACCTTAGAAACTCTGAGTATGCTTTTGAAGTGCAGGTGACATTAACATGCAAGTGAATAATGGTCAAAGGACCATGCTATTGTCTATATTAGTTTATACTGTATGCAATAGCAGTAATATTGAACCAGATGCCTGTTAGGGTTCAAAACTCCTGTGCCCATAAGACAGCACCAATCATTTGCCCATGGTAGTTAGGGGCTCTGTTGCAAAATTTACATTGGGACTCAATCTTCAAATATGCTGTTGACTAAGCTGTTGAATGAGGTCTAAACTTGGTGAATCGTCAAATGCCAATCCTCTTCAGGCCAACCCATACAAGGGCAGGTTGCCCATTCACTTTTGCAGTACCGAAAAGTTGACAGTGCTGTTATGCTATTGTAGCTTTCCATGTAAACGGTGCATTGTTCAATGTTATTGCTATATTCTGATAAATATTAAGCTTAGGAAGCTTGATAAAAATTATTAAATAGCTAATAAATATTACAGAAATCTCAAGCAATAATAATCTTGACGTAAATGATTAGAATTAAATGCAGACTGATTTCTATGGTTAGCCATGTAACTCTACAAAGCATCGGCTTATTTACAGTCTTCTCACATGAACCATGCCTTTATTTTATAGCCTTATCTTTTATTTTTCTCTCCCGGCATATGATGTTCTGTGTCTGATCCGTTGTCAGCCCTGTCATTTTAATAAATGGGAGATAAGTCTCTTTCATATGCAAAGTTCGGCTTTCTATTGCTCAGGAGGGATTTCAGAAGCTGGGATGGTTTTAAACATTAATGAGGGGAAAATATGGTCACCGACAAAGAATCTGTCCTAGACTTATGCAGAGCTCGACAGATTTATTCTACACCGAAAATACTTTTGAATTGCAGCCAGTAATACTGGAACAAATCTATTTGGTTTAATGGGTACATAAGGCATTGTATTTATCATTATGTTCTGCAAATCCTTATTAAAAGTCGGTGTTAACACACAGAAAATCTTTGCAGTTCATTTCTGTCAAATATGCAAAAGTTCTTTAAAAAAATTGACCAAATCATTTAACCCTTTCCAATCCAATTTGTATCCTGGATTTCCTAAGGGGCTTACTCTTTTTCTGCCGTTATACAACAGCGCTATATGCTGGCTAAAGCCAGTACTGCATGAGGTGACACGTTGGATAGGCTCCGACAGCAGAGAGGCTGGCAATATACAGTAAGAGAACCCCGACGGACGTCTTCCAAAATCGGAGCTGTACAGCCTTAAATCCTAATGTCTTCAGACATCATACAGTGGATTGGAAAGGGTTAAAGAATGTTATCTAAGAAATGTGTATTAAATAAAAAAAGAACTAATCATATGTTCATACGTGGCAGATTTGAAATTAATGGTTTTGTTTGTCACTTTCTTTGATGTTTTTGGTGAAACTTTTGGCACAGCCGGAAACTTTGATTGAAAACTCCCTTACAAGCATCACACTGATTTTCCAGAGTAATTTTTTTTTTCCAATATGTTTTGAAGAAAAATTATTTTGGGTTCAAAAACACTAAAAAATACCACAAATCAAATCTCATTGCATGTAGAGAATAACAAAATTCCAATTAATCATCAATGAATCTGCAGCATTTTTAGCAACCGAAAAAGGTAAAAAAAAAACACCTGTTACAAAAACAGACCACACATGGACTGCATATTATTCTATGGTGCAACACATACTACCAAGTTTTTTCACACAGACATGAAAACCGCATCACATTCGCTATTCTGATCTGCTTTACAGACAAGAGTCGCTCATTGAAGTGAAATGGGAGAGAAAAAAATATCTATGTGTAGTCAGTTTGCTGTATTTTTAAAAAAAGATGCAGAAACAAATAATTAGTTTTATTTTTTTGCAGATGTGAAAAAGCCATGGCATAAGGAGAAAAAAATCTAACACACAAACCAAATACGGAGGCCACGTGGCACATACATGCTTTTGATAGACGTAACACAATTTTTTTTAAAATGGAAATCTGCACCTAACCGTACCTTGTGAAGAACTTCCCAGGTAATGCATGCCGCAGCCAACTGAACCCCTGTGAATGAGATATACAATTGACATACGGGGGCATGATATAGGGCTTTGGACTCACAAAAACAACCTTTTTTTTTAAAAAAGAGAGTAACATGGCAATCAGTTGATGACTCTTGGTTCAGCCAGTCTCAATGGTCATCCACCACTACTTATATAAATGGGGACCACCACTATGAATTCCTTAACCCTATCCAATCCAATTTTGGATTCAGAGTTTCCTAAAAGGCTTTCTCTTTTTGCTGTTATACAACGGTGCCATCTGCTGGCTACAGCCAGTGTGTGTGTGCAAGAGAGGCTCCGACAGCGGAGTGGCTGGCAATAGACGGTAAGAACACCCTGTTGGACGTCTTCTGACATTGGAGCTGTGCAAGCTTCAATCAGAATGTAGGAAAGGGTTAAGCCATAATAGGACATATGGACAGGAGTTGTCATTGTAAGCCAACCTCTTCAAGTGCAATTACATCTACGTTTTAGGCTTTAGCAGGGTTAGTCACTGAAATGTTAGTAAAGAAAAATCCATAACACATTTACTAATCCAATCTCTAAAGGCACCAGAAGCTTTAAATGTGTGGGATGGGAAGGAGGGCTGTTCTTTGGTAATATGTAAAGCTTGGTTAGCAATATTCACAAACCCATCCTAAATGATCTCTATAAACTGCTTTAGTGGGAATGTCAAGCAAGGTTAGCAGTCTTAGTTTTATCCTAGAAAAAGTTTGCATTTTTATTGATGCTTCTCTTTACACAGTTAAATGAGCTTTGCTTCAGTAGCATTGCAAAAGCAGATGCTCTGAGAGCGACTAAAAAGAAGAGGCGCCGGTTATTTCTTTTGAAACTGCAACTGAGCAATTAAACCGTTCATTGAAAACATCGAACATCGCGTGTCTAGCTTTTGAAGCAAAAGTTTCGAAACAAAGTTTTATTTTACCTGAATATGTTTACTTTGAGTAAACACATAAACAAACACCTGGTATACAAAGGAGATGCCACAAGATGCAGAAATGTCATGTAAGGTGAATAATACATACATTCATGGCACTAAAAGTAAAGCCATGGAACTAGAAGTCTAGTAACGGCTCATGTCCACGAAGGTCGGTTTATCGTGTATTACACATGTGTTGCATGGCCATGTGATATGCAGTAAATTGAGTCAATGGAAGTCAGTATAGACACTGCGTATCGATGCGCACAAGGAATAGATTGCAGCAAGCTCTATTTCTCTGTGTACCTTGCAGAATGAGCCCTATACATTGATATAGGCAGCGTATGAAATGCTGTCCATACTTTGCGTATGGGTGGCGTTTTCATATGCATCCCTGTATGACTGTGTGATGCATTGCTCATGACCATGTGATACGTTGGCATGCGCAGTTCACTCGTAGCCATGTGCGACAGAGCCCTTATTTACAAAATCAGTAAAATGCTGCCGAGAGACATGCAGGGTTTTACCGATACGTTCGTGGGCATGAGCCCTAAAGTATACTGGAGACTCTTATGTAATGTGCCATAGCAGTGTAATAATATTTTTATTTGTATAATGCCAACCTATTCCGTAAATATTTAAGGTACCGTATATACTCGAGTATTAGCCGACCCGAGGATAAGCCGAGACAATAAGTTTCACCACAAAAAACTGGGAAAACTTATTGACTCGAGTATAAGCCTAGCTATACTGGAATATATACTAGGTAAAAAAAAAAACAAAACTCCAGCTGGCGTCTGTGTCTGTGCGACAAGCTGCTTGAATTCTCCTCATGTCATCCCCCGCCATCCTCTCTGCTTGGCTCTGTCAGTGCTGTGTAAGTAAGCGCTGGCGCTTGATCCAATCACAGTGCTTGCTTACACAGCACTGACAGCAGGGGATTTGAAAGCCGAGTAAGGAGATGACAGCAGGAAGAATTCTAAAGCAGCTTGATTGGCTGTCAATGATCGAGCAACTGCTGTGATTGGCTGACACTCGATCCAATCACAGCTCTTGCTTACACAGCGCTGACGGCGGGGGATGACAGAGCCAAGCAAAGAGGACAGTGGGGGATAACAGTGGAGAGAATTCAAGCAGCCTGCCGTACCGCCACCGCAGACACACCAGCCTGCCGCACCGCCGTCAGCTGGGAGGTGAGTATGGAGGGTTTCTTTTAAGCCTTCCCTGACTCAAGTATAAGCCGAGGGGGGCTTTTTCAGCACAAAAAAATGTGCTGAAAAACTAGGCTTATACTCGAGTATATACAGTAAATCTGGCAGCCCCATTGAAGCCTCTAAAGTAGTCCAAACAATAGGTAATCGGTAAGAAGAGAATATGTTAACACGTTATACAGGATGTAGTCAAAAATATTGTATGCAAAATATTACACTGATAATAATATAATCAATTTCAATCATATAAAGTTAGTTTAAAGGTATAGCACATTACATAAGAGCCTCCAGTATGCCTTAGGGCTCATGCCCACAAACGATGCCCAAGACTGATACAGCGCTACATCTTAATACTGGTGTCCTATATTGAAACAGTAGCATACATGAATAAGAAGGCATGGGTGTGCTACACAATGCTATGGTGCACGGTCACCTGAGAGCCCCAGAACATAAGTTTCAATTTTGTGTTGTGGCCCCTGTAAGAGATAGAGAGTAAAATTCAATTGCAAATTTTAAAGCTAGGTTCACACAAGGCGGATTTGCCACGGTTTTGCTGCAGTTTTTTTCATTGCGGTTTTGCCGCAGAAGAACTGTTTCTTCAGCAAGCCGTTTCACAGGTTCTTTTTGGCGTATTTCCATTGCGTATTTTGCCCGCTTTTTCGGCTCAGAAAATCCGCAGGCGTTTTCTTCCGCAGTGCTTTTTTACTTTTGCAGCGTATTTAAGTGCGGATTTTGCCTTATCAATGAAGGCTACGCTGGAGAACATCTTTTTGGCCAACACATTTGTAGTGCAAACGCAGAGGTTTTGCCACAGTGAGGATATGCAGCGGCGAACCGCAGCAAATCCATGGCAAATCTGCCTCGTGTGAACCTAGCCTTAGGCCGGCTGCACACGCCCGTAACGGGCCCGCCGCGGAATTCCGCAGCGGAGGCGGTGGAGCCTGTCACGGCGCCCCCCAGAGACCCCATACTTACCTGCGAATCCGGCGTCCTGGGTCCCGCATGACGCTTCGGCGTGACGCGCCGCAGCATCATGTGACACGCCGTGCGCGTCACATGAAGCATCATGTGACACGCCGTCCGCTTCACATGAAGCATTATGTGACAAGCCGTCCGTGTCACATGACACGCCCACCCGCATCACATGACGTGGCCGGCAGTGTCATATGACGCGCCGGTTGCGTCATATGACGCAGCGGCGGTAGGCGGAGAGGTGATTTCACGCTATCTTCCGCGTATTACGCGGCGGAAATCCGTTCGTGGGAAGGAGGCCTTAGAGTAGCAGGTGAGAAGCAGAAATCTGCTTTCAGCTTCTCTCTAAGTCCTGAGTGACTGCTGCTATAACTAAAGTAAGGAAAGCATATTTGAAGTGGTGGGCGTCCCTCTGCTTTGATACATGCATGGAGCAATCATTGGACCAGTGTTCCTTTCAGGGGCTTTCAACACTAATCAGTACCTGAATCTCTTTTAGATGACAGTGGAAGACTTCTTGGCGGATCTGCCCCTATTGTAGCAGAAGGAGGCTACTTCGAGTATGCTTTCCTTATTCCAGTCATAGCAGTGGTCCCATGAAACTTAGAAAGATGCGAAAAGTGGATTTCTGCTTCTCATATGCTACACTTCAACTGTAAAATTTTGTTTTACTCTTTCTGTTTTAGTGGCCACAAAACAAAATTGAAATCCATGATCCCAGGACCCCAGCGGCCCATGTGCCATACCACCGTATAGTTTATCTATGCCTTTCCATTCAAGTATACTGTTGTTCTTTTAATATAGGACACAAGTATTGAGATATAGCGTTGGATCAGTCTTTTCGACTGCACCCTTTATTGACTTGATAATGCAGCCTTCAGGGGCAAATTATTATTTTCCGCATGCTTTATGCCAATGACCTGCAAAGAGTACAATTGGTATTCGTGCGGCTCAGATTGTTGATTCTAGCTTTCTCTGCTGAGTGTTAAAGGAGCTTACAGAAGTCAATTATTAGGCAAGAGGAAGCTCTGGGGAGGACTCACCAGAGAAAGCCAGAACCAATATGAACTGTAAGACTGTCCATCAGGTGATTTGCAGCTGATTAGCATACAGCACTTTACACAGCAAATCGGTGATTTCTCCATGAAGGCTGCATTATGAAGTGAATATAAGCTATCATCAGACTTTTTTCTTAGTACCTACCTATTATTGGGACTGCTTTAAGTGCTTCATTGGCACTGATAGACATAGATGGGTTTCTGAGATAAAACACCGATGACTTCTTCCAACTGAGGGTGGCTTCAGACAGCCATAGGCACAACTGCGCTCGCCCGTATGGAGCATAATTGTGCTCGAACAAGGAAAATTTCTTCCCCCTTTGCCAGCTGTTCAAATTCTTTCCCGTATGTAATAGGCAAGTCCTATCTTTTCTCGGCTGTAGTATTAACAATAGAGATGAGCGAGCATACTCGATAAGGCAAACTACTCAATCAAGTAGTGCCTCATTCGAGTACCTTCCTGTTCGTCTCTAAAGGTTCGGCTGCCAGCGCTGGTGACAGGTGAATTGCGGCGGGGAGCAGGAGGGAGCAGGAGGGGAGGAGGGAGTGAGAGAGAGATCTTCCCTCTGTTTCTCCCCGCTCTCCCCCGCCGTTCCCCGCCCGCCGCCGGCACCCGAATCTTTAGAGACGAGCGGGTAGGTACTCGAATAAGGCACTACTCGCTCGAGTAGTTTGCCTTAGCGAGTATGCTCGCTCATCTCTATATAACAACCAAGAAAAGAGATAGTGATAACGAAACCACTGAAATCCATGGAAATCAGTGGCTTTGTTTTGTCCTGTTATGCATAACAGGAGAAATACATGTTCATCTAAATAATTCCTGTAAAAAGAAAGTTTGGTACCATGTTTGCAAAATTGAAGAACTGTATATATATATATATATATATATATATATATGTAAAGAGAGAGAGAGAGGGAAAGGGAGGGGGTGGCCTTTATTAAGCAATTGCTAAAAGTGTTCTCTGAGATTTCTACGAATTGTGCTGAGAGCAAATACTGTAAGTGTGTAAAAGTATTTTTAAAAACTTACCTTTTAAACGTCCAGCCACTCTAGCACCATAGGTGCAGTCCCCACCTTTTCGGTCCCGGATGCTTCCACAACTCTCATGTACTATTTATCATTCACCTGACCAATACAGCCAATCCATCGCATCAGCAGTTATGTGTGCATGAATGGCACATGACCACTAACGTTAGTGATTGGCTGAAGCAGTCATGTGAACTTTGAAAGGGACTTGACCGCCACAGGAGCATCTGGGACCAAAGTGGCAGGGATCAGACTGGCAGCATGTGAATACTGTCTGAGTGTTCTGTGATCACTTTCTACAGAAGATTTCAATTTGGGAGCAACAGTCCTTTACAAGCATCTCCACGTGCGACCCATCTACATTTACTGAAATTTTTACAAATGTCGGGAAACCTCTTTCAAAATAACCACAGATACAGACAATCTTCAAGAGAGTTCTAAATAATAATAATCTTTTATTTGTATAGCGCCAACTTATTCCGCAGCGCTTTCAGGCATTGATAAATGCAAAACAATACAACAATTACAATGTCAAGTACATTGGGTTTGACACAAATGGCTTGGGGGTGGTACAGGAAGTGCAAGGGGTGGGGGGGGGAGGAGCAAGGCATGGGGAACACAGGCAATAGGGAATTTCATGTGCAGATCAATTATTAGAAGGTAAACTGGGTGGGATGCCATAGGGAGGGGCAGGGGACTAGGTCAGGAGATTTGGTATGCTTCCCTGAAGAGGTGCGTTTTTTAAGGCAGGTCTGAAATTTTGTGCATCGGGAATTGTCCGGATGCTTTGGGGTAGAGCATTCCAGAGGATGGGTGCTGCTCTGGTGAAGTCCTGTAGGTGAGCATGTAAGGTTCTTATTACAGGGGTGTTTAGTCTGAGTGTGTTAGCTGATCGGAGTGAGCAGGCTGGGTGGTGTACTGACAGGAGGGAGGCGATGTATGGTGGCGCAGCGCCATGCAGAGCTTTGTGAGTGAGGTAGAGGAGTTTAAATTTAGTTCTGCAGTGGATGGGCAGCCAATGCAGCGAATGGCATAATGCAGAGGCGTCTGAGTAACAACTGGATAGAAAAATGAACCTAGCTGCTGCATTTAGTATGGATTGGAGTGGAGCGAGTCTGATGTGGGGGAGGCTGATGAGTAGCAAGTTGCAGTAGTCAAGCCGGGAGTGAATAAGGGCGACCACAAGTGTCTTTAGCGTGTCCGTGGTTAGGAACGGATGAATTTTAGCAATATTTCTGAGGTGCATGTGGCATGTTTGGGCCAGAGATTGGATATGGGGGTAAAGGAGAGGTCAGAGTCCAGTGCGACCCCAAGGCATCGGGGATGCCATCTGGGGGTTATGATGGTGCCAGACACTGGAATAGAGATGTTGAGGGGAGGTCGGTTGGAAGGTGGAAAGACAAGGAGGTCAGTTGTAGAGAGGTCTAGTTTCAGAAAAAGGGAGGACATAGTGTTAGAGACAGCGAACAGACAGTCGGTGATATTTTGGAGGAATGGTCCAGAGATCTCACAAGAGGAGGTGTATAGTTGGGTGTCGTCAGCGTAGAGATGGTATTGGAGGCCAAATTTGTGGATGGTTTGTCCAATTAGGGCAGTATAGATAGAGAAGAGAAGGGGACCAAGGACTGAGCCCTGGGGTACCCCAACAGCGAGAGGAAGTGGAGCAGAGATAGAACCAGTAAAAAGAAACACTGAAAGAGCGGTCAGAGAGGTAGGAAGAGAACCAGGAGAGAGCAATGTCCTTTAGACCAATAGAGCGGGGCATAGTGAGAAGGAGGTTGTGGTCAACAGCGTCAAATGCAGCAGACTGGTCAAGGAGGATTAGTAGGGAGTAGTCACCTCTCGATTTTGCAGTCATCAGGTCATTTGTTACTTTTGTAAGGGCAGTTTCGGTCAAGTGTAGAGAGCAGAAACCAGACTGCAGGGGGTCGAGGAGTGAGTTGTCAGAGAGAAAGCGTGTAAGGCGGGAGTAGACCAGGCGTTATAGTAATTTGGAGATGAAGGAGACGTTTGAGATGGGTCGGTAGTTGGCAGCATCAGTTGGGTCCAGGGTTGGTTTTTTAAGCAGAGGGGATATGATGGAGTGTTTAAATGAGGAAGGGAAAGTGCCAGAGGTTAGGAAGAGGTTGCAGATTGTGGTGAGGTGAGTAATGAGAGCTGGGGAAAGGGACTGCAGGAGGTAAGAGGGGTTAGGTTCGCTAGCGCAGGTGGTGGGGTGGGCAGCAGAAAGAAGCCTGGAGACTTCTTCCTCTGTCATTGGTTCTAACGTAGATAGTGAGTAGGTGCTGGATGCAGTGCTGATGAAACTGGGATCGGGGCTAACCATGCAGTTTTCAGAGATTTCTTTTCGAATGTTGTCGATTTTTTCTTTGAAATAGGCAGCTAGTTCTCCAGCAGTCAGATCCATCACAGGGGCCTGTTCTTTGGGGCTGAGGAGGGAGTGAAAGGTCTCAAATAGTTGTTTGGGGTTGTGGGATAGTGAGGAGACAAGGGAGGTGAAATAAACTTGTTTGGCATGGTGGAGGGCTAGGTTATAAGTTTTAAGCGTGAATTTGAAGTGGAGGAATTCTGCTGGCAGCTTTGACTTTCTCCACAGCTGCTCGGCGTATCTAGAGCACCGCCGGATGAAGCACGTTTGGGGCGTGAGCCAAGGTTGCCGTGGTCTGCGTTTGATAGCTCAAGTCATGGGTGGTGCAGCTTCATCCAGGGCACGACTGAGGGTGGTGTGGTAGTGTCCAGCTTCCAGGTTAGGGCAGGGGAGGCGAGAGATAGGAGATATGGAGGACTGAATAGTTTTGGCAAACTGTTTAGTGCGGACGGACTGGAGGTTCCTAGAGGTGTGATAGATAGGAGGGTCAGGGGAGATGCTAGGGTGCCTGATGGAGAAAGAGAGAAGGTTGTGATCTGAGAGTGGAAGGGGGGAGTTAGTAAAGTGAGAGGTAGAGCAGAGACGGAGGAAAACTAAATTGAGAGTGTTGACATCTCTGTGAGTGCGGGAGTCAGAGATTAGTGATCCACAACCGTAACAGTAAATACTCACGCAAGGGTTTATTCCAGTTGCAGAAAATTTAAAAATCAGCTCCATGTCTGATTAGTGAAAGTACTTTATATTTTTAAGTTTTTGGTCAAAATGTTTTAGTCTTTTTCTTGAGTTAGTAAGTATATTGATATGAAATGGGGATGAAGACAAAAAACTGGAGAAATGCTTGACCTGAGCTGCAACTCAAGCCTTATATGACTAGTTCTTTGTAACCGGGATATTATATAAATGTTTCAATATAATCCAATTTATATTGGAACTGTCAGATTGTGTTAGATTAGTTGATATCTGAGCTGCATAGCTCTAATAAGAAGACAGGTATTAATATTGTAAGAGTATAATTTTTGTCCTCAGGATTATAGTAATGTTTTTATACATCCAGCCACAGAATTAAAATAGGATTTGCATTATATGTTCTTGACATGGATCATAACATTCACAGGCTAGCTTAGATGTTGGTGCTCAGTACTCTAGTAATATGACAGCAAGCTCTCCATGCAGTATAATGTCCATTTTGCGTAGTTTCGTAAAGCTTAAATCAGATGAAATGCCACATGTTATGTAAAATAACTGTCGTGCCAACATGCAAGCTCATTATGCTATCTGTGACTGTCTTATTGTTGTTATGCTTGTGAACGAACGGTATTAGGAAGAATTCTAAGTATTTCATGAAACTGTGCATACAAATTAGGTTTATTTGCCAAATGTATAAACTTTCAGCTATTTGCAATGAAAAAGAACAATTTAAATAACTCAACACAAATAATATAGTAGGTGATTTATTAAAATTCAACATAAAGTGCAACTTTTAATGCCTACTGCAGTGTCAGAATTATGAAAGCCCCTGAATGAGAGCACATATTTGCAAATCAGGCATTTTCTCAAATGCACCCGATGCAACTAATTAAGGGCTTCATTGCTTGCATCAGGTGTACTTTAGACAAAACACATCAAATATCTGAACTGGCTGATGCTTTGTGGACTGTGATGTCTGACAGCATGCTAGACATATGATATATCAAGTTAGTGGTTCTAAAACGTAAGAGATTAGATCATTTCCTTAGGGCTCATTCAGACGAAGGTGTTTATGCACGTATATAGGTACGCACAAAACTGCACATCTATTTAGAATCATTGGTTTCCTATGATGTGTTCACATGTCTGTGTTTTACAGGCGTGCAAACGCATGCACCTGCAAAAGATAGAACATGTGTGCACCGCATAGGTCCATGGTGTGTGTAAATATTCCATGTGGAGAGTTTCCTTGTCACTAAGGACTATGACTGCACTCTAACAGTGTTCAATTAGGATGGCACTCCTCGTGGGGAGTAAAGAATACCTTGCTACCACTGTCACAGCTGTGATAGCTGTGGCAGAGAATCGCATTGTTCTCCCATTGTATTGTACTGAATCTCTTTCAGCAGGCGGGGGTTTAAAATCACTGCCTGCTGAAAGAACTGTATCTGATTGGCTCAGTGCCCAATCACGGCGCTCAGCCAATCAGAGGCAGCACTGGGCCAATCATTGAATTCAATGAATGGCTGGGAGCTGCCTGTGATTGGCTGGGTGCTAAGCCAATCAGACACAACCCTTTCAGCAGGCGGTGATTTCAAATGCCCACCTGCTTAAAGAGCTTCAGGGCAGTACAGAGAGATAAGCAGCTAGACGCGCCTGAGCACCTATAGCGGCGGAGAGGTGAGTATATATTTTTTTTATTTTTTCCACATGCTAGGGATGATTTTCAGGGAAGGGCTTATATTTAAAGCCCTTCCCCCAAAATCACTACAGGGGTTTCCAGCAGCCCATTGCTTTTAATCGGGGCCACCAGCAGCAGTAGTGGTCCCATTGAAAGCAATGGACGTGGACATTCATTCATGCGTCTTTTGGTAATTGGAAACATGGTTCACAAGATAAAAAACACTGGCTACACTAGAACTACCTGGGTGTTGAAGATAGAGAAATCTATCACCGGATGTCATCAGATTGTTATGGAGGCAGGTGGTCAGAGATCCTCGAGTGACTGCAAAAAAACTGCACCAAGATTTGATGGCAGCAGGCAGATATTTCCATTTGCATAGTAAGGCACATACTAAACATTGAAGGTTTTAATGCACAAACCTCAAATGTAGCCTTCTACCGACACAAAAGGACAATGAAGTTAGCCCCAATGTGCTCAAAACCATATAAATAAGCCACAAACGCTTTGAGATTCTTTTCTGTGGAGTACTGAGTGCAAATTTGAACTTTTTGGGTCTGTGCATCAACAGTAGGCCTGCAGGAGGAAATATGAAGAATAAGCTAAAAAGAACACCCTTCCTACAGTGAAGCATGGCTGTGGCTCATTGATGCTCTTAGGTGCTTTGCCTTGTCTAGTACTGCAAACCTGCAGCATGTGGAGAGCAAGATGAATTAAATTAAGGGCTTAAACGGAGGTGCATGTCTTAGTCCCGTTATGCGGCGTCAAAATCACTGCTGCATAATGGGACGAAATGAAATCATTCATTTCAATGGTTTCGTTTCCACTATTGGGATTCTTGCACATTAATACTACACGCTAGAAATAATAGGACTTGCCCTATCTTTCCCACACATAGTTAATACTACATGCAAGAAAGATAGGGCAGGACCTATCTTCCCGCTTTTTTTTTCAAACTCGTGCGCACTAGCACGGAGTTTGAATAGTCCGAAAGAAAAATAAAAACCCACTCCATGCGCTAATACTCTCAGTAGTGGCATGCATTAACCCATGCACCCATGTATTTTTGCCCTCAGAACAAGGAAATTCTAGAAGAAAACAGTATGCCTTTGGAGAAGAAGCTCAATCTTGGGTGTTATTGGACCTTTCAACAAGACAGTAATCCCAAGCGTACTTCAGAGTCCACCAAGACCAAAGTCTTGAAAGATTCTGGAGTGGCTATCATAGTCACCTGACTTGAATCCCATAGAACATCTTTTGCGGGTTTTGAAGAAGGCAGTTCAGCACACAGTCCCAAGAATATTAGTGAACTGGAGGTCATGGTCCATGAGCAAATTGGCTAGGTTTCCCTTGGAACACTCTCAGAAGCTGGTGCCTGGCTATGCATCAGGTTTTCAGCAGTTTATAACCTGTTTCCCTGAAAATAAGACATATCCTGAAATAAGCAATAGCCAAATATCCGGGGATGCTTAAAATATAAGCCCTACCCTGAAAGTAAGCCCTAGTTACACTGCATAAAAAAAGAAAGAAATAATGCATTACCTAGCAGGTTTGGCCCAGGTCCCTTCTGCTGTTCTCTGGATGTTCAGCGCAGTTCCCGCAGTCCTTAGCCGCTCCTACAACATCACTTCCTGGTTACAAGATTCATAAATCCCACCTCCAGGAAGCGATGGCTGTGATTGGCTAAGCAAGGGTGGAAGAACAAAGAAGAATCACGTGATTGCTGTTGATTGGTTCTTCCACCGCTGCTCAGCCAATCAATACAGCCATTGCATTGGTTCATCCAGTGCCGCATTGATTGGCTGAGCAGCGGTTGAAGAACCAATCAGAGCCATTGCTTCCTGAAGTTGCAATTTATGAATCCTGTAAACAGAAAGTGATGTTGTATGAATGGCCAAGAACTGTGGGAAGAGCGTTGAATCTCTGGAGAGCAGTGGGACCGAGCCTGCTAGGTAAGTACAATAAGACCCCCCACACACACACACACACAAAATAAGACCTAGTGCCTCTTTTGGGGCAAAAATTAATATAAGACAGAGAAGCACAGTAGCATAAAAAGTGTGCCCTGCTATGTATTAAAAATGCTTGTCATGAAGGAGTTGAATAATTCTGAGACTACAGTAGTTATTAAAAATACGATTTTGTATTGAATTGGGACAAGCCACTTTATTAGTTGTGCTATATAAATTGTTTGTGCTTGATTGTTTTTTTTTTTTTTTTCAAACAGCTTAAAGTTTGTAATTTATGGTAAATAAACCTAATTTGCAATGGGAATTGAATCATTTTGATTACAACTGTACATTTGATGGTGGAAGCCCTGCAGAAATAACTTGTTTTGTAGTTACTCTTTTTGAAAGAATTAGGACTCCTGCTTAGAATGCAAACTTTGGACGTACATCACTTTACCAACTATTGTTTATTGCCCCAATAGATCTAAAATAAAAATGAAATGACTTTGCAATTACTCTAGATTAAAAATATCCTACTGCTCTGTGTATGCAGAATAGCTCTCTGTGCGGTCTGATCCTGCAGTCAACTATTACTCCCTGTCATCTGTCCCTGTTTACTCACAGACAGTAGAAGATAATTTTTTTAATGGTCAGCAAAAAAAAATATATTACATAGCATTTTTTTTCATTGTGGAAAAGCAACATGCATATAAAGTCACTTGACTGAAACTCATATATATCTGCTGTACCAACAGGGGTGATACATAGTTTAAAGGGCTGTAACATCTGCAATAAACTGTGCCCTGAAGTGCCATGGCGGCATACATTTTCACTCTATCAGGCAGTCCTATTTGTTTTTCTTCTCTTACTTATCAGTAAGAATTTCTCTATTCCCTACACGCTCAGCAGCTTCTGTCACATGCATTAGATGCATTGAATTTCAATAGATCCGATTGCTGTTCTAGTGGTGGAAATAAAATGATAACATTTAAGGGGGTGGGAGTCACAAAACTCGGAAGAGCACAGATAGTTTATTTTCCTGTATGAGCAAAATTATGTCTAGCAATTTCAAGCCTCCAATTGCAGTGTTTATTTAGGCAACATAAAAACAATCTTTCATAGGTTCTTTGAGAAGAGTAGTAATATACAGATAGGGTGGTCCAAAGATATGGAGATACCTGAATAATTGGAAGACAGTGGTTGGGAATGCCATCCTGTATGTGGCCTGTTGCTAAGGGGAAGGTGGCAAATCTAAAATGGGTGGTATCCAACATGGTGGCCATTTTGAAAGCCACCATCTTTGAATCAAGTCGATATTTTCAAATGGGAAGGAGTGCGTGTGGCCTATGCATGTAATAGAAAATGTGATGAGGAATCCAAATCTGGTCTTAAATGTCATGTACATCCATTTTTTCGTGACATGTAGCACCATGATGATCCACTACAGAATATGCTTAAAGGGGTTGTCCCGCGCCGAAACGGGTTTTTTTTTTTTTCAACCCCCCCCCCGTTCGGCGCGAGACAACCCCGATGCAGGGACGTACAGAAAGCTTACCGGAGCGCTTACCTTAATCCCCGCGCTCCGGTGACTTCTATACTTACCTGTGAAGATGGCCGCCGGAATCCTCTTCTTCCGTGGACCGCA